>NW_027256890.1:7500-2528314 GCF_029215685.1 Pituophis catenifer annectens
CTATTAATATTAATAAGGCTTTTAATAATAAAGAGACAGAATAATAATCTTTAAATGCTATTAAAAAGTTTTTTTTTTCTGGCTGCTAGATCTGCTTGGGCCACAGGAGGGCACTGTTTTCTGTCCCTTAGCAATAGCTTTGAAGGTATCGAGATATTACTTTATCGTGGTGGTAGGCTGTGTGGAGAACCCTAACCCTAACCCTAAACCCTAAACCCTAACCCGACCTTTGACACCCCTGACCTTTAACCTTTGACCTTTGACCTCTGCCTCCAAGTGATTTACCTCCTTGCAGCAAGCAACAAGAAGAAACAGCCCATTTCAGCTTCAGCACAGCCTAATTAGCACCAGTTGATTGGATCGGCAGCCCGACTCTCAGCTGTTTGGCCTGGCCTCTGCTGCTTGCTGCAAAGAGGTAAATGGCTGGGAACAATTTTTATTTATTTATTTATTTTTTTGTGCTACTCAAGCTATGCTGAAAATAAAAATGAAAGTAAAGCAGCCTATTTTGCTGTAACGAGGCAAAATTGCTGGGAGGCAGAGGCAGATTTCTTTTGCTTGTTTTCCTCACCAAAAAAGGTAGGTGCATCTTATAGTCCAGAGCATCTTATACTCCAAAAATTACAGTATATGCCGTTCGTCTCCCTGATCTCATCTGTCTTATCAGGGAGACTGTAGCAGGCTACAGGCAATCTTCTCCGCAGCGTAAGAAGACAGAAGGATGCGTTGAATTTGACACCGCCGATTCCCCTACGAAGCCTCTGCAACAGCACTTGCCCGCAAAACCCCCAGATTACAAGACTGGGGCTATTCGTCTTACAAAAAGAGCCACATGCTGAGGTGCAGACGTGAAGGGGGATGCCGTTCTCCCCCTCAAAATAGCAGTCCTAATGGATCAGGACAGGCCAAAGAAAGTCTTTCCTCAAGAAATTACCGTTAACGTGCAGAATCGGCTTCCGGACGAGGGGATGGCCACCGACCTCAATGGACTGAAAGGGGGGACGATGGAGGGGACTGTTTGTCATGAGGCTACGTGCTGCCTGGGGCAATGAGGGATAGATGCTTGAGCTGAAGGAGGCTTTCCTGTCCTACGTCTTGGGCTTTCAACCGGTCCAATGGAAAGCAAAATCCGAGCAGGCTTTAACTGAGTAAGAGTGTCAAGACTGCCGCTGCAGATTCGGAGGGCAAAGGAGCCACGGTGGCCTGGCGGAAGAGGTGGTGGAGGACAGAGGCGGTCCCTCGGACTAGGGACGGGTGCGGGGAGGAGAATGGGACCGAGGGGCCGGTCCTTGGAAGGGGATGGCTGCAACCGGTAAGCGAATGGGGTTCCCGCGCTTTTGAATATTTCAGTTTACGGAGAAGAAACAGCTACGGTATCTTATACAAGCCGTAAGCAGCGGATGGGTCCAGCTGAAAAATCTACATTGTCAAAAAGGTGTAAACTGCAAAATACAGGTATAATTTTATTTACAGTTTAAGATAGTATTAACAATTATAGGCAATCTGGACTGACTATTGGCACTGAAATATGAACAACTCCTTCTCTCAAAGTATATCCCCAAAGGACAGCTATCAGGGAGATATGCCGGTACTGCTCTGTCCCTCGTGATCGCTTGAGAGGTGCGATGGGCCTCTGCCTTGAAAGATCCTGGATCCCGGGATCTCCCCGGTTGCTGTGTCACCGCTGGATACTCGTGGATTGGTGCGTGAAGGGCCGCGTGTTCCTGGGATGGCGTGGAGTACTTGTACTGCTTGCCACGGAATTCACAGGTATAGTCGCCTGTTTCTACAAAGTAAGAAAACAATTTTCAGAAGGAGAAAAGGTTTTCCCAAAAACCCTTGACCCAAACGTGGATCTCAATTCAGAGCATAGCAGGCTAGACGTTTCCCACGTGACTTCGTGAGATGAGTTCCAAGTTTTCTTGACCGAGGGGGCCCTGGGCGCCCACCTTCATGGTAACTGTTTCCTCTGTTTTGCCCCAGCTCTCTTTCCTGGAGAGAGGCTGAAAAGACACGGCTGCTACAGAGGCTAGACTTCCTTTTGCGGAAGGAGCGTTTGGGAGGGGGCTGTATAAACCGTCGCAGACAGCAAAGGCCAAGTCGCGCTCTCATCAGCGCTTACGAGGGGTAGTTATCATCTCAGATCGTGATCAATTTCTAGTTTTAATATCGCTCCCCACCCTCAATTTCACCCTATTCCCGAAGAAAACATGGTAATGTACTTTTTTTTATCCCAGAGGACAATACTTAGACAATATCTTCCCCTTTAATGAACAGCTCTTTGTGAATTCTAAAATTAAGTCATGAGAAATGCAAGTGGAATGTTTTTCCTAGGTCTGAATATAATTATAAATTATAAATTATAAATAACGTGCGCTTAATTCCTTCTCTTTGCAATAAAGTATTTACATCTAAATACTTTGGCCAAATTGGATTGTTTTAACCAGATGCTTATAAAAGTATGTAACGTGAAGCAAGAATAATTTTATAATTCCCCGACTCGACCGTGTTTGTTTCTTCTCTATGTCAAAAGTGGAAGATTAATTTTTGGGTTTACTTAGGAGTGCTATTTGCAAGCGGGTGGCTTGTCTCCTGACGGATGGCCACGGTCCGAGTTCGAGCTGTTGCTTTGCGTGCAAAAGCTCCGGGTTCACCCCTGCGTTTCCAGGGAAGGGCTGGAAAAACCCCTCTGCTTGAACGGATGTTCAGAGCCCTGCAGCCGGTCAGTGCCGATAGTCGTGGGGCAGATGGACCGACAAGAAGACCTGATACCGAGCAGCTTTCGGGCATCCTGGGAGTTATTCTGCCTGCTACGCCTTGGAAAACCTAGCGGTTGCTAGCGGTGCTCCTTAAACAAACCCCGCTGAAAGATACATCCGAGGAAGATTTTCCGACTTGTCACCTGCCGTGCCGAGAGGAATGGAGTCCGGGTTTCGCACAGGCAAAGAATGTGCTCTTTCTGTTGGACTAGTGAGAGCTTCCTGCCTTTGCGAGAAACGCTCCATCCCTGGCTTGGGCCTGAAACCTCAGCTCTGAAACACTGAAACCTAGTGAATGACTTAAGTTGCAAACTCCGTCGATCGTACTTGGACCGATCTTCTGAAAGGGCTCGGGCTCCTCTTCTTTCACCTCCTCCTTGGCGATCGTTGCTTGGTCGTAGGGGTCTGCCGGAGGAGAGAAGGAGGAGAGAGTTGATCGGGGCGTGTGGAAACGCCTCCCTGGCTTGATCCCTCGGGCCCTGCTCTCATCCTTAGTCTTAAATAGACTAACATACATTTCACACGTGTATAGTATTTTTACGGATTATATTTTTCTTGATAATCTCCCTATTAAAGTGACTAATCTTAAAATGCGTGTTTCCAATTCAGGATATAAAATTTGCACTTATTATTTCTTTTTAAAGTGTGACAACTTGATTGCGAAAAACTGCACTCGTTCTTAACAAGAGTCAGAATACTTCCAAAAAGCAACACAACCGGCCTACCTCTACCGAGAGGCCCCGAGACTCTCCTATCCACCAAACAGGCACTCTTTCTCCCAACGGAGTGGATTAATCTCTGCACACACCCACGGGTGCTTCAAACTGCAACACGGCAGGGCTTCCGGCTCCATTCTCCATCCATGGAGCGTTCGCCCGAATGCTCCTCGGTCAAAGACTTCCTAAAATGTTGGAATCATTGAGCCAGAAGTTTCTATTGGCTGAAACTTTATTGTCAAAAGTGGTATGGTATTATGTCTCTAAACTAGCTGGGTATATGTAGATAAGCACACACACAACAACAACAACATTCTAATGGTTTCCCTTGGATTTTGATTTTTCGCATCACTCAATGGTGTCAACGGCCCTGCACAAAAGCTCCCCTCCCCAGCTTCTTTCCATAAAATGCAGGCCGGGGTTACCTGCGAAGAGCTCTAAGCGATAACTAAAGGTCCTGAGAACGGGTGCCGGAGCCTGCAGGCTTGCCTGCCCCGTGCCTCCTTTCCCTTCCCTTGAGAGGAGATGGGAAGCTCTAGTCCCGTGATGGTGAACCTGTGGCATGCGGAGTCATATTGGTGGGCATGCGAGTGTTGCCCTAGCTCAACTCCAGCGTGCATGCACATGCTGGCCAACTAATTCCGGTCCCACAGGAAGTCAGGAAACGAGACGAAACGAAACCCTAACCCTAAACCCTAAAGGATTGAACTGGAAAGGGAAACGACAGGAGAGAGGCGAAAGGAGAACAGAGGACAGGAGAGAACAGGAGAAAGAAGAAAGGGGAAAGGAGAGGAAGAAAAGGGAGGGGAAAGAGGAGTAGAGGACTGGGGGAAGGGAAGGGGAAGTAGGAAAGAGAAGGAGAGGAAGAACAAAGGAAGAACGAAGGAAGTAGGAGGAGAGGAAGGAAAAGAAGGGGAGAAGAAAAGTTGGAATAAAGGTAAAGGGTAAAAGAGCAGCCCTGAAAACCTGCTATTCCCTCTTGGACCACTGGATGGCACTGTTTTCTCCAGGGTTGCGGAACTGGCACGGAAGAATAACTTCAATACGTACAGATAACAATCTTAAAATGTCATCGAAAAGGTTTCTTTCTTTTTGTGGCTGTGATACCTGCTTGGACCACAGGAGGGCACAATTTTCAGCACCTTAGCGATAACTTTGAACTCATGGGACGGAAAACTGTGCCCTCGTGTGGCCAAAACGGGTACTGCGGGTGCAAAAAAACCCCCTTTTCATGGGATTTTAAGGTTATTATCCTGTACCTTTATTATTAACGTCTTATTAATATTTATTAAAGCAACGGGAGGCCCCTTTGCTGCAACACAGGAACTGGAAAAGAAATCTCGCTTCAAAAGCCTTAACCGGAGTTAAGGAGGCCTGTGATGGCCTATTGATATTATTAAAGTTTTAATAATAAAGAATAACAACCCTACAACTCCATTTAAAAAGTTTCTTTCTTTTCGTTGCTGCGATCCCTGCTTGGACCGCACGATGGCGCTGTTTTCTGTCAACGTTAGTGTGGAGGCCGTTGTAGACCTTTTGACCACAGGTGAAGGCTTTTGAAGCAAGATTCTTTCTTTTTGCCTGTTATGGAGCTCCTGGGCCTCCCGTTGCTCTATTAATATTAATAAGGCTTTTAATAATAAAAAGACAGAATAATAATCTTTAAATGCTATTGAAAAGGGTTTTTTTCTTTTTCTTTCTGGTTGCTATATCTGCTTGGGCCACAGGAGGGCACTGTTTTCTCCAGGGTTGCGGAACTGCCACAGAAGAATGCCATCGAAAAGGTTTCTTTCTTATTGTGGCTGCGATACCTGCTTGGACCACAGGATGGCACAATTTTCTCCAAGTTACCGATAACTTTGAAGTCATGGGACGGAAAACTGTGCCGGCGTGTGGCCAAAACGGGTACTGCGGCTGCAAAAAGAAACCCTTTTAATGGGATTTCAAGGTTATTATCCTGTATCTTTATTATTAACGCCTTATTAATATTTGTTAAAGCAACGGGAGGCCCGTTTGCTGCAACACAGGAACTGGAAAAGAAATCTCCCTTCAAAAGCCTTAACCATCACTGCCCTACACCATTTCTGACAAATGGCATTCCAATCTTTTCTTGAAAGTCGCCAGTGATGAAGCTCCCACAACTTCTGAAGGCAACTTCTGTTCTATGGGTTGATTGCTCTCACTGTCAGAAAATTCCTGCTTATTTCCAGGTTGAATCTCTCCTTGATCAGTTTCCATCGGTTGTTCCTTGTCTGGCCTTCGGGGGCTTTGGAAAACAGCTTGACCCCCTCCTCTCTGTGGCAGCCTCTCAAGTATTGGAAGATCACTATCATGTCTCCCCTGGTCCTTCTCTTCAGTACACTAGCCGTGCCCGATTCCTGTAACCGTTCTTCATATGTTTTAGCCTAAAGTAATGACTGATGACCACCTAATGTCTTCACCTCTGCAGGTTCTCAAAGATTTGAGACCAATGTTGAATATTTAAATTTCAGTAGTCACCAATCCCAGGCTTAAAATGAGTTTAGAATCAGTGGGAGTCACTGATAACAATGAACTACTAGCTACTGATAATGAGTCCAATCCTTGGAGGGAAAAAAGACACAGATTAGACATGGTGGAGAGTGCACAACAATTTTAACTCACCAATGAAAAGAAAAAGAATCTTCACTAAATTGGAGAAATTAAAATTAAATTTAATCTGCCTTCAAGGTCCACATTAAAAAAACAAGATAGTAAGCTATTAGGGTACCCCAAAATTGGGAAAAAATTTTTTTCATTAGCACAGCAAAAGAAAAGGGGGTTTGGTGTAAGGATCGCCTCTCCTTCTAACTTAAGAAAGTGAGAACTCTTGAAACGTGGTTGTTCAAAAGGATTTCTTTTATTAAGCAGAGGTGAAAGCCATCCAGTTAAAGCAAGATCTGAATACCCTTATGCAAAACAGTAGGATTAAAGTGGTAGAGACCCCATCCTTTAAGTCAGAATGCAGATTTTAGCCAATACAAATGTGAAGATATTTTCTTTACTAGTTTCTCTGAGAACCCGGACAAATATGCATTCCCACCATTATCCTTTAAAGTGAAACAACCCACATGGCTATCATAAACATTCTTGCAGCTAAAGGGGATCTTAGGGCTCTTTGACACCAGGATATAGGTTGTAAAATATCTGTTGACACAAGCAATGCTAGTAAATCGAATCCAAGTGCCCCCCTTCCTCCGATTGAATGGCAGTATCACTTTTAGGGATCTGACATGCTACTCTCCTTAGGAAGCGAAAGGGTCCACCTGAAAAAAAACAAATATACACAAGATTTCATGATAGTATATTAACAAGGTTTGTTAGGGTATTAGGAGTGAAATTTTCTCAGTAAGATTGGAGCCCTAACGTGGTGTTTAGCGACCCATTCATGGTGTGCTGGTGGTAAATGTTTCCAAGCAACTAAGTATCAGATTTTCCCTCTGTGGATCCTAGAGTCAAGGATTTCCTTGATTTCAAAGTGTTGTTCACCTTCAATCATGATGGGAACAGGTGGTGTAGATGCAGGTGGTCTGAGGGATGAGATTACTTCTCGCTTGAGTAAACTGATATGGAATACTGGGTGGACTTGCCTGAGTGTCTTTGGAAGGAGTAGTTCAACTGCTACTGGATTGATGATTCTAGTGATGGGGAAAGGTCCAATGAACTTTGGCCCTAGTTTTTTCGATGGTTGTAATGATTTCAGAAATTTTGTAGATAAGTATATTCTGTCTCCAATATGAAAAGGTTTGGGTTCCATCCTTTTCTTGTCAGCTTGAATTTTAAAAGCTTCTCTAGCTTCCTTTAAAGCTAGTCTAACCACTGGCCACGTGTTTTGCAAATTATCCATCCACTCCTTAAGTGAGGGGATGGTGGGTTCTTCCGTGGGTAGTTCAGGCATGGGGCTGAAATCCTGGCCTGTCGCTACTCTAAAAGGGGTAAAACCAGTGCTTGAATGGACAGCATTATTAAACGCAACTTCAGCAAAAGGCAAAAGTTCGGTTCAGTTGTCTTGTTGAAAATTAATAAAACATGTTCAATATTGTTCTAATACCGAGTTCAAAATTTCAGAATTTCCATTAGTAGCTGGATGATTTGAAGAGCTCAATCCTTGGCCAGTACCAAGTAAGCCCAAAAACGCCCTCCAAAAGTTGGAAGTGAATTGAACCCCTCTGTTGGAGATGATCCTTTGTGGAGTACCATGGTCGATAAATGTGTATTAGGAATAATTTGGCTAAACCTTTAGCAGTTGGGATCTTTTGGCAAGGTATAAAACGTGCCTGTTTTGAAAACAGGTCTGTCACGATCCAAATAACAGTATTTCCCTCACTGTTTGGCAATTCTACAATGAAATCCATAGCAATCGCTCTCCAAGGCGCTGAAGGTTCTGCAATAGACCTGGGGATTTCCCCCGACGTCTTTTTGCTGCTGCACCAATGGGGCAGCTAGCTACATAGCTTTCTATGTCCTTTTTTTAGTGATGGCCACCAAAATTGTCTTTTAATCAGGTATAAAGTTTTCACAAACCCAAAATGTCCAGCTAATTTGGAATCGTGGCACCTTACCATTAAGCATAATCTTTGGCTGGCAGGAACATACAACTCCCCCCCCCCAAGCCAAGTCTTCTTTCATCAGACAGCTGGATTTGTTGTTCAAAAACCATTCATCAGTGGCCAATGCTTGTTTAAAATTTTGGGTGGTGTCATTGCCCGTCAATGTCTGTTTTTTTTTTAATTTATAAACTTTATTAAAACACATATAAAACACATATAAAAACATTTACAAAACATACAACATATAAGTGAATTTTCCTTTTAAAGCAATATTTCATCGTGGTTCTTCAACTAATACGGTTGTGCTTATTCCCCTTATTCTTAGCCTAGTAGTTTTTTCTTTTCCCTTTTCACCCCCTCTTCTTTTCCCCCCCCCCTTAGGATCCCCCCTTTAACAATCTTTATATTTGGATTACACCGTTGTTTTTGGATTTCCTTATTCCTGATTTTAGAAGCTGGTATTTTTACTAGAAAATGAAGTGATTGCAACCAAAAAAAGCAGAATCTAAGCCAAAAAGCGTGAAAGTTACAGATAGAGAACATTCCCTCCCACTGTCCATCATAAATCATCCAATCCAAGGGTCTCCCAAAGGTCAAGTGGGAGCACACGTCTGACACGTCTGGCAGCGTCATCAATCAGGAATGCCACGACCGTTGCCCCAATAACAGCCCAGTAGCTTAAGAATCACTTTCGTTTCTCTGTCTCTCCTGCATGCTTCCCCCCCCCCATTACCATGGCAGCCAAAGCAGAAAAGGAGGAGGCTGACATTCGGCCCCCCTTCAGAAGAGAAGTTAGTCCTATAAAGAAAAAGGGGAGAAGAGATAACAGCACATAATATCAATTACGGTTTATCAGGATATTTGGTGTGAAACAACTGTACTTTCTTTGGTGCTCGGACATCACGTTTGTTCACCCATTCAGCTTTAGACAACGGGAAATGTTTCCAGGCCACTAGATATTGCACTTTACTGTGATGTTTCCTGGAGTCTAAGATCTCCAATCTAACTGGGACCGTTTGGAAAAAAAATACCATTCTAGGCGCTACCTGAGTCTTGATTAAGGCTATCCATCCCATTAATGACAGTTATAGCCTGCCCCATTTTTCCAAATCTTTGTCTAATTGCTCAACTAATTTTAAATAGTTATCTGTCTTTATTGAGGAGCATCTATCAGACAAGCAAATCCCTAAATATTTAACTTTACAAACTACCTGGAGGCCCAAAGTGTTTTGTAGTTCTAATTTTTGTATTTCCGTCATATTTTTAACTATAATATTCGTTTTCTTTCTATTTATTTGTAATCCAGCTACTTCACCAAATTTCTGTATCTTGTCAATAAGCTGCCTACCGGAGGTTAGTGGCTCTTCCAGAACAAAGACCAGATCATCCGCAAACGCCTAGACCATGTATTCTTGTTCTCTGATCTTTAGCCCTCTTATGCCCACATCCTGTCTTATTAACCTAAGCAAAGGTTCTAAAGTAAATATAAACAGCAATGGAGAAAGTGGGCAGCCTTATCTCGTTCCCTTCGCTATCGTCATCTCATCCGACTCTTCTTCATTGATCAGAATCTTGGCTTTCTGTTGACTATAAATTGCCTGGATTGCGTTCATAAAATAGTCGTCAGCCTTCATATATCTCAATTGTGCTATAAGATAATTCCAATTGACTCTGTCGAAGGCTTTCTGGGCGTCCAGAAAGAGGAACGCTGCCTGCTTCTCAGGGTGGGCCTTGTAGTATTCCAGGGCGTCCATTATGATTCGTACATTATCTTTCAACTGTCTAGTAGGTAGAAAACCATTTTGATCTATATGGATAAATTTGCTAGATCTCTTAAATCTAGCTGCCATTACATTTGCAAAAATTTTATAATCAGTGTTTAAAAGTGAGATTGGCCTATAGTTATGTATCAGAGTATGGTCCTTCCTTCCTTTGGTATTAGAGAAATATAGGCTTCTAGCCATGACTTGGAAGCCTTAGACTCCATCAACACCATATTAAAAATTTCCTTCATATATTTTATAAACAGATCTGTAAAGGTTTTATAAATCTCCACAGGCAAGCCGTCAGTACCAGGAGTTTTATCGGCCTTCTGCCTCTTGATCACAATCTCTATCTCTCCTTCCGTAATCTCTTTATTCAACAGGTCCTTGACTGAATCTGGGAATTTGGGAAGATCCGAATGTTCCAAATATTCCTTAATTTTCTCATCCGACACCTGCTCATTAGCATAAAGTTGTGAAAAGAATTCCTGTGCAATCCCTTTTTTCTGTTCATTATCTACCCATATGACTCCCATCTTATCCTGTAGTTGATTTATCTACCTACTTTCCCTTTTCTTCTTTAGTTTATAAGTAAGCCACCGGCCCGCCCTATTAGCATGCTCAAAGTGCATTCTAAGTTTATGTGCTATTTCCTCCTGGTCTAGTAGTATGAAGCTTCCTTAGCTTTGACATCTAGTGGGTTAATCTGTAAATTCCTCTCTGCAGCCCGCACCTTCGCTATCCACCTTTCCCTCTCCTTAAGTTTCTGTCTTTGCTTCCCGGCTATATACTTAATCACTAGCCCTCTCATATAAGCTTTCGCTGTATCCCACAGAATCTGTATCGAAGTTTCATTATTATCGTTCATCTAAAGAAAGCTTCCATTTCTCTCTTTACCATTTGTTGAAATTTTATCTCCGTTAAAATATTTGTTCTCAACATCCACCTCTTATTTCTTTTAATTGTATCCCCTTTCCACCTAACCAATAGTGGACTATGGTCTGCCCAGGTATTAGGTTCTATCTCTTGTCACTACAGTTCGGGTTTTTAAATCCGTAGTTACCCACATCATATCCAGCCTCGACCAAGATTTATGCCTGGGAGAAAAGAAGGTATATTGATTTGTCTGAGGATGGAACGCTCGCCATATATCCGTAAGACCCAACTCGTCCCTCATATCGGTACATACTTTTGGAAGTGTTCTCCTATTTTCTCTCTTTTGACTGTTCCCTGGTAAATAATCCAAGTCCCTGTTGATTACTGTGTTAAAATCACCTAGTATAGATATATGGCCATATTGCAGATCGACAAGTTTTTGATACACCTTTTGATAGAAATCAGACTGTCCGTTATTTGGAGCTTATATTCCCACCAAGAGGACCTGTAGCCGGCCTATACGTATCTCCAACATTAGAATTCTTCCCTCATCATCCATATAAACTAATTTAGGTTCCAGGTAATTCCTAACATAGAAGACCACACCTCTTTGTTTCTCATCGGCTAACGTAGCGTACAGCTTACCAAGTTCAGGACATTGCAAAACAGATTCACATTGTTTTCTAATATGCACTTCCTGGAAACATATAATATCCATTTTCAATTTTAGTAAATTCTTGAAAACCCACTTCCTCTTCACCTGTGCATTCAAACCATTTATATTTAACGAGAACAGACATATTTCCTCCCCATCTTACCTATCTGCGTTCTTTGCCCTAGTGGTCTGTCTGGTTACCTGTTGGTTGCTCTCCCCTTCTCCTTCCCTTCCTCTTATCGGAAGAAAATTTGGAAGATAAGATGGTTGAGATGGTGGCAGGGATATTGCAGAAAGACCCACAAGTGGTGCACAGTGGTATTAACGAGTGTTCCCAGGTCTTTATATCATTTACAAGGAGACAGAACCTCCTGAGGGAAGTTCATGTAAAATTTAATAAGAGATCGTTACGGGAGGAAGTATATCAGAGATCGAAGGACCAGGTGATAAAATACGCTGGTAAACAGGTCGCCGTTTTGCGACAGGTGCCGAAGAAAGTGCGAGACCAAAGACGAAATTATCAAGCTTTGACAATACAACTACGAAAATATGATGTGAGATATAAGTGGTTACTTCCAGATGGGCTTTTGGTGTTGTGGCAGGGGAAGAGAGTATGCCTTGAAACCCCGCAGGAAACTGATGAATTTCTTGAGAGTGAATTTGCAACTTTGGAAAGGGAAGGAGGAAGAGAAAGTGAATATGAGGTAGATAGTAAGGGTCAGGAAGAAGGGCAGGAGGAGAAGGGAGCGGTTGAATATAACATTTCATTCTCCTACTGCTTTCTAATAGTTCACAAATTGAGTGTAAAGGTGACAGTTTTTGTAAAAACACCAAAAATAGGGTATTTTCAGCCTGCTTTTACAAAAAAGACCTTCTGGAAACTCTGTTAAATCATTCTCATTATAAAGAGCATGTTTCAACCCCCCTAAAAAAGTAGAATTGGTGTTTTGTTGCTGACATATAAAGCCCTAAAAATAGGGACAAAGTTGAAGACGTTGCTATGGCAGTGTCACATGCATTCTACTATTGTTTTGTCTTGTTTTATATAGACATCATTACTACTATTATATTGCGTTGGACCATGGTGACATTGTCACTACCAGTTCAGGCACTTGACCCAGCAATCCCATCACCATAGGAGGCACGCCTTATAGCCAGTGGTGGGATTCAAATAATTTAACAACCAGTTCTCTGCCCTAATGATTTCTTCCAACAACCATTTCACCAAACTGCTCAGAAAGTTAACAACCGGTTCTCCCGAAATGGTGCGAAATGGCTGAATCCCACCACTGCTTATAGCCATGCAATACCAGCCATGGGTGGGTTTCTTGGTTCAGGTTCGCAAGCCTGTAGTTTGGTTTCTTCCTCGAGGTTCCAAAGCGTTGTGTGGGTATCTGTCTGGTTCCCAAGCCAGCAATTGGGCAGCTTATCCTAGGTTCCCAAGCCTAAAGTGAGTATCTTATATGGTTCCCAAGCCGAAGTCCGTACTCTTTGTATGAATTGCCAAATTCCAACAACCTCTCATTTATTATTGAATTTATGCGCCAAGTTCTTTAGTGTCACTTCTGGGAATTGATACTGTTGACCTGACAATGTAACTGAAGGCGCCGGAAGCACGCAAATAAGATGTGGTTTTGGAACCCAACAAACATCTTGTCTTTCAGGCCAATAAAATGAATGAGCAGGGTCTCGCGGATGCATAAACGTTTCCAATGCACGGTGGTGGGATTCAATTTTTTTAACAACCGATTCTGTGGGTGTGGCTTATTTGGGTGGGCGTGGCTTGGAGGTCATGTGACTGGGTAGGTGTGGCTAGCTGATCATGTGACCGGGTGGGCGTGCCTATGTGTATAGGGACTACTCAGAGGGCTGAAAAAAGTCATTTCTGACTGGTCCTCGCACTTTTGACTGGTCCTTACACTTATGACCATCTTCACATTTATGCCCATTGCAACACCATGTCACTCATTTCACAACTGCTTCTCTTCACCATGAGGAAAAGATAGGGCAAAAAACGTAAAATGTGAGGACAGTCATAAGTGTGAGGACTGGTCAAAAGTGCAGGGACCGGTCAAAAATAATATGCAGATAGGGATTACCCAGAGGGCTGAAAAAACTGATTTCTGACAGTTCCTCACACTTCTGACTGATCATCATTTATGCCCGTTGCAGCATTCTTAACAACTGTGTCATTCATTTCACAACTGCGGTGCTTCATGTGACTGGGTGGGCGTGGCCAGGTGGTCATGTGGCATCGCTTCTTTGCCCTAATGACAGTTTGCTGCAATGGTCATAAGTCTGAAAAACGGTCATAAGTCACTTTTTCCAGTGCCATTGTAACTGTTGTAAATCGAGGATTACCAGTACAAAAATACAAAAAGCTGCTTTGTTTGCAAAAAGCTGCCCTAAATACCAATCATTAGATTAGAAACTGGAGTTACAAATCAGGGAGGGTGCCAGAGCACCTTGAGGAATTAAAATAGTTAAAATGCAATGATAACTATCAGCAGCCAACTCTTGCTCATAAAGTGAAACCCTTTAGTAGAGAGGTCATTTTAGCTCTCCAGAATGAAGCAAAGGAGCAAACAGAGTATCTTGTTGCTTGTTAAACCAATTATCAGAACAAATAGACACAGAACTAGTCAGATTTCCAAAGCTGCTTCTTTTCAGGAACAGAGATTAACATTTTTCCTTCCAAACAAAGTTGAATAGGGAAAATTATCCCATCACTAAACACAGGTTTAAACTTCACCAAAACCCAGTTTTAGGCCAAAAGTCAAAAAGGGTATGTAAACTCACGTTTGAATGTCAATCTTTCTAGCTAGCCAAGAAGCCTTGCTGAATGTCACTCATCTTGGTTCCTTGTCATTAAAAGCTTCTGCTTCGTTATTCAATTATTTCTTCAAAGTGATGATCACTGCACCCTGGCTGGAAGAACTCCAACAGGGGAATAAAGAGGAACTTTGTAACCCCTTTTTGTTATGAGAACTTTGAGCTCTACAGAAAAAAAAAATTGCTGAACTGTGGAGGAGGGTTTTTCTTTCCTGACTGCAAGCAGCTGGACTTTGGTGAAAAGAAAAGGAATTTACAATGGAACTCCTACAGTTGAACAAATAATAATTTGAAAATTGGTGCAGGAATAGAAGAAGGATTAAGCGTAGCCTTAAAAGAAAGAGATTTGATACATTATATCCGGAATAAAATTATGAAAAGAGATTTAATTGGATTTATGGAGAATAAAATTAAAAACTTGGAAAATGGAAGGAAATTTATGTTTGCAGATGAGGAAATGAAGATAATGTGATAAAAAATTAAAATAAAGATGATTGTAATAAATTAAAGGGAGGTTTTTATAGAAATTAAGAATGTTAAATGAAACTAATTAATACATGTAAAAATATGTTTAATGCAAGAACTATGTTTTAATGGTAACATGTTAAGGTAAAGAACAAGGGTGAATATGATTAATTGAAAACGTTAAAAGGAATTTTAAAATATACTTAAAAATATAAAACAAGGTTAAAATGTTATGAATGCTATGAAAAAGGATAAAGAAAAATATGATTAAATGAAAAGCAATGCATAGATGGAGGGAAACAACAAAGAGAGGTTTAATAGAGATCATTAAACCAACTATGAACATGCTGTATTTAACAGCCAAAAGGCTATAATATGCTGTATTGAACAGCCAAACAAATGGTCATGCTGGTTATCAGCCAAAACGAAACTTGATATGCTGTGTAACGGCCAAAAAACAAAATAAAGATGCAACAGCAATCTCTATTCAACAGCCAAACAAACTTGAAGATGCCATGTAACGGCCAAAAAACAAAATTAATATGCTGTGTTTAACAGCCAAACAAAGGGCATGTTGGGTAATGGCCAAAAAATAAAAAGGGAAAAAAATGCATCTTGAGCCTGTGTCAAATGCCCACCATTGCCCCACACAAACTCGGAGGTCAAACACAACCCTGATGTGGTCCTCAATGAAATCGAGTTTGACACCCGTTATAGAGGAGGAACAGCATTTTGAAGTCAAGAAAATTTAAAGGGAAAATACAATGCTTAGTGGCCTGGAAGTATTTCTCTCCTTCACAATCAGAATAGGTAAATGCTCGGTTCCCTTCAGGTGTTTCACAGGAAATATCCTGATAAACCTGGGTTAATGCAGTGTTCTTTAGTTGATTTATTTCATTTTTTGGCTCCTATTGTAGTTTTGTATTATGCCTTTTATTCTTTTACAGGGCTAATGCCTCTGTCAAAGGGAGGGGGAAATGTCAGCTGGATCTCCAGAGTGCGGTTTGCAGCTTGTTTGCCCTCGGTTGCCATAGAAAAAGGGAGGGGGGTTTCGGCACTTGGGGTGGGGAAGTGAGCTGGTGTGAAGTGTTCCCATGAGAATCGGGAGGTTTGCTACCCATTAACTGAGTGGAGTTTTTTTTTATTTTTCCAAGGCCAAGGGGCCTGGGCCTCTGAAGGCACACAACACATGCTGAAGAGGTTTTCCCATAACATCATATTGGAGGCAGATTGGTCTTTCTGGTCTGGAGTTTGGGGGGAGGGATTTGGGGTGACGTTCAATGTATAACTTTCACGCCAATTTTTCCCCCTGATCTTTTGCTGCTATCAGTTCATTCTTAGTAAAAACACCTTTTCTCTAACTGGATAGACTCGGGGCTTCTCTTTCTTAGGATTTGAATGGCGGCAGACCTGACAGCTTGGCTCATCAGGAACCTATTCGATCTTGCCTTTGTTGCAGAGTTTGTCTCCCAGTTGATGCCAGGGTACTTACAGTCCCCCATTACTGTGAGGTAATGGGGGACTCACCCATTGTGAGGTGCTTTCTGCACATCTCAGCTCACGGACTACCAAATGGTTCATCTATTTCCTCTGCGTCGTTGGCTACCCTGCAGTGGACCCCTATGGCGATGCCACTTCTTTTTCCTTTTCCACCATTCTCGGTTTTGGCACTTCTCTAGAGGCGATTCTTTACGTTCATCGCAACTCCGTCTCGTCTTTTGTCTGGTCTGTTTTTCCTGAGGAACTCAAATCCTTCTGCAATCCCTTCCTTGCTCGGCCCAACCCGGAAGGGCTTCCACGCGCCGCCCACCGCGCAGCGACACCGCCGGAAAGCGCTTCCGAGGAAGCTCCGCGTCCCGGGGGGTCTCTCAGCCTCCGAGCGCCTCAGCGCGCCCCACCCTCAGCGCTTGGCCTGGTCTCCACAGCGACCGCCTCATCCGGGTCCCGAGGGGCCGCGCGTGCGCGTTGGCGTCGTGCGCTAGGCCGTGCCCAGCCATGATGATGATGGCGCTGAGCAAGACCTTCGGGCAGAAGCCCGTCAAGTTCCAGCTGGAGGAGGACGGCGACTTCTACATGATCGGCTCCGAGGTGGGTGGCAGACCGGGCCAGTGGCCGGCCTCCGCGGCCTTGTGGCGGGCAGTTCCGCCGCCGTAGTCATCCCCCCCATCCCCGCCCGCAGGCGCTGCCTCGGCCGAGCCCGCTCGCCCGCCGGCGGCGTCGTCTAACCTGTCGCCGGTGCCTCTTGTGTTGCCCTGCAGGTGGGCAACTACCTGCGGATGTTCCGCGGCTCCCTCTACAAGCGCTACCCGTCACTCTGGAGGCGCCTGGCGACGGTGGAGGAGCGCAAGAAGATCGTCGCCTCGTCCCACGGTGAGCCCCGCGGGGAGCGGCGGGGGAGGGGGCGGCGGCGTGGGGGAGGCCCGGCGTGACGATCTCTTTGCTCTCCTCCCCGCAGAGTCGCAGCGGAGCCACAGCCCGAGAAGATGTGAGTTTCCCGCGCGGGGGGGAGGGCAGCGGGGTCCTGCGGGGGGGGGGCTCTTACCCCGTGCGCAATGGCGCGGGAGGCGCAAGGCGGCCTGCCAAGCAGAAAAGAAAGCCTCCCCCTTTGGGCCCCCAAGGCAGGGCCGAACAGAGACGGCGGGAGGAGGTGGGTAGGCAGCGACCTAGGGCCGGGCGGGGCAGCGGCTCGCTTTGGGAACCCGCATGGCCTGTTTAGTTGAAGAAAAGCCTCGAAGGCGGCTCGACCGCGTGGCCGTTTTCGGAGATTGCCCTTCCTCGGCACGAAGAGCTTGGAAGCCGAGGTAAGGCGGCCGCGCCAGAAGGGAATGTAAAGTACTGATAAAGGAGAATATTTGGAGCGCAGGGCTGGCACGAGGGCTCCTGGATACTCTCCGACTGGCTTGTTTTCTTGCAGACGTTTCATGGCCCAACTAGGGAACATCATCAGGGGCAGAAGGGAGACGGGTTTGCTGTCAGTTTATATTCTGGTGTCTTTCCTGTGGATGGGGATGGCTTTAGAGAGTCTTTGGCTGGGCTGTTTGCTGTTGGCTTCTTGGTACTTTCTTGATTTTTGGTTTGATATTAACCTTGGAGTTAATCTATGCTGATTTGGGTGCTGACTGCTGGTGGAGTGGTACTTGGGGTCCTTTTTGGGCTGAGGACAGTGGTGGGATTCAATTTTTTAAAAACCGGTTCTATGGGCGTGGCTTATTTGGGTGAACATGGCGTGGAGGTCATGTGACTGGGTGGGCATGGCTATGTGTATAGGGACTCAGAGGGCTAAAAAAAGTCATTTCTGACCGGTCCTCGCACTTTTGACCGGTCCTTGCACTTATGACTGGTCATCATTTATGTCCGTTGCAGCATTCTTAACAACCGTGTCATTCATTTCACAACTGCGGTGCTTCATGTGACTGGGTGGGCGTGGCCAGGTGGTCATGTGGCATCACTTCTTTGCCCTAATAACAGTTTGCTGCAATGGTCATAAGTCTGAAAAACGGTCATAAGTCACTTTGTCCAGTGCCATTGTAACTGTTGTAAATCAAGGATTACCTGTACAAAAATACAAAAAGCTGCTTTGTTTGCAAAAAGCTGCCCTAAATACCAATCATTAGATTAGAAACTGGAGTTACAAATCAGGGAGGGTGCCAGAGCACCTTGAGGAATTAAAATAGTTAAAATGCAATGATAACTATCAGCAGCCAACTCTTGCTCATAAAGTGAAACCCTTTAGTAGAGAGGTCATTTTAGCTCTCCAGAATGAAGCAAAGGAGCAGAGTATCTGTTGCTTGTTAAACCAATTAGCAGAACAAATAGACACAGAACTAGTCAGATTTCCAAAGCTGCTTCTTTTCAGGAACAGAGATTAACATTTTTCCTTCCAAACAAAGCTGAATAGGGAAAATTATCCCATCACTAAACACAGGATTAAACTTCACCAAAAACCAGTTTTAGACCAAAAGTCAAAAAGGGTATGTAAACTCACGTTTGAATGTCAATCTTTCTAGCTAGCCAAGAAGCCTTGCTGAATGTCACTCAACTTGGTTCCTTGTCATTAAAAGCTTCTGCTTCGTTATTCAATTATTTCTTCAAAGTGATGATCATTGCACCCTGGCTGGAAGAACTCCAACAGGGGAGTATTTCCTCCCAACAGCGGTGTAAAAAGCTTAAAACAACCCTTCCCCGTTTAAGAAAGTCAAGCAAAAAAATCCCCTCCGGAACCCCTCCATAAGTCTAGGCATACTGCCGGAGAGGCAGTTTCTGTAAGCAGGGCAATAAAGATTAGGCTAGGATACAATACCAAATGTTGTAATTCCATACAGGATTAACCCTGTAAAGTGGGAAAAAACAAAAGGGAGATTTCTTTTAACAACCAGTTCTCCTAAGTACCTAACTACTTAACTACCCGTTCTACGGAACCGGTAGAATCCCACCACTGGCTGGGGGAGAGTCCCTTTTGCATAGTCTAGAGCAGTGATGGCTAACCTTTTTGCCATCGAGTGCCAAAAGCGGGGGTTGCACGGGGGGGTCACGCGCACCCATGCCCACATCCATAATTCTATGTGCCCTGCCCCCTATGCATGCATGCGTGACACACACACACACACACATCCCGCACTCCCCCCACTTTTGGAATGCGATGGCATGGGCCACCGGACTTCCGGTGGACCATAAGTCAGGAAACGAGCCGTTTCTGGCCTCTGGAGGGCGTCCGGGGGGATGGGGAAGGCCGTTTTCACCCTCCCCGGGCTCCTAGAAAGGCTGTGGAGCCTGGGGAGAGCGAAAAACGGGCCTTCCTCACCCCCCAGAGACCCTCCAGAGGCTGAAACAGCATGTTTTCTGACTTCTGGTGGGCACAGAAGGCCTGCAAATCAGCTGGCCGGCGCACTCATGCGCATCGGAGTTCAGCTCGTGTGCCCACCAATATGGCTCTGTGTGCCACCTGTTGCACGTGCCACCTGGTGCCATAGGTTCGCCATTACGGGTGTAGAAGATGTTGTTAATGTCCATGTGTCTATTGATGGCAGGGTGGATAAAAATCAATGATTTTTTTAAAAAAAATAAAAAAAATCAGATTTTTTTGATTTAAATCGGATTTTTTTTATTTTTATTGAATTTATTTTAATAAAAAACTTGGGGTAAAAATCTATCGTAAGATAGTTTTCTATTTAAGATACATAAATAATTTAGTTTATTCAGCATGAAATGGAGCTTAGTTATGTAGCATGAGGCTGTATATTCTGCAACACTGGGACTATGGGTGAGTCAACAGTGGGTCAAAGGAGTAGCAGAGATGACAGTTGCTCTTTAAAAATTATGATTTAAATCGAGTTGATTTAAATCAAGCCTTTTTACTAGTGATTTAAATCATGATTTAAATTGTGATTTAAATCAACTCGATTTAAATCAAATCCACCCTGATTGATGGCTGATTTGTCAGAGTGCCAGGCTTCTAGAAATTCCCTGACGTTTTTGGACTTGGCTTGGTCTAGGATGGTCACATTTTCCCAATTGAAATGATGGTTAAATCAATCTGTATGTTGTGAAATAAAAGAATTTTCATCATGTCTTCTGAGTCTGACTGCTAGTTCTGCCAGTTTTCTGTCTATTCATCCTACTAGTGGTTGTTGCAGACTTTACATTGTGTTGTAGATTAATGCCCCCCCCCCCAACCTTTTGAGCACCAGGGACCAGACCTTCCATGGAGACACATTTTGAGTAAAAGGGACGTGGTTTCACGTGCTGCCTGCATCCCATGGATAAAGCTTCACTAGTTGGCGCGGCCCAGTTTCTGGCATGCCGCGCACTGTGGATTGGGGATCCCTATTATAGATGACTCTTTTTTTTTTTTTCTTCTGGGGTTGTTAGGTCCTAGGGTTGCTTAGGATGTTTTGAAGGGCTCGAGTTGGCTTATGTGCTCTGCTAATTCCATGTGGTTGTATTCTCTTGGTGGTTTTTGAGATATTCTTGATGTATGGCAATGTAATTATTTTTAGGGTTTGTGTTGGTTGTGCTCCAAAGGTGTTTTTTCAAATGAGCATCTGGACTTTCTTGTTTTTCTTGTTTTTCTTGTTTTTCTTTTTTTTTTAATTGAAAAAGTTTTACAAATACAAATATTTCCCCTTTCCCTCCCTAGCCCTCCCTTACCCTACCCACCCCCCATGGCTTCCCCAGGATCAAATCCAAATCCAAATCATGCTATATAATACTTTACCGCCCATCTATTCTACCCCCTGTGTGTTATACATTTTTTCCTGACATTCTAGTATACTATCCTCTGTAAACTATACATTTCTAGACAACATTCATCTAAGAATTATCAGGTACTTCCTAATTTAGTATTTATTCTACACATAATCTATCCATATCCTCCTCTCCCTTACATAAATCTCTTGTGTCCGGTCTTTTATATATGTTGATAACTTCACCATTTCTGCGAGACTGGCCACCTTCAGAGTCCATTCTTCAATAACATTCCTTTTCCAGTATAACCTAACCTATCACCATATACCATATCAGTTTTGTTTCACCCACTTTCCCGCAGGTGCACCATATATAATTATTTATAAAATCTAAACAATCACATCAGATCCTTCTTCCAACAGTGTATTTAGTGTCTTTAGTTGCCATCTGCCCCCATCATTGAAGAGTACTTTTATGTATAACCACCACCCTCCGAGTGATTTTATATTTATATTCCATATATCTTCTGCAAAGTCTTTCATCTAGATCAGTGGTCCCCAATCCCCGGTCCGCGGACCGGTGCCGGGCCGTGGAGTACCTGGCACCGGGCCGCACAGCGGCCGGGGGACATGAACGCTGCAGCGCAAAGGCTCCTGGGCCGTGCGCAAAAGCTCCTGGGCCGTGCGCAAAAGCTCCTGGGCCGTGCGCAAAGGCTCCAGGGAAGAGAGCCCCGCGCAGGTACGCACGTGTGGCCCAAAGCTCCCACCCCTGCGCGCGCTCAGCGGGCCATGGTAAAATTATCAAAGGCTGATTGGTCCGCGGCGATAAAAAGGTTGGGGACCACTGATCTAGATTATTAATTCCATCGACCATGTTAGGGTGACAACCAGATCAACTGCAAATGCCCTTGTTCCGTAGTCCTCTTGCCTCATGATTATTCCCTTCAACATACACATAATCCATCTTTCTTAAAATCTATAATAGAAAGTTCCAATTCACTCAATTACAGGCCTTCTCCACATGCTTAAACACCAGCACTGCAGGGATCTGTTTATTCTTCTCAAAATAGTCCAATAAGTCTATAATTTGCCTCACATTATTTTTCATATATCTGCCTTCTATAAGTCCTGCATAAACATAAATTGGTTCTTAGATAACTGGCATTGATCTGTTGGGTAATAATTTTACAAAAATTTTATAATCCATATTCAAAAAAAAATATTGGTCTAAAACGTTCTAGTTTTGTGGAACCTGCTTTTTTTCTTGCCTTGTGCTAGCTTGAACCTCTGCTGTTGTTGTTTTTCGGGAATTTGTTTGTATGCTGTTCGAGTTGTATGCTGATCTTTAACTTTGCAGGACATCAGATCAAGATCCAAAGCCGCTTCCCTTGTGTTTTTAAGTAATCCACCTAAAACCTTTAAAGGATGATCCGAGCATGGGTCATCCAAAGAGCCCCCTGTGATTCCTTGTATTTCCATTGGCTCCACCTCTATCTGCTTCCACTGGACTTCAGTCTTTTGTTCAATTTGCTTTTCTTTATTTCCCTCCTGTATTCCTGACGCTGACAATATACATGGAGATGTTGAGCCAGTTTTAAAAACATTGCGATAAAATTCTTCCCCTTTTTCAACAGTATTTAATCAATATCTTTCTCCTTGATACGTCAATCTTATGCCAACTGGGACATCCCATCTATATGGAATCTGTTGTTTCTTTAGTTCAGTCACCAAAAATCCAAAGTCTTTTCTGTCTTTTAGCATCTTAGGCGGCAACTCTTTGTAAATCCCAATCTGCCTTCCATCCACTTGTAAGATAGAAACAAAAGACTTTTGCAAGATGTCATTTCTTATTCTTTTATCTGTAAAGTATATCACTACATCTCTGGGCAATTGCCTTTGCCTTGCGACCCAAGAATTCACTCTATAAATCTTGTCAATTTTAGACAAAACCTCTTCAGAGCTAACCTTTAACATCACAGCCAAAGCATCAGCACAAATCCTTCTCAAATCTCTGTTGTTTTCCTTTATCCCCCTCAGTCTTACAGCAGATTCCATAAATTTGAATTGCATCATTGTTACTTCATTTTCAATCCTTTGCATTCTATTGTCCACATTATGGATCTTATAATCAATTTCCTTCATTTTAGACTCTACTTCTAAACTGAATTCTTCCATTTTTTTATCAATCTGGACAATTACTTCTGAGAAGCCAGTCAGGACTGTCAAAATATCTCGTTTCATCTTATCATACTTTTCTTGAACCAACTCCTTGGTTTCCTGTTGAAATTTCTCAGACTTCTGATCCATAGCCACCTCTTGTCTCATCAAAGCCACAGTAATAAATTCCTTCAAGTCTTTAAAATTCTGGCTTTGAATCTGCGAGCTTAAAGACTGCTCTTGTGTCTTATAAATAGGGGAGCCGCCCCAAACAGCTTTATTATCTAGCTTTAAAGCCATGCTGCCACGCAGACCAATTCTTTTTAAGAAGAAAGTCTTCTCTCCCTTTTTACCAGCATAAAATCCTCTCAGAGTTAATCAAGTCTCTAAGGAGATAGAACATAAGAAAAAAAAACTTTTCCCTTCTCTTGTAACCAGCGTTGTTATTTTAGATACTTTGTAGCATACTGAAACAATCAGGCAAGTCCACTTTCACTTTCAGCTTTTTTTTTTTTCTTTTCAAGCAGCTAAAGCCGGACGCCATTTTAAACTTTCACTCTTCTTCATTCTTAAATCCAATCACAGGGCTAATATGTATACTTGCAGTTTTGGTTTCCAGATCCGGATTTTACCCTGTTTATTTAGATAAATTATATTTACCAATAATAATAAACCAAATAATTTCCCCCACATATTCCTCCAAACCACAACTTAACCATTTCTGCTTTCAACACAATATACAATTAATAGTATCTCAATTATTACAATTCCCTAGTTAAATAGAGCTTTTTTTCTTTTGTGTTTTAAAATCTTGAACTCTCCACTTTTTCCCTAAATTTCCCATTGTTTGCACCTACCTTTTTTGGTGAGGAAAAAGAAAAGAAATCTGCCTGCCTAATTTTCCAACGTTGTTGCAACAGCAAAGCCAACAGCCTGCTTTACTTTCAGTTTCATTTTTCAGCATAGCTAGGGAGAAAAAAATTGCTCCAGCACTCTTTGCAAACAAGCAGCAGAGCCTGAGCAAAACAGCTGAGAGCAAATCAGCTGAGAGTCGGGAGCCGCGAAGCTCCGTGGGCCAATAAAATTACAAAAAAACACCGAACCATTTGTTAAATTGCTGGCTCGCCCGCCCCTCGACCACCACTATTTATTGGCAATAAATAGTGGTGCGAAAGGGCGGGGCGGAACCGGCAGAATCCCACCACTGGCTATAGGGCGGCCCTTTGAAGCCCCGCGGCAAGAATTTAAACAGTTTTTTTTCCTCTAGCCATCAGCTGGGACTCAGGAAGCAGCAATAGATTGAGAGTGGGCGGGGTAATCGAACGGCCGGCGATCCAACAGAGCAGAAAGTGAGGGTGAGTGAAGGCGGGGGGCGAGAGAGGGCTTTGGCGACCCCTATGAAATGGCCATTCGACCCCCAAAGGGGTCGCAACCCCCAGGTTGAGAACCACTGACCTACATGAATGGTATGTCACCGCCAAAGAAGCTGAGATCGATATGGCCAGAAACCAGTATCGAGCGGGGCGAGCATGGAAGAAATCCCCCGCCCCCAATGGAAGCAAGAGCCCATCAAACCACAAACTACATTCTCCCTGAGATCTTCAGCCTGTTTCAAGTGTGGAAAAGAGAGGCACCGAGCTGCAGAATGTCGCTCACAAACACCTGGCCGGAACCACTCACCTGGGGAGAACCTGGCAAAACCGAGTCGGCGTGGGAAGGAGACTGCCCTGAGGAGCAGGCAGACCACAGAGATTCCATCCCCTCCCTCCTTTGGGGAGGAAACCCTGGCATCTGAACAGGAGGAATCATGCTCATTCGGAAGCGATCCAGATGGTGAGCCACTGGTAAGCAAACCAATTAAACCGCTTACCCTCCCCTTAAGATTATTTATCCCAAACCGGGACAGGGAGATAAGTATCTCCACTCTAGTGGATTCAGGGTGCACCCGTTGTTTGATCAGCCCAACCCTTGTAGGAAAGTTAGGGATTAACGTAAGAAAACTGAAAAACCCTATTGCTTTCTGCCAACTAGGTGGGTCAATAGCAGGAGGGGAACCAGCTTCTTTTGCCACTGAGCCTCTATGTATAGGCATCAGAAGCCACGAGCAGAGGCTTACATTTATAGTGGCACCTGGCATGGAATGGCCGTTGGTTCTGGGACTTGCATAGCTGAAAAATCAATTGGAAACAAGGCATCATAAATTTCCAGAGGAATGTGACTTTTGCTGAGTATCCACATAAAGGAACTGAGGGGGCAGAGAATCGAGAAACAGCCATGCCTGGTCACGCCACACCAACTGAGGGCATACCCATAGAATACAAGGATTTAGCTGAGGTTTTTAGCAAAAAAGCCTCAGATGAGCTCCCCCCCCCACCGCGCCACTGACTGTGCAATAGAAATCTTACCCAGTGCGAAACTCCCTAAACCCAAGATGTACAGCATGCCACCGAGGGAGTTGGAAGAGCTGAGAACATTTATTGAGAAAAACCTAGCAAGGGGTTTCATCGAACCAGCCCGACCAAAAATTGCAGCTCCAGTGCTATTTCGAGAGAAAAAAGATGGCTCAAAACGTCTCTGTGTTGATTTCAGAAACCTCAATACTATCAGCAGAACATGTATCCTCTCCCCGTTATGAAAGATATGCTAGCAGACCTCGCTAAAGAAAAATTTTTCAAAGCTGGACTTAAGGGAGGCTTACTACCGTGTCAGAATTAAGGAAGGGGATGAGTGGAAAATGGCATTTAACACCCCCCTCGGCTGCTACCAATTCAAGGTGCTCCCCTTTGGGTTGCAAGGAGTTCCTACAGTGTTTATGCAGTTAATAAATGAAATGCTGCATCAACATTTATATAAGGGGGTCCTGGTCTACTTGGACGACATTTTAATCTATTCCGAGACCAAAGCAGAACATGTAAAACTAGTCAGGACAGTTTTAAACAAACTCCACTCTGCCAAACTTTACGCCAAACTTTCCAAATGTGAATTCCACCAGGAGAAGATTGACTATTTGGGATAACGCATTTATTTATTTAATTTATTCATAATTAAATTTATATACCGCCCTACTCCCGAAGGACTCAGGGCAGTGAACAGCCAGAAAGTAAAATATACGTAATACAAACGTTAAAAACCATTTAAATTACATTAAATACTTTGACCAGATTTAAAACACCCCAATTATAAAACCAATTTAAAAACAATTAAAAAGGGAGGTTAGGCCAGACCAGCCTGCTGGAATAAGAATGTTTTGAGGGTGCGGCGGAAAGTGTGCAGATCCGGGATCCTCCGTATCTCCAGGGGGAGCTCGTTCCAGATGGCAGGTGCCCTCACAGAGAAGGCTCTCCCCCTGGGGGCCGCCAGTCGACATTGTTTGACCGACAGCACTCTGAGAAGACCCTCTCTATGGGAGTGTACTGGTCGGTGAGAGACTATTGGTGGCAGAAGGCAGTCTCGTAGTTACCCCGGTCCTAAGCCATGGAGCGCTCTAAAGGTGGTAACCAAAACCTTGAAGCGCACTCGTAAGACCACCGGGAGCCATTGCAGCTCGCACAGGAGGGGAGTCACATAGGAGCGCCATGTTGCTCCCGTAACTACCCGCGCGGCCGCATTCTGGACCAGTTGGAGCCTCCGGGTGCTCCTCAAGGGGAGCCCCATGTAGAGAGCATTACAGTAGTCCAGACGGGAAGTGACGAGGGCATGAGTGACCGTGCGTAATGAGTCCCGATCCAAAAAGGGATGCAACTGGCGGATCAGGCGAACCTGATAAAAAGTCCTCCCAGTCACAGCCGTCAAATGCTCTTCTAAAGACAGCCGTGAGTCCAGGAGGACACCCAAGTTGCGAGCCCTGTTCGTGGGGGCCAGCGACTCGCCCCCAATAGTCAGTGATGGCACCAACTGACTATATCGGGATGTCGGAAACCACAGCCACTCGGTCTTGGATGGGTTGAGCCTGAGTCTGTTTCTCCCCATCCAGATCCGTACAGCCTCCAGGCACCGGGACATCACTTCAAGGGCATCATTGGGGTAATCATGATTTCACACCAGGGAGTTGAGATGGAACCTCTAAAAGTGCAGGCTGTACTTGATTGGAACCCTCCATGCACATGTAAACAGTTACAGAGCTTCCTGGGGTTTGCCAACTTTTACCGCCAGTTTATCCCTGCTTCCGCTCAGATTGCCCTCCCCATCACCAAGCTCTTAAAAACGAAGGGGGAGTTCAGTCCTAAACCAAAGCAGCCATTGAACCGGACTATGGAATGCCAGGCGGCGTTTGAAAAACTTAAACAACTGTTCTCAGCAGAACCAATTCTAAAACACCCAGACATGGAAAAACCATTTGTCATACAAGCAGATGCCAGCGATGTGGCAATAGGAGCGGTCCTGCTTCAGAAGAATGAGCAAGACCAACTACAACCCTGTGTTTACACATCCAAAAAGTTGAATGAGACTAAGCAAAGGTGGGCTATTTGGGAGAAAGAGGCTTCTGCAGTTCGTTGGGCGTTGTTAACCTGGAGGCACTTCCTAAAAGGTAGTAAGAGTCCTTTTGAAGTCTGGACTGATCATAAAAATCTAGAAGCCCTAAAGATCCCAAGGAAACTCTCCCCAAAACAAGTACGATGGGCTCAGTACTTTAAATGGTTTGATTTTACTCTAAAATATCTCCCGGGGGAAAAAAACTTTCTGGCAGATGTGCTATCCAGAAAACCGCAATACAATAGTGCAAAATCAGACATAATCAAACCCATGGTACAAAACAATCAACTAGCTGCTAAAATAGTCACCAAATCGCAGGCAATACAAGAGACATTGATGGGCAATAACACCACACAAAATTTTAAACAAGCATTGGCCACTGATGAATGGTTTTTGAACAACAAATCCAGCTGTCTGATGAAAGAAGACTTGGCTTGGGGGGGAGGGGTAGTTGTATGTTACTGCCAGCCAAAGATTATGCTTAATGGCCTTGATAGTACAGGGGTTTAGTGCACCCTGTTATTAACACAGCTGCCTGCAATTTCTGCAGGTTCGAATCTCTCCAAGGCTCAAGGTTGACTCAGCCTTCCATCCTTTCTAAGGTAGGTGAAATGAGGACCCAGTTTGTGGGGGCAATAAGCTGACTTTGTATAAAATATACAAAAGAATGAAGGCTATTGCTTAACGCATTGTAAGCCGCCCTGAGTCTCCGGAGAAGGGCGGCATATAAATCAAATTAAAAAAAAAAAAATGGTAAGGTGCCACGACTCCAAATTAGCTGGACATTTTGGGTTTGTGAAAACTTTATACCTGAATTAAAAGACAATTTTGGTGGCCATCACTAAAAAAAGGACATAGAAAGCTATGTAGCTAGCTGCCCGATTGGTGCAGCAGCAAAAAGATGCCAGGGGAAATCCCCAGGTCTATTGGAGAAGGTAGCTGAGCCTTCAGCGCCTTGGAGAGAGAATCCTATGGATTTCATCGTGGAATTGCCAAACAGTGAGGGAAATACTGTTATTTGGGTCGTGACAGACCTATTTTCAAAACAGGCACATTTTATACCCTGCCAAAAGATCCCAACTGCTAAAAGTTTAGCCAAATTATTCCTAATACACATTTATTGACTTCATGGGGCTCCACAAAGGATCATCTCCGACAGAGGGGCTCAATTCACCTTCAACTTTTGGAGGGCGTTTTTGGGCTTACTTGGTACTGGCCAGGGGTTGAGCACATCCTTTCATCCTTGTACTAATGGTAATTCTGAAATTTTGAACTCGGTGCTAGAACAATATTTAAGATTGTTCATTAATTTTCAACAGGATAACTGGACCGAACTTTTGCCTTTTGCTGAAGTTGCGTTTAATAATGCTGTACATTCAAGTACTGGTTTTACCCCTTTTAGAGTAGCAACAGGCCGTGATTTCAGCCCCATGCCTGAACTACCCACGGAAGAACCCACCATCCCCTCACTTAAGGAGTGGATGGATAATTTGCAAAACACGTGGCCAGTGGTTAGACTAGCTTTAAAGGAAGCTAGAGAAGCTTTTAAGATTCAAGCTGACAAGAAAAGGATGGAACCCAAACCTTTTCATATTAGAGACAGAGTATACTTATCTACAAAATTCCTGAAATCATTACAACCATTGAAAAAACTAGGGCCAAAGTTCATTGGACCTTTCCCCATCACTAGAATCATCAATCCAGTAGCAGTTGAACTACTTCCAAAGACACTCAGGCAGATCCACCCAGTATTCCATATCAGTTTACTCAAACGAGAAGTAATCTCATCCCTCAGACCACCTGCATCTACACCACCTGTACCCATCATGATTGAAGGTGAACAACACTTTGAAATCAAGGAAATCCTTGACTCTAGGATCCACAGAGGGAAAATCTGATACTTAGTTGCTTGGAAACATTTACCACCAGCACACCATGAATGGATCGTAAGAGCCTTGGTAGTACAGTGGTCTAAGGCACCCTGTTATTAAGCTGATTATTAAGACCAGCTGCCTGCAATTACTGCAGGTTCGAATCTCGCCAAGGCTCAAGGTTGACTCGGCCTTCCATCCTTTCTAAAGTAGGTAAATTGAGGACCCAGTTGTGGGGGCAATAAGCTGACTTTGTATAAATATACAAAAGAATGAAGGCTATTGCTTAGCGCATTGTAAGCCGCCCTGAGTCTCCAGAGAAGGGCGGCATATAAATCAAATTTAAAAAACAACAACACCACGTTAGGGCTCCAATCTTACTGAGAAAATTTCACTCCCAAACCCCTAACAAACCTTGTTAATATACTATCATGAAATTTTGTGTTTATCTGGTTTTTTTTACAGGTGGACCCTTTTGTTTTCTAAGGAGGGTAGCATGTCAGATCCCTAAAAGTGATACTGCCATTCAAGTGGAGGAAGGGGGAGACTTGGATTCAAGTTACTAGCATGGCCTGTGTCAACAGATATTTTACAACCTATATCCTGGCACCAAGGAAGCCTGAGATTCCCTTTACCTGCAGGAATTTATATGATAACCATGTGGGTTGTCGCACTTTAAAGGGTAGTGGTGGGAATTCATGTTTGTTCGAGTTCTCAAAGGAAATAGTAAAGAAAACATCTTCACACTTGTGTATTGGCTAAAATCTGCATTCTGACTTAAAGGGAGGGGTCTCTACCACTTTAATCCTACTGCTTTGCCTAAGGGCATTCAGATTGTGCTTTAGCTGGATGGCTTTCACTTCTGCTTAATAAAAAAATCCTTTTGAACAACCATGTTTCAAGAGTTCTTACTTTCTTAAGTTGGAATTTCCTTATGGCCTTACTCCCCGTACTTAGTAAAATTTTATCCAGTTCTGTTGATTCTATTTTTATACCCCATTCCTTTTTATCCTTCATACATTTGGATTGTATTTGTAGATATGCCCACCACTCTAATTCAATTCCCTCTTACTTTAAATTATTCCTTGATTTCTTTATATGTAACACCACCTCCTATTTTAATGAGATTTGGATGCGTGAGCATTTCTACTATCGATATCCAGTTGGGGACTTCTATATAGTTACTTCTTTTAGTCTTGATCCAAATATCTAAAAGTGCCCTCCTGATGCCTTTGGAAGTACTGGTGGATTTTATACTTCTCCCAGAGGATAGCGTGCCACCCTATTTGAAGATCATATTTAGATTGTAATTTTTTTATTGCCTTGGGTAATTTATTCTTTATAACATTTTTGGCTTTTCTTGGTACATATAAATGTATACCTTGATTAATTTCAAGCAAAAAGATGTTATAAACATCTTCTACATTTTTACAACCTGAAAACAGACAGTGCCGATTTAAAGATGCAAAATCGGCAGCTCTTAAATCATAGTTTGCTGTTTTAAAATTGTCTAGTGTTGATCCCGGATTATCTTGGTGTTGGTTGCTGGAGGTGTTATATTCTAGCTTTTCTTGTTTCTTTCCTAGGGTTTTTATTACCTCTTTTGTATGCTGTGTATATGTTGATGATTTCTAATCATTTATTCAGTCAATCAATTTGTATAGATGCCCACCTCAGCAAATGATTCTGGGTTGCAAGAAATTTTAAAATAAATTAGAAAATGATTTCTCAACAGAAATAAAAACATTAGAATATAGAGAAGCCAAGCAAAATATTGTTGATTGCCAGCACAAAGAAAATGAGCCCCTTCAACACTCAAGCCCAGGCCTGGGCACAGAACCAGATATTATTTCTTTGCAAAAAGCCAATAGGGTCGGGACCATCTAAACTCCTGGAAAGCAAATGTGGCAGAAAAAGAAGGTCTCCTTGGCCTTGCCGGCTGGCATTCCCTAAACAATGGGACCCACAGAATGCCCATCCTACCAGCCTGGATCAGATAGGTAGAATTCACTAGAAAAGTGAGGTAATCCAGACCTGGGTCAGGTAACCCAGACCTGGGGCATGAAAGGCTTTAAGGATGGCAACCAGTACCTGGAATTGCACCCAGAAACACATTGGCAGCCATCTCGTAGAGGGTCAAGTAATGGTAACCCTTTCCTAATCATGTGACTGCATTCTGCACCAGTTGAAGCTTCCAAATGCTCTCCAAGGAGAAACCTCCATAGAGCACATTGCTGCAGTCAGACTAACCTTAGTTCTACCTGTGGAGAGCTGGGTTTGTCTGAATGCCAGCCTTCCAGAAGTCCCCAGCATATTTGGATTTCACTTGGCCTAAGATGCTAATAGTTTCCTAGCTAAAACTATTGATTTAGTCAGCCCCTGTGTTGTGATTCTCTTCTGTTGGATGCATATTTCCATATCACTCTTCATGAAATTCCCCCTCTTTCTTCTCGGTATCTCTTATATAATGGTGACCAGAACACAGAATTCCGGGTGCAGTGTGGTCATTGCAGCGTAGAATGGATGATTACTTCCCATGACTTCAGCACTGTACTTTGGCTGATGCAGTTGACTAAATTACGTATTTTTGTGGCTGCAGCACACTGTAGATTCATGTTTAATTCATGGTTTCCAGTGGCCCTCAGATCTTTCTGATAAGTACTACTGTTGTGCTAGATACTACCAATCTGCTTTTTCCTACTTAAGTTTATTTTATTAAGAAGGAGGCTATGCTTAAATTTATCATACATGTTACTGAAGTCTATAGTACGCTATTTTTTAGTGTACTAATCTAATCAGTTATTACAGAAAGTAAAATCTATCTGACACCTATTTTTAACAAATGCTGGCTAGCTTCTTGTAACCATCTTATGTCTTTTCCAAGTGCTTGCAAATCACATTGCCTGATTATATTTTCTAGGATTTTCCCAGGCACTGATGTCAAGCTGACTAATCTATAGTTACCCAGGTCCATGAGCCTTAGGTAAAGAAGAGAGTTCTCAAGGCAAGATTTGAGTTTTTAAGTAAGTTCTATGCTTGTTGAGATACACTTATACCATACAATGGAAGTACGGTATTGCATTGTCATCAGTCTAGCAAAACATGTTTTTTGAAACCATAGATTTATCTCAGTTGGGCATCTCAAGGACCTGCATGATTTTGGAATAAATCAATATTTGTGGCAGCCAAGGTAGATAAAAAGCGATATTCTGGAATATTGGGACTCGTTGAATCAACAGCGAGTCAGAGGAGCCACTGTGGGACAGAGATGACAGTTGCTCTTTAGAAATTATCATTTAAATCGAGGATTTAAATCAAGCCTTTTTACTAGTGATTTAAATCATTATTTAAATCATTATTTAAATCGACTTAATCTGAATCAAATCCACCCTGGTGGCAGCAAATACTTATTCAGAGCAATGAATGATGATCTACTTGTGAAGAAAGAAAAAGAAACAAGCTGTGTCATCTTGATACAGTGCAGCTGGCTAAGTATTTGAACTCCTTTTTGGAAGAGAACCTCTTAATTAACTTTTGGAAACTTAAATGAGGAAGATTCCAAAGGAAGGATGGCTGTTCCATGAAACTGAGGCTTAACAAAGAAGCAGCTTCAGTCACCTGTATTTTATAAAGGTGGGAACCAGTTAGAACTGGTTCCCACCAGAATCTCACAATGGATGGGTTGATTTCAACTGGAAAAGGTGGTCCAAGGAAAGAAGAGTGCTAGGGCGGCACTGGAAGAGCGCTGGGGTAGCAGAGGACTTCCCCTTTCCCCTGCCCTGGCTCCTCAGCCTCAACTTTGCTCCTGAAAGCCTGCTGGCCACTTGTCTGGTTGAGCTCTGTCAGAGCTTGTTCTGGGAGAGACCCTTGGAGAGCTGAAGGGAGGCTGAGGGCAAGGGGCGAGGAGAAGCTGATCTTTGACTTCTCTCCCAAAAGCGCTCCTTGGGTGCAGCCACTTCTGCAGCAGGATACGCGCCCCAGGCACCTCGCGCTGGCCTTCCAAAGGGTGTAGCAGCAGCTATCCACAATTTTTTTACCGTTATTTTGTCCCGACCCATGTGGCCCAGTATGGTGTTAAAAGTTAACATTTCTGAAATGTTAACACTGTACTGGGCCACATGGGACGGGACGAAATAACAGTAAAAAAATTGTGGATAGCTGCTGCTACAGTAGCCTTCGGAAGGCCGGTGCATAGGGTGCATCGCTTGGCCTCCTGCTTTTGTGGCTACAATCGATGGCAAAAGTGGCCGTGCTTGCTGGAGGCAGCGGCCAGAGCGGCACCCACAAGGCAGCTGTTCTGTGGGCAGAATTGCCTGCTGTGACTCACCGTTGGCTTCACCGAAGGCAATTGGCTTCAAAAGCGGCCACGCTTACTGGAGGCAGTGGCCAGAGCAGCTCAGCTGATCTGTGGGCCCTGATTAAGGGGCCGAGCAGCCCTGAGGGGACCAGGGAAGGGAAGGGCTGCCTCCTGTGCTGGCCATGGCCACCCACTTCAATAGGGCTTATTTTGGGGGTAGGGATTATATTAAGAATACTCCCAAAAATCAGGCTAGGCTTTACTTTTTGAATAGGTCATATTTTCAGGGAAACACAGTAACAACAACCTCAAATACCCCCCATTCCACCCAATAGTACTAACTGAAGATCAGCACTGTAGGGAGTTTCTCACACACAGCTCCTCCAGTCCTTCCTGTGTTTCCATATCCCTTCTGCCACACCACTACAGTGTGATCCCCACTGCTCCCCCATCTACAAGCATCTTGTCCTGAGGGCTCCAGGGTATAATAGCTACTCTGGTCCTTCCACCTAGAGAGCTTCCCAAAATATCATGTACCATATGTAGGATTTCATATGCTATGTCCTCTGGTCAAATACAGATGCTTGAAAAAGGAAGTAGAAATTCCTAGTCAGAGTTATAACTAGTGAATGCAAATTGTTTCTCTCTGAAAGGCTTTCTTCCCATGTTTCTCACATCTCAACTGTGTGGTCTAAGATAAGTCAGTATCATCCTTCATCTTTTTTTCTTAGCCTCTCACATGAGGGCAAATGTTTTCCAGTCACTTTATTAGAATATATCCTATAGATATGCACAGACACATGTGGGAGATACAGGAAGAGAAGCCAAAAGAGGGGAAAATTCCCCTTTTTCCCAGAAGCCTCTGGGATGAGAAGCAAAACATTTTCAAGGAAAAACCAAAGAAGTCCAGCTGCCTTTTGGAAAAGCACCTTTGGGATATCCATGACCTGGATGATTGAGAATCTCTGCAGACATTTTCATCTCATGCCCAGATTGAAAGGGAGTTGGAAAAGAACTCCGTGGAAACCTCTCAACTGCTCCAATGTCATTGCCTTCCATCTTTACCACACTTGAGTCTTGATGTCTGTATTGATCGTTGCCACAAGCTTTCATATTTTGTTTGGTCTCAAGCCTGTCAGTTCCTTTCTCAAGGAACTAAAGACTTCTTTTTATTAGCATCAGGCATGCAATTATGATAGCCGAAAGGTTATCTGTCTTCTCTAGCTCCCTTATTGTCTCCTTTGTTCCCCATGTTTTCCAGGTCCCATCAGACGACATATTTTTAGGAAAGAGACCTGGAGCATTCCCATTCTGTTGGATGGGACAGGCTGAAACGTCTATAACCCTTGCCCTATATCATGTAGGGCAGGGGTGTCAAACTCAAGGCCCGCGGGCTGGGTCCGACCTTCGGGGTGCTTAAATCCAGCCTGCATGGCTGGCCTGGAAATATCAAAGGACCAGCCTGTGGGGCCTCTGGTGGCTAAAACAGGTTGCATGCGCCTCCCCGTGCCTCATTTTCACCCTCCATGGATTCCTGTAGGATTCTGCCAGCCGAAACTGGCCCAAAAAAGGCCCTGAAAACAGCTCGAAAACGGGCCTGAAAACAACCAGCAGAGTGCTGCAGGAGGCCATGGAGGGTGAAAACGAGGCATGGGGGGGAGGGGGTGGAAGCGCCCCGTTTTGGCCGGCAGGGTGCTGCAGGAGGCATCCGTCCCGCCTCCCCCGCTCACCCCCTCTGCCAGCTCACAGAGGAGAACTAGATTATTAGATTATTGCAACGCGCTCTACATGGGGCTACCCTTGAAAAGTGTTCGGAGACTATAGTTGGTCCAGAACGTAGCCGCGCAAGCTGTCGTGGGTGCACCTAGGTACACCCACATTACACCAGTTCTCCATGAGCTGCACTGGCAAGCGGCACTGGCTCCCTATTGGTCTCCGGTCACAATTCAAGGTGTTGGTTATTACCTTTAAAGCCCTACATGGCTCAGGGCCAGGGTATCTTCGAGACCGCCTTCTACCGCATAACTCCCAACGACTGGTAAAATCCCACAGAGTTGGTCTCCTCCAGATCCCGTCAGCTAAACAATGCTGGCTGATGGGCCCGTGGGGGAGGGCCTTCTCTGTGGCTGCCCCAGCTCTCTGGAATCAGTTACGTCCTGAGGTCCGGACCATCCCCACCCTATTGGCCTTCCGAAAAGCGGTGAAGACCTGGTTTTTCTGGCAGGCCTGGGGCCGTTGATCTTTCTCTTGCGATCCGGCGAGATCCGGCCATGAATGGTGTCAATGAGTTTTAATGTTTTTAATTTTTAAATGTTTTTATAATGATTTTAAATGCATTGTGAGCTGCCCTGAGTCTTCGGAGAGGGGCGGCATACAAATTGAATGAATGAATGAATGAATGAATGAATGAATGAATGAATGAATGAATGAATGAAAAATAAATAAATAAATAAATAAATAAATAAATAACAACAATGCTGATCTGGCCCTCAAAGAAATCTAGTTTGAAATCTAGCCCCTGGTGTAGGGCTTTATAAATGAGAATCAGCATCTTTGGACTGATGATGGTACCCAGGAATCAATAAGCACACAAAATAGAAGTGTTACATGGATACACTGAATTGCCCCAATGGCTACTCACATTTGGACCATCTGCAACTGCCCCATCCGTGTTGGGGAAGCTCATTTTGGCTTCTGAGGTGCCCTCAACCTCCTCCTTTTTAGAAAATCTTATGTTAAAGTCTTAGCTTTTCTGCAAAGCATTGGGGTGCAGATGGTTTGTGTTAATTGCTCCTGGTTTAATGGAATTGTTTAATGCTTTTGATATTAATTTCATGGAAATAGGCACTTTACACAACTGTCTAATAACTGACATTCCTGCTGAAACAGTGGTTTGCAGGAGCACCTGTGGAGAGTGTTTTCGGCTCCCTTTTGTGAAGGGGGTGGGTTAGAACTTGAGATGAGAGAATGGAAGCCTTCTTTTGGCTAGCATTGCTTTCCTGGCCAGTACAGCCCAGGTGCCAGCCTTGATTTTTGATCTTTTAGCTGTCTGAGAGGTTGGTGCTTCTCAAGTTCCACAACCAACAGTTTCTGAGTCTTCCTTTCCTGCTCCAGATCATGGGTATACCACCCTGGCCACCAGCGTGACTCTCTTAAAAGCTTCTGAAGTTGAAGAAATCCTGGATGGAAATGATGAGAAGTACAAAGCCGTCTCCATCAGCACTGAACCTCCCACCTACCTTAGGTAACCAGCTGATTTATTTTCCTCTTGCTACCTGCAAAGGAAGGCCATGTGCATCTTCTGGGTCTGGTAGTGCAACTTTCTTCCTATACCACAAAATCCATATAAAACCTATGACTGGTGTAAGTGTTGCATGTGAACTCTCACTCAGGAAAGAATAATGTTTTAAAGAATGTGCACTTTTTCCTCTTCATGAGCACCTTTCTCTTCAAGGGAACAGAAGGCCAAAAGAAACAGCCAGTGGGTTCCAACTCTTCCCAATAGCTCCCATCATCTGGATGCTGTGCCTTGCTCAACCACCATTAACAGAAACCGCTTGGGCCGAGACAAGAAGAGAACGTTCCCACTCTGGTGAGTGTAACAATTTGTTTGGGGCAAATTGGTTGGGAGTGGAGTACTGGACTGTAGTAACCTGAGTGCTCATTTCAGCATGTGGGAACAAATGGGTTTTTACCTGAAAAAGAAGTGTAGTTATGTAGAAAAAGGAGAGATGTTGGTATATAAACCATACGGTTCCAGATTTGTTGGTGTGCAAAGTTTTTGCATCAACTAGAGACTAAGCTTTTTCAAATGCAAAAGTCTTTAGCTTTTGAACTCATAATAACATTTAATAGTCAGATTTCATATAAATGATTATGTGTCTTTTAAGGGAAATGGGGGCTCAGTGGCTAAGACGCTGAGCTTGTCGATCAAAAGGTCGGCAGTTCAGCGGTTCGAATCCCTAGTGCCGCGTAATGGGGTGAGCTCCTGTTACTTCTTCCAGCTTCTGCCAACCTAGCAGTTCGAAAGCAGGTAAAAAATGCAAGTAGAAAAATAGGGACCACCTTTGGTGGGAAGGTAACAGCGTTCCATGTGCCTTTGGCATTTAGTCATGCTGACCACATGACTACGGAGACGTCTTCGGACAGCACTGTCTCTTCAGCTTTGAAACGGAGATGAGCATCGCCCTCTAGAGTCAGGAACGACTAGCACATATGTGAAAGGGGAACCTTTATCTTTACCTTTTTAAGTTTTCCTGAATTACTGGTATTGCATACAAAAATTGTGAAAGAATTAAGGCTACATGATCTAAAGAGCAGGTGGCAGTGTGATCATGAAGACCTTTGTGCAACTCTTCGGGGCTCTGGTTGCCCCATCCATTGACCGAGAACCTGTGCTCACGGTCACACGTGTTTTGATCATCTCCCATTTGGACTATTGCAACACACTTTACATGGGGTTACCCATGAAGACCACTTCGAACTTATAGTCGGTCCAGAATGCAGCAACACACTGCAATACACCCCTGTAGCACCCCTTCTTCACCAACTTCACTGACTCCCAGTAGATGTAGGTCCAATTTAAAGTATTGGTAATCAATTATGAACCTCAGCAAGGAATTGGGCTGGTTTATTTGCAGGATTGGCCATCTCTAAATCCCAGAGATCTAACTGAATAAACATGGTCCAGGTCCATTCTATGGAGTATATTATCTGATGGGATGTGCTTTCTCTGTTGGACTGCCTATCCTGTGGAACAGCACACCATCCAAGCGTAGTGTGGTCACCCATGCTGGCCTTTCATGGACTGCTGAAATCTTGGTTTTTCTCTGGGTGATTGGGCCAAGGCACTTGATCACTTCTACTTTAATCACATGCCATTTACCTTTATTAGTTTTTGGGGATTTTAAACCATTTATTTATATAGATAATTGCTTGAGAAAATTGGAATTATTAATACTACCAACAAAAAAAGCTTCCTAAAGGGAAAAAAACCACAATATATTTAAATGGGATGATGCAAAATGTTAAGCCCTTGTCGATCCACAGCAACTTTAGAACTAACAGGAAGAATATTACTCCTTCTAATTAAGAGAATAACCTGTTACTACTAAAGCATATTTCAATCTATAAATGTTGATTTAAAAAGCCATCAATACTTGTCAGTAAGGCACAAAATGTTATCAGTATATAATAATAATTTATGGTAATTGATGTTCTACTTTTCTTAGTCAATGGTTCTGAAGTCAAATAAAAAATGAGAGGAGAGAGTGGACATTTATGGTTCCTCATGGCATCATAACAAGAAATTATTTTATGATAAACCTCCTAACTGTTTATAATACTATGTTTTAATCCAGTGAACAAGATTGAAAGCATAGTTGGTTGGCTAGTTATTGGAGAAAATTTACCAATTTTTTTAATGGAGTTCAACAGCCTGTTTGGTGAGGGTTTAAATATATCTGATGAAAAATACTCTTAATTGTATGTGATTAACTGCACTAATGGTGTTTTACCTCCACTGGTTTCACAAACATATAGTAGTTGTAATCCTAAATAAATTAAGAAAATTAACAGAAAGAATATGCCAGAGAAGTAGCTGCTCTCCCTTAGAAAGGATGAGCGTGCCTTGCGGTTCTTTCTCCTGCAAGGGTAGAATCTTCCCCAGAGACCTCCTGATTTCTGTTCCTTGAATCTGCCCTCCCTTGCCCTGGTGTCTGCTGTGTCTAATTCAATGATGGTCCTATCATTTTTTCCCAGCTTTGATGACCATGACCCAGCAGTGATCCACGAAAATGCCTCACAACCAGAGGTGCTGGTCCCAATCCGGCTGGACATGGAAATCGATGGGCAGAAACTGAGAGACGCTTTTACGTGGAATATGAATGGTTTGTAAAGAAAGATATGCAAATGATCTAATCATCCTGATTCCAGGCATTGGAAACATTCATGAGTAAATATGGCTTTTCCCTAAAAATACATTTTACCTACTCTTAACTTGGAAGGTGTACACACTTGAGTTTTTTTAACTGTGAACAGAAAATGCAGCAGTTTTCTAAAGGGTTTTGACGTTTTCAGATAAATCAGTAAACCAGAAAATATTTTCTTTTTAGCTATGCACCAATCAGCACACTCAGAAAAGGCTTTGGAGTTAAATCATTAGCATAAATTGGCCACATCCAAAGCAGCACAAAGAGATTTATTTTAGGGCCCTCAATAAGGCAACTGCAGCAGGTGCTTGCACTCACCACACTTACATGGTACCTTTTTATGCTCCTGTGTACAATCTTGATTTTGTTAGTGTCAGAAACGAAAGCTTCATAGAACTGTTTTGAAAGTCTACTTTTGCCTGTGAATATATTGTGTATACTGTATTTTAAGTCATTCTGTTAACCGATTCAAGAGAACCGATTGAAATGGTTTTTACTTGTAGCCTGACAAAAATGATTTAGAGTATTTATAGCTCAGAGGCAAATGTTGCTGTGGTGTTTGCCTAATAACACAGGTTTCTCGTTTCCATCAGAAAAACTGATGACTCCAGAAATGTTTTCAGAGATTCTCTGTGATGACTTGGATTTGAATCCCCTCACTTTTGTTCCTGCGATCGCATCTGCAATCCGACAGCAAATTGAGTCCTACCCTACCGACAGCATCCTGGAGGACCAGTCAGATCAGCGGGTCATCATTAAGGCAAGGAAAGGGGAGGCAGTGGGGAAAGTACCGCAAAGCTCTCTGGCTTGTGAAGACAGGTCAGCTTTAATAAAGTGATGCAGAGCATAGAAAAAAGCAAAACAAAGGCTGGAGACCGGAGAAAAGGACATGCAGCAAGTTTTTTTCCATACCATATGTTACATCTCTCTGTGATTTTCTGTCATTGAAAGCCATTCTTGCCTCCAGCACACCAATAATTTAACTTCTCGCCTCTCTCTTTTTGAAGATTTCATTACCTCTGTACCAGGGGTGAAATGCTCCCGGTTCAGACCCGATCACCCGATCCAGTAGCAATGGAGGTGGGTGGTTCCGAGAACCTGTAGCAAAAATCCCTGCCCCCCCTCCCTCCCCCCCCCCCACCACCATGCCCAGCTGAGGCGGGCAATCATCAGAGGCTTTTTTAAAAAAAAAATTTAAAAGCATTTTTTCTACAACCTCTTCGGGCGAAAAAATGCTTTTAAACGTTTTTTTAAAAAAGCCTCTGATGATTTTGCGGCTCAGCTGGGATCGTCAGAGCCTTTTGAAAGCATTTTTTCTACAATCTCTGAAGAGGTTGTAGAAAAAATGCTTTTAAAAGCCTCTGACGATCCCAGCTGAGCCGAAGAGGTTGTAGAAGAAATGGTTTTAAAAGTTAAAAAAAAATGGCCACGCCCAGCCAGTCACATTACCCCCCCCCCCCAAGCCACGCCCACAAAACCGGTAGTAACTAATTTTAGATTTCACTGCTCTGTACTCAGTCCTTCCTTACTACAGACACATGCTGTTCCACAGCAGTTCTGCTAACAGTGTCAGGTCTACTGTCTTCTTCCATCGACTGTCCCATCTTACTGTGAAGGTGTAGAGGAACATGTTTTGGCTCTCCAGAGAGCTCAATTTTAACATAATGTGTTCAAAATATGATACAAAGAAGTTCTTGACTTACAATCACAATTTGGACCAGAATTTCCAATGCTAAGCAAGACAATGGTCACGAGAGTCCCACTGATTTTGTATTAAGCGAATCACATCGTCATTAAAGAAATCCTTCTTCCCCCACTGACTTTGCTTCTCAGAAGCCAATTGGGAAGGTTGCAAATGATCAACATGTGACTCAGGACACCGCAACCATTGTAAATAGATGCTAGCTTCCAAAGCCTGAATTTTGATGATGCAATGGTCATAAGTGCAAGGACTGTTCATAAGTCACTTTTCTGTGCCACTGTAACTTCAATGGTTGTAATTTGAGGACTATCTGTAATTTGAGCCTGGACATTTGTGCCTCAACTGGAAACTCCATATTGATTTGTTCAATTTTATTTATTTATTTATTTTTTATTTGATTTATATGCCACCCTTTTCCGGAGATTCAGGGCGGCTTACAATGCGTTAAGCAATTTGGTTGTTTTCTTGGCTGTTCATCGTATTCTCAGGAATTTTCTCCAATTCCAAAGTTCCAAACCATCAATATTGTTTCTGTCCCGCTTCTTCAAAGTCCAGTTTCCATGTTCATAGAGTGTTGAAGTGGGAAGAGCCAGGATTATGAATGCGATCACATGACATCTTATGTCAGCATTCTGATGCTGCCATAAAAAGACGAGGCTTGACTTTTCACCTACTTATTTCTTTGTAGATAATATCCCCTAGGAGATGGGATGGTGAGGGGAACATTCCTATGGGGTGAAGTCAGAAGCTGAGGAGACTGACTTGGAAGATGGCCAATGAGAAGATGAGAATTGGGGAACGGAAAGGGAAGGGTTTGGGGGTCAGAGGGTTAGTATCGGCTACGACTAAGTCGGGGCCAGATCTGTCGTACTCAATAAATGGAATACTTCAGCAAAGATTAATTGTTTGGGAGTGCAATGTATTTGAGATGACATCAAAACCTGACATCTTGCTTTGCAACCATATCACTTAGCAGGGCAAATTCTAATCAAAGTTTGGTTGTAAATTGAGGACTAACAGCACAGACATATCACAGTGTGAGATATAAAAACCCTAATTGTATACTCACAATTCAAAAACAAGTCTGGTTCACAAAATCAAAGGTTTATTGGAGATATCATGAAGAAAAATAAAAAGCACAGCCTCTTAGACCCTTCCCAATTGGATTGGGTTCAAAGAGCGCAAAATGCAGTTTTCACGCGACGCATTTTATACTTCTACACAATGCATGCCATGCCTAAGAAGCCCTCCCAACTCCCCTTATGTCATTCTCCAAGTTGTTTTACACTTTAAAGGGTCATCTTGACATTTCCTGCCTAACAACAATTATCTTATCATGTTTACTTTTAATTTTCATCTTGAGCAGATGTTCCTTGCTTACTGATAGTGGTATTGCCCAAGGCATAAGTTCCTGTCTCCAAGGGAGCTTTTAGCAAGTCATTACACATTGTCTCTACTGATTACAATTTGTGGTCAGTTTGCAACAGTAAGAACATCATAGCTTTTTAAAACATTTAACACTTTTATAAAATAATAACTTATTATTCATTTCCTTCACCAGCATCTGAATATCTTTCCAGGGCTTCCATTGCTAGTCTAATTAAATCCATCCATCCTAACTAATTAAATCATTAAAATTTAAGTCACTCCCTCCAGCTTAGCTTCATAGAATAAAGTCTTTTTATTTCCAGGAATGTCTATCAAATCTCTTTTCTTCAAGAAATCCTCAGCCTTATTAATATCCATGAAAAAGTCCCAAAGTTCTGTTAAAGATTGTAGATTAACTTGGAGTACTTCCTTGTAGAATAAAAAATCTCTGAGATTTCTATCTTTTTTTCTCAAAGGATTCTCAGCCTTGTTAGTATCCCAAACTTGACCTCTTCAAAATTGTGAATTTACTTGCCACTCTTGTTTCAATAGCACTGGGAAGGTTATATTCAAACCATCACCATAATGATATCAGATTTATATTCCAAAATTAGTTATTTGCATTGTCCAGTATTTGTTGACTTGTCACAAAGGGGTGATAATTTTCTACATCTAACTGTATCTCTTGTTCTTTTTAATATCATCTGTATGGTTTGTATCTTTAGTCCCTAGCCAGTTTATGGTAGATGATTTTCTGTATAGAACTTTCAAAGATTACCCTGATGACAGACCCAAGCTCAGGATTAAGGATCTTCATAGCTCCCTCTAGTGGTCAAACATTTATTTATTTATTTATTTATTTATTTATTTATTCATTCCTTCCTTCCTTCCTTCCTTCCTTCCTTCCTTCCTTCCTTCCTTCCTTCCTTCCTTTTCCTGGCCAGACTTCATGAAAATAGGAAAATTTCAATCACCAATAAATAAAGCAATCCAGGGCTACATATTATTTTTAAAAAAGTAAAATTAAACCACATCTTTTATCCTTATGTTTTTCCATCAAATTTAAAAAGAAAAAATATTCCACACTTCCTTATTTTAGCTGCCTCCAGCAATCCTCTTCCATGTCATTTAACAATAAAGAAATTTCAAAAATGGTGCAGAGCTTCAAAAAGGCTGTGACTAAAGAGAGCCTCTTTTAGCTAATAAAGATAATAGTCTCCTAAATTGGTTAAGAAATAAGGCACGACTTATTGTCTATTTGAAAAAATAAATTCCAAAATGGCTGTTTTATCCAGCGGTGAAATAATTGCAGCCCTGCCCCCCCCCAGCTGCTTCAAAGCACAGCTTCTGAAACTACTTGCTTATAGGAGGATCTTGAAGGATGACTCTAGGACTCTCCCTAACCAAGGAGAATCAGATAAGTGAAAGTCTGTTCCTTCTGTTGTTAAGTTAGAAAAATGACTGTCCAGAGAGGAGATTCTCTGGGCGTGTCAGGTGTTGGCCGTATCACCATAAGAGTGCAGTGTATTTCGTGGCTGCTGGTTCTTTTACTGTTGAAAGTCCTAAAAGGCAGAAGCTCTGCATCATTTCAACATCTTCATTTTCAGATCCAAGGGTCATTGCTGTACCTGTTGCCATTAATGTGGTCTTCTTTATATTTAAGCTGTTTTGTTCTCAATTTTCTCAATTTTCATTGCCAAAGTCTGCAGATCACTTGACTTTTCAGCTACTGCTTTTGCTTTATAAGCAGTATACATTTTATTTTAATATGTTAACTACTATCTTTTGTAACTGCATGCTATGTTTGGCTAAAAGACTTTAGATGAGTTTTCTTTAGACTATAATTGTATGCTATTCTGAAAGATGGAGATACATATATTTTTATAGGAATAAGCAAGTCCTATGAAAAAGATTCTGATGGGACATAAACAAGAATAGTTGCCTTGCATGACACCTCTGGGTACCTTTGTAGTGTTCCATTTCTTTGCTAGAGTTTTTTATTACTGCCTACTCCAACATGTCCTGAAATAGGTGGAGCATGGAATCTGTTGCTCTACAAAGGAAGGCAGCCAGCAGGCATGGAGGCATTGTGTTGAAGTTGAGTCTGTAGCACTCGGTTTCTTTGATCTTCATATTCTGTAGGAGATGGAGAGGGATGGCTAGATTCAAGTTCGCTTGACATATAAAAAATGAACCTCACTTGTGTCTTCTGCTTCTAGCTCAACATTCATGTGGGGAACATCTTTATTACTGCCTACCCCAACATGTCCTGAAATAGGTGGAGCATGGAATCTGTTGCTCTACAAAGGAAGGCAGCCAGCAGGCATGGAGGCATTGTGTTGAAGTTCAGTCTGTAGCACTCGGTTTCTTTGATCTTCATATTCTGTAGGAGATGGAGAGGGATGGCTAGATTCAAGTTCGCTTGACATATAAAAAATGAACCTCACTTGTGTCTTCTGCTTCTAGCTCAACATTCATGTGGGGAACATCTCCTTGGTGGACCAGTTTGAGTGGGATATGTCTGAGAAGGAGAATTCCCCTGAGAAGTTTGCCCTGAAGCTGTGCTCAGAGCTTGGACTGGGTGGTGAGTTTGTCACCACCATCGCTTACAGCATCCGGGGGCAGCTGAGCTGGCATCAGAAGACGTACGCCTTCAGGTATTTATGCTTTGATCCTGTCCCCAAGTTGGGGAATCTGAGGGATGGCCGATTTGTGAACCACCAGGTATTGCTGAATATTTCCTTTGGCTGTGCTGCTCAGGACTGTTGGAAATAGACATTCTGAGAGGCACAGCTTTCCCACTCCTACCACGTGGAGTTCAGCTGTTGTGACTGCAAGAGGCTGTAATGCAGCACCTCTGCTTCCTTGCACCTGGGAGTCCAAGTGTCTTCCACAATCTGAAGCCAACTTGTCTGCTTAACTTCAGATCCAATTCTGCTGGATGTGGCAGTCCATATAGGATGTGAGTGAGAATAAAAGGATGTGACCCTGTACTCCAAGGTTTGGAGCTCAGGACTTTGTTAGCTCTGATTCTTCTCTCCCATGTCATCTGTTAGTGAAAACCCCCTGCCGACCGTGGAGATTGCCATTCGTAACACTGGGGATGCCGACCAGTGGTGCCCTCTGCTTGAAACCCTCACTGATGCAGAAATGGAGAAGAAGATCCGAGACCAAGACCGGAACACAAGGTACTGCCTGCTGCCTCTCCTTGTGGAATTTTTTTTTCTTTTTCTGCATGATATCAAATGTACTTGCCTAAAGTAGCTCCACAGCGAGATAGCTGGCAAATAAATTTAACAAATAAATACAAATGAAAAACCTTCGATGTTCCCAGATGGTTCACAGATTTTAAAATTAGAATTAAGTAGTTCTGACAATCAGAAGAAGAGTTAAGACTCTCAACTCTTCCCAGAGTCTTCAGGTAAAGTTTTGGATGGTTCATGGATCACCAAACAATGTATGAAATTAATTTAATAAATACTACTTTAATTAATAGTTCTAAAAATAACAATAACAATGGATTGTCCCTTTGATCTTTTGGGGTCAGTACTGACCATTTTGAGGAACCCTGGCTAATTGTGCCTCTGTGGTTTGCAGGGAACTTTCCTGAAAATGCTCTTGTGTCATGGATTGTGCTGAATTCCATGTACTGAAATGGGAATGATGATTTGTTTTCCCTGCACAGGAGTTGTTCCTGTCTTCTTTTCCAGCCTGTTTCTCAGTTTAAACTGAAGGTGTGCCATGAATCTGCTGATGATGAATCTTGTTGTCTTCCCTGCAGGCGCATGAGGCGTTTAGCAAACACAGCTCCAGCCTGGTAACCTCTGCAGAGGACCTTTGGCCACCAGACTGTCTCTCCAAAGGACTGGCCTCCTGCTTGGGGGCCTGCAGCCTTCTCTGGACTAGCTTGGCAAGCCAGGCGTCCCTCTTTTCCCCAGTCTCTACCTCTGGGGGTCCAGTAAAGATGGATTGTGGCAGCTGTCAAAACCTTCTTTTCCCACGCCCAAACGACTTTTTAAATAAATAATCCATCAAGATGGAAGATGCATTTCCAAATTCCTTTTCTTTGTCCCCAAATGTATACTAATTAGTTCCCTTTTTTCTCTGTCCATGTGCCTAGCAGTCGATTTTTCTTTGCAATATTTGGGGATGGGGGTGTCACTAAACCACTCTGTGACACATTTGGTTTTGGTGTAGCTTGTTGCATGATCTCAGCTCATTTCTTTAGTATAATGGTGGTTAAGCAAACCAGTATGATCTAGGAACTCAGTTAATGGCTTGTTTTAGAAGTATGTTTCTTCCATTATTGCCTGACTGCATGACAGTCATTCTGAAGTGCTTGAGTTAACAAAATGAGCTGGTGATGTTTCTATTCTGGCTGAACACGAGTCTCTTTTAAGCAACACCTGTTATTATCTGCTTTAGAATTTTGCCCAGTTCTGCAATTGCCCAAGATGACTCCTGATTATATTTTAATAAACATTTCCAGCCTGATATAACATATATTGAAATACTATGGGGATATTTTAGAAGCTGTATAATGCTGGTTTTATAAAGGTTTATATTTTTATATTATATTATAAATATATTATAAATATAATACCGTGTTTCCCTGAAAATACAACCTATTCAAAAGATAAGGCCTAGCCCGATTTTGTGGGGGTAGGCCTAATATAAGCCCCCCCAAAATAAGCCCTATTGAAGTGGGTGGGTGTGGCCAGCACAGGAGGCAGCCCTTCCCTTCCCCAGTCACCTCAGGGCTGCTCGGCCCATTAATTGGGGCCCATGGATCAGCTGAGCCGCTCTAGCCGCTGCCTCCAGTAAGTGGCCACTTTTGCAGCCAATTGCGGCCGCAAAAAGCCAGAGGCCAAGCAGTATGTCCCACGATCCTCGCGCCGGCCTTCTGAAGGGTACTGTAGCAGCAGCTATCCACAATTTTTTTTACTGTTATTTTGTCCTGACCCACATGGCCCAGTATGGTCTTAAAAGTTAACATTTCTGAAATGGTACCGAAGGGTACTGCTGCTACAGTACCCTTTGGAAGGCCGGCGCAAGGTGCGTGGGGTGCATCACTTGGCCTCCTACTGCCAATTGTGGCCACGATTGATGGCAAAAGCAGCCGCGCTTGCTGGAGGCAGCGCTTGGAGCGGCACCCATGAGGCAGCTGTTCCGTGGATGGAACTGCCTGCTGTGACTATCACCATTAGGTAAGGAGGGTGTGAGGTGTGTGGGGTGCATCACTTGGCTTCCAGCTGCTTTTGTGGCTGCAATTGGCTGCAAAAGTGGCCACGCTTGCTGGAGACAGCGGCCTGAGCGGCACCTGCGAATCAGCTGTTTCTTGAATGGTGAGATGGCCTGCTGTAACCTTTCAGGAAGCTAGCATGTGGGGCCCCTCGCCCCCTGCCTCATACCAGTACATGGGGGTGGGAATAAGACACACACACACACACACACACACACACACACACACACACAGCCCGAAAAAAAAGAAGCCCTAGCCGGTTTTTCGAGGATCAAAAGAAAATAAGACACAACCTTATTTTCAGTGAAACATGGGTATATTCATAAACTGCTGTGGACGTAGCCTGTCTGGATTTTAGCAAAGTTGCACATAACAAACTCATGAAAAGTTGTAGAGGCTCTGGCTTAACCCCTGGGTGGTTCAGTGGTGGAAAGTTGACTCAAGAACAGAGCCCAGGGTGTGATTGTTCATCGCCCACTGTCTGAGACCTGTCACAAGTGGCATACTCCCAGGTTCAGTTCTAGGTCCTCTTCCGTTCAACATTGTAAATGATATAACAGAAAGATTGCTCGGTAAGATTTGTCTTTTTGCTGATGACACACAAATTTATAATAGAGTTGGTGTTCCTGGGGATATTTGTAACATGGGAAATGATTTGGCATGGCTGAAAAATTGGTCAAAATGTAGAAACTGCAGTTCAGTGTTTCTAAATGTAAGATCATGCACTTAGGGAAGATGAATTCTCTGACGGTACAGAATTAGGGGTACAGTGTTGGATAAGAGAAGAAAAAGATGTAGGTGTACTCATAGCAAATGACTGCAAAATGAGCAAACCATGTGGCCAGGTAGCTGTGAACACAAACAAAATTCTGGGATGCACCACTAGAAGGAACAAGGAAAAAGGAGCTCCTAATCCTGCTATAGAAAGAGCTTTAGTCAGACCCCATTTGGAACACTGTCCAGTTCTCGAGACTCCACTTCAAAACATGATATAAAACTGAGCAGATCCAGAGATGGGCAACAAAAATGGTGCAAGCTTTGAGGGATAAAACATATCAGGAGAGATTGGAGAAACTGAATACATTATTGTGGCCACCAGACTCGAACAGTGAGGAGGTTGGGGAGGAACATGGGTCAGTCCTGAGTCTGGGGAAGGCTCTGATGGGTGCTCAGCGTTGGAGGCAGAGATGGACATGGAGTAGGAGATAAGTGGGGAAGAAGAACAGCTGGAGCCTGTTCCATATGCGCATATGCACAGAGCTGTCAAGAGAAGGGGACAACTAAGGAATGGGTCAACTCGGAAGTAAAGGATGCTGAATGGCCACTCCCATAGGGAATAAATAGCAAAAGGAGAGTGTTGTTTGCATTTAGTTTGCTTACTATTGTGAAGATTTGCTTATCTGAGTTCGTGCCTCACAGAGACCCCTTGCCAGGTATTTCATTTTACAGCATTGCAACTGGAAGCTATCGGCCTGGCAACTATCCAAGGACTGATAAGGTCTGTTCTTGCAATTAAACCTTGAAAGGCTTATTGATGGGGATTTTCTGGATGTGAATGATAGCAATTCACATTAACCAAATAAAAAGAGGAGTTTTTTCGGGACAAGAAGTCTGTCTTGTGATTCTGTTAAGCCTGGGCAGAACATGCTGCTTGAGCAAGTGGGGATGCATGCATGCTTGCCCACCGCTTCAGGCAGCCCAGCAGTGGTCCGGGGGTTGGGGACCCCTGTTCTAGAAGGCAGTATTTTCAATGTTAAACAAAATTCAAGAACACAAGCATAAGCTCAAACTAATAGGAGGGAAGATCAAAAGTCATGTTAGAAAGGATGACTTCACAGAAAGAATAGTGGAAGCTGGGAACCAGTTTCCAGCAGCGGTGGTGGGTCACTGACTTTAAAAATGCTTGGGATACGCATGTGTCCCATCATTTGACAAAAAATAAAAAATACAAGTTTTAAATTTATTTAAATAAATAAAACAAAAAAGGGCATACTTGATAGCAATAGCAGATTTATATACCGCTTCATAGTGCTTTACAGCCCTCTGAGCAGTTTACAATGTCAGCATTTTGCCCCCAACAATCTGGGTCCTTGTTTTACTGGGCTTGGAAGGGCGGAAGGCTGAGTTCTCCAAGAAGAGCTGCGGTGGCGCAGTGGTTAGAATGCAGCACTGCAGGCCCCTGCTGACTGTCAGCAGTTTGAGTCTCACCAGTTCAAGTGTCAGCATTCCAACTAACTATTCCAACAAAACAACACTCTTGAGGCAGACAATTCCTCAAAGTTCCATTTTATTAGAGAAGTCATATTGGCACATCTGGGAAAACCCGAATCAGAGTTCCGAGGTTTCCCCACCCAAAAGAACGTCAAAGATCTATCCCCTGCACCCACATCGGCTGGAGGCAATCCCCAGCCACTCCCATCCAGGTGCAGGGCAGTTGTCCTTGACTCCCAGAGAAAGGAATGTTGTTATGGCTAAACTTCCACCGCTCCTTGCAGGCACTAAATGTGGCAGCTCCAAAGAAAAAGATGGCTTCCAGGGCTGACATCAAGGTTAACTCAGCCTTCCATCGTCCGAGGTTGGTTAAATGAGGACCCAGATTGTTAGAGGCAAATAGGCTGACACTGTACAGCGCTTAGAGAGGGCTGTAAGGCACTGAAGCTATATGTCTTTTTGCAGGATAGAACTGCTGAAAGTGGGAATGCAGTCAGCCTGCAATGCTGAGTTCTACTCACTGTAGAGTAGAACCACCACAGTTCCTGGTGATGGACTAGCAGGTCATCTTTTATTTATTTATTTATTTATTTATTTTATTTTATTTTATTTTATTTCTATACCGCCCTTCTCCCGCAGGACTCAGGGCGGTGCACAGCCAAAATAAAACATTGTATACAAAATTTAAAAAACAATTTAAAAACAAATAATTGTGGCCCAAATAATTTAAAACAACCCAAATTAAAACCGAATCAATTAAAACTGAGAGGACGGGATCAAGCCAGCCCAGCTAGATGGAATAAGTGTGTTTTTAGGGCCTGACGAAAAGTCCGGAGGTCTGATATCGTGCGTAACTCAGGGGGTAGGTCGTTCCAGAGGGCTGGTGCCGCCACAGAGAAGGCTCTGTTTGCCATCTGTTTCCTGTGTTTCTATATAGCAGCGCCATATATAAGATATAAGCTGAGTAGTTCTGCGTTGGCTTGTTTGCTCTCTCAAAAGCCGGGAGGGGTGGAGTGAAAGAGCACCAGGAAATCCCAGCATTAGGGTTGGCTAAATGAGTAAAAAAGGCAGGGTTAGGGTTAGGGTTAGCCACAAAAAGTGTATGTAAAACAGGTAGTCTTTGATGTACAACTACAATTGGGCCCAAAATTTCTGTTAAGTGAGACATTTATTAAATGAGTTTTTCCTCATTTTGCACCTTTCTTGCCACAGTTGTTAAGTGAATCACTGCAGTTGATCAATTAGTAACCCAATTGTTAAGTGAACTCTGCCTTCCCCATTGACTTGGCTTGTCAAAAGGCTGCAAAAGGGGATCACATGATCTTGGGACACAGCAACGGTCATAAGTATGAACCAGTTGCCAAGCATCTGAATTTGGATCACATGACCATGGGGATGCTGCTATAAGAGTGAAAAACAGTCATAAGTCACTTTTTCAGTACTGTTGTAACTTTGAATGGTCATTAAATGAACTGCTGTAAGTCGAGGACTACCTGTAGTCACCAGGAGTCCAGTGTGATTTGAAAGAATCTTCCCCTCCCCATAAAAAGGGAATGCAGTGGCCTCTCACTGATTTGTATAAATGGTCTCCCCCTAGAGTTGATATGAGGGTTTAAGCATACAGTTAGGGGCAATTCCTCCTCTGTGTCCCTCCTGAAATCTCAGGTTGGACTTGCTTGCACTGAATCAATGTTGGGGAAAAGACAGGAGTCTTAGGGGAATGTTTAGGTTTTGCCCCGATTCCGTAAGCAGCTTGACAAGAAGCAGGAAAGGAGTAGAGTCGAGGGGAGGTTTTTTTCTACCTCTTTAGTCACTGAACCTCAGTTTTAGAAGTCTGGTTATGATCTGCCAAGTGGATCCAGCTGCCCAATACCCTTTCCAGTACACACACACACACACACACACACACACACACACACACCCCTCACCAGGAGACAGAGGCAGCACAGACGGAAGTGAGGGGAACAAGACATGCTCCAGGTCAGATCAGAATGGCCAGATTCAGGACAGGGAACCTTTTATTTTTTTAAAGGGTGGAATTTGCAGAATAAAAACAAATTAACATTGAATAGTGGATTATAAAGTCCAGCCCCTGAGATTCTAGACTTGTAAATGACAAAAGAAATATGAGAGGAGGTGGAAATTAGAGATTAAATCAGTGAAATGGCTTCCAAGAAATAACAGTAAATGGGGATAATAGTATACTGTGCCGCTTTTATTTAGTTGTAAACTGCATAGAGCAGAGGTGTCAAACTCAAGGTGCTTAGATCTGACCCATGGGGCTGCCCTGGAAACAATGAAGGATCAGCCCGCGGTGCCTCTGCCAGCGAAAATGGAGCTCAGGATGGCCGCAGGTAGCCCTCCCTGGCTCCGTTTTCAGCCGTGATGGCCTCCTGCAGCCCTCTGCCAGTGAAAATGGGAAGCCCACCAGGAGGCTGCCGTGGCTGAAAATGGAGCCTCAACGAGTGACGTTGAGCAGGCCACGCCCACCCCACCCGCGCCCACCCTGGTCAAACACATACCTACCCCCGGAGGTCAAACACAAGCCTGATGCGGCCCCCAATGAAATTGAGTTTGACACCCCTGGCCTAGAGTCTCCTTTAGGCCAAATTGACAGCATATAAAAATAAAAGAGAGGAAAAAAGAGAGTTTTGGTAAAGAAGTCTTTAGTAAAAAAAAATTAAAATAAAAATCTCACTTAATGTAATGGGCACTGTTCTTCCTGTCCATGACTGGTAGCATCTCTACATATTTGGCTAAAACTATGTAGAGATGGAAGTTAGGAAGCCTTACTGATTATATTGAATGCTCACATGTTTGTTATATTTTGATACCTCTGCAGCAATCTTCTGGTTTTCATTGTTAAGTTTAATTTTTCTTTTAATACAGATTGAGTTTACTTTAATTGATAAGTGGTTAAGGCTCCAAGTTAGAAACTGGGAGACTGTGAATTCTAGTTCTGTCTTAGGCAACAAAGTTGGCTGGGTGACTTGGGCCAGTTTCTCTCAGCCCAACTCACCTCAGCTAATACTTGTGGAGAAAATAGGAGTGAGGGAGAAGTTTTAGGCATGTTCGCCACCTTGAGTTATTTTATAAAAACAATAAAAATGAGACGTTTGTGATAATTACCCCTTGTGATTTCCCCCATTTACCCTTTTCCGCCCACGTCCAGCTGGCACAATCATTTGCATAGGCTGTTCTGTGTTGGGGCTGTTTTTGGCGTTTGGGTGTGTACAGTGTGGTTTGAAGGGACTTCTCTTCCACTTATGCAATCATTGCTGCTTCTGATGCTCCGTTGGGTTCGTTGATCCCACAGAGCTCTAATGCTCCACTTTGTCTTGAGATGTTGTCATTGGTAAACCAAGGATTGTGGCTTCCTACTATTATTTGTGAACCTAGCCAGTTGTTGATTGAAAAGCAAAGGGATTGCCAGGCACTCCTCTGCAGGTGGCTGCCCTGACCAAGTAGGGAAGGGCAGAAAATATGTATCTTTTCCCTATGGAAGAACTGTATGGTAGGAAATAATATAGACCAATGGAAGATTAACAAAATAGCTATCTTCTTTCCTGTTTCTGCTAGTAGAAGAAAAAAAGTAGACAAATATCCATTGCAGTTGTTTCTATTCTTAAATTAAATTTAGTTTATAGACCAAAAGGCATGTTTTATCAGGGAGTGTGTGATGCTTGAACCAGAATTCCCAGTAATGTTTGTTTCCCCGTTCCAAAAGTCCCATCTGTTGTGATTCTGATCTAGGTATGAAGAATACTGAAGAGAAGGACTGGGGGTGACATGAGAGCAGCCTTGCAGTATTTAAGGGATTCTCATAGAGAAAAGGGGCTCAACCTCTTTTCCAAAGTATCAGAGGCAGGAAAAGTAATGGGTAGAAAGAACTTGTGGGCACTCCATCACTGGAGATTTTCAAGAAGAAATTAACAGCCATTTGTCCAGAATTATAAAAGTATCTTCTGCAGGGGGTTGGACTAGAAGACTCCCATGTCCTTTCCAACCCTATTGCTTCATGTTCTGCTTTGTATTTAAACTTTATCAGAAGCATGAGTTACTGTGTGTGTTTATAACACCTCCTCCCTCTGGCCTAGGAAAAGGGCTCTCTAGGCAAAGGTGTATGGTTAATGATGTGTAACTCACAGGACAGGAAACCAGAGTGTAAAATTTACAGCTTAAAATACAGGAAGATCAACAGGACAATAAAAAATCCATTTACAAATTGTTCCTGTGGGCTATGGTTTTACTGTCCCAGATGGAGAGGCAGCATGGTAGAGAGGTTAATATTTGACACATACTCTCTCACTAATTTCAATTCATCATGTATTATCTGAATTGCAACTTACCTTCATCATAGCCAGCAATTGCAAACCCCTAGTAGATACTGGAACAACAGACCTGGGAGTCAAATGGTCTAGGCCATAGGTGTCAAACTTGTGGCATTGCGCTGCCGTCATGTGACATTTTGTGATATTTTCCCCTTCATGGAGCTGGGATGGGTGTGGCCTGTGCATGATGTATCCGGCCTGCGGGCTGCCAGTTTGACACCCCTGGTCTAGGCTGTGGAAAGCACCATTCAAGACCATCTTTGGTCATTAAAGCTTTGGGGACTTTCAGCCCAACCTGCCTTACAGGGTTGTGGGAATGCTCTAGATCAGGGGTGTCAAACTCAAGGCCTGGAAGCTGGATCTGGCCCATGGGGTACTTACATCTGGCCCATGGGGCCGCCCTGGAAACAGCAAAGGACTGGCCTGCAGTGCTTCTGCCAGCGAAAACGGGCTCCCAAGCTCTGTTTGCGGCTGCCATGGCCTCCTGCAACCCTCTGCTAGTGAAAATGGAGCTCAGGAAGGCCCCCCTGAACTCTGTTTTCACTGGCAGAGGGTTGCAGGAGGCTGTGGCAGCCAAAAACGGAGCTCGGGAGCCCATTTTTGCTGGCAGAGCGCTCTGGCCACCACAGGCACCCCTGACAGGAGTGACATCAAGCTGGCCATACCCACCCTGGCCCCTCCACCCCAACCCACCGAGGTCAAACACAACCCTGATGCGGCCCTCAATGAAATCGAGTTTGACACCCCTGTTCTAGATGAAAGTTAGGTTGTAAATTAGTGAATTATGAGCTGGAATATGAGACAGGCCAAGGCTCACATTCTAGCTGAGACCCCCAAAGACCCTCTGCCTTTGTTTCATGGCTCTGAAGCTTGTTCTGGTCATGCGTACAGGGCATGTGAGCAGCAAAAGCCACACATGCAAGGCAGGGCTGTCTTGGAGGGCATCAAACCCATTAAGAGCCCCTCAAAAATTAACTCCATCGATTCTGACATAACTAGCAATCATGCTTGCTCTTCAGCCGATTGGCAAGGCTGGTTATTCACTGCGAAAGTGGAGGGGCTTCAGACCAACATTTTCCCCCAGTCTGTAGGCATCTAGTCCACCTGCTCCTTGCCTCCTACTCCCGGTTCAGTGGAAACTTTCAGAGCAGCTTCCCACCTGCCAAGCGAAATGTTTGCATCATGGTGTGTAATGGGTGACTAAGCACACATTCCTGACTTAGAGATTCAGACAGTGCTCCAGCATTCTTCCCAAAGGGTTCAACAGACTGGTCGGGTGCAAATCTCAAGCAGGATGAGCGCACTTCAGCAAGTGGTACAGTTTTAAGTTTTATTTTGGGGATCAGCTGGTTGACTTAGCTATTCTTCCAGGAAACCATAGGACATAGTGGGGTGGTCACTCCTCTCTTTTCTGGGGAAGCCCAGGACTTGTGGGAGGAACCTCATCACACTTCCCTGAGTAATGGGAGCTTCTCCCCAAAGCAACAAGACAGCCAGTCTGCCAGGTTGGGGAGGGTTGCAATTCAAGGGAAATAACTTGTTGAAAAACAAGTTGAAAAACTCTTAAGGGAAACGGCAGCTGCGGTTGTAATTTTTAAAAGTTGGTTAACATCTGCCTTGCTACAGTAATGCCAATGCTGATTGCTCCAAGACAAAAAATGGCAGAAGTTTCATTCTTCTGATGGCTGTTATGAAATGGTCCTTGTAGCAAGACTTCAAGAACAGGTTCAGGTATTTAACATTCCACATCCCTGAAATGCAGCGGGAAAACCGCAAAATCTCTGAACAACAATCAAATTCCTTTGACAAGGTTAGTAGGGAGCTGCAGGTCTCCAAACTTCCCTTCGGTCCAGTCAAATGTGGCAGGTCACTCCCCAGAGTCTCCCCAGCCTTTGAGGTAAAGCTGCTGCACCCACCTCACAGAACGAGGCAACAGTTTTAGGAGGGCTCCCAGCTGAATCTTGCGAGTTGGGGATGAGGTGGTCATTTTTTATTTGATTCCCTATTAAATTTAATACAATTAGCATTGCTTTAAACCATAATAATGAGTCCCTTTATATATAACTAAATAGAAATTTAATTTACATACTGTAGTTAGAAAAACTACGTACAGTGGATATAGAACCCCTGTTAAAATGCCAGGTTTTTGAGATGTAAAAAAATCATACCAAGATAAATAACTTGAGAATATTTTCCACCTTTAATATAACGTGTAAACTACAATCAAAAAACAAACTGAAATCTTTTAGGATAAAAATGAAAAATTTAAACTTAAAAAAATATGATTGCATAAAGTTGACACCAATAAATTAATACTTTGTTGAAGCACCTTTTGATTTTATGACAGCATTCAGTCTTTTGGGATAGAAGCATCTCAGCATGGCACTTCTTGCCTTGGGAATCAGCTGGCTCTTCCTCACAAAGAAGTTCACAAATCACCCCACAGCAGGGGTGGCCAAAGAGGTTGTAGAAAAAAAAATGCCTTTAAAAGACTCTGGCGATCCCAGCTGAGTTGCCTGATTGTCAGTGGCTTAAAAGCATTTTTTTCTGCAACCTCTTAAAGTTGTAGAAAAAATGCTTTTAAAAGTAAAAAAAAAAAAAAGTTGGCCACGCCCACCGAACCGGTAGTAACAAATTTTACATTTCACCACTGCCCCACAGATTTTCAATTGGATTCAAGTTGGCCTCTGCTGTGCCATTCCAAAACTGATCTGATGAAGCCATTCTTTTCTTGGTTTGGAGCTTAGATCGTTTGAGATGAGTACTCCTAGGTCCTTGACAGAGTGAGGGTTGTCTATGAGGTTGTATCTGCCCAGTTTGTATTTGATGTTCTGATTTTTGTTGCCAATGTGTAAGACAGAGCATTTGTTGGTTGAGATTTGGAGTTGCCAATTATTTGATCATTCAGATACATAGTCAAGGTCGCTTTGTAGGGCAGTAGTATTGTCAGTGGTGTTGAATAATTTTATGTCATCAGCGAAGAGAATGCAGCTGCTTATAATATGATCACAAAGGTCATTTATATAAAGCAGAAAGAGTGTTTCTAAATCGCTGGGTTGGGGGACACCGCTGTTAACTGGTGCAGGGTCTGATAGGGTGCTCCCTATTTTGACTACTTGTCTGTTCGACAGGAATGCGGCTATCCACTTGTGTAGGGTTCCGGAAATGCTGTAAGAGCTTAGTTTTAACAGTAGTTTGTCATGTATCACTGAATCAAAGGTTTTGCAGAAGTCTATGTAAATTGCATCTATTACTTTTACCCTGGTGTGGCCCAAATGTTTCTCAGTGTAGGAGTTGCAGATTATAGCACAAATTTTTCCTGAAACCAAACTGCTTGTTAGAGAGTAGGTTGTTTGTCTCTTAAGTGGAGGGTGATGGATTGGTTTATAAATGATTCCATGACTTTGCAGGTGACGCAACACAGTGAGATTGGTCTGTAATTTTCAACTAGGCTGGGGTCTCCTTTTTTGAAGATAGGAATGACAGTGGCTAATGACTATAGGTCAGGCAAGGAGCTGGTTCTGAAAGATACCTTATAGATTGTGCTTAGAGGTTCGGCTATGGTAGTGGAAAGCTTTTTCAAGAAGTAGGCACATAATCCATCAGGGCCAGTAGATAGAGATGGTTTTATGTTGCGTAGTGCCTTTTCAACGTTATCTTCTGTGAAATCAATATGTAGCAGATTATTGCAATTGAGGTTATAGAAAGTGCGGGTGGATTTCAAAAGGCTTTTCCTTTTGTTTGCAGTGGTAATTGGTGCATTCTGCCTTTATCTGGAGGCATAAGGTTTTGTAGTTTTTTCGCCAAAGAGATATTTTTTTTTATTGGAGCTTCCTTATTATTGTGGGTATTATTTTTTTTTTTTTTGCTTTGGGGATTACTAATGGTACGTATAGTTTAATGATTCTTTTGACTTTGAGCAAAAAAGTATTATAATGGTCTTCAGCAGTATTACAGCCAGTGAACAGAATGTGCCAATCAAGAGATGAGAGATCGGCAGCTATGAGGTCATAGTTGGCTTTTTTAAAGTTATAATTTGGAGTCCCATCATTATGACCTTCTTTGCAAGGATATAAATTGAGACAAAAGTCAATCATGCTGTGGTCACTGTTGGAAAAATGTTATTTTATTTGTAGTCCATAAATTGAGTTTAAACTGTTTGCAGAAGAAGAGGTCAAGGCAGTGACATGGTTGTTAAGAATGCTGCAACAGGCATAAATGTGAGGATGGTCATAAGTGTGAGGACCAGTCAAAAGTGCGAGGACCGGTCAGAAATGACTTTTTTCAGCCCTCTGAATAGTCCCTATACACATAGCTATGGCCACCCGGTCACATGATCAGCTAGCCACGCCCACCCAAATAAGCCACACCCACAGAACCAGTTGTTAAAAAAATTGAATCTCACCACTGGTTCCATCTACCCATCTGGTTATCAAAGAGTGTCCAATTAGGTGCTAACAATTGTTTGGGTAACAATCCCTGTTTTCGTGGGGTGATTGGTTTTGCATTCCTTTGTGTGACTGTGGAACAGCCGGTGATTCTCACGGGATGGCAAGATGCATGGTTTTGATTCCTCATGCTAACCCTCCCTTTATCACACCCCACTGATCTCTCCCCTCCCCCCTCCATTGCATATGGCAGGCTGTCAGCAGGCAATACATAGCATAGAAGAATGGCAGCTCTGACAATCCTCTTCATCTTCAGCATTTTAGTAGAAAGTTTTGTGCCAAAATTGATTAGTGTGTGGAACTGTTCCTCCACCTCAACTAAAGCGCCAGTTCCAACTGAAGAAAAGGAGCTCCAAGCATAATGCTATCACCATTGTGCTTAGCTCTGGATATGGTGTACTTTTCGTGATGCAAAGAATTGTTTTTCCATCAAAAATACTTTGTTCTGTCCCAGTTTATGCAATTAGCACTTCAGAAGGATTTAGTATGTTTATTTCACAACTACATACTTTAAAGTAGACATGTCAAACACAAGGCCCATGTGTTAGATCTGGCCCGCGGGGCTCCCTTGGAGACAGTGAAGGACCAGCCCCTGCCACCTTGCTCCCTGGCCCAGGCCAGCTGGGCACTGATCTACAACTTTGCTTTCTAAAGTTCTAAAAGCACATTCATAGGTGCACTCACAGGAGGTAGTAAGCGTGCAGGGCCTGGTGTCCCGGATGAAAGGGAAGCACTCAGAATGTGGTCAGCCTGCAGGGCAAGACGGTCACCGTGGATGCCAGGCCATGTGTGCTCACCGCCTCTTGGGTGTGTGCCAACGGGGCAGGGCTGAAGTGGCAGGAGTGGCCCTTGCTGTCTACAGGATGGACCCATTGGCCAGATCTAAGGCTGACTGTGTTCCGGCCTGGATGGCTGCCAAGAAGTTGTAGATCAGTGCCATATCCACCACCAGTACCTCCATGGCCTGCTCGTTGGCTCAGCCATGCAGACCTTGAGCACTTTCCTTTCACTGGGACTGCCTGCCCCCTGCATGGGAAAGCCACAGCTGCCAGTGGTATGGCCACTGACGGCACTGCCAAACTTTCCCCCTCCCCTCATCCCTTCGTGGGCGCAGAGGGAAGGAGGAAGAAAGGGGAGGGAGGGAGGAAGTAGATGGGAATGAGAAGGAGAGAGGCAGGAAAGGAGGAAGGGAGGGAAATGGGAAGGAAGGAAAGGAAGGAAGTAGATGGGAATGAGGGAGGCAGGGAAGGAGGGAGGGAGAGAAACAGGAAGGGAGGGAGGGAGGAAGATGGGAATGAGAAGAAGTAAGGCAGGGAAGGGAGGGAGGGAAAAAGGAAGGCAGGAGGGAAGAAGGAAGGAAGGAGATGGGAATGGGAATGAAGGAAGTAGGGAAGGATAAGGGTAGGAAACAGGAAGGAAGAAAGGGAGGGAAGGAAATAGGAATGAGAAGGAGGGAAGGATGAAAGGAAGGGTGGAAGGAAGGAAAGGAAGGAAAAAAGGAGATGGGAATGAAGGAGGGAAGCAGAGAAGGAGGAAAAAAGGAAGGAGGGAAGGGAGGGAGGGAGGGAGATGGGAAGGAGAAGGAGGGAGCCAGGGAAGGAGCGTCGTCCTCCGCCTCCTCCTGAGCAGGGAAATGCCAACAATGTCTGGGATTGGGAGAAAAACGTTTCCTTTGATGTGCTGTGCACATGCATACATGCGTGTGTGTGCATGCGCACATCCACCCACCCACACATGCCATTCCAAGCTTGGAAACTTTTATCTACATCTCACTTACAAACTGCCAATCATGCCTGGGCTTCAGGAGAAGACCCTTTCCTTCCTCTGTGAATAAAAGTCCCCAAACTTGGAAATGACCGTACATGTAAATGTGTTCATCTGAAATTCTTTCTGTGCCACTATCCTCTTTTTTATAAACCACCCCAGGATTTCATTCCCGGTCAGTCCACCTTTCCTAGTGAGCGCCTCTCCAGCAGATGTTCTGTAGCACACAACATGTGCCCCCTTTCTCTGCTTCTCCTAGACCCAGGACATGGAAGTACCACCATCCAAGGAACTTCCAGCATCTCCTGCCTTCTTGCCTAGATGCTTGTGGCCTTGGGGCATTATCTACCTTCCCTAAAACCTCTGTACAGACAACTGCTTTCCTTACGATAGGCACTTCAACAGGCCACTCCCAGAGTCCCTGAGAGTCAGAAAAGCATGAAGTTAAATTTATCTATTGTAAAGCTGCCCATCTGAACAAGTGACTCTGGGTGGCAAACAATATTAAATAAAAATAAAAGCATAAGAACAAAAATTAAATTACACAAACGCAACCATTCTAATCTCTGGAGGGAGAATGTTCCTTAGGAGGATGTGAAGACAGAAAAGTGTTTTCTGGGCACCCCAAACAATGTTCCTTAAGCAACAGGACCCAAAGTGCTGGACTCAATTGTATTGCTTCCTCACAGAATATTATTATTTGTTGTGGACTTATCCTTATTGCTTAGGCACGGGTGCTATGCCAAACTAGGTATTTCACTGACAGCTAAGATTTAAAATATTAAATTATATTCTGGGGGGAAAGGAATCTTCAACCTACAAGAAACTCTGGTGATACAGCATCACCCTTGGACTGTATTATTTTCTATGGTGGCCCCAGTGCTTACAGTACGTCCCACTCCCTTTTTCCATCTGTTTGCCTCTAAAGCAGACATGTCCAACATAAGGTCCATGGACCAGTTCTGGCCCACAATGTGATTAGATCTGGCCCATGGAGACAGCGAAGGACTGGCCCCTGCCACCTCACTACCCAGCCCAGCCTGGCCGGGTGCTGATCTACAACTTCTTGGGGACCATCAGGGCCGGAACACAGGTTTAGATCTGCAGGGCCACCCTGGAGATAACTACCTCCTTGGCCCTACCATCTGGGTATGTGCACAGGAGAAGGCGAATGCACAGGGCCTGGCATCCCAGGTGAAAGGGAAGTGCTCAGAACATGTTCAGCCTGCAGGGCAAGATTGTCATCAGGGATGCCAGGCTCCACGTGCTTGCTGTCTCCTGGGTGCAGGCCCAGGGGACAGGGCTGAGGTGGGGGCAGCCCCTCATTGTTTCCAGGGCAGCCTTGCAGGCCAGATTTAAGGCTGACTGTTCCTCTATGACTGACCTGGATGGCTGCCACGAAGTTGTAGATCAGCGCCTACCACCAGCACCTCCATGGCTCAATTGTTGGCCCAGCCACACAGCTTGCGAGTGCTTCCCTTTCACCGGCACAGCTACCAAACTCTCCCCCTCCCCTCATCCCATCCTGGGTGTGGAGGGAGGGAGGGAGGGAGGGAGGGAGGGAGGAAGGAAGGAAGGAAGGAAGGAAGGGAGGGAGGGAGGGAGGGAGGGAGGGAGGGAGGGAGATGGAAATGAGAGTCACGCATGCCAGCAGTTTGGAGAGGCAAGGAACTTGTGGGGCTCCGAATTGTCCCCACGTCAAGTTGGCCTTGTGTGACTTGTTTCGTCCCGACCCAGCCGTCCCAAATTAGCCGCACCCAGAAATCAGCATCGAACCGACCACACCCATTCAGCCATGCCCACCCAGCCACGCCCACCTAGTTGCAGTGACCTGACTACTGATCCTTTGAGAGCAACCATAATGCTGATGCAGCACTCAGTGAAATTGAGTTTGACACCCCTGAGCTAGACCCTCCCAAGCTATTGATCATGCAGTGCCCCACTTGAGGGTCAGCCTCAATAGGTGGACCAGTCCAGGAAATCAACTGCAAATAATCTCATTTTATTGAGATTTGCTGTAATGGCGGCCTCTTGCAAATCAGCTTGGTCTGTACTGCCTTGTCCTTCCTACAGCTGAACGAAGGGACACCCGCCATAATGTCACATTGCTGTTCTGGACTTAAAAAAAGTTTCATCCAGCCCACCCTTACATATTCACCTAAAAGGGGCAGGGAGAAGGCAGAACTCAAAAGAATGACTTCGGCTCTCTCATGCTTCTGAATGAAACAGTTATTCTGTGTGGTTTTTTTACACTAGAATTCCTGAACTTTAACAGTTCTGCAATTTTTCTGCATTTTGTAATAACGAAAGAAGGCATTGTTATTTCTGGATATATGGGCATAATTTATTACTCAGAAAGTAAAAGATGGAAAAAGTCACCCACTATTTTGACATTCTGGAATAACTGGACAAATGCAAATGGTCTGCAAGGATAAACAAAAACCTCAGGCCAATTCTGACTTGTAGGGACAACACCCATCCCAGGATTTATAGGAATGAAGGGCTGAGAAATGCACCCAGGGTCAGGAACTGGTATTTCTTTCTCCCTAGAAAGATTCAGATGGGCAGATGCCTACAGGATGTCTTCGTGCTCACATGCACCAGAACCCTTCAAAGTCTTGCTTTGCTGGGCAGGTCATCCAGAGGCACCCATGGGCAAAGCTCAAGAGGCAGGCGCTGGGTAGGCAAAGTCCAGGGCCTTTCAAAGAAACTTCTCAGAAGCAAGCTTGGCAGGGGCAGCTACTCTCTCTCCCCCCACTTCCCTTCGGGGTCTGCAGCCCAGCAAGGGGCACCTGGGAGTCTTCAGCTCTGCCTCTGTGATGTCACTTATTATTATTTATTATTGCGATTTATATGCCGTCTGTCAGACCTGGCGCCGTGAGCCTGGCCAAGCCAGGAAGAAAACGCTACAAACAGCAGTTGGATGCTTCAGCAGTTTAATTCCTTCAGGCAGCTCCGGCGAAAGCAAGCAGTACAAGTGCGATTAGCACAAAGTCGGCGTTGGGAGCGCCTGCCTCCCAACGTCCTTTTAATCCTCGCGCCAGCCGCACCCACGCCCTTCCGGGTACGGCGGTCCTGGCGCATGCGCGGAACGGCTCGTCACTCATTTCCAACGAAGAGAAGGTGTCAATTGACAAGTTTCCCTATGCCGGCCGCTTCGTGACCGACCGCCTCGGATAACAATCACCCCCACCACCAATGTGTCTGTGAGTCCCCAGCCACCCCCCAACCAAACCCCACAGTTCTTTCTTTTTGATAGTTGTCAATCAGGGCTTCGTACGTGCCGCTATTGGTTGTATTGTCGAGAAGTGGTCTCGACAGGCGGCCCCCCCTACCAAGGGTGCTCCTGGAAGATATAAAGGAACATGTTAACAACCTGTTAGGGCACTATACCCCCCACCCTAAGGACCCGGTTTTTGCGGATAGCGTCTATGAAATCGTTTCAGTAGGCGATGGGCGTGTACATCCCTAGCCCCCACCCAGGATGCTTCTTCAAATGGGTACCCTTTCCATTTTATCAGATATTGTATATTACCCCTACGGATCCGAGAGTCTAACACATCTTCTATTCCGTAATGGTCCCCCTCTACAGGGCCTGGTTTTTCTAACTGTTCCCGGACACAGTCCGCTGGCTTTAATAAACTGCTATGGAACACCGGATGAACCTTACCTAGTAATGATGGTAACTGTAGCTCTACAGTTACTGGATTGATTATCTTTCGTACAGGGAAAGGTCCTATATATTTAGGTCCTAGTTTTCGACTAGGAGTCCTTAATTTTAGATATTTTGTAGAGAGATAGACACGATCTCCTACAGCAAATTGTTTGTGGTCTGCTCTTTTTCTATCGGCCTGGGCTTTGTATGAATCGGTTGCCTTGACTAAAGCTTCTTTGATTTTTGGCCATTGGGTTCCGATACGAGTAGCCCACGTATCAGGAGACACCTTTTCTTGATCATGTAAATCCAATTCAGGGATGGCAGGAAACTCTTTCCCTGACACAACTTGGAAGGGGGTGCTTCCTGTACTACTATGGACTGCGTTATTATACGCTATCTCAGCGAACGGTAGCAAGTCTGACCAATCAGACTGTTGATACGACACGTAACAACGTAAATACCGCTCTACCATGGCATTAGCCCTTTCGGCAGCTCCGTTGGTGCTTGGATGAAAGCCTGAACTCAGTCCTTGCGATGACCCTATCATCTGAATGAATTCTTGCCAGAACTTAGCGGTGAATTGAACACCCCTGTCAGAAATGATACGGCGGGGTGCTCCATGTAACCGATATATATGCCAAATGAACATCCTCGCCAACCTCCGAGCTGATGGCAAGCCGTGACATGGTATAAAATGGGCCTGCTTAGAAAAAAGATCAATTACGGTCCATATTACAGTATTCCCATTGCTTTCCGGAAGGTCGACAATGAAATCCATTCCAATCTCATCCCAGGGCCTTGTGGGCTCCGCTACAGTCTGTAAAAGGCCGAGGGGCTTTCCTGGCCGTGGTTTTGCCACGGCACAGCCTTTGCAGCTGTGGACATATTGTTCAATTTCTTTCCTCAAGCGTATAATAGGCTTCTCTGAGATCCAGTTTTGTGAACACTTTCCCAGTCGCCAAGGTAGACAGGAAATCTTTCATTAGAGGTAGTGGATATAAATGCTCGACGCACACAGCGTTTAATCCCCGAAAGTCCACACACAAGCGTAAGCCTCTATCTTTCTTTTCCCGGAATAACACAGGAGCGGCCATATGTGAACGACTCGGCTGTATAAAGCCCCTCGCTAAATTCTTATCAATGTATCTCCTGAGCTCCTCCAACTCCGCTTTGGTCATGGCGTACATACGTGGCTTGGGTAGCTGAACACCTGGTTTTAACTCTATGGCACAATCGGTGGCTCTATGAGGGGGTAACACCTCCCTAGGGACTCAAGGCGGCTTACATTATGACAAATTCCAATACAAATCACAATGAAATAAAATTAAAATCAGCAACCCTATTAAAAAGAGTTTAAAATTATGACAATGTATCCCCAAACGGATCAGTTGAATTGATGAAAGAGCCACGTCTTCAGCTTGCGACGGAAGGAAAGAAGGTTGGGGACTATCCTGAGCTCAGTGGGCAATCCATTCCAGAGGGTCGGGGCTCCCACAGAGAACGCTCTCCTCCTGGGGGCCGTCAGCCGACATTGTTTGGCCGACGGCACCCTGAGGAGGCCGACTCTGTGAGAGTGCACAGGACGGTGGGAGAGCGGCTGGAGATGGTCCTGCAAGTATCCCGGGCCTAAGCCATGAAGGGCTTTACAGGTAAGCACCAGCACCTTGAAATGTATCCGGAGCGCCACCGGCAGCCAGTGCAGCTCACGCAGGAGAGGTGTTACACGGGAGTATCTAGATGCCCCCGTAACTACCCGCGCGGCTGCGTTCTGGACTAGCTGGAGCCTCCGGACGCATCCCAAGGGCAGCCCCATGTAGAGGGTGTTAGAGTAGTCCAACCTAGAGGTAACGAGGGCATGAGTGACTGTGGTGAGGGCATCCCGGTCTAGAAAAGGGCGCAACTGGCGCACAAGACGCACCTGTGCGAAGGTCCCCCTGGTTATGGCCATCAGATGGTCCTCTAAGGACAGCCGAGAATCCAGGAGGACACCCAAGTTGTGGACCTTATCAGAGGGAGCAAGGGTTTCTCCCCCAATCATTAAAGATGGAACCTCCAGATCCTGGGATGCCAGCATCCACAGCCACTCAGTCTTGGAAGGGTTGAGTCTAAGTCTGTTCCTCCCCATCCAAACCCACAGCGCCTCCAGGCAGTGGGACATCACGGAAAGGGCATCCCTAGGGTGGTCAGGGGTGGAGATGTAAAGCTGGTATCATCAGCATATTGATGATACCTCACCCCAAAACCACGAATGATCTCACCCAGCGGTTTCATGTAGATGTTAAAGAGCAGAGGGGAGAGAACTGATCTCTGAGGCACCCCACAAGTGAGAGGCCTCTGGGAGGATCCCTGACCCCCCGCCCAGACAAACTGCAGACGACCAGAGAGATAGGAGGAGAACCACTGTAAAACAGTGCCTCCTAACCCCATCTCCCCAAGTGCTGCAGCAGGATACCATGGTCGATGGTATCAAAAGCCGCTGAGAGGTCAAGAAGGACCAGGATGGAGGAACAACCCCCATCCCTGGCCTGCCAGAGATCATTTACTAGGGCGACCAATGCCATTTCCGTGCTGTGACCACGCCTGAAGCCAGATTGGTAAGGATCGAGGTAGTCAGTTTCCTCCAGGAATTGAGGGAATTGCTGCGCCACCACGGACTCAACAACCTTCGCTAAAAAGCGAAGGTTGGAGACTGGACGGTAGTTGTTAAGAACGTCAGGGTCCAGGTTAGGCTTCTTAAGGAGGGGTTGAACCACTGCCTCTTTGAGTGCTGCGGGGAAGACCCCCTCCTTTAATGAAGCGTTGACAACAGCCTGGATCCAGTCTCCAGTCACCTCTCTGGCTGCCGAAACTAGCCAGGAGGGACAAGGATCCAATAAACACATGGAGGACCCTAGCCTACCCATAATCCTGTCCATGTCATCCAGTGAAACAGGCTCAGACTCAACCCAGATGTTTCCACAAGACTAGCCCCTGTCACCTCAACGGACTCTGTCCAGTTGAAGTCCAACCCGGTCCAAATCTGAGTGATTTTATCTTGCAGAAACTGTGCAAAATCCTCAGCACGGCCCTGCAAGGGGTCCTCCCTCGCTCCCTGATTAAGGAGGGAGTGGGTCACTCTAAACAGGGCTGCTGGGCAGTTTTCTGCAGATGCAATGAGAGTGGCGAAATAGTTACGTTTCGCCACTTCCATCACCACAAGATAAGACCTAATATGGGTTCTTAGTTGTGTTCAGTCAGACTCGGATCGGGAAGATCTCCAACCACCCTCCAGGCGTCTTTTCCGATGCTTCATTTCCCTGAGCTCCGGGGTGAACCAAGGAGCCGCCCGGGATCTGCATTGGATCAGAGGCCGCAAAGGCATGATTCGATCCAGGGCCCCCACTGCAGCCCATTCCCAGGCTGCGACAAGGGCCTCGGATGAATCATGAGCTAAGGAGGCAGGAAATGACCCAAGCTCCATCAGGAACCTTTTGGGTTCCATCAGGCGCCTGGGGCAGAACCATCTTACTGGTTCCACACCCCTGCGACGGGGGATGGCAGTGGGAAAGTCAAGCCTAAGGATGGAATGATCGGTCCATGACAGAGGGTCGATAAAGTCCCCTCCCCACGATCATTTATCCACCGTCCAGAGAGAAAAATCAGGTTGAGTGTGTGTCCTCCAATGTGAGTTGGGCCCTGTACAATCTGAGTTAGGTCCATGGCCATCATGGAGGTCATGAACTCCCGCACCAACTCAGATGTCTCACCAGCCGACGGCAGGTTGAAATCTCCCACAACCACAAGGTTGGGTAGTTCCACCGCCAATTCGGCTAAGACATCTAGTAGTGCGGACAGGGCTGAGGCCACGCAGCTGGGGGAGAGGTACGTGATCAACAGCCCTGACTGAACTCCAGGGTCCCATTTCAAAAGAAGGGATTCACAACCACCTATCTGAGGAACGGTGACCTCCCTAGGACTAAGACTTTCCTTTATAATTATCGCCACTCCTCCGCCCCTCCCCTGGAGTCGCGGCTGGTGAAGTATCCGGAAACCTGGGGGACATAAATCCACGAGAGGGACACCACCCTCTGGTCCCAGCCCGGTCTCAGTGATACAAGCCAGGTCCGCGTCCTCCTCGTCAATAAGATCTCGAACGAGGAGGGCCTTGTTCACCACGGACCTGGCATTCAAATATACCAGCCAGAGTCCAGGGCTCCGCACTTCATCGCCGTCGGGGGAGCAGGATGAGCTGAGGGGGCAGGAGAGCGCCACCGCTTGAACAAAGCGGGGGTGCTCTCCAAGCCCCCCCTCTCCCGACCTCCGCCTCTCCCAACCATCACAGGGATTGGAAGACCCTCTCTCCACCGAGCCTCATCGTTCCCTCCCCCTCCCCCCTTCCCCCACAACCATCCGACGGGCCCAATTGCTGAACCATAGGAGCCGCCCCTGGCTCATCCCTCACCACCCACCTCCTGGGTCCCCTTAAAATTTGGTTAAAAGTCTTAATTAAAAAACCCCTCAGACCACGCTTAGAAGCATGCCACCATTCGGGGTTCCAAAACCCATCCTTGAGGTAGGCCTTCGATAAATCCAAAGGCCATGTCTGCGAGAGGGGGGCATCTCACAGAGCGAGGAGGGTCACCAAAGTGTAAGACAGAATAAATATGAGAAGTGGGTGGGAAGACAGCGACAGGGGACCGAGATGGTAAACAAGAGGGGAAGAATGACAAAATAGGAGTAAACCAGGCCGGCAAACCAGGCCGGCATGTCCACCACTCTCTCACAGCGGTGGGGGAGTCCAGAAGCTGCAGTGAATGAATCCAGCGGAACCAGCCGCAACCACGTTCTCACGGTGGGTAGGTGGGGAGCAACCACCAGCGGAGTAATGGAACAGGTCCTAGGGACATGATGCAGCAGCAGTCCACCAGGACTCACAGCTCTTCAGCCTGTAACTCCATGTCTCTGTCCAATACATTGAGTCCAATGAAGGCAGTAATAGGGGGTAAAAAGATGAGGTGTAACACATCGCGATGAGAGAGGAGCCAGGGATCAGATGGCAGTTCAAAAAGGAGGAGGATGACAAGGTCCCAATAAACAACTGAAGATGAATAAGCAGGCGGGCCAAACCAAGGCAGGCAACAGTCTGGGGGGGGCATCAAAAACGGGGGAGGGAGAGGCCCCAGGGAAGAGCAAGATGGATAATTACCACTTCCCCTCCGGCCAACTCCCAATCCCCAGATCTTCTTCAGGTCCACCAACCCCACAGTCATAGTCTGTCCATGCTGGGATATTACAACCCAGATCCAGATCTTCCTGGCCTCACGCCCTTCAGGGGCTATTAGATGTAATTCCTAGCAGAATAATCTGCTGGGCCATAGTCCCTTCATCTCCGGTGTGGCACTCACCACCATCGACAAGGCCTCCACAATACTCGTTGACCTAATCCCAGCAGATTCATCAGGGGGGCTAACAATCTTACAGCAATCACAGCGCCTGTAGCACCCTCCAATGTAGAATGTAGAATCGCCGAGGGTATACAGCGTCTAAAGCGCCGATCCGGCCGATGAAGCTCTGATGGCCGTGGCGCTGTTGCAGAGGCCGACGCCGCCCTCCTAGCGGCGCCCAGCTGATGCAATCCTCTCATCGCCATCGCCCTCCCCAGGAGAGAGCCGTCTTCTGCTGGAGACGGCTCATTTAAACTGCCGGAGGCTCAGCATATTGGGCAGGGGGCCGAAGAATGGAAAAACGGCTGCCCCCCCGGTTTCCCGTCGCTCGTTCTTACATCCCCAATTTCAGCCGACACTTCAGGGAACCGCCATCTTGCGCATGAGAGCTGGAAAAAAAAAACAACTTCCCATCCAGGTGCTGCACTTGCCAACTTTACTTGTGATTCTTCCCCAGGTTCGAGGTAAGATCCTGATCCTGACAATCTGTGCAGCTGGGATTGGTGGCACTTTTCAGTATGGCTACAATCTCACCATCATCAACGCCCCCACTGTGGTAAGGTGGCCCTTTTGTTACCACACCTTGATCACCTCTCATTGGAACAGGCCCCCAAGGGAGGGACAGCCTCTCATCCTCCCCCCTCCCCCCAGATTTTGGGCTCATCTCATGAGCTCTTTGGCAGATGCTCCCCTCATCTCACAAAGTGAAGGGCAGGACAGGTCGGCCTTGGGAGAAACCTAACATTATCTCCTAACTCCTCTGATGTGTAGCAGTGTCCTCTTGTGAGGAGGGTTCAGAAACAACAAATGTCCTCTGGGACAGCTGCCCTTCAGCTAAGGCACAGGCTTTCTGGATATTTCCCAGATTCTTCCTGCAGCTTTTGAGGAGTCATAGCTTGTGAAGTAACTAAATTCAGACCTCCTCTAGTGGTTTTCATGGCTCCTACCCACTGCCACACCAGCAGTTCCCAGAGCAGCTGGTTTTCAGTGGGTGGGGCTCTGTGTGATCCAGCTCTGATTTCTCCCACACAATATATTTTTTTCTTCATCCTGTAGTTCATCCAGTCCTTTATTAATGAAACCTGGTTGGATCGCACTGGAGCTGCCTTGGAGGCAAAAATGATCACGCTGGTCTGGTCCTTCATTGTTGCCGTGTATCCTTTGGGGGGCCTGGTTGGAGCACTAATTGCTGCTCCCATGGCTGTGAAGATGGGCAGGTGAGGGGTCGGGAGGCCTGTGCTGGACTGGATCAGCCTCTCTCAGCAGGAGGAATATCTTCTAGTGTCTTCTAGAACTGGATTCAGCCAGGAGCATTTGGACACCGGACTCCAGATAGCTGTCTTTATCATACATTTAATGAAACCAAATGGAATGCAATTGAAGCTACTTTTTGCCAGCTTAACTCTTATCAAATTATTTCCTGGTAACCTGCTATTTTCTCCATGTTGACAGGTTCCAGTTGGATGATCCTGATCACTAATGCAGCCTGGTCATGAGTGAGGGGCAGGAAACTTGGGTGCGCCATACACTGCAAAAGGGAGCTGGAAGTTGGTAGTTGTAGTCTAGCTGTACAAGAGTTCTGTCAGAGGGCTGCAAACTAAGGAGTGTGAGGGCTGGACGAGGACAGGGACAAAGTCTTTTTCCTCCCTTGTGGGCTGCTCAGAGGCTGCCTACCCTTTTGCTCAGCTAAGCAGCCCAAAGAATGCAGGGTTGGCAGGGGCAGCTCAGAGTCCCAGGAGGAGCCCCTGTAAGCAGAGACCCCTGAAGTTTCATTTGCATTCAGGCATGCATTGAGGCTTTCCAGTCCGCACTCCCATGCCCAGATCTCCTCTGTTCTCTCAGGGTTTGGCATCTCAGCTCTTGGGAAAGGGTGGGAGTGGCTCAGTAGGCATGGCTGAGTGGTCGCAGCCAGGTCGCCACAACTAGGTAGGCATGGTTAGGTGAGATGGCTGACTTGACATGGTTGGCTCAATGCCACTAACTCGGCACAGCTGACTCGGTAGGTGCAGCCAACTCCACCTTGCTGCCTGGGGATGGCATGGAACAAATCGCACCAGCTAACTCGACTTGGAGACAATGCCCCACAAGCTTCTCACCTCCCCAAATTCCCGGCAGCCAAGCGTGTGCACGTGCACACACATATACAGACCGCAGCCCAAGTTTGGGGCTTTTGTACACAGAGGAAGGAGAAGTCCTTCTCCCCAAACCCAGGCATGACTGCAGCTTGCCAGCTCAGATGTGGATAAAAGTCTCCAAGCTTGGAATGGTGTGTGTGTATGTGTATGTGTGTGCGCACACAGCATGACAAAGGAGACATTCTTTTCCCAGTCCCAGATATCTGAGCACTGGTATTTCCCTGTCCGGTGCCCCCTCCTGGCAGAGCAGGCGGCAGAGGATGAGGCTGCTGTGCATGGAAGCATGGAGGAGAAAGTTTGCAGGAAGCAGTTTCCTCCAACTTTTGCCTTGACAGATATCTGGAGAGAAGGAAGGGGTGGCAGAGGAGCAGTGCTCCCTGGTCCTGAACGAGGGAGGCTGGCCCTTCTTGAAAGGGAATCCCCATTTCCAAGCATGCATGGTAAGGATGCGGGCAGATTGGGCCAGCCTTCCCTCATGCAGTTCCCCCACCACCCCTCCTTCTCTCCAGAGATCTTTGTAGTTCGATCAAGAAAAAGAAGAAAGAAATGACATTATTAATATATTATAAATGAGTGCTTGAAGACTGCACAATGCTCTGGTGCAGATCAGCAATGATATGCTCAATAGTTCCCCTTTAAAATCGCTACATTGTTTTCCAACTCTATAGTTTTAAAATAATCTTCATCGCCAATGATTTTGTAATAAATGATTTGCTGTTAGATTGGCTTATATAAAATGGACGATTGCTTTAAGAACTAGCCACATGTAAATCAGCACCAGAAATGACAGTAACATTTATGATGATTTTATATATAAAACAGATCAATGTATGAACTCTATTATATATTCTGCTTCCATGACCTGCGGCAAATATATGTGTCTTTTTGGCATGCTATTTCTAAGCAGTAAATTATGCAGCAATCTGTTAATATCTAATAAAACGTTAGCTAAAAAATGTGGGCAAAAATGGGGAGAAAGTCCACTGAATAACAAGCAATCTCAGAATTAAGTCAAGAGTTTCTGAAGTCTTCAAATTGTAAATGGAATAATTCATTACATGCGGGAACCTGTTTATTTTTAAAAAATATTTGTTTCATTTGCCTCCCTCATGCAGGATAGGGGAGCACTGCTCCCCTGCCTCCTCTTCTTGCTCTCCAGAGATCTGTCAAGGCAGAAGTTTGACTGCTCACCTCCACATGCAGCAATGTCACCCTCGCCTCCTGCTTTGCCTGGCCAGCCTCCCCCACAGCTCCCCTGCCACCCCCTCCTTTTCTCCAGAGATTTGTCAAGGCAGAAGTTGGACTCGGAGGAAACTGCTTCATGAAAACTTTCTCCTCTGTCCTTCCATGTGCAGCAGCATTGTCCTCCTGCTTTGCCGGGAGGGGGCACTGGATAGGGAAACGCCAGTGCTCAGATATCTGAGATTGGGAGAAGAATGTCTCCTTTGGCGTGCTGCACGCGTGTGCACATGCACACACACACACCACATACACATACACCATTTCAAGCTTGGAGACTTAGCCACATCTGAGCTGGCAAACTGCCAATCGTGCCTGGGCTTGGGGAGAAGTCCCCAAACCTGAAATGCAAGGTGTGCATGAGCACATGCTTGGCTGATGGCAGTTTGGGGAGGTGAGAAGATTGTGGGGCACTGAGTTGTTCCTTCATCAAGTCAGCAATGTGACTTGTTCCATCCTGACCCAGCAGTCCTGAATCAACAGGGCCAAGACTACTGCACTTCTCCGGCCAGTCGTAACCCAGCCATGCCTACTCAGCCATGCCCACCTGGCCACTGAGTCTTCCCATTCCACTTGGGGGTGGGGGGGGGAAAGGCCATTAACATGCCACTGCCTGTTTAAGATCTTGGCACTGGAACCCAGGCTGTCTGCCACTCTGGCCATGCAAGGAGCCACAGAAGCAGCCGTGATGCTGAATGACGGCCAAGAGAGGCCCAGGAAAGAGGCAAACAAAGCAAAACAAGCCTTTGAAACTTTTTTCCCTTGGTTCCCCTGAAGGAAGAAATCTTTACTGCTGAACAACGCATTTGTGGCCCTTGCTGCACTGCTGGTGGGGTTCAGCCGGGTGGCGAAATCCTTTGAAATGATCTTGCTGAGCAGATTTTTTGCTGGCATCAATTCTGGTAGGTCCAAGACATGAGGAGATACACGGTCGCTGAAGCATTTTGAAAAGCAGTCTATGCTATCTGACCAGGGTTTGCTCCTTGAAGATAGGTCAGGGCTACAACCTGGAGCCAAGAATCCATCAAAATCTGCTTTTGCCTTTCAATGGCGGCCGGGGGTGGGGGGGAGGTTCTTGATCTCTCAGTTGCTTTCAATATTATTGACGATGGTATCCTTCCTAGCTGGCTCTGAGGATTGGGAATGGGAAGACAGAACTTTGGGGTGTTCTCTTCATTTGGGGGGGGGGGCTGATTCCACAATTGTTGGCTAGGATACATTGAGGATACCCAATTGTGTCTTTTAACACCAGACTGGCCAAATGACGCTGTCAAGATTAGTCTGGGAGGGGAGGAACCATTTCTGACTCAATCCTATCAATGGTTGCAGATATAAGGTCTCCTGCTTTGCGCAGGCTGTTGGACTAGAAGACCTCCAAGTATGTTTCTTTGTGAGGGCCACTGAATCTGAGGATAGTCCATCTTTAAACTTGGGTGGGGTTGTTGTTGTTAGTTGTGAAGTTGTGTCCAACCCATCGTGACCCCATGGACAATGTTTCTCCAGGCCTTCCTGTCCTCTACCATCCTCTGGAGTCCATTTAAACTCATTGAATGGGGTAGCACCTCCTTATTTAGTGCATGATCTGGGGATCTTTATATGGACTCACAGCTCCTGCTCAATATGCAGCTGATGGTGTAGACAGAAAGTTCTTCGCACAGCAGCATCTACTGTATCAGTTGTGTCTTTTTTCTTGACCAGGAGGCTCTTCAGACAATCAGTTATGCCCTAGACTCCACTATTGCAATGCACTTGAAGACCACTAAGGAGCTTCAGTTGGTCCAGAATACAGTGGCATGGGTAGTGCCTTGATATGCCCATGGGATTCTTCTGATCTGCATTGATTGACATTTTCCCCCTGGTGTAATTGAGGTGCTAGAAACCCTATGTGGCACAGGACTTGGTTTTTTAAGGGAGACCCTATCTACTGTCATACCTGTTGGTTGAGGCCAAAGAAGCACAAGCAGAAAGCCTCGTTTAGCGAAAGGGAAGGGAAAGGAGAGAGTATTCACAGAATAAAACTTTATGTCAGCCCCTCAAGATGCATGAAGCTTGAGGGACTGACACTTTGGCTGGAAAGTTCACTCATTTAGCATGAAAAGCCATGGCTGACCAATCCCTGTCACCAGAAGCCAAGTGGTCATAATAGATGTCATAAAATAAATATGTTTCCTTTCTGAGACTGGGGACTTGTCTGCACAGGAGTGGCCATGAGCATCCAGCCCATGTACTTGGGGGAAAGCGCACCCAAGGAGCTGCGTGGAGCCGTGGCTATGACTTCGGCATCTTTCACAGCCCTCGGCCTGGTGCTTGGCCAGGTGGCTGGACTCAGGTGAGATACAAAGGTCTGGGGAAACCTGGGGTGTGTGTGTCATCTACAAGAAACACCTTTTGTTAGGGGCCTGCTGTAGGGTACCCAGAGCTTGGCTATGCGCCGCACCTTAAACAAACCTTAAACACGGCAAAAAGGCCTTTTGTATGGATTGAGACATTGCTGTGATGACAATTGACAATTAAAAGTCTGTTAAATGAGACCCTGCATCTGTTTCCATAAGTGACTCTGGATTTTAATGCAGGGAAATCTTGGGAGCAGAAGAGAGCTGGCCTATTCTTCTAGCCAGCAATGTGGTGCCTGGGTTGATCCAGCTGGTGTTTCTGCCCTGGGCTCCAGAAAGCCCCCGCTACCTCTTGATTGACCGAGGAGATCAAGATTCATGCATCTCTGGTAAGCAAGGGTGTCCAGATCAGCCTCCTGTCCTGAGGTACAGCCCAGAGAGTAAATCGTTATAGGGATATTTATTTATTTATTAGAATTTGTCAAACAAAAACGAGAACAAGAATAAAAGAATAAAAATATAGTAACGTTAGCACACTTATGCATGCCACCTCTAGTAACCACTTAAGTATGTAACATCCACGGAAGTCAATTTGTGACTGAAACTGAAAATTTGTAGCTGAAACAATTGAATCAGGTAGAGCATTCCAAACTTTGACAATTCTGTTACAGAAATCATATTTTTTACAGTCAAGTTTAGCACAATTTACATTGAGTTTAAAGCAGTTGTTAGTGCACGTATTATTGCGATTAAAACAAAAATAGTCATTTTATTAAGGCTTTAGGATCATTTCCCATGTTAACTGTGGCCTTGACCTTAAACAAGATATGAACTCTCATATCTTGATTGGCAAATTCTATTCTCTGGCTGTAATACTGCTGATGACCATTACAACATTTTCTTGCATGAAGTCAAAAGAATCATTAAACTTTACGTACCACTAATATCCCACAAAACCAGAAAAAATAAACTACCAATAACAATAAGGAATTTACAATCCAAAAAAAAATCTCTGTGGCAAAAAACCAAAACTAACTATGTAGCTAACTTCAAAAACCGTTATAACAATTTATGCCAACAAATAAAGACTGAATGCACCAATTATCACATCAAGCAAGAAGAAAATCTTCTACACACAAAATCCACCCGTGCCTTCTATAATTTTGTAAACAACAAACTTAAAGACTCGAGATCCATCCCACCCCTAAAATTAATTAATTAATTAATTAATCGGTTAATTCTTAACCGATGAACCAAATTGGCTTAATCATCTTATATTCACATTTTATATGTATGTTATTTTAACTGTTCACCGCCCTGAGTCCTTCGGGAGAAGGGCGGTATAGAAATTGAATAAATAAATAAATAAATAAATAAATAAATAAATAAATAAATAAATAAATAAATAAAAGGTCCAAACAACAAAGACTGTATTGACGAAACCATTAAAGCCAATCTCTTTAACATGTTCTTCGGCTCAGTCTTTGTAAACAGCAACAACACATACCCAATATTTCCCAGTCGTACTTGTAAGATCCGGTGGGGAAACAGAGGCGGAGGCTAGGCTGCTCAGAACATCAACTTTATTGTAACACCAACTAGAACAAGCAATTCCACATAGTGGCAACAACAACCAAGCCATCTGACAGCTACTTAAACAGCAAGCTGTCAGACAGCGCAAACCAATGCGCAAGCAGCAATTTCCCGCTAATTTAGTTGCTCGCGTCTTAACCAATCTGCAGCGGCTGGCAACATGGCCTGTGTGTGTGGAGTTGTAACTCTGAGGACTCAACAGTACTACAGACAATTACAATGATTACGGTGATCTTATACATATTGATTTTACAGAAGACAATGTTGAAAAGGCACTAGATTTAGATTTTAGATTTTATTTAAATTTGTATACCGCCCTTCTCCTGGTGGACTCAGGGCGGTGCACAGCCAAGTAAAAAACATCCAATACAAAAGTTAAAAATTTAAAAGAATTATATCCTTTGGCCGAAAAATTAAGAACCTTACGGCTAAAACCCATTAAACAATTAAAAATCTAATATCTCAAAAACGGGGGGGGGGGGGGTTTTTCACACCAGCCCTGCCTGATGGAAGAGAAAAGTTTTTAGGGCGTGGCGAAAAGCCCGGAGATCTGATATCCTCCGTATCTCCGGGGGCAAATCGTTCCAGAGGGCAGGTGCTGCCACAAAGAAGGCCCTCCCCCTGGGGGTCACCAGCCGACACTGCCTAGCTGACGGCACCCTGAGGAGTCCCTCTCTATGGGAGCGTACTGGCTGGTGGGAGGCTATTGGTGGCAGGAGGCAGTCCCGCAAATACCCAGGTCCAATGCCATGGAGCGCTTTAAAGGTGGTAACCAATACCTTGAAGCGCACCCTGAAGTCCACTGGGAGCCAATGCAGCTCACGCAGGAGAGGTGTCACATGGGAGCACCCTCTCGCTCCCATAATCCCCCGCACAGCCGCACTCTGCACCAGCTGGAGCCTCCAGGTGCACCTCAAGGGGAGCCCCATGTAGAGAGCATTGCAGTAGTCCAGGCAGGAAGTGACGAGTGCCTGAGTGACTGTGCGTAAGGAGTCCCGATCCAGAAAGGGACGCAACTTGCGAATCAGGCGAACCTGATAAAAAGCCCCCCTGGCCATGGCCGTCATATGTTCTTCTAAAGACAGCCGTGCATCCAGGAGGATACCCAAGTTGCGAACCCTCTCCGTGGGGGCCAATAACTCGCCCCCAATAGCCAGTGGTGGCGCCAGCTGGCTATATTGGGACGCCGGAAGCCACAGCCACTCGGTCTTGGAGGGGTTGAGTTTAAGCCTGTTACTCCCCATCCAGATCCGCACAGCCTCCAAGCACCGGGACATCACTTCAAGGGCATCGTTGGGATGGCCTGGGGTGGAAATGTACAGCTGAGTCTTGTCAGCGTACTGATGGAATTCCACCCCGAAGCCATGGATGATCTCGCCCAGCGGCTTCACATAAATGTTGAACAGAAGGGGTGAGAGGACTGATCCCTGCGGCACCCCACAGACAAGGCGCCTCGGGGTCGACCTCTGCCCCCCTGCCAACACTGACTGCATCCGGTCGGAGAGATAGGAGGAGAACCACCGTAGAACAGTGCCCCCCACTCCCAGCCCCTCCAACCGGCGCAGCATGATACCATGGTCGATGGTATCAAAAGCCGCTGAGAGATCTAACAGGACCAGGATAGAGGAACAACCCCTATCCCGAGCCCTCCAGAGATCATCCACCAACGCGACCAATGCCGTTTCCGTGCTGTGCCCAGGCCTGAAGCTGGACTGGCGTGGCTCCAGATAGACAGCTTCATCCAGGTACCCAGGCAGCTTTCGTGCCACCACACTCTGGACAACCTTCGCCACAAAGGGAAGGTTGGAGACCGGACGATAGTTAGCCAAAACAGCCGGATCCAGAGCAGGCTTCTTGAGGAGGGGCCTCACCACCGCCTCTTTCAAGGCCGATGTCAGGACACCCTCACCCAAGGAAGTGTTGATAATGCCCTGGAGCCAGCCTCGCGTAACCTCCCGGGAGGCCAGTACCAACCAGGAGGGACACGGGTCCAATAAACATGTGGTCACATTCAGCCGCCCCAGTATCCTGTCCACGTCCTCGGGAGCAACAGGATCGAACTCCTCCCAAATGACATTCTCAAGACCGGCCTCCATCATCCCGTCTGTACCTACCCAGTCGGAGACCAGGCCTTCCCGAATCTGAGTGATTTTATCATGCAGTTACAGAACAAAATCCTCAGCACGACCTTGCAAGGGATCCTCCCACGCTCCCGAATGGAGGAGTACGCAATCTAAAACCATCTCTATCTATTGGACTTGATGGACTATGTGCATACTTCTTTAAAAAGTTTTCCACTGCAATTGCAGAACCTCTAAGCATAATTTTTGAAAAATCTTTCAGTACCAGCTCCTTGCCCTACCAATGATCACAAGCCAAGGTCATCCTTATCTTCAAAAAGGGAGATTCTATCCTAGTTGAAAATTACAGACCAATCTCTTTATATTGCATCACCTGCAAAGTCATGGAATTAATCTTTAATCAATCTATTACCCTCTGCCTAGAGACAAACAACCTACTTTCTAACAAACAATTTGGTTTCAGAAAAAAAATTATCCTGTAATCTACAACTACTACATTGCAAAAACATATAGACTACACATCTCGATCAGGACAAAGCAATAGACGCAGTTTACATAGACTTCTGTAAAGTTTTTGATTCAGTGATACGCAACAAATTACTTCTAAAATTAAAATCCTATGGCATTTCTGGACTCCTACATAAATGGATAGCTGTCTTCCTGTCAAACAGACAACAAGTGGTCAAAATAGGAAGTGCTCTATCAAATCCTGTACATGTTAATAGCGATGTTCCCCAAGGCAGTGTTTTGGGTCCAACACTCTTCATACTATACATAAATGACCTTTGCGATCATATTAAAAGCAACTGTGTTCTCTTCGCTGATAATGTTAAACTATTCAACACCACCGACAATGCAAGTACCCTTCAAAAAGACCTTTACTATGTGTCAAATTGGTCTAACAAGTGGCAACTTCAAATCTCAACCAACAAATGCTCTGTCTTGCACATTGGCAAAAAAAATTCAAAACGTAAAATACAAATTAGATGGACATGACCTTGTAGATGACCCTCACTCTGTCAAGAACCTTGGAGTAATCATTTCTAAAGATCTAAGTGCCAGAGCCCACTGTAACAACATTGCCAAAAAGGCATTAAGAGTTGTTAACCTAATCTTGCATAGCTTCTTCTCTGGTAATATTGTACTACTAACTAGAGCATACAAAACATACAAAAACATAAAACACATATTTTCAAAACGAAGCTTTTGCCCCAGTCACATATTAAGGCAAATCATTAAAAAATCTTATTTTTCAATTAATACAACTAAATATTTTAAAACAAGTATTTCCCTCAAATCTATCTATATAACTATGCCATTAGCCCCCAAAACCCATTACTTAAATCTTAAATCCTAACCAATTATCAATCCATTTTCTCTTTCATTTGCTTAGATGGATATATTTTAACAATATAAATCAGTGCTTCCCAAACTTTTTCAGTCCACCGCCCCCTTGATACTACAAACTCATCCTCAGTGCCGCCCACCCAGGGGTGGGTTCTACTTATTACCAGTTTGCAGTGGGGCCACTTGCACACACACATGCTCTTCTGCACATGTGTAGAAACGTTTTGGTGATGTCGGGGTCAGTGGGCGGGGACTTCTGACGGTTTTACTACTGGTTCTATAGAATCGGGGCAACCCACCACTGCCCCCACCCCCACCCCTATAAATAGCATTGTTCAGAATAGCGGTTTGCACGACCTACTAAGGAAGATAGTAACAGTAAAATACACGCAATACAGCCATTTTTGGCCTCCTGAAGCCTTGCCCCACATATCCTGTTTTTGTGAAAAACGGGCCCGTTTTTCACAAAAACAGGGTGCACAGAGCCTTTGGGAGGCCTGCAGGCTGCTTCAATACAAATCTATCCCTGACTTCCGGTGCAACTGTCAGGGCAGAAAGACCAGTGCAGAGTTGGCTCCTCTGTACCGAGTGCTTTTCTCAAGCCTCCACAGCTTTACTTTGCCATTCTCAGCCCTGGAGAGGTTGGGGAAATGGAGGGCCTTTCTTCGGAGGCAAGGAGGGGTGTGTGACCCCTCGCCGCAACGAAGCCTGAGCTCTGAGGATCCGGAGGACAAGAAGAGGGCCGCGGAATAGTGGCCCCAAAGCCGATAACGCTGCATTTTTGACCAGCACAGGGAAATGAGACAGAACTGAATGGAAAAAGAAGAAGAAGAGTGGGGATTGAATTTGGCGCTGACGGGACCGTGTAGCGAATAAACAGAGTAGCGGCAGCCAAGATTGTAAGTGAAGGAAGCTTTTATTTATTTGCTCTTCAGCTTTCTCACTGCCGTGGAATCTTGGTGAAATGGAAGAACGACGCCCTGTTTAATTGGAACGAGTGTCGGAGCGGAACTTGTATAGCGGTGACAACAATTGAGAGGAACTTTATAAAAAAGAGTAATGACTCTCTGAAATAGTAACTGTGAAATTAAAGGCAATGAGTAGGGGGTGATTCTCTTCCTGATTCCCCTTCCTCCCCAAGATTATTGACAGTGAGACCTCTCCCGATTAGTCCTTTTATTGTGATATGTTGGAATAGTGTTTGAATTTAATATTCTTCTGAATCCCCATTAATTCTTTTGCTCTACTGTAAAATATATTGTGTAACAAGTTAATTAATTGTAACTGAAGATAATTTATATTTCCCAACCTTTATTAATTACGAACAATAATTGATGACTAATTGATTGACTATTTAATTATCCATTTTGGTTTGTTATTTATTATAATTTTGTTTACTATATAGTTTGTATACGTTATAAGATTAAGACTATATTAAGAATGAATTATCTGTTATAAGGTAGTGTTTGCTAAATAATATATTGTAATTAATTGTTGATAGGATAATTTTGAATGGATTTTTGATCTTAGATTCGTAGGATAGTGTTAAACAATTGAGGTCAAATAGTAACAAGAGATTTAAATAAGAAGGAAAGCTGATCTGACTGTGCAATCTTAAGCAGACCCCTTAATATTAGTGTATGATAATTTGGAAAAATCTCCTTTGCTTGGCTAACATGTCTACCACAGTGACATCAACAAAAGTGATGAAGAAACATGTAGCCTCAATAGCAGCATCCTCTCCTATTACAACTCCCCCAGGGGTAAGAAAGTCATCCGAAAGCTTATCAACAGTAGAAAAACCTGTCACGATGCAAGGAATTTATTTATTTATTATTTATTTATTTATTTATTTATTTATTATTTATTTATTTATTTATTTATTTATTTATTATTGAACTTCTCCCTAAGGACTCAGGGTGGTGTACAGCCAGAATTAAAAAACATGCAGTACAAATATTAAAAAACAATTAAAAGATATATAAATTTGGCCCAATTAAAACTCACTACCAATTAAAACATTTAAAACATTTAAAAATTTCTTCTTAAGCCAGCCCGGCTTGCTTGAAAAAATGGGTTTTAAGGGCACGACGGAAGACACTGAGGTCTTGGATTCTCCTTATCTCTGGGGGCAGCTGATTCCAGTGGGTAGGTGCCCCCACAGAGAAGGCCCTCCCCCTGGGGGTCACCAGCCTGCACTGTTTGGCTGATGGCACCCTGAGGAGGCCCTCTCTGTGGGAGCGCACGGGTCGATGGGAGGTCGTCGGTAGCAGCAGGCGGTCTCGAAGATAACTAGGCCCTATGCCATGGATTTTTAAATTTAAAATAGCTAACACTATTAGTTAACACTAAAGAAATCCTCTGAATCAACCAATCTAGAGCAGTGATACTGTCAGGCTTCGGTGCTATCTTAAATAAACTTCATTCTCAAACGCAAAGTCTCTAATGAATCTCTTTTATTTAAGAATAGAAAAAACCCGACATGCCTGAACTCTGGTTGCAACCAAACTGGCCCCTCCTTCCAACACCCTCCTCTTCCGCTCTCCAACCCCAATGTCCCATTGGCCATCATGCAGATCCATCTCTTCGTCACAGCACGTTCTTTTCACAGGAATTTGCCCCCCACCCTCTGTCACCCAGGTAACACTATCTGTTGTATGCAGAAAACTAGGTAAAAGTTCATCTCAGCAATAAATCAACGCTTCTGCTCTCTGCTTCATTTCATTCATGTCAGCGCTGGAAGAGAGCCTAATTTGGAACGCTGACAGATACTCAGCCGGGGGTTCCTTTTGAATTTGCTGACCACCAGCGAGTGGGAGAAAGCAATTTCACAGAGGATGGGATGGAGAGGGCTGTGGGATGAATTCACACCCATTCCCAGACCCCCTTGGGATCAACCTGCAGCCCTCCCCTGCCTCCTCGGGCGGTGGAGCATGGGGGGGGATGCTTTTCAAGAAGTCACAAGGAGGGCTGAGAGCTGGTTTCTGTCCCACAAGTAAGATTTGGCCCAGAACCAACCCCAACATGAAGGTCTTTTATTTGCTCCTTGTACTCCTTGGCTTTGCATTTTTAACAGGTAATAAATTAAATTTCTGATGATGTAAAAATAGCTCATAACTCACTTTTCTAGACAGCTATTATCATGTCTAAAAGCAAGATACTCTTCTCCATCTTTTGTCTGGAGTACCATTTAATCCAGAGCCTTTTAATTCCAGAAGTCCAAGTTTAAAGAATGGATTTCTGGAATTAAAGCTCCATTTTTTAGCTAAAACTTAATTCACACCTGTTAGTTTTGCTTGAGCAGTGTGAACAATTGACAGTGTGATCTTCCAAAGGTCTGAAAAATATATCATTGATTTTTCTTTGGCATTTAAACTAGATAACCAATGTGAAAAAGTGCATCAAGGAAGGACTAGAAAGCCAATTGTAAGGATCGCCTCTCCTTCTAATTTAAGAAAGTGAGAACTCTTGAAACGTGGTTGTTCAAAAGGATTTTTTTTATTAAGCAGAAGTGAAAGCCATCCAGCTAAAGCAAGATCTGAATGCCCTTAGGCAAAGCAGTAGGATTAAAGTGGTAGAGACCCCTCCCTTTAAGTCAGAATGCAGATTTTAGTCAATACACAGGTGTGAAGATGTTTTCTTTACTAGTTTCTCTGAGGACCCGAACACACATGCATTCCCACCATTATCCTTTAAAGTGAAACAACCCACATGGCTATCATAAAAATTCCTGCAGGTAAAGGGGATCTCAGGGCTCTTTGGTGCCAGGATATAGGCTGTAAAATATCTGTTGACACAGGCAATGCTAGTGAATTGAATCCAAGTGTCCCCTCTCCTCCGATTGAATGGCAGTATCACTTTTAGGGATCTGACACCAATTCATACTGAACTGTATTGGGTTTTCTGTTGCTTTTTGAATAAAATGAAAAGAAATCAAATAGTGGTACCTAGTCCGGAAAAAGAGACGAAATAATGGGTCATTCTCAACACTTGAATCCTCTACACTTAAAATATCTAGAAATTATTATGGTTAAGTGGGTTTGGCCCCATTTTACATTTTTTCTTGCCATAGTTCAAATCAAAGTTCAAATCAAAGATTTGATAGTTCAAATCAGAGATTTGATAGTTCAAATCCAAGATTTCTGAGACCAATGTTGAATACTTAAATTTCAGGAGTCACCAATCCCAGTCTTAAAATGAGTTTAGAATCAATGGGAGTCACTGAAAACAATGAACTAACTAGCTAGTGATAATGAGTCCAGTCCTTTACTTTACTTTACTTTTACTTTTATTTGATTTGTATACCACCCTACTCCCGAAGGACTCAGGGCAGTGAACAGCCAACAATAAAATACATACATACAAAATTTAAAAAGCAGAAATAAAATCAAATTAAATAGTTTGGCCCAGACAGATTAAAACCCCAATCAATTTAAAACAAATTTAGACTTTGAGTATTAAAAATATTAAAAATATTAAAATATTAAAATTGTTTAAAAAGAGGGAGAAAGTTAGGCCAGGCCCGCCTGGTGAAATAAAAAGGTCTTTAGAGTGTGGCGGAAGATGCGCAGATCCGGGATTCTCCGTATCTCCGGGGGGAGCTCGTTCCAGATAGTAGGTGTCCCCACAGAGAAGGCTCTCCCCCTGGGGGCTGCCAGTCGACATTGTTTGGCCAACGGCACCCGGAGGAGCCCCTCTCTATGAGAGCATACCGGCCGGTGGGAGGCAATTGGTGGTAGTAGGCGGTCCTGCAAGTACCCAGGTCCTGAGCCATGGAGTGCTTTAAAGGTGGGAACCAAAACTTGAAGCGCACCTGGAAGACCACTGGGAGCCAGTGCAGCTTGCGCAGGAGGGGTGTTACATGGGAGCACCATGTCGCTCCCATTACTACCCGCGCGGCCGCACTCTGCGCCAGTTGGAGCCTCCAGGTGCTCCTCAAGGGGAGCCCCATATAGAGAGTGTTACAATAGTCCAGGCGGGAGGTGACGAGGGCATGGTGCTCCCATGTAACACCGCTCCTGCGCGAACTGCACTGGCTCCCGGTGGTCTTCCGGGTGCGCTTCAAGGTGTTGATTATCACCTTTAAAGCGCTCCATGGCATAGGGCCTAGCTATCTTCGAGACCGCCTGCTGCTACCGACGACCACCGAGCGACCCGTGCGCTCCCACAGAGAGGGCCTCCTCAGGGTGCCATCAGCCAAACAATGTAGGCTGGTGACCCCCAGGGGGAGGGCCTTCTCTGTGGGGGCACCTACCCTCTGGAATCAGCTGCCCCCAGAGATAAGGAGAATCCAAGACCTCAGTGCCTTCCGCCGTGCCCTTAAAACCCACTTTTTCCAGCAAGCCGGGCTGGCTTAGGAAGAAATTTTTTAAAATTTTTAAATGTTTAATTGGTTTGTGGTTTTTTAAATTTTGGGCCCAATTTATATAGATTTTAATTGTTTTTAATATTTGTATTTCATGTTTTTAATTCTGGCTGTGCACTGCCCTGAGTCCTCAGGGAGAAGGGTGGTATATAAATTGAAAATAAATAAATAAATAAATAAATAAATAAATAAATAAATAAATAAATAAATAAATAAATGAGTGACCATGCATAAGGAGTCCCGATCCAGAAAGGGACGCAACTGGCGAATCAGGCGAACCTGATGAAAAACCCACCTGGTCATGGCCGTCAAGTGCTCTTCTAAAGACAGCCATGAATCCAGGAGGACGCCCAAGTTGCACGCCCCCTCCGTGGGGGCCAATGATTCGCCCCCAATAGTCACTGACTATATCAGGATGTCAGAAACCACAGCCACTCAGTCCTGCCTTTCTTTTCCTTCTGTCCAAATTTTGCAAGTACTTTTTCCAGGTATATGTTTTATTCCAAAGTATACAAATCATTATTGTTAGGGAAAAAATGGGTCTTCCAAGCAATTTTAAAAGACACTGTCAGAATGACTCTGCTCTCAGCTCCCCTTGTGGCTCCTTGAAAAGCATCCCCCCCCCCACATATGTAAATGAAAAGAATAAGCTTAAAAATCCTAGCCTTTTAAAATTGAAAATATGGAGAATTGGGAGGATGAATATGAGACACTAAGGGAGATGTTTCAAAAAGTAAGGGAGTAATTTAAGGGAAATGAGGACCCAGACTGTGGGGGCAATAAACTGACTTTGTATAAATATACAAAAGTATGAAGACTATTGCTTAACGCATTGTAAGCTGCCCTGAGTCTCCGGAAAAGGGCAGCATATAAATCAAACCAAAATAAATAAATAAATAAATAAAGAAAGAAAGAAAGAAAGAAAGAAAGAAAGAAAGAAAGAAAGAAAGAAAGAAAGAAAGAAGCAGAGAACTGGTTAGCTTGCAAAAAATATATTGAAATATATTGCTAATGATTAAAAAGATGAGGGGAAATTTTGAGAAATATACTTGATAAATGAAAGAAAGACCAGGGTTGCCTGGACTCCATAGTGGAAAATATAAAATTGAAAATGAATACAGCAATGGAGAGGAATGAAGGAAGGAGAAGAGAGATGGAAGAAAGAAGGAGAGAGAGGGAAGGAAGAGAAGGGACGAAGGAAGGGAAGGGAAATTAGAGTAGGAGTGAGGGTAAGAGAGGGAGGAAGTAGGGAGGAGAAGAAGAGGGGGGGAAGACAAAGTAAGAAGTAAAGAAAAGAGAGGTGGTAGGTTTGAGGAGAAAGATTGCTGTACAATAAAAAAGATGAAATGAAAGAAAGGCAACCTCAAACAAATGTAAAGATATTAAGATAAAGAATGAATTGTTAAACTTTAAAGAATAAAGGATTCTTTATTCTTTAAAGAATGAGGACCCAGATTGTGGGGGCAATAAGCTGACTTCGTATAAATATACAAAAATATGAAGGCTATTGCTTAACGCATTGTAAGCCGCCCTGAGTCCCCGGAGAAGGGCGGCATATAAATTAAAGCAAAAAAAAAAAAAAAAAAGAGAGAGAGAGAGAGAGAGAGAGAGAGAGAGAGAGAGAGAGGGAGAGAACAAATATGAATAAATAGCAATAATTAGAAACATACAATGTATTTTCTTTGAACAGAGTATTTGGCCGGTTTACAAATTTAAACAGTGTTTAGTTCAATTAAATTTACAATTTCTATATTTTCTTTTTGCCATATTTATTCCTCATCTATTTTTTAAAAAAACCAATATTACCCTTCATCCTCATCTCTAATCTTAATCAAATTCAATTTTTCCCTTCTATCCTATATACCCCTATACCCCTATATCCTATACCCCTTCCCATTGTCATCTATTTTTATATCCATCCTCACATTGGTTAATTATGTAATATTACAGTTGTTTAATACAAATTCAACATTTTAATATAAATCAATTAGTTATATAATTATCTTTTTTGTATATTAATCAATATGAACATGAATATTCCAATTATTTCCATGCAATCCAATTTCTTACAAATCAATTAATTATATTTACCAATAATAATAAACCAAATAATTTCCCCCATATATTCCTCCAAACCACAACTTAACCATTTCTGCTTTCAACACAATATACAATTAATAGTATCTCAATTATTACAATTCCCTAGTTAAATAGAGCTTTTTTTCTTTTGTGTTTTAAAATCTTAAACTCTCCTCTTTTGCCCTAAATTTCCCATTGTTTGCACCTACCTTTTTTGGTGAGGAAAAAGAAAAGAAATCTACCTCTGCTAATTTTCCAACATAACAGCAAACAGCCAACAGCCTGCTTTACTTTCAGTTTTGTTTTCAGCTTGATTTGCACAAGGAGAAAAAAAAATCTGCTCCAGCAATTTAGCTCTTTGCAGCAAGCAGTAGAGCACTGTGCAAAACAGCTGAGAGCAAATCAGCTGAGAGTCGGGAGGCTGATCTAACAGGCTAATTAGCCTATGCTGAAGCTGAAAGGAGTTGTTTTTTCTTGCTGTTTGCTTGCAAGGAGGTAACTGTGGCGAGGCACAGGCCAAAGGGTGGGGGCCACCCTCCTTGCCACTTAGCGCCCCCCTGCCACTCCCTTTTGCCTCTAGCACCCCCCGCTGCCCCCCTTGCCTCTTACCACCCCCCTAAGGCATCCCACCGCCCCCCAGGGGACAGTACCGCCCACTTTGGGAACCACTGATAAAAATCATACAATTATATTAAACATTGCAAAAAATTTTAATTTCAACATACCCATTTTTTTTCTAACTATTAAATTCAAAATTTATACTCTTTATTTCTATTATTGAACCTATTTCATTCATTTTATTCCTGTTAACTATCACTCTCAACATACATCCCCTCACTTTTATTATCCCACCTCATTTTATATTTTCCTAAAAGAAAACCCAACATTATTGTCTTTATCTTTGTTGTTAAACCAATCATTTTTATTTCTTGGCTATTAAACACAGCATAACCATTTATTTTGGCTGTTAAACACAGCATATCCTTTTTTATTTTTTGGCTGTTACACAGCATGCCCTTTGTTTGGCTGTTAAACACAGCGTATTAATTTTTGTTTTTTTGGCCATTACACAGCATATTCAGTTTGGTTTGGCTGTTAGACAGCATAATCATTTTGTTTGGCTGTTCAACACAGCATATTATAACTTTTTGGCTGTTAAACACAGCATATTCATAGTTGGTTTAACTATCAATCTCTACTTAAACCTTCCTTTGTTGTTTTCATCCATCTATGCATTACTTTTTCACATAATCATGTTTTTCTGTATCCTTTTTCATTACATTCATGACATTTTAACATTGAGACATGGTTCTTGCTTAATACATATCTTTAAGTCTATTTATAAATTCCTTTTAACATTTTCAATTAATCATATTTATCCTTGTTCTTTTCCTTAACATTTTGACATTAAAACATAGTTCTTGCATCAAGTATATCTTTACATGTATTAATTAATTTCTTTTAACATTCTTAATTTCTATAAAAACCTCCCTTTTATTATTACAATCCATCTTTACTTTATTTTATTTTTAATCACATTATCTTCATTTCCTTGCATGCAAACGTATATTTCCTTCCATTTTTCAAATTTTTAATTTTTTTCTCCATAAATCACATTAAATCTTCTTATTTTTATTCTGGATATGATGTGTCAAATCTTTTTCTTTCTTTCTTTTTTTTATTGAAAAGTTTTAAAAAGTTTAACAGACATTTCCCCTTCCCCCTCCCTCCTCCCCTTCCCCTCCCTCCCCCCCCCACTTCCCAGAGCAAAATACAGGGTATAACATTTGACAATCATAAGCTAACATAAGCTAATTATCTATAGCCTCCTATCCCCCTCTTGAACTTTTAACTCCCCTTTTACTAAACTAAATTTAAGTACTTTATAAAATCTCTTTGATCATTCATAAGCTATTTGGAATTTTTTAGTCCGATATTTGCCTTGAATATAATCAATCCATCTTCTCCATTCTAACATATATTTCTCATTTGAATGGTCCTTTAAATATGCTGAAATTTTCGCCATTTTCTGCTAAATTTACTACTTTTAATGTCCATTCTTGAATAGTAGGTAAATCTTCCTTCTTCCAGTACTGTGCCACCAAGATTCTTGCTGCAGTTATTAAGTTCAAAATCAAATTAGTCTCTATAGCCATAATTATACCTAACAAAAACAACTGTGGAGTAAACTTTATCCTTTTTTAAAAAATATTTTGAATAATCCACCATATTTTTATCCAAAATGCTTTAACTTTTTTACAAGTCCACCAAACATGAAAATAGGTAGCATCAACACAATCACATCTCCAACATTTGGGTTGTAGGTTTGGGTACATACAAACTAACTTTTGGGGATCCAAATGCCATCTATAAGGCATTTTATAAAAATTTTCTCTCAAATTTTGAGCTTATGTAAATTTTACATTTTTTACCCAGATCCTTTCCCATGTTTCCATCATTATTGGTTCCTCGAAATTTTGTGCCTATTTTATCATACAATCTTTAACTAACTCTGTCTCCAAGTCTATTTCTATCAATATATTATACAACCTTTTTATGTGCATTTGACTCTGGTCCCTAATTTGTTTTATCAAATTTTCTTCACTTTGTGTAATACCAATTTTCTGGTCTTTTTTCCATGTATTCTGCAGCTGTACATATTGAAACCAGGTTTGAATTGCCCTTTCCTCTCTTAATACATTCAGAGGCTTTAACTGTAATACATTTCTTTCTGTAATCAGAAGTTCTTTATAAGTAATTACATCTTGTCTTTGTTGTATACTTAGATTTTCTATCGCATGTCTGGGTACTACCCACATGGGTATCTTGCCATTCAATTTATATTGGTATTTTTTCCAAACATGCAGGAGGGCATTCCTTAATATGTGACTTTTAAAAGTCCTATCCACCTTCTTCTCATAAACTAAGTAGGCATGCCAACCATATAGCAAATCATACCCTTCAATATTCAATATTCTTTCATCTGTTAAATTAATCCAGTCACTAATTGCTGACAAAACAGCTGCTTCATAGTACAATTTTAGATTGGGCAATTTCAAACCTCCTCTTTCACGTATATCCTGCATTATTTTTAATTTAACTCTCGGTCTCTTCCCTACCCAAACAAAGTTATTAATACCTTTCTGCCATTCCTCCAGATTTGCATCCTTTTGTATTGGTATCATTTGAAAGAGAAATAGAAACTTGGGCAGAACATTCATTTTAACTACTGCTATTCTTCCCAACAAAGATTTGACGTTGTAATAAAGATTCCTAAGTACTTAACCTTTTTGACTATCTCGCATCCTGTTACTCTTTCCAATTCTTCTTTTTGATTTGTATTCATATTCTTAGCTATCATCTTTGTTTTCCCTATATTTATTTTAAACCCTGACACTTGAACATATTGCCTAATTATCTCCATCAAACCTGTAACTGAATTTACTGGTTGGGTTAAAGTTACAACCAAATCATCTGCAAATGCTCGTAATCTATAATCATGTTGCCTGATCTTAATACCCTGTATGTTATCCGAGTCCCGTATTTTATTCAGCAATACTTCCAGTTAAAATAAACAATAGTGGAGTCAAGGGACATCCCTGTCTTGTTCCTTTCTCAATTTTAAAGGTTTCTGTGAGACTACCATTAACTATTATTTGTGTCATGTGTAAATGCCTCATTCATACCTGAAGAAAAGATATGTCTTGGAATGTCAAGAGTTAACTCATTCTCCTCTCCCTAATGTATCACTCATTAACCACTCCCTTCTCTTAACCCCGCCTCCTTGGTATAAAAGGTGGTGTATATCCTCTCTCCATGCTTCTTTCTGCAATCGCTCTGTAAATAAAGAATGCCATCTGTAAATAAACTATCTTCTGTTTGATTAAAAAGAAGTCTGAGCTTATTATTGAGTCTGATCCTCGAATTACGGCAACAATCTGGTAGCAGAGGATGGTTGGATGACTCAATAAGAAACAGATCAAGAAATGATCAGCGAAACTACAATAAAAATGACAAAAGAATCCGAAAACCTCACTACAGACGACGAAGAGGTAATCGATGAATCCAGCGACCAAGAAGCAAGTGAGACAGAAAGCAACACACTCAGATTAGAAATACTAAGACTACTAAAAAGCCAAAAAGACGACAAAAACCTCATCGCGAACCTCCAAGACATCATAAAAGATAGCGGAGCAGCGAGAGAAAACTACATCAACACATCAAAGTCAAAAGACCACGAACTGGTAAGCGACTTACTCATAGATGAAAATATGACTAAAGAAAAGACTAGCGATCCTGCGCAAAATTTTGAATGGCAGCCATATTTAATTTGTCAGCCCGCCAAAATGACTGATCCAGAACCAATCAGAAAGCAGAGTTCAAAATGGCCGGCGCGAAAAATTCTACACAGCAAAAGAAATAAAAAAGAAATTTTCTACTCGTCAGAAGAATCTGATACAGACACCAAAGAAACACCAACTGAACTACAAATCAAAACAGCTATGAAAACGCTTTTCGCAGCCTTCGGCCCGAATTTAAAAATCTCAAAAGAATCAACAAAAGTACCAAAGACAATCGATCAAATAACAAAGAAAAGACAAACTGCACGATCCAAAGACGAAGATACAGGAACGAACACACAAGCATCCCAGCATCAATTAAAATCCACTCCAATCCGACTGACGAGGACATTAATGCCTGAACCCAGAGGATCTTGCAAGTACTCACCCACACCGCAGACACTTCCAGGAGCCAGAGACCTCAGCCGGGATGACTACAAAGAAAAAAGACAGACCCCGCTTCACACCTGGATGCCCAAAGCCGAACCAGAAAGCGAATCTTCAGAGGAAGAGCACTGCGAGGGAGCTACAGCGGTGAGGCCCTTCCCCGACAGCTTCAGAAACGAAATGATCTACGCGCACGCGCAAATACGTCCAGACGAACTTAGAGGTAATAAAAAGCAGAAGGAACCATTCAGACTAGCCGCGAGTGTTCCTACACCATTCTGCAATTATCAGCATATACAGGACCATGGACAGCCACCAGCTGTAAGTAATGCAACAAATAACATTGGAAATTTGCCTAGTGATTTTCCCAAACTGAGAATAGACGGTGTTAATTTACAAGAATGGAGTCAGCAACTCCAGGTTGTTTTCTTAAAAGAGAATTTATTGTTTTTCATAACTAACCCTCCTAAAAAACCATGGACACTAAAATTGGACTGCCTACATCACAGAGCATTTTATTTACTAATCTCCAGTATCTCACCTGCTATTTATCATAGTATTAAGCATAACTTAACTGTTTCAGAAATAATTCATTGTATGTTTAAACTGTTTCATAGTGAAAGTGTGGCAACCACAACTAGAATGTCTAAAAACTTTTTCTCAGCCAGGATAAAACCTGGGACTACCATAAGTGAACATCTATTATTACTAAACACAACTAGAGCAGAACTACATTTAAGAGGAGAAATAATATCTGACCAGACAATGAAAAGCGTCATTATTAATTCATTAGACTCATCATGGGACAACTTCATATCACATCTAGATACAATTAACCTAGGCTATCTATCTATAGAAAGTTTATCAAATAGATTAATTGCTGAAGATAATTTGAGAAAAAACCGCTACAATATACATAAAGAGCATAGACAGATCAAAAGAGTAGCATTCCAAGACAGACATCAGGACACAATAGAGTGTTATAACTGTGGGTCCAAAGAACATTACAGAAGAGACTGCCCAAAACCTCCTAGAGAGAGACAAAGACATGACACAAGAAGCAGATATCATGATAGGCAATCATCCATTGACAGGTATAGGCACAGAAATTCACCAAACTTTAGAGAACATAGAGGGGGCAGAGACAACTCAAGGGACAGGAAGTCTGGGTCATTGTACGGAATAGATAAACACACAAAAATCAAAAATCAAGACTCAAAAGACAGTGCTTGGCTCATTGATTCCGGAGCAACAAATCATACAACACATGATAAAAAAATATTATCTTCCTTCATTGAATAAATTTTTAATTAAAGTAGCAAACCAAGAGGAAGTTCAAGTGGTCGGAAAAGGAAATGTAGAATTACCCGGCCTAGGGAAAATAGAGGGGGTACTATTAGTACCTAAAATACCCCACAATATTCTCAGTGCAATAAAATTAAGCAGGGATTCTAACATAGATATAACATTCTCAAAGGGAAAAGTAACACTAGAGAAAAACAAAACAAACATAGGTAATATAATTATCAAAGGAGACCTACCATACTTAATTGCAGAAGAAAAGTGGCTACACAACATAAATTCAAACATAGAATCAAACACCAACACAGAAATAGAAAATGATATAGATAGTGACAATGAAGAACATGAAACAGAACATGATGATGAAACTGTATCAGACAACTTGGATCAGAGACTGGATTGCCTTGAGGAGGAGGAGAATCCTTAGCTTGGAAGGCCACAATTTGCAACAGGGGTGGCACTATTATCTGAGTCAGGAAAGGCCCAAAAAACATAAATATTTTATGGACCACTTTATTCGAAAGGTTTTGATGACCATATGGGATCGAATAAGAAATAAATTTTACCTGATGACTCCGATTTGGCTTTCCCCTTTAGAGGCAATGATACACCCGACTCTTTATAACAGAAATAAACCACTAATCTACCAAGCTCTGTTGGATCCTTCAGGCAAAGTAAAATCTCAAAATATGCTGGGGGAATTAGGCTATGAGCTAGATTGGTGGTCATACAATCAGATCCAATCTAGGACAGCTCAGGATAAAAATAAAGGAGGAATTTATAATTCTATACAGGAACTTGATAAGATCTTGTTGGGGAAGGATGAGAAGGTATTATCCAAACTCTATCAATTCCTCTTAATGGACTGGATTGGAGAGGAGGTCATCAAAGACTCAATGATTGCCTGGGGGAGAAATTTGGGATACTCGATTGAACTTGAAAAATGGGAAGAAATCTGGGGGACAACCTTAAAATTAACAATGTCAGTTTCCTATAAGGAAAATATATACAAAATGCTATATAGATGGCACCTGCCCCCGGCTAGATTATCGAAGATGTTCCCGGGGACCTCTCCGGTTTGCTGGAAATGCAACGCCGCTATGGGAACTTATTTTCATAGTTGGTGGACCTGTCCCCGAGCAAAAGAATATTGGGTTAGAATTCAAAAATGGATTTTAGAAATCATAGGATGTAGAATAGATTTGAACCCGGAAACGTTTTTACTAGGCATGAAACCAGAGAATTTAAACAAATCTAATTGGTATCTCGCTCTCCACATCATCATTGCAGCCAGGATCTCGTTCGCGCAAGAATGAAAATCTAAAAATATCCCATCGGAGGCTATGTTAATTGCAAAGATCATGGACTGTGCAGAAGCAGACAAGCTTACTGGACTTTTGCGAGATAGACAAGAATCGGGGTTATATAGGAGCTGGGACAGATGGTATGCTTGGCTGCAAAAAAAGAAATCTTAAGAAGAACGAAAATATTAACCTTAATGTGAACATGGGTAAATACTTCCAGGAGTACTGCATGACGATTGAGAATTTTTTTTCTGGCTAAACCTTCCTTTCGTTTGATGAGTTAGCTTAATGGAAGTTTGTACTTTCTCCAGGCGAAAATTGATACTTTAAAACTCTATATGTATTATATTACTCTCTGCAATTCTATCCATATTATTATATTTTTTTCTGTATTTTTTAATAATTTTCAATAAAAAATTTAAAAAAAAAAACTGTATCAGACAACAATACATACACAAACAGGAAACTCATAATTGGAAAGCCAATTCATGATGAATGTGCACACATACTACATAGAAAATTAGGACATGCCAGTTTTCCTGTAATACAAAAAATGAGTGAACATGCTGAAGGTATTAAAATAAAAGACTGTAAAAATTACTTGGAATGTTCAGTATGTAAATGTTCAAAATTGAAAACCAAGCCCAGACCCAAAAAGGCAACGAGGTCATCCAATCATATTTTCAATCTAGTGCATATGGATCTAGTTGGTCCATTAACCCCATCAATTACATACAAAAAGCGATATTTTCTCACTATTGTAGACGACTTCAGTTGTTATGGCTTTGTCTACACCTTAAGACATAAAGATGAAGCATTCCAAAAATTCAAAGAATTTCATAAGCGTGTAGAGACACAACACCACATACAAATCAAACAAATCATGACAGACAGAGGGTCTGAATTCATGTCAAAAGAATTCTCTCATTGGCTAAAATCAAAGGGAATGTTGCATTTCACCTCCAGTCCTTTCTCTGCTTTTCAAAATGGAGTAGTAGAACGACGGAACTCAACACTACAAACTGTGATTAGATGTATATTAGAGGATGCAGAATTAGGTAAGCATTTCTGGTCAGAAGCACTGTTATATTCCAATTATACACTTAACCGACTATGGTCTAGCGTCATAAACAAAACACCATATGAATTGATGTACAATAAAAAACCTCAGATAGCTCACATGCATGTATTTGGAGTTACAGCAGATGTACATATACCGAAACAATTAAGACGTAAGGCGGACAAGGTGTCCAGAAGGCTTAGATTCATAGGTTATGAAACAGGTACAAAAGGATATAGATTTATTGACAGTAACAACAAATTCATAATTTCTAGGACTGCTGTATTTCACGAACAAACCAATTGGTCCAAGATACATCTCAATGAAATACTTCCAATAACAAGGCCCAATGTTAAACTACAAGATAGAACGAAACAAAAGGAACAAACATATAATACACAGAAAGATGATACTAAAATGTGGATAGGAAATTCCCCTAAAATCAAAATAGATTCTCTAACACAAAAGGAGGCAAGGTATTTACATGATAATAATAATAGACCAGAAAGAACAATTAGATGTAACAGAAATCAAGTACCTGAACGATTTAAAGACTATATAATGCATATACACAATGAAACACCAACACCAAACACTTATGAAGACGTATTAAAACTCCCTTTAGAAGAAAGAAACAAATGGGAACTAGCCATGACCAAAGAAATGGACAGCTTACGGGAACTTAACGTATTCACTCCAGCCCCAGTTCCAAAGGACAAAACCGTCATAGGCACTAGATGGATATTTAAGATTAAAAATTTGGAAGAGGGTAACACACTATATAAAGCACGGTTAGTAGCACAGGGTTTTGCCCAAAGATACCCTGAAGATTATACCGACACATACTCCCCCACAGTAAGAACAGAAAGTGTTAAGACAGCTTTAGTGATAGCCTCAGCTCTTAATCTTGAAGTTTTTCAATATGATATACAAACTGCATACCTACATGCCAAACTTGATAAAGAAATTTATGTAAGAGCTCCACACAGCAAAAACACAAATAGAAATGACACATGGTTACTGAACAAAAGCTTATATGGATTAAAGCAATCCGGCAAACGTTGGTACGAATGTTTGGTCAATGTACTCAAGACTATGGACTTTAATGCCACAACGGCAGATAATTGTTTTTTCATTAGAAGAGAAGGTGAATCATTAGAATTTGTATTAATTTATGTAGATGACATTCTGTATATTGGCAAACATAAAGATAAGAGAGATATTTTTGTAACAAAACTAGGAGAACATTTCTCATTGAAGTCATTGGGGAAAGTAAACAAATACCTTGGAGTACACATTAATAAGACCAAAAGAGGGTTTAGCCTATCACAAAAGGATAAAATAATTGAACTCTTAAACAAATGTAATATGATTAATGCAAAACCTTGTGACACCCCAATGCAGATTGATTTCATAAAAAACATGAATGAATCATCTCCAGAATTTAATGACAATACACTCTATAGATCAGTTATCGGTTCCCTTTTGTATATTGCTAATTGGACCAGACCTGATATTGCTCTACCCCTTAACTTGTTATCTAGGTATGTCAGTAAACCTCTAATTTACCATTGGGAGGCGGTTAAGAGAGTATTGAGATATTTGAAACACAGTTTAGATTTCTGTCTATTATTAGAACGAGACAATGTTAAAGAACCTATTCTCACCTGTTACGCTGACGCTGACTGGGCAGGTGACACCAAGAGTAGGAAGAGTACTTCCAGCTATGTATTTTTTCTTAACAATTGCCCAGTCTACTGGTATACTGGGAAACAGAATTTGGTAGCCACTTCAACTACTGAAGCAGAGTACATATGTCTATCAAAAGCAGCTAACAATCTCATCTGGTTCAATGATTTACTGGCTAATGTTTGGAAAAATCCATCACAACCCATCACAATACATGAAGATAACAAAGCTGCAATAGAGATATCAAGAGCAGACGCTATTGGCCAAAGATCTAGGCATATAGATATCAAATACAAACACGTAAGACAATTATCTGAAGATGGGTTCATCAAAGCTATTCATTGTGACACTACAGAACAAATAGCTGATATATTGACTAAACCTTTACAATCTAAACAACATAAATATTTAGCTTCAAAATTATGTGTTCAATACTATTCTAATTCTGAATGTAATTATTGTTGTGCATCAAATCGGCATTTAGAGGGGGATTTGTTATGTGTAAATGCCTCATTCATACCTGAAGAAAAGATATGTCTTGGAATGTCAAGAGTTAACTCATTCTCCTCTCCCTAATGTATCACTCATTAACCACTCCCTTCTCTTAACCCCGCCTCCTTGGTATAAAAGGTGGTGTATATCCTCTCTCCTTGCTTCTTTCTGCAATCGCTCTGTAAATAAAGAATGCCATCTGTAAATAAACTATCTTCTGTTTGATTAAAAAGAAGTCTGAGCTTATTATTGAGTCTGATCCTCGAATTACGGCAACAATTTGTGCTGTTTGTTTCTGGCATATTGCCTTAATAGATTGTATGAAATGCTCTCCCAACTGCATCTTTTGTGCTACTTTCACTAAAAACTGCCAATTCAATCAATCAAACGCTTTCTCTGCATCCAACAATATAAGCACTGCAGGGACTTGGTTGTTCTTCCCCAAATACTCCAGTATATTAACAATTTGTCTTACATTACTTTTCATTTGTCTCCCTTGTATAAATCCAGTTTGATCTTTATGAATCACTTGTTGCATAACTGACAGTCTATTCGCCAAAATTTTTGCAAAGATCTTATAATCTGTATTAAGCAATGATATGGGTCTGTAATTTTTGGGTTCACTATGATCTTGATCTTCTTTCAGAATCAGGGAAATAAAAGCTGTTCTCCAGGATGGTGGCACCTCTCCTCCCATTGTATTTTAGCAAATAACTCCTTAAGAGCCTCCAATAACCTCCCACCAGCCAATATGCTCCCACAGAGAGGGCCTCCTCAGGGTGCCGTCTGTCAGGCAATGTCGGCTGGTGACCACCCGGGGAAGAGCCTTCTCTGTGGGGGCACCCGCCCTCTGGAATGAGCTACCCCCAGGGATACGACTGATCCTGGACCTCCGGACCTTCCGCCAGGCCCTGAAGACACTTTTATTTCAGCAAGCCGGGCTGAGTTAAAAATCTTTTAATTGGGGAATTTTATGGGTAAGGGGTTTTAAATTGGGGAAGCCAAAGATAAATTTAATTTCGTTTTAAAGTATTTTAATATTTGTATTGTGTGTTTTTAATTTTGGCTGTTCACCACCCTGAGTCCTTCGGGAGAGGGGGCGGTATAAAAATTTAATAAATAAATAAATAAATAATAAATAAATAAAGAGTTTCTACCATTTCTAATTGAAAATTTTTATAATACACTGCTGTCAAACCATCTGTGCCAGGAGCCTTTCCACTTTTTAATTGTTTAATTGCCAGAAGAATTTCCTCAGTGGTTATTAATACATTCAATCTTTCCCTTTCTTCATCAGTAATTGCAAGAATATTCTCCTTCTGGAAATATCTCTCTATATCATTACCTTGTATATTATCACTAGCATATAACTTCGTATAAAAATCTAAAAATGCTTTTTTAATCATATTCTGTTGATATACCTCTTTACCTTTATACTCTATTTTTTCTATTGTACGAGATTTTTGTTTTTTCCTTAACATATATGCTAACCACCTGCCTGGTTTATTTGCATTGCAAAAAGTATTATGTTTAGCATATTGCAAGTTCATTGCAACTTGATCTGACATCAACATATTAAACTGTCCTCGCAATATTGTAATGGCTTCTTTTATATTCTTGTCATCTGGTTTATCCACTAAAGCCTGTTCCTTCTTTTTTATTTCCTCTTCTAATTCCCTCCGCTTTTTCCCCTGTCTACGTCTGTAGGAATTATTCAAATTTATTAAATAATTATAATTAAATAATAAATAATTAAATTTATTAATTTTTTTTAAAAAAATTATTTTTTATCTTCTATTCCTGCGCCAGTATTTAAATTATTATTATTTCAACTGTAGGAGTTCCATTGTAAATTTCTTTTCTTTTCACCATAAGCACTGCCTGTATACAGGAAAGAAAAATCCTCCTCCATAGAATTCAGTAATTTTTATCTATAAAACTCAAAGTTTCCTATAACAAAGGAAAGTTACAAAGTTCCTCTTTACACCAGATGGTGTCTCTCTATAATCCACATTCTCTATTAGTCATGCAAGACTCTAGTTTATTTATTATTATATAACCATCCAATTCTTCTTCTTTTAATTAAAAAAATATCAAATCTTCTTTTTAAAATCCAGTTCAAATTTTAAAGTGTTTAGTCTTTTAACCATATCTCCAGATTAATTCTCTTAGTTCTGTTCCAAAATTAGTTGTTTCTCGGGTCTTTGTCTCTTTAAAGTTGTAGTTTTAAAAAGTTTTTCCAAAGCCCCTTTGTTGCATAGCCGCTGTTTTAGGCTAGGGGTCTTCTAATTATTAGTGATGTTCCAAACGTTGTTACAAGCCTGGGCTGTTGTCACTCACCCGGCTTCAGAGAGCTCCGTTTTTCTCCACTTTCCTCCAGCACTTTTCTTGCCTGGTCATCACAGCTTCGTGGCAGCCGCCATGGCTGCCGCACCCCACCGCTGACTCACAGAGGGTTCCCTCTGATCTTTGAAGAATGTACCTGTTCCTCTCGGTCATCTGAGATGCCCCTCTTCTTCCCCTGTCCCTGCAAGATGGGTTCGGTCCAAAGACCCATTGGTGGTGGTTCGGCAGCCGGGGTTTTCACGTGGCTCATCAGAGCCCGCTATTTCCCCAACTGTCTCGCCATGACGCCAAACCGGAAGTCCTTGCTAGACCAATTCTTGAATACAGCTCATCTGTCTGGAACCCGCACTGCATATCGGACATAAATACAATCGAGAGAGTCCAGAGATATTTTACAAGAAGAGTCCTCCATTCCTCTAACCGCAATAAAATACCTTATGCCACCAGACTCCAAATTTTGAGCTTAGACAACTTAGAATTCTGCCTTCAGTCTGACCTAAGCATAGTACATAAAATTATCTGCCACAATGTCCTTCCTGTCAATGACTACTTCAGCTTCAACCACAACAATACACGAGCAAATAATAGATACAAACTCAAGGTAAACCGTTCCAAACTCGATTGCAGAAAATATGACTTCAGTAACAGAGTGGTCAATGCCTGGAATGCACTACCTGACTGTAGTTTCTTCCCCAAACCCCCAAAACTTTAAACTTAAACTGTCTACTGTTGACCTCACCTCATTCCTAAGAGGTCTATATAAGGGGCGTGCATAATTGCACCAGCATGCCTACCGTCCCTGTCCTAATATTCCTTTTTACTTACTCTTTTCATGTATTCAAATTGACAAACTTATGATTATGATTTACAGGTAAAACATTACTACGTATACTGTATTTTTTGGAGTATAAGACACACCTTTTTACCCCCCAAAAGGGGGTTAAAATTTAGGTGCATCTTATACACCGAATGTAGCCCTGCCCGCCCACTGGCCCCCATCATTTGGCCTGTGCCTCACAGCAGTTACCTCCTTGCAAGCAAACAGCAAGAAAAAACACCCTTTTAGCTTCAGCAGAGGGTAATTAGCACAAGTTGATTAGATCGGCCTCCTGACTCTCAGCTGATTTGCTCTCAGCTGTTTTGCGCAGGGCTCTCCTGCTTGCTGCAAAGAGTGCTGGAGCAGATTTTTTTTTCCTAACTATGCTGAAAAAACGAAACTGAAAGTAAAGCAGGTTCTTTGCTGCAACGTGACAAAATGAGGCAGAGAGAGATTTCTTTTTCTTTTTCCTCACCAAAAAAGGTAGGTGCAAACAATGGGAAATTTAGGGCAAAAGAGGAGTTCAAGATTTTAAAACAAAAGAAAAAAAGCTCTATTTAACTAGGGAATTGTAATAATTGAGATACTATTAATTGTATATTGTATTGAAAGCAGAAATGGTTAAGTTGTCGTTTGGAGGAATATATGGGGGAAATTATTTGGATTATTATTATTGGTAAATATAATTAATTGATTTGTAAGAAATTGGATTGCATGGAAATAATTGGAATATTCATGTTCATATTGATTGATATACAAAAAAGATAGTTATATAACTAATTGATTTATATTAAAATGTTGAATTTGTATTAAACAACTGTAATATTAAATAATTAACCAGTGTGAGGATGGATATAAAAATAGATGACAATGGGAAGGGGTATAATATAGAATAGAAGGGAAAAATTGAATTTGATTAAGATTAGAGATGACAATGAAGGATAATATGTTTTTTTTAAAAAAAATAGTTGAGGAATAAATATGGCAAAAAGGAAATATAGAAACTGTAAATTTAATTGAATTGACTAACCACTGTTTAAATTTGTGAACCAGCCAAATACTCTGTTCAAAGATAATACTTTTTTTTAAAAAAAATTGATTTATATGCCGCCCTTCTCCGGAGACTCAGGGCGGCTTACAATGCGTTAAGCAATAGCCTTCATACTTTTGTATATTTATACAAAGTCAGCTTATTGCCCCCACAAACTGGGTCCTCAATTTACCTACCTTAAAAAGGACGGAAGGCTGAGTCAACCTTGAGCCTGGTGAGATTCGAACTTACAGTAATTGCAGACAGCTGGTGTTAATCACAATGCTATCAGTCTGCTGAGCCACCAGGCCCTCTTGTATGTTTGTATGTGTGTTTATCTAAAAAATAAAATTAAAAAAATTAAAAAAACTTTAAAAAAAGCAACCAAAAAAGGTAGGTGCATCTTATACTCCGGTGCGTCTTATACTCCGAAAAATACGGTAATTTTATATGCAATACCTAGGTATGACCACAAGCGACGCAGTTCTAAGTTATTCAAACTGAGAATTTCGAGCCTAGTAGCATAGGCTACAGAAGAGCCTATGAGTACAGAAGAGTGCGAGACTTTTCTTGTAAAATACTTCTGAACCTGCAATAGAGTTGTAGGGAAAATCAGACTCATTACATGAGGCCATTTTAGGTCCTGTGGGGATTACAGTAATCCTTGTAGAAGTGATGCTTTCTCCCAAAGGGAACTTTATGTGAGGAATCTGGTCCCATCTGGAGTAAACAGTGGAATCTGTGACCCAGACATTCAAATGCTACCTAGCTGCTGATGTTTCTGCCATAAGATTATACAAAGCTGACTTTGTATAAATATACAAAAGGATGAAGGCTATTGCTGAGCACATTGTAAGCCGCCCTGAGTCTCCGGAGAAGGGTGGCATATAAATCAATTTTTTTTTTAAAAAAAAAAGATGCTGTGTGGTTGTTGTACCTGCTCTGCTTTTCTCGAAGCAGGTTGGAACATGTTGAGAAATTCTAAGGCAACCCATGAACTGGAGGCCTCCACATTTCCCAAGAACCTCAGGCTTACTTTTGGCTTCTTGCAGCTTTGCAACAACTGAGGGGCAGCAGCGACCTGAGCAGCGAGATGAAAGAAATCCTGGCAGAGCAGGCAGCCCTCCAGGGACAGGTGGCCAAGGCACCCTGGGAGCTATGGAGGAACCGGGCTGTCCGTTGGCAGTTTATCACTGTGGTGGTGCTCAGCAGTGCCATGCAGCTCTGTGGCAATGATTCCGTAAGTCCAGCGGCCTGGCCAGGGGGTTGTCCACTGCTATCCTGCATGCCTTTTTTCCAATAGGCCTGAGAACTGAGAAGGGGACAGGTGGCTTCTCCTTTAGGAGACCGCTGGCACAATCCAAGTAGCATACTAAAATGTGTGGCAGTTGGCATCCTCTGTCATCGTTTTTTGAGTTGAGTTTCAGAGAGAGTTGGGAGATTTTTCTTTGCTGCTTAAATTGTGATATGGCTTTTTATGCTTTACATCAGTGGTGGGTTTCAAAATTTTTTACTATCGGTTCTGTGGGTGTGGCTTGCTGGGTGTGGCATGGCTTGGTGGGCATGGCTTGGTGGGTGTGGCAGGAGAAGGATACTGTAAAATCTCCATTCCCACCCCACTCCAGGGGAAGGTTACTGTAAAATCTCCATTTCTTCCCGATCAGCTGGGACTTGGGAGGTAGGGAATAGATGGGGGCGGGGCCAGTCAGAATTTTTACTATCGGTTCTCCGAACTACTCAAAATTTCTGCTACCGGTTCTCCAGAACTGGTAAGAACCTGCTGAAACCCACCTCTGCTTTACATGAACATTTTCATGACTTTCCTATCTCAGATAAACAGATTAACCGCCTCTCCTTTACATAGTAATAAAAAAATAGGGTCTCAGTAAAGCAGGGCTACAAAGATACTTGCTCTTTCTTTATTCCTGCAGATGTACTCCTACGCCTCATATGTGTTCCAAGAGGCAGGGATTCCATATGACAAGATCCAGTACAGTGTTATTGGCACCGGAAGTTGTGAGCTTATCATGTCCATGACTTGTGTGAGAATTTTATCTCCTTTCTTTCACATTGGGTACACAGTGCTGAGATTCTACCGGTTCACACCGGTTCAGTAGAACCGGTTGTTAAGTAGTTAAGTAGTTAAGTAGTTAAGTAGTTAAGCAGTCTGGAGAACCGGTTGTTAAAAGAAATCTTGTTTTGTTTTTTCCCACTTTACAGGATTAATCCTGTAAGGAATTACAACATTTGGTATTGTTTCCTAGCCTAATCTTTATCGCCCTGCTTACAGAAACTGCCTCTCTGGCAGTATGCCTAGACTTACTGTCACTTCCAGTTCCGGAGGTTCTCGGAGGTTTTTTTTTGCTTGACTTTCTTAAAGGGGAAGGGTTGTTTTAAGCTTTCTACACCGCTGTTGGGAGGAAATACTCCCCTGTTGGAGTTCTTCCAGCCAGGGTGCAATGATCAGCACTTTGACGAAATAATTGAATAACGAAGCAGAAGCTTTTAATGACAAGGAACAAGATGAGTGACATTCAGCAAGGCTTCTTGGCTAGCTAGAAAGATTGGCATTCAAACGTGAGTTTACATACCCTTTCTGACTTTTGGTCTAAAACTGGTTTTTGGTGAAGTTTAATCCTGTGTTTAGTGATGGGATAATTTTCCCTATTCAGCTTTGTTTGGAAGGAAAAATGTTAATCTCTGTTCCTGAAAAGAAGCAGCTTTGGAAATCTGACTAGTTCTGTGTCTATTTGTTCTGGTAATTGCTTTAACAAGGAACAGATATTCTGTTTGCTCCTTTGCTTCATTCTGGAGAGCTTAAATGACCTCTCTACTAAAGGGTTTCACTTTATGAGCAAGAGTTGGCTGCTGATAGTTATCATTGCATTTTAACTATTTTATTTTAATAGAAATTTATAAACTTTATTAAAACAGATATAAAACACATAAAACACATATGACAAAAACATAAAAATACATTATACAATAAACATTTATAAATAATCAATCATTTGAAGTGTTGGTCTTTCAAGTAATACAGTTATATTTATTCCCTTAAATCTTAACTTAATAGTTTCTTATTGTCTTTTTCCCTCTCCTCTCTTCTGCTCTCTATCCTGTAAGGATATTACAGGACCAGCATTTCTGTGGATTGCAGGCTCCCAATCCTTTGTGGGGGATCCTGAGCAGTTGGGCCCTGGGATCCACAAAGGGCTGCATGTGTCTTCTTTAAAAGACTAAAGTTGACTGTGTATTGTGCTGTTCCTTTTTTTTAATTGGGTGATCACATTATCCATATGACATGTAAAAACCAAATCCTTTTCAGTAAATGGCACTCCTTAGAGCTGTTCTAATCCCAAAATGTACAGACCAAAATAAAGAGGAGATGATCACTCAGTCAGTCTCTAGAAAGTACCAGTCTATTGACCTCCCCAAATTTCTTTTGTATCTGTTCAATGGGGGAGGGGAGGAGACTGATCTGTTCAATGGGAAGAGGGAGATCTCTCTGTGGAAGGCCTGAGTGGGCTGCCCATTAAGGGGCTTCCCTGTAATGCTGCCTTCCAGAACCTCCTCATCGAGTGCGTTGGGCGACGGGTGCTGCTCATAGGGGGGTACAGCCTCATGGCTACCTGGGCCATCCTGTTCATGGTAGCGTTATCTCTACAGGTAAGAATGGCTCTTTGTTTCTTTGGGTTGAAGGACCCCAGGCCTTCCAATTTAGTAAGGGTCACATGTTGGGCACTTCCTAATTTGCCTATTTCCCTCCTTCCCCCCATCTGCCCCACCACTCTTTTGGCCTTGTAGGACCAATTCAGCTGGATGCCTTATCTCAGCATGGCCTGCATCTTTGCCTACATCCTGAGCTTTGGCATCGGACCAGGTGAGTTACAAGAGCACCAAGGGTCTCAAAAAGGGCATGAAAAAACCACCATACATGACCTCAGAAAGGTCAGAAACTGGGCTGATATTGCCATATTTTTATCTTACTTCTTAGAAAGCAACATTTAATTTGCATGGTTTCTCTAGCTGGTGTGACAGGAATTATACCCACGGAGATTTTTGATCAGGTCGCCCGCCCGGCTGCTTACACAATCAGCGGTTCTGTGCTCTGGATCAACTTATTTCTAGTGGGCCTAGCATTTCCTTTTGTGATGGTAAGCTCTCTGTTTATATTTCTGCAAGGCATCAGTTAGTTCACATGGGACACGGGAAATTGGAGCGAATTGTTCTTAGGCAGAGATCCTTTCTGTCCATCAATGGAAAGTATTGTCCTAGCTGTGGATTCAAGCAGAAGGAGCCCCCCTCCCCAACACTCTAGGTGTTCCTCCTGTTCTAGATCCATTTGTAGTCACAATTGCTACACAGTCACATGACCAAGGATCTCCTCTCCTAGCAGATTGGCGCTGCTTTCTCCTCCAGGTGGACAGGCAAGGAGGCCTCACTTTTGTTAAGAGTGAGGCCACTCCAAGGACTACTTTATAGACAAGTTTTGGCTCTGCTTGCATGCTCCTGTCAACATGTGCTTCATATGCTGATCCCTTTCTTCTCTCCTCCTCCTCCTCTCAGGAAAGTCTTGGCTATTACTGCTACCTACCATTCTTCACGGTCTGTGTTGGAACCGCTCTCTATGTCTGGTTTTTCCTCCCGGAGACGAAAGGAAAGAGCTTCCTAGAAATCTCAGAAGAGTTTATTAAGCGTAACTTTGGAGGTCAGCCCTGTGACAATGCTTGGGTGTGTCCAGAGGAAATTATATCCACTAGGTTGTAGCTTCAAAAGAGAGAGAACAGCTCACAAAGAAGATATAACAATGGCATTCCTTTTCTTGTGGGGATAACATGGTGTAAAAATCCTTGTTTCCTCCTCCCTTTATCAAACCTAGGTATGAAAAGTGGCCTCCCAAGGCTGGGGAACTACTATGTGCCAGTCCAGGCTCAGAATGGAAGTACCCTGAACTAAATGGTGCCCTCCCAATACCAGTCTTGTTTCTGCCATGGAAAAGAGAGCTTCCTTCTGTACTCAGAACCTGGTCAAAGAGAGATGACACCTGAAGTAAGCATCACAATCATTTGCCAGTCAGATTTGGAATATAGCCAGTTTGTTGTAGTGGTTGAGGCACCAGGCTAGAAACTAGGAGATGGTGAGTTCTAGTCCTGCCTTAGGCACTAAGCCACCTGGATGACTTGGGGCCACTCACTCACTCTCAGTCCTAGACTATCACAATATCCCAGCTGTCTCATTCAGGTGCTTGGCAACCATCAACCACCTTGGCTCAGGGTAGGGGTGGAGGGGTGGCGGTTATTATAAAGGAGAGTCTTGATCGTAGGGAAGCCACTGTTCCTCAGACAGCTGGATGTGAGTCCCTCCTCGTGAAGTGGGGTCATGGGTTACAGATGGGCCTGCTGATCATGTACCTGGCTCCCTGCCACGTAGCAGCAGCCCTGCCTGAGCTCCTCAATGTAATAGCCGGGGTGGCAGTTGAGATTCCTAGGCTTCTTGTCATGGGAGATTTCAATCTGCCGTCCATCGGTGAAACATCTGAGGCAGCTCGGGAGTTCATGGCTTCCATGACGGCCATGGACCTGACCCAATTAGTTCATGGCCCTACTCACACAGGGGGACACACTCTGGACTTGATTTTTGTATCTGACCAGTGGTTGAATGGTCTAGGTATAGGGGATATAGTCATCAAACCCTTGTCATGGTCAGACCATTCTCTCCTTAGGCTTGACTTTCTGTCCGCTACAACCCACCGCAGGGAGACGGAACTGATTAAGTGGTTCCGCCCCAGGCACCTGATGGATCCTGATAGATTCCAGATGGAGCTTGGGCCATTTCCTGAGACTCTAGCTCACAACTCGATTGAAGACCTGGCAGCAACCTGGGATAGGATGGCCGCTGGTGCTTTGGATCGGGTTGTGCCTTTGTGGCCTCTGACCCAGCATCGAAGTCGCCCAGCTTCTTGGTTTTCCGAGGAGCTGAGGAAAATGAAGCACCGGAAAAGACGCCTGGAGAGTAGTTGGAGAGTCAGTCGTTCCGAATCTGACCGAACACTGGTGAGATCATATATTAAGACCTGTTTAGTGGCGATAGCAGCGGCAAAATATAACCATTTTTCCGCTATTATTGCATCGGCAGATAATCGCCCAGCCGCCTTGTTTAGGGTGACTCGCTCCCTCCTCCACCTGGGAGCACGGGAAGACCCCTTACAAGGTCAAGCTGAGGATTTTGCACAATATCTACACGATAAAATTGCTCAAATTCGGGAAGGCTTGGACTCTGACTGGGTAGGTTCAGATGGAGTGATGGAGGTGGGTCTTGAGGATATTATTTAGGATGAGTTTGACCCTGAAGACGTGGACAGGTTACTGGGAAAGTTGAATGTGACCACATGTTTATTGGACCCGTGTCCCTCCTGGTTGGTACTGGCTGCCCGAGAGGTTACACGAGGCTGGCTCCAGAGGATTATAAATGCTTCTCTGAGTGAGGGTTTCTTGCCTTCCACCTTGAAAGAGACGGTGGTGAGGCCCCTCCTCAAGAAGCCTTCTCTGGACCCAGGTGTTCTAGCAAACTACTGTCCTATCTCCAACCTTCACTTTGTGGCTAAGGTTGTTGAGAGTGTGGTGGCACAGCAACTCCCGCAGTACCTGGATGAAATTGTCTATCTAGATCTGTTCCAGTCCGGCTTCAGGCCTGGTTACAGCACTGAAATGGCATTGGTCGCATTGGTTGATGATCTCTGGAGAGCTCGTGATAGGGGCTGCTCCTCTATCCTGGTTCTATTAGATCTCTCAGCGGCTTTTGATACTATCGACCATGGTATCTTGCTGCGCCGACTGGAAGGGCTGGGAGTGGGAGGCACTGTTCTACAGTGGTTCTCCTCCTATCTCTCCAACTGGTCGCAGTCTGTGTTGGCAGGAGGGCAGAGGTCGACTTCAAGATACCTTACTTGTGGGGTGCCGCAGGGGTCGGTCTTCTGTTCAACATTTATGTGAAGCCGCTGGGTGAGATCATCCGTGGTTTTGGGGTGCAGTGCCATCTTTACGCTGATGACACTCAGCTGTACATCTCCACCCCAGTGATGCCCTTGCAGTGATGTCCCAGTGCCTCGAGGCCATGCGGATCTGGATGGGGAGAAGCAGATTCCGACTCAACCCTTCCAAGACCGAGTGGCTGTGGCTGCCGGCGTTCTGATATAGCCAGCTGATACCATCATTGACTATTGGGGGCGAGACATTGGCCCCCACGGAGAGGGCTCGCAACTTAGGTGTCCTCCTGGACACGCGGCTGTCTTTAGAAGAACATATGACGGCCGTGGCCAGGAGAGCTTTCGCCAGTTGCGACCCTTTCTGGATCGGGACTCCTTATGCACAGTCACTCATGCCCTCGTCACTTCTCGACTGGACTACTGTAATGCTCTCTACATGGGGCTCCCCTTGAGGTGCACGCGGAGGCTCCAACTGGTCCAGAATGTGGCCGCGCGGGTGATATTAGGAGCGACATGGCGCTGATCTGTCCCCATCTCCACACACACACAAACACAGCCAGCCGAGGGTTATGAAAGTACTTGGCACGCACACAGGTCGTTATCTCAAACTTGGCAACAATATAAGCACTGTCTGCCAAGAGCTTTACTTCAACAGATAACAAAAAATTACATACGCATTGTAAATAGTCCAGCAAAACAATATCCCTTTGGCAGCTTCAGGTGTTGTTCAAGTGACTAGCCAGAGTTAGTTTTTGTTCGTCAAAGAGTTTTACCAGCCACCACCCTCTCTTATATAGTCTTTGGGTGTGGTCCAGTGACTCAGCTATAATCCCTAGCACGCCTCCTTAACTGCTGCAACCGTTTATCACGCCTTCGCTGGCGTGCATCCAGGAACAACGGCTCTCCTTCCTCGCTCTCATCAGAGACACCTGGCCCCTGGCTAATCTCCCCTTCCTCGGCTGGCACCTGAAACAGTGCAAGAGGGGGGGGGGCCTGGAAAGGGAGGCCTGGCTGACTCCTCTCCCTCATGTTCGGAGCCTTCTTCCTCCGATGAGATAGGCTCAGAGGGCGGGGCCACAACAGGCGCTCACATGTAACACCTCTCCTACGCGAGCTGCACTGGCTCCCAGTGGTCTTCCGAGTGCACTTCAAGGTGTTGGTTCTTACCTTTAAAGTGCTCCATGGCTTAGGACCTGGGTACCTACGAGACCACCTTCTGCAACCTATAACCTCCCACCAACCAGTACGCTCCCACAGAGTGGGCCTCCTCAGGGTACCATCACTAAAGCAATGTCGACTGGTGGTTCCCAGGGGGAGAGCCTTCTCTATGGGGGCACCTACCCTTTGGAACAGGATACCCCCAGGGATAAGAATAATCCCAGATCTTCGTACTTTCCGTCGGGCACTTAAGACCTTCCTCTTTCACCAAGCCGGGCTGGCATAATTAATTTTTTCTTTCCTTTTCCTAATTGTGTAAATTTTATTCTGAAGATCCTAGCTTAACTGATAAGCCAAATTGACTTAATTATTATTTATTGCTTCTATTCACATTTTTATATATATGTTGATTTTGACTGTTCCCTGCCCTGAGTCCTTCGGGAGAAGGGCGGTATAAAAAAATTAAATAAATAAATAAATAAATAAATAAATCAGGCAATGGTTACAATGGTTGTAATAGTCACATGACCATCATTTTTGACCTTCCCTGCTGACTTCCTGCAAAGCTCCCATTGCATTTTCACCCACTGGCCATAGTAGCTGCCCACCTGTTTGTACTCCATGGTACCTGCCCATGGCACCCTCCTGGTTCCCTCAGGATTGCCTGCAGTGCCTCCAACCTCTGTAGCTCTCCCCTGCAGCTCTCATCTACCAGTCTGCATGCCTGGGACTCTTGCCTCTTCCATGGGATGGTCACAGGAGTTCCTTGGTTAAGATCCTTGCAGCCCTGGGGTTATCACAGCAACTGGGATAGTGGCTTATCGCTGTGATTGCCATTACTAAGTGATGTGATCATGTGATTTTGCGCTTTACTACCACATTATTTAGGGATGGAAATTGCAGTCCCAACTTCCACTGGGCCAGAGTACTCCCTGTATCACAATGCACAAATCCTAATGCTGGGGAGAAAAGCTGGGAGAAAAGAGAAAGAGAAAGACAGACAATAAAGTGTCTGGAAGTTAAACCATATGAGGAATGGTTGAAGGACCTAGGGATGTCTAGTCTATCAAAGAAAAAGATGGGGGGGCAACGACATGAAGAACTGTCACAGAGAAGAGGGGGTCAAGTTATTTTCCAGAGCATCTGAAGAAAGGACAAGAAGGAACAGGTGGCAAATCATTAAGGAGAGAGTCAACATGGAACTAAGGAGGAATTTCCTGACAGTGAGAACAGCTGATCAACAGAATGGCTTGCCTCCCAGAGTTGTGGGTGCTCCATCACTGGAGGTTTTCAAGAGACTGGATTGGGATGCAATAAGGTCTCCTGCCTTGGGCAGGGGATTGGACTAGAAGTCCAAGGTCCCTTCCAGCCCGATGATTCTATGACCGCAGACAAGATGCCTGGAGCACTGGTGGCAGAGGTCGAGGACTGAGGAACATTAAACGCTAGAATTAACTCCTGTCTGGGAAATGAGAGCAGTGGAAGGTCAGCACTTCTCTGCTCTGAAGGCTTTGGGGGGAAAGTCCAGGGTCATGGCTCAAGCCACTGGTTGCAGGCTTTTCCTACTGTGATTTGCATAAAATAACTCAAATTTGCTCCTTCAGGCATCCATTAGGGTGAGAGGGATTAATTATTCTTGAGGAAGAGGTAGTACTCCTAAAGAAGCTAGCTCTGCATGCAGACAACCTTCAAACTTCCCTTTTGGGGAAGATTCTGGAGAAACCTTAGGTAGGGAGATGATGCAGATTAGCTGAGGTTCATCTCTCTATCTGCATTTCTTTGATTTATTTATTTATTCAGAAATGCATAGGTGTAGTTCACCTTAAATAAATTATTCTGAGTTGCTAACAACCATTTCACAAGAAAAAAATATTCACAAAAATAACAATAACACAATAGCCAAGGCACAAATTCACAATACAAAAATATAGATATTGGACTCCTTTACATCTGGCTCTAATGCCTGGAAGAAAATGCAAATCTTCACAACCTTCTGGAAAGCCAAAAGAGTTGGGGGTCTCTGGCTCTCTGGAAAGGGGCACTTTCATAGGGCCACAACAGAGAATTGTATCTCCTGGGTTGGATCAGGTGAGGACCATGGATGTTGGGATGAGGTTGAGGATGGAATTTTACTCTTAGAAATGCTTCCAGGTTCCCTTTCTGAAAAAGCCAATTTTTGGAAAAATTCCTGATGTAGGAGCATGGGGCTGAGGAGCAAAATATATTTCAAGCCAAAATCAAATACAAAGGGTGGGATAAAACTCATGGTAAAATGTTGCCTTTAGAAATGGTTCCAGTTCCCTTTTGAATTTTTGTAAAATTCAATTGATGACGGGGGCTGGAGCATTGGGGGTTGGGGTGGTATGTGTTGCCAAAAATATTTCAAACCAAATCAAAAACTGAGGGTAGGATGAGAATTGGGATGGAATTTTACACGAAGCCAGGTAAAGCATGAAGAAAAGCAAGAATGTGGCATCCTCCGGAGACTCTAGTGACCAGGAGCAGGTTTGTTGAACTCTGCCTGGACTCAAATCTAAGTCTGCCAAATCACAACTCAGTTTCCCATCGTCTTCTTCTTGTAACTTTAACACAGGTTGTGGGAACCGCCTCATCCTGTCCCACTGCCCTCCCCTTGTTCTTGGACAACATTCACCACATTCCCATTAGTCACTGCTGCAGGCACATAGAAAAAGATTTTTTTTATCCACTTCTTCGTCTTTCATTAAATCTCTACAACTCAACAAAGTCACAAACATTTCTCCATACACGCATCAGTGCAGGCAGTTGTGTTGTGTTGTGGTGTTATAAAGGCTCAGTTATTCCTTCTTTTAATCTTCTACTGTTTTAGTTAATGGGCTTTGTCCTTTTTGAGGCAGAGGAGAGGGCTCCTAGTTTGGGAATGAAAACATTCAACTGTTTCTCTACTGCTGACTCCCCAGGTTTACCTTTATGGGAAGAATTCTCCTAGAAGAATGAAATATTTTGAGGAATATTTAAAAAGGCAAAATATTATATTTCCCTAGATGAGAAATGGAGAAACATGGTTTTTTAGAGACCGGAAGCAGCCCCAATCTCCCTGCCCCCAAGCAGAAACTGAGGAGGCACCTTTTAGAAATGCAGATTTGGTAATCCATCCACAGGATATTTTGAAACTCCCTGCAGCAAATTCTGAACAAAGGCAGAATGGTAGGATTAGCCCTTCACTCAAGATCCAAACCATGACAAAGCATTACGCCACAATAGAAATTGCCCAACACCTTTTCAAAACACAAGCCTAAGGTGACCAGACGTCCCGCTTTTGGCGGGACAGTCCCGCTTTTGAGCAATTTGTCCTGCGTCCCGCGGCGTTTCAAAAAAGTCCCGATTTTTCTTGAGCCCCAGCTGATGGCTAGAAGAAAAAAAAACTGTTTAAACTCTTGCCCGGGGCTTCAAAGGGCCGCCCTACAGGCAATCAGTGTAAAGCAGTTTTTTTTCCCCCTAGCTAAGCTTCAGAAACGAAACCGAAACCGAAACCGAAACCAGGGTCTTTGGTGCAGCGTGACAAAATGAGGCAGAGAGAGATTTATTTTTATTTTTATTTTTCCTCCCCAAAAAAGGTAGGTGAAAAACTGCAAACAATGGGAAATTTAGGAGGAGACTTCAAGATTTTAAAACACAAAGGAAAAAAAGCTGTATTTAACTAGGGAATTGTAATAATTGAGATACTATTAATTGTATATTGTGTTGAAAGCAGAAATGGTTAAGTTGTGGTTCGGAGGAATATATGGGAGAAATTATTTGGTTTATTATTATTGGTAAATATAATTAATTGATTTGTAAGAAATTGGATTGCATGGAAATAATTGGAATATTCATGTTCATATTGATTAATATACAAAAAAGATAGTTTTATAACTAATTGATTTATATTAAAATGTTGAATTTGTATTAAACAACTGTATTACATAATTACATAATTAAACAATGTGAGGATGGATATAAAAATAGATGATAATGGGAAGGGGTATAATATAGAATAGAAGGGAAAAATTGAATTTGATTAAGATTAGAGATGAGGATGAAGGGTAATATTGGTTTTTTAAAAAAATAGATGAGGAATAAATATGGCAAAAAGGAAATATAGAAATTGTAAATTTAATTGAAATGACTAAACGCTGTTTAAATTTGTGAACCAGCCAAATATTCTGTTCAAAGAAAATACATTGTATGTTTGTATGTGTGTTTCTAATTATTGCTATTTATTCATATTTGTTCTCTTTTATTCTTTAAAGTTTAACAATTCATTCTTTATCTTAATATCTTTATATTTGCTTGGGGTTGGCTTTCTTCCCTTTCATCTTTTTTATTGTACAGCAATCTTTCTCCTCAAACCTACCACCTCTCTCTTTTCTTTCCTTCTTACTTTCTCTTCCCCCCACCCTCTTTTTCTCCTCCCTACTTCCTCTTTCTTTCTCCTTCTCCTCCTCTCTTCCTCCCTCTCTTACCCTCACTCCTACTCTAATTTCCATTCCTTCATCCCTCTCTATTGCTGTAATCCTTTAATGCATATGGACTACTCAGACCAGTCCTCGAACTTATGACTGTCCTCACATTTTACATTTTTGCCCTATCTTGTCATCATGGTGAAGAGAAGCAGTTGTGAAATGAGTGACGTGGTTGTTAAGAATACTGCACGGGCATAAATGTGAGGATGGTCATAAGTGTGAGGACCAGTCAAAAGTGCGAGGACCTGTCAGAAATGACTTTTTTCAGCCCTCTGGTTAGTCCTTTTGTGCATATGGACTACTCAGAGGGCTGAAAAAGTTATTTTTGACTGGTCCTCGCACTTTTGACCAGTCCTCGAACTTACGACTGTCCTCACATTTTACATTTTTGCCCTATCTTGTCATCATGGTGAAGAGAAGCAGTTGTGAAATGAGTGACATGGTTGTTAAGAATGCTGCACGGGCATAAATGTGAGGATGGTCATAAGTATGAGGACCAGTCAAAAGTGTGAGGACCTGTCAGAAATGACTTTCCAGCCCTCTGAGTAGTCCCTATACACATAGCCATGGCCACCCGGTCACATGACCAGCTAGCCACGCCCACCCAGTCACATGGCCTCCAAGCCACGCCCACACAATAAGCCACGCCCACAATGGTGTCCCTCTTACCAATGTTAAAATCTGTTCACCTTACCCTATACACATAGCCATGGCCACCCGGTCACATGACCAGCTAGCCACGCCCACCCAGTCACATTACCAGCTAGCCACGCCCACAAAATAAGCCACGCCCACAATGTCCCTCTTTACCAATGTTAAAATCTGGTCACCTTACACAAGCCCCTTCATTGCATCACCCCAGAGCAGTCCAAACTTCAACCAAATTAGCTCAGACAAGCATCTAGGACAGTGATGGCTAACCTTTTTTCCTTCGGGTGCCAAAAGCATGCACATGCACGTGCCCACACCCATAATGCAATGCCCCTCCCGCATGCCCCCCTCTGCACATGCGCACGACCCCCGCATGCGCACGCGACCCCTACATGCAAGCACAACCCCTGCCTCTTTTGGCCTCACATCCCAAAACAGCACTGGGGGTGGGGGGAGAAAGCTTCCAAAACGGCTGGGAGGGGGGAAAAAAGCCTTTGCCTCCCAAAACGGCTGGGAGTGGGGGGGGGGAGCTTCCAAAATGGCTGGGAAGGGGAAAAAAAAAGCCTTTGCCTCCCAAAATGGCTGTGGGGGGGGGAGAAAAAAAGCCTCACCTCCAAAAACATCGCTGGGAGGGGAATCTCTGGAGATCTGGGAAGGCACAGGCAGCAGAAAATGAGGAGAAAGGTAGGACTCCCCAAGCATGCCGCTTGCAGGGCAGACCCGAAAATCAGCTGGCCGGCGGGATGTGCATGCGCAGTGGAGCTGAGCTAGGCGACGGCTTGCATGCCTGCAGAGAGGGCTCCGTGTGCCACCTGTGGCACGCATTCCATAGGTTTGCCACGACTGATCTAGGATTTGCCACCGCTGATCTAGAATAGAACATCCACAGGTGATGTTCTATTCTTATTGAACCCATGTACTGATATGGTCTGGACAGTCATGTGGGTGCTGAGGGAGCCGGCTTCTGGACACTGGACGCTATTGTAAGGCTGGAGGCGGACCATCAAATTTTCTAAAGTCACGACCATTTGATCATCACTGTGAGAGGGTGACTGGGACATTGATCCTCCAGGTGTGCTCAAAGGCGTAAGACTCCTCCCACTGGGGTGAGAGAAGAGTGGAGGCCAGCTGTTTTTCCACATGGATTTTCCATCTTCTGTTGCAGAACTTTTATTGGATCCCACCCGGATGCCAGCTCCTTGTTGGACTTTCAGTGGATGTATTTGGCGGCGGAGCTAATTGCACTGCGAGATTCCCCCCTCTTGCAGACGTGGCCCTCCACATTATCGAGGGCCTACCTCAATGACGGGTTTTGGGACCCAGAGAGGTGGCATCTGAAAAAAAGGGGGTTGAGGGATTTTTTTAAAAGGGTAGCAGGGAAGCTTTTAAGGGGACCCAGGAGAGGGGAAGGGGGCTGTAGAGATGGACCTAGGGGGTCCATATAGCCACTGTGTGGGGTGGTGGGTTGGATGGACGCAGCGGAAGGGTTGAGGAGGGTAATCTTACCATGGAGCCGGGGTGCGAAAGGAAGGGCAGTTCAATTGAAATAATAAGTGGGAGGGGCAGGTATGACAGGCACAGGGGGCCATATCACGTTACGGGGGTGCGCACACGCTGTCTTCGAGTGTGACTGCCCCCAAGGCGTGGCCCGTGTCCTGGGTTGCACAGAGTCTCAGGCCCTGGGTCCTCGGCTGATGTTTTGTAACGCCAGGTCGGTAGTTAATAAAGGCCACCTCATCTGTGATCTTATTATGGAAGGGGGCGCGGACCTGGCAGGAATTACGGAGACCTGGTTGGGCAAGGAGGGGGGGTTCCCCTCGTTGAAATGTGCCCTCCAGGTTTCCGTGCATTTCATCAACTGAGGGCTCAGGGGAGGGATGGGGGAGTAGCGGCAATTATTAGGGAAAGTCTTTGTCCGAGGGAGGCCACTGCTCCTCAGATAGCCGGATGTGAGTCCCTTTTTGTGAAGTGGGGTCATGGGGTGCAGATGGGTTTGTTGACTACGTACCTGGCTCCCTGCCATGTGGCAGTGACCCTGCCTGAGCTACTCGACGTGATTGCTGGGGTGGCGGTGGATACCCCCAGACTTATTGTCATGGGGGATTTCAACCTGCCATCCACCGGTGAGGCATCAGAGGTGGCTCGGGAGTTCATGGCCTTCATGACGGCCATGGGCCTGACCCAATTAGTTCAAGGCCCCACTCACACAGGGGGACACACTCTGGGCTTGATTTTCATCTCTGGTCAGTGGTTGAATGATCTTGGTAGAGGGGACTTAGACATCAAGCCCTTGTCATGGACAGATCATTCCCTCCTTCACTTGGACTTTCAAGCCGCTTCCCCCCACCGCAGGGAGATGGAACTGACTACATGGTTCGGTCCCAGACGCCTGATGGACCCTGAAAGGTTCCTGATGGAGCTTGGGCCATTTCCTGAGACCCTGGCACATGACTCGACCGAAGATCTGGTGGCCGCCTGGGATAGTGCGGCCGCCGGAGCTTTGGATCGCGTCGTGCCTTTGCGGCCTCTGATCCGATGCCGATCTCAATTGGCTCCTTGGTTCTCCAAGGGGCTGAGAGAGATGAAGCGTCAGAAAAGACGCCTAGAGAGCGTCTGGAGAACTAGTCAATCTGAATCTGACCAGACACAGGTGAGGTCTTATATCAAGACCTACCTAATGGTGATAAAAGCGGCAAAATCTAACCATTTTTCTGCTCTTATTGCATCTGCAAAGAACCGCCCAGCCCCTCTGTTTAGAGTGACCCACTCCCTTCTTTAGAGGGGAATGAGGGAAGATCCCTTGCAGAGTTGAGCTGAGGATTTTGTGCAATTCCTGCATGATAAAGTCGCTCAGATTCGGGAAGGCTTGGACTCCGACTGGATGAGTCCGGGGAGGGAGACGGGCATTGGTCTTGAGAATGTTATCTGGGAAGAGTTTGACCCTGTGACTCCCGAGGACGTAGACGGGATTCTGGGAAGGCTTAGTGCCGCCTCATGCTTATTGGACCCGTGTCCCTCCTGGTTGGTATTGGCCTCCCGGGAGGTTACACGAGGCTGGCTCCAGGGGATTATAAATGCTTCTTTGAGTGAGGGTGCCTTTCCCGCTGCCTTGAAAGAGGCAGTGGTGAGGCCCCTCCTCAAGAAGCCATCCTTGGACCCGGCTATATTAGCAAACTATCGTCCGGTCTCCAACCTTCGTTTTGTAGCGAAGGTTGTTGAGAGTGTGATGGCACAACAGCTACCCCAGTACCTGGAGGAAGCTGTCTATCTAGACCCGTACCAGTCGGGCTTCAGGCAGGGATACAGCACGAAAACGGCATTGGTCGCGTTGGTTGATGATCTCTGGAGGGCTCGGGACAGGGGTTGCTCCTCTGTCCTGGTCCTATTAGATCTCTCAGTGGCTTTTGATACCGACCATGGTATCATGCTGCAGCGGTTGAGGGGGTTAGGAATAGGAGGCACCGTGTTACAGTGGTTCTCCTCCTTCCTCTCCGACCATTCACAATTTGTGTTGGCAGGGGGGCAGAGGTTGACCTCAAGGCGCCTCGCTTGGGGGGTGCCACAGGGGTCGGTCCTCTCGCCCCTTCTGTTCAACATTTATGTGAAGCTGCAGGGTGAGATCATCCGGTGGTTTTGGGGTGGGAGTCCACCAGTACGCTGATGACACTCAGTTGTACATTTCCACCCCAGACCACCCCAACGATGCCCTTGATGTGATGTCCCGCTGCCTGGAGGCTGTGCAGGTCTGGATGGGGAGAAACAGGCTCAGACTCAACCCTTCCAAGACCGAGTGGCTGTGGCTTCTGGCATCCCGGTATAGTTAGCTGGTGCCATCGCTGACTATTGGGGGTGAATCTTTGCCCCCCAGAGAGAGGGCTCACAATCTGGGTGTCCTCCTGGATGCACGGCTCTCTTTAGAAGAGCACATGACAGCCGTGGCCAGGGGGGCTTTTTATCAGGTTTGCCTGATCCGCCAGTTGCGTCCCTTTCTAGAGCGGGACGCCCAACGCACGGTCACTCACATCCTTGTCACCTCCCGACTGGACTACTGTAATGCTCTCTACATGGGGCTCCCCTTGAAGAGCACACGGAGGCTCCACCTGGTCCAGAATGCGGCCGCACGGGTGGTTATGTAACATGTAACACCCCTCCTGCACGAGCTGCACTGGCTCCCAGTGTTCTTCCAGGTGCAACTCAAGGTATTGGTTACTACCTTTAAAGCACTCCATGGCATAGGACCAGGGTATTTACGGGACTGCCTTCTGCCACCAATAGCCTCCCACCGACCAGTTCGCTCCCACAGAGAGGGACTCCTCAAGGTGCCGTCGGCCAAAATATGCCGGCTGGCGACACCCAGGAGGAGAGCCTTCTCAGTGGGAGCTCCTGTCCTTTGGAATGAACTGCCCCTGGAAATACATACAATCTTTGACCTCCAGGTTTTTCGCTGTGTCCTTAAGACCCTACTGTTTCGACAGGCGGGACTGTCTATTTAAGTGGTTTTTAAATTGGAGTTTTAACTTGGGGTTTTAAATTTGGCCGAAACATTTAATTGATTTTAATTACTTTTAATAATGATGTCGGTATATTTATGTTTTTAAATTGGCTGTACACTGCCCCTTCAGGAGAAGGGCGGTATATAAATAAAATTAACATAACATAACATAACATTTGCATTTCCTATTTTGTCTATACAGCAGTGGTGTCAAACAGTGGTGGGATTCAATTTTTTTAACAACTGGTTCTGTGGGTGTGGCTTATTTCAGTGGGTGTGGCTTGGAGGTCATGTAACTGGGTGGGCGTGGCTAGCTGATCAAGTGACCGGGTGGCCATGGCTTTGTGTATAGGGACTACTCAGAGGGCTGAAAAAAGTCATTTCTGACCGGTCCTCACACTTTTGACTGGTCCTCACACTTATGATCATCCTCACATTTATGCCCATTGCAGCACTCTTAACAACTATGTCACTCATTTCACAACTGCTTCTCTTCACCATGGTGACAAGATATGGCAAAAAACGTAAAATGTGAGGACAGTCATAAGTGCAAGGACTGGTCAAAAGTGCGAGGACAGGTCAAAAATAATTTTTTCAGCCCTCTGAGTAGTCCATATGCAGATAGGCACTACCCAGAGGGCTGAAAAAAGTGATTTCTGACAGTTCCTCGCACTTTTCACCGTTCCTCGCATTTATGACTGATCATTTATACCCATTGTAGCATTCTTAACAACCGTGTCACTCATATCACAACTGCTTCTCTTCGCCATGGTGACAAGATAGGGCAAAAAACATAAAATGTGAGGCCAGTCGTAAGTGCGAGGACCAGTCAAAAATAACTTTTTCAGCCCTCTGAGTAGTCCATATGCAAAAAAGGACTACCCAGAGGGCTGAAAAAAGTGATTTCTGACAGGTCCTCGCACTTTTGACTGATCATTTATGCATGGGGCTCCCCTTGAGGAGCACCCGGAGGCTCCAACTGGTCCAGAATGCGGCCGCGCGGGTGATCACAGGAGCGACATGGCGCTCCCATATAACACCTCTCCTGCACAAGCTGCACTGGCTCCCGGTGGTCTTCCGGGTGTGCTTCAAGGTGTTGGTTCTCACCTTTAAAGCGCTCCATGGCTTAGGGCCAGGGTATTTACAAGACCGCCTGCTGCTACCAATAACCTCCCACCGGCCAATACGCTCTCACAGAGAGGGCCTCCTCAGGGTGCCGTCGGTCAAGCAATGTCGGCTGGTGGCCCCCAGGGGGAGGGCCTTCTCTGTGGGAGCACCTGCCCTCTGGAACGAGCTACCTCCCAGAATACGGCTGATTCCGGATCTCCGCACTTTCCGTAAGGCCCTGAAGATGTTTTTATTTCAGCAAGCCAGCCTGGCCTGAATAGTTTTTAGGGGTTTTTAATTGTATTGCTAGGGGTTTTTAATTGGGGTGGCCGTTTAATTTAATTTATTCTTAATTATTTTAACTTTTATATTGCATGTTATTTTAATTCTCGGCTGTTCACCGCCCTGAGTCCCTTCAGGGAGAAGGGCGGGATATAAATTTAATAAATAAATAAATAAATAAATAAATAAATAAATAAATAAATAAGGAGAATCCAAGACCTTGGTGCCCTCCGCCATGCCCTTAAAACTTTCTTTTTTCATCAAGCCGGGCTCGCTTAACATATTTTTAAATTTTAAATTTTTAATTGGTTTGTCATTTTAAACTGGGGCCAAATTAATATATATTCTTTTAATTGTTCTTAATGTTTGTATTGTATGTTTTTATCTGGCTGTACACCACCCTGAGTCCCTTGGGAGAAGGTGCGGTATATAAATTTGAAATAAAATAAATAAATAAATGCCCGTTGCAGCATTCTTAACAACCGTGTCACTTATTTCACAACTGTGATGCTTCATGTGACTGGATGGGCGTGGCCAGGTAGTCATGTGGCATCGCTTCTTTGCCCTAATGATAGTTTGTTGCAATGGTCATATATCACTTTTTCCAGTGCCATTGTAACTGTCAAGGATTATTTGTACAAAAATACAAAAAGCTTCTTTGCTTGCAAAAAGCTGCCCTAAATACCAATCATTAGATTAGAAATAACTGCAAACTGGAGTTACAAATTGGAGGGTGCCAGAGCACCTTGAGGAATTAACAGCCTGTAGTACAGTGGACTAAAGCACACTGTTATTAACATCTGCTGCTTGCAATTACTGCAAGTTCAAATCTCACCAGGCTCAAGGTTGACTCAGCCTTCCATCCTTTCGAAGGTAGGTGAAATGAGGACCCAGATTGTGGGGGCAATAAACTGACTTTGTATAAATATACAAAAGTATGAAGGCTATTGCTTAACGCATTGTAAACCACCGTGAGTCTCCGGAGAAGGGCGGCATATAAATTAAAACAAACAAAAATAGTTAAAATGCAATGATAACTATCAGCAGCCAACTCTTGCTCATAAAGTGAAATCCTTTAGCAGAGAGGTCATTTAAGCTCTCCAGAATGAAGCAAAGGAGCAAACAGAGTATCTGTTGCTTGTTAAACCAATTAGCAGAACAAATAGACACAGAACTAGTCAGATTTCCAAAGCTACTTCTTTTCAGGAACATTTTTCCTTCCAAACAAAACTGAATAGGGAAAATTATCCCATCACTAAACACAGGATTAAACTTCACCAAAAACCAGTTTTAGACCAAAAGTCAGAAAGGGTATGTAAACTCACGTTTGAATGTCAATCTTTCTAGCTAGCCAAGAAGCCTTGCTGAATGTCACTCATCTTGGTTCCTTGTCCTTTTGTTTTTTTCCACTTTACAGGGTTAATCCTGTAAGGAATTACAACATTTGGTGTTGTTTCCTAGCCTAATCTTTATTGCCCTGCTTACAGAAACTGCCTCTCCGGCAGCATGCCTAGACTTCCGGTTCCGGAGGTTCTCAGAGGTTTTTTTTTGCTTGACTTTCTTAAAGGGGAAGGGTTGTTTTAAGCTTTTTACACCACTGTTGGGAGGAAATACTCCCCTGTTGGAGTTCTTCCAGCCAGGGTGCAATGATCAGCACTTTGAAGAAATAATTGAATAACGAAGCAGAAGCTTTTAATGACAAGGAACCAAGATGAGTACCCTTTCTGACTTTTGGTCTAAAACTGGTTTTTGGTGAAGTTTAATCCTATGTTTAGTGATGGGATAATTTTCCCTATTCAGCTTTGTTTGGAAGGAAAAATGTTAATCTCTGTTCCTGAAAAGAAGCAGCTTTGGAAATCTGACTAGTTCTGTGTCTATTTGTTCTGATAATTGCTTTAACAAGCAACAGATATTCTGTTTGCTCCTTTGCTTCATTCTGGAGAGCTTAAATGACCTCTCTGCTAAAGGGTTTCACTTTATGAGCAAGAGTTGGCTGCTGATAGTTATCATTGCATTTTAACTATTTTAATTCCTCAAGGTGCTCTGGCACCCTCCCTGATTTGTAACTTCAGTTTGCAGGTATTTCTAATCAAATGATTGGCATTTAGGGCAGCTTTTTGCAAGCAAATAAGCTTTTTGTATTTTTGTACAAATAATCCTTGACAGTTACAATGGCACTGGAAAAATGAGCTTTTTTACACTTATGACCATTGCAGCAAACTATCATTAGGGCAAAGAAGCGATGCCACATGACCACCTGGCCACGCCCACCCAGTCACATGATGAGCTAGCCACACCCACCCAGTCACATGACCTTTAAGCCAGGCCCACCCAAATAAGCCACACCCACAGAACTGGTTGTTAAAAAAATTGAATCCCACCACTGGGGCAGGGCCAGTCAGAATTTTTACTACCGGTTCTCCGAACTGCTCAAAATTTCTGCTACCGGTTCTCCAGAACTGGTCAGAACCTGCTGAAACCCACCTCTGCTGCCCAGGCATGACAACTGCAAAAAGCAGAATGTTTAGATGTTTATTTTTAATTTTAGGCATAAGCATGTCAGGTGAATGGACATTTAGGATATCATTAATGTACAGATTGAAGAAATGGGAGCAGGTATCCATCCTTGTCTGGACCCTTGATTGGCATGACTTCTCCCTGTTAGGGCTTGTGAAGATGACAGGATTAGCAGAGATGGCAAAACTGATTTTCTTGATTAGAGAAAGGACAATAATTACATTTATTAGTGACTGAAAACCCCTTATGGACTTTTTGTTGAAACATGAAAAAAATGATCTTGTTATTTATATATTTGATAATGGGAAGGAAGGAACTTGTCAGGCAACCTTAGAGAGAGAGAAGGTAAGATATAAATGCCCTTATTCTCTGCTGTTAAGAAGATCAGAAGCCACATCTCTTTTTCTTTTCTTTCTTTTCTTTCTATTCTCTATTTTTATTTGCATTTTCACTTACATATAATTACTTTTATTTACTTTCCTTACTTTTTTCTTTCATAATTTGTAATGTTTTTCTTCATAATTTCTTCAATATGAATTATATATCTAATTTTCTTTGCTTAGTCCTGCACCCAGGTTCATGTAGGCTGTCAGGACAGAATCAACATCTGTGGGAGGTGAGCTAAGTGCCTCCATCCCACCAAGGCTTGGTCAGAATTAATCTATTGAGTCAAAATAATCCCATCCACTCTGGCCCATTGCAGCAAATATAAATATAATCAAATATTTTAAATATATATAATTTTAGGATACACACATTGTGATATTAGGATTTTTTTTTTTAGTTGACTTTTGTGGTAGACCCCAGAAGCTTCATAGTCCCCAGAGCTGTGCCTGTCATGCCTGACAAAGAATCTTGGCTTTCCGGCTCCAATGGAAGGAGGGAAGCGCATGAGGCCTTTTCCCTGGCTGCCCTGATCCATCAAGAGCACCTCTCCTCTCTGCACCTGCCCCTCTCCTCCCTCATCTTTTTGGCTTAGGCATCAAAGCCTGTTTTTGCAGAGCTTTCAGGGCTGTGGTCATAACTTGGTGCAAAGGCTGTGGCTCCTGGGGGCAGAGCTTCTTTCCAGAGCAGGTAATGTGCGCCTCTTCCCCAGAGGGATCCTGTTGAGGTCTTCTGTGATGTCTAGGATGGATCTCCCCTTTGTCTCTGGAATGAAGAGGTAGGTGAAAAGTCCCATTCCAATGAGCACACCGAAGAAGACGAGGAAGCAGTAGTGGCCAAGGGCCTCCTAAGGACAGAAAATCAGAAGTAAGGATGAGTTTCTTGGCTGAGGTTTAGAGAGGAGACTGAGGTGCAACTGAGGTCTTCCTGGACTCTAGGAAGGGTAAGAATTTCCCATGGGTAAAGGTGACAGATTCACTGTCTAACCTCAGTTCACTCTGGACTTTCTGAATGAAATCAAGACACTTTCTGGTTTTCTCAAGAAAGACTCCCTTCCCAGAACCACAATCTCGCCTGCATAGTTGTTTGGGGCTGAAGGAGGAAAACACTGGAGAATTGAAAACCTAATTAAATCCAAGCCACTGAGTGAATCTGATGGACAACGGGTGAGTTGGACAACAAGAAAGTCCTTTTTACCCATCACGTAGGCTCCAAGAATGAGTGGACAAAGTGCTCAGTGGCTCAAACTAAAAAGAGGTTGGACCAATTCAAGAGAGCTCAGAAAGGCCTGGACATGGATGGATGTGTAGCTGAAAGTCAGGAGCAGCACAGGTCCTTTCTGGAGGCAGGAACCCAGGGGTGAAATTCAACCGGTTTGGACTGAATCATGCATACTGGTAGCTGCGATTTTAAATGGTTCGCTGAACTGGTAAAAAACACCCCTGGTTGGCCCACCCCCACTCGCTTGCCTTGGCAAGCTGGCCACGGGGACCAGCAGGAAGGCCCCGTGGAAGGCAGGCAAGCAAGTATGTTGGGGCCACCCTGCCACAGGGAAGGGAGCTAGCAACCTACTCCCTTCCCCGCAGCCTTGCCATGCTTGCCTGCCTTCCACGCAGCCTTCCCGGCGGTCCCCCATGTCCGCTTGCCTTCCGAGATTTGGTCCCACATCCAGCCCTTGATGGGAGACTCCTCGCTTCCGGGCAGACCCACCCAGAGGGTGGGCGGCCAGCCCTTGGGGGAGCCACAGCCGCTGTGCTGGGTCTGAGAGGGGCAGCTGCAGCAGTACCTCATTTGCAGCCCCAGGACATCCACCCTCCCTCCTGGAGCATCTAAGCCCCCCCCCAGCTCACCTTCGCCTCTGCAGCCTGCTGGCCCCTTGGGGCAGCGCAAATACCACTTTTGCCCTTCTCTTTCTGAGCACAGCACTTCTGCTTGTTGGGCTGCTTCCCTCCAAAAGCTCTGTGGCCGGCTGCTTTGTTTTTTCCCTCTTTTTGGGAGGCTCATGGGAGGCTTGCACAGCGGCTCCGGCACTGGCATGGGGGAGGCAGGCAATCCAGACACCCTGTGCTAGTGCTTGTTTGGTGCAGCTGCAGGCAAGCCAAGAGACAGTGGGACTAAGGGGCTGGTGCATTGGGATCGCCTCTGCCTCCACCTTCTGCTAGGGCCATCATGCAAGCCTCCCATGAGGAAAAAGAGGGAAAAAGCAAAGCAGCTGCCAGCTTCGGGAAGTGGCCCAACCGGCGCCATGCCCAGAAAGAGACAGGCAAAAGTCATTCTGCGCTGAAGCAGAGGCATTCCGAGCCTTCAGCGTATCCCAGGATTGCAATGCTGAAGGTTTGGAATGCAGCTTTTTCCGCGAACGGCAGGAAAATGGGGAGGGAGATTTTCCTGCCTACCATTCTTCCCTCAGTCCATGCTCAGCTTGAGGAATGGATGACAGGCAGGAAAACCCCCCTCCCCATTTTCCTGCCTTTCGTGAAAAAGGCTCCATTCTGAACCTTCAGCGTATCCCAGGATTGCAACGCTGAAAGCTTAGAATGGAGCCGTTTTCATGGGAAGGATGGTAGGCAGGATAATTCCCCTCCCTATTTTCCTGCTATTTGCGACAAGGAGTGGCTGGGATGGGAGGGGCCAGGTGAGGCGCCCCTCGACGTGAGTGATGTCGAGTTGGCCACGCCCACCAAGCCACACCTACAGAACTGGTAGGGAAAAAATTTTAATTTCACCCCCGCAGGAACCTGGTAGCTGAAGGAAGCATTGAAGACATTTTCAACCTTCCTCCAAGCAACAAAGCAGAACAGGGAAGCAGGCAGAGGAAAGAGGCAGAGGGAGAAAGTCAAATTCTTCTGGGGTTTTCGGCTGTCAATTCTTTAATCCAGGGGAATGATTACTCCTTGGGTGACAGTATCACCCCAGCTTTCACTTCCTCATGTCTCAGGGAAGCAGGTATTTTAGTGCGAATTCTTTGAACACCCTCACTTGCTTCTCCCCACAGAGTGGTAGTTGAAGAGCCACTTAAAGTAGTCGAAGTGGGGTGCAGCCTCCCTGAGGCAAATCTTCCCATGGGTGCCAGCTGCTGCTGTTGCCACCAGTGCAGGTGGTGATGACAATGATTAGATTTTTATCCTGCCTTTTTGTACACTTTGGGTCTCAAAATCTTATGTTCTCCTTATTAATTATTGATTGATTTTAAAAGGTTTCTTTCATGCTCTTTCTCCAGCAGCTCCAAGCAGTTTTACTTTATCTCTAGAGCCACACTCTGTGAGGAAGGTTAGGCTGAGGGTGTTTGACTGGCTTAACTGCTGGTCAGTCAGGTCCCATTTGAATGATGCTCTCTAAAGTGCTTTGGAGCTCGAAAGTCAAAATGGGAAAGAAGGAAAGGAAGACCAGAGTCTTCATTTGGGCAAAGAAGAAGGGTAGGTAGGGAACCCTCTTTGGAAATGATTGAAAGAAACAGTAAAAAATGCTGTATTGAGCTGCTCTTTTTAAGACTCTTGAAGTACAGTAGAAGCAAATCCAAATGATATTCTTTAAAGTGAACACATTTCTCTGAAATTAAGAATACCGTATTTTCAGAGTATAAGACACACCTTTTTTCCCAGAAAAAGAGGGTGAAAATCTGGGTGCGTCTTATACTCCGAATGTAGCCCTGCCCAGCTTCTCAAACGGAGGTTTCAGAAGCTGAAAAAAGCATCATAAATGAAGCTTCAGAAAAGCCCTCAAACAGAGCTTCAAAGGCTTTTTTTCTGAAGCTCTGTTTCAGAGGCTTTCAGAGGCAAGAAAAGAAAGTTTTTTTTGAAATGGAGTTTCAGAAGTTTCAGAGGCAGAAAAAAAAGTAAAAAAAAATCAAGGCACAGAGCTCACAACCAAGGAACCTGTTGCTAAAATTCACCTCTGGGAACAGCTGATAGGGGGTATTCCGGGAGGCCGATCCATCTGCCAATCAGCTTTTTTCTTATTTTCCTCCCCAAAAACTAAGGTGCATCTTATACTTCAAAAAAATACGGTAATAAGAATGTTTTGAAATGGTTCATTGGAAATCAGCTTTAAAATCAATCAGCAAGATACATGATACATACAAGATACATACATGATTCATGTTATTATTTTAATTAATTTCTCCTTCCCTGTGGACTCATGGCCTTCAGTCCAACTTACCACCACAAAGGGAAAGCCTATGCCGGTGATAAAGAGGCCCAACCAGCTGAACGAGCCAGCCACGGCAAGGGCGGATGGTCGTGCATCAGGACGGAAAATCTCCACCATGACAGAGAAGATGGCACCAGCTGAAAGAAGAGACAGCCATAGGATGTCAAGAGTCTCTTTCCTTGCAGGATTCATGTTCCATGCTCCTGAGCAGCCCTGGGTCCCTTGTGCCCCTCCCTGTCAGAGCTCACCATGGCCAGGCGTGCATGAAACAGCTTGCTGAGACTGCTCCCGGCACACTTACGAGATCGCCTTCTGCCACCGATAGCCTCCCACCGGCCAATACGCTCCCACAGAGAGGGACTCCTCAGAGTGCCGTCAGTCAAACAATGTCGACTGGCGACCCCCAGGGGCAGACCCTTCTCTGTGGGGGCACCTGCTGTCTGGAATGAATTGCCCCCGGGAGGAACCTACCACTGCTCGAGATCCATTCCTCCCCTAAAAGGACCTAACAGTAAAGAATGCAATGATGAAGCAGTTAAAGCAAACCTCTTTAACACATTCTTCGGCTCAGTCTTTGTAAACAGCAATGGCTCATGCCCAACATTTCCTAGTCATACCACTAATAACTACAACAATCTAACACAAATAGATTTCACAGAAGATAACGTTGAAAAGGCACTACGCAGACTAAAACCATCTCTATCTATTGGACCTGATGGACTATGTGCATACTTCTTAAAAAAGCGTTCCACTGCTATAGCAGAACCCTTAAGCATAATTTTGAAAAATCTTTCAGGACCAGCTCCCTATCCAACCTATTGTCAGATCCCTAAAAGTGATACTGCCATTCAATCGGAGGAGGGGGGACACTTGGATTTGATTCACTAGCATTGCCTATGTCAACAGATATTTTACAACCTATATCCTGGCGCCAAAGAGCCCTGAGATCCCCTTTATCTGCAGGAATTTTTATTTATTTATTTATTTATTTATTATATTTCTATACCGCCTTTCTCCCGTAGGACTCAAGGCAGTGTACAGTCAAGAAAAATATAGACACACAAACATCATAAAATTGCTAATTAAAATTGTTACTTAGTTTGGTCAATTAAATAAAACCCAGAATTAGATAACATTTAAAAAATCATTTGCATGTTTGTATGTTTAGCCCTGCCTGTTGGAACATCAGGGTCTTGAGGGCACGGCGGAAAGCACGGAGATTAGGGATATTCCGTATCTCCGGGGGCAGTTCATTCCAAAGGGTTGGAGCCCCCACAGAGAAGGCCCTCCCCCTGGGAGTCGCCAGTCGACATAATTTGACTGACGGTACCCTGAGTAGTCCCTCCCTGTGAGAACGAACTGGTCGGTGGGAGGCTATTGGTGGCAAAAGACGGTCTCGTAGGTACCCAGGTCCTAAGCCATGGAGCGCTTTAAAGGTGATAACTAACACCTTGAATCGCACCCGGAAGACCACCGGGAGCCAGTGCAGCTCGCGTAGGAGAGGTGTTACATGGGCGTAATGAGCTGCGCCCATAATCACCCGCGCGGCTACGTTCTGGACCAGTTGGAGCCTCCGGGTGCTTTTCAAGGGGAGCCCCATGTAGAGAGCATTACAGTAGTCCATACGGGAGGTAACTAGGGCATGAGTGACCGTGCGCAAGGCGTCCCGATCCAGAAAGGGACGCAACTGGCGGATCAGGCGAACCTGATAAAAGGCACCCCTGGCCACAGCCGTCAAATGATCTTCTAAAGATAACCGTGAATCCAGGAGGACACCCAAGTTGCGGGCCCTCTCTGTGGGGAGCAAGATCTCATCCCCTATTGTCAGTGATGGTACCAGCTGACTATACCGGGACGCCGGAAGCCACAGCCACTCGGTCTTGGAGGGGTTGAGTCTGAGCTTGTTTCTCCCCATCCAAATCCGCATGGCCTCCAGGCAACGGGACATCACAGCAAGGGCATCATTGGGGTGGTCTGGGGTGGAGATGTATAGCTGTGTGTCATCAGCATACTGATGAACACTCACCCCAAAACCACGGATGATCTCACCTAGCGGTTTTACATAAATGTTGAACAGAAGGGGTGAGAGGACTGACCCTTGCGGCACCCCACAAATAAGGTGCCTCGAGGTCGACCTCTGCCCCCCTGCCAACACAAACTGCGAACGGTCAGAGAGGAAGGAGGAGATATGATAGCCATGTGGGTTGTTTCACTTTAAAGGATAATGGTGGGAATGCATGTGTGTTCGGGTTCTCAGAGAAACTAGTAAAGAAAACATCTTCACATTTATGTATTGGCTAAAATCTGCATTCTGACTTAAAGGGAGGGGTCTCTACCACTTTAATCCTACTGAAAGAAAGCAAGATCTGCAAAACAGTCAACCCAGAGAAGCAATCTTCGCTCTACTGAGGGGACCCTGCAAATCATGTCTGAACGAAGCAGAGAACTGGGAGAAACCGATTGCTGGGGGGAGACAGCAATTGCCACCCAGTCGGATGCCTGTTTCATACACCCCATCGGAGAGGATGAGGTAATCCTGGAGAATCCTGAAAAGCCCTGCTGGTCAATTGGCATCGGGAAGAAAGATAGCTGGGATGAGAGATCCAGAAGAGTCACCCTCAGCCTTGGCAACCGAAAACCGGGGTGGAAACTGGAACTAGAAGCCCTTTCTGACTGGGGGGGATGACTGAAGCACCACTTCTTATCTGAAGAGGCATATAACCCAATTGGTGGTTGAAACTTTGGAAAACCTCAACATCCGAAGAGCCAGGACAACAACCAAAGGGCGTGGAAAGGGCAGCAGTCGCGGATGATGCCACGGGAGGCAACCCCCTCCTGGAGCCTGCCTATCGAGCAGATGGTGCCGCAGCAGCAGGAAAAGACCCAGCAACCCCTCCCCCTCAGGCTGCACACACACCGACGCCCATTCCCAACCAGCCTCGAGTCCCGCAACTGGAAAGAAAAACTCCCCCCCTTGGGGTGAAGTTTGATAGGAATTCGCAGCAATTAGGATTCTTTGTGGCACACGTGCTCACCTACATGCAAGAATATAGGCGTGATTTCCAAACCCAAGGCTCCCGAGTGCGAGTTGTGACCCTAGCCCTACAGGGTGCCGCTGCCAGATGGATGGTGACCCTGCATAACGCCAATGCACCAGAACTGCGGGATTTTGACCGTTTTATGATGGCCCTGTGATGTCAGTTTGAGGAACCACTAGCAGATCGCAAAGCACACAACTGCATTAAGGTGGTGAAGCAGGGGCGACGGCCAGTAGCAGAATATAGTGAAGAATTCCGGGACCTCGCGTGTTGTGTGCACTGGCCAGAAGATATTTTGGTGAGCTGTTTCAAGGACGGGCTGAGTGATGATCTATGCAATGCCTGCATGGCCCGAGGTCACCGAATGACCTACCATAATGAATGGTATGTCACCGCCGAAGAAGCTGAGATCAATATGGCCAGAAACCAGTATCGAGCGGGGCGAGCATGGAAGAAATCCCCACCCCAATGGAAGCAAGAACCCCTCAAACCACAAACTGCATTCTCTCCGAGATCTTCAGCCTATTTCAAATGTGGAAAAGAGGGGCACCGAGCTGCAGAGTGTCGTTCACAAACACCCGCCCGGAACCACTCACTGGGGGAGAACTCTGCAAAACCGGGTCAGCGTGGGAAGGAGACTGCCCTTAAGAGCAGGGAGACCGTTGAAATTCCATCCTCTAACCTCTTTAGGGAGGAAACCCTGGCATCTGAACAGGAGGAATCACACTCATTCGGAAGCGATCCAGATGATGAACCACTGGTAAGCAAACCAATTAAACCACTTACCCTCCCCTTAAGACTATTTATCCCAAACCAGGACAGGAAGATAAATATCTCCACTCTAGTGGATTCAGGGTGCACCTGTTGTTTGAGCAGCCCAACTCTAGTAGGGAAATTAGGGATTAATGTAAGAAAGCTGAAAAATCCCATCGCGTTCTGCCAACTAGATGGGTCAACAGCAGGAGGGGAGCCAACTTCTTTTGCTACCGAGCCTCTACATATAGGCATTGGAAGCCACAAGGAAATGCTTACATTTATAGTGGCTCCTGGCATGGAATGGCCATTGGTTCTGGGCCTTGCATGGCTGAAAAAATGGAACCCAAAAATCAATTGGAAACAAGGCATCATAAAATTTCAGGTGAATGTGACTTTTGCTGAGAATCCATATAAAGGAACTGAGGGGGCAGAGAATCAAGAAACATGCCTGGTCACGCCATACCAACTGAGGGCATACCCATAGAATACAAGGATTTAGCTGAGGTTTTTAGCGAAAAAGCCTCAGATGAGCTCCCCCACCTACCGCGCCACTGACTGTGCAATAGAAATCTTACCTGGCGTGAAACTCCCTAAACCCAAGATGTACAGCATGTCACTGAGGGAGTTGGAAGCGCTGAAAACATTTATTGAGAAAAACCTAGCAAGGGGTTTCATCGAACCAGCCCGACCAAAAATTGCAGCTCCAGTGCTCTTTAGAGAGAAAAAAGATGGCTCAAAACATCTCTACGTTGATTTTCATAATTTGAATACTATCAGTGTAGAGAACATGTATCCCCTCCCCCTTATGAAAGATATGTTAGTACACCTCGCTAAAGGGAAAATTTGTTCAAAGCTGGACTTAAGGGAGACTTACACCGGGTCAGAATTAAGGAGGGGGATGAGTGGAAAACGGCATTTAACACACCCCTTGGCTGCTACCAATTCAAGGTGCTCCCCTTTGGGTTGCAAGGAGCTCCTGCAGTGTTTATGCAGTTAATAAATAAAGTGCTGCATCAGCATTTATATAAGGGGGTTCTGGTCTATTTGGATGACATTTTAATCTATACCAAGACCAAAGCAGAACATGTAAAACTAGTCAGGGCAGTTTTAAACAAACTTCGCTCTGCCAAACTTTATGCTAAACTTTCCAAATGTGAATTCCATCAAGGGCCTTGATAGTACAGGGGTTTAGTGCACCCTGTCATTAACACAGCTGCCTGCAATTTCTGCTGGTTCGAATCTCTCCAAGGCTCAAGGTTGACTCAGCCTTCCATCCTTTCTAAGGTAGGTGAAATGAGGACCCAGTTTGTGGGGGCAATAAGCTGACTTTGTATAAAATATACAAAAGGATGAAGGCTATTGCTTAACGCATTGTAAGCCGCCCTGAGTCTCCGGAGAAGGGCGGCATATAAATCAAATTAAAAAAAAAAAAAAAAAGAGAGAAGATTGACTATTTGGGACACCGCATTTCACACCAGGGGATTGAGATGGATCCTCTAAAAGTGCAGGCTGTACTTGATTGGGACCCTCCACGCACGCGTAAACAGTTACAGAGCTTCCTGCGTTTTGCCAACTTTTACCGTCACTTTATCCCTGCTTTCACCCAGATTGCCCTCCCCATCACCAAGCTCTTAAAGATGAAAGGGGAGGACAATCCAAAACCAAAGCAGCCATTGAACTGGACTATGGAATGCCAGGCGACATTTGAAAAACTTAAACGGCTGTTCTCGGCAGAACCAATTCTAAAACACCCAGACACGGAGAAACATTTGTCATACAAGCAGATGCCAGCGATGTGGCAATAGGAGCGGTCCTGCTTCAGAAGAATGAGCAAGTCCAACTACAACCCTGCGCTTACACATCCAAAAAGTTGAATGAGACTGAGCAAAGGTGGGCCATTTGGGAGAAAGAGGCATATGCAGTTCGTTGGGTGTTGTTAACCTGGAGGCACTTCCTAAAAGGTAGTAAGTCTGGACTGATCATAAAAATCTAGAAGCCCTAAAGACCCCAAGGAAACTCTCCCCAAAACAAGTACGATGGGCTCAGTACTTTAAATGGTTTGATTTTACTCTAAAATATCTCCCGGGGGGGAAAAACTTTCTGGTGGATGCGCTATCCAGAAAACCGCAATACAATAGTGTAAAGCCAGACGTAATCAAACCCATAGTACAAAACAATCAACTAGCTGCTAAAGTTGTCACCAGATCCCAGGCAAAACAAGAGTCATTGACAGGCAATGACACCACCCAAAATTTTAAACAAGCATTGGCCACTGATGAATGGTTGTTTTTTTCCCCCATTTTTTATTTGAAAATACAAACTAAACAAAACAAATCACAACAAAACATACAAAACATGTAATATTCTTTGTCTTTTAAGATTTTAGTGTTCATCATCCATCTCTTCTTCTTCCGATAGCCTTTCCAAATTATTTTTAGCGGACTATGATCTGCCCATATGTTTGTCATTATTTCTATTTCTTCTAGGTCTTTCCTAAGGTCCATTGTCATCCAGGCCATATCTATCCTGGACCAGGATAGATGTGGATTGGAGTAGAACATATACTGTTTTTTTTTTTCTTTATTTATTTCCCTCCAAGTGTCCTGAAGGCATAATTCTTGCGCCATTTCCTTAAAGGTATCTGGAAGGGCCTTTTTCCTAGTTTTATTTTTCCTAGTACTTCAATATCTTTTTCTGTGTCTGAAATTGCATTAAAGTCGCCTACAAAGCAGATATTCTCGTAATCCAAGTCTTTTACTTTGTTATGTATGTTTTTGAAGAAGGCATGTTGATTCTCATTTATTGTTTTTAATTCTGTTTGTATTTCGATCATTAGAACTCTTCCCTCATCATCTGCATATACCTGTTTTGTTTTTAGATGTTTTCTAATGTAAACTGCAATGCGTCTTTTTTTTGTTCTGCTAGTGAGGTGTAAAGGTTTCCTAATCTTGTGTTTTCTAATATCTTTTGGTGTTGTTTTTTGATATGCACTTCCTGTAAATTAATTATGTCCATCTCCAATTTTTGTAGTTTGGTAAATGTCCGGGTTCTTTTGATTGGGGCGCTTAATCCGTTTATGTTGATTGAAATCATTTTTATTTCCTGTTCCATTTTTCTTCCTATTTATTTGTTGTCTTTAGTTTCCTTGTGTTTCTTGTTATTCTTTGTGTTTTTCCCCTTGCTCCTTCTCTCTCCATTTTTTCTCTTTCCAGTCTTCTCTTCTCCTCTTGTTCCTCTTCTGTTTCTTCTATGGGTTGTTCTTCCTGGCTCTTATTTTCCTATTCCTCTCTGGATTCTTGGTCTTCTTCCAGGCCAAAGTATTGGTCGAAAAACTCCTGGGCTCCTTCCAGGTTGTATATCTTAATTTTCTTGTCCTGCCACAAAATTAAAATGCCATCTGGTAGTAGCCAACAGAACATCACTTTGTGTTTATTTAGTTGTGATGTGAGGAAGTTGTAGTTTTTCCTCTGGTCCCTTACGCATCTTGGAATTTGTTTCAATGTTATTATTTCCTTCCTTTGTAAACAATTGCCTCCTCTCTCATTTTTCTATATATCTCCTCTTTTATCGTTTTCTTTGTAAATCGAACGTGCACTTCTTTTGGCAGTTTGTTCCTACGTGCATAGTTGGTGTGCACCCTGTAAACTTCATCGATATCCCTTTGTATGTGATCTTTATCTCTCTGTGTTGTTTCAGCCAAAATCTCCATCATAATCTGAAAGAGCCTTGATAGCAGTTACTTGCAATTACTGCTGGTTCGAATCTCTCCAAGGCTCAAGGTTGACTCAGCCTTCCATCCTTTCTAAGGTAGGTGAAATGAGGACCCAGTTTGTGGGGGCAATAAGCTGACTTTGTATAAATATACAAAAGTATGAAGGCTATTGCTTAACGCATTGTAAGCCGCCCTGAGTCTCTGGAGAAGGGCGGCATATAAATCAAATTTAAAAAAAAAATAATAATCTCTCTCAGGTCTTCCTCTTTGGTTTCTGCTATGTTCTGGAACCTTAAGTAAAATGATGCCTTCTCCATTTCCAAGAAAGTAAGTGAGTCTTCCAGCTCTCGATTACTTGCCATCTGTTGTTGTTCCAGCATTTCTACGTTCTTGACCGTCTGTTCCATTTTATGTTCTGTCTTTTGAATCCTTTGTTTGTTTTTGGCAATGTTCTGTTGGATCCTTTCTATCTTGTCATCCATTTTCTTTATGTTGTCATTTATCTCTCCCACATCAGATTTCAAATCGTCATGATTTCTTTTTATCTCCTCGTGGTTATTAGCAATCGATTCCTGAGTCTTATTCCTGTATCATTGCCAGGACTGACTGGATATTTTGTATGCTGGAAATGGAACCTGTCTTTTCTTTTTCTGTTACAAGCATTGTTTCTATAGATCTCTGCTGAGCAGGAGATGCTGTAAGGGAGGCTTGAGTTGAAGTTATTTTCTTGTTTGCTTTGGTTATAGTAGTTGTTCCGGTACTTCTTTGAGTGAGGGTTACTTCCCCCACTCTTTGAAAGAGGCAGTGGTGAGGCCTCTCCTCAAGAAGCCTTCCCTGGACCTGGCTGTATTAGCAAATTATTGCCCAGTGGTGGCGCAACAACTGCCCCAGTACCTGGATGAAGCCGATTATCTAGATCCATCCCAGTCCGGCTTCAGGCCAGGGCACAGCACGGAAATGGCACTGGTCGCATTGGTTGATGATCTCTGGAGGGCTCGGGACAGGGGTCCTATTAAATCTCTCAGCGGCTTTTGATACCATCGATATCATGCTGCGACGATTGGAGGGGGGGCACTGTGTTGCGGTGGTTCTCCTCCTTCCTCTCCGACCGTGTGCAGTTTGTGTTGGCAGGGGGGCAGAGGTAGACCCCGAGGCGCCTTGTATATGGAGTGCTGCAAGGGTCAGTCCTCTCGCCCCTTCTGTTCAACATTTATGTGAAGCCGCTGGGCGAGATCATCCGTGGTTTCAGTATGCTGACGACACTCAGCTGTACATCTCCACCCCTGACCACCCCAATGATGCCCTTGACATGATGTCCCGGTGCCTGGAGGCCGTGCGGATCTGGATGGAGAGAAACAGGCTCAAACTCAAACCCTCCAAGACTGAGTGGCTGTGCGCCATCGCTGACCGGTATAGTCAGCTGGCGCCATCGTAAGACCCTGGCCCCCTCAGAGAGGCTCGCAACTTGGGTGCTCTCCTGGATGCACAGCTGTCTTTGGAAGATCACATGACAGCTGTGGCCAGGGGAGTTTTCTATCGGGTTCGCCTGATGCACCAGTTGCGTCCCTTTCTGGACCGGGATGCCCTGTGCATGGTCACTCAGGCCCTCGTCACATCCCATCTGGACTACTGCAATGCTCTCTACGTGGGGCTCCCAGCTGGTCCAGATTGCGGCCACGCGGGTGGTTATGGGTGCGACTCGGCACACCCATGTAACACCCCTCCTGCACGAGCTGCACTGGCTCCCGTTGGTCTTCTGAGTGCGATTTAAGGTGTTGGTCACCACCTTTAAAGCACTCCATAGCTTAGGACCAGGGTACATATGAGACCGCCTTCTGCCATCAACAACCTCCCCCAGTGGTTATCTATATATTATCATATATGGTGGACTTGTAAAAAAGTTAAAGCATTTTGGATTAAAATATGGTGGATTATCCAAAATATTCTTAAAAAGAAGATAAAGTTTACTCCACAATTGTTTTTGTTGGGTATAATCACAGATTGTACAGTTATAGAGACAAAATTGATTTTAAATTTAACAACTGCAGCTAGACTTTTGGTGGCGCAATACTGGAAGAAGGAAGAATTGTCTACTATTGAAGAATGGACATTAAAAGTGGCAAATTTGGCAGAAATGGTGAAAATTTCAGCATACTTGAAAGATCATTCACAAGAAAGATATATATCGGAATGGAGAAGATGGATTGATTACATTCAAAACAAATATTGAACTAAAAAGTATCAAATAGCTTATGAATGAATAGAAAAGTTAAGTATGTATATTTAATTAAGTAAAAGGCGAGTTAAAGTGTCGAGGGGGGGATAGGAATCTGTACTTAGTTAGCTTAGCATAGCATAAGATTGTTAATTGTTTTACCCTGTATTTTGTTCTGGGAAGTCTGGGGGGGGGAAGGAAGGGAGGGGGGAGAAGGGGAAATATTTGAAAAAAAATTGTTTTTCTTTTTTGTAAAACTTTTCAATAAAAAAAAAGGAAGGGAAAAAAAAAACAACCTCCCACCGGCCAATATGCTCCCACAGAGAGGGGCTCCTCAGGGTGCCGTCGGCCAAACAATGGTGACTGGTGACACCCAGGGGGACAGCCTTCTCTGTGGGGGCACCAGCCCTTTGGAATGAGCTGCCCCTAGAGCAGCGGTTCTCAACCTAGGGGTCGCGACCCCTTTGGGGGTCGAACGGCCATTTCACAGGGGTCGCCAAAGCCCTCTCTCGCCCCCCCATGCCTTCACTCACCCTCACTCACTGCTCTATTGGATCGCCGGCCGTTCGCTTACCCCGCCCACTCCCAATCTATTGCTGCCTCCTGAGTCCCAGCTGATGGCTAGAGGAAAAAAAACTGTTTAAATTCTTGCCATGGGGCTTCAAAGGGCCGCCCTATAGCCAGTGGTGAGATTCTGCGTTTGTTAAATTGCTGGCTTGCCCCGCCCCTCCGCACCACTAATTATTGCCAATAAATTGAGCCAGCAATTTAACAAACGGTTCAGTGTTTTTTTGTAATTTCATTGGCCCGTGGAGCTTCAGCATAGGCTAATTAGCCCTCGATTAGATCGGCTCCCGACTCTCAGCTGATTTGCTCTCAGCTGTTTTGCTCAGGGCTCTGCTGCTTGCTGGAGCAGATTTTTTTTCCCCTAGCTATGCTGAAACACGAAACTGAAAGTAAAGCAGGCTGTTGGCTTTGCTGTTGCTGCAACGTTGGAAAATTAGGCAGGCAGATTTCTTTTCTTTTTTCTCACCAAAAAAGGTAGGTGCAAACAATGGGAAATTTAGGGGAAAAGAGGAGAGTTCAAGATTTTAAAACACAAAAGAAAAAAAGCTCTATTTAACTAGGGAATTGTAATAATTGAGATACTATTAATTGTATATTGTGTTGAAAGCAGAAATGGTTAAGTTGTGGTTTGGAGGAATGTATGGGGGAAATTATTTGGTTTATTATTATTGGTAAATATAATTAATTGATTTGTAAGAAATTGGATTGCATTGAAATAATTGGAATATTCATGTTCATATTGATTAATATACAAAAAAGGTAGTTATATAACTAATTGATTTATATTAAAATGTTGAATTTATATTAAACAACTGTAATATTACATAATTAACCAATGTGAGGATGGATATAAAAATAGATGACAATGGGAAGGGGTATAATATAGAATAGAAGGGAAAAATTGAATTTGATTAAGATTAGAGATAAGGATGAAGGTTAATATTGGGTTTTTACAAAAATAGATGAGGAATAAGTATGGCAAAAAGGAAATATAGAAATTGTAAATTTAATTGAAATGACTAAACACTGTTTAAATTTGTGAACCGGCCAAATACTCTGTTTTTGTTTTTGTTTTTTGTTTTTGTTTTTTTAAATTTGATTTATATGCCGCCCTTCTCCGGAGACTCAGGGCGGCTTACAGTGCGTTAAGCAATAGCCTTCATACTTTTGTATATTTATACAAAGTCAGCTTATTGCCCCCACAAACTGGGTCCTCATTTAACCTACCTTAGAAAGGATGGAAGGCTGAGTCAACCTTGAGCCTGGTAAGATTCGAACCTGCAGAAATTGCAGGCAGCTGTGTTAATAACAGGGTGCATTAAACCACTGTACTACCAAGGCTCATGTTCAAAGTGTTGGAAGAAATCTCCTTCTAGGTTCTGCTCCAAGTGGGGAAAAAGACACTGGAAACATGGAGACTGCTTGGAAAGATGGTTTAATGGTGGACAGGATCACATGGCTTGAGTTCCTGAACAGAAAAGGGCAGATACTGAGCCAGGCTAAGATTCGATATTGGGATAAAACTCAAATATTAGAAATCCAAATCTTTGGTCAAGACAGAAGTGCCTCTCCCGTGCCAAGGTGCTGAGATGACAAACGGTATTTGATGTAGGTACAGAATTGTAAAAGGGCAAACTGACCCTAACCAGATACATTCTGTTGTTTAATGTTTATTGTACCCCAAATGTCATGTAGATTTCAGAGAGAAAATACTGTTTCCCTTACTGTCCTCTTTACTGCTTGTGAGGCGTCTTCTAGCCTCTTATCTCCTTTTGTTATGTCTTGAGCTCCGGAGCTGAAAACCTGAGCCTGTGGGAACAGGGCTGTTATGTCTTTCCTAGAGATAGATTAAAGGGTAGCTTCTACGTGTGAAATGCATCACTCTCTGTAATAATTTTGCCTTTAAACTGTATAAATACATGGCCAGAAGAAGCCATCGGCGTTCAGACCCTTAGCTGTCTTTGGACTGTTTGAACCTTGCGCAAATAAACTCTTTCCTGCATTGAAGAGCTTGCCCAGTCCGTTATTTTGTCTACAACAGCTGGCGACTCCGCCGGGACTAGGTGCAAGGCGATATTTCGCTGAGGACCGTTTCGACCCCTCGGGACCATCGGGAGGTCGCTCCTGAACATTCTCCAGGCGCCACGGAGATACATCTCCGGGAGACAGCCGCGATAACCCTGTGGGCCCGACGGTGCTCTGATCGAGTCCAAGAACCCTGCGGTGCAGGAAAGGTGGTCTGAACAAATTCCTGGCCAGGAATCTACGGAGTGGGAGCGTTTTAAGTAAGTATATTGTAAAAGAATTGTACCTGCTTCATTTGAAAGCAGAAGGAGGGAATTGATCACTCCCTCGGACTCGGGGTAGGCTACCCTAATGAAGTCCATGTCAGGTTGTGTGGGTGGTTAAGCCGTCGCATTTCTCATTAGTGGCTGTGAGTTTCCGGGGCTATGAGTCGACGGCAGTGTGGTAGAAGGGATGGGGTTCAGAGCGTGCCAAATACTCCGTTGGCATGCATGTTAAAAGGTTTTGACAAGTATTTTAGCAACCCTTCCTATCCGAAAGGATCAAAGGATCAATTAAAATTCTTATGTAAACATGTGTGGCCACAAAGGGAGATGGGCTGACCCCCTCCCCCTCAGGGATGGTTAAGGGAAGAAACAGTGGATAAGTTGTGGGGAGTGATTGCAGTGAATCAGGATAAATATCCTGATCAATTTCAATATATTGATCAATGGGTGAGAGCCCTGTTGAAAAAAGCTGAGGATTTATTGCAATGTAGGGCTGAAACAGTCGGGTTATGTGTATCTGAGCAGGCAGGAAAAGTAAGGGGGCTGCTGGAGGGAGCGGAGGAGGAAATCAGAGGCGTATGAGTGATCCTGGCGTGAAGTCAAAAGTCAAGGGGAGTCATTCGCCTAGAGGTAGCAGTCAGAGTGAGGGAGAGGAGGATGATGATGATGATGAGGAGGAGGATTTGGAGGCTGTGGGGGCTGTAGGTGGAGAAGAAAGAGCAGGAGGCACGGATGAATAAATAGGCTGATTTGTTGGCAGGAGCACTGCGAAGTGGGATGCAAGGGGGTTTTTCTCCCCCCCTTCCTTTGGAGGGGAGAAAGAGGAAAAGAGATGCTTTTAAAACTTTTTTTCTCCTTTCTGGTGGTTGTCTGGTTTTTTTTAAAACAAAATAGGCTGTACACCGCCCTGAGTCCTTCGGGAGAAGGGTGGTATAGAAATAAAATTATTTGGGAAAAGGAATTACTTGGAAAAAGGAATGCCCAAGACAGATGGTGAGAAGTAGAGGGATGAGAAGAGCGGATTTTGGGTCAGGGATGCGTGGGCAGTTTGCAGGGAGAAGGGGAGAACGAGGACAGAGGAGAGGTTTGAGTATAAGTTCAGGTTGGGGTTTCGGTAGAGGATTTGGAGAGGGCGCAGGGCAGCAGAAAGCGGAAAGTATTGGATTGGCAGACATGACTTGGTCAGATTGAGGGGGACCAGGCTTGGAAGAACCCCCGCCTGAGCCATTAGTTACAATGAAAATAGGGGGTCAGTACAGAACGTTTTTGGTAAATATGGGAGCAGGAAGATCAGTTGTAAATAAGCAGATTGCAGCCCCCCGGATCCCATAAAATCCAGGTTCAGGGGGTATCAGGACGGATTATGGGGCGGCAGGTCTTGAAATCAGAGATGTGTGATTTTAAGGAAGCTGAAATCCAGTATGAATTTTTGTACATTCCTGAGTGCCCTATTCCATTGCTAGGCAGGGATATGCTGAGCAAATTAGGGGCAACAATTTCTTTTGATGAAGATAGTTAGAGAATGACCATAAGGCATTCTCCGGAGGAGATTTGGAGGTTGTTTGATGTGCGCTGAGGATAACCTGCCGGGTTTTGCAGCTCGTCACCCTCCAGTGGGGGTGGAACTAAAACCTGGAGTGGAGTCTGTGAGTATAAGGCAGCGTCCCGTTTCTTGGGAAGCTATTTGTGCTATTTATGAAAGCATTCAGAGATTTGGAAGCGGGGTTTTTGGTGCCTATTTAGTTCTCCTGGAATACTCCAATTATCCCAATTAAACAGTTAGATGGGTCTTACAGCCCGGGGCACGGTAACTTTACACCCGGCCATGTTGAATCCATATACCCTGTTAAGTTTAATTCCACCCCGGGCTGAGTGGTTTTCTGTTATTGATTTAAGGGGTGCATTCTTTACAATTCTCATTCACCCCGTAAGCCAGCCACTGTTTGCATTTTGAGTGGGAGAATCCTTATACAGGAATGAAAATGCAATATACTGGGACTCGGCTGTCTCGGGGATTTAAGACCTCCCCCACATTGTTTGGAATAGCGGTAGCTAGAGACTTACAGTATTATGTGCCTCAACAACCAGGAGACACAATACTGTAATATGTTGATGATGTTTGGATCAACAGGACTGATAGAGGATTTATGATGGGAGAATACTAAGATGAATGCACGAGGATGTTAGATTTGTTACTAGAGTGTGGTTATTGGGTATCAAGAAAGAAAGCTCAATTGGTGAAAAGGAAAGTTAGATATTTGGGATACAATATAAGGGTCATCGAGCTTTAGGACCAGAGCAGAAAAGGGCGGTCCTAATGCTGGCAGAACCCCGAACAAAAAGACAACTGAGAAGCTTTTTAGGACTAGCTAGCTTTTGCTGTAATTGGATGGGGGGGCCCAAAAAGCTGACCCCACTGTTTGAAGGTGCTGGCTGCAAGTGCAGAATTGATTCAGAATTGTAATAAACTTACTTTTTCTTGTCCTATACTCATGCACTCCCCTCATGAGGAGCAGTCTGTGTTGGATACTAAGGGACATTTGTGGATTAGTGGGCAAAGGCTGACAAAATATCAGGCAATTAGGAGTGAGAATCCACAGGTGTGTCTGGTGGTGTCTAACCGATTAAATCTAGCAACTTTGTTGCCTACGGAGTCTGTTTCTGAGCATGATTGTTTACAGGTATTGGAGGTTTATTCCACCCGACCATGTAAAAAAAAAAGGTAAAATAAGGTAAATATGTATGTTAGGTGGCCTGATTTAGGTCGTAAGGGGGGGGGGGGTTGGAATATGGAGATGGTACAAGAACTTAATAAGTAAATTGAGAGATTCCAACAATATGTGATGGAATAAGTACCCCCTAGATTAGTAACTTAATGTCACTCATTTGAACCTGGGGACCAAGTGGAAGATGGAAGGGATCTTTTATTGGTATTATGACTTCTCCACTTGCTATTAAGATTGCAGGATCAAAATCATGGATCCATCGGACATGAGTCAATGCAGCAGCTGACACCGGCTGGAAAGTGTCCGTGGACAAACAACATCCAACAAAACTGACATTTGAATGTGCTTAAAGAAAGCTTTTGTATTCTATATATAGGTTACCTTGATGTATATCTGCTGATGTAACCCGCTGTAAGCTAAAAAGAGGATGGAGCACCTGCTCTCTTGAATTGGTCCAGAACTTGGATCCTGACAAGAGATTGAAGATCATTGCGGATCCATGTGGGAGGAAAATTGGGTGTGGGCACTTTGAGTAATTGGGGTAGTAGCTTTATTGATTATTGTGTTTTACAGATATAAGCAATGGTTTTGTGGACAACCAGGGCCCATTTGATTTCTCAGTCGTTCGATCCCTAATATTTCCCAACCGGCTGCGGAGTGTGAACCTCTTACAGATGAAAGAAGTCCCTGCTTAGGACACCCTGGAAGCTGCCTTTTGATGCAAAAGAACAGAAAAGAGAATTTTCTTTAAATGTGTTGGTTTTGTAATTGTGGGTGTGAGTGTTGTTGTTGCACTCACGGTATTGATTGTGTTTTATGTATAAGCTGTAAGGTAGAGTGGGACGTGAAGATTATAGAGGAGGTGCTAGTACATTATTTGGTAATAAATCCTGAAGAAGTCCCCTTGTGATATTATCTGAAAAGGGGAAAGCTGAATATACCCGAAATTCCTAGTCATGTAACAAATACCTTTGTCAAATTGGCAGAAGACATAGCCCACACTCTGAATGTATCAAATTGTTTTGTTTGTGGAGGAACTAACGTGGGAGAAAAATGGCCATGGGAAGCTCAAGGAATTAAATTATTCTAAAATATTAGAAATGGATCAGAAAGGTAATCTGTCATATAATAAGGGTAAGGATGGGGACTGGACATTGACTACTAGTCTGGTAGGGAGTGTGTGTTTTCAGGGAAGAATTGTGGCAGGCTGTCATCAGGTAGGAAACCTCATATGTACAGGAAAATGGGAAAGTAAGGTATGGTGGTCAGGAGGTAATGCCACAGAGGGAACTGATAAAAGGGCCCTGTTTAAGGTAAACAGGTTATCTTTTTTTAAAGGGTCCTGATAATCAGGTCCTTGAATGGCTGGCTCCTGATGGACTATACTGGATATGTGGTAAAATGGCATATGGGGATCTACCTAAATCCTGGTGCGGAGCCTGTGTCCTGGGAATAATTGGACCAGGATTCTTTTTGCTTCCCCTTAAAACTCGACAGGTTTTAGGTGTCTCGGTATATGATGAGGTGGGAAACTTAAGACAAAGAAGAAATGTAGACACATCTGCAATAGGAGGAGTTAGGGTTGGAGGTAACCAACGTGGTTGGGGAAGTGAAGAATGGCCTGCAGAGCGAATTATTGAGGTTTAGGGACCAGCTACATGGGCGGAAGATGGCATGTATGGCTATCGGACCCCTATATACATTCTGAACCGTTTAATTCGTCTGCAAGCGGTGGTTGAAATCATCACCAACGACACTGTAGAAGGTCTTACTCAATTAGCTAGGGAGAGTGTCAAATCAAGGACATATCTTATGCAGAATAGGTTAGCCTTAGACTATTTGTTAGCCAAGGAAGGAGGGGTATGTGGAAAGTTTAATTTGACTAACTGCTGTATAGAAGTTGATGAAAGCGGAAAGGTTATTAAGGAAATAACAGACAAAATGGTTGAAATAGCTCATGTGCCAGTCCAGACTTGGAAAGGTCTTAATTTACAGGATATGTTTTCAGGATGGTGGCCAAAGTTACCTGGCCTGCAGGCCATTTTTGGCCTGGTGGGATTAGTGGCTGCAGGGTGTATTTTTCTCCCATGTATTTTACCTCTGTTTGCTAACACTATTAAAAGTCTATCCTTGCTGGTGGAACGTAAGACAACTGCTCAGGTGATGGCTATGTGGGATTACAAACGGCTCCAGCAGGAAGAGGACCTATGGTGTGACTCGTCTGGATAAACAGATGAGTCACAAAGGGGGGTATGAGCCAGGCTAAGATTCGATATTGGGATAAAACTCAAATATTAGAAATCCAAATCTTTGGTCAAGACAGAAGTGCCTCTCCCGTGCCAAGGTGCTGAGATGACAAACGGTATTTGACGTAGGTACAGAATTGTAAAAGGGCAAACTGACCCTAACCAGATACATTCTGTTGTTTAATGTTTATTGTACCCCAAATGTCATGTAGATTTCAGAGAGAAAATACTGTTTCCCTTACTGTCCTCTTTACTGCTTGTGAGGCGTCTTCTAGCCTCTTATCTCCTTTTGTTATGTCTTGAGCTCCGGAGCTGAAAACCTGAGCCTGTGGGAACAGGGCTGTTATGTCTTTCCTAGAGATAGATTAAAGGGTAGCTTCTACGTGTGAAATGCATCACTCTCTGTAATAATTTTGCCTTTAAACTGTATAAATACATGGCCAGAAGAAGCCATCGGCGTTCAGACCCTTAGCTGTCTTTGGACTGTTTGAACCTTGCGCAAATAAACTCTTTCCTGCATTGAAGAGCTTGCCCAGTCCGTTATTTTGTCTACAACAATACAGTAAATCCTCGGGTTTTTATGTTCTCTCTGGCTCTGCATTTCTTGGGGCCCTGAAAGAGTATCCTGATTGGTTGTCAGACTCCCAGGGGGTGGGGGTCTTAGCTAGCCTTGCTGGCTGATGGTCATATGTGCTTCCCAGGTCACATGTGGTGAGTTTCTGTTGCTAGATGGGTAGAGGGCTAATCCTATCTTTATTGGATCTTTGGCAATTCCTACTATGGCTCTGCCTGAAGGAGGTAGATCTTTGTTATGTAGAATAGACTGACCCAGGCCTTAATGGCCCATTGACAAAGGGTGGGGGCAGGAAGATGGGAGCTGCTTCAAAACATGCTTATCCCAGGGAAATATAATATTCTGCCTTTTTCATATTTCCTAAAATATATCACTCTTCAAGGAAAGGGGTGGGTGCTAACTTCCTACAAAAGAAAATACATTGTATGTTTGTATGTGTGTTTCTAATTATTGCTATTTATTCATATTTGTTCTCTTTTATTCTTTAAAGTTTAACAATTCATTCTTTATCTTAATATCTTTATATTTGTTTGGGGTTGGCTTTCTTCCCTTTCAACTTTTTTATTGTACAGCAATCTTTCTCCTCAAACCTACCACCTCTCTCTTTTCTTTCCTTCTTACTTTCTCTTCCTCCCCCTCTTCTTCTCCTCCCTACTTCCTCTTCCTTTCTCCTTCTCCTCCTCTCTTCCTCCCTCTCTTACCCTCATTCCTACTCTAATTTCCCTTCCCTTCCTTCATCCCTCTCTATTGCTGTATCTTTTTATGCATATGGACTACTCAGAGGGCTGAAAAAATTATTTCTGACTGGTCCTCGCACTTTTGACCAGTCCTCGAACTTATGACTGTCCTCACATTTTACGTCTTGTCACCATGGTGAAGAGAAGCAGTTGTGAAATGAGTGACATGGTTGTTAAGAATGCTACAATGGGCATAAATGATGACCAGTCATAAGTGCAAAGACCGGTCAAAAGTGCGAGGACCTGTCAGAAATCACTTTTTTCAGCCCTCTGGGTAGTCCTTTTGTGCATATGGACTACTCAGAGGGCTGAAAAAGTTATTTTTGACTGGTCCTCGCACTTTTGACCAGATCTCGAATTTACGACTATCCTCACATTTTATGTTTTTTGCCCTATCTTATCACCATGGTGAAAAGAAGCAGTTGTGAAATGAGTGACATGGTTGTCAAGAATGCTGCACGGGCATAAATGTGAGGATGGTCATAAGTGTGAGGACCAGTCAAAAGTGCGAGGACCTGTCAGAAATGACTTTTTTCAGCCCTCTGAGTAGTCCCTATACATAGAGCCATGGCCACCTGGTCACATGACCAGCTAGCCACGCCCACCCAGTCACATGACCTCCAAGCAACGCCCACAAAATAAGCTACGCCCACAGAACCGGTAGTAAAAAAATTTAGAACCCACCCCTGGTTGGGGGTCACCACAACATGAGGAACTGTATTAAAGGGTCGCGGCATTAGGAAGGTTGAGAACCACTGCCCTAGAGCTTCATCTTAGCCCCAACCTGCGTACTTTTCACCACGCCCTTAAGACCCTCCTGTTTCAGCAAGCCGGACTGGCCTAATATGAATTTTAAATGGGCGTATGTATGTTTTAATTTAAGGGCCAAATTTATATACTTGATTTTAAGTGGTTTTAAATTTTATAAATTTATGTGTTTTAATATGGCTGTACACCGCCCTGAATCCTCTGGAAGAAGGGCGGAATAGAAATCTAATAAACTTTCAAACTTTCAAACTTACTTGTCATCTTAACTATTTTTTGTAAGTTCTCCCAAAATTTCATGCACTGAACTACTCTTATTATGTTTCGGTTTCGTTGTCTATAGTAGTATTTTGTCAGTGATAGTGTCTAGAGTCTATATTGTATAAATCTTCAATTTTTTTTTAAAAAAAATATTTTGCTTTAATTTATATGCCGCCCTTCTCCGGAGACTCAGGGCGGCTTACAATGCTTTAAGCAATAGCCTTCATACTTTTGTATATTTATACAAAGTCAGCTTATTGCCCCCACAATCTGGGTCCTCATTTTACCTACCTTTGAAAGGATGGAAGGCTGAGTCATCCTTGAGCCTGGTGGGATTTGAACTTGCAATTATTGCAAGCAGCAGATGTTAATAACAGTGCATTAGTCTACTGTGCTACCAAGGCTCTTAAATATTAGTTAATCTTGTTAATTTATATATTGCTTCTATATATGACCTTAGCACTTATCACTCTAATAGATAATTAAATATATAGATATATATTCAGGTGAGGAAGGAGGATAAGGTGAAGGAGATGTGGAGAAAAACTTAAAGTTCTAGCACTTCATTAAATCTCAATATAACTAATACAATATAATAATCTATCAAATCAAATCTATCAAATCAGATATCACTAGTGTAAATATATTTTATTTATTTATTTATTTATTTATTTAATTTGTATACCGCCCTTCTCCCAGAAGGGACTCAGGGCGGTGAACAGCCAAAATTAAAAAACATACAAATGCAAAAGTTAAGATAATTAAAAGAATTAAATCACTGGCTACCCAATTTAAAACCCCAAATCCATAAAATTTAAAATCCCAATTAAAAACCATTTAGGCTAGGCTGGCTTGATGAAATAAAAACGTCTTCAGGGCTTTACGGAAGGTCCGGAGGTCCGGGATCAATTGTATTCCAGGAGGCAGCTCGTTCCACAGGGCGGGTGCCCCCACAGAGAAGGCTCGCCCCCTGGGGGCCGCCAGCCGACATTGCCTGACCAATGGCACCCCGAGGAGGCCCTCTCTGTGAGAGCGTATTGGCCGGTGGGAGGTTATCGGTAGCAGCAGGTGGTCTCGCAAATACCCTAAATGCCCTAAGCCATGGAGCGCTTTAAAGATGAGAACCAACACCTTAAAGCGCACCCGGAAGACCACCGGGTGCCAATGCAGCTCGCGCAGGAGAGGTGTTACGTGGGAGCGCCACGTCGCTCCCATAATCACCCACGCGGCCGCATTCTACACCAGCTGGAGCCTCCGGGTGCTCCTCAGGGGGAGCCCCATGTAGAGAGCGTTACAGTAGTCCAGGTGTGACATAACCAAGGCATGAGTGACTATGCACAAGGAGTCCCGATCCAGAAAAGGGCGCAACTGGCGTATCAGGCGAACCTGATAAAAAGCCCCCCTGGCCACGGCCGTCATATGCTCTTCTAAAGACAGCCGTGTGTCCAGGAGGACGCCCAAGTTGCAAGCCCCCTCTGTGGGGGTCAGTGACTCGCCCCCAATAGCCAGCAATGGCACCAGCTGGCTATACCGGGACACCGGCATCCACAGCCACTCGGTCTTGGAAGGGTTGAGCCGAAGCCTGTTCCTCCCCATCCAGACCCGCATGGCCTCCAGACACTGGGACATCACTTCGAGGGCATCATTGGGGTGGTCTGGGGTGGAAATGTACAGCTGAGTGTCATCAGCGTACAGATGGCATCGCACCCCAAAACCACGGATGATCTCACCCAGCGGCTTCACATAAATGTTGAACAGGAGTGGCGAGAGCACCGACCCTTGCAGCACCCCGCAAGCAAGGCGCCTTGAGGTCGACCTCTGCCCCCCTGCCAACACAGACTGCGACCGGTCAGAGAGATAGGAGGAGAACCACCGCAGCACGGTGCCTCCCACCCCCAGTCCCTCCAGCTGGCGCAGCATGATACCATGGTCGATGGTATCAAAAGCCACTGAGAGGTCTAACAGGACCAGAACAGAGGAACAACCCCTGTCCCGAGCCCTCCAGAGATCATCCACCAATGCGACCAATGCCGTCTCCGTGCTGTACCCAGGCCTGAAGCCGGACTGGCATGGATCTAGATAGACGGTTTCATCCAGGAACCGTGGGAGCTGTCGCGCAACCACATTCTCCACAACCCTCGCAACAAAGCGAAGGTTGGAGACCGGACGGTAGTTTGCCAAAACGGCCGGGTCCAGAGAAGGCTTCTTGAGGAGGGGACTCACCACCGCCTCTTTCAAGGCGGGAGGCAAGAAACCCTCTCTCAGAGAAGCATTTATAATCCTCTGGAGCCAGCCTCGTGTTACCTCCCGGGTGGCCAGTACCAGCCAGGAGGGGCACGGGTCCAATAAACATGTGGTTGCGTTTAACCTCCCCAGGATCCTGTCCACGTCCTCAGGAGTCACAGGGTCGAACTCATCCCAGGTAACATTCTCAAGACCAGCCTCAGTCACCCCGCCAGGATCTACCCAGTCAGAGTCCAAGCCTTCCTGAATCTGAGCAATTTTATCCTGCAGATACTGTGCAAAATCCTCAGCCTGCCCTTGCAAGGGGTCTTCCCGCGCTCCCTGATGTAGGAGGGAGCGAGTCACCCTAAACAAGGCGGCTGGGCGGTTATCTGCCGATGCAATAAGAGCAGAAAAGTGGTTACGCTTTGCTGCTTTTATCGCCACTAGATAGGTCTTAATATGAGACCTAACTAGTGTTCGGTCGGATTCGGAGCAACTAGCCCTCCAACCACTCTCTAGGCGTCTTTTCCGGCGCTTCATCTCCCTCAGCTCCTCGGAAAACCAAGGGGCCGGGCAGGTTCGGCGTCGGGTCAGAGGCCGCAAAGGCACGACTCGGTCCAGAGCACCGGCGGCTGTCCTATCCCAGGCAGCCACCAGATCTTCAGCCGAGTCGTGAGCCAGAGTTTCAGGAACTGGCCCAAGCTCCCTCTGGAACCTATCAGGATCCATCAGGCACCTGGGGAGGAACCACCTGGTCGGTTCTGCCTCCCTGCAGTGGGGTGCAGTGGTCAAAAGGTCTAGCCTCAGGAGAGAATGGTCCGACCATGACAGGAGTTCAATAACTATATCCCCTATATCCAGACCACTCAGCCACTGACCAGAGATAAAAACCAAGTTCAGAGTGTGTCCTCCCACGTGAGTGGGGCCATGAATTAATTGTGTCAGGTCCATGGCTGTCATGGAAGCCATAAACTCCCGAGCCATCCCAGACGCCTCACCGGTAGACGGCAGGTTGAAATCCCCCATGACCAAAAGTCTGGGGGTATCAACCGCCACCCCAGCAATAACGTTGAGAAGCTTGGGCAGGGCCGCTGTCATGTGGCAGGGAGCCAGGTACGCGATCAGCAGGCCCACCTGCATCCCATGGCCCCACTTCACCAGGAGAGACTCACATCCGGCTATCTGAGGTACAGTGGCCTCCCTCGGATCAAGACCTTCCTTTATAACGACCGCCACCCCCCCCCCCTGCCCTGGGCCCTTGGCTGATGGAACGCGTGGAAACCTGGTGGGCACATCTCTACGAAGGGGACCCCCCCCCCCCTTGGCCCAGCCAGGTCTCTGTAATACCTGCCAGGTCCGCACATATAAGTAATATATAAGTAATATATAAGTAAGAATATATAAGTAAGAATATTAAATATTGTTTAAATTAATATCCACTATTATCCACCAATATTCTAATTAGTTTGTAATTAATCATCCATCTAGTCCATCATCATCAAAAAGTATTATATTGTTTTACAAAGATTAATCAAGTATATATATAAAATTATTTTGCAGTCAGTATGTAGTTGTTTTCACTCTTACGTGTAAAGTTTTTATGTCCAAATTCTTATATTTGTAGTCTTTAATGTCTTAATGTCTCTCTCTCCAGGGGCATCCAAGTCACCAAAAGCCCAACTGTCCAAGTTTCAACACCTTGATATAGCCCGATCACTGTTATCAATTAATTAGTTTTCGTATTAACTTCTCAGTTATTTTCTCAAAACACCGCTTCTCTGCTTGCCGATCTATTGCACCACTTTCACTTGCCCTCCCGGCTTCAATGTCCTCTATCACTCCGTCACTCTCACACTCACTATCACCATTTTGCTGTCTTCCAGTTCTTTTCTCTCTGGATACTTCTATCTAGTTCACTGTGGTTCTTTATTCAGTCCAAACACCTTTCTTCTCTATTGGATTCAAATCTAAAGCCTGGTCTCAATTGCCTCCACATAGATCCCTTTGAAATTTCTCATTCCGAGCAGTCTCTCTTTTTCGTGAAGTCATCACCTGTCAGTTCTTCTTCCGCCTTTGTCGTCTTTCATTGCCACTTTCTTTAGTAGCTGTTCCACCGTCTTTTGGGGTCTCAAATTCTCTGCTTTCTGGTCTCTGCTTCACTTATTGCTGTGCTTTACTCACTCCGCTTTTGTCTCGATACGCTTTCAACTTAAACTGGATACAGTTACGATCCTTTCAGTTTGATCTTCGCCTTCCTGCTGTGCAGTTTCAACGCTTCGGGCCAGCCAAAATGGCTGTTTTTTTCCCCTCCGGAATTAGAGGGTTTCTCCTGAACCTTCCGGATGGTTGCTTTCCCCCCGAGGTCCTTGGAGATTCCTCCTTTATCTATTGATCTCTTCAAGATCAACAGCGCCTGGAATGGCTTCCTAGATGGGAATCTTGGAGTTTCAAGAATGGAGCCCCATTCTCTAGCTCCAAACACGCTGACGTCACCGCCGGAAGTCCACTAATGAATGAAACTAGAGAAGCTTTCAAAGTTCAAGCTGACAAGAAATGGATGGAACCCAAACCTTTTCATATTGGAGACAGAGTATACTTATCTACAAAATTCCTGAAATCATTACAACCATCGAAAAAACTAGGGCCAAAGTTCATTGGACCTTTCCCCATCACTAGAATCATCAATCCAGTAGCAGTTGAACTACTTCTTCCAAAGACACTCAGGCAGATCCACCCAGTATTCCATATCAGTTTACTCAAATGAGAAGTAATCTCATCCCTCAGACCACCTGCATCTACACCACCTGTACCCATCATGATTGAAGGTGAACAACACTTTGAAATCAAGGAAATCCTTGACTCTAGGATCCACAGAGGGAAAATCTGATACTTAGTTGCTTGGAAACATTTACCATCAGCACACCATGAATGGGTCGCTAAACACCACGTTAGGGCTCCAATCTTACTGAGAAAATTTCATTCCCAATATCCTAACAAACCTACAGCTCCTGCAGTACCTGGATGAAACCGTCTATTTAGACCCATGCCAGTCCGGCTTCAGGCCTGGGTACAGCACGGAAACGGCATTGGTCGTGTTGGTTGATGATCTCTGGAGGACTCGGGACAGGGGTTGCTCCTCTGTTCTGGTCCTATTAGATCTCTCAGCGGCTTTTGATACCATCAACCATGGTATCATGTTGCACCGGCTGGAGGGATTGGGGGTGGGAGGCACCGTGTTGCGGTGGTTCTCCTCCTATCTCTCCGACCGGTCACAGTCTGTGTTGGCAGGGGGGCAGAGGTCGACCTTGGCCTTGTTTGTGGGGTGCCACAAGGGTCGGTCCTCTCGCCACTCCTGTTCAACATTTATGTGAAGCCACTGGGTGAGGTCATCTGTGGATTTGGGGTGCGATGCCATCTGTATGCTGATGACACTCAGCTGTACATCACTACCCCAAACCACCCCAACGATGCCCTTGAAGTGATGTCCCAGTGTCTGGAGGCCATGCGGGTCTGGATGGGGAGGAACAGGCTTTGACTCAACCCTTCCAAGACTGAGTGGCTGTGGATGCCGGCATCCCAATATAGCCAGCTGGCGCCATCGCTGGCTATTGACACCCACAGAGGGGGCTCGCAACTTGGGCGTCCTCATGGACACACAGCTGTCTTTAGAAGAGCATATGACAGCCGTGGCCAGGGGGGCTTTTTATCAGGTTCGCCTGATACGCCAGTTGCGCCGCTTTCTGAGTCGGGATTCCTTATGCACAGTCACTCATGCTCTCGTCACTTCTCACCTGGACTACGCTAACACTCTCTACATGGGGCTCCCCTTGAGGAGCACCCGGAGGCTCCAACTGGTCCAGAATGCGGCCGCGCGGGTGATCACGGGAGCGACATGGCGCTCCCATATAACACCTCTCCTGTGCAAGCTGCACTGGCTCCCGGTGGTCTTCCGGGTGCGCTTCAAGATGTTGGTTCTCAGCTTTAAAGCGCTCCATGGCTTAGGGCCAGGGTATTTATGAGACCGCCTGCTGCTACCAATAACCTCCCACCGGCCAATACGCTCTCACAGAGAGGGCCTCCTCAGGGTGCCGTCGGTCAAGCAATGTCGGCTGGCAGCCCCCAGGGGGAGAGCCTTCTCTGTGGGAGCACCCACCCTCTGGAATGAGCTACCTCCCGGAATACGGCTGATTCCGGATCTCCGCACTTTCCGTAAGGCCCTGAAGACGTTTTTATTTCAGCAAGCCGGCCTGGCCTGAATAGGTTTTATGGGTTAGTTTTTTAATTGTATTGCTAGGGGTTTTAAATTGGGGCGGCCGTTTAATTTAATGTATTTTTAATTATTTTAACTTTTATATTGTATGTTATTTTAATTCTCGGCTGTTCACCGCCCTGAGTCCCTTCGGGGAGAAGGGCGGGATATAAATTTAATAAATAAATAAATAAATAAATAAATAAATAAATAAATAAATAAATAAATAAATAAATAAATAAAATAAAATAAAATCTGCATTCTGACTTAAAGGGAGGGGTCTCTACCACTTTAATCCTACTGCCTTGCCTAAGGGTATTCAGATCTTGCTTTAACTGGATGGCTATCACTTCTGCTTAATAAAAGAAATCCTTTTGAACAACCACATTTCAAGAGTTCTCACTTTCTTAAGTTAGAAGAAGAGGCGATCCTTACACCTATGGTCACTAGCTATGGTCATCCCTATCTTCAAAAAGGGAGACCCCAACCTAGTTGAAAATTACAGACCAATCTCTTTATGCTGCCTCACCTGCAAAGTCATGGAATCAATCATTAACCAATCCATTACCCTCCACCTAAAAACAAACAACCTAATATCTAATAAACAATCTGGTTTCAGAAAAAAATTATCCTGTAATCTACAACTTCTACACTGCAAAAACATATGGACTACAAATCTCGGATCAGGGCAAAGCAATAGACACAATTTATATAGATTTCTGTAAAGCCTTTGATTCAGTGGTACATGAGAAACTACTTCTAAAACTAAAATCCTATGGCATCTCCAGACACCTACATAATTGGATAGTGACGTTCCTGTCAAACAGACAACAAGTGGTCAAAATATCAAATCCTATCAAATCCTGCACCTGTTAATAGCGGTATCCCCCAAGGCAGCGTTCTAGGACCAACACTCTTCATACTATATACATAAAAGACGATCATATTATAAGCAACTGCGTTCTCTTTGCTGATGATGTAAAACTATTTAACACCAGCAACAATGCTGCTACCCTTGCTCTTTTCTGCGCAAGCACAGAAGCTTCTGCGTATGTGCAGAAGAGTTTTTATGACATTGGGGTCGATGGGCGGAGCCGGTTTTACTACTGGTTCTATAGAACTGGTGCGAACCAGGGGCAACTCACCACTGAACTGCATCTACATGGAGGGAAGCATGCAGTCAGGTAGCCCAAGGTTCAGTCTTAGGCCCAGTACTCTTCAATATCTTCATAAATGCTCTAGATGAGAGGATAGAAGAGGAACTCATCAAATTTGCAGAAGACACCAAGCTTGGGGCGGGGGGGGATTGGTAATACTTTGGAAGACAGGATCCAAAAGGACCTTGAAAGATTTGAACATTGAGCCCTATCCAACAAGGTAAATTTCAGGGTACAAAAAGTAAAGTCCTACACATAGGCAAGAAAAACCAACTGCACAGATATAGAATAGGTGGTACCCAGCTCAACAGTATCAACTGTGAGATGGATCTAAGTGTCCTAGTAGAGCACCACTGAAGTGTGAGCCAGTTGTGTACTGCAGCTCCCCAAAAAAGCTAATGCAGTTCTCTGAATCAACAGAGGGATAGTTTCGAGATCATGTGAAATGATAGTACAGTTTTATGAGACCACATTTTGAATACTACATCCAATTCTGGTCACCACAATACAAACAAAGATGTTGAAACCTTAGAAAGGGTGCAGAGAAGAGCAACAAAAAGGATAAAGGGTCTGGAGGCTAAACCATTTGATTGAGAAAACGAGGTATGTCTAGTCTAGCAAGGAGAAGACATAGGGCTGATAATGATAGCAGTCTTTCAGCACTTGAGGGGCTGTTACAGAGAAGAATGAGTCAACCTATTCTCCAAAGCACAGGGCAGGACAAAATGTAATGGGTGGAAGAAGCTGTAAGTGCTCTACCACTGGAGGTTTTCAAGAAGAGAATGAAGAGCCATTTGTCCAGAATTATATAGAGTCTCCTGCTATGGGCAGGGGGTTGGACTAGAAGACTTCTAAAGTCCCTTCCAACCTTATTATACAATGTTCTGTGTCATGGCTTCTCCAATTTGGAAGTTGGGACCTCCTAGTCTCAGTTTCCCCTTCCATGTATTTGATCATTCTGGTGCCCCAGAAGGACCTTGCCAGAACCTATCCCCTCAGTTTCATTTGGTCTTTCCCTGCCCCCCCCCCCCTCAGATAAGATGTTTTTCCCCAAAAAATTGTTGGAGAAATATTTTTACTTGACTGAAGTAAAAGGTTATGATGAGGTACCAGACTAGAACCACTGGGAAACCATGAGTTCTACTTCTGATTTAGATGTGAAACCGGTTGTGATTTAAACATTTATTTGTCAAATTTATATGGCCACCCATTTCACAAAAAAGCATCTCTGGGCAGCATACGATAAGATTAGAATAAAATCAATATATAAAACTAATATTTGTAAAAACAAACAAATAAACAAACAAACAAACAAATAAAGAGTGTATAGACAATGAAGAAAGGTCTGTATTTGATTTCACTGTACTCACATGGACCACTTCCATAGAAAGTTATGAAGAGGAAGATGAGGGCGATGCTGCTGTAGGAAATCCAGGGAGACTGATCCTAAAAGGGAGGAACAAGAGCAGGTGGGATTAAAATGAGGGCACACCACCAGCAAAGCAAAGTTTAGACCAGACATTGTCCCCTCCTATATGATATCTTTTGCAGCCTGTGTGTGGAGGATACTGTGGAATAGGAAACCCAAATTATTCAGCTTACAATTTATTTAGCTGCTGCTGTGATAGTGGTTCTAGCAACAGAAAATCTTAATAACTCCTATGGAGTATTACCCCTGGATATCTCTGAATTAGCAGAATGTCAGCTGCTCATCTTCACTTTCTTTGAAGCTCTCTAGCAACTTCCATAATCAAGGGGGAGGAAGGAAGGAAAGTATGCTGTAGGTGTGAAAGAATGCTATGGGAAATTGGGAAGTGTGGACATTAACAGGAACCAGAGGTACCAAACTGAGCCACCTGGTGAGCTTCAAGGACATCAGTCCTGGGAAAGGAATTTACACTGGCGCCTGAAGTTCCCAAAACATCAGAACAAGACCTGATTGGACTGCTCTCCCAGGGGGGTTTATTGGAGATTGCTTTCAATATATGATTTTTACATGGGTTTTCTTCAGAGCTTGCCTTAGCCATGCTGCATTCAGCATCTCTAGTAAAAGTACCTTTTCTCTAAAACCTATGGGGTCAAGGGTTATTCTTTCCTAGGGAGTAGCTGGGGCAACTCTGACACAGACCTCCATCTCTCCATCAGAATCATCTAATTCTTTTCAGGGCAACCAACTTGAAGTGCTATGCGAAATGCTGTGGATGTAGATTTCATCTACACAATGCTGTGCTGTAGATTTCAGCAAGGCAAATTATAAAGCAAACCACAACCTTCTTGGTAAGCTAGATAAATGTGGGATAGACAACATCACCACCAGATGGATTTGTAACTGGCGGACAAACTGTGTTCAACAAGTAATCCTTTAATGGTACTACATCTACATGGAAAGAAGTTAAACAGTGGGGTACCAGAAGATTGTGTCTTAGGAATAGCCAACACCCCAGAAAACAAATTCAGGATCCAAAAAGATCTTGACAGACTTGAACAATGGACCAACATGAAATTTAATGTGGAGAAAAGCAAGGTTTTACACCTGGGCATAAAAACCAAAGGTACAAATACATTGTCAGGGTTCCAAGGAACAACCCCAATGAAATAAAACTCCGGCCTGAGGTTCCTCAAAGTTCCAATTTATTAGAGATGTCATGTTGGCACATCTGGGAAAACCCGAATCTGAAAGCTTCCAGGTTTTCCAGCTAACAGTTCACAGCCCTGCCCCACACCCACAAGTTCATCGTATAGTCCAATCAGCTCTTCACATTCAACTGGATACAATCTCCAGGCAGTCTCCAGCAGATGCAGGCAAAAATGTCCTCGAATACAGAATGTTGTTATGACTAACTTTCTACTGGTCCAACAAAAAACCCCTCCCAATTTCCCAAGCTAAAATATGTGGCAGTTAGGAAGCAAAAAGGAAAACTCTTCCAAAACTGACAGACAGATTAGGCAAAACCTGGCTCAAAAACAGTAACTGTGAGAGGGACCTTGGAGTCTTAGTGGACGATCATTTAAATCTGAATCAGTTGAGTGCAGTAGCAGCCAAAAAAGCTAATACAATCCTTGGTTGTATAAACAGAAGCATAGAATCAAAATAATGTGAAGTATTAATAAAGCTTTATAAAGCCCTAGTAAGACCACACCTGGAATACTGCATCCAGTTTTGCATTACAAAAAGATTACAAAAAAGATGTTGAGATTTTGGAAAAAGTGTAAAGAAGAGCAACTAAGATGATTAAAGGCCTGGAGACTAAAACATATGAAGAACGGATGCAGGATTTGGGTTTGGCTAGTCTAGAGAAAAGAAGGACTAAGGGTGACATGATACCAATATTCCAGTATTCGACTACGACAGTACTTTAGGCCTTGGCTCTCTGCATCAGTTCCATGGCAAAATGCTTTGGAAACGGAGAGGCCTTCCCTCCATTTGCAAAGCCTTTTGCTCTGTTCATAGAGAACAGAGGCCTAAAATACTTTTCATGCCGAGACTGGAAGCTTCTGGGGGCTGATCACAGCCCTAGAAGCTTCCAGTCTCAATGCAAAAAGCATTTGCAAGCTGATGGGAGGCTTGAAGCAATGAGATTTTGTTGGCTCAAAGTCTTGTCGGCTTGCAAATACTTTTCACGCCAAGACTGAAAGGAGGCAAAGAAAGCACAGCAGAGAGGTTGAAGAGGAGACATCTTCACAAGGTAAGTGATCACCTACTTAGTATTAAATTAGAAGAAGAACAAGTAAAAGAAACAATGATAACTTGGGCAAAAAAATTTGGATATTCAATTGAGTTAGATAAATGGCAGCAGCTTTGGGAAAGGAATTATAAATTAACAATGTCCACAGCATAAAAGGAGAATCAATATAAAATAGTTTACAGATGGCACATGCCACCTGAAAAATTGGCAAAAATGTTTAAATATAAATCAGCTAAATGTTGGAAATGCTATCAGACACCAGGATCGTATTATCATATGTGGTGGACGTGTCCAGAAGCGAGAAATTATTGGATTAAAATTAAAACATGGTTAGAAGAAATGATACAACAACATATGGATTTAAAACCTGAACTGTTCCTATTGGGTATCTTACCAGAAAAATTTAATAAAGAAAATACATATTTGATTATACATGTTATAACTGCAGCGAGGATAGTATTTGCACAAAGATGGAAAGCAGAAAAAATCCCTACAGAGGGAGAAGTAATTAAGAAAATATTGGATTGTGCAGAAATAAATAGATTGACTTTGATAATTAAAAAAAGAATCGAAATATTTTAAGGTATGGGGTCACTTTTATCATTGGCTAGAGAAGAGATATATATAGGGTAATGTTGTAATGAAATAAGTGAAGAAGAAAGAAGAGAAAGATGATAGATAAATGTATTAATAGTAAAGCAAGAAATGTGGGAGAAATGTTATAATAAATGAAATGATAATATTAAGATATGATAAATAGTGGAGGAGTAGGAAAAAGACACAAAAGATGTACTCAGATTATACACTGATTGATTGATTATGTATTGTATGTTTGTGTTGTGGCCCATCAGCGGCCTGTGCAGCTAGTAGCTGATTCTGACAGCAAGGAGGCTGGTGTGGTGATGCACTAGCAGCCTGTGCAGCTGGTACTCAAGTCAAACAATGAGGAGGCTGGAGAAGATGTGGTGCCAGAGGTGGAGATTCAGCCAGGGCCTTCAGAACCTCCAGAAGCTCCCATAAGTGAAGAGGAAGAAGAGGAGGAGCCTCTTCTCAATGCACAAGCGCGCAGAGCTGTTAAAAGGCAGAAGTGGCTCCTCAGGAGGAGGTCTCCTCGAGTATAAGGCTTGGGGCTAATTGGCCACCTCCCCTTAAGGAAGAACGACGACTGATGCAATTTGCAGGAAACAACTTCATTCATATTCCTTCACGACTTGATTCCAGAAACATTTGATTGGCTCTTGCTTCTCTCTTGTCAATTTTCCTGTAAATTGCTTCTGGGCATTCTGCCAACCACAGTAAGATTACGGTTATCTGAAATACTGTGCCTCAGAATTGAGTTATTATTCTTTGGATTCTTGTCGGCTGTTAATGAAATTAAATTAACAGCCCTTGTTCAGAAAAGACTGGTTTAAACTGTACTTGTGTTCGAACAACTACTAAGAAAGCTCATTAATAATCCTTAATTAGTAAACTAAGGTTTGTACGGACTTTGTGTATGCTGCATTCTTTGGGGTCCATAGCTGGGGCAGAACAGTTTGTTTGTTTATAAAATAAAAAACTTTTATAAAAAAAAGACAAGGTAAGTGACCCAGTATGGCAGGATGCGGGGGGAGCAATTGTGGGGACCCCACAGGATGGAGCATGAGTTATCTCAGTGGGTCAGGGGAGGCCTTGGGTGCTCTGAAGCAGGTGGCCTGTTCCATCGCTAAGCCCCCCCCCCCCCCCATGGCCTTCCTCACCCTGAGATACCTCATGTGTATTTAACAATCTGTGCATTCTGTTAGCAGGGAGTAATCACGTTCATTTGACATGATTCACTCCAACGAATCCTCAGATTATGAATGTAATTGGCAGGCTCCATTACATTCTTAATTCAAGGATTACCTTAATTCATACCGCTTTATAAAACTTTAGTAAGGCCAGACCTGGAATGCTGCATCCAGTTTTGGTCACCACATTACAAGAAAGATGTTGAGACTTTGGAAAAAGTGCAGAAAAGAGCAACTAAGATGATTAAAGGCCCGGAGACTAAAACATATGAAGAATGGTTGGTTGCAGGAGTTGGGTATGGCTAGTCTACAGAAAAGAGGTGACATGATAGCCATGTTCCAATATTTGACAGGCTGCCACAAACTTCCTAACAATGAGAACAATTAACCAGTGGAACAGCTTTCCTTCAGAAGTTGTGGGTGCTTCATCACTGGAGGTTTTTAAGAAGAGACTGGACAGTCACACAAGTATAGGATCTCTTGGTTGAACAGTGGGTTGGACTAGAAGGCCTCCAAGATCCCTTCTGGCTCTATCTTGAATGAGTTTGAATTTTGGTGAAACCTTTGGTAAAAAGCACAAACTTTTTTTTTAACCTCATCTTTTAAATTGTTAGTGGACTTTTATTTTGCTTTTCCATCAATCTGATAATCAGCAGATGACAAGACAAAGACTGTACACACAGACACACAAACACATGCATGAACACACATATGCACACACATATAAAACAGCATTAGTATAATTAAAATTTAGATAAAAATTAGATAAAAATGAAGAAACTATTCATTTCTTCATTTGTTAAAGAACAGCTAAAGAAACTGTTAAGTAAAAACCTTTGTGACAGTTTGTGGCAAGTGGAACAATAAACAGAAGTCTTCTAATAAGATAATACTATGCTTAGAGAAAGGTGAATTAAAAAGAAAGAATTGTCCAAAAGGTGTTGATCCACAGAGCCAGAATTAGCCAGGTGGGACATGCTTACCTGGAGAGACAGAGTGAGGACGAGGAGGGCCAATGTGAAGGCCATCATCCCAAACCCGCCCCACAGCAGAACTCTCCGGCCCAGGCGGTCAATGATGCAGCTCTGAGGGCAAAAGAGATTGTCACTCCAAACAGAAGCTCACCCCAAAGGAACCTTGCCACATGTGCAGAAGGAGGTGAGTGAGCCTAGCCTGACTTTGTTGCCACCTCCTGCCTTGACTTCTGACTGAAAGACATCTGTCTGGAGGAGCAGATGCCAACCCACCAGGGCCTCGATCCAGCTGCTGCCACCTGACTTGGGAGCTGTTTGCCCGACCCTTTCTCTTTGCAGCTGATTATGCAAAATCAGCAAGCAACTCATCTGTACTTACGCACAGGACCACAGAGGCAAATTCGCAGAGACCAATGCCCAGAGTGACATAAGGGATGAGTGGCTCTTCAAGCCTGGCAGTGCGGAAGACTTCAAAAGCATAGAAGTATATCTGGAAGGCAGAGCAAGGGGGATCATGGACTGCAGGTTTTCAAGATGAAGGGTTTTTGTATATGTAGTGGACAAGAGACGCAGACTTTCAAGCTCCATTGTTGCATTTTGTGCTTGTTTTTAGCTTTTTTTCCCCCAATGTGTTATTTTAATGTGTTATTTATAAATTGCCTTTGCAACAAGAGGCTACCCATTGTCATTGTTATCACCAAGTCTTCCCTTTAGGGTTGCAGTTATCTCATGTTGCTGAATGGCAAAGCTTTTCCTCAAGGCTGGTTTTCCTTTTCCTTTTGCCAAACTGTTCATTACAATATAAAAGTTGAACATACCTGAAGTTAGACACTCACAGCCTACAAGCTTCCCTATCAAAGCTCTAGAAAATCAACTTGTATCCCGAGAAGTCCAAATTAAGTCCTGTCCTCAAGATTCTGAGGCATCTTGGTGGAATTGCCAAGCAGATGACACCAGGCTGTAGGACTATTTCCAATCTTAAAACAACCCACTGAAAAGAATTAGTTTCAACCAGCCCATCTCTTGATATAAGCACCTATTGGGTGGTGGGCAAAGTCTGGGTTATTACTCCCTAATTGTAACCCTAATCCGGCAGCATCAATGGTGCCTTTATCAACTTTGATATGGAGACGCAAAAATGGTAATGCCAAAGAATATATGTACTTTTCTGAAAGTCACAGAACCTTCTCAATAATAGATATACTTTGAGAGCTGTATGCAACAAAATTTCATATCAATGTATGCTGACTACATTTAAAGTGACAATAAAGTTATTCTAAGTCTAAGTCTACTTTGGATTTCTCAGAAGCTCACTATGGGAGCCAATAAATTGGAGATATTATGAAAACCTTTTTCAGATCATAACCAGTGGTGGGATTCAAGTAATTTAACAACCGGTTCTCTGCCCTAATGATTTCTTCCAACAACCAGTTTGCCAAACTGTTCAGAAAGTTAACAACCAGTTCTCCCGAAGTGGTGCAAACTGGCTGAATCCCACCACTGATCATAACCCAGTGACTTTAATATGTAAGAGGCAGGGTAGAACTTGTAGATGAAGGCTAAAAAAGGAATTAATAATTAAGGACTAAAAAGAAGCTGAAATAATATTTTGAGATTAATTTAAATAAAAGCACGGAAATAAGGACACTGTGAGACACAAGTAAGTTTAGGAGAGGACAATTTGTACTGCACAATGGTAAATTGAAAAGACAAAGAAAAGGCATTTAAAGGGAATAAAAATAAAAGAGGAGGAATCAAACAGGCATCCAGAAAGAAAAAAATCTCACCAAAAAAATTAAACTTCCACAAATTTTCCATGTTAATAATTAAAGAAATGGAAATAAAAATGATATTTGCTAAACAGAAAGATTTTGAAATAGCAAATAAGCTGGGAAAATGGCTTATAAACTGAAAAAAGTGAAAAGAAAATGATATTAAAATTGCAAAATGGAAATGCTATGGTAATTGATAATATAAATTATGCAAACAAGGGGCTCGGCAGTTAAAGATGCTGAGTTCATCAGCTAGAAAGCTGACAACCTGGGTTCAAGACCTGAGCACTGCATTGGGGGGGGGGGGGTTTCCTGTTCTTGCCCCACCTAGTAATTGAAAGCATGCAAATATGAGTCAATAAATCGGTACCACTTCAGTGGGAAGGAAACAGAGTTCTGTGTGCCTCAATGCATAGTCATGCTGGCCCCATGATGCCAGAAGAGTATTCAGACAATGCTGGCTCCCTCAGCTAAGAAATGGATATGAGCATCTTCCTCTAGAGCTGGAAACAATTGGACAGGGGAAACCTTTACCAATCTGATGTATAATACTGATGTTATGAAGGAGAAGAAATTCCTCTGGCAAAAATAAATATTTAAAGAAACAAAATTTACCAACGTGAATGAATAAACAGCTGATGAATGGACCTATAATAATAAGAATAATAAGGGAAATCTATGAGAAAAGGCTGGCCCAGAAGAATTACCAGCCTCCTATTATAAATATTTTGAAGACTAACTATTACAATTTATTTGAAAAGATGATGAAATCAATTCTGGATAGAGGACGGATACCAGAAAGTTGGACAGATGCAAATAGAGCACTAATTCTTAAAGAAGGCCAAGACCTGACCTTATTACCATCTTTATTGACGAACTAGACAGCCCATGCATCTTTAGGTCATTGTTTAGAGGCAAGGATTAAATACCATTATTTAAAAAGTTAGGTAAAAAACTAATTTGAAAAGGAGGTGTGAAAATATGTTGATCGGAAATAAGTTTTGGGGGTCCTTGGGAAGAAATGGAAATACAAGAAAATTAGTAACTGTCCCTGGTCCTGCTGAATGCTTTGGGGTAAAAAAAACAACAAAAAAAAAACAGGCTACAAGGTCTGGGCCAAATCGCATAATTCCTCTCTTCTTCCTTTTTAGAACCACTTGCCTATGTATGGAGCACCAAGAGGAAGGCATAGTCCTGTTGGCCTTGTCTACAAATAGCAACATCAAAAAAGGGAAGGAAAGGTCATTTCTTAACTGTTTCCAAATAGTATTCTACTCAACTGCACTCAGGCCACAGAGCTGCAAACTCGCAACCAGCAGAATGGCGATAAGCAATGGCCATCGCAAGCTGGGCTGTCTCACCACTTCCCAGATACTCAAGTTCTTGGAGCCTGCAATGGCCATCTCTTTCAATGCCTCCTCGATTTCCGTTTGCTGATGCCTTTCACCCCAGAGGTCTTTCATTGCTTTGGGGAGAAGGGAGAGAAAAACAATTCAAATATTCATCCCCCACAAAAAAATCACATTTAGCTGATTAAACAAGATAAATTTCTGTAGGGTTAAATGTGTCATCAGTTTGAAATCACTGTGCAGCTACAAGAGACCCAAGTTCAGCTCCCTGTGAATTTCTTTGATCTTATCTAGCACCAATTTGGCTTGATGGTTAATAGATCAGGTTTTTTTTATAGGTAGCTAAATAAACTCTTAGTGCTTTGAACCCAACTCCTCTTTCTGGCTTCCTGTGCCTAATGTTTATAGAGAGAATTGGAACTGACTTTTGAAATAGCATTATATTAGATCATTCGCATTTTTTTTTTTAAAAAAGCACATTTTATATGCTGTTATATTTGTGGAGATTCTGAATACCTACAGTATTAATCAGATTTTTTAAAAAAACACCTCAAAACCATGATAACATTTTAAAGAAAATTTCCTTGTACTTTTTTGTAACTATACATCATCTGGCAAGTAGAGCTCCATATTTAATACTGTGCCAAAATGGGCCTTAGGTTATTCATGGTTTCCAGCAGATTCAATTGCTTATCTTAAGCAATTTGGCAGGCCCTAGATGGGGAGGTCCCAAAAAACTAGAGGAAAACAAATATCACTTCAATTTTCAAAAGGAGTAGAGAAAACTAACCCTAACACACCCCCACCCCCATCCCCAGAGGGTGGGATGATTCAGTCTCTTAATTTGACTTTCTGGGCTGCAGTTCTTGCTCTGCTGAGGCACCACAGACACTTAACCCTGGTCTCCATTTTCATTTGCAGAGCCCTGTTGCTCCAAACATTGGGGCATTTTCAATACTAAAACTTGTTACAAAAATACAACACTTTCATACTTTCTATTTTAGCCAGGGTATAAGAGGGGCAAACAGGAATTGCTTTGCAGCCCCCTCTCTTCTGAATTACTGGCATCCATTGCCATCAATGGGGATTTTTCTCTTTCCTGAAAAGCATTTCTGACAAACATTTTCAAGTTTCTTCCTTAAAAACATATTCAAGTTTGAGAATAAAATTAAGAGAGATGCTGCTCATAAACTGCAGCTTTCCCCATAGGAAAAGCAAGTTAGCAATTTGCCTAATCACCATAATTTCTGGCCTTGGCATCATCAAAATCCCAATTTCTTCCCTCTCTCTTCATGGTATTTAGTCATAGGTCCCTCATAACCTTTTTGTGTCCCTTTAAAGCAATTCCTGTTTCTCTGAGTACATCTTGTGCCAGAACTGAAGGCAGAAGCCAAGGTGTTAGCAATGCAGAATAAAATGGAACTGTTACTTTTCTTCTTCAAAACTCTTTGGATGCAATCTACAATTCTATTTGACATTTTACAGCATGATCACGGTGATGATTCTTAATAACTTTAATCAAAAACTGTTAATTGTATTCCACAATATTTTTATTGACATTATTACCAAACCAGACATGCCCAAAGTCTGTGTATCTGATTTTTGTTTCCTAAGTAAAACCTATTGGTCTCTTCTTGGTTTCATGGAAGTTTTGTTGATTTCCATGATTTAAGTTCAAAACAATGTATTGATAGTACAGTAATAAGCAATTGAAGTCAGAAGAAAGCTGTTAGGATATGGTGAAAGTCTAACAAGTTGTCCAGGCAATATATGTGTTCTATAACTTTAAATGTATTCTGTAACAAAATATAATGCTGAGTAATTGTACTGCTGAGTCATTGTAATAACTAATGACTGCTGACTGAATGCTGATTGCAATTATCATAATTGTACTGTTGAGTCATTGCACTGCTGACTTCACTTATCTTAAGTGGATAATTACTAGTGTAAACTGTATATAAGAAGGAAGCTGAGCTATAGTAATTAAGCCACCAGATGTAACAACATGGAATCCTGATGATGAAGAAGATGCGAAGAAATTAGTCAAGTTTACCAGAGACAACGAACGAGCTCTTTGCATAATTGGACTAACACTGAGTGACCAGAAACTTGTCCATATTCGTAGCGAAGAGTCTGCTGCTAGGTGTTGGACCAAGTTGAAGAGACTATATGTTCATGACACTGTGGGTGCTCATATAAATCTCACACGGAAATTGTTTAAGCAACATCTTCTTAAAGGAGGAGATATGATGGCTCATTTGGAATCCATGACCAGAATTTTCCAGGAGCTGCATGAAAAGGAACTTGTTTTCTCACAACTACAGCAAGTTTATATAATTCTTTCTTCTCTGGACGATAGTTATGATGACTATGCTTCTTCACTGGAGGTTTTGACCAGAGATGACCTCACCTTGGCTGGCGTAACCGGTAGGTTATTAGAAGAATCCAGAAGAAGACAAGAAAGGAATTAGTTGAGAGTAAACCAACCAGAAGAAGAAAAAATGTACTCAACTGTCTATGTTGTAAAACGATGTTTTGCTTGTGGGGCTAAAGGGCATATAGCTAAGTATTGTAAGAATAAGAAAATGTCTGTTAGGGGTAATAATAAGAAAGGTTGTAATTTAGCTATATCCAGTTCAACAATTAATGTTAACCAGGATTGGTGGGTTATTGATAGTGGTGCTTCTCAATCTATTACTAAGAATAGAAACAACTTTGTAAAAATGAATAAGAGTAACCAACATGTTAGATTAGCAAATGGTTGGAAAGTTAAGGTAGCTGGTGAGGGTGTTGCACGTTGGTCATTTAGTAATGAACCATTGCCTATGTTATATATTCCTGGATTAAAGTATAATTTGCTATCTGTTAAATCATTATTGCAAGTTGGGTTTACAGTAACATTTAAGAATGATAAATGTATAATTAAAAAAGATGGAAAGGTTGTTACTGCAATATTAGAAAATGATTTATTTATTCTAAGAAAGAACCCAGTATTAGTAGCAAATTCTAAATCGGTGTACAGGAATGATAAACCACATGATGAATGTATTCATCTGTTGCATCGGAGACTAGGGCATATAAATTTCAGGACGTTAAAGAAAACAGTTCAGCTATCTGAAGGTATAAAACTACAATCATGTAGTAAGTATTTAAATTGTAATGCCTGTAATCAGCAAAAGAGTAGGGTAATACCAGCAAATCATTATAATGGTTTTAAAACCAAAAAGCCATTAGAAGTTGTGTTTGTAGATTTGATTGGACCCAAGAAACCCAGTATTGGAGGTGCCTGCTATATTCTAAGCATAGTAGACCATTACTCTAGGTACGGATTCTGTTATCTTATGAAAACGAAATGTGAAACATTCCAGCATATAAATAACTGGCTGAGATTTGTGGAAAGGAAACAGAAGTATAAAGTAATGTGCTTAGTAACAGATAACGGTACGGAATTCACTAACCAAAGGTTAGAGAAGTTTTTGCGGGAGGCAGGAATACAGCATAAACATAGACCACAACACAACGCTTATGTTGAGAGAAGGGGTCAAACATTTCAAGCCATGACTAGAACAATGTTGGCAGATTCTGGTTTGCCTGAAACATTATGGGGTGAGGCTGTTATGTGTGCTAACCATGTATTAAACAACATGGTACATTCATCTACTGGTGAAATACCATTTACATCATGGCATGGGAGGAAACCAAATCTTAGTTACTTACACACATTTGGAGCCCCAGCTTGGGTGCATATACCATCTACTGTGAGAAGGAAGGAACAACAAAGAGCCAGAAAAATGTTTTTCGTAGGCTATGATTCAAACCATAGGTCTTTTAGATTTTGGGCACAGGGAACTACTAGCATGTACTGTAGTGCTGATGCAAAATTTCTAGAGCACGAAGGATGGGAGAAACTTGAGCGTGCAGGTTATAGACAGGATGACAATACTGTTAGCATTGAGCATCAAATGAGTAATGATACTCCTGATGAGGATATAGATAATGTAGATTCTTCTATTAAGGTCGAAGAAGAAGAGGTAGTCTTAGGGGAGGATGAAATTGAATCATCTGCAATGAGTCCTGTATTGCCTAGGAGATCCAGTAGGGAAAGACATCCACCTGATAGGTATAAAGCAACGGTAGTTTGTCAGGTTAACATAGAACCTTCAAGTTATGAAGATATTAGGTTGTATCCTGAAAAAGAGCAAAATGCATGGAAGGATGCAATGAGTAGAGAAATAAACTCATTAACTAAATTAGGTGTTTATGAGGATGTGAAATTACCACCTGGAGAAAAATTGATTGGTTGTCGATGGGTATATAAAGTAAAGAAAAGTATAGATGGGACAGTAACCCATAAAGCTCGCCTTGTAGCTCAAGGTTTTGCTCAAACGGAGAAAGATATCGATGAGATATTTGCTCCGAGTTTAAGAGCTAGCACGTTAAGAACTATGCTAGTGTGGGCGGCAAAGAATAAGTATATTATTAATCATATAGATGTGGAGACGGCATACTTGCATGCTCCATTAAGACATACCATTTATATGAGGAAGCCGTTAGGAGTGAAAACAAACGATCAAACTGATTGTTGGAAATTAAATAAAAGCCTATATGGTTTAAAACAATCAGGGTTTGAATAGAACCAATGTATAGTTAAAGAGGTGAATAATATTGGTTTTCAGGAAGGTGTAGCAGACAAATGTCTCTTTAAAAGAGAGAATAATGGTGTAGTATCATTTTTGCTATTGTTCACGGACGATATAGCAATTGTAACTAAAACTGACAAGGAAGCAATGGATATTGTTATTGAAAGCAGGGCTGCCTGTGAGCCCACCACCACTTGTCCACCACCTGGGGCTGTTGAAGGACACCAACAGGTCTCCACTGAAAAGTTGTGATTGGCCTGGCTATAACTGGTTCATCACTGAATGTGGTAATAGTTGTCTTTTAAGTATCTCTTTTCTGGTCTTATTTAATTCTTCGTTACCCACATCATCCTTATTTATTAATTTATTTATTAGTCACATTTATATGGCTGCCCTTCTCATGGAAAGTGATTCTGGGTTAATTCTGGCATAATGGTTAAATGGCCACTTTTAGCTAAGCACAAAGAGGTTCTTTCCTGCAGGAGAAGACATGTGTCACCTTTTCGGCAGGCATCGGCATCCTTCCTCTGTATCAGGAAGTATGGGGGTGACTCCGGGAAAAACGGCAGCAGGAGCAGCTGCAGCAGGGCTGGGAAGCCACACAGGGCCAGCAGGAGGGGCCACAGGGCCTCGGTGCCTAAAAGATCTCTGAGGAGATGTGGGGGAGAGAAAGAGACACCGTTTTTCTCTCTGAAGGGGTTGGATGATTGGAGGGAGCCAAAGTGAAGGGGGTGAAGTGGGCACCATCTCTTTGACCAAAGTGCCCTTCCCACCATTGCAGCCTGAACTGAGGACCCCTTGAGAATGCCAAAAGGGAGAGCAGTTTATTCCTCAGAGGGAATTTTCATATCAGTCTAAAGGAAACGAGAAGACCAGCTTTCTCGTTGGCAGAGCAGATGGGAAAACAACAGCCCAGGACAGCCAAAATTGCTAGCCTTCAATGGGAATGGAAGGTGGAAGGGCAAGAGCTTGTCTGACTGGATAGGCTCATGGGTGGTGAGCTTACCTTAAGCCCAGGATTTGCCCCAACGCTTTTCCGAGGGAGAAAAATATAGCTGCTGTGGTGGTGGCCAGGCCTCGGAACTTCTTGGGGGAAATTTCACCGAGATAGGGCCCATGGATATTCAGGCAGAGTCCTTCAAGAGAAGAATCACCGGAATCAAAAGGTCTCCCCCACATACCTGTCCCTTCTGATTTAGGGGATGTATTTGGTTTCCTCGAGGGTCAAAAGTTGCGCCTCCTCCCAATCATACCTGCACTGATGCCATAAAGGAAACGGCCCATTAGAATAATTTCAAAAGACCTGGCCATCTTACTGGAACCAATAAGAAGAGCTCCCACGATTATAATAAAATTGCTGCAAATTAAAGTTTTCTTTCTGAAATAAACCACAATCGGTTGTTAATTAAAGACTCCAACCACTGTGTATTTCTCACTGTTGAGTGATTTCTCTGAGACTCAAGCTCATTTCAAGGCTTTCAGTTCTAATTTAAGAGGGAGGGAAAATGAGAACTCTCCTAATTATATCAACATACGTGAGAAAATCTCACAGCTATAAGACAAGGGGCCATCATGAAAACTTTGTCTTGAAGAAAAGCCATACTTTCCGTATCTCACAGCCAGTGATCCGCTCCATAAACAGCCCAGAAGACCCCCCAGGCAGTAGATGGAGATGATGAAGGACCACAACACAGCCAGCCTATCTGGCGGGAGAGACACACCATATCGCTGCAGCCACGTCTCATTGATGAAACTCTTGATGTCCTAGGAAAACAAGCAATATTGTGTTCAACTACCAGGCTGGTTGCAAATCTTGTAGGATAACACAACCTGAATCAGTTTTTCATGTATTAATTTACATTATATGAATCTTGATAACCTGGATGAATGAGTATATTGTGTCAATACAGAAAATGGCTTAATTCAATAAACAGGTTTTTAATTTTTTTTATTGGTGATATACAACAGCCCCTACAAATATAGCATACTATAAAGAGCGGCCTCATGCGTTTGAGATTATACAATATAAAACAACATATAGATTATAATTGAATTAAACAATAAAAAATTACAAATTGTATATTAATACAGATTAGGTCAATGTTAAATTTCTTGTTTTCAGAAGTTGTGGGTGCTCTACCACTGGAGGCTTTTAAGAAGAGACTGGACAATACTTGTCAGGAATGGTATAGGGCAGGAGTATCAAACTTGATTTCATTGAGGGCCGCATCCGGGTTGTGTTTGACCTCAGGGGACGAGGTGGGTGTGGCCAGGGTGGGCGTGGCCAGCTTGATGTCACTCGTGTTGGGAGTGCCTGTGATGGCCTGAGTGCTCTGCCAGCGAAAATGGGTGTCAGGTATGCTTCCTTCAATATCCAGGAAAGGAAAACCCAAACTCAATCATTTTAAAGAGATTAGTACTTTTACTGAATATGAAATGATTGCAACCCAGGTAAAGCTGGAAGTGAGCAAAACGCGTGAAATAGCATCTAGTAAGCTTCTCCCCCCCCCCCCCCGTGTCCATTGACCATCATCCAATCCAAAGGTCTCCCAGAGTCAGGTGGCATCACGCCTGGCAACGTCATTCATCAGGAATGTAGGGCAGTTGGTCAGCCGGCCCCTTTGGAGATTCACTTTCGTTTCTTGGGAGACACCTCCTACAATGGAAAAAACACCTCCTGCAATCTTCCCCCCCTTCGCCCCCTTAACTAGTCCCTCCCCCTGTTTCTTATGGCAGCTGAAGCAGGCAAAGCTGAGGCTGACAATGGGCTCCCAATCTCCGTTTTCGGTCACAATGGCCTCCTGCAGCCCTCTACCAGTGAAAGCAGTTGGGGAAGGGTATACAAGAATGTGGGGATGTATGTGGGTCCATGAGAGGTGCCATGCAGATCAAAGAGCTCACAAGGATTCAAGGGTGCCACATGTGTTGTGGAGGGCACAGGAGGCAACATGCAGGTTGGGGAGGTTTCACAAAGGTGCAATGAGGATGTGCAAAGGTGTGTGGGGGTGTGCAAATGTCCAGTGTGAAACTAGCACAGAGAAGATGGAAGAGGTGCACAGGTGGGGGTTATTTACCCCCCGCAACTTAGCTTCCTCACTGATTTTCTGGGGAAGCCAACCGGAAAGTTTGCAGGTGGTGAGCAAGTGATTACGGTGTGCTTGGCAACCAGTTGAAAGTGCACAAGGGTTGCCAATCATGATATGAGATTATGGGGGTGTTGGAATGGCCAGGCCTCCAAGGACTGTAACCAGTGGTGGGATTCAATTTTTTTAACAACTGGTTCTGTGGGTGTGGCTTATTTGGGTGGGCATGGCTTGGAGGTCATGTGACTGGGTGGGCATGGCTAGTTGATTATGTGACCGGGTGGCCATGGCTTCAGCTACTCAAAGGGCTGAAAAAAGTTTTTCTGACTGATCCTCACACTTATGACCATCCTCACATTTATGCCCGTTGCAGCATTCTTAACAACCATGTCACTCATTTCACAACTGCTTCTCTTCACCATGGTGACAAGATAGGGCAAAAAATGTAAAATGTGAGGACAGTCATAAGTGCGAGGACTGGTCAAAAGTGCGAGGACCGGTCAAAAATAACTTTTTCAGCCCTCTGAGTAGTCCATATGCAGATAGGGACTACCCAGAGGGCTGAAAAAAGTGATTTCTGACAATTCCTCACACTTATGACTGGTCATCATTTTTGCCCATTGTAGCATTCTTAACAATCGTGTCACTCATTTCACAACTGCGGTGCTTCATGTGACTGGGTGGGCGTGGCCAGGTGGTCATGTGGCATCACTTCTTTGCCCTAATGACAGTTTGTTGCAATGGTCATAAGTGTGAAAAACGGTCATAAGTCACTTTTTCCAGTGCCATTGTAAATGTTGTAAATCAAGTATTACCTGTACAAAAATACAAAAAGCTGCTTTGTTTGCAAAAAGCTGCCCTAAATACCAATCATTAGATTAAAAACTGGAGTTACAAATCAGGGAGGGTGCCAGAGCACCTTGAGGAATTAAATTAGTTAAAATGCAATGATAACTATCAGCAGCCAACTCTTGCTCATAAAGTGAAACCCTTTAGCAGAGAGGTCATTTAAGCTCTCCAGAATGAAGCAAAGGAGCAAACAGAGTATCTGTTGCTTGTTAAACCAATTAGCAGAACAAATAGACACAGAACTAGTCAGATTTCCAAAGCTGCTTCTTTTCAGGAACAGAGATTAACACTTCCAAACAAAGCTGAATTATCCCATCACTAAACACAGGATTAAACATCACCGAGCACTTAAACTTCACCAAAAACCAGTTTTAGACCAAAAGTCAGAAAGGGTATGTAAACTCACGTTTGAATGTCAATCTTTCTAGCTAGCCAGGAAGCCTTGCTGAATGTCACTCATCTTGGTTCCTTGTCATTAAAAGCTTCTGCTTCGTTATTCAATTATTTCTTCAAAGTGCTGATCATTGCACCCTGGCTGGAAGAACCCCAACAGGGGAGTATTTCCTCCCAACAGCGGTGTAAAAAGCTTAAAACAACCCTTCCCCTTTAAGAAAGTCAAGCAAAAAAAACCCTCAGAGAACCTCCGGAACCTGAAGTGACACTAAGTCTAGGCATACTGCCGGAGAGGCAGTTTCTGTAAACAGGGCAATAAAGATTAGGCTAGGAAACAACAGGCTTATGGTCATGGGTGATTTCAATCTGCCGTCCGTTGGTGAAACGTCAGAGATGGCTCGGGAGTTCATGGCTTCCATGACGGCCATGGCCCTGACCCAGTTTGTTCATGGCCCCACTCACGGGGGGGGGACACACGCTGGACCTGATTTTTGTCTCTGGCCAGTGGTTGAGTGGTCTTATTATAGGGGATATAGACATGAAACCCTTGTCATGGTCAGATCACTCACTCCTTCGTCTGGACCTTCGAACCGCTACACCCCGCCGCAGGGAGGCGGACCCAATTAGATGGATCCGCCCCAGGCGCCTGATGGATCCTGATAGGTTCCAGACGGAGCTTGGGCCAATTCCTGAAGATCTGGCACACGACTCGGCCGAGGACCTGGTAGCTGCCTGGGATCGGGTGGCTGGTGGGGCCTTGGATCGAGTCGTGCCTTTGCAGCCTCTGACCCGGTGTCGATCCCTCGCGGCTCCTTGGTTCACCGAGGAGCTGAGGGAGATGAAACGCCGGAAAAGACGCCTAGAGAGCGGTTGGAGGGCCAGTCTCGCTGAATCTGACCGAACACTGGTAAGGTCGCATATTAAGACCTACCTAGTGGCGATAAAGACGGCAAAGTTTAACTATTTTTCCACCTCTATTGCGTCATCAGGGAATCGTCCGGCCGCCCTGTTCAGGGTAACCCGCTCCCTGCTCCATCCGGGAGCGCGGGAGGATCCCTTGGAAGGCAGGGCGGAGGATTTCGGACAATACCTGTATGACAAAATTGCTCAGATCCGGGGGGATTTGGACTCTGACTGGGTAGATCAGGGCAGGGTGACGAGGAATAGTCTTGAGAATGTTACCTGGGAGGAGTTTGATGCTGTGACTCCAGATGATGTGGACAGGATTTTGGGGAGACTTAGTGCAGCCACATGTTTACTGGACCCGTGTCCCTCCTGGTTGGTACTGGCCTCCCGGGAGGTTACACGAGGCTGGCTCCAGGGTGTTATCAACGCTTCGTTGAGTGAGGGTCACTTCCCCGCCGCCTTGAAAGAAGCGGTGGTGAGGCCTCTCCTCAAGAAGCCGTCCCTGGATCCAGCAATATTGGCCAACTATCGTCCTGTCTCCAACCTTCGCTTCCTGGCGAAGGTTGTTGAGAGTGTGGTCGCGCGACAGTTTCCACAATTCTTGGAGGAAACATCCTATCTAGATCCGTTCCAGTCGGGTTTCAGGCCTGGACACAGCACGGAAACGGCATTGGTCGCGTTGGTTGATGATCTCTGGAGGGCTCAGGACAGGGGTTGTTCCTCTGTTCTGGTCCTGTTAGACCTCTCAGCGGCTTTTGATACCATCGACCATGGTATCATGCTGCACCGGTTGGAAGAGTTGGGGATGGGGGGCACCGTATTACGGTGGTTCTCCTCCTTTCTCTCCGACCGGTCGCAGTTCGTGTTGGCAGGGGGGCAGAGGTCGACCTCAAGGCCTCTTATATGTGGAGTGCCTCAGGGGTCGGTCCTCTCGCCCCTCCTGTTCAACATTTATGTGAAGCCGCTGGGCGAGATCATCCGTGGCTTTGGGGTGAGATACCACCAGTACGCTGATGACACCCAGCTGTACATCTCCACCCCAGGCCACCCCAACGATGCCCTTGAAGTGATGTCCCAGTGCCTGGAGGCTGTGCGGATCTGGATGGGGAGGAACAGGCTCAGGCTCAACCCTTCCAAGACTGAGTGGCTGTGGCTCCCGGCATCCCGATATAGTCAGTTGACTCCATCACTGACTATTGGGGGCGAGTCGTTGGCCCCCACAGAGAGGGCTCGCAATCTGGGAGTCCTCCTGGATAGGCAGCTGTCCTTGGAGGAACATCTGACGGCTGTAACCAGGGGGACCTTTTGTCAGGTTCGCCTGATCCGCCAGTTGCGGCCCTTTCTTGATCGGGATTCCCTGTGCACAGTCACTCATGCCCTCGTCACCTCTCGCCTTGACTACTGCAACGCTCTCTACATGGGGCTCCCCTTGAGGAGCACCCGGAGGCTCCAACTGGTCCAGAATGCAGCAGCGCGGGTAGTGACGGGAGCAGCCTGGCGCTCCCATGTAACACTGCTCCTGTGCGAGCTGCACTGGCTCCCAGTGGTCTTCCGGGTGCGCTTCAAGGTGTTGGTTATCACCTTTAAAGCACTCCATGGCATAGGGCCTAGCTATCTTCGAGACCGCCTGCTGCCATCGACGATCTCCCATCGACCCGTGCGCTCCCACAGAGAGGGCCTCCTCGGGGTGCCATCAGCCAAACAGTGCAGGCTGGTGACCCCCAGGGGGAGGGCCTTCTCTGTGGGGGCACCTACCCTCTGGAATCAATTGCCTCCAGAGATAAGGAGAATCCAAGACTTCAGTGCCTTCCGCCGTGCCCTTAAAACCTTCCTTTTCCAGCAAGCCGGGCTGGCCTAATTTTTTAAGTGTTTTTAAGTGTTTTGTTTATTGTTTTTAATTAATGGGGCCAAATTTATATATGTATATTTTAACTGTATTTTAATATTTGTACTTGATGTTTTTACTTGGCTGTTCACCGCCCTGAGTCCTCAGGGAGAAGGGCGGTATACAAATTCAAAATAAAATAAAATAAAATAAAAATGTTGTAATTCCTTACAGGATTAACCCTGTAAAGTGAAAAAAAACAAAGGGAGATTTCTTTTAACAACCAGTTCTCCGAACTGCTTAACTACTTAACAACCGGTTCTACTGAACCGGTAGAATCCCACCACTGGATATGAAGGGTAATATTGGTTTTAAAAAAAATAGAGAGAATAAATATTATGGCAAAAAAAAAAAAAAGTATAGAAATTGTAATTGTACCTTTCGCAGTGCCCTTAAGACTCTTTTGTTCCAACAGGCTGGGCTGGCTTAGAAAATGAATTTTAAATTGGGTGTTTGTAGCTTTTAACATAAGGGCCAAATTTATATATTTATTTTACATTGTTTTTAAATTTTGTGAGTATATGTTTGTTTTAATATGGCTGTACACCGCCCTCAGTCCTTCAGGAGAAGGGCGGTATTAGAAGTTTAATAAATACAAATACAAATACAAATTTAGTTGAAATGACTAAAAATCGTTTAAATTTGTGAACCGGCCAATACTCTGTTCAGAAAAAATACATTGTATGTTTGTATGTGTGTTTGTGTAAAAAATAAAAAAAACTTTTTACAAAAAAAAAAGAAAGAAAAAGGAAAGCATCCCGTCACCAGTTGCATCCTTACTGGGACTCATCAGAGTGGTGACTGGCCAGTTGTTATTTTATGGAGTTCAACTCTCTACCACACAGTATATTCATTGTATAAAAAACAGAGAAGTTTCTACCCCGATAGAAGTCATGTGAAAGCTTGTGCATGGAGGCATGATGTGATATCACCTCTAGGCCTCCCTGATCTGACGACTGAAGGGAGGATGAGTGGTATACATTGTGCTAACAGAAGTGCCCACGAGAGGTGTTTTTTGGCCCAGCAGAGGCAACAGTTGAATGACTGGCACCAGGGTGAAGCTGGAGAAGGACAGGAGGAAAGGAGAGTGGCCAGAAAGCTGCTTGTGCTAGGATTTGTGTGTTCAGCTGCATAGATTGTCTCCTAATGGAGACCTTACCAGCTCTCTTAAGACCATATTGTGCTTTGGGACTGCAGATACTGAGTTGCAAAAACTTCTGTGACTTACTTGGGATGGATAGGTGATCACAGAGACCTGGAAGCCAATAAGGAGGGTCCCACTCATTCCTAATACAATCACCATTTGGAACAGCTGCCGGTACTGCACCTGGAAAGACAACATCCTGGTCTAGGTCATCTAGAAGTCCCCTTTCATACTCCGTTGTTGAAGCAGCTGAGAAAAAAACTCCGCAGGTGCACAGTGGGTACAGCAGAAGATCAGGTGAAAGCAAGGGAACCAGGGTCAAGTCTCCAGATCAACAGGCTCATCTACCAAAAGAAGGCAGACAGGATGTCCTCCAGCTAAAAGGTCTGTCTGCAGCCTAGGCAGAGTCATATGCAGAGAACGCAAGCATCACTTATATGCTATGTCCTGGTTGGGTTGATGTCAGGAGAAAGTGGAGAAGAAATAATGGGTGAGAACCTTCCATTTTGCAAGTTGGCTGAACTGTGGCCATTTTCTTTTTTGTAGTCTCTAGGGAGGTTTCTTTTCTCATTCCTTCAGGGCTGATACAGCCTGGAATGAAGGGGCCAGAGGTGGGGTTTTAGAGATTAGCTGGGGTGTTGTAGTCAAAATAAAATTCTTTCCCCTGGGAATCAAGGATATTCATGCAGGTGTCTGCAGGGTAGAGACTGAGGTCATCTAGCAACTGCGCTGTATGCTGATTGGACCATGTGACTGAGACTCTGGGGGAAGTGATAAAGTTTTACTTTTAATTGGGGGAAAACTGGCACCAATTTTCTATCAGGAATATGCCAATTTGATATGTTAATGCTGGATGGATCTAACCCAATAACTCACAGGAGACAATGGTATCTCTTCATTGATTCTTTATTCTAGGCCTGGAGTCCTCCTAGGCCCAATTCAGGGTAAAGGTCACTGACCTCTGTCTTGTCTTTGCAGCACACATCTGGAATTGCTGGATGCCCACGTGTAGGACCCTTTTATACACCAGGGGAGGAGTCTGAGGTAAGGGGGTATGATGGGATATGGGGAGGTGCCAGCCCCTGCCTGGGAGAATTAGACATTTACCCTGACAAATCCCCCTCTAAATGTCTAATTAACGGCGGACATATGATATCTGTGAACATACACGTTAGGTACATAAAACACATGATCTACATATATACACATATTTTTGATGTGAGATATGCGTGTTGCTTTTGAGGTAGTGGCTTTGTAAGTATGTCTGCTGTTTGTTGTTCAGTGTCACAGTATATGGCTTTAATGAACCCCATTTCTGAGAATTGCCTAACGTGTTTATATTTTATGTCTATGTGTCTTGATCTCTGTCCCACGGCATCTGCTTTTGATATTTCTATAGCTGCCTTGTTGTCTTCATGTATGACTATGGGGTATCTTGGTTCGGCCCAGATGTCAGTAAGTAAATCATCAAACCATACTAGGTTATTTGCGGCTTTTGATAAACAGACGAATTCGGCTTTGGTGGTAGAAGCGGCCACCAGCTTCTGTTTTCCCATATACCAATGTATAGGGCAATTGTTTAAGAAGACTACGTACCCGGAAGTGCTTTTTCTGCTTTTGGCATCCCCGGCCCAGTCAGCGTCTGCATAGCAGGTTAACTTGGGTTTCTCAGACAGGTCTGGTTCGAGGCACAGCTGGGCATTGGCACTGTGTTTCAGGTACCTGAGCAGTCTTTTTATGGCATCCCAGTGCAGGACAGTGGGCTTGCTCACGTGTCGGGACAGTAGATTGATGGCCAGAGCGATGTCAGGCCTCGTCCAGTTGGCGATGTAGAGTAGTGAGCCTATTGTTGACCTGTACAGCTTGTTGTCAACAAAGGGTTCAGCTTCATTGTACATGCTCCTTATGAAGTCCGGTTGCATGGGTGTCTCGCAGGGTTTTGCCCCTGACATGTTGCATTTGGATAACAGTTCCATGATTTTCTCTCTTTGTGAGATCCGGAAGCCCTTGTCAGTTTTAATCACTTGCACCCCTAGGTACTTGTCTATCTTCCCTAGTGACTTCAGAGAGAAATGATTTCCTAACTCGGTGGCAAATTTATTGCATTTGGTCCTTTGCTTCCCTATGTACAATATATCATCCACATACACAAGAACACCTTCGAATGCTCCTCCCTTTCTCTTTGTGAAAAAACATTTGTCTGCAGAGGTGGCTTTGAAGCCCATGGTGTTGAGAGCTTTGGCTAGACAGTCGTACCACCTCTTGCCAGACTGTTTGAGTCCATATAAACTTTTGTTAAGGAGCCATGTGTTGTCCTTTCCATCATTGTATCCTGGTGGGGCCTTAACATAGATTTCCTTATCCAATTCTGTGTGTAGATATGCAGTTTGCACATCGAATTGGAATACTTCCAGCCCTAGGATGGTGGCAATTACTAGGGCACTCTTGACACTCTCAGCCCTGATTGTGGGGAGTAGGTGTCCGTGTAGTCTTCCGGGTACCTTTAGGCAAAGCCATGTGCGACCAACCTCGCTTTTGTTGTCTTCGAGTGTTTTGACTTTAAACACCCACTTGGTCCCAATTGGCTTTTTGTTCTCAGGTGCTTGAGCTGGCTAGTATATCTGTAGGTCTCGGAGGCTTCCTGGGGGAGGCCGAGTATCTCTTCATAGGAACTGGGTGTGAAATGCTCTGTGTGTATGGACATGACGTAGTCCTCTAGTCTCTTTGGTAACTTGTTCCTACTGGATCTAGTTGGTCTGTCTGGAGGCGTATCTGCTTCATGCAGGCATTCGGCTTCTTTTTCGGTGAGGCTATCTAGGTTCAGTGTGGGGTGTCCTTCTTTCCATTCCTCGGCTTTCAGTTCTTGGTGTTTGGGTCTGTCTGTTTCAGTTTCCTCTGGCCCCCTGGTGGTCTGTTCTTTGTCGCTTTGGTTATGTGGTTGCATGTCTCTGCCAAGGAAAATGTCATTGCAGTGGAGCTTTGACCAATTCGAGTGCTCATGGAATTCTGCAGACCTGGATACAATGAATTTGTTATTGCAATCCACAAATCTGAATCCCTTTGTCCCAGGCTCATAGCCCACGAACTTTAGTCTTTTTGACACCTTTTCTCCCTTCTTCCTCCTTTTCTCCTTTCTTCCTTAGCTGTCGGGGAATGTGGACGTCAGCTGGGGCACCAAATACGTGTAGGTGAGCTAGGTTGGGTTTTCTATTGTACATTAGTTCATATGGGGTTTTATTGATTGAGCTTGACCACAACCTGTTTAGTGTGTAATTTGAATAGAATGATTGGTTCATTCCAGCATCCTCCAAAACACACCTCATCATTGTTTGGAGTAGTCCATTTTTTCGTTCTGAGACCCCATTCTGGAATGGGGGAAAAGGGGTGGAGCTAAAATGCAATATGCCCCTCTCCCTTAACCATTTTGCAAAGTCCTTGGCCATGAATTCTGTGCCCCGGTCAGTCATTATCTGTTTGATTTTCGCCCCATGTTGTAGTTCCACCCTTTTATAAAAGTATTTGAACCTTTGGAATGTCTCATTTTTATGCTTGAGAGAGTACACATAGCCATACCTGCTGTAGTCGTCTACTATGGTTAGGAAAAACCTTTTCCTGTGTCCAATGGAAGGTCTCAGTGGTCCCACTAAATCCATGTGTACTAGCTGAAATGGGTGGTCAGTTGTGCACTCTGACCTTTTGGGCCTCGCTTTGACCTTAATTTTTGAAGATTTACACACTGAACACTCCAAATAATTTTTGCAGTCCTTTACTTTCAAACCCTCTGTACATCCTAGCATTTTTTCTACAACCAGGAAACTGATATGTCCTAGCCTTCTGTGAAGGAGGTGGGCACAATTGTCGTGGATGGGTTTTCCCACAGATACCTTGTTTTTGCCTGGTGACACAGTGTTTGTTTCCTCCTGGGGTCCCCCTCTAGTTTCAGTGTCTTCCCCCTGGTCATGGGTGATGCTTGTGTTTATACTTCCCTCGCTGTTCTCACTGGGTGTAAAGTATGGTAATCCATCATGTGTGGTTACCTTGCCAACCCTTTTTCCTTGGTTGAGTATCTGTACCCTGCCTTCCTTGAATGTTACCTCTGTGTCTGTGTCTGTTGTAAGCTTTGCAATGGCTAAGTCTGGCAGAATGGAATTCTCTGGAAATCCTAGTTGTGGTTGCTCTACTTCTGCTGTAAAAAAGGTTATAAAGTTTTTGTATCACTTCATGCACTGTCATGTGATTCCCTATGCTTGGGCACAAAGTTGGAGAAATACTGGTTAACAAAATACAAAAAGCCCTGTGGTAGTTACAGTCAATTTCAAAAGTCCAGGGTTTCTGGGGTGGATCTGATATTAGGAAAAGTAAGTTTTGTTTCATAAAAACTATCTGCAGCTGTTGACTCCACTCTAGAAGATTTTTTCCATCTATTAGCAGTTTGGGAAAGTTGACAGGTAAAGCCCCAGAATTGTTAGAATGGTTACTTACAGAAGGTAGCTGTCCATGGTTTTGTGAGTGAGGGAACTCACAATATGGCATGGGAATGGCTATTCTGTACTGACTTGTCTCTATGTTCTGACTTATCTCTATGTTCCTCCCTTCTCTTCCTGCAGGTGGCGTCTGGGCATGTGCGAGGCCCATTTCATGCTGGAGGCCGTCCAGAGGGGAGCTCATGGCTGCAGTTTTCAGGCCTAGGCCTACGCCCGCTGGTGGAGCACCCGACTCACCCCTGGTGGGCCTGGATGCGTCATGGGACCCTGGAAGTCATTGCTGGGCAGTGCAATCCCCGGCGAAGAATGGCTGGAGGCTCGGGATTGAAGCGGTCATAAGTCGAGGACTTTCGAGGATTGGTGGCGCGACGGCAGAGGTGGCGGCGATGGCTGGTCCTGATCCAGATGTGCTGGCCCCTGGTCAGTTGGAGAAGCCTGGTGGAGGTCGCGGAGCAAGTAGGTAGCTGGCGCGTCTTTCTTCCCTTGGATCCCTCGTAGTTAGTGAGGCGAGTGGTGAGTTCAAGTCCTGCCTTTGTTCTGCTCCATAGGCGGTCGGGGTTTCTTGTTCGTTGTGGAAGCACGTTGCCCCCTTTTGTAGTGATAGGGTTGGGGTCTCGTAGCCGGTGGTCACTCTGGTGCCTTCTTGGCCCTCGAGGTTTTCCTTGCGGCTTGCGGTTGGTGCGGGAGGCTTGAATGTGGAGCCAAAGGCTGCCGCTAGAGTCTCTATTGCTTTGTCTATCTTGAGCACGCTAGGCAAGTTCTGATTTACTTGGATTTGTTTATTGCAGTTGTTTTCTGGATGCCCCCCATTTGTTTTCGGGCCTTGGCTGTTTCCCGCCATTGGATTCAAATCCTGGCCTCCCATTGGTTGCTGGCCATTCCAAGATGGCTGCCGGGAAATTGGCACGAAACTGAGCCCCTCTATGTCCGGGGCCTCTGTGAGGGAATCCCTTTCCCTTACCGGGTTGGCGTCTTCTTGGGCCTGCTCTTGAGTGTTCATCGCTGCTCCATGGGTTTCTAGGAGGCCTTGGAGTTTTGTGATGAGCTCTCCATTGCTGATGGGCGCTTCCATCATTTTCAGCAGGGCCATTCTCAGTTCGTCTTCTTCTCATGGCTCTTCTCTTTCGTGGTCATCTGCTCCCTCCCGTGGTCTCTCTTTACAGAGGAGTGGGCCCGGCTCGATGTCCTGTCCACTTTCAGCTGGGATGGCTCTTGGCATGGCACCTTTGGGTGTCAGTTGAGCAGCCATCCTCTTGGTGAATGCCCTGGTGTTTACTCTGCTCTTCTTATCAGAGTGAATGGCTTGTTCGGTCATTCTTTAGAGTTATGGGCAACCATCCTCTGCTGCCAATTTGTTAATGCTGGATGGATCTAACCCAATAACTCACAGGAGACAATGGTATCTCTTCATTGATTCTTTATTCTAGGCCTGGAGTCCTCCTAGGCCCAATTCAGGGTAAAGGTCACTGACCTCTGTCTTGTCTTTGCAGGCACACATCTGGAACTGCTGGATGCCCACGTGTAGGACCCTTTTATACACCAGGGGGGGAGTCTGAGGTAAGGGGGTATGATGGGATATGGGGAGGTGCCAGCCCCTGCCTGGGAGAATTAGACATTTACCCTGACATGATATTTCCTAATAAAATGTTTTTTGAGGAACTTGCTTGCCTCAGAGTTTTTATTGAACTGGGATGTATTACTTGGAACCCTGACATCAGTCCCATCCCAGAAGGAAATGGAGCCCTGGCTGGTCACGTTTGGCCCCTGGGAGAAGAAGGGAACGGCTGCAGAGGGGCCAGAGGGAGCTTAGTGAGATGAATGCAGATCCTGGGGCCAGATCAGTGTACTCCAGGGCATCAAAAATACTAGACAGCTGTGCTCAGGAATTGCTGAGAACTCCTAGAGGCCTGGAAGGCCCCAGGAAACTACAAGCTTGTCAGCTAAAGATTGTTGACATCATTGCCTGGGAAAATCCTGTAGAAGATAATCAAGGAGCAGATTTGCAAACATCTAGAAACAAGCAAAGCTATTATTGGAAGCCAACATGCATTCATCAAAAACAGATCATGCCAGACAAACTTTGTAGCATTCTTTGATAAAGTGATTAAATTAGTGTAATGCTGTGGACATAGTTTACTTAGACTTCAGTAAGGCATTTAACAAAGAAGACCACAGTCTACTTCTTGGTAAGATAGAACAATGTGGAATAGATAGCATCACCACCAGAACACACTCAATATACAGTCCTCAATGGAACTACATTTACATAATGGGAAACATGCAGTGGGGCACTTTCAGGTTCTGTCTTGGGCCCAGTACTCTTCAACATCTTCATCATGAATTTGCAGATGACACCAAGCTGGAGGGAATAGCCAACAGCCAATAGAAGATAGTCTCAAGATCCAGAAGGACCTTGACAGACTTGAACACTGGGCCTTGTCCAAGAAAATTCAATTCAGTAGTGAGAAAAGTAAAGTTACACTTACACTTACACTTAGGCAAGAAAAAAAATGCACAAGTATAGAATAGATGGCACCTGGCTCAAGCGCAGTAACTGTCAGAGGGATCTACAATAGGAGTCTAGTGAACAGTTGCTTCTTTGCACTCAGCTTGACAACAAGGGAGGGAAGTGGTTGGAATGTCAGGGAAGGAGTGGAATGCCTATCTGCAGATTGTGAGACCCTGCTGCTATCCCCAAGGTCATACAATGCAGGTGCTTGAACGATCTGGATGTTACCATAACAAAAGAAGTGGGTTTAATTGGACAACGCAATGAACTGAGGAAGATGGCCAAAGGGAAAAAGCAAGTTTAACTATGTGGGATTATGCATGGGAAAACCAGAGTTGGTTTCACTTCTGGGCCAATGTAGTGTATTGGGGAAGCACAATGTCCCAGGAGTTATATTTTTGGACTTTCTAGCTGGACAGTTGCAACTGCTGAAAAAGCCAATGCAATCCTAGGCTACATCAACAGAGGGATTGTTTCAAGATTACATGATGTGATAGTACTGCTTTCTACTGCACTACTGCACTTGGAATACTACATCCAATTCTGGTTATCATAATACAAAAAATGTTGAGACCATAGAAAGAATGCAGAGAAGAGTAACAAGGATGATAAAGGATCTGGGGGCTAAACCATATGATGAACAATTGAGAAAATTAGGTATGTCTAGTCTAACAAGGAGAAGACCTAGGGCTGATAATGAGAGCAGTCTTTCAGTTCTTGAGGGGCTGTTACAGAGAAGAATGAGTCAACCTATTCTCCAAAGCATTTGATTGCAGGATAAGAAGTAATAGGCGGAAGATACAGAATTACCATATTTTTCAGAGTATAAGACGCACTGGAGTATAAGACGCACCTTAATTTTGGGGGAGGAAAACAAGAAAACAAGAATTCTACCTCTACCTACCAGCATTTAAGGTGGCGCTGCTTTACGCCACCCTCCTCCTCCTCCTGCAAGCAAGAGGTGCCTCAGAGACTCAGCTGGGAAAGAGGGCGTCGATTACTAATAAGTTCTTTTCCAGAAAACTTATCAGGGTGCTCCTGTGATCTGCAGGGCAGGGACTACTCGCTTTCCCCCAAAGAGACCCCTCGCATACTCTGGGGGGAGGGAAAGAGCACAGCCTGAGAAACAAACCTCTTTGGGACGGTCTGGGGGGGGGAGATCTGCCCGGCAGCTTCAGGGAAAACAAGGCGAGCGCCACGATTTGCGGCAGGTCACCCCTCTGGCCGCCCAGCAGGCAGTTCAGGGCAGACAATGGTCGCAATGACTTCACTCACCAACAATGTGAGGAGCCGCTGCCTAAGCCCTCTCCACACCCAGGAGCTGAGCAAGCCAAACCGGACCTCCTAAAGTGAAATGTCCCTCCTTTCCAGCCACCGCTGCCCGGATTCCCCAATGCAATTCTCAGAGCCGCGTTTCAGACGGCAGGCGGCCAGTTCCCCTGCAATGTGCCGTGGGGAACTGGGAACCATTTTGGATTTGGGGAGGGGATTGCAGCGCTGCCGCGTGAAAGTGCTTTTCTTCCCATTGTAGAGCCGCCTCCCCATCCTCCTTCTCAGCAGACTCACCTTCTCTTTCCTCCTGACCAGATCCGCCGCCTGAAACGCGATGCACTTTTTTTGCCTCTGCACACCCCATGGAATCGGGAAGGGGATCACAGGTCTGCCACCCAAAAACACTTTCCTTTGGAATCCTGATGCCAAAGGAAAGCGTTTTGGGCAGCAGACCCGCGATCCCCTTCCCGATTCCAAACATGGGGTGTACAGAGGCAAAAAAAGTGCATCGTGTTTCAGGTGGCGGATCTGGCCAAGATTTCTGAAGGTGAGAAGGTGAGTCTCATGAGAAGGAGGATGGGGGTGCCTGGAACTGCCCGAAAATGTCCGAAGGGTGGGGGCTGGTGGTTGGGCGGGGCTAAATTCAGCGTATAAAATGCACCCAGATTTTCACCCCCTTTTGGGGGGTAAAAAGGTGCGTCTTATATTCTGAAAAATATGATACTACAAAAAAAGAATACAAATAGTGAAATATGAAACCAGAAACCAGTTTGCAGGTAGCTCAGAGAATGAAACATTTTTTACTGAACTATATAGGATACAGTGTCTCAAACATGGATAATAAAATCTGTGCCAGATATGAAATTCTTTATTACAGAATAATAGAGTTGGAAGGACCTTGGAAGTCCAACACCCTGCTCATGCAGGAGACCCTATCTCTTATCCAGTCATTAAAAAGAGATCCAGCCTAGAACTAAAGAGAAATTTCCTGACAGTGAGAAAATTAATCAGTGGAACAGCTTGCCTCCAGAAGTTGTGGGTGCTCCATCATTGGAAGTTTTTAAGAAGAAACTGGACAGGCATTTGTCCAGAATATAGGACAGTGATGGCTAACTTTTTTCCTTCGGGTGCCAAAAGCGTGCACACGCACATAATCGTGCACACACACGTGCCCACACCCATAATGCAATGCCCGTCCCGCATGCCCCACCCCTCTGCACATGCGCACGACCCCCACATGCGCACGCAACCCCTACATGCACGCACACACACCCCTTTTGGTCTCACATCCCAAAACAGCACTGGGGGGGAAAGCCTTTACCTCCCAAAACGGCTGGGGTGGGGGGGCGGAAGCTTTCAAAACGGCTGGGGGGGGAGGGGACAAAAAGCCTTTGCCTCCCAAAACAGCTGTGGGGGGAGAAAGCTTCCAAAATGGCTGGGGTGGGGGGTGGGGAGCTTCCAAAACGGCTGGGAGGGGGGGGAAAAGCCTTTGACTCTCAAAACGACTGGAGGGGGGGGAAGCTTCCAAAACAGCTGGTGGGGGGAAGCCTTTGCCTCCCAATACGGCTGGGAGTGGGAGGGGAAGCTTCCAAAATGGCTGGGAAGGGGGGGGAAAAGCCTTTGCCTCCCAAAATGGCTGGGAGTGGGAGGGGAAGCTTCCAAAATGGCTGGGAAGGGGGGGGAAAAAGCCTTTGCCTCCCAATACGGCTGGGAGTGGGAGGGGAAGCTTCCAAAACAACTGGGAGGGGGGGAAGCCTTTGCCTCCTAATACGACTGGGAGTGGGAGGGGAAGCTTCCAAAATGGCTGGGGGGGGGAAGCCTTTGCCTCCCAAAACATCGCTGGGAAGGGAATCTCCGGAGATCTGGGAAGGCGCAGGCAGCAGAAAGTGAGGAGAAAGGTAAGACTCTCCAAGCATGCTGCTTGCAGGGCAGACCCGAAAATCAGCTGGCCGGCGGGATGCGCATGCGCAGTGGAGCTGAGCTAGGGGACGGCTTGCGTGCCTGCAGAGAGGGCTCCATGTGCCACCTGTGGCATGCATGCCAAAGGTTCGCCATCACTGTTCTGTGTTCTAAGACACTGCAGGAGTAATGTCCTTAGATAAATTAACAAGTTATACATTTATGAGCACTTGGACAGTGATACTATAATAAATAGGAGCCGGTATGACTTATATTGTATGACACTAAATTTTCCTCCATCTTTGATGGACTAACTAACTTGGATGATGAAGGGAATGACTCACAGATTTTCTCCCAAGACTACAGCAAAATCGTGGCTCTTGGCTGTTTAACCTATAGAAAATACAATTGTACGATCCATCTTCAAAGGGTTGAAAGTTCAGCGAATAGGAGAGGGAGTAGATTTATTCCCTATCTCTTACCTCCACCCCATATACTCCAGTGAGTCAAGGAGGCCTCTGCCTGAGCCGTTTTTGAATAGCGTGTTGTTTTTTAGAACTTAAAAAATATTCCAGTCCTGTTGCCTAAGAAACGGTTCTTGCATATTTCCATCAAGGATGAAGGGTTAGTTTTCCAAGTGGGGACCTGAGGGTATACTCACAAACTCCAAGAAGAAACTGACTGTCATTTTCTGGAAGGGATCCTGCTGATCTCCAGCTGGCAGTTGTCAGGCTGATCAAGTTTCATTAACTGAATCTGGATACTTAGGAGAACTATGACCCAGAATTCAGAGATTTCTACTCTTGTTGGCAATTGGAGGATGGCATGCAATGTTGGATTAACAATTTCAAGAAGCAGATAAATCTGCTTGAGGTCACCATTTTCCCCACCCCTCACCCCCCACCCCCATGCTGCCAGCAACTGATCTGAAGCCAGGAAATGAAAGAATTCCTTCTCTGGACTTTAGTAATCCTTTGGGCTGATCAGTAACAGAGAGCTGCTGATATTGCTGTCTAGGGAGAAATGTGAAAAAGGGCAGCTAACTGGGGAGAGTTTGAGGAGTAGGAATCCAACACCCAGATTATGTTCTTCTGCAGTATGAGGAAAATCTTTGGAAGACTCGAAGGTCAGGTAGTGGTCATGGTTGCAACACTTGGGATTGACCATTCACCTAGAAGCCACTAAATCCCATTAATGGGAAGGAGAAAAGGTGGTTCAGAGTGATTGAGAGCAAGTCCTAAGCCTCTGGTGTCAGGTCTGCCATCGTAAATGCTTCAGCCTGCTTTGCTTCACTTTGCCCCCTGGAAGATACTGCATGTGAAGTTGAATCAGTTAAATTATTGCGGACTTGTTTCAGAGACAATTTTCAGGGTTTTTTTTTTTATTGAAAAAGTTTTTCAAATACAGATTTTTCCCCCTTTTTTCTCCCCCCCTCCTCCCTAACCCCCCCTCGCCACCCCTCCCTCTGTGACTTCTTCAAAGTAAGATCCAAATTCATAACAGATTATATAATACTTTACCATTCCCTTACTCCATCCCCCAAATACTGACCCTTTCTTTCTAATAATTTTATTATATCCCCCTTTTACTATATATTTCAAAATAACATTCTACTGTAACATTATATAATAACTTCTAATTTAACATAGTAATATTATTATAACTCCCAATTTAGCAATAATCTGCCCTTTTTCTCCTCCCCCATACATATATCTCTTAAATCAAACCTTTTATGTATATTAATATAACATCTCAAAACAACCTTCCACTTTAAAACTATATGATTCAAAGCAGCCTTCCACTATAAAACTATATAATAAATCCTAATTTAACATTTATTCAACTCATAGTCTGTCCATTTCCTCCACTCCCATAAATATATCTCTTAGACATCTCTTTTCTTAAACTAAACCATCAATAAACTAGCCTGTCTCACCCACATTCCTACAAAATAACAATTCTGAATATCTTTATTCTTCTGCCCACCCTGCTAAAAAAAAATATATATCCCTTATATAGATAAAATCAATAACTTTAAACTTGTAATCCATATAATGTCTTCTGTAATGTCTTTAAACTGGATTGTTAACTCCTTCACCCATATTAGGGTAACATCACATCCTAATTCCAGCAAAATGTTCGGAATCCTCAGTTGTCATCTGCCCCCATCAATAATAAATATCTTCATGTATATATATATATAAAAAAAGAAAACAACCACCCGAGTGACATTATAATTGTATTCCATATAGTGTCTGTAGTGGTGGCTTTCTTCAAGATTATTAATTCCAGCCATCATAATGGGGTAACAACCAGATCTTCTGCATGCCCCAACGTAGCTCTCTTGCCATATAACTCAGCATAAACATAATACATTTATCAAAGAATCCAAAATAGATAATTCCAAACCAACAGTTTAAGGCCCTTTTCACATCCCAAAAATACAGCATTGCAGAGGTCTGTCACTCTCCTCAGGATAATATTAACCAATACTTCGCCTCAACTGTCTTTTCATATATTCAGTCATCTTTTAGATAACTGGCTTCACTGTTGCCTAGTTTAAAAAATTTTATTTTTGTGAGACCTATTTCTTTTTTTTTTTTCTTGACTTCTTGTGGGTTTAATCTCTGGCCTAATTTCTTTTCTATGAGTTGTGTATCAACTGTTCGATTTTCGTTCTGATCTATAACTTGATCTTGTTGGTTTTGCTTTTGTAACTTAGATCGCCATTCAGGTTTCTTTTCTATAAGTTGTATATCAACTGATTGATTTTCATGCTTGTCTGTGACTTGATGAGTCTTCACATTAGAATCCAACGCCGCTTCTCTCGTATTTATAAGTAGTCCACCTGAGACATCTAAAGGATCCAAAGGCAATTCATCTACAAAGACCTCTGTAGCTCGATGTTTTTCCATTATTTCCAACTCCTTCTGCTTATCCTGTATTATGCATGAAGATGTTGAATTCATTTTCAAAATCTTATAATAAAATTCTTCTGCTTTTTCAACAGTATTTAGTTGATATCTTTCCCCTTGATATCTCAATATTATACCAACTGGAACATCCCACCTAAATAAAATATTTTGTTTTTTAAGCTCAGTCACCAGGAATCCAAATTTCTTTCTATCTAGTAACATCTTGGGCGGTAACTCTTTATATATCCAAATCTTTCTTCCATACAGTTGTAAAGTAGAATTAAAAGATTTTTGCACAATATTATTTCTTATTTCTTTGTCTGTAAAATAAATCACCACATCTCTAGGCAGTTGCCTTTGCTTTGCAATCCAAGAATTTACTCTGTAGACTCTATCAATCCTGCAAAATACTTCCTCAAGATGAACCTTTAAAATCCCAGCCAGAATTTCAGCAGATATTTTCCTTAAGTCATCTCTGTTATTTTCCTGTAAACCTCTCAGTCTAATCACAAATTCTGTGAACCTGTGTTGCATCATTAAAACTTTTTCAATCCGTTGTTTTATATTTTCTACATTGCAAGTCTTATGATCAGCTTCCATTTTAAATTTTTCTTCTAAGCTATTGTCTTGAGTATTTATCAAATCATTTTCAATTCTTTGTATTTTATTGTCCAAATTGTAAATCTTGTCATCAATTTCCTCCATTTTAGACTCTAATAACTTGATATTTGTATCCAACTTTATAGCAATTTCTGAAAAACCATTAGTCACTGTTACAATCTTTCGTTGCAAATTGTCATACTTTAATTGTATCAATTCTTTAATTTCCTGCTTGAATTTTTCAAGATTCTGGTTCACAATCTCATCCCTTCTTACCATCTCCTCCAAAAGAAATTCAATTACGTTAAAATCATTTTTCTGAGTCTGTAGGTTTAAAACTTATTCATGTAGTTTGTAAATGGGGGAATCCCCCCCCCCGCTGCTTGTTTGTCTGGCTTTGTTATGTTAAACACCATCCTTCCACACAGACAAACTCTTTTTTAAGAAAAGAAAGCTTCTTTCCAAACAAGATCAGTATCAGATCTCCAGGAAGAAAGAAACATAAAAGTAGAACTTTTTCTTGTCAATTGTAGCCAGCAGTATTTATTCCGCTACTTTGTAGCTTGTTAAACTATTGAGACGGAAGGACTTTCTCTTTCAACTCTCCCTTCTCAAACCTCAGCAGTCGCCATTTTAAATTTCTTTTTTCCTTTCTTCAATATCATTTATAAAGTCAATGAAAATACTTGCGATTTAGGGTCCCAGGTCCAAATCTCATCCTCTTTGATTAAACAATCTGTTAATTTTCTTTAAAAGGCTTGTTCTCCTCGCCTGGCTCTGCAAAAAGGCAGACGTCTCCCGAAGCCCGGAGCGGCGGCGGGGGAAATAGGGAGCCTCATCTGCTTCGTCCCCAAGAGTAAAGAAAAAACTCTGGGGGCTTCGCAGAGAGCTCTACCTGCCCTCACCTGCTCTGTCTCACATTTCCTTATGGAAATGGAGTTTTTCGAGCCGCCTTTCAGTTGTAAAGGCGGCTCTTTACAGGCGACGGGGCTGGCGGTCCCGAGGGACCGTCTGGCAGCGACAAAGAGCAAACCGGAAGCCAATTTTCAGGGTGTTTTTAAAGCTTCCAGGTTCTTATGGTCTGTCCATACTTTTGTAGGAAGTTAGCACCCACCCCTTTCCTGGAAGAATGAAATATTTTAGGAAATATTAAAAAATGCAGAATATTATGTTTCCCTGGTTGAGAAATGGAGAAACATGTTTTAAAGACAAAGCAACTCCCACCTTCCTGCCTTCCCCCCTTTGTTAATGGGCCAGAGGCAGAAACTCAATCTTTGACAATAGGACCCATCTGCAACACAATAGCAACAGAAACTCACCACATGGCACCTGGGAAGATTACATCAGCCAGCAAGGCTAGCTAAGACCCCCCACCCCCTGGGAGTCTGACAACCAATCAGGATACTCTTTCAGGGCCCCAGGAAGTTCAAAGCCAGAGAAAGCATAAAACCTGGGGACTCACTGTATCTTGCCCCTTTTTCTGTTCAGGAACTCAAACCATGTTATCCTGTCCACCATTAAACCATCTTTCCAAGCAGTCTCCATGTTTCCAGTGTCTTTTTCCCCACTTGGAGCCGAACCCAGAAGGATATTTCTTCCAACACTTTGATAGGGGTTTCCCCCCCTTCTAAGAAATGTGAGTGCCCAATGCACCACATATGACTCTTTTTCCCATAGTGCCCACCTCTGCTCAATGTCTGACAGTTTTTTTGAGATATAAGTGCAAGGTTACAAGACCTCTTGGTCATTGTTTTGAAGTAAAACAGCTCTGACTGCTGTTTTGAATAAAACTCAAAACATTCCAAGGGACAATTGAAAACTGTTTTGTCAGTTGCAACTTTCAATTTCTCTTTGGAATGTTTCCAGTTCTGAGTATTCCCTTATGGCCTACAGGGTCTTAAACTCTGTTCTTCAGCCAAAGGAAGACCAGGGAAAACCCCAGGGCTCCTTCAACCAGTAGCAAAACCTCAAGCACCTTGGAAAGAACCCCTGAAGTGGTGCTGGGTGGTGGGAATGATGGCCGATGGCTGACAAGCCACCCACACTCAAATGGCTGGTGGAGAGGTGGGGCATCCCAACACTGGCAGCTCTGCAGGAAAAGAAACTGGGTTTTTTTTTGCTGAGCTGAGCCAACACCAGGTCTTGGTGTGAACTCGCTGCAAACCGGTAGCAAAGGTAAGTGGAACCCACCCCTGGTGTGCACCCTCCTGGCCGGGCCACAGCTGGCCAGGGGGTCGCAAGAACAGGAGGAGGAGGAGGGTCACCCGAAGGAAAGCCTCCGCCGTGGCTGGCAATTATTCCTCAGCCAGCCCGGATTTCCAAAAATATCCCCCCCAAAAAAAAGGAGTAGCGAAGCACCCCAAAAAGCTGTGGCTTTCCAAGAGATAGAGAAGAGACACAGAGACAGAATGAGAGTGAGATACACCAGTAGTGGGTTTCAATTTTGGCCACTACCAGTTTGCTCGAGGGTGCTTGCGCGCTCACACTCAGATGCCCAGCCACTTCTCCATTCCACACCGTCACCCTTACCTTCTCAGGCCAGGTGAGGGAGGGGAGGGGAAGGCAAGGGGCAGGGCCAGCCAGTGATGGGACAGGGAGCCGCAGTAGAGGGAGCCACATGCAGGTGAGGGTTAGCCTTTTGCTGTTTCGGAAAAGAGATGGTTTCTGTGATCATTTCTTTTTTCTGGACTGGGGATGAAAGCTCTGATTGACTCTACTTTATTTAATAATCCTGGGATGTTGTGGAAGGATTTAGGGAAGGATTCCTCCACCAACCAAGTGATTCCCTTTTTCTAGAGAGGAGAGGCCCTGGCTGAGCGGCAGGGCTTCAGTGCAGGTCTCCACGTTGCTCATTGGAATGTGAACTGCTTTCCTCAGAGCTAGCCCTTCCCCCTCAAAGCAATCTTTTGTTCCAGATGCTGGAGATTGAACAGGTCAAGTGATTGCACACTTGGCATGACCAGGTACCAACGAGTGAATCAGCACAGGGGGCTCTCTGCCAAAGGAGTCTGCCCAGCGGCATTTCCTGTGGGCATTGCCTGCACAAACTCTTTTTCTGAAATTGGATAGATGTCAAGCCAATTGAAACAACGAGTTTTTGGATTTGTCTTAATAAAGGGTTCAACCAGATGTGGATTTGGATCCTTTCCCCACCTATATTAGATTAATTAATTAATTCATTCATTCATTCATTCATTCATCCATTCAATTTCTATAGCTGTCCAGCTCAAACAAAGTGACTCTGATAAGTTGGCTGTGCTGCTGCCTTTTTTATCCTTCTCCACCTGCCCCCAATAGCCACAACCCCAGTGCTCCTTCAGATCCCACTTCAAAGCTGTAGATACTTTGCATTTATGCTCATGCCAGCTGAGAAGTGATCTATTCCAGTCCTGGAATGAAGCAATGCAGAAGCATGTCTCTCACGTTGCAAAAAAAAAAATGACATGGCTATGAGTCATCACCCATGGACAAAAGGACACCGGCACTTTTTGCATTCATTTTTCCTTTTGCATTCCTTTTGTGAATAATTTTGCATTCCTTTTGTGAATTTTGCATTCCTTTTGTGAATAATAATCATAATGCACTGGTTCCTCAGTCTACTCTACTCAACAAGTCAGGTCATCCCACCTTCTTTACATGAACAGTATGAAGCTGTATGGAAAAAGAACATCTGAAGTAAAATCACTGCCCAATACTATCTGTACATGCAGCCAAGATATTGCAATGGTATCTGGATGGGACGTACCGTATGTGCCATCCTTACCACCAACAAGGGAAAAATAGTAAATAGTAAAAACCGTAAATAGTAAAAACTGAAGGAATCAAGATGCTCTTGGAAATAACATCAAAAGTCTGGATGAAGATGATCGCTGGACATCCTTTAACCTGGCACCATCACACACTCAGAGAAGAAATACCATCAATTAACTAAAAGGTTAGAAAGACCAGAAAATTAAAGACAATGAAACATCCCACCCCATATGTTGAAATTCCTGGTGACAAATGGGTAACAACAGTGGTGGGATTCAATTTTTTTAACAACCGGTTTTGTGGTCGTGGCTTATTTGGGTGGGCGTGGGCTTGCAGGGTCGAGCTGATAAAGTCACTCAGATTCGGGATGGCTTGGACTCCGATTGGATGAGTCCAGGGGAGGAGACAAGGTAAGGTCTTGAGAATATTATCTGGGAGGAGTTTGATCCTGTGGCTCCCGAGGATGTGGACAGGGTTCTGGGTAAGATTAGTGCCGCCACGTGTTTATTGGACCCGTGTCCCTCCTGGTTGGTACTGGCCTCCCGGGAGGTTACACGAGGCTGGCTCCAGGGAATTATAAATGCTTCTCTGAGTGGGGGTGCCTTTCCTGCCACCTTGAAAGAGGCGGTAGTGAGGCCCCTCCTCAAGAAGCCCTCCCTGGATCCGGCTGAATTAGCCAACTACCGTCCGGTCTCCAACCTTTGTTTTGTGGTGAAGGTTGTTGAGAGCGTGGTGGCACGACAGCTTCCCCAATACCTGGATGAAGCTATCTATCTGGACCCGTGCCAGTCGGGCTTCAGGCAGGGGTACAGCACAGAAACAGCATTGGTCGCGTTGGTGGATGATCTCTGGAGGGCTCGGGTCAGGGGTTGCTCCTCTGTCCTAGTCCTATTAGATCTCTCAGCGGCTTTTGATACCATCGATCATGGTATCATGCTGCAGTGGTTGAGGGGGTTAGGAATAGGGGGCACCATTCTGCGGTGGTTCTCCTCCTTCCTCTCCGACCGCTCGCAGTTTGTGTTGGCAGGGGGGCAGAGGTCGACCTTGAGGCACCTCGCATGGGGAGTGCCGCAAGGGTCGGTCCTCTCGCCCCTTCTGTTCAACATTTATGTGAAGCCGCTGGGTGAGATCATCCGTGGTTTTGGGGTGAAGTGTCATCTGTACGCTGATGATACTCAGCTGTACATCTCCACCCCAGACCACCCCAACGATGCCCTTGATGTGATGTCTCACTGCCTGAAGGCCGTGCGGGTCTGGATGGGGAGGAACAGGCTCAGACTCAACCCGTCCAAGACCGAGTGGCTGTGGCTACCGGCATCCCGATATAGTCAGCAGGTGCCATCGCTGACTATTGGGGGTGAATCTTTGCCCCCCACAGAGAGGGCTCGCAATCTGGGTGTCCTCCTGGATGCACGGCTGTCTTTAGAAGAGCATATGACGGCCATGGCCAGGGGGGCCTTTTATCAGGTTCGCCTGATTCGCCAGTTGCAGCCCTTTCTGGACTGGGACGCCTTGCGCACGGTCACTCACGCCCTTGTCACCTCCCGGCTGGACTATTGTAATGCTCTCTACATGGGGCTCCCCTTGAAGAGCACTCGGAGGCTCCAACTGGTCCAGAATGCAGCCACGCGGGTGGTTATGGGCGCAACTCATTGTGCCCGCATGACACCCCTCCTGCAAGAGCTGCACTGGCTCCCAGTGGTCTTCTGGGTGTGATTCAAGGTGTTGGTCACCACCTTTAAAGCGCTCCATGGCACAGGACCCGGGTACCTTCGAGACGACTTCTGCCACCAATAGCCTCCCACCGGCCAGTACGCTCGCACAGAGTGGGCCTCCTCAGGGTGCCGTCCGCCAGACAGTGTCGGCTGGCGACCCCCAATGGGAGAGCCTTCTCTATGGCAGCGCCTGCCCTCTGGAACAACCTCCCCCCAGTGATACATACAATATCAGACCTCCGGATTTTTCGTCAGGCCCTGAAAACTTATTTATTTCAACTAGCTGGGCTGGCTTGATCCCACAGTTTTGGGTTAAATTTTAATTGATTTTAAATTGGGTTTGTTTTAAATTGCGGCCAAAAATATTTAATTATTTTAAACTGTTTTTAAATTTTGTATGTCTTGTTTTTATTCTGGCTGTTCACCGCCTTGAGTCCTATTGGAGAAGGGCGGTATATAAATTGAAACAAATGAATAAATGAATAAATAAATAAATAAATAAATAAATAAATAAATAAATAAAATGCAATGATAACTATCAACAGCCAACTCTTGCTCATAAAGTGAAACCCTTTAGCAGAGAGGTCATTTAAGCTCTCCAGAATGAAGCAAAGGAGCAAACAGAGTATCTGTTGCTTGTTAAACCAATTACCAGAACAAATAGACACAGAACTAGTCAGATTTCCAAAGCTGCTTCTTTTCAGGAACAGAGATTAACATTTTTCCTTCCAAACAAAGCTGAATAGGGAAAATTATCCCATCACTAAACACAGGATTAAACTTCACCAAAAACCAGTTTTAGACCAAAAGTCAGAAAGGGTATGTAAACTCACGTTTGACTGTCAATCTTTCTAGCTAGCCAAGAAGCCTTGCTGAATGTCACTCATCTTGGTTCCTTGTCATTAACAAGTTTGTGAAGGAGATTCTGATCCCAATGGACCGTGATCCGATTACACGCACAAACGCACTAAAGCATACAAGTTGAGAGAGGAGTCTTGAAAAACTATTTGATTTAATAAAAGAACACATAAAAGCAAAGCCTAGTCCTTGGATTTGATGGGATAAACAAATCCAAACCTACTATGATCATTTACAAACGTAAGGAAGTAACGATTCCCACCAAAAGAACTTTTAAGGGGACCCACCAAATCCATATGTACCAACTGGAATATGTGTTCAGAATATCTCTGGGATTTCTTGGGTGCGGGTTTCACCTTGGACTTTGTGCTTCTGCAAATAGAACAGTCCAAAAAAATGTTACAATCTTTAACCCTAGTTCAGTTTGAACATTCAGATACCTTTTGTACTATTGGGAAGCTTACATGACCCATTCTACGATGCATGCAGTGAGCACATTCATCGTGTAACGCCTTGCTAATGGAGACTCTATTGGCATTTTCAGACTCTCTTCTTCCTTGTTTCAAGTTAAAACTTACAGACTTTTTACATCTTAAAACATTGTTACAATTGTCATTAAATTTCCCTTTTTCTCAAATCATCATCTGAATCAGATTGTGATCCATCATCATCACTGTCAAAAGTGGTAACCTGGTTACTAACCTCAGATTCCTCAATCCTTGAAATAGGAGAGTAATAGGGTAAACCGCTAATTTTCAACACTTCCCCAACCATACGCTTATCATTGGTAACTATAGCAGTTCCCTCTGTGAACAATATCTCTATCTTAGAGTTTTCATTTATTTTCACAGTATTGAGCAAGTTATGATCAATTTCAGGTACATATAAAACACCATTAACTTCCCCAAGTCCTGGGACCAGTAACTCTCACCCTTTTACCATTTGCAACCTTTGTCAGGGTGGCAATTAATCCCATTCTGCTTTTGGGTAATTGCACCTTGTTTAGAGAATGGATCGTGACCTTTCCTTGAAGTATACTTTAAGAAAATAAAACCGAGATATATTCTAATAAACACATTTTATTATAAAGAAGTAAAAACATCTTACTAGCTAATTAATTACATCTTGGCAGTGTTCCTGCCGGACCTCTTGGCAGGCGAACAAAGAAAGATAGAAGAAAGTGAAAGAATGTGGACATGCGCAGTTATCTTAGAGATAAGAGCTCTGATCAGCTATGGTAAGTCTTAGAGTTCAAGCACAGCTGGCAAATACAAAAAAAAAACGCAGTGACAATCCCTTTCTTTGCCAGTTAAGTGGACATCAAGTACATCATCAAATAAGGCACATCTTCTTACGCAGACACTTGTGTTGAGCTGCTGGAAGCGGTTTGTTGAGCATATCAGCAATTTGATCATGTGTAGATACATACTGCAATTTAACAAAACCTTTTTTCACTAATTGTTTTATGTTTTGATAACAGACATCAATGTGTCTGGACCTAGAACCTGTGAAATGTGATTCAGAAATATAAACCACTGATTCATTGTCTTCCATTGTGGTAATCGATCTGATCAGGTGTGTAAGCGTAAGCCTCTTTTTCCCATACGGTCCAGTTACATTCCGTGGGACTTAATTTCCGGGAGGTATAGGTGCATGGTTGGAGTACCCCATGGTCATTCCATTGTAGAAGAACCCCTCCCACCGCTATATCGCTCACGTCAGCTTGGATTATAAATGGCTTAGAGGTATCCAGATGCTTAAGTATCGGTTCTCTGGCAAACAGGGATTTTAAGGTCTCAAATGCCTGTTGACAGGACAATGTCCACTCTAGACCCTACTTCGGTTTACCCCTTACTGTAAGGGGTTTTGTCCATAATAGATCAGTTAACAGCAAGGCTACTTTAGCAAAAGAGGGGATAAACCTCCGTTAAAGATTTGCAAACCCTAGGAAACTCTGGAGTTGTTTCCGGGTCCTTGGAGCTTGCCACTCTAATACTGTTTTTTTTTTTAACTTGATTTATATGCCGCCCTTCTCCGGAGACTCAGGGCGGCTTACAATGCGTTAAGCAATAGCCTTCATTCTTCATTATTTTGTATATTTTATACAAAGTCAGCTTATTGCCCCCACAAACTGGGTCCTCATTTCACCTACCTTAGAAAGGATGGAAGGCTGAGTCAACCTTGAGCCTTGGAGAGATTCGAACCAGCAGAAATTGCAGGCAGCTGTGTTAATAACAGGGTGCACTAAACCCCTGTACTATCAAGGCTTTTAACTTTATTGGGATCCATCTCTATGCCGTTTCCTGTAATCCTGAACCCCAAATAGTCTATTTCTGATTTATGAAACTCACATTTCGATAGTTTTACGAATAGGTGGGCCTTCAATAATTTGGTTAGGACTTGACTTCCGGTTGGAGCCGTTGTCGCTGTCAGACGGTCCCTTTAAGACCGCCAGCCCCGTTGCTCGTAAAGAGCCGCCTCTACAGCGGAGAGGTGGCTTGGAAAACTCCACGATCCAGAGGAATCGGGAGAAGAGCCGGCGCGACAAGGTAGAGTTCCCTTTGAAGTCCCCAGATCGTTTTTTCAGCGTCTGGGGAGGAAGCAGGGTGAGGCTCCCTATACAGCGCGCCGAGGCTCCGGGCTCTGAGGATGACTCTGCAATCAGCAGAGCCAGGCAATGCGACCAATGAAACGAGAGAAAGCCAAGAAAACTGTCAAAAATAAGCAGGGTGGAATCTGGACTTCAAATTTAAACCGCAAGTATTTTTCTTAGCCCTGTGAAGGAATTTAGTAACTGAGAAGAAGTGAAAGTTCTTTTAAAATGGCACCCGGCTTTAGCAATAAGGAATGCTGAAAGCGAAAGTGGAAATTGTTTGAGCTTATCTGCACTACAAAGTAACAAAAAGTAACAGTGCTGGCCAGAAGAAAGAGGAAAAGTTTTTTTAAAAGTGACTTGACTGGTTCCCTCTCCCTTGGGACTTGATTAAAGCTGGGGAAATTCTTGAAAGGTTTTTGTGGTGGAAAGGGAGAGAGGATATCCTTTTTAGAAAGAATCAGGCTGCGTGGAAGGATGGCTTCTAAGCAGACAAAGCCAGCTAAAGCTGCTGGGGGGAGGGCTCCCCCACTCACAAGCCACAAGAGTAGCCTTTAAGTTTGCAGACACAGACTCAAACACAAGAATCTGGATTTAAAGATCTGAAGGAATTTATTGCTGTGGCTTTGAAGAATCAAAATGAAGCTTTAGACCAGAAATTTGAAAAATCTCAGCAGGAATTTAAGGAGGTGATTCAAGAAAAGTATGACAAGGTGAAGTGGGACATATTGACAGCTATGACTGGTTTGTCAAAGGTTGTGGTTCAGATTGATAAGAAAGTGGAACATCTTAGCTCAGAAGTAGAATCCAAAATGAAGGAAACTGATCAGAAAATTTCTAATGATAACAAAATGCAGAGGCTTGAAAATGAAGTGACAATGATGCAATTCAGATTTATGGAATATGCTGTATGACTTAGAGGCATAAAAGAGAGTACTAGAGAAGATCTGAGAAGGATCTGTGCTGATGCTTTGGCTGTTATGCTAAAGGTTGATCCTGAGAATATTTTTTGCAAAATTGATAAAGTCTACAGAGTGAATTCTTGGGTGGCAAGGCAAAGGCAATTGCCTAGAGATGTGGTGATATATTTTACAGATAGAAGAATAAGAAATGATATTTTACAAAAGTCATTTGTTTCTACTATTCAAGTGAATGGAAGAGAGATTGGGATCTACAAAGAGTTGCCACCTAAGATGTTAAGAGATAGAAAGGACTTTGGGTTCTTGGTGACTGAATTAAAGAAACAACAAATACCATTCAGATGGGACACTCCATTGGGCATAATACTGAGGTATCAAGGAGAGAGATATCGATTAAACACTCTTCAAAAAGCGGAAGAATTCTACTTTAATGTTTTTAAACCTGGTGCAGCATCTCCACGTACCTCTTCAGTGCTAGCCATAGTGGAGGGTGAGAAAGAGAAGGAATTTGAACAAGAGCTTGAAGAGCAGAGGAAACAGACGGAGAAGGAGGCAATGGAGACCCAAGGAGCAATAGGGGGGTTTTTAGATAAACCCTTGTTGGATCTTCCTTTAGAGGCTTTACCTGAACCACCTAAAAATACAAGAGAAGTGGCAGTGGATCTTGACCTGATGCTGCACAGTGCTAAAGACCAGCGTATAACTGGAGCAGCTTACAAGGAATTTTTAGAGAAACAACAACATCAGAGCTCTAAGTTACCACAAGATAAACAGGGAGTCAATGGTAAAGCACAAAAATCCGAAGCCATGGGGGGAGCTAAGCCGAAGACTACTAGTCTGGAACAGCAACTTCAGCAAATGCTCTTATCGCTTCAGGAGACTACGGATGACAATTAAGTTTTTATCTTGGAATGTGAACGGATTGAACTCACCACAGAAAAGGAGGAAGATATTTCATTATTTGAGACAATTTAACAATGATGTTATTTGCTTACAGGAAACTCATATTAGAATACAAGATCAAAAATATTTGATAAATTCTAGATTAGGAACACAGTTTATAGCTTCAAATTCAGAGAAAAAGAATGGTGTAGTGATTTATACAAATAAAAGACTGCCAACAAAAATTATAGAAGCAGATGATTGTGGAAGATATTTAGCAATAGAACTTTTTACAGATAATGGTCCAATCTTGGTGATTGGAATTTATGCTCCTAATCAGCAACAAGAAATTTTTTATAAATTATTGCATTCTAAAATATTACAATGGGACTATAGATCTATCCTACTTATGGGAGATTGGAATGGAGTAATAGATTCTAAAATAGATAAGAAGAGCCTAGCAAAATCATGTGTCAAACTACCACAGTCTTTTTTTGATATGAAAGAAGATCTGGAATTGAAAGATATTTGGAGAATGGATAACCCAAAAGAACGGAACTTTACTTTTTTTTCAGATAGACACAGATCCTTCTCTAGGATTGATTTTATTTTACTTACAGTCGACTTACTCTCAAAAACAAAGAAAACAAAGATATTTCCGAGAACTTTATCAGACCACAGCCCGGTATGGATAGAAATAGAAATGGGGAAGAATGAGAGAAGATCTTGGAGAGTAAATGAAAACTTGTTTAGATATGAAAAGAATGTAAATGAACTTAAAAAACAAATGAAGGAATTTTTTGAAATGAATTTGAGCAAGGGTACCCCTATTGAAATTGTTTGGGATGCGAGCAAGGCGTATATGCGGGGGTACTGATTTATATGAACTCTAAACATAAATCAAACCGACAAAGAAAAAGATTAGAATTGGAAGGGGAGATAAAGAAAAAAGAGCAGTTGCTTATAAAAAATCCAACAGATGAAAAATTACAAGGAATTATAAAACTTTTGAAAGATCAATTCCATATGTTTACAGTGGAACAAGCAGCAACTAATTTACAATTTGCGAAACACAATACATTCTGCAATGCTAATAAACCGGGCAGGTGGTTGGCTTACACACTGAGGAAACAGCAGGGTACTAGGACTATTGGTAGTATTGAATATAGAGGGAAGGAAGTATTTCAACAAAACCTAATTAAAGAAGCCTTCTTAGATTATTATACCAAATTATATGCCAAAGATGACATACGGAATGAACTTATAAATAAATATCTAGAGGAAAAGAGAGTTATAAAAATTTCTAATGATCAAAAGGAAAGAACGAATCTACCAATAACAGCTGAGGAGATTACTGTTGCTATTAAACAATTGAAAACAGCCAAAGCTCCAGGAACTGATGGTTTAACTGCGGTGTACTATAAAACTTTACAAGCAGAAATGATTGAACATCTTAAAGACTTATTTTGTAGCATACAACAAGGGGGAAAAATACCCCCTTCATGGAAAGCAGCCTTTGTCTCTTTGATACCAAAAGAGGAGGCAGGTTCTACAAAACCGGAAAATTTTAGACCAATATCTCTCCTGAATACGGATTATAAAATTTTTGCGAAAGTATTAGCCAACAGATTGATGCCAGTTATTCAAGAGGTGATTCATCATGATCAAGCAGGATTTATAGGAGGCAGATATATGAAGGATAATGTTAGGCAAATTATAGACTTATAGAATATCTTGAGAAGAATAAACAGATCTCCGCAGTGCTGGAGTTTTTGGATGCGGAGAAAGCCTTTGATCGAGTGAATTGGAACTTTTTATTAAAGACTTTAAAAAAGATGGACTTTGGGGATCAGTTTGTACAGGCAGTTTCGGCAATTTATCAAGAGCAAACAGCACAAATTATTATTAATGCAAGTTTAACTACAAATTTTAGCATAGAAAAAGGCACAAGACAAGGATGTCCATTATCCCCGTTGTTGTTTATTCTAACTTTAGAAGTCTTGTTGAATACAATACGGGACTCGAGTACTCTGAAGGGAATAGTGATAAGGCAAGAGGATTACAGAACAAGGGCATTTGCAGATGGTCTGGTTGTTACCCTAACACAGCCGATGGAATCAATAATTCAGATGAAAGACATTATAGAAGAATATGGTATGGTATCAGGATTCAGATTGAATCAGAGAAAAACCAAGATGATAGTTAAAAATATGACGGTTGATCAAAAGAAGGAACTGGAAAGGAAGGCAGGCTTTGAAATAGTATCAAAGGTGAGATATTTAGGAGTTCAAGTTGCAGATTCAAATATAAAACTGTTTCAAAATAATTATGAGGTGTTGTGGCGAAAGGTACAAAAGGACATGGAAACCTGGAAAAAACTGCAGCTGTCTCTACTTGGAAGAATAGCAGCAGTTAAAATGAATGTTCTACCTAGATTTTTATTTTTGTTTCAAATAATTCCGGTGCTTAAAAGTGATAAACACCTGACTGATTGGCAAAAAGGAGTGAATAAGTTTGTTTGGAATGAGAAAAAGCCAAGAGTTAAACTGAAAATTATGCAAGATGTTCGTGAAAGGGGTGGTCTTAAACTTCCAAACCTGAGATTATATTATGAAGCAGCAGCGTTTACACAAGCAAGTGATTGGTTTGGAAGGACAAAAACTGGAATATTGAATATAGAAAGTCATGATCTTGAATTTGGTTGGCATGCATATTTATTTTATGAAAACAAGGTGGATAAAGTATTCAATAGCCATATACTTAGAAGCTCCTTGATGAGAGTATGGAAGAAGCACCGACTCAAATGGGATTATAAAATACCGTTGTGTTTGGATCTTGGTCACATCATACGGAATATAAATATAAAGTCACTCGGGGGGGGGGGTTATATAAAGAAGTACTTTTTAATGATGGGGGCAGATGGCAACTAAAGACATTGAACACACTGTTGGAAGAAGGGATTAATTTAACTTGGTTACAGTATAATCAACTTCAATTGAGATGGAGAGAAGATCAAAAAACTGGTTTAATGTTGCATGAAGAAGAATTGGTTAGACAGATAAAAGAGAAAGGCCCAATGCATATTAGGAGGGTTTATAATGTTTTGTTAGAAAGAGATTCAGAAAATGAATTGGTTAAAGATTGTATGATAAAATGGGCGCAAAATTTTGGAGAACCAGTGATGATGGAAACTTGGGAAAAAATATGGGTTCAGAATGTTAAATTTACACAGTCGCAGAATTTGAGGGAAAATTTTTATAAAATGTTTTATAGGTGGCATTTAGATCCTAAGAAATTGTCATGTATGTATCCTAATGTTCAACCGAAATGCTGGAGATGTGATTGCTTAGATGCTACATATTATCGTATATGGTGGACATGTAAGAAAGCAAAGGTTTTTTGGATAAAAATTTGGTGGGTTATGCAAAATGTTTTGAAGAAAAAAATTCAATTTTCTCCTCAATTGTTTTTACTGGGTATAGTTAAGGGTTTTTCAATGGGTGAAACAAAATTGATATTGCATATGGTGACAGCAGCTAGGTTACTGATTGGTCAATATTGGAAAAGGGATGATATGCCTACAATTCAAGAATGGACTTTGAAAATGGCCAGTTTTGCAGAACTGGCAAAGATATCAGCATACTTAAAAGATCGGATTCAAGAGACTTATCTATGGGAGTGGAAGAAATGGATAGATTATGTGCAGAATAAATACCAAACTAGGATGTACCAAATAGCTTTTACCTAAATGTTGTGTAGAAATGTATAGTTTATAGGGGGCAAAATAGTTTATTGTTATGTAGAAATGTATAGTGCACAGGGGGGAGAATAGAGGGGGAGTAAAGTATGATATAATATAATGTGGATGGATTTCACCTTGGGGAAGTCATGGGGAGGGAGGGTTTGGGGGGGTTAGGGAGGGATGTGGGGGGAAATGGGGGAAAAATTGATGTTTGAAAAACTTTTTCAATTAAAAATAATAATAATAATAATTTGGTTAGGACTTGCCATACCAGACAGATATGCTCTTCCATGTTGGTGGAATAAATCAGTCTGTCATTTAAATACACTAGGACACCTCGATACAGATGATCATAGAGCATGCTGTTTATAAGCTGCATGAAAACTACGGAAGCCCCCTGCAGGCCAAATGGCATAACCTGGAATTTATAACTGCCCAAAGGGCAGTTAAATGTCATCTTCCACTCATCACCTTCATGAATACGGACCCTATAATAAGCTTCCCATAGATCAAGCTTGGTAAAGATCTTGCCAGTAGTCAAAGTCGAGAGTAAGTCCGTCATGAGAGGTAAAGGATACAGGGGTTACACACATACAGCATTCAATTCTCTAAAATCAACACATAACTGTAAATCCCCATCTTTTCTTTAAATAACACTGGCACTGCCATATGTGATTGACTGGGTTTTATAAACCCCCTCGCCAAGTTCTGATCAATGTAACGCCGTAGTTTGCTTAATTCGAGGGGTGTCATCAAATACATATGAGGTTTGGGCAGCATACTGCCAGGTTTTAATTCTATCGCACAATCGGTTGCACGATGGGGTGGAAGGGTCTCACACTTTCTCACTAAACACTCTCCACAAATCCCTATATGTATCTGAACACCCTCTAAACACTGCACCTCTCTCCCAATCGCTCCTGTAGTGAGGTTATCCTCTGGTGGATCTGGACCCATCGCTATACGTAGTTTGCGGAACCCCCCTCCCACCAAATCGTGGGTTTCCATCTGTCTAGCCATGATAACCCCAAAATTACAGATTCAATCATTTTTTCCACCACCACAAAACGCACCAACTCCCAATGTTGATCTATTTCGAGTTTTACCAATTCTGTCACATGGGTAGCTGGTTGTCCACCCAGAATCGAGCCATCCATTTGTTCGAATATAATAGGTTTCTGCATCACTATACTATGGAGGCCTAATTCGTCTGCCACTGATCTCCGTATTAAACAACCCATATCTATTAAAGCCCCTTGGTGGGTTGTCCTACCCCTTTGTGGATGTTTCAATATTACCTGAATTATGAACGGGCGAATAGGATCATATACCATGGGGTCTTGTTGTTCCAACTTCTCCTCATGGATCCTCACCTCCTCCGGGCCCTGGTTCAATTTGGGGCAACCTCCGCTTTCGTCCTGGACACAAAGGTCACCTTTTGACTGGTTGGCAATACGGGAGCACTCCGACGCCACCCGGGAATGTGGTTTTGCCCTTTTGTTAGAACCTGGCCTTTGTGGGATTGATCGGTGGAGAGGTGGGAGTGGACAATCAAGTGCCCAATGACCTTCCTGATCACACCGATAACATCAGAACGGACGTCGTGAGGAGGCGGCACCCCTTGTTCCCACAGGGGTGTCTGGACGTACCACTCCTCGCCCCGCTGGGGGTCTCTCCAACATCCTCCATGGCTGGCCTATCCCCTCACTTCATGGACGGAATTCTTTCAAGCCCACGTCTAGTTCTACAGCCGCTTTATACCACTCTGTTATATACGGACCAAGGCCTCTGTAAATGCACGCTTGTCGCAAGTCTCGGTCCAGACCCATATGGAACTGGTGGACAAGTAAACGTTCAGGCCATCCTTTCAGTCGTCCGGCCAGTTTATGAAACTCCTTAACATAATCTCTAGCTGCACGACCCCGTTGCTTCAATGAAACTAAGTCACCTTTGGCAGCTGCCTGAGCAATGGCATCGTCCTCGAATCGACTACGCATAGCTTCTAAGAAAAGACCTAAATCCGCTAGTTCTCGGGCATGCATAGTGTGTAAACTCACCACCCAGTCAGCTGCATCACCCGTCAACACTGTGGTGACTGCTACCACTCTCGCCCATTGGGACACATAAAAATGTCCATATGCATCCATATAGCTGATTACCTGAGCCACACGATCTGGGTTACCATCGAACGTAGCTTGCAAGGGAGGTGGTCCCCATGGAACTTGCAGTGGCCAGGTGCCTGCAACCCATGGGGGTACAAGATCTCTAACACGATCAGAACCCTCCCCACCTTGAGGGCCCATACGCTCCCTTGGCTGCCTTTATCTGGTAACCATCTCTCCTCCTCTTTCCTCACGTTGGATATGCCCATGGGAATGTACTGTTCCACAAAGCGCCTCACCCAAAGATGATGTTTCCTCCAGTTTAGTGGGTTCCTCCGTCCTTGCTCGATACCGGGTTTGGTCTACTCTCAACTTAGGACTAGCTAGGCAAAACCGGCTCTCTGAGGTTCTGACCGAAAATTGTCCACTAGCACTTTGCCATGTAGCTGACGGATCCACCCCAGGAGTCCATGGCTGCCAGGAGGGAGCATCCCTAAAACTGGCCTCCCCAAATCTTTCCCGCAACATATCCATTGTAGTTTCCCCGGGACCAGTAGAATAATTCCAGTCTCCTTCTTCCTCTTCACCACATTGTCTCTCCTGCCAGCCTTGATATTGAGGGCCCAAGGGGGGAGGGGTCAGTGCCCGAAACCCCAGCTTCCCCCATAAAGCTGAACTGTGCCACCAATTCCCTGATGAGGCTTGATTGTTTTCCCTTCCCAACGGCTCCTGACTGTCCGGTTTATCTTCTTTCCGAACCTCCCTCTGTTTCAGGCATACCACAGGCTGCTCGCCACACTCTTCTTTTGCCTCTGCCTCCTCCTCAATCCCATCCACAATCTCCAAATCCAGCGTGGCAACCCCTTTCGCCGTTCCTTCTGCCATCGCCATTCAACTCATCGTTTCTTGTATATGGGAGAAACAAACAATTGAAATGAAGGTCTCCGACTTTCTGTCAGCTCCTCTAGAACCGCCTGTGCTCCATCAAGCAAACACCACAGACGCACAAGAAAGTTTCTCCAAAGCTTGGTTTAATTGTAGCTTACACGGCGGTTTACAGCAGGCGCTGAAGCCCATACAGGACAAAGTTGGAGATGCTCGCTTGTCTGTTCGTGGAGCTTTATAGAGCAGCTCCACCCTCTATCCTCACAGCTGCGCAGCTCTGAATTTGCTGCTTCTTTGGCATGTGACAGCCGTGGCCACCTTTTTTATCAGGTTCATCTGATTCGCCAGTTGCGTCCCTTTCTGGATCGGGACTCCTTACGCATGGTCACTCATGCCCTCGTCACTTCCCGCCTGGACTATTGCAATGCTCTCTACATAGGGCTCCCCTTGAAGAGAACCCAGAGGCTCCAACTGGTCCAGAATGCGGCCGCAAGGGTGATTATGGGAGCATCATGGCGCTCCCAAGTAATACCTCTCCTGCGTGAGCTGCACTGGCTCCCGGTGGTCCTCCGGGTGCGATTCAAGGTGTTGGTGACCACCTTTAGAGCGCTCCATGGCTTAGGGCCTGGATATTTATGGGACCGCCTTCTGCCACTGAGAGCCTCCCACCAGCCAGTACACTCCCACAGAGAGGGCTCCTCTGGGTGCCTCTGGCCAAACAATGCTGACTGGCAGCCCCCAGGTGGAGAGCTTTCTCTGTGGGAGCACCTGCCCTCTGGAACGAGCTCCCCCTGGAGATACGGACGATTCCGGACTTACGTATTTTCCGTTGGGCCCTCAAAACCTTTTCATTTCATCAAGTTGGGCTGGCCTAATCTCTCCAATTGTGTATTTTAATTTGGATTTTTAATGGGGGATTTTAACTGTCGGGCCAAAATGTTTAATTTATTTTTAAATTGTTTTTAAATTTTGTATTTGATGTTTTTTACTTCTGGCTGTTCACCACCCTGAGTCCTTCGGGAGAAGGGCGATATATAAATTTAAATATTAAATTAAATTAAACCTACCATTGTATAGAATGCTTTCGGAAGTGTCTTCCTTAGATTTTTATTCACTTTTGTAGATTCATAGTCTAACTCATTATCAACAATTACATTAAAATCTCCTATTATGCAAATATCCTCATATTCATGTTCTAATATTTTCCTGTGTAGTTTCACATAAACTTCTTGATTTTCATTCAGAGCATATATACCCACAAGTAATATTTTTTTGTAGTTCATTACAATTTCTACCATTAATACTCTTCCTTTCTCATCCTCAAATATTTGTTTGGATTGATTGTCTGTTTAATGTAAAATATTACTCCTCTTTTGCTTTGAGAAGCCAATGTTGTGTACAATGTCCACAATTGTATTTGCTCCAAAAGCTTTTTATTTTGCTTTTTAATATGTACTTCTTGTAAGCATATAATTTCTAATTTTAACTTCTCTAATTTGTTGAATATTTTTCTTCTTTTTATTGCCAAGTTTAGTCCATTTATATTCAAATATATTATTTTAATTTCTTCTTCCATTTCTTATTTATTTATTTGTTTTGTCAATCTAGTCGTTCTTATCTCTCTTTGTTCTTTAACTTCTTTCACCCTTGCTCCTTCTCTTAACGCTCTCTCATTTTGTTCTCTCATTGTCTCTCTTGGCTGTTCTTTCTTCTCCTCCTGTTGTCCATCCCCGTTTTCATTTTTATCAGTAATTCTAAGTCTATAGTCCATCTCTTCAACTTTTTTCTCCGTTGCTTCTGCTTTTTCTTCCATTTGCTGCAATTGTTGTTCATTTTCCCCATCATCTCTTTAACTTCTTTCAATTCTCCTTCCATTTTTTACATTCTCCCATCTACCTTGTCTTGAGATCTTCATATATAGTCTGTAGCATATTTTTTAATTCCGTGTTAATTTTCTCTTGCTGTGATGCAGTTTCTGTTGTCTTTTGCCCTGTGGTGCCTGGCACTGTTGATATTGATGGTGATGATAAATGTTGTGTTGTTTTCTTCACCTTGTCTCTTCAAATCACACCACCCAATTTGTAATCCAAATAGTCCAATTCTTAGGTTTCAACTGTTCCTTTATTTAAATCCCAAATTCAAATTCCAGATCTGCTCCCAAATCCATCAGATTCTTCAGGTTCTTGATACCCTAATCCACATAGGCTTAATCCATATAAACAGAAAAGCTAGAATAACTATAAAAAACCATCCAAAAAGCCAAAAAAGAGAAAAGGAGAAGCCAAGTCAGAACAAAAATAAAAAATTCACCAATAAAAAATTACAAAACCAAGATATTCGCTCAAAATGTCCAACCAAACAATAAAAAAATAGAAAAAGTATAAGATATAATCTCGCAAAAAAAAAAAAGTTGGAAAGAAAATGGAAAAAGGAAAAACCCTCCTAATCACACACACACACACACACACACACACACACACACACACACAAAATTAAATCCAGGAAGCAAAGACCTTTACAAAAAAAAAAGAGGTACACAACAAAAGAATTTTAAAAAGGGCAAGTTGGAGAAGACAAAATAATATTCCAAATGTTTCAAATAACACTATTGTGTTCCAAAATTTAAATCCAGGAGGCAAGAGGGAAAAAAGGGGGGTGGGGAAAGGAAACAGACAGCCGAGCTTTTCCCTCTTCTGTTACAAAATCAAAAGACCACTTCTTATCAAAAACTTCTTGCCAGTTTCCAAAACATTTTCCAAGGTCATTCCCCTCTTATCGTCTCCTTTATTCAGTACATCTATTTAGTTTTTTCTGTCACCACTAGATGGCACTGCCGTCCACTTAAAATAGTCTTAAAAATCTAGGTTGACTTTCCTTCTTCCCAGTTACAAAACTCAAACTTTTAAAGTACAGTTCATCTCTTTGTCCAATCCGCTTTCAATTCATTTAATTTAATTTTTCAGCTTTCATTAATCAGTCTGTATTAATGGCTTCTGTTCCACCTCCACTATTCCAGAAGTGGGGAGGTAGCCTTATTCCGCTCCCTCCCTTCTCCTCTTTGCCAATTCTCTCAAGTAAAATAGTTTTAAAAGTTCAGGAGTTAAGTATATAAAGGAATCTTGTTTCCAAGACAACAGTTTCTCACCCAGATGATCACCTCGTTCTTTTTTCTTTCTCTTCTTGCATGTAGCCGCCCGGCTTTTGACAGCTCCAAATGGCTGTCTTCCCTTACCGCTGGGTCAGAGGCAGTGGTGGGATTCAATTATTTTAACAACCGGTTCTGTGAGTGTGGCTTATTTGGGTGGGCGTGGCTTGGTGGTCATGTGACTAGGTGGGCGTGGCTAGCTGATCATGTGACCGGGTGGCACATGAGGGACTACTCAAAGGGCTGAAAAAAGTCATTTCTGACCGGTCCTCGCACTTTTGACTGGTCCTCACACTTATGACCATCCTCACATTTATGCCCGTTGCAGCATTCTTAACAACCATGTCACTCATTTCACAACTGCTTCTCTTCACCATGGTGACAAGATAGGGCAAAAAATGTAAAATGCACTTATGAATGTCCTCCCGAGGACTCGTCAAAAGTGCAAGGACCAGTCAAAAATAACTTTTTCAGCCCTCTGAGTAGTCCATATGCACAAAAGGACTACCCAGAGGGCTGGAAAAAGTGATTTCTGACAGGTCCTCGCACTTTTGACTGGTCATCATTTATGCCCGTTGTAGCATTCTTAACAACCGTGTCACTCATTTCACAATTGCGGTGCTTCATGTGACTGGGTGGATGTGGCCAGGTAGTCATGTGGCATCGCTTCTTTGCCCTAATGACAGTTTGTTGCAATGGTCATAAGTGTGAAAAACGGTCATAAGTCACTTTTTCCAGTGCCATTGTAATTGTTGTAAGTCAAGGATTATCTGTACAAAAATACAAAAAGCTTCTTTTCTTTTCTTTTCTTTTCTGCCCTAAATACCAATCATTAGATTAGAAATATCTGCAAACTGGAGTTACAAATCGGAGGGTGCCAAAACACCTTGAGGAATTAAAATAGTTAAAATGCAATGATAACTATCAGCAGCCAACTCTTGCTCATAAAGTGAAACCCTTTAGCAGAGAGGTCATTTAAGCTCTCCAGAATGAAGCAAAGGAGCAAACAGAGTATCTGTTGCTTGTTAAACCAATTACCAGAACAAATAGACACAGAACTAGTCAGATTTCCAAAGCTACTTCTTTTCAGGAACATTTTTCCTTCCAAACAAAACTGAATAGGGAAAATTATCCCATCACTAAACACAGGATTAAAGTTCACCAAAACCCAGTTTTAGACCAAAAGTCAAAAAGGGTATGTAAACTCACGTTTGAATGTCAATCTTTCTAGCTAGCCAAGAAGCCTTGCTGAATGTCACCCAACTTGGTTCCTTGTCATTAAAAGCTTCGTTATTCAATTATTTCTTCAAAGTGCTGATCATTGCACCCTGGCTGGAAGAACTCCAACAGGGGAGTATTTCCTCCCAACAGTGGTGTAAAAAGCTTAAAACAACCCTTCCCCTTTAAGAAAGTCAAGCAAAAAAAAAACCCCTCAGAGAACCTCCGGAACCGGAAATGACAGTAAGTCTAGGCATACTGCCAGAGAGGCAGTTTCTGTAAGCAGGGCAATAAAGATTAGGCTAGGAAACAACACCAAATGTTGTAATTCCTTACAGGATTAACCCTGTAAAGTGGAAAAAAAACAAAAGGAGATTTCTTTTAACAACCGGTTCTCTGAACTGCTTAACTGCTTAACTACTTAACAACCGAACCGGTGTGAACCGGTAGAATCCCACCACTGGTCAGAGGTTAATGTCGGCACTTCAGGGAATTTGTGACTTCCCTGTTTGTACCAGCCTGTGTCTCGGCTTGTCGTTCGTTCAGAACTGCGATAGGAAATAATCACCAGTAACGCACAGAGAATCAGGGTTTACTTTGGCAATGATAAGCTTGCAGTCAAAAGTAAAGTACAAGTCGGTGTTTTGGTTCAAAGTCAGTGCTGGGTGTAATCACACCACAGCGCTATTTAACAAAAAGTCAGCCCCTTAAACATACATCCGGTGATTATCAATCAAGCACCCCCCACTCCCTTAACAGTAACAGCTGTGAGCACCAGAGCAGTGAGGACAGCAGAATCGGAGAGGCCCGGCAACGTCATCAATCATCGCCCTGAATGCTGCTATCCAGGAACTGTTTGTGTGTTCGCTTCGGCTGCTTATCTCCACTCCTTCGTCTCCCACACACCCCATCGATGGCGAGCTCCGGTAGGACTCGACAGGCGCCCCCCCCTACCAGGAGCTCACCTATAAATAGAAAGCATACAAATGTTAGTCACTGTTACGATCCTGCATTAGGTTTGTCTCGGCTTGTCGTTCGTTCAGAACCGCAATAGGAAATAATCACCAGTAACACACAGAGAATCAGGGTTTACTTTGGCAATGATAAGCTTGCAGTCAAAAGTAAAGTACAAGTCGGTGTTTTGGTTCAAAGTCAGCGCTGGGTGTAATCACACCACAGCGCTATTTAACAAAAACTCAGCCCCTTAAACATACATCCGGTGATTATCAATCAAGCACCCCCCACTCCCTTAACAGTAACAGCTGCGAGCAGCGAGGACAGCAGAATCGGAGAGGCCCAGCAACGTCATCAATCATTGCCCTGAATGCTGCTATCCAGGAACTGTTTGTGTGTTCGCTGCGGCTGCTTATCTCCACTCCTACGTCTCCCACACCCCCCATCGATGGTGAGCTCCGGCAGGACTCGACAGGCGGCCCCCCCTACCAGGAGCTCACCTATAAATAGAAAGCATACAGATGTTAGTCACTGTTACGATCCTGCATTAGGTTTGTCTGGGTATTTCCGATGGAACCGTTGTATCAATCGGGCAGCGTGAACATCGGGTGCTGCCACCCACGAGGCCTGTGTTACAGGGTATCCTTTCCACCGCACAAGATATTGTAACATCCCCCTACGAACCCTGGAGTCCAATATTCGGTCTATCTCATATTGGTTGGTATGCACGGGACCCGGTGGAGTAGTTGAGGTACCTGGCCTTTCTATCGTCACCGGTTTCACCAAACTGCTATGGAATACGGGATGTATCCTACTGAACAGAGGGGGAAGTTTAAGAGCTACGGTTACAGGATTGATGACTTGTGTTATGGGAAATGGTCCTATATATTTAGGTCCTAATTTTTTACTGGGCAGTCGGAGTTTAAGGTATTTCGTAGATAAGTATACTTTGTCTCCTATCCGGAATTGTTTTGGATCAGCTCTTTTCTTGTCTGCATATTTTTTGTACTCGTCTGCTGCCTTTTGTAATGCTGTTTTTACACTTGGCCATACATTACTAATTTTATCAGCCCAACTGCGTGGCGTGTCACCGTCTGTCATAGGGGGATCTAACTCTGGAATGGCTGAAAACTCTCGGCCATATATTACTTGGAAAGGGGAGAACCCAGTACTGCGGTGGGGTATGTTGTTATATGCCACTTCGGCGAAAGGCAGGAGTCCTGACCAATTCGTCTGCTGGTATGAAACGTAGCATCTGATATATCTTTCGACCATGGCATTGGCCCGTTCAGCCGCCCCGTTAGTGCTCGGGTGGAATGCTGAACTTAACCCTTGAGAGGACCCAATTAAACGGACAAATCGTCTCCAAAACTTAGAGGTGAATTGAACACCGCGGTCGGATATAATCCTCTTAGGTGCTCCATGGAGACGATAGATATGTTGCAAAAAGAGTTCGGTTAATTGTCGCGCGGATGGTATGCTTTTACATGGCACAAAGTGGGCCTGTTTCGAAAACAGATCTACCACCGTCCAAATTACAGTGTGGCCATGGCTAGGGGGGAGATCGACTATGAAATCCATAGCGATCTCTTCCCAAGGCCTGCTAGGATTCGCGACTGTCTGTAATAGTCCTAACGGTCGTCCAGACCAGGGTTTGGCGGTTGCACAGGTTGTGCAACCTTTTACGTATGTTTCTATGTCCTTACGCATTCGTGGCCACCAGAATTGCCTCCTCACAAGGTGTAGAGTTTTTAAATACCCAAAATGGCCTGCTGATTTGGCATCATGACACCTGCATAACACTACGTTCCGTAAACGTTCTGGAACATATATTCTATTCTCCCTCCACGCTATTCCATCATTATAGCTAACCATAGAGGGGTTTTGGATTACCCATTGATCCTGTTGTAAAGCTGTTTTAAACTCGGTACGTAAGTGACCATCTACTTCTGTAAGTCTTAATAGGGTTTGGGAAGGTGCAATTAGAGGTTCTATCACTTCCTCTCGCTTGCTATTATACTGTGGCATCCGGGACAGCGCATCAGCCAGGAAGTTTTTCCCAGCAGGAACATACCGCAACCGGAAAGAGAAACGCTGAAAATATTGTGCCCACCTTATCTGTTTGGGAGATAGTCGCCTGGGCGTTTGTAAGGCTTCTAAGTTTTTATGGTCCGTCCATACCTCAAAAGGATGAGACGCCCCCTCCAAGAGATGTCGCCATGTCATCAACGCCCAACGGACCACGAATGCCTCTTTTTCCCAGATCGCCCATGCCCGCTCTGTCGTGGTTAACTTTTTAGACGTATAGGCACAAGGTTGTAACCCTCCCTGCTGTGTTCTTTGTAGGAGTACTGCTCCTACAGCCACGTCGCTAGCATCTGCTTGGACTACGAATGCCTGCGTTGGGTCTGGATGCTTGAGTACTGGTTCTTGAGCAAAGAGTGTTTTTAACTGCTCGAAAGCCATTTGACACGCTGACGACCACGTCAACGCTTGTCCCGGCTTTGGTTTAGCTGTGGCCGGTTTGGTCCGTAACAGATCCGTTAGTGGTAGGGCTATTTCAGCAAATCTGGGAATGAACTGCCGATAGAAGTTTGCAAAGCCTAGAAAGCTCTGTAATTGCTTTCTGGTTCTAGGGGCCTGCCATTCAAGCACTGCCTGGACTTTTCTGGGATCCATCTCTACCCTGCTCTCTGATTTTCTATAGCCTAGATAATCTATCCTCTTTTTGTGAAACTCACATTTGGATAGTTCCACGCACAGCTTAGCAGCTAATAATTTGTCTAAGACCTGTCGGACCAGAGATATATGTTCCTCTTCAGTTTGCGTGTAAATTAAGATGTCATCCAAATATACAAGGACACCCCTGTACAGATGTTCATGCAGCACTTCATTGATGAACTGCATGAACACCGCAGGGGCGCCCTGTAGTCCGAACGGCATGACCTGGAACTGATAGCTTCCCAAGGGACAATTGAATGTTGTTTTCCACTCATCCCCTGGTTTGATTCGTATCCTATAATACGCTTCGTGTAGGTCGAGTTTCGTAAAGATACGACCGGTGGCTAGGGCAGCTAACAGGTCCTTCATTAAGGGAAGTGGATAGAGGGGCTCCACACCTCTTGAGAAAAGGAACCAAGCGCTGACTTTCTCTCGGCTTGTCGTTCGTTCAGAAATGCGATAGGAAATAATCACCAGTAACGCACAGAGAATCAGGGTTTACTTTGGCAATGATAAGCTTGCAGTCAAAAGTAAAGTACAAGTCGGTGTTTTGGTTCAAAGTCAGCGCTGGGTGTAATCACACCACAGCGCTATTTAACAAAAAGTCAGCCCCTTAAACATACATCCGGTGATTATCAATCAAGCACCCCCCACTCCCTTAACAGTAACAGCTGTGAGCACCAGAGCAGTGAGGACAGCAGAATCGGAGAGGCCCGGCAACGTCATCAATCATCGCCCTGAATGCTGCTATCCAGGAACTGTTTGTGTGTTCGCTGCGGCTGCTTATCTCCACTCCTTCGTCTCCCACACCCCCCATCGATGGCGAGCTCCGGTAGAACTCGACACTGTGCCTCCGTTCTTTCTCCATCCTCTGCCTCTCTGATATCCGACTCTGGAGGCTCCAGAGTCCATGCATAACTCCCAGATGGCTCTGGCCCTCTCTCTGCCTCTGATGCAGAACCCTTGTCCGAGCCTTCCCCAAACTCCAGGACTGGCTCATGTTCCTCTCCAGCCTCCTCACTCCACTGCCAGCTCCGCAGGCTGCTGGCAGACCACAACAATCACGAACTCTTAACGGAGAAGCCACCCTGGACATCCTCTTTCTAAACCTGCTGAGACCCCTCCTTCTCAACCTATAGGGGCTATTAACTGCTACTGCTCTGGACAAATGGGTCATTGGGCTTTGAGTATCTGACCCCTGTGCCAGTTCCATAGCCACATTGTGGCATGTTTCCAAGGATCTTACCCAATAACTCCAACACAAAATGTTCTTGAATCAGAGTTCTTTATTAATCAGTTATTTCTATTACAGGTGAACGTCTGGAAGTGGATCTGAATCCCTGGACCACACCTTATATACCTGGGAGGCGGAGCTAAGGTAAGGAGGGATCAGGGGAAGGGACAGGTTAATGGGGTTAACTCTTACTCTGCCATGGAGAAGTAATGTTTTTTTTTTTTAATTTGATTTATATGCCGCCCTTCTCCAGAGACTCAGGGCGGTTTACAATGCGCTAAACAATAGCCTTCATTCTTTTGTATATTTATACAAAGTCAGCTTATTGCCCCCACAACTGGGTCCTCAATTTACCTACCTTAGAAAGGATGGAAGGCTGAGTCAACCTTGAGCCTTGGCGAGATTCGAACCTGCAGTAATTGTTAGGCATTTATATGTAACAAATCCCCCTCTAAATGCCTAACAGTTGGAGCTGTGTATATGTGTTGTATATGTACACCTAATCTTGAAGTTAGGTAGGTGTGCTGTTTGTTCTGCAAAGGTTTGGTCAGGATGTCAGCGATTTGTTCAACAGTCTCGCAGTGTATGGCTTTGATAAAACCAATGTTCATTAACTGTCTGACGTGCTTATGTTTGATGTCTATGTGCCTTGATCTCTGGCCCACAGCATCTGCCATGGATATGTCTATGGCTGCCTTGTTGTCCTCATGTATTATTATCGGGTAGGCTGGCTCAGTCCAGATGTTGGAGAGCAGGTCATCGAACCATGTCAGGTTGTTGGCAGCCTTTGAGAGGCAGATGTATTCTGCTTCTGTTATAGATGTGGCCACTAGGTTTTGTTTCCCGGTGTACCAGTGCACTGGGCAACCAGTGCACTGAGGAATACATAGCCAGACATGCTTTTCCTGCTCTTTGTGTCAGCATCAGCATAACAGGTTAATATGGGTTCTTTGGAGCTCACCGTCTCTAGACATAGGCAGGCATCTATGCTGTACTTTAGGTATCTGAGCACGCATTTTACACCTTCCCAGTGGTACATTTTTGGTTCGCTTATGTGCCTAGACAAGAGGTTGACTGCTAGGATGATATCTGGCCTAGTCCAGTTGGCTATATATAGTAGGGACCCAACAACAGACCTATAGAGGGTATTGTCCTTAAATGTTTCACCTTCTTCGTTCATGTGTTTTAGAAAGTCAACTTGCATGGGTGTTTTGCATGGCTTGGCATCCTTCATGTTGCACTTGTGTAGCAGCTCCAATATCTTCTCCTTTTGGGAGATTCTGAATCCTTTCTGTGTTCTGTCAATCTGGACACCCAGGTAATTGTTTACCTTTCCCAAAGTTTTTAGTGCGAAATGCTTCCCCAACTTATCAGCGAAATCATCACATTTCTGTTTGTGCTGGCCACAGTACAAAATATCGTCCACATAAATAAGCATGTATTCAATAGATGTGCCCTCCTTTTTGATGAAGAAGCATAGGTCAGCAGAGGTGGCTGTGAATCCCATGTCCCTGAGAATTTTCGCTAGGCACTCATACCACCTCTTACCGGATTGCTCCAGCCCATACAAACTCTTTTTTTTTTTAATTGCAAAAGTTTTACAATTACATTTTCACCCCTTTTTCCCCCCCCCACCTCCCCACCCAAACTTCCCAACCTCCCTAACCCTCCCTAACCCTCCCCTCCCCCCAGACTTCCCTATAATATACTCATACTCATAAAGAACCCTAATATAACACTTATATGTAAACTTGAACCCCTCCCTCCCCTGTATAATTTTTCTCTTTATCTCATTACATTAAAAAATTTCTAGTACATTATTTTCAAATAAAAGCTATTTGATACTTTCTGGTTTGATATTTGTTCTGAACATATTCTATCCACCTTCTCCATTCCCACTCATAAGCCTCTTGTGAACAATCTTTTAAATATGCTGAAATCTTCGCCATCTCTGCAAAACTGGCCATCTTCAAAGTCCATTCCTCAATAGTGGGCAAAGCTTCATTCTTCCAGTATTTACCTATCAACAGTCTTGCTGCTGTTATCATATACAATATCAATTTTGTTTCACCCAATGTAAAACCCTTAACTATACCCAATAAAAACAGTTGTGGAGAAAATTGAATTTTTTTCTTCAAAACATTCTGCATGACCCACCAAATTTTTATCCAAAAAGCCTTAACTTTCCTACAGGTCCACCAAACATGATAATACGTAGCATCCAAACATTCACATCTCCAACATTTTGGCTGAACATTAGGGTACATACATGACAACTTTTTGGGATCTAAGTGCCATCTATAAAACATTTTATAGAAATTTTCCCTCAGGTTCTGCGACTGTGTAAATTTAACATTCTGAACCCAAATTTTTTCCCATGTTTCCAACATTACTGGTTCTTCAAAATTTTGTGCCCACTTAATCATACAATCTTTAACTAATTCAGTTTCTGAATCCCTTTCTAGCAAAACATTATAAAGCCTTTTGATATGCATTGGACCTTTCTCTTTTATATGTCTAACCAATTCTTCCTCATGCAACATAATACCAGTTTTTTGGTCCTCTTTCCATCTCAATTGTAATTGATTATATTGTAACCATGTTAAATTAATCCCTTCATCCAACAGTGTCTGCAATGTCTTCAGCCGCCATCTGCCCGCATCTGTAAAAAGAACCTCTTTGTATAAAAACCCCCCGAGTGACATTATATTTGTATTCCACAAAGTATGACCAAGATCCAGCCATAGCGGTATTTTATAATCCCATTTGAATCGGTGCTTCTTCCAAACTCTCATCAAGGAGCTTCTAAGTATATGACTTTTAAATACTTTATCTACCTTGTCGTCGTAAAATAAGTAAGCATGCCATCCAAATTCAAGATCAAAACTTTCTGCATTCAATATTCCAGTCTTTTTGCTTCCAAACCAATCACTTGTTAAAGTTAAAGCTGCTGCATCATAATATAACTGTAGGTTTGGAAGTTTAAGACCTCCTCTTTCTGGAACATCTTGCATAATTTTCAATTTCACCCTCGGCTTTTTCTCGTTCCAGACAAACTTATTGAGTCCAGTTTGCCAGACTTTCAATTGTTTATCACTTTTAAGCACCGGAATCATTTGAAACAGGAAAAGAAATCTTGGCAAAATGTTCATCTTAACTGCTGCTATTCTTCCAAGTAGAGACAGCTGCAGTTTTTTCCAAGTCTCCATGTCTTTCTGCACCTCTCGCCACAACACCTCATAGTTATTTTGAAACAATTTCATGTTTGATTCTGCAACCTGGACTCCTAGATATTTTACCTTAGGTACAGTCTCAAAACCTGCCCTCCTTTCAAGCTCATATTTACGATCTTGTGTCATGTTTTTAACTATCATTTTAGTCTTTTTTGGATTCAGTCTAAAACCTGAAACTTTACCATAGTCTTGTATAATGTCCTTCATCAGGATTATTGATTCCATTGGTTGTGATAGGGTAACAACCAGATCATCTGCAAATGCCTTTATTCTGTAATCCTCTTGCCTAATCATTATACCTTTCAAGATATTAGAGTCCCGTATTGTATTTAACAAGACTTCTAGTGTTAGAATAAATAAAAGTGGGGACAACGGACATCCCTGTCTTGTTCCTTTTTCAATTTTAAACTCTGTTGTCAAACTTCCATTAATAATGATCTGTGCCTTTTGCTCTTGGTAAATCGCTGAAATCGCCTGTATAAATTGATCCCCAAAATCCATCTTTTTTAAAGTCTTTAGTAGAAAATTCCAATCCACTCTATCAAAGGCCTTCTCTGCATCCAAAAAGACCAGCACTGCAGGAATTTGTTTATTCTTCTCAAGATATTCCAATAAATCTATTACTTGCCTTACATTGTCCTTCATGTGTCTGCCCTCGATAAATCCCGCTTGATCATCATGAATCACCTTTTGGATTACTGGCATCAACCTGTTGGCTAATACTTTCGCATAGATTTTATAATCTGTATTCAAAAGAGATATTGGTCTATAATTCTCTGGTTTTTTAGGACTGACTTGTTCTTTTGGTATCAAAGATATGTAAGCTGTTGTCCATGATGGGGGTATTTTACCCCCTTGTTGAATATTGCAAAATAAATCTCTAAGTTGTTCCACCATTTCAGCTTGCAAAGTTTTGTAATACACTGCAGTCAAACCATCCGTACCAGGAGCTTTGGCTGTTTTTAACTGTTTAATTGCTACTATTATCTCCTCCTCTGTTATAGGATAATTCATTCTTTCCTTTTGTTGATCAGTAATTTTTGTAACTCTTTTATCGTTTAAATATTTTTCTATAAGTCCATTCTGCACCTCCTCTTTGGCATATAGTTTAGTATAATAGTCCACAAAAGCTTCTTTAATTAATTTTTGTTGAAAAATTTCTTTCCCTCCAATATCAATACTATCAATAGTCCATATACTTTGTTTTTTCCTCAATGTGTAAGCCAACCATCTGCCCGGTTTATTAGCGTTACAAAATGTATTATGCTTCGCATATTGTAAGTTTGTTGCAACTTGTTCCGCCATAAGCATTTGAAATTGGTCTTTCAAAAGTTTTATAGCACTGCTTATTCTTTCATCTGTTGGATTTTTAATAAGTAACTGTTCTTTATTCTTTATTTCTATTTCCAATTCAGATCTTTTCTTTTGTCGAAGCAGTCTATGTTTAGAGTTCATGTAGATAAGTACCCCTCTCATATAAGCTTTACTTGCGTCCCAAACAATTTCAATTGGGGTACCTTTATTCAAATTTATTTCAAAAAATTCTTTCAAATGCTTTTTAAGTTCTGTTGTATTTTTTTCATATCTAAACAAGTTCTCATTTAATCTCCAAGAACGTCTCTCAACCTTATCCATCTCAATTTCTATCCATACTGGGCTATGGTCAGTCAAAGTTCTTGGAAAAATCTTTGTTCTTTTTGTCTTGACAAGTAAATCATCTGACAACAAAATGAAGTCAATCCTAGAGAAGGATCTGTGTCTGTCAGAAAAGAAAGTGTAGTCCAGTTCTTTTGGATTATGTATTCTCCAAACATCTTTTAGTTCCATATCTTCTTTCATGTCAAAAAAGGTCTGTGGTAATCTGATCCTAGACTTTGCCAAACTCTTTTTATCTAATTTAGAATCAATTACTCCATTCCAGTCTCCCATAATTAAAATAGATCTGTAATCCCATTGCAGTATTTTAGTATGTAACATCTTATAGAAATGGTCCTGTTGTTGATTGGGAGCATAAATTCCAATCAGAAGAATTTGGCCATTTGCTGTAAGCAATTCAATTGCTACAAACCTACCATCTTCATCTGCTTCTATAACTTTAGCTGTTAACTTTTTATTTACATAAATAACCACACCATTCTTTTTTTGCAAAGTTGAAGATATAAAATGTGTTCCTAGTTTGGAGTTTATCAAATATTTTTGATCTTGAGTTGTGATATGCGTTTCCAGCCCATACAAACTCTTGTTTAACAACTAGGTATCTCCCTTTTGTGTGTTTCTTCCGGGGGGTACTCTGACAAAGATCTCTTTGTCTAGTTCCGCTTGGAGATAAGCTGTCTGCACGTCAAATTGGTAAACTTCTAGGCCTAGAATTGTTGCTATCACCAGGGCACTCTTGACATTTTTGGCCCTGACCATGGGTGAATATGTATCGGTGTAGTCCTCTGGGTATTTCTGCGCAAACCCCTGTGCTACTAACCTAGCCTTGTACAGCGTCTTATTGTCCTCAAGCTCCTTGATTTTAAAAAGCCACTTTGTCCCAATGGGTACCTTGGATGGAGTATACACATTTAGCTCTCTCAGGCTGGCCATCTCTTTCTCCATGGCCTCTTCCCACCTAATCCTTTCTTTCCATGGCAACCTAAGTATGTCTTTGTAAGAGTTGGGTGTCGTGGTGTTTGTGTGTATTGATAGTACGTAATCTTCAAACCTTTTTGGCATTTTGTTCCTGTTATGTCTAACGGGCCTGTTGGGTTGTGTTTCTGTGTCATGCATGTACCTGGCTTCCCTTTCTGTAAGTGCATCTACCTTTATGATGGGGTGGTCCTCTTTCCATCCCTTGGTGGCTACCCCTTGGTGTCTAGGTTTGTGTTTCTTGTGTGCCTCTGATTCAGCTGTGTCTAGTCTACTCGTGACCCTTGCATTGTCTTTGACTTCCTGCCTGGGGAACACTTTGTTGAGGTGTATTTTTGACCAATTTACGTTTTCATGGAATACTGCTGTTCTGGATATGATAAATTTATTGTCCTTGTCAATAAACATATACCCTATTGTCCCGGACTCGTATCCCTTAAATCTTAGTCTCCTTGATACCTTGTCCCCCTTGCGCCTTAATTGTTTCGGTATATGCACATCCGCTATGACCCCAAATATGTGTAGGTGAGCTATTTGGGGTTTCCTGTTGTACATAACCTCATAAGGAGTTTTGCCTACCATGCTGGACCATAGTCTGTTCAGGGTGTAGTTTGAGTATGTGAGTGCCTCTGCCCAGAAGTGTTGCCCCAGCCCTGCGTCTTCTAATACACATCTTACCATGGTTTATAATATACCGTTCCTTCATTCTAACACTCCGTTCTGGAATGCAGAGAATGGTGAAGAAGTGAAATGTAATATTCCATGTTTCTTTATCCAATTGGAGAAGTCCCTTGATAGGAACTCTGATCCTCTATCCGTCATTATTTGTTTTATTTTGGTGTTGTGTTGTGTTTCTACCCTCCTGTAAAATTCTTTAAACTTTTGAAACACATCATTTTTGTGATTGAGTGTATATACGAACCCGTAACGACTGAAGTCATCAACTATAGTTAGAAAGAACCTCTTTTTATACTTTATAGAGGGTTTCATGGGGCCTACCAAATCCATGTGTACTAACTGGAAGGTCGAGTTGGTGGTGTGAGAGGCCTTTTTTGGTTTAGGTTTTGTTTTGAGTTTAGAACATTTGCACACAGAACACTCTAGGTAATTGTTACAGTTTTTTTACTTGCAAACTGTTTGAACATTCAGTCATTTTTTGCACAATTGGGAAACTGGCGTGGCCCAACTTCCTATGAAGTAGGTGGGCGCAGTCATCATGGATGGGTTTGCCAATAGAGGGCTTCCCCTTGTGTGCTGTGTCAGAAGAGTGTTTCTTTAGTGGTGTGTTCAACCTTAACCCCTTTTGTGTCCCCAGGAGTACCTGTCTTGCCTTCCCTACTTTCTAGTTGTACGTTTGTGGATAGTAATCTTCTTGGGGTTGTAGGTATGTGAGCCCCCCTTCGATGATGATTTTGCCTACATCCTTATTACCCTTGGTCATGTATGCCTTTCCTCCTTTAAAGGTCATCTCGATACCCAAGTCTTTGCTGAGTTTGAGTGTGGCTAGTAGACGTTTTTATTTCATCAAGCCGGCCTAGCCTAAATGGTTTTTTAATTGGGATTTTAAATTTTATGGATTGGGGGTTTTAAATTTGGGTAGCCAATGATTTAATTCTTTTAATTATCTTAACTTTTGCATTTGTATGTTTTTTAATTTTGGCTGTTCACCGCCCTGAGTCCCTTCTGGGAGAAGGGCGGTATACAAATTAAATTAATAAATAAATAAAATAAATAAATTGTGAGGTATCTCAGGTATGAGCAGTACCCCCTCTATTCTTCCTATCCCATTTATGTATGTGTTCCCTTCTCCCTTCTCTCCTGATTTGCTACCTTAATGTGGTACTTCTTTGCTGTGAATGATGTCAGTAAGTTCCTGTTGTTGGTAGTGTGGTTGGTGGCTCCTGAATCGATGAGCCACGTGTTCTCTTTCCCTGACTGCATGTGTGTGGATTGGTGGTCTCCAAGGCCATACAGTGACCCAGGTTGGCTTTCCCTGGAGCTGTCTCTCTGTCTCCTCCTGTCTCTGGGATTGGGGGAGTCTCTGCATCTGAATCTGCCTTTCCTTGTGGTGAGTGTAATCTCTGTCCCTTGAGTTTCTGGGGCAGTCTCTCTTATAATGATTCCTGGAGCCACAGATAAAGCATTCGGGGGTGTTGTGATTCCTAGTTTGAAACTCTACCCTTTTTACTGGCCTACCCTCTCTGCGGCTCATGGAGCGGTCCCTTCTTAGGCTATCCTCAGCTATCAGCCTGTTGGTGAGTGTTTCTAGGGAAAGGTGTTGTATGTTGAGGCTATCCAGTTGCATTATAAAGTTTTCCCAACTAGAATCCAGGGAATTTATAATTATACTTTTCATACTATCTTCAGAGATGGTCTCCCCCCTTTGTATAAATTCTGCCCTGGTAGCATTCAGATTTAGGATGATGTCAGCCTCAGCTAGCCTGCTTCAGCTGCCAAAAGAAACGGGGAGGGATTAGGTATAGAGCAAAGGGGGGGAAGGGAGCAGGAGGTGGTTTTGTCTTTGTAGGAGGGGACTTCGTGGGAAACGAAACTAAATCTTCAAAAGGGGATGGCTGACCAACTGTCTGACATTCCTGATGAATGACGCTGCCAGACGTGTTGCCACCTGACCTTTGGAAGACCTTTGGATTGGCTGATGATTTATAAACATGAGGGGGGGAAGAAGCTTAGTAGATGCATTTCACGCGTTTTGCTCACTTCCAGCTTTAACTGGGTTGTTAATCTTTTCTTATTCAGTAAAAGTACCAAATTCTTCAAAATGCTTGAGTTTGGGGTTTTCTTTCCTGGATATTGAAGGAAGCATACCTGACATTAAGCTGGAAGTCACAACCAGTCATCCCGGACAAAAACCGAGGGGACTGTAAATCCAAAATATGTCAGATTGGGGGAGTGATGGAGAAGAGAAAATGGGGGCAGCCAGTTCAACTGCCCTCCAGTCGGAAAAGGAGACTGCAGAATGGTTAGAAAAACTCCGTTTGGAGACGGAAGAGGCTAGATGGTCAAAGGGAGTGGGGAGACTGCCGGACTGGGGAGAGGAACCCCGGGGAGTGACAATTTCCAGACCCCGGAAAAAGGAGGCAGTGTGGATGCAACAGCAGAAGGAACGCCTCATGATAGACCAAGCCTTGCAGCTTATCTGTGATGTGGAAGAAAGCAGAAAAAACCGTGAGTCTTTTGAAATTCCTATGGAGAAGGGGGAAGCAGGCCCCAGGGGGGAGCCCGAAGAGACAGCCTGTGGGGGAGAGGAAGATTTTGAGGAGGGAACATCCCAGGCTTCGGCAGCTCGAGGGAGAGATGCAGCCGGCCAGAGAACCCCAGCCTTGCAGCCCCCCCCCCCCCCCCCCCGCAGACGTAAAAAACCGAAAATCCCCCCCCTTCCTGGGAAGTTTGATGGGAATCCTAAAGCCTTGGGATTTTTCCTGACCCAAGTGTGGAACCACATGCAGGACTGGGGGGAGGACTATGAAACAGAGGCGGCAAAAGTCAGAAGCGTCGCGAATGCCCTAGAGGGAGTAGCTGCTGAGTGGATGGTGGTTCTCCACAATAACAACTCCCCCTTGCTGAGAAATTACAACCAGTTCATGAGAGCCCTTAGAAGGCGTTTTGAAGACCATTTAGCTGAACGAAAGGCGAGACTCAGAATGAAGAGCATTCAGCAGGGCCGGAGGCCGGTGGCAGAGTATATCCAAGAGTTTCGTGAACTGGCACCCTATATGACAGGCTGGTCAGAAATGGCTCTTTTGGAGAGTTTCAAAGATGGATTGAATGAAGAAATATATCGAGACTGCAGGAGCATGGGGGTCCCCGATGATTTGGATAGATGGTACATAGTAGCTGAGGATGTGGAGATCGAACTGAAATGGAGCGAACTCCGAGGAAGGCGGATGGGGGACCAGTCATCCTCTTTCTACCATAAGGGGGCGCCCAAGATGACTGGCGGGAAGACCGAATCCAAACCCAAGTCAACCCCCTTCACCTGTTTCAAATGTGGGAAGGAGGGTCACCGGGCAGCCAAATGTTTCTCCAAACCACCGCCAAAAGCCACCGGGGCCAGCCAAAAGAAAGGCGATAAAATACCCGCCAAAACCCGCGGCACCGCCCTGAAAGGAGAAGTCGTTGAGTTCACAAGTTGCATTTTGTCAATTAGACGGGTCGATTGCAGGAGGGGGCCCAGCTAGTTTTATGACTGAACCCCTTGAACTGCAGTTGGGGAATCATGTAGAGAAGCTCAGCTTTATCGTAGCACCTGGCATGGAAAGGCCCCTCATTCTAGGACTGCCCTGGCTTTGTAAATGGAACCCACGAGTAAACTGGAAAACGGGGGTCCTGCGCATCCGTACGGCAGAACCAACTCCGGAAAAGGAAGGCACCTCCCCAAGGGACGACATAAGACCAGAAAGGGCAGCAGTAGCCATTAACTATATTGAGGGAGAAGAGAAAATTCCAAAGGAATATTGGGACCTCAAGGAAGTGTTTAGTGAAAAAGCATCGGATGCTCTGCCTCCCCACAGGGCCACTGACTGCACCATTGAAATACTCCCAGGGGTGAAGCTTCCCAAACCAAAAATATACCCCATGACACCTCGAGAATTGGGGGAATTGCAAAATTTTATTGACAAAAACTTAGAACGGGGATTCATCGAACAAGCCAAACCCAAGGTGGCGGCGCCAGTAATGTTCCGCGAAAAGAAAGATGGATCCTTCAGATTAGTTGTTGATTATAGAAACATGAATGCCATTTGCGTGGAAAATGTCTATCCCCTCCCACTTATGAAGGACATGTTGGCCCACTTAGGGAAGGGAAAATTTTTTACCAAACTTGATTTAAGAGAGGCATACTACCGAGTGAGAATAAAAGAGGGAGATGAATGGAAGACAGCATTTAATTGCCCACTGGGATGTTTCCAGTTTAGAGTACTCCCTTTTGGACTACAGGGGGCCCCGGCTGTATTCATGCAGTTGATCAACGAAGTGTTGCATGAGCACCTATATAAGGGGGTGTTGGTCTATTTGGATGATATTCTAATTTATTCTGACAACATGGCCGACCATGTAAGATTGGTTCAAGTGGTCTTGAATAAACTCAGAGCAGCTGAACTCTATGCCAAACTTTCTAAATGTGAATTCCATCAAGACAAAATCGACTATCTTGGATATCGTATATCGCATGAGGGAATAGAGATGGACCCGGAAAAGGTCCGGGCAGTAATGGAATGGGCCGCACCACGCACCCATAAACAGTTACAGAGTTTCTTAGGGTTTGCAAATTTTTATAGACAATTTATCCCCTCTTTTGCGAAAATCGCACTACCAATTACAAACTTGCTAAAAACCAAAGGGGAAGTAAAACCCAAACCCTCGAAACCACTAGAATGGACTATGGACTGTCAGGCCGCTTTCGAAAAACTGAAACGATTGTTTGCAGCTGAACCTGTGCTCAAACACCCCGACATAGAACAACCTTTTGTAGTACAAGCTGATGCTAGCGACGTCGCCGTAGGAGCAATACTCTTGCAAAAGAATGAGAATGGAATATTACAACCCTGTGCTTACACATCCCGTAAACTATCCGAGACAGAAAGGAGATGGGCCATATGGGAGAAAGAAGCGTTTGCAGTTAGATGGGCGCTGTTAACATGGAGACAATTTTTAGAAGGGGCGAAACACCCTTTCGAGGTGTGGACTGACCATAAGAATCTAGAAGCATTAAAAACACCACGCAAACTATCACCCAAACAGGCACGCTGGGCCCAACATTTCAAGCGATTCAATTTCACTTTACGTTACCTTCCTGGGGGAAAAAATTTTATGGCGGACGCACTTTCCAGATTGCCACAGTACAACAGCATAAAGAAGGAAGTGGTTCAACCAATGATCCCTTTAACGCAATTGGCAACACCTGTCACTACCAGAGCGCAGAGTAAAACCGATCCAGAACTCTCGGGAGATTTACTCGAAAAGTTACGAGAAGCGCTAAAAGCTGACGAGTGGTTTAAAATCCACTCGAATGAATGCACACTTCGTGACGGACTAGCTTGGGTTGGATCGAAACTGTATGTTCCGACCACATTAAGGCCAACCATATTGAAATATGCTCATGATGCCAAAGCTGCAGGACACTTTGCGTTTGTCAAGACTTTACATCTTGTTAAGAGACAGTTTTGGTGGCCTGCACTTAAAAAGGACATAGAGGCATATGTGGCTAGCTGTCCAGTATGTGCCTCGGCTAAAAGACCTCCAGGAAAATCCCCTGGATTACTGCAAAGTGTGGCTAGACCGAACGCCCCATGGAAGGAAATATCTATGGATTTTATTGTGGACTTACCAGACAGTGAGGGCTGTACTGTCATTTGGGTAGTAACTGATTTGTTTTCCAAACAAGTACATTTCATACCTTGCTCAAAGATCCCTTCAGCAAAAACCCTCGCAAAATTGTTTATGCGGCAGATTTACCGACTACATGGGTCTCCGAAAAGAATAATTTCTGACAGGGGTGTACAATTTACTTCCAGTTTCTGGAGAGAGTTTTTGAAATTGATAGGCTCCGCACAGGGGTTGAGTTCCAGTCACCACCCTCAGACAAATGGGGCTTGTGAAAGAACCAATGGGGTGCTCGAACAATACCTTAGGTGTTACGTAAATTACCAACAGGACAATTGGGTAGACTTGTTGCCATTTGCAGAAGTGGCATATAACAATTCTGTACACAGTAGCACCGGATTCACCCCTTTTAAGGTCGCATCGGGCCAGGATTTTGTGCCCATTCCCGAGTTACCTCAAGATGATCCCCAAAATCCCTCCTTGATGGATTGGATTGAACAACTAAGGAGCACCTGGACAGTGACTCGGAAGGCATTAGATGAGGCACACCGAGCTCATAAGGCGCAAGCCGATAAGAAAAGGTCCCCAGCTCACATTTATAAAGTGGGGGACAAAGTCTATTTGTCTACCAAATACTTACAAACCACCCAGAAGAACAAAAAGCTGGGGCCTAAGTATGTAGGACCATTCTGTGTGATTAGACTGATCAATCCAGTGACAGTTGAATTGGAATTGCCAAAAACCTTGAGACGAATACATCCTGTATTTCATGTTAGTTTATTGAAACCTGAACACTCATCTCCCCTAAGGGCTGATCAAAGCACCCCTCCAATTCCTATTCTCATAGAGGGGGAGCAACATTTTGAGGTTAAGGAAATCTTGGACTCTAGAAAACACCATGGTAAAGTTCAATATCTGATTGCCTGGAAACATTTTCCTCTATCTCAGGCTAAATGGGTAAATAAACGGGATGTCTGAGGTCCCAAGAAAGTACAACAATTCTATGCCAAATACCCAGATAAACCATAATTATTGTATATATTCTGTTTTTTCTCTCTCTTCTCTCCTTTTATTTAGGACTAACGTCTCTTCTGCAAGGGGGGCCGAATGTCAGCCTCAGCTAGCCTGCTTCAGCTGCCAAAAGAAACGGGGAGGGATTAGGTATAGAGCAAAGGGGGGGAAGGGAGCAGGAGGTGGTTTTGTCTTTGTAGGAGGGGACTTCGTGGAAACGAAACTAAATCTTCAAAAGGGGATGGCTGACCAACTGTCCGACATTCCTGATGAATGACGCTGCCAGACGTGTTGCCACCTGACTGTCGAGTCCTGCCGGAGCTCGCCATCGATGGGGGGTGTGGGAGACGTAGGAGTGGAGATAAGCAGCCGCAGCGAACACACAAACAGTTCCTGGATAGCAGCATTCAGGGCGATGATCGATGACGTTGCCGGGCCTCTCCGATTCTGCTGTCCTCGCTGCTCTGGTGCTCGCAGCTGTTACTGTTAAGGGAGTGGGGGGTGCTTGATTGATAATCACCGGATGTATGTTTAAGGGGCTGAGTTTTTGTTAAATAGCGCTGTGGTGTGATTACACCCAGCGCTGACTTTGAACCAAAACACCGACTTGTACTTTACTTTTGACTGCAAGCTTATCATTGCCAAAGTAAACCCTGATTCTCTGTGTGTTACTGGTGATTATTTCCTATCGCAGTTCTGAACGAACGACAAGCCGAGAGAAAGTCAGCGCTTGGTTCCTTTTCGCAAGAGGTGAGGAGTCCCTGTGGCTTTGCAGCAAAGGGGGGTATGGCAGAAGGGACGGCCTTGGAAGAGCAGGAGTGTGGTGGAGATGTGGAGGGGGAGGAACCACTGATAGAGGAGGTGAAGGAGAGTGTGGAACAGTTGGCAGTGAAACCAAAAGTCAAGCAACCCAAGAGCGCCCCGCCCCGACCGGAGGAGGAGAGTTTTCCAGGACAACGGGCTCGGACGGGGGATTGGTGGCACAGCTCTGTTCTCCTCGGGCCACGGATGTCAACGCCCCCTCGCTTGGGAGCGTCTTTCCAGGGCTGGAGGGAAAGACGATGGACTGAGGAGGATGAAGGGGATTGGGGGTATCCTGCCTCATCCGGTCCCAGCACCATGGATACGCTAGGTGAGCGTTTTGGAGAATCTGGATTTCGTGACGCCCCATCCTGGCAGCCCTGGATTGCAGGGCTGGAGCCTCCAGGTTCTTCTTGGCAGGATACAGGGGTGACCGCTTCGGAGACCCAATTCCGGCTCACAAGTCCTAAATTGAGGATGGAGCGGACCTCTAGACGATCCATGGACCAACCCCCTCCAGAACAAGACCAAGGTGCCTCGTTGGGAGACCTTGGAGCTGGTCCTGAGCCCCAACCACCGCAGTTGGCAGGGGGCTTACCTGTTGGGGGTTGCGGGGCGACGAGGGACCGACCTAGGCAGGACAGGAGAGCGACTGGAGCAGCGAGGACCCCAGGCCCCATGCCTTGGCCTCCGGGGGCCCCGCCAGGGCTGTGGGTCCTGCAGGCCGTTTGGGGACCACCTGCCCTGCAGACTTCCTTTGACAGAAACCCTGAACGAGTGGCTATTTTCTTAAGCCAGGTGATAAGCCATATGGACCAATATGGACAGTGGTATCCCTCCCAGTGGGCTATGGTGGTTGCTGTTACGGGGGTCCTGACGGGAGAAGCGGCTGAGTGGGTGGCAGGCCTCCATGCTAAACATGCAAGGGAACTCGTGGACCTGGGACAATTTCTGGAGGCTTTTCATGCCAGATTTGAAGACGAAACAAGCGCCCAGGTTGCAGAGGGGGATTTGTTTGCGCTTAAGCAACGGGGCGTACCAGCAAAGGAATATGTACAGGAGTTCCGAAAGATTGCGGCTCGGTTGGTGGGGTGGCCAGAACGTCTTCTGGTGCACCAATTCCATAAAGGACTAGACCGTGATTTATGGCAAGCCTGCGTGTACCGGGGCTTGCCCCCCAAGTTGAGTGTGTGGTACAAGGCAGCCATCGAATTGGACGTCGGTCTCCGAGAATTCCATATACGGGGTGAAGGGGTTGCAAGTCAAGGAAAACGACCAGCAGAACGCACACAAACACCCAAGGAGACTAAACCGAATGCTGGCTCCGGCTTGGGGGAAAGGATCCAGCGGCCTGCGTTTCGTTGCTTCAGATGTAATCGCCTTGGTCATCGAGCAGCCGACTGTCCTCATCCCATGCCCCGCAACTTGGACCAAAACCCCCCTCCTAGAGCTGTGTTGAGAGGCAGAGGCCGACCAACATCCGAACGGTCCCAAATGACTCGAACATCCTGTATGGAGAGGGATCCCCTGGCTACAGATACTAAGAAAGTGGTGGCGGAAAAGTTCCCGATTGTGGCTGGGGATAGTGATGACGACGATGAGGACCCACACGACCCGATGGTGAGCAACCCCATCCGACCTTTTGTGGTACCAGTTGTACTCCGAAACCCACGGGCCACCACTGGACGCCGATATGAGGCATTGATTGATTCAGGATGTACTCGTTGTTTAATTCGTAGGGCAATAGTTGACGAACTTGGGCTGCAGGTTGTGCGGTTGAGAACCCCTATTACCTTTGAACAAATGGATGGTTCATTGCTGGGAGGGGCACCAGTGACTCATATAACAGAAAAGGTGCACCTCGATATTGGGGAGCACACCGAAACTATTCGGTTTATTATAGTGGAGAAAATGTTAGAACCAGTGATTTTAGGATTAGCATGGTTGGACAAGTGGGCTCCTACGATATGGTGGGAACGGGGTTTTCGCAAACTTCAATTACCGTTGGGACCTCCCCCTACCAAGGAGGAAAAGGAGCCAGCAGGGGGAATAGAAGCAGAGAGCCCACCAGCAGACACGACGTATCCTAATGTGTATAGGGATCTCGCCAGAGTCTTTAGTGAGGAGGAATGTGAGACCCTGCCCCCTCACCGGACTACGGATTGCAGTATTGAGTTAATACCCGGGGCGAAGCTACCCAAGCCCCGGATGTATTCAATGACACAACCCGAACTAAAAGAATTACGAAAATATATAGACAAGAACTTGGCCCGGGGTTTTATCACACCTAGTCGATCAAAGATGGCTGCCCCTGTCCTGTTTCGTGGGAAGAAAGACGGGGGTTTACGCTTATGCGTTGACTTCAGAAGTCTCAATGCAGTGTGTGTGGAGCCCCTCTATCCACTTCCCTTAATGAAGGACCTGTTAGCTGCCCTAGCCACCGGTCGTATCTTTACGAAACTCGACCTACGCGAAGTGTATTATAGGATACGAATCAAACCAGGGGATGAGTGGAAAACAACATTCAATTGTCCCTTGGGAAGCTATCAGTTCCAGGTCATGCCGTTCGGACTACAGGGCACCCCTGCGGTGTTCATGCAGTTCATCAATGAAGTGCTGCATGAACATCTGTACAGGGGTGTCCTTGTATATTTGGATGACATCTTAATTTACACGCAAACTGAAGAGGAACATATATCTCTGGTCCGACAGGTCTTAAACAAATTATTAGCTGCTAAGCTGTACGTGAAACTATCCAAATGTGAGTTTCACAAAAAGAGGATAGATTATCTAGGCTATAGAATATCAGAGAGCGGGGTAGAGATGGATCCCAGAAAAGTCCAGGCAGTGCTTGAATGGCAGGCCCCTAGAAGCAGAAAGCAATTACAGAGCTTTCTAGGCTTTGCAAACTTCTATCGGCAGTTCATTCCCAGATTTGCTGAAATAGCCCTACCACTAACGGATCTGTTACAGACCAAACCGGCCACGGCTAAACCAAAGCCGGGACAAGCGTTGACGTGGTCGTCAGCGTGTCAAATGGCTTTCGAGCAGTTAAAAACACGCTTTGCTCAAGAACCAGTACTCAAGCATCCAGACCCAATGCAGGCATTCGTAGTCCAAGCAGATGCTAGCGACGTGGCTGTAGGAGCAGTACTCCTACAAAGAACACAGCAGGGAGGGTTACAACCTTGTGCCTATACGTCTAAAAAGTTAACCACGACAGAGCAGGCATGGGCGATCTGGGAAAAAGAGGCATTCGCGGTCTGTTGGGCGTTGATGACATGGCGACATCTCTTGGAGGGGGCGTCTCATCCTTTTGAGGTATGGACGGACCATAAAAACTTAGAAGCCTTACAAACGCCCAGGCGACTATCTCCCAAACAGATAAGGTGGGCACAATATTTTCAGCGTTTCTCTTTCCGGTTGCGGTATGTTCCTGCTGGGAAAAACTTCCTGGCTGATGCGCTGTCCCGGATGCCACAGTATAATAGCAAGCGAGAGGAAGTGATAGAACCTCTAATTGCACCTTCCCAAACCCTATTAAGACTTACAGAAGTAGATGGTCACTTACGTACCGAGTTTAAAACAGCTTTACAACAGGATCAATGGGTAATCCAAAACCCCTCTATGGTTAGCTATAATGATGGAATAGCGTGGAGGGAGAATAGAATATATGTTCCAGAACGTTTACGGAACGTAGTGTTATGCAGGTGCCATGATGCCAAATCAGCAGGCCATTTTGGGTATTTAAAAACTCTACACCTTGTGAGGAGGCAATTCTGGTGGCCACGAATGCGTAAGGACATAGAAACATACGTAAAAGGTTGCACAACCTGTGCAACCGCCAAACCCTGGTCTGGACGACCGTTAGGACTATTACAGACAGTCGCGAATCCTAGCAGGCCTTGGGAAGAGATCGCTATGGATTTCATAGTCGATCTCCCCCCTAGCCATGGCCACACTGTAATTTGGACGGTGGTAGATCTGTTTTCCAAACAGGCCCACTTTGTGCCATGTAAAAGCATACCATCCGCGCGACAATTAACCGAACTCTTTTTGCAACATATCTATCGTCTCCATGGAGCACCTAAGAGGATTATATCCGACCGCGGTGTTCAATTCACCTCTAAGTTTTGGAGATGATTTGTCCGTTTAATTGGGTCCTCTCAAGGGTTAAGTTCAGCATTCCACCCGAGCACTAACGGGGCGGCTGAACGGGCCAATGCCATGGTCGAAAGATATATCAGATGCTACGTTTCATACCAGCAGACGAATTGGTCAGGACTCCTGCCTTTCGCCGAAGTGGCATATAACAACATACCTCACCGCAGTACTGGGTTCTCCCCTTTCCAAGTAATATATGGCCGAGAGTTTTCAGCCATTCCAGAGTTAGATCCCCCTATGACAGACGGTGACACGCCACGCAGTTGGGCCGATAAAATTAGTAATGTATGGCCAAGTGTAAAAACAGCATTACAAAAGGCAGCAGACGAGTACAAAAAATATGCAGACAAGAAAAGAGCTGATCCAAAACCATTCCGGATAGGAGACAAAGTATACTTATCTACGAAATACCTTAAACTCCGACTGCCCAGTAAAAAATTAGGACCTAAATATATAGGACCATTTCCCATAACACAAGTCATCAATCCTGTAACCGTAGCTCTTAAACTTCCCCCTCTGTTCAGTAGGATACATCCCGTATTCCATAGCAGTTTGGTGAAACCGGTGACGATAGAAAGGCCAGGTACCTCAACTACTCCACCGGGTCCCGTGCATACCAACCAATATGAGATAGACCGAATATTGGACTCCAGGGTTCGTAGGGGGATGTTACAATATCTTGTGTGGTGGAAAGGATACCCTGTAACACAGGCCTCGTGGGTGGCAGCACCCGATGTTCACGCTGCCCGATTGATACAACGGTTCCATCGGAAATACCCAGACAAACCTAATGCAGGATCATAACAGTGACTAACATCTGTATGCTTTCTATTTATAGGTGAGCTCCTGGTAGGGGGGGCCGCCTGTCGAGTCCTGCCGGAGCTCGCCATCGATGGGGGGTGTGGGAGACGTAGGAGTGGAGATAAGCAGCCGCAGCGAACACACAAACAGTTCCTGGATAGCAGCATTCAGGGCGATGATCGATGACGTTGCCGGGCCTCTCCGATTCTGCTGTCCTCGCTGCTCTGGTGCTCGCAGCTGTTACTGTTAAGGGAGTGGGGGGTGCTTGATTGATAATCACCGGATGTATGTTTAAGGGGCTGAGTTTTTGTTAAATAGCGCTGTGGTGTGATTACACCCAGCGCTGACTTTGAACCAAAACACCGACTTGTACTTTACTTTTGACTGCAAGCTTATCATTGCCAAAGTAAACCCTGATTCTCTGTGTGTTACTGGTGATTATTTCCTATCGCAGTTCTGAACGAACGACAAGCCGAGACTGACCTTTGGAAGACCTTTGGATTGGCTGATGATTTATAAACATGAGGGGGGTAAGAAGCTTAGTAGATGCATTTCGCGCGTTTTGCTCACTTCCAGCTTTAACTGGGTTGTTAATCTTTTCTTATTCAGTAAAAGTACCAAATTCTTCAAAATGCTTGAGTTTGGGGTTTTCTTTCCTGGATATTGAAGGAAGCATACCTGACAGATGTGCTCACCCATGGGAGTTCCAGCCTTGTGCCTGGCTGAGTAGAACTCTCTAGAGAGCTTGGTGGTTGTGGCTGCACTCTTGCTATAGAATAAGTTGAATACTTTTTGTAATATTTCTGCCACAATCAAGTAGTGGCCAAGGCTGGGATAGATGCTGGGTGATAAGCTTGCCATTAACAAATAATAAGCCCTGTGGTGCAGGCAATCTACATCAAAGGTCCAAGGTTTTCTAGGTGGATCATTAAGCAAAAACAACATATTTTCCCTTAGAAAGATAATTTGGAGCTGATGATTCCTCTCTAAGAAATTAGTCCCATCTAGTTTTAGCTTGTGGAAATCAGCTGGTAAAGTCATTGAGCTGTATGGTAAGTTACTCACAGTCTGGTGCTGTCCATGGTTTTGTAGGTGAGAGAACTCACAATATGCTGGGGGAATGCTTGTTGCTAGTCTGAATGGATTTATCTCTATGTTCCTCTCTCTTCTTATAGGCGGTGACTGAGCATGCACGAAGCTCATTTTGCACCGGAGGTTGTCGGGTGCTGCTGCTCTCAGGCCTAGGCTGCCGGTGGGAGGCTGCACTCACCCCTGACGGGTCCGTAGACTTCCCTGGATGATGGATGCCACGGCTGGACCCCTGGATCCCCGGCGAAGAACGGGAGGAGGTGAGGAGGTGAAGCGGCCGTAGGTCGAGGACCTCCGAAGCTCGGCGGCGCAGCAGCGGCGATGGAATAAGTCGAGGATCTCCTGGATTCGGTGGTGCCTTATATACCTGGGAGGCGGAGCTAAGGTAAGGAGGGATCAGGGGAAGGGCCAGGTGGGTGAATGGGGTTAACCCTTACTCTGCCATGGGTGTCAGGGCATTTATTAATCCCATGTTTGGCCCTGGGACTAATTACCCTGGTTTAATTAGAGGAGATAAATCGAGGCTTATTCCTTGTTGCAATATTCCAAAAAAGAAAACGTGAAGGAAGGTTTCTAATAAAACTCATTTATTTGTTATAAAGAAAATAAAACACCTCACTAACTAAGAAAAGTTAATTGCTACATTTTTGAAATTAATTCTTGCCGGCTATCTCAGCCGGACCTTGCTGGAAAGAGAACAAAGGAAAGAGTGAGTGAAGCAAGTGAAGGAATGTGGGTGGATGGACATGCATAGTAGCTTTTGATAACAATTCTTGGCAAGGTACGGAAAGTCAGATAGTCCAGAAATAATGAGCTCAGCTGGTAAATAAAATAACGCAGTGACAATGGGGAAGTAATGTTAGGCATTTACATGTAACACACGGCCATCAGAGGCAGAAGGGCACCAAAAAAGCCCTCAAACACCAGCCACTTCACCCGACAAGCCGTAGAGGTTCCCCTCCCCACTGAAGAGAGCAAGGAACCTCCAGCCAAAGGAGCTTCTCCCAGCAAGATGAAGATGACCTGATTTTGAGTTCAGCCATCCCCCACTTTTCAGTTAAAGTGAATTTGGAGGTGCCTGAAACAGGGGAGCAAGGAGATAATACAGGCTGCACCAGATGCTTAATTGGGCATCCAATAATTGAACAATTAGGGATAAAAAGAGCCCTGAAAAGCCCAATTAAGTTTGAACAGGTGGATGGAACATTAATTGGAGGGGTTCCGGCCACCCAAATAACTGAACTAATAAGGTTAGAAATGGGGACACATTGCAAATTTATATGATTTATAGTGGTGCCAAAGATGCCCAAATCTGTCATATTAGGCCTTGCGTGGCTTGACAAATGGGCCCCAACCATTAAGATTATAACTGGCATCGGCCCATTACATATATAATAGCATTCTTCTTTTCGGTCAAGGTCAGGGTGTTCCTGCATCTGGAGGAGGATGGTTAAAGTGGTGGCTCAAGATGGGACGGATGGTGATTGGGCCATGTGTTGGATTGAGGGGTGCAGGGCCTGGATTTGGGATGCTGATTTTCTGAGGGAAAACCCAGAACTCTCAGATTCAGGTTTTCCAAGATGTGTGCCAAAATACCTACTCTAATAAATTGGAACTTTGAGAAATTGCCTGTCTCAGAGTTTTCAATTGGAGTTGGGTTCTTCTGGAATGCTGATACTTGACTTCCTGCAAAGAATTTTATTTTGATTACATATCTTCTTCCCTCTATACAATCCCCCCTCCCAATTTCCCACAGTAGGATTTGTGGCAGGCCTGAAACCTGAAGACACAAAGGTAGAAAGATGATTTCCAGGTCTGACACATACAACAATTCAATATGACAGCCAGAAAGGATTTTCTCTGGCCTTTTGCAAAGTTACTTAAATTCAACTTAAATATAAGAGAAACAATCCTGATAGTAATATACAACAGTGAAACAGCCTTCTCTGAGAGGTTGTGAATTTTCCATCTCTGTAAACATTTAAGAAGAGGCTGGAAAGCCACTTCTCATGTATAGTTTAAAACAGCAGTCCCCAACTTTACCGGTTTGATGACTTGATGAGGCGGAGAGAGGGGATGGTTCTGTGTGAGTGGAAGGCAAACATACAAGTGCACACAGCTCCATGTCACAAGTAAATGCCTTATTCTTCATTATGTAAATAGTACATGACCAGGGTATCAGGGGTTAACTTATTCTTCACTACTTAATATATTCATATTTAACCACTCCCATATCTAGCTCCACCCTATGTATATATAAGGAGCTGTATGCATTCACTCTGCGCTTCTATCTGTGATTATTCAGTGAATATAGAATGCCTTCTGTAAATAAACAGTGCTTTATTTGAATATCTAACTCTTAATTCATTTATTGAGTCTGATCCTGAAAATATCGCAACACTCCATTTCTGCAAGTGGTGGGCACTTGCGCAAATGGAGCTATGTGTGAGCACGAGCACCCACCGCTCGTGCAAGTGGAGCTGTACGTGCATGTGTATGCTCACCTGCCACTTGTGCGGCCTGGTTCCCAACAAGTCATCGCCCACTAGTGGTTTAAAGGGTTTCCTGCATACTGCAGAGGGCTGGACTAGATGATCCTTTTTTTGGCATATGTCTTATTTGTAGTTTTCCTTTAACAACCAACATGTTTTGTTGTGGACAGTGCAATGACTGGGTCAATACATTTTTTACACAGTGCTAACAATAATAATACAATTACATATACATAGTTTTTATCTTCCAATTTACCTTAATAATTATAATTATAAAATATTCTTTTATATCTCAATATGTATAATACTATTTTCCCAATTTGTACTCCGTCCCCCACTTATTGGGCTTCTTCCATATTCACCTCTTTAAACAGTACTATTCTCTCTTTATTGCTTTCTCCAAAAATATATTTAAACATCAATTTCTTCATGTAATGTGTTTATTGATCCCTGTTAAGTCACCAATATTTTAATATTTTAAATATTACTTAAGTTCCACCAAATTTCCAATATTTCAGTTTTCTATAAATACCAATAAAACCAAATATTAATAAAATTTAAATGGATTATATCTCTAAGCCCCTGAATTTGTAGTCCTTAAAAGCTATAAATTCCAATATATTCCAATATATTTTGTACACTGTTAATCATAATAATACATTTAAATATGCCTAATCACAGTCTTCCACCTCCTAACCTTAGTATATTTGTGGATATGATAAATTCTATTATATATCTATATATGTGTTACTATTTTCCCAATTTATACTTTCTATTTGTTTCTATTAGTTTTTAATACCACCCCCTTTACCATAATAAGATATTATGTCTCTATCCGTCATCTCTCAGCCTTTTTTGAATTTCATCATTTATTGACTTTTTGGTGATTCTTTTATATTTATCTCTTGGGATCCTATATTTCTTTCTAGCATTTTTACATAAACTGAATGTTCTCTCTGCCTTACCTCTTATCTCCTTCTTCTGCATCATTTGGATGCCCATCCGTAACCCTTTCATTATTTTGGGGAAAATCTTCCTTTTTTTCTCTGTGCTATTGTAAGGTCTTAAGGAATTATCTATTGGATTCTTAATATTTATTGTTATTGTGTTTTCATTGTTTTTGTTTTCTTCTGGCTTATTTTGATTTGTCTTCTCCACCACTCCTGATTTCTCATCTGTCTTCTGAATATTTTGTTCATCTTTTCCCACCATTTGTTGATGGTCTTTTACACTCACTTCTTTATCTTTGGACAATCCCATCATCTCCTTATGAGAGCCTTCTAATTTCTATTTTATCTTTAAATATTCCCATCAATTTCTTTGTCGCTATTTCTAACATTTCTTCATAAAATGTTACTGTCTCCTGCTGGGTCATTTTGCAACAAGTTAATATACCCCTGATATCCCAGCATCCTAAAATGTAAAAACTCCAGAAAAAATCAATTATTGACAAAATTTAGTCAATCCCAAAGTTATTCCTCTAAGTCCCTTAATTTTCTAATCCTTAGATGCTATAAATTTGTGCTTTTCAGTCTCTATAATTTCCAATTTATACCTTCCCAATTATCCAGATTTTAAAGTCTGATTTATCTTTTCTTCTTCTGTCACTTTTCTTCTTTTGCTTCATAAAATGATCTGTCACTTGGTGTTGATAACCCAAATCCAATTTAGCCCACCGTATTCCTTCAAATGTTTCAAATCTGCTTTTCAGTGTACAGTTCTAATAAAGTTTTAATGTTTAATCTAATTTGCCTTATAAATCTTCAAAAAGCTCAATAAATATTTCCCAGCATCCAAATTGCCTATTAAGATAAAGTCAAGGTCAAGTAGCTTTCCAGGTGTTATTTACTTTCTCTCATTTTATTTATTTTATTTTTATTTTATTTTGAATTTGTATACCGCCCTTCTCCCTGAGGACTCAGGGTGGTGAACAGCCAAGTAAAAACATCAAATACAAATATTAAAATACAGTTAAAATATATATATAAATTTGGCCCCATTAATTAAAACGATAAACAAAACAATTAAAAAACAGTTAAAAAGAATTAGGCCAGCCCGGCTTGTTGGAAAAGAAAGGTTTTAAGGGCACGGCGGAAGGCACTGAGGTCATGGATTCTCCTTATCTCTGGGGGCAACTGATTCCAGAGGGTAGGTGCCCCCACAGAGAAAGCCCTCCCCCTGGGGGTCACCAGCCTGCATTGTTTGGCTGATGGCACCCCGAGGAGGCCCTCTCTGGGGGAGCGCACGGGTCGATGGGAGGTCGTCGGTGGCAGCAGGCGGTCTCGAAGATAGCTAGGCCCTATGCCATGGAGCGCTTTAAAGGTGATAACCAACACCTTGAAGCGCACCCGGAAGACCACCGGGAGCCAGTGCAGCTCACGCAGGAGTGGTGTTACATGGGAGCGCCACGCTGCTCCCGTCACTACCCGCGCTGCTGCGTTCTCATCATTTTCCTTTGAATTCCTTTGAATTTTACATCTTGCAGTAATCTTCTTCCTCCAGTAGATGGCTCCCCTGCTCCCAATTTCCTGCTCCTCTGCTCCCAATTACACTTCAACAGAGTGTAAAAGTCAAAAACAGCTGATTGTCATTCAGTCAGGGGTGTTAGAGATAGAATTTAGAAAAGCAATATCTCCCAATAGTCACTTTTCACTTTCACTTGTTCGGCTTTTCCAGGCTTTCTATGTTTTAAATCTCCTTTAGGTTTTTCTTTTACTTCTCAATCTTTAATCTTCCTCTTTAGTTTTTAGTCTTTAATCTTTCTCCATAAATCGAATCATCACTTTTTTAATGTTTGGAGATCGTTTTTTGGAACTTTTAACAGGTTAAATCTCTAAGGTAACAGTTGGAAATTTTCTCACCCAGTTTCACTGCTCTGTCCACACATCACTCCAGCACAAGATCTTAGTGTCCCAGTTGTCCCAGCTTGTGACTGACCAAAGATAGCCATTGTCCCTGCTGCACTTCAGGAGAGCTTTCTTCAGATCAGCGGGGAAATTGCAATTTCCTCGCAATCGACGAAGCGCCTCTCCTTTCTTCACCATCCCTCCAGGGCAGCTTAACCCCATAGGGTAGTGGTGGAATTACTACTGGTTTTGTGCACTTGGCTTGATGGGCGTGGCAGGGGAAAGATACTGCAAAATCTCCATTCCCACCCCACTCCAGGGGCCAGCCAGAGGTGGTATTTTCCTGTTCTCTGAACTACTCAAAATTTCTGCTACTGGTTCTCCAGAACCTGTCAGAACCTGCTGAATAACACCCCTGACATAGGGTCTCCCAGCAAGCACTTGCCGGCTGCATTTCACAGAGCCTGGCGGAGCTCTGCTGTTTTCCAGCCGTTCTCACTGCAACATCAGCCAGGACTAGATTATCCTTATGGTATGTTCCAACTCAACAATTCTGTGATTCTGTTATTCAGGACAGCTCTGATGTTCTCTGACTTCTCGTGAACTGGAATCCATATTTTACATTCAGGCAGGAGAGTATCTTGGAGCTGTGAGCCTTCCTGAACCAAACTGGCGAGGATTAGTGAGCAGATTTTATAACTAGAAAAGGAAGGAAATTTATTTAAAGGAAATGTATAATAAGCTTTGGCCACCCCATCCTCCCAGGAGGTGAGTCCTGCAATGTGTGTCCATTCACGTGCCTGGGAAGTAAGGGGACATTGGGAAGGTGAAATCCCCTCTTCAGCTGCCCCCTAAAGGCCAGTAGGACATGAGGTGGCAAGGAATCAAATGAGGTTTGGACTTCCAACAAATTAGAACCAAAAAGCATAGCAGGAGCACTAGCCCTGCTAGTTGAGCCTGAGGGTTGGCTGGTAGGTTTGGGTTTCATGCCTAAATGAGTTTCAACTTTCTGCCATCAAACATTCCATTCTTTTATTCTGCATATATTAATGGATGAATTATCCAACAATCTCATCTTACCCAATGAGCAAGAAGAGCAGAAACAGACAAGGTTAATGATCACTCTGCTGTCATGGTTTCTGTAGCTCAGCAGAATGAAAACCAGCTGACCTTCCTCAGTCAAAGCTCTTTGGTGAAGAGGAATTACAGGATGATGCAGGGGTTCTTCTCCAACCTGGTGAGTAGGCAGGCAGTAAATGTGGCAGTCTGCAGCTGAGGCACATGAAGCACAAAGGCTTACTGGCCCATCCTGTGCAGCCCTACAGTCCACCTCTGGGTCAGCTGCTGGATCCAAGGCCAGGATGGCATGTTCCTGTGAGGTTCTGTGACTTTGCCCAGCACGCTGTGGATGGCCTCGTGGTTGTTTGGTTGGTTCTAAGAGAGTCTAGCTGCCATTGCCCACCATCCACTTGGTTCTCTTGTCCTATGGACCCACTCTAACTTACTACAGGAGTTACCCTTCTTCTCTCTTTCAGACCCTTCCTGCTGTTCAATCATTTACCTCAAAAATAATTGTAAGCTATAATCATAATCATCAAAATCCATACAACATAGAACACAGAATAATAGAGTTGGAGGGGACCTTGGAGGTCTTCCAGTCCAATCCCTTACCCATGGCAGGGGAGATCCCATGCCATTTTGGACAAATGGCTGTCCAGTCTTTTTGAAAAACTCCAGTGATGGGGCACCCACAGCTTCTGGAGGGAAGTCGCTCACTGGTTAATTGTTCTCACTGTCAGGAAATTTCTCCTTAGTTCTATGTTGGATCTCTCTTTAATGATCTATCATCATTATGATAGTAATGATTATGATTATTAATTATATTATATTATATTATATTATATTATATTATATTATATTATATTATATTTATTATATTATATTATATTATATTATATTATATTATATTATATTATATTATATTATATTATATTATATTATATTATATTATATTATATTATATTATATTATATTAATTATATTTAATGACCCATCATGCTTCCTGCCATGGGAAGCAATTCTAAGCAACTTCTGAACATGTTTCCTTCTAATCACAGGGCTTGAGATTCTCTAATCCAGAGTACCCCCGTGTTCTCTCCCCAACCCACCCCTCCCCACCACATATTTTTAGGGTTTCTCAAGGTCAGAGACCTTCTGAAAGAATCTGACGGGACAACTTTTGTTTTAGTTCTCATCCATGCTTTGCTCTCTCTACAGGGTCATTACCAGAGGTTCTTTCAAATGATCCTTGTCCTGGGGATTGGTGGGAATCTTATTGTTGGCTACCAGATTTCTGTGATCAATTACCCCTCTGTGGTAAGAGATATCTTAAGTTGCTAGACTGGGAGGCAGAGACCCCTCTGCCAGATAGTATCCATCAGGGTTAGAGTTAGGGTTCGTCCAAGGCTGCTTCCTGTCTTTTCTGGATCCAGAAACATCCATGTGTGTCCCCACTGCCATGCTAATTCTCTTTCTGCGTGTTGAAGGTGTTATTCTAAGTCAGCTGAAGACAGATGAAGACAGATAGCAAATTAAAGTGGATTGCAAGCCCTTCATCTCCATATTGATAGCCATATTTGGCTGATAGGAGAAAGTGAAGGCCAGAATAGCTTTCAATTAGCAGCTTACCCTGATAGGTCTCAGCCAAAGTGCTGAGCGACCCCCCTCCGGTCAGGAGAGAAATAAATAGTCAGGAAGTGTTGGGGCAGGACTGGTCTGCTTCCCTTTGAATTTATTTCCACAGCCTGCCCTTTCCTTAACTATAGGATAAAGCCTGTCCTGAGCCCCACATGCTTCAAGCAGGGCTCTTGGGCTCTTCTTCATGGCTGCATACCATGCATTTTTCCAGGCCATGATCTAGCAGAAAAGCATGCAAACACAAGCTGTCTTGCCCCCAAAGCTCAGCTCTCCCCCACCCCAATTATGGGCTATCTAAATCAGCCAGAGGATTTTTAATCTTTGTTTTTTGCCCTGAGAAGCTCATCTACCAATCAGATGCAGATCAGTGGTTCCCTCCTATTATATTTGGCTCCTCCACAAAGTTCCACTGACTGCTCAGCCAGAACACTTTCTTTGCCATTTTTATTTTGCAAACGATATGTGTCAATCAGGCCAGAGCATGCTTCATCCCACCCACTTCAGCTGCCAGCCAGAATTTTATTTATTTATTTCCCACGTGACTTAATCAATCTCCTCCAATAGCACTAGTGCTTTGACTAAATAAATACATAAATACATTCTGGGCTGATAGGCCTGCTCTGTGCAAGCCAGATGCCCTGTCTTTCTTGAGCCAAGCCCAAATGAACTTGAGGATCTGTCCCCATCAAAAGGAAGCAGACCAAAAAACCCACCTGCCCATAAGGCTGGGACTCAGACAGGGTTCCATGTCACTCAGGGCACTTCCTAACCAACCACCTGACAGTTGAGATATTCCTGGTTAAAGGCAACAACAACAGCAGCAACTACAATATAGGCTGCAAAAGGTAAGTGACTCATCTCTCTCCCAAGCAAGCCAAAATGTCCAGCAGTAGACAGACTTAAGCAGCTGGACTTCATCCTCCGCACCATCACTGGCCATATCACCAATGCATTGTAGTTGGTTCATATGGCAAGACGTGGTTGGGAGAAGATTGTTTTAGTAGGATGAGACAGAGGCCATATTGTGAACCCCTCCTGGTAGTGATTAGACCATATCTTTGTGTTACAAAAAGCAGGACATAAGAATAAGGCCAATTTACATGTTGCTAAGCATAATAATGCTTTTTCTTTCTGTTCTGTTTCTTCCTGTTCTCTTTTACTTAAAAGAGAAGCAGGAAAAAGCCTAGGAAGAGAGCAAATTAAAGATGACTTCTCAGTGGTGAAATCCACATTTTTTACTACCGGTTCTATGGGCGTGGCTTGGTGGGCGTGGTGTGGCTTGGTGGGTGTGGCTTGGTGGGAGTGGCAGGGGAAGGTTACTGCAAAATCCCCATTCCCACCCCACTCTGGGGCCATCCAGAGGTGGTATTTGCCAGTTCTCCGAACTACTCAAAATTTCTGCTACCGGTTGGTTCTCCAGAACCTGTCAGAACCTGCTGGATTTCACCCCTGCTACTCCTGATCTACAGTGTATAGATCTGAAACAGCACAGCTGCAAAGAAAAAAATTGTTTGGAAGCATTCATAAATTCATCTGGAATCACACCCCTCCCTCAAACATCTTCCTTAGCAGGGAAACAGGGGCTCTGGAGGCCCACCCTGGTGCCCAATGCCAGGGAGGCTCAGCAAAGACAGACAGGCATATCTACTTGGACATTTAGCCAGATATGGCTAGAGAGACTTGACCAAGACTTTGACCCAAAGCACTAATCTGGAGCTTCAGGTGTTAGTAGTGGTTGGAATGGAAGGGAAGTAAGAAGGAAAACTTCATAAGCCCCTCAAGGGAAGCCATAAGGGATGGCTGATCCTAGAACCAAGGCACAGAATCTTAGGGTTGGAAGGGACCTTTCTAATCCAGCTGCCAACAATCAGTGGAACAGCTTTTGCCTCTCGAGGCAAAAGTTGCTCCATCATTGGAGGCTGTTAAGAAGAGACAGACAGACAACCATCTGTCTGAAATGGCATAAGATCTCCTGCTCAAGCAGGGGATTGGACTGGAAGACCTCCAAAGTCTCTTTCAACTCTGTTATTCTGTACTCTATTCTGCCTCCCTGAACAAAGAGCTGTCCAACCTTCATTGCAAAACCAGTGATAGAGCCTCCAAAACCCCAGGAGGCAGCTGGCCCACTGCTTCATCGCTTCAAGAGCCCAATAATCAGGCCAACTCTCCAGCCTCAAGGTTGGAAGTTTCTTGGATTTGGGGCCTCAGACTGAAATGCTTTTCAAATTCCTTTTTTTTTAAAATTTGATTTATATGCCGCCCTTCTCCGGAGACTCAGGGCGGCTTACAATGCGTTAAGCAATAGCCTTCATACTTTTGTATATTTATACAAAGTTATTGCCCCCACAGTCTGGGTCCTCATTTTACCTACCTTAGAAAGGATGGAAGGCTGAGTCAACCTTGAGCCTGGTGAGATTTGAACTTGCAGTAATTGCAGGCAGTTGATGTTAATAACAGTGCTTTAGTCTACTGCGCCACCAGGCTCTTCAAAGGGTTCATTTCTTATGGCAGATAGTACTGTAGTTTTTTAAAACAAATATTATCTGTAACTATGGATGTGTGTTGCTTAAAAATATTACATGGACCATTTTGTCCTACTCCCTCCTGCCATTGCTGGAATTAGGCTCACTTCATCTGCAAGCCTTGGTTTTACACCAGGCTTGCTCAGACACTTTCACATCGTAGGACCTGCTTGTAGGCTTGGTGTGCAATGCCACAGCTTGGGCCCGGGTGGGTGGGGGGGTGGCAAAAGGTTGAAGAATTCAACAGTAATTTAGTCTGGAGAATCATCATCATGCTCTTCTTCCCTCTGTTCTCAGTACATCAAGAGGTTCATGAATAAAACCTGGCTGGAGCGCACTGGAACCCCCCTCAATGAAAAGACGCAGCTCTTCCTGTGGTCATTTGCTGTGTCTGTCTATGGAGTAGGAGGCCTGTTGGGATGTCTCTGCAGCGGATTCCTGACTGTGAAATATGGGAAGTAGGTGTGCCCAACAGATGCCAGGAACCTGGCAGCTTCCTTGGGGCAGAGCTGAGAAACAAATGCATCCCCCAGTTACAAAAGAAACCATTGGGCTGTTGGCCCAGAGAAAGCAGGAGGGCCATAAAATAGCTGCAGGCTTCTTGAAAGAAGCCTGCAGTTGTTTTATAAACTTTCTTTTGTTCTAATAAATATAGGAAATAAATAGGCTTATTCAAAATGCAAATGCAAAAGGGATTTTAAAAGGGATGTTCCTTGAACTTTCGTATTCATCGTTGGCCCTGCTGGCATCTGGGATGCTGTCTCTGTTTTAGAAAGTCACCCTGATTCACTCTTAAATCTTGTTCTCCCACACTTGTGATTTAACTCCCTGTCACTTTTAGATGGGCAGATGGGTATCAGTAGATACCCATCCCTCTGGCTTTGAGGGAGCAGTAGATGGAGCCAGTCCCACAAAATAGGCTTGCAGGCAAGGCAGCCCCAAGGCAGTGATGTGGCTAATGTGTTACTTTCTCTCCTACCCCTTTTCTTGGCCCATGGACACAGAAAGAAATGCCAGCTGAGCACAAACCTCCTGGTCATCCTGACGGCTGTAGTCATGGTCTGCAGCAAGAGAGCCAAGTGCTTTGAAATGGTTCTGCTTGGACGATTTGGTTATGGGATATGTGCTGGTAAGAAGCCTTAGAAGGCTGAGCTTTAATGTGGCTTTTGATATTCTCTGGAGAAATCCCAGGGGCTCAAAGTCAGTCTCCTGCCACACACCAGCCCGCCTGCCACGGAACCCCAAGACAGAAGGCGGCTGTTGCTGTGCCCACTGATTTTCCACTGTTGTCCATTGATTTTCATGGTGGACAACTAACTGGTCAGTCTTTGGAAGAAGAGGGCCATTAGCTGCATCCACCAGGGCTCTTCCGCCCTTCCAACTTTCAGAATAATATAGCTGGAAGGGACCTTGGAAGACCTCTAGTCCAATCTCCTGCTCAAGCAAGAGACCCTATACCATTCTGACAAGTCTCTTCTTAAAAGCCTCCAGTGATGGAGAACCCACAATTTCTGGAGGCAAGTTGTTTCACTGGTTGATTGTTCTCACCAATAGGAAATTTCTCCTTAGTTCTAGGTTGCTTCTCTCCTTGATTAGTTTCCACATGTTGTTTCTTGTCCTGCCTTCAGGTGCTTTGGAGAATAGCTTGACTCCCTCTTCTTTGGGGCAGCCCCTCAAGATGCTATCATGTCCCCCCCAGTCCTTCTTTTCACTAAACTAGACATACCCAATTCCTGCAACCGTTCTTCATATTTTAGACTCTGACCCTTAATCATCTTAGTTGCTCTTCTTTGCATTCTTTCCAAAGTCTCAACATTTTTTTTATAATGTGATGACCAAAAGTGGATGCAGTATTGCAAATGTGGTCTTACTAAAGTTTTATAAAGTGGTACTAATACTTCATGTGATCTTGATACTTAATGTGATCTTGACTCTATCCCTCTGTTTATGCAACCAAGGTTTTGCCTTGTTTATTCATTAGGTTTTTTGGCTGCTGCTGCACACTGCAATAAATGATTGTCTACTAGGTCTCCAAGATCTCTCTCTGATAAACTGGGCAATTGACTAATGATGGTGGCAACAGAGGAGCCTGTATCAGATCCTGGGGAGAAAAAGTTAAAAGTTAAAGTTAAAAATTAAAGTTATAACTTGTGATATGACTCCCCACTGGACTCCCCACTGAAAAACCTCCTGGTGCCCCAGTGATCTGATGCAGCTCCTGTCATCTGCCTAAAACCAGCAAACAACTCTGCTCCTGGGACTGTATGGTTATTTTAAATTTCATTGGTTTCTGTCTGTTCTTCCTTTCTCCTTCCTTTCATTCTAGGCCTCTGCCAGGCCATTCATTCTCAGTACGTTGGAGAAATTTCCCCCAAGAAATGGAGAGGACTTGCAAATGCTACCTCAGGATTCTTTTGGTCTCTGGGGAAATGCTGGGGCCAAATCTTGGGACTCAGGTACAGAAAGAGCAGGATGAGGAAAGAGGGAGGGGGCTGATCCTCCACCTCCAACCTTCAATTTCCTATTCTCCAGGGAACTCCTGGGAACTGATTCATCCTGGCCTCTGCTGCTGGCCTTCCCTGGTGTGGCAGCGTTCCTCCAGCTGCTCCTCCTGCCCTTCTTCCCTGAGTCTCCTTCTTATCTCTTAATCCAGGAGGGGGATGAGGAAGGCTGCCTGAAAGGTAAGTTGTCCTTTAAAAAATTGGTCTTACCACAGAATGACCAAAATGGAGCTGGTCTTGGCAAATGTGTTGTCCAAACCTTTGACTGGCCAGGATTAAGGAGGAGCTGGAGATGGTAGGGACTTCAGCTTCCCTGCCAATCTCTGCATCATCATCATCGTCTTCTTCATTGTCATTGTTTCTTTTGAAGGGTCCAGAATGTGCTGTGCCATAAGGATGTTGTGTGAATGTTAAAGGGAAAGGCTATAAAAGTGGCTTATTTGGCTAATGGGAGGTACTTATATGGGAGGTACTTAGCAGAATTCTGATCAATGTAGTATGAGAGGGCAGTCATTTCATTTCATTTCATTTCATTTCATTTCATTTCATTTCATTTTATTAGATTTCTATACCGCCCTACTCCCGAAGGACTCAGGGCGGTGCACAGCCAAACAATAAAAACACATACAATACAAAATTTAAAAATAGAATAAAATCAAATTAAATAATTTTGGCCCTGACAAATTTAAAACCCCAAACTTTTAAAACCAATTTAAAATTGAATATATAAAATACTAAAAGATATTTAAAATTTTAAAAATCTTTTATAAAAGAGGGGGAAAATTAGGCCAGGCCGGCCTGGTGAAATAGTAAGGTCTTTAAGGCGCGGCGGAAGGTGCGCAGATCCGGGATCCTCCGTATCTCTGGGGGGAGCTCGTTCCAGATAGTAGGTGCCCCCACAGAGAAGGCTCTCCCCCTGGGGGCCGCCAGTCGGCATTGTTTGGCTGACGGCACCCGGAGGAGCCCCTCTCTATGGGAGCGTACCGGCCGGTGGGAGGCTATTGGTGGTAGTAGGCGGTCCCACAAGTACCCGGGTCCTAAGCCATGGAGTGCTTTAAAGGTGGTAACCAGAACCTTGAAGCGCACCTGGAAGACCACCGGGAGCCAGTGCAGCTCGCGCAGGAGGGGTGTTACATGGGAACGCCATGTCGCTCCCATTACCACCCGCGCGGCCGCATTCTGCACCAGTTGGAGCCTCCGGGTGCTCCTCAAGGGGAGCCCCATGTAGAGAGCGTTGCAATAGTCCAGGCGGGAGGTGACAAGGGCATGAGTGACCGTGCATAACGAGTCCCGATCCAGAAAGGGACGCAACTGGCGAATCAGGCGAACCTGATGAAAAATCCTCCTGGTCATGGCCGTCAAGTGCTCTTCTAAAGACAGCCGTGAATCCAGGAGGACGCCCAAGTTGCGAGCCCTCTCCGTGGGGGCCAATGATTCGTCCCCAATAGTCAGTGATGGCGTCAACTGATTATATCGGGACGTCGGAAACCACAGCCACTCAGTCTTGGATGGGTTGAGCCTGAGCCTGTTCCTCCCCATCCAGATCCGTACGGCCTCCAGGCACCCGGACATCACTTCAAGGGCATTGTTGGGGTGATCCGGGGTGGAGATGTACAGCTGGGTGTCATCAGCGTACTGATGGTACTCCACCCCGAAACCACGGATGATCTCGCCCAGCGGCTTCACATAAATGTTGAACAGGAGAGGCGAGAGGACCGACCCTTGCGGCACCCCACATATGAGGGGCCTCGGGGTCGACCTCTGTCCCCCTGTCAACACAGATTGCGACCGGTCAGAGAGAAAGGAGGAGAACCACCGCAACACAGTGCCTCTCACCCCCAACTCTTCCAACCGGTGCAGCATGATACCATGGTCGATGGTATCAAAAGCCGCTGAGAGATCTAACAGGACCAGGACAGAGGAGCACCCCCTGTCCTGAGCCCTCCAGAGATCATCAACCAACGCGACCAATGCCGTTTCTGTGCTATACCCTGGCCTAAAGCCCGACTGGAACGGATCCAGATACATCGTTTCATCCAGGTGCTGGGGGAGCTGTTGCGCGACCACACTCTCAACAACCTTCGCAACAAAGCGAAGGTTGGAGACCGGACGATAATTTACCAACATTGCCGGGTCCAGGGAAGGCTTCTTGAGGAGAGGCCTCACCACCGCCTCTTTCAAGGCAGCGGGAAAGTCACCCTCACTCAGCGAAGCGTTTATAATCCCCTGGAGCCAGCCTCATGTCACTTCCTGGGAAGCCAGTACTAACCAGGAAGGACACGGGTCCAATAAACAAGTGGTCGCGTTCAGTCTACCCAGAATCCTGTCCATGTCCTCAGGGGTCACAGGATCAAACTCATCCCAGATAACATTCTCAAGACCTGCCCCTGTCTCTCCCCCTGAGACTACCCAGTCGGAGTCCAAATCTTCCCGAATCTGAGTGATTTTGTCATACAGATACTGAACAAAATCCTCGGCTCTACCCTCCAAGGGGTCCTCCCGCGCTTCCTGGTGGAGCAGGGAGCGGGTCACCCTAAAGAGGGCGGCCGGGCGATTATCTGATGATGCAATAATAGCAGCAAAATAACTACATTTCGCTGCTTTTATCGCCACTAAGTAATTCCTAATATGGGATCTTACTAGTGTCCGGTCAGATTCAGAAAGACTGGCCCTCCAACTACTCTCTAGGCGTCTTTTCCGGCGCTTCAACTCCCTCAGCTCCTCGGTAAACCAAGGAGCCAATTGAGATCGGCGCCGGGTCAGAGGCCGCAAAGGCACGACCCGATCCAGAGCACCAGCAGCCGCCCTATCCCAGGCGGCCACTGGATCTCCAGTCGAGGCCAGTGCCAGAACCTCAGGAAATGGCCCAAGCTCCGTCTGGAATCTGTCAGGTTCCATCAGGCGCCTGGGGCGGAACCATCTTACCGGCTCCACCTCCCTGCGGCGGGGTGCAGCGGTTCGAAAGTCGAGACGAAGGAGAGAGTGATCTGACCATGACAAGGGTTCAGTAACTATATCCCCTATATCAAGGTCCCTCAACCACTGTCCAGAGACAAAAACCAGATCCAGCGTGTTTCCCCCTGTGTGGGTAGGGCCATGAATTAACTGGGTCAGGTCCATAGCTGTCATGGAAGCCATGAACTCCCAAGCCATCTCTGACGTCTCACCCACGGACGGCAGGTTGAAATCCCCCATGACCATAAGCTTAGGGGTATCAACCGCCACCGCGGCGATGACGTTGAGTAGCTCGGGCAGGGCTGTTGCCACGTGGCAGGGAGCCAGGTACGTGATCAGCAAACCCATCTGAACCCCATGACCCCATTTCACAAAAAGGGATTCACAGCCGGCCCTCTGAGGAACAGTGGCCTCCCTCGGTCTCAGACCTTCTTTAATGATAACCGCTACCCCCCCTCCCCTCCCCTGTGACCTCGGCTGATGGAATGCTTGGAAACCTGGCGGGCACATTTCAACGAGGGGAACCCCCCCCTCCTGGCCCAACCAGGTCTCCGTAATACCTACCAGGTCTGCACCCCCCTCCTGAACAAGATCACAGATGAGGGGGGCTTTATTTACTACGGACCTGGCATTGCACAGCATCAGCCGAAGGCCTGGGTCCTGAGGGTCTATGCAACCTGAGGAGCGAGTAGAGCCTTGGGGGCCGGAGCACGCCACCGCTCGTAGACAGCGAGTGCGCACTCCCCTAACACGATATGGCCCCCTGCTCCCTCCATATCTACCCCTCCCACCTGGAGGGGAACATAATCCTTAAACAATCCTCCTATTGGCCCTTCACTCACTTGGATCATCTTGAACAGAGTTGCTGCCTGCAACCTGTGGCTGTCACATAAGAACAGAAAAATTGTGGTGATTGGTGTTCTTGCTGTCACAGGGTCACCCTTATGAGAGGTTCTTACATATGTTTTATCTCTTTTATGCTTGTGAAGCCTTTTTGGATACTTCATCTCCTGGAACTTTTCTAAAAACCAGGATGGAAAACAAAATCTATGAACAGGAGGGGCCACCCAGGAATAACCTGGTACAAAGATGCTGTTGTCCACCATCATTCCAAGCAGTAACTAAGGCCTCATTCATAGTACCAGATCCTCAAGAACAACCCAAGGTCCTTTTGAAATCCAGCATGGTCCATTAGGTACCCAAAGTGGACCAAAGGAAAGTTTCCAAGGTCCTACATCAGAGAAAAGCTGTGGAGAACTACAAAACCATCAAAGAATGATCTAATCATGAAGAGAGATAGATATTAGTATCTCCAGATCACATTGCCACTGGCCCAAGACAAAAAACAGATTGAACCTCTGTCCTCTGCTAAGGCAAGTCCAGGGAAGGCAGGTGAAATCTCCTAAGCCAACCTGACTAGAGAATCAGACAGTTCAAACATTTCTGTATTTCTATCCAACTAGCCCAATTCTTAGCAAGCTGTGAGCTAGAGCAGTGGGTCTCAACTTCAGAAATCTAAAGATGTGTGGATTTCAACTGTCAGAATTCCTCAGCCCCAATCATAAAGTTGATAAGGGGGAGAAACACTGAGCTACAGGACCAAGTTAGAGGCAGCTCCCACCCCCACCTCCACCCCCATGGGCTCCTTTCTCAGTGACCACTTAGAGGTTGGGCCTACAAGGATGAGAACTGTTTCTCTGGGGCTCTTGTGGCCTGTCAGGTCTTTCTGGATGGGGTGTGTGTGTGTGTGTGTGTGTGTGTGTGTGTGTGTGTGTGTAGGCTGCTGCTGCCCAGGAATGACTTAGCTAGCCTTTATGACCTGCATCTTTTCTCTTCCCAAGCAATGCAGCAGCTGTGGGGCCAAGGGGATCACCAGGAAGAGCTTGGGGAGCTGAAGAAAGAAATGGCCCCAGGAGGAAAAAGGAGCAAAGTGCTTTGGCCAGGAGAGCTGTTCCACGATGCATCACTTCGCCAGCAGCTGAGCATCCTAGTGGCTGTCATTGTCACTGTGCAGCTCTGTGGCATCAATGCGGTTAAGTGTCCATTCCTCACACAATTTTTGCAGAATTGAGGGAGAGCCAGCTGGTGCCTGCAGCCTAGAAACTGCCCAGGCTTCTCCAGCAAAGCCCCTTGAAGGAGAGGCCTGGGTGGCTAGCCAGGCTAGGAAAAGGGACGACAACAACTGGGTTTATAATATGGAAAAGCTAACACAAAAAATTAAATTAGCAAGGCAGCACAATCGCTATAAGAACTACAGCGGGGCATTCCCAAAGTTGCACAACTCCTGTTGCCAACAGCATGCCATCTTAATCAAGACTGGTGAAACTGGAGGAACAGCAAAGGCCCCGCTTTGGGCAAGAGCCCAACTAGACAGTCCCTCGTGTGTTTTTCACTCTGGGGTCCTGTGCAGTGCAGTGCTGGTTTTGTCTCAGCACTGCACTGGACTTTCTCCTGCCCAACTCCTGGGCTGCCCTCCAGGTCTAGGACAACTCACCGGTCAACTTGCTGTGGCCAACTCACTGTGGGACAACTTGCTGCAGGACAAAATTGGATAAAAGAAATGGTGGAATATAATCATTAAAGAAAGGATGCAAAAGGAGGGACAAAATGAAATGTTTATTTATTTATTTATTTATTTATTTATTTATTTATTTATTTATTTATTTATTTATTTAATCTAATTTTTATACCACCCTTCTCCCAAAGGACTCAGGGCGGTGCACAGCCAAAGATAAAACAAACACATATATAAAATTTAAAAGCAATTTAAAAACATATTAAATAATTTGGCCCCAACATGTGTAATGTGTAAATGAAATGTGAATGACAAAAATTAAAATTATTTTAAATAATTAAATAAAAGTGTTGAATTGTCCCACAGTGAGTTGTCCGTGGCAAGTTGGCCCTGACAAGTCGTCTCATCTCCCTGAGGTCTCCTCCTCTTCCTGCAAGTATTTCAAGAGGGGGAAATGCCACTTCTTGAAGCCATCTCCCATGTTGCGAGAGCCTGGCATATTGATCTGGGGAGGCAAAGGGTCCACCAGCCACCTCGGAGCACAACTTCAGTGCCCTTTAGAGGAAGGACCAGTCTTGGGTAACAAGCCTGGCCAGATTTGGCACATTTGCCGTTCAACTGCTCTCCCTCCCTCCCTACTGTGTTCAGAGCAGCAGTTTGAGCTGTTGCTTCTAGGAGGGAGTCGGACAGTCCTAGTCCTCTCCAGCTCTCGGCTGTGAAGTCACGTGAGCAGCAAATCAGGGGTGGGGGGTGGTGTGGGAAATGACAGCAGCCACTGCTAAATGCAGACCTTCACATGGGACCACAGCCCTGAGCTTCTGAAGCAGGGGGAGATCTTCACTACTTCTTGGCAACTATTAGCATCTTCTTTTTTCCACTTAGGTTTATTTCTATGCTTTCGAAGTGCTTCACAATGCAGGTTTAGAAGAGAGACTTATCCCCTACATCTCCCTGGGCATCGGCTTCTCTGAGCTCTTCTCATCTTTCCTTTGTGTAAGACCTTTCTAAATAGTTCGTTTTATTCTGAAAACCTCTCTCCTCTCCCAGTGTTATGTTGCCATTATGAATCTTCCTCTGTGACGGTCACTATTCTTCTCACACCCTCCTCTGTGATTCCCCAGAGGCACAGCTTGCATCTCTGCTTGGAGCATGAGGTAGCAAGCCCAAACTCTGGCCAGGACCACTTGGCAAAACCTTTGGCCAGCCTGGGTCCTCTGATGCTGACATCCTGGCAGGGCCTGCCCCCTCGGACCCCTTGGAGGGAGAGGCACATGCTCCTGGGCTAAACCCCAGTCTGGATGGAGCTGTCAAGCCAAGTAGAATCATCAGGCTCCCACAAGGACCAGTTTGACCATGCAATTCCACAGGAGGTGCTTGGTCCACAATTCTCCAAAAGAAAAAAAGGGCCAAAATGTCATTTCTACTGTTTTGAATTTGAATATAAAAGTTCTGCTTGACACATATTATTTGAATTTAGATGCCAGGAAATCTGTCCATGTTTCCCTAACATTGGCACATTCCCTAATTTCCGCTCTCCAGATATTTACCATTGAACGGTATGGACGGAGGCCGCTGGTGTGGAAAGGCTGTGGGTCGATGGCCTTGGTGCTCTTCTTCCTCACAGGGACACTTTCTTTGCAGGTAAGAAGAAAAGGCTTCTCTGGAAATTCTCTGTTTTGGCAGCCTAGTAAGCCTCATCTCCTGTAGGAAATGAAATCTTAATGCCATCATCTCTTCACTTTAAGGTGAATATTTGCTTGCATTGTTTTGATAGCCCCATATAATTCTAATGATCAAATCCTAAAATCTTCTCTCAGTTTCTCGCAAAAAGTCCAATAATGGCTTCCAAGCAGAAATAAAATTTGGCAAAGTGTTTTCTTTTGTCGAGGTTGTCAATGTTGCCATCTCTGTCAATTCCACCAGCTTCACCATCCATTCCTCCACTATAGGTCTTTACGAGTCCTTCCACCTTTGGCCATTTAAAAATCTCAGTGCCATTGTTATATATAAAAGCAAAGGTCCATGAGATGATTCCATTTGTTTGTCCATTAAGCCAAAAAGAAAACCCTCTACTTTCAATTGTACCTTCACTTTTAAAATCTTCTGCATCAAAATAACCCCAGGAGGCAAATTGGGCCACTGCTTCATAGCTGATCACCTCACCACATATTAGTGGGTTTTAGATCCAGGCTTTGACTTGACTATTTCAAAAACCCAATTTCTCTCTTTTTTCAGTCATTCCTTGCTGTGTTTTTTGGAATGTTTAAGGTCTTGGTTATGGGAGAAGGCTTGAAAGCTGGCTGTTGTCAATCTTGCAGGGTAGACCAGACATGAAACACAGCCACATTAACTAACTCCACTTTATTGTACAAGTTGTCTTTATTAACAAGAGTTCTCCTGCTGAGTATATTGTGTGGAAGTCCGGGGGGGAGGGGAGGGTTAGGGAGGGTTAGGGAGGTTGGGAAGTTTGGGGTGGGTTGGGGGGGGGGGAAAGGGGTGAAAATGTAATTGTAAAACTTTTGCAATAAAAAAAAACAAAAAAAAAACAAGAGTTCTCCTGCCATTACACTTACTGCTGAAGAATTTAAGGAGAGTCCCCCCTGGGCCTCTAGGCAGCTCTGGACCATGCCCTCTCTCCTCTAACCTTTCCCTTCTCCCAAGGACTTTCCTACATATCACTTCATCACTCTGGGATGCTTGACTTGGGATTCCCACCCAGAATAGGGTGTCAGATTTGATGGCCTAATGGCCCTTCTGAGTCTGCAAGTATGACTTTTGACCAACTCTCCCAATCTGTCTCTTGATGAGACTGAACACAGCTGCCTGGGCTACTGATGGGAAGGAGGACTCCTGCAGCAGTGGTTGGAGTACAGGCAGAGCTGTCAACCATTTGAATCTTCTTCCAGACAAGGTCCACAGTCTGGCCTTGGTGAAGCCTCCCATTTTCTGAGAAGGATGCATTGATCAGAGAGCCCGATGTTGGGGGTGGGGCTTCTACACATCCTGGTCTCCAAAGCTTCTAGACTGCCTGTTCTCTTATTCCCACCTCCAGAAAAACCTCCCCTGGATGTCTCTCTGCAGTGTCATCCTGATTTTCTTGCTTGTCATCCTCTTTGGAGTTGGACCAAGTGAGTATACAAGTCCTTTCACAAGTAGCCATGCGGAAAGAGAAAGAGGCTTGATGGAGGGGGTGGAAGGAGGGGGGGGGGTCCTGCCAAGCCACAGCATTGGTGGAGAGAAATAAAGGCAGGAGCAAAGGGACTCCAAGCAGTAAAGGGGGGTGGGGGGGCAGGCCTGGATAAGAACAAAGTGCCACCCATGGAAGAGAAACTCTTTGTTGGAAGAAAAATCCAGATCCAGTTCCAAGCTGGAAATAAAATGGAGTCTGCTTAAGAAAGAAAGCTTTTTTTATATATAAAGTTTTTTTTTATTTTTTACACAAACACATAAACAAAAATACAGTACATTTTTTCTGAACAGAGTATTGGCCGGTTCACAAATTTTTATAATTTTATAATTATAATTTATAATTTTAGTCATCTCCAACACAATTTAAATATTCACTTTTTGCCATAGTGTTTATTCTGTCTAGTTTTTATAAATGAATATTACCCTTCATCCTAATCTCTATCTTAATAAGATTCAATTTTTCCCTTTTCATCTCTAAATTAAACCCCTTAAATTTAAAATCTCACAACATAAAATAATCCCAATATTTCCTTAAATCCCCTTATTATAATCATAAAGATTTTTCTTTATCAAATAATACAATCCAACATCTTAATAAAGCTCAGTTAAATATATAACCTTCCAATCATTCATTTCTTTTCTATTATTTTTCTTAAATTTTAACTCCAATTTTCCCTGATTACAATAAAAAATATTCCACCTATTACAATTTCATATATTAAACTTATTCATATTTGTTAGGAAATGACTATTACCTAACTTGTTGGGTTAGCAATATATAAACCATTAATGTAGCTTTAAGACGGCTGTATTGCATCATACTGTGTCCTGATTGGTTAGCTCTGTAGCCAATGTCCTTAAGAGGGAGTTAGAAACATGGTTTGTTCTCTTTGCTGTTTATGCTCTCTGATATCTCCGTACGCTACTGTTTGCAAATCCAGAAGAATTGTTTACTGTGTACGACTATGACGACTGGTAAGAAGACTTTGTTATTGGATTATCCCTGGACTGTCGTTTTGCTATCTTCTGCTTTATATGTGTATGACCTGGACTGTTTATTGGACTATGCCTTACTATTTCCTGAAAGTAAACACAACTCAGTGTATCTGTGTGTTGACTGTGTTTATTCGTAACTACTCTCAATCGCTTTCATGTGTACACCCTTGTGAGATGCACAACCTCAAGGGTTACTCTGCGAATTCCTTAATATTATTTCTAAATTTCTAAATCTTATTTTGTTCCAAATAGTACAATCCAACATCTTAATAAAGTTCAGCTAACATTCCAATCATTTCTTTTCTATTATTTTTTCAAATATATGATCTCTTCTTATTAAATAATAAACCAAATTACTTTGTACAATACAATTTCTTAAATTTTAACTCCAATTTTCAATTACTTTGTCAAAAATATCTTAATTGTTTCTAATTTCACATGGAATTAAAAATATTCCAATTACTACCATTTCCCTAATTACAATAAAAAACATTCCACCTATTACAATCTCATATATTAAACTTATTCATATTTGTAAATTCATTTCAGTTCATTTATACATCCATGTAATTTTCTATTACTTTATACTTAATTAATTTCATTGTTATAGTTCAATACCTTCCAAGTATCACAATCTTAATTATAACATTTTCTAAAATTCATTGTATCCATAAATCATAGTTCAATTCCTTTTTTATTTCTAAAAGTATACAACATATCCCTCTTTTATTTCTTTCTCCCATTTTTTATTTTCTTCTTTTTCTTCCCCCATCTTTTTCTTTGTATTTTAAAATCCTGAACTCTTCTTTTTTGTCCTGTATTGCCCATTATTTTCCATCCCTTTTTCCTCTTTCTTATTTTCCCACTGTTAATCCCAGTGTAATTATTTGAATTTTTTGTTTTCTTTCTATTCCGCCCTTTTTTTCCTCCTTGTCTCTTTCCACCTTCTCTATTTTTCCCAATGTAATCTTTAAGGTTCATCTCTATTGCTAAGTTTTTCATTTTACTCCCTATTTTCCTCTCCTTTTCATTATTACTACCCACATGATCATTTGATTTTTCATAGTCAATATCTTTATTTTTATCTTCATCTTTATTTTCAGTCTCCCTTTCTTGCTTCTCATTCATTGTTTCTTTATCCACTTGAGTACACTCCGAATAATTTCCATCAGATTCCGGGTTTCCATGCAGCATTATACTTATTTCCCTTACTTCCGTTTTCAATGATATATGCATCATTTTCATCATTTCCATAAGTTCCTGCACCATTTTATTATTTCTGGGTTAATGTTATTCAAATTTTAAGTTTTGTTATAATCCGCCTTCTTTTATCATCAAGGTCAAGCTGCTTGCAGACAAACAAACCCTCCTTAAGAATTCCCACAGCTGTTATCACTTCCAAAGTTCAAAGGTTTTTTTTCCAAAATAAAAGTTCAATATTGTAATGAACTTATTTCGCCTGAAGGTGTCTTTCTACAATCCACGATTCCAATCAACAGCCTAAAAAATTATCCATTTTGTTTGCAATCCACGTTACCATGTTATTTGTATTTCCCGAAATCAATTTAAAGTCCAATCCAAATTACAAAGTCCATTTTTCCTCTCTTTTTTAATAAGAGACTTCTATTACAGGGCTTTAATTTTAAGTTCCTCTTTGGGTTTTTTTTTCAACATTCAACAGAAATCTTTTTCTTCCCCTTTCAATCCTCTCCACACCTATTATAGGTTTTTATTTCTTCTAATTTCGAAAGTTCACAAATTTTTATCCGGAAGTCAATTTTCTTTTCGGTTTTTGTCACTTTGAACTTCCGCTTTAGTCTTCTTCCTACTTTTGCCCCGTGCCCATTAGCCGCTGTTATTTCGCTGGGACACTTTTTTAACAAATTTAAAAATCTTCCTTTTTTTTTTTTTTTTTTTTTTTTTTTTTGCCTATGAGCTGGCAATCACTCACCCAGCATCAGTCCAATCAATTCACCGCTCCTGCTCAATACTTGGTCCGGTTGCCCCAGCTTAATGACGGCTGCAATGGCCGCTGCCCCCGCTGCCGAGTTGAAGAGTTTCTTCTGACCTCCGAAGAACTTGCCTGTTCCTCTTGGTCTTCCAAGGTGCCTCTCCTTCTTCTCCGTCCCTACAGGACAGATCTGGTCCGAAGACCCCTCGGCAGCGTCTTATCACCCTGGGATTTTGCAAGGCTCATTGGAGCCCGCTATTCCCTGACTGTCTCGCCACGACGCTTCCAATCAAATCTAAGAAAGAAAGTGTATTGACAAGTAGAACCATCAATAGCATATGGTTCTTGGACAGGTGACAAATTGGCTGAATGAGTGGGTGGATCTTTATAGATTTCTGTGATGCTGCTGGGGATTGTGCAATGTTTGAAATGCCTCTAGGGCCATGATGGTGAACCTATGGCACGCATGCCAGATGTGGAACACTGAACCTTTTCTGTGGGCACATGCACAGTCACCCCTCCCTTTATTATTTTTTAATGAATAATTCAAGGTGGCAAACATACCCAATACTCCTTCCTCTTCCTATTTTCCCCACAACAACCCTGTGTTGTCAAGACTCATTTTCCCTTTCACCCACATTTTCTCCTTCTCTCACAGCTTGACAACAAAGGGAGGAGGTGGTGGAATGGAATGCAAAAGGGGGGGGTGATATTGAAGTAACCAAGGCATCTCTGGAAGCTTTCAAGGACATTGACTGTGGCTAGCTATCTTCTCATAACAAAATGAACAGAAACTATTGGACTCTCTGTGGCCCAGAGGGAAAAGGAGGAAATGTTGAGACTTTAGAAAAAGTGCAGAGAAGAGCAACCAGGATGATTAGGGGACTGGAGATTAAAACATACAATGAACGGTTGCAGGACCAGGGGAGACATGACAGCAGTCTTCCAATATTTGAGGGGCTGCCATAAAGAGGAGTGGGTCAAGCTATTTTCCAAAGCACCCAAAGGCCAGACAAGGAATAATAGATGGAAACTGATCAAGGAGAGATTCAACCTAGAAATAAGGAGAAATTTTCTGATAGTGAGCAGTTGCTTTCGGAAGTTGTGGTTGCTTCATCACTGGAGGCTTTCAAGAAGAGACTGGACTGCCATTTGGCAGAAATGGTGTAGGGTCTCCTGCTTGGGCAGGGGGATTGGACTAGATGACCTACAAGGTCCCTTTGAACTCTGTTAATTTGTTAAATCTGTTAAATAACTATGCTTGTGTTTGCATGGGAAATCCAGAGCTGGTTTTGCTTCTTCTAAGCCAATGCAGTTTTTCAGTAAAATATTATACTCTTGGTAAAATTATGTCCCAGGAGTTTCGTTTTTTGGAAATGCCAACTAGATAGTTGACAGTGGGTTGGGCTGAGAGACTTTTAATGTCATCTGCATCAATTGCAGAAAATGACATAAATGGATGCAAATAAGGTAAGATTATCAATTATGGAAATGACGTTGATATAAATGATGTAAAAGTTAATTTTGCAGATTACCCCAATTAAGATTTGACTGCCATTGGACTATAATGGACCCCTTTGCTCCCAATACTCCATTAAATTGAACCGAACCAAATGAAAATTAGCAACTGATAGAGTTATTGATGATTGGGGTTTTTTTTCATTTCTGGATGTTACTGTTGGTGTTTTTTGTATATTGATCCAAAGAAGGCTGTGGATTGCCATGCCACTGCTAATGGTTCTCCAGATAAATGAATTCTTGCTCATCCTGGGTTAAAAAGGGTCTCTCTGGATCTGAACATATTTTTCTACATTGTCCCTCTTAGATGGAGCCACATTCTCTATTATGATGGAAATTTTCAGCCAGTCCTCCAGGCCAGCAGCGTTCACGATCGGTGGTTGTCTAAGCTGGGCAGGCCTCTTCATTGTCGGAATCGCCTTTCCCTTTGCTGAGGTGAGTTTTTCCCAGCCCTCCATTTCTGTCCCCTGAGTGGCCTCCACACGGCAGCAATCTTCTGGATTGGGCTGCAGGTAGGGAGATGGACCACATAGAGACCCATCTTGGTTGTTCAGCCAGTCCAGGGCAATCACTAAATGTGTCTGAAGCTGCTAAAAATAGCAATAATGTCAACAATACAAAACAATAATAATTGTTATTTAGCTGGAAGCTAAATCGTATGATGAATGACTGAAGGAACTGGGTATGTCCAGTCTAATGAAGAGAAGGACTAGGGGTAATATATCAGTCTTCCAGTTCTTGAGGGGCTCTCACAGACAGCAGGGGGGGGCAATCCAAAGAATCTGAGGACAGAACCAGAAGTAATGAGTGGAAAATCGTTAGCGATTCAACTTAGAACTAATGAAATTTCTTAACAGTGAGAATATTATAACTAGTGGAATGACTTGCCTCCACAAGCTGTGGGTGATCCAACACTGGAGGTTTTTAAGAAGAGATTGGACAACCATTTGTCCAGAATGTATATGGTTTCCTGCTCACGCTGGGGATTGGACTCAAAGACCTCCAAGGTCACTTCCAACTATTTTATTCCATGTTCTGTATATTTTTAAATGTCAACTAGATAACTCATGCCCCATTGGGTCATCATTTCAGAGATTTTCCTACCTAAGGAAAGAATCAGCACAACTATGGGTAGGCAAAAAAGCAAGGGGAGCTGGAGCAGCTTCAGGCTTCCTGCCAGCTTCCCCATTGACTTTTTTTATGGGAAACTGGCTCGGAGCATCAGAAATCATCCTTTCTCCTTTCCCCCCTCCCATTCATGCTGGTTTCCCCATTGACTTTGCTATGGTAAACTTGCAGGGAAAAAGCCAGTGGGGAAGCCTGCAGGAAGTTGCAGGTCAGCAGGCAGGTAAGTGGCTACTGCCACATAGTGAACGAATCAGGGGATTCACTGGAGTACATCTCCAGGTCAGGAGTGAGGATGCATGAGACGGGCTATGCAGGGCAGGAAGGGTGCATGGGGCATCCCATGCGGGTCATATAGAGCATGCAGTGCGGGCCAAGAAAGGTGCACAGAGGTCACATAGAGGTGTGAGAAGTATTGCATAAGTTGAGTAACATGCATAGATCAAGTAGGATGTGTGGGGGTCACAGAGCTGTGTAATGCGTCATATAGGTCAGGAAGGGCATCAGAAATGGTATTCAGCAGGTTCGGACTGGTTCAGGTAAACCAGTAGCAGCAATTTTAACTGGTTCACTGAACCAGTAAATACCACCTCTGATTGGCCCCACCCACCCACTCGCTGCTCACCCCGCCCATCCCCGCCTTATATATGTTGCCTTCACCACGCAGTCCAGCTAATCGCATTGCCAGTCACCTCCGCACCTGCCTCAGCTATGTTCAGCTCACCAAAGGTAAGCATGCCACCCACTCACCCTTCGTCTTGGGTCAGGGGCCGGGGCCCAGGGATGCGCCATTCCCTGAGGCCCCAGAGCCTCTGTCCGCCCGCTCGTCTGCCTCGGCTGGATTGGGGAATGTGCCATTCCCAGCTCTGGCCTTGCCCCGAAGCTGCCGCCCTCTCGCCCTCCGCCTCACTCACCTACCTTCCATTACGGTCGCCATGGTGTGGGAACAAGCAGCAGGAGCTGCCTTCTGAGCAGCTCCGCTGTGAAGGGAGGCAGAAAAGTTTGGCTTCTCTGCTGCAGCATTCAACGTGGCTGCTTCTCTCCTCCTTCTCGGCCTCATACACACAGAGCAAACATGAGAAGCAGCCAGGTTGAATGCTAGAAGACTTGGCCAAACTTTTCTATTGGTTCTGTGGGCGTGGCTTGTGGACGTGGATTAGTGGGGTGGTGCCATCCCACCTTGCCATGAGTGATGTTGAGTTGGCCATGCCCACTCAGTCACATGACCCCCCCCACCAAGCCACGCCTACCAAGCCTCGCCCCCAGAACCGGTAGGGAAAAAAATTAAATACCACCACTGAAGAGAAGAGTGCCTGGAGTTGGATGACTATGTAAGAGGTGCCATGCAGTTTGGGGAAGGTGCACAGAATTGGGGGAGTGTGCAGGGTAACTGCATGGACTAGGAAAGATTCTTTCCACCCTGTTCCTTCCTCCTCCCTCCCTCCCTCCCTCCCTCCCTCCCTTCCTTCTTTCTTTCCTTCCCCCACCCCACCTTCACTTTCCAGCAGACAAGCAAGGAGCTGCTGCTAGGTGGGTGATGAAGCAAGGGATTGTGAGACTTGCTGGGAAACTGTCACAGAATACTAAAAATGAAGATCACATGACTGCAGCAATGGCCCAGAGCCAATAGCACTAAAGAATCCACAACTTTCCCAAATTTAATTTCCTTGGGAGTTTTGAGTTCCAGATTTTGGACATATTGTGTATGTTAGCCTATCTGAGGTACCTTGACTCTAAAATTGTTGCCTTACAATGCACTGTTTTGTCCAGTTAAAAGCCATGAAATAAATAATAATGGAGGCATCAGTTCAAGAGATCAAATAAAGTAACTGATGACACAATCACAAATGAGCCTGAATGTCAAAGCTCTGCCTTTAAAAAGTTTCTGCATACTGCAGATGAAGTAGCAATAAGTCCAATGGGAGTGTTTAGAGATGGTTTCCTTGAATTTCTGCCAAATTAGCTTCTGTGGTTGGTGGCACAAAACAATTCCTTGACACTATGAAGATTTACAGGGAAGAATGAAATATTTCTGATAAACTCTTCCCAGTTGTAGGGACTTCAATTGTGCTCAGAAACAAAATGCATGTGATAAAGGAAGATAGAGAAGTTGAGGCAAAAATGCAACATGCAGATAATAAATAAGCTTTAACCAGCTGAACTGTCCAAGCATCTGTGCACCATCCTTAACCTGATTACTGGGTTTACTCATTTTCAGCATTCACATTAAGCCATAAAGCTGTCAGCATCACATTTAACAAAGTCAAAAAATCAAAGTCAGTTTCATCTGATGCTCCCTTTTCTCCATCCTCTCTTTTAATGACCCAGAGATGCTTGTAGCTTTCTCTAGATGCAGTTTCTGTTTCTTCACCACTAGACCGCAATTCCAGCTTGAACTTTGGGAATGATGGAGATAAAAGAGGGGATTTGTTCAGACACTAATGAGACTGTTACTGTTTATTGTGTCCATTTCAGGAAAGTCTGGGCCCTTTTTGCTTCCTTCTCTTTGCCACCGTGCTCTCTGGCTCTGGGATATTCTTCTACTTATTCCTTCCGGAGACAAAAGGCAAATCTGCAGTAGAGATCACAGAGGAATTCAACAGATCGTCTTTGGGAAAGAAACTTGATGTTCTCAGGAAAAATTTCAGTGAGGACCATTCGGTCTACTCCAGTTTCTGAGTTGCATCTGCTGAGGAAGAACCTCTGGGAGGAATACCTGATTTTAAAGGGTATGGGGATCACAAAGGGCTCTGCTGCCAAGACGAACTTTTTCCCTCTCTCGTGATGCAGCAGTTTTGGCTCCTGGGAAGGCACAGGTGCTTCCCCCCCCCCCGGAAGTGTCACTCTTCATTTTAATCTGAACACAATGGCCACCTACAAATACAGAGAGTCATCTTGTAGCCCCCATCCTTCATGGCATTGAGGTGACCTATTGATCCCTCCCAACATGTTATCATGTTGCCACTGCTTGCTGGCTTCATTTCTGTTCAAACTCAAATGCTTTTCCTGCACATAGTTTTCTTTATTGTTTTTCACTGGTTGGAAAAGCAACTCATGGCTCTGCTCAGATCTCAAGTCGATCAATTAAACCAAGCTAGTTAATGTGTAAAAATGGCTGCTTAAGAGTTACTGTTTGGAATTATTTCCTTCCATCCCTTCTATCTTTCTTTCTGCTTTATGACTTAAACAAATAAAATACCCAAGGGTATGTTTATTTCTGAGCAACTTGGTATATGCTAACAGTAGAATAAAAATGTAAAAAAAAGGGACAGTAATTCAATTCCAAGATGCTCCCTGTCCAAGTCCAATTCACTCAAAACGTATCGTGTACAATGGTTTTCAGCAAGAGGGCCGAAACATTTGGCTTTTGACTCAATTCCTGGATTTTTCTTCTTTCTAAACTATAGCTGTGCAGTGTTGCCTAAGTTTCCATTAAGTAATTTTTATCAAATCTCCACTTAGAGCAGGGAAAGGTAACTTTTACTTCAGCATTCAGGTTTGGGGCCTGACAGGGCATATTTCAGGAGCCCAGCTGAAGATAAGTCAACCATATTCCTTTGGTTGCCAAACAGCCAAGCAGCCATCTGGAACACCAGGGAACTACCAGAGGACTGGAAAAGAGCTGATGTGGTTCCTATCTTCCAAAAAGGGAAAACATGGATACAGGAAACTATAGCCTAATCAGCTTGACATCAATAACTGGGAAGATTCTGGAAAAGATAATCAAGCAAAAAGATTTGCAAATACCAAGAAACAAGCAAAGCAATTACCAGAAGCCAAAATGGGTTTGTCCAAAGCAGATCACGCCAGGCAAACCTTTATCCTTCTTTGATAAAGTAGCAGAACAACAAAATCAATGAATTGAGTTGGAAGGGATTCTTGGAGGCCTTCTTGCTCAAGCAAGAAACCCTACACCATTTCAGACAAGTGACTGTGGGAAAAACCACAGAAAAAGAGACAGACACTTCAAAACAGGGAAGAGAGAGATGAATTTTTTCAAGACAGAGAACAAAAGGCCAAGAACTCTTGTAAACTGTAAACTGACACTGCAACAGGAAAAATATTTAGCTTTTAGACATTTTGATTTTTTTAACAAAGAAAAAAGTCATGGAAATAGAGACGGACACTATAGTGACTTGCAAAGTGTGCCATATGTTTCAGCTTATGTATGTATCAAATTTAAACTACTTGAATAACTAGAAAAAAAAGTAAAGGGTTTATAGGCAACTCTAGCTACTCTGAAACTCAATGAATAAAGTGAGAAATCCCAATCTAAACAAGAAGACTACACCAAAATAAAATAGGGAGCAAACAGCTTCTTTAAAAAATGACCCCATATATGAACATAAAGAAGAAAACCGATACACCCATATTGAACACAATAGGGAACAAAAAGCTTCCATAAAAATGCCCTTACATACATCCCTAAAGACAAGACCAATTGAAACATGTCACTTTTAGAAGAAAAGAGCAAAGCCCTCCCTATCTACTCTAGCCCACTCCACTGAAATCCCTCTGGAGCTGAACCTTGGGCAAGAGTGACCATGTCATACGGGAATTCAATATAATACAAACACAAGCAATAGAATACTTCAAAAGTCCTGAACAAAGACTTGCAACAAAAGTCAAAGATAATATAAAAATGTTTCTTTCAACATATAAATAACAAGGGAAAAGTCAAGGAAACAGTCAGTCCACTAAAGAAAGTCATTATTTGCAAAAAAAAAAAAACTAGTATAGCCCAACGTACCAAAAACCTAACTGTAAAAGACAGATTAAAAATTAAAATTAAAATAAGCAAGAAAATGGAAGGAGAACAAGATCAAGACGTTGTGGTACGATTGGGAAATGAGGGGCCTGAGCCATTGCTATTTACAAAGACTGAACTGAAGAATGTGTTGAAGAGGTTGGCCTTAACGGTTTCATCATTACAGTATTTCCCGTTTGGTCCTTTTAGTGGTGGGATGGATCTTGAGTCTTTAATTTGTTGTTTACAAAATTGTAGAAGGCCTGGGTGGATTTAGTGCATATTAGGTTTTCCTCTTGTTTGCTGTGATAACTGATGCATTCTGCCTTTATCTGTCGGCAGACGGTTTTGTAGCGACTTTTGAATTTTGCTATGTAGCCAGTTTTGTTTTTGTGCCAGAGTTTTTTTGGGGGGTCTGAAGCTTGTTGTTATGAGTAATTTATTTTTCCTGGTTTTGGGGGTTATTAGTGGTACATATAGTTTGATTATCCTTTTGAATTTTTGCAAAAAAATGTTATAATGGTCTTCCACAGTGATGCAGCCAGTGAATAGAGTTTGCCAATCAAGAGATGAAAGGTCATCAGTTATGAGATCATAGTTGGCTTTTCTAAAGTTATACTTTGGGATTCCATCATTATGATTGTCTATGTGAGGATGTAAGTTGAGATAAAAGTCTATCATGCTGTGGTCACTGTTGGAAAAGGCTTCTTTTATTTGTAGTCCATAAATTGAATTTAAATTGTTGCAAAAGATGAGATCAAGGCAGTTGTTGAGTCTAGTGTTATTAGTTGATCTAGTCCCAGATTAGTTACAGCATTGTACAGGGTTGCATGTATGGGTTCAGTTGTACATTCGTTTAGGGTCCAATTAATAAGATAGATTTAGATCACCAAGAAAGATAAGAGGGTGTGGGCAGGAGGCTGCCCATATTAGTAGTTAATATCTTCATAAATCATTTAGATAAGGGAATAGAAGGGGAACTCATCAAATTTGCAGATGATTTTTTTTTTAAATTAATTTTATATACCGCCCTACTCCCGAAGGACTCAGGGTGGTGAACAGGCACAAAATAAAATACATAGATACAAAAGTTAGAAACATAATTAAAACCAGATTAAATAATTTAGCCCGAGACAATTAAAAATCCCAATAATTTAGAACAAATTAAAATTTTGATTTAAAAGAATTTTAAAACAGGGGAGAAAATTAGGCCAGGCCGGCTTGCTGGAATAGGAGGGTCTTAAGAGCACGGCGGAAAGTGCACAGATCCGGGATCCTTCGTATCTCTGGGGGGGGAGCTCGTTCCAGATAGTGGGTGCCCCCACAGAGAAGGCCCTCCCCCTGGGGGCCGCCAGTCGACATTGTTTGGCTGACGGCACCCTGAGGAGCCCCTCTCTATGAGAGCATACCGGCCGGTGGGAGGCTGTTTGTGGTAGTAGGCGGTCCCGTAAATAACCAGGTCCTAAGCCATGGAGCGCTCTAAAGGTGTTGACCAAAACCTTGAAGCGCACCCGGAAGACCACCGGGAGCCAGTGTAGCTCGCGCAGGAGAGGTGTCACACGGGAGCGCCATGTTGCTCCCATAACCACCCGCGTGGCCGCACTCTGCGCCAGCTGGAGCCTCTGGGTGCTCCTCAAGGGAGCCCCATGTAGAGTGTGTTACAGTAGTCCAGGTGGGAAGTGACAAGGGCATGAGTGACTGTGTGTGGGGAGTCCTGATCCAGAAAGGGACGCAACTGGCGAATCAGGCGAACCTGAGGAAAAATCCTCCCGGTCACGGCCGTCAAGTGCTCTTCTAAAGACAGCCGTGAATCCAAGAGGACACCTAAGTTGTGAGCCCTCTCCGTGGGGGCCAGCAATTCACCCCCAATAGTCAGTGATGGCGTCAACTGGCTATATCGGGACGTTGGAAACCACAGCCACTCGGTCTTGGATGGGTTGAGCCTGAGCTTGTTCCTCCCCATCCAGATCCGTACAGCCTCCAGACACCGGGACATCACTTCAAGGGCATCGTTGGGGTGGTCTGGGGTGGAGATGTACAGCTGGGTGTCATCAGCGTACTGGTGGTACTTCACCCCGAAATCACGGATGATCTCGCCCAGCGGCTTTACATAAATGTTGAACAAAAGGGGCGAGAGGACCGACCCTTGTGGCACCCCACATATGAGGGGCCTCGGGGTCAACCTCCGCCCCCCGGCCAACCACAGACTGCAACTGGTCGGAGAGAAAGGAGGAGAACCACCGTAATACAGTGCCCCCCACCCCTAACTCTTCCAATCGGTGCAGCATGATACCATGGTCGATGGTATCAAAAGCCGCTGAGAGGTCTAATAGGACCAGGACAGAGGAGCAACCTCTGTCCCGAGCCCTCCAGAGATCATCAACCAACACGACCAATGCCGTTTCTGTGCTGTACCCAAGCCTGAAGCCCGACTGGAACGGATCCAGATACGTTGTTTCATCGAGGTACTGGGGGAGCTGTCACGCAACCATACTCTCAACAACCTTGGCAACAAAACGAAGGTTGGAAACCGGACGATAATTAGTCAACACTGCCGGGTCCAGGGAAGGCTTCTTGAGGAGAGGCCTCACCACTGCCTCTTTCAAGGCAGCAGGGAAGTCACCCTCACCCAACAAAGCATTTATAATCCCCTGGAGCCAGCCTCGCGTCACCTCCCGGGAAGCCAGCACTAACCAGGAGGGGCACGGGTCTAACAAACATGTGGTCGCATTCAGTCCACCCAGAATCCTGTCCACGTCATCAGGGGTCACAGGATCAAACTCATCCCAGGTAACATTTTCAAGACCTGCCTCAGTCATCCCCCCTGGAACTACCCAGTTGGAGTCCAGATCTTCCCGAATCTGAGTGATTTTGTCATGCAGATATTGAACAAAATCCTTGGCTCTACCCTCCAAGGGGTCCTCCCTCACTTCCTGGTGGAGCAGGGAGCCGGTCACCCTAAACAGAGCGGCCGGGCGATTATCTGATGATGCAAATATGTACATTTTGCTGCTTTTATTGCCACTAGGTAATCCTTAATATGAGATCTTACCAGTGTCCGGTCGGATTCAGAAAGACTGGCCCTCCAACTACTCTCTAGGCATCTTTTCCAGCGCTTCATCTCCCTCAGCTCCTCAGTGAACCAAGCAGCTAGGTGAGATCGGCGCCGGGTCAGAGGCCGCAAAGGCACGACCCGATCCAGAGCTCCAGCGGCCGCCTATCCCAGGTGGCCACTAGGTCCCTAGTCGAGGCGTGTGCCAGAGCCTCGGGAAATGGCCCAAGCTCCATCTGTAACCTATCAGGTTCCATCAGGCGCCTGGGGCGGAACCATCTTACCGGCTCCACCTCCCTGCGACAGGGTATAGCGGTTCGAAGGTCAAGGCGAAGGAGAGAGTGATCCGACCATGACAAGGGCTCGGTGACTATGTCCCCTATCTCAAGATCACTCAACCACTGTCCAGAGACAAAAACCAGGTCCAGCGTGTTTCCCTCTGCGTGGGTAGGGCCATGAATTAACTGGGTCAGGTCCATAGCTGTCATGGAAGCCATGAACTCCCGAGCCACCTCCGATGTCTCACCCACGGATGGCAGGTTGAAATCCCCCATGACCATAAGTCTGGGGCTATCAACTGCCACCGCGGCGATAACGTCGAGGAGCTCGGGCAGGGCTGCTGCCACGTGGCAGGGAGCCAGGTACGTGATCAGCAAACCCATCTGAACCCCATGACCCCACTTCACAAGGAGGGACTCACAGCCGGCCGTCTGAGGAACAGTGGCCTCCCTCGATCTCAGACCTTCTTTAATAATAACCGCTACTCCCCCGCCCCTGCCCTGTGACCTCGGCCGATGGAATGCAAGGAAACCTGGCAGGCACATTTCAACAAAGGGAACCCCCCCTCCTGGCCCAACCAGGTCTCCGTAACTCCCCTAACTCGATATGGCCCCCTGCTCCCGCCATATCTACCCCTCCCACTCACGGTAGTGATGTTCAAAGTACTATCCCGACAAACTCTGACTAAGCTGGTAGTAATAGCCAACTCCCCAGAAGACAAATTCAGGATCCACAAAAATCTTGACAGACTTGAATAATGGACCCTATCCAACAACATGAAATTTAATGTGGAGAAAAGCAAGGTTTTACACCTAGGCAGGAAAACCCAAAGGTACAAGTACAGATTAGGTAAATCTGGCTCCAAAATAGTCACTGTGAGAGGGATCTTGGAGTCCTAGTGAATGATCAATTAAACATGAGCCAACAGTGTTTGGCAGCAGCCAAGAAAGCTAATACTGTACGATCCTTGGTTGCATAAACAGAGGCATAGAATCAAAATCACATGAAGTGCCTCCAGTACTGCTTTATAAAGCCTCCCATTATTACTGTGGACATAGTATACTTGGACTTTGGCATTTTACAAAGTAGACTACAACCTACTTTTTATTAAAACTATCAAATTTCAATGTTTGAGGGGCTGTTACAAAGAAGAGTGGATCAATCTATTTTCCAAAGCACCTGAGGGCAAGACAAGAAGTAACGGATGGAAGATCATTAAAGGGAGATCCAACCTAGTACTAGGGAGAAATTTCCTGACAGTGAGAAGAATTAATCAGTGAAAAGCTTGCCTCCAGAAGTTGTGGGTGCTCCATCACTGGAGGTTTACAAGAAGAGATTGGACACCTATTTGTCTAGAATGGTATAAGGCCTCCTGCTTGATCAGGGGGTTAAAATTAGAATAGAGCTGGAAAGAACCTTGGAGGTCTTCTAGTCTAGCTCCCTGCTCAAGCAGGAGAACCTATACTATTTCAGATAAGTGACTGTGTAGTCTCTTCTTAAAAACCTGTCATTCTGTATTCTGTATAATCTATCCCATTTCTCCCTAGGGCTGGGTGTAAGACATCTGCTAATTTGAGGCACCCTTAGTCCGCTGTCGGAGGCCATGTCTCAGAATGAGGCCTGTCCAGTCCTGCACTCATGTACTTGACTTTTCCCATCCAAATCCAGGACCTTTGCTGAACATCATTCTTTGGGATTTGCCCTATTGATCTAGCCTGACAAGATCCTTCTGAATTGTGATTTTATCTTCTAACCAAGCTCCATAGCGTGCTCACAAGTACACCTGTTGTGGCCCCGCCCTCTGAGCCTGTCCCATCGGAGGAAGAAAGCTCCGAGCATGAGGAAGAGGAGTCAGCCAGGCCTCCCTCTCCAGGCCCCTCCCCTCTGGCATTGTTTCAAGTGCCGGCCGAGGGAGAGGAAACAGCTGCTTCGGATCAGAGTGATAATGACACATCATTCCTGGACGCACGCCTCCAAAGGCGTGATAAACGTTTGCAGCAGCTTGGGAGGCGTGCTAGGGATTAGAACTGAGTCACTGGACCACACCCCAGAGACCACACCCCAGAGACTATATAATAGAGAGTGGTGGTCAAGGATCTTTTGTGACGAACAAAGCAAAACCTTGGACGGTCACTAAAGCCTCGTCCGGAACTGCTGGGAGGAATATTATTTCTGTTTGGACTTTCTTGAACGTTCGTATCTTATCTGTCTGTTTGTGAAAATAAAGTAACTTGGCAGACGGTGTGTCTATCGCTGCCAAGTCGGAGATAAGAACTAGGTGCGTTCCAAAGTGTTTCCTTAACCCTCGACTGGCTGTGTGTGTGTGTGTGGGGATGGGGACAGATCATCTTGTTCGTCACCCCATACTCCATCGTTAACCCACGATGGACAACAGCTGCAGCAGCAGATACAGCAGATGCTGGAGGCCAATCAGCTTCTGCAACAGCAAGTAGCACAGCTAACTGCCCAACTTGCTTTGGGAAATGCTCCTGCAGCTCCCCCTCCTCCCCCTCCCCGTCCGAGATGCCCAGTGAACGTGCCAGATAGGTTTTCTGGGCAGCAGGAGATGTTTCCGGCCTTCTTGGGACAATGCCAACTGTTTATGGCAATGAGGCCGGAGGATTTTCCGGATGACCGGGCTCGGGTGGCATTTGTTATCAGCTCCCTCTCGGGCACTGCCGCCCGATGGGCCACGCCCCTGTTGTTGCAAGATAGCCCCTTGCTCCTGGACTTTCAGGGCTTTTTACAACACCTGCGCACCATGTTTGAGGACCCCCTCCGGGTGCAGATGGCAGCGAGGCGCATCAAGGACCTCCGCCAAGGCAAGCGCCCCCTGCAGGACTATATTGCAGAGTTCCGACTGCTAGGCCAGGATTCGGCTTGGAATGAGGTGGCGCTGATGGACGCCTTCCAGGACGGCCTTTCCGACGAGATGCAGGACGAGCTGGTTCGTGTGGAGGCGCCACCGACCCTGGATGCGCTGGTGACCCAATGCCTGCGTATCGACGCCCGCTTGCAACGGCGACGGCCCCGTCGGGCTCTTCTGGAACCATCGACAGCGTCGGCACCCCCGCGTTTCGCACCGACAGCGCTCCGGACCGCACAGCGTTTTGTGGCGACGGCTGAGGAGCCTATGGAGCTCGGAGCAGCCAGACCACAACTGACGGCCCAGGAGCGGATGCGGAGACGTCAAGGGGGGTTGTGCCTCTATTGCGGCGAGGCGGGACATTTTGCCGCCTCGTGTCCCCGGAAGCGGAGTGGACCGCTCAGGCCTGTTCCGGAGTCTCGGCGTGACCTGCCGGGAAACGGGCCAGGCCTGGCCTAGGGGAAACTCTGGGTCAGGCACGTGACCATGCCCCGCCGGAGTCGGCGGCTGTGGACTGTGAGCCCCCTCGGCACCTGATTTTGAACACCCGGGTGTTGTTGGCTAACCGGTCGGAGGGGCTCCAAGCGCACGCGCTGGTGGACTCGGGGGCCACCACGAACTTTATGGACCAGGCCTTTGTGGCCCATTACAAAGTCCCCTTGGTTCCAGTGGACCCTCCGTTGAGGGTTGAAACTATAGATGGGCGGGAACTCGTGGCGGGGCCCATCAAAACCGCTACCCAGCCCTTGCGCCTCGCCATTGGAAACCACGAGGAGGCGATCCAGTTTTACGTAACGGCGGATCTGCACTTTCCCTTGGTCCTGGGGATGGCCTAGCTTCGGGCACACGACCCTCAGGTGGCGTGGTCGAGAAACGCCATCTCGTTCCCGAGCCTGCAGTGTGTCGACCACCTTCACCACACCTGCGCCGGCCAGGACGTCTCTCCCCCAAACGTCTCCTTGCCTCCGGAGCTGACGCCCTTCGCTGACGTGTTCAGCGAGAAGGAGGCGGACCGCTTGCCCCCGCACCGACCCTACGACTGTGCGGTGGACCTAATGCCCAACGCGCCCCTGCCATCGGGACGCCTGTACTCCATGTCGGAGCCCGAGCTGGCCGCCTTACGGGACTTTCTGGAAAAGAACCTGGCCCGTGGGTTCATCCGGCCTTCGACCTCCCCGCTCTCGGCCCCGGTCCTCTTCGTTAAAAAGAAGACGGGGGACTTGCGCCTGTGTTGCGACTACCGGCACTTGAATGCCATCACAGTGCGAAATCGCTACCCCCTGCCGCTGATCCCGGAGCTGATGGAGAGGTTGCGGGAGGCCTCGATCTTCACTAAGCTCGATCTCCGAGGGGCTTACAACCTGGTGCGCGTGAGAGAGGGGGACGAGTGGAAGACGGCGTTCGGCACGCGGTACGGACACTTCGAGTATACCGTCATGCCGTTCGGGTTGACCAACGCCCCCGCGGTCTTCCAGCACTTGATGAACGATGTGTTCCGGGACATGCTGGATCGGTTCGTGGTGATCTACTTGGATGACATTTTGATCTATTCCCGGACCCCGGAAAGTCACCTCCAGCATGTCCGCCAGGTCCTGCAGCGCCTGCGGGAGCACCAGCTCTATGCGAAGTTGGAGAAATGCTACTTCTTCCAGACTTCCATAGAGTTCCTCGGGCACATCATCACCCCCGAGGGCATCGCGATGGACCCGCACAAGGTGGAGGCCTTGCGCAGTTGGGAACCCCCGCGTCGGGTGAAGGACGTCCAGCGTCTGTTGGGATCCGCCAACTACTATCGGACCTTCATCCCGGGCTTCGCCACCCTGACCTTGCCGTTGACCCAGCTCCTTCGGAAAAAGGTCCCGTTCCAGTGGGGGCCCCCGCAGCAGCAGGCCTTCGAGGTCCTCAAGCAGGCCTTCCTCACGGAGCCAGTCCTGAGGCACCCCAATCCACACCGTCCATTCGTGGTGGAGACGGACGCATCCAACGTGGCGATTGGGGCGGTGCTGCTACAGGCTCCGGTGGATGGCGGCACTCTTTTTCCCTGCGCATACTACTCCCGGAAACTCAACCCTTCCGAGCGCAACTACACCATCTGGGAAAAGGAGTTGCTGGCCATCAAGGCCGCGTTCGAGGCTTGGCGACATCACCTTGAGGGGGCCCGACACCAGGTGGAGGTGCGGACGGACCATCGGAACCTGGAGCACCTCACCACGGCACGGAAGTTGAACCAGCGGCAGATCCGGTGGTCGTTGTTTTTCGCCCGGTTCAACTTCCACGTCACCTACATTCCGAGCAACCTCAACCAGAGGGCGGACGCGCTATCCCATAAGCCGGAATACTTTTGCCCCAAGGACTCCCTTCCCCCCCCGGACGGTGCTGCCAGCGGACTCCTTGGCCGCGGTCCAGGAACCGGTGGACCTGCGGGCTCAGGTGCTGGAAGCGCAGCGACGGGACGACTGGTCGCAGCAGCGGAGAGCGGACGTCGGCCCCGCGTCCCCATGGACCGTGGAGGAGGGCTTGCTCAGACATCGGGGTCGGCTGTACGTGCCCACGAGTCCGCTCCGAGCCCTCGTCATGAACCAGTGTCATGACAACCCCGCGGCGGGGCACTTCGGCTTCTTTAAGACTTTGAACCTGGTGACGCGGACTTTTTGGTGGCCTCGGGTACGGCACGACGTGCACGCCTACGTGACGTCCTGTGTGACGTGCCGACAGGCCAAAGCCGCGTCCGGCCCCCCTCCTGGACTCCTCCAGCCGCTACCGACACCGGAGAGACCGTGGGGAGCCATCTCCATGGACTTCCTGACAGACCTGCCCCTGTCCGCTACGTACACGACCGTCCTCGTGGTGGTGGATGCGCTCACGAAGATGGCACATTTCATCCCATGCCGCGGCCTGCCCTCGGCCCGCACCACGGCTCGCCTGTTCCTGCAACATATCTTCCGCCTCCACGGCCTGCCGGACCGGGTGGTTTCGGACCGCGGGGCCCAGTTCACGGCTCGCTTCTGGAAAAGCCTGATGGCCGCGCTGGAGGTGCAGGTGTGCCTGTCATCATCGCACCATCCGGAGACTGACGGGGGCACGGAGAAGGTCATCGTCATACTGGAGCAGTACCTCCGCTGTTTTGTCAACCAGCAGCAGGACAACTGGGCCGAGTACCTTCCCCTGGCGGAGTTCGCTTTTAATAACTCCCAACACACCTCCACCCAGATGACCCCGTTCCATGCCAACGTCGGATACCATCCACGGCTTTTCCCGTTGACCATCATGGACTCCCCTGTTCCCGAGACCTGGGACTTCCTTTCGGAGCTGCAGGCAGTGCAGCAACTGGTGCGGCGGCAGCTGATCCGGGCGAAAGAGGATTATAAACGGTTCGCCGATCGCGCCCGCCGGGCGACGCCACCGCTGGAAGTAGGAGATCGGGTGTGGTTGTCCATGAAACACCTCCCCACGGACCGGCCGGTGAGGAAACTGGCCCAACGCTTTATCGGTCCCTTCCCTATCGAGGCGGTCATCAATCCGGTGGCCTACCGGTTGACTCTACCCCGCTCCATGCGGCTCCACCCTGTTTTTCATCGGTCCCTCCTGGTCCCTGAGGCCCCCGCGAGCCATCTCCGCCGCCCGCCGATGCCTGCCCCCCCAGCCGCAGCCGACGAGGACGATGCCTCGACGTACGAGGTGGACAGTATCCGGGACTCCCGTTGGCTGAAGGGGCGCTTCCAATACCTCATTGCCTGGAAGGGGTACGGGCCCGAGGATTTCACCTGGGTGGACGCGTCTGCCGTTCAGGCCCCTGACCTGGTGCGGGCTTTCCACCAACAGTTCCCGTCCCGACCCCATCCCGACCGTCAGACCCGGGGGAAGGGCCCTGCGGTGGGGGATAGTGTTGTGGCCCCGCCCTCTGAGCCTGTCCCATCGGAGGAAGAAAGCTCCGAGCATGAGGAAGAGGAGTCAGCCAGGCCTCCCTCTCCAGGCCCCTCCCCTCTGGCATTGTTTCAAGTGCCGGCCGAGGGAGAGGAAACAGCTGCTTCGGATCAGAGTGATAATGACACATCATTCCTGGACGCACGCCTCCGAAGGCGTGATAAACGTTTGCAGCAGCTTGGGAGGCGTGCTAGGGATTAGAACTGAGTCACTGGACAACACCCCAGAGACCACACCCCAGAGACTATATAATAGAGAGTGGTGGTCAAGGATCTTTTGTGACGAACAAAGCAAAACCTTGGACAGTCACTAAAGCCTCGTCCGGAACTGCTGGGAGGAATATTATTTCTGTTTGGACTTTCTTGAACGTTCGTATCTTATCTGTCTGTTTGTGAAAATAAAGTAACTTGGCAGACGGTGTGTCTATCGCTGCCAAGTCGGAGATAAGAACTGGGTGCGTTCCAAAGTGTTTCCTTAACCCTCGACTGGCTGTGTGTGTGTGTGTGTGGGGACGGGGACAGATCATACACCCATCTGTAGACTGTTGATAAAGATGCTGAACAAGGGTACAAGTAAAGCACTCTGGACTTCAAAACCCATAAGTCAAATGTCAAGCCCTCACCTGTGTTTTCTAATATTCATGCTTCATCGTATCACTCCCTGAATTCAAACTGCTTGTTCACAACTCGGGGTTATAGTTTCTCTTGCTGACTTCTCTTTTCAGGTTGGAGACAAGCAGAAAATGGTAAACAATGATGATTTCATCAGAGGCAAAGGAAAAATGGGTCCTATGTCAGAAGGGGCATTGCTGGGATTCCTGCTCTAACCCTAACCCCCTGGACTGGTTACACCACATTTATCCAACTTGCCCACAAGACCTTCTCAAATGTTTTACTGAACCTGTGACACACACATACACACAAGACGAAAGACGAAGGAGTTCCCACAGAGGATGCTGCTTCCACATACCCCATTGATGGACACATACCCTCAGTGGGCCCTCAAATGAAGTGGGTGGGAGTGCTTGTCCTCCCTGCCGCCCAGTCTCAGAAAGGCTGCAGCCAAAGCAAAAGCCCTCCTAGCCCCAGCCTTCATTTGCTCCTTGACCAACTACTAGGAGTGCCTAAATTCAAAGTTGACATAATCCAGAAACAAGTAGCCTTTGGGGTCAATAGTTGCTAGCTTACTTAGGTGATCCAAGCCTATTTTGCTCCTTTTGGGCTCTGAGAGTTTCCAGACGTTAGGTCAGGACATCACCGCATCTCCCATTTTATTCTGGCTGGCATCATTTAGGCATAATGATGCCTAATTATAATTAGGCATCATTTGCATAATGATATTCATCCTCAGATGAAGAATGAATATCACCTTATTACACGAATGAGTTCATGTAATTGTTAAATCTACAAGTCTCCACCTCTCTTCCCCCCACAGCCACCAACGGAGAGCATCCACTCAGAATGGAGCCCACAACTATATATAATGCCCACAACTCAGGGGTGAAATGCTACCGGTTTGGTCCAGTTCGCCTGAACTGGTAGAAAAAAATGTAAAAAAAAAGTTCCGATGATCAGCTGAGTGATGCACGATGGTCGGAACTTTTTTTAAAAAAAAATTATAGCATTTTCTTACTACTGGTTCGGGCAAATAGGTAGTAAAAAAATGCTTTAAAAAAGTTTTTTTTAAAAAAAGGCTTGGACGATCACAGCTGTGCCACGTGATTGTCTGAGCCTTTTTTAAATTTTTTTAAAGCATTTTTTTACTAGTACCGAGCCGGTAGTAAAAAAATGCTTTTAAAAGGTAAAAGAAAAGGCTTGGATAATCGCATGGCACAGCTGATCATCCCCCCAGCACTATTCTACTCCCAGGCCTCATGATGCGCACTGCGCATATGCATGCACCGCACGTTTGGTGCGCACTGCACATGCATGTGCATACCTCGTGTTTGGCATGTGGCGTGCATGCGCGGCCAGTAGTAAACCGGTTCAGATTTCACCACTGCCACAACTCCCAACCTTGCAGGCAACCCAGAAGGATAGTGTGATCGGCAATACTGAAGGCTTCTGAGAGATCCAGGAGAAAGACGAGTGGGCTCCCTTCATCTAATTCCCCATAAAGGTTTTCCATGAGAACAATCAGTGCTGTTTCCACTCCACATCCCTTGGCTTGAATCCTGACAGCCAAAAGTCCAGATAGCCTCCTCCTTTCATTGTCCCTGGCAGCTGCTACATCTTCCAGGGAGGAAAGGTTTGGAAGTGGAGCAGGTACTATTTAAACCTGCTGGGTTCGAGGCAGATTGTGGAGGAGACAAACTGGGCCCTTTCAAGGCTACAGGGCCCTTTTTCCTGCCCATTCCTTTTGACTGCAGAGCCAGCTTTCCCTCCTCAGGACCCACAGACTCAAAAATTCCTGGATTACACAGCCTTCAGCTTCCAACCGACCAGCTTCTAAACTGGACTATTTATGAGTGATTTCATTCAAAAATATCCAGCCAGACACTGACAGTGAACCCTTGATTGTCAACCTCCCTTCTCTACTTACTTTCTTTACAACATACAATTATTGTTGCAATGTTTTCAGGATCAGACTCAATAAATCTAGTAAGAGTTAAAAGTTCAAATATATCTCTCTTTATTTACACTAGGCATTCTATATTCACTGAATATTCACAGATAGAAGCAAGGAATGGGTGCGTGCAGCTCCTTATATATACAATGGGTGGAGCTAGGTATGGGAGTGGTAAAGTATGAATACATTAAGAAGTGAAGAATAAATTAACCCCTGATTTCCCGTTCATATACTATTTACATATTAGAGAATAAGGCATTTACATGTGACAAATCCCCCTCTAAATGCCGATTCGGTATGCTACACCAATTACATTCAGATTCAGGACAATACAAAACATATAACTTGGAAGTCAAGTATTTATGCTGCTTAAATGGCAAAGGCTTTGTCAATATGTCAGCTAATTGTTCTGATGTCTCACAATGCACCGCTTTAATAAATCCATCCTGAGATAATTGTCTCACATGTTTAAATTTTATGTCTATATGTCTGGACCTTTGTCCAATGGCGTCAGATCTAGATATTTCGATAGCCGCTTTATTATCTTCATGCATGACAAAAGGTAAGGCAGGTTTTTTCCAAACATCAGAAATTAAATCATTAAACCATACAAGGTTATTTGCTGCTTTAGATAAACAAACATATTCTGCTTCTGTCGTTGAAGTGGCCACTAAATCTTGTTTGCCAGTATACCAGTAAACTGGACAATCATTTAGGAGGAATACATAACCAGATGTACTTTTTCTGCATGAAGTGTCTCCAGCCCAATCCGCATCTGCGTAACATGTGAGGTTTGGCTCCTTAACATTATTAGGCTCTAATATCAAACAAAAATCTAAGGTATTCTTTAAATATCTTAATATCCTTTTAACAGCTTCCCAATGGTACATTGTTGGTTTGCTGACATGTCTGGACAATAAATTGAGGGGTAAAGCGATATCAGGTCTAGTCCAATTGGAGATGTAAAGAAGGGAACCTATGATAGACCTATAGAATGTATTATCTTTGAATTCAGGGGATGATTCATCTGCATTTCTTAGGAAGTCAGTCTGCATAGGAGTGTCACAGGGTTTGGCATCGCTTAGATTGCATTTGTTCAAGAGTTCTATGATCTTATCTCTCTGAGTAAATTTGAATCCTCTTTTAGTTTTATTAATTTGAACACCAAGATACTTATTTACTTTGCCTAAAGATTTCAATGAGAAATGTTCATTTAGCTTAGTTACAAATGTTTCTCTTCTTTCTTTATGTTTACCTATGTACAAAATGTCATCCACATAGATCAATACAAATTCTATGTAATCATCACCCTTTTTAACAAAGAAACAGTTATCAGCAGTAGTAGCATTGAAATCCATAGTTTTAAGTACTTTTACTAAACAATCATACCATCGTTTACCAGATTGTTTTAACCCGTATAAACTCTTGTTTAATAACCAAGTCTCATTCTTGTTTGTGTATTGACTGTGAGGTGCTCTTACATATATTTCCTTATCTAGTTTTGCGTGTAAATACGCAGTCTGTATGTCATATTGGAATACATCGAGATTGAGTGCTGATGCTACAACTAGAGCTGTTTTGACACTCTCAGTTCTTACTGTGGGGGAGTATGTGTCAGTATAGTCCTCCGGATATTTCTGTGCATAACCCTGTGCAACTAATCTAGCCTTGTATAGAGTATTGCCTCCCTCTAAATTTTTAATTTTATATATCCACCTAGTGCCAATAATGGTTTTGTCCTTTGGTGCAATTGCAGGTGTGAATACATTTAATCCTTGTAAACTTTCCATCTCTTTTTTCATTGCTAATTCCCATTTTTCTTTTTCTTTACGAGGAAGTTTTAACACTTCCTCATACGTATTAGGTATCGTTGATTCTCCATCCATATGCATTATATAATCCTTGTATTTATTTGGCATTTGGTTTCTGGTGTTTCTAATTGTTTTTTCAGGTTTACTATTATTATCATGCAAATATCTTGCTTCCTTTTTTGTTAGTGTATCAGTCTTTATTTTGTGTTGACTATTTGTCCATGTTTTGGTTTTGTTTCTATGTTTGTTGTCATTTTGCTTTTCTATAGTCCCTTTCTCTTGGGATTTTGTATCTTTGTTGTTACTTGGGAATATTTCATTAAGATGTATTTTAGACCAGTTGGCCTGTTCATGGAACACAGCTGTTCTGGAAACTATAAATTTGTTATTATTATCAATGAATCTGTATCCTTTTGTGCCTGTCTCATATCCCATAAATCTGAGTCTTCTAGACACATTTTCTCCCTTTCTTCTTAATTGTTTAGGTATGTGTACGTCTGCAGTGACTCCAAATATGTGCATGTGTGCTAATTTTGGTTTCCTATTATACATCACTTCATATGGTGTCTTATTTACAATGCTGGACCAGGTTCTATTTTGTGTGTAATTGGAATAATGTAGGGCTTCTGACCAGAATTGTTTGCTTAAGCCAGCATCTTCCAATGTGCATCTAATCATGGTTTGTAATGTTGAGTTCTTCCTCTCTGCAATTCCGTTCTGGAACGCAGAAAATGGGCTAGATGTGTAATGTAACATTCCTTTGTCCTTCAGCCATTGGGAGAATTCCTTAGACATGAATTCACATCCCCTATCTGTCATGATTTGTTTTATTTTGGTATTGTGTTGTGTTTCTACGCGTTTATAAAATTCTTTAAATTTCTGAAAAGTTTCATCTTTGTGTTTTAATGTATAAATTTAATTTAATTTAATTTAATTTCGAATTTATATACCGCCCTTCTCCCTGAGGACTCAGGGCGGTGTACAGCCAAGATAAGAAACATAGAATACAAATATTAAAACATTTAAAAATATATATAAAATTTGGCCCAAAAAATTAAAAATCGCAGACTAATTAAAGGATTTAAAAATTTTAAAAATTTCTTCTTAAGCCAACCCGGCTTGCTGAAAAAGATAGGTTTTCAGGGAACGACGGAAGGCATTGAGGTCCTGGATTCTTCTTATCTCCGGGGGCAACTGATTCCAGAGGGTGGGAGCCCCCACAGAGAAAGCCCTCCCCCTGGGGGCCACCAGCCTACATTGTTTGGCTGATGGCACCCTGAGGAGGCCCTCTCTGTGGGAGCGCACGGGTCGATGGGAGGTCATCGGTAGCAGCAGGCGGTCTCGGAGATAGCTAGGCCCTATGCCATGGAGCGCTTTAAAGGTGATAACCAACACCTTGAAGCGCACCCGGAAGACCACCGGGAGCCAGTGCAGCTCGCGCAGGAGTGGTGTTACATGGGAGCGCCATGTTGCTCCCATCACTACCCGCGCTGCTGCATTCTGGACCAGCTGGAGCCTCCGGGTGCTCTTCAAGGGGAGCCCCATGTAGAGAGCATTACAGTAGTCAAGGCGAGAGGTGACGAGGGCGTGAGTGACTGTGCACAGGGAATCCCGATCAAGAAAGGGCCGCAACTGGCGAATCAGGCGAACCTGATAAAAGGTCCCCCTGGTAACAGCCATCAGATGTTCCTCCAAAGACAGCTGCCTATCCAGGAGGACTCCCAGATTGCGAGCCCTTTCAGTGGGGGCCAAAGACTCGCCCCCAAAACAAATCCATAGCGACTATAATCGTCCACTATGGTTAAGAAGTAATGTTTTCTATAAGTGATTGATGGAGTTAGTGGACCAACCAGGTCCATGTGTACTAAATCAAAAATTTTGTTGGTTGACCTTGTTGATTTTCTAGGCCTGGGACTAGTTTTTAGTTTTGTAGATTTACATACTGAGCATTCCAAATAGTTTTCACAATTTTTTATTTTAACACCTTCTGCGTGTTCAGTCATTTTTTGTACTACAGGAAAACTGGCATGTCCTAACTTCCTATGCAAAACATGAGCACACTCATCATGAATTGGCTTACCTATTTTTGGTTTTTTTTCATTATGTGCATCCTTGTGATCATGAGCTACTTTACATTCATCATTGTCACTGTTGCTAATGTTTCCATCATCTAGTTCAGTACAATCTCCCATATTTGAATCAATGTTGTGTAACCATTTCTCCTTTGTTATTAAATAAGGTAGGCCTCCTTTAATCATTACTGTACCTATATCTATTTTATTTTTCTCCAAGGTCGCTTTTCCTTTTGAAAAAACAATATTAATATCAGAATCTCTGCTTAGTTTTATGGCACTTAGTATGTTATGAGGTATTTCAGGTATTAGTAATACCCCCTCTATTTTTCCTAGGCCAGGTAAGGTTACATTCCCTCTACCTAATACTTGAACCTTTTCTTGGTTAGCTACCTTTATTACAAATTTATCTTCTACAAATGAAGATAATATACTTTTGTTATTAGTGGTGTGATTAGTTGCTCCAGAATCAATAAGCCAATTATTGTTCTCAGTTTGCTGTATGTTAGTGTTGTCTTGTTTGTTTAGTCCATTCAGTGAACCAGATTTTCTATCCTTTGAATTATCTCTGCCCCCTCTATGCTCTTTGTAGTTTGGTGGGCTTCTATATCTATGTCTATCAATGGAAGACTGTCTATAATTGTATTTATTTCTGTGTTCTGACCTATGTCTTTCTTTTGAAATTTTGGGGCAATCTCTTCTATTGTGTTCCCTGGATCCACAGTTATGGCATCTAAATGTTTCATTATATCTTTCTTGAAAAGCTACTTTTCTATATGGTTTGTGTTCTATGTGGTTGTTAGAGCGACTCCTCCTTGAATTGTCTTCAGCTATTAACTTATTGGATAGACTTTCTATGGATAAGTATCCTAGATTGATTGTGTCTAAATGTGACATATAATTATCCCATGATGGGTCAAGTGAGTTGATGATAACACTTTTCATCGTTTGATCTGAAATCACCTCCCCCCTTAAATGCAGTTCAGCTCTTATTTTGTTTAAAGATATTAAATGTTCACTTATGGAAACCCCTGGTTTTATCCTAGAGGAAAAGAAATTTTTAGACATTCTTGTGGTAGTAGCTACACTGTCACTATGAAATAAATTGAACATGCATTGAATAATCTCTGAAACAGTCAGATTTTGCTTAATGCTGTGATACATAGCAGGAGATACACTAGAAATTAATAAGAAAAATGCTCTATGGTGTAAGCAATCTAATTTTAGAGTCCAAGGTCTTTTTGGGGGATTAGTGATAAAAAACAGTAAGTTTTCTTTCATAAAGACAACCTGGAGCTGCTGATACCATTCTTGTAAATTAATGCCATCTATCCTCAGCTTTGGGAAGTCACTGGGCAAGTTTCCGACATTATTGGGTCCATTACTTACAACCGGAGGTAGTCCGTGGTCTCGTAAATGCTGGAAATTACAAAATGGCGTGGGAATGCTCGCAACGAGCCTGCACGATCCTTTCAGCAACTCATGTCTTCCTGGGCCGTCTGCGTAGTCTTGCGCATGCGCGTTGTTTATTTCGTCCCTGGAGTCGTCGTGAGAGGTTCTTGTCGTTGCGGCTCGCTCGTTCTGCTCCTCCTCAGATGAATCGGTCTCTGGCTCGATCTTGGGAGTCCTGACGATGGCGGTTGTTCTTTTTCTTCTCTTGAGAGCGTTGGTGTTTGCATCGGTCTGCGGCGTGGGGCGGTATCTGCAGGGCTCTCTGGGTTCAGGCGTCGGTGCTCTCGTCGTCAGGATGGGAGCGGGTAGATTTTGAGGCGTTGGCTTGCTCGCTTGCTTTCTAGTTGACTTTTTGGTAATTTTTAGTTTCGGTCCAAATGCAGCAAAAAGCGTTTTCATTGCTGATTTTATTTGAGTATCTGTTGAATCACCTTCACTTTCCGATTCTGATTCTTCTGAGGTGTTTGACTTTTCTTTTTCGTTTTCATTATCTAGTAATGTCTTTCGCGCCAGAAATTTTGAATCGAGTTTTCTGATTGGCTCTGCTTCGCTCACCCTGGAGGTCTGTTGAAACCAAGATGGCTGCCATTCAAAATTTTGCACAGGATCACCGTTTTTCTTCTTCATAGTGTTTTTTTCTGTAATCGTATCACTCACTATTTTTGAATCTTTTGGCTTTTCAGTAGCGATGTGCTTCTCTCTCGCTGCTCCGCTGTTTTTCAGCATATCTTGGAGGTTCGCGACGAGGCTTTCATCGTTCTTCTGGCTTTTTAATAGTTTTAATATCTCTGACCTGAGTTCGTTGTTTTCTATTTTGATTTCCTCTCGGTCATCATTTTCATTTATTATTTCTTCGTCTTCAGTGGTGTATTCTTCGGATTCTCTCGAAATCGCGTTTGTGGATTCATCGATTATTTCTTGATCCGTTTCCATTTCTTTGCTGTATGCCCTGGTGTTGGGCCTGTCTCTCTTAGACATATTTAAATTTTTTATTGAGTCAATTAACCATCCTCTGCTACCAGCTTGTTGCAATGTTTTCAGGATCAGACTCAATAAATCTAGTAAGAGTTAAAAGTTCAAATATATCTCTCTTTATTTACACTAGGCATTCTATATTCACTGAATATTCACAGATAGAAGCAAGGAATGGGTGCATGCAGCTCCTTATATATACAATGGGTGGAGCTAGATATGGGAGTGGTAAAGTATGAATACATTAAGAAGTGAAGAATAAATTAACCCCTGATTTCCCGTTCATATACTATTTACATATTAGAGAATAAGGCATTTACATGTGACAATTATTATACTCTGGGTTTATCTCTCCATGCTGGACTCCACTTCAGCTCAGTTCTCATCTAGCTATAGTCCAAAGGAGACCTTTAATCTTTTCTCAGCACAGGCAGTCAGGAAACTCCTTTCTGGTTCCCACCTCCCACCCAGAATCCATGTTCCATACTGCCTGGCTCCCAAGCTTTGGTTCCAGAATCGATCTCCACATTTTACAACCCATCAGGCAATAAAAATCCTCCTCATCTGGATGTCAGCATCCATCCTGACCATCTCCAGCCAGGGTCCCCGTTTCCAATCTTCACCCCTCAACAAGCCAGCTTTGTTGCTGCAGAAATCCCATACCCTTCTTCCTCTGTTCCACCATCCAGAAAGCTTTTCACTGGAAGAGCACTAGCAACTTTCTATGAATTTACCACTCCTTGTTGATTTCTGCACTGGAAACGGCCTTGGGAGAAGGTCTTCCCCTGAAGATATTTAAAAGAAGATGGATGCTAGATCAGTGCGTTCCTGCAGGGGGAAGGGACTGGACTCTAAGGACCCTTCCAACTTTTATATTTTATGGTCCTGTAATTCAAGAGTAGAAAACAAATTACATGTGGGAAGCAATCATATAAACAAAGAGTAGGCAGAATAAAATATCAAGGACAGGCATCAAAGGAATTCTTAGTCCTCTACAGCCCCTATGCTGAACAGTAATGAGATGATGAGTGACAGGGGGACTTGGATTCAGATCTTCAGCCTCTGGACTCCCTCTGGTGAGTCCAGAAGGAGCTGGAAATTGGCAAGTTAAAAAGGATAAGGAAATGTGGTATTAGATGCAAAGTTTGTCTCTTAACTTTGGTGGCACTCCATCTGTCCCAGTGCAACTGAGATGGTGCCCTTTGAAGTGGGGAATTCCAGCAATAGGATGTTGGGAAGATCCAACAACCGCCATGACTGGCCATGACTTCAGGAGAGCTCTCTCTGAAGCCTCTTCTTCCCATCATGCTTCGTCACAGAGTCTATGGACAGCCTAACTCCAGCAACAAACGTACCATATCATCCTTTGTTCTTGAAATCATTACAATGAATGATTAACCAGGAAATTTGGGATTTCACCAAGAAATGAAATAAAGAGGCCAAAGTCCAGGGCTGCCTTCTGTTAGAGACAAGATCCAAAAGAGCTCCAAGCAGAGATGGCACTGATCTTCTGGGATGTGGTGAGTACAAGCCAGACAAGGCTTCCTGGCATCCCGTCCCAAGGGGCTGCTAAAGGCACAGCAGCAGCTACTTCCAGGTCACCCAGAGCCCCCTGGAGCATATGCTGCATAGACGTCTTCTCTGACCTCCCATCCATGCAAAACTCAGCATGCCAGTTTTGAGGGATTCTGCCCAAGCATGAAGTTGGGCTAAATCAGAGTTCCTCAAAGCGGTCAATATGGGTTGATGACCCGATGGGTTGATGGGACTCTTGACAGGGGGGTAGTAGTAGTAGTAGTAGTAGTAGTAGTAGTAGTAGTAGTAAAATTAAAAAATCAGACTAGAGATGGAAGAGACCTTGGAGGTCTTCTAGTCTAACCCTCTGCTTAAGCAGGAGAACTTATACCATTTCAGACAAGAGACTGTCCAGTCTCTTCTTAAAGACCTCCAGTGATGGAGCACCCACAACTTCTGAAGACAAGCTTTTCCACTAGTTAATTGTTCTCACTGTTAGGAAGTTTCTCCTTAATTCCAGGTTGCCTCTCTCCTTGAATCCATTGTTTCTTGTTTTTAACTTCTGGTGCTTTGAAAAATAGGTTGATAGGCAGCCCCTCAAATACTGGAATACTGCTATCATGTCACCCCACGTCTTTCTTTTCTCTAGACTAGCCCTTCCCAATTCCTGCAACCATTCTTCATCTGTTTTTGTTTCTAGGCTTTTAATCATCTTAGTTGGTATTAGTTAAGGTAGGATTTATTAAATTATTTTAAAAATTAATACTTAGTTGGGGATGATGAGCAATCGGAAACTTTATGAAGAATTGATGAGATGAAGAGTTTGGGGAGCCCTGAGCTAGATGAGCTTCAAAGTGCCTCCCAGCATCAAGATTCTGGCTTTGTCCTTCAAAAGTTCCATTTCTCTCAATTTTCTCAGGCTTGGTTTATACCACAAAATGGGCGCCTTGAGCCACTGCAGGCTGTAAAATAGACCCTTCAGCTCTTCAAAGCTTCTACTCCCTTCAAATCTTCTTCAGTGGAGCTCCGATCTCAGGAAGCCTGTCCTTCAGTCATGGCCTCCTCCAGTGCTGGGATTCAATTTTTTTAACAACCAGTTCTGTGGATGTGGCTTATTTGAGTGGGCGTGGCTTGGAGGGCATGTGACAGGGTGGGCGTGGCTAGCTGGTCATGTGACCGGGTGGGCATGGCTATGTGTATAGGGACTACTCAGAGGGCTGAAAAAAATCATTTCTGACTGGTCCTCGCACTTTTGACTGGTCCTCACACTTATGACCATCCTCACATTTATGCCCGTTGCAGCATTCTTAACAACCATGTCATTCATTTCACAACTGCTTCTCTTCACCATGGTGACAAGATAGGGCAAAAAACATAAAATGTGAGGACAGTCATAAGTGCGAGGACTGGTCAAAAGTGCGAGGACCAGTCAAAAATAACTTTTTCAGCCCTCTGAGTAGTCCATATGCAGATAGGGACTACCCAGAGGGCTGAAGAAAGTGATTTCTGACAGTTCCTCGCACTTTTGACCATTCCTCGCACTTATGACTGGTCATCATTTATGCCCATTGTAGCATTCTTAATAACCGTGTCACTCATTTCACAACTGCTTCTCTTCACCATGGTGACAAGGTAGGGTGAAAAACGTAAAATGTGAGGACAGTCGTAAGTGCGAGGACTGGTCAAAAGTGCAAGGACCAGTCAAAAATAACTTTTTCAGCCCTCTGAGTAGTCCATATGCACAAAAGGACTATCCAGAGGCTGAAAAAAGTGATTTCTGACAGGTCCTCGCACTTTTGACTGGTTTATGCCCATTGCAGCATTCTTAACAACCGTGTCACTCATTTCACAACTGCGGTGCTTCATGTGACTGGGTGGACGTGGCCAGGTGGTCATATGGCATCACTTCTTTGCCCTAATGACAGTTTGCTGCAATGGTCATAAGTGTGAAAAACAGTCATAAGTCATTTTTTCCAGTGCCATTGTAACTGCTGTAAATCAAGGATTACCTGTACAAAAATACAAAAAGCTTCTTTTCTTGCAAAAAGCTGCCCTAAATGCCAATCATTTGATTAGAAATACCTGCAAACTGGAGTTACAAATCAGGGAGGGTGCCAGAGCACCTTGAGGAATTAAAATAGTTAAAATGCAATGATAACTATCAGCAGCCAACTCTTGCTCATAAAGTGAAACCCTTTAGCAGAGAGGTCATTTAAGCTCTCAGAATGAAGCAAAGGAGCAAACAGAATATCTGTTGCTTGTTAAACCAATTACCAGAACAAATAGACACAGAACTAGTCAGATTTCCAAAGCTGCTTCTTTTCAGGAACAGAGATTAACATTTTTTCCTTCCAAACGAAGGTGAATAGGGGAAATTATCCCATCACTAAACACAGGATTAAACTTCACCAAAACCCGGTTTTAGACCAAAAGTCAGAAAGGGTATGTAAACTCACGTTTGACTGTCAATCTTTCTAGCTAGCCAAGAAGCCTTGCTGAATGTCACTCATCTTGGTTCCTTGTCATTAAAAGCTTCGTTATTCAATTATTTCTTCAAAGTGCTGATCATTGCATCCTGGCTGGAAGAACTCCAACAGGGGAGTATTTCTTCCCAACAGTGGTGTAAAAAGCTTAAAACAACCCTTCCCCTTTAAGAAAGTCAAGCAAAAAAAAACCCTCAGAGAACCTCCGGAACCGGAAGTGACAGTAAGTCTAGGCATACTGCCGGAGAGGCAGTTTCTGTAAGCAGGGCAATAAAGATTAGGCTAGGAAACAACACCGAATGTTGTAATTCCTTACAGGATTAACCCTGTAAAGTGGGAAAAAACAAAAGGAGATTTCTTTTAACAACCGGTTCTCTGAACTGCTTAACTGCTTAACAACCGGTTCTACCGAACCGGTGCGAACAGCCCCCTCCCCAGCTGGGAAAGCTTTTTGGTGGTTCCAGATCAATAATCACTACTGGCAATCCTGAGAGGAGTTTCCTTCTCCCCCATCCCTTGGGACGCCCCGCCTCCCACAGGTTTGCATCTCAGGGAAGGGAACAGTGAGTGTTGCCAGGGACATTGGCCTGAGGAGGATCCTCCAGCATTGTTCTCATTGTGTGGGTGTGGAAGGGTGAAATTTGTTTTCAAATGGTGTTGTCCCTCTTCTAGGCTCTGGGTGATAGTTTTATAGGGGCCAGTCAAAGGAAATTAACACAAAAGGGAGTAAGAGGAAAGATTATTTTGAAGTAAAAGGTTTAAAAGCTACATAAGTGCATGGCATTTAAAGATTCAGGCAAGGAGAGGGGGCTGAATGTGGACAGTCTAAGCTGACACCCCCAAGGGCAGTCTATGCTTGGGCACCCCCAAAGGCAGGCAGCACTGTGGGATGAAGATGCAAACACCTTCCCCCCGGTGCTGTCCACTGCCCCTCACCCCGACCTCTGGCCTGACCAGCAGAAGCCCTTCAGCATACGCCTTGCCTTTAACTTAGAGGCTGGCCCTTCCTTTGGAGAGATTCTGTCAGGTGCATAGATGGGGTGGGTGGGTTTGTTGCTATAGACCCGTCATTTATGATTGATTTTTATGTCCTTGTGTGATACTTTATTTATTTATTTATTTATTTATTTATTTATTTGTTTGTTTGTTTAAATTTCTATACCGCCCTTCTCCAATATAGGACTCAGGGCGGTGAACAGCCAAAGTAAAAACAAGACATACATACAAAACATACAAAGTCTAAAAAACTGATTAAAATAATTAAATATCTTGGCCATAATTAAAACTGTTCCAATTTAAAATCAATTTAAAATTTGACTCAAGCCAGCTTTATTTCTATGTATTTATATGTTCATCAAATTTCTATGCTGCCCATCTATCTGGTAAACAAATAAACTAAAAACAGATCCAATCTATGAAATCATTAAAAAACCAAACCACATATCATATCACCCCCCAGCCAGAGCCCCAGGTATGCAACATTTGACACTCCCTGCCCCACCTGGTGAAAGAGAAGGTCTTCCCCACTTTCCCAAAGGCCAGGAGAGGTGAGCCATCTGTGACTCAGGCAGGGTCTTTCCGTAGGGAGGCACAATGACATCAGCCAGTTCCTGCACTCCCAAGCAAAAATGTGTGTGGGGGGGGGAGATGCAGAGCAGGGCCAGTTGTTGACACACACACACACCCAACATTTTGGAAGAGAATGCAGATAACAAGACTGCTTTGGAAAATAATGTCATTCAGCTCACCTCAATTGGGTTGAAAGCAATTTCTTACACCAGCCAGTTTTCTCTAACCAGCAGTCCTGGTTAGATAAGGGACATTTATTTATTTATTTATTATTCGAATTTCTATACCGCCCTTCTCCTTTCGGACTCAGGGCAGTGAACAGCCAAAATAAAAGCATTTATACATAAAGTACGATTAAAAATAGATTTAAAATAATTAAATTTGGCCCATAGTTTAAAATTTATCAATTTAAAATCCATATCAAAATTTAAAACCAACCATAAAATCATAAAATCAAGAGAGACCGGCTAACTGAAAGAGATGAGTTTTTAGGGCCCGACGAAAAGTCCGGAGATCGGAGATCACTCGTATCTCTGGGGGTAGATTGTTCCAAAGGATAGGTGCCACCACAGAGAAGGCTCTCCTCCTGGGGGTCACCAGACGGCATTGTCTAGCCGACAGCACCCTGAGGAGGCCCTCTCTGTGGGAGCGAACTGGCCGGTGGGAGGCTATTGGTGGCAGAAGGCGGTCCTGTAAGTACCCTGGCCCTAAGCCATGGAGCGCTTTAAAGGTGATCACCAACACCTTGAAGTGCACCCGGAAGTCCACCGGAAGCCAATGCAGCTCGCGCAGGAGAGGAGTCACATGGGAGCGCCCTGTCGCTCCCATAATCCCCCGCGCGGCCGCATTCTGCACCAGTTGGAGCCTCCGGGTGTACCCCAAGGGGAGCCCCATGTAGAGAGCATTACAATAGTCCAGACGAGAGGTGACAAGTGCTTGAGTGACTGTGCGTAGGGAGTCCCAATCCAGAAAGGGGCGCAACTGGCGTATCAGGCGAACCTGATAAAAAGCTCCCCTGGCCACGGCCGTCATATGCCCTTCTAAAGACAGCCATGCGTCCAGGAGGACGCCCAAGTTGCGGGCCCTTTCCGTGGGGGCCAGTGATTCGCCCCCAATAACCAGCGATGGTATCAGCTGGCTATACCGGGACACCGGCAGCCACAGCCACTCGGTCTTGGAAGGGTTGAGTCGAAGCCTGTTCCTCCCCATCCAGACCCGCACGGCCTCCAGGCACTGGGACATCACTTCCAAGGCATTGTTGGGATGGTCTGACATTCTTATCCTCCCCTTTTTGGCATTCTCTAAAAAGGATAGAAATAGAAACTAAGTTTTTGGTTTAGAAAAAAACCCAGTGTTGTTTCTCTTTCTCCCAGATTCAATATCAGAGACTCCTCTTAATGGTGGTTATTCTGGGAATCGGAGGATCACTGCAGGTTGGCTTCCAAGGATCTATGATCACTTATGCATCTATGGTAAGCAATTGTTGTACCCAAAATGAGTCCTAGCCTGGCGCCAAAGCCAATGAAGACCACCAGACACGAGGAATGGCATTTTCAGCTTCTTTTGTGGCAAAAGGGTCTCAGCAGCTAAAGAAGCCAAGACCTCAAAAAATGCACAAGCACAAATTGTATGTACAGTTATGATTAAGTTAACATCCTAAGAATCACACATTGGTTCCTTGACACATGTTCCTCTTGATTGGATTCTTCCACTTTACTCTCTTTCTTCACACATTGCGTGTTTATGTTAATAAGCTTTCTTATCAAAAGAAATGTGTCTTTTACTACTACAATAAGCCATAGGTTACCAAAGTTTAAATATCTACATGTCTTAACTCTTAAAAAACATCTTTCTAGCGTGTCCTTCTAACTTGCTAGACAATAGTGTCCCATCATTTGTTACCCTCATTGTAGCTGCAACTATCTGTGTCAGCAATTTGTTTAACAAACTTTCCTAATTCTAACCGGAGTCGTTCACAGTCCTCCTCCCAGGCAGGATCTGCATGAAGGATCTACTGGTCACAGCTCTGCAGAACCTGCCTTGAACTCATCACTCCGAGGCACAAAAGAAAGATGCCCTTTGTGATTCAGCATCGTTGACAGAAGAGGAGAGGACTGTGGGGAATCCTCTTCCTGCTCTGCAGGATGGAGTGGCAGAAACAGTGGCCATGTAGAAGGACATTTCTGCGGGGTCCTTGGTCTCTCTGAGCTGGGTTGTTTTCTTGCAGACATTTCATTACCCAAACTAGATAACATCAAAGTGAAATGTTTAGATAAGATTAACAGAGTTGGAAGGGGCTTTGTAAGTCATCTAGTCCAACCACCTGCCCAAGCAGGAGACCCTATAGCATTTCTGACAAATGGCAGTCCAGTCTCTTCTTGAAAGCCTCAAGTGATGAAGCAACCACAACTTCTGAAGGCAACTTCTGTTCCATTGGTGGATTTTTCTCACTGTCAGAAAATTTCTCCTTATTTCTAGGTTGAATCTGTCCTTGATCAGTTTCCATCCATTATTCCTTGTCTGGCCTTTGGGTACCTTGGAAAATAGCTTGAACCCTTCCTCACTGTGACAGCCCCTCAAATATTGGAACCCTGCTATCATGTCTCCCCTGGTCCTTCTCTTCACTAGACTAGCCATACCGAGTACTTGCAACCATTCGTTGTATGATTTAGCCTCCAGTTCCCTAATCATCTTGGTTGCTCTCCTCTGCACTTTTCTAGAGTCTCCACATCTTTTTTTATAGTGTGGTGACCAAAACTGGATGCAGGATGCTATCCTGTGTGGTCTTACTAAGGCTTTATAGAGTGGTATTAGTATTTCACTTGATCTTGATTGTATCCCTCTGTTAATGCAATTTAGGATTACATTGACTTTTTTGGCGATCATCACACATTGTTCACTCATAATTAATTGGTTGTCCACTAAGACTCCAAGATCCCTCTCACTGTCACTGCTATGAGTGCTTGGTTTCACCCAGTCTATATGTGTACTTTTGGTTTTTCTTGCCTAAGTATAAGACTTTACTTTTCTCCACATTGAATTTCATTTTGTTTGATAGGGCCCAGTGTTCAAGTCTGTCAAGATCCATCTGGATCTTGAGCCTATCATCTAAGGTGTTAGCTATTCCTGCCAGTTTAGTATCATCCGAAAATTTGGCAAGTTCCCCTTCTATTTCCTCATCTAAGTCATTTATGAAGATATTGAAGAGTACTGGGCCTAAGATGGAACCTTGTGGTACCCCATTGCTTATATCCCTCCATTAGGATGTAGGCCCATTAAGGACTACTCATTGGGTATGATTTGTCAGCCAGTTACAAATCCATCTGGTGGTGATTCTATCTATCCCAGTTTTTTCTAGCTTACAAAGAAGTAGATTGTGGTCTACTTTGTCAAATGCCTTGCTGAAGTCTATTATGTCCACAGTATTTCACTGGTCTACTAATTTAGTCACTATGTTGAAGAATGAAATAAGATCGGTTTGGCATGATCTGTTTTTAACAAACCTGTGCTGATTGCTAGTTATTACTTTACTCATTTCTAGATGCTGGCAGATCTGTTTTTTTATTATCTTTTCCAATGTCTGCAAGAAATGTCTGCAAGAATACAACTAAGCTCGAAGAGCATCATGGGCCCCTCATTTCAACCCTGAGTTACAAATATTCTCCTTTATTGGGATGCAAGGGATGTATTCCACACAATCACAAGACTGAGTGTTGGCTGAGGACTTCAGACACTGGCTGCTGCTGGAGTCCCCCAGATCAGGGGTCACCAAACTTTCAGACCTCAGGGACCACTAAATTCATAATTTTAAATCCCACGGATCACTAATATGATCTGCCTAATGACTGGCTGGGTGGGTGTGTGGCTATGTGGTCATGTGACTGGGTGGACATGGTCAACTTGATGTCACTCATGTTGAGGGGCACCTCAATGGCCTCTACTCGCCCCTCCCCTCCCAGCCACATTTCCCCTGCCAACCCAGCCTCCTTAGGGCCCCAGCAGGAAGTAGTTGTTGGAGTTAAGCAACCACCACGAAAAAAAGTTGGCAAAACAACTCAGTTCAAATTGGATCTGACCGAGAAGGAGGCCCAGCAGAAGCACCTCACTGAGAACTACAAGCATAGGCTTTCCAAGCAGAGGGAAGACCTGTGGGAGTGCAAGGCCAGGTACCGGCGCCTGCAGGCTCAATGGGCTGAGATGGTCAGCCAGTTCCAGGCCATGATGCAGTCCCACTGGAACAAGGCTCTCTGGCTGTTCGCCACCAGTGGCATTTCCTTCCAGCCTTTGCCCAAAGCCCCACAGCAGGAGGCCAAAGCAGACCCCGAGCTGGACTTTCTGCCCCCCTCTGACTGGCACAAAAAGGCCCCAAAGGGGGAGATGCTGCAGCAACACAAACGTTCATTGCACGTATCAGGCCTAGGGGCCGCAGTTTGAAGAGTCCTGATTTAGTGCAATATAAAAAATGCAAATAATTTTTCTGCGGACCACCAAAAATTTCTCGCAGACCACCAGTGGTCCATGGATCACCAGTTGGTGACTGCTGCCCCAGATGGTGCTCTGCAGGGCCAGTATACCAAAGGACATCTTTGTGGGCCTCCAGGATCCAGTCCTACATTCCTATTTACACTTTTTATATTAAAAATGGAATTAAAAGAATTGGGAACCTGGCATGCTGCAAGGCATCATGTCAATCTCTACGTCTGACTTTTGTTTGGTAGTAGAATAGTTTTGGTATTGCTTTCTTCTGCTTCAAACAGCTGGGACTGGCAGGCCTCTGGGAGGCAGCCATCTCCAGTTTCCAGCCCCAAGAACACCCCAAGCCCCCCACCATGTTTCCCTCCAGATCTTTAAGGGGTTCTTTGGAAACACCCCTTTGAGGCTCCCCCTTCCCATCTTTAAATATTCCCCAGCTCCCAAAGAAAATTGTGGTTCTCTCCCACAGGCAATGCCACGTCCCTTCTGGCCCTTCCCAATCTTTTCAGAAGCCTCTGTCTCCCTTGCCATGTAATGTGCACAGAATGGCATCAGAAAAGGCTCTTTAGAGACCTTCTACAGCCAGATCACAGGTAGTCCTTGACTTACATCTGTTTGTTTAGTGATGGTTTGAAGTTACAGCAGCACTTTAAAAACCTGACTTATGACTGGTTTTCACACTTACGACTGTTGCTGCGTCCTCATGGTCACAGGATCACAATTCACGCATTCAGCAACTGGCAAGTATCTATGACTGCTGCACTGGCCCAGGGTCACAAAACCATCATTTGTAGCCTTCCCAGCTGGCTTCTAACAAGCAAAATCAACGGGGGAAGCCATATTTCCTTAAAGACCAAATGATTCATTTAGCAACAGCACTGATTTGCTTAACAATTGTGGCAAAAAAAGTCACAAAACTTACTCAGCTGCCTTGCTTAGCAACAGAAATTTTGGGCTCAATTGTAGTCGTAGGTGGAGTATTACCTGCATCATCCTTCCACTGAAATGAAAACAGCCAAGAAAAATGCCTGTCTGGTTCCAAAATCTGGCAGGTTCTCATTTACTGAGCCTGGTGGCCCAGCTGACTGGTGGCTATCATGGTATCATTACAGGCAGCACCTGCCTGGGCTGTGTCTTCTTTAGGTGTCTCCTGTCCTTTCCTTCTTACGAACCATAACTGAGCAATCTGTTGGTTTTTACCAACAGTGATGAGAAAACTATCTCTGCCTAACCACATCCCTCTTTTCCAGCACATCAAAGAGTTCATCAATGAGACGTGGTTGGAGAGGTTTGGACATTCCGTCCGTCCTTCAACGCTCACCTTATTGTGGTCTTCGGTGGTATCCATCTTTGGCTTGGGAGGTCTCCTGGGCTCCATGAGCAGTGGATGCCTGGCCGCCAAATATGGAAAGTAGGTCCCCATTGAATACTTGCTTCATCAAGGTGGTCTTGAAAGCATTCAAGAATAATGTGCCAATAGTCAAGTCCTTGAGAGTCTTTCAGCAGCAGGTGGACTTTTTAGTCAGGCATTTTCAGTTGCCCTAATAATAATTCTAATTGGTTGCTTGGCTGGTTGTTTAATTGTTATAGTTTATTATAAGCCCCTTTGAGTATGGTGGTGGTGGTGGTGGTGGTGGTGGTGGTGGTGGTGGAGGAGGAGGAGGAGGAGGAGGAGGAGGAGGAGGAGGAGGAGGAGGAGGAGGAGGAGGAAGAAGAAGAAGAAGAAGAAGCATAGAGAAAAAGAGGAGATATGTGGTTGAGAATCCCATGGGGCTCAACCCAAAATCAGAGAGGGATCATAGCTTAGTGCCATAGAAGCAATAGGGATGAAGATCACTGGAAGTTTATCAGAGTTTTTGTATTAGCAAGAGCTGAATATATTTTGGAAGTTGTGTAAGGCCATTTTTTAAAGCCAGTAATGCCAAATCAAACAAGTTACCTATATGTACCTTCCTGACCAGTTAAGAAGGTACATATTGTAGTTGTAGTTAGTGGTCAGGGATTTTTTTCCTGTGTTCCTATCAAGACAGTTCAAAGAACTGGATGTATTTAGCTATAAGGAAACTGAGAAGATACATATGCTAGCCCTCTTCCTGTATCTCAAAGCCAGAGACAAAAAAGATTCTTCTTCTCTCTTCTTCTCAAGTATAGGACCTGAATTTCAAAGACAGGAATGTTGGGAAGAAGCTTCCTCTGAGGAATGAAGGACCCAGAGAGGCATCTCTCAGGGAGGACTTAATCAACATTCCCGCCATTCCAGGCCTTCCCATGCTGCCCGCAGAATCACTTTTGCCACCATGAAGGTCCAGGCGACTTCCTGAACTGGGGGAGGCACACACAGGAGAGGGGCCATTTTGACCCCCAAAGGCTCCAGGGTTACTTTAGTCTGAGAGGTAGTACAACGTGCAGAGAGGACACATCGCCTGCTCCAGTAGCTCAAACCAGGGTCCCTATCTACCTTAGGAGGCCCATTCCAACCAGGCTGCTCCAGGTTGTTCCCTTGGTCAATCTTTCTAGTTCTCTCACACACACAAATCCCAAAATCCCCACCCCACACCCTGCCTGATGGCAATGGGGTGAGAAGTGGCAGTGCCTGATTCTCTGTGCGTTACTGGTGATTATTTCCTATCGCAGTTCTGAACGAACGACAAGCCGAGAGGCAGGCCCTTCTGTTTCTGAAGGAAGAGATGGTTGCTGCTGGCCTCCCATGAACAGGCTGGTCTCACTTTGAGCCAGGAATCCTCATCCTCTTCCAAGCATCAGAGCCATCTCTCCCCCTTTTTCATGGACAGGAAGAAGTGCTTTTGGGGCAGCAGCGTGCTGATGGTGGCCAGCGCATTCCTCCTGGGCTTCAGCAAAATGGCCAGGTCTGTCGAACTCATTCTGGTTGGACGTTTTCTGTGTGGCATCAGCACAGGTATGCACCCACCTCTCCGAACTGCTGGCCAAGACCCAAGCAGGTGCCAAGGTGTATTAGGACTGAGCGGGAGCACTGGATGTGAACATGCAATGGTTGAGTTGTAAGGAATTTAGAAGGGCAGAGGAAGAGCCTCCAGTGGGAGCCCCAGAGGGCACCAAGGGCATTGCATTGTTGCTCTGGCTGTGGGGTGCCCCCTTTTGTGCAAGGCGCTCTTTTGCTGTCCCCAAGGTTTCAATCTAGCCAAGCCACATCAACCAGTCCTTAACCAAGTCAAGTCAAGTGACTCAATGCTGAGTCCCACCATGAAGCCAAGAGATGGTTTATTTATTTTATTTATTTATTTATTTATTTATTTATTTATTTATTTATTTATTTATTTATTTATTTGATTTGATTTGATTTGATTTGTATGCCGTCCTATCTCCATAGGACTCAGGGCGGCTCACAACAATTAAAATCAAACCAGATAAAACATGTTAAAATACATATTAAACACATATTAAACATATTAAAATAATCCAAACCCCATCAGTCCAGGCTGGGCAATTTGAACAGCCATGTTTTTAATTCGCGGCGGAAGGTGCGAAGGTCAGGGGCCAACCGGAGCCCCAGGGGGAGTTGATTCCAAAGGATGGGAGCCCCCACAGAGAAAGCTCTTCTTCTGGGGATCACCAGCTGACATTGTCTAACCAATGGCACCCTGAGTAGGCCCTCCCTGTGAGAATGCACTGGGCGATGGGGAGCTGTTGCTGGTTGCAGATGGTCCGACAGATATCCTGGGCCTAAGCCCTGAAAGGCTTTATAGGTAATCACCAGTACCTTGAATCTCACCCGGAGGGCAACCGGCAACCAATGCAAATCGTGCAGGAGAGGTGTAACATGGGAGTATTGGGACCCTCCCATCACAACCCGCGCGGCCACATTCTGTACCAGCTGAAGCCTCTGAGTGGTTTTCAAGGGCAGCCCCAAGTAGAGAGCATTGCAGTAGTCAATACGGGAGGTGACTAGCGCATGAGTAACCGTGCGTAGGGCATCTCTGTCCAGATAGGGGTGCAACTGGTGCACCAGGCGAACCTGGGCAAACGCCCCCCCTGGTCACGGTTGTTATATGATCTTCTAAGCTCAACCATGAATCCAGGAGGACACCCAAGTTGCGTGCCCTGTCTACAGGGGGTAAAACTTCACCCCCTATAAGCAAAGATGGAACCTCTCTATTAGACCTAGATGCTGGTACCGACAGCCACTCAGTCTTGGCAGGGTTGAGCCAAAGCCTGTTCCTCCCCATCCAGATCCGTATCGCTTCCAGACACCGGGACATCACATCAAGGGCATCACTGGGCTGGTTCGGGGTGGATATAAAAAAGCTGGGTATCATCAGCATACTGATGATACCTCACCCCGAAACCATGGATGATCTCTCCCAGCGGCTTCATGTAAATGTTGAACAGAAGAGGCAATAGTATCGACCTCTGGAGCACCCCACAAGTGAGGGGCCTCATGGCCGACCTCTGTCCCCCTGCCAACACCGCTTGCGTACGACCCGAGAGGTAAGAGGAGAACCACCGCAAAACAGTGCCTCTCACTCCTAACCCCTCGAGGCGTCGCAGCAAGATACCATGGTCGATGGTATCGAAGGCAGCCGAAAGATCTAATAGGACCAGAACAGAGGAGTAACCTCTGTCCCAAGCCCTCCAGAGATCATCCACCAGCACGACCAATGCCGTCTCCATGCTGTATCCGGGCCTGAAACCTGATTGGAACGGATCAAGATACTCTGCTTCATCCAGGGCCACCGGGAGCTGACGTGCCACCACGCTCTCAACAACCTTCGCAAGAAAGTGAAGGTTGGAGACCGGACAAAAGTTACCCAAAATAGCTGGATCCAAGGCAGGTTTTTTGAGGAGGGGCCTAACCACCGCCTCCTTCAAGGCGGCAGGAAAGTTTCCCTCATCCAAAGAAGCAGTTATCACTGCCTGGATCCAGTCACGTGTCACCTCCTGAGCTGAATAAACCAGCCAGGAGTGGCACGGGTCGCACATGGTCGCACTCAGTTTCCTCATGATCCTGTCCACTTCCTCAGGGGCAACAGGATCGAACTCCTCCCAAATAACAAGACCTGCCGCCTCCCCACCGTCTGACCCTATCCAGTCAGAGTCCAAGCCGTCCCGAATCTGAGCGAATCTGAGCCAGCAATGCTGGCTAAACTCCTCGGCAAAGGGTCCTCCCCCACCCTCTGATTCAAGAGGGAGCAGGACACCCTAAACAGGGCAGCCAAGATAAAAGAAGGAGCCCCACCCTATGCAGCATGTGCAGATCCAACCCCGCTAAGGTCAAGCCAGTTTCCACAGTTCCCTATTTTGTGCTTCTCTTCTTTGTAGTCAAACTATTCTTGCTTCACTTTGATTGCGCAGCAGACTTTCACTTCTTGTGACCCCATTAACTTTTTTTTTGCCTTCAATCCAAGGTATTTGTATCCTTCTTCATCCCCAGTACCTCGGGGAGGTTTCCCCCAAAAAACTCCGCGGATTTACCACTTCAACTGCTTCCATGTTTTGGTGTTTGGGAAAAGTCCTCGGTCAAGTTATGGGACTAAGGTACAGTCACACTTTCCTCAATGCCCTGGTTTCATGACACTTTTTCAGCATTAATGATTGTGGTCATGAGAGCACAAGACAACAATCAGAGATGTGTCTTATCCATAAGCCTTTGGAAACAACCTAGGTTTTCTGTCTGCTTTCCCAGGGAGCTTTTGGGAAGTGGGGCCCTCTGGCCAATGCTGCTGGCCTTCAGTGGGACTGCGGCCTTGGTCCCCTTGCTCACACTACCATTCTTCCCCGAGTCACCACCTTACTTGCTCTTGCACAAAGGAGACGAAGAAGGATGTGTGAAAGGTAACAGATGACACCACTTCCTCCTTTCCATTAAAAAGCCTCTGAAAAGGCAGCTAGAAAAGCCATGAGAAATTGGGTCAAGTCAAAGGGAGGCAACAAGATGGGGCTGAGTTTGGAACTGTCCATTCCGATTACCATTGTTAAGTGATGATCTCTTGTATATGGTTTTTATATAGTTTTAGTTTTTATTGTTCTTAAATTGCTGTATTGTTTGGATCCTTTAATGTTGCTTTCATGGTTTGTGAGCTGCCCCGAGTCATATAGTTCAGATAGGCAACAATATAAATTGGATAAATCACTAATAAATGCCAGAGGGTTTTTCCTATGGAGCAGACTCTTCCCTGGTGCCCCAGATGGGAAGGCCAGAACCAATTCAAACCACGTGCAAGAAGATACAAGAGCAGGCATCAGGAACAACTTCCTAACTGTGTGCTAACCAGTGGAACAGACTGCCACAGGAAGGGGGCCCTCCCCTCTCTCAAGGTCCTCAAACAAAGGCTAGGATCCAAACTGCCTAAGCAGGACATGCACCAAAGTGATTCTGAGATCCTTTCCAACCATGGGTCTCTCTGAGATGGATTGCCTTCAGAAGTGGTGGATGCTCCATTACTGGAATTTTTAAGAAAAGATTGGACAGCTATTTGTCCAGGATGGTATGGGGTCTCCTGCTTGTGCATTGGGTTGGACTAGAAGAGCTCCAAGATCCCTTCCAACTCTGTTATTCTCTTCTGTTAGAGACAGGCAATCTGCCCACTCTGAGTTCCCCACCTTTTACATCCAGAGAAGTAATAGCTGTGCCATTTCTGGTCTGCCACAAAATGAAGCTGGTGCCACAAAGAAATGGGCCAGGTGGTTCTGCTGCCAGGCAGGGAGCCAGAGGAGATGTACCTGCTGTACCCGAAGTTGTGTCCTGTGGCAGGGATGCCCATGTCCCTGCCATGCACTCTTTCTCATTCCCAGCAATGAAGACCTTCTGGGGGGAAGAGCCTCATCGGGCAGAGCTGGATGATTTGCGGAAAGAGCAAGCAGCCCTGAACATCGCCCAGAGCAAGAGCTTCCTGGAAGTGGTCAAGGAGCCTTCCCTGCGCTGGCAGCTCTACATGTTGCTTGTCCTGGCAGTGACCACACAGCTGAGTGGCATCCAGGCAGTTGAGTGAGGCCCCCGGTCCATTGCTTCCAGGTGGAGGAGAAGGGGCTTTTACTTGGAGATACAGAAGCAGTAAAACCCTACAATTTCCTTTGACCTATTTTCCCCTTAGGAGTTGATGTACCTCCCTTACTAGCAGACATGGGGGTGGGGGGTGTTTCCAAGCCAGGACTGGCTCTTCCTTCTCTTCCTTCCTAAGCCTGGTTTGATGAATGCCATGTTCTGAACTCGCTCCCTTCTGTTGAAAGCCTCCCCTTCCAGGACTGCTCCTGTGCAGTCGTAGCATCTTCGTCCTGTCCTCAGATGGCTTCCCTGGTTTCTCTCTTCTTCCTTCTCCTTAGATTTACTCCTACACCTTTGAAGTGCTCCAGACGGCTGGGTTCCACCTTGAACAGATCCCCTACTTGGCCCTAGGAGTGAGCCTCTGTGAATTTCTTTCCACCGTCCTTTGTGTGAGTGAGAGGGGGTGAGATGCAGCAGGAAGCGGCCGGGACGGTTGCTGCCCAAGAGCAGGCAGCCCTTCCTCCAAAAGGGAGAGAAGGCTGGACAGGACCATGGCTAGAGGCTGCCTGAATGGCTTTGTGGCCACAACTTGAACAGGCATTGATAGCACCATCCTACTGGTGGGTTTTGTGGTTAAGGGGCTACCTAGAAACCAGGAGACTATGAGTTCTAGTCCAGCCTTAGGCAACAAAGCCAGCTGGGTGACTTTGGGCCAGTCACTCTCAGCCCAACAGGGTTGTTGTGGTGGGGAAAATAGAAGAAGGAAAGAGCATTAGGTATGTTCATCCACTTGAGTTGTTTACAAAAATGATAAAAGTGGAATAAATATTTAATTATTAAATAAATAAATGTGGAATAACCTTACTTCCTGCTGGCCCTTGGAGAAAGGTAACATATGTAAAGTGTGGTGGCTGGCAATCTCAGGGGTTTCTCAAGCAGCAGCACTGCCCTCCATGCTGGCCATAATCTTGTTCCCAGAGCATCCTGTTGGGATCTATCACTGAAATTAGGGCAGGGCAGGGCAGGGCAGGGGAGAGAATGGAATAGAATGGAATGGAACAGAACGGAACAGAACAGAACAGAACAGAACAGAATTCTTTATTGGCCAAGTGTGATTGGACACACAAGGAATTTGTCTCTGATTTATAAACTCTCAGTGTCTATGGAGATTCTCAGTCATCCAGGTCATGGCTGTCCCAAAGGTGCTTTTTCAAGAGGCAACTGGACTTTCTGGTTTTTCTTTAAAGATTTTTTGCTTCTCATCCAAGAAGCTTCTTCAGCTCTCAGTATTAGTCATCGGTCAAGCTGCAAGGGCATCTTCCAAGTGCTCATTCCTCTCCCCAAATCCCTCAGAGCTTCATCATTGAACGATTTGGAAGAAAGGTGCTACTCTGGGCAGGCTACGCATTGATGGGCACCATGCTGGCTGGTATCACCTTAGCTCTCTCCTTGCAGGTGAGCAAATGCCTCATCCAAACAAGGGATGCCAACTGTTGAGTGATTTATTGGAGGAGACCACTGCACTAGGTTACACTCCCCTGATCTAATAGGTCCCTCCCTCCCTCTCTCTCCCTCCCGCCCTCACACACACACACACCTTTGTGGTCAGAAAAGGAGGAAGCAACACATTGAGGAAGATAATTTGATTTCCAAGGCAAAAGCAAGGCTGAGGGCTGAGCAAAGTCAGAAGAGAAAGTTTATTCTGCTGACCAGACAAGGGCCCTATAGATGGGGAGGTCAAGAATGGGGGCCAGGAACCAGGGTGTTTTTAGGCTTTTGATAAAAATTAAACTCTGGCTCACGAATCATAGGGAGTTGGTTGACATCCATGTTTGATCATAATAAGTTAATGAACTAAAATGCAGTTTTGTTTATTTCAGCCCTGGTTCTCCTGGATGCCTTATTGTTGCCTGTCTTTGATCTTCTGTTTTGTATTTGTCTTTGGAATGGGCCCAGGTAATTTCTTCAACACAGATTTATATGGATACCCAAAGTTATTTTTGGTTTAAACTTTTCAAAGTAGGGGGCAGAATAAAGTAAGGTGGGGCTGGTGAGTGCTGCAGCTTTTCTGCAATCAGTCAGATGGGCAAATAACTGTGGGGATGCTGCAGTTGCCACAACTTTGAAACCTGGTCATAAGTAGCTCTGGGGAATATGTCATAGCTTCCAGTCGCAAGTTGAAACTACCTGTACCTTGTCCAACTGTTGCTAAAGATGGGAAACTGAGAAATTATAGGATATGCTATAATAAAGGATTAATAATAATATATATAATAAATAATATAATAAATAATATAAATAAAGGATTGTTGTATACAAAAAGGTACCTCTGGCCACAGATGAGAATATATACAGTCTGTTTCCAGTGTCGTGATCTGGACCCTGGCATGACTTTCAGGAACTGAAGCAGTTGCTAGATCTGGGCACCCTCTTTAGCCACCATTCCAAAACCTTCCAACTTCTCTTCTCCTTTCCAACCATGGTTAATAAAGTGATTAAGTCCCCTTCCTAACCACAGCTAAAGTTTGGATACCACTGTGTCTGGCTCAGGAGTGCTCTCGATGAGAAATCTCTGTAAGATTACTGATAGAGTTGCGGTGATGGTAACAAATTCTCCTCTATTTCCTCCACAGCTGGTGCCACAGTGTCTCTCAGGATGGAAATCTTTGATCAGTCATCCAGAGCCCCTGCCTTTGCGATTAGTGGGACCCTCAGCTGGGTTGGAGTCTTTGTGATTGGAATGGTGTTTCCGTTGATGATGGTAAGTGATTCTGGACTTATGGATTTATTCCTCCCTCCAATCTGCAGGAAAATTGGGGCAATCAACTGCCAACATTTTGTAGTTGGTTGAAGCTGACTTACTGAATGATGCAAAGTCACCAGCTTGGTATTTGGAAACCAGTCAGGAATATTTATTGGGAATTCGCATAAGAATCAGCCTCTGTTCCACTAAGAAGCTGTTGTAATCCTAAATAGTTGATGGCATTTTTTTCCCCCATCCCCAGGAAAACTTCCGTCAGTTCTCCTTTCTCATCTTCATGGGGAGCCTTTACACTTCAGGATTTATTATATACTTCTTCCTGCCTGAGACAAAGAAAAAATCCATCCTAGAAATCCGAGAAGAATTTGATAAACTTAATTTTAAGAAGAAACAAATTCCTGTCTTAGAAGCCAAGCTGACCAAAGACCATGAATTATGTACCAAACTATGAGAACGTTGGACTCTCAAATCTCAGAGAAGTCATGCATGGTCCAACCTGCAGCTTTTTGGAGGTCCCTTTAAATGACTCTCCAGAATTGCTTCTCTATCCCTAAGATGTTAAAGCATTTCCAGTCACCAAATCATGGTTGTTTTGTGATGACATGATCCAGTAAGAAATAAAGATCCTTGTATTCTTCACAATATTGCACATTTTGATAGATCACACAAGGGCCTGGCTGGCTCTGGTAGGACTGTAGCATGTCTTTTATAGACATGGAACATATCCAGAGTCCCTGGCACTGGATATCAACTTGACCTTCACTTCTACACACATCATCTAAATCTGGGAAGGTCCTGGGTACAGCACCACAGGGGACCTCCATCATCACCGTCATCTAGATAGAGTGGTTTATAATCATCTTGCCACAGGTGTATTTAGTCCCACTTTTAAGGAAATTCTAGAATTGGAATTGGGTAGAGGTAGAGGTAAAGGTACAGGTAGAGGTGGCGTGGCATAGAATGGAATGGAATGGAATGGAATGGAATGGAATGGAAAGAGAAGAGAGGAGAGGAGAGGAGAGGAGAGGAGAGGAGAGGAGAGGAGAGGAGAGGAGAGGAGAGAAAAGAAGAAGAGGAAGAGGAAGAGGAAGAGGAAGAGGAAGAGGAAGAGGAAGAAGAAGAAGAAGAAGAAGAAGAAGAAGAAGAAGAAGAAGAAGAAGAAGAAGAAGAAGAAGAAGAAGAGGAAGAGCTTTATTTGGCCAAGTGTAATTAGATTAGCTTCCAGTGCAGTGTACATACAAAGCAACAAAGTAACAGATTAACAGAGTTAAAAGGGACCTTATAGGTCATCTAGTCCAACCCCCTGCTCAAGCAGGAGACCCTACACCATTTCTGACAAATGGCAGTCCAATCTCTTCTTGAAAGTCTCAAGTGATGAAGCTCCCACAACTTCTGAAGGCAAGCTGTTCCATTGGTGGATTGTTCTCACTGTCAGAAAATTTCTCCTTATTTCTAGGTTGTATCTCTCCTTGATCAGTTTCCATCCATTATTCCTTGTCTGGCCTTTGCGTACCTTGGAAAATAGCTTGAACCCTTCCTCTCCGTGGCAACCCCTCAAATATTGGAACCCTGCTCTCATGTCTCCCCTGGTCCTTCTCTTCACTAACTAGCAGTTCCTGCAACTGTTCTTCATATGTTTTAGTCTCCAGTCCCCTAATCATCCTCGTTGCTCTCCTCTGCGCTTTTTCTAGAGTCTCAACATCTTTTTTATAGTGTGGTGACCAAAACTGGATGCAGTACTCTAGGTGTGGTCACTGCTATGAGTGCTTGGTTTCACCCAGTTTATATGTGTACTTTTGGTTTTTCTTAAGTGTAGGACTTTACTTTTCTGTACATTGAATTTCATTTTGTTAGGTAGGGCCCAGTGTTCAAGTCTGTCAAGATCCCCAAAGCCTATCTTTTAGGGTGTTAGCTATTCCTGCCAGCTTAGTATCATCTGAAAATTTGGTAAGTTCCCCTTCTATTCCCTCATCTAAGTTGTTTATGAACATATTGAAGAGTACTGGGCCTAAGATGGAACCTTGTGGTACCCCACTGCTTACTTCTCTCAATGTAGACTAGAAAGTGTCTGGAGCCTGGGGAGAGCGAAAAATGGACCTTCCAGTCTCAAGTCGGCAAATGGGCTGTTTCCGGCCTCCGGAGGGCCTCCAGGGGTTGGGGAAGGCCGTTTTTGCCCTCCCCAGGCTCCAAGAAAGCCTCTGGAGCCTCGGGAGGGTGAAAAACAGGTCTTCTGGGCCCAGCGGGCCATTGCATGCCAAAAGCAGGTGGAGTGCGGGGAGCGGAGTGCATTGAATTATGGGTGTGGGCACATGCGCGCACGACTGCCCCTGCGCTCCTCCCACTTTTGGCACATGATGGCAAAAAGGTTAGCCATCACTGCTCTAGACCCTTTACTTTTTCTTCTAGTAACTTGATTAATTTACATTTGGTACATATGTAGTTTGGGTATTCTATGGGCATAAGTATATACATGGAACATGTTCTGCAGATTACAATACTATCAGTTCCTTCTTCCATGAGTGGATTTTTTAAAAAATGAGAGTGAAAGCATAGAGGGTTTTACCACAGATTTTTAAAAGGGAAAATGTCCAATTTAGAATACAGATATTCTAACAGATCATTTAAAATTTGGTGGACTCAAGCCTAGCTAAAAATTTGACGTTCTAACATAGTAATCATCATCATCATCATCATCATACCAATAAGAGGGGTTTCATTTCATTTCCAATTCATTTCTTGAGAAAATGAGTTCTGTGCTCTGTGGAAAAGTCCTCCTAACTCTTCTTTAGGTTCACTTCCCCCTCAGTATTTTACCCAGTTCCTCAACATTGACCATTTGAGTGTCCAGCTACAGTTCACAGTTTCTGCAGCTCTTTGTACCTCCTTTTTATTTTTACCCTGTATGGATTAGTTGATATTGTCAACCAATTTGGTGCCCTCACTCCATTGCAGAAACTGGCTCTCTATTTAATCTGTTATTGCTACACAAGTCTGGGAATTCATAGATGAAGCTGATTACAGCCATTCAGTCTGGTTCCATGTCACATTTGCAAGAAAGTGCATTGCTAAGTCTTGTACTTATGGAGGGGATGTGGCTGTAAAGTCCACTAAGTTTCCTGATTGCTCCTTTTTGGTCAACATCTTGTTCTAGTCCTTCATAGACTGATGTCAGAAAGTGTTACAGGAATACAGGAAATACAGGAAATACAGGAGTATTTGTACTACAACTTAAACAGTAAATGATATCATCCAAGCAGCAGACATGACAAAACAATAACAAAAGAATGATGTGACAATATTGAAGCGTAAAATACTTTAAAGCCTAATCAAAAAGAAAACTCAAAATTGCGTTTCCTGGAATTTCAGGTTATATGTTAAACCACAGTATGGGTCCTCAAATTATGGCCAGCGGGCCGAATATGGCCCGCTGAAGCCATTAATTGGGGCCGCATGGGACCATGAGGCTGCCACGCCCACATTGCCATGCCCACCCGCTGGCCCCCACCCCCAATCCTGCCAAGCGCAGGATTTACCTTCGCAAGCTGGAAGTGGAAGGTAAGGCAGAGAGCTATTGGAGGCAGGAGGAAGCCAAAAATGCAGTTGTTTTTGGCTGGCAGAAGGCTTCTGGGGGTCAGGAAGGCCAAAAAGGCCTGGCATTGCAGCCTGTGTGGCTCCCCTTTCACTGAGACCGCCCCTGCCCCTCCCCACATGGGAAAGCCACAGCCACAGTAAGCACAGCCACCAGCAGCATTGTCAAACTCTGGAACGAGATGGGAATGAGAAGGAGGCAGGCAGGGAAGGTAGGAAGGAAGATGAGAAGAAAGGAAGGAAAAAGAAAGAGAGGTTCTTTTTGTGGGGAGGCAGCAAAAGAAGCAGCATTCCTTGTCTGGGAAGCAGGCAAAGGCAGAAAGGGAAAGTAAATTTCAGACCCTGAAAATTGCTGCTCGCTGGAAAAGAAGGAAGAAAAAGAGGAGCCCAAAGCTTAAATTCTCGGGACTGTCATTGACTGGCTGGCATTTGATGTCTCCCACTCTAGCTTCCTTGCTCACTTGATAGCTTTCTTTAGTTCAGAAGCAGCCATGTGAAAGAGGTTTCTCCCTGAGTTTTTAAAGTCATGAGGTTTTTCTTCCTACTGCAAGTATACCTCTTCAGCTCTGGGAGCGCTGTTCCTGGGCTGGGAGCTTTTTCCTTTGGATTCAGAAGAAAAGGGGGTGGAAGTGGAGGAGGCAGTGACTGGGGCTTGTAAGGGTTCCTTCTCTGACTTTGGATTCATCTCCTCTGCGTGTGTTTACTAAGGTTGCTAAGGTGAACATTTTGCTAAAGATCTTTCCCACTCTGGCTTCCCTGCTCAATTTAGTTCAGAAGCAGCAACATGGGGGAGGGGTTTTTTGTTGTTGTTTCATTGCCTGTGTTCCAGGACCTAAACTGATTAGCTGTGTAATTACCAGAGTAAATCTATTTAACTTAAAAGCTTTTCTTTTCTTTCTCTGTCCCCCTCCAATATTGACAGATATTGACAGGAATAGAAGAAAGAATGATTTAAAAATTGTACAGTTACTTATTGAGCATTAAATTAAAAGAAGAACAAGTCAAAGGAACAATGATAGCATGGGCGAAAAACTTTGGTCACACGATAGAGTGTGCATACAAGGAAAACTTATATAAGATGTTTTACAGATGGCACCTTGCACCAGAAAGACTGCCCAAACTGTTTAAAGATAAATCAACTAAATGTTAGAAATGTCAACAGACACCATATATGTGGTAGAAATGTGGGCAAAGATACTGGGCAAAAATTTGTATGTGGCTGGAGATGACACAACAACATATTGATTTAAAACCGGAATTGTTCCTGTTGGGGATTTTACCAGGAATTTATAGCAAAGAAACTGTATATTTGATTATTCATGTAATAACCACAGCTAGAATTGTATTTGCACAAAATTGGAAAAGCAAAGAGATCCCTATAGATGATGAAGTGATTAAGAAAATATTAGAATGTGCAGAAATGAACAGATTAACACTTGCAATTCAAGAAATCCCTGTTGCGATTGGGAATGGCAGCAGATGGAGGAACGGAGGGCTGCATCGGAATTTGCGAGAGTGCCCCTGCTGTCTTCGAGCGATGGCCTGCTCCGCCCCTCCGGGGGTTTGAGGAAGAGGGTCCCTAGGCTCAAGCTGGTTTACTTTAACGCCAGGTCCGTGGTTAACAAAGCTCCCCTCATCCATGAATTGATCGAGGAGGAAAACGCGGACCTGGCTTGCATTACTGAAACCTGGTTGAGCTTGGAGGGAGGTGTCCCTCTGACCAAACTTTGCCCGCCAGGTTTTTGGATGCTACACCAGCCGAGAGCCCAGGGTAGGGGAGGGGGAGTGGCAGTTGTGATTAGGGAGGCCCAAGATCCACGGGAGGTCCCTGTTCTGCAGATAGACGGGTGTGAGTCCCTCATGAAATGGGGCCCGCAAGGTCAGTTGGGCCTGCTGATTACGTACCTATCACCCAGCTGCGTATCAACGGCCCTGCCCGGGCTGCTCAACGCTCTATCAGGGCTGGTAGTTGAGTTTCACAGACTTATTGTGCTGGGGGACTTTAATCTGCCTTCCCTGGGTGGAGGGTCGGGGACGGCCCGGGAGTTCATGGCCTCCATGGCAGCCACGGACCTGACTCAGATAATTCAGGGCCTGACCCATGTGGGGGGGGACACACATCCGAGCTTGTTTTTATCTCAGAACAGTGTCGTGCGGAGCTCGGTGGGGGAATGCCAGTCATTTACCCCCTGTCATAGACCGATTACTATCTCCTCCGGCTGGGCTTCCACTATGCCACCCACTGCCACTGGGACGCGGGACCGACCACCTGGTTCTGCCCCAGGCACCTAATGGACCCTGAGAGGTTCCAGATGGAGCTTGGGCCAATACCTATCTCTCTTTCCCACGCCCTGGTCGAGGCCCTGGTGGATGCCTGGGAAAGGGCGGCCTCCGGGGCTCTCGACCATGTCATGCCTTTGCGGCCGCTGACCCGACGCAGATCCTGGTTGGCCCCTTGGTTTTCTGAGGAGCTCCGGGAGATGAAGTGGCAGAGAAGAGGCCTAGAGAGCTGTTGGCGGTCCAGTCGTTCCGAATCTGATCGCGCTCAGTTAAGATCCTTTACACGGTCTTATCTAGTGGAGATGGAGGCGGCGAAGCGTTCTTACTTCTCCGCCCTCATCGCATCCACAGATAATCGCCCAGCCATCCTGTTTAGGGTGTCACGCTCCCTTTTGAATTGGGGAGCGGGGGATGACCTTCTACAGGGGCGTGCCGAGGAGTATAGTCAGTATCTGCTGGACAAGATCGCTCAAATTCGGGACAGTCTGGACTCTGACTGGGTAGGGTCAGATGAGGGAGAGACGATGGGTCTTGTCATCTGGGAGGAGTTCGATCCTGTTACCCCTGAGGTAGTGGACAGGATCATGGGGAAGCTGAGTGCTACCACATGTTTGTTGGACCTGTGTCCCTCCTGGCTTGTTTACGCAGCTCAGGAGGTTACACGTGACTGGATCCAGGCAGTGATTACTGCATCCCTGGGTGAGGGTAGCTTCCCCGCCGCCTTGAATGAGGCGGTGATGAGATGATTCAAGGTGCTGGTGATTACCTATAAAGCCCTAAATGGCCTAGGCCCGGGATATTTGGCGGACCATCTGCAGCCAGCAACAGCTTCCCATCGCCTGGTGCGTTCCCACAGAGAGAGCCTACTCAGGGTGCCGTCGGCCAGACAGTGTCGGCCGGCGACCCCCAGGGAAAGAGCTTTCTCTGTGGGCGCACCTGCCCTTTGGAATCAACTCCCTCTGGAGCTCCAGGTGGCCCCCGACCTTCGCTCTTTCCGCCATGGGCTGAAAACATAGCTATTTCACCTGGCCTCCTTGGACTGATGGGGGTTTTAATCTGGGTTTTATTGAATTTCTTAATTTTAACTTGGACCTCTGTTTTAATGGTTTGTTTGTTCTGTTTTAATCATTGTGAGCTGCCTGAGTCCTGTGGAGATAGGGCGGCATACAAGTCCTATTAAATAAATAAAAAGGAAGAATCAGATTATTATAATATATGGGAGTTATTTTATCAATGATTAGAGAATAAATATGAAAGAAATGTATTGTAAAAATAGATAGTAAAGAAGAGAAATGTCAGGTTTATGTTTTATCAGTATTATTATTTAGTATTAATATAAGAATGAACGTAAGAAATAAATATGGTGTCAAGTTTGTTAAAACACAAAGAATTTTATACTCAGATGACACACTGTTTAATGTAAGATGGAGTGTTTGTATCAGGGGTGAAATGTAAAATTTGTTACTACCGGTTCTGTAGGCATGGCTTGGTGGTGGGGGGTAATGTGACTGGGTGGGCATGGCCATTTTAAAAAAAACTTTTCAAAGCATTTTTTCTGCAAATGCAAAAAAATGCTTTGAAAAGCCTCTGCCGATCAGGCAACACAGCTGGGATCGTCAGAGCCTTTTCAAAGCATTTTTTAAACCACCTCTTCCGCTGAAGAGGTTGCAGAAAAAAATGCTTTAAAAGTCTCTCTGATGATCCCAGTTGAGTTGCCTGTTCCTACATTTCATTTCTTATATTGTTTTCCAATCATTATTGTGTTAATTTTACTGTAAATATTTAATAAAGATATTTTTTAAAAAAAAGAAAGAAAAGGCTCTGACAATCCCAGCTGTGTTGCCTGATCAGCAGAGGCTTTTCAAAGCATTTTTTAACCACCTCTTTGGCGGAAGAAGTTGCAGAAAAAAATGCTTTGAAAAGCCTCTGACGATCCCAGCTGAGCCACGCGATCATCAGAGGCTTTTTTTTTACTGTTAAAACCATTTTTTCGGTGGAAGTAGTTGTAGAACAAATGTTTTTAAAAGTAAAAAAAAAAAGCCTCCGATGATCATGTGGCTCAACTGGGCATGTTGGAGGGGTGCCGCAGGGATTTTTGCTATCAGTTCTCCGAACCACCTGCTGCCATCACTACCCGATTGATAATTAGGGGACTGGAGGCTCAAACATACAATGAACAGTTGCAAGTACTCAGTATGGCTAGTCTAGTGAAGAGAAGGACATGATAGCAGTCTTCCAATATTTCAGGGGCTGCCACAGAGAGGAAGGGGTCAAGCTATTTTTCAAGGTACCCGAAGGCCAGACAAGGAATAATGGATGGAAATTGATCAAGGAGAGATTCAACCTAGAAATAAGGAGAAATTTTCTGACAGCGAGAACAATCCACCAATGGAACAGCTTGCCTTCAGAAGTTATGGATGCTTCATCACTGAAGACTTTCAAGAAGAGATTGGAGTGCTATTTGTCAGAAATGCTGCTTGAGCAGGGGGTTGGACTAGATGACCTGCAAGGTCCCTTCCAACTCTGTTAATCCACACAATGACCAAGAGAAGTGCAGGTGCCATCCAGATCACAGAAGTGATGGCCAGCGTTGTCCTGATGCAAGCCAGACCTCTGTTCAAAGAAGCAGAGTAGGGAAGGGGTGGGTGCAGGGTGACATCACATTCTCCAGCCTTTTTAAGCAATTGCTTAAATGTTGCCTGACTGTGATTAGTGAGTCAGTAAAAAGAGCGCCTCAGTAAAGAAATGTGTATTCAGGTTGTAATGTATCAAGTTTCGGTAGGAAGTTTAAAGGTAACTGCACGTTGGTGATTGGCTAGCTCCGTAGCCAGAATGTTATATAAAGGGAGCTGTTCCACTGTACCTTTTGCTGGAGTCACACCGTGAATTAAAGAGCTGTTGTTACTGAGGACCTGGCTTCTGTCTCCTCATTTACCCGACTTAACATTGGTGACGAAGGTGAGATTAAGGTAGACAAGTAGCAAACCAAAAAGAGCTAACCGTGATGAATCCAGCCCGGCGGACGAGCCTACAGTGAGAGCAAGGAAACCATGATGTCTGCTTTCACACCGCCAACGCCGTTCGACCCAGCCAGAGAGAAGTGGGGGTCGTACATGACTCAGTTCGAGTGTTTCCTTGAGGCAAACGACCTGCAAGGACTCTCCAATAACCGAAAGAGAGCTCTCTTCCTGAACCACTGTGGCCCAGAAGTCTTCGACATGGTGAGTCACTATCTGAGCCAATCCTGGTTCAGTCAGTACCGTGACAGGTCTTACAGGCCACCTTAAGAGCACACTATGCCCCGGTACCCTCCAAATTTGTGCAGAGTATGAGTTCCGGCAGTGTCTACAACAAGAGGGGGAACCGATCAGCGCTTACATGGCTCCCCTGCACAAGGCCGCTACACACTGCGAATACCGAGACCTCGATGACGCGCTCCTAGAGCAACTAATCTGCGGCATTAGAGATATTCGCCTACAAAGAAGACTTCTAGCCAAGTCGAACCTAACCCTTCATATCGCGCTTGACCTGGCAAGAGCACACGAGTCATCCACTAAGGCTGTGGAGACCCTGGAAAGACCGGCGCCATCTCAAACCACACAAAAGTCAGTTCTGGTACACAGCGAGGTGACCCAGATGGATAGCGAGGAAGAGTCAGACGAAGACGTCTTCAAAACAGAAGAGTACAGATGTAACCCGAAGGATCATCGGGAGGTCTGTGCGAGCTGTCGAGGGTCCCACCAATGGCAGACATGCCATTTCCGAGACGCCATCTGTAGACACTGCGACAGAAAGGGACATTTGGTGAGGGTGTGCCAGGCAAGCCAGCCAGCCAACCAGAAGCAAAGAACTGCGATGAGCCAACCCGAACCGCAGCAACACAAGAAAACAGACAAATACGGCCACCCGAAAAAAGGCGCGAATTTCAAAGGTCCAGAGACCTGCAGCACCAGAGTAGGCCAAGCGAGCACTGTTCCTGAAAAGAAACTACACATTGTGATGGAGATTGAAGGAAGTCCATGCAAGATGGAAATCAACACCGGCTCATCTCTATCCATCATGTCTTGGACCAGCCTGAAGACAGCAATACCTAGCCTGAAAAAGTGTCAACTATGTCCCCAGCGACTGCAGCTACGAGACTACCAAGGGAATCGCATCTCTGTAGAAGGCGTCAGCACGTTCCAAGTCGAGTTCAGCCAGCACTGGAAGAAGCTACCCCTCACCGTGGTCTGCGGATGCCTTCCGAGCCTCCTGGGCCTGGACTGGTTCAAGGCCTGGGAATGGGAGTCACCAGCATCAACTGTACGAGTGGCAGCCTACAGGACGACCTGATGCAGAAGTTCCAGGATGTGTTCGACGACAGCCTGGGCAAGTATGTGGGGAACCCTATTTCCTTTAATCTAGTCCTTAATGTATCACCCATTAGACTAAAGGCTAGAAGAGTGCCCTTCACACTAAAACCAAAGATTGATTTGGAACTGGATAAACTCATTAAATAAGGGGTCTTAGTTCCCGTAGATCACGCTAAATGGGAAACCCCGATCATGACACCTATCAAGCTAGATGGGTCAGTGCACATCTGCGCCGATTACAAATGTACAATTAACAAAGCGCTCCAACAGAGCGCCTATCCAGTTCCAATTGTACACCAACTACTCCATTCTCTGGGGCCTGGCAAGATTTTTGGAAAACTCAATCTTGCGCAGGCATACCAGCAGCTGCCGGTAGATGGCGCTACTGCTGAGGCACAGACTATTGTAACTCACAGAGGTCCCTTTAAATGCACTAGATTGCAATTCGGAGTCAGCATAGCCCCCGGCTTTTTCCAGAGCACAATGGAGCGTCTGTTGCAAGGACTTCCGGGGGTAGTCCCCTATTTTGATGATGTCCTCATTACTGCAGCAGATGAACGACAACTAGGGGACCGCCTAAGACAAGTACTAGAAAAATTCAGGAGTGCCGGCCTCTGGGTCAAAAGAAACAAATGCATGATAGCAGTATCATCTGTTGAGTTCCTGGGGTATAAGGTGGATGGAACTGGCATTCACCCCACCGAAAGCAAGATTAGGGCCATTAGAAATGTGCCAACCCCCAAAAACAAAGCGGAACTGAAAGCTTTCTTGGGTCTCCTGAATTTCTACTCAATCTTTCTGCGGGACAAGGCAACAGTAACAGAGCCCCTCCACCGGTTACTAGCTAAGAATTCACTCTGGGTTTGGGGGAAGGCTGAGGCTGCCATTTTTGCTGCAGTGCAGAGACTTTTGTCTGCAGACAGCCTCTTAATCCAGTACAACGCAACACTTCCCCTGGTATTGGTCTGTGATGCGTCCCCTTTTGGCGTCAGGGCCGTATTGAGCCACAGACTACTGAATGGGCTAGAGGTGCCCATTGCTTACTATTCCCACGCTCTGTCCAGCGCTTAGCAGAACTACAGCCAGCTGGACAGGGAGGCCCTGGCAGCCATCTCGGGAGTGAAAATGTTTCATGAATACTTGTTTGGGCGAACTTTTGAACTAGTTACTGACCATCAGCCACTTTTGGGGCTCCTGGCGGGGGACCGACCCACCCCTGCTGCATTGTCTCCGTGAATGACTAGATGGGTTATTCTACTAGCTGCATACTCTTACCGCCTTGTACACTGACCCGGCAAGACTCTGGGGCATGCAGATGCCCTCAGCCGGTGCCCACTACCAGACATTCTGGAAGATCCAACCCTGGGGATACCAGTTTTACTAATTGATGTTCTGGACTCGGGGCCTCGCACGTCTGCTGAAGTGGTGAGAGCCTCTGCTAAAGACTATGTCCTGAAAACTGTAATGAGCTGGGTTGCAAGGGGGTGGCCAGAAAAGACAGAAGGCGGGGATTTTAAATCTTTTGTAAACAAACAAACTGAACTATGCAAGGGGGGGTGCCTCTTGTGGGATGATCGTATCATTGTATCCTTATGCCTAAGGGAAAAAGTTTTAAGCATGTTGCACATGGGGCACCCCAGAATCGTAAGAATGAAAGGGCTAGCTAGAAGCTACGTCTGGTGGCCAAAAATGGACGACTACATTACAGAGTGGGTAGGGAAGTGTCGCCCCTGCCAAGAGTCCAGACCAGACCCCCCTACAGCACCGGTGAGGGAGTGGGAACGACCCCAGGGCCCCTGGTCTAGAATCCACATTGATTTTGCTGGCCCTTTCCATGGCCAAACATTCCTGGTCATCATAGATGCATATTCCAAATGGCTCAAAGTCATTTTAATGCAATCCACTAACTCTGAAGCGGTCATCAAGGTACTTAGAAAACTTTTTGCCACACACGGGTTACCCAACACCATTGTATCTGACAATGGGCCCCAGTTTACGGCCACTCAATTTGAGGGGTACCTGGCGGAGCTCGGGATCAGGCATGCCCTTTCTGCACCTTTCCATCTGGCCAGTAATGGGCTGGCTGAAAGGTTCGTAAGAACGGCCAAAGAGGCACTTTCACGGTTAGGGCCAGAGGATTGGCAGGCCCGGGTAGACAAGTTCCTGGCCGCCCAACATGCCACACCATGTACAGCCACAGGAAACAGCTCTTAATGGGCAGGAAACTGAGGTGCATCCTGGACTGCTTACACCCCAACTATTCTCCTGATGGTTTCAAGGGGACCGACAGGAAACTAAGGGAATTCCAGATAGGGACAACAGTGTTTGCCCGGAATTACACAAACAGACCCCTATGGTTGGCTGGGACAATAGTGAGAATCTCAGGTCCCAAATCCTATATTGTTGACATGGGGGACGGGAGGATCTGGCGCAGGCACATAGATCAGATTAGAAAACGAATAGCCATCGAGATGGAAAACCCAGAAATAATGCCAGTCCCTAACTCTCAAAAACTTCCAATGGCAGCTAACTCAACCCCGATGTGGTCGGAAGATTTATCTGAGGACTTCAGTGTCCAGCGCCACCTTCTCGAGAAGCCAGTTCCAGCCGAAGAGATCAACGCCCCCAAAATAATCCAGGAGGTTCCATTGGTGGAGCTGGGAGAGACGACAGGTCCCTCCGACCAGCTCGACACCACACCTCAGACTGAACTGCACAGGTCAACTAGGGTGCGGGTACACCCTAGTCACCTGCGTGATGTTGTATGTAAATATGTAAATACCAAGCCAAAGTGTTTTCTCGGAAGAGAGGGGTGTAATGTATCAAGTTTAAAGGTAACTGCACATTGGTGATTGGCTAGCTCCCTAGCCAGAATGATATATAAAGGGAGCGGTTCTACTGTATCTTTTGCTGGAGTCACACTGTGAATTAAAGAGCTGTTGTTACTGAGGACCTGGCTTTTGTCTCCCCTTTCCCCCGACTTAACACAGGTTGCTGTCACTAACATTGCATTATTTTAGTCCAAGAAAATGAATTCATCTTGTCAACTCTGCCAACTGCTGGCAGAAAGTTTCATTTCGGACTTCCGGTGGCAGCGCCGATGTTGCTGGATGCTCCCTCTCAGAGTGCCAGCCCTGCAATCTTGTAAAGTCGCCCTGACAGCGCAAATCAGCTGTCCGGTGACTGGAAAACCTTTCCCCCGGGAGAAGAGGGAAAGGAGAGTAATCGGATGGGGGTAGAGCTCCCCGAAAGCCCCTGAAATAGCTTTGGGGGCTAGGAGGGTGAGAGCTCCCCAGGAAATCCGGTGAAACTCCGAGATCCAGGGCGCTTCTGCTTTAAGCAGAAAAAAACATCGCGACCGTCTCTGCAATCTTTATTGAGATTTAAGTTGTTTCCTATGCAGACGGAGTGAAGGCAGGAGAGCAGACAATCACAAGTAACAAGCCCTTAATTCCATCCTTAAATTGTTACTTTTGGAAGTTGATTGAAGGAAGGAAGAAAATGGTGCTTGTGCTTAATAGGCCGTGAAACTGAAACTTAACTCTCGTTAAAGCTGTCCAACAATCCAGCATTGTTCAAGGTGGTTGGAGAAAAAGAAAAAGAGAAATGGCTGGCTTTATTGAAAGTCTTGAAGGTTCACTATTACAAACATCATTAAAGACACAAACACTGATCAGGGATCTCTTTAAAGAAATATTAGAATCATTTACCTCTGTGATAGTGGAGAGAATTGAAGGACTTCTTAAAAAGGATTTTATTCAAGTTCGAAACAAAGAGACAAGTGGAGATATTGTATCGGAATTTCAGTTGCTAAATAACAGTGAATTGCTGAAAGAAGAGGTGAAAGAAATCCAGTTTAATGTGCCTCTGGGAAATGGAATGGATGCTTCCCAAATTAAGAAGGAAAGGCTGGGAGGCTTGAAAGAGCGTAATCAGGAAATACTGAGTGAGATTTCCCCAAAGGCTTTGTTACAGTTAACTGAAAAATTGTCAGGAGGTGTTGGGATTCCTAATATCAGAAAGAAGATTCGAAGTGGAATTTTACAATTTTTTTACAAAAATGGACTCTCAATCGTAGTTAAGGAGATGTGTTCACTGAGAGGAACTACTTTGCGAGGAGAACAAGATGAAGGTGGAGGAATAAGACTGAAAAAGAAAGTTCGCAAAAAAGTTAGGAAAAAATGGAGATGGAAAAATTACAATCTTTTTGTTGGGGGAGGATAGTAATAGTGAAAATGTATGAGTATACCTGCATTTAGGGATATGATTTGTTTTGAAAAGTTATACTATAGTGAAAATGAATGACTTACTTATATTTAGGGATATGATTTGTCTAGAAAAGTTATGTTAAATAATGTTATGTTTGAATTGTTATGGATTATTGACCAAACCTTCACCATTGTCTTGAAGCATATTAATACTAAAGTTATATGTCAAGGAATGTTTTGTTGAAGAATCTATATAAGCTTATGGGTTAAAAATGGTGCCCAACCCCACGCACACACACCAACAGACGTTCAGGAGTTAAAGACCAAACCAGCCGGCAAAATCCTTTTCCTTATGATAACGGAACTTGGCAACAACCTAGTGGCTGCCTGCCAAGAGTTTATTATTTACAAAGAGGAGAGATAACTTCTCCCCACTTCTGATACATCAAAGGAAAGCAGCTCAATAATTAAGGAATTAAATCAAGTCCAGAGATACTCCAGCAAAGTCTTAAAGCAAAAGTCCGGCAATGCAGAATGGCATGGAAGCTTTCAGCTTTGTTCGTCACAAGGTTTGACTGGCCACCACGCTCCCTTTTATATCCTGTGGGGTGTGGTCCAGTGACTCAGCCTAATCTCGGGCACGCCCTTTCTTCTGTTGCGCGCGCTTATCTCTGAGACGCTGGCATGGGTCCAGCCAAGACTCAATACCCCCATCACTGTCCATCTGTGGCTGCGTGGACGTGCTTGGCCCTGGCCCTATCTCTTGCCCTTTGGTGGACACCGAAGGCATTGCCAGAGAGGAGGGTCCTGGAGAGGGAAGCCTTGCCAACTCCTCCCCTTCACTCTCGGAGTCCTCTCCTGACGATGACACAGTCTCCGGTAACGGAGCCACAACAGGTGCAAGGGTTGAGGGAAGGTTTTTATAATATTTTTTATAGACTTTAAATAGTGAAGATGTTATTTGATTATACGTAATGCATTTGTAGAGAACAAGATGAATAAGTTTGTATAAAGTTATTAAGCTAGGAATGTTTCCAGGCAGAATCAATATAAGTTTGTGGGGCAAAAAGTAGAAATAAGGTTTTTTACAATATATTTTATTTGAGATTGGTTAAAATATCTTGCCAATGTGTTAATATATGTAAGGGTTGGAGATGTGATGTGTTATGTATGTATCTATTTTGTGCGGGAAATTCAAATGTTCTGTGAATTGTGATTGGTTAACGGTTGCCCCTGGAAAGTATATAAAGAGGGCTGTTGCCTGTGTTCCTTTGCTGAAGTCTCACCCTGAATTAAAGAGCTGTTGTCACTAGCCAGCTTGTGCCTCTTGTTATTCCCGCGCTACAACATTGGCGACGAAGGTGGGATTGAGGCTACAAGAGGCAAATCAAAAAGAGCTCTGAGTTTCAGCCAGGGTGACTAGCGAACACGGAGACATGGCAATGTCTGCCTACGTTCCGCCAAAACCCTTCGATCCAACCCAAGAGAAGTGGGGATCGTATCTGACCAGGTTCGAGTGTTCCCTGGAAGCAAGCGAGATGCAAGGGCTCTCCGCGAACCGAAAAAGAGCCCTGTTCTTAAGCCACTGTGGGCCAGATGTATTCGAGATGGCTGAGTCCCTCTGCGAGCCAACCCCAGTCCAGACGGTCCCCTGGGATGTCCTTCAAGCAAACCTGAGAGCCCATTACGCTCCAGTTCCTTCGAAATTTGTACAGCGCTACGAGCTCCGGCAATGTGTACAAAGAGAAGGAAAACTGGTCAGCACATATGTGGCTGCCCTTCGAAAAGCCGCAACGCATTGCGACTACCGAGATCTAGATGATGCACTACTCGAGCAATTGATTTGTGGCGTTAGAGACACTCGTTTACAGAGGCGCCTTCTGGCGAAGCCAGATCTAACGTTAGCCGGCGCACTCGACCAAGCCAGAGCACACGAAGCGTCCACAAAGGCTTCTGAAGCGCTAAAATGGCCACTACCAAGCAAAGACGGTCCAAAAACAGCCCCCGTTCACAGAGAGGAGGTGCAAACCAGCACGGAGGAAGAGTCGGACGAAGACATCTTCCACACGGAAAAGAAAAAGAGCGAGCAAAGCCGCTGCCACGAGAACTGTCCTAGCTGTGGCGGGGATCACGAGAGACAATCCTGCAAATACAGAGACGCCATTTGCAGGCGTTGCGAGAAGAAAGGCCACCTAGCACGAGTTTGTAGAGCTCAATTTCCGCATAGTCGCAAGCCACGTGACTACCGCGACCAACCAGAACCGGCACGTTCAAAACAGCCAACCAAAGATGATGGCGCGAGAAAACGGCACGAGATTCAAAAGTGGGAGACCTACAGCACGAGAATCTAGGGTGAAGAATACGAAGATTTGCTCAAGAACATTGACAGACCATAGTCCAGTTTGGCTGGAATTGGAGTATGGGAAAGGGCCCAGGAGGTCCTGGAGGTTAAATGATAATTTGTTTAGGTATGAAGAAAATGCAAAACAGTGTAGAAAACTTATGAAAGAATTTTTTGTTATGAATATGCAAAAGGGCACATCTATGGAAATGGTATGGGATGCAAGTAAGGCATATATGTGAGGAATTTTGATATATTTGAATAATGAATACAGAAAGAAACGGGGGGCAAAAAGAAAAGAATTAGAAGATGAGATTAGCAAACAGGAACGGGCTTTAATAGCCATTCCAACAGATAAGAAAATCAAAGAGGCAATCAATTTATTGAAAGGTCAATTTAATATGTTAATAGCAGATCAAGTGGCAACTAATTTGCGATATGCAAAACATAATACTTTTTATAATGCCAATAAACCAGGCAGGTGGTTAGCATATTTGTTAAAAGCAAAAATCAAGGACAATAGAGAAAATAAAATATAAGGGTAAAGAGATTTATGAGCAACAACTGATTAAAAAATCTTTTTTAGAGTTTTATTCGAGGCTGTATACTGGTGATAAAATTAAAGATATAGATATAGACAGATATTTGCAGAAAGAGAATATTTATACAATTTCAAATGAGCAGAGGGATAGTTTAAATCAATTGATAACTTCCGAGGAAATTGTGTTAGCAATTAAGCAGTTGAAAGTGGGTAAAGCTCCTGGGATGGACGGTTTGACAGCTATTTATTATAAAACTCTACAGGAGGAAATGGTAGAACCATTGAAAGAATTATTTAACAATATACAACAGGGAGGAGAGGTACCTCCAACTTGGAAGACAGCATTTATCTCGTTGATCCCAAAAGAAGGGCATGATGATACAGATCCTAAAAATTATAGGCCGATTTCATTATTAAATACAGACTATAAGATATTTGCTAAAATTTTGGTAAATAGATTAATGATAGTCATGCAGCAAATGATTCACCATGATCACCTTTCTGGACCGGGACGCCCTGCGCATGGTCACTTACACCCTTGTTACCTCCTGGTTGGACTATTGTAATTGTTGTGGCCCCGCCCTCTGAGCCTGTCCCATCGGAGGAAGAAAGCTCCGAGCATGAGGAAGAGGAGTCAGCCAGGCCTCCCTCTCCAGGCCCCTCCCCTCTGGCATTGTCTCAGGTGCCGGCCGAGGGAGAGGAGATCAGTAGGGAGACAGGTGGCTCGGATCAGAGTGACGAAGAAACATCATTCCTGGACGCACGCCTCCGAAGGCGTGATAAACGATTGCAGCAGCTTAGGAGGCATGCTAGGGATTAGAACTGAGTCACTGGACCACACCCCAGAGACTATATAATAGAGGGTGGTGGTCAGGGATCCTTGTGACGAACAAAGCAAACCTTGAATAGTCACTAAAGCCTCGTCTGGAATTGCTGAGAGAAAGATTTCTTTTCGGACATTTGGACTCTTGAGTATTTATCTTTCTGTTTTACTGTGAAAATAAAGGCACTTGGCAGACGGTGTGTCTATCGCTGCCAAGTGGGAGATAAAGAAACTGGGTGCGTTCCAAAGTGTTTCCTTAACCCTCGGCTGGCTGTGTTTGTGTGTGTGTGTGTACGGGGACAGATCAGTAATGCTCTCTACATGGGGCTCCCCTTGAAGAGCACTCGGAGGCTCCAACTGGTCCAGAATGCGGCCACGCGGGTGGTTATGGGCGCAACTCGTTGTGCCCACGTGACACCCCTCTTGCGCGAGCTGCACTGGCTCCCAGTGGTCTTCCGGGTGCGATTCAAGGTGTTGGTTACCACCTTTAAAGCGCTCCATGGCATAGGACCCGGGTACCTTCGAGACCATCTTCTGCCACTAATAGCCTCCCACTGGCCAGTCCGCTCCCACAGAGAGGGTCTCCTCAGGGTGCCATCGGCCAAGTTATGTCGGCTGGCAACACCCAGGGGGAGGGCCTTCTCTGTGGGAGCCCCAGCCCTGTGGAATGAACTGCCCCCGGAAATACATAAGATCTCCGACCTCCAGGTGTTTTGCTGCGCACTGAAGACCATGTTGTTCCGCCAGGCTGGCCTATCAACATAATAATTTTAAATTGGGATATTTTAAATTTCTGGGGTTTTAAATTGAGCCAAATCTATTTAATCATTTTAAGTTTTAACTGCTGTTTTGTCTTGTGTTTTTAAATAGGCTGTACACCGCCCTGAGTCCTTCGGGAGAAGGGCGGTATAGAAATAAAATTATTATTATTATTATTATTATTATTATTATTATTATTATTATTATTATTATTATTATTATTATTATTATTATCAAACTGGTTTTATAAATGGTAGACAAATGAAGAGTAATGTAAGGCAAATTGTTAATTTATTAGTTGCAGCAGGAGGGTCGCGAAAGGAAATTTAACCGGGAAGCAGGGGGATGACAGGAAGGGCTGTGAAATTGAAATAATGAGTGGGAGGGGCAGGTATGACGGATGCAGGGGGCCATATCAAGTGTCGGGGGTGCGCATACGCTGTTTACGAGCAATTGCGCACTCCGGCCCCCGATGCGTGACTCGTGTCCTGGGTTGTGTAGAGTCTCAGGCCCTGGGTCCGCGGCTGATGTTGTGTAATGCCAGGTCGGTGGTTAATAAAGCCCCCCTCATTTGTGATCTTATTTCGGAGGGGGGTGCGGACCTGGCAGGTATTACGGAGACCTGGTTGGGCCAGGAGGGGGGGGTCCCCCTTGTTGAGATGTGCCCACCAGGTTTCCGTGCATTTCATCAGCCAAGGGCCCAGGGGAGGGGTGGGGGAGTGGCGGTGATTGTTAGGGAAAGTCTTTGTCCGAGGGAGACCACTGTTCCTCAGATAGCCGGATGTGAGTCCCTCTGTGTGAAGTGGGGCCGTGGGGTGCAGATGGGTTTGCTGACTACGTACCTGGCTCCCTGCCACGTGGCAGCGACCCTGCCCGAGCTACTCGACGTCATTGCCGGGGTGGCGGTTGATACCCCCAGACTTATTGTCATGGGGGATTTCAACCTTCCATCCGCGGGTGAGGCGTCAGAGGCGGCTCGGGAGTTCATGGCTTCCATGACGGCCATGGACCTGACCCAGTTAGTTCAAGGCCCCACTCACATAGGGGGACACACTCTGGACCTGATTTTTGTCTCTGGTCAGTGGTTGAATGATCTTGGTAGAGGGGACCTAGATATTAAACCCTTGTCATGGACAGATCATTCGCTCCTCCAACTAGACTTTCCTACCGCCGCCCCCCGCCGCAGGGAGACGGAGCCAACTAGATGGTTCCGTCCCAGGCGCCTGATGGAACCCGAAAGGTTCCTGACGGAGCTTGGGCCGTGCCCTGAGACCCTAACACACGACTCGACTGAAGAGCTGGTGGCCGCCTGGGAAAGGGCGGCCGCTGGAGCTTTGGACCGCGTCGTGCCTTTGCGGCCTCTGACCCGATGCCGATCTCAACTGGCTCCTTGGTTTTCTGAGGAGCTGAGAGAGATGAAGCGTCGGAAAAGACGCCTAGAGAGCATTTGGAGGACTAGCCAATCCGATTCCGACCGGACACAGGTGAGGTCTTATATCAAGACCTACCTAGTGGCGATAAAAGCGGCAAAGTCTAACCACTTTTCCGCTCTTATCGCATCTGCAGAGAACCGCCCAGCCGCCTTGTTTAGGGTGACCCACTCCCTCCTCCGGGGGGGAGTGCGGGAAGATCCCTTGCAGGGTCGTGCTGAGGATTTTGTGCAATTCCTGCACGATAAAGTCGCTCGGATTCGGGATGGCTTGGACTCCGACTGGATGAGTCCACGGGAGGAGACGAGGGCAGGTCTTGAGAATGTTACCTGGGAGGAGTTTGATCCTGTGACTCCCGAGGATGTGGACAGGGTTCTGGGTAAGATTAGTGCCGCCACGTGTTTATTGGACCCGTGTCCCTCCTGGTTGGTGCTGGCCTCCCAGGAGGTTACACGAGGCTGGCTCCAGGGGATTATAAGTGCTTCTCTGAGTGAGGGTGCCTTTCCTGCCGCCTTGAAAGAGGCGGTAGTGAGGCCCCTCCTCAAGAAGCCTTCCCTGGACCCGGCTGAATTAGCCAACTATCGTCCAGTCTCCAACCTTCGTTTTGTGGCGAAGGTTGTTGAGAGCGTGGTGGCACGACAACTTCCCCGGCACCTGGATGAAGCTATCTATCTAGACCCGTACCAGTCGGGCTTCAGGCAGGGGTACAGCACTGAAACGGCATTGGTCGCGTTGGTGGATGATCTCTGGAGGGCTCGGGACAGGGGCTGCTCCTCTGTCCTAGTCCTATTAGACCTCTCGGCGGCTTTTGATACCATCGATCATGGTATCATGCTGCAGCGGTTGAGGGGGTTAGGAATAGGGGGCACCGTTTTGCGGTGGTTCTCCTCCTTCCTCTCTGACCGCTCGCAGTTTGTGTTGGCAGGGGGACAGAGGTCGACCTCGAGGCATCTCGCATGGGGAGTGCCGCAAGGGTCGGTCCTCTCGCCTCTCCTGTTCAACATTTATGTGAAGCCGCTGGGTGAGATCATCCGTGGTTTCGGGGTGAAGTGTCATCTGTACGCTGATGATACTCAGCTGTACATCTCCACCCCAGACCACCCCAACGATGCCCTTGATGTGATGTCCCGCTGCCTGGAGGCCGTGCGGGCCTGGATGGGGAGGAACAGGCTCAGACTCAACCCCTCCAAGACCGAGTGGCTGTGGCTTCCGGCGCCCCGATATAGTCAGCAGGTGCCATCGCTGACTATTGGGGGTGAATCTTTGCCCCCCACAGAGAGGGCTCGCAATCTGGGTGTCCTCCTGGACGCACGGCTGTCTTTAGAAGAGCACATGACGGCCGTGGCCAGGGGGGCCTTTTATCAGGTTCGCCTGATTCGCCAGTTGCAGCCCTTTCTGGATCGGGACGCCTTGCGCACGGTCACTCACGCCCTTGTCACCTCCCGGTTGGACTATTGTAATGCTCTCTACATGGGGCTCCCCTTGAAGAGCACTCGGAGGCTCCAACTGGTCCAGAATGCGGCCGCGCGGGTGGTTATGGGTGCAACTCGTTGCGCCCACGTGACACCCCTCCTGCGCGAGCTGCACTGGCTCCCAGTGGTCTTCCGGGTGCGATTCAAGGTGTTGGTTACCACCTTTAAAGCGCTCCATGGCATAGGACCCGGGTACCTTCGAGACCGACTTCTGCCACCAATAGCCTCCCACCGACCAGTCCGCTCCCACAGAGAGGGTCTCCTCCGGGTGCCATCAGCCAAGTTATGTCGGCTGGCGACACCCAGGGGGAGGGCCTTCTCTGTGGGAGCCCCAGCCCTGTGGAATGAACTGCCCCCCGAAATACGAGGGATTTCCGACCTCCGGGTGTTTCGCTGCGCTCTGAAGACCCTGTTGTTCCGCCAGGCAGGGCTATTAACATAACGTTTTAAATTGGGGTATTTTAAATTTCTGGGATTTTAATTGGAGCCTAATTATTTAATGATTTTAAATTTTAAATTGTTGTTGTGTTTTTTGTGTTTTTAAATAGGCTGTACACCGCCCTGAGTCCTTCGGGAGAAGGGCGGTATAGAAATAAAATTATTATTATTATTATTATTATTATTATTATTATTATTATTATTATTATTATTATTATTATTATTAGAATATCTGGGAAGGAACAACCAGGTCCCTGCAGTGCTAGTGTTTTTGGATGCTGAGAAAGCCTTTGATAGATTGAATTGGCCATTTTTACTAAAATTAATAGAAAGGATGCAATTTGGAGAACAATTTGTACAATCTATTAAGGCAATATATCAAAAACAAACAGCGCAAATAATAGTTAATGGTGGTTTAACAGATGCTTTTAACATAGAAAAAGGAACAAAGCAAGGTTGTCCCTTGTCTCCGTTATTGTTTGTTTTGACGCTGGAAATTTTATTAAACAAGATACGCGAGATGAATACAATAAAGGGAATTAAAATTAGACAGCATGAGTACAAGTTACAAGCATTTGCGGATGACCTGGTTGTTACCTTAACCCAACCGGTACAATCGATTACAGCCTTGATGGATATAACCTGCTTATATGGACAAATATCTGGTTTTAAAATAAATGCAGCTAAAACAAAAATAATAGCTAAAAATATGGTTAGGAGCCAAAAAGAAGAGATAGAAAGGTTAACAGGATTTGAAGTAGTTAAGAAGATTGAATATCTGGGGGTTTATATTATGACTGCAAATATGAAATTATATCAGTACAACTATGAACCATTATGGCACAAAATACAAAGAGATGGACAACTGGAAAAAACTACAACTGTCTTTGCTGGGAAGGATAGCCGCTGTAAAAATGAATATTTTACCAAAATTTTTATTTCTTTTTCAAATGATACCTATACTTTAAAAAGATGAAAACTTGAAGGAATGGCAGAAAGGCATAAATAAATTTGTGTGGGCAGGTGTTGTGTATGTATCTATTTTGTGCGGGAAATTCAAATGTATAGTGAATCCTGATTGGTTCTGGGTTGCCTCTGAAAAGTATATAATGAGGGCTGTTGCCTGTGAGTTTTTGCTAAAGTCTCACCCTGTATTAAAGAGCTGTTGTTACTAGCCTGCTTGTGCCTCTTGTTATTCCCACGCTACAACATTGGCAACGAAGGTGGGATAGAGGCCACAAGAGGCGAACCAAAAAGAGCTTGTAGTTTCAGCCAGGGTGACTGGCGAACACGGAGACGTGGCATGTCTGCCTACATTCCGCCAAAACCCTTTGACCCGACCCGAGAGAAGTGGGGATCGTATCTAACAAGGTTTGAGTGCTCCTTGGAAGCGGGCGAAATGCAAGGGCTCTCCGCGAACAGAAAACGGGCTCTGTTTTTAAGCCACTGCGGGCCGGACGTATTCGAGATGGCCGAGTCCCTCTGCAAGCCAACCCCAGTCCAGACGGTCCCCTGGGACGTCCTTCAAGCCAACCTGAAGGCTCACTACGCTCCTGTTCCGTCCAAATTCGTTCAGCACTACGAGCTCCGGCAAAGAGTTCAAAAAGAAGGAGAGCCGGTCAGCGCTTATGTGGCCGCGCTTCGAAAAGCCGCCACGCATTGTGACTACAGAGACTTAGACGATGCATTGCTTGAACAACTGATTTGCGGGGTTCATGATACCCGGCTACAAAGGCGTCTTCTAGCCAAGCCAGACCTAACGCTAGCCAGCGCGCTAGACGAAGCCCGAGCACACGAGGCATCAACGAAAGCGTCAGAAGCGCTGCAGCGTCCGAGTTCAAGCAAGGATGGGCTGAAAACAGCCCCCGTCCACAGAGAAGAGGTGCGAACCAGTACAGAGGAAGAGTCGGACGAGGACGTCTTCCATACTGAAAAGAGATCGAATGAACAAAGCTGCCGCCACGAGAACTGCCCCAGCTGTGGCGGGGATCATGAGAGACAAGCGTGTAAATACAGAGAAGCCATCTGCAGGCGTTGCAGTAGAAAAGGCCACCTAGCACGAGTTTGCAGAGCTCAACTTCCACATAGTCAAAAACCACGTGACTACCGTGACCAACCAGAATCGGCGCGTTCAAAACAGCCAATCAAAGATGACGGCGCGAGAAAACGGCGCGAACCTCAAAAGCGGGAAACCTACAGCACGACAATCGGCCAAGCCAGCACACCCGACGACGAGAAAGTCTACATGAAAGTAGAGATCGATGGCAAATCGTGTGAGATGGAGATCGACACCAGGTCTACATTATTGATCATGTCCTGGTCAACACTCAAGGCACTTCTGCCCAAGCTTCAGAAAAGCCAGCTATCCCGACAGAAAATCCGCCTACTCGACTACCAGGGAAACCGAGTTCCCGTGGAAGGCGTGGGCACGTTCCGGGTCACCTACGGCGAGTTCCAGAAAGAGCTGCCCCTGGCCGTCATCAGCAAGCCCTTTCCAAGTCTACTGGGCATGAAATGGTTCCGAGCCCTCGGCATGGGCTTCACGGGCGTCCACAATATCAACGGATCATCACTGAAAGAAACACTGCTTCACGAGTTTCGGGACGTTTTCAAAGAAACTCTAGGCAAGTACGTGGGGACCCCTATTTCCTTCAATTTAGACCCCAACGTAGCGCCAATTAGACTGAAGGCAAGGCGAGTTCCCTTTGCCTTAAAACCCAAAATCGATGCGGAGCTCGACAAGCTCATAAAACAAGGGGTGCTAGTTCCCGTAGATCACGCTAAGTGGGAAACTCCGATAGTTACCCCAGTTAAAGCAGATGGCTCAATTAGAATTTGCGCCTATAAGTGTTCGATTAACAAGGCATTGCAGCAGAGCGCCTATCCGGTTCCTATAGTCCACCATCTACTACACTCCCTGGGCCCTGGCAAGCTATTCGCGAAGCTAGACCTTGCGCAGGCATACCAGCAACTGCCAGTAGATGATGCTACGGCAGAATCACAGACAATAGTAACCCACAGAGGTGCTTTTAAATGCACCAGGCTTCAGTTTGGGGTCAGCATCGCCCCAGGACTTTTCCAAAGTACCATGGAGCGCCTCCTACAGGGCCTCCCAGGTGTCGTCCCATATTTCAACGATGTTTTGATTAGTGGCCAGGACGAAGTACAGTTGGCCCAAAGGGTTAGACAAGTCCTAACCAGATTCAGAGAAGCGGGACTTAAACTCAAACGTAACAAATGCAGGATAGCTGTGCCATCAGTGGAATTCTTAGGCTACAGAATCGACGGCTCGGGCATTCACCCCACAGAAAGCAAAGTGAGGGCCATCCAAGGCGCACCCACCCCCAAGTCAAAAGCTGAGCTGCAGGCCTTCCTGGGCCTATTCAATTTCTATACGATGTTTTTGAAACAGAAAGCCACCATTGCGGAGCCTCTGCACAGGCTCCTCGGAAAAAACGTTCCGTGGGTTTGGGGCAAGCGAGAAGTGACTGCTTTCAATGCAGTAAAGAGACTTTTGTCCGAGGACAGCTTTCTCATTCAGTACAATGCTGAACTACCTCTGGTGTTAGTCTGTGACGCTTCCCCCTTTGGCGTCGGCGCAGTTTTAGGCCATAGACTACCGAATGGGTTAGAGGCGCCCATCGCCTATTACTCTCATACCCTGTCTAGTGCTGAAAGGAACTATAGCCAGCTAGATAGGGAGGCGCTAGCGGCTGTAGCGGGGGTCAAAAAATTTCACGAATATTTGTTTGGCCGCACGTTTGAACTGATTACAGATCACCAGCCTCTTTTGGGACTTTTGGCTGGAGATAAACCAACCCCGGCGGCTCTCTCTCCCCGGATGACCAGATGGTCCATCTTCTTGGCCGCATACTCGTATAAACTGCTCCACCGGCCGGGCAAAACTTTAGGACATGCTGATGCCCTCAGCCGATGTCCTTTATGTCTATTGGACAACCCGACCCCGGAAGCCCCGGTTTTATTGCTTGACATTGTTTCCCCGGGCCCCATTTCTTTGAGCGAGGTGGCGAGGGTTTCTGCCAGAGACTCTGTTTTGCGCACAGTAATGGGCTGGGTAATGAGGGGTTGGCCTACCAAGGTGGACAGTGGTGACTTCCAATTGTATTTCAACAAGAAAAATGAACTGTCAATGTTGGGGGGTTGTTTGTTGTGGGGTGACAGGGTGGTCATTCCTTCGTGTTTAAGGCACAGGGTTCTAGAAATGCTGCATGTAGGGCACCCTGGGGTTGTTCGCATGAAAGGTTTGGCTCGGAGCTATGTTTGGTGGCCACATCTAGACCAAGATGTCACTGAGTGGGTGGGGAAGTGTAGGCCCTGCCAGGAGTCCCGCCCTGATCCCCCCATAGCGCCTGTTCGGGAGTGGGAAAAACCAAAGGGACCGTGGGGGAGGATTCACATAGATTTCGCTGGCCCATTCCATGGCCAGAACTTTCTAATTATTGTTGATGCATATTCCAAGTGGCTCGAAATCGCCCTAATGCCATCGACCACTTCTGAGGCCGTAATCAAAGTACTCAGAAAACTATTCACAACACACGCGTTGCCGGACACTCTAGTGTCCGACAATGGGCCCCAATTCACGGAAACTCAATTCGAAGGCTACCTAGCCGAGTTAGGCATTAGACATGCACTATCCGCTCCTTTTCATCCGGCTTCTAATGGCCTTGCTGAACAATTTGTAAGAACGGCCAAAGAAGCCCTATCCTGACTCGATGCAGGGGACTGGCAGGCTAGGATAGACGAGTTCCTAGCAGTACAGCATGCTACCCCTTGCCCCACTTCGGGCCGCAGCCCAGCCGAACTTCTAATGGGCCGAAAACTACGATGCATTCTAGACAGACTGCATCCTAACTACTCCTCTGATAGTTTTACCGGGGAAGGGGGAGGACTCAGACACTTTGAAGTAGGCTCACTAGTCTTTGCTAGAAGTTACACCAATGGCCCATTATGGGTAGAGGAAACCATCGTAGAAATTACAGGTCCAAAGTCTTACACAGTAGATATTGGGCATGGCAAGATCTGGAGGAGACATATAGATCAATTGCGAAAACGTTTACCAAACGAAACACCATGTCCTAACTACCCAAGTCTTTCCGAAACAGCTATCTCAAGCCCGAGTAAGCTGGAATACTTATTTGGCAACCCTGAGTTCCAGCGCCGCCCCAGCGAGCCACCACTCCCAGCCGGAGATCGCCACACCTCCGGAGAAATCCAGGAGGTTCCATTGGCAGAGCCGGGAGAGACGGGAGGTCCCTCTGACCGGCTCGATGCCTCGCCAACAACTGAACTGCACAGGTCAACCAGGATTAAGACACGCCCTGGTCACCTGCGTGATTTTGTATGTAAATATGTAAATAGATAGAATAAGTGCCTTCTGGGAAGGGAGGGGTGTTGTGTATGTATCTATTTTGTGCGGGAAATTCAAATGTATAGTGAATCCTGATTGGTTCTGGGTTGCCTCTGAAAAGTATATAAAGAGGGCTGTTGCCTGTGAGTTTTTGCTGAAGTCTCACCCTGTATTAAAGAGCAGTTGTTACTAGCCTGCTTGTGCCTTTCGTTATTCCCACGCAATAACAGCAGGGAAGAAACCACGAGTTAAACAAAAGATATTGCAAGATACTCGTGAAAGAGGTGGCCTTAAGATGCCCAATTTAAGACTGTACTATGAAGCCGCTGCCCTCTCAGCAATCACAGACTGGATAAACCTAACGGAGGAAGAGATATTGAATATTGAAGGATATGGTTTGGTATATGGCTGGCATGCTTACTTAGTGTATGACAAGAAAGTAGATAAGACTTTTAAAAGTCATATATTAAGAAATGCTCTATTGCATGTCTGGAAAAAGTATAAATATAAATTAAGTGATAGGTTACCAATATGGACAGCACCCAGACACGCGATAGAGAACATAAATTTAGAGCAAAAGCAAGATAAGATTACATATAAGGAACTCCTCTATAAGGAAGGAGTCAGATTACAATCTATGGAGCAATTAAGAGAAGAAGGGATTATTAAGATTTGGTTTCAGTATGGACAGTTGCTGGAGAGAAGACCAAAAAACTGGTATTTTGCAGCAGGATGAGAATTTGATAAAGCAAATAAGAGATAAAGGTCAAATGCATATAAAAAGGTTGTATAATGCATTAGTGGAAATAGATTCAGAAACAGATTTAGTTAAGGACTGTATGATAAAATGGGCACAAAATGTAGGTGAACCAATAACGATGGAAACATGGGAAAAGATATGGGTTAGAAATGTAAGATTTACACAAGCACAAAATCTAAGGGAGAATTTTTACAAGATGTTTTATAGATGGCATTTAGATCCAAAAAAACTAGCTTGTATGTATCCAAACTTACAACCCAAGTGTTGGCGATGTGAGTGTGAAGATGCTACATATTTTCATATATGGTGGACATGCAAAAAAATTAAGGCTTTTTGGATAAAAATATGGTGGATTATTCAAAACATTTTGAAGAAAAAAATTAAATTTACACCACAGTTCTTTCTGTTGGGAATAATTACGGATTGTACTGTAATAGAGACTAAGCTGGTTTTGAACTTAATAACAGCTGCCAGGTTACTGGTGGCACAGTACTGGAAGAAGGAAGATCCACCCACCATTGAGGAATGGACATTAAAAGTTGTGCATTTCGCAGAAATGGCAAAAATTTCATCATATCTTAAAGACCATTCAAATTATTATTATTATTATTATTATTATTATTATTATTATTATTATTATTTAAATTTCTATACCGCCCTTCTCCAAAATAGGACTCAGGGCGGTGAACAGCCAAAGTAAAAAACAATACATACAAAATTTAAAAGCAGTTTAAAATAATTAAATATTTTGGCCGTAAATTAAAACAACCCAATTTAAAATCAATTTAAAATTAACTCAAGCCAGCCCAGCTAGTTGAAATAAATGGGTTTTCAGGGCCCGACGAAAAATCCGGAGGTCTGTTATTGTATGTATCTCTGGGGGGAGGTTGTTCCAGAGGGTGGGTGCTGCCACAGAGAAGGCTCTCCCCCTGGGAGTCGTCAGCCGACATTGTCTGGCGGACGGCACCCTGAGGAAGCCCACTCTGTGTGAGCGTACTGGCCGGTGGGAAGCTATTGGTGGCAGAAGGTGGTCTCGTAAGTACCCCGGCCCTAAGCCATGGAGCGCTTTAAAGGTGGTCACCAACACCTTGAAGCGCACCCGGAAGACCACCGGGAGCCAGTGCAGCTCGCGCAGGAGAGGTGTTACATGGGAGCGCCTCGTCGCCCCCATAATCCCCCGCGCGGCCGCGTTCTGGACCAGCTGGAGCCTCCGGGTGCACCCCAGGGGGAGCCCCATGTAGAGACCGTTGCAGTAGTCCAGGCGGGAAGTGACGAGTGCCTGAGTGACTGTGCGTAGGGAGTCCCGATCTAGAAAGGGGTGTAACTGGCATATCAGGCGGACCTGATAAAAAGCCCCCCTGGCCACGGCCGTCAAATGATCTTCTAACGACAGCCGTGCGTCCAGGAGGACGCCCAAGTTATGAGCCCTCTCCGTGGGGGCGAGTGATTCGCCCCCAATAGCCAGCAATGGCGTCAGCTGGCTATATCGGGACGCCGGAAGCCACAGCCACTCGGTCTTGGAGGGGTTGAGTCGGAGCCTGTTTCTCCCCATCCAGGCCCGCACGGCCTCCAGGCACTGGGACATCACTTCAAGGGCATCGTTGGGGTGGCCTGGGGTGGAGATGTACAGCTGGGTGTCATCAGCGTACTGATGGAACTCCACCCTGAAGCCACGGATGATCTCACCCAGCGGCTTTACATAAATGTTGAACAGAAGGGGCAAGAGGACCGACCCTTGTGGCACCCCACAAGCAAGGTGCCTCGGGGTCGACCGCTGCCCCCCTGTCAACACAGATTGCGACCGGTCAGAGAGGTAGGAGGAGAACCACCACAGAATGGTACCCCCAACCCCACCAACCGGTGCAACATGATACCATGGTCGATGGTATCAAAAGCCGCTGAGAGGTCTAACAGGACCAGGATAGAGGAGCAGCCCCTATCCCAAGCCCTCCAGAGATCATCCACCAACGCGACCAATGCCATTTCCATGCTGTGCCCAGGTCGGAAGCCGGACTGGAGCGGGTCTAGATAGACAGCTTCATCCAGGTACCGGGGAAGCTGTTGCGCCACCACACTCTCAACAACCTTCGCAACAAAGCGAAGGTTGGAGACTGGACGATAATTAGCCAAAACAGCCGGATCCAGAGAGGGCTTCTTGAGGAGGGGCCTCACAACCGCTTCTTTCAAAGCGGCCGGCAGGACCCCCTCACTCAAAGAAGCGTTAACAATCTTCTGGAGCCAGCCTCGTGTCACCTCCCGGGAAGCCAGTACCAACCAGGAGGGGCACGGGTCCAATAAACATGTGGTTGCGTTCAGCCGTCCCAGGACCCTGTCCATGTCCTCGGGAGCCACAGGATCGAACTCCCCCCAGGTAACACTCTCAAGACCTGCCTCAGTCATCCCGTCCGGACATACCCAGTCAGAGGCCAGCCCTTCCCGAATCTGAGCGATTTTGTCATACAGATACTGCACAAAGTCCTCAGCTCGGCCCTGCAAGGGGTCATCCCACACTTCCAGATGGAGGAGGGAGCGGGTCACCCTAAACAGGGCAGCCGGGCGATTATCTGATGACGCAATAAGAGCGGCAAAACAGCTAGATTTCGCCGCTTTTATCACCACTAGGTAGGTCTTAATATGAGACCTCACCAGTGTTCGGTCGGATTCGGAGCAGCTGGTCCTCCAACTACTCTCCAGGCGTCTTTTCTGGCGCTTCATCTCCCTAAGCTCCTCGGAGAACCAAGGAGCTAGGTGAGTTCGGTGCCGGGTCAGAGGCCACAAAGGCACAACACGGTCCAAGGCCCCGGCAGCCGCACTATCCCAGGCGGCCACCAGGTCTTCAGCCGAGTCATGAGCCAGAATCTCAGGAAATGGCCCAAGCTCCATCTGGAACCTATCAGGGTCCATCAGGCACCTGGGGTGGAACCACCTGGTCGGTCCCACCTCCCTGCGGCGGGGTGCAGCGGTTAGACAGTCCAGTCGAAGGAGCAAGTGGTCAGACCATGACAAGGGTTCGATGGCTATATCCCCTATATCAAGGCTGTTGTCGCTAGCCTGCTTGTGCCTCTCGTTATTCCCGCACTACAACATGATGGTTAATTGTAACTGGGCTCTGATTGTGTAATGCTGGAAGAAAGAAGACTTGCTTATTATTGAAGAACGGATGAGAAAGAAGTTGGATTGACTACTTTTAAATAATAATTGGTTTAAATAGTTATATTTAGATATGAACAAGGGGAGTTAAAGTTTTTTTTTCTTTCATTCATATATATATATATATGTTTGTTAGATGCTATATCCTATATTTGCTCTGGGAAGTGGGTGGGGAGGGCTGGGGTAGGAGGGGGGAGGAGGGAAGGGAAAACATGTGTAAAGAATCTGGAGAGGTTTTTGGAGTTTACGTAATTGTTTCTTTTTAAAGAGGTTGTTAATTTGCAAATGTGATTGTACAATTCATATATGGAAAGATGGCAAACGGTTTATGTTTTTCTTGTAAAAATGTTTTTTGTCTTGTAAAACTTTTTAATAAAAAAAAAAAGAAAGTTTCATTTCTATAACATCTCACATGGTTTTCAGGACTTAGTGAGGCAAGGGACTAGATGACCTACAAGGTCCCTTCCAACTCTGTTAATCTGTTAAAAGGGGAAATTTATATAATCTGATGGCAGCAGAGGCCAAATATTTCCAAAATCTGTGGGTGTTAACAGAAGCTAGGCAGTGTCTGATCCTTTAATTGGTCATTGTATCTACTGGTGGGTTATTTATTTAACCCAAAAGCTCCAACTTTGCAGAGAAAGCAAAATTAATAGATTAAGTAGAAACCTGCATGGTAAAGTTTAACTTTAATTAAATGGGGCCAACTGCTAATTTCTGCAGTAAGAGACTTCTTTGAGAGCAGCCCATGTGCCTTCCAGTTACAGGAAATTAGTTCCTGCTCACTCCTTAGCTAAGAGATGGCTAGCTTCCTCTCCGATCTGGTGAGTACTGGGCTACCTGTCATTTACCACCACCACCCCATACCCAGACACATCCAGAGAAGAAAAACTCTGGGTGCCGAAACTCACTGGGAGTCTCCTTGCTCCCAGCTATAGCTCCTTGCTATTCAGTTGATAGCCCACCTTTCCTTTAGGATTTGTGAAGGGAATTACCAGGGACACTGGTAATTCCAGAGTGAGTGAGAGAGGGAGGGAGGCATTCCCTCCCCAAACACCTACCACTTTTTGGAAGCTCTGCCCCAATTTCCAGGGAAGGGGGAGTGCCGTAAAAGAAGCACAGGAGAGGATGCTGAGCGCCAGCTGGAGCTGGGGAGAAGGCTTGGGATGGGAGTAGTCTAAAAGATAAGAGGTGGGATTCAGTGATAGGGTTCCTCATTGCGCTGGAACATTATGGCATTTTGTGTTCCGAGTACACATGTCTGTCAAGAGGTGAATCCCAGTTAAATTCAAAATTCAACATTAAATTCAAGTACAGTGACTGTGAGGCTGCCCCATAAGCAGGAGGTGAGTGGACATATTCTCGGTCTCTAGGTGATGCAGTACCTCTGCTTTTTATCATGCATGATCATTAAATACTGTGCTAATGGCATGGCCTGAGTTCTCCCTCCTGTCCTGGATTGCCAGTAGTCTAAAATAATAATAATAAATAATAATAATTTTATTTCTATACCGCCCTTCTCCCGAAGGACTCAGGGCGGTGTACAGCCAATTTAAAAACACAAGACACAACAATAATTAAAAATTAAAATAATTAAATAGATTTGGCCGATTTAAAACCCCCAAAATTAAAATACCCCAATTTAAAATTATTATATTGACAGCCCTGCCTGGCGGAACAACAGGGTCTAAAAGACAAGAGGTGGGATTCTTCCTTGGAGAGGGCCACTTCTGCCAGGTCCCTTGGGGCAATGCCAGAGTTGAGCCTTCTTTTGGCTTCAGCTGCAAAAAAACTCTTCACCTAATGCCAGAAGCTTTTAAATATACCTAGAGTAGTCTTCAACAGGCTGTTTTACGTTGTTTTCAACTTGTCTTTAATTAGCTGGCCTGTTTTAAAGATAAAGGCACAATAGCAAGTTTATTTAAAGATGGACTTGCTATCTCAGTAAGGTTGCCAGGAGGTGAAGGGCCTGAACTCTGGGGCCAGAGATTAGAGCAGAAGTAGCTTGCGGGGGTGGGGGGGGACGGCAGTGAGAGAGGGTGAGTCATTGCCCCCCCCCCCGACCTCAAGGCAAGGTGCCACAGACTGCCTGAAAAGCATGGACGGAAGAAAGGGCAGCCTGCCTCGAGTGCCTCTTCTGACTAACTCCAGGGCATCCTTCTGTAGCTTCATGTTCAGATCCAGCTTGAAAATAAATTGTGGAAACAAAAACATTTTATGGGAAGGACAGGTCCATGTTAGGTGGGAGGAAGAGGGGGGGCAGCGGCACTTGAATCGGCTTAGTACTTTTTCTCTAAAATGTTCTACATCAAAGACAGAATATAAAGTCAGAAACAGCAACAACTGGTATGTTCTTTCTTTTTTATCATTCAACAGTCATTAAGAAGGAAGACTTGGCCATTAGATAATTCCTGATTTGATGGCTATACCAAAGACATCAAGAAATGGAGCAATGGGATGGGGGGGGGGCTGGGAGAAGCCATCAGCAGGGAGGGAAGGGGGCAGGGGGAGGAATTGTGCTGGTGGGTTCCAGAATAGAAGGATGCCCAAATCAACCTTCTCCTTCAGAGCCCCATTTCAAGCCCAAGATACAGGCCAAATTCAAAGAGTTGGTCCGGAGAAAGTCTCTCCAACTCTGAACATCTGCTGGAACCCAAAAGCTTATCCAAGGAGACAATAAATAGTTTTGCTAAGAAATTCTGTGTGCTTGTACCTTTGCTTTCGTGCATTCTCTTTTCTCAATAAACTCCCTTTTCATATTTAAACTTTATTAGTTTAATGCAGAGTTTCCATTAAAACATCCCTTATGTGCAGAATTAGAGTTACCTAGCTACTCATTAATCAGAGTCTGATAGCATCCTCTCAGACTAACATGTTTGATTAAAAGGCAAGCAACACAATATCATTAATAGGAGAAGGGCAAGCACACCTCCTTGTTTCACCCCTTTAGAGATATTGAAGTTATCTGTCAGGTATACCATGCAAGACTGGTGGCCCACAGGATGGATGCGTCATGTGCAGGCCATACACCCCCAAGCTCCACGAAGGGAAAAAAACACTGTGATACATCATGTGATGGCAATGTGACGCGGCGAGTTTGACACTCATGCCTAGAGTAAATCTAATCTGAATTTGATTATTTGTATATAATGCCATGATTAAATCAATTACTTTTTTTTCAAATTCAACCATCTAAGTTAATCTACAGCTTGTTTCTATTGGTAGGATCAAAAGCTGCATGAATTAGTCACAAAGGAAATAATTTTCTATTGTCATGCTATTTATGAAATGATCCAATATAAAACCATGGTCAACTGTGGAGAATCCCTGCCTGTGACTCTGCAAACACATTGTTATCAATGAGCCAGACCTTTAATTTATTGACTAGATGTTTTGCATAAATATTGCCCCTGACATTAATCAGGCTAATTGGTTTATATTTTTTTGCATATTGAGAACACTATGCCTGTGTTGCAGCCCTGGAGAAGTTGACCAGAGGAGTTACAAGTTTAACCAAAATAGACTTTCACCAAACAGTATGTCTCTTTAAAAAACTGACTCTCTGATCTTGGCTTTGTCTTTAGACACAGATCCAAGAGGTGATAATATCCCTGGAGATGATTCTCTTCTGGGGGGGAGGGGGGCTTGCCTGAGGGCAAAGCCAGGATAGGGACTTGACAGGGGACCAGGGTGTTACATCACTAAGATGTACATTCATTGGAGAATTAGCAGGAATGGGATAGGAAGCAAACTAACTAGTATAAAAATTCTCCCATTTCTTCTTTAGAAAGCTCTAGTTTTTACCCCAACTGAAGTTTACCACTTCTCTCCTTTCTTCCTAAGTTCTGTGACAACCCATGAGGAGTAACTTCTTTGGTTTACCTTGCCAAATTCCTAGCCATACAATGTGCTGTTCTACATTCTAGGCAGTAATCCAGCCTTATGGATGCCCTTCCCCTCTCTCAAATTGTGTGCACGGGTGTGAGAGAGGGAGGGGGTGACTTTGAGGATACAGCTTTGGTAGGAAACGGGTGTCCAATGCTAGAAGCCTTAACTTCTTTTCTCTTTCCAGATTCAATACCGGGGACTATTTCAAATGATCCTCGTGCTGGGAATCGGGGGCAGTTTTCCTTATGGGTTTCACATTTCTGTAATAAACTATCCCTCCCTGGTAAGTGATAGTAGCCCTTCTTTTCTATGGGCATTTCCTTCAGTTCGAACTTTGAACTGAAGGAAATGCAGTTGATGCTTTAGCCAGGGGCAGAGAAGGTTCACCATCTTGGAGTTCCAGGACCTGTGGTGCCCAGTGTGGTGGGGTGGCTGGGACGTTGTGCTGGGGTGGCTGATAGGTAAACTCATGGGGAAAAGTGAAAAAAATCATTGTAAAATGAATGCGTTTTCTTTATCCACAGCATATTAAAAAATTCATTAATGAGACCTGGCTGGAACGACATGGCTCACCACTGCCTCAAGAGAATGTTATCTTGTTATGGTCCTTCATAGTATCCAGTTACGGGATTGGAGGTCTCGTAGGGAGTGTCTGTTGTGGATACCTCACCACAAAATATAGAAAGTAACTTCTTCACTAGTTAGATCTGTCTATAGTATGGCCCTTATTTGTTATCTCCAAGTATCAAATGTTCAAAATGTTTGAAACTCTATATTGATTGTAGCCCTTTGGCACCCTGTTCAGGGTGTTCACATGGTACCCTCAAACTAAAAGTCAAGATGACGGACACAATGCTGCCCTCCATTGTGCTTTGCTGAGAAACCCCTGAAATGCATCTCCCTCACTGCCTCCTCTTCTGTTGCAGAAAGAAGTGTCAGATGTTCACCAACCTGATCATGCTGACTGCTGCCCTGTTCATGGGTTTCAGCAAGATGGCCAAATCTTTTGAGATGATCCTCCTTGGACGCCTCCTATATGGGATTGGCATTGGTAGCTATATGGGATTGGCATTGGTAGCTATATGGGATTGGCATTGGTAGCTATATGGGATTGGCACTGGTAGCTGTTGGCTGTCTTATAACTGTGAGCAAGTCTATTGACTCAGCACGGGCAAAGTTCTGCTGTGATCGAATGTTCTAGAGGAGAGGCTGATTCAAGAGTGGTTAACTCAGAGCCCTCCTTGGCACAGGCCTCTCCCTCTCTCTTTCTCCCCTTCATATTCGCCTAGTGTCATTGTATTCCTTCTCACTCAGCTACCCATAACTCAGTAATGCCTCTCTGCAATATAAGATGGTTTTAATGACATGACATCTTAGATGACATGCTGGCCAATTTTTCAATACTCTTCTTTGTAACCCTTTTCCTTTCTGAAGGATTTTCTTTCAATATACATCCTCAATATGTGGGAGAAATTTCGCCAAAGAAGTTGCGGGGATTTACAAATGCAACAGTCGCTGTTTTTCTGACATTAGGCAAAGTTGCAGGACAAATCATTGGTCTTGGGTAAGTCCCTTTCCAAAACACACTCAGTGAAAGTCATTTAAATCACCAGATGTCTGAAGTGAACACTTAATTTAAGCTTTAATTTAAAAAAAGTTTTCATTTCTGTTGAAACTGGAGCATTTGGCTTTGAACCTGAAGTTGTGAAAATATTATGATATGAATATTAACTTGATAATTGCTGTGCAATAGAAATCTGATCAACCATCTTTTTTCCTCTAAAAATAAATAATACACATACAGACAAAGAGCCTTGGTGGTACAGGGGTTTAAAGCACCCTGTTATTAAGCTTATTAAGACCAGCTGCCTGCAATTACTGCAGGGTTCGAATCTCGCCAAGGCTCAAGGTTGACTCAGCCTTCCATCCTTTCTAAGGTAGGTGAAATGAGGACCCAGTTGTGGGGGCAATAAGCTGACTTTGTATAAATATACAAAAGGATGAAGGCTATTGCTGAGCACATTGTAAGCCGCCCTGAGTCTTCGGAGAAGGGCGGCATATAAATCAAATTAAAAAAAAAACAAAAAAAACAGATGAGGCAAAAATATTTTGAATGTTATAATAAACTCAGGAACATAAATTGTAGAATCTCAAGTTTCCCATTTTCTTGGATGCAATTTCATTCCACAGAATTTCAAATAGGCCAAACAATGTGATCTTGTATTGCATACAATAAGAGTGATTTTCCAGTGGAAAGGAAAACCTCAAATCTTATTCCCATCTTTTAAAATAGAATAGAATTCTTTATTGGCCAAGTATGACTGGACATACAAGGAATTTGTCTTGGTGCATACACTCTCAGTGTACATAAAAGAAAAGATACGTTTGTCAAGAATCTTAACATGACCATTAACAACACTTAATGATAGTCATAGGAAACAAATAAGCAATCAAATCATATTAAGAAAGTCAATATAAATCGTAAGGATACCAACAACCAGTACAATCATGCAGTCATAAGTGGGAGGAGATAGGTGATAGGAATGATAAGAAGATTAATAGTAATGCAGACTTAATAACTAGTTTTGACAGTGTTGAGGGAATTATTTGTTCAGCAGAGTGATGGCATTTGGAAAAAAATATTCTTGTGTTTAGTTGTTCTGGTGTGCAGTGCTCTATAGCGGCGTTTTGGGGGTAGTTTATGTCCAGGATGCGAGGGGTCTGTAAATATTTTCACAGCCCTTTTTTTGACTCGTGCAGTATACAGGTCCTCAATGGAAGGCACGTTGGTAGCAATTGTTTTTTCTGCAGTTCTAATTATCCTCTAAACTCTCTGTCTGTCTTGTTGGGTTGCAGAACCAAACCAGACAGTTATAGAGGTGCAGATGACAGACTCAATAATTCCTCTGTAGAGGAATTATTAAATTCCAGCAGCTCCTTGGGCAGTTTGAGCTTTCCGAGTTGGCGCAGAAAGAACATTCTTTTTATATATATAAAAGTTTTTTATTTTGTAAACAAACATACAATACATAATCAATCATTCAGGGTATCATCTGAGTACATCTTTTGTGTCTTCTTCCTACTCCTCCACTATTTATCATATCTTAATATTATCATTTCATTTATTACAACATTTCTCCCACATTTCTTGCTTTTCTATTAATACATTTATCTATTTCAGAAAGAACATTCTTTGTTGTGCTTTTTTGATGACGTTTTTGATGTTAGGCGTCCATTTTAGGTCTTTAGAACCTAGAAATTTGAAGGTCTCTACTGTTGATACTGTGTTGTCTAGTATTGTAAGAGGTGGTAGTGTGGGAGGGTTTCTCCTAAAGTCCACTACCATCTCTACGGTTTTGAGTGCGTTCAGTTCCAGATTGTTCTGGTCTCACGAGGCTAGTTGTTCAACCTCCCATCTGTATGTGGATTCATCATTGTCTCGAATGAGACCGATCACTGTTGTGTAATCTGCGAACTTCAGTAGTTTAACAGATGAGATTCAGTCACTGGTATTGTTGTGACTCCGGCTCCCGAGCCTGTCCTCACGGAGGAAGATGACTCTGAAAGTGATGGGGAGGAACTGACAAGGCCTCCCTCTCCAGGACCCTCCTTTCTGGCAACGCCCCAGGTTCCAGCTGAAGGCCAGGAGGAAGGCATGTCGTAGCACCCACTAATAGGGAGTGATGAAGATCAATCTTGGATTGATCCCAGGCAGCATCGGAGGGAGAGACGTGCGCAGCAAAGGAAGAGGTGTGTGTTCTGTCCCCGTCTCACACATGTACACAAACAGATAGGGGTTAAATAAAACTGGCAGACAACAAATTCTTTTGATAAGAGGCTTGGCAGCAACCCAGTAGCTGCTTACCAAGAACTTTACTCATAGAGGGAGGGGGTGTTCCTCCAACAGATAAACCCAAACAAGATACACACAGTTCAAGAATTGTCAAGTGCAGTCCGTATTAAATCCAAGGCAGATAACGTTGTTTCAAAGATACAATGTGACTCCTAGTAGTTTGTTTTGTCCATCACAGAGTCTGAATGGCCACCTCACCCCTTTTATGCCCTGTGGGGTGTGGTCCAGTGACTCAGCTTAATCTCTGGCATGCCTCCTTTTCTGCTGCGTGCACCTGTCTCTCCGACGCTGGCGTGGATCCAGCCAAGACTTATCTCCGTCACTGTCCGACTGTGAGGAGATACCTGGCTCCTGGCCAATCTCTTCTCCTACGGGAGACACCTGAGGCATTGCCAGAGAGGAAGGTCCTGGAGAGGGAGGCCTGGCCAACTCCTCTCCTTCATGTTCGGAGCCTTCTCCCTCCGATAAGTCGGCCTCGGGGGTCGGACTCACAACAGCGTGGAAGGGCCAGAGATTGCTGAGTCTCTGAGCTATGCTCCACAGGGGATAAAAGTGGGTGGGGTTGCTCTGCAGGCTCTGTGATGGACAAAAACTGCATATCGTGAGCTTCGGATGGGATATCTTTCGGAATTAAGGCTTGGACTTTGTGAATGATTTCTGACTACTCTTTTGTGCCTTGTGAATTCTTGGTTGCCCCAGCAACGGACTACAAATACGCTGACTCCTGTTTCTAGAGGTGATAAGAAACTTGGCAGGCATTTGGAAAGTAGATGCCAGCACTTTTATCTGCCAAAGGATTCAGGTCGGCTTGTAAAAATAAATTACTGGTAGATGTCTTTTGCTCATGTGTCTGCCTATGTGAGGTGGGGGACAGAACAGGTATATAGAGAGAAGTGGAGAGAGCACACAGCCTGTGCAGGTATCTAATATGATTCTGCTTAGCTTCACCTGCTGCTTCCTGTTTGTTAGAAAGCTTATGATCTACTTACAAGTGTGTTCAGGTACCGCTAGCTGGTTTAGCTTAGTTAGAAGAATGCCTGGAATGATGGTATTGAATGCTGAACTAAAGTCTACAAAGAGGACCCTTGCGTAGATCTTTGGAGATTCAAGATGTTGTAGGATGTAGTGCAGAGCCATATTAACAGCATCATCTGTTGATCTATTTCCTCGGTATGCAAATTGCAGGAGGTCTAACAGCGGATCCATGATGGTTTTCAAGTGGGACAGCACTAGCCTTTCAAAGGTTTTCGTAACTACAGATGTTAGAGCAACTGGTCTGTAGTTGTTCAGTTCGTTGATGGTGGGCTTCTTTGGCACTGAGATGATAGTAGACCGTTTGAAGCAAGAAGGAACATAGCACATCTCTAGCGATTTATTAAAGATACAGGTGAAGATGGGGGCCAATTGGTCAGCACAGACTTTTAAGCAAGAAGGAGTTATCTTGTCTAGGCCTGGAGTTTTTCCTGGCTTTTGTCTGTGAAATAGGTCTTGCACTTCCTTTTCTGTGATCACTAGGGGTTAGGAACCCAATGGGATGGGGTCAGTTGTAGGAAGTTTGGCTGTTGTTGGTGTGTCTGAGATGGGGGTTGTGGAGATAGGTGGCTTAGTTTCCTTTCAAACCTGCAGTAAAACACATTCAGGTCATCTGCCAGTTGTTGATTTCCTTCAGCCTGGGAAGGAGGTTTGCCATAACCAGTGATACTTTTAAGAGTTTTCCACATGTTTGCTGGTTCATTTGTTGAGAACTGATTCTTTTTTTTTATTATTATTCATTTTATATTTTAAATTACTAACATTACAAACAACATATACAATATTTCATCCTGTGCTATACATAAGAAAGGAAGATTTGGTTCTTCGGATATATCCTCATGATCGCCAAAATCCACGTTCTCGGGGTACAAGTACCGAAGCATCCAATTTTCCCAGCGCATAGTCCACAAATGGTTTCCAAATTTTCCAGAAAATATCTTCTTTATAGTCACCATTTCTAATTTTAATATCACATGTCATTTTATCATTTAAAGCTAATTTCCACATTTCACAATACTATTCTTCTATTCTAAAATTCACATCTAATTTCCAATATCTGGCTATTATAATTCTACCCATTATAATCATAATTCTAATCAATTCTTTCTCATATTTTGTTGGTTCTATTTCCTTAATTATCAACAGTAATATAGTTTCTGGTCTCAATGTTATTGCTTTCCCCATCATTTCAAATATCATTTCCTCCAATTGTTGCCAAAACTTTTTAACTTTATCACATTTGTACCACATAAGTCCCTAATTCCATGTCACATCTCCAACATTGTTTACTAATTTTTTTATCCATCAATGACAATCTTAATGGAGTCAAATACCATTTCCAAACAACCTTTTAATTATGCTCTTTAATCCTTACAGATAAAGTCTTCATAATTCTACTGATTCTTTAGCTTTTCAGAGTAGCTTCTTTTTACTACTCTGATCTCCTTTTTGATTTCCCTTGTTAATACATTTCTGGCCTGATTGTACAGCATTTTATCACCTTTTCTGTAGGCTTCCTCTTTGGAATGACGTAGCTGCTTAAGTTTAGCTGTGAACCAAGGTTTGTTGTTACTGTATATTCGCAAGTTCCTGGTTGGTATATGTAAATAGCACAATAAAAATATTACCTTCACTTTGACTGATAATTAGACAGATTATTTGCTATTTAAACAAATCTGGATTATCTATTTCAGTTTAAATTTAAAATTTAAATGCTATTCAGTCCTTGGAGGAGGGATTTTCTTCCATCTTTGCTTGGTGAAGAAGGGGAGAAGATTGCAAAATTTCCCCACATCTTATCCATGCTGGGTGGTGCCATGGCTCAGTGGTTAAGACATTGGGCTTGTCAGCTGGAAAGCCAGCAGCCCAGATATGAGACCCAAGCTCCATATGGTAGGATGAGTAGATAAATAGTGGGAAGATGACAGTGCTCCGTGACATCATGTTGGCCACATGACCATGGAAATGACAGTGCTGGTTCAATGCTTAGCGCATTGTAAGCCACCCTGAGTCTCCGGAGAAGGGCGGCATATAAATCAAATTAAATTTAAAAAAAAATGGCATTGAAATGGAGATGAGAACCATCCATTGTAGTCATCAATGATTAGCAAAGTAAAATCTGCAAGAGGATTCCATTATCCCTACTGAGTGACCTTGACTCTGCAGAGACTCACAAAGTGTGATGAATACTGTAGTGAGCAAATCAAGTCTGGTGGAGAAATGCCAAAGCCGCCTCTCTGCTGGTACAGTACAAATTACGTTCTTCCTTTTTCCGCAGGGAAATTTTGGGCTCAGAGTCTTTGTGGCCACTGCTGTTGGCTTTTAGTGGGCTCACAGCGACAATCCAATTGGTGACACTCCCATGCTTTCCTGACTCCCCACCATACCTTCTGATACAGAAAGGCAACGAAGAGGCCTTCCTGAAAGGTAGGAGAATCCTCCTTCTCCAGCCAAAAGGGGAACAGGACTGGAATATGCTGTAACACTTGAAAGCTTGTCAGGTCCAGCAGTCCTCTGCCTTGGAGACAAGCAGGATCGTTAACGCAGCTGGGGAGAGAGGAGGGTGGGGGATCTTCTCTTACAAAGAGAGGAAGTGGGAAGGGAACATCAAACTCTCCTGCCTGGTACCTGGGAGAGCAGCCACCAAGGAAACCTGAGAGAATTATGCTTTTCCATCACCATGCCAATGCTCCAGAACTGAAAATTAGTTAAAAAGTGATGGAATTAAAATGCCAGTTGAAAATAAATTAAGTTTCACCACAGAAACTTAATGGGTTACTCCAACAATCAAATAGCATTAGACACTTCGAGGTCAATACAGTATAACTAAGGAATATATAGAAAGCATAAGGAAAGTCCTGAAATCCATGCTTAATGGTGGAAATACTATTAAAACCATCAACACTTGAATTAGCCCACTTTTTCAATCATTATATCCTAAACACAAAGTGAACTAGAAGCACTAGATCAAAAGCTTGGCAAATTGGCCATCAACCATGCACTAGAGTCATGTGGTAACCTTGATAGATACAGAATAGAATATATAATAACAGAGTTGGAAGAGACTTTGGAGATCTTCTAGTCCAACCCACTGCATAAACCGAAGACCCTATACTGTTCTGGACAAATGGCTGGACAAATCTCTTCTTCAAAACCTCCAGTGATAGAGCACCCACAACTTCTGGAGGGAAGCTGGTTAATTGTTCTGACTGTCAGGAAAGTTCTAGGCTGGATCTCTTCTTGATAAATTTCTATCCACTACTTCATATCCTGCCTCTCAGGTGCTTTGGAGAATAGGTTGGCTCCCTCTTCGTTGTATCCCATGGTGAAAGGTACACTAAAGGTAGCCAAAATATATGAAATGACCTAATAAAGGAAGTATTGAAAAGCAATGAAACCAAGGGAGTAGGTAAGAACAAGCAGCTGATGATAAATCTAGCACTTGTGCTTATTGGACAATCCCATGGTTACAAAGGCTGCATTGGTCCAGCCGTCCCTGGATCCGGCAATATTGGCCAACTACCGTCCTGTCTCCAACCTTCGCTTTATGGCGAAGGTTGTTGAGAGTGTGGTCGCGCGACAGTTCCCACAATTCCTGGAGGAAACATCTTATCTAGATCCGTTCCAGTCGGGTTTCAGGTCTGGGCACAGCACGGAAACGGCATTGGTCACGTTGGTTGTTGATTTCTGGAGAGCTCGGGACAGGGGTTGCTCCTCTGTTCTGGTCCTGTTAGATCTCTCAGTGGCTTTTGATACCATTGACCATGGTATCATGCTGCACCGGCTGGAAGAGTTGGGGGTGGGAGGCACCGTGTTGCGGTGGTTCTCCTCCTTTCTCTCCGACCGGTCGCAGTTTGTGTTGGCAGGGGGGCAGAGGTCGACCTCGAGGCCTCTCATCTGTGGAGTGCCGCAGGGATCGGTCCTCTCGCCCCTTCTGTTCAACATTTATGTAAAGCCGCTGGGCGAGATCATCCGTGGCTTCGGGGTGAGATACCACCAGTACGCTGATGACACCCAGCTGTACATCTCCACCCCAGGCCACCCCAATAATGCCCTTGAAGTGATGTCCCAGTGCCTGGAGGCTGTGCGGATCTGGATGGGGAGGAACAGGCTCAAGCTCAACCCTTCCAAGACTGAGTGGCTGTGGCTCCTGGCATCCCGATATAGTCAGTTGACTCCATCACTGACTATTGGGGGCGAGTCTTTGGCCCCCACAGAAAGGGCTCGCAATCTGGGAGTCCTCCTGGATAGGCAGCTGTCCTTGGAGGAACATCTGACAGCTGTAACCAGGGGGACCTTTTGTCAGGTTCGCCTGATTCGCCAGTTGCGGCCCTTTCTTGATCGGGATTCCCTGTGCACAGTCACTCATGCCCTCGTCACCTCTCGCCTTGACTACTGCAACGCTCTCTACATGAGGCTCCCCTTGAAGAGCACCCGGAGGCTCCAACTGGTCCAGAATGCAGCAGCGCGGGTAGTGATGGGAGCAGCATGGTGCTCCCATGTAACACCGCTCCTGCGCGAACTGCACTGGCTCCCAGTGGTCTTCCGGGTGCGCTTCAAGGTGCTGGTTATCACCTTTAAAGCACTCCATGGCATAGGGCCTAGCTATCTTCGAGACCGCCTGCTGCTACCAACGACCTCCCATCGTCCCATGCGCTCCCACAGAGAGGGCCTCCTCAGGGTGCCATCAGCCAATCAATGCAGGCTGGTGACCCCCAGGGGGAGGGCCTTCTCTGTGGGGGCACCTACCCTCTGGAATCAGTTGCCCCCAGAAATAAGGAGAATCCAAGACCTTAGTGCCTTCCACCGTGCCCTTAAAACCCACTTTTTCCAGCAAGCCGGGCTGGCTTAAGAAGAAATTTTAAATGTTTTAATTGGTTTGTATTTTTAATTTTGGGCCAAATTTATATATATTTTAATTGTTTTTAATATTTGTATTTCATGTTTTTTAATTCTGGCTGTACACCGCCCTGAGTCCTCAGGGAGAAGGGCGGTATATAAATTTAAAATAAAATAAAAAATAAATAAAATTGGTTACCAGTTTCTTCTCAAGTGTAATTCAACTGAGAGTCCAGGATGGAAGCAACTTGGGAGGCAGAAGGGAAATGGAAGTATGAAAGAACTGGCCCAAGCAAGAATGAAAATAGAAGGGAATAATGAAATAAGAAATACACCTTGATAGAGGCAGGTAGTTTGACTTGGTACACAATTACAGATTCAATAGGAAAGGAATATTAAATTTGTGATCTAATTTTTTGCAAGGAGGCGGCATGTCAAGTAGAAATCCAAACTTACGGTAATTGCCTGTTTGTAAACTGGGATCAGATTGATGATGGTTGTCTGCATATCCTTTGTAAACCTCTTTAGCTATCTTAAATTGATCTTGCAAAACTTAATAAATCATCACTAATTCTTAAAAGTTCTACACTGAATTTGACGAAGGGGCTTGGGAAAATGAGAACCAAGGACACCATACTTAGTAGGGAAGAGAGACATACAAATTGTTGTCTGATGTGCACTGTTATATGCATATTCTGCAATTGATAAATGTTCCACCCAATTATCTTGCTGAAAATTTAGAAAACAAGGTAGATGTCATTCTAATATCGTTCAGATGTTATACAGTCTTAAGCATAAGGATTCTTGTGCCACTGTTCTTGCAAATCCATCAAGTCATCAGATGTGTTGATGGCTGCAACTATTTCCAGTAGAATGATGCTTTTAAGTCAACATGATCGACTTAATTATATTCAGGTTTCCAAGACAAAGTGCCAGCTTGCTTATTATGGTTACTTGGAATGTAAAACTTGGAAATCAAATGGAGAGAAAACCAGGGTTTATCTAAGCTTCCTTGGTTAGGTTTATGAGTGGATTGCAGGTACTCCAAATAGACAGTTTGCAATTCTACAGTATGCCAGGCTCCTTTGATATGATGACACTATATTTTGAAAGTGACTCTGATGGCTAAAGCTCCTTATCCTAAATAGTATACAGTAGTTAGTATACAGTAGTTAGTTGGGCTTACTTTCCTTGAGAAACAGGCACAAGAGTAAGCCTGAAGAACAGTTCCAACAACAACATCCTGTCTCCCCTAGGAAAGTTCTCAAAGGATTCCAGAGGCATAGGTTCAGTTCAGAGGCAAAAGAAGCATATTGCCTCAAATGCCTTTTGCGCCTTTTGGTCAGATTCAAGGTCAGATCAGGATCAGGCAAGAAAGGGTCTCCCACCTCAAAAAATACTTATGACTAGCTTTGCTGGCAGGCCTTGGATAACTAATTAATGAAGAAAGAGTGTGCTTCATACTCTTTACTGTTTTACTGTTTTTACAGTATTGTAAGAATTTTTTACAATATTGTATTCTGATTTTGTATAAACTTAGAACAGCTGGCAATAACTTATCAATCTTAGACATAAATATTAACTCATAACTTTGCCCCATCTCCATAATAGATTCATGGATGGATTATCCATATCTCAATCTGAAGGGTGATCTAGGGTCACCCAAGTGGGCAAAGGGATACAAGGGAGCTATCATGCGTGTCCTTCTTTCCACAGCCATCAAACAGCTCTGGGGTGAGGGGGACCATCAAGCCGAGATTGATGACATCAAGAGGGAAAAGGCAGCCATGTCTTGCACGAAAAGTCTCCGAGTCCTAGAGGTGCTGAAGGCCCAATCACTGCGCTGGCAGCTGTATGTGATGATCACCGTCATGAGCACCCTGCAGCTGTGTGGCATCAATGCAGTTGAGTCTTTGCTCAAAGGAATCCCACAACTGCTGCTGTCCTCTGTCACTGTTGGCAGAGAGTAACACAACCTGTGGCTCAGCCCATCACAAAACCCAGGTTGGCAAGATCATAGCACCATTTAAGAAAAGAAAATGTTTTATTTGGCGCAGGCTGAGTTGGACATTAATCTCCCCTACTTAAAATGAGGTATTATTAACTGGACCCAAAACCCCTTTTCTAAAAAACAAACAAACTTCCCCTTCTCTCCTTTTCCTTCCCTTCCAAAAACACTGCCTATCTTCTCATTTTTTGTTCTTTTTTAGATCTACTTCTACTCATTTGAAGTTTTTCGCACAGCCCAGTTTGAAGAAACCCTCATTCCATACATTGCACTGGGTGTTGGCATATGCGAGTGCTTCTCATCCATTCTGTGCGTAAGTTCAAGAGGACATGCAAGAAGGGAGGACCTTATTAAAGATGGGCAGAACCATGTCTTCTAAGTACCCCATGGGCCGGATCCGGCCCCTCGGCCTTGAGTTTGACACCCCTGGTCTAGAAGACCTCCAAGGTCCCTTACAGTATAACAGTGTTATACTGTTAATTAATAGATTTTGGAGAATAATTGATAGCATTCCCACATTTAGCCCATCAAAATGTATTTTCTCTTTATTTCCTTCTGCATTTTAGAGTTCTCTAATTGAGCGTTTTGGGCGGAAACCTCTACTCTGGGGAGGATATGCTGCCATGGTGCTTGTGCTGGCTGCGCTCACAGTAACCCTTTCATTCCAAGTAAGGGAGGTATTTTAGTGTTTTTTTTCCTGGAAAAAGTAGAAGTGGAAGTCTGCTTCTCGCAATGGTGAGATATAACAAAATGAAAATGAGGTGGATGGCAAAATGAAGATCATTCAGATATGCTTTGTGGGCATATTTCAAGAGCCCCATTCTAGACCAGGAGGGCCAAATGTCCCCTTAACCCAATTTGACACCTCAAATTTCCAACTGCCCTAGCAATAATGAGGAATCAGAGTGTGGTTGCTGTTATGTTTAAAGGAGCCTTTTTCATTCTAGCATCGCTTCTTTTGGATGCACTACTTGAGTGTCGTTTTCATTTTCCTCTTTGTCATCTTCTATGGAATTGGACCTTGTGAGTATCTCCACCCAGGACAGATTGCTGTATGGGCTTGGATGGGGAAGAACCATCTCCAATCCAAGATCTGTGGGGCTGTGGGGTTTGGGCCACCCAAATCTGGAGATATTACATCTTTGATCTTGAATGGAATTGCACTCCCTTCAGATGTGGAGCACAATTTGGGGATATTCCTGGATTCACAGTTCCAGCTCAAAAAGAGGTGGTAGCTATAGCCAGAAAGGCCTTTACACAGTTTCATCTGATGTGCTAGTTGTGCCCTTTCCTAGATCCAGGGGCGTTTGATAGTCACTCATGCCTTGGATCACCTTTCAACTTGACTATTGCAATGCAGTCTACATTGGGCTGCCCTTGAAGACCCTCTGGAAGTTCCAACTGGTCCAGAATACAGTGGCACAGACAGCGACGAGCATGCTTCAATACACCTATGTAACTGCTCTGCTAATCCTAACCTAATTCTGATTGCCAACTTGCTTCCTAGTGCAATTCACTACTTCTAAAGCCAATATGCTGCATAGGGCTTGGTTATTGGAGGAACCGTCCGTCTCCCACAGTATCTGTACAGCTATTTTGATCTGTTGGCACACTCCATGTTCCTTCAATTAAACATTAATCAAGACCACAGAATCACACCTTCTCTGTAGCAATCCTGGCCCTCTGGAATGAGGCTCTCCTTGAGATCCAGAAGGCCTACACTCTATTTAGAGGAGCCATGAACCTGGTGCTTCACCCAGATCTTTGGCAAGGAAGAGTGGGATAAGCAGATTGCTTACAGCAGAGTTATAAGGTCCTTGACCACAAGCTCCATTTATTTATTAGTCAAATCTGTATGCCAGTTAACTCCCAGTGATGAAGCCGCCCACAGAAGGGAAATTACAATAAAATCAATTAAAGGAGGGAACAAAAAAAATAAAAGGTAGCAATAGCACTTAGACTTATATACCGCTTCACAGTGCTTTACAACCCTCTAAGCAGTTTAGAGTCAGCTTGTTGCCCCCTACAATCTGGATCCTCATTTTACCCACCTCAGAAGGATGGAAGGCTGAGTCAACCTTGAGCCTGGTGAGATTCGATCTGCCAAACTGCTGGCAGCCAGTGATCAGCAGAAGTAGCATGCAGTACTGCACTTTAACCACTGTATCACCGCGGCTCAAGATAGCAAGAATGATAGACTGGAAATGAAGCAAAGGTTCTGTTGTTAGGCACTCAACACCTGAGCTGAGGTGTGTCCCTTAATCCTCCCCAGACACAATAATGATTTCTGGAATGATGAGTTCCTATTAAGAGAATGCAATAAGGCTGCTCACCTGATTTTGAGGAATGAAGAGCCCAAGATGGCTTATTCTTGCTGCCCTCAGAAACGCATCTATCCTTGCCCTGTCCATCCATGGCTACAAGAAAACCTCTCTTCACTCTTCCCACAGCTGGAGGCCTCACATGAGCACTGACTGTCATATTATGCATTCTTTCTTTCTCTCCTTCTTTGCTAGCTGGTGCCACAATATCAGTTATGGTGGAAATCTTCAATCAAACATACCGTCCATCTGCCTTTGTAATTGTGGGATTTATCAACTGGATGGGGCTCTTTCTGCTTGGGATGATCTTCCCATTCATTGTGGTAGGAGTAACTTGATTTGGCCAATGCACCTGAGTCACGAAAGGACCAGATGTTATATACACACTGGTTTAACTGCACAACAATATGAAATAGACAGGGCTTGTTTAATGAACTAGATCCAGCCCTGTATTGACCTATCCTTAAATAACACTGAAGAATGCAACACTTTGTGCCTTTTTTAGGTTTTAATTTTTCTTTCTTTGTTTTCAGGAATATCTTGGTCCCTTCTGCTTTCTGATTTTTATGGGGATCCTGGCCGTTTCAAGTGTAATCATCTACTTATATCTTCCAGAAACAAAGGGAAAATCTATTCTTGAAATTACAATGGAGTTTAATAAGATGAATTATGGAAAGAAACAGGTTTTTCTCCCAGAAAATAGTTCTCCAAAGGAAACTGTACTTTGTACCAAACTTTAACTCTTGAACTGCAAAATCTTTTTTGAGAACTGTACAGCACATAAAATTTACCATTCACAACCCTAAAGCATTTGTTCTGAAATTTTGCATAGCTTCACAAAGTGCAAAATCCACCTCTACATTTGAAGAACAACATTTGATGTGTCATATTGTACCCTGGACTGCAAGCAAAGCCTGTCTCCTCAGTTTGTGTCCAGAGAGCATAATCATATTAATTGGCTACCACTTGTATAGCAGACACCCTATATCAGTAGTTCTTAAACTATTTGACCCAATTATCCCTTCTCTTTGTCTTGAAGAATGTCTTTACTCCCATAAAAAAACCATTTTACACAAATGTATCAGCAGTGATCAGGGATGCGGTGGCTCAGTGGCTAAGACGAGGTGGTAGATCAGGTCGGAAGTTCAAATCCCTAGCGCCGTGTAATAGAGTGAGCTCCTGTTACTTGTCCAAGCTTTTGCCAACATAGCAGTTCGAAAGCATGTAAAAAATGCAAGTAGAAAAAAGAGGGACCACTTTGGTGGGAAGGTAACAGTGCTCCGTGCGCCTTCGGCATTTAGTCATGCCGGTCACATGACCACGGAGACGTCTTCGGACAGCAATGGCTCTTCGGCTTAGAAACGGAAATGAGCACAGCCCCTAAAGCCGGAAATGACTAGTACGCATGGGCGGGGGAACCTTTACCTTTACCTATCAGCAGTGATAGTCCTGAATTGGCTCTTTGACTCACAAACAAGTACCATATTTTTCAGAGTATAAGACACTCCGGAGTATAAGACGCACCTTATTTTGGGGGTAGGAAATTAAGAAAAAAAAAATTCTGTTTGAGAGGCTCTCCGTTTGAGGCGGCGTTTGCAGCCTCCAAAAGGGTGGGGGCCAGTGGGTGGGCAGGGCCACATTTGGTGTATAAGATGCACCCAAATTTCCGCCCTCTTTTAGGGGCGGGGAAGTGTGTCTTATACTCCAAAAAATACAGTAATCACAAATTACTCCATTACCCAAAATGCCATTTGCCAGGAGGGGATAATAGCATTAACTATTTCTTCCCTTTTATACTGATGCACTCAAAAAATAGCATCAGCAAGGAAATTCTTTCCCCTTGGCAAGTACCGAAGGGTGAAATTGAACTGATTAAAGTACTGAGCCCACCATACTTGCTTAGGGGATAGTTTCCTTGGGGTTTTCAGGGCTTGTAAGTTCTTGTAGTCAGTCTACACTTCAAAAGGGATCTTGCTGCCTGGTGATACTTCAGACGGTTGGGCTGAGCATGTGGTATGTGGAAATCTGTGGCATGATGCCCCCCTCAAAAGTCCTCTACTCAGCCTCTCAGGCCCAGGTGGACAATAACTGAATTCTCAGAATGAGTCCCTCTTTTCTTCTCCAACAAGAGCAGCTTGTGGTGGCAGTTCATAAGAACAGACTGCCATTCAAAGATCACTAAAGGCTCTTGTGAAAGGCCCCCTTCAGATGCTTCTTAGTCAGAAAGTTGAGATTGGGGTAAGCATCTTTCTGGCATGGATCAGTGGCCTGCATGGCTGTTTTGCTGGTCTTGGTAGTAAGGAAAAAAAGAGTAAAAAAGCAGGTCAGTTTTCACAGGCCTAATGTCGAAATGTTGAGTCAGCAGCCCCACAGTGAGGTATGGAGGCCTTGGGGACTGGAGCCCCACCATGTGACACATTGCTGGTCTAGCCAATGGACAGGAGTGCAAAAGTCTGCTGTAGGACCTGCAGAGAAGTTGGAAAGGTGAGATAATTTTGTGGCACAGCAGTCAGTTCCTCTTCAGGGAGAGAATTGTTGTGGGGGCTCCTCTGGGAGAAAGGAAGGCAGGCCAGAGGGATGAGCTCTACCTAAAACCTCTGAGGAAGCTGCTAATAGGGAACCCCTGGTTTTCAGCGGGGGAATTGGGCAGAAGTCCCTGGGGCAGGTCCCAACCCAGATGTGCAAGGCATCCAGGAGCCTCCACAGCTGTGGAGACCCAGCAGTGTCTGGAGGGATTTTAGAGCGCTGCATTATTTACAGCCGGGAGCCCAATTTTGGCGTAGCAATTGAAGCATCAACCAGAAGACAGTGAGTTTGAGTCCTGCCCGGCACACATAGCCAGATGGGAGGCTTTTTAGGCAGTCGCCCACTCCCAGCCCTAGGAAGGAAGCAAGGGCAGGCTCTCCTGTACCAAATCTTTCATCTCCCTTCAGTTCCCCTTCCCCATATTCCCTATGAATATGGGGAAGGGGATTCCCAAGTCTGGGCTTCCTTCTCATCTTCCCCTTCTCAACCCTTCTGGAAGAACTTTTCCCTCGGGAGGGACGCCTGTGGAAATTCTCAATTGTCCCTCAGGGCCTCCTCTCGCTTCCCGCCTGGCAAGGGGAGGGGCGGCGGGGGGACGCAGCTCCACCCATCGGAGGAGGGGCTAATCGGGGAGGAGGCGGCGGCGGCTCTGGGGTCGTGGCCAGCGCAGCAACAGCAGCAGCTTCCAGCAGCAGCTCCGCCGACGCTTCTTCTTCCTCCAGCCATGCCGGCTTTCGTGGTCTCCACCAACGTCTCGCGGGACGCGCTGCCCGAGGGGCTGCTGGCCGAGCTCACCGAGGAGCTGGCCAAGGCCACGGGCAAGCCGGCGCAGGTGAGGGCCGGGCGGCCGGGGACACTTTGGGGACGCGGGGCAAGCCCCGCCATCTCTGTCTCCCTCCATCTGTCTCTCTCTCTCTCTCCTCCCCCCCGCAGTATGTCTCAGTGCAGGTGAACCCGGACCAGGTGATGTCCTTCGGGGGTTCCAGCGCGCCCTGCGCCATCTGCAGCCTCCACAGCATCGGCAAAATCAGCGCGCCGCAGAACAAGGCCTACAGCGCCATGCTGAGCGCGCTCCTGGCCAAGCGCCTGCGTGTGCCCGCCGACAGGTATGGGGCGGTGGGCGGGCGGTGGGCGGAGCTCCCTCCGTCTCTCCCTCTCATTCGTTCCCGCTTCTCTCCCGCAGGGTCTACATCAACTTCTATGACATGGCCCCGGCCAACGTGGGATGGAACGGCTCCACCTTCGCTTAGCGGCTGCTGGGGAGGGGAGGGGCGGGGCGGGGCGGGGCTGGAGGGCGGGGCAATAAAGGCTTCGAACAGTCCCTTCGCCCCTGGCTGTGTCTTTTCGCGAGCGGAGGGGGCGGGGCCTGGGCGCCTTCTGACGTCATCGGGACGCGCCGCCGGCAGACATGGCGCTCTTCGCGGTTCGCAGGTGAGGCCGCGTGGTTAGGGCTGTCTGACCGAACCGGCCCGCGTGGGAGGAAGGCGGCGGGGCTTCCCGAGCGGGTGTCGGTCAAACGGTCTGGGTCCTCTGAGGGGGCGGCAACCGATGGCGCTGCCTTTACTTGGTCGAAATCAGCGTGGAAACGAAAACCCCGTCAGAGGCTCGGACGTGCGGCATTCAGCATCGCTCGCGCGGGAGTTTAAAGGTTTCAATCGCTGAAGGTCGGAAACAAACCAAAAGGGCGCACTGCTTGTGCCCGGCTCGAAAAAAGTCAAGAAAACGGGCAACGCTTTCAAAATCTCCGGAATGCCCTGGCCAATTAGGGGGTGGCTGGGTGTTGCAAACGGGGTAAGCAAAAGCCCGAACTTGATCCGACAGTCATTAAGCGAGTGAGTTAAGGCGAGCCTTAAAATCAAAAACTGTTCATTAACGGAAGAAGTGATTGGCAGAAGAATAGGAATATTCAGATGTTCTATATCATAACGTCTCTAACGGGGTTTTTAAAGTGCTATCGCACCTGTGTGCCAAGCGTTGATGAAATCTCTCTTATCTCTGATAAGAGCTGCAACGTTCCCAATTGAACGTTCCCTTCAATTGCAAAAGGCCACACTGCTGGGATCCGCACATGTAATGCCCCCTTGCATGACCACATTCTAGGTGCAAATGAAGGACAACACCAGCTAAAGAAATGGCAGCTGTGATTACATGTCATAAACCAGCTGATTAAGTGATGGCTTCGGTCTTGCACAAACACTTCTCCCAGGGTTACAAAGCTTCAGATAACCACCTCCCTCAGAGATAAAAGAATTCCAATCCTCATCACCAAAATTGGGGATGATGAGAGCTGTGGTTCAACATCCTGTAGTTACTGATACAATTGCTTGTCTTTTTTCTCCCAATTTTTAATTTTAATTTAATTTTTTATTTTAAACTCATGACTTGCTCGGAGAGCAGGGGGCAGTCACGGCTAGGAGGGCCTTTGCCTTCAGGTTCTATCATAGAACATAAAATAATAGGGTTGGAAGGGACCTCTGCCTGGGGCAGAGTACCATTCTGTTCTAGCTGTGCCCATTCCTGGACGAGGAGACCCTATACTACCCTGGTCACCTCATGTTGGATAACTATAATACATTCTGCATTGGGTTGCATTTGGAAAACAACTGGAAGGGGTGCAAAATGTGGTGCTGCTATTCATGTGCACACTTCAATCTAATCCGCGACCTGCATTAGCTATCAATTTGCTTCTGGGTTCAATTCAAAATGCTGACGATCAATAAAGTTCTACTTGGCATGAAGTTTACCAGCCTTTCAAAAAGTTCTCAAAATGCTTAAACTAAAAATGGTCACGAAGTAAAATGCCAGTTTGGAAAAACAAATATACTAATCAATATAATATGTTTTTTTAGTTATGTCTGAGTCTCTGATTTCTGTGGGCCAACTCCACATTTTTTGATCTTGTACAGCTTCTTTCAGTTGTTTTATGCTCTGGCTGGCATTGGCTTTGATGGTGTCTAGTCACCCTGGCTTTTGGCAGCCTTGTTTCCTTTTACCATTGAACATTCTGAGCATCACTGCATAACTATGTAATAACTAACTAATAAAACAAGGAAACTCTTCACTTGAGATTCTGCCTCAGAAAATTCTTTTTGCTTGAAATCAGTAGCCTTAAAAGTAGCATATACTGCTCTAAAGCAAAAGCAAACATGAAAACTGAGGTAATGTAGCTAAAAAGCTGAATATCCAACTGAACATTAAAGATACTTTGTTTTTCCTCCCATCAAACCACCAAGGATGAATATCTTGTGTATGTGTTAAAATAACTTTCCTCGGGAAATCCCCAGGTACGTTAGTGATGAAGAGGATAATCCAGAATGTAAATCCCAGTTGCTCTTACATCGGCTGCAGGAGCAAGCAAAGACTCGACAGCTGCAAAAACAGGAGCAGAACTGGCCCACTTCTGGGCAACGAAAGAGATTGGTGCCTGAAACCCTTGAAAAAGAAACCAACGAGAAATTAAAGCAAACAAGCAAAAAGAAGAAAGTAAGTCAGGAATCTCTTTCAGCCCAAAGTCACAGAGAAAAGGACCCAAGACAACATACTTCTGGGGCAGAAAGTTTGCCCGAGAAAGGAAATGACTCAAGCAAAAGTAAGAAGAATGGTGGGAATTCCAGAACACCTGAAAGAAAGACAGAAGCAGTTCAAGGTAAAACAAATTTTGATTTTGGCTGGGTCCTTCTGGGAGCTTTACTCAGGCAGGTTTCGTTTGGATACTATGAAGGACTGTTAATAATTTTTCAGACCATTGAGCAGAGCACTTATTCCATAGTCGCAGCTTCCCTAAACAAAATGCAACAAACTTTGTGAGTCTCGAATTTTACTTTTCTTAGCACAATCTGCACAATCTGTTTTCATGTGTTCAGTGAATTATTTTCTTCCCTTCTTGCTTGCATTGTGTGGCTGTTAATGCAAGCACCTCATTGGTATCAATATTTCTGTTACCAACAGACTGCAAGAACCCAAGTCAACACAAAGTAAGACTACCTGTGCCGTTCTTCCTTTAGCTTTTTGGTTTGGTACTTTTTGAAAAGGGTACTTGACAGTCCACTTTCAGGTCCAGCAGAAAGGGTACATTGCAGGACCTGTTCGTGAAGGAATGTCATCTGATGGGGCCCAGGAGGAAAGCCTTTTCTGCTTTGGCACCTATCCACTGGAACATCGTTCCCCCTGCGGTCAGACTGACTCTGACCTTACCGGCTTTCTGGAAAACCTGAGCATTGCCATCTGGTAGGGGTAGTGCAGAGCTGCAAAATGGTCATACTGCTAGTGAGTTTGGGTGTGGTTGCCACCAATTGTTTTTTTAATGGCTTTAATTGCTTTCCTTGTTATATTTTGGTTATTTGTCTTTGTGTTCTTTCATTCTGCAAGCTGCCCAGAATCAAATATGTGAGATGGGTGCCTCTATGAATTGCATAAACAAACTAATACTTTTAGAAAATATGTATCTAGAGCCCCTTTCTGCCTGAAAACACACACCTTAAGATAAGCCACTTTCTTCCATAAAATGTTTCTTGAAAACCAAGTTATTTGTGTTATGTCTGTTCCTTTTAACAGTTGAAAGTATGTTGGAGAATCATCCGGAAAGTAGAGCTACCCCAGCAGAAGAATATATGGAAGGTTTTGGAGACAAAGAGAGCCAAGCAAGAGAAGATCAGATGATGCTGACACCGAATCCAAGAACAGCTTCTAGCCTGATTGTCCTTGGTCCTTGTGATCAAAGGAATCTGCACAAGGTAACATGATGTGAGACCAATGTCAAATCAAATCTTTACTATGGCCATGGTCCAAAAGGAAGATGGGGTACAGTCAGTTAAAAAGCCCAAAAGCTGCTTCAGTCTAAAACTCTGAAAGTCAGAGCCAGTCCAAAACACCAGCTCCCTCAGAAGAAGAAGACCCCCCCTCCCAACTTACACCTAGCCATTTCAGTGAGGAACTCTTCTTCTCACCATGGTTCCTGGCAGCTCCTTCCACTCCTATTTAATGAAAACTCACTTTTTAATTTGCAGAACTGTTGCCCCCTTGTCCCTGGTTTAAAGCAGATTATTTGAGTGTTAGAGAAGAACAGAAACCTTGGCAGGAGCTATGGGGGCAGGGGGGGTTTCCTTCAGTGGGTCAGTCCAGAGCGGAGGCTGAGCAATTCCCGTCTTCTAGGGATTCCTGCCTAGGTTGGGCTGTTGGACTCTCAAGTTGAGGGCTCTGCATTTAACTTTCAGGTGCAACCTTTTGTGCCACGGTGGTTCAGTCAGCCACAGCAGTTCCAGAGGCAGATCAGGGAGAACCTTGTCCCTCTCCAGGATGTTCCAGTCATTCACCCTAAGCTGAGGAAGAAGCTGCAAGCCAATGGAATAGCATCTCTCTTTCCAGGTATCAGAATAAAGAGGAGAGTTGGCTACATATTTCTGAAGTTCATTCACCAAGTTTTCATATTGGAAGTGATGTAGTAATAAAATGCTATTTTCACTTTTTGTATGTTAAATGTTGCAGTTACCAGACAACCTTGAGGAATAATAGTTTTGCTTAACTAATATTTTTTGTTTCAAGCATATTTTTTATGAGTGTTATTTGAGGCCACTGTAATGAGCAGGGTGGTGGCCTAGAGGTTAAGACGCTCACCTCCCATTCCGAAAGTTGAGGGTTCAATCCTAATTAGTGGCAGGTATTTCTCTCTTAGGGCACAAAGAAAAATAGCTGCTGTGAACACCACGTGGCATCAGGAAGGGCATCCGGCTAGAAAACGCTCAGCTCCATCCTATCACCCCAACTCTGCCCCAAATTAAGGGATTACACTGTCGTAAAAAGGCAGTTTTAAGGCCAATATAGCCTTCTTTTAATATTTAATTTGAGAGTGATATTATGCAGGGCACTTTTCTCATGCTTGTTATAGAATTCAAGAAATAAAATGTTATGTGCAACAAATCTTTGAGATATGGACAGATGCCTCTTTGGTATCTCTTTGTTCCTCAACCTTCTATCCAGATTCATGAATCAGTTTGCCTGTGAATGAGGAAGAAGGAGCCCTCTTTGTGCGAACACACCTGTCACACAGCGGCTGTTGTCAAAACAAGCTCACAGTAAACAGCCCAACCAAAGAACCTTCAAGACCACTCTCAACAGTACTGACAGAGCAAGTCACTAGAACAGTTCCCCAACCTGTCTGGGTTGGCGGTCTGGAGGGGGGAGAGGGAGGGGCAGGGACTTTTGCATGTGTGTGAATAGGGCTGCGAGCACACAATACAAATGGGGTGGCAACTGTAGTGCCCACACAGGGCTCACAGTAATGGTAATGCCCAACGACACTTGTGATGACAGCACCCTCGTGGCAATGGTAGCACCCATGTGGCACTCATGGTGATGCAAGCAACAAGTGGAGGCTTTGTCCGTGTATACTTGTACACGCACTGACCAGCCAGTCATGCGGCCTGGTGGCGACCGTGGCCTCTTCGCCACGGGGATCCCTGCACTAGAACATCAACTGAGAGCAAACCCCACTCCTTACTAACACTGATGATGTTACCTATGAGTAATGAAACATCTGCAAGAAAAAAACCAATCTCAGAGAGCACCAAGGATCCCTAGTTGCCTTCTGCCAATCCATCTGTCCTTCCTTCTCGTTTCTTTATTGTAATCTTACTTAAGAGTAGAGCTTGCCCTCAACCTCCTTGGAGGTTGAGGAGAAGCCAATTCCCTGCCCCAGACTTCCCTTGCCCCTTCCATTGAGAACAATCACAAGAAAGGATGGAGCTCGGCTTTCAAAGAAGCCTCATTCAGATGCATACCAGGGAAGTTTACTCATCTTTTTTAAAAATTTTTATTGAATTACATGATAATACAATTTAATAGTTTTTGGTTTAGCGGTGTTCATAAATATATACAAATTATATACATGGTGTTCCCTGATTACTTGATTGTTATTAATATTTACACCCTCCCTTATTTACCTTTTACTTTTATCTTCCATCCACTTATACCACATTTCCCACACTGTGTAATATTCCGAGTTCTCTTTTTCATTTATCACATATGTTAATTTATTCAACTCTGCGCATTCTAATATTTTTCTAATTACATGTTCTTCCGGTGGCAGTCCTTTCTCTTTCCAATACTGTGCATATACTATTCTGGCAGCTGTAATGATATGCATAATTAGGTACCTCTTTTTTTTTCTCATATGCCCTTTTCAGTATTCCCAGGAGAAAGGTTTCGGGTGCCAAATCAATATTTTCCTCTGTTATTTCTTGGGTCCATCTTTGAATCATTTTCCAAAATTTCATCGCTTCGGGACATGTCCACCACATATGGTAGAAGGTACCATGATGATGACTACATTTCCAACAATTTGGGCTCGTGTTAGGGTAAATTTTTGTTATTCTAGTAGGGGCTAAATGCCACCCATATAGCATTTTGTATTGGTTTTCTTTATACGCTACCACCATTGTCAATTTAAGATTACTATTCCAAATTGTTTCCCATTTGTCTAGGTTTATACTGTGTCCGATATTTTTTGCCCATGCAATCATTTGCTCTTTGACTACCTCCTCTACCCTATCATATTCGAGCAAATAATTATATAATTTGGCTAATAGTTTATTTTCCGTTCCCATCCAAATCTTATCAAATCCATTGGCTCCTATTTCTATACCAAATTCCTCCTTGTCTTTTTGATATCGGGACTTAATTTATACATACAGCCACCAGTCAATATGGATGCCTTGTACCTTTAACGCCTCATTCGTTTTGAGATTCCCACCGCTATCTAAAATGTCCTTTTTTCTTCTGGATAAACCTTTCTTTTGATGAGTTGGTTTAATGGAGGTTTTCTCTAGGCGAAAATTGATACTTTAAAACTCTATATGTATTATATTACTCTCTGCAGTTCTATCCATATTGTTATACTTTTTTTCTGTATTTTTTAATAATTTCAATAAAAAATAAAAAAATAAAATAAAATGTACCCTGTACCTTAGAAATTTTTCCAATTTCTAAGACATTAGGATATATTATGGCCTCCATTGTGGAGAGCCATTTCGGGACTTTCGTGTACTGCTTTTGCCTGATTTCCCTCCAGGTCTGCATTAATGTGTCTCTTATTTTATGCCTGTGAAAATATGTCCTTGTCCTTTTGCCTTTATCCCATAAGTAGACATGCCAACCCTTCTGCAGATCGTGCCCTTCCAAAGCCAAAATTCTTTTGTTTTCCAAGCTAGCCCTTGGTCACACCAAATTGGCTGCTTTATGGTACTCTTCCCATGCTGGGAATCCAAATCCACCCCTATTCCTTTTATCCTACAGTGTTCGGATTGAGATCCTAGGTTTTTTCCCTCCCCAGATAAATTTCCTGATAATGCTATTCAATTCTAAGAAAAATTTTTTGTCTAGGTTAACTGTCATAGTTTGGAACAAATACAGCAGCTTAGGCAGGATGCTCATCTTTATTGAGGCTATCCTGCCTAGAAGTGATAATTGTAATTTTCCCCATCTTTCCAAATCTTGTTTGATGCTTTTAATCAGGGGCACGTAATTGTCTTCCTTTAGAGCCGAACATCTTGCCGTTATTCATACTCCCAAATATTTTGTTTTCTTAACTATTTGCAAACCCAGGGATTCTTCTAGTGCTTTCTTTTGCTCTTCCGACATGTTTTTGATCAACATTTTAGTTTTAGTTTTATTTAATTTAAATCCAGACACTTCTCCATACCTTCCCAATTTCTCCAAAATTTTTTGTCCCGTTTCTAATGGTTCCTTCATCCTAATGATCAAGGTTACATCGTCAGCAAATGCCTGGATTTTGTATACTTCTTTCCTAATTTTCAACCCTTTTATTTCATTATTATTCCTAATTCTTCTTAATAGGGTTTCTAAGGCCAATATAAACAATAGTGGTGACAGCGGGCATCCTTGTCTTACCCCCTTTCTGATTTGAAAAGTTTTTGTCATATCTCCATTTAATAAAATGTTTGCTCTTTGTTTGTCATAAATTGTTGTTATCATTTTCTCAAAATTTACTCCAAATTTCATCATTTTAATTTGTTGGACCATGAATTCCCAATTCAAATTGTCAAACGCTTTCTGAGCGTCTAAGAAAACAGCCATTTGCTTATCCGAATGGGCTTCATAATATTCTAGAATATCAATCACTACTCTTATATTATTCCTTATCTGTCTTCCGGGGAGAAATCCATTTTGGTCAGTATGTATCAAATTATTTAGTATTTTCTTTATTCTTTCTGCCATTACACTCATAAAAATTTTGTAATCTGTATTTAAAAGGGAAATTGGCCTATAATTTTTTATCTGTTTTGGATCGGTACCTTCTTTTTGCAATAACGTGATATATGCCTCCCTCCACGAATCTGGAATGTTGGATCCTATCAAGGCCTCATTACAAATTTCCAATAGTTTCGGTAAAAGTATATCCTTCAAATTCAAATTTTTATACAAGTCTCCTGGGAATCCATCTGGGCCTGGTGATTTATTATTTTTAAGTTTAGATATTGCCATTTTTAATTCCGCTATTGTGATTTCCCTATTCAGCATTTCCCTCTCTTCCTCTCCTATCAATGGGAGTTCTTCCTCTGCCAGCTATTGTTCAATTTTTTTTCTTGGGACCGCAAAGAACCACACGTGCAAATAAAAACTAAGGCAGTACTAAAGAATTAGAAATGGAGGGCTGGAAGTTAATAATATGCCTTCAGGAGGTCCATATAAAAAAAGAAGACGGGAAATGTTTAGAGTATAATAAATTTGGGGAAACCTTTACCTCCCTAGCAGGGGAAAAAAAAGAGGGGTATAGCATTATATGTCAAAAAAGGATTGTAGCGGAATTAAAACACACCGACACCAAGGGGAGAACATTAGCGATTGAGATCGAGAGAGGGAACCTTCCAATACTATTGGTAGCCATCTATGCCCCAAACAAAAACCTGGGGGAATACTATAAAAAATTAGGAGGGAAAATAAGTAAAATGGAGTTTAGCAACATTTGTATAATTGGCGACTTCAATGGGATAGTAGATTCGGATAAAGACCATAAGAGTAGTAAAGACAAAAAGAAAAAAGGATAAATTACCAAGAACTTTCTTCGACCTAGCGGATGAATTAAACCCAGTAGATATTTGGCGGACTTTTCATCCGAGCAAGAAACAATATACTTTCTATTCGAATCTCCAAAAATTGTGGTTGAGAATTGACATGATGTGGGTCAGTAGGAGTTTGGGAATGAATTTGAATCCGCAGAAATAACACCAAATATATGGGCAGACCATAACCCTTTAGAAATAAGATGGAAAAATTTACACAGGAAAAACATAAGAGATGGAGGTTAAACACACAATTTTTGAGGGGTAAGGAATACATTGGAAAAGTTAAGGGAGAACTAAAACTATTCTTTGAAGAAGGAATCTCTAGAGCAGCGGTTCTCAACCTGGGGGCCACGACCCCTTTGGCGGTCGAACGGCCATTTCACAGAGGTCGCCAAAGCCCTCTCTCGCCCCGCCCCCCCACGCCTTCACTCACCCTCACTCTCTGCTCTGTTGGATCGCCGGCTGTTCGCTTACCCCGCCCACTCCCAATCTATTGCTGCTTCCTGAGTCCCAGCTGATGGCTAGAGGAAAAAAAAAAACTGTTTAAATTCTTGCCGCGGGGCTTCAAAGGGCCGCCCTATAGCCAGTGGTGCAGCCGAACCGTTTGTTAAATTGCTGGCTTGCCCCGCCCCTCCGCACCACTATTTATTGCCAATAAATAGTGGTGGGCGAGGGGCGGGGGAGCCAGCAATTTAACAAATGGTTCGGTGTTTTTTTGTAATTTTATTGGCCGTGGAGCTTCAGCATAGGCTAATTAGCCCTTGATTAGATCGGCTCCCAACTCTCAGCTGATTTGCTCTCAGCTGTTTTGCTCAGGGCTCTGCTGCTTGCTCGAGCAGATTGTTTTTCCCCTAGCTATGCTGAAAAACAAAACTGAAAGTAAAGAGGCTGTTGGCTTTGCTGTTCCTGCAAGTTGGAAAATTAGGCAGGCAGATTTCTTTTCTTTTTCCTCACCAAAAAAGGTAGGTGCAAACAATGGGAAATTTAGGGAAAAAGAGGAGAGTTCAAGATTTTAAAACACAAAAAGAAAAAAAGCTCTATTTAACTAGGGAATTGTAATAATTGAGATACTATTAATTGTATATTGTGTTGAAAGCAGAAATGGTTAAGTTGTGGTTTGGAGGAATATATGGGGGAAATTATTTGGTTTATTATTATTGGTAAATATAATTAATTGATTTGTAAGAAATTGGATTACATGGAAATAATTGGAATATTCATGTTCATATTGATTAATATACAAAAAAGGTAGTTATATAACTAATTGATTTATATTAAAATGTTGAATTTATATTAAACAACTGTAATATTACATAATTAACCAATGTGAGGATGGATATAAAAATAGATGACAATGGGAAGGGGTATAATATAGAATAGAAGGGAAAAATTGAATTTGATTAAGATTAGAGATGAGGATGAAGGGTAATATTGGTTTTTTACAAAAATAGATGAGCAATAAATATGGCAAAAAGGAAATATAGAAATTGTAAATTTAATTGAAATGACTAAACACTGTTTAAATTTGTGAACCGGCCAAATACTCTGTTCAAAGTGTTGGAAGAAATCTCCTTCTAGATTCTGCTCTAAGTGGGGAAAAAGACACTGGAAACATGGAGACTGCTTGGAAAGATGGTTTAATGATGGACAGGATCACATGGCTTGAGTACCTGAACAGAAAAGGGCAGATACAGTAAATCCTCTTTTTATGCTCTCTCTGGCTCTGCATTTCTTGGGGCCACGAAAGAGTATCCTGATTGGTTGTCAGACTCCCAGGGAGTGGGGATCTTAGCTAGCCTTGCTGGCTGATGGTCACATGTGCTTCCCAGGTCATATGTGGTGAGTTTCTGTTGCTAGATGGGTAGAGAGCTAATCCTATCTTTATTGGATCTTGGGCAATTCCTACTATGGCTCTGCCTGAAGGAGGTAGATCTTTGTTATGTAGAATAGACTGGCCCAGGCCTTAATGGCCCATTGACAAAGGGTGGGGGCAGGAAGATGGGAGCTGCTTCAAAACATGCTTATCCCAGGGAAATATAATATTCTGCCTTTTTCATATTTCCTAAAATATATCACTCTTCAAGGAAAGGTGATAACTTCCTACAAAAGAAAATACATTGTATGTTTGTATGTGTGTTTCTAATTATTGTTATTTATTCATATTTATTCTCTTTTATTCCTTAAAGTTTAACAATTCATTCTTTATCTTAATATCTTTATATTTGTTTGGAGTTGGCTTCCTCCCCCTCTTCTTCTCCTCCCTACTTCCTCTTCCTTTCCCCTTCTCCTCCTCTCTTCCTCCCTCTCTTACCCTCACTCCTACTCTTAATTTCCCTTCCCTTCCTTCATCCCTCTCTATTGCTGTATCCTTTTATGCATATGGACTACTCAGAGGGCTGAAAAAGTTATTTCTGACTGGTCCTCGCACTTTTGACCAATCCTCGAACTTACGACTGTCCTCACATTTTATGTTTTTGCCCTATCTTGTCACCTTGGTGAAGAGAAGCAGTTGTGAAATGAGTAACATGGTTGTTAAGAATGCTACAATGGGCATAAATGATGACCAGTCATAAGTGTGAGGACCAGTCAAAAGTGCGAGGACCTGTCAGAAATCACTTTTTTCAGCCCTCTGGGTAGTCCTTTTGTGCACATGGACTACTCAGAGGGCTGAAAAAGTTATTTTTGACTGGTCCTCGCACTTTTGACCAGTCCTCGAACTTACGACTGTCCTCACATTTTACGTTTTTGCCCTGTCTTGTCACCATGGTGAAGAGAAACAGTTGTGAAATGAGTGACATGGTTGTTAAGAAAGCTGCACGGGCATAAATGTGAGGATGGTCATAAGTGTGAGGACCAGTCAAAAGTGTGAGGACCTGTCAGAAATGACTTTTTTCAGCCCTCTGAGTAGTCCCTATACACACAGCCATGGCCACTCCATCACATGACCAGCTAGCCACACCCACCCAGTCACATGACCTCCAAGTCATGCCCACAAAATAAGCCACGCCCACAGAACCGGTAGTAAAAAAATTTAGAACCCACCCCTGGTTGGGGGTCACCACAACATGAGGAACTGTATTAAAGGGTCGCGGCATTAGGAAGGTTGAGAACCACTGCTCTAGAGAGACTGGGAGAAGCAGAAAAGAACCTGCAGCAAAACCCAGGAGATAAGGTGGCAAAAGAAAGCTGGGTGATATTAAGACACAAATTGAATATTCTGGATCAGGAAGAATTGGCCTACAAGATAAAATGATCAAAACAATATTACTTTGAAAACGCCAACAAACCGGGCAGATGGCTGTCTTATAAATTAAAAAAGGAGACTGAGAAAGAGATCATTTACCAATTGGAAGATACAGAGGGATGTATATTGAATAAAGAAGAGGATAAGCTCGAAATTGCCCGGGATTACTATGTTGCACTATACAAGGAGGAAGAAATCCCAAGTTTACTCGTCTTTTGTCATGGCATCTCTTCCCTCTTTTCATTGCTACATTAGTGGTTTGTTTGCCTCATCTGGAAGCACAGGAGGGGATTGACCCACAAGAGGAGGGAGGCAAGGATTCATGGCCTGCTGGAATACTTGAGCAGAGGGGGCTAAGTGCTGCTCAAAGCCACCGGATATCGGAAAAGAGAACATTTATAGCTCAGGGTGGAACTGGGGAGGTCCACGTGCAACCATAACAGTGATGATGTTACCTAGTTTCGCAATGAAACGTCTGCAAGGAAACAACCAAGGACCCTTCAACCAGGTGTTTGTTTGAGTTTTGTTATTACCTGTGGCAAACGCCTAAAATATTTAAAGGTTTTCTTTTTTTTTTTTTATTGCAAAAGTTTTACAATTACATTTTCTCCCCATTTCCCCCCCCCCCAACCCTCCCTAACCTCCCCAACCACCCTAACCCTCCCTAACCCCCCCAACCCTCCCCATCCCCCCCTAATCCACCCCTCCCCCCCCGGACTTCCACAGAATATAATCCAATCAAAATCCCCTTTTTATAAAACTTGAACCCCTCCATCCCCAATATAATTTTTCATCTTCACAAAAATCAAATCTTTCTATCTTTATATAACATTTTCAGTTAAAAGCTGATACTTCCTAGTTTGATATTTATTCTGCACATAGTCTATCCACTTTTTCCACTCCCATTCATAAGTCTCTTGTGAGTGATCTTTTAGATATGCTGAAATCTTCGCCATCTCTGCAAAACTGGCCATCTTCAAAGTTCCTCAATGGTGGGCACAGCTTCATTTTTCCAATAATGACCTATCAGTAATCTTGCTGCTGTTATCATATACAATATCAACTTTGTTTCACCCAATGTAAAACCCTTAACTATACCCAATAAGAACAATTGTGGAGAAGACTGAATTTTTTTTTTTAAAACATTCTGCATAACCCACCAAATTTTTATCCAAAAAGCCTTCACTTTCTTACAAGTCCACCAGATATGATAATATGTAGCATCTAAGCAGTCACATCTCCAACACTTTGGTTGAACATTAGGGTACATGCATGACAATTTCTTAGGGTCTAAATGCCATCTATAAAACATTTTATAAAAATTTTCCCTCAGATTCTGCGACTGTGTGAATTTAACATTCTGAACCCAATTTTTTTCCCATGTTTCCAACATCACTGGTTCTGCAAAATTTTGTGCCCACTTAATCATGCAATCTTTAACCAGTTCAGTTTCCGAATCCCTTTCTAACAAAACATTATAAAGCCTTTTAATATGCATTGGACCTTTCTCTTTTATATGTCTAACCAATTCTTCCTCATGCAACATAATACCAATTTTTTGGTCCTCTTTCCATCTCAGTTGAAGTTGGTTATACTGTAACCAAGTTAGATTAATCCCTTTGTCCAACAGTGTCTCTAATGTCTTCAGTTGCCATCTGCCCGCATCTGTAAAAAGAACTTTATATAACAACCCCCTGAGTGACATTATATTTATATTCCACATTGTATGACCAAGATCCAGCCATAGCGGTATTTTATAATCCCATTTGGATCGGTGCTTCTTCCAAACTCTCATCAAGGAATCTCTAAGTGTATGGCTTTTAAATACTTTATCCACTTTGTCTTCATAGAATAAGTAAGCATGCCAACCAAATTCAAGATCAAAACTTTCTATATTCAATATTCCAGTCTTTTTCCTTCCAAACCAATCACTTGCTTGAGTCAGAGCTGCTGCTTCATAATATAATTGTAGGTTTGGAAGTTTAAGACCTCCCCTTTCTGGAACATCTTGCATAATTTTCAATTTCACTCTCAGTTTTTTCTCGTTCCAGACAAACTTATTCAATCCAGTTTGCCATTCTTTCAAGTGTTTATCACTTTTAAGCACCGGAATCATTTGAAACAAAAAAAGAAATCTTGGTAAAATGTTCATCTTAACTGCTGCTATTCTTCCAAGTAAAGACAGCTGCAGTTTTTTCCAAGTCTCCATATCTTTCTGTATATTTCGCCACAACACCTCATAATTATTTTGAAACAGTTTCATATTTGATTGTGCAACCTGAACTCCTAGATATTTGACCTTTGGTACTATCTCAAAACCTGCCTTGCTTTTAAGTTCGTGTTTTCGATCTTGTGTCATATTTTTAACTATCATCTTAGTTTTTTTCTGGTTCAATCTAAATCCTGATACTGTACCATAATCTTTTATAATGTCTTTCATCTGGATTATTGATTCCATCGGCTGTGTTAGGGTAACAACCAGATCATCTGCAAATGCCCTTATTCTGTAATCCTCTTGCCTTATCACTATACCTTTCAAGATATTCGAGTCCCGTATTGTATTCAACAAGACTTCTAGTGTTAAAATAAATAACAATGGGGATAACCTTGTCTTGTTCCTTTTTCAATATTAAAGTCTGTTGTCAAACTTCCATTAATAATAATCTGTGCCTTTTGCTCTTGATAAATTGCTGAAACCGCCTGTATAAATTGATCCCCAAAGTTCATTTTATTTAAAGTCTTTAATAGAAAATTCCAGTCCACTCTATCAAAGGCCTTCTCCGCATTCAAGAAAACCAGCACTGCAGGGATCTGTTTATTCTTCTCAAGATATTCCAATAAATCTATAACTTGCCTTACATTGTCCTTCATGTATCTGCCCTTTATAAATCCCGCTTGATCATCATGAATCACCTCTTGAATAACTGGCATCAACCTGTTGGCTAATACTTTTGCATATATTTTATAATCATTATTCAGAAGAGATATTGGTCTATAATTCTCAGGTTTTTTAGGACCTGCTTGCTCTTTTGGTATCAAAGAAATGTAAGCTGTTTTCCATGACGGGGGTATTTTACCCCCTTGTTGTATATTACAAAATAAGTCTCTAAGATGCTCAACCATTTCTGCTTGCAAAGTTTTATAATACACCGCAGTTAAGCCATCCGTTCCAGGAGCTTTAGCTGTTTTCAGTTGTTTAATTGCTGCAATAATCTCCTCAACTGTTATAGGATAATTCATTCTTTCCTTTTGTTGGTTGGTAATTTTTGTGACTCTTTTATTTTCTAAATATTTTTCTATAAGTCCATTCTACATATCATCTTTAGCATATAGTTTAGTGTAATAATCTACGAAGACTTCTTTAATTAGTTTTTGTTGAAAGATTTCTTTCCCTCCAATATCGATGCTATCAATAGTCCGCATACTCTGCTTCTTCCTTAAAGTGTAAGCCAACCATCTGCCCGGTTTATTAGCGTTACAAAATGTATTGTGCTTCGCATATTGTAAATTTGTTGCAGTTTGTTCCGCCATAAGCATTTGAAATTGATCTTTCAGAAGTTTTATAGCACCACGTATTCTTTCATCTGTTGGATTTTTAATAAGTAACTGTTCTTTATTCTTTATTTCTGCTTCCATTTCAGATCTTTTCTTTTGTCGATTCAGTTTGTGTTTAGAATTCATATGAATGAGTACCCCTCTCATATACGCTTTACTCGCATCCCACACTATTTCAATTGGGGTACCCTTATTCAAATTCATTTCAAAAAATTCAATTGCTTTTTAAATTCTGTTAAATTTTTTTCATATCTAAACAAATTTTCATTTAATCTCCATGATCTTCTCTCAATCTTTCCAATCTCAATTTCTATCCATACTGGGCTATGGTCGGTTAGAGTTCTTGGAAAAATCTTTGTTCTTTTTGTCTTAACAAGTAGATCATCTGATAATAAAATAAAGTCAATCCTAGAAAAAGATCTATGTCTATCAGAGAAAAAAGTAAAGTCCAATTCTTTTGGGTTATGTATCCTCCAAATATCTTTTAATTCCAGATCTTCTTTCATGTCAAAAAAAGTCTGTGGTAGTCTGATCCTTGATTTCACCAAACTCTTTTAATCTACTTTGGAATCAATTACTCCATTCCAATCTCCCATGATTAAAATAGATCTATAATCCCATTGCAGTATTTTGGTGTGCAAAGTTTTGTAGAAGTGATCCTGTTGTTGATTAGGAGTGTAAATTCCAATCACTAGAATTTGGCCATTTACTGTGTGCAGTTCAATTGCTATAAACCTGCCGCCTTCATCTGCTTCTAGAATTTTAGCTGACAGTCTTTTATTTATATAAATAACCACACCATTCTTTTTTTCCAAATTTGAAGCTATAAAATGTGTTCCTAGTTTTGAGTTTATCAAGTATTTTTGATCTTGTGTTCTGACATGAGTTTCTTGTAAACAAATTATGTCATTATTAAATTGTCTCAAATATGTAAATAATTTCTTCCTTTTCTGTGATGAATTCAATCCATTCACATTCCAGGATAGAAACTTAATCGTCATGTAGACTTTTTTGAAGCGACGAGCAGAATTGCCGAATATCTTCCGAAGTCTTTGGCTTTGCTCCCCCCATGGCTTCACTTTCTTGTGTAGTACTCTTAACTCCCTTCTTGTATTGTTGTAGCTTGAGTCTTTCCTATCGTTGTTTTTCTTTAAGTTGCTTGGAAATTGCTCGGGTTACACGCTGGTCTTTAGCTTCAGCCATCCGGACTAGGTCCAAAGCCACATCTCTTGTAGTCAAAATTGGAGAAGATTCTGACAGGGGCTCCTCCAGAAAACCTTCTGTAGCACCCTGCATTTCCACTACCTCGGGTTCCACCTGCTTAAGCTGCTCTTCCATCTCTTGCTGAAGTTGCTTCTCTTTGTCACTCTCCTTTATCTCCAACACAGTGGATGTAGGTGGGGATGGTGATCTCTCTTTAAGAACAGTAGAATAGAAGTGTTCCGCCTTCTCAACAGTGTTTAATCGATGTCTTTCTCCATTATACCTCAAAATTATACCAGTTGGGGCATCCCACCGGAATGGAATTTGTTGTTTTTTTAATTTATTCACTAAAAAACCAAAATCTTTTCTGTCTTTTAACATCTTGGGTGGTAATTCTTTATAGACTCCGATCTGAGCTCCCTCCACTTGCACAGCAGAGAGAAAAGACTTTTGCAGAATATCATTTCTCATTCTTCTGTCTGTAAAATATATCACCACATCTCTAGGCAGTTGTCTTTGTCTGGCCAACCATGAATTCACTTTGTAAATTTTGTCTATTTTGTAAAAAATCTCTTCAGGATTAATTTTTAACAGCACAGCCAGAGCATCAGCACAAATCTGTCTCAGGTCTTGTCGATCATTCTCTTTAATACCTCTAAGCCTTATGGCAAACTCCATGGACCTGAACTGCATCATCGTAATTTCGTTTTCAACTCTCTGCATTTTATCATCAACATCAGAAATTTTGTAATCAGTATCCTTCATTTTAACATTCATTTCTGATTTAAATTCTTCCAACTTGGAATCTGTTCTAATAATAACTTCTGACAGGCCAGACACCACATTCATTAATTTATTAGTCACCTTGTCATATTTCTCTTGCACCACCTTTTTAATTTCATTAATTTCCTGCTTAATTTCCTGTTGTGATTTTTGAAATTTATCATCCAGAGCCTGAGTAATAAAATCTTTTAAACTTTCAACATCAAAATCTTTTTTCTGACTCTGCTGACTGGGAGGAAGCTGCTGCTCAGGTTTACGTGGGGGGATCCCCCCCCCCGCTGCCTTTCCTTCCTGTTTCGTAGAAGCCATTCTGCCACGTAGACTAGCTTTTCTGAAAAAGGAGATCCTTTTTCCTTTTCCACCACCACAAAGTCCTCTAAAAAAATCCCCCAGGTTTAATCAAGTTGGGGATAGAATTAAACTGAAGCAAGCTCAGGCTTATTTTAAAAGAATTTTTCCTCTTCTCTTTTTCCTCCTTGTTACAAACAGCGCAACTTTGTAGCTAGTTGGAATAACATTATAAATCCACTCTCACTCTCAGCTTGTTAACGCTGAAGCCGGGCGCCATTTTCAAGCCTCTTTCACTCCCTCGCACTTTTACTTGAATCAAAAAGTCACAAAAGCATAATACTTGCAGTTTCTAGGTTTGAAGGTTCAGGTTGTTGTTTCCACTAATTATTGAAGTTAATTTCATTTAATTTGAGAGGTTGCTGCAGCCGACTTGCTCTGCGCAAGGCAGAGTCGTCCCACGCCGTCCGGAGTCTCAGCAAGTTGAAAGGGAGCCGCGCCTGTTTCCTCCCCAGTAGCGATTTTCTGGGGGCTCACAGGGGCTCAACCTGCTCCTTGCCCACTCTCCTCCTCCAATCCTGCAGATTTGGGAGTTTTCAAGCTGCTTCTTTGAGTCGAAGCGGCTCTACAGGCGGCGGGGCTGGCGGTCCAAGAAGAGGGACCGTCTTTCATCGGTAGCAGACAAACCGGAAGTCCCTAAAGGTTTTCTTCATATCAATGGACATTTGAGACATTTTACCATTTTCTGTTTTGTGTGAAGCTCTTCTCAAGCGTTCTATTGGGTGGTAACCCACTAATATTTCCCACTCTCCTCTTTAGTTCAGGCTGAGGTGATTCCAGCCATCTTGGATTGTGGGCCCAATGGGGCTTTAGCTGGCAGGGGTGGCTATCCCCCAAGCGACATCTGTGTTTCAGCCCCCACTGGCAGTGGCAAGACATTGGCCTTCATCATTCCAGTGGTGCAGGTGAGCTTCAGCTGGAATCAAGCACTGCTGGTTGTGTCTGGGGGTGTGCAGGGCATCATCCAGAACCAAAGTCCCCACCCAACCCAGGATCCACAGCCAGTGCTGCAAAGTCTGTACGATATGCCAGAGGTGAACAGTGGAAGCAGGGAGAACTGGATCCCAACTTCTAGGATTTCTGAATTTGAGTATTTAGTCCAGTTGCAAAGATTTAATTTTCTTGCCATAAAACTGAAAGTTTTGTAGTGAGTTAAGTACCTTTGAAAGATGAAATAGAAAAACTAGAGTGAAAGGAATGTTGTAGGTCATCTGAAGGGACAATAGCAACAGATAATTGTGGTCAGTGCTCTGGAAACTCTCAGCCTGTGTTTCAGTGTGAGTGTGTTTCTCTGTACAGAGTGTGTGTGTGTGCGTATGTTTATGTGCATGTGTTTCTCTGTTTGTACAAGGGAGGTATTTTTTGTGCACTTATTTGGGAGGATGTAACGGAACTCTAAGACTGTTTCTGATCTCCTGTTTTTGTGTTGGCAGGCCCTGTTGGACCGCGTTGTCTGCCATGTACGGGCTCTGGCAGTCTTGCCCACCAAAGAGCTGGCTCAACAGGTATCATCTGAAGGGAGTTGGTTTTTGTGGCCCCTATTTTTCCCCTCCACACACAGGAATATTGGAGTGGGCTAGCTGGCCAAGAGACAAACACAAGAAAATGAATTAGTTGCTACAACCTTCTGCTCACACTGTGTTAGTGCATCTGCAGCAGAGCCCCATAAAACTGGCAGACAGACTTGTGGCTTGTCATGTTTGCTATGTATTTTGTTAGAGCCCTGAGAGCCACCTGCCAGGTGACCCAAACATAGTGGGAGATGCCATTGTTGTTATTGATACTCCAGTAGAAGAGACTATGAGGAGCTCAGGCTGTAACAGTTAGGTTTTTGGTGCTCTCTGAGCTTGTTGACTTCTTCCAGATGTTTCATTACCAGGCTAGGCAATGTCATTAAAACATTTTCTACGAGAGCAGTAAAAACAAATAATGCTTTAAAAAATAAATGCAACAAATATTCATTTTTAGCCAAAAAAATAAAATAAAATCGCAATCAAGTTGTCCGTAGAGAGCCTGGCTGGTCTTCCTCTACTTCTTAAAGTAGGCTGTGCAAGATCAGGGGAACCTCCCGTGGAGAGAATCCCACTACAGAGTCTCCTATTGCGAAGTCCCTGCTTTGGCCACTTCACTGTCAACCCCTAGGGGAGTTGTAAGCTGGGCTCCCAGATGACTTTGAGACACACAGCCTTCTGCCCTCAAGCACAATGTGCAGAATAACAGCAACTCTTTGGGCTGCTAGGGAACCTAATGGGAGACGGGGCCAGGTGACCTCTCTGCAGAGCCTTTGGGTATTCCTAATGTTGGGCCTCCCTCTAACTAAGGATACATTGGAAAGATGGGAGTTGAGGAAATGCCACTCTGTTTACTGTTTTCCTTCCCTCCCTTCCTGATATTCACATGTTCATGTTCTCTTTGTTCATCTCTCTTTCAACATTGACTTTTTTGATAGGTGGCTAAAATATTCAACATTTACACTGATGGGACTGGGCTGAAAGTTGTCCAGCTTACCGGACAGAAATCTTTCATGAAAGAACAGGAGTCCCTTGTTGAGACAACGTAAGTCCACGTTCTCCTGGGCCTGTGCATTAATTTAATCTTGCTGCCTTGGCCTGTTAGCTTTGAAACAAGAGATACAAAATTTGTTACCATCCTAATTAAGGATGGTCAACTGCAGCTTTTCTGACCCTGAAAAGAAGTTTGCCTGGGAGCAGTAGCTAAGTCCAAGCCTGCTGTATATCTGCATTTGTGAATCCTTAATCCTGACATGACCTTGAGTATGTTGTGGCTTGACCTTGATTGTCCTGTTATGTGATATTTTGTGTAACCTCATGCTGATTGTCCTGTCAATTCCCCATTTGCTCGATGCTTTCTGGTTCCTAGAAAGAGATGGGGAAACAGTCAAGCCCCAGGGTGAATCAAATCTGGATGGGACCCAAAGCAACATTCCAAAGAGTGCTGCTACTAATTTTTCTGCCTTGTTGTTTTTGGGCAGGCTGATGGGATTTCGTAGTCTGGCAGACATTGTTGTAGCCACCCCAGGACGCCTGGTGGACCATCTCCAGCAAAGTCCCCAGTTCAGCTTGCAAGAGCTTCGTTTCCTGGTGAGGGCAACTCCCCAAAAGTGGGGCTTGAATCAAAACTCTCTTTGGGCAGCCATTGTGAGAGCATCAGAATTCCTCCTGTGTCCCAAGGCAAAAGGGTTTTCAAGTTTACTTCTGCATATTCATGTTTTACCATAAAATTCATGAGTTCAGCAGCTCCCAACATATTTATGCTGATATTTGCCTTTGATTGGGCCTGTAAATTGGGAGTGGAGGACATGGCTGGCTAGGTTCTGGTTAGATCAGCGAGCTTGTTGGCAGAGCAGCTATAGCTGGAATCACAGTTTATGCATCACAAGCTTTTTCCCCAAAGATCCTGAACTTCTTTCCTCCCCACAAGAATGAGCAACCAGCCTAAATTCTTGGCAAGACATGTCCACCATGGTTGCCAGCCTGCCAGACCAGAGTCACCTGGCTTAATGGGTTTCCCCCCCTTATTTCTGAGTGCAGATCATTGACGAAGCAGATCGCATGATTGACAACATGCATCAGGATTGGCTGCAGCAAGTAGTAGAGGCTGTGCACCGGGCTGAAGGGGGCTCTGGTCCCGGCAGGCTGTTCAAAAGGATGCAGCCAAATCCCTCCACAGCAGCCAGGTAAGAGATTTCTGCGGGGAGTCTGCACTGAGTTACAGGGGTCTCATCCTGCCACAGAGGCCCCCTTGAGAGGAGAGGGGACTGAGCTTCAAAGAATCAACCTGGAGGATGGTGGATTAACCAAGAGGGCGGCTGGCTTTTCAGGAGGAAGGCTCTCCCTTCCCTGTTTTCCTTTTCAGGGCTTGCTGCCCCCGGCTCCCTCTGCAGAGGCTCCTCTTCTCAGCCACTCTGACGCAGAACCCCGAGAAGCTGCAGTGGTTGGGTCTCTACCAGCCTTGCCTCTTCACGCCAGCTCAGTCTGAGAAAGGGAGCAATGTGCTTGGCTCTCAGCCACGTGTCAGCGAAAAGTACATTCTCCCCGAGGGACTCTCAGTAAGTGTCCCTTCTCTGGATCTTGTTCATGTCCTTTGTGCCCTCGGAAGAGGAGTCTTTGCCCAGGAAAATATGTTGATTTGCTTAGTATTATACACTGTCAGTATAACTGCCCTCAAGACAGTTACTGTAGGATGCCACCAAAAGGAATCTAATAGGACAGGAACTGGAAGCATCTCTTTCTCTGGGACTGGTTTTGGATAACAGACACCTCTGTTTTCCAGCTTTGAAGGTGGACTAGATACCTGATCAGCTGTTGCAAGAGTTGGTAAATAAATGGGTAATTCATAAAAGAATTAAATAAGGAAATAGGCATTGGAAGCCTATTACCATAAAAAACACAAAGCAGAACTGCCGAACTTTTATCCCTTGTGGCTACTGGCTGGCCTGGGTAAACTCTTCAGAATATTCTGCTCCTGAGTGAGACGGCTTCAAACAAGCCGGACTCCCAGGGCAAATGCTGCCTTTCCCTCTCTCTCTCTAGCAATATTATGTCCCGTGCAGCCTGAATTGGAAACCGCTGTTCCTCCTGCATTTCCTGGTGAGGCTGAAATTCTCCCAAGTGCTGTGCTTCACCAATAGCAAAGAAACTTCGCACAGGTGAGATTGCATGGCAGAGCTGGTCTTAGATCCCAGGTTCCTATTGCCTGACCTGACTGGTGACAGCTCCCTGGGTTTTCCAGCAAGGATCTTTGTCAGCTGTACTGATCATCTTTGCACAAAAGCATCATTATCTTCCAGTCAGTTCCCTCTCCCCCAACTGTCACTTCTGTTTGTCCTCAGACTCTTCCTGCTAATTCAGGCCTTTGGTGGAGTGAAGGTAGCTGAGTTTTCTTCAAAGCTGAGCTCGAGCAAAAGGAAGATGACCCTGAAGGAGTTTGAGCAAGGCAAGATCCAGCTGTGAGTCTCTCCTGGAGGAGTTTTGGCATCATCTGCTCTGAAATGCTGATCCCATCTGCACCAGGGCCTCTTTGCATCAGGATTTAGAGGCTGTGGCACTAACCAGGGAAGGTGCTTCTCTTTGGAGGCTTCCTCTTCAGGCCTTCAACAATTCTTCACCACCAGTTTTGCTAGCTAAATCTTGCCAACTTCTCTTTGCAATATAGTCTGTTCTTAATGCTACATATTTTTGATTCTAATTTCTAACACTCAGATTTATCCATTAGTGCTTTGGCTAGCACATTATTATTTTTTTGAGTGCCTTCAAGTCAGCCTCGATTCCTGGTGACTGCCTGGACCAATGTCTGCAGTTTTCTTGGCAAGATTTCAGGGGTGGTTTGCCATTGCCTCCTTCCTAAGGGTGAGAGAGAGTGACTGGCCCAGGTCTCCCAGATGGCTTTGTGCCCAAGTTGGGCGTGACCATCTCCTGGTTCTAGCCCTCACCAATATACCAAACTGGTTGTCACAACTGGAGTCTGGTCATGCTCGAATTATTTGTGTCATGTGGAAAGCAATTAATTGCCCTGTGTTTCTTCCGGAACAGTTTAATCAGCACAGATGCCACGGCTCGAGGAATTGATTTTGGTGGTGTGAAATGTGTCATTAGCTACGATGCCCCTCAGTTCATCAGAACCTACATTCACCGGTACTTTTCTCAGAGGAATGTGGGGACGAGGCATTCTGAAAATACTGTCAGGGAATCTGATCTCTCCCTGAAAGCACCAAGTTTCCTTTTTGATTTTGGGGAAGATCGGAGGGGGGGATTGTTCATCTCCTCACCAGACGCCTTTTGCATTTAGGGTGGGCAGAACAGCTCGTGCTGGGAAGGCAGGCCTGGCTTTTAGCCTGCTCCTCAAGCAACAGGTAGGTGGCCTTGTCCCGCCCTCTGGAAACCCTCCTCAGAACGTGTTCTGCCGCCCCTGGGTGCCAGGGGGTGGAGCACATATCACAAGCCAGTTAAGAGTGACATGTTTCAATGGTACATTCAAGAACGGTTGAGCAAAGGGCCCACGAAAGTGCAGGGCCTGTGGTCTGGGCACCCAGTGGCTAACTCTTTAGGAGGCTAGATGCACTTCTACTGAACCTGCTGGTTGCTGGAGAAGGCCACCATTACTGCAGTGTGAAGAAGTCATGAGGTTAGCCCACTTTCCTTCTCTAGGAGTATAGGTTCCTAAAGATGCTGAAGGATGCAGGCCTTCCAGAGTTGCAGCCACAGCTGGTCAAGAGCACCTCCATTCAGCCTCTCCTCCAGCAGTATGAAGCAGCCCTGGCCGAACTTGCACAGACTATCAAGGTAGCCTGGCTTTTAGAGGGAGGGAAACAAAAGTGTTGGAGGGGGCACTAGAGTAAATATTCAAGCAGCTGTACAACTAGCATATGTCACTATGCCTTTAGAAGCAAATTCTGTGTACCAACTCACAGTATACACAGTTGTGGAAAAGTTCCATTTTTATTTTTATTTTTTTATTTTTTATTGGATTCTTATTTTTAAGCATATCAACATCAATACATGAACAGTGTGTCTCTGGGTATAGCTCATGTTAATACAAATAATAACAGTCAATTGTTACATTAATCAAACTTATATAATCCTAATATTAATATACTTAATTATTTTAAAGTAGTTATTCAATATTTCAACGTTCCATTCTAATGTCAATGATCTTAAACATACATAGTAATACCATCTTTCAACCTCTCATCTTTCCATCTAATATTACTTATATTCAATTTATAGAAATTATAACTGCTAATATTCCCCTTAATTCTTATTTCTACCTCTATTCTATTCGCAGTCTGTGTTGACAGGGGGGCAGAGATCGACCCCGAGGCCCCTTATATGTGGGGTGCCGCAGGGATCGGTTCTCTCGCCCCTTCTGTTCAACATTTATGTAAAGCCGCTGGGCGAGATCATCCGTGGTTTCGGGGTGAAGTACCATCTGTACGCTGATGACACCCAGCTGTACATCTCCACCCCGGACCACCCCAACGATGCCCTTGAAGTGATGTCCCAGTGCCTGGAGGCCGTACGGATCTGGATGGGGAGAAACGGGCTCAGGCTCAACCCATCCAAGACCGAGTGGCTGTGGTTTCCGATGTCCCGATATAGTCAGCTGGTGCCATCGCTGGCTATTGGGGGCGAATCATTGGCCCCCACGGAAAGGGCTCGTAACTTGGGCGTCCTCCTGGACTCACAGCTGTCTTTAGAAGAGCACTTGACGGCCGTGACCGGGAGGATTTTTCATCAGGTTCGCCTGATTCGCCAGTTGCGTCCCTTTCTAGATCGGGACTCGTTACGCACAGTCACTCATGCCCTCGTCACCTCTCGTCTGGACTATTGTAATGGTCTCTACATGGGGCTCCCCTTGAGGTGCACCCGGAGGCTCCAACTGGCGCAGAGTGCGGCCGCGCGGGTGGTTATGGGAGCAACATGGAGCTCCCATGTAACACCTCTCCTGCGCGAGCTGCACTGGCTCCCGGTGGTCTTCCGGGTGCGCTTCAAGGTTCTGGTTACCACCTTTAAAGCGCTCCATGGCTTGGGACCTGGTTACTTACGGGACCGCCTACTACCATCATCAGCCTCCCACCGACCAGTACGCTCCCACAGAGAGGGGCTCCTCCAGGTGCCGTCGGCCAAACAATGTCGGCTGTCGGCCCCTAGGGGGAGAGCCTTCTCTGTGGGGGCACCGACGATCTGGAATGAGCTCCCCCCAGAGATACGGAGGATTCCGGATCTGCGCACCTTCCGCCGCGAGTTGAAGACGCTTTTATTTCATCAAGCTGGCCTCGCCTAAATCTTCTCCCTTTTAAGTGTAAATTCTAAATTTTAATGGATTTTAAAATATGGGTATTTTTAAATTATGGGTATTAATTCAGCCAAATTTATTTAATCCATTTTATTCGATTTTAAATTTTGTATATTTATGTGTTTTATTTCATGGCTGTGCACCGCCCTGAGTCCTTCGGGAGTAGGGCGGTATAGAAATTCAATAAATAATAAATAATAATAATAATAATAATATTCTGATTTCTAATCAGGTCACTTACTAATCCTAATGTTAATACACATATTTAATTAAGGCATAGTCCTTTATATAAAGGTGTGTATTCTTATTTCTACCTCTATTTCTAGTTTTTAATCAGGCCATCATTATATTAGAAAAAAGAAGAAAGAAAAAATAATTCTTTTCTATCCGTCATCTCTTGTCCATTTTAATACTTCAATTCTTGTTTTTTGGCTTTCCTCCCATACTCCTCTCTTGGATCTTTGTCTCTGTCAACATCTGTATCTTCATTATTCCATTTAAGTATTTCTCCCATCTCTAAGCTGCCAAATCTCCAAGGTATCCACCCATACCCCTATCTCCCTTTCAAAAACATCTTCCAGGTTATCCAATTCCATTTTTTTATCTCTCAAAAAAATTTCTCATCCTCCTGGTTTATTTGGTGATTTGTCTATTCTATCTTTTCCTCCATTCTTTCCACTGCCTCCTCCCTTTCCTGGACTCTTTGATCTTCAGTCATTGCCAACTGCATCATACTTTCTAATTTGCCACTTAAGTCTTTCATCACTCTGTGATTCTTTGTCATGGTATTTATTTATTTATTTATTTATTTATTATTGCGATTTATATGCTGCCTTTTTCCCTAGGGACTCAAGGCGGCTTACAAAATGACAGTTTCCAATACAAATCACAATGAAATAAAGATTAAAATCAGCAACTCTATTAAAACAATTTAAAATTATAACAGTGTACCCCCAAACGGATCAGTTAAGTTGACGGAAGAGCCATGTCTTCAGCTCGCGACGGAAGGAAAGAAGATCGGGGGCTGTCCTAAGCTCGGTGGGCAATCCATTCCAGAGGGTCGGGGCTCCCACAGAGAACAATCTCCTCCTGGGGGCCGTCAGCCGACATTGTTTGGCCGACGGTACCCTGAGGAGGCCCACTCTGTGAGAGCGCACAGGACGATGGGAGAACGGCTGGAGATGGTCCTGCAAGTACCTCAGGCCTAAGCCATGAAGGTATCCCTAAAGCTTTGAAACATCCACACCATATCTCTTGAAATCTCACTTTATTTCCCCCTGAAAGAGCATCTAGTTTAATAAGTCCGCTTTTAGTCAGGGCCACAAACAATATATTCAGTTCCAATTTTGCTCATCAGAGTTCCATAGTCATAGCTCTTTATATCTCAGGGTTATTGATCAATTCCATTTAAGTAGTCCAGGCAGTTTCCACACAACAAAAGTCACTTTACTTTACTTAAGGGTCTTTCTTATTCTCACAATAGTAAACTGATTAATTATAGAACAATTAGTCTCACCACAATCCTTCAAAAGAATGTTGCTCGTTTCTTCTGTCAGAATTTTCCTAGATTTGTAGAGGTGTAGTATATTCCATTCACTAGTAGATGGCAGCATCAACAGAGGTTTTAGCGTTGTTTCAAACATGATAGATTAATTAATCCAAATATAATTCAATTTGTAGAGACAAAATTAAGTACTCAAGTAGATTCAGGTAAATAGTTCCAGCATTTTATAATGCCTTTCCATAACAATGGCTATCCAATTTAAAATCCAATTTTCTGTGATTAAAAGATCTTTAGCTTTTCTCCCCTCAGTTCCTTTCATTCGGGTCTAGGATTTTTCTCTCTATGATTGTTCGCCGCTTTAAAAAAGGTAATTCTAAGAGTCTCTTTTCTCTTTTCTTCTTTTTTTCCTTTAAGCTTAGGGGCTAAATACCAAAAAAAGGGATCTTCTCACCCAGCTCCAATCACTCTGCTCCAGCACCAGTCTTAGGTGTTCCTTGGCTGCCCCAGCTTTATGGCAGCCATATTTAGGTTGTCTCTTCTCGTCGTGGCTGACAGGGAAAGAAAAACCCTGGGTTAGACAGGAGAATTGCGACTCTCTATGACCTCGCAGGGCACCCCTCTTTGCTTCGCCTTCCCTACAGGGAGGCTTTGACTCCCCTCAGAGCCCACCAATGGGGAGAATTCGGCACGGGAACTCTGAGCTCCCATTTCTCAGGCTGTGGTTTAGCCAGAGCAAAAGTGAACTGTTCTGACCTAGACTCCCTTAAAAAGCAGGAAGCAGGAATTGGTCCACTTCTTATTTACACGACTGTGAATTACTTTCATTCTCAATCAGCAAAGTTTGTCCAAACAGTTTTTCAAAGGAATATTTCTCAACACACCTTATCTTGTTTGGCAAACTGCCACGTAACTTGTTTCCAACCGCAGAGTAAGGCAAAATTTGGCACAGAGTCTCTTAGAGTTACGAACAGAACTTTGCACTGTTGAAACTACCGAACAAACGAATTATTTCCTGCAAAAGCCCCCTCCCCGTTTGCTCCTCTTTTGTTTCCTATGGGAGGGGCCAATCATCTCTAAGGTGTGGTTTTACTTCCAAGTCGACCCTGTTTTCTGAGTTATTCTTGTCTTTTGGCAGCTCTGCGTATGCACACACTGGGAACGGGCTCCAGCTGTTCCTCTGCCTCACTGCTGTCTATCTCCCTCTCTGCCTCTGATGTATAGCCCTCGTCCGAGCTTTCCCCAGCCCCCAGGACTGGCCCATGTTTCTCCCCAATCTCCTCACTGTCTGACTGCTGCCAGCTCTGCTGGCCGCCGGCAGGCCACAACATGAACTGGCTCCTCTTGTCTCTCTGTGAAAATGTGTAGAAGCCTAAAGAACTTAAGTTCTGAGGCTAATCTCTTCCACAGTGGAGGAGAGATAACTGTCCAAACCACTATTCCAAGTGCTGAATGAATTAAATAGGCTTAACCTCCTCTTTATTTCAACAGGAGGAGCAGGTTGGAAAGCGATCTTAAGGCAGTCTGCCCCCAAGATGCTGCGAACCAGCAGAACTGGAATTTGGCCCCACACTCTTGAGGACACAATGCCTGGAAGCAGATATTCATGAAGAGCAACTTGAGGGCCAAAGAATGAATGAAGGGACACAGCCTGTTCTCACTGCGAAGCAGGAGGAATAATTCTCAACTCTTAAAAAACAGATTAATAAAAGCCTTTCTGGGCAGAAGACTTCAGCCTTTGCCAGCGCAGTGCCACTTTCATGAGCAACCCCACACTTGCACAAATTAGTATTTGAAATGGCTGAATCTCCAAAATGTGGCAAACTAGTTGTGTCTAAGATGTCCTTGTTGATGAAATAACAGTTATGCTAATTTTTAATATCCAGTCTGTTTCTAGCTATGTCTCAATTACAAAAATTACACTATTTGAGTGCATGCATTCTGCTACTAAGCTGTACAGCAGTCCTTCAGGTTCAAAGGAGACACGCTTTGCGGCAGATCTTCTGTGGACACGGAGGTTGCTCTGCAGCAGGGATACCGTTGCTCTGCAGTGGAAACAGTCTAGCGCAGCAGGGACACCGGAGATCTACTCTTCTTGTAACTGGGGGTGTTATTCTGCGATGCCGTTTACAGCTTTTCTGTCAGGTTTCCATATTGCCTGTCTTCAAAGCCAGTGGAGGCTTCGTAGCCCAGAGCTCACTTGCGGGTTAGGTCAAAAGCCGCAGCTTCTGCTTCCCTTGGCTGGATGTCCCAGGGCACAGTGTTTCTTGCACAGCATCTTTGTAGCCCTTGTGTGGTTGACCTTCCCGGATTCTAGTGCACTGTAGAACAATAGGCGAGGCCGTCCATTCTGATGCCATGGCCCACCCATGTCACCTGAGCTCTGGTCATCAGGGACTCAATGCTGGTGGATTCTTCATGATCCAAGACCTCCAGGTCTTGCTAACAAATGCCCAGATTATGCAGAGAGCATGCATGTGACATTTCTATTACTTAATTTATTAAACCTCCTGCTTAAAGTGAAGGATGAGCCTTAATAAAGGAGGACTGTAAGGCCTGGCCTCTCCCCCTTATTCAAGAAAGTAAAACACTCTTGAAACTTGGTATTTCAGAAGGAACCTTTTATTGAATAGAGGTGATAGGGTGAAAGAGAAAGCAGGCTCTCGAGGGCCCTCAGGCCATGCAGTTAGAATAAAGGAATTAGAAACCCCTCCCAACAGTCTGATGTGGATTCAGCCAATCCACAGATGCGAAGATGTTATTGTACCAGCTGCTCTGAGAAAGTGATAAGGGAACTTTTTCAGGGTTATCTTTCCGCCGGCTCTCAAACAATGGAATCCACATGGCACACCCTCCCCTTATAAAACATCTTAAATATTGTTCTAGCATGCCATTAGTCTGTTCAACCCCCCCCCATTTGTCTGGGGGTGATGGGAGGAGCTTAGGCCCTGGGTGGTGCCTAATAAGTTCAAAAAAGCCTGCCAAAATCTTGAAGTGAATTGAACTCCCCTGTCAGAAATAATCCTCTGGGAAGCTCCATGGAGGCGGTAGATATGAACCAGGAACATTTTTGCTAATGCCTTAGCTGTTGGGATTTTTGGGCAGGGGATAAAATGGACCTGTTTGGAGAACAGGTCTGTTATTACCCAAATAACTATTTCCAGCGCTTTCAGGCAGTTTGAGAATGAAGTCCGTAGAGATCTCTCTCCAGGGTGCTGAAGGCTCAGCTACTATCTGCAAAAGTCTGGGGGATTTTCCTTGCCAGCTGCAGCAGAAACAGGGCAGCTGGCCATGTAGCTTTCTATGTCCTTTTTCAGGGATGGCCACCTCTTTTGATGAGGTGCAGAGTTTTTACAAACCCAAAATGTCCTGCTAGTCTGGAATTGTGGCATTTTTTCCATAAGGTCCAGGTGTTGGGTTGCTGGAACATACAGTTTTCCTCCTACCCAAGCTAAGTCATCTTTAATCAAGCTGTTGTTTTTGTGGGTTTTGAACCATTCATCATGCAAATGGCTTTCTTGAATGCCTGGGTGGTGGCATTGTCAGTGGGTTGGTCTTGTTTGGCCTGTGCTCTTTAATTGCCAACAGGGTTTGGAGCAGAGGTTTTATTACCTCGGCTTTTGTACTATTTTATTGGGGTTTCCTGGAGAGGTGTCTGCCAGGAAGTTTTTCCCCCCTGGGAAATATTTACGGGTGAAGTCAAACCGCTTAAAGCAGTGGTTCTCAACCTGTGGGTCGGGACCCCTTTGGGGGTCGAACGATCCTTTCACAGGGGTCGCCTAAGACCATTGGAAAACACATATTTTCAATGTTTTTAGGAATAATTTTATGGTTGGGGGTCACCACAACATGAGGAACTGTATTAAAAGGTCGCAGCATTAGGAAGGTTGAGAACCACTGGCTTAAAGTATTGCGCCCAGCATACTTGTTTGGGGTAAAATTTTCTTGGGGTTTTGAGGGCTTCTAGATTTTTGTGATCAGTCCAGACTTCGGGATTTTATTCCCCTCCAGGAAATGTCTCCAGGTAAGGAGAGCCCAGCGTAGTGTAAGCTTCCTTCTCCCAGATGGCCCACCTCTGTTCCATTGCAGTTAATTTTTTGGAAGTGTAAGCACATGATTGCCGCTGATCCTGTTCATTCTTTTGGAGCAAAACGGCCCCTACGGCTACATCGCTGGCATCAGCTTGTATGACAAATGGTTTATCTGGATCTGGGTGTTCTAATACAGGCTCAGCTGAGAAAAGTTGTTTAATTTTTTTGAATGCCGCTTGGCATTCCATTGTCCAGTTTAGTGATTGCCTGGGTTTTGGTTTGTCCTCCCATTTTGTTTCAAGCAGGTTAGTAATGGGGAGGGCAATTTTTGCAAAAGCCAGGATAAATTGGCAGTAAAAGTTTGCGAATCCCAAGAAGCTTTGTAACTGTTTGCGTGTGCGAGGTGGCTCCTAGTCAACCATGGCTTGCACTTTTTGCGGGTCCATCTCTATCCCTTCGTGGGATATTCGGTACCCTAAATAGTCTATCTTTTCCTGGTGGAATTTGCATTTGGAGAGTTTTGCATACAGCTTTGGGGAGCAGATTTTGTTTAGGACCGCTCAGACCAATTTTACGTGCTCCACTTTAGTTTCAGTGTATATTAGAATGTCATCAAGGTAAACCAAAACTCCTTTATATAAATGTTTGTGAAGCATCTCGTTAATTAGTTGCATGAAAATGACTGGGGTGTAATCCGAATGGGAGTATTTTAAATTGGTAACAACGCAGTGGGGTATTGTGTGCTGTGTTCCATTCATCCCCTACCCTTATTCTGATGCGGTAATACATCTCCCATAGGTCCAGTTTAGAGAAGATTTTTCCTTTTGAGAGGTGTGCCAGCATGTCCTTCATAAGGGGGAGGGGGTACACATTTTCTATGCTCGCCGTGTTCAAATTTCTGTAGTCTATGCAAAGGCGTAAAATGCCATCCTTTTTTTCACAGAACAGTACTGTTCCAGAAACTACGTGATTTTTGGTCGTGTAAGATCGATAAATCCCCTCACCAGGTTTTTTGTCAATGAATATCCTCAGTTCTCAAGGGGACATGCTGTACATTTTTGGCTTGGAAAGTTTGGCCCCTAGTAAAATTTCAATGGCACAGTCTGTGGCACGTTGGGGTGGGAGTTTGTTGGACCCTTCCTCGTTGAATACCTTGGCTAGGTCCCTGTATTCCTTTGAAATCCCCTGCGTTGGCATGGCCCAGCCAGGCATTGCTGTCTCTTTGTTCTCCCCCCTTTTGGCTTTATCCTCTTTTTCGTCTGCAAATATCACGTGCTTTTGGAATTTTACGGTCTCTTGTTTCCAGTTTATTTTAAGGTTTTATTTTTTTCAGCCACATGAGACCCAAAACTAGTGACCATTCCATTCCCGGGGCTACTATAAACGTTAGGGTTTCACCATGGTCTCCCAGGTTTATTTGCACAGGTTCTGTGGTAAAAACGGCAGGCTCCCCTCTCCCCCCTGTCGGCTACTGTCCTGTCCAGCTGGCAGAAAGCGATGGGGGTTTTTAACTTTCTTAAATGGATCCCCAGTCTCTCTACTGACTGCAAAGGAAATCTCAACATCAAAACTATGTGTGGTGATCAAGAGTAGCAAAGCTTGCTTGCTTTGTATTGCGTCCACCGAGAGCGCCCCATTCGTTATTTAACCCTTTAGTGGAAGTCTAAGGTGGTCTGCTGGTCATTGTGGTGAGCTTGTGTATCCTTTGCAGAATAAAATAACTCACATTTGCTGAATTGGATGTCTGCTGGTCAGGTTCAGGTGGAGTTTGTTTGTTTTTTAATTCCTTTGTTTAATGGAACAGAACAAAAAGAAAATAATATATAGCCAAAAAAAGAAAACAAAGTAATACTAAAAATTATCTATATGGGCTTTCCATACAGGTATATTAAATTTTACATATGAAATGTGTTTGAATATTAGTGGCTCGGTTTGGTAGTTAGGCTGTTGGTTTGAGCTCCGAGCTCTGCAATTTGGTTGCAAATGTTTCGTCACTATTCGAGGACACATCGTCAGTGCGTTTTGAGTCAGAACACAGGTCTTTAAATACCTTTTTATGAAGAAATCAGACCACGTCTCAGTAACAACAGCCAGCCAATCAAACAGTTTGAAATCAGACCATGACTCAGAACTATCCAAACAAACAATGTTCAGACTAATTTGCATCTCACAAAAAGTTATTTAAAGACCTGACAGTTGAGCACAATTCTAAACACACTGACAATGTCTCCTCGAATGGTGACGAAACGTTTGCTACCAAATTGCCAAGCTCGGAGCTCAAACCAACAGCCTAATTTTCCATATATAGTCATCTATTTCCTCAGTCTCTCAAAACCTGGACAGCGACAGTAAAATAGTCAGACCAGATAAAAATAGCAAAACACAAAATGAACCTGGCCATGCAGATATTCAACAAAAAGCAACTCATCCCAACTGAGCAGTGCCAAATTCTGGGCAGCAATGCCACCTCAGACAACAGAGGCCATAAAGCAGGCATGCTTCTTGGGACACTGATGGTAGATGTCATTGTTTCAAAGAGGAGCCGGCTTCCTGTTGCAGGTCTTCCAGGGCAGAGAAAAGTAACCAGCTTTATGCCCCAAAGGTCTGTATAGGTTCCCAAATATGTTGAATTGCACCCAGAAGCTCATCAGTCGTGAATGCAATTTGCACCACAGGGGTGTCCTGTGGGATCTGCTGCAATCTCTAATCTTCAACTTGGCTAGAGCATGTTGCAGTTCTCCAAATAGAATCCAGGTCTCAGGAAGGGGGCAATGGTACCCCAGGCAAATCTGGGCAGAAGCCATCCCAACTTTAGCTGCTACCCATACAGTCTTTGTTTTAGGGCTCCTGATATTAGGAGAGCTGAAATCCCACAACCCCTCTTTTTTTTTAATTAAATATTTATGCTGCCCATCCTCCCTATAAGGCAACTTTGAGTGGTTTACAGATTATAAAAAATAGAGAAGTAATTAAAATATTCAAAATTTAAAACTGCAAAAATCAGGACTGAGGGACAGCATAGGAATGAGGTCTTATCTTGTCAATTACCTCCAGCCATGAGTTCCCTCCCTCTGGGCCCTCTTATTGCGGTAGGCTTCAAGCCGGTTCTTCCCATCCAGATCTTCCCAGCCTCCAGGCAAAGGCAATAGCACTTAGACTTATATACCGCTTCACGGTGCTTTTACAGCCCTCTAAGTGGTTTACAGAGTCAACCTTTTGCCCCCAACAATCTGGGTCCTCATTTTACCAACCTTGGAAGGATGGAAGGCTGAATCAACCTTGAGCAGGTTAGAATTGAAGTGGAGTGAGCTGTGAGTTAGCCCTGCAGTACTGCATTGTAACCACTGTGCCCACCACGGCTCTTAACATCACAAGTTTGTTTTTTGTGCTTTTTTGAACTATATATACAGTCAGGTCCAGAAATATTGGGACATCGACACAATTCTAACATCTTTGGCTCTATACACCACCACAATGGAGTTGGAATGAAACAAACACAATGTGCGTTAACTGCAGAATGTCAGCTTTAATTTGAGGGTATGTACATCCAACTCAGGTGAACAGTGTAGGACTTACAGCAGTTTGCATATGTGCCTCCCACTTGTTAAGGGACCAAAAGTAATGGGACAATTGGCTTCTCAGTTGTTCCATGGCCAGGTGTGTGATATTCCCTCAATACCCCAATTACAATGTGCAGATAAAAGGCCCAGAGTTCATTTCAAGTGTGCTATTTGCATTTGGAATCTGTTGCTGTCAACTCTCAAGATGAGATCCAAAGAGCTGTCACTATCAGTGAAGCAAGCCATCATTAGGCTGAAGAAACAAACCCATCAGAGAGATAGCAAGAACATTAGGCGTGGCCAAAACAACTGTTTGAAACATTCTCCAAAAGAAGGAATGCACCGGTGAGCTCAGCAACACCAAAAGACCTGGGAGACCACGGAAAACAAGTGTGGTGGATGACCGAAGAATTATTTCCCTGGTGAAGAAAACACCCTTCACAACAGTTGGCCAGATCAAGAACACTCTCCAGGAGGTAGGTGTATGTGTGTCGAAGTCAACAATCAAGAGAAGACTTCACCAGAGTGAATACAGAGGGTTCACCACAAGATGTAAACCATTGGTGGGCCTCAAAAACAGGAAGGCCAGATTAGAGTGTGCCAAACAACATCTAACAAAGCCTTCACAGTTCTGGAACAAGATCCTATGGACAGATGAGACCAAGATCAACTTGTACCAGAGTGATAGGAAGAGAAGAGTATGGAGAAGGAAAGGAATTGCTCATGATCCTAAGCATACCACCTCATCAGTGAAGCATGGTGGTGGTAGTGTCATGGCGTGGGCATGTATGGCTGCCAATGGAACTGGTTCTCTTGTATTTATTGATGATGTGACTGCTGACAAAAGCAGCAGGATGAATTCTGAAGTGTTTTGGGCAATATTATCTGCTCACATTCAGCCAAATGCTGCAGAACTCATTGGACGGCACTTCACAGTGCAGATGGACAATGACCCAAAGCATACTGCAAAAGCAACCAAAGAGTTTTTGAAGGGACAGAAGTGGAATGTTATGCAATGGCCAAGTCAGTCACCTGACCTGAATCCCATTGAGCATGCATTTCGCTTGCTGAAGACAAAACTGAAGGGAAAATGCCCCAAGAACAAGCAGGAACTAAAGACAGTTGCAGTAGAGGCCTGGCAGAGCATCACCAGGGATGAAACCCAGCGTCTGGTGATGTCTATGCATTCCAGACTTCAGGCTGTGATTGACTGCAAAGGATTTGCAACCAAGTATTAAGAAGGGAAAGTTTGATTTTTGATTATTATTCTGTCCCATTACTTTTGGTCCCTTAACAAGTGGGAGGCACATATGCAAACTGCTGTAAGTCCTACACCGTTCACCTGAGTTGGATGTACATACCCTCAAATTAAAGCTGACAGTCTGCAGTTAACGCACATTGTGTTTGTTTCATTCCAACTCCATTGTGGTGGTGTATAGAGCCAAAGATGTTAGAATTGTGTTGATGTCCCAATATTTCTGGACCTGACTGTATATATTTTAAATTTGATTTATATGCCACCCTTCTCCGGAGACTCAGGGAGGCTTACAATGCGTTAAGCAATAGCCTTCATACTTTTGTATATTTATACAAAGTCAGCTTATTGCCCCCACAAACTTGGGGCAATATAATCTTATTGATCCAAAGTCAATAAAAATACAAGACGCCAGAAACTGGGACATTTGGTTTCTGTTTGGACCCTTGTCTCCCAGAGACTAAACTCACCAAAGCCTGCCATCTTGTGATCTCATGAAAAGCAGCCATCTGGAGCACTCAGTTCCTCTCCTTGTCTGGCATCCCTTCTCTTTTTTTTCTCTGTTTTCTTTATTATATTCTAATGTGTCTTTTTCTTTGCTATTTTTCTCCATCTTTTTTTAATTTATATTAGTTTTTAGGCTTGTAAATTGTAATCTTTAATAAATTTATCATTCCCATCTAACAATTTTTCACCTTTTTTCCACTTCAAGAAATTTGCCAAGATCTTACTAAGTCTTCCATTTGATTTAAGCATATTAAATCAAAATCCAGTACTGTGTGATGAGAAATACTCATTTCTTGTTTATTTTATTGTAACATCCATTGTGAATTGGGGCTTCAAGTAAGGCCAACTAAGCGCTGGCACTTCCAAACAGCAGGTGATATTTGCCACAACCAAGAAATCTCATAATGCCCCCTAGAGATGACACGCACACCCTCCTAACCTCACAGCAGGTCATTGTGGGCTGCTTTCCCCAGACTCCCTTCCCCTCGGCCCGCCCTGTTGCTACTCCCTCGTCTCCACAAGAGTTTTGGTTTTCCTTTTTCAAAAAAGTTCCTGCCTGCCCCTGAGGGCGGAACCTGGTCTGGCCTGGCTCCCAGTTTTCTGCTCTTTGCCCTGTTCTCCCTTCTGGGAGAGCCTTTCGCGGAACTAGGCATGTGAGAACCAGCCTCCCTTCCTAGGACTCGACCACTCTGTCCATCCAGCTGGCAGAAGAATGGGGCTGGAGCTCTACCTGGACCTTCTGTCCCAGCCCTGCCGGGCGGTCTACATCTTTGCCAAGAAGAACCACATCCCCTTTGAGCTGAGAAATGTGGAGCTGTTCAAAGGTGAGGAGAGCCCCACAAGGGCGCACATAGGGGGGAGGGACTTTTCTCAGCTGGGGGGGATGGAGATGAAGCCTCCTTCAGGGGGACCCCTTGGCTCTCTGGGCAACAGTTGGGTGGGCCTTGCCTTGTTCGATAGATTTCATGGGGCCCATCAGAAACAGGAGGGGACTCTCCCACATGGCGATAGGAGAGTAGCCTGAGCAGGTGGGGGTGCAAACTGGAGGGAAGGTCTTGCACTGAAAACCCTCCGTTATGCTGGTGCCTTCCTCTTGCCAGATTCTATCCTGGGGACCAAGGTGCCTGGAGCAGAGGCGGAAGGGGGGGCAATACCCCCATCAGGTAAGAGGAGCTCAGGCTTTATATGAATGGAAAACCGAAGTATGGTCTGCATGGGCAGAGGGGGGGGGTGTCCTGTAATTTGGCATTCTCTGATTACTTTTTCCCAAATGGGTGGAATCAATTTCAGTTCGGCTCCAGGCAGAACTGTGAACTAGGACACCTCTTGGCACCTCAGCAGAGGAGAGGAGAACACAAGGGCTGTTTACTTTCAGAGTAACAGTTGAGCACCTGCTCACAAAGTGTGATATTGTCAGGGATCTCTTCTTGCTGAGTTGCCTTAACTATCAGGAATCTGGCAGGATCTTCCCACCAGCAGCTGTTGGAAATGCCTGCCACCATTTTCCTCCTTCGGAGCTTCAGGTGCGCATGGCGTGTTCTAACAAAGCCAGGATGACGCACTGGGGAAAGGAGGGGGATGTAAATAAGTGCCTGCCCCCAACAATTTCACTCAAATCTCTCATGCAGTGGTGCCAAGTTCCCTGTTTGCTATGCAAATACAACTTGAAAGGGTCCAAAGGGCCATTTGAGGTTGCAAAAAGAGCATTTTTCTGCACCCAAACTGGACGGGGTTCTTCCTCCAATAAGATAAGTGACCTGGTTCTTGTACTTTGCCTCTGTGGCTGCTCAAAGCACCTTTCAGTGTCTTATTCAGCCCAGTCTTTCTGGAAGTAATCCCAGTCCAGGGCACTCTGGATCTCTTGTGACCTGGCAGCTCATAAAAGGATCTTTATCATATTTGCATTGCTACTGTTGTTTCTGGAGAGATTAGAGATGCTCAGAAATAAATAAATCCCAACAGTCATTATTCACTTTCCAAAATAAACCTTCAGTGGTTTCCTCATTCCTATCTTGCTTACCTGCCCTCCCAAAGTCAGCTTGGGTTCCAAAAAAAACCTGAGGCAGGACAGCCCCTCCATACCTGGACATTGTTCTATGTGGTGGTTTCGGTATCCCTCCCTGTCCCGCAATTTCCAACAAGTTTGATGGGCCCCAGAGTGAGCCCTCTTCTCATCCCGGTTCCCATGGAATTTCTCTTATGGAGCCTTTATGCTGGTGTTTTCCCACATGCTGCCATCCCCAGAACAAACCTTCCTGTTTGAGTAAGCCGTGAAAAGTGTGAGTCTGTGGGTAGCTACGAAGTCTGGAATACAATGCTCCACTCACATTTGTAATTTAAAAGTTGTGACTGACAGTATCCACAATTTTCTAGTCAATTTCAACTGCAGAAAGCAGAGTTCAGGCAGTTCTCACTTTACAATCTCAAAGGGACACTTGTGCAACTTATTAGCAATCCATCTTTTAGCTGTAATTCAGAGAAGACTTGGGTGGAAGGAGATGTCTGCTCTCCACTCCAGACAGACGTAGCCAGGAACTTAGCCTCCCTCAGGCCTCATGGTGGCATATCTGCTTTGACTTCAAGGGTCGCTGTGCAAGGAGGGCACAAGAGTGAAGAAAGTCCCTGTCTTGAAGGATGAGACCTTCATCTTGGCAGAAGGGTAAGGAGAGTTTCCCCCACCCCCGTTTCTCCTTGTCTAAAGCCATGTTTGGAGACCAGTGGGAACATCTGCAGGTTTGGGATCGGGACACAATGGAGTTACAGCTAAAGACATTAATTCTGGAAGTTTCTTTTTATTTATCCCAGATAACAAGGTATTCATTCCTGAGTTTGATTGGACAGTGGGAGGGTCAGAAATTGAGCAGAACCGGCGTACCTCTCTGTGGTACCTTATTTTACATGAGACATCTGGAAATGTTCTGGAGAACTTCAGTAGACCAGATGGACAATTGAAAGCCCAGAATGTCAAGTTTCGAGGTCGTCTCAAATAAATTGCATTTCAAACAAAGTCTTTGATGACACAGAATATTTTTGCTTGTCTCAGTTGTTTCACCTTGGACAATCCACATTCTGCTTTGATTAAGCCAGATGCTCAGTTGTGTTTTGCTCACGAGCTCCTCCTCTGCAGAAACTAACTCCTGCCTTCCTTTTGTGATCCTTTTGTGAACCTGTCCTCCTCAATTTCCATGAATCCGTGGTCAGCACAGCCATCCTTTTGTATTTGAGTCGCAAGTACAACACCCCAGACCACTGGTACCCATCTGACCTACAGAAACGAGCAAAGGTGGATGAATACCTATCATGGCATCAGGCTAACATCAGATCCAATGCTCCCAAAACAATGTGGATTAAGGTGAGAATTTGAAGAGTTTTATATATATATATATATTTGTTTGTTTTTTTGTTTGTTTGTTTGTTTGTTTGTTTGTTTGTTTGTTTGTTTGATTTATATGCCGCCCTTCTCCGGAGACTCAGGGCGGCTTACAATGTGCTCAGCAATAGCCTTCATCCTTTTGTATATTTATACAAAGTCAGCTTATTGCCCCCAAAACTGGGTCCTCAATTTACCTACCTTAGAAAGGATGGAAGGCTGAGTCAACCTTGAGCCTTGGCGAGATTTGAACCTGCAGTAATTGCAGGCAGCTGGTCTTAATAACCAGCTTAATAACAGGGTGCCTTAGACCACTGTACTACCAAGGATCTTGAAGAATCTGGAGGTTTGGGAAGCCTCAGCTTGACCCAGAAGATTTAAGATCTGTTTCTAATAGTTGAAACAGATTAAGATGACAAAATGGCAAATGCTACAGGCGGTTGAATAGGTTCTCTCCCCACATTCCCCCCTCCTCCCATCTCTATCCTTACTATAAGCTGCCATGTGGTTCAAGGTCAAATATCAGCATTCGCAAGCACAGTAGTTTCTCATCCAAAGGAGGGACCTCAGTAGTTCCTTCCCTGGAACCCACTATGTTGAAAAGGGAGCAGGCCTTTTGTTGACCATCCATCTATCCATCCGCTTTCAGAGGAACACCACAGTTTGTGACCTCAGCGGCATGAAGTGGCCACTGCTAAGAACCTGACCCCAATCTTCATCTTCCCAGGTGGGCCTGGGCTGCTTTTTGGTAGGGATGACCAGTCTCCTCCTGGTGCAGGTGCTGATCCCCCTGTTCACGGGCCAGCCACTCCCGGCAGAGAAACTGCAAGAGGTGATGGACGGGCTGGCCACAGCGCTGGATCAGTTTGAAGGGTTGTTTCTCCAGGACAAGCCCTTCCTGGTGGGCAGCGAAGTCTCTCTTGCGGACCTGGTGGCCATTGTGGACCTCATGCAGGTGACCTCGAGGGTGCTGGGCTCTCATCCTCCCCTGTGCCTGATTGCCCTTCAGCGGCAGAGGGCCAAAGTGCCAAGCTCCTCAGGAAAGGAAACTCACTAACAAAGCAATGGAAAGACCCGAAGAGGGGTGGGCATGGGCAGGGGGAAGAACAGCCAATGAGCTACAGGCTAATGAAGAGGGGGCTCTGATGATCGGTTGCTGGGTCCTTCCTCTCAAAGGTGGAATGGGGCTTTCCCAGGTGCACATTGCCTGCCCTTCCAGCTAGACCAGACTAGGAAATCCAAGGCCTGCCTGCTAAAACCACTTTTATTATAAAGTCAGAGGGGCAGGATTTGGCAAGTCTGAATGAGCTTCCCACTCCCTCCCTTTGTCTTCATAACATCCAGGAAGGGTCTCGTCTGAGACTCTTACTCGGATTATAATCTTAGTCTGGACTAGACAGATTTCTCCTCTCTGGCCATTTATTCCTCTTCCTCTGCCCGCTGCACTCCTTGACATGAAAGGGCATCACTAGCTGCCCGCAAAAGGAGTCCCCTCCCTTCCCCACTGCAGAAGCAGTCTCCAGGCAGGGAGATCTGCATCAGAGCACGGCCAGCTCAGCTGGGGCAAGAAGGGAGGAGAGCAGGCACCCTGGGGGACCAGAGACAGGTTGTGGGGCCTGGGGGTCTGAGCAGGTTCGGTGGCACAGGCTAGAGAACCGACAGACCTCTCTGTGCGGAGGGCCCTGATCTTCTGCCAGCTGACCTGATGTTACCATTTGCCAGCCTCCCCATTTCCTTCCCTGTTTCTGCAGCCTGTGGGCGTCGGATGTGACATTTTCAAAGACAGGCCCAGACTGGCAGAATGGCGCAAAAGGACAGAAGACGTGATTGGAAAGGAGCTCTTCCTGCAAGCACATGAATTGATCCTGAACATTAGTAAACTGAGCACCATACAGATCGATCCACAGCTGAAGGAGCAACTGGCCCCCGTTTTGTTAAAGATGATGAGATGAGTAAAGGGATTTCAAAAGAGAGGATAGTGTGACTATCTCTGGGTTTGTTAACTTTTCATTTAGAATTACGTCTATAAGAGGCTATCCTGGCAAAAGCCCCGTCAGGCGTCCAGTAGCCCCATCAGGCGTCCAGTAGCCATCGCATGAGCTCCACTGTTATGCTTGAGTCTTCCTGATCCCTGGAGACTGGAGACAAGCTGCAAAGTCCCCAGACCCTCTGCCAATCCTCTCTTCTGCCCAGACTAGGGGTCTGGGTGTTCCCACAGAAAACACCAGGAGCCACAAAACCTGGATGGCGTGACCAACTCAACGTCACTCCCTCCCACCCAGTCTTTCTTTCTTTTTCTTTCTTTCTCTTTCCCCCTTCTCTCATTTATTTCCCTCTCCCATTCTCTCCCTCCAGCTCTCTCATTTCTCTCCCTCTCTCCCTTCTCTCTCTCTCTCATTTGTTTCTTTTTCCTCTCTCTTTCTCTCCCTACATTATTTTCCCATTTCTCTCTCTCTTTTTCTCATTTCTCTCTCCCTCATTTGTTTTTTTCTTTTTCCTCTCCCTCCCTCCTTTTCTTTCTTTCTCTTCCTTCTCTCTCTCATTTGTTTCTCTCTTTCCTCTCTCTCATTCTCTCCCTCCATCATTTTCTCATTTCCCTCTCTCGCCCTAGCGCCCCTGGGGTTTTCCCTGCATTGTCCACAACCGGCTGCTTTTTGCTATTCTGTGTCCTTCACAGGCTTCTCAGTGCCAGCCGCGGTCCCCTTCGTGTCAGCTCAGGAAGGGAGGAGCAGCTGCCACCACCACCAAATGCAGGGAGGGAAGAGCTCTGGCTCTCCTGCACAGCGCAGCCGGCTACTCACCTGTATATGCAGTGGCAGCAGTGAGAGGAGGAATCGCCATTGCTGCCACCGTGATCCTGGGCCAGTAGGGTATCCTGCTTTTGTGTGTGTGTGTGTGTGTGTGTGTGTGTGTGTGTGTGTGTGTGTGTGCGCGCGTGCGCACGCGCGAGAAAGAGAGATGAGAGAGAGAACGTGGAAGAATTCTCATCTCTCCCCTTCTCCTTTATGCAGCGGGAGGGCTGCCTTGAGTGCAAATGTGGCACGAAGGCAAGTAAGTACAGGGCTGCTTCGCTCCTGCACGAAAGCTCCGGCCATTGCCTTGCCATGTCCCCTCTTCATGCATTGCCTTGCCATGTCCGCCTCCCCCCCCCCCCCCCGCAACTCTTCAGCCAAGTGCAGTGGACACAAGCTCCAGCCCGAAGTGGCGGGAGGCGAGGGCTGCCTTGAATGCAAATGTGGTGCCAAGGAAAGTATAGGGCCGCTTCGCTGCTGCACTAAGGCTCCAGCAACCCTCCTCCTCCTCATGACACCCTGGCCATTTATGGCAAGGCCAGGAGGGTGCGCAAGAGCTTGGCCAAAGCACAGCAAAGGCATGTGCAGGGCAGGCAGGCACTTGCTTGAGGAGGGTCCCTACACTTGTGTGTACCCTCCCGACCTTGCCACAGCTGGCCAGGGGGTCGCCCCACACACACACATACACACACACGGCTTTCATTGAAAAGCATCCTCCGGGCGGCGAAAGTCCCCCCTGCACGTTTTAAAGCCGCAGCTGGGCGCTGCAGGCCTGTCCCCTTTCTGCTGTTCCGTCCTACCAGATCCCATTCCCACCCTGCCAGCTCTTGTGTTAGCGAGGCCGGTGTCAGTCACAGCCAGGTTGGGCCGGTGTCTTGGGGCAGAGAGCAGGTTGTGCGTCTCCCCAAGCTACGCCCGGCACCAAGGGCTGGAAGAAGCTCCAGCAAGAGTGAGGCACCAGAGAATCAGCTCCATTCACTTCTCCATCTCCCACCATCGCCCTTACCTTCTCAGGCCAGGCGAGAGCGACTGGGAAGGGAGGGGGAGGGGAGGGGCCAGCAGTGGTGGTATCACCCACAGGGAGCCACAGCAGAGGGCCCAAAGAGCTGCAAGCAGCTCCGGAGCCGCAGGTTGCTGACCCCCGGCCCAGACGAAAGAAGCTCATTCATTCAAACCTTTATTGTCAGAGTACAACATGTGTACAATAATATTGGGTGAGCCTCCCTTCGTGCACCCCCCGCAACCCAATACAACTCACAGGGAAAGACAGGGGGAAAAAAATCCCTAACCCAGTGAATCCTACTAACAAACACACAATCCTACTGTACCATGTGAACTTATTGCACATCACGCCGGCCCCACAAGTCAGTCGTACTATGTTGTTGTAAAGTTATTTTCCATTCAGAAGCGTGACAGCCCACGGATAAAAACTGTTCTTCAGCCTGTTTGTGAAGCTGCCTATGCTTTATATCTCCTTCCCGACGGCAGGAGTGCTGACCAGGGTGTGAGTCATTCCTGAGGATTTTCCTCACTCTTTCCTCACTCTCTCTTCTGGTGGAGCTGAGAGGTTCAGTGAGGTGTGTGCCCAACCCAAGTCAGAAAGGGACAGGAGCCACAGGGGCTTCTGGGGAACCTCCAGCTCTGGTCCCAAGGCCTGTTCCCTCCTTTCTCTACTCCTGGCCTGGGGTGCTCAATGCCGAGGATGATGGGCCTTGGGAAGGTGGTTGACCCGGAGCCCTCCTGCCCCCCTGCCTTCTCCCTATGCCCAGGCCTGCTCATCTGGGACAGGAAAGGTCACGTCATAGTGGAGACCAGGCCCATTTTCGTCCACCTTCCTTGCCAATTCCAGCCTGATAGCAACTTTGTGGTCCATGTAGTCACCTTTGGAGAGGAGTGACCAAATTGTTGTTAGTTGCGAAGTCGTGTCCGACCCATCGTGACCCAATGGACAATGTTGTTCATGGGGTCACGATGGGTCGCGATGGAGTAACTAAATGGTTCCTATTATTTGTGTTACTACTTGGAGAAGCAGCATATTATAGTGGCTAAGGCACTGGACTGGGTGCAGGTGAACCTGGGTTCTGCTGCTGCTTAGGCAGGGAAACCAGCTGGGTGACTTTGAGCCACTCGCCCTCCGCCCTCTTCCGCTTAGCCTGAGAAAAGTCCTCCTCAGGGGAACAGTGAAAGCCATGCCCGGTCAGTGCAACGGCAGGCAGACCCCCAATCACACAGCTCAGAAAAACAGCCACATCATCTTCTCCACTTGACCTGAAGTTACATGCAAAGTTGGATGTTTCAAGGCATTTGGAGGCAAAAGGCGGTTGATGCCAACAGGTACAGCAGTCCTCAATTTACAACAGTTCATTTAGTGACCATTCAAAGTTACAATGTCACTGAAAAAAGTGACAATTTTTCACACGACCGCTGCAGCAGGTCGTGATCAGAATTCAGATGCTTGGTCACTGGCATGTATTTATGATGGTTGCTGTGTCCCGGGATCATGTGATCCCCTTTTGTGACCTTCTGACAAGCAAAATCAATGGAAAAGCCAGATTCACTTAACGACCATGTTACTAACTTAACAACTGCAGTGATTCACTTAACTCTGGCAAGAAAAGGCATTAAATGGGGCAAAATTCATTTAACAACTGTCTCACTTAGCAACAGAAATGTTGGGTCCAGTTATGGGCATACGTCAAGGACTACCTGTACTTTTCACTCAGCTGCTGCCTCCTGCCATGGGCTTCCACCCACTGAAGGGCTGCAGTGGCTGAACAGGCACCCAGGGGGGGGGGAGGGGAATGTTGGAGTTTTGCAGACCTTTCAATTGACAAAACTGAGGAATCTCAGTTTTAACTCACAGCAGGCTAAGCTTGGTTAGCATTAACCTAGTTGGAATTTTTTAGTTTAGAGTATCACGTGACCCCAGAAAACCAGGTGAGCATAGCAGCCAGATTAGCTGTGCTACTAAAAACATAATTTAAACTCATGGCTCGAGAGGAATTCACTTTAAGGAGAGCAGAGACCCCCAAATGCTTCAGTAAAGCCACAATTTCTATTGCTGATTTCCCATTTCTTGTGGGAAGGGGATTGAGCCATGCACATGGCTCAATGTCCCTGGCAGCAGAAGGGCCCACATTGGCTACTGCTGCCACATCCACTGGGCTCCATCCCACCCTGGATGAGGAGGGATGCCAAGCCCCCAAACCCCTCACACCATGAGAGCAGCCACAGCCTACCTAAGGGCTGCCCACCCGGTGGCTCGGACAAAGGCCTGGCCTGATTGGCTATGGGGCCGCTTGTTCCATCAGCCAATCAGATGCCTGAGGTTTCCGTTGGTTCCACCCACTTGTGGCTGGTCCTCGCAATGGTGCTGGAGCTGTACCTGGACCTGCTTTCCCAGCCTTGCAGGGCAGTCTACATCTTTGCCAAAAAGAACAACATCCCTTTCATGATGAAGCCTGTTGAGATGCTGAAAGGTGGAGGGGGGAGGAGTTCCCCTGCAAGCCCCCTTTTCTCCTGCCCCTCTCCTTCCCCCCAATCTTCTTAAGGCTCCCTGCCTTGGGGGCCCCTTAAGGCTCCCCACCACCTCCAGGAAGTTTCAGAAGTGACCAGCAGGGCATGAGGGTCGTCTGCAGGCATCTTCCCAGTTGGTGGAAATAGGCTTTGTGCCTTGACCATGTTGGGGGTGGGGGCAACATTCTGTCCTCCCCATGGAGCAGACTCCAGCTACCCCATCCAGAGGCCGGCCCTTTCTGAGGCACCAGAGGGGCAGACAAGCAGCCTGAAAGTTCTCCGAGATCTTGGAGCCATCGGGGTCTTCCTGCCCTGATGCAGGAGCCCTCTTGAGCACAGATATCATGGTGGAGGCCAAAGAGAAAGGGCTTCCCGCCAGCACCTTTGGAAAGCCTGGAAGCTTTGGGGATGGAAAGAGTGGGAGGAGGCCCATCTGGGATTTGGGCCCTCAACCCAGCCGGAGCCCCTGCTACACCCCCCTCCTGGCACCCGAGCTGCAAGCTCTTAGTTTTGAGGACTGAGCTCAGCTAAGGAGCGGTGGGGAGGGTGGGTGGAAAGCCCGTTTTGCTTTGCGTTGTGGACTTTTCTTTTTGGCTGACATGGTTTATCAATGTTAGGGCAACACTTCACTGAGGAATTTAACAAGGTGAACATCCTAAGAAAAGTGCCTGTCCTGAAGGATGGAGATTTCATCCTAGAAGAGAGGTGAGGATTCCTGATGAGGAGTGGGGAAGCAGCCACCCCCGCTTGGACCCACTGAAAGATCGCTAGAAGAAAGCAGCATTATTGGCTTGGTGGAAAAGCAGCTGGATTTGTGCCCTCCAGCTGGAATAAAAAATTCCAGTTGCAGCTGGGCTGGTGACAGCGGTACCCGCAGCTTGAGAGCCAGAAGCGTAAGAGGTCTCTTCCAATTTGGGGCCTCCTAGACACCCGGCCAAAGGGCTGGTTCCCACAAGCTCTCTGGCTGCAATGCTAACCAAGTTCCAGCCAACAAAAAGCCAAGCTGAGGCCAAAGGGATGAAATCCTGGTCTGCTTCCGCTAATTCCAAGGAGGGGCTGCTCAGATGCACAGGACGGGGGTGCACATGGCAGCAGCCACTGTGTACCTGGTCAGCTGTTGCAACAGAAAGCCTGGCCTTCCCTCCAGTGAAGCCACAGCTCAGGGATCTGGGCTGAGCATGGGAACCAAGCAGAAATGCTCAGCCAGGTGTGCTTGGCTTTGCCTTAGCAAGATTGAGAGGTATGCATGGAAGGCATGCTTGGACATACACCCCCCCCCCAAGGAAAGAGTGTGACTGCCTCCCACTGGGGCAATTCGGGTTTACCCAACCTCCCAAAGAGAACAACCAAAGACGGCCAAGAGGACTGAAGGGCAGCGCCCGGAAAGGCTCTGGGATGGCTCTCCTCTTGGAGGCCAAATCCAGCCGAGGGCACTGAGGGGATGGGGGCCAAGCTTGTAAGGGGCTAGTCCCAAAGAAGGAAGAGAGTCCAAATGCCTGGCTGAATATAGTGGATAGGATTTTACACAGAGGAATGGCAGTTTCTGCCTTAGCAAGGACAATGATCTGGCATCCAAGCAGCCCCACCCCACGCTCAGCGTGTGAGGCCACAGCTAAAGGCAGCATTCTGGGAATACGGTGCCCACTTAGCCAGCACACAGGAGGATGCTAGGACAGGCAAGGCTGGCAAGGTCATTGGGGGCCGAGAGGGGGGGGAGAGGTCAGAGCAGTTGGCAGAAATCTGGAGGTCTATCTGGAGGGCAGGGCAGGGCAGAGCAAGAGCCCGGTTAGCAGAAGCAGCATCCCAACGGCGGCAGCTGTTGGCTGGCAGAATGGCTGACCTTTGGAGTAGAAGGTTCAGTCTGGCCAAAGAGGCAATTTGATCCCGCCCTGAGCAGTAGATTGGGCTGGATGATCTCTTAAGTGCCTCAAAGGGAGCAGTCTTTTACCTGCCTTGGCTCTTTGTCTTCTGCTCACCAGCACAGCCATCCTTCTCTACCTGACCCGGAAATACAACACTCCCAGCTACTGGTACCCACCCGATATGAAAAAGCGAGCCCGTGTGGACGAGTACCTGGCCTGGCAGATCAGCACAATTCGGGCGGGCACATCCAAAATCCTCTGGCTCAAGGTGAGATTGGGCCTCCTGCTCATTGGCAGTGCAGACCTCCCCAAACTGGATCTGCACAGCCTCCAATGTCCCAGGAGGAGGAGAAGGGAGGGCTGACTTGGGGAGGGGGCACTTGGAGATGCTTTTCCCACCAAATCCACTGCAGGAGTGTTAAAGGCAGAGACTGAGGGGGGGGGCATCCCCATATAGAAGACAGGAAGCCACAGGGAGCAACGGAAAAGCAACCTAAGCTCGGAGAGCTGCATGTGTCCCAGCCAGTTCGGCAATGGCTGGCAACTCACAGATTAATGAAGCCCATGCAAGGGGCACCCTTGGCAATCAGATCATTTGGGGGCGTTGTGTGCCACTCCCAAACACACCTTCGTGCAGACGTCAGTGCGAGGACCAAGGCAGCAGGGGCCCATCTCCTCCTTACCCCTCCTGACAGCAACTCCTTGGATCCGCTGGCACTCTCCTCAGAACAAGGGAGACACCAGCAAAGGAACCAAACAGCCAACCTGGCAAGAGCCTCCTCAGGACCAGCCCTCAGGGAGCCCCATTCCCAGCCCAGCCCTCCACAGCCTCCCTTGGCACCTGCCTGGGCGAAGCTGGCCCCCACTCTTCTCCCTCTCTTCTGCATGTCTCTGTGGGGCAGGTGGTGATCCCGCTCTTTGTGGGCCATCAAGTGTCCCCAGAGAAGCTCTATGAAGCAATGGAGGAATTGAACCTCGCCATCCAGAAGCTGGAGGACAAGTTCCTGCAGGATAAGCCGTTCCTCATTGGCCCAGAGATCTCCCTGGCTGACCTGGTGGCCATCGTGGAGCTGATGCAAGTAAGCCCCCCCCCTCGCCCCAACAGCCAACCTCCGAAACTCGGGGTCTTCCAAAGCGGACCCCTGCCAACTGCTGTGCCTCCTCTAGCCCTTGGGAGCTGGCTGCGACATCCTCGAGGGTCGCCCCAAACTCCAGGAGTGGCGCAAAAGGGTGGAGCTGACATTAGGGAAGGACCTCTTCATGGAAGCCCACAACCGGATCCTGAACCCCCAGGAACTGAAAAGCATCATCATTGACCCACCCTTGAAAGCACAGATGAAGCCCCTGCTCTTGAAGATGCTGAAATAAATATTGAAATATATCAATAGGGCTTTCCCTCTCCTTGCATCCTCCTCCCCACCCTGTAGCCCTAGTTTCAGGTTTGGCTTCCAATGATCCTTGCTCCAAGCCCCTTTCCTTATTGCCTGGCTCACTTCAGCCAGGGGAGGCACTGGAATAATTCCAGTTGGCATAAGCACATTGCCATCTTTGAGGCGGGCTACTGAGCAACTCCCCTCCCCCCCGCTACCCTGTGCAAGTCCAGATTCTGAATGAAGGCTGCAACACAGGTTCAGAAGGAAACAAGTACTTTTTCCAACAATGGATAAATATTAGAACTGCAGATTATTCATCTTCAATTGTCCTTGTTCACAATTCTTTAGGAAGTGTATATTGTAAAAGCATAATAAAGAATAAAATCCAGTGATAAGATAAAATAATTGTAATATTAAATATATACCACATGGAACAAGTAGCTTCCAGGTTCTAATTCCAAAAGATTTTTCCAACACCTGGGAATGGAAGCCTCAATTGGCCCAGGAAGTCTCTCAGTAAGAGCCTCTACCAGCAGGTGAGAAACCCCCTTATCTCATGGGATGGGGGCATCTGGAGGGGTGCAGAGACCTTGAGCCAAGGCAGCTTTCAAGGCTTGGGGCCAGACCGGGGAATGAACCGGTCTGATCTTCCGTTTGGCCAGATCTCTGCTGGCCTGATTTAGATGAATGGACATTTCCTATCGTGTGGCAGCGATCCAAAGAGGGATTAACATGGAGTGGCCCCTCAGCCCAGCAGGTTCCTTGAGGAAATATGTGAGAGTGGACGTAAAGCAATCTGGCCTGTTTCAAAGCACACCAAATGATGCACCTGAACCTTTAGGGCTGTACCCCTCACACTGCGCAAGCTCCCAGTTTGGCGTAACCTTGATTCCTGGTAAATATTAATGTTGTGATTTCTGAAAAATGGTGGCATGGTTGCTAGCCGGTCTACAGCAGGAAACAAATGAAAATTAAAAATGCAACCCCCAACTCTCATTTGTGGCCTTAGAAAACACCAAACAATCCCTGCCCATCAACCTTACCCCACAGTGCAGCTTCTCTCACTTTCCATCATCCCCACCGCACCCCGAGCGTGCATTCACCCAAGCTATAAAAACCCTCCGGTTCTGCTGTGGTAGGACAAGGTAGGCAACAGGTATACAGGTGAAGGTATAGAAGAAGGATCTTCACAGGCCATAGGTGGTGTGGTGAAGCTGATGAGAACACCACAGATTTTTTTCCCCACAACTTTGCCCAGAGCTCAGACTTGCTCTAGGCTGGGATCCCCCTTGAATTGTTGAATTGCCTCAGTTGTTCACTCTGGAAGGTAGAGATCTTATCACGAAGGGAGTCTGAACAGGGGAGACAGACAGAGCACGAACAAGTTCAGTTCTTTGGTTTATTTTAATTTAGGAGTAAAGACCTGCACGGCGCTCTGCTTGGAGTTCTTATCGATCAAATATGAAGTTGCTGGTCCTCAGGAAAAAAGATAATTGTCTTTAAACTACCTTTACAAAAGAGACACAGGAAGGCACTTCACTGATTAAGCAGGAATCCAAGTATGACTGATGGACAATTATTATAAAGATCAAGCTAAAAAGATCAGTGGCTTTTGCAGTTAGAAGATCTAACTAAGCATTATTTTTAGAGCACCCAAGTGAGACCCAAGAGACATTGTTGACTTAATTTCAAAGTCCTTTACCAAAGGTTCTTGAACAAACTTGGGAATCATGGGGCAAGAGGAAAAATACTTTGGTGAATCAATAACTATAAAAGCAGCAATTAATGACAGAAAATAATCTTGCAATGGACCAAAATGGAGACGCAAAGTGCCATAACTAAGTATGCAAACAATACTCTGAATTTCACACGCTGTTACAATCCTGTTTAAGATTCTTCCAGAGATCAGATGTTTCCAGCTAAGGAATGTGAGACATTATTTCTGATGGCTGCTGGATAAAGGATAAAGCAAAAAATTCAAAAAAGAGGACAGTACAGATACTCATCGACTCCATAATTGTTCCAAATTATAACAGCCCCCCCCCCAAAAAAAGCTTAGGATCCCATTTCGAATTTATGGCCGCTGCAGAGCAACTGCAGTCATAATGCTCCGATGACATTGCAGGGATGCTGCAGGACACTCATCCCTGGCTATCTTCACTGCCCCCCCCCATTTTGCCCCATGGGGTCCCTGTGAGCCTTGCACTGCTTTCCTCCCAGCCTCTGGCTCAGGGTGCCGTCCCAGTTCATCTCTCCTACTGAAACTGGCAAAGAAGCCACCAAAGAAGCTGAGCCCTCTTTGCATTCAGAGAGAACGGTGGCTAACTTTAGACTTCAAGATATTGATTAAAGGGATTTCTGATGGCTAAAACCCATAATAAATAAAATGGATTTGTTAAAGAGGATTCAGGCAGACACCACCCCAGCCTCCCATGAAATAGCAGAGTGCCGCTCTACTCTTCCTTGGTGTAAACCTGGCGTTGTTGGAAGGGCAGAGAAGAGGCTAGGGGGGGGGGGGGCGATGACCTCAGAAGCCGAGGCCTGCTGGAAAGGGCAAGGCTGAGGGGAAGGGGCTACGCGGGAGACCCCGTGACTCCTCAGGGTCATACCTGCCACCGGTCATCCGACCTGCCCTCCAAGTTAGCAGGCAGCCCTTTGCACCCCTGGCGACCGTCCCACCGGGAGGGGACCGACTCGGTCTCTCTGGGCCTGGGGCAAGGCCGTGGGACCAAGGGGCGCAAAGGCTGTCCCCCCACCCGCCCAACTCCCAGGAATCCCTGCCTGCCTGCCTGCCTTTCACGCGCAGCCCGGCTGCCACCTGACGAAGCGGGGCGGAACGGGCCTCCCAGCCTGCCCAGAGGCACCCCCGACTGCGCTTCCTTCTCCCAGGAAAGCCGGCGGGGCCCACGACTCCTTCCACCCCCGCGTCAGCCACGGCCGGAGGCTCCCCAGAGAAAGGCGCGGAGAACCCGGGAGACTCGCGGAGAGGCCCGGGCCCCTCCCCCGCCCGCCCGCCGGGCTCCTTCCTTCCCAGGTTGGAAGGCGCCCCGAGAGAGCCCGGAGGCCCCGCGCTCCTGGGCGCCCTTCCCGCTCCCTCCCTCCCTCCCTCCCGGCCGGCCCCGAGGAAGAGGCGGAGGCGGCGGCGGCGGGCGCAGCGCTTTATTGGGGCGGGGGGGCGGGGGGGGCTCTCACAGGAAGGTCATCACCGTCCCCTTCTTGCCCACCTGCCAGGGCTCCAGCGGGTGGAAGCGGATCAAGATCCTGCGGGAGAAGCGCAGAGTCAGAGCCGGAGACCCTCGGCCGCCGTCGCTGCCCGCCCGCCCGCCGCGCCCGCATCGGCTCACCTGTCGGCGCCCAGCCCCAGCTCGCGGGCCAGGAACTCGGCGAAGTGCGCGCTGTGCGTCCGGTTCTGCTCGGCCGAGCCCACCGCGCCCACCGCCCAGACCGAGAGCAGCGCGCCCGGCGCCGCCGAGCCGCCCATGGACAGCGCCAGCCCGCCCTTCACCGTCGCCGCCACTCGCTGCGGGGAAGCGGCCGGGTCAGCCGGGGACGGAGGGGGGGGCCGCCCCGCAGCCCCCCCCGACCCCGCAGCCCCCCCCCCGACCCCGCGTACCTCCTCCGGTTTGCCCAGGATGGCGGCGGCGGCGGCGCTGAGCCGGGCGGGCAGGTCGCGGGGCAGCTGCGCCGGCGGCACGCTGGTCTCCAGCTCCACGAAGGGCATCTTGTGCGGCGCCCCGGAGGAGGGAAGCCGCCTGCCGCCCCGCCGGCCCTGCCTCCCGCGGCGGGAGGGGCGGGGACGCTCCGCCTTTTCTCTGTATAAGAAGCTACTCCGAGCCTTCGGAACCCCCGCCCTGCCCCTCCCTCAAGGGAAAGGAGCCGCTTCGCGCTTTCACGGATAACATTAAAGCAACTCAAGAGAGAGGCCCCGAGCCGCCTTTCCGAGGCGCTCCGATCTCGCCCGAAGGGCCGAACGCTGCGAGAGCGGCCGAGGCCGGAAGGGGCGTGCCGCAGGGCGGTTGGGTCCTCGGCAGCCAATAGGCGGCCGCCTTGCTGCCCGGTGGCGCGCCGGCGGCTGGGACCCCGGCTTCGGCCAGCATGGTCCGTGTCTCCCGGGGGCCGCGGGGGAGGGTCCCGGGGGGAGGGTCCCCGGGGGGCCTCCGCGACTGAGCGCTGCTGTCTCCGCAGATCCGGATCGCCGCGCTCAACGCCAGCTCGGCCGTGGAGGACGACCCCGAGGGGACCCTCAAGAGCCACAAGTCGCAGACCAAGGAGGCGCAGGTGACTCGCCCGGCGGGCCTCCCCACTCGCGGCCTTGTGTGGCTCGCGCGCTGGTTCTGAGAGCCGCGGAAGTCTGTGGGCCAGCCGCGTTCCGAAAAGGCGCTAAAATCCTTTAGTTTTATTTGGGTGGCGGATTCCTCCTCGCGGGCAATAAAGCCCCTTTTCTGGCCTCCCTGGGTGGTGGGCCTGAGGGCTCGAGGAAGGCATGCAGGTTAGATGCCCACACCGTCTGCTGAGGTCCGTCAGCCTGATAAACGGCAGTTACGTTGTATTGGTTTTTTTAATGATCGCTGCCTATAAAATACGTAGATACTGTCCTTGTGCCCCCGAGTGAGGTCAACCGGGAGCTGCTTTTATAGACCTCAAGTATTGCTCTGGTTATTGATTTATCTTCACTGATTATATTTTACTGTAATCAGAGGCCAGATGGGGGGATCTGGAAGACTCTCTTCCAAACCGAGAAATCTGTGTCCAAGATCACAGATGTTTAGATTAGATTAGAGCCTAAATGTTTTACTGTAGCTAACACATAACAACTCCAGAAAGTTTTGTGGTCTCCTAAAAATAATATCAAATAAAATGAATCGTTTTGGTAAACAAATGCACTGTTGCAAAAGTGATCCTGGTGGAAGATCAACAATAAAATCAGTAGAGAGTCTGAGAGGGGAGGGAATGGCTGGTTTAGCCCAGATAGCCTTGGCCTGGTGACAGATGTGATATATGGGATGACAGACATGGTTGTCTGCTTGCTCCTTGCCACCAGAATATTCATTGGACTCTCTAAAGATGGTTTTAAAAGAGCCTGTGATTGATTTAGTTACGTTGAAACTGTAAAAAGAATAAAAATTATGTGTTCATATGGTATTAATTTGTTTTAGTAATGATTGATAATCCATAACTTAAGATCATAATGGAGCCTGCCCATCATGATTATTAATCATGACGGTTGCAAAACAGGATGGCTATGTGACTGACCAGATTTTCCAGCCATTTTGCAGCAATTGTTAAGTGAATGTGACAATCATAAAGTGGCCACTGCAGTCGATAAGTGAACACTGTGGTCACAGTTTTGCCAAAAATAGGAAGTTAACAAATCTGGACCATAAGTAGCTGCCAGGTAGGTCTGTTACAAGGACAGTTGTAAATCCAGGGCTGTAGGAGATGAGCAGGCTGAGCCTGGGGAGTGGTGGGGAGGAAGGTGTCAAACTCATCATCAGTTTGGAGTCTATGCCCCTGTAGATTTGGGTCTGGCCAGACTTTTATCTGGCATCAAATTGCCATGTCCATTAGTAATTTAGATTCTTGTGTATAGGTAGCATAAAATAAATTTGTAATACTTTCAAACTCTATCCTGGTTCCTGATTTCTTATTCCTGACAAGGACCATCTGTACAGTAGTGCTTGAAAGTTTGTGAACGTTTTTGAATTTTTCTCCATAAATATAACTTAAAATGTGATCCCAAAACTACATAAAGAGAACCCATTAAACAAGTAAGCCAAAAATATATTTTGCTCAGTAAATGAATAAGTAAAATGGTTTTGCCTCATTTATTTAATTGGATTCTCTTGGTTTAAGATGTGTGGAGAACAGACTATGTGTTAGGTCATATTTAAGAAGAAAAAATGACAGTTCAAAAGGATCTCTGCAAACTTTTAAGCATGTCTGTATTCTGGTTTACTGTCTATGACAGGTCCCCAAGCCCCCAGGCCACAGATCAGCACTGGTTTGCAGTGCACCAGAAACCAGGCTGCACAAATGAGCAAAGCCCCATCGGTGCACACATGGGATGCAGGTAGTGTGTGAAATCACACCCCTCCGGTCCACAGAAAAAAACCCCACTCCATGGAACCGGAAAAACCTCTCCCAATGGAACTAGTCCCTGTTGCCCAAAATGTTGGGGGCCGCTGCTCTATAAGATTGTTCATATGGTAATACTAAGATATTTTGGTTTAGATATACAAATGTACCCCAGATTTGGAACTTACTGCTATGGATTTATCCAACTTGGAACAAATGAAGCAGACCATTGTTCTGTATTGGAAAACAGCTCAGGATCAGAATAAAGCTGGAAGGGACCTTGGAGGTCTTCTAGTCCAGCCCCCTGCTCAAGCAGGAGATTCTATACCATTTCAGGCAAGTGACTGTCCAGTCTCTTCTTAAAAACCTCCAGTGATGAAGCACTTGCAACTCCTGAAGGCAAGCTGTCCCACTGGTTAATTGACCTCACTATTAGGAAGTTTCTCCTTAATTCCAGGTTGCTTCTCTCCTTGATTAGTTTCCATCCATTGTTTCTTGTCTTGCCCTCTGGTGCTTTGGAAAATAAATTGATCCCCTCTCTTTGGGGCAGCCTCTCAAATACTGCTATCATGTCTCCCCTAGTCCTTCTTTTCTCTAGACTAGCCAAACCCAAATCCTGCAACCGCTCTTCATATGTTTTAGTCTCCAGGCCTTTAATCATCTTAGTTGCTCTTCTTTGCACTTTTTCCAAAGTCTCAATATATTTTTTGTAATGTGGTAACCAAACTTGGATGCCCTGTTCCAGGTGCATCGTGTTCCAGGTGTGGTCTTATTCAGGGTTTATAAAGCAGTATTAATACTTCTCGTGACTTTGATTTTATGCCTCTGTTTATACAAACAAGTATTGTATTAGCTTTTTTTGGTTGCTGCCACACACTGCTGACTTATGATTAAGTGATCGTCCACTAAGACTCCAAGGTCCCTCTCACACTGTTTTTGAGCCAGGTTTTGCCTAATCTGTACTTGTACCTTTGGTTTTTATGCCCAGGTGTAAAACCTTGCTTTTCTCCACATTAAATTTCATTTTGTTGGATAGGACCCAAGTCTGTCAAGATCTTTTTGGATCCTGAGCTTGTATTTTGGGGTGTTGGCTATTCCTGCCAACTTAGTGTCATTTGCAGATTTAATGAGTTCCCCTTCTATTCCCTCATCTACGTCATTTATGAACATATTGGAGAGTACTGGGCCTAAGACGGAACCTTGTGGTATCCCACTGCTTACTTCCCTCCAGGTAAATGCATTTAGTACCATTAAGGACTACTCGTTGAGTATGGTTTGTCAGCCAGTTACAAATCCATCTGATGGTGATGTTGTCTATCCCACATTTTTCTAACTTACCAAGACATAGGTTGTGGTCTACTTTGTCAAATGCCTCACTGAATCACAGCATACCATGCCTCGGTATGGTGTGATTTGGAGGGGAGTTTTGTGTTGCTCTCTTGCTAAACATGGGGGAGGTCTGGAAGAAAATTCAGAAGATGCCCAGCAGTTGAAAGAAGCAACCGAACCTCCCAGGCATCTTCTCTGAAATAGAGTGAAACCTTGAAAGAGTTCCACTCAAAACAGCCCTATTGCCTTTCATCACTGAGCAAGACTCGGAGAAGTGTGTGTTTGTTCTGAGCATGTGTGCATCTTGTAAATCTGCTTAAATTAATGTCTTCTTAAGATTTCAGAGTTGCAGGAGCCTTGTTCTTTTTTCAGAGTGGGGTGTTTAATCAAGCGCACTGTGTCTCTGGCTCTGTAGGAAGCAGAAGCCTTTGCCCTCTATCACCAAGCACTGGACCTTCAGAAACATGACCTCTTTGAAGAGTCGGCCAAGGCCTACCACCAACTGCTGGAGACTCGTCTGTTACGCGAAGTCAGTGAAGAAGGGACTGATTGATGTGGTGGTGGGGGAGCTTCTTGTGGGAGGTGGTATCTTTGGCTCTACTGCCACTGAAGATCTCTTAGTGCAGCAGTCCCAAACCTTTCTGACTTGCCCCAGCGGGGGGGGGGGGGGGAGGGAGGGAAGAGAGGGGATGCTTCTGTGTGAGTGGCAGGCGCACACACTGCTCCATTTGTGCAAGTGGCGGGCACAACCCAGCCTCTGCTTGTACAAATGGAGCTGCGAGTGGCCCTGCTTGTGAAAGTAGAGCTGTGCACATGTGCTTGTCTTCCGCTCGTGGGCCTGGTTCCCAACAGGCTGTGGTCCGGTACTTGGCCTTAGCCCAGGAGTTGGGGTCCCTGTCTCAGTGGGTTGCAATCTAAAGAATCTCTTTATAACCATTGATAAATCTAGGAAAAAGAGAAAGCTTTATTAGGGACCCTTTTCAGAAGCTAGTTAGCAATGATGTTTGCAGAAAGGATAGATGGGAACTAATCTGTAAGTGGGGGGCTTGGTTCTGGATGCATCTTCAGGCCGAAACCACTTCAGGGATTCCCTATATGGGAAGATCAGAGACAGTTTCCTTTTAGAGTATTTTTCTTTCTAGGCCAACCTTGAATTTGCTATTGATTTTTTTAACACAAGAGAGACAGAGAGAGAGGTGCTTATGGTTTTCGTTGGTTCCATGAGCAGGAAGGGCCACTCAGAAGGCACAATCAGCAACACGCTGAGCTGCTGCCTCTCCTTGGGGATCCCTTTTCCATAGGGATCGATTCATAGGGAGCTTCATCAGCAGGAGAGCAGGACTGGTGAGCAATCAAACAATCTCCAACCCCACATGCCATTTCTTTCCAATATTCGGCCTGACTCCCATACATCCTCTTCCTGGTCTTTCCCCCAATGTCTGAACAAGAAAGGGGGTTTCTTGCCTTTTAAAAGCTGGTGTGTGTGTGGAATTCCTCCTAGAACCTCAGATCCACTTTGGGGCTTTGAAAGCTGAGTCCTCCTGGCTTTAGTCATGGCCGCAATGGATAGCAGGGCTTGTTTTATATCTTGAATTCAGGAAGCAGCCATGAAAGATCATTTGGTGATCTTTTAAATCATCATTACAGACAAAACATTTTCCTCCACTTCCTTCTGATTTTCAGGCAGTTGCATCTGGAGATGAGAGGGAGGGGTTGAAGCATCCAGGCTTGATGCTGAAGTATTCAACTTACAAGAACTTGGCCCAGCTGGCTGCCCAGCGAGACGACATTGAGACAGCTATGGAATTCTATCTGGAGGTGAGCCGTTGAGTGGGTCAGTGCCTGGAATAATTTCCACTGTTAATTTCAGCTCCCCTCTCTCTACAAAAGGGTAGCTGAAATTACCCTACCAAAATGAACTGTTGGCTGCCCGCAATCCTGGGCTGCCGTCTGCTCAGTGCCCTAGAGCCTTGGGAAGGTGGGGGGGGGGCAAGCAGTGGGCAACCTCTAGCCTCTGACAGTCCAGTTTACCTGAAGAATCTCTTCTGTGTTTCCCAGGCTGTGCTGCTTGACTCCACAGATGTCAACCTATGGTATAAAATTGGACACGTGGCCCTCCGGCTTACTCGTCTGCCCCTGGCACGGCATGCTTTTGAAGAAGGGCTTGCATGTAATCCAGATCATTGGCCTTGTTTAGATAACCTCATCACTGTCCTCTACACCCTCAGCGACTACACAAGTAGGTCCTTCCTGCTTTTCTTAATTTAGAATTTCTTGTAGTGTTGGAGACAAGCAGTCTTGGAAATTGCAAGTAGGAGGGTTGATTAGGACCAGTACATAGCAGTTATGCATGCCTCCAAGTTATGAAACATGCTTAATATATGTCTATGATGTTTTGTTTTTAAGCTTCTTTATATCTTAATTCCACAGTTAGAAAAGGACAGATTGATGGCAAAGTTTCTCTCCCTCCCTAATGATGCTCATGCAGAAGATGATTGTGTTATGTCTTTATTCCTCAATCTCAGGGGAATCTAGACAACCATCATAAACATCTTGTTCAAATTTGCAAGTGTTGAAAAACGTGACTTAAAACTGTCATGGTGTCCCTGTGGTCACATGATCAAAATTCAGGTGCTTGGCAACCATCATGTATTTATGACAGATGCCATGTCCCAGGATCATGTGATTGCTATTTGTGACCTTCTCAAGGGGCTTCCAACAAGCAAAGTCAAGGAGGGAAGCTGGTTTTACTTAATAATTACAAGAAAAAAGCTTGTAAAATTGGACATGGCTCACTTAATGAAAGTATTGCTTAGTAATGTAAGTTCTGATCTCAATTGTGGTTGTAAGTCAAGGATCAGGATGGTTACCATGCATAGATCTCAACAATATGGCTAAGTTTATTTTGTAACTTCTGTAAAGAGCTAGCACAAAGGAGTCTGGAATGCATTAACAGATGTCTTCTTTCTTTGTTGATATCCTCAGCGTGCTTATATTTTATTTGCAAAGCGCTGGAAAGAGATAACTGTTACAGCAAAGGACTTGTTATTAAGGAGAAGATCTTTGAGGAACAGCCGTGCCTCAGAAAGGACTCCTTAAGGATGTTTCTGAAAGGGTAAACAACTTTCTTGTTTTCACATTTGGTGTTACTCTGAAAGTCGTCACAATTTACCGTCCTGAGATTGGCAGACAAAGTGGCTCGCCAGGTTGAGGGAGTGTTTATAATAAACTTTCTATAACCTTGCAGATTGGTGTCTGGTGTGTTCTGTTCTATAGAGGATTAAATTTGTGCTCAAGATTGCAATATTTATCCTGTCTGAATTCAGAAATAGATTGGGTGTGAATTTGCAAATAAATCATGTACCAGGTAAAAAAAAGGCTATTGGTTACTTCAGAAATTTGATATTAGGGAAAATATTTGGTAGGTAAATAAAGCAATTTTTATTGATTCAGAAACCAATAGCTTTATATTTAATTATACATTCCTAGTTCATTCATGTGCGTCTCATCAAATTCATTCATCTGTTTCATGCTGTATTTTATTTCAAGATTCCATTAATATAATACAATTAAAATCATCCAGGCATCATCCATGGCCCAGTAAATTGAATATCTGGAGCATTTTGCTTGGGTCTTCTACAAATTTCAGCTGGAAAGGAATAAATTCTCTTCTCCCTAAAGAACTTGTGCAGTGGAAGGTTGACTTTTTTCTTTCTTTCTGTTAGCCAGAGCAGTGGACATGGGTTGTTAAGAGATGTTTTCAAAAGCCTAATTTATGGGGAAAGGACATCATTGGCTAAGAAGGCAGCAAAATGAATGCAAACTTCCAACCCCCAACTTGTGCTGTGATCTCCATTCCCACACCAAATACATGTAGTTATGAATGTGAACAGGGTGTATTTAAATCCTTTTTCCTGGTTGCCTCCTTTTCCTAGACCACAGGAGTGGTGGAGACGGTCAGGATAAATGTTTGTAGAATAACCAAATCACAGAGTTGGAAGGGACTTGGAGGTCTTCTAATCCAAACCTTGCTCCACCAGGACACCCTATACCATTCCAGACAAGTGGCTGTCCAATCTCTTCTTAAAAGCCTCCAAGCCTCCTGCCAACACTGAACATTTTTAAGAAATGTTTAGCTTTTGTGAAGTGTAGCAGCAGTGAAGGGCTGGCCACACACCAGCACAAGAGCAAGAGATTGGCAGTGATGCAAGTAACAGATTTTTGGCCACTGCTCAGTACCAGTGTCAGATTGTGACTACTATGCTGATTTGCACCTGTAAACTATTGCCTAAAGCTGATCCTCCTAGACAGGCACTGGTGGGATTGGTTGATGCTCGAACAGCAGCAAAACTAAATAATTTACTTGTTGAAATCTGATTCTTTTTCAGTGACCTGCCAGTGTGTGATGTGCCTGTGAGTGCATCAGAAACACAAACAATCCTGGAGGAAGCCCTGGAGCTGCGCAGGAAAAGGCAGGCTTTGATGGCCCGGAAGACTGAGCCAGACCTTAAGCTTGCCCAGCCCATCTATCTGTTCACGTACGTTTCTGCTCAGTGTCAGCTTATTACAAAGTTACATCATTTTGATAAAAAGCCAAGTTGAATGCTATTTCTTCCTAAGACTTCCCCAACCAGTTCTTGCAACTTAATACTTTGTGGGTGAGACATGCCCTTTTTCTCTGGAGTCTCCTAAAAGGTGTCGTGAAGATCATGTCTCCCACCACGGCAAATAGGCAGGGATCTCCTCACTCTTGCCTGGATCCTTCCCAATCTTCGTTCACATATTGTCAGAACCTCCAAGGATTAAAATCAAGAGTTCTCCATCAGGATGGGAATGTTCTGGAGTGGTTGATGGTATAAAATTCTTTAGTCTTCTCTCCCTTCCTTGGTAGTCATCCTAGCAGATGGAGAGGGAGTTCATTCATAAGACCTGTACCTTAAAACTTGTACCTTACACACACGGCAGTGTGCCCTTGCACGTAGATACATTAATAGGTGTGCATACATACCCTAAGATTACCAAATAGGACAGTCAAAGAATTTACCCTTTTAGCCAAATGTACTTGTGTACTACAGGATTTTAGCTGCTACCAGAAAATTAGCAATAGACTCTGCCAAACTCTTGTTCCTGTGAAAACATTAAATAAGCAAAAGTTCTCCCTGGGAACTTAACTAATAAATGAGTATTAATCGTGAGATGATCCATAAATTTTGGATTAACAAATTAAAAGAAAATTGCTTTTATTTTGTTAATTGCATATGGTCGTTCTAAGGTGGGCAATGAATTATTCATGTCATAAAAGCTGAGGATGTTTTTGTTTCAGGGTATGTCACGGGGACTAGAGGTTTTGTCAACTGAGCTTTGAGACTCGTGCTGGGGCCCATTTTCAGGGAACTTCTCTCTAGCAGAGTGTGTGCTGTTCTGTGTGTGGTAATTATAATGCCTGTTCTTTGTGACTTTTTAGATGTTGATTGGGGTGTGTTGATGGCTGACTTCTAAGTCGTTGGCTATCATTTGCGTGGGCTGCCCAGTCCTCGCCTTCTAAGTACTTGATAGGCTGGTGGTAAATGAGCATTCCTGTTGACTGACGAGGGGCCTGTTTCCCAGGCTTCAATCACTTGCTGTTTTTGTGCCTGCTTGTCCAACAATCTTAGTAACTGCAAAATTGAATGTGTGTCCTTGTTCATTGCAGCGTGAGGCTACCAATGAGTCTGGGTCTCCTCATCTGATTGCTCACTTGTGTTCTTGCAATCTGGTGGTTAGCTTCCTCCCCGTCTGTCCTACATAGTCACAAGGGCAATCCACACAGGGAATTTGGTAATTACACTGGAAGTATCTCTCACCTCCAAGCAAACTTTACAATGCATGATTTGTCCTTCCTATAGTAGCCTCTGGGCAGCGTGCGATGCCCACTTGCAAATCTCGGAAGCTGTGTTCCACAGCTTCTGATATGTTTTTGTTGTATGGCAGGGTGTGCCATGTGGTTGGTCTTACAACTTGTTTCTTCCTTTCTCTCCCCACCGTGTTGCACAGACATCTTGTGACAAATGATTGTGGGTACCCATTCTGCTTGAATTGTTCAAGTAGGTACCTGCTCTCCAGCTGTTTGGCTTGCTGGGTACTACAGTGGGTTCTCACCCTGCCTTACAGTGTTCTGGTACAATACTTTTGGTGTGACAGTGGATGGTTGCTGTTGAAATTCAGAATCTGTGGAATGTTGGTGGCCTTGCAATAAACTGTGGTTTCTAGGCCTTCCATCCTCTTGTCCGTTGACAAGTACATCTCAAAATGCTAACTGCCTAACTGTTTCTTCCTCCATTGTGAACTGCATGTCTGGGAAGATGGAGTTCAGTATAGTAAGAAAGTCTTTTAAGTGCATTTCTCTTGATGATGACGAATGTGTCATCTACATAGCACCACCAGAATTTAGATCTGTAGTTCTGAAATGCACAGCGTTCTAGTTCATGCAGGACTGTTTCTGCAATGACTCCTGATATTGGGGATCCATAGGTTTTGTTTTATTTTATTTTATTTTATTTTATTTTATTTTATTTTATTTTATTTTATTTTATTTTATTTTATTTTATTTTATTTTATTTTATTTTATTATTTTATTTTATTTTATTTTATGTTATATTATGTTATTTATTTTTATTTATTTTACTTCAAATTTATATACCGCCCTTCTCCCTAGGGACTCAGGGCGGTGTACAGCCAAATAAAAACACATAATAAATACATTAAGAACAGATTAAAAGGAAATATCTCAATTTGGCCCAAAATTTAAAAAGACAAACAAATTGAAAATCATTTAAAAGATTTGTTAGGCCAGCCCGGCTTGTTGGAAAAGGTAAGTTTTAAGGGCATGGCAGAAGGAACGGAGGTCTTGGATTCTCCTTATCTCTGGGGACAACTGATTCCAGAGGGTGGGAGCCCCCACAGAGAAGGCCCTCCCCCTGGGGGTCACCAGCCTGCATTGCTTGGCTGATGGCACCCCGAGGAGGCCCTCTCTGTGGGAGCGCACGGGTCGATGGGAGGTCGTCGGTGGCAGAAGGCGGTCTCGAAGATAACTAGGTCCTATGCCATGGAGCGCTTTAAAGGTGATAACCAACACCTTGAAGCGCACCTGGAAGACCACTGGGAGCCAGTGCAGCTTGCGCAGGAGCAGTGTTATGCGGGAGCACCATGCAGCTCCCATAATTACCCGCGCGGCCGCATTCTGGACCAGTTGGAGCCTCCGGGTGCTCCTCAAGGGGAGCCCCATGTAGAGAGCGTTGCAGTAGTCCAGGCGAGAGGTGACGAGGGCATGAGTGACTGTGCGCACGGAATCCCGATCAAGAAAGGGGCGCAACTGGCGAATCAGGCGAACCTGACAAAAGGTCCCCCTGGCAACAGCCGTCAGATGTTCCTCCAAGGACAGCTGCGTATCCAGGAGGACACCCAAATTGTGCGCCCTCTCCACGGGGGCCAAAGACTCGCCCCCGATAGTCAGCGATGGAGTCAGCTGACTATATCGGGATGCCGGAAACCACAGCCACTCAGTCTTGGAAGGGTTGAGCTTGAGCCTGTTCCTCCCCATCCAGACCCGCACAGCCTCCAGGCACTGGGTCATCACTTCAAGGGCATCGCTGGGGTGGCCTGGGGTGGAGATGTACAGCTGGGTGTCATCAGCGTACTGGTGGTATCTCACCCCAAAGCCACGGATGATCTCGCCCAGCGGCTTCACATAAATGTTGAACAGAAGGGGCGAGAGGACCGACCCTTGCGGCACTCCACAAATGAGAGGCTTCGAGGTCGACCTCTGCCCCCCTGTCAACACAAACTGCGACCGGTCGGAGAGAAAGGAGGAGAACCACCGTAACACGGTGCCCCCCATCCCCAACTCTTCCAACCGGTGCAGCATGATACCATGGTTGATGGTATCAAAAGCCACTGAGAGATCTAATAGGACCAGAAGAGAGGAGCAACCCCTGTCCCGAGCCCTCCAGAGATCATCAACCAACGCGACCAATGCCGTTTCCGTGCTGTGCCCAGGCCTGAAACCCGACTGGAATGGATCCAGATAGGACGTTTCCTCCAGGAATTGTGGGAACGGTCGTGCAACCACACTCTCAACAACCTTCGCCACGAAGCGAAGGTTGGAGACAGGACGATAGTTAGCCAATACTGCCGGGTCCAGGGAGGGCTTCTTGAGGAGAGGCCTCACCACCGCCTCTTTCAAGGTAGGGAAGTAACCCTCACTCAACGAAACGTTGATAATTCCCTGGAGCCAGCCACGTGAAACCTCCCAGGAAGCCAGTACTAACCAGGAGGGACACAGATCCAGTAAACATGTGGTCACATTAAGTCTCCCCAAAATCCTGTCCACGTCATCCGGAGTCACAAAGTCAAACTCTTCCCAGATAACATTCTCAAGACTATTCCTCGTCATCCTGCCCAGATCTACCCAGTCAGAGTCCAAATCCCGCCGGATCTGAGCGATTTTGTCATACAGATATTGTCCGAAATCCTCAGCCCTGCCCTCCAGAGGGTCCTCCCGCACTCCCGGTTGAAGCAGGGAGCGGGTCACTCTGAACAGGGCCGCCAGACGATTTTCTGATGACGCAATAAGAGCGGAGAAGTAATTGGACTTCGCCGCTTTTATCGCCACTAGGTAGGTCTTAATATGCGACTTTACCAGTGTTCGATCAGATTCGGCGAGACTGGCCCTCCACTCTCCAGGTGTCTTTTCCGGCGCTTCATCTCCCTCAGCTCCTCAGTGAACCAAGGAGCCGCGAGGGATTGGCACCGGGTCAGAGGCCGCAAAGGCACGACTTGATCTAAGGCTCCACTAGCGGCCTGATCCCAGGCCGCCACTAGGTCCCCGACCGAGTCTTGGGCTAGAACCTCAGGAAATGGCCCAAGCTCCATCTGGAATCTATCAGAATCCATCAGGCGCCTGGGGCGGACTCATCTTGTAGGCTCCGCCTCCCTGCGGCGGGGTGTAGCAGTTCGAAGATCTTGGCGAAGGAGCGAGTGGTGATGTTATGTTGTTTTATTTTATTTTATTTTATTTTATTATTTTATTTTTTTATTTTATTTATTTTATTTTATTTTATTTTATTATTTTATTTATTCATACAATTCACTTTTGAATGTGAAGAAGGTGCGTTGACAGTATTGGAGTAGCTTCATGATTTGTGGTGCTGGATCCCACAGCATTATCCTGGGACACATACAGTATGTTTTTGTTTCCCTGTTTTCCATGCAGGTGGAAATCTCTAGGAGACAGTCTGATGGCCACTTACTTGCATCTCACAACTTGTGAGCCACCTCGTCCAAGCTTGGGCAAGCGAATTGATCTCTTGGAATACCAAGATCTGGACCAGCACCTGGAGAGCCAAGCAAATTTAGCCCCCATCAGTGTTCTTCACCCCAGCCCTGTCAGTTCCAACCCACTAGTGTCTTTGACTGAACCACTCCTCACGTATACACCACTGACTCCTAACTTCCCCAGTTTGACTGTACTGGAATCGGTAAACTCTGCAGGTGAGGAAGATCTTTGCAAGAGGCATCATATGAATGGGAAGTCCTTCCTTGCTGAATAGTCTGTCCTTCACTGAATAAGCTGTAGAAGAAAAAAGATGGCCACTTAGTCTTGACTACCACTTCCAAGTGCAGTGGGGGTTATTTTATTTTATCTTTACTTTTACTTTACTTTATTATTTTATTTTATATTTTATTTTATTTAATACAAAACGCAACGAACCCCCAACAATTCATAACAAGTTTATATTGCTATAGTTTATATAGTTGTAGCAGAAAGAGCTTGCAAATAAACCAGACTGTCACAAACAAGCTGATTGATAGACAGGCTGTAAGATTCTATACTAGATCAAAAAAAAATCTCTAACCTCTTGAAAATAGCATGTTAATTACAAGAAATGGGGGTTTATTAGCAAGTCATGCCAGCCTCACTTCATCTTACGTTTTCTTCAGGTAATTTTTTTTAAATCTTGGAATTATTATATACACAAAAAGTGTGTGTGTGCAAAATCCCAGCTGCCAGCTCTTTACCTGATGTTGGCTTTCATGTGCATCGAGTTTTTTCCAAGAACCCAGGACAGTGATGGCAAACTTTGGAGCCATGTTTGCAGAGCCCAATCAGAGGCTAGAGAGCCATTTGTCAGGAGTGTTTTGTTTGGGTTCCTGCCTTGAGCAGGTAGTTCAGCTTGCCCTCTGTGGCTCCAGGTGCTGTCGCCTCCTCTGCTTGAGATTTTGGAGCTGGAGAGGAGGCAACAAGGTCTCTGTGGGGCCACCTCTGATCAGCCTTGAATTTGGGGACAAGAAACCCACACAGAAACATAGATTTTGTCAATAAAAAAGTCAGGGAAAATAACTTGATAGAGACTGCTTGTTAATCCAAAACTCTTTGGCTCTTCTCAGGTGATGCTTCTGGGGGTGACAAATCTAAGAAAGGGTTGAAACGGAAGAAAATCATGGAAGAGAGTGGCGAAACAGCAAAGAGACGATCAGCTCGAGTCAGGAACACCAAGTGCAAAAAAGAAGAAAAAGTCGATTTCCAGGAGCTGCTAGTAAAATTCCTTCCTTCTCGGTGCGCATCCCCATTCCTAAACATGTGCTGGTTCTAGGAAAAAATCTGGGAGGGGGTAGAAGGTTGTTGAGAGGGCTTCAGTGGGGAGGCATAGCCTTGCAACAGTGGATCAGATCGCCTGGCTACCTTTGCTGCGCAGTCAGGTTCTCCTGTCTGCTTCTTCAGTGCTTTTCTGGTGTGCTTTCAGTCTGAGGAAGCTGGATCCAGAAGAAGAAGGTCCATTCAACAACTATGAGATCCAAAGCACAGCAAAGGAAGAGAACTCCCAGCCCCTGGGCTCCCATAGGATGTCCCTTGACCTGACAGTCTGCATGGAATCTGGTAAGATTTTTTTTCTGGTTTGTCTTTTTCTGTAGATGAGATCCCTGTAAAGATTTACCTCCACTTTTTTTTAAAGTTTTTAAAAACAACCCAAAAAACAATCACACATATATAAAAACAAAACACATCAAGACAATGTATTTAACATTACATACCGTCAATGGTAATTTTACAGCATTTCGTACTGATATACATATTTTGCTTTTGTATTTCTCTATTCTATCATTTCTATTTACTTCTCAATAATAGACTAATCACATTACTCCAACGCATATATATACATATATTATAATATTCATTGTTCTTATCTACACATTTATATTCATTTATTTACATCTCTTTATTTAATGTTATTCAGTTACTCCAAGTTTCATCAGTATTAAGTTAAACATTTCTTGTTCTGATTTCTATTTTCGAGCCAACTGTACATTTTATTCCATATTTCATAATAGTTCGAATCCTCTCTCTTTCAATTCGATAGTCATTTTATTCATCTCAGCGCATTCTAGAATTTTCCTAATTACTGCTTCGTCTGAGAGTACACTGTTTTGTTTCCAACTTTTTGTGAATGTGATTCTTGCTGCAGTGAGTATGTGTAATGTAATGTATTGAAGTTTTTTGTTCATTTTTGAGTCCAGTATTCTTAATAAAAACAGTTCAGGTTTCAAATCTGTTTTTTGCTTTGTAATTTCTTCCAGTCATTTTTGAATTTTACACCAATACTTCCTTCTGATGGGGCACTTCCACCACATATGATTGAATGTTCCAGATTTATGGTTACATCTCCAACAATTGGTTGATAAATTTGGGTACATCTTGGCCAATCTCGCTGGTGCCAAATGCCATCTATAAAACATTTTATAAAGGTTTTCTTTGTAGGCAACTGCTGTTACGTGTTTGTAATTCCTTTCCCATAGTTTGTCCCACTGTTCTAACTCTATGCTGTGGCCAAAATTCCTAGGCCAGATAATCATCATTTCTTTTACAACTTCATCCTTCATTTTATATCTTAGTAAAAAATTATATAATTTTGTAATCATTTTTCCTTCCATTCCTAGTAAAATATTGTCCAACTCCAATTGTTTCTCATATATGCTGAATTAGTCTTGATTCTTTTTTAGTCTTGTTTTGATTTGTAAGTAGGGCCACTATTCTATGTTTATTCCTTGTGTTTTCAACGTTTGCACTGATTTTAATTCTCCTTTCTTGTTTAAAATTTCTGAGTATTTTACCATTTTACTGAGGTCTATAGTATTTGGGTGTGTCATTGCCTCCATTGTCGATAACCAGTTTGGGATTTTCGCATAGTGATTTTTTTTTATCTTTACCCAGACATTGTGTAGGGAATTTCTTATTATATGCCTCTAAAAATATGAATGTGTTTTATTTTTACCTTCCCATAGAAACCCGGGCCAACCTATTTGGAGATTGTGTCCTTCTAATGCTAATATTCTTTTGTTTTTAAGTTATTTATTTATTTATTTATTCAATTTATATGCCGCCCCTCTCCGAAGACCCAGGGCAGCTCACAATACACTCAAAAAATCACTATAAAAACACTTAAAAATTAAAAACATTAAAACCCATTCACACCATTCATGGCCAGATCTCGTCAGATCGCAAAGCGAGATCAACAGCCCCAGGCCTGCCGGAAAAGCCAGGTCTTCACCGCTTTTCGGAAGGCCAATAGGGTGGGGATGGTCCGGACCTCAGGAGGTAACTGGTTCCAGAGAGCTGGGGCAGTCACAGAGAAGGCCCTTCCCCGCGGGCCCGCCAGTCGGCATTGTTTAGCTGACAGGACCCGGAGAAGACCAACTCTTTTTATCAGGTTCGCCTGATTCGCCAGTTGCATCCCTTTCTGGATCGGGACTCGTTACGCACGGTCACTCACACCCTTGTCACCTCACGCCTGGATTATTGTAATGCTCTCTACATGGGGCTCCCCTTGAGAAGCACCTGAAGGCTCCAACTGGTACAGAATGCGGCCGCGCGGGTGGTAATGGGAGCAATGTGGCGCTCTCATGTAACCCCCCTCCTGCGCGAGCTGCACTGGCTCCCAGTGGTCTTCCGGGTGCGCTTCAAGGTTTTGGTTACTATCTTTAGAGCGCTCCATGGCTCAGGACCAGGGTACTTACGAGACTGCCTCCTGCCACCAATAGCCTCTCACCGACCAGTTCGCTCCCATAGAGAGGGACTCCTCAGGGTGCCGTCGGCCAAACAATGTTGACTGACGGCCCCCAGGGGGAGAGCCTTTTCTGTGGGGGCACCTACCATCTGGAACGGGCTTCCCCCGGAGTTACGAAACATCCAAGACTTACGCATATTCCGCCGTGCCCTGAAAACATTTCTATTCCAACAAGCTGGTCTGGCCTAACTCTCCCTTTTTAATTGGCTTTTAAACTGGCTTTTAAATTGGGTTTTAAACCTCTTTAGATAAATTTGGATGTTTTTAATCTTTGAGCCTAAATTACTTAATCTGTTTCTTAATAGTTTTTAACTTCTATATGTATTTGTATTTATTATGGCTGTTCACCGCCCTGAGTCCTTCGGGAGTAGGGCGGTATACAAATATGAAAAATAAATAAATAAATAAATAAATAAAACTCTGTGGGATCTTACCGGTCGCTGGGAGCTATGCGGTAGAAGGCGGTCTCAAAGATAATTTGGCCCTGAGCCATGTAGGGCTTTAAAGGTAATAACCAACACCTTGAGAGAAAGCCCTGCCACTTTGCCAAATTGGTTTATAGATGGTGTGCTATCCCTTTTTTATCTTCTAGTTGTTGTATTAGTTTCTTTTCTTTTTCTTTTTTTAATTTATAAGCCAACCATCTCCCCAGTTTTTTCGCATTTTCAAAGTAGTTTTGTTTGGTTGCTCTAATTTTTTGCGCTATTAGTTCTTGTGTTAAATCTATGTTTAATTATCTCTTTTTCGTCTCTAATTTCCTGGTTATGGGGTTCTTTCTGCATTTTGTCTTTTAATTTTCCCAATTTCTCTTGCAATTCTGTATATTGTTTCTTTTTGTTTTTATTTCTTCATATAGTGTATGCCATTGTAAGGCCCTGGGCATAAGCTTTAGTTGTGTCCCACAGATTTTGAATAGTTGTCTGTTCATTCCAATTTTCCTGTAGGAAAAATACTAATTCTTTTTCTATGTATTGAACGTATTTTTTTTTCTTTTATTATCCTTTGATTCATGGTCCATCTCTTTTTTCTTTTTTCTTGCCCTTTCCATTTTACTATTAATGGATTATGATTTGCCCAAATATTTGGTTTTATTTCAATTTCCTCTACATTTTTTCCTGTTTCTGGATCCATCTGGACTATGTCTATCCGGGGCCATTGTCACTGCGTTATTTTATTTACCAGCTGAGCTCATTATTTCTGGACTATCAGACTTTCCGTACCTTGCCAAGAATTGTTATCAGTATTCTACGACGCATGTCGGCATTCCTTCACTTGTTTCACACACTCTTTCCTTTGTTCTCTTTCCAGAAAGGTCCGGCTGAGAGATAGCCGGCAAAAAGCTATTTCAAAATGTAACCAATTACTTTTCTTAGTTAGTGAGGTGTTTTATTTTCTTTATAACAAATAAATGAGTTTTATTAGAAACTTTTCTTCGTGTTTCTTTTTCAGAATATTGCAACAAGGAGGAGCCACGATCCATCCTCTAATTAACCAGGGTGATTTGTCCCAGAGCCAAACATGGGATTAATCAATGCCCTGACATCCATGAATTGTGTGGGTTGGAAAAATATGTATATTGAGTTTTTTGTGGGTTAATTTCTCTCCAAATATCTTTCAAACGTAGCTCTCAAGTCATTTCAAAGAAAGTCTTTGGTAATGGTCTCCTTTCATAATTTTTTTTACTTCCTGTTTTATAGCCTTATTTTGGATCAACCACCACGTTGAAATCTCCTAATAAGCATACGTTATCCATTTCCAATTCTACAATTTGTTTATGTAATTTGCTGTAATATTCTTTCTGTTGAGTGTTTGGTGCATATATGACTGCAATTAATGTTTTTTTTTATTTTATTAATACCTCAATCAATAATGTTCTTCCCTCTTTGTCCACATGTATTTGTTTGGGTTTTAACTGGTCTTTTATATAAACTGTGATTCCTCTTTTTCTTACTTCAGATGTGGCCAGGAATAATTTGCCTAATTTGGGGGCTTCCAGAAGATTACCTTCCCCTTTTTTCATATGGACCTCCTGTAAACATATAATGTCTGTGTTTTGTTTTTGGAGTTTAGCAATTACTTGTCTTCTTTTTATTGGTGAATTTAATCCATTTATGTTGACTGAAAATAATGTCACTTCTTCCTCCATTCCACTACTTATTTGTCGCCCTTACTTCCCTCCTTTGTCTCGTTTCCCTTTGCTTTCTTGTTCTCATTCCTTCTCTTTCCCGAGTCTCAATATCACTTCTCTCTCGTATCTTGTTCCAGTTCCTTTTCCTCTAGCTGTTGTTCCTCTTGACTTTGTGTTTCCAGTTCTTCTCTGCTGTCCGATTCTTCCTCTATATATCGTGCATAGAATTCCTGGGCTTTTCCTATTGAGTCTCCTTATTTTCTTATCCTGCCATGTTATTAGCAGTCCTTCTGGTATCAGCCAGCGAAACATTATTTTGTTTTTTATTAATTGTGTGGTAAGGAACTGGTAGTCTCTTCGTTTCTCTCGAATTCTCTTTTGTATCTGTTTGAAGGTTATGACCTCTCTTCCTTTGTAAATCAACTGATCGTCCCTCATTCTTCTATAAACTTTGTCCCTGACCGCTCTTTTCGCAAACCTTATATGTATCTCCTGTGGTAATCTGTGTCTCCTAGCGTAATTCGTTTGCACCCTGTATACTTCCATCAATGTTGTTTTTTAATTCACTTTTATCCATTTGTAGTGGGTCAGCTAGAATATCCGTCATCAATTTGTATAAACCTTCTTCTCTTCTCTGTGATATTTTGAAACCTCAGGTAGAAGGCAGATCTCTCTAATTCCAATTGTCTCTTCCAAGTCTGTTTGCCGCTATCAATCTCTCTTCAGTTTCTTCTATTTTCTTTTCGGTTTGTTCTGTTCTTACTAGTTCTTCTTTTTTTAAATATTTTATTGTGGTTTTTCTTTTTTTCATAATTCCAATACATAAACGATCAGACAGTGTTACTTTTCCACAGGTTAGATTAATTTTTCCTATATGTTCTATAATACCAAATATATATATACAGGTGAAACTCAAAAAATTAGAATATTGTGCAAAAGTTCATTTATTTCGGTAATGCAACTTAAAAGGTGAAACTAATATATGAGATTATTACTCATTACATGCAAAGCTAGAGAGTTCAAGCCTTGATTTGTCATAATTTTGATGATTATGGCTTACAGCTCATGAAAACCCCAAATTCACAATCTCAGAAAATTAGAATATTACATGAAATCAATAAAACAAGGATTGTACATAGAACAATATCGGACCTCTGAAAAGTATAAGCATGCATACGTACTCAGTACTTGGTTTGGGCCCCTTTTGAATCAATTACTGTCTCAATGCGGCGTGGCATGGATGCTATCAGCCTGTGGCACTGCTGAGGTGTTATGGAAGACCAGGATGCTTCAATAGCTGCCTTCAGCTCTTCTGCATTGTTCGGTCTCATGTCTCTCATCTTTCTCTTGGCAATGCCCATAGATTCTCTATGGGGTTCAGATCAGGCGAGTTTGCTGGCCAATCAGGCACAGTAATCCCATGGTCATTGAACCAGGTTTTGGTATTTTTGGCAGTGTGGGCAGGTGCCAAGTCTTGCTGGAAAATGAAGTCAGCATCCCCATAAAGCTCGTCTGCAGAAGGAAGCATGAAGTGCTCCAAAATCTCCTGGTAGACGGCTGCATTGACCCTGGACTTAATGAAGCACGGTGGACCAACACCAGCAGATGACATGGCTCCCCAAATCAACACAGACCGTGGAAACTTCACACTAGACTTCAAGCATCTTGCAGTGTGTGCCTCTCCATTCTTCCTCCAGACTCTGGGTCCTTGGTTTCCAAATGAGATGCAAAAGTTGCTCTCATCAGAGAAGAGGACTTTGGATCACTGAGCAACAGACCAGTTCTTTTTTTCTTTAGCCCAGGTAAGACACTTCTGACGTTGTTTGTTGTTCAGGAGAAGCTTGACAAGAGGAATACGACATTTGAAGCCCATGTCCAGGATCCGTCTGTGTGTGGTGGCACTTGATGCACTGACTCCAGCCTCAATCCACTCCTTGTGAAAGTCCCCAACACTTTTGAATGGCCTTTTCCTCACAATCCTCTCCAGGCTGCGGTCATCCCTGCTGCTTTTTTCTTCCACACTTTTCCTTCCTTTTTCTTCCACACTTTTCCCTTCCACGTAACTTTCTATTAATGTGCTTTGATTCAGCACTTTGGGAACATCCAACTTCTTTTGCAATTACCTTTTGAGGCTTTCCCTCCTTATGGAGGGTGTCAATGATGGTTTTCTGCACAACTGTCAGGTCAGCAGTTTTTCCCATGATTGTGATTCCTACTGAAGCAGTCTGAGAGACCATTTAAAGGCTCAGGAACCCTTTGCAGGTGTTATGGCTTAATTACCTGATTAGAGTGGGACACTTTGAGCCTAGAATATTGAACCTTTTCACAATATTCTAATTTTCTGAGATTGTGAATTTGGGGTTTTCATGAGCTGTAAGCCATAATCATCAATATTATGACAAATCAAGGCTTGAACTATCTCGCTTTGAATGTAATGAGTCTATCTCATATATTAGTTTCACCTTTTAAGTTGTATTACTGAAATAAATGAACTTTTGCACGATATTCTAATTTTTCAAGTTTCACCTGTATATCTTAAACTTTACACTAATTTTCATCCATTTTTAATTCGGTTATCAATCTACCTGTACCAATTATCCCACATCGTATAGAATTCTGAATCCTCTTTTTCATTTAGTTCTAATGTTAATTTATTCATTTTAGCACAATCAAATATTTTTTGAATAATAGATTCCTCAGGTGGTATATTGTTTCCTTTCCAATGTTGTGCATATGTTATTCTCACTGCTGTGCGTATGTGAATGATTAAAATATCTTGCTTTGTTATCATATTTGGTCTTTAGTACTCCCAGGAGAAAGGTTTCTGGAATCAATTCGATTTTATTATTAATTAATTCTTGTAGCCAATTTTATATTTTACTCCAATACCTCTTCGCTTCGGGACATGACCACTACATATGAAAGAAGGTATTTTGGTGATATCCACACTTCCAGCATTTAGGGCTTATGTTCGGATAGTTTTTTGCCAATGTTGTAGGTGCTAGCTGCCATCGGTATAACATTTTATATTGGTTTTCTTTGTATGATGCTGCTTTTGTTAATTTATAGTTTCTATTCCAAATCATTTCCCATTCATCCAAATTTATATTATGTCCAATATTTCTGGCCCACTCTATCATTGGTTCTTTTACCACCTCTTCCATCCTGTCATAGTCTAATAAATAATTGTATAGTCTTGATAATATTTTTTTTCTGGACCTACCAATAGTTTCTCTAATTGATTTGCTTCCATCTCAATGCCACATTCTTCTATGTCTTTTTTGTATCTGGGTTGTATCTGCAAGTATGGCCACCAGTCAGTATGTATTCCCTGCTCACCTAGGGTCTGATTACTTTTGAGTTTTCCTTGATTGTCTAGGATTTCTTTATAACTAATCATTTTACTAATCTCTATTGTATTGGGATATATCATGGCTTTCATGGTTGATAGCCAATTCGGGATTTTCATATACTGTTTCCTTCTAATTTCCTCCCATATTTGTATTAGTGCTTCTCTAATCTTATATCTATGAAAATATGTTTTGGTCTTATTCTTCTTATCCCACATAAAGGCGTGCCATCCTCTTTGTAGGTCATGTCCTTCCAAGGTTAGGATTCTTTTATTCCTTAAATTTACCCAGTCTCTTATCCATACTAAAATGGCCACTTTGTGGTATGTTTCCCAATCCGGGAGTCTAAAACCTCCCCTACTTCTAGTGTCTTGTAATGATTGCAATTTCATTCTTGCTTTTTTCCCAGCCCAGACAAATTTCCTGATAATTTTGTTGAATTCTGCAAAGAATTTTTTATCTAGTATAACGGGTATCGTTTGAAATGAGTACAATATTTTGGGCATGTTCATCTTAATAGATGCTATCCTGTCCAAAAATGACAATTGCAGTTTCCCTCATTTTTCCAAGTCCTTTTTTATTTTTTGAACCATGGCTATATAATTATCTTCTTTTAGAGCTGAGCATCTTGCTGATAACCAAATCCCTAGATATTTGATTTTTTTAACTATTTGTAGATCTAATTCCTTTTCTAATTCTTTCTTCTGTATTGCTGTTAAATTTGTAACCAATAATTTAGTTTTCCCTTTATTCAATTTAAATCCAGCCAGTTCCCCATACTTTCCTATTTCCCGCAATAGTACTGGGCCCGAAACCAAAGGTTCCTCGGTAATGCTATGTCATCCGCAAAAGCCTGTGCCTTATATTCCTCTCTTGTAATCTTTAATCCTTTTATTTCGCTATTCTTCCTAATTCTATTTAGCAGGGTTTCTAATATCAAAATGAATAACAATGGTGACAGTGGGCAACCTTGTCCTTATGTCAGCCTTGGAAGCCATATTAGGCCGGAAGCTTCAATGCTGCCATCTCCTCGTGTGTGGGAAAGTAGGGAGGGGGGGATTTAGGAGAGGAGAATTAGTAGACATAATAGCATTCTTCCTATTGGTCAAGGTCAGGGGCTGAGTCGAGGTGGAACAGACGTTGATTGGAGCATATGACCGACTGGGGAGAAATGGGATGGTTTTGGGAGCTTTGAATTACTGAAGGAAAGCCCAGGCTTTTCAGATTTGGAATTTCCCAGATGTGCCAGTTTGCCTATTCTAGTAAAGAGGACTTTGGAAAATGCTTGCTTCCGTGACTTTACTTGGAGAGGGGTTTTTTTCTGGAACGCTGACATTATCCTGAATCTCTCCCTAAACCTAACAGCACCCCATAAGGGGGCTGTCAGGGGTACTGAGCCCCAGCATCTACCTAAACCCTGGGTAATGCAAAGACTCAATGAAGATGGAGGAGAAAGGAGAAATCGGAGGGAGGCTCGCCAGGGGCCCGAATGCTCAAGAATTTGCCGATCCCTTGCTTTCTCTTGCTGAAGAAATGGGACGAGCCATGGAGGCTGCTGAGGCGTCAGATTCCTGGAAGAGTTTTCTTTTGGAGAGGGGTTTTTTTCTGGAACACTGACACCTTATTTGAAAGGTGTTTGTAATATCCCCATTTAATATTATTTTTGCCCTTTGTAGTTTATATATTGTTTCTATCATTTTTTTCAAATTTAATTCCAAATTTCATTAATTTAATTTGCTCAATCATAAATTGCCAATTTAGATTGTCAAAGGCTTTTTTGGGCATCCAAAAAAACAAGGGCCATTTGTTTCTCCGGATGTGCTTCATAGTACTTTAGGGTATCCACAATTATCCTTATATTATTCCTTATTTGTCTATCGGGAGGAAGCTATTTTGATTTGAATGTATGATGGCATTTAGTATCTTTTTCAATCTTTTTGCAATTATATTCATAAAAATTTTATAGTCCATGTTTAAGAGGGAAATCGGTCTGTAGTTTTTTATCTGTTTTTGGTCTGTACCTTCTTTCAGAAGTAATGTAATATATGCTTCCCTCCACAATTCTGGTATTTTTGCTTCCAGTAAGGCCTCATTACAAATCTCCAATAATTTTGGTTCTATGATTTTATCTAATTTTTTATAATTTTCTCCTGGGAGACCATCTGGGCCTGGTGTTTTATTGTTTTTACGTTTCGAAATTGCTCCTCTTAGCTGTTATGTTAAATAAAGAAATTGTTATTTCTTTATTTAACATTTCTCTTTCATCCTCTCCTACTGGTGGAATCCTTTCCTCCTTTAAGTAATTTTCAATCTTTTCTATCGGTATCTCTTCTTCATTATAAAGATCTGTGAAATATTCTTGTGCTATTCACATTTTGTCCTCCTCTTTGTTCTGTAGTTCCCCCTTTGTATTTTCCAGTTGTTGAATAATCTGCGCCTCGCTTTCTTTCTTCAGTTTATAGGCCAACCACCTGCCCGTCTTGTTTGCATGCTCGAAGTAAATTTGTTTAGATTGTCTTAAGTTTTTTTACAGTCTCCTCCCGGTCTAATATGTTCATTTTATGTCTCAATAGTGTCAGTTTCTCTTTTACTATTTTGTCTCCTGGACTTAATTGAAGTTTCTTCTCCATGTTTCTAATTTCTTCCTGAAGGGTATTGTGTGCCTTCCACTTTTCTTTGTTTTTTTGTGCATTGTATGCTATCTGTCAGCGTTCCAGCGCTGGCATATGAAAGGAGAGGAGAAGCTTGAACTTTTGCCTACTTAATTCCTTTGAAGATTCTGTCTCCTCGGAGATGGGAGGAGGGGGGAACATTCCTGTGATCAGACGGAGATGGGATGAGGAGAGTGGCTTGGAAGATAGCCAATGAGACGCAGAGAATTGGGGATCGGAAAGGGAGGGCTTGGGCAAAGGTCAGTGCTGACCGCGAAAGAGCCAGGGACAGATCACTATGCTCAATAAAGAGAAAATTTCCTCAAAGATCAGCAGTTTGGAAATTCATTTATTTTGAGATAGCATCGAAACCTGACAGTTATCCCCCTTATGTAAGCTTTCATGGTGTCCCATAAATTAATTACAGAAGTGTGCTCCTTTTTGTTTTCATTAAAAAATAGTCTCAATTCTCCCATTATCTTTTCTATGTATTCCTTTTCTTTTAAAATTTGTAAATATAACCTCCACCTCCTGACTTTCCTTTTTTGGGGGGCTCTCCAGTTTACTTCCAACGGGTTATGGTCTGCCCATACATTGGGGGTAATTTCTATTGTTTCTATTCCCAATCCCAATTCTTTATTTGTCCATAACATATCTATTCTGGACCACGATGCATGAGGGTTAGAGTAGAAGGTATACTTTTTTTCATTGGGGTGTAGGGTCCTCCAGATATCTGTAATTCTTCTACCATATTAAAAAAATGTTATAGGTAATATGTTCCTTTTTTTCTATTGTCTTTACTGCTATGGTAATCTTCTTTTATGTCTATTATCCCATTGTAGTCCCCCACAATACAAGTGTTTCTGTAATCCATCTTAATTATTTGTTCATGTAGTTTTTTATAATACTTTCCCTGGTTTTTGTTTGGTGCATAAATAACTACTAACAATATTGGTAGAGTTCCTCTCTTTATTTCCACCATTAGTGTTCTTCCTTTAGGATCCGCATATTTTTGTTTAGCAACAATCCCTCCCTTAACATATATTGTGACCCCTTTCTTTCTTTTTTTTCCAATAGTGCTGAGTATACTTTCCCTAGGGGGACTTCCGGTTGGTGACTTGCGGCGATATGGTGTCGAGTGAGTGATCGCTACTCCTCGACACCCTTTATCAACGCGTTTTGGGGATCCCTTTGGGGGCGCGGGTCCCCGAGAGCCCTGAGTATACTTTCCCTAATTTCCTATACTCCAGATATCTTTCATCTTGTTTCCGTATATGGACCTACTGGAGATATATTATATCTATATTTTGTTTAGCTAATTTTGTAAATATCTGTCTTCTCTTTTTTGTTGCATTCAGTCCATTCACATTTATCAATAGAAATTTCCAGTGTTCCATTTTTGAATTCTCTGTCAAGTATTAGTATTTATTCGCCCTTGTGACCCTTTGTATTCTTGTTTTGCTTCCTTTTGTGTCTCTGTTCTCTCTTTCTACTGTGTTTTTCTTCTCTGAAAATCCTTCTTTGATGTCTCATTGGTTTGGGATTTCTTCTTACTGATTTATGGTCTCCACTTCTTCTTTGCTACTCTGTTCCTCTTCAGTTCCTATCAGTTGGTCCAGAAAGTCTTGCGCTGTCACTAGGCTATCTATTTTTAGCTTTTTTCCTTTACCAAAATTTTTGTTTCTCTTCGTTGTCGTCTTGACAGTTGAAATTTTTCTGCTGATTCATTCTTTATCTGCCCAGTCGCCGCTCAATCTCTTACCATGAGTCCTCTGACCCAAAAAGACCGATCTCACTTCTCAAAGTTCTGGTAGTTTTACGGTGTTCCGGCAGATCCAATATACTGACACTGTCTGTTCCAATATTCTTCTCTTCCCACTGTTTATCAGCTCATCGTAGCCTCGGGTCTGCCATTCCAAAATGACAGACACATTCGCGCTGGATCGACAAAGGCGTCCGTTCATGCAGCGAGCACTCGCCCCTTGCTTCACCGCCCTCTGAACTCCCTCTCTAGTTCGCAGTACCCTCCAGGCTTTTGCGCCCCTAAGGGTTCCCAAAACGCGAAAAATCCGGGGTTGAAGAACAGGGATCGCTCTCCTTTCACCGTCTCACCACAAATCATCAACCGGAAGTCTGTTCTGTTCTTACTTACATTTTTCACTTTTGTATCTTTTTTTTTTTTAATTTGATTTATATGCCGCCCTTCTCCGGAGACTCAGGGCGGCTTACAATGCGTTAAGCCATAGCCTTCATCCTTTTGTATATTTATACAAAGTCAGCTTATTGCCCCCACAAACTGGGTCCTCTTTTTCCTATCTGCCGATACTTCTGCCGCTTCTCACTTTCTGCTTCCTCTCATATCTTGGTCAGGCCACCACATCTCTGGACCTCGCCTTGACAGCTGGTCTCTTCTCCACCAGTTTTCAGGGCTCTCACCATTTGTAATGGGGCATCGCTCCTCTCCACGTCACCTCTGGATATTCCCCTCACTATAGCTGTCCCCTCCAAGGACTTGCTTTGCCGTTACTGGCTTCCAAAACGCAGAAAATTGGGCAGGGAGAATGGAGTCTAGTTCCCCTACACCACACCAGCATGGCGCCATCCCGGAAGTCCTGATTAACCTCCACTTTTATTATACTGTTTGTTTTTCTTAAACATCAGCTTAATCTATTGATCTATTCATTCCGTGAAAATCAGCTTGTGATGGACTCACACACACAAGGTGGCAATTTTTCTTCCAGAGAAGCAGGATGTTCATAAGTTCCTCTTGGCTAATTTGAACAACGGAGGCATCCTTGAACTGATGATGAGATACCTGAAAGTCATCAGCCAGAAGTTCCTGGTCAAGTGGCCACCAGGCTTGCCCGAGGTTGTCCTGAATATCTACAACAACTGGAGAAAGCACAGCAGCAGCCTACCCAACCCACTATTAAGGGACTGTCACAACCAACACATCAGGGTAAGGATCACCAAGACTTTGGGGCAGCAAAATCACATTTCTTCAAGCTTCCCATTGGCTTGCAAGCAGTCTTCACACCAAGACTGGAACACTGGGAAAGGCGTTTGCAAGCTGATGGGAGGCTTAAAGCAATGCAGTGTCACTGCCCCAAAATCTTGTTGGCTTGCAAGCGCTCTTTGGCCAGATCTAAACCACTGTAATGCAAGATGAAGAGAGATCTCGTGCTACTGATCTTGTGTGATCTCGCACTACAGTATTTTAGGCCTCTGTTCACTATGAACCAAGGCCTGCACAAGACCCATGGCAAAAGGCTTTGCAAATGGAGAGGCTGCAACATTTGTAACTTCGGTACTGGGTCGTAAGTACTGGGGGGGGGGGGCTAGGTCATAACTTGGAATGGTCACTAAATGAACCGTTGTAACTGGAGGATTACCTGTCTTTCTACTTTGAAAGAGTAACCAAGGGTTTAGAAGGCTCTGCAGTGGGCTCCCTTTTGCCTGTCAGAGCCCCCGTGGCAAAGGAGAAGGAACGGGTGCTCAGCGGGCACCATGCAGCAAGTGCAGCACAGCGTCTGCTCCATTTAAATGAGGCACACAACTGAACTATACAGTGTTGTATGTACAGAAGAAGTAGGAGAGACCAGAAAAGTCACGTGGTTTGATGAGGAAAGAACCTGGTCTCTGAGTTCCATTCATTTCTTTTGAGGAGGACAGTTCTGTGGTCAGTTTCACATCCAGCTTTATTAGAGAAGCCTCATAGAATTGAACCCAAGTCCAAAATGGTTTGTTCTAAACACAGTTCCATTGGATGGTGTGCTCTCTGCCAGAGAGAACATGGGAATTGATCTCACCAGCTCAGAGAATCACATACCTTAATTAACAAATAAGTTTTAGTAGCCACTAAACTCCTGAACTGAAAAACTGTCTTAGAAGCATCACTGAATGCTCTGTTCCTTTTCAGTGAGGAGCAGCCTGAGCCCCTTCTACCTTCCAAGCGATGAAGTGCCTTTCTGTTACTGGAAAGGCCAGTGTCAACTTCGAACCAAATCTGGCAGCAGCCATTTTTCTGTTCCTCAGTTGCCACACAGAGGGGAAAGGGGGGAAAGGAGGTTGAAATGCCTTACTAGACACAACAGAGAGCTTTCTCGTGAGTACCACAGTCATCTCTACTGGCAACAGATAAGGTCGGGAAAGAAGTGCCTGAAGACACCGCCAATTAACCCAATTGGCCAATGTGACCTATGACACTTGGGGATGGGGTTGTCTCTTAGTTTAATTATGCTGAAACCGCGGGAAAGATTTAGAGTGGGTTTTCCTTTGAAGATGTGCCGATATGAAGTACCCAATAAAGAAGAATGTTAAGAAGGATCCTAGTCTGAGAGTTCTGATTTGATTGGGCTCGTTAGTCAGAGCCTTGATAGCCAGATTTTGGCAGGCATTGCAAGTTAGCAGGAGTGCTGCTGATTAGAAGAGCTGATTTGAACTACTGGGTGCATATAGAGAAAAGAGTAGACAAAAATCCACCCTGCCCACCCATATTGTCCAGCACCCCCTTCTTTCTGTCATTCCTTTGCCTGTATTTCAGGAGATGATGCTGATGAGTCTGTCCTGCATGGAATTGCAGCTGGATCAGTGGTTGCTGGCCAAAGGGAAGAGCTCCATGGGTGAGTGAATGAGGGTTGGAAGATGCTTTTAGAGGTGGGGTCTCTTTGCTTACCAGAGGGCTGGCTTTGGAGGGGAGCTTGGCAACACTTGGCATGCTTCGCCCGAGTAAGTTCCCCGGCTCACAAGAATGGAAGCAGAGAAAGGAATGCTGCTCCCCAGGAGTCTCTGCCTGCAGAAGGGGGCTTTGCATTCCCTGCTTCAGGCTCCCGTTTCAAGGGGCTAAACAGGGAAAATGCTTCTTCCAGTATCTCCCAGGAATGGTCCCGCAGCCAGCTCAGCAAATGGCAAATTTGGGCCAGACTTTCCAGGCACCCACTTCTTGGGGGATCTGCTGCAGCTCTCATTCGCTTCTTCCCAGCGGGACCTCTTTGAGGAGAGTTGGTTGCAGTTTGCCGTCCGAGTGTATTGGCTGAAAGCTCGGTTTCTGGCTCTGCAGGTTTGTATTTTGCTGCAGCCAAAGGCTCTTAATGCTCAATTTTATATTCCTCGCAAGACAAGTTTAGAAAGGGGAACTCCAGGCGTTTGCACCTGATCAGAGCAAACGTGTCATGTAAACGTACCTTAAGATGGAACTGGGAAGTGGCCCTTGAGGTACGTGCTTTATGAGCGCCCCAGTTGGCCTGAGGGGTTGATGATGGTACTGGAGGAAGAGGGAGCTGAAAGCCATGTTGCTCCTGCAGGGTGAAATGGAGCAGGCCCTGGAGAACTATGACGTCTGCACGGAGATGCTTCAGCATTCTGCTGTCCTCGACGCCGACCCTGACAGCAACAAGAGGGTAGTGATCAGACTGCCCAACCTCCATGTTGACTCTGTGGTTTCTTTGGAAGAGGTAATGTCACCCGGTTACCTTTTTGGTCATCTTGTTGGCTCCGAGCCATGCTTATCATCTCCCTTTTGCAGCTGCTCTTGCCATAAGGGTCTCATCTGAAGCCTCTGCACTTGCACTTGAGTTGGCATTTTGCGGTTTGGCAGGTCCTGGCTTTATCTGATATTTATCTGATATTTGGCTTTATCTGATATTAAAAGAATCACCTCTACTTTGGAGGAGATGCTTGATTCAAATGCTCTATGCTTCTGGATTTAAGAAATGGTGACAGTAGTTTTTAAAAATTAAAATAAAACGCTGTTCTAAGAATGTCTGTCCACCTCAGCTGCCTGTCATCTTTCCACTGTGCATTCTCTGGAGTTCATTGAAAGTAAGGAAAAGAGGGAAGAGAAGTTCTCCGTTTGCTGTGGCTGGCTTTCCATAGTAGAAAAAACAGAACTAAAAGATAGATTGTGAGCCAGCTTCTGTGGGATATCAGCCACTGTCTTATGGTATAATGACCAGATGATTGGTTATTGTGGTGAGTGGTGTTGCTTTTTAACCCCAGGTAGACATTAGACTGGAGTGTGACCCATCTAGTGTTTCATTCTTGCAGATCGATAAGAATCTGAAGTCCCTGGAGAGATGCCAATCTCTGGAGGAGCTTCAGCGCTTGTACGAGGCTGGGGACTACAGGGCCGTGGTTCAGCTGCTCCGTCCAACGTTGTGCCTCAGTGGAGGCAGCAGGACGGAGCATTTGGAGTTGGCCATCTCCATTCCAGAGAGGCCAGCTCAACTTCTCTTGCTACAGGTGAGTTTGATGTTTTTTACTTTCAGGTAGATTGGTGTAAATTAGCATAAAATGAATGCAACATGATCAGCTATGAGGAAGAATTGCTGAAAAAGGATAAACGTGACCTCACAGCATTAATGCTATTTCACTCCTTTTGTAGAGTGTAGGGAATTTAATGTCTGCCAGGATATCAGATTATAATAATTGGCAGAGAAGATACAGCTGGAGAGTAACATTTGAGTAATCCAGCTGGCAAATGCCCATAAATTAAAGTAGCATACTAATGGTATGGTTCTTACAATCATTAATCCAAAAGATTCTTTAGAATTGATAAAGAATATATACAATATTCAACAGTTTGTATTTGGGATTAACCAAGATAAGTCCATCTGGAGAAAAATGCAATGAATAACAGGGTTTAATAATAGTATTAAGCCTTTTATATAAAAAATGAAGACTTATTCAGAAATAATTATACACCGTATTTCCCCAAAATTAAGACCCCATCTTATATTTTTTTTGAACCCTGAAATAAGTGCTTGGCCTTGTTGCCATGCGCTCAAAAGCCCGATTGGGTTTATTATCAGGGGATGTCTTTATTTTGGGGGAAACGGTATCTGAAAAAAATTCATAAGATAGAAAAATTAAATCTTTCTTGGTAAGGAAGAATATCTGTAGTAAAAATGAATATGTTATCAAAGATATTTTTTTATTTCAAATGATCCCAATCGGAACAAAGAAAGATCATGGAATGAATGATGTTGATGAAATCTTCAAACTCTCCATGGAATGGTCAGAAACTGGTCGAAGCTTGGTTTCAGCATCTTCAAATCAGTATACGTTAAAACAAAAATATGAAAATAAGGTGGCACAAAAGATTTGACCAAACTTGAAAGGCTTATGACACAAAATCAGGGCATCTTTGGGGATTTATATATAAGTTACAATTGAAACTTATTACAACTTCTACAATTCTACTTATCTTCTACGATAAGAGCCTTGGTAGTACAAGGGTTTAAGGCACCCTGTTATTAAGCTGCTTAAGACCAGCTGCCTGCAATTACTGCAGGGTTCGAATCTCGCCAAGGCTCAAGGTTGACTCAGCCTTCCATCCTTTCTAAGGTAGGTGAAATGAGGACCCAGTTTGTGGGGGCAATAAGCTGACTTTGTATAAATATACAAAAGGATGAAGGCTATTGCTGAGCACATTGTAAGCCGCCCTGAGTCTTCGGAGAAGGGCGGCATACAAATCAAATTAAAAAATAAAAAAAAATAAAAAAATTCAGAAACTGAAGATGTGAAACCTTGCATGATTAAATGGATGCTAAATTTTATCCATTCAACAAATATTTTTGGAAAAAAAATATCAAATTCACAATGAATATTACACTTACAGAAAACTAGCATAATATTTTTTGTTACTATTGATATATTACTCCAGTTACGACTCTCAAATGGTCCATATTTTTTTAAAAACTTGGAAATGTAATAATCAGGTTGGATTTTTCTTTATATTTGGTGACAGTCTCAAAAAGCTCAACAATTCTGGAAGATGATTCACCATAGGATGAAATAAATTTTTAAGTACCGACTTTCCATTCTTGCCAAGGGTTTTTCTGCTAAGAAGCACCAAGCCTTATATTCCTACAGAGTACACCAAGTGGGCCTTACCCAGGATGACCCCTGCTGGGACTTTCTCCACCTGCTTCTGGCAATTATATTCAGTTCCTTCATTAGAGGGTTGGCAGGTTAAATTTGGAGAGTGCGATACTTCTGTTAAATTTAAAGTTTGATACTTTAATCTGAAATTATTTATGGACTGGAATTTTATCCAGAGACTTCTGCCATATTTCAAATTCAGATTTCTTTTAACATAAGATTGTAAAGGACTAGATTTCATCTGATTTGCAGAGTGCATAGTGCAAAGCTAATATGTGACTTTCTTTAGTGTTTCCTGTGAGAATAAAGATGTAATGTTTTCTTTTTTCTTTCAACATGCAACTTGTATAATCTGTACATATTTTTGTATATACTAAAATGTTTCAGAAAGCCCAGGATTGTGTGCCAGACAGTATGAATTGGTGTGCTCTAGGTTCTTGTGGGTGCATGTGAAAATGAGAAGGCTTAGGTTGGTGATAATGGCATATTGTGTTTAGGTGAAAAGTAATGGCAAATTAGAGGTAAATTTAGAGGGAAATTGTGCAACATTCTGAATGAATTTTCTGGAGGGAATTTCTCTTACATGACATGAATGGTCGGAGAATAGCTGAAATGGGTGACTGCTTGAAAGGAGATTCCTGTCTGTGTCTGTCTGGATGGATGGAAAAGAAATGAAAGTCCATTGTGTACCTGAAGAGAACAATGGTGAAGGTGGGAGGAGGAATGCCTCAGTGTATAGAATTGGGGGGGGGGGGCGCGCATTGGTGTTGTCAGTTGCAAGGAACAAGCATTTGTCTAAAAACTAGCTGCCCACTTGGTCATCTGGAAGAGAAAATGGAGATGTCAGGAGCAACCTTGGGAGCGGGGTACTTAAGGAGCAGGATTGAGGTCTGCTGCATTTTGTTTTCTACCTCTTTCCGTGATTTAATATTTCTTGTTCTTCTGTGTGTCTGTATGCTTTGCATAACACTGCAGACCCCCAAAAGAAAGGGTGTGATAGGGATAATGTATAACCTGCAGGAAGCAGCACAGATGCCTGTAGAGTCCAGGGTTTATGGTCTTTCTGGCCTTGCTCTCCTGGTGTGAAGGAAGCAGCTTTTCTGTCTGATGCAACTCATCCTTCTCTTCCCTGGGGTTTTTTATCTTCTACCCTCTTCCTGATATTCTCTAGGACTCCCTTCTTCGACTGAAGGACTATCAGCAGTGCTTGGAATGCTCCGAAGTGGCCTTGAACGAAGCTTTCCAGCAGATGATCAATACGACAGCCACCTCGGCCAAGGAAGAGTGGGTGGCCACTGTGACTCAGCTGCTCCAGGGCATCAATCACTCCCTCTCAGCAGACAGCAGCAGCCTGAGCGAAGTTTCTGCCCTGCCGAATCTCACCCGATTAAGTCACAACCTCATCCAGGTAAGGGGGAGGGGGGGGCTAACCCCGCAGCTGCTGCAGTTTACACACTAAGAGCTCTGTTTGGAGCAGCAGCCAGTCAAAGAGCACCCTTGCTTATATTTACAGTACCACAAGTCTTACAGAGATATATCTATGTATTGTGATAACATTTTGTAACATTTCATATCGGACCTCCAGATACTGATTGCAGGGAAAACCACAGCAAAAAGGGACACATCTCTGGGGAAAGGGGCAAGTCTTCCACTAGAGCCCTGTAAAATGTTCTTCGGAGCATAATTTGGTTGGCCAGCAGCTCAGCAATCATCTTTTTACAGGTAGTCCTCACTTAATTACCACTATTGGTCCTACAACTCTGTCACAATTCTTGATCAATACATGTCACCGCACTGGACTTATGATATCAGTTCTGCTGTGGTTGTTAAATGAATCACCTGCCATAGTTAAGGAGACATCATGTGACCATGAGTTGCAATTTTACTGCCAGCTTCTCCATTGACTTTGTCTTTTTTTTTTTAATTTTTTATTATTATTAAAATATAAACACAGATATAAAGACAATACAATACAAAGACAAACAAAAAACCCACCACCTACAAACCCACCTAACATTTTACATTTACGCTTTTGTCATCAACAGAATATATGTCATTGAGCTTATATAGTTTAATAAAGAGTAATTATTAAATGTCTAATTCCAATGTTATAACTTTTCACTACAAATTTACATTTCTTATGGGTTCATCTCCTTGTGAAAGTCTTTACCCTAATTTCTGTCCTCTACATTTTTGCTGATTTTCCTTTCCAGCCATTGATACCATTGGTGCCATACAAGATAGTATTCGCTTTCTTCCTTTTCCTGGAGTTCCAGCGTCAATCTGTCCATTTCAGCACACTCTGTTATCTTTGCAACGATTTTGTCTTTGGATGGGAGTTGGTCTGATTTCCAGTTTTGTGCGAACAGTAGTCTTGCTGCTGTCAAGATATGTATGATGAGATATTTCGTTTCCTTAAGATGTTGTGCTGTTATCATGCCAAATAGAAAAAATTCTGGACTGTTTTCTATTTGAATGTTCGTTATTTCTTCGATAATATTTTTTATATCTTGCCAATAGTGTTGGGCTTTCCTACATTTCCACCAAGTGTGATAATATGTCCCCTTTTTTGATTTACATTTCCAACACAACGCCGAAGTGTTTGGGTGTATTTTGGCAAGTCGGGCTGGTGGTAAGTGCCATCTATAAAACATCTTAATGAGGTTCTCCTTGTAAGATGTGACTCTTGTCATTTTTATGTTCTGCTTCCATAATTTCTCCCAGTCTGCCAATTGAATATTATGTCCTATGTCCCTGGCCCACATTGTCATATTATGTTTAACTGTTTCTTCTATTAATTTGTCTCTCAAAAGGTAGTTATATGTTTTAGTAATCATTTTCTGGTCTGCTCCTAATAAAATTCTGTCCAGTTCGTTCAGATCTTTTGCAATTCCATATTTGATTTTATCCGCATTGTATCTTGAGTGTATTTGAGTGTAGTGCCACCAATCAATATTTATATCGCCATTTTGGAGTTGATGTCTTGGAGTGAGTTCTCCTTCATGATTCAGTAAATCTTGGTATCTCATCATCTTTCCGATTTCAAGGGTATTTGGAAATATCAATGCCTCCATCGGGGACCACCATTTTGGTATTTTAGTATAATAAGTTTTCTTAATTCCCTGCCAAATCTTGAAGAGTGAGGCCCGAATTATGTGTCTTTGGAAGTACATGTGTTGTTTGTCTGGTCCATCCCATAGGAACGCGTGCCATCCTCGTATGAGATCAAAGCCTTCTAGATATAACATTCTTTTGTCATCTAATCTCATCCATTCTTTAATCCAGGTCAATCTGGCTGCTTTATAATATAGCTCCCAGTCTGGTACTGCAAGGCCTCCTCTGTCTCGTGTGTCTTGTAGCGCTTTAATCTTAATTCTGGCCTTCTTTCCCTGCCATATATAGGTCATTGTAATTTTGTTGAGATTTTTGAAGAAGTCCCTTCCTGGATGTAATGGTACTACCTGGTATAGATATAGTACCCTCGGTAATATATTCATTTTAATTGAACTGATTCTGCCCATCAATGACAATTGTAGCCTGTTCCAGATTTCCAGGTCTCCATTGACTTTGTCAGAAGCCGTCTGCAAAACTCACAACTGTCGATTACATGACCATGGCATACTGCAATGCTTGTGAATATGCGCTAGGTGTGACTAACAGAAAGGACTTTGGAGGTCTTCTAGTCCAACTCCCTGCTCAGGCAGGAAACCCTATACCTGTGATGGCGAACCTATGGCACGCGTGCCACAGGTGGCACGCATAGCCATATCAGTGGGCACGCCAGCTCAGCTCTAGGGCACATGCGCTCGCCGGCCAGCTGATTTTCGGGCCTTCTGGGCCCACCAGAAGTAGGGAAACAGGCTGCTTCTGCCTCCAGAGGGCCTGGGGGAGGGGGGGGAATGCCCATTTTTCTTTCTTACCTGGCTCCAGATCCTCTCTATTTATCTGGGAAGGGCAAAAACAGCCTTTCCCACTCCCTCGGAGGTTCTCCAAAGGCCTGAAATGGCTCATTTCCCAACTCCCGGTGGGACAGGAAGTGATGTTTTTTGTTGTCCCCAGCCTCCAGAGACTCCTAGAGAGGCTCCTAGAGACACTTAGAGGGACTCATAGAGAGGCTCTGGAGGCTGGGGACAGCAAAAAATGTCACTTCCTGTCCCACCGGAAGTTGGGAAATGGGCCGTTTCAGGCCTTTGGAGAGCCTCCGAGGGAGTGGGAAAGACTGTTTTCGCCCTTCCCAGATAAATAGAGAGGATCAGGAGCCAGGTAAGAAAGAAAAACGGGCCTACCAGGCCATCACGTGCCAGGAGCCGGGGGAGGGAGGGGAGTTGCATGCACATGCGCAAGGCAGAGCGCATAGAATTATGGGTGTGGGCACCCATGCATGCGACCCTCCCCCGCCCCCCCCCCCCTCCTGGCACGCGATTGCAAAAAGGTTAGCCATCACTGCCCTATACAGACAAGCGGCTATCCAGGCTCCTCTTAAAAACCTCCAATGTTGCAGCACCCACAATTTCTGGAGGCAAAATCGTTCCACTGATTAATTGTTCTAACTTGTTAGGAAATTTCTTTTTAGTTCTAGGTTGGTTCTCTCCTTGATTAGTTTCCATCCATTGCTACCTTCTGTTTCCATCTGTCCTACCTTCTGGTACTTTGGAGAATAGGTTGACCACTGCTTCTTTGTGACAGCCCCTGAAATATCGGAACGCTGCTATTCTGTCACCCCTAGTCCTTTTCACTAGACTAGACATAACCAATTCCTGTAACCGTTCTTCATATGTTTTAGCCTCCAGTACCCTTGTCATCTTAGTTGCCCTTCTCTGACTCTTTCCAGAGTCTCAACATCTTTTTTATATCATGGTGACCAAAACTGAATGCAGAATTCCAAATATGGTCTTACTTGGAAGGCCTTATAAAGTGGTATTAACACTTCACGTGATCTTGATTCTATCCCTCTGTTAATGCAGCCTAAGATTGCACTGGCTGTTTTTATTTATTTTTTTATTTTATTTTATAAAATTTGTATGCCGCCCTATCTCCAAGGACTCAGGGCGGCTCACAACGACAGTCGACCAAGCGACTGTTAAAAGCAACGAATATACATAAAAATTTAATTTTTTTTAAAAAAAAATTAAAATATACTACCCCATCAGTCCAGGCCAGGGGACATAAATAGCCAGGTTTTCAACTCATGGCGGAAGGTGCGAAGGTCAGGGGCCAACCAGAGCCCCAAGGGAAGTTGATTCCAAAGGGTGGGGGCGCTCAGAGAGAAGGCTGTACCCCTGGGAGTCGCCAGCCGACATTGTCTAGCCAACGGCACCCTAAGTAGGCCCTCTCTGTGAGAGCGCACTGGGCGATGGGAAGTTGACGCTGGTTGCAGGTGGTCCGACATATAACCTGGGCCTAAGCCATGAAGGGCTTTATAGGTTAACACCAGCACCTTGAATCTCACCCGGAGGGCAACTGGCAACCAATGCAAGCCGCGCAGGAGTGGCGTAATATGGGAGTATCGGGTCCCTCCTGCAACAACCCGCGTGGCCGCATTCTGTGTCAGCTGAAGCCTCCGGGTGGTCTTCACGGGCAGCCCCAGGTAGAGAGCATTGCAGTAGTCGATCCGGGAGGTGACTAGCGCATGAGTGACTTTGTGTAGGGCATCTCGGTCCAAGTATGGGTGCAACTGGCGCACCAGGCAAACCTGGGCAAACGCCCGCCTGGTCACAGCCGTGATATAACCTTCCAGACTCAGCCGTGAATCCAAGAGGACGCCCAAGTTGCATGCCCTGTCTACGAGGGGCAACACCTTGCCCCCAATATACAGCGTTGGAACCTCTCGCTCGGCCCGAGATGCCGGTATTGACAGCCATTCGGTCTTGGCTGGGATAAATCGAAGCCTGTTATTCCCCATCCAGATCCGTACCGCCTCCAGGCACTAGGACATCACGTCGAGGGCATTGCTGGGCTGGTTCGGGGTGGATATAAAAAGCTGGGTATCAGCATACTGATGATACCCCACCCCAAAACCACGGATGATCTCTCCCAGTGGCTTCATATAAATGTTGAACAGAAGGGGCGAGAGGACCGACCTCTGGAGCACCCCGCAAGTGAGGGGCCTCATGGCCGACCTCTGCCTCCCTGCCAACACTGCTTGCGTACAACCCGAGAGGTAGGAGGCGAATCACCGTAAAACGGTGCCGCCCACTCCCAACCCCTCGAGGCGTCGCAGCATGATACCATGGTCGATAGTATCAAAAGCTGCCAAGAGATCTAATAGGACCAGGACCGAGGAATGACCCCTGTCCCGAGCCCTCCAGAGAGCATCCACCAGCGCGACCAATGCCATCTCCGTGCTGTAACCGGGCCTGTAACTCAATTGGCACGGATCGAGGTAATCTGCTTCATCCAGGGCCACCGGAAACGGACGTGCCACCACGCTCTCAACAACCTTCGCCAAAAAGTGAAGGTTGGAGACCGGACGAAAGTTGCCCAAAATGGTTGGATCCAAGGCAGGTTTCTTAAGGAGTGGCCTAACCACCGCCTCCTTCAAGGCGGCAGGAAAACTCCCTCCATCCAAGGATGCCATTATCACTGCCTGGATCCAACTGCGTGTCACCTCCCGAGCTGCATAAACCAGCCAGGAGGGACACGGGTCCAGTATGCAAGTGGTCGCACTCAGCTTCCTCATGATCCTGTCCACTTCCTCTGGGGTAATAGGATCGAACTCTTCCCAGACAACAAGACCCGCCGCCTCCCCACCGTCCGACCCCGCCCAGTCAGAGTCCAAGCCGTCCCAAATCTGAGAGATCTTGTCCCACAGATGTTGGCTAAACTCCTCGGCTCGCCCCCGCAAAGGGTCCTCCCCCGCCCTTTGATACAGGAGGGAGCGGGATACCCTGAACAGGGCAGCCGGGCGATTATCTGCGGACGCGATGAAGGCGGAGAAGTATGTACGCTTCACCACCGCCATCGCCTCCAGGTAAGACCGTGTAAACGATCTTAGCTGGGCTCGGTCAGGTTCGGAACGACTAGTCCTCCAATGGCTCTCTAGGCCTCTCCTCTTGCGCTTCATCCCCTGAAGCTCCTCAGTATACCAAGGAGCAAGCCGGGGTCTGCACCAGGTCAGATGCCTCAAAGGCACGACACGGTTGAGAGCCCCAGCAGCCGCCCTATCCCAGGCCTCCACTAGGTTCTCGACCGGGCCGTGGGAGAGAGAGAGAGGAATCATCCACGCTCCGTCTGGAACCTCTCAGGGTCCATCAGGCGCCTGGGGCGGAACCAGATGGTCAGTTCCGCATCCCAGCAAGGTGGGGCAGCATTCTGGAAGTCCAACCGGAGGAGATGATGGTCGGTCCATGACAGGGGGGAAGCAACAAATACCCCCCCACCGTTTTTGCTACTCCCACATACTACTGGCTAAATGATTGTCAACTAGGACTCCCAAGATACCTCTCACACTTACTATTGAGCCAGGTACCACCTATACATGTTTCCCCGAAGATAAGACTGGGTCTCATTTTCTTTTGGTCCCAAAATAAGCACTAGGGCTTGTTTTCAGGGAATGTCTTTTTTTATCATGTACGGGAGGCCCACTTCTTGTGCTTGTTCGCGGGGGGGGAGGCAAGAGGCTGCGTGGTGCGCTAGTGCTGCTGCCACAAGGCAGGGGGTGGAGCTTCCTCATGCGCCCTGCACCAGTTTACCCCAGGGCCCCTGCAGCCAGGCCACTCATGCCCCGACACCTGCCTCGCCTTGCAGAGGCGGCTCCAGCAGCCCCATCCAGCAAAGACCCTGCATGACCACAGGTCCAATTCCGCTTGCTCGTGGCCACAACAGAGCAGGAAGCCAAGCAACACACTGGTGCTGTGACCACGAGGCAGGGGGTAGAGCTGCTCCATGCGCCACACACTGGTTTACCCCAGGGCCCCCGCATCCAGGCCATCCACGCCCCGACACATGCCTCACCTTGCGGCCGCACCAACACCAGCACACCACTCAGCCTCCTGCTCTGTTGTGGCTGCAAGCAAGCAGAAGTGGGCCTGTGACCATGCTCATGCTGCACATGGCTGTTGGTGCTGCTCCCGTGCAATAGGTGTTGGGCTGTGGATGGCCTGACTGCGGAGGCCCTGAGGTAAGCTGGTGCAAGGTGCATGAGGCGGCCACACACACACACATACACTGCCTCGTGGTCACAGCACTGCAAGCAATCAGATGTAATGGCCGGCCAGTTGGCTGTGCAGGCTCTTAAGTAGGGCTTATTTTTTGGGTAGGGCTTATATTATGCCCACACGTCAAAACATGCTAGATCTTGAAGACTTCCGGTTTGCTGCTTGTCCCCGCTGGACGCTCCTCTGGGATCGTCGAACCCACTGCCTGTAAGAGCCGCCTTTTTCAGCGGAATGGCGGCTCGAAAAAACTCCGTTTCCATTAGGAAACGGAGATAGAGCCGGCTGGGGTGGGTAGAGTCCTCTGCCTAATCCCAAAAGTTTTTTATTTACTTTTGGGAGGGAGCGGAAGAGACTCCCCGTATCCCCAGCCGACGCTCCGGGCTCTGGGAAATCTCTGCTACACGCAGAGCTAGGGGGCAAAAGCAAGCCTGTAAATCTGTCAAATAAATTAATTAAAGAAGATATGAGCTGGACCTTTGATCCTGAAGCGCAAGTATTCCTTTTATTCTATTTTGCCTAAGAAGTGAAGTGAAGGGAAAAAAGTTTTTTTTTTAAAATGGCGATTGCTGCTGCGGCTTGAAGAGAGGCTGAAAGGGAAACTCCTTCCGTTTTCAATTACAAAGTAGCGGAATGAATACTTTTGGCTGTAACAAGGCAAAATCTCACTCTCATTTCTGTTTTTTTTTCTTTTTTTTTTTTCTCTTTGAGGATCTGATATTGATCTTGGTTGGAAAAAAGTTTTTTTTTTTTTTCTCTCTCTTTTCCAGTAAATTTTGTCTGCGTGGAAAAATGGCACTGAGACTTATAAAACTAGACAAACAGGCAGTGGGGGGGGATTCCCCCATTAATAAATTACATCAACAAGTTTTAACTCTCCAGTCACAGAAACCTGACTTTAATATAATAGAATTTCTTCTTGAGGAGATTGTAAGAAGGGATGAGATTGTGAATCAGCAACTTGAAAAATTTAAGTTGGAAATCAAAGAAATTGGTGAATTGGTGAAATCTAAGTTTGGCTTTTTGGATCGAAAGATTTTAAAAGTAGCTAATGGCTTAGCAGACTTTATGACTCAGTTGAAAGCAAATACTAATTCTAAAATGAAAGAAACTGAGGAGAATTTGGATGACAAGATCCAAAAAATTAAAAAGGATTTGGCAAACATTCAGGATAATAGTTCAGAAGACAAACTTAAAATGGAGGCTGATCAAAAGACTGTTATTGAAGAAAATGTACAACAGAGGATTGAAAGAGAAGTTTTAATGATCCAATACAATTTTACAGAATATGCAATTAGACTGAGAGGTTTGCAGGAAGATGACAGAGATGATTTAAGGAAGATATCTTCTGAAATTCTGGCTGGGATTTTAAAGGTTCAACCTGATGAAGTGTTTTGCAGGATTGACAGAATTTATAGAATAAACTCCTGGTTGGCAAAACAAAGGCAATTGCCTAGAGATGTGGTGATTTATTTTACAGACAAAGAAATTAGAAATAATATTGTCTAGAATTCTTATGACTCTGCTTTGCAATTTCGTGGAAGAAAGATTTGGATTTTTAAGGAACTCCCGCCCAAGATGTTAATGGAGAGGAAGAAATTTGGTTTTCTAGTGAATGAGTTAAAAAAAAGGAATATTCTATTTAGGTGGGACGTCCCAGTTGGTTTAATATTGAGACACCAAGGAGTAAGATACCAACTGGATACAGTCGAAAAAGCGGAAGAATTTTATCAAAAAAATTTAAAAATAAATTTAACATCTTTAGGCATAACACAGGACAAGCAAAAGGAGTTGGAAATAAAGGGAAAACATCAAATTACAGAGGCTGTGGTAGATAAACTGTCTTTGGACTCCTTGGATACCCCAGCTGGACTGTCTATAAATTTGAGAGCAGTGTCATCTGATTCTAATGTGATGAACTATCAACTTACAGACAAGTGCGTAAATCAACCAGTTGATATACAAGTGAAGGAAAAGACATATGAGATAATAAAACAAAACCAACAAGATCAATTTACAAAGCAGAATGACAACCGATCAGCTGATACACAACTTGTAGGAAGGAAATCTGGATGGAAATGCAACCCGCAAAAGAAAAAGAAAAGAAACAGATCTCGTAGAAATAGTAGTTTCTAAACCAAGCAACAGTGAAGCCAGGGATTTTAAAAAAAATAAATGAATATGTGAAAAGATATTGGAGGCGAATTATCGTTTAATACTATCTTGAGGAAAGTGGCAGATCTCTGCAATGCCGTGATTTTGGGATGTGGAAAGAGCCTTACATTGTTGGATTTGAACTATCTATTTTGGATTTCTTTTACCGATAAATATATTATATCTATTTTGAGTTACAAGGCAAGAGAGTCATGCTGGGGCATGCAGAAGATCTGGCTGTTACCCACAAAGATGATGGGGATTTATAATCCTGATGAAAACCACAATTACAACTATATGGAATATAATTATAATGTCACTCGGGTGGTTGTTTTTATTTTTATATATACATGAGGATATTCATTATTGATGGGGGCAGAAGATGACTGAAGATTTTGAATAAACTGTTGCACCAGGATGCTATGTTACCCTATTATGGATGATGGATTTAACAATCTAGTGGAAAGACATCAAAGAAGATACTAAATGAATTATAAATTTAAAGTTATTGTCTTTTTTTATAAAATGGAATGTATATATAGACATATGTATATTTTAGCAGAGTGGGCAGTGGATTATATTTAGAATTGTAGTGCATGGTAATCTTGCAGGAAACTGGGTTGAAATAGGCTAGTTTAGTGATTGATTAGTTTAAGAAAAAGGATTTTTAAGTCATATATTTTGGGGAGTGGAAGAATCGGATAGAACTGAACAAATGTTAAATTTGGAGAAGGCTGCTTTGAAATGTTAAATTAATATATATAAAAGTAAAGGTTATGTTGTTGTAATAATAATAATATTTTATAAGTTTGGGGGAGGAGAAAAAGGGTAGATTGTGAAAAGCGGAGAAAAGCGGAGTTATAAGAATACTTTGCTAAGGGTCAGTACTTTGAGGAGTGAGTAAGGGCATGGTAAAATATTATGTAATTAATTATGAATTAGCTTATTGTTGTGAAGAAGAAGTCACAGGGGGGGATGGGTGGTGAGGGGGGGTTAGGGAAGAAGGGAGGAAAAGGGGGAAAAACTTGTATTTGAAAAACTTTTTCAATAAAAAAAAAAAAAAACATGCTAGATCTTATTTTCGGGGAAACGGGCTACTTCCCAAGTCATAATCACATAACCATGGGGATACTGTCACAATTGTAAGTTTGTTGAGCAGTCCTAAAATTACTTTTTCAATGTCTCTGTACCTTTAAATGGTCACTGAACAGGGCAGTCATTAATTGAGGACTGCCTGTACTAGATTCTGCAGTCCAATTTTGCAGCTTTTTCTGCCTGGAGCTCCTACAGCATTTAGGTGTCCGTCCTATGACAGCACATGAGATCGTACATCTTTGAGGAGGGGATGAGCATTCTGACAAGTAACAAAGCGTTGCTCGGGTGCCTTTAGTGATGCTCTCTTCTTGTTGCAGCTGAATCTCAAACACCTGAACTAGAGGACTGAGACTCAATTACCTTTGTGGCTTTAATTTGCTGTGTCTCTTTCTTTGGCGATTAGATTGTCAATTCCAGCATGGTAGTCCAGGAGGAACCCAAAGAGCCATTTGTGTCCTCAGTGCTTCCCTGGATTATTCTTCATCGGCTCATTCAGCATGAAGAAGAAAACGTCCAGCCCCTTTGCTGCCAACACGAGGAGCAGCTGCAGAATCCACAGGAAGGAGGTGAGTCCTGGTGCTTCTTTTCTTTTCTTCAGGGTCTCTTTCCTCCTTCCCATCCTTCTGCAGTCCTCTGGCCCGATGCCTGTCCTCTTTAAAGAGTCCCAAAAGGGATGCAAGGTGGTATCTACAAACGCCTTCAAGATTCTCTGGTGTGATCTGATCTGAGCATGTCAGAATGTCATCGGGTACTTCATCCTATGGTTTTCTAGCGACAAGGTGCATCAGGTTTACAGCCGAGGTTCCCAAACAGATCTCAGCACTCTTAGTGTCTCAGTAATTTTGCCTATCGCCCCATAATTCCCAAAACGTGCCACAATGCCAAAGGTACTGCAGCAACCTCACAAGAGCCTGCAGCGTTCAGTCTGGGAACCAGAATCTACTGTATTGCCACAATCCATTAAGGAAGTTGCCTGATCAAAAATGAGGTAAAGTCATTCTCTAACTTTCATTTTTGATAAATCCATGCTGACTTCATAATTCCTTATCTGATACCTGGAAGCCACAAGGTCTAATGGAACATGGCAAATTGAGGCTGAACCCCAGCATGATTGACTGGCTGTTTGACTGGTAACCACGGTGTAATTACCTGACTCCCCTCCTTGATCTTGAGGATCTGCCTTAAGGAGGAGATCCCCAACTTGGTTTCTCAGTTCCTTCAAAATCAGTAGACGCCATGGCCGGAGATGGGTTTATCCAGCTTCAGGGTGGCCCTTCTTGGAACCAGAAGGTCTGCTAACAGCTACTGATGCCCTCATTACCTCCAAATTGGTACTATTAGTGCATAATGCAGCAGCTGCATGCTCAGGAGGGCAAGGTGATCAAGTTTAAGCAGTTTGGTAGACTATTCTGAGTGATTCCTTTGGGCTGACTGATTTGTTCCTTGCTTTGAAAGACTTTGTTGGAGCAGAAATATGCCTAAAATGCTCTATTAAAATGAGAAACTGCTACCTGAAGTTTGTCACCCATCCTTCTAAAGTTGATAAAGAGTTCTACTTATTTCTCATCTTATTTTCAGTGTCTCCAATTCAAGACACGCCTATGCTGCCCCCTTCCCTTATGTTGCTGAACACAGCCCATGAATACCTTGGAAGGAGATCCTGGTGCTGTAACTCAGATGGAGCTCTGCTTAAATTTTACGTGAGTAGAAATGTCAATTTCTTTTAGTATTGATCGCTTTTGATCTCATCCTTGATATAATGAGGTAATTGTCTTGCATCTTGCATTGTTCAAAAAATGTAAGCTGATCTCTCCCCCTGTTTACAGGTGCTTGACATCCAACCTTTTCTGAATATCTTTAGAAAAATCCAATATAAATAAAAAAGAATTCTTCTGCTGAATTAATCTCATATTGAGACCATAGGAAATGACATTCCTTAAGATTCTATTCCATTGGTTTGTAGGATATTCCAACTCTTTTTCCCAAGTTCTTGCAAATTACCAGTATGTCTTTCAATGATATTGCTTGGTTTTCTATAAAAATAGTTTGCTTAGAAAAACCTGTAGAACATTTTCCTTCAAAGTTTTCTTTTGTATTTCATATGAACATTACTCTTCCTAAAATCTGTTTTGACCTAAAATCAGTCATTCTAACATTGCGTAATCCCAAAGTTCTCAGCACTTTAATATCCCAGTCTAGGGGAAAGGAGGAAATTACAGTAAGAAAAATGAAGACGTTTGCCTCAACTGCAGTTTAGGTTCTTCATTTGTCTGCTTAATTTCTCTTTCTTCTCTTTACTACCTCACCAATATTTACTAGGTTTTAAAGTATATAAATGCAATACCACATGGTAAATTTCTTATATGTGCAATTTCTTCTGTAAATGTTTTGAATTTCTATTGATTCCTCTTTACTTAATTAAAAAAATATTTCATTTCTCTGCTCAGACGATAACTCTTGGTATCTTGTTTGCATTTCTTTGATATAGCTGTTATGCTATTCTGCCTTAGTCTCTAGTTTGTCATATTTATCCTCCATGAATAAGTCCATAATTTATGGAAGATGTTAGATTTTTCTATACTTGTCAATTCACTGTCTGTATTGTGCCTCTTGTTGCTCATTTTTAATGAAAAAGGAACAGTTTAAAATTCATGTTCATTAATTTTCATAAGTTTTCATAAATTCAGAATATTATGTTGTTAAGAGTAATTATTATGTTTCATAGTTTCCTTAATGGTTATATGTAATATAACATTAAAAAAGTATTTGAAATATTATTTCATAAACTCAATTAAAATGATAATTTTTTTCAGAACAATCAAAACAAGTATTGTAAAGGTCCTTTTAAATTATTTGTAAAACCGTATTTAAAAATAATTTGGAAGTCTCAAGTAACGATATTTATACTTGAGTATCCTCTTGTAATAGCAGCATATTGAGTTCAGTAATTAAAGTCAGTAAAAGAAAATATCATGACAGTTAATGAGGTCTGTTTTTGCCAATCTGAATACCTAATTTTGCTTTCCCACAAAGCAAAAAAAGATACGTCAAGAATGCATACTTTTGATATAAATCACCACTATTTGTTCAGTTTATATATTATCGTTGTAAAAAATTAGATTTATAGAACCTGTGATAAATTACAGAGTTTAAAATTTAAGTCAGTAAATCTCAAACTTGTAAAGAAAGCATAAAATACAAAGGAGTGTTACAAAGAAATTGATTAAGTACTTGATAAGAAATATAGTAGAATAAAAGTCTGTTAATCTATTTGCTGCTGGATCTTTTTCTTATGGAAAAAGATGATAAAATTTGTAATCCACCAGGTTTATTCAGCTTCAGGCTATCCCTGAGGGATAATCTGCTGCTGTGTTCTCTGTCTCAGATTATCTTTGTCTGATAAAATCTAACAGATTACCTCTTGTATAATTGGTTGAATAGTGATGGTACCAGTGTTTGAGAATACTCCCCACTTGGCTGGACCCTGCAAGTCAAAAGGAATCCCAGATAACGTGGCCAGGCAGTGCCCAGTCACAGCCCTCCTGAGCAGAACGGCCATGGCAACGGTGGGAGCTCTGCCTGGGAATCGGTCTGGATTCAGCTCCCTTATTGCCATATTTAACCTGAGTTCATAACTGGGCTTGGTCAGAATCAGTTTCAGAATTTCTCCATGAAGGCTTTTGTCTCCTGGAGTATCTGCTCCACAAGGTAGATCGGGATAAAAAAAACAAAAAAAATTGTTCTCCTTTCCCCATCTTGGCCTTTGCTTCCCATTTGCACCCCTCACTGTGGCTATGTGTGCTGCATATTTGTTAAAGCAGCCCACCTTCCTGAACACCCAAACAAGATCTTTGCTTACCCTTAACTGTACGTTCTTTAACCTAAACATCTTTTTCTGTTCTAGGTGCGGGTTCTGCAAAAAGAGCTTTTAGCTTCCACCACAGAAGACACCCACCCTTATAAAGAAGAGCTGGAGACGGCCCTGGAGCAGTGTTTTTATTGCCTGTATGGCTTCCCAAGCAAAAAGAGCAAAGCCCGGTATTTGGAAGAGCATTCTACTCAGCAGGTGAGGCTGTCTGGTGCTCAGGAGCAGAGAGGCCTCTTGGCCAGAGATCCCTCCAGCATTTATGACACTGCCATGGGCAAAGCTTATGTCCTTTTTTCTGACAGTGGTCAGCCACAGGTTTCTACGACACCTGCCTGATGCCCATCTTTTTTCCTAAATTGTGTCTCAAAATGTAACCAAAAAGGTTTAATCACAAATAGTGAAAAGAAAGCTAATGATATTGTCAATAAAATTAAGCTTAAAGCAGCTCTGTCTGTTCAGGACTCTGAAAGATCATTGCACAGTAATTCCTCAGAATCCTACAAGGTAAGAAATCATATAGGTTATGAAATCCAACTGTCAACCTGGCGCTCAGTGCAGGAATCCAAAGTGATCTACTCTCAACAGATGCTTGTCCAGGCTTTGCTGAAATGAATGGAAGAAGGAGGAGCCTCTTGGGTAATTTTCACTTCATGCATTAGTTTGATCAATGCATATTTAAAATCTCTTTCTTTCCAAGGTGGAATTGATCTGGGAAGATTCCCTATTCATGTTTGAATATTTTAAGCCCAAGACCCTTCCTGAGTTTGACAGCTATAAAACCAGCACTGTCTCTGCTGACCTAGCCAACCTTCTGAAGAAGATGGCCACGATTGTCCCTCAAACAGATAAGCCTATGCTGAGATTGGAAGAAGTGTCGAGTTACATTGAAGGGACCTTGAGCAAGGTACGAATTACTTTGCTTCTGGGAATGCTTCATAGGAGTCACAAGTGCTTTATTTTCAGACTTCAGAAGAGAGCTGGCTGGAGCTATTGCATGAGAAAGACAGAAAAGCTTTGGGTGCAGAGAGAAATGGCTCTCCTTTTCGTGCACTTACAGTAAGCAGGTCCTACAAAGAAAGAGATTAAACTCTGATCACTGCTGGTGCTGCTGGGTTAATGAAATGTCTGCAAGTCAACAAAGAAGCTCAGAGAGCATCAATTAAACCCTGAGCTCAGAGATTCACTTCTGTTGGGTCCAACTCAGTTTAAGTATCCTTGTTAGAAACCTGCATAGTCTTGCTTTAAGAAAGCCAACATTGCCCCATTATCCATCTGATTTTACAGCTTCTGAGATTCAGTTGGAATCCACTTCTGTTATCTGTTATCCCATGTCCTGCATTCTGATTTTTTTCTCTTAAGATGCAGTTTAGGGTGTTTGAAGTATGTTAATTTATGTCATCTTAGCTGCCTTTTCTCAAGGCTAAATATACCCAGCTCAATTAATTTCTTTTGGTTTTCTATCTTCAGATCATTGTTGTTATTATTCTTAGTACATATTTCAATTTCATAGAATTATAGGATGTAAAGATTGGAAGGGATCTTGATTCAATCCAGCCCCCTTGCATTATCCCTGGCATTCAACTTCTGTTTAAGGGCCCCTCCATCACCTGAGAAAGTCTATTCCATTGTTAAGCATGTTTGACAATCCAAAATCTGCCTTCTTATAATTGAGCCCCCTTGTTTAGTCATCTGTTTGTTTATTCTATGCAACCAATTTCAACAAATTGATTAAAAGTGGTTGAGGTCATGTTAATGACTCGGCTGATGGCTTTCCGAAAACTAGCTAAAACAGCTTTTCTGGAGACCATTTTGGGAATGCCATTCCTATTTCTACAGTGGATTATTAATGCAATATTGTCTTGGATTTAGTATGATTTTATTGGTGTAAACTGCCAAGAGCTCATGAAGATTATACAAGCGTTTAAGGACAGAAATGCCCACTGATGCACTGGAGGTTTCAGTCAACCCTTAAACAACAGTTGCCTGTTCACTTTCTCTTCTTTTGGCCGTTTCTGGCCCTCCAGATACCTTTTGTGAATATCTTTGCCTTTGCTAGTCTCCTGAAGGCCAGCCTGGATCCTAGGAGAGTTTTCCCAACTGCTCAGCAGTCTGGACAGCTCTCCCCACCAAGCTTCCCCGATCCCTGAACCAAGCCCAGGGGTGCCTGATGTGGTGTTTCTCTTTGTTGCCAGGTGCCAGCCCTCCCGGAGGGTGCCGACTTCTCTCCTCCAGTGGTGACCGAGCTATACTACCTCCTGGCTGACTACCACTTCAAGAATAAGGAACAGTCCAAGGCCATCAAGTTCTACATGCATGACATTTGCATCTGTCCAAACAGGTTAGGCTGACCATCTGCTCAGAGGGGAGCCTCTGCCTACTTGCAGGATGGTGTTTGCGTTGTCTTCCTTTAGCCCTACCCACAGTCTACATTCCATGAGCACCTGGACCTCCAGAAAATGGCTGCTGCAGCTGTTGTTGATCCTGGCGGCAGCAGCAGCTTCTCTCCTGGGCAAAGCCCTTCAGTGGGAAGCAGGTGATGCCGATACCACAGCAGGGAATAAGGGCTGCCTCCTCACCTCCTCCATTGTGGAGAGAGGCATCTCCTCTTTGCCTACATCTCCTCTTTGATCTGTTTTGCCCTTGAAATGAAAGGATCATGAAAATGCTTGATGTGAGCACAGGTCAAAATATGGATGGATGTTTACTGGCTTACTTTTACATCTGTTCAGTGTAACTGATGATATTTTGATACAATACATATCTTGTGTTAATTGAATTGCAGCCTTCCAAAATCAACCCCATTCCTATATTTTATCATTGAAACCATGGAAGATTTTCATGGTTCAGAAGATTCTTAGAGCCATCAGAGGATATTAAATTCATTTTTAAGAAAGTGAGCCAGGAAGAACATTCGTGTAGGACTCTGTGATTTGGGACTGATTTCCAAAACTGTAGGCTTGGGAAGTTCTTTCAGCTGCCTGAAAATGCTCCCAGAGCAGCTTTCAACTAGAAAGCTGATGATACCAGATGCTTTAATTTGGATCCTGGACTGAGCAGGAGGTTGGGTGTAAATTGCCCCTTTCAGCTCTTTTGATTCTACACAATATGTTTTTGTTTATAAAATTAGTACTTCAGTTGGATCTCCTTTCATTTTTAACTTCACAACAACAACCTTCTCAAGTTAATTGGACACTGAAACAAAACAGTTTATATTCCCTTTGCTGATAGAGAGCTTAGAATAGGAATTAGTTTAGATTCTCAAAGGGCTTAGTTCTCATAGGAAAATGGATATTATTAGTGTGGCATTAGAGACACAGATTTAAGCACTTTCATGTACAAGTTCAGGAAGTCAAGGTTTGGGAATGGATGACAAGACAGCTAAAAAGGATTTGGACAGCAAACAGCTAGTAAAGATGGACTGCTGGCTTTATTTATTTATTTATTGGTTCGATTTATTTATTGGCCCTTCTCTGGAGACTCAGGGCGGCTTGCAATGTGTTAAGCAATAGCCTTCATACTTTTGTATATACCTGCTTAGTAGGGCTTTTGGCCTTCCCTAAGTGGTGTTCTTTTTGTATACAAAGTCAGTTTATTGCCCGCACAATCCGGATCCTCATTTTACCTACCTCGGAAGGATGGAAGGCTGAGTCAACCTTGAGCCTGGTGAGATTTGAACTTGCAGTAATTGCAGGCATCTGGCAGCTAAGTGCTACTTAACAGCACTTTAGTCCGCTGCACCACCAAGGCTTTAATGAAGGAAAAGGAAGGGCTGGCAAAGCTGTGTTAAATTGGACTGTGTTTGCCCCACTCTGGCTTTGTTTGGCTCTATCTGAAGACAGAAGGGAAGTAACAACATTACTATTGTTGAGCACATTGTAAGCCGCCCTGAGTCTCCGGAGAAGGGCGGCATATAAATCAAATTAAAAAAAAAAAAAAAAAAAACTAAAGGACAATTGCAGACCAGCATGGAGGGCACATAGAGAGTTCCAGATGCTCAGGTCTTTTGCTAGAGGAAAGGTAGCAGACAACAGTTGCTAGCCAAACTGAAGAGAGGACTGTCATTAATCTGTGTGATACACACATACATAACCTCTAAAATTTGTAAGGTTTTTAAAAAAAAAGACTGGTGGGCACACAGATTAAGTTTGTATCATAATCTGGACCTCTATATACATGCTTAGGATTCCTCTGGGGCCAGAGGGAAAAAATAGTTTAAAAGCAAGCAATAGCAGGCTGTCTTGCCAACAGAGAAAGAAGAGATGCTCTACTATGGAAGGTCAGGCAATTGTATTGTATTGTATTGTATTGTAATTGTATGTTGCATTTACAAAGTTTAGCTGAAAAAGCAGCTACTGCTATATGTTATCAGAAGCTGGAATAAACCCCTGAAGGTTATTTGACTCCTCATTTGGTCCCTGAGTCTGTATGCCCACCCTCTGACAGTTCCCTTGAGAGGACCATGTTGAAAAGCCAAGTGCCTTGTGGGATCTCAATGGTCGGCCCTCCTGGGACTGGCTGTGTGTTCTCTTTCAGGTTTGACTCGTGGGCGGGCATGGCCCTGGCCCGGGCCAGCCGCATTCAGGATAAGCTGAACTCCAATGAACTGAAAAGCGATGGCCTCATCTGGAAGCAATCCACCCCAGTGCTGAGCTGCTTCAAACAAGCCCTTGAGATCGATGGCTCGAACCTCTCACTCTGGATAGAGTATGGCACCATTTCCTACGCTCTGCACTCGTTCGCCTCCCGGCAGCTGAAGCAGTGGAAATTGGAGCTGCCCTCAGAGGTGGTGCAGCAGGTGGGGATGGCTGTCATGGCACGAGGGGCTTGCCACCCTGCATGTGATTTGCTGCTGAGCCAGCTTCCTCTTTCAGATGGAAGAGCGGCGCAACGGCATGTTGGAAACGGCCAAGCACTGCTTCACTTCAGCTTCCTGCTGCGAGGGTGACGGAGACGAAGAGGAGTGGCTGATCCATTACATGCTGGGGAAGATTGCGGAGAAGCAGAAGCAGCCCCCTGGAGTCTACCTCTTTCACTACAAGCAGGCGGGTCACTTCTTGCATGAAGAAGCAGCACGGTACCCCAAGAAGATCCACTATCATAACCCCCCAGAGCTTGCCATGGAGGCCCTGGAGGTAAGGCAAGACCCAGACCCACCAGTCACCTACTGCTGACCCCTAGGTGGCCTGTGGTTCAGGTGAAGCCTCCAGCTGCTCTTCCTCTTTGGCCTTCAGTTGATCAGGGTCTTGCAAGTTGCATCAGCCCAATAGAGGAGGCTGGCCAAGTTTGAGCCTCTCTTCCCCTGGGGGCTGCAGCAGGCAAGGGGCTTGATGTCTATCCTGGACTGTGTCATCTTCAGAAAACTCTAAAACCTGGGATTTTGAGAAAGCCTGCATTCCTGTGCATCTCCCCAATCTGGTTCCTACTTTCAGCCCCTTCTAGTCCTAACTGGGGGTGAGGAAGGTTCAAGAGAAGCCTCTCTGCCGTTCTTGTAATTTAACGCTGAGCCCCTTTGGCTGGATGATTCCACTTTTTTAATATGTAATTCAATGCAACAGACATACCCAATACCCTTCTCCTACTTTGGTCACAACAACCAGCACCCACTTTGGCTGAGTGACAGCGATTGATTGGCCAAAAGTCACCCAGCCAGCTTTCACGCTAAAAGAAAGGATGGAATCCTATTTGGCAAAGAGAGTGAACTGGGTGGGACACAGCCACTTTGGGAAGAAGGTGCAGGTGCCCTTCTCAAAATCATCTGACTAATGTAATACAAGTAGTCCTCGCTTAACAACCATTTGTTCAATGGTTGTTCAAAGTTACGGCAGTGCTGAATAGTACTTAATACTTGGGTCTGAAGTTATAGCAACCCCCCACGCTCATGTAATCAAAACAGGCCACCCACACTACAACCACTGGGGCATTTCAATTCCCCTCCACCCTCTTATCTTCCCCCCACCCACCCCCATCTCAGCCTTTTCGGCCATCTTCTGCAACAGGGCATGGGTGGCACAGTAGTTATAATGCAGTACTGCAGGCTGCCTGCAGTTTGGCAGTTTGATTCTCACCAGCTCCAGGCAGAGTCACTGCCTTCCATCCTTCTGAGATCAGTAAAATGAGGACCCAGATTGTTGGGGGCAATTTACTGACTCTACAAACCGCTTAGAGAGGGCTGTAAAGCACTATATAAGTGCTATTGCTATGGGGCTGAAGTAGAAGCCCACAGCTTCAGCAGTCTCGGCCAGCCACACCAACCCTGGGCCTGTTTCAGTCCCAGCACCACCACCTCAGGCCCTATGACATAAGTAGCCACCCCAGCAAAAAGGTTAGCGATGTATACACTTGCCCTGCCCTGCCCTCTGCAGACCTTGCTGCACCCAGCTGTCCTTCACCATTTTCCTCCTGTTGCCCATGAGTTGTGCTCAGCCTGACCTCAGGCAAGGCAGCTGCTGGTTGTGCTCACACCATTTTCCAAATAGAATGGGATGGGATAGGATACTTTATTTGTCTCCAGTGCAGAAGCTGTTAGTGTACAGTAGATTGCAAAACAACAGAGTAATAATAGTTGTAATAATGATATCAGTAAGGGGGTAGTAGAGAAGATGAGAAGGATCATAATAATGCTACAATCATACAACATGGGTAAGTACATAGACATAAGACAGCACTCTGGGAATTAGGTGTTCAGCAGAGTGATGGCATGAGGAAAAAATTCCCTGTTTTTGTTTTAGCATGCAATGCCCTGTAGTGGCATGCCAAAGGGAGGAGTGGAAGCAGTTTATGTCCAGGATGTGAGGGGTCTATAGATATTTTCTCAGCCCACCTCCTGAGCCTCGTAATATACAGGTCCTCAATGGAAGGCAGATTGGTTGCACTTGTTCTTTCTGCAGTCCTGACTACTGGTATCAGTTGGTCTGTACCTGTCCTGTTTGATTGCTGTGCTAAACCAGTTATTGAGGTACAAAATGACAGACTTAATAATTCCTCTGTAGAACTGTATCAGCAGATCCTTGGGAAATCTGAGCTTTCTGAGTTGGCACAGGAAGAACATTCTTCGTTGTGCCTTTTAATGATGGTGTCCATTTCAAGTCCTGGGAGATTATAGAACCCAGAAACTTTAAGAATTCTACTATTCATACTGTGCATTCGAATATAGTAAAAGGTGATAGAGTAGGAGGGCTCCTCATCTCTACAGTTTGAAGAACAGGCACAACCTTGTTGCGATGTTCAGGAAGGGCTCAAGCTCTCTGAAGGCTTTCTGAAGCATCATGAGAAGGTGTGCACCATTTGAAGAGCAGCGCAAGGGCCCTCGAGAGAAGACCTAACACGGGCCAGGGCAACATGTTTCATCTTGCAACAGGACATCTTTTCTGTCTGTTGTAGTCTTGAGATACGTTTCTCCCCTCATCACTGCGGTGATGGGATTTTCTGTATCTCCCTCAATATCATCATCCTTCCCCTCTACGTGTGAGGTTCCCCATCACTGAGAATAGCCCTTTCCCAACTGAGAGGAAGAGGAAAGAAGCTGCCTTGAGCTGAATGAAAATCAAAGTCCACCTGAAGTCTAGTGGCTTTCCCAGCCACCTTGTAGGCAGGTACCTCTGCACAGCGTGGCAGATTGGTTGATTGAGACCTTTATACATTGGCTTTATTAGACTGCCTCTTCAAGAACAATAAGAACTCAACTGCCATGCTGGGCACCACAAAAGACATGAAAGGCCTCTTTGTCCAGCAACTTGAAGGGTTTCAACTGCCCTGAGAGGCCCAGTATGGTCCTACCAGATGGGCACTGCCAAGAAGGCTCACTCCAGATCCCTTTAGGGTGGATCTGGCTTGCCTTGCTTTTCATTCTCTCTTGTGTATGGATTTTCTCAGATGGCTGGATTCAAAGGAGAAACTTTTGCCACAGTGAGTTTCTTTCCGGTAGGTCTACTTTCGACTCCACGCATCAATCCTAAAACTGGTGGGAAAACATGACTCGGGAGCAGATGCTGAGCTGCTGGTTACTTTTATGAAGGAAGCTGCTGAGGGCCCCTTTGCCAGGGGAGAGGAAAAAAACACCCCCAAGCTCTCTGAAAAGTGAGTCTCTTTTGTTGCTGGCTACAGCCATAGGGGGGGAAATGGGCAGAGCTTTCTGGGGTGGGGTAGCAGTGGTGGTGCTAAAAGCAAACCTTTGAAGACATATTACGGCATTTGGACATTTTGAATTGCCCAGTTTATACTTTATACTGGAAAAGGATGGATGCTAAATGAAAAGCTCTGCTGAAATCTTCCCAGGCCTCTGGACAGCCGGCTTGACATAAGAAGAACCATCCTCTGTATCAGTAAAAGTCTCTCGGAACTTTGCTTTGCAGAGCTACCAACGGGGCATCTCCAAGAGACACACGCCGGGGGTCCCAAAATGAGGATCCAGGCAGCATGCCTGAGGCAGGGAATTATGGGAGGGAAGGGTGGAAGTCCCACCCAGTTCCCTGCTCCAAGTGCTGGGGCCCAGTCTTGAGACTTGGGTGTGTGGGGCAGGGCTGGGAGAGCAGGAGCAGGTCGTCTTCAGCTGTAAAAATCATGGCAGGAGGTGGGGGCAGTAGGGTGTAGCTGATCACTTGAAGCCATGCTGGATCAGAGATTCCTATTGGGACTTGATGAAAATTCCTCAGTGACCAGTGGATATGCTTCCTCTAAGTGCTGGAGATCCTTGCTAAGAGGCTACGGCTAAGCAATCAGGTTTCTGGCTATTCCTGGCTATTTTGTTCCCACAAAGACCAAAAAAATTCAAATACAACATTCCTTTTCTTTCTTTCTTTTTTTACATTTTAAGATGTATTGTTTGGAAAGTTGGTTTTGCTCTCTCACCCAGTTGTCACCCAGTAACACAAAGGGCTGTTCAAGTATCTTACAGAAATTCCTTGTGCTCTGTGCAGCTGGGCAAACAGCTGCTAAGCAGCAGCTGCCATCCTTATGCCCCTTTTCCAGTCTGGGTAAGTCAGGGTTTAGGTGATCCAGAGCTGGCAGAGTTTTGCAATTTTTATCAACGACAATCATCTCAGGGATGGTGCCAGTTTTGGTGCCAGATCTCAACCACGTAGAAAACCACAGAAAAGTTCCTTTACATTATTTTCAGACCACTTATTAAAATGGGTGCTGGTATTCCTTGAGAATTTAGAATTGGAAAATAACTTTTGCATAAAAACAAACGTGGAATAATTTACAGAGGAAAGTCTTCAAAAGTAACTCAGCAGAATGTAAATTACATATCACCAAAATAAACCAGACTGATTTTAATAAGCCAGTCTAAAAATAACTGGTGTAATTTTAACATGATTTATTAGGGCTGCAGTCTTTCAATACAGGCAGTCCTTGACTTAACAATTGTTCGTTTATAGACCATTTGAAGTTAACAGCACCGAAAAAAGTGACTTATTACCATTTTTCACACTTAGGACTGTTGCAACATCCCCACCGTCACATGATCAAAATTTGGATGCTTGGCAACCAGCATGTATTTATGATGGTTGCTGTGTGTCAGGTTCACGTGATCACCTTTGGGACATTCTGACAAGCAAAGTCAATGGGGAAGCAAGATTCACTTAACAACCGTGTCAGGGAATTGCGTAGCCGGTGTCCAAATAAAGTCATAGACACTGACATGAACTTATAGTTTTATATAAATATATTTACATCAAACAAGATAGTCAGGCAAACGAACATTGTCAACACAGCAGGAACATCATGAGGTAAATTAACCCAGTTAACCGCCGCTGCGTGTTCTGCCTCACTGCATAACCCTTCACTGCTCCAGCTACTAAATTTAAATATCTTAAACTATGTTACTAACTTAACAACTGCAGTGATTCACTTAACAACTGTGGCAAGAAAGGCCTAAACTGGAGCAAAATTCACTTAACTGTCTTGCTTAGCAACAGATACTTTGAGCTCAACTGTGGGCCTAAATTAAGGATTATCTGTATTCTGATTTCCGAAAAGTGCATTGAGTTACAAGTATGTAGCGCTTTCACTCAGTAGCCTCCTACGCAGACCTCCTGCAATGGCATCGGCAACATCACAAGTGTAGCTGCTGGGCATCTGTCACTATGCAATGTAGGATGTGCGGCTCCATCACCACAACCATTACATTCAATTAATTCTTAGGTGACTATAATCTGAGCCTGAATATGAGAGTTTTCAAAAAAAAAAAAAAAAAAAGCCAAAATTATGCGTTAGTTAGGAGGGCATCCAATCCTGAAAAAGCTGCCAGTCCTTGGTTGAGGGAAATAAAGAAGAAGGAAGTAGCTAATGGGTGGATTAACTGTGTGTGTGTTTGGGGGGGGGGGGGAACGAGGGCTATAAACATTTGGGCACATTTCCTGGGCAGAAGTCAGAAAGTGGGTGCGGGGCAGTCAGAGGGACCTGTGGGCAGCAGGAGGGAAGGGGAGTAGCCTTGTGGGATATGGAAGCAAGAGAAAGAGCATTAATAAGGGGCCTGCAAGAATCCAGACATTTGCATGGGGTTCTGTCACCTTGTCCAGCTGTGACGGTGGTCCTGCGCCAGGCACCCTGCCTCTCCAGAGTGCTTGCTCTCCCAGGAGCCATTGTGGGCCCTTCCGCTCTTCACGGTCTCATCCTCTTCTTCCCCCAGGGAAAAGCTTTGCATGGCAGATGAGGACTCGCATTCTTCTGCAGGAACTCTGCCAGGCCCCGGGACTTCCCTGCTCTCTTCCTCTGGTCCAGGTCTGACTTCCCCACCCTACACAGCCACTCCAGTTGACCACGATTACGTCAAATGTAAAAAAAGCCATCAGCAGGCAACACCGGATGGTACAGTCCCTGTTCTCAATACTGTCGGCACTTGGAGGTGCTGGACTCCTGGCGGGCGGGTGGGCTCAATTGGCAGCTTCCAGGAGGGCGAGGGGTCCAGGGTAACACGGGCAATATTGTTACTCATTAACCCCTTCAGTTTTCCACCCCCCCCCCTCTGGTCTAAACAATAGGAGGGTCTAGTTAATGCGTTTCCTGAGGTCCAAGGCTCTGGGCATTTCCCAGAGTCCCTTCAAAAATCCAAACTTCTGCCCATATCCTGAGTGCCCCACATGGGATTACTTCAACTCCCAGGATTCCTGGCTGTCACAGCATGGTCCCTTTCTTCTCACAGGTCAGCTTAGTACCACAGTGGATGGGCGGCTTGTTCTGCTGCAACTGGATGGGAAGTGGTTGCTTGTTGGGATGGGCCCTGATCCACCAGGTAGCCTTGAAAGGATCTGCCTCTTGTCACAGAAAGCTCTGCCATCTCTTCCAGGGAGCACAGGAGGAGTCTGCCACAGGTCCTCCAAAATGCTCCAAAAGAGTAAGCGGGAAGGGGCCTCTGCTTAACAGCCGCCTGCTTGCTTTGTGAGGCTTCAGTTGGATCTTGGGCATCTAGGTGGAGATCGCTGCTTTCCTTATCTGGAAAATGCAAAAACAGCCTCACCGCCAGGCTGTTTCCTGACCTCTGTAAGCCAAGCAGGGCTTAAGGCTGAGCATGCAGATGTAGCCTTTCCGGGAATCAAGAGGCAGGCCAAAGTCACAGGTTCCCTTCCTGTCTTCTGTTGCAGCCATCGCTCGTTCTTTCTTGGCATTCAGTCATAGCTGGAGGTGATGCCCTCCACCCACTAATGATAGATGCCTATTTAGATTTAGATTTTATTTGATTTATATAACGCCCTACTCCCTAAGGACTCAGGGCGGTGAACAGCCACAGATAAAATACATAAATACAAAATTTAAAAGCAAAGTAAAACCAAATTAAACAATTTTGGCCCAAGACAGATTTAAAACACCCCAATAATTTAAAACAGATTAAAATTTACATTTTAAAAAGGGAAAAGATTAGGCCAGGCCAGCCTGATGGAATAAAAAGGTCTTAAGAGCGTGGCGGAAGGTGCGCAGATCCGGGATCCTCCGTATCTCCGAGGGGAGCTCATTCCAGATAATAGGTGCCCACCCCGGGGGCCGCCAGTCAACATTGTTTGGCCGACGGCACCCGGAGGAGCCCCTCTCTATGAGAGCGTACCGGCCGGTGGGAGGCTATTGGTGGCAGCAGGCGGTCCCGTAGGTAACCAGGTCCTAAGCCATGGAGCGCTCTAAAGGTGGTAACCAAACCTTGAAGCGCACCCAGAAGACCACCGGGAGCCAGTGCAGCTCGCGCAGGAGAGGTATTACATGGGAACGCCATGTCGCTCCCATAACCACCCGCGCGGCCACACTCTGCACCAGTTGGAGCCTCCGGGTGCTCCTCAAGGGGAGCCCCATGTAGAGAGCGTTGCAATAGTCCAGGCGGGAACTTTCTTGCAAATATTCCCCATGAGGATCTGGGTGACCGATCCCATCTCATCATTTTGGAATAATTTGGATCAGAGACCTGGACATTTGACCTTTGGTGGACCTGGGCCCATTCACTAGGATGCATTCCCTTTGAGATGCTTCAGCATTGTTTTCTTGGTATTTTTGCCACCATCTACCTATTTTCTCATTTCTTTGTCCATGATCGCCCCATAAAACTTTTTTTCTGAGAAGCCTTCTCTTCTGGAACATGTTAGGTCTCTCTTTCACTATTTGAAAGGATGGGCTATAACTCCTTAAATCCAAGCAGCACATGCTAGAAGCAACGACAAATGAGTGACCACTTTAACTCAGAAGACAGAGTTTTCCAGGGGTGCTCTTGGGGGACCTTCTCTGAGCAGGGCCAGAGGAAAAGTGAATTTTGGCAAGTCTCAGCGATGAAACTGCCACAGTTGGAAGGCAGTGGGGCAAGAGAAATCCTGATAACCAAGCCATAGAGGGGAGAAAGGGAACTGTTTCAGTTTGCCATAAATACTTAGGAGTATTTATGGATCAAAGATAAAATGTGGTTGCAGAAGATCATTAGGAGCCCTAAAAGGGGGGGGGTGTTGTCTTTGAGGCTGCTTTTCTCAGCTGGGCCTTTATGTGAGCAGAGAGGCCTGGAATGCATTTTGTGCTGGAGTTCACCAAGACATACAGAGCACTCCTTCTCTAATTTTCCCCCATGAAAGTTCTATCATGTAGGTTGCGCTGAGAGAGAGATTAACCCAAAATAAGCCAGGGCCTCCATAGAAATGAAGGCTAGAAATGTGCTCTTGGAAATCAGAGAAAGTCCGTTAAGGAGTGATCACATGTTGTCTGCAGTCCACATGGTATTTTGGTGCAGCTCAGAAGACAGAATGAAAGCTAGTTTCTTGTCTTATCCAAATCCATGACTGGCTGCAGACATGATTCAGCACCTCTACAGCTTCACCTGGGCTGGGTGAGTCAGAAGTGTTGAGCTTCGGCTGGTCACCCTCAGGAAGGGACTTTCTGCCTAAATTAAATGGCCCTTTTTTTTTTTTAATTTGATTTATATGCCGCCCTTCTCCGGAGACTCAGGGCGGCTTACAATGTGCTCAGCAATAGCCTTCATCCTTTTGTATATTTATACAAAGTCAGCTTATTGCCCCCACAACTGGGTCCTCAATTTACCTACCTTAGAAAGGATGGAAGGCTGAGTCAACCTTGAGCCTTGGCGAGATTCGAACCTGCAGTAATTGCAGGCAGCTGGTCTTAATAACCAGCTTAATAACAGGGTGCCTTAGACCACTGTACTATCAAGGCCCTTAACTCCCATGGCCACCAGCCAGCTGAAAAAGTTGACGGTTGTTTCGTGGCATTACTCTTCATTGCCCTGTGAGCCAGTTCACTCAGCAGTGTGTCCTAGCAGGCCTAATGGCTTACTAATAAATATTAGTGTCTTTCTCCAACATGAGAAAAGCCATTTCTATGGCATCAGAATTTCAGTTAGGGTTTTCATCTAAACAGATCAAATGTCATCAGCTTAGAGTTCCAAAAAATGAGGCTGACCTGCTCTTTCAGAGGGATGGGCAGAATCATCTGGTAATGCCAAGAATTGTTTCAGTGTCTTTGAATATTTAATCAAGGAGAATAGGGAGGCCTCCTCTATCGTTGCCTCTGCAATGCTCCCCCCTGGTTTGAAACAGTGGAGACTGTCAGACCAGTCTGTTCCTTATGCCAGTGTCCACAAGATTTGGCTTCTCTCCCTCATTTTGATTGTGACTCAGATCAACCATAGGGCTTTAAGAAAATCACTGTCTTGTCAGCCCAACCCTGTGGTTAAGGCCGGGACACAGAAATGGACTCCTGCAGACAGAAGCAGCTTGACTTGGCCACATTTGCATTGGATTTTCAGTGACACAGCCAGAGAGCATGAAAGAATGCCTGCCTTTTATTACGACAGAATGAGAGAAGACAACTAGAGAAAGCACATCTGGTTGAACATGTTAAATGCTAAAGAGACGCCTATCTTCGGCCTGTTTTTGATCAGCGCAGTCCGTGATATAGAAAGGAATGGGAAGTGTCTAAATTGAAATTGGTTACCCATGGCCAGACCTGACATATTTGCCTGCTTTCCCTCCTCTCCCTCCCTCCCCCCCCCCCACCCCTCTGCCCTGCTGTCCAGCTGCCTTCATCAGTCAGCAGGATCCTGCTTCCCCGGGCCTTGAAGGTATGGAAGATATTCCAGGGGAGCCAGTGTCATTCTTGTCACTCTGTGCCTTTGTTCTCTCAATCATGGCTGTTTTTGTTTGTTTCTGCTGTTTTTGTATATTCATGCTTTTGTAACCAATATTGCCTGTGTTGCCCTAACCCTGTTAAAAATGATTCATACACTTTCCTTACTTGCTTGTTGCCCATCATGGCTTGCTTGAACATCACAGCTGCAACTGATGATTTGGCTGTGCAAATGTTGGAAAAGCCTACAATGGCAACAGCCTTCTAGGTTCAGCTGCTGCACCCTGCATTGGCTTGATGATGGCTGGGTAGACTTGGGCCCCCTCTCGCTTTTCTGCTGAATCCATTCCTGTTTATTCTTAACCTGAGCAGTTGTTTTGAATATGCATAGTTACATTTCTGGAAGAAAGGACTGTGGGTAACAGACAAGTCCATTTGCAAAAGCATCCCCTAAAGCAGTGTTTCTCAACTTTGGCAGCTTAAAAATGGGCTTTGCTGACTTGGGAATTCTGGGAGTTGAAGTCCACCCATCTTCAAATTGCCAAGGTTGAGAAACACTGCCCTAAGATGACCAGGCCAGACTTATTCCCAAACCGGGCCTGCCATTGTATTGAAATGGGTGTGGCAATCTGCTTCAAGAAACCTTGAAGCCGAGTCAAAATTAGACATTCGGTCTTGGTGCCTCCAAATTGAAGAACTGGGACCAATGGATCCAGATCAGGATGGTCTACAGCCTGACTGTTTTAACTATCTTTTTTTGTTGGGCAATCAGATGCTTTTATCCCATTTTTCACCCAGGAAAAGCCCACCATGGCTGAATCAGAAGGCCAGGCAGGGCCGGAACAGCTATTTGTCTTTACTCCATTGGGGGAAGCAATGCCTGCTCCCAAACTGACATCACATCAAAACCATATTACAGCCACTGACAGAAAAGACAAGATCATAAAATCGAACACATAACAAAACATTCAATAAATTATCCTGTGTAAGTGAGCTTCCCTCTGCAGGTAGTCATTCCATTGTGCCCTTCTCATGGCATTTCCATGTTGCTCAGCACAGTTTCACCACAGGGAGGGGACTTAGGGATTTCTGCCACAATATGAGGCTCACAAAAAATTGTTCAATACAGGACTTCCGGTCGGCACCGCAGGCTCCATGGACGGTCTTTTAAGACCGCCAGCCCTGTGTCTTCGTAAAAGCTGCTTTGACAGCGCAAACCGGCTGTCTGGCAGCTGAAAAACCTCCCCTTCGGGAAAAGAAGGAGAGGAGAGCCGGTGGGCGAGAGGAGAGCTCCCCGAAAGCCCTCTGGAATATTTCCAGAGGCTTGGAGGGTGAGAGCTCCCCAGTCAGCCTGCCAAGAAGCTCCGAAGCCAGGACGACTCTGCGAAAGCAGAGCGAGAAGCCACGATCCGATCCTGCTTTCAAAAGTGAGTTTGACTGATTACAAGCACAGGCAGAGCAGAACAGGAGAACAAGCTTTAAAAGTACAGAGCTTAACTCCGAAGTTACTTTGTTTCAAACTGAATTTCATTGAGCTGGAGGCTGAAGATGGCATCTTTGTTATGGTTTTGAAAGTGAAAGCCAGAAACGAAAGTGCTTATTGAGAACTTTGCGCTGGGAGAGTGGATTAGCTGCTTATTAACTGCTGGGAAGTGAGAGCTTGTGGAGAAAAAAAAAACTATCCTGCCTGATAAATTAGAGACTATAAATTACAAACATTTTAAAGTTGTTTAAGGGACTTTGTGGCTTTAGGGGAAAAAAAAGATCTCTTTAAAAGGGGGGAAAAATGGCTTCTAAACAAGTGAAACCAGGAGTTGTTAAAGGAGGGGGAGGTTCTCCAGTTGTGTCAGTGGTGACACAGAAAGCACAACTTCCGGCTGATTCACAGAGTCAGAGTCAGGAGGCAGCACTTAATGATTTTAAAGAATTTATGAAAGAAGCCATGAATAATCAAGCAACAGCAATGAAAGAAGCTATGAATAACTTAACATTACTTGTGGAAGGGAAATTAAAGAAAGTTGAGGAGGATATAAGTTCAGTTAAGGAAGTGGTTGCAGAGAAACACAATGAAATAAGAGAAGATATTGTTTATGCTGTATCAGGATTGTCAAACCTTGTTATCCAGCTTGATGGGAAAGTTGAAGAAATTAATCAAGCCAATTTAAATTTGGAAAGCAAAATGGGAGATGTTATGACCAGAACAGAGAAAGTGGATGATGAATTGGTAATGTTACAATACAGGTCCATGGAGTTTGCTTTGAGATTGAGAGGCCTGAAAGAAAATAGTAAAGAAAATTTAAAAGATATTTGTGCTGATGCTATTGCAGAGATAATTAAAGAAAGACCAGAAGATGTGGCAAGCCAAATTGATAAAATTTACAGGGTTAATTCCTGGCTGGCAAAACAAAGACAGCTGCCAAGAGATGTGGTGATCTATTTTACAACCAGGAGGATCAGAAACGATATTTTACAAGCTTCCTACAAGAATAAAGTTCAGGTGGCTGGGCAAGAGGTGGTGGTTTTGAAAGAGATTCCTCCAAAGATGCTGAGAAGTAGAAAAGACTTTGGCTTTTTGGTAAATGAGCTGAGAAATCAACATGTGGCATACAGATGGGACGTTCCAATTGGTCTATAATGGAGAAAGATACCGGTTAAACACAGTCTGGAAGGCAAAAGACTTCTATGTAAATGTTTTAAAGGCTGGATACCCACCCTCACTGGTGGGGGAGGGAGAGGAAGAAAATGGAGATGTTACAACAAGAAAAAGATGGAAAACAGATATAAACCTATGCTGAAGTTGCAGCTGGAGGAATTATCATGGAAGAAGATTTGGATCTTGGAGGCTTACCTCCAACTTTGGAACCACCCAAGAAGGGAGAGCCGAAAGTACAATGACTGACCCGATCAACTTATAAACTTCAAGAACAACAATCAAAAAGGCAACAATCTCAAGATTTATCTCAAGAAGTCCAAAAATCAGAAGCGGGGGGGGGGGGGGGGCTAGGCCAAAGAATAAGGTGGAGGAGGAGCTTCAGCTGATGCTCATACGGCTTCGAAAGGCTAAAGATGGCAACTAAATTCCTATCTTGGAATGTCAATGGCCTAAATTCACCACAAAAAAGAAAGAAAGTATTTCACTACTTGAAACAATTTAACAATGATGTTATTTGCTTGCAAGAAACACATATCAGATTATTAGATCAAAAATATTTGATAAATTCAAGATTAGGTACACATTTTGTGGCATCAGCGCCAGAGAAGAAAAATTGGTGAAAATCTCAGCGTACTTGAAGGACTATACACAAGAAACGTATCGGAATGGAGAAGATGGATTGATTATATTCAAAATAAGTATCAGACAAGAAAATATCAAATAGCTTATGAATAAACGTTAAGTATTAGAAGTATTATGTTATCTATAGTGGAGTTAAGGTTTCAGGGGGGGAGTTAGTAGTCTGAGGATAAGTAGTTTAATCTATTTTATGATTGTTAAATGAAATACCTTGTATTTTGCTCTGGGAAGTCTGGGGGGGAGGGGGGATGAGGGGAGGGAAAGGGTGGGGGAAACATGGGGGGGAAGAAAATTTTTGGTTTTTTTGTAAAACTTTTCAATAAAAAAAAATTGTTCAATACAGCTGGCAAGATTTTTTTTTATGGATGTAAGACTGCCCTCTTAAATCACTGTCCTATGTGACTCTAAAACTTTTGGGAATTTTCCCTGCAGGATGAAGAGAGACCTTTAAAGTGAGTTCTTGGAAATCACCCCACACACATGGAGGATGTGCAAAAATAACAACACTTTGCAGGCACCAATCCATAGGATTGGTGGGTATCTGATCTAATGCCAGGGCCCACCTTGCTGGTATAGTCAAAGTGACTAGGCAGAAAAAACAACATTATATTTAGCTATCTTTTCTACAGCATACTCTATCTGACCCATGATTTAGGAGTAGATGATGTTGATCCCATGGTGTTCAGCCATGTCATCTCTTGGTTTCCTAATTTTCTAGGGACCTGATACTTTCTCAACAACTTCTCCTAAAGTTTGTAGTTGCTATTCTTATGCTAATATAAATTTCTCTGCTTTCATTCTTTGATGCTTTGATTTCCCTGATGAACACTTTTATAATATTTCCTAATGTGTACAAAGCTTTCTGTTTGTATGCAAATTTCAGAGGGATGAAGACTTTCCCCTAGGTTTTAATTACTGCCACTGCACTCTGAGGAACTAGAGGGAACAAATGGCTTTAGAGTGTAGAGGATTCCTTCTTATAGGAAGTGCTTTTCACAGCAAAGCTCCACCAGAGAACCATCTTACCACTTACTAAATTTCCCTGTTTCTTAATGATCCTTTCCTCTGGCTGTTTTCATCAAGCAAGAAATGGCAGAGCCAAAGCAAACAGCTCCATCACTTCCACTTTCCTGGCTCACAGGAAATAAAAGGTATACATCATAACTAGATAAGCAGTTGTCAAAAATGACAGAATAAGTTGAGGTCTGCCAAAATCTGCCATTTAATTCTGAGCAGAAGTGTTATTTTGTCTTACAATAGGCTGCCAAATCCATTTCCTCTAGTTCTTAATTCTGGTAGCAGCAATTTGTTGTGTGAATGTGATTGTGATTGTGACAAAAAAGTAGATTTCATCCCTTAATATGGGTTCTATCCTGTGTTGGACTGGATTGTGTTTCTCCTTGGGTTGGATTGCTTTTTCACCCCTCCCTCTAAGCTTTCCAGGCAGTGGGGGTGGGGAATAGAGCCATCAGCTCCTTTCCTCAATGTCCAAGGACATTCTCCCAGACCACCCATTTTTTAATAAATCACCCCTCTGAAATGGCAGGAATACCTCCCCCCCCCCCCGTCCAAATGGGTGTCCAGAGTACATGGGTGCTCTCAGTGGCCTCTCTGTCTAATTCCCCCTCTATTCCTACAAAGGTTGGACAAGTCTAAACCCAGCCAGACGTCTATATATCTGTTTAAATATAGCAGGTACTTTCCAAAACACCATCCTCCAATCTTGCAGAAAAAGCAGCCCATATTGGTAATAGAAGCCCCGGGCCCTTCGCTGGAGGGCAGCTTCTGCATAAGAATACTTTCCATGCCAACCTTGAGGCCACATCAAATAGCTTAGGTTGGATATTGATACCTCATTCCGCCCCTCCAATTACTAAAAGATTGATAGGAGCTGGATCAAGGAGCCAGAATAAACAAAGTTGCTTTCCCTAAAGATGAAAAATGACAGTTTAGGATGTTTCCCTCCTATGTTCATGGCTGAATTGCAGGGTGTGTGTGTGTGTGTGTGTGTGTGTGTGTGTGTGCGCGCGTGCTTCCTAGAGAACTGCTACCTCCTGCCCTTGCAAGGAGGCATCCTGCCCTGGGACCCTCCTCCCATTCGCTAATACTTTCTGGGCAAACAGAGCCAGTCTTTTGTTTCCTAGTGTCAGAACAGACCGAATGAATTTTCACCAGAAAAAATAATTTATGGGAAAAATACTTCTGTTCATATCTATATGTGTGTGTTTAGTCCAGCCACAACTAAAAATGATCATTTCCCTGAAGTACCTTGCCAAAAAAAGAATAAGAAGTAGGCTTGCAGTCAGCTGTTGCTGCAAAATTTCCCCTTATGTCAAGCATCAGTGTTGCTTGCTTCCTACTATCCTGCATTTAAGATTAGTTTTGGAAGATTTTTGTCAGTCAATGTAGGAGGGAGATTAGCCAAACCAGGGGGAAGAGTCAAATGAGGAATTAGTCTTAAGTCCATACATAGGCGCAAAAGGGCAAAGTCTGGCCCTCCTTGAATGCCTTGAACCGTATCTGGTCTTACCTACCTGCAAACTGTCAGTCTTCTCCTATGTAGAGGCTTGAGCAGGAAACCAGTTAATTGAACTCTTCAGGTGTGGATCTGCTTGTTCGTACCTGACTGCCAAAAACTGAGCAGCCTTGCAGATGTTTGGGTTTTCACTATTCTTTGTAAGAGGGGAACCTAATCTTAGACCTCCTGTAGCCCTTTGAAAACTAAGGATTATTCATTAATAAAATGTCTAAGAAGATTTGTTAGACAATTTGGGTTACAGCTGCATGTATGCTTGTTGAGGGTGGTGTGGTGGAGGGAGATGTCTTCCTGGTGGGCTCAGCATTTCCAGAACCAGCTTAGCACACCCACGTTGCCTTTTGCTTCTGAATGTCAGCCACTTAACGATTTCTCTGGTTTGTCAGGACAATCTCCCATTCTGTAGCTTCTCAGCCATCCTCAGATGAGTTCTCAATTTACCCTTTCATTATAATCATTTCCTTGTAAGTTTTAAATGTCACTCTCATTGCTTGCTATACTGTGCACGTCTTTATTTAGCTTACAAATTGAGGATAAGATATCTGATGAAAAGGAGCATCTTCCCCAAACGCTTGTAATGCAATAGCTGCTTCCATATTTAAGGAGCCAAGGCCTTTGGCTTTGCTGCAACTGATTGCCATAGTCAGCTGAACGCTAAGAGCTTTAAAATATCCCTGCCATTACAGTTACTTCTAGCTGAAAGTTTTAAAATTGATATACAAAAGGAAGAAGTGTTAGTGGGCTGTAAGAGGAGAGCCTCCATGGTGAAACAAATGAGTGGATTTGTTGCTCTTTGCGTTACTAGACACCGAATGCTGAAATGGAGGGGGGGGGTGACAGCAGCCGCTGTCTGGAAAAAAAAGGGGAGGGGGGTGTTGCCGCCAAAGCACTGTCTCACCTGTGTCCCTGTTTCTCCTGTGCAGACAGAAGTCAGGACAGCACGGCGGTGGGGCTCTCGGACTCCAATTCCACCCAGGACACCTTTATGGAGCTTGCCAGCCTCCCGGACAACAGCAAGAAGATGTTTCCCGAGGGGAGGCCCTTGGCTTCCTGCTCGGACGCCACAGCACCCGGGAAAGAGAGCTTGGCACCCACAGAGGACAGGGGTAAGTTGAGCAACCCTGGAGCCTTTGGGCCTTGTGCCAGGGAAGGAAAGCCTGAGGCTCCTTCCTGGGCTTCTGCTGCCAGAGGTGAAAAGGCAAAGCTGGGGCCAGGGGTGCCTCTCTGCTCTCCTTCTGCCTACCTACAAGGCAATTGGGGATTTGGGTGAGCTGGATCAAAGGGAGGGTAATGTTGCCTATTTTCTGGCCCCTCAAGGGAAGCTGGAAGACCCCCTGGGCAGTCCTGATGCCTGCCGTGCTGCGGAGCAGAAGCCCCCTCCGCAGGGACATTCCAAAGCCTCTGCTCCCCCCCTCCCCCAGAGGGACTCCAAGAGACCAGCAGAGCCCCTCTGCACCAGCCAGTTCGGCCAGGGCCTCCCCACAGACCTGGAGGAGCAGCGCACTTTCCTGACCGAGCGCTGCATCACCGCCTTCCACCTCTGCCTCAGCCGCTTCCCCCAGCACTACAAGAGTCTCTACCGCCTGGCCTGCCTCTATGCCTGCAGTCCCACCCATAAGGTAGTTGGGGGCCAGGAGTCTGCAAATGTAAGGGGAGGGGACAAGGCCAGGACAATTAACCTTTCACAGAAGGAGAAAACAGGCCAGGACCCTTGGACATATACAAGGACCTTGGAGGGCTCTACCTGCAGAAGGAACCTTGGTAACAGAGTTGGATTCAGCTCCAAAACAAGGTGGGGGGTCCTGAGGGGTCAGTGAAGGGCAGCACCACGCAGGGCAGTTGTGCCAGTGGAGGGGAGCCAGCAGAGTCCCTCTACCAACTTCCTGCTCCCAGGCCTCTGGGACTCTGCTAGTCCATCATTATTAACTTGCAAGGGCCTTTTAAGGACTAGAAACCTAGTCTCAAGAGGAAATAATATAAAAGATGCCTGGGAAGCCTGGCTTTGCTTCTGACATACATACCAGTGGATGTTTGACAACCGTCTTTGGATTTTTTTCCTTTGGATTCAGTTTCTTTGGATTTTTTTTCTTCCTTTCAGAGGGTAGGGAGAAGCTTTTTCCAATCAGGGTTGCCTTGCTCTTGAATAAAAGATGGATTTTAATTTTAAAATGTACCAGGAGTCTCGTACTTAGGTATCAGTGTATGGGAAGAGAGCTCACCCTGTAAATCAAGAGAATCTGACGATCTCAAACATGAAGATTCAGACTAAACGGGTGAGGTGTGTTCCCAGCCACAGGAGGTTTAGCACCCATGCAGAGTTGCTCTTTCTGGAAAGGATCCCACACACCTGACTCCCCCATCCCTATTGCTGGCCACCTTAATTAAAATCAATATTGGGCCAAGATGGGAGAGCTGTGGACACCCTGCGTCCCTCTTTCCAGGGCACAAAACTAGGTAGTGCCCAACCTGGTGCAACAAGAAAGGCCGGGCCCATCACAGAATATGAAACAGCCTCCCCACGTTACCCCTGCCCCCTTGTCTCCCGTTCCAGGCAGGGACCTTCTGTACCAAATAACAGGGAGGGAAGTAGAGCAAGACGTTTGGTCTGGGTGGGATGAAAACCTGCCTTCCTTTTAGCAGCCAGAAGCAGGACTGAGAGTCCGGAGCATCTTTGGGACACCTGATCACCAGGAGAAAAACTGTCTCCAGGACCCTCATGGAGGCTCTGCTCTACCCAGCTCTCCCACTGAGGAAAAAGATCTATGGTTCTGAAGACTGAATTTTGTCTCTGGGAGTCCCGGTTACCTCTCCCCTCCCCCTCTCCGCCTTTCAGCTTTGCCCAGGGATGGGAAATGTGTGCATTAGGTCAAGAAGTGGTACCTTGGGGAATTTTGAAGGAGGGAGGGGTGGAAAGAGGGGCTGCAGCAGCTGCACAACCCTGGCTTCTTCTTCCTGCCAACCAATTTGTTCTTTTCTTGCACTCTGTCCTATATAGAATCTGCCGTGGGCGCGCGATGTGCTGCTAGGCAGCAGTCTCCCCTGGCAGCAGCTGAGGCACATGCCAGCACAGGGTCTCTTCTGTGAGAGGAACAAGACCAACTTCTTCAACGTAAGTGGACTGCCCGGGCTGCAAACAGGGTGCTTTCTCTGGCTTTCCCCAGTTGCTTGTATCCTTTGCCTCAGGCGAGATTCTAGGTAGACAGGCCAGGACCCAGCAGGACCTCTCTGCCCTGGACAGTTACCTCCTTGCCCCACGCCTCACCTGCAGCTCTGGAGCTGCTCCCTTCCTTTCCTGTTGGGCAGCAGGAGGGCGGGCCTTGGGCAGCTCTGTCCAGCCTGTGACTTGGCTGAGCAGAGCAGCATCACTCCAGGGAGGTGGTTGCTTGAGTCAGAGCAGCATCTGTGTCCCCAGAACAAGACATTTTATACCTCCCTACTACAAATAAACTAATGGCAGGAATTTGGAAGCATTTCACCCCCTTCCATGGAGAACAAAAGAAATATTTAAAGTTTTATGAGGATGCTCTCCAAGTCATGGCCTTGAGAGCAGTTGATATGAATGTGGCTGGCCAGAAGTCCAGTTCCTAAAAATGCCCTTATGGGAGAAGAGTTGTGCTACTTTGTGGCAAAGGAGGTTTCTGTCTAGTTACACAGACCAGTGGGAGGCAGGAGCTGCATTGCCGTTTTTACCCTTTGAGACTCTTTGTGGTTCAAACCCTCTCATGGACCTTTGCCCTTTAGATGAGTATAAGGGTGTTAGCCCCAGCAGCTCTCCAGGCCCTGGTGCAGAGATTACAGGCAGGGAATCGAGATTCTATCTTCCATTCATCTCACTGGGATATAAAGGAGGTATTCAGTTGGTTTGCACTGGTTCGCGTGAACTGTTGGCAGAAATTTGGTCAAGGTCACCGAACCAGTAGCAATAGCCGCAGTGGTGAAATCTAAAACTGGTTACTACCGGTTCTGTGGGCATGGCTTGGTGGAGGGGTAATGTGATTGGGTGGGTGTGGCTAATTTTTTTTTACTTTTAAAACCATTTTTTCTGCAACCTCCCAGCGAAAAAATGCTTTCAGCTTGGATCGTCAGAGGCATTTAAAGGAAAAAAACTTTTCAGCCAGCTGAGTTGCCTGATCGGCAGATGGTTTTTGAAAAACCCTCTGACGATCAGGCAACTCAGCTTGGATCGTCAGAGGCATTTAAAAGAAAAAAAGCCTCTGATGATCGCGCAGCTCAGCTGGGCATGGGGGGGGGCAAGGATTTTTGCTCCCGGTTCTCCATATCACCCGCCTCCATCGCTACCGGATCGGGCGATCCGGTCCGAATCAGGAGCATTTCACCCCTGAATAGCCAGCTGGCCACACCCCTGAACCAGTCCCCCAGTCGCTGCTCGCTTGCCCCACCCGCCATGTTCATTGCCGCCATGTTCTTTGCGCACATGCATCCCATTGCCTTGCAAGTCCAATGGGATAAGCAAAGAACATGGCAGCAACAGCAGCAGCTTTTTCTATGACTCCAGTACTTTTCGGCAGCCTGCAGCCAGCCACCGCCTCTTTGAGAGCCGCTTTGTAGCTGCGGCGGCTGACTGGGGGCCACCGAAAACTCTGGTCAGCTTGCCTTCCGGACTCTGGACCAGCCACCACAGAAGGTAAGCAGCCCGAACAAAGAGGTGGGGGGGGGAGGAAGCAGGGCTAGGGCCAGGGTCGCTAAAGGATGGGAAACGGGGGTGACTGGTGAAGGGAGGGCGGGGATAGATAGGTGGAAATTCCAAAAAAATTCTTACCTTTTCCTGGGGCGTGGCTAGGTGGGGGTGGGGGGGTCATGTGACTGAGTGGGCGTGAGCGACATCAAGTTGTCCACACCCACTCAGTCACATGCCTCCCCCCCACCTAGCTACGCCCACCGAACCAGTAGTGAAAATTTTTGAAACCCACCACTGGGTCTGCCATGTGAGAAAGGGAGCCCCCACTGCCAGAGACTTATGCCTTTCAGTCGCATGGAAGGGGAGATGGAGATGCAGATGCCTCCAGAAAAATGCCCAGAATAAGGGGATGTTTCTTGCTTACTGCTCAATTGGTCCTAGTTACAAAAAGTGAGAATGGAGCATATGGATAATGATATTTTCTTTTTTTTTCTTTTTTTATATAAATTTTATTAAGTATACAGTTTAAAAACATTGGACTTGGTGCGACTTGTCTGATACATACTTTTCTAACACTTTTTCTTTCGCATATATTACAATATAATATCATGCATGTTCCATATATACTTTTTGTACAATCTCACTTCAATTACATACCTATTCACTTCAATTAGATACAGATAATGATATTTTCCAGGAAAAATAATGTATGGAAATGCATAGTTGTGGTTCTACAAAAACCACGTGATAGAACACCAGAAAGCCCCACAGGAACCCCCTCTGCACATCTCTTCCCTTTGGACACGATCCATTTATTCTTTCTCTGCCCTCTCTTCTTTGGCATGGAATGGAATCAGAGTTGAAAGGGACCTTGGAGGTCTTCTAGTCCAACCCCCTGCTCAGGCAGGAAACGCTATACTATTTCAGATAAATGGTTGTCCAATCTCTTCCTAAAAACTTCCAGTGTTGGAGCACCCACAGCTTCTGAAAGCACGTTGTTCCACTGATTAATTGTTCTCACTGTCAGGAAATTTCTCCTTAGTTCTAGGTTGCTTTTCTCGATTAGTCTTCAGATGCTTTGGAGAATAGCTTAACTCCCTCTTCGTGAGAGATACTTAGATATTTGAACACTACTATCATGACCCCTAGTCCTTCTTTTCATTAAGCCAGACATACCCAATTCCAGCAACTGTTCATGTTTTAGCCTCCAGTCCCCTAATCATCTTTGTTGCTCTTCTCTACACTTTCTAGTCTCATTTTTTTTTTACATTGTGGTGACCAAAATTGGGTGCAGTATTCCAAGTGTGGCCTTACCAAGGCATTATAAAGTGGTATTAACACTTCACATGATCTTGATTCTCTCCCTGTTTATGCAGCCTAGATCTGTGTTGGCTGTTTTGGCAACTGCAGCACCCTGCTGGCTCATATTTAAATGGTTGTCCACTAGGTCTCAAAGATCCCTCTCATAATTAGTACTGTTGAGCCAGGTACCACTTATACTATACCATTTGGTTTTTCTTACCTAAATGTAGAACCTTACTTTTTTCAGCACTGAATTTCATTTTGTTAGTTAGATAGCGCCCAGTGTTCAAGTCTACCAAGATCCTTCTGTATCTTAAGCCTATCTTCTGGAGTGTTGGCTATTTCTGCCAGCTTGGGGTCGTCTGCAAATTTGATGAGTTCCCCATCTATCCCCTCATCCAAATCATTGATAAAGATGTTGAAGAGTACTGGGCCTAAACTTGGAGTGCCCCACTGCATACTTCCCTCTGTGTAGAGTTTGGTTGGTCAGCCAGTTACAAATCCATCTGGTGGTGATGCTGCCTAACCCACATTTTTCTATCTTATCAAGTAGTAAGTTGTGGTCTACTTTATCAAATGCCTTGCTGAAGTCCAAGTAAATTATATCCATAGCATTCCTCTAGTCCACTAATTTTGTCACTGTCAAATAATGCAGTAAGATTTATCTGGCATGATCTCTTTTGTCAAAAGCCATGTGGACTTTTAGTTATGATTTTGTTTGCCTCTGGGTGTTCACTGATTCATTGCCAGACAAATCTTACTGCATTATTTGGCAGAATCCTCCCTGGTACAGGCACTGCCTTCTTCTGCCTCCCACTCAGAGGTGGCCTCGGGGCACAAGTGTGAACTGCAAAAGAAAGAGCTCTAGAAGGTTTTTGATAACTTTAGTCCAGCAGCCGGACTTCCCCTTTGTAAAGGTTGAGCTGGAGCCCCCTGGTCAGTTCAGCCTGGAAGACAGAAGGCAGAACTAGCAGGCTGAAGTATCGCGGGGTCTTCATCTGCCTGTCTAATGCTATCTGGAGTTTTTTCTGGGCCGCTCGGGGTCCCTTCCGGGAAGCTCTCATGCAGTGGCGTGAAGCACTGCCTAGGAGGAACAGAGGCAAGGGGCAGCAGAAGTGAGAAGGGAAAACCGTGGGGTCCAAGAGTCTCTCACCCAGCCAGCCAACCCCCGCAGCTTCAGGGCACTGAGCCTGAACAGCGTTACTCGGATGGCTTTGTTGAGACAGTGAGTTGGATGAGTTCACCCAGCTGCTTCACCCGCATATGAAACAGGAGTGGAAAGAGGACTGAGCCCTGCAGCCCCCCACAAAGGAGGGGGTGCTGGAGGCTGCATTGTTCTCTCCCATCAACCGGAAGGAGGTGCTGCTCACCTACCCTCAACTCCAGACCCAGTTCAGGATACCATGATTGACGGTATTGAAAGCTGTTAAGAGGTCAAGAGCAAGGAGCATCCCACGCCCTCCGGAGGTCATCCAAGAGTGCCTCTGGGTCTCAGACCCAGGCCACTTTCTCTACCATCTTCCCTAAAAAGGGAAGGTTGGAAATTGGATGAAAATTGTCCAGAACGATGGGGCCTAGTGATGGCCCTGGAGGTCTCCCTAAAGAGCCAGTGGGACTACCCCTCCCTTAAACTCAGATGGAGGCCTTGACCAGCCCAGAGGGCATAGATCTGCACTGACAGCCCCAAAGACCCAAGCCACTTCCTCAGGCCCCACAAGATATTATAGCTGCTTCCCAGTCTTGGAAAGTGACTTTATTTTTTTTGTGAGCAACAACTTAAGCCCTGCAGTTGCCTGGTGATACGGGGATGAATCCAGATCGCTAGGGCTCCCCGTCCAAATGAGGGCATAACCAGCGCTTTGGCCAAAGATGAGCAATGTTCCCTCCCCCTCTGCTGCTCAGGCAAGAGTCCCAGTCCAGGGCAGAGTGGCTTGTCCAAGAGAAGCACTAACTGCTCTTTCCCTGGGACGAAGAGCAGCTCCACCTTGCTCGCTTCTCCCTGTCCTGACTGGCAGCCTCCAGGCACCTCTTGGGATTTCCACAGCCCTCCAGTCTGGCCAGCGGTGTGTGACCAAGTCTCACAGCATCTGGATGATGCCTCTTCTCCCGCTGACGTGTCACGTTTCCCTTCAGGATCAGGAGGTGCATCCCCTCTTCTTTCTGGATGGTGGCATCTCGCTCTCTCTGAGAGGCTTTGGGGTGCCACATGACAAACTCCAGATAATGTTGTATAAGGTCAGGGCCTTAGCTTCTCTGGAGTGAGGTTGCTGCTGTGGAGGATGTCATGTCATTCCCTCTCCTGCTCTCCGTTCCAAAATCCTGTGCAATGGTCAGCTCCCCACCTGGTCAAACGGGGGGTGTTAAATTCAGCTGAACCTTCCTTCCTGAAAAAAACCAGGGCCCCATCCCCTGAAGTCCAGGAATTGGGGGCGGCGGGGGGGGGGTCCTTGGGAGCAAGTAGAGGCTTCTTCAGAAGCTCCGTTTTCTGCCCGAGGCTCGGCTGCTGCCCTGAGAACTGAGGCGCTGGCCTGTGTTGGGGGGGGTGGGGGATGTGCCTGAAGACGAGCCCCCACTCGGCCCCTCTTTTTAAGTGGGGGCTTCCTCCCCGCGCTCCTTAAATGATTGCGCGCCAAGAGGCTTTCGGGCCGGAGGCGCCTGCCGCTCGCTCCTGCTAAAGCGTCCCTTCCCCGCGCCCGTCCAAGGTGCCTCCCTCGGGGTTCCCGAGATGAGGGGCAGCTTCTCCCCTCGATTGCAGGTGCCGTGGGGATGGGAGGCGCACCGGGGGCTTCGGGAAGGCGCCGTCTCTCCGGGGCGCCCCAGGCGGAGCGGGAGGACGCGGCGGCGTTGCAGCTGCAGGCAGACGGAGCGCAGCGCCGCCCTCCTTCGGTTCCCGCGGGGGCGGCGCGGCGTTTCGTGGCGGCTCCGCTGGGGAGGTAGGCGGCGCGCGGGAGGGGCCTGGGCCGGTCCAGGGGAGCTTCGCGGACTGGGCCGGACGCGGAAAGAGGCGGCCAAAGGGCGGCGCAGGGCGAGGCCGCGGCGGCCGCGGAGCCACGCGCGGGCGCCGCCCGGAAACGGCCGCAGTAGTGGCGGCGGGGGCGGAGGCAGAGGCGGTGCCACAACACCCCCCCCCCTCCCGTGCGCGCGTCTCGCCCGGCCGCGGCCGCTCTTCGGGAACTGACGGGGCGGCGGGCCGCTGTTCGCGTCCGTCCGAAATGGTGAGCGGCCGGGAGGGGAGGAGGCTTCGCGGCCGCTCCCCGGGAGGGAGGGCGGCGGCGGCTGAAGGGCCAGTAGGCCGGTCTCGCCCCCGCCGCGCTCGCTTCCTTTCTGGGCGGCTTCGCTTTGAATTCCGAGCGGCGGCCCTCCCGGGCGCACTTGCGGCCGCTTCTCGGTGCCAAGAGATGCTGGCGCAGCCGCCAAGCCCGACTCGGGCATCCCGAGTCACCGGCCTTGAAGCGGCCCTGCCTTGCTTCTTTCACGTACAAGCCGGATTTCAGTGCCCGGAGATTGACTGGCCCGCAGGACCAAGGGGCCCAGAGGTCGAGAGAGGGCTGGGGGGGGGGGGGAGGAACTCCAGGTGACCAGGCCTTTCAATGATTGGCGCCTCAGGATTGCAGCGTCCAGTCGTGTGAATAGTCGGGGGAGGGGTGGCTTGGAGCAGCCAGCGGGTATCCTGGCCCTTAAGAGCCCCTCAAAGGCAACAGTGGCCTTTCCAAATCATCCAGGGAACCTCCGCCGACCTTTTAAGGACTCGACAGGCCTCCTTTGGATCCTCAGCTGCCCATTTCCATCTCTGGATGCAGGACAGGTCCCTCCATGACTTCCTCTGAGTTAGCTTTAACTTCTTAAAGCATGGCCCTGGTCTTGCCCTGTATTGGTAGCAGCTTAACCAACATTTGCTGTTGGCTCTCTTGCCTGTTTCTTCCACAACTGACCACAGTTAACTAGGACCCAAATAATCAGAAAACTTCTCTCCCTTTATTTCTTTAAGCTTGAATAGCTGAGTTCAAAACAGAAGTGTAGATTTCTGCAATCACACATGCCTTGTGCTGGGAAAGGTGATTAGCGGTGAGCAAGTTTTCTCCAGTGGCCGCCTCACCCACAGCTGGAGACTAGATGGGAAAGCCAACCTATCCAAGAGGCAGGATCCTCTGCCTGCCAAAGTCAAAGGGGGAAAAAGCATGTCCCATTAATGACTGTCTCTTCCTTTTGCTTCCTGTGCAGGGAATATGGCGCATCCCCGTGGATGAAATCGACCGTCCTGGTAGCTTCGCCTCTCATATGAACCGCTCCATTGTCCTGCTGCTGAATGTGCTGTCCCAGCTCAAAGATTACCCCACCTTGCTGAAAATCTCCTCTATGCTGCAGAGGACCCCCGACCAGGGAAAGTGAGTGCCCTGTTCCCTCCGTGAGGGAAGAATGGAACTTCCTAGGCTTTGTTGATGGGGGAGGGGGAAGCTTCTCCCTGTGCAAATGGCCTCCCCAGCCCCATAGGAAGGGAAGGCAAGCCCTTCTCGGTAGCATTCACAAAACCAAATATGGCTTTCCTTGTGTCACCTGTGCCTTCCTGAGCTGGGAGTTGAGCTTTGGGGCTGGGAACCCCAAAGAAGCAAAAATACCAAACAAACCTGCAGTTCAAAGCTTAGCACACCCAAGCGCTTCTGTGCTTCTTCCCAATTATCTTGTTTCTGCCTCTGATTAAGGAGTTGCTCATTGATGCTACTGGCCCTTTCTCCAAATTGTCAAAATAATTTTGAATAAATGACACTGGCTGGACTGAAACTTTCTTTGAGGAAAAGGGGACAGTTGGGTCAAGCAGAGGGAAGTGTTTGTTAGCAGCCTTTGCAAATTGATAGCATAAAGATTTTTTATTTTGATAGAAATGGAGCCCTATTAAGAGATCATGTCCTGTAGTCAGGGCAAAGTTTCATCATAAAATTCTGGCAAGGCCAGTTCCAGAAAGAGGAACACAAACAATCCTCCATTGGTCGTTCTGTTCTTGGGATGACAGGACGCCAGTAATTGTTCCTTCAAGGCTTTTAGACTTCCAGGCTCTGTTGCCATTTGGAGTTGTGTGGCTTTAACTTCAGCCACACAACTCCATAAGTGGGCCGGTGACTAAGGATAGAAAGTCTCACTGGAATTATGGAATGTTTTACTCCACCCACGATTGAATCTGAGTAGCTACTTCCCTGTAAGGTGGGCCTGGGAGAACGTGATGGTGCAGTGTTGTGTGTGGCGGGTGGCTTGGATCCCCTTGAAATGATGGGCAGTTTCTCCATCTAACCTGTATGGCTTCTCCTTTCCCAACTACAGGAAATACTTGCGGGATGCAGATCGCCAGGTTCTTGCCCAACGCGCCTTTGTTCTCACCGTGATGGTGCTAGAGGACATGTTGCATGAGCTCACCGAGGTAAGTCTTCCCACACCGCCTGCAATGCAGACTCTCATGGAAATTCAGCCAGCTAACTCTGTTTGCCTTGAAGGTCTCCGAAGATCAAAGTGGTCAGGGCTGTGACATTTTGGAGGCAAGAATGACTACTGATGTCTTTCACAAGGCAAGTGCGGAGGATGGCCAAGAACCCCTGCCCCCAAAAGCAGTCCTGTCCAGCAGGGAGGGGGCATCTTACGTCACTGAAGATGTGGCCCAAGAAGAAGGCCAGGACCAGCCTCTCACTGCCATGGAGCCAGACGAGGGCAAGCCGGATAAAACCCCGAAAGAAGCATCTCCATTGGGCCCTGCTGAGCCCATGGAATGCGACCACTTTTCTACTGAGCCTGAAAAAATGGAAGCCTCCTCTCTTTATTCTGAGCCAGCCCAAGTGCCCTCTGGCAAGGTCTGCAAGGACAAGGCCCCTGAGAGCCGGACCACGGCAGAGTTGTCTCTGGAGGACTTAAGCATCAGCTCCAAGCACCAGCAGCTGGAGGCAGGAAAGGCCCATGGCCAGGCCGGCCCCACAGAGGAGACCAGCCAGAAGCCCAACCGGAAGAGGAAGCTGGCCGGGGACACAGAGTCGGGGAAGACCCTCCTTCTGGACGCATACCGCGTGTGGCAGCAAGGGCAGAAGGTCATGACCTACGACCTAGGCAAAATTGAGAAGATCATGTCTGAGACCTACATGCTCATTAAGCAAGTGAGTAAAAGGCTGATGAGCTACTGGCTTGCAATGGCAGCCACAGCTGGGCTCGTTTCCCTCTTGGCATCCGGGGATGGGTGAGGAAATGGAAGCATCACCCATTGGCCAAGAGAGACAGCAGTAGCAGAGGCCTTGCTAATTTCTTACTGATTTCACCCCAGGGTGCTTCACAAAAACATATGTTTAAAAATAAATGACCCAAATCGTCCTTAAATAAAATAAGCAAGCACTGTCCCAACTGAAACAAAAATCATTACAAAAAGGAAGGCACGTAGCCAGCCATGAAAAAGACAGTCTGTTCCCAGAGGAATTGTCTCAGAGGCAAGCCCATTCTTTCAAGAGAAATCCCCCACCCCCCAGGTAAGCTGCCAAACCCCTCTTAGGAGAGAGCTCCACCAAGTGGGGAGGGCTAAGACTTGTTCTGGGGGAATCTTGAGCAGGGCCTTCCCAGACGGGACTGGCTGAAGATCTTTTAGGAATCATCTTCTGACTGCTTTGGCTCCCTAATGTAATTTCTGCCCACAGGTTGACGAAGCGGCAGCTCTAGAACAGGCCGTCAAATTTTGCCAAGTGCACATTGGCGCTTCTGCCCAAAAACAGGTAAGTCCCCAGCTGGCCTCTCCTCAGCCAACGTGAGAGCTGCTCTGTGACTGCTGCTGGGAGCCTAGTGTAGGATGGGAGAGCTGTGCCTGGTCCTTCCAGCCCTTGGAGTGGCTCTGCTGGGCTTCAGGTCGGCCCTTCCCCTTCCTCTATGCCACAGTTGGCTTGCTCTGCTGTGATGTGGCCAGAGGCAGGGCAGTGCATGAGCCTCTTCCTCTCTTGGACGGAGCCCTGAAAGCTCTCCAAGGGGGTCCAGCAAGAGATGCAGAGCATCCAGTCTACAAATAGCTCCATGCACTGAATAGCTGCTTGTTTGCATGGTCCATGACTCCGTGTTTGGGGTGTTTTGGTGGAGAACACAGCAGGTTTGTTGGACTTTTGGACTGGCTGCCTGGCTGCCTCTGCTTCAGCCTGGGGGTCAGAAATGTAGAGATTCCGATTGGTTCTCATCTCATCTTGTCTCTGGGCTCAGTTTAAGGCCAGGTTACATTTGTACCCAGAGCGTCTCCCTGTCCTTTATTTCTTTATGTAGGTTTCTTATTTCTAAAGCGCCCTCAGAGCAGCTGGCTCTTGAATAAGCCGCTTTTCCTCCCCACTACCCCAAGGGAGAAAAGCAATGGAATACTTTTATTGGAGCTCCGAAAGTGTCGGGGAGAGAGGTGGCATGCAGTTAGTGGCTCTGGGAAGTGTCCTGGCAACGCTTCATGGAAGGTGGCCCTTTGGGACTGATTCCGTGGCTCAGGATGCCTCGGTCCTGACATGTCTCCTCCAAACAGAAAGCTGCTCTCTTTTTTTGTTCCATTCCTTTCTGGAGGGATTTCGGTTCATAGCCACATCTCCCAAAATACATCATTTAGGAAAAGGCAAGCTCTGTGCCTGGATTTTGGAAGCTTCTTTAGCCTGATCCATAGAGGCCTTTAGGGTCAAGGGTGTTTTGGCCTACCAGTGGCCAGCACAGCTGGCAGCAGATTTGGACAGTGAGGAGGTTAGAGAGGAATGTGGGCCAGTCCTGGAGTCTGGGGAAGGCTTGGACGATGGCCCTGAGTCAGAGACAGAGAGGGGACCAAGGCCACCTGATAGTTCTTTGCTGCCTCCAGAATCTCCAGAGTCTGACGTCAGTGAGGCAGAAGAAGAGCGCGAGCCTGTTCCCAGTGTGCGCATGCGCAGAGCTGCGAGGAGACAGGAATAGTTAAGGAAACAGGGTCGACTTGAGAGTAAGGCTTAGAGATGATTGGCCCCTTCCATAAGACATAAAAGAGAAGCGAACAGGATGTGAGCTTTTGCAGGAAGCTGTTAGTTTATCTGGCTGATTCAAGATTTGAAAATTTTGTTTGTGACTCTGTGCCAAGTTTAGCCTTGCCCTGTGCCTGGAAATTAGCTCTGGCAGTATTCCACGTGAGATAGGTGGGTGTTGATAACCTTCCTCTGAAAGACTGTTTATCAAGCCTTGCGGACTGTAAATGAAAGTAATTTACAGCCTTATGAATTAAAGAGGTTTGCTGGGACTAAGTTTATGCTGTTTAATTTCTAAGGAAGCCTAGGTCAGAACAAAAGGTGCAGCTGAGGGGGGGCAGTTAAGAAATGCACTCAGTGGAATTTGCCAATGGGGTTGGAGTTGGGCCCTGCATGCAGTTATGAACCCACCCACCCACCCGTTGCCCTGCCTTTCCTTTTTGTCTCTTTTCTAGTCAGCTGGAGATGCTCCAGCCACCCCAAAGTGCCCCAGAGATAATAGGGACCACTTCTTTGCTGCTGCCCCTAAGTCTTTGACGCCTCCCATGGGAACTGCTGCGGACGCCACCTCCTCGGTTGCAGAAGCTCTGCCCAGACCAGCAGACCAGCAGAGCAAGCCCAAGGCAGCCTCGCCCTCTTCCTCGTCCTCCTCGTCCTCCTCTTCCTCCTCCTCCTCCTCCTCCTCTTCCACCACCGGTGGTCTCCTCCTGCCACCACAGGAGCTGGCAGGGGTGGAGAACATCAAGGAGATGCCTCCTACATCCAGTCTCAAGCCTGGTGAGTTTTTCTCTTGTAAAGACGTGCTTCTTGACTGCTTGGTCTGTGGTCTCCTCACAGAGTCTCTTCCTGTGGTTGGTGGCAGCTGCTTTAGGCAGCCATGGAACTTCCTTTTCAGAATTGACTTGTTTGAAGTAGTCAAAGGATCCCTTTGCACTGGGCACTAAAACCCAGCTAAATTCCAAGCACAGCAGTAAATCTATGTAGGAGGAAGGCTTGAGAGCATAAATTGCTTTCCAGGCTTTCTTAAAAGCTGGCCTGGAAGGACTGATGGGCCCCAGGGGTGGAGAGCCTCTCTCCCTGGCAAGTGTGGGACGCCTCATCTCTTGCGCATCTTCAGTGGTGAAAGTAGCCGTTAGGCAACATGGTGTCAAACCAACTGAGGCTTTCAAGAAAACCGAAAAACTGATTCAGAAATGCAGTGGTAGCTGAATACATCCCTCTCTCTCTCTCTCTCTCACACACACACACACACACAGAGAGAGAGAGAGAGAGAGAGAGAGGGAGGCATCCAGGCTCTGTTGGAAGGTCCAGACTCCTTTTCCTTCTTGTCGTCATCCCCCCAATCGAAGCCTCTTTGAAAGGAGTACTGCTTCCAGTATTTCAGTTCCTGCTGCTTTCTGGTGCCACCTGTGCCCTGTCCTGAGAAGGCCTCCACTCATTCAGAGTCTGGCCTTCCTCACAATCTCTAAATACCTCACCATGGCCACATCGAAAAGTCTCTTTTCTCTTGGAGTCAACAGACAAAACAGCCCTTCATCCAGCTCACAACACAAAGAGGGGCATGGAGAATTCAGTGAAAATCCTGGTTCCTTTTCTACTTAAATAAATTCTGCCTGGAATTTATCCACCGCCCGCCCACCCACCCTAACTGTCCACAGCTTGGAAGTCCTCCATCATGATGTCCAGTGCCAAGATCAGAGATTAACCTATCATCAACACAGTATTCTGCCATCTAGGGATTGTATTCTCCTGTCCCAGGTTCATTTTCCTGAGACATGTTTTACACCCCTGAAATGGTGAGTGTCTTTGGTTTAACAGCTCCAGAGAGCACATTGGCCATGTTGCAGTAGCTAATCATTGGAGGACTGATGTGCGTTGAATTTTTGGTGAAGAGATTTCTGGCATGTAGCGATGGGTCCTTCAGGTTGCAGGAACACATAGACCACATAACCTATGGGAGAAAGACCACAAAGCACTGTTATGCAGCAAGTAAGATGAGGTCCTGGATTCTCTCCAGCTCTAAGCATTGTGGCCTCACCTGACTAGATTCAGTCTGGCATCCTGTGTACATGAATCTGTCCACTTGGTGTCTGGAAAGCTTCCTGGAAGTGCTTTGAGATCCCTCTGAAAGTAGGATGATTCCTTAACAGCCTCTGCAAATTTCACATAAGGGCTGCATTTCAAATAATTTCAGCATGAGAACTAAGCCCAAGTTTTGCTCCAAAGCTTGAACCTGAGTTTTCATGCCTAATTTTAGCTTTATTTGATGCAGTCAAGTTTGCTGCCATTTTGGATTTTTACATTTCATTCTTTCACAAAAGGCTAAGCATTTCTTAGTGCTCTGCAGCTGAAATCCTCAGTCTTCCAATGTATGTTGCTCTCAGTTAGCCACATAGGCACATAACACATTTTAATTGGTTAAAGTGTGGGGTCAAGACGGGATGGGATTGGCCCTTCCAGCTTCCCAGTTTGCTGCAGTGCAAACGCTAAAGGAGGTATTTTTCAACATAGGCAGATTCAACAGGCTGCTAAAAAATAAAAAATGCCACAGCAAATTTAAGTTCCAAACAACTATGATTTCTGCATTTTCTTCTTTTGTCCTCAAAATGCAAACCCATTCTTGTCTGCTGCTGCTACCAGGGTAGCTCGGACCCTGTTCTCCATGCCAGTCCTGAAGAGAGAGTAGGCTCTTGGACACCAGCCTCTGCCCCACAGACAGCTTTCAGCAGGAAAAGCCAGAGGGCTCACTAGGCAGCTCAGGGGCAAAGACGTCACCCTGGGAACTCTGCAGGGATTCCTCTGCTGACCCTGGAGCTGACCAGTGGCGAGGCCCCCCCCCCCCTCCCATTGCCTGGTCAGTGTGCCTGTTTTGTGCTTTGGCCTCCTACTGGGGCTCTCCTAGGATTTGAGGATGGGCCGTTCCTGTGGCTGGCACTGTTCATTTAGCAGCAGAACCAGAGGGGATGTTGCCCATGACTGCTCCCTTCACCTCTTCTGGGCAGCCCCTGATGGGAAACACAGTGATGCTGTTGAGCTGTACACTTCCTGGAACTTGTGCATAGGGTGAATGTCTTGATCAGCATATAGATGGCAAGATCCTGGTACGGAGTGGTGTCTCTTTGTCTTAGCATGTCACTTGTAGGTTGGAATCGGGTGGGTTTCACTTACCTTTGCTACCGGTTCGTGCATGCTCGCGACCACTTCTGCGCATGTGCAGATCGTATTTGATGACGTCCAGATGGGTGGGCAGAATCTCCTGCTGCTGCTGCTGCTGCTACCGGTTCGCCTGAACTGGTCCGAACTGGTAGCAACCCACCACTGATTGGAATTGCCCTTCAGTCCAGGAAGCCCCTCCCAAGATGCTCCATTGGACAAAAAGGTGGAGCCTGGGCAGCAAGAAACAGCCTTCAAAAGCAGTGAAACCTGAACAGGGAATATGAGAAATAAAGTAGCTAAGAGCCTATAACCCATTAAAAAATCAGGTGATTTCAAAGGGTTAGGGTTAGGTTCGTTTGATCTGGAAGACACAGAAAGGTGTGTCTCTGGCAGCTAACTCACCCTTCCCTTGATTGCTGGCCAGGCTCAGTGGCTGATGAAGCAGGACCCAGGATTTCTGGCACTTGGATCCTTTACTTCTTGCTTCCTTTAACAGAATAATAAAATTGGAAGAGACTTTGGAGACCTAGTCCAACCCCTTGCTCAAGCAGGAGACCTTATACCATTTCAGACAAATGGTTGTCCAATCTCTTCTTTAAAACCTCCAGTTTTGAAAGGTTTAAAACCTCCTTTAAAACACTTTCAGAGAAGCATAAAAAGATATTGAGTGCAGAGAAGAGCAACTAAGATGATTAAAGGCCTGGAGACTAAAACATGAAGAATGGTTGAAGGATTTGGGTTTGGCTAGTTAGAGAAAAGAAGGATGAGGGGTGACATGATAGTAGTATTCCAGTATTTGAGGGCTGCCACAAAAAAGAGGGGGGTCAACTTATTTTCCAAAGCACCAGAAGGCAATAAACAATAGATGGAAACTAATCAAGGAGAGAACAAACCTAGAACTACGGAGAAACGTCCTATCAGAAAGAAAAATTAACCAGTGGAACGGCTTGCCTTCTGAAGTTGTGGATGCTCCATCACTGGAAGTTTTTAGGAAGAGATTGGACAGTTGCTTGTCTGAAATGGTGTAGGGTCTCCTGTTTGAGCAGGGGGTTGAACTAGAAGACCTCCAAGGTCCCAAGCCAGCTCTATCTTCTGTGGATCCAAGTAAAAAGGGTTGCAACAGAACTTCTAAGAATGGCTGTGGGACTCCTTAACCTTGCCACAGATCTGCAACTCCATGGGCATCACGGGTTTCCAATTCTCTTGGGATGCTTTACCTGTGGCACATGAATACAGACAAGTAGCGTCTCCTCATCTCCCAGAAGGGGTTATAGCCCAATTAGATGGATCCGCCCCAGGCGCCTGATGGATCCTGAGAGGTTCCAGATGGAGCTTGGGCCATTTCCTGAGGTTCTAGCACATGACTCGGCCGAGGAGCTGGTAGCCGCCTGGGACCGGGTGGCTGGTGGGGCCTTGGACCGAGTCGTGCCTTTGCGGCCTCTGACCCGGTGCCGATCCTGTGCGGCTCCTTGGTTCACTGAGGAGCTGAGGGAAATGAAGCGCCGGAAAAGACACCTGGAGAGCGGTTGGAGGGCCAGTCTCGCTGAATCTGATCGAACACGGGTAAGGTCGCATATTAAGGCCTACCTAGTGGCGATAAAGACGGCAAAGTTTAATTACTTTTCCGCCTCTATTGCGTCATCAGGGAATCGTCCGGCCGCCCTGTTCAGGGTAACCCGCTCCCTGCTCCATCCGGGAGTGCGGGAGGATCCCTTGGAAGGCAGGGCGGAGGATTTCGGACAATACCTGTATGACAAAATCGCTCAGATCCGGGGGGATTTGGACTCTGACTGGGTAGATCAGGGCAGGGTGACGAGGAATAGTCTTGAGAATGTTATCTGGGAGGAGTTTGATGCTGTGACTCCTGATGATGTGGACAGGATTTTGGGGAGACTTAGTGCGGCCACATGTTCACTGGACCCGTGTCCCTCCTGGTTGGTACTGGCTTCCCGGGAGGTTACACGAGGCTGGCTCCAGGGTGTTATCAATGCTTCGTTGAGTGAGGGTCACTTCCCCGCTGCCTTGAAAGAGGCGGTGGTAAGGCCTCTTCTTAAGAAGCCGTCCCTGGATCCGGCAATATTGGCCAACTATCGTCCTGTCTCCAACCTTCGCTTCATGGCAAAGGTTGTTGAGAGTGTGGTCGCGCGACAGTTTCCGCAATTCCTGGAGGAAACATCTTATCTAGATCCGTTCCAGTCGGGTTTCAGGTCTGGGTACAGCACGGAAACGGCATTGGTCGCGTTGGTTGATGATCTCTGGAGGGCTCGGGACAGGGGTTGCTCCTCTGTTCTGGTCCTGTTAGACCTCTCAGCGGCTTTTGATACCATCGACCATGGTATCATGCTGCACCGGCTGGAAGAGTTGGGGATGGGAGGCACCGTGTTACGGTGGTTCGCCTCCTTTCTCCGACCGGTCGCAGTTTGTGTTGGCAGGGGGGCAGAGGTCGACCTCGAGGCCTCTCATTTGTGGAGTGCCGCAGGGATCGGTCCTCTCGCCCCTTCTGTTCAACATTTATGTGAAGCCGCTGGGTGAGATCATCCATGGCTTTGGGGTGAGATACCACCAGTACGCTGATGACACCCAGCTGTACATCTCCACCCCAGGCCACCCCAAAGATGCCCTTGAAGTGATGTCCCAGTGCCTGGAGGCTGTGCGGGTCTGGATGGGGAGGAACAGGCTCAAGCTCAACCCTTCCAAGACTGAGTGGCTGTGGCTCCTGGCATCCCGATATAGTCAGTTGATTCCATCACTGACTATTGGGGGCGAGTCGTTGGCCCCCACAGAGAGGGCTCGCAATCTGGGAGTCCTCCTGGATATGCAGCTGTCTTTGGAGGAACATCTGACGGCTGTAACCAGGGGGACCTTTTGTCAGGTTCGCCTGATTCGCCAGTTGCGGCCCTTTCTTGATCGGGATTCCCTGTGCACAGTCACTCACGCCCTCGTCACCTCTCGCCTTGACTACTGCAACGCTCTCTACATGGGGCTCCCCTTGAGGAGCACCCGGAGGCTCCACCTGGTCCAGAACGCAGCAGCGCGGGTAGTGACGGGAGTAGCATGGCGCTCCCATGTAACACCGCTCCTGCGCGAGCTGCACTGGCTCCCGGTGGTCTTCCGGGTGCGCTTCAAGGTGCTGGTTATCACCTTCAAAGCGCTCCATGGCATAGGGCCTAGCTATCTTCGAGACCGCCTGCTGCTACCGACGACCTCCCATCGACCCGTGCGCTCCCACAGAGAGGGCCTCCTCGGGGTGCCATCAGCCAAACAGTATAGGCTGGTGACCCCCAGGGGGAGGGCCTTCTCTGTGGGGGCACCTACCCTCTGGAATCAGCTGCCCCCAGAGATAAGGAGAATCCAAGACCTCAGTGCCTTCCGTCGTGCCCTTAAAACCCATTTTTTCAAGCAAGCCGGGCTGGCTTAAGAAGAAATTTTTAAATGTTTTTAAATGTTTTAATTGGTAGTGAGTTTTAATTGGGCCAAATTTATATATCTTTTAATTGTTTTTTAATATTTGTCCTGTATGTTTTTTAATTTTGGCTGTACACCGCCCTGAGTCCTCAGGGAGAGGGGCGGTATAGAAATTCAATAATAAATAAATAAATAAATAAATAAATAAATAAATGATAGATAGATAGATAGATAGATAGATAGATAGATAGATAGATAGATAGATAGATAGATAGATAGCCATTGGGGCATGAAATGCTGAAATCCCCCCATATGTGGCCTGAATACAGCCTCACTTTCTTTGACTTGCATAGCCACAGAAACCAGTTCTCTCCAGTAAACCCCAGTAGCCTAACTGCTGTGCTAATGGTCAACACACACTCTTGATCTGCAGAAAGGTCAGCTTCCGGAATGTTCCCTAAGAGCTTCCAATGAGCCTGGAGAAATCTCTTCTTGGGGTTGGGGGGGGCAGTTTACACCTGCAAGAGTAACCCTTACCCTGCTGGATCTCTCTCTCTGCACAGATAAAGAAGAGGAGAGCAGATCGGAGCCACTCCTGGCGGGACTGCAGCAAGATTCCCCCCGCTGCCAGCAGATGAAAATGGCTGCCATCAACCCTTCTTCCGGTCTACCACCCTGGCAGGTGGAGCTGGAGTCTGCAGGACAGATGGGGGGTCCAGGTGAGGAAAGCCTCGATCCTCGCTCGGTTGCATTTGGGGTGTGGGAAGGATCTACTGGATACCCTCCACTCTGCCCTCCAGGCCTCAAAAGGAGGCTGAAAGAGCCGTCCAGAATGTTGCCAATCCAAGAGCGGCCAGTCACTCCAAGGTGCCACCCACCCCCACCCCCTGTGCCTTCAAAGGCCCCTGTGGCTCACTTCTGTTTCTACTGGGGGGGGCGGTCTTAGCATCCAGTTCCAAGACAGAACTCACAGCAGATGGGCATCCCCTGGGGAGGCAGGTCAGCAAAGCCAGCAGCAGCCGAGTGAAGTCCCGCACCTTGCCCAGTGTGCCAAAGCTCTTCATCCCTTCGTCCGTCTCCAAATTCCCGCCTGAGATCACCGTCACGCCACCAACACCCACCCTCCTGTCCCCAAAGGGCAGCATCTCAGAAGAGACCAAGCAGAAGCTCAAGGTGCATTATGTCATTAGAGGAGGGGGTTCTATGCTGAAAGGGTGGTGGGGAGAGGAAGTGGCAGAGAATGGTCCCCTCCCTCCGAACCATGGGGTGACAGCTGGTTTCTCCCCCCCCCCCCCCACTCCTAGAGAAGAGTTACCATTCCTGCTCTGTGCTGGGGCTCATCCCACCAGGAGGGCTGTGCTTGTCCTCTGCGGGTCAAAGGGCCTGTTTCTGATGGTGGGGCTTGGACCAGTAATTGACCCCCACCATTTCTTCTTCCGGAACAGTCTGCGATTCTTTCGGCCCAGTCAGCAGCCAACGTGAAGAAGGAGAGCCTCTGCCAGCCTGCCCTGGAGGTGGTGGAGACCTCCAGCCAAGAGTCTTCTCTGGAGAGCGACTCTGAGGAGGAGGAAGAGGAGGAGGAGGAAGAGGAGGACAATGACTGCATGGACATCTGAAGCATCTGGGCTGCTCCTGGGGTGGGCAGGGTGTGATGGACAGAGAGAGGCTCTACCTGCCTGCCCACTGCCCAGAGAGCCCCCCCCTTACCTTGCCTTGCCTCTGCCTTTGCCACTGCTGCCCCCAGTCTGGCATTGTCCTCCCCCCCTCCGTCCTTCCCCTGGGCTGCTCTTGCAACCCTTGGCATGCTGCTCCTGCTCCTGGCACCCCTGCCTGGCTCTGGCTGGGGGAAGGAACTTTCAGCCATGGCTGAGCAGGGCCAAGGAGTAGCTGTGCCCCCAACCATGCACCCTTCGTCCTCACCTGCTTCTCTCGCTGTTGCCTGAATTTGCATGAAGAGGCGTCGGTCAGGGCATCACTAACCGAGAAATGGAATGGTTTTCGGTACCATTTTGATAATGTCTGTTTTTTTACAGAATGAGGCAAAAAGTGTACATGTTTTGTTTTTTAAGTCGCTGTGGGAAGATTGGTCGCATTTATATGGGAGACAATAAAGAAGACCAAGAATTTTTCTACCGAATGTTGTAATTTGTAGCATAATTAATGCAAATCCTGCACAGGAACCAGGATGTGTATCACTTAAGCCTAAATGGAGTTTATCAGGCTGGGATTCAGTCTGTTGGAGTCATTGTATAAAGGGTGCAATACAGAGCTTTGTATAAATACACATTTTTCTAATAAAGTCAAAGCATGTCTCCCCTGTGCCTCCCAATTCTTTCTATCCACAAGTTGAAATCTTGGAATCTCTTTCTCACTCTGCTGTAGGTCACCTTTCTCTCATTCCACATTGATTCGGGGTCTGTTCTACAGGAGCAATTACACTATGTTCACAATTATCAGGCAAGTTATATTTTGGGGGATTAATTTCATTATTGAACAGCTATAGCTCTCGGTCAATCCAAAATGTTAAAAACCTCAAACCTGAATATTTAAGAAAGTTTTGGCTTTCTTAGGAGAATATTGGGCAACTATTAGTGTGCAGAATTATTATGCAACTAAATTAAAAATTTAAATTTGCCCATCTCATTTATTTGCATCTGTTAAAGTGAGAATAACAACTCAAAATGTACAAATATTTCTGACATTTTTTTAAAAAGTGACCAATATAGTCACCCTTCTTTTCAATAACAGTCATAAGCCTTCCGTTCATGGAGTCTGTCAGTTTCTTGATCTGTGGACGACCAACTTTTTGTGCAGCAGCAACCGCAGCCTCCCAGACACTGTTCAGAGAGGGGTGAACTGTTTTCCTTCGCCATAAATCTCCCATTTAAGAAGGGCCCACAAGTTCTCAATAGGGTTTAGGTCAGGTGAGGGAGGGGGCCATGTCATTATTCTTTCATCTTTAAGGCCTTTACTGGCTAACCACGCAGTGGAGTACTTCGATGCATGTGATGGAGCATTGTCCTGCATAAAAATCATGGTCTTCTTGAAAGATGCAGACTTTTTCCTGTACCACTGCTTGAAGAAAGTCTCTTCTAAAAACTGGCAGTAGGTTTGGGAGTTGATTTTGAGTCCATCTTCAACCCGAAAAGGTCCAACTAGCACATCTTTCATAATACCAGCTTATACCAGTACCCCACCTCCACTTTGCTGGTGTCTGAGTCAAATGGAGCTCTGCCATTACTGATCCAGCCACAGACTATCTGGTCCGTAAAGAGTCACTCATCATCAATCCATAAAACCTTTGAAAAATCTGTCTTCAGTAGTTATTGGGCTCAGTCTTGCCGTTTCAATTTATGTGTCTTATTCAGTGATTGTCAGGTTTCAGCCTTCCTTACCTTGGCCATGTCTCTGAGCACTGAACACCTTGTACTTCTGGCCACTCCAGGTAGGTTGCAGTTCTGGAATATGAGAGCCCTGGAGGATAATGGCCCCTGGTAGCTTCATGTTTGATTCTTCTCAAATCTTTGGCAGTTAAGGTGCATCTTTTTTTCTCAACACATTTCTTGCGATCCTGTTGACTATTTGCAACAAAACGTTTGATGGTTCTGTGATCACACCCTCAATATCTTAGCAATTTCAAGAGTGCTGCATCCATCTGAAAGACTTTTTACAATTGTTGACTTATCAGAGTCAGTTAAATTTCTTTTTTAGCCCATTTTGCCTGCGGAAAAAAAGCTGCCGAATAATTATGCACACCTTGATATAGGCTGTTGATCTTAGGCCACACCCTCCCTCATTACACAAATACACATCATCTGATCTGCTTATATCCAGTAAGCATTCAGGTTTATACAGCTTGGAGGTGGGAAATATGCATAAAAATGATATGGTTAAAATACTCACTTGCCTAATAATTGTGCACATAGTGTATAGAAAATCTGGATAAGAAGGTTGGTTGCCCAGGCAGAGCAGCTCCTCTGGTCTTAGATTTCCATTTTGAGTTGAAGCGTTCAATAGGCAAAATCCAAAAATGAAGAAAAATTACTGATTTTATATTAGGAAAAATATTGTTAAATAGAATTTAAACTGGGATGTTTACTTTTGACTTAAAGAACAAAACTCGTGAAATGATTTCCCATAGACATGATTGTATCATTGAATGTACATTCACCTAATTTACTTTGTAATTTTTTAAAATAAATTTTGTAATGTTTCTTAAAAGTAATTACAATTTCCCAAGCCCAAGCATCAAACCTGAGTTAGGACTAAGAGCCATGCTTCAAAACTTGGGAAATTATCTAGTCTATTCTGATTTTTATTACACAAATTTTCATATGCTTCCTTTTAGTGAAAAGACCTGAATACCTCACAATCACTAAAAAGGCAAAATAACAAAGTAAGCAGTAACAAAATAGCAAAACATCCCCCCAAAACCTGCACTAGAGGAACCAACTTCATATTCAGTTGAGGATTGCCTGTCTGGTATTGGGGCATATTCCACACTTGGGGTGCCATCTCTCAAAACACTGAGCCTTCACTGAGTGGCTATATAGAACATAGAATAACAAGATTGGAAGAGATGGTGGAGGTCTAGTCCAGGGGTGTCAAACTCGATTTCATTGAGGGCCGCATCAGTGTTGTGTTTGACCTCGGGGCCGGAGTAGGTGTGGCCAGGGTAGCCATGAGCAGCTCAACGTCATTCATGTCGGAGGCACCTGTGGTGGTCTTCACTCTGCCAGAGAAAACGGGCTCCCAAACTTCATTTTCAGCTGCAATGGGCTCCTACAACCCTCTGCCAGCAAAAACAAGCAAAAACCAAGCTCCATTTTCCAGGGCGGACCTGCGGGCCAGATCTAAACACCCTGTGGCTGGATCCAGGTCTTGAGTTCGACACCCCTGTTCTAGTGTAACCCTCTGCTTGTCCATTACACCATTCCAGATATGATCTCTTACTGAAAACTTTCCATGATGAGAGTATCCACAAGCTGTTCCACTGATTAATAGTTCTTGTTCCCAAGAAATTTCTCCTTTGTTGGTTAGATCTCTCTTTAATGATCTTCCACCTGTTACTTCTTGTCCTGCTCTCTGGTGGTCTGGAGAACAGGTTGACCATCTCTTCTTGAGGGAGCCCCTCAACTTCCTTAAGATAGCTATCATGTCACCCCCTAGTCCTTCTTTTTGTAAGACATACCAAGTTCCTGAAACTATTCATTGCATGTTTTTTATCTCTAGTCCTCTAATCATCTTTGTTGCTCTTTTCTGCAGTCTTTCTAGGGTTCTCAGAATCTTTTTTTGATTGTGACCAGAACTGGATGCAATATTCCAAGTGTGGTTCTACCAGTGCAAAGTGACACTATCACTTCACATAATTTTGATACTGTCACTCTGTTGATGCAACCTAAGAATTTGTTGATTTTTTGGCAGCTACAGCTCACTGCTGGCTCATACGACTGCCCACTAGGACCCCTAAGTCCCTTCTATACCTATAAATTTGGTTTTTCTTGCCTAAGTTTAAAACCTTGCTTTTCTCACCACTTAATTTTGTTGCATTGGGGCCAGGGTTCAAGTCTGTTGAGTGCCTTCTGGATCTCAAGCTTGTCTTCTAAGGAGTTGGCTATTCCCCACAGCTTTGGTATCATCTACAAATTTTATGAGTTCCCCTTCTATCCCCTCATCTAGTCCAGAGATGTCAAACTCATGGCCCGCGGGCCAGATGTGTCACTCGCTGGCCATGCCCATGCCCAGTTTAGTGAAGGGGGAAAAAGGTCACAATACGTCACATGACAACAACGTGCCACCACGAGTTTGACACCCCGATCTAGGCCATCCAACAATCTTTGGGCACCTGCAGAGCTCTTCTGCAGACCTACCAAGCAGTGGACGCAGCTCCCTCCTCCAGGGCTTGGACTTTGTTCCCCATTGAGGGGCCAGTTCTATCTGGCTTCTCTGACTCTTCCCCTGAATGAAATGGAGAGCACTTCGGGATTTTGAAGACAACGCAAGAGAATCATAGAATCATAGATTTTGAAAAAGATTTTCACTGCATTCACCACTTTGGGCTCCTATATGAGGAAAGTCTGATGCATAATGCTGTAGAAGTTATCTTAGGAGAATAGATCCTAAGTCCTAATAGAATTAGGATCCTAATAGATCCTAAGAGTTTTTTCCATCTTTAAAATGGAATGTTCAAGTCTATTTCCAAGTGGAAAAACCCCTGGAAGCAAAAGAAACGAGAATTGATTCATGCCTGGCATTTGGGCAATTGGACTGTTGGCTGACAGGTATTCTGTGAGGTTTATCCTGGATAAACAAGCAAGCCAGCATGGATTGAGGCTACTTTTTGTAGGTCTTGTCATGGGATCTAGATTCCTAATTCTTTTATTTCGGGAGCTGTTTCTTCTGAAGAAACAATAGTAAAATAACCACAAATAATTTCAGGTTAAAGGTGGCCTGGTAAGTGCACTAGGAACATTTCTAATAGGACCCATGTTAGAATGTTTGCATGGTTGTTAAGCAAAGGAATGACGTCTTGTTTCACTTTGGCTCCCTGTAAATACCTCTGTGCTCCAAAGGCAATTAGAGAGACCAGAGCATGAAAGGGCTCAATTAGATGTCAGGGAATTATCTCCTGGGCTAAGTACCTCTTAAGAAAACTCACATTAAAGGGAGACAGGCTATCAATATGCACTACATCGATAGGTATTGAGCAAATTAAAAGCTATTTTCTTATACACATTAGTTCACTTTGCTATTTAAAAACAAAACACCAACCGAAAAACTAAGCACTCAGGTGGGGGAGCAGCCACGGGGAGGGAGAGATTTTCCCCACAGCTATTCTCATCTTCTCGTTTACTTTCTCCTCCCAGCCCCAGTTTGACCTCCATGCAGCCATTTCTACTTGGTTTTGCACCTCCTGACAATGGAATAGAATCGGCTTGTCCTTCCAGCTCATAGGCTTTGCCCCAGTTGCTGCAAGCAAGATGAAGAGAGAAGCCCCCAGATTCTTGGAAGATTCACAAGATACTCATTTGTTTACTCATTCAAACTTCAATCAGAAGGGAGAATGAAAAGCCTTCCTAAAAAGATAAGTATTGGTCTGCAAGATCTTCCCATTTCTCTGTCCATGTAAACTTCTGAAAAATATCTTCGGTATTTGGCCCTGGTAATATGGCACACTCAATTTTAAAAGCTTGCTTAAGCAGGACACACACACATTTAAATACCCCCATTATATTAGTAAAATTATATTAGGGAGGGGAGAAGCCCACAGGATTAATGGACTCGGTAAACTAACCCGAGGGCTTAAATTAAACCACCCACAAAAACATCCTCACATCCCATTTTTAGAAGAGAAGTCCCTGTAGCCTTGGCCTCATTCAAGTCCACCCTGCAGGCAACCTAAATTCATCCCTTGGTTGCAGGATTGGAACTGGGTTTTCTGGCTTCTCCAACAGAAGATTTAGCATCACTCACGATCTTGGTAATAATGCAGTGAGTCCAGCATTTGCCAAAGTCCTTGTCGGCCTGTGGAGGCTGCTGTGGGCAGAACTTTATCCATTTCTGTCACTGATCACTGTCCACTCTTTGTCAGCCAAGGGAAGCCAGTCCCCTGATCTCCCTGGAGACATCTGCCTGGATTTCCTTTGACTGGAATTTCATAACATGCCTTTCTGGCATTAAATGGACTGCTAAATTGGTTACTAAAATGCCTTCTGTGGTCTTTCCCAAAACCAGCCATTCTGTCTGTCTTGCTGATTTATACTAGGAGAAGGAAATGTTCCTGGTCCCTATGAGAGCATTACAGGCTACTTCTGATGACAAGGTTCCTGGTTCCTTCCCAGTGGGAGGGAGGAAGGGAGGGCAGGGCCATTTTGCCAAATCCAGGTCGCTCTTGCGTCTGTCACAGGATATTTCCAGCACTGCCCCCTGGGATCACTTGCTACAGCATGAATTTATCTGGAATATCTGGGAAAGGGTGCAATTGACAAAGGCACTAGCAGTTTCCCCTTGCGTCTCAAGTGACAGGAAGTAGCCTCAGTCCACCATTGACCAGCTCACAATCAGGGTGGGTTGACTGACAGAGATGTAGGACCATTCTCTCTTTTTTTAAAATAATCTTTATTAAATATTTACAATAAAATTAACACACAATAATGATTGAAAAGCAATATAGGAAGCGAAATATAGAAACACATAAACACAGGACTAAAACAAAACAACAAACATGACTAACCGAGAGTTAAGCTCACTCTCCAATTAATATTAACTAATATCATCCTAGCCAAACATTTCAATGCAATCAAGTTCTTTTTACTAACTACAAAACACTAGAGTCTTTTCCAAAACAATTGGTCTGTTTTTATCAAAATTATAAAGAGTTATAAAGCCTAGTAAATATCTAGTTAATCTAATTAGACAATCTTATCACCCTTCTCCTAAGTTTGACCTTCTTTTGAGCCAGACAAAGCATCTGTCCCAACTTCTATTATATACTGAATCTTTCTTGTTTTTTAAGATATACGTTAGCCTGTCCATCTCAGCACATTGAAGAATCTTGTTTATTATCAGATGGTCGGGGGGCGTATCTGCATCTTTCCACAGTTGAGCAAATGCCATTCTCGCCGCTGTTGAGACATGGACAAATATATACCAATCCTTCTTATCGATGTAGTCCAGTCTTATTCTGAGTAAGTAGAGGTCTGGGTGAAGGGGAAAGTTCACACCTGTTATTTCCAGCAGCCACTACTGTATTTTCCCCCAATAGTGTCTAGCTGACAGACAAATCTGTTAAGAGTGTTCAAGGATCGTGCCCAATAACTCCAGCAAGCAGGTATTCTTTAAATCAATAGTCTTTATTTACAAGGCATCTTATAATTGCAGGTACAGATCTGGAAACTGAACCAGGACCGCATGGCTGGACCTTAAGTACCCCCTGGGCATGGCTAAGGTAAGGAGGGGTCATTGGGTTAGGGTGGACCTTGGGGATTGGCCTGTCCAGCCCCCCTGCCTCTAGCCCTGGATCTGAGGCAAGGCATTTATCCCTGACAAAACCCCCTCTAAATGCCTGGCCGAGGTGCCCTTGGATGGTATGTACCTGGGATGTTGTTCTTGAGAGTACACCCAATTTTGATGTCAGATATGTATGCTGTTTATTTTGCAATGGTTTTGTTAAAATGTCTGCTGTCTGTTCTTCTGTATCACAGTGTATAACCCTTATGAATCCTATGCTTGCGAACTGTCTAACGTGTTTATACTTTATGTCGATATGTCTCGACCTCTGACCAACTGCTTCGGCCTTTGATATTTCCACAGCGGCTTTATTGTCCTCGTGTATGGTAATTGGGTAGTTGGGTTCGGCCCATATGTTTGTGAGCAGGTCATCAAACCAGACCAGGTTGTTGGCAGCTTTGGACAAACATATGTATTCGGCCTCTGTTGTGGATGTGGCTACCAGGTCCTGTTTGCCCGTGTACCAATGTACTGGGCTGTTGTTGAGGAAGAATATGTAACCTGAGGTGCTCTTCCTGCTTTTCACGTCCCCAGCCCAGTCAGCATCAGCGTAGCATGTGAGTGTGGGTCTTGTGGCGTTCTCGGGCTCTAGTGATAGACAGGCATCGGCGCTATGCTTTAGGTACCTTAATACTCTTTTGATGGCTTCCCAGTGATATACGGTGGGGTTACCTACATGTCGAGATAGCAAGTTAACTGGCAGGGCAATGTCGGGCCTTGTCCAGTTCGCAATGTATAATAGAGAACCTATGGTGGATCTGTACAATGTATTGTCCTTGAACGCCTCAGCCTCATTGTACATGTCCTTTATGAAGTCTGGTTGCATTGGTGTCTCACATGTTTTAGCGTTTGTCATATTGCATTTATGTAATAGTTCCAATATTTTGTCTTTCTGTGACAGCTGGAAGCCTTTGTCAGTCTTTGTAATCTGTACCCCCAAGTATTTATCCACTTTACCCAATATCTTCAGTGAGAAGTGTTTCCCCAGCTCGTTGGCGAAGTCATTGCATTTGCTAGACTGATCGCTGATGTACAGTATGTCATCCACGTATATTAAGACATATTCGACAGAATTGCCTACCTTCTTAGTGAAGAAGCAGTTGTTGGCCGAGGTGGCTGAGAACCCCATGGATTTCAGAGTCTTGGACAGGCATTCATACCAGCGTTTCCCTGATTGTTTGAGTCCATACAAGCTTCTGTTCAGGACCCAGGTTTCCCCCTTCCTGGTACTCTGGCTAGGTGGCGCTCTTACATATATCTCCTTATCGAGTTCAGCGTGCAGGTAAGCGGTTTGTACATCGAATTGGTGTACTTCTAGTCCAAGTAGTGATGCAATTACCAATGCACATTTTACGCTTTCAGCCCTGACTGTGGGGGAGTATGTCTCTGTATAATCATCAGGGTATTTTTGGGCGAACCCTTGTGCCACCAGTCTAGCCTTGTAGAGGACTTTGTTTCCCTCTAGTGTTTTGACTTTGTAGACCCACCTGGTGCCTATGGGTGTTTTACCTGCAGGGACTTCAGAGGGGGTGTATACATTTAGTTCCCTCAGGCTGCTTATCTCCCTCTCCATAGCTTGTTCCCATTTTGTTCTTTCTCCCTCTGGTAGCTTCAGCACATCCTCATATGTGTTGGGAGTTAATTGGTTAGTGTGGATGGATAACATGTAGTCCCCTAACCTTTTTGGTGCTTTACCCCTGTTTGCCCTAACTGGCCTGGCAGGGAGTGTCTCGGTGTCATGTAGGTACCTAGCTTCTTTTTCTGTGAGTGAGTCCACTTTAATGCATGGGTGGTTCTCTTTCCATTCCTTCACTTGCACTTCCTGCCTCTTGGATTTGCCCTTTTCCTGCTCTGTGGTCTTTCCTGTGTTATGTCCTATCACCTCTTGATTATCTCCTGGTCCGTCCTTGCTAAGGGACACCTCGTTGAGGTGTATCTTGGACCAGTTGGCATTCTCGTGGAAGACAGCTGTTCGTGATACCACAAACCTGTTATTGCTGTCTATGAATCTGTATCCCTTCGTCCCTGGTTCGTATCCCATGAACCTCAACCTTCTGGATACTTTGTCTCCCTTATGTCTCAATTGCTTGGGGATGTGCACATCGGCTGTGACCCCGAATATATGTAAGTGTGACACCTGTGGTTTCCTTTGGTACATCAACTCATATGGAGTTTTATTCAGTACGCTGGACCATAGCCTATTTAACGTGTAGTTTGAATAGATGAGTGCTTCTGACCAGAAATGCTGCCCTAAGCCGGCATCCTCTAGTGCGCATCTCATCATGGTCTGTAGTGTTCCGTTTTTCCGTTCTACGACGCCATTTTGGAAGGCGGAGAATGGCGAAGATGTGTAATGGACTATCCCGCGTGCCTTCAGCCATCGCGAGAAGTCACTCGACAAAAATTCTGTCTGTCATTATTTGTCTGATCCTAGTGTTGTGAACCTCTTCCTGTACTTGATGGAGGGCCTTAGTGGCCCCACTAGGTCCATGTGTATGAGTTGGAAAGTTGAATTGGTTGTGCGTACTGACTTTTTGGGCCTGGGTTTGGTTCTTAATTTGGAGCTTTTACAAATAGAACACTCAAGATAGTTCTCACAATTTTTTATTTTTACACCTTCGGAGCATTCCATCATTTTCTGTACCACAGGGAAACTGATGTGCCCTAGTCTCCTATGTAACAGGTGTGCACAGTTGTCATGCATCAATTTCCCTATTGCTGGCTTCTCCTTCCTGGGTATCCCCTGCTCACTTGAGTCTCCAGTGGTGTGTGCTTGACTGACCCCCTCTACTTCCTCATTTGTGTTGTTTGGGTTGTCGGGTTTTGCCCTCCGGTGATTGTTTACCTTGGGCTGTGTGTCCCTAACTGGGTGGAAAAATGGTAGATCCCCACTGATCACTATTCTTCCTATGCTTTTGCCCCCTCTAGTTACATGTGCCTTTCCTTCTTTGAATGTCACCTCGACGTTGTTGTCCTTGCTCAGCTTTAGTGTGGCAAGGATATTGTAGGGTATATTTGGCATCAATAGCACTCCCTCTATCATCCCTATCCCTGGTACGTGTGTGTTACCTTTCCCTGTCACTTGCACATTGTTCTGGTTAGCCACTTTTATTATAAAGTTCTCCTTTGTGAATGATGTCAATGAGTTCTGATCATATGTGGTGTGGTTTGTGGCTCCCGAGTCCAGTAGCCATGTGCCCTCCTTCCTGTCCTGATCGTTGTGCTGCTCTTGGTCTCCCAGTCCATACAGTGACCCTGTCTGGCTCTCCCTGGAGCTGTCCCTGTAATTCCTTCTGTCCCTAGGGCTAGGGGAGTCCCTGTGCCTGTTCCTGTCCTCTGGTGAGCGCCTGTCGCTGTATCTCGCCCTTTGTTCGGGTCTGTCCCTCTGGTGTGACCTGTCCCTGTCCCCTACGTTCTTAGGACAATCCCTTTTGTAGTGGTTTTTTGAACCACATATGTAGCACTCTGTGTTACTGTGACTCCTACCCTGTGGCTCAGCCCTTCTGCTGAGTCTCTGCTCCCTACTGCTTAGTGAGCGGTCTTTCCTAATGCTGTCTTCAGCTATGAGTTTGCTTGTTAGTAATTCCAGTGTGAGTTTCCCTGAGCCGAGGTTATCTATCTGTGTGATGAAAGTGTCCCAGCTGGGGTCCAGGGAATTCACTATAATGCTTATCATGGTCCTCTCACTTATGACCTCCCCCCTTTGTGTCAGTTGGGCCCTGGTGGCATTTAAGGACAGCAAATGCTCGCTCATTGGGGTCCCTGCCTTGAGTTTGGTGGCATAGAACTCTCTGGATAGTCTGGTGGTGCTTGCTACGCTTTGACAGTAAAATAGTTTGTGCATCCTCTGTATTACCTCTAGAGCAGTTAAGTGGTGGCTAATGCTAGGTAAATGCTGGGGGTAATGCTGGCAATAACAATGTAATAAGCTTTATGGTGGGTGCAATCTAATTCAAAAGCCCAAGGTTTTTCTGGGGGGTCAGTGACTAGAGATAATAGGTCTTCCTTCAGCAGGGCGACTTGGAGCTGCTGGTTCCAGTCCAGGAAATTTTCCCCATCTAGCCTTAGTTTGGGAAAGTCACTTGGTAAAGTCCCTGAATTGTAGTTTAAATTACTTACATTGTGTCGCTGTCCATGGTTTCTCACATAAGGATACTCGCAATAAGGCAGGGGGATGACTGTGGCAAGTCTGAACTGACTTGCTTCTATGTATCTGCGTCGGTCTAGCTCTATGTCTCATTCTGTTTCTCTTGCAGGGAGGCACTGCGCATGCCTGAAGTTCATTTCAGCCCAGCTGCCGTGGAGCGAGGAGCTTGTCCCTGCTGCTCCCGGGTGAAGGCCCCAATCTTCTGGATGGGCCTTCGGTTCCACTTTGGCCGGCCTCGCTTGGTCGTAGCCGCCTCGGATCGCTGTCTGGATCTCCGGGAAGTGGTGAGGGTCGTCGGCGAAGGTCGGAAGTTCCGCTGGGGCCGTGAATGGTCCCGGATGGCCCGGCCTCACGTGGATGCTGCCTCCGGGTGTCGGACCGAGTCCCCTGCCCGCCGATGGCTGTCCCCTGCCTGCTGACGGTCCCGCGGATCCTGGGTCTGGTCCCGGTCGCCGGTCGGGTGAGTATTCCCATCGTCCTCGATGCTCCGTCCCCATGGGTGGGCCTCCCGGGAGTCGTGGGTGGCGTTGGGTTTGCGTGGTGGCGATCTGCTCCCCTGGGTGGGCATCGGCGCTGGTTCCCCTCGCGTTGGTGTTCCCTCTGCGCTTCGGCCTGGCACCGGAGTGGGTGTCCAGTAGCTTCATTTCGTCCCCTAGGGCCGCGGTGATCAGTTCGATTGCCCTGTTGACCTCGGGCTTGGTAGGCGAGCTCGTGGGTTTTGGTTTAGGGCTTTCTTGTCCGTCGCGGTAGTTTTGGGTGGTTACTCTCGAGTAGGCCCCGATTCCTGCCATGAGATTTAAATCTCAGGAATCTATTGGTGGTTGGTCGGCCATCTTTGGTGACGTCACCTCCCAAGATGGCTGCCGCAAAAAGGGCGCAAATTCTTTTTCGGCCTTTTCGGTGGGCTTCTGGTGGGGGCAGTTTTCTCTTACCGCGTCTTCGTCGCTGTAGTCCGACTCGTCTTCATCTTCCTCACTCGCTGCTTCGCAGCCTTTGACCAGGCTTTGGAGTTCCGCAATGAGGTCGGTGTTGCTTTGTGCCGAGTCTATCAGCTTCAGGAGTTTTTCTTTTAGTTCGTGCTTCTCTCTCGTTGGGCTCTCGTGTTCCTTCCACCCCTCGTCGCGTCTGATCGGGGTGCATGGTTGGTGGAGTAGGTCGCTCATTTCGGATGCCTCTCCTTGCTTGTCTTCGGGTTGGGCAGGCCGTTCTGCCATCTTCTTGGTGAATGCCCTGGTATTCACCCTGTCCGTCGTGGTCCTTTGCATGGAGCCCCCTGGCATGTCCTGGAGTATTATGATTGGGCTATTTAACCATCCTCTGCTACCATATTGTTAAGAGTGTTCAAGGATCGTGCCCAATAACTCCAGCAAGCAGGTATTCTTTAAATCAATAGTCTTTATTTACAAGGCATCTTATCATTGCAGGTACAGATCTGGAAACTGAACCAGGACCGCATGGCTGGACCTTAAGTACCCCCTGGGCGTGGCTAAGGTAAGGAGGGGTCATTGGGTTAGAGTGGACCTTGGGGGTTGGCCTGTCCAGCCCCCCTGCCTCTAGCCCTGGATCTGAGGCAAGGCATTTATCCCTGACAAAATCCACCACTGATGGAAGAAAGTACCCTTGGCCGACCCACATTTCCAACATCTATCAGAAGATCCTGGGAACATCTTAGCGATTCTGGCGGGGGTGAGATACCAATGGTAGATCATTTTATAAAAGTTTCCTTTGAATGGGGAAGAAAGGGTCAGTTTCATAGTTTTGTTCCATACATTTTGCCATGCATCAAGCTGAATTGTTGTTCCAATATTTCTCCCCCAGGCAATCATCGTGTCCTTTACAATCTCCTCCACCATAAAATGGGACAGAAGAAGATTGTAAACGTTGGAAATAAATTTCCTTCGGCCATCTAGGAGAAGCTTGTCAAAAGTTTGTAAATGAAGGGAAATACCATGTTCCTGTTTATCCCTAGTGAATCTAGTTTGAATTTTCATATCGGACCACCAATCTATGTCTAATCCTCTAGTTTGGAGATCGGCTCTAGGTCTAAGTCTCCCGACTTCATCCAACAAGTCACCATAAACCCAGTTCCTCTTTATATTATGCACAGTCGGAAGGGTCACTGCCTCTAACGGAGACACCCACTTAGGAATCTGTGTGTAAACTAGCTTCTTCACCATTTCCCAAACCCTTAATAAAATTCCTCTAATATAATGATTAGTAAAATATTTGGATTGTTTGTCTTTCTGAGATCACAAGAAGGAATGCCATCCCCGCTGCAAATCATATCCTTCAATTGCCAAAATGCGCTTTCTTGAGAGGATCACCCAATCTTTTATCCAAACCAGGGATGAAGCTTGGTAATAAATCTCCCACATAGGGAGCCCCAAACCACCCCTTGTTTTGTGCTCTTGCAGCGTTTTTCTTTTTATACGGGGTTTTTTACTTTGCCAAATAAATTTACTTAGAATATGGTCTAATTTCCTAAAAAAGTTTTTATCCACTCTTGCAGGAGCCGTTTGGAATAAAAAAATCCATTTCAGTAAAACAGGGGCTTTTATCGCGGCAATTCTACCCCAAAATGAGATCTAAATATGCCGCCATCTCTCCACTTCATTCACTGTGTCTATTAACAATTTGGAATAATTGAGCTCTTTGATAGAAGAACATCTATTTGTAAGCCAAAACCTAAGTATTTAAGTTTTTTGACACAATTAATCCCCATAATACTTTGAATCTGTTCCTTTTGGGCACCTGACAAATTTTTTGTTAACATTTTGGTTTTATCCTTATTGATTTTTAATCCCGCTACCTCCCTGTATTCATCTAATTTAGTAAGTAATTTTGGTCCCGTAATAAGGAGGAGGAAGGAGTTTAAAGTTAATAGGCTCCGCCCAAGGACTAAGCTCCGCCCACCACCCCCAAACCAATGGGGCCTGTGAGAGAACCAATGCTGTGTTAGAACAGTACCTGAAATGTTATGTAAATTACCAGCAAGACAACTGGGTGGACTTATTGCCATTTGTGGAGGTGGCATACAACAACTCTATCCATAGCAGCACCGGGTTCACTCCGTTTAAGGTAGCTTCTGGTCAGGATTTTGTGCCAATTCCCGAGTTACCACAAGACACCCCACAAAACCCATCTTTGGCTGAGTGGATCGAACAGTTACGGAGCACTTGGACTGTAACTCAAAAAGCATTAGATGATGCGCCCCTTTCTGGATCGGGACTCCTTGTGCACAGTCACTCATGCCTTGGTTACGTCACGCCTGGACTACTGTAACGCTCTCTACATGGGGCTCCCCCTGAGGAGCACCCGGAGGCTCCAGCTGGTGCAGAATGCGGCCGCGCGGGTGATTATGGGAGCGACGTGGCGCTCCCACGTAACACCTCTCCTGCGCAAGCTGCATTGGCTCCCGGTGGTCTTCCGGGTGCGCTTTAAGGTGTTGGTTCTCATCTTTAAAGCGCTCCATGGCTTAGGGCCAGGGTATTTGCGAGACCGCCTGCTGCTACCGATAACCTCCCACCGGCCAATACGCTCTCACAGAGAGGGCCTCCTCGGGGTGCCGTTGGTCAGGCAATGTCGGCTGGTGGCCCCCAGGGGGCGAGCCTTCTCTGTGGGGGCACCCGCCCTGTGGAATGAGCTGCCTCCTGGAATACGATTGATCCCGGACCTCCGGACCTTCCGTAAAGCCCTGAAGACGTTTTTATTTCATCAAGCCGGCCTAGCCTAAATGGTTTTAATTGGGATTTTAAATTTTATGGGATTGGGGTTTTAAATTGGGTAGCCAGTGATTTAATTCTTTTAATTATCTTAACTTTTGCATTTGTATGTTTTTTAATTTTGGCTGTTCACCGCCCTGAGTCCCTTCCGGGAGAAGGGCGGTATACAAATTAAATTAATAAATAAATAAAATAAATAAATGCACACCGAGCGCATAAGATACAAGCAGATAAAAAATGGTCCCTGGCACATGTGTATAAAGTGGGTGACAGGGTTTATCTCTCCACCAAATACTTACAGACTTCACAGAAATCAAAAAAGCTTGGACCCAAGTATGTGGGTCCTTTCCTGGTCATTAGACTTATTAATCCAGTCACAGTTGAATTGGAATTGCCAAAAACGTTGAGATGGATACACCCCGTGTTTCATGTTAGTTTGTTGAAACCAGAACTCTTGTTACTTTTACGACTGGAACAAGATTCCCCTCCTGTTCCCATACTGATAGAAGGGGAGCAACATTTCGAAGTCAAAGAAATTTTAGACTCTAGGAAGCACCATGGTAGGGTGCAATATTTGGTGGCTTGGAAACATTTCCCGTTGTCTCAAGCTGAGTGGGTGAACAAACGTGATGTCCGGGCGCCAAAGAAAGTGCAGTTGTTTCATAACAAATATCCTGATAAGCCTTAATGTCTATATTGCAATCTTTTTCTCCCTTCCCTTCTTATTCCCTATTTAGGACTAACGTCTTTTCTCTGGAGGGGCTGAATGTCAGCCTCCGACTTTCTGCTTTGGCTGCTGTAAGAAACGGGGGAGGGAAGAGCATGGGGGGAGGGAAGCAAGCTGGTGGATTTTGAAGAAACGAAACCTAAGCACCGAAGTGGCTATCAGGTCAACCGTCATCGCATTCCTGATTGATGACGATGCCAGACGTGTGTCCACCTGACCTCTGGGAAACCTTTGGATTGGGTGATTGACAAGGATGCCGTATTTTTCTGGGTGTCGCATCACATGTCCAAAATATTCTAACTTTTGCTTTTTAATGGCTTTGATGATTTCCCTTTGCTTTCCCAGGCAGCTTATCACCTCTTCATTTGTGATTTTGTTAACCCAGTTTATACATAACGGTCGTTTGTAAATCCACATTTCAAATGCTTCTAGTTTCTTCAAGTGGTTTTCTGTCAGAGAGCAACTCTCTACTCTGTAGAGCAGGATAGAAAAGATGTAACATCTGACAAGCCTGATTTTCAGTCTTAGGCTTCTGTCGTGACTGCAGAAGACCTTTTTCATTTTGAAGAATACTGTTCGAGCTTTCTCTATCCTTCTCTTTACTTCACTGATCATGTCCCAGCTTTCATGTAAATTAAAAAGACTTTAATTTTAAAGAAAGACTAAAGATCTAATTTTATTAAAGATTATAATTGTGGTATAAAAAAATCTTTTAAAGACAGAAAAATAGAAGTAAAAAGTGCAAAGCAAATGTAACAAAACAAAGAAAAGAAATAGCTAAAAAATTACAAGTATAAACAATGTTAGTAACTTTTTACCTCTTCTTAATTTATAATAAATGATCTCTTCTTGCCATATTCCATCTCTTCTCTATTAAAAAAAATCCATACAGCATTGTCATTTTAGTCTTGGTGTCAACAAAATTCCATTAAGGATTACCAGAAGTAATACTTTGTCTATTTTAACCTTGATCAAATAAACCAAATAAAAATTCTTTCCTTTTACTTCTAACGATCTTAATCTTTAGTCCATTCAAATAATGTTGCAGAACTTTTCACTTTTTTTTTTTACTTTTCACTTCTTTTTTGCTTCTTGTGAGAATCTTCAAAGAAAGTCTATTTTGTAAGTTCAATATAGAAAAAATATACAAGTCATTCTCTTGGTTTATTATTTGTATGTTCCTTTAATTAAAACATCAGCCAGTTTCTTTTGCATATCCAATCCATATCATTCTTGTGGCCTGTCTTTTATTAATATATTTTCAGCTCAGTCTTTGTCTGGTCAGGTAAAGCTCATTCCTCTTTCAAAACATTTTTAGATCCAAGCTATCCATAGAGACAGACATTATTATTCTTAAGTTTTGAGTCCATTTTTGAAAATATCCCTCAGTGTTAGGATAGTTAAGAATATTCTAGACAGCCACTTATCTGAAATGGTAGAGTCTCCTACTTGAGCCGGGGGCTGTACGAGAAGACCTCCAAGCTCATTCCCTTCCAGCTCATCCATCCGTCCACTCATTCTGTGCCATTCTGTAACAGTCAAATTTATATCTTTAGTTCCTTTGGATATCCAATTTTTAACTATATTAAAATATAACTATATTAAGTGCTTTTTTAAAAAAATCAGAACAAAGGCATTTTTCCACAAGAAAGATACTTTATAATTATTCCCAAAATCTTAGTTCAAATTTATCTAGACCCTGTCCATTTTTAACTTTCTAAAATCAAAGTTTTAATCATCCTTTTGCTATTTATTCCAAAATATTTTTTAAAATTTCTTAAGCTTGTAGTTAAATTCTTATTTGATTAAGGAATGAAGGCAGAATCACATGATGTTTTCAAGTTTGTCACTCCAAAAATTTCTGATAGCTAAAAAATAGTCAGTAAGCAATTTCCAAACATGATTAGAAAAGGAAGTATGCAAACTTGGTGGAGGGACAAAATATTTATTAAAGAAAATTACAGAAGCCAAATAAATGTTTTATACAAAGACGGCAACAATAAAATATCAAAACGGTAATGATTTTCTGGAGAAAGAAAATATAAAACTGAACAAAAAAAGCTCAAAATCGTATGATTTTGATCTCTCTGTTCAGTTTTATATTGTACACCATCTTCTTTATATTAAACATATACTATAATTATGAACATTTGATTATAAAACTAAAGACAGGCGTTCTGGAAAATGGAGTTGAAAATGTCCTAGAAAATTCATATGAAAGTTTCAGGGTTTTCCCATATTGGTAAGGCAGTACTTAAGGTTTGCAACCTAGAGGTCAACCGTGCATGGCAGAAGAACTGGATTCAGAAGAGGAGGCCAATGCCACAATGGATAATGGTAGTAAAGGCAAAAGCTGGTATTTCATTTTCATTAGACAAAGGCTTTTGACTGTGTGATCATAACAAATTGTAGACAGCCCTTAAAACATAGACACGGGACCAGCTCATTTGTCTAGTGAAGAATTTGTAAGATGAACAGGAAGCCCAGGTGGAAAAAGGGTCAGGAGCTGAATGGTTCAAAACTGAGAAAGACATCTACCAAGGTTGTAAATTGCCTACCTTGTATGTCTGATCTTTCTTAACTTGCATGTGTGATCTTTCATGAAAAATGCTGAAATGAAAATTGGAATTAACATTGCTGGGAGAAAGCTCAGATATGCCGATCACATGAAATGCAAAGATGTCACACTGAGCACAGGGACACATACTATGAATGCCACCATTTCCCCATGTATAATATATGACTTTGAAAGCTGAACCATCAGAAGGCTGATCCTTCTAAAGGGTGATGCTGGAGACATTAGGAGAAAGTCATTGAGGATCTGTTGGCCAGTAAATCCTTCAGTGTCTAGAACTCATAGACTCCTAGCGTTGAAAGAGACCTTGGAGATCATCTAGTCTCATACCATCCAGGCGAATGGTTGTCCAGTCTATTTTGTCCACAGCTCTGGGAGACAAGCTGTTCCATTGATTAATTGTTCTTGCTTTCAAGAAATTTATCCTTAAGTCTAGGCTGGATCCAGTGGTGAAATCCAATTTTTTTTTACTACCGGTTCTGTGGGCGTGCCTTGGTGGGCATGGTGTAGCTTGGTGGGTGTGACAGGGGAAGGAAACTGCAAAATCTCCATTCCCACTCCACTCCAGGGGAAGGATACTGCAAAATCCCCATTCCCTCCCTACTCCTGGGAGAAGGATATTGCAAAATCTCCATTCCCACCCCACTCGGGGGCCAGCCAGAGGTGGTATTTGCCAGTTCTCCAAACTACTCAAAATTTCCGCTACTGATTCTCCAGAACCTGTCAGAACCGTCTGGATTTCACCCCTGGCTGGATCTCTCTTTAACAAGCTTCCACCCATTACTTCTTGTCCAGCCCTTTAGTGCTGTAGAGACTAAGGCAATCTGACAGCCCCCCAAGTACCTGAAGACAGTTATCATGTCCCCTGCTCAATCCTAGTTGAGTCTAGATGACATGAAACCAAACTGCTCAGTGAAAGAAAGAATAATAACGCTGAAGTGACTGGCATAAAGCCACCACCAAATTGTAGCACTTGCTAGTTTTCTCTGCTAATAGGAAAACATCCACCCCTCTCTGCCCCTGCTGTGTTCTGTCCTGGCCCAACACTGCTCTTCAGTGCTTTCCTAAATGACTCAAATCCAACCCAAGGATGCAGCTACGGCCAACACCTCAGAAAGCAGGCTCAGGATTCAGAAAGATAGACCTGAATATCAGGCCCTTTTCTCAAACATGCATTCAGGAGAGAGGCCAGTAGGATGCCCCACATAGGCAGGAAAAACTGGATGCACAAATACAAAACAAGCAGAATGTTGGAGAGAAGAATCACCAAGGGGTTGCAGCTGCCAAAATAGCTACTGCAATGCTGTTAAAGGTGTTCAAGGATCGAGCCCAATAATTCCATCACACAGGTATTCATTTAATCAGAAACCTTTATTCATAACGTGTCTTTTCCTTACAGGTGCTGTACTGGAACTGGCCCTGGACCGCATGGTTGGACCTTAAGTACCCCTGGGGCGGAGCTAAGGTAAGGAGGGGTTAATGGGTTAGGGTGGACCCTGGGGATCAATCTTGCCAGCCCCTGTCTCCTGGCCTAGGCATGAGGTCAGGTATTTATGTGTGACAAATGCTGGGCTAGAACAATGTTAAGGTACAGCATGGAGAGCATGGAAGGGGACAGTTCCATTCTACACCTTGGAGCCGGTTCTGGTTGCCACAGATAAGGAAAAACATTGAAGACCAGATAAAAGAACCAGATAGTTTTAGCCCAAAGAAGAGAAGGCTGCGGAAAGATACCAAATGTTGTCTTTCAATCTTTGAAGGATATGCATTTATTCTCTACAGCTCTTCAGGACAGCTGAAGAACCGATGGGTGGAAGCTTCCTGAGGGAGATCTAGATCTGAGATCCAGAGGAGAAGCAGGGGAAGAACTTGGCTCCTGGAGGGTTTCAAGCAAAGTCTGGAGGGCCATTTGTCAGGGATGTGATTCCTGCCCTGGGCAGAGGGCTGGACTAGAGGATCTCTGAACCATTTCCAGTCCCAGGAGGCTTGAGTCCACAAGTCTGTCTGGGGAAACTTTTAGGCCTCTAAAGGGCTGTACTCCTGTGTGGCAATCTGCCATGGCCACTCTGGTCCTGTGCTTGTCTCTCCAGTGGCACAAATAAAAACAGCTGTGAAAGGAAGTTGGCAGCAATGGTGCAGGAGAGAGCCAGTCTGCAACTGGGGAAGGCAGCCCAGAGTTGAGCTGATCCAGCCTTGCCATGCATATGCCATACCTGTGCAAATCACACGGGGGCAGGGGTGAAATCCAGCAGGTTCTGACAGGTTCTGGAGAACTGGTAGCGGAAATTTTGAGTAATTCAGAGAACTAGTAGCAGAAATTTTGAGTAGTTCTGTCAGCCTCCGCCTTTACTGCTTTGGCTGCCATAGTAACGGGAGGGGGGACAGCTAGGTAGCATGGGGGGGGAAGTGTGCTGGAGGAATCTGGAGGAATCGAAAGCGATACTTAAGCCACCGGACTCTATCTTTGAAGCTGCTGTCGAGTCAACGGTCATGGCATTCCTGATTGATGACGCTGCTAGACGTGTGCTTCCACCTGACCCCTGAGAGACCTTTGGATTGGATGATTTACGGTGGACAGTGGAAGGGATACTTTCTATATGCAATTTTCGCGCTTGTTGCCTTAGATTCTGCTTTCCTTTGGTTGCGTTCACTTCATTTTCTAGTAAAAGTACCTTTCTCTATAAACAATGGAGTTTGGGTCATTCTTTCCTGGACTTTGAAGGAAGCACACCTGACAAGTTCAGAAAACTGGCAAATGCCACCTCTGCATTTGGGGGGGAATGGAGATTTTGCAGTATCCTTCCCCTGCCACGCCCACCAAGCCACACCCACCAAACCACAGCATGCCAACCAAGCCACGCCCACAGAATCGATAGTAAAAAAATGTGGATTTTACAAATGCGGGGGGGGGGGAGAAGGGGCCATGGGGGGGCTCTCTCCTGCACATAGCCAAGCTCAGAGGCCCTGAGAACTTCACACCTTAGGAAGGACTCCAATTAAGGGCTTCTGTGCAGGTGCCCTTAGGTGACAGTAACAATTTCTTTAAATGAGTCCATGGATTGTCACAACTCCCTTAAGTGGAGTAATAAACAAAGCTAAAGTGATCACTGGGTGCAATTAATGAGGAGGTCCACTTACATTTTAATGGGAGTGGGGGGGAGAGCGGTTTATGTTCTCTCCAGCCTGTAGTTCCCATTCAGGGCAACGGAGACCAAGTTGTGCAAAAGTGCCCAGTAATGAACAAGCATCCTGCTGTCTCCAAAGAGGACGCCTACCTGTGCCTAAGAAAGGCTGGGCAGGCTCTGGCCCTTTGTGTCCCCCATCCCCATCTGAGATTCTCCAGCCTGAAGAGTTGGGGGAGGGGAATGTGCAGAAAACTGGCAGCTCTCGGCGGCGGTCGCCCAAAATAAGAGGGCAGCCCCTCAGGCGCCGGGCTAAGCCTCCGAGGGGATTTGGAGCGTCTCGCTGAGAGCAACGAGGGCGCTCATCCCGGCCGCCTCCTTTCCCGGCCTGGGGCAGCCCCGGGAAGCCGCTTCCCCGAGGGACGCTGCCGAGGCTTTCACACCTCTACTGTGGGTGGCTTCCCCGACGGGGCCGCTTCCGCGGCTGCTGACAGCCGGCAGGGTGAGATTTCCGGGGGCGCAGGAGGCTGCGCGGGTCCCACGACGGATGACCGCCGGCAGCCGGAGCGGAGAGGTGCCCGAGGAAGCCCGCCGGAAAAGCTGCAGTCTCTGGCCAGGAAGAAGCGCGACGGCAACCCCGGGCGAAGCAGGCAGGAGACCTCGGGAGGCAGCGGAAGAGCCCCGCAGAGCCTCGGCAGTCATCCGTCGCGGGATGTCAGTGTTCCGGGCTGCCGGCGGGATCGGATGGCAAGCTGCCCCTCGCCCTTCCAGGCCGGACGTGCTCAAGGGCGGGCTGCCTGGCTCCGGCCTGATTCTCACCACGCAGCCCGAGACTCTTGCCGGCGCCTCTCCCGGGAGAGGGCGGGGGGCCTTGAAGCGCCCAGCTGGACGGCGCCAGGAGCCGCGGGAAGCCCTCCGCAGGCAGCCTCCGGTTCCTGCTCTGCCAGCTTTGCGCCGAGCCGTCCCCGAGCCCCGAGGACGCGCTGCTTTCTTCGCCCAGTGCACATACTCTTCCTCGGCCGGGCAGCCACAACGGAGCTTCTTCCCTCCACTGGCCTCGGCGGGGAGGGCAACCGGCTCCTCCTTCTCCGTCAGGGGCTCCAGGCGAGGTGCCACTGGGCCAGAGGCCAAGCCGCCCGCAGGGCAAGAAGCCCGAGGCCGCGCCTGCCGGAGCCCTCAGCTGCTGCCCTCGGACCAGCGCTTTTCCGGTAGGCACCTTTGGGCTTCGACGGGCTGCCTCTCCCCCGGACTCTGCGAGGCACCTGACGCACCCGCCCCCTCCCTCCCGCGCCCTTTGGGGCCAGGCCGGCAGGTCTCTCGGGGGTCCACCTGTTGTAGTGCGGGAATAACGAGAGGCACAAGCAGGCTAGTAACAACAGCTCTTTAATTCAGGGTGAGACTTCAGCAAAGGAACACAGGCAACAGCCCTCTTTATATACTTTTCAGGAGCGACCATGAACCAATCAGAATTCAATGTACATTTGAATTTCCCGGGGAAGCGTCACAAACCAATACTAGAGATAGTTCGGAATTGTATTGGATGAGGAAACTGTCCTCAGACAAAAGTCTCTTTACGGCGTTGAATGCGGCCGCTTCTCGCTTGCCCCAAACCCACAGAACATTTTTTCCAAGGAGCCTGTGCAGAGGCTCCGCAACGGTGGCTTTGTGTTTCAAAAACATCGTATAGAAATTGAGAAGGCCCAGGAAAGCCTGCAGTTCGGATTTTGACTTGGGGGTGGGCGCGCTTTGGATGGCCCTAACTTTGCTTTCTGTGGGGTGAATGCCCGTGCCGTCGATTCTGTAGCCTAAGAATTCCACTGATGGAACCGCTATCTTGCATTTTGTTCGCTTGAGTTTAAGTCCCGCTTCTCTGAACCTCGTTAGGACTTGTCTAACCCTCTGGCCTAACTGAGTCTCGTCTTGGCCACTAATCAACACATCGTCGAAATACGGGACGACACCTGGGATGCCTTGTAGGAGGCGCTCCATTGTGCTTTGAAAGAGTCCTGGGGCGATGCTGACCCCAAACTGAAGCCTGGTACATTTAAAGGCACTTCTGTGTGTTACTACTGTCTGTGATTCTGCCGTAGCGTCATCTACTGGCAGTTGCTGGTACGCCTGCTCAAGGTCTAGTTTTGCGAATAGCTTGCCAGGCCCCAGGGAATGTAGTAGATGGTGGACTATCGGAACCGGATAGGCGCTCTGCTGCAACGCCTTGTTAATCGAACATTTATAGTCGGCGCAAATTCTGATTGAGCCATCCGATTTGACTGGCATGACTATTGGGGTTTCCCACTTAGCGTGATCTACGGGAACTAACACCCCTTGCTTAATGAGCTTGTCGAGCTCCGCATCAATTTTGGGCTTTAAAGCAAAAGGAACTCGTCTTGCTTTCAGTCTGATTGGCGCTACATTGGGGTCTAAATTAAAGGATATAGGGGTCCCCATGTACTTGCCTAGAGTTTCTTCAAAAACATCCCGAAACTCGTGGAGCAGGGTATCTTTAAGTGATGATCCGCTGATGCTGTGAACGCCCATGAAGCCCATGCCGAGGGCCTGGAACCATTTCATGCCCAGTAAACTTGGTAGAGGCTTGCTAACGACGGTCAGAGGCAGCTCTTTCTGGGACTCGCCGTAGGTGACCCGGAACGTGCCCACGCCTTCAACGGGAACTCGGTTTCCCTGGTAGTAGAGGAAGCGGATTTTCTGGCGGGACAGCTGGTTCTTCTGAAGCTTGGGCAGGAGTGTCTTGAGTGTTGACCAGGACATGATCGATAATGTAGACCCGGTGTCAATTTCCATTTCGCACGGTGTGCCATCGATTTCTACTTTCGTGTAGACTTTCTCATCGTCGGTTGTGCTGGCTTGGCCGATTCTCGTGCTGTAGGTCTCCCACTTTTGAGGTTCGCGCCGTTTTCTCGCGCCGTCATCTTTGATTGGCTGTTTTGAACGAGCCGATTCTGGTTGGTCGCGGTAGTCACGTGGCTTTCGACTACGCAGAAATTGAGCTCTGCAAACTCGTGTTAGGTGGCCCTTCCTGTCGCAATGCCTGCAAATGGCTTCTCTGTATTTACACGATTGTCTCTCGTGATCCCCGCCACAGCTAGGGCAGTTCTCGTGGCGGCGGCTATGTTCGCTCAATTTCTTTTCTGTATGGAAGACATCCTCGTCCGACTCTTCCTCTGTGCTGGTTCGCACTTCTTCTCTGTGGACGGGGGCTGTTTTCGGCCCGTCTTTGCTTGGGCTGGGTTGCTGCAGCGCTTCCGAAGCTTTCGTTGATGCCTCGTGTGCTCGGGCTTTGTCTAGCACGCCGGCTAGCGTTAGGTCTGGCTTGGCTAGAAGACGCCTTTGTAACTGGGTATCTCGAACCCCGCAAATCAGTTGTTCAAGCAACGCGTCGTCTAAGTCTCTGTAGTCACAATGCGTTGCGGCTTTTCGAAGTGCGGCCACATAAGCGCTGACCGGCTCTCCTTCTTTTTGAACTCGTTGCCGGAGTTCGTAGTGCTGCACAAATTTGGACGGAACCGGAGTGTAGTGGGCTCTCAAGTTGGCCCGGTCCCAGGGAACCGTCTGGACTGGGGTTGGCTCGCAGAGGGACTCAGCCATCTCGAATACGTCTGGCCCGCAGTGGCTTAAGAACAGAGCCCTTTTTCTGTTCGCTGAGAGCCCTTGCATTTTGCTCGCTTCCAGGGAGCACTCGAACCTGGTCAGATACGATTCCCACTTCTCTCGGGACTGGTCGAAGGGTTTTGGCGGAACGTAGGCAGACATGCCGTGTCTCCGTGTTCGCTAGTCACCCTGGCTGAAACTCCAAGCTCTTTTTGAATCGCCTCTTGTGGCCTCTATCCACCTTCGTCGCCAATGTTGTAGCGCGGGAATAACGAGAGGCACAAGCAGGCTAGTAACAACAGCTCTTTAATTCAGGGTGAGACTTCAGCGAAGGAACACAGGCAACAGCCCTCTTTATATACTTTTCAGGAGCGACCAAGAACCAATCAGAATTCACTGTACATTTGAATTTCCCGCACAAAATAGATACATACATAACACCGCCCCCGCTCCCGCCTTCATAAGGCCGAGGAGGGTTTCGGCGTCCGGCAGAGCTGCACGAGGAGAGGGGCGGCGTCCGCGGGGCTCGGATTGTCCCCGCCCGGCTCCTTGGCAAGATGGAGGTGGGATCGGGTAGGGTCGCTTCTTTCTCTGCTCGGGGCGCAGGAGGTCCTGGGTGGCTAGCCGGGCGGGGGTGAAGAGCGCCAGGAAGGGAGGGGCGGGCCTGGGCAGCTGCGGGAGATCTGCGGAGTCCCCTCTGTAAATCAGGTAGTCCAAAGGGATTGACGAGAACGCTTATTGTCTGAGCTGCTTGGCTTACTGGAAAACGTCGTTGGGGGGTGGAATTCCTGGTTTGGGGTAGGGAAGGCACCGCAGCAATGGTCTGCTCACCCGTGGAGGAGAGGTCATTGACACCTGGGCCCTTGGACGGAAGTGGGAGACTTCTTATTGTGGGGAAGCCTTTGAATTGGGGGAGACCTCTCTCTCCTCTTGGCTACAGTGACCTGGATGTGAGCCCCTTGATAACCCCCCTTTTTTTCATTAGTTCTAAGGCCAATGAGCCTGCAACTATTTGTTCCTATCCTCCAACTCCTGCCCGCCTTCATCTTTCTGACCCAAATACCAGCTCATGCTGAGCCTCTTGATGCTATCTTGCTTTGCCTTCCGTGCCCCTTGAATGGCCACTCGGGCTCTTTTTTTTTTTTTTTTTTTTATTGCAAAAGTTTTACAATTAGATTTTCACCCCTTTTTTCACCCCCCCCACCTCCCTCCCCAAACCCTCCCTAACCCTCCCTAACCCTCCCCCCCCAGACTTCCCTATTATATACTCATAACTAATAACACTAATAAACAAGCTTAAACCCATCCCTCCCCCTGTATAATTTTTCCTCTTTATCTCTTTACATTAAAATATTTCTAATACATTAAAATATTTCTAATACATTATTTTCAAATAAAAGCTATTTGATACTTTCTAGTTTGGTATTTGTTCTGAACATATTCTATCCACCTTTTCCATTCCCATTCATAAGTCTCTTGTGAACAGTCTTTTAAATATGCTGAAATCTTCGCCATCTCAGCAAAACTGGCCATCTTCAAAGTCCATTCCTCGATAGTGGGTAAAGCTTCATTCTTCCAATATTTACCTATCAACAATCTTGCTGCTGTTATCATATACAATATCAGTTTTATCTCACCCCGTGTAAAACCCTTAACTATACCCAATAAAAACAACTGTGGAGAAAATTGAATTTTTTTCCTCAAAACATTCTGCATGACCCACCAAATTTTTATCCAAAAAGCCTTAACTTTCCTACAGGTCCACCAAACATGATAATACGTGGCATCTAAACATTCACATCTCCAACATTTTGGCTGAACATTAGGGTACATACATGACAACTTTTTGGGATCTAAATGCCATCTATAAAACATTTTATAAAAATTTTCTCTCAGGTTTTGCGACTGTGTAAATTTAACATTCTGAACCCAAATTTTTTCCCATGTTTCCAGCATCACTGGTTCTTCAAAATTCTGTGCCCACTTAATCATACAGTCTTTAACTAATTCAGTTTCTGAATCTCTTTCTAGCAAAACATTATAAAGCCTTTTAATATGCATTGGACCTTTCTCTCTTATATGTCTAACCAATTCTTCCTCATGCAACATAATACCAGTTTTTTGGTCCTCTTTCCATCTCAGTTGTAATTGATTATATTGTAACCAAGTTAGATTAAGCCCTTCATCCAACAGTGTTTGTAATGTCTTCAGCTGCCATCTGCCCGCATCTGTAAAAAGAACCTCTTTGTATAAAAACCCCCCGAGTGACATTATATTTGTATTCCACAAAGTATGACCAAGATCCAGCCATAGCGGTATTTTGTAATCCCATTTGAGTCGGTGCTTCTTCCAAACTCTCATCAAAGAGTCTCTAAGTATATGACTTTTAAATACTTTATCAACTTTGTCATCGTAGAATAAGTAGGCATGCCATCCAAATTCAAGGTCAAAACTTTCTGCTTTCAATATTCCAGTCTTTTTACTTCCAAACCAATCACTTGTTAAAGTTAAAGTTGCTGCATCATAATATAACTGTAGGTTTGGGAGTTTAAGACCTCCTCTTTCTGGAACATCTTGCATAATTTTCAATTTCACTCTCGGCTTCTTCTCGTTCCAGACAAACTTATTCACACCAGACTGCCAGACTTTCAGTTGTTTATCACTTTTAAGCACCGGAATCATTTGAAACAAAAACAGAAATCTTGGCAAAATGTTCATCTTAACTACTGCTATTCTTCCAAGTAGAGACAGTTGCAGCTTACGCGTGCCACAGGTGGCACGCGGAGCCATATTAGTGGGCACGCCAGCTCAACTCTGGGGCGCATGCGCGCGCCGGCCAGCTGATTTTCGGGCCTTCTGGGCCCACCAGAAGTAGGGAAAGAGGCTGTTTCCTGCCTCTGGAGGGCCTGGGGGGGGGGTGGGGAAGGCCCGTTTTTTTTCCTTACCTGGCTCCAGATCCTCTCTGTGTATCTGGGAACGGCGAAAACAGCCTTTCCCACTCCCTTGGAAGCCCTATGGCGGCTCAAAGGGCCCATTTCCCCACTCCCGGTGGGACAGGAAGTGACGTTTTTTTCCTGTCCCCAGCCTCCAGAGACTCCTAGAGAGGCTCCTAGAGACTCCTAGAGAGGTTCTGGAGGCTGGGGACAGCAAAAAATGTCACTTCCTGTCCCACCGGGAGTTGGGAAATGGGCCTTTTCAGCCTCCGTAGGGCCTCCAAGGGAGTGGGAAAGGCTGTTTTCGCCGTTCCCAGATACACAGAGAGGATCTGGAGCCAGGTAAGAAAGAAAAACGGGCCTACCAGGCCATCATGTGCCAGGAGCGGGGGGGGAGGGGGTTGCGCACACATGCGCGTGGGCACGTGCGCACGCGACCCTCCCCCGCCCCCCCCTCTCCTGGCACGCAATGGCAAAAAGGTTAGCCATCACTGTTAGAGGGAGTTCCTTCCTCTGTCAGCTCGTGCCTTTTTTCTTTAACTGGATAAGTCTTCGTCGTCTTCTCTACCATTTCAGACAGGTCTGTTCATCTTCACTTTTGTTTTTTAGTCATAACTATTTGAAGGTTTTTACTTCTTGTTTCCATCGTAACCAATCAGCTTAGCCAAAGGAAAATATTTTAGGGATTCCCCTTAATTCCTGTGACAAACTCCTGCTTCCTCACTCAATTTTCTCACTCCATAGAAAGTGGCTACCTTAAATTCCTTGTGCAGCCTCTGCTTCCTCATCAGGTAGCACTAGCATGGTCTCCCATTCTCTGGACATATTCGCTGCTATTTTGGATATGAGCTTTTCATCTCTTTGACATTATGCTTCTTGAGTGCATAGCTTCTCTGGCGATTCCTCTCTTTCTTGTCTTTCTCTTTCTGAACTGAACTGGCAAGGGCTTCCTGATGCTTACAGTATCACTGCCACCCCTCCACCTTAAGGGTTCTTTCTCCCCCCCAATACTTTTGTGAGGAGTCATTTCCTACTGGCTCATTCCCCCACTCCCCATCTTGAGTGCTAGCCCCACCCTGTTCCCTTATTCCTCTTCCTCTCTACCAGATGGAAGGTTAAGCCAGACCCATCCTTGAAGGGCTTGAACCACCTCCTGTTCCTCTGCACTGTCTTGAGGGAGTGCGGAAAAGAACTTGGTGGATCTCGGATGGTCTTGGTGCTCTTTTCCTGGACTCCCTTTGCTGCTTTCTTCGCCCAGTGCATATATCTTTTGCCCCCAGCCTCACCTCGGAATCCTTGCAGCTCAGCACCTCATGCAGCTGGCAGTCTCTCAGGTCCTAGAGAAAGTCCCCACGTCCCACAGAAAGGTCCAGGTCTCAGGCAAAGCTCTTCCTGAATCTGGGAAGAATCTGAATCGTCCTGAATTCTTCCTTGGGTTGAACCCAGGGAAGGGGGGAGGATCTTCCCAGGGTGGCACAGGCCTTTTTTAAAAGGTTGGTTTGGGATCCATATTTGTGATTCTAACAAATAGCAATCGGGTCTTGGTGGCCACTGGTAAGGAAAGAGTAAACACTGGATGTGGAGCAGGGCCTGGCTTAATGGGGGCAGCACTAGGGGCCTCCCTCTTGGGGTGAGCGGTCTTCTGAAGGGCTTGTAGGGAGGTGGGGAGTGGGGGTTTCTGGCCTAAGTGTGTCTAGACCAGCCCCCTGTCTTCGAGGTGCTCCAGAGAGCCTGCCAACTGCTCCTCTTCCTCACTTCCCCAGGGAAAGGACGGGTCGGGGAAGAAATCCAGCTAAAGTAGCCAAGATGGCAGCACCCCTGCTTACTGCAGGGGAAGGTAATTTGGGTACACATGGCAGACAATCCAGGAACTTAAAACGTGAATGTTGAACTTCTATCAAGTTTGGAAAACACGCTTGCTACAAATTTGGCCATTAATTATTTCTCAATAGTTAGAAATAGCTGTTCAGATACTTAAGTAGCCTCTCCTTTAAGAAGCTTGTTGCTTGGTCCCTTACAAAATGGCCCAGAATTGGGCTTACCTGTGATAGGAGTGCTGGTGTTTCCATGCTAGAGAGAAACTGGGCAGCCAGGAGTGGCCTTGGAGTGAAAGGCCATTCCAGTTCAGCTCTGCCTGGAAGCCAGATTGTGTGTGTGTGGGGGGGGGCAGGGTAGTTGCAGGAGGGAACTAGAAGGGGACGAGCTTAAAGACACCCCAGGAAGTGAAGGGCTTACTCCCCCCTGCCTTTTTGGCTGCTGGGGTCCAGCAGGGTCTTTCAGGGAAGGCCCGAAGAGGGCAGGGGGGGCATCTCACAGTCCCCCCCTCATACTCCCTTTCTGGGTACCGGGACTCGCTCCTCGCTCTTCCTGTGCTTTGGCAGGTGCCGCCAAGGGGAGCTTCGCAAAGGGGAAAGCCAAGGAAAGCCTCACCACCTGTGGGCCCGCTTGGCTTTCTGGTCCCAGCGACCCCCCAAAGATCCCTGCCCAGGGGGCAACAGAGGAACAGCAGGAACAGCCATCCCTCACCTCCTCTTCCCTGCAAGCCCACAGGTAAGAGGTGCCTTACCTGAAATAGCCTCCAGGAGTTGGGGGAGGGGTTGGGGTCGCAGTTCTGGTGGGGGGGCTACTGGCTGGGGCTCTGGCAGCACCTGAGGAGCGAACTGCTCTCGCAGCTGCCAAGCTTGGAGGAAATGCTGCCGTTCCTCTGTGGCAATGCGACTTGGGGGCTCTGATGGCAAAGAGGAAGGTTGACCCTGTGCTCTCCTAGGCAGAGGCCGGCCTTAGCAGAGAGGGAAAGAGCCTCTTCCCTGGGCAAGAGAAGCAAAAAGCAAAAAGCAGAACAAAAGAGGAAAAACAACCCAAGTAATAGGGAAAAAAGGCTCATATACAGATAGAAGAAATTAAATAAATAGATTACTGTAGATATAGATCTCAGATAGTGACATTATGTCATGTTTTTCTAATTTTCAGTCAATTAAAGTTTTATACCAGGAATTTTTATACTGGGAATCCTATGTCCCAGGTTGCCTTTCCATGAGTGCAAAGCTACCATATTTCGGGGCTGAAACATTTCATGAAGCCAACATTTAGGGTCTAGAACAGGGGTGGGTTCTACTTACCTTTACTACTGGTTCGCAGCGGGGCCATGTGTGCGCATGAGCGAAGCGTGCGCAGAAGCGTTTTGATGACGTTGGGGTCGGTGGGCAGAGCCTCCCACCGGTTTTACTACCAGTTCTATAGAATCGGTGCGAAGCGGGGGCAACCCACCACTGGTCTAGAATGCGAATATTCTTGTGCATAATCACTTTTGCCCCTGTTGGAGCACTGTGTATCCATGTTGTACAATTAAAAAGTTTGGAATACTATTTTTAAAAAATTAACATCTGTAGTCATTATCTGCCTTCAAAAAGCTTTTGAAAGCTGCTTTACTTATAGCCAATAAGGAATTTGACACCCCCATAACATATGGACTCACATTCCTTTGAAGTGATTTTACCTCCAGGGTTTTTACGAGGCAGAACTTTTTCAACCATTCTCTAAGGCATCCAATAGATTCTGGAGATAATTTTTTGCCAAACTATTTGGGTTCCAAGCCATAGCAGGCATTTGCTTAAATAAATAAGCAGAAATCTAGTAGTCCTTGAAATCCAAAACTACTAATATAGGATACTCCAATTCTGTAGTTGAAATTTCTCATGGATTGTCCACATTTATTTTGTGAGGTTGGGTTTTTTGTTTCATAATAATACATTGTTGGCTTATTTTCAATGAAGGTTTTCAAAGAAAAATAACAGTCCTTGATGTTTTTTGAGCTGGAAGGGCATCAGGGCCAGTGTGAATAACAAGTGTTTTAACTATATTTGTGGATATTTCACCTTTGTAAGTTAAATTATGTTCCTTTTGTAAAGTGTCAGAATTGCTAATAGCTGATTGCATGGACATGTTTTCTAAAAAAAGAAAATTACCAATCTATTTTAAAACTGAAAAGTGATTAAACTGCTTTTAAATGTTTAAATTACTTTAAGACGATTAAGCCAAAGTGTCAATTTCTCATTTCGAAGTACAGATTTAAATTTTCTATCCAATAAGGCCCGACTCCCACTATCATAAGGAAATAATGTCCAAGCTAGGGCCACAATGGTACATATTTAATATTAGTTCACTTTAATACATATCTGAGATTAACAAATAAGTCCAAATGATTTTATTTAAAACCAGGACACTCAACTGTTGTCATCACATCCTCTAACAAGGAGCCCCACCTAGCCATGACAGGCTAACCCTAATTCTAACCCTGAGCTCCATTCTCTACTGGTGAGTGCCGAAGGTTGGGGTCGGCTTGGAGGGGCCTGGAAGGAGAGGATCAGAAGAGGGCCCCACTTAGACTCTTCTGTTCCAGAGACAGATGGTACCTTGTGATTTTGAGAACTTTTTAGGGCACAATCTAGAATTATATCAGCCCTGTGAGAAAGCAGATTAAGTTACCAATTCTGAGGCCAAGGATTTCTTCTGCAGATCAAAGATGAATGAAGCTCTTCCTCTTTTCAAACCAAAATAGACTTCTTCGCTGCATTTTATTTCTGTTCCCATTTTTATTCTATTTTTTCATGTTCCTGTTTTCCAGTTCATGTTTCTGTATCAGAAAAAATGCCAAACTGCTAGAAGTCATTCAGTGATCTACCCAAGCTTCTCTTTCTCTTGAGGGGATCCAGTTTGAGAAAGTCATTTAGTGATTCTGTCACTGCTGTTGGAGGGTCTCTAAAAGGAGGCTGATGGGGCAATTAGTTCCCCACTGGCCTCCCACAGTGCTTCTGGTCAGGGAAGGGGATGGAGTGGGAGGATCGGAATGGGACTGTTCCCACTCGTACCCTTGGCCACCCCTCATTCTCCTCCAGCGTTCCTCCCTCTGGCGATTCTCCACTGACTATTCTCCTTGGCTGACACGCCTCCACCGATTGGGCCTGGGCCATGGTCACTCCCTCCCAATCGCTTCACTGCAGCCCATACACAGAAGGAGGTTTCGTCCTGAGTTTTTCGACACCTGGGACAGTTAGGGCCCAACAAATCAGCTAGAGGGAGAAGGAAGGAAGAGCCTTGGTGAAATGGGAGGGAGAAGGCGGGAGAAGCGGGGACGGGACTTCCACCTCTGGCTTTTTTTTTTCTTTTTTTTTTTGAGAGAAGGAAGAACCCTTTTCAGGCCAGATATCCAAATCGATAACTAATGACAATGAATAATTTACGGTATTGATCCCCCCCCCCAAAAAAGAGGGAAGATTTTGGCAAACATCCCATTCAAGATTTAGAAAGAAGAAAATTATAAAAGCGCTCCATTCCCACCCCTGCCTGTTCCCCCAGTTCAAAGGAAAGCACTCCTGTTTTTTTTTGGTTTTTTTTTTGCAAGGGGAAGAGTTTAGTTGCAATTAATTTCTTAACCAAAAGCAACAGATAGTAGCGCTTCCTAAAGAGAACTTGGAAAGATTCATGTTTAGGAAAAATCCCTTTCAGATAAGGCAGCTATCAAAGATCTGATAGACACAAAGGATGAGTGTATGTTGTGTTGAGGGAAAGTGTCAAGTGGCAGATCACCAAGGTTAGATCCTGTGTTGTTCAAAATATAACTGTCTAGAATGAGAGATTAAAAAAAAGTAATTATCATATTTGTAGATAATAAATATATGAGAGATAGCAAATGCCTTAGAGGGCAATAGCAAGATTCAAGAGCATCTTGAAAAATTGGGGAAATGGGCAGAAACAAGCACCATTAATTTCAACTGGGACAGAAGTAAAATCTTTCATTCATGTAGGAAAAAACAAAAATTTGGTTATAGCAAATTGTGTGTGTGTGTGTGTGCGTGTGCGTGTGTTCCTGAGCAGATTCAGACCTCCAGCCCCAGACTGGCCAATCCCACCTTGTGTAAGTTCTACAAAGCATGAGATGATTCTGCATCCTTTCTTACACCCACTAAAGTCTTAGTTCTTAGTATTCTAATTATTCTAGTCATATAATCTAACTACATTGTAAAACTCAGTCATATACCCTAACTTAGATTTTACATCTTCCTGCAACAGACAGAGTCCTTTCTTGGCAGTGTTTATCTTTTGTTATATTTTCCCTCCTTTTCTCTTCCTAATTGGCCACCTAATTGGCCCCCTATTAACAGCACAAAAGGTGTGTGGATTGCTCTGGTACACAGCAGCCTTTTTGTTACCTGAAAAGTGCACAGAATCTCCCTCCTTCTCAGACCCCCCCCCCCAAAAGTCTCTCAGTTAGCTTTGGGTCACCTTACAAGACTTACTTTCCAGCCCCCCTTTCCTTCTCCTGCATTCAGGGCAAAGAACTATGGCAAACTCCTAGGATTTGGGAACCTTCATATCACAAAGCCTAAAAATGGCTTTTCTGTTCATAGCAGCTATATTGCTGCTGGCTCAACTCGCCTGGCGGGCAACTGCAGCTGAAAGACTACCCCCACCCCTACCCCCACCCTACTGTCATCCCTGCGATGCCCAGCTGCAACCTCCAGATTTCGTTTCTTCTTTGTGGGGTCCTTAGTGCCCTCTGGGCTTGCTTGTTCCTGGTTTCAGTTAAAGTGCACTCATTATGTTCTGCTTGCCTTTCTAACCTGGTCATTTGGATGATCTCAGGGAGCCCATCAGATTAGAGAGCTTTCAGAGAGGAAGAGGAAGGAAACTGAGCCGTTCCTAAAATACCCAAGCCCCCTTCTTTGCTGGATTTGTGCTTTTGAACCAAGGAGAAACAGGACTCCTTTTAAACAGCCACTTCTGTTTTCACTTTGGGAAGACCTCTTTGATCTCCCCTTCACTCCTGGTTCTTCTAGACTTTGAGGATGCAGATATTGATCATTCAACCCCAGGAAAGTGCTCTCCTTGTTTGTTGCAACTGGCGTTCCTGTGTAACAAATTTTCCGCTTCAGTAATCGCAGCGCTTTCTTGGATAGAGGAGATTTTTCAACATCATCTAATTTGGAAGTTTGAGTCATGCTTGACTATTATCTGCATGAGGCAGACAGGAAATGCTTTCAAACTTTTAATTTCTAATGCAAAAAAGTTACTACAGTTATAGTAACAAGATACTTGCCATTTTCCCCAACAGTACTAGTTGCTACTGGTAGTAAATATCTGAAGTTAATTCAAGCCAGTGGGGATTCCTTAAAAAGATTTTTGCAACCCAGAGCCCCATCATCTGAATATGCCTCTCCTTTCCCACTAGCTCTATAAGTGATCATCTGGCACAATTAAAATTGTTCATTGCTTACTTGGACAAGTTTAGAAGTGCATAAGAAATGGAAAATATATTTTGCCCAACAAAGCAACCCAGTCGGAATGGTGAAAAGGACCATTTTGAGTGAAATTTGAAAATTTTCAAGCATTTTATACTAGAGAACAATGAGAACTTGAAATAAGCTACTTGCCCTTGTATTTTTCATTTTAGGTCTCCAAAATTAGTTGATGCTGTAATTTTCATGCTACCAGCCACTTATCTATAGTATAAATTGGCTAAGGAAACTATTTTTTGTAATATTTAAGATGCTGTGTTTATAAGCAGAACAGTTTGGCATGGAGCCTGAATAAAAAGCAGAATGCACAAAATAAAAACAGAAATATCATTACATAAACTTTACTATGGCAAATAGAAAGACAACCCCACCCTCCGAGCTTATCTACCAGGCAGGCATCTTTTTCTTAAATCCAAAATGTTCTAAATCTTTGAACATATCTCAACTGATTCTTCTATACTCAACCTTCCTTCAATGAACTTAAGCAGGGGTGAAATCCAGCAGTTTCTGACAGGTTTTGGAGAACTGGTAATGGAAATTTTGAGTAGTTCGGAGAACTGGCAAATACCACCTCTGGCTGGTCCCAGAGTGGGGTGGAAATGGGGATTTTGCAGTATCCTTCCCCTGGAGTGGGGTGGGAATGGAGATTTTGCAGTATCCTTCCCCTGCCACGCCCACCAAGCCACATCCACAGAACCAATAGTAGAAAAATTTGTATTTCACCACTGAACTTAAGCCAATGGCAATAAAGATGGAGCTGTGCCTGGTTTTTAATTGGCTAACACATTCTCCAGGTCTCCATGGATGGTTGTTTTTAAAAAAGTGCAATCCAATTGTACAAATGATATGTGGGAGTTATTTTACCTTCGAGACCGTCTTCTGCCACCAATAGCCTCCCACAGGCCAGTTTGCTTCCACAGAGAGGGTCTCCTCAGGGTGCCATCGGCCAAGTCATGTCGGCTGGCGACACCCAGGGGGAGGGCCTTCTCTGTGGGAGCACCAGCCCTGTGGAATGAACTGCCCCTGGAAATTCGTAAGATTTCTGACCTCCGGGTATTTCGCTGCGCACTCAAGACCCTATTGTTCCGCCAGGCTGGGTTAGCAACATAATTTTTAATTGGATGTTTTAAATTTTTGGGGTTTTTAAATTAAGCCAAATTTATTTAATACTTTTAAATTATTTTAAATTGATGTTTATTCTGTTTTTAAATAGGCTGTACACCGCCCTGAGTCCTTCGGGAGAAGGGCGGTATAGAAATAAAATTATTATTATTATTATTATTATTATTATTATTATTATTATTATTATTATTATTATTATTATTATTATTATTATTTTGGGAGACAGGGTACAAGATGCAGCCAAGGAAGAGAACTGTCAGACAAAAGGCAGCTGAGCCCACAGCTGGATAGTGGCAGGCTGACAGGCTCAGAAGGGACCCTCTCTAGTTTCTTAAACTGTAAAAAAAAAAAAAAAAAAAAAAAAAAAAGCAGGGGGGAAGAGATGTACTGGTACTTTTAGATTTGCAAGATTATGCTAATGTAGCTTTACAATAAAGTAGCATTAGTTCATCTGATTATGTTTCTAATTGGATCTATCTTGTAAGGCTGATAGTTGTGGAACATTGGACCTAAACAACATGGAATGGCACATACTGCTTGTAAGGACTAGCCCCTCAGGAAAGCATGATCTTGAAACAAGTAGTTATCAAAAGGAACTTTTACTGAAAGTGATTGCAGAGAAATCAGGCAGAATCTGAAGTTCCCGCACAAAGCATTAAGCTATTCTTCCCCATTCAAAATCCCAACCCCCTTCACTAGTCCACGGGTCATCAATACAGTGCCACAAAGGTGTTTTGAGAACCCTGAGGCACTAACTTGATAGCAGTTCATCCCCAGGACGCAGCGACCTTAGTGGCAGTAGAACCGCCTGGGAGAAAGTCCTTTTTGTCTCTCTGAATCCCACACGGTTACAGCAAAAGCGAAAGCATGCAGAGAATGCAACCCCAATAGTCTCCTCCCCCTCCTCCATCGGAATGGCAGCATCCCTGACACTGCTTTTGCTTTGCTTTGCTTTGGGCCAAATAGCTTGGTATGTTCCAAATGTGGATTTTATCTAGACTTTGAACACTCAATAATGACTATTCTAAGTATGACATTTTGTGTTCAGAATATTTCAATTTTTTCTGTCAAATGTATTTTTACAAAATGTATTTGGAAAAACAAGAATTGTTCCAGGAAGAGAGGTCTTCTTATCAGTTGCCCCGAGAGCAAAGAACTTACGTCATTAATCCACTTTCCCCTCCTGTCCAAAGTTTTGACCCAGAATGTAAGAACTTCAGGTTTGTTGTTAAACTATTATGTCTCCAGGTTTTCAATAATTAAGGTTTCTTGCCAAGCCATCTTTATGTGGATAGACAGCTAATATTAAAGCATGAAATTAAAAGGACAAATATCTGTTGTGGAACTGAAGGAAGTCAAGAAACTTCAGTGGAGCAACTGAAGGGATGATTTTAATTTTGGTAAATTGATAGCAACAGCTATCAGTCATTTCTCCCCTCCCCTACTATGACAACCAATTGGCTGCTTCTTCAAACAAATGCAACTCTGTCTCCCCATCCCTCAGGTTTCCTGCAGCTGATGAGGTATCCCTGCCAGCCCCTTTCAAGGACTTGAGCACTTTCAATGAATTCTGGGCCAGGCCCCATCAGCTGGACTTCCCCATGGCTCCAGAGCAAGACCCCAAACCTCATGAAAGTTTGGCTGCCACTCTGCTCCTTCCACTCTGGCAGGACAACACCGGGATGACTGGACATGCCGAAGAGCCAGCTGGCAAACCCAAATCCCAGGGGCTAACCTGTGCGCCTTATGCTCCAGATCAAAGCTTCAGCCAGTGGGTGATTCCCCCACCCGCGAATACAGGGTTAGAAGCTATGCCGCCTTCTCTGCAGAAAGCTCAGGATCTATCACTGGAGGCAGGGCAGACTGGAGCCAATGCCCTCTGTTCCCTTATGCATGTTGGTGAGAAGGCACCTTTCCCAAGGGGTGCTGAATATGGGCAGGAGGCACCCCAAAGATGTCTTCTGCAAAGGTGACAAGGCCCACAAAGCCTAACAGGTCTCACCGGAGGATTATTGGGTAATCATTGGAGAGTTGAACACTGGAGCAAAACCCCCCGTCCTTTACACAAGACTCCATGTTTTGGGGGTGACTTGCCACTCACTTCAGGGCTGGAAGCAAAGGGCAACTGTTCTGTTGGGAATTGGGTGCCATTGGGTTCATTCTCTTCTCTGCTCTTGGCATCTGAAAAGACTCGAGTCTTTTTCTTGGCCACCTTTTTGGAACACAAGATCTGAGGTCTGCACGAAGTGTTGCTTTCCTTCATGCCCACAACTTACTGCCTGCAGGAAGCAACATTTCAAGGCCTCCCAGAATGCACTACACACTTGCCACATTCTGGAAGGGGGTAACTGTTTGTCAATCTATGAGGTGACTGTTCCACTGTTCTGGTCTGGCACACCTTTGTGTGTAACAAAAGAGTTCCTCTATTTGTTCTGTTCAATTATTCTCTGGTGATGGGAGCTCATAAAATACTGTTTAAAATGCTCCGCCTGCATTTCTGTGGTACTTTGGGATGAGTTCAGGACAAAAACTGATTCAATCCATATATAAATTACATTGCCTGGATTGCACCAAGGGACCTCTGCCTTAGAGCCCCCTGCCCATAAGGGAGAAGCAGCCAGTAGGGAGAGGTCTGCTGTTCAAGGCACTAAAACCCCCCTCGCTTTTTACCTTTTGCTCAGAGCTGGATGACAAGCTAGCCAAGGAAAGAAATGGGACAAGGATTCTGCAAACAGGATGCATGTTTTATTGAAAGTAATACAAATAGGGCACTGAACTCCTTTGCTCGATGTGGGACCAGTAGTGAACTATATTAAGAAAACAAAAAGGCACTAATTTTAACACATTTCACATGTTCTAAAAATATACTTAATACTGTTAATTTGTTGCATAAAATAAAAATCTTTGACAAACTCTCAAACGGGACGCAAAGTCCACAAATCTCAGGAGCCTGGTGAGCAAGAGCCTCAGTCCACCTCATTCGGCCCAAAGAAGTGGACTGGCAGCCTGCAGTGGTGTGTGAGAAAGACCTTGGGGCATGGGGAGGAGAGGCAGCCTAGGGAATAGAGGGCTGAGGGCTCAGGAGGGAATCTCCCTAATTTCTTGGGCTGTAAAGAGAAGATTGTAAGCTAGGTGTCAATAGACCAGACAGGAAACATGACCAAATAAGCTTATTCTATCTGGAGAAGCCGAGCTTTGCCAGGGAGTAGGGAAGTGGTTCAGGGTTAGAATCTCTTAGGATAAACCTTGGAGGTCTTCTAGTCCATCCACTCTATTAAGGTAGGAAGTCATAGCTTTAGTTTGGCAAGATTCTGCCATTAGAAGTAGACTAATAAAGGATTGGAATTAATAGGATTTCACTGTGTCATCTTTGGGTTTAGGCCTAATAACTTTATTGTAAAGCTACATTAATAGAATCTTGCTAGTCTGAAAGTACAAATATTCTATTGTCTCCTTTGCAGACTGATAAATTAGGGAGCCCTTCTGAACCTCTTGCTCTACCCACTGTGCAGCTGTGGGTTATCCTGTCCCTAGGCCGCATCTCACACACACTCACCCTAAGGCCTTTCCCACATACTGCCTATTTCAGCTAGGCATCCTCCAGCTCTTCCTGGAGAGACCAGAGAACCCCCCCTCCCCTCAACTGCCCAGAATTCAAATGATGCTTCACTGACTTAAAAGATGTGTGAACTTCAGGCTACCCTTTAGAATGGCAACCAACTGTCACATTCAGCTGGAGACACCAGAAAAGTTTATTACTGGCGGGGCAGCCAAACCAGTGTTCAAATATTCTCATTCTACAATATTTCATCTCCAATTCCACCCCCAGCAAAGTAAAATTACAACACATATGAAATATCAGAACAAATGCTTTTCACTCCTTAATAAGACAATCTGCAAGACCTTCCTTGATCTGAGTCCGGACTTTCTTGGTGAGGGACCATTCTTAGGACTTCCTTGCTAACCTGAGGCATCAATTGTTGCAATGAAGAAACGGAAGACCTTCCGCAGCCAATGGGCACAGTTTGCACACTCCTGCTCAATGAGCGAATTAAATTTCTGAGTCACCTGACAAGGATTCCACTTCAAGGAAGCACAGACTGAAAAAATCCTCAAAATTACGCAGAGCGTAGCTGGCTTCCAGAGGTGGCTCTCTGAATGCTTATGAATATTCCTAAGCAAACAGCAAGGACAGTTCACCCTTTGTGACATTCACAATCAGGAGCACATCCAGCTTCTCTAGGTAGGAAAGAACAAAACAGAGAAAAAAAAAACAGTAAAGTAGCCAACATCTGGATGCCATTGAAATGTACCATCAATTTAGTACGTTGCACCTGAACTGCCTTTACCAGCTCTGATCAAAGCTGTTCAAAGTCTACTCTTGATGGGTGTGAAGGCCACTGACTGCCGGCTTCTCTTGCTCAAGACTCAATTGCACAGTTGTCTATGAAACCTAAACCTCTGTTTACCAAGAAAGCAACTGAGGGTGGAGCTAACCAAAGAAAAGGGAAAGTGTTGGCTGTTCTACAGGTAGCCCAGCAGAATCACAACTAGCTCAATTCCAAGTGTCCTTGCTCACCCTGCAGCTCATCAAGGCAAAACGTTTATACATAGTTTGGGTACTGCCCTGAAGGATTGTTCATAGAATTAGGCCAGCTGTGCGGCAGAATTATTGTATGGCAGACGGACATTTAGTGCAGCTTAAATATTCCAAACACAAAGCTCAGTAGTACGACAGTCATTCAAACGTGCCCAGGCACTTAATAGAACAGCCACATTATGGTCCATTAGGAAGCATCCAGGCAAGTCTAATTCACAGTCCTTTCCCCAGATCAGCTACCTGCCCAGCACTGCTGGTGATCCGAAAGGTTTCTCTCTAGACTGAACTGTTCCAACTGTCTGTCCCCTTCAGCACCTGTCATCCTCTGATTAAGGCACATGAATACTAAGTTAGATGTGTCACTCCTGAGGTCCAACCGCTCAAGAGACCAGCACCAGTGAACTTTCAAAAACATCACTGAGGGAGTCAAGGTCTTCACATGCTATAACCAACATTCAAGTTTCTTCATTATCATATTTCATTGTGTTTAAACTTAGCGCAGAGAAATGATTTTACCATGACTTTGTACTCCTGCGCCTCCATGCAGAAAACATAGGACCAAGAGTATCTTTTGAGTTATTGTTGAATTCTCTGTAACTGATTATCAATGCTGTTGTTTTTGCTTTTTTTAAAAAAACAAGATTTTAAAGGGATAAATGTAGTTTCATCAAAGCTCGCATAAGTTTTTTCTAAAAAGTTGTATCATTTCAGATCTAAATAAATCTGAATCAAACAAGAGGTTTAGGCAACATATGGCAAATGAATCAATTATACATGGTTATAAAGATGACAATGAAGAAATGTAATTTTCAAGAGTTTGCTACAATTTATTCTAAATCAATGGCAAACTCAAAAAACCCTTCTTTGTAGCACAGAAGCATCAATAATTCCCTAAAGACATAATTGTTTAACATGATTATGTGCTCTCATCTTCCATGCCTCATAAAAATGCATTTTTATTATTGTTTGGAGTTAGACAAAATTGTTTAGAATTCTCTTTCTGAGTAAAATATCCATTTCGGCAAAGAAACTGGATGTCTCAATCCCTCCCCCTCTGCCTAGATAGCACCACAATCAGCTCACAGTCCAAAAACCTTCTAGGAGAAACTGCAAATGCCGGACTACCAGGTGCGTTCCCAAAAGAGACACGGTCGAGCTGTGAAATCACTGCAAGATGGAAACACGAATGACTGGCAATCCTTAGCTGCGCCATCAACAACCATCGCACTTCAAATGATGCTCAAGATAGCCAGAAAAAGGAAGCAGCATTGCAGACATGGGCCAGCAGATCACTCATTTTCATCGGGATTCTGAGGGTCAATTATTTTGACGTGTGTGAAGGGGAAGAGCCCTTTTCTTCCATGGACTTCTCCTTCCCACTGACCATTGATATTCATCCTTGTGATCTTCACAATGTCACCAACCTGCAAAAAAGAAAAAAAAAACAACAACAACTGCATATATACACAAAATGAAATTGGAAAGGTTCAAGTTATTTCTTCCTACAATAATTGCATTTCAAGAACATTCTCACATTCCTTCAAGTGATCTGCATACACCCCCCCCCCCACAAAAGACAATGCACCTCAGATCAGGACCTCAGCTAGTCTTCAGTGGTCATCGGCCTTTGGGAATCTCATCATCTGAGCTGCCTCTTGTCCTGGGGTCCCAGGCACCCCTACTTGAGGCAGGAGGTCAGTGGCCTAAAGCAGCAAGTAGAATGGGTTTCTCCACAAACCTTTTCTTCTGAAATCACCCAAACTGGCTGGCAGCCAATTCCATGGTCTGACTATGCAAACTGCTTCTGGGGACCCTAAATCTCTCTCTCTGGATTTCAATGGATGATCTCAAATTTTAACATCACATATGAGGGAAGAAAATATTTTCTCTTCCCATGTTGTTTATAAAGTTGCCATTTTTACCAAGTTTCCACTCTTCTCTTGACTAGAGAAGAGGTGCTATCAGGTGCCTGGTAGCACCTTTTGTGGTGCTCCTTTCTTTTCTCCTCTTGACTTCTGGCTGCCATAGACTAACCTAGCTCTACACCTGCAATGCCTTCCCAGGTCAGTCTCTGTAGGCCTTCATTCATGTACAAGTAACATTTGGATTTTTGATTTGGATTTAGTGTAAACAATGAAATCTTTTAATATAAATCATTAAATGTTTTAATAAGCAGAATAAAAAAATGAAAAGGCCTGGAAAATTGTTATTTGGGGAACTTAAAAAGATCGGACTGTTTTTCCATGTGCCTTTATTATTAAAAAAGAATTAGCAGGAAGTTGACCAACATGCTGTATCAATAATTGCTTTAACCTCAGGATTCCTCCTTCCAGTTCTGCGTATCGGCAGCCTTTGACTTACTACCATTTGCTTCACAAGCATTTAAAGTTTCAAAAGATGGCTTACAGCTGGACCTTGCACTGCGACTGCTTGTTGCAGCAGCCCTACAGTCACATGACCAAAATGCCTGCACTTAGCAACCAGCAGGTGCTTATAATGATTGTAGCATCACCCCAGAGGGTCGTGTGATTGATGTTCATGACGTTCCCAGTTGATTTCCAATAAACGAAGTCAATGGGGGAAGCCAGATTTGCTTAACGACCACAGTGATTTTCTTAACAATCATGGCAAAAAAAGTCATAAAATGGGGTGAAACATCCTTCTTAGCAACAGAAATTCTGGTCCCAATGATGGTTATAAGCCAAGGACTATCAGTAATTCTTTTAATCCATAAAACCTTGATGTCTTAATTATGTCCAAACTCTAACAACACAACCAAGATGATTCTGTGTCTTGCACATACAGTACTGAGTCGTATAAACAACCCAGTGATTTTGGCCCTTTGGGGATAAGAAGTTAATGCGCTTTCACAGCGAGTGGACTGCAATCAATCTTCATGACATATTCTGAGATATCAGATATACACAAAGGAGTATTTTTGCTGTACTAGATTGTAGGAAATTCATTTCATGTTATTTAAAACAATTCTCCACTAGTTTAGCAGGACAGGACATTCAACCCTCTTAAAAAGAGGGCTCCTGGCTTAGAAGCCTCATTTGGTTACTGCCTGCAAATGTATTATGCAGATTAATCATTAGAGTTAAAGAGGAAGCTTGTAAAGCAAATAAATCAGTCTTATTTTGATTATGTGAAAAATTTACAAGCCAATTTCTTAGAACTGAGTTAGTTCAAAGTGCATTTTATTAATTGATTAATTAATTAATTAATTAATTAATTAATTAATTAATTATATTTCTATACCGCCTTTCTCCCGTAGGACTCAAGGCGGTGTACAGTCAAGAAAAATATAGACACACAAACATCATAAAATTGCTAATTAAAATTATTACTTAGTTTGGTCAATTAAATAAAACCCAGAATTAGATAACATTTAAAAAATCATTCACATGTTCGTATGTTTAGCCCCGCCTGTCTTGAGGGCACGGCGGAAAGCACAGAGATCAGGGATATTCCGTATCTCCGGGGGCAGTTCATTCCAAAGGATTGGAGCCCCCACAGAGAAGGCCCTCCCCCTGGGAGTCGCCAGTTGACATAATTTGACTGACGGTACCCTGAGTAGTCCCTCCCTGTGAGAACGAACTGGTTGGTGGGAGGCTATTGGTGGCAAAAGACGGTCTCGTAGGTACCCAGGTCCTAAGCCATGGAGCGCTTTAAAGGTGATAACTAACACCTTGAATCACACCCGGAAGACCACCGGGAGCCAGTGCAGCTCACGTAGGAGAGGTGTTACATGGGCGTAACGAGCTGCGCCCATAATCACCTGCGCGGCTACGTTCTGGACCAGTTGGAGCCTCCGGGTGCTTTTCAAGGGGAGCCCCATGTAGAGAGCATTACAGTAGTCCATACGGGAGGTAACTAGAGCATGAGTGACCATGCGCAAGGCGTTCCAATCCAGAAAGGGACGCAACTGGAGGATCAGGCGAACCTGATAAAAGGCACTCCTGGCCACGGCCGTCAAATGATCTTCTAAAGATAACCGTGAATCCAGGAGGACACCCAAGTTGCGGGCCCTCTCTGTGGTGAGCAAGATCTCATCCCCTATTGTCAGTGATGGTACCAGCTGACTATACCGGGACGCCGGAAGCCACAGCCACTCGGTCTTGGAGGGGTTGAGTCTGAGCTTGTTTCTCCCCATCCAGATCCGCACGGCCTCCAGGCAACGGGACATCACAGCAAGGGCATCATTGGGGTGGTCTGGGGTGGAGATGTATAGCTGTGTGTCATCAGCATATCAGCATACCCCAAAACCACGGATGATTTCGCCTAGCGGTTTTATTTTATTGTGAGGCAGCTAGTTTAATGCCATTCCCCCAAAGAATTTCCCATGTAAAAAAAAAAACCTGAACTGTCCCACTGAGTACCTCCTTCCTGAGCAAAAGAATTAACATTGTCCGTGAAACTCAGGCTTTCCAAATGCATCCCATGGCATTAAGCGCAGGTAAACAAGGATCTCCTTCCTCACTAAAACGTCAATTAATTTAATTTAATTTAATTTAATTTAATTTAATTTAATTTAATTTCCAATTTATATACCACCCTTCTCCCTGAGGACTCAGGGCGGTGTACAGCCAAGATAAAAAACATAGAATACAAATATTAAAACATTTAAAAATATATATAAATTTTGGCCCGAAAGTTAAGAATCACAAACTAATTAAAAGAATTTAAAAAATTTTTCTAAGCCAACCCGGCTTGCTGAAAAAGATAGGTTTTCAGGGAACGACGGAAGGCATTGAGGTCATGGATTCTTCTTATCTCCGGGGGCAACTGATTCCAGAGGGTGGGAGCCCCCACAGAGAAGGCCCTCCCCCTGGGGGCCACCAGCCTACATTGTTTGGCTGATGGCACCCTGAGGAGGCCCTCTCTGTGGGAGCGCACGGGTCGATGGGAGGTTGTCGGTAGCAGCAGGCGGTCTCGGAGATAGCTAGGCCCTATTCCCTATGGGAATCAAATAATTTCTTTTATTTATAATTGATTTTCAACCCTTTCCTGGGCCCTCCACTGGCTAATTACTTTGGGTGGTATCCAGTGGATTAAAAAGACTACCACCAATAAAAGGTGTCTGTGCTTGAGAGGAAAAAATAAGTATATTTTTAAAATAAGTATATATAGTAGCCAGTTAGCAGCAACAGTCACGCAGCAGTTAGCAGGGCCATCCCAGCTCTGCCTGCTGGAAGATCTGGAGGACTGACAAGGAGGATCCGTTAGGTCTCCATCCCACCTTTCACTCCACAGACGCAACCTCCCTGGTCCACTCAAGCTGAGATCAAAGAGAAGCTAACTGGAGGGAGAAACTCTCGTGGTGGATGATGATGATGATGACGACGGATTGGTTCATTCCTTGCTAGCAGCTCTCCTGCCTTCAAGCCAACAAAACAAAGTCTCCTTCCATGAATCAATTCAAATGATATATATGCAAAAAATGACAACCTGAAAATGGGTCCACTTTTGGGAAAGCAAAGTCCTTCAGAAAGAGTTGCTTTTGAGTCATCCTGGTGACTGCCTGGGCATGGCCCTGCGGTTTTCTTAGCCAGATTTTGGAAGTGGTTTGCCATTGACTCTTTCCTAGGGCTGAGAGAGACTGACTGGCCCAAGGTCTCTCAGTTGGCTTTGTATAGAAAGTGGGACTAGTGCCTTCACCACTATACTAAAATGTCTTTCCACTAAAACAGTGGTTCTCAACCTGGGGGTCGCGACCCCTTTGGGGGTCGAACGGCCATTTCATAGGGGTCGCCAAAGTCCTCTCTCGCCCCCCCCCCACGCTTTCACTCACCCTCACCCTCTGTTGGATCGCCCGGTCGCCCTTCGCTTACCCCGCCCACTCCCAATCTATTGCTGCCTCCGGAGTCCCAGCTGATGGCTAGAGGGAAAAAAACTTTAAATTCTTGCCGCGGGGCTTCAAAGGGCCGCCCTATAGCCAGTGGTGGGATTCTGCTGGTTTGCCCCGCCCCTCCACACCACTATTTATTGCTAATAAATAGTGGTGGGCGAGCGAGCCAGCAATTTAACAAATGGTTCGGTGTTTTTTGTAATTTTATTGGCCCGCGGAGCTTCAGCATAGGCTAATTAGCCCTTGATTAGATCGGCTCCCGACTCTCAGCTGATTTGCTCTCAGCTGTTTTGCTCAGGGCTCTGCTGCTTGTTTGCAAAGAGTGCTGGAACAATTTTTTTTCCCCTAGCTATGCTGAAAAATGAAACTGAAAGTAAAGCAGGCTGTTGGCTTTGTTGTTGCTGCAACGTTGGAAAATTAGGCAGGCAGATTTCTTTTCTTTTTCCTCACCAAAAAAGGTAGGTGCAAACAATGGGAAATTTAGGGAAAAAGTGGAGAGTTCAAGATTTTAAAACACAAAAGAAAAAAAGCTCTATTTAACTAGGGAAATGTAATAATTGAGATACTATTAATTGTATATTGTGTTGAAAGCAGAAATGGTTAAGTTGTGGTTTGGAGGAATATATGGGGGAAATTATTTGGTTTATTATTATTGGTAAATATAATTAACTAATTTGTAAGAAATTGGATTGCATGGAAATAATTGGAATATTCATGTTCATATTGATTAATATACAAAAAAGGTAGTTATATAACTAATTGATTTATATTAAAATGTTGAATTTATATTAAACAACTGTAATATTACATAATTAACCAATGTGAGGATGGATATAAAAATAGATGACAATGGGAAGGGGTATAATATAGAATAGAAGGGAAAAATTGAATTTGATTAAGATTAGAGATGGTTTTACCTACGTAAACTAAGTTGTTCTACAGCCCTGGTTCTGTGAAATCTCATTCACAAGTTTGGTGCTGATGGTGGCTTGCATGAGGAACTCTTTCCAAAATTACAACTTAAAGAAAACAAAATAATCAGACTGACAAGGTGCAAATTCCATAATATTTCATGTGATGAAGCTACAGAATAGATGTTACGGGTTACACTGAATAAACTGGAGTGCCTGAAGGAGTCCAGTCTGTAATATATGACATCAGTAAAGATGAAGCAAACAAAAATATTAAGGAATGTTAAAAACACACAAACAAAAGAAGGTGAAAAGGCTATTGAATCTATCTGGAAAAAGGTGGAAAAGAAGAGACCACCGAGAGCTAGGAATTCTGAGCTCCTCCAGGAATAGCAGGCTGCTATTCCTGGAGGAGCGCAAGAGAAATCAGGAAAATAATCAAATGGGAAAGATTTCTTCTTCTTCTTGTGCCATATCCGTCATTGGACATTGGCGATCATGTTGGCAATCCAATTTTTGTCAACAGCCCTGCCTCCCGAGCCCCTCGCAGCACAGCCTGGAATGCCAGGCAGAATTTCAGGCACAGCTCACTTGCCCCTTTGGCACGCGAGGGAGGTGGCTGGCCCCTGGGTCTTCACAGCACATTCCTCCTCCCCAAGAGACAGCTGGCTTGGCAGAGAGAGACAGGCTGACACTGTACACCACCACCACCCCGCTTAGCCCAGCCTTGTTTTAAAAAAAAAAACAAAAAAAAAAACAGGCCATCAGTTAAAGTGGCCCTACCTGGCCTGGAAGTGCCCCCGAGGTCCATTCTGCCCCTTCCTCCTGCCCTGCCTGGGAATGCTCTCCCAAAGTCGTGTTTGCCTTTGTGCTCCAGCCAATACAGATGTCCTTGAGAGGCCTCACTGCCAGCCTTGTGCGTCATTGAAGGGTTGGGACAGTTTCTTTCCCAAAGAAAAAGAGATGGCAGTGATGTCCCCTTGGCTTGGGGACAGTTCCTCTTGCGTTGGAAAGAGCAGCTGCGGGGAGGCTGAACCCCATGGTGCTCTCCTGCAGCCAAAACTTCCACAGACCTTTGTCAAAATCTTGCATCAGGAGGAAGCAAAAAGTGTTTGTCACTGCTTATTACAGTCATATTTGTGAACGGTTGCTATCCAAGGCAATTGCTAAATGAGACGTGGCTGTTACATGTAATAACCGCAACTCATGGTTATAGACACACATGCACACTGATCATATTGGAGTTGAATGCCATTTAGGTGTTACCTGCAGCTGCAAAAGGATTTAAGTTGAATCCACATTAATCAAGCTGAATCCTAAAAATCAAGATGCACCATCAGGGGGATGGTGGGGATCTGCCCCTTTTCAATTCTAGACATCCCAGAAACAGGTTAGTAAATATATTATTTATACAGCTTGCTTTCACAAGATCCTTTGGGGAAAAAGAACCTTTGACCCATGTATCTATCCAGCCTTTGTAAGTCTGCTGTCTGGTCTTTTGTTTTTGCTCTGTCTGCTGGCATAAATGGAATTGCATGTCCAAATGGACTGCTTGATTGTATAATTTTAAAGAGGAATTCTCCCATTTTCTGTGACTAAAGAAAATCTCCTCTCAACATTCAACCTCTTAGCATTAAAAAACAAAAAGTTTCCATTTCCTGCCATATTATAACACTTTTGCTATACTGCATTTTAGTCTCATGATACATTAGAATTTTATCTAATTACAACAAACATTGTTTTTAAGAATTTAATTCAAAGCCTGATAAAATAGATTCATCCTCTCCTGCATATGTGCGGATTTTACTCAACATATAAACATTATCAGATTATCAGTCTCAGATGACCTCTTTTGCCCAACTTGCATTTCTTTTGACTATGCAAAACATGATCTGTGGATCCCCCCCCCTTTAATGTGGTGGTAGTTTTCTTACATAAACTTAATTAGGAAGGCATTAGGAAGGTTGAGACCCACTGACCTAAGCAAAGGAATGCAAAATATCCTTGAAGCTGAGCAAAATGTCACAGACACATCTGGGCAGGAAGCAGGAAGTGGTTTGCCACTGCTGTCATCTGAGATTTTTCGTCAATCTCCTGCTCAGCAGTTTACGGCCTTAGGGTTTCTTTGTGGGGGAGGGGGTTCCTATCTCATTAAATTAGTACCAAGTCAGGCCATGTTTAGCTTCTCATGACAAACCAAACAAACACCCAAAATCTCCACCTGCAAGCCAGTGACTAAATATCTCTTCGGAAACATCCCCAGGCGAACCCAAAATAAGCCAAGGAAAATTCATGAGGCAGAGCTGAAGGGTCCTCTGTTGTCAGGAATTGCTTCATGGGGCAACAGTGTACACCCAGAGTCCTGATTTGGCTGCCACTTATCCCATGTGCTCCCACCCTTTCGATCTCCCTTTCTCTTTCTCCATTTACTGCATTCAATTTCCTTTAATACACAGTCCATCGTCTATTAAATGCCAGCTCATCAGTCCTATCAATCTTTCAGGCTTCCAGATGCTACCAAAACACAGGAAGAGCCTGGTGGGATCAGGCCCTGATCTAGTCCACCACTCCACCTCACACAACTATCAATTGTGCATCTTTGGGAAGCTGCTCAGCCTGACCTGCGGGATGAAAGAGCCCTTTTCCTGCGGCTTCCTAGCAACTGGTATCATGAGCAGCACTAAATGAGCAGAGGGCAGCCTGGATGCTGGGCAGCACTCAGGAGCCACCCGGAGAGGCTAGGAAATGCTCCTCTGCTCTGTAGCTGGTACATTGTGAAGATGCTGAATTCCAACTGTTGGCAATATGACAATGTAGAAGCAGACAGGGATGTCACTTGAAAAGATATAGCTAGGCGCTAAAAGAGCAATTCAAGTATGAATAGTACCACCTACCTTGTCAATTATAAAGGGAAAAACACCAGTTTTGACCTTTTAATTTTTTAAAACTAAATTTGAATATCAAAGCACCCATAACTAGGCACCATCTCTTGCAGGTTCCAAAATATCATTTGGAAAATAATGTTTCATTATCCAACTCCTTTCTCCGTAAAACACTTCAAAATTCAATTGCCCACTTCTAAGGCAATTAAATCAGGGACACAGTTAATTGTTTGGAGGGTTTCAATATGCCATATGATAAAGGATTAAGTTCTACCGCAAGGGACTTGGTTGACATTTGGGATGCCCCTTTTCCCAAGCATTAGAGAAGGAATGGGAACAGGAAGCCACTTGAGAGGTAAACTGCTATCATTACTACCTGTTTATATGAAAAGTAGTCATTGCAAGTTGGACAGCTATATATATATTGATTAAATAGATGGTTTTTCCTGCTGAATGTTGGCAATAAAATCTCAGGATACTGGGGTGCTGCATACTGCTTGCAATTCTTTACTCCCTCATAAAAAGTAAGGACATTCTGAAGAAATCTTTAAATCTCTTGAAACATAAGAGAAGAAAACGTTGGCTAAGGTGCAGATAGCAAAGGCCAAATTCTACCTATATCAATCAACTGAAAACAACATAGTTTAATAATACCTTGGATAAGGAAGAAGAAAGGGAAACAAAAGCAAAAGTACTTTGACATTTTTGAAGTGGACCACAAAGAAAAGCATTTTCTATAATTGCTCAATCAAGAGGAAATGTTTAAAGCTCTTTTGGCAGAATTCAAAATATTGGCATTTGTTCAATCAAAAATTAAAGAGGCCATGGCAACAGTAATCAGGTATAAGAAAAAGGGAGGATAAGCATATGATAAAAACAACTGGGTAACATGACCAAAGAGTTACAGAAAGAGGGTAAGTGCCTGGGGCTTTTACTGTATTTTTCAAGAAGAAATAGAAAGGATTAAGAAATACAACTGTGAAAGCAAGCTTAGGCTATAAGCCTATATCTTATAGGTAAGCCCTGCCACAGTGGGAGTTCACTTCAGACCAAATTTGCTCAAAACCAAATTGTTAAGAATATAATGAGAAAATAAGGCTGAACAAAATAGTACACACAATACAATAAGATAACTGGATATTTACACTGAGAACAGTCTGAGAAAATTAACCAATAAAAAGAAAGTATATTCTGCAGCTGTGGAATGGGGAAAGAAGAGTAGTGTCAAAGGCTTGTTTATTACAAGCCCTAGAAACATAACTATAAGGCACTTTCAAAATTGTGAAAAAATGAAATATTTTTTTTGTTCTGAATAAATGACCTTAATGCTTTTATTGAATTTAACATCTGGAGAAATTTGCTCCATCCTGAGTAAGACAGTCAATATGGGCCTAGGACTTTACAACCCAGGTTCAGCAGAAGGAATGAACAAGGAGTACTTATACAAGGCTACTTTGCTTAAATATTTAGAAAGTGAACAGTCATCCTTTCATAACATTCAAGGAATTTTAATATTCTGCAGTAGAGAAGCAGATTCACTAACGGCTGAAAGGCCTCCATGGATTGCAAAACCTGAAAATGTCAGCTGCATCCCCCACACCAAGCCTAATCACTAAGCCTGATCACAAAGAGGCAGAGTTTTACCAGAGGCTCCACATTTAAGAGTGACCGTGGGAGGTGGGATCAGAACATCCAATTATTTACTAGTCCATGAAAACCAGAGAGCAGAGAGAACAACCTGTTTGAGATAGGCCCTTCCAACCGGATGAGGAAACTGATCTAAGCTGCATGGAACCTGCTCCAGCTGAATGGCTTACCTCTAATGCCAAGGCAGTCTTGTCATAAGCACAAGGAACCCTCTTTTGAATGGCTTTGGCATAGACTGGTCCATTCTGGGTCGAAGGCAAGGGGTTGATGACAGCTCCAGGAGTATGGGTGGCACTGGGAAGAGGACTCGAGGTCTGAGGCTGAGCATAGGCATGAGCGGGCTCGGGAATCCCATAGCTATTGGAATTCCTGCCCCCATGCTTCCCATGAGGAGATGATCTCACAAGCTTCTCAACATAAGGAACAGGGATCATCCCAATGCGCCCGTCTTTGTTTCTGGCACTCCACCACTGGTCTTCGGGTTTTTCTACGATGACGAGTATCTCCCCCTTTTTAAATGGTAGATCCTCCGCATCGTTACCAGTAAAGTCATAAAGAGTCCGAACATATTCCACATTCTCCTCTGCAGCTGATGCACCAGAGCCAGTACCAGAACCCATCAGCGGATACCTGAAGGCGACATGGGAATTACTCAATCTCTTATGAAACAATGACATCCTCATAACATTATCTTTTGTTGTTTAGTCACCCGATTGCTCAACTATTCTAAAGTGCTTACATGGGGTTGCCCTTGAAGACACTTGAAAGCTTCGTGTAGTCTAGCATCTAGTGATGCAATAATAGACAAACCTTCGTATGCACACATTACGCCGGCCACCTGTGCTGATTGTCACTAATAAAGCCCTACACAACAATGCTGGTTTCTACTCGGCTAATGTGAACCAACAAGGTTGATGCCATTAAACAACAGTGTCACCTTTTGGGGCTTAGGGCATGCCTTCTGTTTTAGTGCCCACCACCTGGAATGAAATTCCACCTCACCCTGATAGCATTCTGGAGGGCTCTTCTCCCTGGCTGTCATGGGTGACTAGCTTGGAAGCCCAGCCTGCAACTAGGCAATTGCAGTCAGACAACTGTAACGGGAGAGGGGAGGGAAAGCACTGGAACGTAAGGGAGATTTGGGAGGGAAATCTGGAATGCAAGCGTGCCAACTAGAACCCTGAGAGAGACCGAACACCTCAAGGTCGCCAGCTGGGGATGTCCGAGGTAGACAGACCAGTCCCAAAACAAAGGGAGTTCAAACGATTGGTGGACAATGGGAGGAAGTTTTCCTATGCTGCCTTGGAGCGAAATCATCAGAATTGGCTTTTTTACTTCTGCACCCATAGGGAATCTTCAGTAGTTTTATACTCTTGGGTACAAAAACGTCCCCGGAGTTTCTTCTGCTGTCTGACCCAGTGGCCCTGGGAAGGGCGGCCGGAGCTCCTGGTGAGTTTTGTTGACATGGGGATTTTATGTGGTTGGCCAGATCTGCCCTCTTGATCTTTATTTGGTCTTTACATTATTGGTGTTTCTTTCACTTTGTCTCTTTGAACTGAAGGGCCTTTTATTCTCTTTGTGGGCTGCCCAGAGTCCTTCTCCATCAAAGGCGTTCAGTTAAAGACGGGCCCGTCTCGGGGAGCCCCGGGGGCCTTCGGGCCTAAATGGGGGCGGGGGGGGCGATGGGGGCTCTGGGTTTGCCCGACGCCCATTTCCCTGAAAAGCTGCTCACGCGAGGAGCCTTTTTAAATCAACCCGCTGAAAGGCGAAGCGATGAAGGGCGGCCTGCCCCCCTCCCCTTCGGCGACCCCGCGGGCGGAGGGCCGGGCTGACCTGGGCGCGGGCTCCAGCAGGGTGGTGGTGTCCAGGTAGTGGACCTTGTAGAAGTCCAGCAGGGCCGGCAGGTGCTCGAACTCCTGGTCGCCGATCTTGAAGCGCCGCCCGGGCAGCGAGTTGATGATGTAGTGCGAGACGCGCGCGTTCTCCGACACCGACAGCACGTAGTCGCCGGGGCAGGTGGACGAGTCGCGCACCAGGAAGGTCCCGTGCCGCTGGCCCTGAAGCCGGCCCTGCGCCTCCGCCCGCGACAGCGGGCCCGCGTACCACGACGCCCGGTCCGACGAGTCGAAGCGGCGCCCCGACGAGGACGCGGAGGCGGGCGGCGGCGGGGGCGGCGACGACATCATGGCGGGCGGGGCTCTCGCGCCGCTGCTCCGGCCTTGCCGCCGCGCCCGCCGGAGCCTGCGCCAAAATGGCGCCGCAGCGGAGCGGGAGGAGGAGGAGGAGGCGGCGGCGGCGGCGCGCGACACGTTCTCTGCGCAGGCGCACCCAGCCTCTTCCTCGGGGGCTGGCGGGACTTCCGCCCGGAGAGGGGGGGCGGGGCTTGCGCGCGGAGTCCGGAGGGGGCGGGCCCTCTTCCCGCTCGTCGTCCTCCGGTCCCGCGAGCGGCTGTCCGGGCGGGGGAGGCCTCGGGAGCGAGTGCGGCGCTCGGGGGCTCCTCTGCTTTGGGCCAGCGAGGCCGAGGCCGTTTCCCTGTTGCCCGGGTGGCTTGATTGTCCGGCGCCGGAGGAGAACAATCCAAGCAAGCACGGCAGGCTCGCAAAAGAGCGTCGGGACCGCATTTGGAATCGTCAACCAGCAACGGCGTTTATTAAGAGGAAGAGCAGCAACCGAGGTTGGAAGTTTTCCAAGGAAGGGAAGGGAAAGGAAGGCGGGTGGCCCGAGGGCTGAGCTGTTACGTTTCTGGAACCCCCCGAGCAGATTCCGATGGAGAAACGATTGAAAGCAAGGAGTAATCCTTTGCAGACACGCGGCTTTCACTGAGAGGCAAAGGAAACGTCCGAGAAGGTGGACCGAAAGCGGCATCCTCCTGCCATGTCTCTTCCAAGGGGCCAGAATCGACTTTTTAGGATCTTTTGTCTCTGGCTGCCCTAAGCCCGGCAGCTTCGTCCCCTGCTTAGTCCAGAGGAAAGGCTGCTTTGGTACACTGGAAACCTGATGCAATTTTTTTAAAAATAAAATAAATATGGAAAAAAACCAGGCTGGTGTTTTTCTTCCCGTGTGTATGAAATGCAGTGACTATCGTGAGTGGTTCACGGATAATGGACACGTGGAGTCATGGTTGTGTGCAACAAAGCCAAAATATGATGCCAATCTTTAACGCGGATTCTGTGATCAATTAAGCAGCACTGTAAGCTTTTAATACCTAGATAATTTGATGCATCTGTTTTACTGTTAAACTTCTGAGGTTTTGTCAGCTTTTAGTCAGCAAATAATTTGAAGACTGGCTGATTGGCCAAGACATATACTGTATTTTTTCTGGAGGTTTTCCACTGGCCAAGCAATGAGCTATACATTTATGGAGATACCCTCAGTCATCCAGGTTGTGGTTGTCTCAAAAGTGCTTTTGCAAAAGGCAACTGGACGATGTTTCGCTTCTCATCAAAGAACCTTCATCTGTTTAATGAACTGTACCTTAAAATGTTTCTTGCGATGGCTGTTGCCCTGCTCAATTACTACTAAATGGCATCAGGCTTCCTCCAGGTTGGTGGAGCTCTGATGGCAGCCCAAATAAGAAAAGCTGACCCCCAAATAATATCTAATTATCATTCATGCTCTCAAATTCCTCCCAATCTAATATTCTCAGGACCTCAGCAGACACACCTGAGTAATCCTGGACTCTCTTGCGCTGTCCGTCAGACACACCCATTTCGCCCTCTGTGAGAATCACCCTTGGCAAAGTAAGGATGCAGGCTGCCATCCCGGAAATGTCATCTTCCAACTGGGGACCCTCTTCCCAGCAGTCTCTCTCGGCATCGTAGATGTGGACATAGTCCATGCAGATCCCACGGTTATGAGATCTCCCTCCCAAGACGTAAATCCTGTGGCCCAGGACAGCAATGCCAGGCTCACCGTGACCAGCATGAAGAGGACGGACAGTTGTCCATTGAGAACTGCTTGGGGTATAACAAGCAACCTGGTAGAAAACAACATTAAGAGTGGTCATTTTAGGAAGAGCATTTGGGAACGGCTCTCTGAGCTTGAGAATAAGCACTCTTGGGGTCAGGGTTACTGGAAACACCCCACAAAGTTGCCATACCAGTTCTGAAAGCCAGCAACTTGCTTTACTGTGGACTACAGAAAAGTGTAAACACAGCTTTCATTGGGCACCACTCTGGTCTTTGGACTGGCACTGGAGGTTTTGGCACCAGATAACCAATTTCCATACACTGGGCTTGGCCTGTGCGGTGACTGTAGGCTACTCCCAAATGTTTGACCCAACAGACGCAGATGATCATGTTTGCTCTGGAGCAGTTGGGGGGGGGGAGAGTGTCTTGTGCCTGACTGCCTAACTCCCAATTTGTGTGTGGGGGGGGGGGGGTCCCCATCCTTTTCTCCCTTCATAGATTTTCCTCCCTTGTAGAGGGGGAAGACTGTTTCTCAAACTTGACTGCTTGAAGACTGGCTGGGGAATTCTGGGAATTGAATTCTACCTATCTTCAAGGGACCAAAGTTGAGAAACATTGGCTTAAATTATCTTAAGCAGCTCTAAGTGCTGCCCTAAAAAGTGCTCATCACAGGTTAACAAGTTCATCTTGGCAGCCTTCAGTCAACTTGCCCTGCTCTTTGAAATTGGCACAACCCTAATCAGTTTCTCTCAAAGGCTTTCTTTTGGCTCCTAAGTTGGGGCTAAGGCATTCCTTTTAATGCCTTGTTCTCCATTGTGTGCTTGCTTATTCTCTTGTAATTTCTTCCTTTCCAATGATTGTGAATACAAACATTGATTTCCCCTTGCTAATTATCCCAGAACAGAGGTGAGGATTCCAAAGAGTGGGGAGTGGGGGCTATAAGACGGACCTGTTTTTCCAAGCTTCCTCCCGAGTCTCGCTTCTGGAATGAATTTTTCTCGTTGGGGCTCAACTGGCTGATTGGGGTCATGTGGTAAGTATTTATGGGCAAATTTTAATAAACCTTTAGAAACATTTATTAAAGTCCTGACCAGGCCACCCCAGGCACCTGATGGATCTGGAGGACTCCTAGGGACAAATGCACATCCCTTGTGCCCACCTGATCTCTCAGCTGCTTTTAATAACATTAACCATCAATCAGAATAGAGCTGGAAGGGACTTTGGAGGTCTTCTAGTCCAACCTTCTGCCCAAGCAGGAGGCCCTACACCATTTCAGACAAGTGGCTGTCCAGTCTCTTCTTAAAAACCTTCAGTGATAAAGTACCCACAACTTCTAAAGGCCAGCTGTTCCACTGGTTAATTGTTCTCACTATCACTATTAAGTTTCTCCTTACTTGCTTAATATGGCTCCCAATTGCCTAATAGGGCTGGGATTTGGGATCATGGGCCTACAATGTCTCCATTCCTATTTCAACTGCAAATTTGGCACGGAAGGAAAATCCATGGAGTTCACTCCCCCTCCCCCATTTAGTTGTAGGTGCTGTCCTGTCCTGGGATTTCGCTCAAGTCTGGATGGGAAAAAACAGGTTTGAAGCTGAGCCTAGCAAGGAGTTCTCTGCTAGCTTCATTTTTGTGTCTTTTATACCTGAAGCCAGAGCATGTGTTCTTCAGGCATGGCATCTTTACTTAGGAAGGTTCCCTGTGGAAACAAGGCTGATCTTCCAGAATTTCTTAAAGGGCATTTGGGGAATGACTGGGTGCCATGGGGACTCGATGAAAATTTATTGGCATTATATTTGGTTAATGCCCTGTTTTCTCCAAAATAAGACATCCCCTGATAATAAGCCCAATCGGGCTTTTGAGCGCATGGCAATAAGGCCAAGCACTTATTTCAGGGTTCAAAAACATATAAGACAGGGTCTTATTTTCGGGGAAACACAGTAGTTTCAAGTAATGTATGCAAGTGTTTTGTATTTTGGGGGTGCTTGATGTTTCTATTTGATTGTTAGATTTTTGGTCTAAATATCAGCAGTGTGCAATAAAAATGCCATTAGTCAAGCCAAAGGCTGCCTCACCTCGTGAACATCTCTTCTGTAGCCGGAGTCATTGTTACTGCCTCCAATCACATAGAGCCTTCCCATCAGCGCAGCCATCCCGTGCCAGGCTCTCCTGATGGGACTGTCGCTTAAGATGTCCCAGCGATTGGTGGTCGGATCGTAGCACTGCAGCTCTTTTAGGTACTCTTCTCCTCGCCTCCCGCAAGTGATGTAGATCTTGCCTTCCAGTTCTGCTCCTGCATGGGCATAGACCTATATCAATGGGACAGAAAGCAAGAAGTAGCAGAGAGGGAGACTACACTACACTCTTGGTTTTCTCTCCCCCACCATGCCCTCAATGGACCTTTAGGTACTCTTGGAAAACACAGGAGGAGGGTAGCCAGGTTAGCCTTGGTAACAAAAAAATCAGGAGTCTGGTAGCGCCTTTTCTGATTAACATATTTTATTAAAAGGCATAAGCTCAGAAGGTCCCAATCAATACACTGGGTTTTTAGCACATCACAATTGTCAATTGTAACCTGCATCTGCATAGCCTACCCCCTTCTGCACCCAATTTACATCCTACAGTAGTTTAGTAGTCTAGCCATTCTATGCATTGAAGTAAGATGCAGCTCACATACTGCCAGGGTTCTCTGCAGCTGAAGTCTGATCACCTTCTCAACAATCTTCAAAGAGGGCAACATCACAGCCTCAGATCCCACAATCCAGGGCATGTTTATAACCCAGGAGAGACCAAGATCTAACAAGCATGTGACCAAATTGGTAGTTCATAAACTCTATTTCTTCAAGAGTCACTGGCTCATCCCAGATTGTGCCACAAGACTGAGCTCCAGGAACCAGACTTGCCCAGTTAGAGTCCAACTCCAAGATACTTGGAATATTCCTCAAAGCGAAGGGGTCATATGCCCCAAGGCCCCAACCATTCACCCGTTCCAGGCAGTGCCTAAGGCCTCAGCTAAGCCACCCACCAAGCTTCCTCTGGAAATCCATAGGATCCATTATTCATTTGGAGTGGGTTGATCAAATAGCCTTAACTCCCTGCAGGGGGAAGAGGGATACCAGTGAGTTCAAAAGCAATCAGAGACTGATCTCTCGCGGCATGACTGGTATTCATATCTCCCATTACCTGATCATATTGCAACTGCCTCAGACATACACCAGATCAACTGTGTGGCTTTTGACAGGTAGTGGGCTACTGATGACTTGTGATAGATCCGTGGTTGCCATGGAGACCATGAACATCTGAGCTATCCTGAAATCAACAAGGCTGGGGGACCAAATCACGAATGAGGGCGACTTTATTACAAATATTTGCTTTGTGAGTATTTTGATTTTGATGTTGTAGGTCACGGGCAGAGGTGAAATGCTCCCGGTTCGGACTGGATCATCCGATCCGGTAGCGATGGAGGCAGATGGTTCGGAGAACCGGTAGCAAAAATCCCTGGCCCCCCCATTGCCCAGCTGAGTCGCGCAATCATCAGAGGCTTTTTTTTATTTTTAAACATATTTTTTCTACAACCTCTTTGGCCAAAAAAATGCTTTAAAAATGTAAAAAAAAAAAAAGCCTCTGATGATCACGTGGCTCAGCTGCGATCATCAGAGGCTTTTTAAAGCATTTTTTCTACAACCCCTTCAGCCGAAGACATTGTAGAAAAAATGGTTTTAAAAGTAAAAAAAAAAAGTTGCCCACGCCCACTCAGTCATATTACCCCCCCACACACACCAAGCCACGCCCACAGAATCATTAGTAACAGATTTTACATTTCACCACTGGTCAGGGGTGTCAAACTGGCGGCCTGTAGGCTGGATGCGTCATACGCAGGCCATGCCCACCCCAGCTCTGCAAAGGGGAAATACGTGATACATCATGTGATGGCAACGTGGCGCCGCAAGTTTGACACCCGTGTTGTAGATTGCTGGGAGTCTTTCTGAAGGGCAGCAGCGCACATACACACAAACCCATGAATGAATGAATGAATGAATATGAATGAATCAATAGTGCTAAGTAATCAGTAATTGGAGATGGGTTAGGGTTGGGAATGGGGCTAGTGCCCCCATCCTTGCTCTCCTTGACCTCTCAGTCAACACTATTAAGCATAGTATCCTTTGGGGTGGCTGCAAAGAATGGGGCTGGGCAGGGGAGTCTTGCATTGGTTTGTCTCCAAGGTTGGTCCCAGTCGGTGTTGCTAGGGAGTGAGAGGTCCAGCATACCGCTGCTTGCAGGCCTTGGTACTCTCCACTCCTTTTTAACATCTACATGAAGTCTTGGGGTGAGATTGTTCTCCACTATGGGACGAGGTACCATTGGTACCCTGATGAGACTCAATATTGACCTTACTATCCTGGATAATCCAAATGATTGTTGCCCTCTCACAGTGCCTGGAGGCCATGAGGGTCTGGATGGGAGGGACAACAAATTTCAGCTGAATCCTGGTAAGACCAAGTGGCTTTGGGCATGTGATGCTTCCAGGGCTCCAGGATTTTAATATCTTTAGTTCTGGATGGGGCTGCACTACCCCAGACAGACACAGTGTGCAGTCTGCGGATTCTCCTGGACTCGTGATTCCTGCTCAATGAGCAGATGGCAGTTGTGGCAAGAAGAACCTTTGCACAATTTCACATTGTGCGCTAGTTGTGCCCGTTCCTGGATAGGGAGTCCCTGTGCTCAATTGCTCAAGCCTGGCTCTCTCACGCTTGGACTACTGCAACATGCTTACATGGGGCTGCTCTTGAAGGGTATCTGAAAACTTCGGCTGGTGCAGAAAGCAGCTGCGCAGGCTGGCTCGGGCCTTGGTGCCTCTAGGGTGGCTCTTGTCTGCGAGCAAAGTAGGTGCCAGTTTGCTTCCAAGTCTAATTCAAAGTATTGGTTATGGCCCTTAAACCCTTTCATGGCAAAGGTCCAGGCTATTAGAAGAACCAGCTCAGCCTGCCACACCTGTGCCAGCAGAGGGCATGTGGCAGATTCCATCAGCCAAGGAATTTCACTGGTGGAATATAGAAGAGCCGATTCTGGAACATCATGCCCACTGAGGCGAGATCTGCACTCACCGTTTTTGGTCTTCCAAAAGGGTGTGGAGACATGGCTGTGCAGCTAGACTGGAGCCCCAGTGGGCATGTGGCACTTTTGAAGGTGGCTAATGGAGTAAAGAACAATCCAACTCCCTATGCACATGTTCATTTTATTGGCAGGAAGAAAAGTTGGTTAAATGGTCTCCAATTAAAAAGTTGTGTTTATAAAGTTGCAAAGTTTAAGTACCCCTGTGTTAAGTATTCAGAGAGATGAAATTTACAACCAAGTTTGGTATGAAGTCTTACAAAAGTGACGTCTCATTCTTACTCCTATTGCTATAAAACGACAGCCTCTATCTGGAGACCAAGAATTCAACAATGGCTACTGAGCCTCTTGCAACCAGAGTAACTGTTGACTAGGATGCTACTGCCTTGCTTTGTTCTCAGAACCAAGTGACAACTGAAATGGACCTGCTAGCCCAGTCCAATGGCCCTTAGTCCAAGAAAGCGACCGCCTGCCCATACTGAACTATCGACTTCTTGCTTGACATAAAGTGTGGGAAACTGCCTGACTCCCTCATTTGATGTGACCTATGTATCTCCTGGAAACATGATGATGGGAGTTAACTGACTAGTTCAAAGAGGGGCTATCTTTGAAAGGATGTACAGGACAAGCTCATTTGTCAAAGCACCCCTGAAACTCTGAAAGCATTAATCTAGATCTGCTTGGATAGCCATGGAAATTCAAAAGACCTGCAACACAGTAGGGACTTCTCCTTCACTCCTTTCTCCCTCCCTTCCATTCCAGCAGGGATTTCAGAAGTTGAATTTACACAGATATCTCCACAAAAAAGTTGTGCTAGTGCATATAAAACCTATGTCTACCTTGCAGAGAACCCTTTGAGCAAGAGTGTCCTGCTAATACTTCCAAAGCACCAACAATGTTGTGGGAAGGGTGGCATTTTGCAAATAGCTGCCCTAAACCAGCTGCTTTAAATCTAACTAATAATTCATGTTATGAACTGCCAACTACTTCCACATTGTGCGTTTACTTGCTTCCAGGAATTTACTGGAAATCTTTCCCGCCAATAAAGTCTTAAGGCTTGCTGCAGGACTGGTGGGGAAACATGCAGGGACCACAGGTGAGACCCCTTCTTGCGTCTCCTGGGTTCACCCTTCCCCAGTCCAGTTCAGAAGTTCTGAGACCAGGATAGCTGGGGGGTTGAGAGATCTGAAGGCTGCTTCTATCAGCAAGCAAGACCTCTGCCTGTGAAACCAGCCAGTTGGCCATAAATATAGAAGAGGGGAGGGCCATTTCTCCTGCACTTCTGCAATTATCATTGTAAGAGAAGTGGCTGCCACCAGTAGCCTGGCTTATCCACAAAGAGGCCCACTTCCTTTCCACTTCACAGGAAATTTATCAAGAAGAAACTGAGTAAGTCTCTGCCCTAAGACATTTCAGAGGTAAATCACTTTTTTCTAATAGAAATGCAGTTGCTGAAATTCCTATATCTTTTTTTGTTCAATAAATCTTATCACGTTAGGCTCTTTGAGAAGTTACCAAAAGATTAAATTCTCAGTAGCTGCTATCTGATGTGAAACACCTCACAACTATTCCAGAGGATTAGAAAAACTTACTTTTTCCAGTGTTAAGCAATTCACTGCTTCCACTAACCTGCACCAAAGCCTCCTCCTACAGCAATGGTTTTGTCTGGCTTTCTACCACATTTCCTCTTGCCCCAGAGCAGTCCAAGACGCCAGAGGCTGCTGTTATGGGACCATTCTCTGTAATGGCACAGATTCTGTGGCCTTTCTTGCTTAACAACCACTCATTCACCAATTGTCCGCGCTTAGCCCAGTGCTGAATGAGAGGTGCTAATGACTAGTCCTCACTTCTGTGCCCTGGGATCCCCATTTGCAACCTTTTTTGCTAGAGCCCAGCCGGCAAAGTCAATGGGGAAGCTGGCTGGAGGCTGCACATGGCAACTAGGTGGCATTCTTGCTTACCAGCCCAGGCTGCTTTGCTTATCATTAGCTTACTGGAAGAGCCAGACTCTCCTTCACAATGACATCAAACTTTACAATCATTATCACTTAGCGAGGGAAATTCTGGTCCCAATTGCCATTAAGTGAGGACTACCTATAACCTGGCCCCATACCTTACTGTGCTACCAGGCAAAAGCCTGCTTTTTCCTAATTGGCAGGTGATTTAACTCTGTTCTTGGTCCATGTTAACTGCTTCATATCCCTTCAGTGTGTTTCATTGCACTTGGGAGCCGGCAAAGGATCAAAACCCTCCACAAAGAGCACAGAAGCAGTTTTGCATTTGGCCAGGCAAATTATCCTGGGCCTGAGTGTTGGCACTTAACCTCCGAGAGGCAAGCACCCCCGGATTGCTTTTGCATCCAGAATTGGTCCTCCACTTCAGGGTGAGGCCTGAAGTGAAGTTCCACGGAGTGGGCAGGGCTGGGGAGTCCAAAGCTTTTCCCTCCCACCCTCCTCCCCTCACCCTGATTCCCCTAGCGAGGGCCTTGTTCAGATCAGAGGCACAGCCTCTTAGTGGGGCCATTCCATCCAAGGGCCGGCTTTGGAGAGCTCTTTGGGCAAGACTCCCACCAAACTGCCTTGGTGTTCCCAGATGGGTCAGCCCAACTAGGCATGGCATCATCTCCGGGGCCCCTTCAGGCCAAAGACCTGCCTGCAACCCCCTTGTCTAACCCTCCCTCCTTACCTCCTTCTGAAGAGGAGCCACGTATTCCCAGCTGTTGGTTTTGGGGTCGTATTTTTCCACCTCCCGAAGGTCCTGCCGGTAGTTGCGTCCAGCCACCGCATAGATCGCCCCGCCCACCACGCAGACACAGAGATCTGCATGCTCTTGCTGCAAGGGCTGGATCTGGAGCCACTTATTGTGTCTTGGGTCATACCTTGCAAAAAAACAGGACAGACAGCTCTCCAAGAGGTTACAGGGGTGGGGTCTTAAGCACATCTCTAATCTCCGCCCACCCACCCATTTCCCACTATGAGACTTATGGGGGCCACCAGTGTTTCTTGGACTCTGCCTATGCAAATCACAACTGTCTCCCACTGAGCAACTGAGCAGTGGCATGTTGTCTTTGTGTTGTCTTCTGCTGCCACCCGTCTGGTTAGCCACTGTCACCGGCTCCTTCCCAATCATTTCTGTTCCACAACAGTTGGCCTATTTTTTGTTCTGTTCAAACAGCGCAGTACTAAAACAGTTGTGCTTGCAATCTTTCCATTACCAAAATGGATCTGCTCATCTTTCCCACCCGAGAAGATGATGTGTTGAAGAAGCCAGCTAAAGTAACTGAGCCAGGCCTTAAGGCAGCTCTGGGATAGTTGGGAGGGCCCTGGGCTTATTTTGCCCGAAGTTAAAGACACCGCAGGCACTGGGAATATTTATACATTTCTGAAAGGGACTCTCTTACCTCCAACATCTGGATTCTGCTCGAAAACCTCGAACATTGTTATCTCCGCCAATCAGATATACAAAATTGTGGAGAACAGCTATTCCCTGGTTGGACATTCTTGGAGACAAGGCTGTTGTGAAATGCCTCCATTCTCCCAAAAATGGGTTCAAGTACCGGGCTTGGTTGCTGAGGGCAGTAGACGGGGTTGAATGCATCCCCCCGAAGCCTACCACACAGTGGAACTCAGACCTCAATTGTGTATGCATGTTCTGAAGCACCGGCTGGAGGCACTCGTTCTTATGGTACATTAGGGCATTAGCTACCGTCTCCTTTAATGGACAGGAGCTTAACTTGTTGTGAAGTCTCTGCAGAATTTGGAACTCAATCAGAGGAAAACGGACCGTCTCCAGCAGCTTAGGAGGCTCCATCAGTGAAACCTGATCTGTCTCCAGTTGTTCTGGCGTGTAATGGTAAAGGAGGGCCCCTTCGTAGACCTCATTCTCAGAGTTCACCTCCAAGAGGTTACTGTTGAGGAGGGTGAAGACCTTCTCCAGGGGAAGTTGGCGGTACGTCTCTGTCTTTGAGAGGGTAACAAAGTTTTTCAGAAAGTAGGAATCCAGCTTCTCTGTTAGGTAACACAAATCAAAGAGGTCAGCCAGTCTATACATGTCCACAATGTTCTCATCATCCACCCAAAGCATGAGGAAATCACAACAGAACTTGATGATCTCAGAGATCTACAAAGGAGAAAGGCATGAAAGTGGTATCAGAAGGAGCAATTCTGAACCTTCAAAATAATATACCTAATCGTTATAATTTCTCATAAATTCATAGATTGGATCAAAATAAACTTAATCTGTAAGTCTCACTATTGCAAAAATCATCTGTTTAATGGCTTGAGATCAGACTAATGACAAAACTTTATTAGCTATGGAACATCCATGCAAGAAAAGGACAATTAATCCTTTCTCCCAAGAAGCGGCTGTTTCAAGCATCAGGGCCATGCAATAGGGATCAGCAAGAACAGGACAGGACGGAGAGCATCTTGGATCCAATTCAAGAGCAGGTTTCCATGGGGCCAATTCTCTGATATCTATATTAACCCTAAACACATTGCAAGATTATTACCAAAAGCTTGGATAAGGAACGTGCCAAATACCCAACACTAAATTTATATGAGAAAACAAATGCAAATGTAACCCAGATTCTGAATACTGCTGGGAAGTCAACTAGTCTGAAATATGAAGAAATTACCTTGTTGGATGGCATCTCTTGCTTTTGAAACTAACAATTTTGTGTTATCAGTTGCCAGGCAACTCTGAGTCAGTAACAAGGATTAAGATTATCCAGTATACGGAAAATGTTAATACAATGTAATGAAGAAAAAGAAGCAAGTATACCAGTCATCATTGTACAGCAGGCTCATCTCACTTCCTGGTTTTGCTCTTGGGAAAAGGACAATCTTCCTCAATGGCCATTTGGCAAGTGGGTTGCCATAGGCTGAGAGGGTTATGAGCAGCCCTAAGTCCCCCAGGTGGCTTTGTGCCTGAGGTAGGAGTAGAAACTTGATTTCTAGCCTGACAATTGCTGGCGTTATTTGATTGACAGGGTCAGAAGCATGCCCATTCTGTCAGAACATACAGGATGCCATGAAAGGCTGAACACCAGCACCTTGGCTTGCACTTGGCATCCAATGTAGCTCATGCACTAGCAGTGCTGTGGGTGCACACCAAAGTGCACCCATGACTGCCACATTCTCGGCCAGCTGTAGCTTCTGAATGCTCTTTATAGGCAGATTCATGAACAGTGGATTGCAATAGTCCAAATGTGGGTAGCCTTTCATCCCCAAAACAGATACAACTGGTGCACATACTCCACTCCCAGCACCCTGAGTTGGTCCACATATAAAAAAATCTCCAGAAGGGATTCATTATTCCTTTCATGACATTCATAGGTATGGTATGGTCAATGACACATCCGGGCACTGGTTAGGGAATCCAGATAATCTGGTTCCTCTAGGACCCTGTGCCATTATCTAGCACTGTTGGTCCAGTGATGCCTTTTTGAGGGAGAGTTGGACCACTGCTTCTTTAACATCCCTCACCCAAGAATGAAATCAACGCTGCTTGGGTCCTACCATTATCTCCCAGGAGGCCTTGACCAACCATGGGGGAGATGGCTCTCATTAACCACACAATTAGCCACACAATTCTGAGGACCCCGTTCACAGATAACTAAACCAGATTGTGTCTCAATCACCTCAAGAGAACATGCATAATTGGGGCCACGCTTAGACTGGACCCAAGTGATTATTCATCAAGGACTTTGACTAATCCTCCCAGCAGTTCTGCAGATGTTCCTCTCACTCTTTTCTTCCCAGTTCATATCAGGTCACCTTAACTAGAGCTGTTGGCTAGCACTCAGCAGATGGAATAGGAGTGGAAAAATAATTACATTTTGTTACCTTTATTACTACAACACAACATTAATGTAGACTCTTATATGTTTTAGGCCAGATTCCCTCCTCTCTCTCCGTGGTGCTCCAGGTGTCTCTTTTGTTTCATTTCCTAAAGCTCTTTTGAAAGCCAGCAAACTCTATGAGATCCCTAAACAGGGAGAGGCCCAGAGGTGTCACCTTCTCATTCTAGGTAGTGACTAAGGCCTGAGTTTGAATTCTGCAGTAGAGCCTCAGGGAACTCTCTCTGAAACCCAGTGGAGTCTTTCAGGGCCTGGAGAAGGCCAACTGAATGGGATCCCCTCCCTAATGTGCGAAGCCACACCAAAGGGATCCAGAGCAGTCACAGAATGGTCTGACCATGACAAGGGGTCAATATTAACTTTATTTATTTCATCTATTTCTATTGCTGCTCAGTTCAACAAGGGAAGTACATAAATCGTATCCAGAGTAGCCATAAGTGCCTGAGCTGCCAAAGGATGCAAAGTCTCTCAGCACCACAAGACTGGGAAACTCTGCCACCAATGGAGGAAGGGAAGCCACTGTGCCACGGAGAGGCTGCTTTAGTAGCCACAATCTCATCGGGTCCCTGGAGCCCAAGCTCAGAAACAGGATCACAGTTGTGGGGCCTCTGACTACCATACGACAATAATAATTCACTGCTGCCAGGAGTTGCTGCTGACGCCACACCTGAAACCCAGGTAGAAGCATCTTCCAAGAGGGGAGTGTTCATCCCAGTTCATTTAGGCATGTCAAGTTGACTCTTTCATCTATGATAAGATCCTGGATGAGAGGCCTTGTTGCAAAATGGTATTTAGAAGCAGCAACTGGAGCTGAGGATCTGTTGACCTGCACCAGGGCTCAACCCAGGGAGCCAGAAAAGGCCTCAGCTTCCTCAGGCTTCCTCAGCTCTAGGAGTCTTTCCGACTTCAAGGCATTCTCCTGCCAATCCTTACGGAGCCTCTGCACTGCTTCTGTTTTAGCATCCAGGCCCCTCTGATCCACTTCAGGCCCCAAGAGGTCTAGAGGAGCCCAGCCTTTGACCTACGGACACAGCTTGGGCGTTTTCACCACTGGGCCTCTCTGAAGAAGGGCCAGGACATAGCACAGCATTTTTACCAGCCCAGGTTCATGCTCAACTGAAAGTACTCTTACGTGCCAAAAGCATGGCATTTCTAATTCTGCCCACAGGCTGAGATCCACTGTGGAGGCCCTGCTTGTTCGCCCTCCTGAAGGGCAGTAAAGGGCGACCTTTGGGAGGCTGGGACACTTTTTTTTACCATGTGGGAAGGCAGCAAGATCCAAAATGGGGCTGGTGATCCAAAATGGGAGGGGCTGGAAGGGCTGTTATATGGGCTACAAATAGAGGTAGGGTACCCTGAGGTTCATATAACCAGATTTCACTACGATCCAGTAGATTTGTGGATCTTTTTTATTACTATCATGTAAAGGAATTTCAAAAATTTTAAAGCTATTTTTTATCACACTAGTTCATATGCTAGACAGTTCCCTAACTGTCTTGACTATCTATGGCTCATAGTGCTGTTCTTGAGAAGTGTGCTGTGTTGCAGGCCGACAAAACTCTCTGATCTCTCTTAATACATGAGGAAGCTGCCCTTCTTCCCCAACACATCTCACATCTTTTAGAGCTGCCAAAGCTCACCTGTAGTTGACAGGATGCAGCTAGAATTTCTTGCACATTGTTTAGGCCAAGTTCCAGGTCCGAAGTATATATGAAGTTCAGGATTTTACACATGGCATTGTAAGATATGCCCTGAATATGAATTTCTTCCTGTTCCATTTCTCTGAGTCCCCCAGCAAACATTCCCCTACAAAAGGAAAGATATTCTTTCAGTTACTTCTCCCAATGAAAAGTATAATGAACATCCCAAAATGCAGTTTTTAAACTCATCCTTGCGCTGCCCTATTTCCAAAGAGGTGGCAAGGCGAGATGTGCTGACAGGAGGACCCAACTCTTATGGTCCAGTCAGGCATGTGTGGGATGATATGTCAGGCTGGGTTCCACAACATCACCTCCTCTGCACACAACTAGCTTGCCACGTCTGCAACTTCTCTCTGAGCCATCATCTTTGCTAAGTGATAGCAGAGAGCCCTAGTGAGATCAGGATGACAGAGATACAGCACAAAGGCATGGGATGCATGGCCTTAGTACGTGACAAAGAGAACCTGAAGCAGGAACTCAATTCAAAGCCAGGTTGCATTAACAGATGCCCAATGCTCCGATTACAGGAAACAAAAGCTTGGCTCTATTCTGTGCAGGTGAGATTCTCCAGAATCTGGAATCCCATCCCTCGCATTTTAAGGGTGACAGACTGTGATGCATAAGAGAAGAACTGCCAGGATTGCGATGGGAAGAGAAGACCTGGAGACTAAGTCATGGGAGGAAGGGAGCATATTTAGTCTACAGATTAAAAGGTAAAGGGTTTCCCCTATCCAGTCATATCCAGCTCTGTGGGGGGAAGGGGGGGTACTCATCTCCATTTCTTGCCTGAGGGAGCCAGCATTATCTGAAGGTATTTCCATGGTCATGTGACCAACATGACTACACAATGAGGTGCATGGGATGCTGTTACCTTCCCATCAAAATGGGATTTATCTACTTGTATTTGCGTGCTTTTGAACTGTTAGATGGGCAGGAACCGGGGCAGGTAACAGGAGCTCACCGCATAGTGCAGCACTCAGGTCTCAAACCCGGGCAGCCAACTTTCCAACTGACAAGCTCAGCATATTTAATCACTAAGCCCCCATGCTCCCCAAACTACAGATTACAGGGAAGCATAATTACAGTCCACACCACTGGAAATGGAAGGGAGCAAATGCTCTGTTTCCTCCAGGGAATATGCTACAACTAAGTTCAGGAAAGCGCACGGCAATTTTAGATGCCCATTGTGAGAGCTGTTTATGTAAGAGAAAACATGGATTCAGTTGCTTGAAGTTCTTTCTAGGTAAAGCTTCTAATTATCGGCTGAGTATCCCATAATTAGCGTCCCATCATGTCAGCATCCTGCACTGAAAAGAGAACGGGTTCCTTCACGCTCCCTTTGACTGATTCCATTGCAGAGTTTTGTAAAGGAAGACACAAACACAACCTTGCCAAAGCAATGGACCAAGCAACATCCACGTTTTGCAAATACTCCTTAAACAGGCAGAAACAGCATTACAGGTAAGAAGCGGGAAGATAAATGCTAAATTTGGTTTGATTAAATTTGATTAAATCTAATGATTAGATGAAGCTTTGCTTAATCATTAAGCATATAAAGGTTTCAAACAGCCATGTTTACTTTTCATTTCCAGCAATTTCAGATTTTAGTTTTGTTACAGGCACAGACCTGAAATAATCACAGGATGCAGCCAGGAGGATTCGATGAGCATCAATGGTCTTCCCCTCTACATGCAGAACAACATCAAAGAGGATGCCGCGGTCCCGGAGAGCCCCCAGGCCACTCAGCAGAGTCTGGGAGTGCCCAGCGCTATGGTAGGTCTTGCTGGAGCACTTCTTGGTGAAAGGCTCCAGGGGGATCTTGAGAGGCTCCGTCTCCTCCTGCTGACCTGCCATCCTGGGCAGAACCTCTTGGGAATCAGAGAGCACAGCAACTGGGGTTCCCCGAGGAGCAACTGGTTTCTGTTAGGCCAATTTCCTCATTCAAAACTTTCATTGCCCATTGCCATGAACACAAATTGCAGGTTCTTATCTACAAAGAAAGAGATTAATGGAATCCAACCATTTTGGCACAAAAAGGCAGCCCAATGCAACCCCCCATCAATGAGCTTTGTGGCTCTAAAAAGGCATGGAAGGCTGGTGGCCCTTCTCACAGAAAATGGTTTGTCTACCACTTGGATAGTCTTTGGCTCACCCCGTCCTGCCTCAGAGGCAGCCTAAACTTATCTTTAGCTGTTCTGGTGTTATTTCCCCCCTTCCACTGACACAAGTCTTCTTCTACAACCAAGGACACCTCACTGATGATGGAGTCCAGGGATGACATTAGGCTGCTTTCATCTTCAGTCCATGGACCCTGCCACCTGCCCCCAGCCATTTTGGCCTGGTCAAAGGAGAAGACAGAGACCTGATCAATATTCTGTAACAGCCTGTCATGCTCCCGATGGAGTCTGAATCAGTGGAGGAAGATAAGCTGGAACAAGAACTGACAGCGATTGAGAGGGCGGCTCCGTTGGCCTTGGACGAAACTGGGGAAGGGCAGAGTCAGTCCAGGCAAGGCTTTTCGGAATTAGTAAGGCCTGCAGGCAGAGAGGAACAGAGGCAGGATGAACATGAGAGACAGACGAGGAGCAAGGAGCACCCCTTCCTGATCCAAGAGCTTGGAGAGTGCAGAGAAGGCATAATCAGCACAGACTGAGCAGGCTACTTGGGAGGAGAGTGCCCCGCCTAACTTCACCCAGGCACACCTGGGGAACGAGACTTAAGGAGGTGCTGTGGGGAGGGGCATTTGTTGGGAACAAACGCTGAGTTCCTGAAGTGTTGCGTGCCAACGTTTGAACTTGCCAAGAGTCCTTGCATTCCTTTTGGCGTTCTGGACTAATTACTTAGATCTTTTGCTCCCTGAACTCCTTGATTTGCTAAACACATTTGGATTTATTGCCGTGCAGCCTTAGTGCAGACAGCACTGGGCTGGACTAATTGCAGCCAGAGGCTGCTTGAGGTTTTTGTGGGGGTTTGTTATCACTCTGCTCTAGGACTTGCCAGAAACGTGGGAGCATTTGGGGAGCAATTAAGGGGCGGTATGAACTTCCAGCTTTTGTGTTATTTCTCTGCCGTGCCCTGGGTGTTTACACAGCCATTTAGGTGTTGCTCTCTTCTGGAAGAGCACCAAGCTATTTTAAATAGTTTTTAGATGGATTATCTGGATCCTTTTTAGTCAGGTTTTAGGTCTGGATATGGTTCCAAAATGGCATTGACACTCATGGATGCTCTCTGGCAAGAGCAGGATCGATATAGTACATCCATCCTCTCTTCTTGATTTCTCAATGGCTTTCAATACCATGAACTATGGGGGCCTTAGGGAGTTCACGGTGGGATGCATAGTTCTGCACTGATTCACCCCTTTCCTCTGAGGTCAATCCCAATCAGTGTTGATAGGGAGGGAGAGGTCCAGCTCTCAGCCTCTGTCTTATGGGGTGCCACAGGGCTCCCTCTACTCCTTTTTAACATCTACATGAAACCACCTGATACCTGATTATATACCGTATCTCTATCCAAGGTGAAGTGAGTGGATGCCCTTTTGTAGTGCCTGGAGGCTGTGAGGGCCTGGATGGAGAACAATAGACTTCAGCTAAGGAGTTCTGCATCCAGGAGTTTATGATGGGGTTGCACTACCCCATATAGATCTGGTGCGTAACCTGTGGGTCATCCTGGACTGACAGTTCCTGCTCAAAAATCTGGTGGCAGCTGTGGCCAAGAGGCCTTTGCTCAGCTTCGTGTGGTGTGCTAAATATACCCTCCTTTCCTGGATAGGGAGGGCCTCTGCTCGATCACTCATGTCCTGGTCATCTCCCGCTTAGACTATTGCAATATGCTCTACCTGCGGCTACCCCATGTGGTACAAAATATGGCCATGCAGCCATTGTTAGGGATCCAAAGAAGGGTACATAATATAACACCTATGCTCCGTGAGCTGCATTGGATGCCAGTTTGCTTCCAGGTCCAATTCAAGGTATTGGTTGTGACTCACAAAGCCCTATATGGCGTGGGCCTAGGCTAATTATGAAACTGCCTTCGTCCCACCCATCCCACCTGGTCAGGCAGATATGTTGCAGACCCTGTCAGTTAAAGAACTTCCACTGGCACAGTCTAGGAAGAGGACCATTCTCTGCTGTTGCTCCCATCCTGTCGAATATTCTTACCCTGGCAGTAAGGCGGTAACCCAACTCTCTTGGTTTTCCAAAAAGGAGTGAAGACGTGGCTCTGTGGCCTTGCAGTGGGAGCCCTGGGGAGTACTCATCCATGGGGCTGGTTAATCCTTCCGTTAACCTTTCAACTAATTTTAATCTCTTGCCTCCTCTTAATTTTTTTCAACTTTTATATACGCTGTTTTATGCTTTGTTTTATTGTACACTGTCCAAAGTCCCTCTTTGAAGGAGATGGGCAGTTCAGAAATGTAATAAACAAATATGGTTTATGATCTTCTGAGATACAACTACTCCTTTCTTACCAAAAAACTTTGGTAGCTGTTTCTTCCTGGCTCTGTCCCAAACATTTCCTGCTGGGAAATAGGTAGGAATAATATTTTAGAAATTGTAGAGCAATGCTGTTGATGTCAAGAGCTGGATAATGATATAAATGTTTGGGTTTAAAAATGATGAAAAGGAAGGGTAAAAATGAAGCTGTTGAACAATTGTAAGGCTGTAAATTTATATGATGTATATTGAGAGATGTTAAACCATGATAAAGTGAATAGATGTGAATTCAGAAAGTTTTAAAAGAATGTGGAGTTTAAGATGTGTTGCTGAATGTAATTAAGAGTGGCATTTGATGGAAATAAAATTTATGTAGACAAGATGCCTGGTAATCTTTAGCACCCAGACAATGTCCTCCTCTGACCCGCTGTTGACTCACTGACAGACCCAATATTGCAGAATGTATAGCCTCATGCTACACAACTAAGCTCCATTTCATGCTGAATAAACTAAATTATTAATGTATCTTAAATAGAAAACTATTAGATTTTTACTCCAAAAGCATTTTATTAAAATAAATTTGATAAAAATCAAAAAAATCCGATTTAAATAAGAAAATCCAATTTTTAATTTTTTTTTTTTTAAAAATCGATTTTTATCTACCCTGTATGAAATGCTTGCGGTGATAAAAGTGTAGAGAGACAAAAATGTATAGCTTGTTCGTTAAAACCAGACCACCCCAATGATGCCCTCGAAGTGATGTCCCAGTGTCTGGAGGCCGTGCGGGTCTGGATGGAGAGGAACAGGCTTCGGCTCAACCCTTCCAAGACCGAGTGGCTGTGGATGCCGGCGTCCTGGTATAGCCAGCTGGTGCCATCGCTGGCTATTGGGGGCGAGTCACTGACCCCCACAGAGGGGGCTCGCAACTTGGGAGTCCTCCTGGACACAGCTGGACACGGCTGTCCTTAGAAGAGCATATGACGGCTGTGGCCAGGGGGGCTTTTTATCAGGTTCGCCTGATACACCAGTTGCGCCCCTTTCTGGATCGGGACTCCTTGTGCACAGTCACTCATGCCTTGGTCACGTCATGCCTAGACTACTGCAATGCTCTCTACATGGGGCTCCCCCTGAGGACCACCCGGAGGCTCCAGCTGGTGCAGAATGTGGCCGCGCGGGTGGTTATGGGAGCGACGTGGCGCTCCCACGTAACACCTCTCCTGCGCGAGCTGCATTGGCTCCTGGTGGTCTTCCGGGTGCGCTTTAAGGTGTTGGTTCTCATCTTTAAAGCGCTTCATGGCTTAGGGCCAGGATATTTGCGAGACCGCCTGCTGCTACCCATAACCTCCCACCAGCCAATACGCTCTCACAGAGAGGGCCTCCTCAGGGTGCCGTCGGTCAGGCAATGTCGGCTGGCGGCCCCCAGGGGGAGAGCCTTCTCTGTGGGGGCACCCGCCCTGTGGAACGAGCTGCCTCCTGGAATACGATTGATCCCGGACCTCCGGACCTCCCGTAAAGCCCTGAAGATGTTTTTATTCCATCAAGCCGGCCTAGCCTAAACGGTTCTTAATTGGGATTTTAAATTTTATGGACTTGGGGGTTTTAAATTGGGAAGCTAGTGATTTAATTCTTTTTAATTATCTTAACTTTTGTATTTGTATGTTTTTTAATTTTGGCTGTTCACCGCCCTGAGTCCCTTCCGGGAGAAGGGCGGTATACAAATTAAATTAATAAATAAATAAAATAAATAAAATAAAACCTGGTTTAGGACCTTCTGAGATAGAACTACTCCCGTTTTAGCAAAACAAACATTTTGAGGCAGCTTCGGTCGCCGTTCCTGCCTGGCTCCGTCCCAAACATTCCCTGCTGCATCTACAGAGGAAGCTTTGCGTGGCTGGACTGTGGTTTTGCCCCCCCTCCCTCCCCAACGCCATTGGGGGCTTTCTTTCCTTGGGCTATTCCCGGGCGCCTCCTCCCCCGGGGAGCAGCGGGGAAGCCCTCCCGACCTCAGCCCAGGGGGCAGCCGGCAGGAGAGGCCAAGAGCCCCCGAGGGGTCCTGCACCCAGCTGCACAAAAGGGCCCGGTGTGAGGGGGGGGGGTCGCCCGAAACCCTCCTCCGGCTCCCGACCTCTCGGCGGGGCTTCCCGGGCACTTGGGACCCGCGCTCGGCCGGGAGCAGCTCCCTGGAAGGAAGGAAGGAAGGAAGGAAGGGGCTCCCACGGGGGCTCTGCCGGCTCCTTCCAGCCTCCCGCCCCCGCCGCGCCTCTCCGGCCCCACCGGCGGGCCAGCCTCGGCCACGGGCTCTTTGCACAGGCCGGCCTCGCCCCCGCCCGCCTTCCCCCGCCGCCCCTACCTGGCCGGAGACGGCGCTCCGCGGACACGCCCAGCGCCGCCACAGACTCCGCCCGCCACCCGCGCAGTCGGCCGGGGCGGAAGCAGGAAGTGCGGCTGCGGAACTCCACTTCCCGGCGTGCCGCGCGACCCCCCCCCCCCCGCCCGCTCGCCCACTTCCGGCGGCCCTGCGGAGGCGCTCTGGCTCGGGCGGCCGTGGCGGCGGCGGCGGCGGCGGGATGGAGGAGAGCGAGTGGCGCAGCGCCAACTTCCGGCAGAAGCTGGTCAGCCAGATGTGAGTGGCGGGTCCGCGGGGGGCCTGGGCCTGGCCTGCGGAGCTGCTCGGGGATCCCCGCGTGGCCCGACCTCTGGGCCGAGGGAAGGGCGGCCTGGGGCGGACTCGGGGCGCGGAGGAGGCGGCTGACCGGCCTGAGGGCGAAGCCGGGCAAGAGCCCCGCGGGAGGCCGCCCGCCACGCAGCTGCCTGCCGGGCCCCGGTGGGAGGGTGGGAGGCAGCGCAGAGCCCCCGCCGCCCTCGGATGAAGGAGTCCGGCAGGGAGGGCCGCCCCCTCTTCCCCCTGCGCCTTACCTGCAGGGAGGGGCCGGCCAGGTGGGAAGTGGCGGCAGGCGAGGGTTGGCCCGTCTTGCAGGCAGGCTTGTCAGGATACCTGAACGGGGCGCCCGCCTGCCCCGCCCTCAGATTCAGGTTACGACCTGTTGCGGATTCTTGCTCGGAAATAAATGTTTTTAGGACAGGCGCAGAATCTCTCTTGATCTCATGGTAACCCAAAGATTTTTTCCTACTTCCGTACAAACCCTGGGGATCTGTAAACTGTAAATTATTAGTTTACAATTTAGTCAAATTAAACTTCCCTAGCCATTTGTTCCTAAGATATACCTAAAGCTTTTGATTCCCTGAGAATACTATTTGTAAAACTAACATTAAATTTAATTTTGGGACCCGTTTTCTTAAGATGATTGAAGATATTTATAGCCAAACTCAGATATGATTAAGCAGCTATGATTCATATCCCTTTACTATTTTTAAGCGGCACCAAGCAGATGCCTCTTTTATAGCCTTTATTATTTAACCTAGCCATAGAAGCATTGTAATAGCACTCCAATCCAATAATCAGAGTTGTGGGGTGAAAGTGAGAGATAAAACGTATGTATCTTTTAAATTTATTTGCAGATTATATGATTTTGACTCCCAAATGCTTCTTAGTCAGCTGGCTATTCTAAGAAGGAGTTAGATGTGTCAGGACTCCAGTTAATTTTTATAAATCACATCTGGTATTTTTCACATTCCACTCAAAATACAAAAAGGGCTACTCTGGGTGGCTTACAACAATAAAACAGAAAAAAAATGATTTTTTAAAAAAATCCCCTTGGAAGCTGGTGCAGCACATTTGTGCTACATCTTTGGCAGTGCGGTAGAAGTGGGTATTTTATGCTTCAGTTGCTGGGACCCCATTCTAACTGAGAGTTCACTGAATCTTGTCAGAATTGACAGAATATTTTCTCTTGTAGTAGCAAACAACAGTGGCAGTAATCAAAGTGATTCCAGCCTTCAATGTTTATGGTTTTTCCCCCTTCTGTTGCACCATCTCTCAGACTGCTTGGATTAATCCTTGCAGTTTTCTTGGCAAGGTTTTTCAGAAGTGGTTTGCCATTGCCTCCTTCGTAGGGCTGAGAGAAAGTGACTGGCCCAGGCAGGACTAGAACTCACCATCTCTCCGTTTCTAGTCTGATGCCTTCACTATGACACCAAAGCAAGTATCAATATTTATGTCAGGGCATTCTGTAAATGTGCTCAATTTCAATTAAATCAGCTAGCAATGTAAAGAGATGTCTAAAACTTTCTGATTTACTCTCCCCAAAGAGCAGGAATAGCTTCAATACCGGTGACATGCAGATATTCTCTGCTTACTTGGGGTCCTAGAAAGCTAAGACAGTTATTCAAGACTTTGTCATTAGCAAACATTTTCTGCGTTTATAATTGTTCCTCCAACTTTATCTTTCTTTGCACTTAATGCCTGGAGATAGATTACTGGATTAGATTTTAGTTGGCATGGCAGCCCCCATTCCTTTCCTGTCTTGGTTTTGTGAGTGATTGGGGGATGCAGCTAATGAAGCATATTTCTTGGTTCTGGTTGATATTCTCGGAGCCAAATGATCAGTTGCAGCAACAACTTTACAATGGAAATACCTTTAATTCCCCAGATTAAAGAAATCTCCCTTCAATGCACAATTTCATGTGGTTTTAAGGAGAAATTGTGGGGGGGGGGAGACAATTACTGACACCACCATCACAAATTAGACGAGGGTCTAAGTGTATTGATTGTTCTTCAAGTAGACAGTCCTGAAGGTACCTCAGCCAGGTAGGAGCATAGGTAAAACCAGCACTTTAAAACTACACCTGCAAACCTGTTGGCAACTGATGTGGGCCGTGTAGCACAGTGCTTGAGGAGCCCAGTGACAAAAGCACATGTCTTGCACCAGCTTCAGTTTCCAGTGGTCAGTAAAGGCAGCCCCATTCAGAGCACATTGGAGTAACTGAGCAACAATGAAAATGCGAGTTCCTATTGCAGCGCTCACTCGCTCCAGGTCAGGTTGCAACTGGAGCTTCTAAAGGTCCTGACCATGACCTACTTGTCTGTCCAGGGCAGCCATGGCTCCATAGGATTCCAACAACGTGGACAGACTCTCTTTCAGGCATGATGCTGACCATTTTAGAAACAAGGTTGGACAACCCAGGGATCTCTGTTATCCTCCCAATACAACCACCAGAGTTCCTATTTCCTGTATTGAATGCAGGGTGGATAAAAATCAATGATTTTTTTAAAAAAAATCAAAACAGATTTTTTTGATTTAAATCGGATTTTTTTGATTTAAATCGGATTTTTTTGATTTGTATCGAATTTATTTTAATAAAAAACTTTTGGGGTAAAAATCTATCGTAAGATAGTTTTCTATTTAAGATACATAATTTAGTTTATTCAGCATGAAATGGAGCTTAGTTATGTAGCATGAGGCTGTATATTCTGCAACACTGGGACTATCGGTGAGTCAACAGTGGGTCAAAGGACTAGCAGAGATGACAGTTGCTCTTTAAAAATTATGATTTAAATCGAGTTGATTTAAATCAAGCCTTTTTACTAGTGATTTAAATCATGATTTAAATTGTGATTTAAATCAACTCGATTTAAATCAAATCCACCCTGATTGAATGGCTCCAAAATGTTGGAAAGCAGGTGGATTAAAGAGTAAAATGTATTCCTTACTTATTTAAGACACCAGTTTTGATCCTTAAGTCTTACCTAAAATGTCATTCCTGCCAATTCCATGAAGAAGCTAAAAGGTTCCTACCCCTGTTCTGGACTGGCACATTTTTGAGGCATCTTGGAGTCAGCCAAGGTGTAAAAAAGGTGTAGAAGCAGGATGGCATGATGTTGCAGGGGGCAGGATCCTTGAGAGGAGTGCCTGCTAATTGTAGGGAAACCTACAGCAGTTCCTGTCTGGTTAATCTATCTGGATCCGCTCCAGTCCGGCTTCAGGCCTGGGCACAGCACAGAAACGGCATTGGTCGCGTTGCTGGATGATCTCTGGAGGGCTCGGGATAGGGGTTGTTCCTCTATCCTGGTCTTGTTAGATCTCTCAGCGGCTTTTGATACCATCGACCATGGTATGCGCCGGTTGGAGGGGTTGGGAGTGGGAGGCACTGTCCTGCGGTGGTTCTCTTCCTTCCTCTCCGACCGGATGCAGTCGGTGTTGGCAGGGGGCAGAGGTCGACCCTGAGGCGCCTTGTTTGTGGGGTGCTGCAGGGGTTGGTCCTCTCGCCCCTTCTGTTCAACATTTATGTGAAGCCGCTGGGTGAGATCATCCGTGGCTTTGGGATGGAGTTCCATCAGTAAGCTGACGATACTCAGCTGTACATCTCCACCCCAGGCCATCCCAACGATGCCCTTGAAGTAATGTCCCGGTGCCTGGAGGCCGTGCGGATCTGGATGGGGAGTAACAGGCTTCGACTCAACCCCTCCAAGACCGAGTGGCTGTGGCTTCCGGTGTCCCGATATAGCCAGCTGGTGCCATCGCTGGCTATTGGGGGCGAGTTACTGGCCCCCACGGAGAGGGCTCACAACTTGGGCATCCTCCTGGATGCACGGCTGTCTTTAGAAGAGCATGTGACGGCCGTGACCAGGGGGGCTTTTCATCAGGTTCGCCTGATTCGCCAGTTGCGTCCCTTTCTGGATCGGGACTCCTTACGCACAGTCACTCAGGCACTCGTCACTTCCCGCCTGGACTACTGCAGTGCTCTCTACATGGGGCTCCCCTTGAGGAGCACCCGGAGGCTCCAACTGGTGCAGAATGAGGCCGTGCGGGGGATTATGGGAGCGAGGGGACGCTCCCATGTGACGCCTCTCCTGCGTGAGCTGCATTGGCTTCCAGTGGTCTTCCGGGTGCGCTTCAAGGTGTTGGTTACCACCTTTAAAGCGCTCCATGGCATAGGGCCTGGGTATTTGCGGGACCGCCTTCTGCTGCTGATAGCCTCCCACCGGCCAGTACGCTCCCACAGAGAGGGACTCCTCAGGGTGCCGTCAGCCAGGCAGTGTCGGCTGGCGACCCCAGAGGGAGGACCTTCTCTGTGGCAGCACCTGCCCTCTGGAACAATTTGCCCCCGGAGATACGGAGGATACCAGATCTCCGGGCTTTTTGCCATGCCCTAAAAATCTTTCTTTTCCACAAAGCAGGGCTGACGTAAACCCCCCCCCCCCTTTTAAGATGTTAGATTTTTAATTGTTTATGGGTTTTAGTCGGGATGTTTTAAATTTTGGGCCAAAGTTGTGTAATTCTTTTAACAAATTTTAACTTTTGTATTAGGATGTGTTTTATTTTGGCTGTGCACCGCCCTGAGTCCAGCAGGAGAAGGGCGGTATTCAAATTTAATAAAATAAATAAATAAATAATCAGGCTGGCTATTGCCTGTTTTCTGGGAAGAGTTGGAGTCTGTAACTCTTGATGAACAGATTCATGTGACTGTAAACATGGCCAAATATATGTTAGATCCTGACTAGGTTAAGGCCTCTTGGGAAGTAGGATATGGTGGGGTCCAGCTGGTGGTAAATTGTTTTTAAGTAAGGGGATAATCCCTTGATGGATAAATGCAGCTTTAAAATGTATCAGGAGCAAACAGTATTAATATCCACCCAGTCTCCAGCCTCCCCTTTTGGGGGAAAGGTTGTTGAGATATTAAGCATTCACATTGGCCTTGGAAGAAGTGGATTAGCTGCCTTTTTTTCCAGTCCAGTTTCAATCCTGGTTGTAGCATGGAGATGTTTGTAGCATGGAGATGGAAATGCATTCAGAGCCCAAAGACCTGGTTCTGCCATTTGGCTGCTGGATCTGCAGACTCCACCTCCACCTCCACCTCCCCCACCACCACTTCTGCTTTCCATCCATCCATCTTTTGGTTATCATAATGATGTATTCTTATTGTGTTCTTTTTCTTTGTTTGATTCTATTTTCTGTTTACACTTTTTTCGTTTCCTCCATTTTGTTGTTGTAAGCTGCCAAGAGTAGCCCCATTGCAAGATAGGTGACAAATACATTTAAGAAATGAATACATAGATTGCATTTATAATGGAGCCAGAATGGGGATGGTGCAACCATTGTGGTTTGACTGACTCCAGATTCACATCAAAGAGCCTTGGTGGCGCAGTGGACTAAAATGCTGTTAAGTAGCACTTAGCTGCCAGCTGCCTGCAATTACTGCGAGTTCAAATCTCACCAGGCTCAAGGTTGACTCAGCCTTCCATCCTTCTGAGGTAGGTAAAATGAGGACCCGGATTGTGGGGGCAATAAGCTGACTTTGTGTAAAAAAGAACACCGCTTGGGGGCCCCCCGAAAGCCCTACTAAGCTATATGAAGGCTATTGCTTAACGCTTCTCTGGAGAAGGGCGGCATATAAATCGAACCAATAAATAAATAAATAAATAAATAAATAATAAATAAATAAATAAATAAATAAATAAATAAATAGATATAGATATAGATATAGATATAGATATAGATATATAGATAGATATAGATATATCTCTTAACAGCCTTGGTTCCAGGAATTTATTACTCATTTTCCAATGGAGTTGCATTTCCCCATGTTGCAGTGTGCAGTTTGGTTTTCTTCCTGGAATGACAGCTGTTGCTTGAGGAAGCAGATAGAAGCTATGGCCAAGAAAGGCTTTGCACAGATCTATCTGTGTACTAATTGTGCCTTTTCTTGGATCATGGTACCCTACTCATGGCCACACACAGCTTAGTCAACTTCCTTTATGAATTATGACATGTACCGATAGAAGAGAACAGGTATTACAATGGATGAAGGCGCCCTTGGAGACTACCCAGAAACCACAGCTCATTCAGAGTGAAGTGGTGTGGGTGGAAGTGGTTACTGGTGTGCTTCCAGATGGAGCCAACCTGTTTGCAGGATCGCCTGTCTTCAGTTGAGTCTGCCTGTGCAACAAGATATAAGTACTGTGTTTTCCCGAAAATAAGACAGGGTCTTATTTTCTTTTGAACCCCGTGTGTGTGTGTTTGTGTGTGTGTTTGTGTGTGTGTGTTATTATTTTGGGGGTGGAGGAGGTGGCGAGCATGGGACTGGATGTCCCGTCACCGTTGCTGCCTCCCCTCCCTGGCCGGCCCTGAAGTGTCCCACCGCCGCTGCTGCCTTATGGGAGCAGGACTCCGCAAGGCTTGTTGTGCCATTGCACACACGAACTGCAGCACCACTGCGAGCTTCATCATACCAGCACAGCTGGTGTCCTGCCGCTCGCGGCTGCACCAGTATGTCAAACCTCACGGCCCTGCTGCTGTTTGTGCATGCAATGGCACAAGCCTTGTAGAGTCCTGCTCCACAAGGCAGTGGCGGCCTTTCTGACAGGTGGGGTGGGGGAGAAGCAAGACGCGTGGAGCGAGACGTGGCTCCCCATGCCATCTATTCTCCCCCCCACTCGCCAGACATTGCAGTGCCCCTTGGCAGTGCCCCTTGCTTAGCCACCCGCTCCCTTTTAGGGATGTAATTTGGAGGTGGCAGGTGGGGCGGGCAAGAAGCGGGATGCGCGTCTTACCTTTCAAGCTCTATGGCATTCCTCACCATTGTGTCCAGGGAAACACGTAAAAAAAAACCTCGTGAGTTCAATAAAGTTTTTTTTACAGTGTGTTTTCCTGGACACAATGGCGAGGAATGCCACGGAGCTTGAAAGGTAAGGCGTGTGTCCCGTTTCTCGCTCGCCCCACTTGCCACCCCCAAATTGCATCTCTAAAGGGGGCGGGTGGCTAAGCAAGGGGCAGAAGCCCTGCCATTCCCGGTGATGAGGGGGGGAGAATAGAGAAGATCTCTGCAGTGCTGGTGTTTTTGGATGCGGAGAAGGCCTTTGATCGAGTGAATTGGAACTTTCTATTAAAGACTTTAAAAAAGATGGACTTTGGGGATCAGTTTGTACAGGCGGCTTCAGCAATTTATCAAGAACAAACAGCACAAATTATCATTAATGGAAGTTTAACTACAAATTTTAGTATAGAAAAAGATACAAGACAAGGTTGTCCGTTATCCCCGTTGTTGTTTATTCTAACTTTAGAAGTCTTGTTGAATACAATACGGGACTCGAGCACTTTGAAGGGAATAGTGATAAGGCAAGAGGATTACAGAACAAGAGCATTTGCAGATGATCTGGTTGTTACCCTAACACAGCCGAGGGAATCAATAATTCAGATGAAAGACATTATAGAAGAATATGGTATGGTATCAGGATTTAGACTGAATCAGAAAAAAACCAAGATGATAGTTAAAAATATGACAGTTGATCAAAAGAAGGAACTGGAAAGGAAGGCAGGCTTTGAAATAGTATCAAAGGTGAAATATCTAGGAGTTCAAGTTGCAGATTCAAATATAAAACTGTTTCAAAATAATTATGAGATGTTGTGGCGAAAGGTACAAAAGGATATGGAAACCTGGAAAAAACTGCAGCTGTCCTTACTTGGAAGAATAGCAGCAGTTAAAATGAATGTTCTACCTAGATTTTTATTTTTTTTTCAAATGATTCCGGTGCTTAAAAGTGATAAATACTTGATGGAATGGCAAAAAGGAGTGAATAAGTTTGTTTGGAATGAGAAAAAGCCAAGAGTTAAATTGAAAATTATGCAAGATGTGCGTGAAAGGCGTGGTCTTAAACTTCCAAATCTGCGATTGTATTATGAAGCTGCAGCGTTTACACAAGCAAGTGACTGGTTTGGAAGGACAAAGACTGAAATATTGAATATTGAGAGTTATGATCTTGAATTTGGTTGGCATGCATATTTATTTTATGAAAATAAGGTGGACAAAGCATTTAATAGCCATATACTTAGAAGCTCCTTGATGAGAGTATGGAAGAAGCACCGGTTCAAATGGGATTATAAAATACCGTTGTGGTTGGATCTTGGTCACATTATACAGAATATAAATATAAAGTCACTCGGGGGGTTTTTATACAAAGAAGTACTTTTTAATGATGGGGCAGATGGCAACTAAAGACATTGAACACACTATTGGAAGAAGGGATCAATTTAACTTGGTTACAGTATAATCAACTTCAATTGAGATGGAGAGAAGATCAAAAAACTGGTTTAATGTTGCATGAAGAAGAATTGGTTAGACAGATAAAAGAGAAAGGCCCAATGCATATTAAGAGGGTTTATAATGTCTTGTTAGAAAGAGATTCAGAAAATGAATTGGTTAAAGATTGTATGATAAAATGGGCGCAAAATTTTGGAGAACCAGTGATGATGGAAACTTGGGAAAAAATATGGGTTCAGAATGTTAAATTTACACAGTCGCAGAATTTGAGGGAAAATTTTTATAAAATGTTTTATAGGTGGCATTTAGATCCTAAGAAATTGTCATGCATGTATCCTAATGTTCAACTGAAATGTTGGAGATGTGATTGTTTAGATGCTACATATTATCATATATGGTGGACATGCAAGAAAGCAAAGGCTTTTTGGATAAAAATTTGGTGGGTTATGCAAAATGTCTTGAAGAAAAAAATTCAGTTTTTTCCTCAATTGTTCTTACTGGGTATAGTTAAGGGTTTTTCATTGGGTGAAACAAAGTTGATATTGTATATGGTGACAGCAGCTAGGTTACTGATTGGTCAATATTGGAAAAGGGATGATATGCCTACAATTCAAGAATGGACCTTGAAGATGGCCAGTTTTGCAGAAATGGCGAAGATATCAGCATACTTAAAAGACCGGACTCAAGAGAGTTATGTATGGGAGTGGAAGAAATGGATAGATTATGTGCAGAATAAATACCAAACTAGGAAGTACCAGATAGCTTTTAGCTAAATGTTGTGTAGAAATGTATAGTTTATAGGGGGCAAAATAGCTTATTGTTATGTAGAAATGTATGGTGCACAGGGGGGAAAATAGAGGGGTGGTAAAGTATGATATAATATATGTGGATGGATTTCACCTTGGGGAAGTCACAGGGAGAGGGGAGGGTTTGGAGGGGGTTAGGGACGGATGGGGGGGGAAATGGGGGAAAAATTGATATTTGTAAAACTTTTTCAATTAAAAAAAAAAAAGAGAGAGAGACAGCAAGGGGAGCCACGTCTTGCTCCACGTGTCTCGCTTCTCCCCTGCTCCACCTGCCAGAAATGTGCCCCACCTGCCATAAAGGTTCAGAAATGAACCTTGATGAGACTCATTGCGCCGCTGCCGCCGCTTTGTGATACAGGACTCTGTAAGGCTTGTGCTGTTGCATGCACGAACAGCAGCACTGCTGCGAGGTTCGACATACCGGTGCAGCCGTAAGCGGCAGGACACCAGCTGTCCTGGTATAATAAAGCTTGTGGTGGTGCTGCAGTTTGTGTGTGCAATGACACAACAAGCCTTGCGGAGTCCTGTTCCACAAGGCAGCGGTGGCAGTGGGACACGTCAGAACAACAGCGACCAGCCGCTCGGCCAGCGCAAAGAACAGGGAGGGGAGAGCATGTTCCCCCCCCTTTCGCCTCCCCCCCTCCAGCCTCGCCTCCTCACCTTGTCTTGTTGCGCGGCAAGCAATCAGAGGAAATGGGACTGGCTGCGCATGCACGTAAGAAGTTGGTGGGGAGGTTATTTAGTTGGGGGGGGGGCTTATTTTAATGCATGCAGTGAAAAGCCCGATTGGGCTTATTATCTGGACAGGTCTTAGTTTCGGGAAAACACGGTAGGTGGGCTGTACGGCAGGGGTGAAATGCTACTGGTTCGGGTGTTAGGAAATGATTATACCTAACTTATTGAGTTTGGCAATATATAGCTTTAAGACTGCTGTACTGCATCATACTGTGTCCTGATTGGTTAGCTCTGTAGCCAATGTCCTTAAGAGGGAGCTAGAAACCTGGTTTATTTCTCTTTGCTGATACCTTTGTTGTGTTTGCTACGGTTTACAAATATAGAAGAACTGTTAATGTGTATGGCTACAATGACAGGTAAGAAGACTTTGTTATTGGATTATCCCTGGACTATTGTTTTACTAACTACTGCTTTATCTTTGTATGGCCTGGACTGTTTATTGGACTGTGCCTTATTACTATTTCCTGAAAGTAAACACAACTCAGTGTATCTGTGTGTTGGCTAACTAAAAGCCTATTGGGCTTATTATCTGGACAGGTCTTAGTTTCAGAAAAACACGGTAGGTGGGCCGTACGGCAGGGGTGAAATGCTACTGGTTCAGGCCAGTTCTCCCAAACCGGTAGTAAAATATGCTACTGGTTCGCTGAACCGGTAATAATTTTTTTAAAAAAAAAATTCCGACAATCAGCTGTGCCGCGTGACTGTCCAAACTTTTTTTTTTTTTTTACTTTTTAAGCATTTATTTACTACAGGTTCGGGTGAATAGGTAGTAAAATATGCTTTAAAAAAGTAAAAAAAAGGCTTGGACGGTTGCATAGCACAGCTGTGATCGTCGGAACCTTTTTAAAACTTTTTTTAAAGCATTTTTTACTACCTATTTGCCCGAACTGGTAGTAAAAAATGCTTTAAAAAAGTTTTGAAAAAGGTTCCCAAGATCGTTTGCCACAGCTGTTGGCAGGTAAGTAGGAAGGTAAGTAGAACAGCCCCCCCCCACTGTTCCACTTACCTTCCCAAGCCTCCTTTTGGTGCATATTGTGCATGCATGTACAGCGCACCTTTGGTGTGAATTGCGCGTGTGCGTGCACAATGCGCATGTGTGGCCAGCGAGCCGGTAGCAAACCGGTTCAGATTTCACCACTGCTGTACTGTTTTCCGGCACAAGGGAGACATGTCTTCTGGAATGTTCTTCCCCCTCAGACCTTCCAGAAAGCTTTGGATATTCTTGTGCCAGGATGTCCATGAGCCTGCTGTTGGATTGAATGGTTTGTGCTTAGTTGTACAGGCCTTTCTGTTCCTGGGTTAATTTGCCTATATTTGTGTCTCTCACCCTTGGAAGTTGGCCATAGTTTTATATGGAAATCACAACCTGAAATGATAAAAGAAGATGCTCACAGTAAAGCCAGCCATCTAATTGGAGGAGTCCAGTATCCTCAGCTTTGATGGAGGGGGGGGATTTCCTCTGATCCCCCCTCCCCAATCCAACACATTGAGATGCCCTGACCCAGAATTCCTCCTGCCAGAGAAGACTTTATCTCAGCGAACAGTGGCATGTGCCGTGGCTTCTTGGCCCAAGTGAGCCTGTGCAGCTGCTGTTCCTGGGGCTGTCCCAGCCTCTTGTTGCTTTTAGGCAAGGAAGCATCTTCTGCATGGTGACCCGATTGGGTCCGGAGCATGGGCTGTGCTATGAGGGAAGCGAATGGGGCTTGTGCAGGAGAAGCCCTGGCATCCATTCAAGAAAGAGCTGCCTTGGTTCAGATCCAAAAGCATTAAGGACTCTATGACAATGAACTTTAGGGAGATAAACAATTTAATGCAAAGCATAGATGGGAAAATAGAAACTATTCTACAAAGGACAACGAATAAAGACCAAGATGCCCAGGAGAGGGAGAAGACAACAGAAAGAATGGGGGAAAAGACAGAACAGATAAATCAACAAGCAAAACAAGAAGAGAAGATTATACAGACCATAATGATTAATGAAACAAATCGGGGAAAGTATCTGAAGAGATTTAAAAATGGAATGGAAAGATACCATTGAAAAGGAGGTAGGGGTTTGGGCAAATACCCTGGAGGCTTGGCAGCATAAGAAGATTGAGATGGAAGGAATATTTAGACTAACTAAACAGTAAAAATGCAGAGGTAGATAGAGAGAAAGATCCAAGAGAGGAGTATGGAAGGTATGCCAAAAAACAAATAAGAATTGAAATATTAAAACAGGCAAGAGATGATGGATAGAAAGGAAATGTTATTTCTTGGGGTTTTTTTTCCTTCTTTCTTTAATATAATGGGAGCCTGATTAAAAGTTAGAATAGAAATAGAAATAAAGATATGCATATTATAAAAGTAATACATAGACAGAGGATTAGAGGTTGAAAGATGGATTTAATATGTATGTTTAAATAATATGGTGATTGTTGTCAGGATGGAGTAAGAGAATTAGATTTTAATACAATATGTGTACTATACTAGCATTAGTAAGCATGGCCTGATTAAATAGAATAAATTAAAGAATTAAATGGAAAGATTAGAGGTTGAAAGATAGTATTATGCATGCTTAAACAATGTAATTGGCATTAGAATGATACATTGAAATATTGAATAATTAAATAATGGTTTCTATCTTAATACAAATAGTATTAATGCTAGGAGTATGTAAGCTTAATTAATGCAACAAATATTATTGATAATAGTATTGTTATTTGTATCAAAATGAATGATACCCAGATGCTACATTGTTCGTGTATTGATGTATTGATGTTGATGTATATATAAAAATACAATAAAAAACATTTTTAAAAAAGGAAACAGCTGCCTTGGTTCATATCCATGCCTTGACCAGCAGCGAAGGGGCTTTGGCCACCAATCTTCCTAGGAGTTCATTATAGCTGGGAAAAAATCCTACTGAACAAAGTCCATAGCTGTTTTCAGAGTGTTTCTTTATAGCAGCCGTGAAGAGAAGCCAGGTGAAGCGCCAGGCCCCATTCACAAGAACCGTGCCCTAAATATTGGAAATCTGTCCCAGGCTGCCCCTGCAAACCTGAACAAACTCTTGTTTCTTGCAGTGAAGATGCCATGAGAAAGGCTGGCGCTGCTCACACTAAGACCAGCAAAGAAATGGAAAACCATGTTTTCATGAAGGCCAAAACGCGGGTAAGAAGTTCCTTTCCTTGCTGGAGGGGACAGGTGGGAGGGAGCCTCCTGCAAGGAGAAGCTGACTGGCCGGTGGCCCTGCAGACGAGGTAGCCTCCGCGCACGGGTTCCCTCTGGGACACATCAGCTGTGGAGAGGGGCGGCTCTTCCCTGCCTGCCGGGGCTCCTGCTCTCAGCCTGGGGCCATGGAGGAGGAGGTCTGCGCAGGATGGGATTTAAGTTTCTGAAAAGGAGCCTCTGCTTGTATGTTGGAAACTCTTCTTAAGGAGAGGATATTCTCCTCCCCACCCCCAGGCCAAAAGGAAGCATATCCTACTGGTGAAGGTGCCGCACTTAGGAGCAGGGAGACTGTAAGCGCTGGGAAGACGAAGGGTCAGAGCAGGGACAGTACCCCCCCCTCCCTCCAGCTCAGCTGGCTTCCCCTCCGTCACTGTAACCTGAAATGAATTGGTGATCTGCTCCTCCCGGCTCTGTGGCCAGAGGACTGCATGGCACGCAAGGCAGTGCAGGAGGGGTTTGTGAAGGCGTGACTGTGAGTTTCTGAGCCTCATGGATCGAGGAGATAGGAGAGCAACAGCCAGGTTCCACTGGATCCAAGGAGAGACCCCTGGAACCCACCAAGCCCTTTGGCTCCGGTGGTGGCTGCTTCTGCCTGGCCACCCTCCCACCCACAGGGCCTTTCTCCCCTGCTTCACAAAGGCCTGCAGGCCCAGCCTGATGGGGCAAGAAGTCCCATGAGCCCCCGCCTGCCTCCCTGCTGCCTTCCACAGTGCATTTTCCTTTTCTAATTCTAGGACGAATATCTCTCTCTCGTGGCAAGACTCATCATCCATTTCCGGGATATTCGTAAGTAGCCCTTCGTGTTTCTGTGGATTGGTTTAAAGACATTTTTCCTGGCTGGCAAGGAGCTAGAATGGGGAGCTCACATCAAGTCTTAACCCCCACCCCACCCAACCCTTCCCCAGTTGGAATTTGGAGCCAGGTTCCCAACAGCGGAGAAAACACTAGCTGGGCTTGGTCTCAGTCCCCAGAAACCCAAAGGAGAATTGTCTAATGCTGAGTTCTAGGAGGGGAGGGGAGGAAGGAAGGAAGGAAGGATGCTGAAAATGAGGGATGAGAAAGCCAGGTCCACAGTCGCTTTAGTAGTTTGAAGGGAAGGTGTACGCTCTCCTTTACCTTTGAGCTTCCTTTGTAATAATAATAATAGTGGTAATATAAATCACTCAGCTCATTTCGGTTGGCCTAATTTTTCTTTCCTGGAAAATGAGTCTTTTCCGGGGAATGAGAGATATTGGCATTAACTCAGAGCCCCCAAACTTCCTCACAAATGGGACTTTGTTTTGGGCCTAGAAGTCCATTGGAGGAAGAGCCCAAGATTTTAAATTTAAAAGGACTCCTGCCTTAAAGGAAAGACCCATGTTCCCCAGCAGAAACCCTGTTGGCCCAGGCAGGTCGTTCCCTAAATCTGTGTGTGTGCAACTGTTACCCTTTTGTTTCCTAGACAACAAGAAGTCTCTGGCCTCCGTCAGCGGTAAGGAGCCCCCTTTTCTTTGTCCCCTTCCTTTGTAGTGACGATTCCAGGGCGTTTTCCGCTTTGCCATGGCCAGAAAGTGAAGGCCAGGCCGGAGGGGTAGGTCTCCTGGAAAGAGGAAATGGGCTCTGAAAAATGCATTCTGATACCCCTTCAGGCTCTTCTGGGGTTGCCAGAATCAGAACTCTGCTTCATGGAAGGCGGGTCAGGGTCTGGGACGGGTCGGGAGGGGAGTGGCTGCATCTTCAGCTGAGTTGGCAGAGCAGAGCAGATGCATCTGTCTGTTTTTTTTCCCCCAGACCCAATGAATGCACTGCAGAACCTGACGGGGGGTCCTCCAGCAGGACCAGGGGCCATGGGGATGGCTTCTCGTCCTCAGGGGGCCTCCCTGGCTGGGATGAGTGGGCTTGGGCCCCCCATGGGACAGCCGATGAATCTCCCAGGGCAGCAGCAGCCTGGACCTGCTGGGATGGCCCTTCACGGCATCCCCAACATCCCTGCCACCAGCCAGCCAAGTAAGTGTTTGAGGCAGATCCCTGGCCTTGAGGGGAGGCTCCCTCTGATGGGGTTGGGATTGGTGGGGGGCCTCCTCCGGAACTATGAACACTTCACTTCTGTAGAGAAATGCAGGAGGGTCTTTTTAAACACAAAGTTGTCCCTCTCTTCATTATAGGACTCCAAAAGCATTGATATGATGTCATGTTATTACTTATACGTCATCTGAAAAAGAACTGAGTTCAAATAAATTTTCAAACGAGAAAGTTAATTAGGACAGCTTTATAACTTCTATCTCTTTCTAGATCAATAGAGAAGTTTGGTCTGTGCTAAATATGATCTTATCATATATTAACAATATAATTATTTCATAAATATGTTAGGCATTATGGAGAAAGGGAAAAACTGGGACATTATTGGCTTAAATAGATTAAGCAAAATAGTATGGTGCCATTTATTTAGGGTGGACATACACATACGCCTATATACATACATATACTATGTGTGTGTATAAGCTCATATACTATGTGTGTGTATAAGCTCACACACACACACTGGTTGTTTTGGTCTGCAGTACCCTATAGTGTCGTCTTGAGGGAAGAAGTTGCAACAGTTTTTTTTTTTTTTTTTTTTTCCAGTCCTAACTGTCTGTTGAAGTCTGTGTCTATCTTGTTTGTTGCAATGCCAAACGAGGCAGTTATAGAGGTACAAATGACAGACTCAATAATTCCTCTATAGAACTGTTATCAGCAGCTCCTTGGGCAGTCTGAGCTTTCTGAGTTGGCACAGGAAGAACATTCTTTGTTGTGCCTTTTTAATGATGTTTCTAATGTTAGGCGTCCATTTTAAGTCTTGAGATATTATAGAACCTAGAAACCTGAAGGTCTCTAATGTTGATACTGTGTTGTCTAGAATTGTAAGAGGTGGTAGAATAGGAGGGCTTCTCCGATTTCTACAGTTTTGAGTGTGTTCAGTTCAAGATTGTTTCAGCTGCACAACAAGGCTAGTTGTTCAACTTCCTGTCTGTATGCAGATTTGTCGTTGTCTCGAATGAGACCAATCACTGTTGTATCATCTGTAAACTTCAGTACTTTTAACAGAGGGATCATTTGAGATGCAGTCATTGATATATAGAGAGAAAGCCCTACTAAACAGGTATATACAAAAGTATGAAGGCTAAGGCTTAATGCATTGTAAGCCGCCCTGAGTCTCTGGAGAAGGGCAGCATATAAATCGAACCAATAAATAAATAAGTGGAGTGAGCACACAGCCCTGTTCTCTCCCTCCCCCCCCCCCCCCCCCCCGGTGCTAATTCTATCTGATGTGATTTTGCCTAGCTTCACTTGCTGCTTCCTATCTGTTAGAAAGCTTATGGTCCATTTACAAGTGTGGTCAGGCACGGCTAGCTGAATCACTTTAGTTAGAAGAATACCTGGAATGATCAAGCAAGGAGGATTTACCTTGTCTGGGCCTGGTGCTTTTCCAGGCTTTTGTCTCTGCAATAGATCTCGCACATCTTTTGTGATCACCCAGAGGGATGGGGTCAGTTGTAGGAGGCTTGGCTGTTGTTGGTGTATCTGAGATGGAAATAGGTGACAGTAGTTTCCTCTCAAACCTACAGTAAAATACATTCAGGTCACCTGCCAGTTGTCGATTCCCTTCAGCACAGAAAGGCAGTTTGCTGTAACCAGTGATATTCTCTCTCTCCCCCCCCCCCCCATTTGCTGATTCATTTGTTGAGAGCTGATTCCTCAGTCTTTCAGAGTAGCTTCTGATCTCCCCTGTGAAGACATTTCTGGACTGATTGTACAGCATTCTGTCTCCTTTCCTGTAGGCTTCCTCTTTGGCATGACGTAGCTGCTTGAGTTTAGCTTTGAACCAAGACTTATTGTTATTGTGTATTTGCAGGTTTCTGGTAAGCACATATAGGTCCTCACAAAAACTGACATATTATGTTACAGTATCTGTGAGTTCATCCAAGTCTGCAGAGATATCTTTGAAAATGTTCCAATCTGTGCAGTCAAGGCAAGCCTGTAGCTTTAACTTGGACTCCTTAGTCCAAGATGTCACTAATTTAATTGTTGGTTTTATGGTTTTAAGCCTTTGTCTATAAACAGGTTCAAGGTGAATCATACAATGATCAAGAGTGTCCATAGCTGCTCATGGTAAAAACCCATAGGTCTCTTTTAACGGTGTGTAGCAGTGGTCTGAAGTATACTTGCCTCCAGTAAGACATTTGACATGCTGAAAGTTTCTTGGCTTAAGTTAAACTGTTGAAATCTCTTAACACAATGAGGAGTGAGTCTGGGCATCTCTCTTGAGCCCACATAATCTGGTCAGATAAAGTTTTTAATGCATTGTTTAGGCAAGCTTGTGGAGGAATGTACGTTGCAAATAGAATAAATGTGGAAAGCTCTCATGGAGAATAAAATGGGTTGCAATTGATAATTAATATCTCTTAAGTCCACATCACACATCACAGAATTTCTTTACTGTAGTTACATTTTTATACGATCTGTTGTTTATATAAAAGCAGAAACCCTCTCCCTTATTTTTACCAGATGTTTCTGCAATTCTGTCTGCTGTCTGTATCTGAAACCCTGGGATGTGCAGGGTGCTATCATCAATCGACTCATTTAGCCAGGTTTCCATGAAACAGGGCTGCTGAGTTTTAAAAATCAGAGTTGCATCTGTTTAAAAGAAGTATTTCGTCCACTCTATTAGTGAGTGAATTTAAATTAGTCAAAAAGAGTGAGGGAAGAGGGGCTTTTATTCCATTTATTCAAAATCCCTGCTCACTTACCCCTTCTTCGTTGCCGTCCTCTCCTCCTTTTGTTTTTGTTTTTCCATTGTCCAGAGAGAGCTGCCATTTCCTGGATGAGAATCTCTTTTGCATTTGTAAAGACGGGGGCTATAGTCACAGAAACCTGCCCACTGAGGGGCAAAACCAAGTAGCTGGACTTGTGTACAGGAACACCTGTATGGAATATGGGCTAGTCTTTACCAAGTCTAGATAGAGATCCCACAGGAGATTGTGTAAAACAAGTAGGCCAAGATTCTGTGGGATTACCAGATCCAGACAAACAGGCAAGTACTAGCCTGCTGGTAGACCAGAAGACACCGTGGTGATAGATGTAGCAGTGCCAAGTGGCAGGAAAATGGACCAAGGCCTGAAGGAGGAACTGGATAGGATGTGGAAATAAGTGGCATAAGTGGTCCCAGAGGCGGCAGGAGCACTTGGGGCAGGGACTCCTGATCCTGCACAGAACCCTGAAACCACCAGGCCCCTGGGAGAGGACCTGAGTTTGAGGAAGACAAGACCACCCATAAGGGTGAGAAGGGTATTTTTATACGTATGTTCTCTCATTTTACATTGCTGAATACAATTGCAGATTTTAAAAAAGAATTAAAATATATTTCTAGCTTATAAGAACTGTTCATAGCAGAAGCTAAGCATATAGAGCTGTGGTGGCACAGTGATTAGAATGCAGTACTTCAGGGCTAACTCACTGCTCAGTGAAGACCCAGATTGTTGAAGGCAATATGCTGATTCTGTAAACCACTTAGGGTTGTAAAGCACTGTGAAGCCGTATATAAGTCTAAAGGCTATTGCTAAGTGCTGTATGTAGGTTATTTCAACTCCCATGGTTTCTAACTGCAAAATGTTGAGCTATTTCCTAGAGAAGTTCTGCTCATATAGTAGGAAGCACATAATTGGGATTAGAGAGACTAAAGTACCATTAGGTGAGAGATTAGCTTCCTCTTCCAGGGATGCTGGGGCATTTCAGGAGTGCCCAAGGGGCTGTTTCAATGTCTCCATCTCTGAACATGTGCATAGGTTCTGTCAATAAAGAATATTTATTTAATCCCCTTGTGAGCACCGTCGAAAGCAAAGCTTCTGAGCATGCCAGTGTAGCTGTACCTCCTGTGAAGCCCAAGGACCTGATAACAATCCTGGGGGAGTAAAGGTGTCCCTGTGGCTGCCCCTTTGCCCATCAACGTTTTGCTTCTCTCGCCAAGCAATCTCCCTGCCTCTCGGAAGCTTTGGAAGACTATGAGGTCCAGGGAGGTGACGGCAGCCAATTCGGAGGGTCCCCCTTGTGCAGAGTCAGAGGTTTCACACACACACCCCGAAGTGTGTCTTGGGGTGCTTTCAGCATGTGGCCCCTTGCGATTGTCTCTTCAGCCCAGCTCCAGCTGCAGCAGATGGCTGCACAGCAGCAGCAGCAGCAGCAGCAGTTCCAGCAGCAGCAACAGCAGCAGCAGCAGGCTGCCCTGCAGCAGCAGCAGCAGCAGCAGCAGCAGCAGCAGCAGCAGTTCCAGGCCCAGCAGTCAGTAATGCAGCAACAGCAGTTCCAGGTGCAGCAGCAGCAGCAAGCAGCAGCAGTTGCACAGCAGCAAATGCAGGTGGTGCAGCAGCAGCAGCAGCAGCAGCAGCAAATGCTCAAATTGCAGCTGCATCAACAAAGCCAGCAGCAGGTGAGAGCAAAAGCTTCAATGTCACCCTCGCTCTCTTGCCCAGCAGCAGGAGACAGGGTGGCTCTGGTGGCCGAGGACTGGCCAGGCCAGCTCCTGTGGGCATCATGGGAAGGGGTTGGTCTGGCTCCCCTGAAGCCATCAGTCTGACTGGGTCTTCTCTGCTCCACTCGGGGGGCCCAAGGGAAAGAGGGCCCTGTATTTTCATAGCTGGCTCTGAAATCCGCTCCTGAATGTAGAAAAAGGAACCCAATTGAACTTCGGTGCAGCTCCTGTCTCTCCAGCACATGGGGCAGCAAAGCCTGTCCAGGGCCTTCCTGGTAACTTCCTTCTCTTGCACGTCTGTCTTTAGATGCAGCAGCAGCAGCAGCAGCAACTGCAGCGAATTGCTCAGATGCAGCAACAGCTGCAGCAGCAGGCCGCTCAGGCCGCTCAGGCCCAGCAGCAGCAGCAGCCACCGCCACCTCAGCCACCCCCCCCACAATCAATGCAGCAGCAGGTGGCCCAGGCACCCTCCCAGTCGCTTCCTCCCCAACCCATGGTCTCCCAGGCCCAGACTGTTCCGGGACAGATCCCTGGCCAGGTCTTGTCCATGGCCATCCTGCCCCAGCAGATAAAAGCCATGCAGGTAAGGGGTCAGGATGGCTGCCTCTGATTGCCTGCATCCATTTTCCCAGTTGCCGCTAAAGCCAGTAATATAGAATGGTCAAAGAAAAACAGGGAAATGATTAAGATTAACAGAGGTAGCGAAAATGCTAAACAGTTTTGATGGAAATAAAAATTAATTGTAAAACTAAGAAAAAAGGCTAAGCCAGAAGTCTTCAACAGAGAGGATGAAACTGAAACTTATGAAATTATTTGCAATGCAGCTCAAGTCAGAGATACTGTAGATGGGAATAATATTTTAGAAGGGGTAGGGAAATGCTGTTGATGTCAAGAGCTGGATAATGATATAAATGTTAAGGGTTTAAAAATGATGAAGAGGAAGGATAAAAATGAAGCTGCTGAACAATTGTTAAGGGTGTAGATGGTGTATATTGAGAGATGTTAAAGCATGATAAATGAATAGATGTGAATTCAGCAAGTTTTGCAAGAATGTGAAACTCCACATTCTTGTGGAGTTTTGCTGAATGTAATTAACGGTGGCATTTGATGAAAATAAAATTTATGTAAATGTAGATATGATGCCTGGCAATATTTAGCACTGAGACGATGTCCCCTTGCTTGGAAGAATATGTTGTGGATTAAAAGTATATGAAATGCTTACGATGATAAAAGTATAGAGAGACAAAAATGTATAGCTTGTTGCTTAAAACCTGGTTTTCAGCGAATCTTTAATAGATATACAATACAACAAGGAATAAAAGATCTGAAAATTAATGTATCAAAGACTGAGATAAATGTGTTTGTCAGGGAAAATGGAGTGAACAGTTGCAAGTTTGTGTGTGTATAAAACAAAAAAAATAGATGAGAAAATGTTTTCTAAGTAAGTAAATGAAGACATGCAAATATTGTTAAAAATAGATAGTATGTAGTCTTTTTTAAAAAAATTCTATAAAGTAGCTAAGTATAAGATTCCCTATCTATTTTATTAAATGGATCATGACCATTGCATATATCAGGAGAAATAGAAAAGAAAGCTGAGAGCAGAGGAATGTGAGTGCTAAGAGAATAAGAGTAATACAAAAGCAAGTGACCTTTTGAAGTAAGCATGTTGTGATAGTTTGATCATAAAGAGAGAAATAATGAGGAACAAAATGAAGACCAAGAAAAGTGGTTTTGCTGGAGAGATGAGACATTTGAACAATAAAATTATCAGGTAACGTATAGTAAGAGCAAGATTGCTTTGCAAGTTAGAGAAGTATTGAGGAATTTAATAACTAGTGCTGATGTAGCTGAATTTTCTTTTTTTGTTTCCTGCCTTTTAATTTTTTTTCTTTGTGTCTTTATACTCTTTGTATAAAGTTTCTTACCCTGAAAGGTAATGGATGTGAAATGATATGCCTGCGCTTTAATATCAGATTCATGTTTGTGGGCAACAGTTTCTGGGTGTGCAGTTCACAGACTAGGGCAATTCTCAGTGTTTTGAAGCCTAGTAGAACCAGAGGAGGCCCTGCTAGGCGTCTCCGGGCAGCATTGGCATTTCTGCGCATGGAGCCAGCATGTTCTCCATCCCCCTCTGGGATTCCCAAATTTGTAGCAGGCCTGAAAGAAATCCTTCAGCTGGGCCTTGGAAGCGGCTGCCAGGCTCCCCAAGAATCGGACAGTGTCTCGGGTTTCAGGCACAGATAGGAAAGAGGCAGACGGGAGTCCCTGCACGTTGGCGAGACGGCCATGAGATTGAGCGCTGTGGAATCCACTCTTGGTTCTGTTCCTTAAGGCCAGAGCTTTGCAACAGCAGCAGCAGCAGCAGCAGCAGCAGCAGCAGCAGCAGCAGCAGCAGCAGCAGCAGCAACAGGTGGCTTCCCAAGTCCAGGCTGCCCAGATGGGAGCATCCAGCCAGGTAAGCTGCTGCCTCCAGAAGCTGCAGGCCTCTTTCATAGTCCTGGGGAGAGGAGGAGGCCATTTTAGTTCCCTTCTGCCCTTCCTTGGAGTGCAGTTTCTGCCTGCTGAAGTGGGGGAACCTGGCACTGTTGCCCTGTGCTTGGCAAGGCCCCCAGGCCGCTTTAGAGGGGTTTCCTGGATTTTTCTGAAAGAGGTTTGGTGGTCCCTTTCTCCCTGTTCCTGAGTGAGTGCGCCATTTCTCCTACCAGAAGCTTTGGTTAGATGCTCCTCCCCCTTCTTCTCTGTTCTGGGTAACCTGAATTTGAGGTGCCGCCTTGTTTCAAAGAACCAGCTGCATGTGGCACTGATCGTGGACCTGTCATGCTGGGTGGTGATTCATTTCCAGCACGTGCCTGATTGCCTGCTGTTCTTCCAGGAAAAGAGAACTAAGAATGTGGCTGGACGCAGGAAGAGATTCATGGAACTGATCCCTGTACAGCCTTTCTCTTCCTGGCTCACTTGAAGCTGTTCCTGGAGGAGCTCTTGAAGCCCTTGGCCCACGGCAGATGTGGCCCCATGGCTGGCAAGAGAGCCAATCCCAGAAGTCATTTTGTCAGGCAGAGTTTGACCTGAGAGGCTCATCCTCCGAGGAGGGTTCCCTCGGGCGGCTCTCTTTCCTTCCCAGCATCCTGGCCATGCGCCCTTGACAAAAGGATTCAGTCTTTCTGGCAGCGGGCAAAGTCTGTGCCTCCATCTGTCCCTTGGAAGCCTGTTCAAGGGAGAGCCTCTCTGCTTTTGTCAGGAAGTGCGGAAGGCAAGCCGGGGGCAGTTTGAGGATGGGGCCAAGCAGTGGAGGGCATTGGGGAGGGCTGGACCTCTCTTGCGCAGAGTGAAGAGCAGGGGAGGAGGAATGTGTTGGGATTTTCAGAGCTCTGGGCACCAGAGACAGGGCAACGGTCATAAGTACAGGCCAGTTGCCAAGCCCCCAAATTTTGATCACGTGACACAGATGCTGCAAATATTGTAAGGGGGGAAACTGGTCATAAATCACTTATAAGTGCCATTGTAACTTCGAACAGTTGCTAAATGAATGGCTGTAAGTTGATGACCACCTGTATCTGCTTCTCCTTGCCTCCCTCTCCTCGGCTCTGGCTTGAATGGGCCCCTAGGTGCTGACTGGTTGCGCCATCTTTTGTGGTGTGAGGAAGGGACTCAAAAGAAGGGGCTTGGTAGAGGCCCAGGGGCTGCTTGCATCTCGAACTTTGTAGATGGGATGAAGGATAATGCAAAATCCTAACAGAATAAAATGAGAGGTTTCTGAGAGCTGAATGGCTGGCTGTGCTCCCACATCCGGCTTGTGTTCTCCGGATTTGTCCTGGGCACTTTTTGAAACCTTTTTTTGCAAGCAGTCCCATTTCCACCACTGACATCTTTGCATGGCTTTTCATGTTCTGTGGTCCTTCCTGGAAACTTGGGTTGTGCCATGGAGCTGTGACTCTCTGTGAGCTTATTCTATGCCATTTCCCCTTTCCAAGGAAGCCCATTTGGTTAGAGGCTGCCATGGCTGTGGCACCGGGTCATAAAGCCTTGGTGGTGGAAGGCTAGGAGTAGAAGAGCCCCAACTGGTGCCAACAGCTGCAGCTCCAGAAATAACAGATGACCATAAGGAGGGGCTCCCCAGGCCACCAAGGAGAGGGAGACTGTAAAAGGATGGCTACCGGCTGCCAACAGACGCTGCACTTGGTGCCTCCCTGGTGGCCGCCTCACCTCCTTTTCTTTCTTTTACCTGCTTTCCCAAAATGAGCAGGAGGCAGGCTGGCACACTGCAGAGCAAGTATAGCCTCTCTACTTGGCATCGCCTTTTTTTAAGAAAGCCTCTTCGGCATGCTTAAGGAAGGAAAGGGAGGGCAGCTACAGCCCCCCCCCCCAAGCCCTTAGACACATCTCAGAAGGAGAAAAGGACAGGAGCTGGAGAAAGCTAAACCAAGTGACCCACTCTTGGAAGGGAGCCCCATATCTGCTGAAAACTCCAATGTGCCCAGCTGGCTCCACAATGGCCTCCACCCCTATGAGAAGGCATTCTGGGGAAGCTAGTTGGATGCCTCTTTGAAAGTGGTAAAAGGAGGAGTGGCTTCTTCACCTTTGCCTCGGATGAAAATATTGGGGGATTCTCACTTTATTGTCCCTCAGCAACCGCCTGGCCAGACCTGGGGGACCTGAGCATCTGCAGGTCAGCTTCTGGGCTTGGCTGCCGCTTTCTTCTTCCGAAGTAACCGGGGACGGCAGCTAAGCGTCAGTGTCTTTTCCAGGGGATGATGCGCTCCTGGGCTGAGCATGTCTTTGCAACTTTGCCCCGCCTCCCTTTCGATAATTCCATGTCTCCCAAGAGGTTATTCTTATTATGTGCAGTGGGATCTCTGGGGGGGAAAAGAAGAAGAGTCGCTTGAGGTTATGCCTGTGATGGGCTACTGGCCCTGCAGTTTAGTTGAGCACACCTGATGGCTGAAGCCAGGAACAGCCCTGAAATACCTGTCCGCATCAGAGAAGAGCTGGAGTGGCCCTTCACAAAACACTCCACGCGTTGTCTCTCTCAGTCTTTCAGTCAGGTTGGCCGGTCCTAAATCCATTTGGGAGGGAGCAGAATTAGGCTGTTCCTCCTGGGACCTCCGTCCCTCAGCTTCCCTGCTCAGAGGCAGCATCTTAGCCCCTGGTTCCTCTGGGCCTCTGCAAGAGAGAAGAGCAGGCCTTCTCTTCACTGGGCCCGGCTGGAGGGCCAAGGCCCCCTGGATCTGCCTGTCCTGGCACTGAGCAGCCTCCCTCCCGACTCATGCGCCACTGACGCTTGAGGGCAGATTTGAGGGATTGCCTCCGTGGAAGCTGTGGGGCTGCTGCCTTGCCAGAGCATCTGGCCTAAGGGAGGATGTTGCCCGCGGGGGTCGCTGGTGGTGCTGACGGTGGTGGTGGTGCTCAGAGTCAGGGCTGCCTTCTGGCTCCCGCTGGCTTCCCTTTGGCGGTGTGGCAGGAGGCAAGACTGAGGTGGTCCGCTTGGTTGAGCCACGGCGTTCTCAGCATTGCTAGGCCTCCCGTGTGGCTCAGAATGTGGAGGAATGCCTAGAGGGAGTCCATCTGCTGCTGCCCCCCTTGTCTTGCTGCCCCCCATTGTCCCTCCACCTTCGCTTGGAAGCTGGTGTTGCTGCCTGTTGGATGTGGCTGCCCTTCTCCTCCTGGCCTTCCCCTGCATGCAGTGGAGGTTGCCTGTGTGCATGCGATCCATGTCTCTTCCCTAAGGCTGCTGCTGAGCCCAGGCTGGGAACGGAGCTTCCTTGCTGTGCATGAATTAACCATGACGCTTTCCTTGGACGCTCCTTTCCCCTTTGGTTGTGACCCCTGCATGTGCCTGTTCTGCAGTGGCTGTTGGCAGCACTGACCTCCTGAAATGTGTGCTGTGGCCGCTGCAGTCTTTGACTTAGTGGGGGCTCCCCAAAGAGGCCGGCCATTTGGTGCTGACATCCCCAGTGCCTTTTGACTTGCTTAGTTGAGTGCTCGTCAGGCACTGATCCGGCCACAGGGACTGACTGAGCTGCGGGTGACAGGTCCATCCAACCCCAGCTTATATCCCACTCCAGGCCTGTACCCCCTTTCTAGAAGGAGGCAAACACACTGCCAGTGGCCCCCAGGCTTCCACTAGATGTGACCCGTCCCACCTGGGTAATGGTATACCCCTCTCCTGTGACAGGACTGCAGCTGCCCCCCTCCGCCCGTATTCGCCATAGCCAGAGGAGGCTGCTTCCATAAGCCAGCTATTGCCAGGAGCCTTCCTGGGAAGAGTGCGCTTGGCTTCCAGTTCCCCAGAGGCTGCATGTGCTTCTTATCCTGCCAATGTGCTGCATTTCTCGTGTTGCGATTACTTTTGTCTGTCCCTCTGTCCTCCCAAGATGATCACCGCAAGTATGGCCCGAGGTGGGATGCCAATAAGACCACGGTTCCCGCCCACCACTGCTGTCTCTGCCACGCCTCCAAGCACCATGCCTTTGGGTGGACCACAAATGCCTCAGGTACTTCGTGGAGCGGAGTGGGTTGTGGCTGGGGGTCTGTGCGAGGGCTGATTGGCTGCTATTGGCCTGCACTCGGAGCAGCTGTTGCAGGGGTGGGGGAGCACATCAGACCGATGGCAGGTGCCACCTGGGAGCCGACATGGGAATGCAGGTGAGGCGAGAAACTGCACCTGCTCCCGTGTGAGACGATGATGCTGGCATCCTCAAAGCACGCATGGTCAGTTTGGGGGGAAGTCCTGGGTGGGATTTTCATTGAGGGGTATGACTGAAGGGAGTCTTTTCTATCCCAACAATTCAAGTTGTTCCTCGGCTCCAGATTCCCTCCTCCGTCTTCTCTTAAAACCTAGAATTCAGCCCTTCTGCCAAGATCTGGCATCAGCAGGGGCCCTCTGCCCCATTTTACACTTCTTTCAATAAGTTGGAAGGAAAACGAGAATTTTACACATCAAACTCAAGCTCCTAGAGCTAAAAAGAGTAATTTTCTCAGGTTTTTATCATTTTGGCAGACTTTCTGCTGTACAGTCCAAATCTTCGCAGAACCTGCACCTAAGAGGTTCCATTTTTCCATTGCCTTGGATTCCGGGGGCGTCAGAGTGGGGGAAAGAGAAAGCTCCAAGGGTGATCAGCCAAGAACAGCTTCCGGGCTGGTGACTTTGCTTCCAAAATTGCTTCCTCTTCTCTATCTTCACGCTTGGTATCCTGTGAATGAGGTCATGAAAAAGTTGGGAAGGGTCTTGTTAATTGGGCTGTTTCTGGGCCCATTTCTCCACAGAGCCCTTGGTGAGGCTTCTTCAGGTTGCTAGCCAGCGGCTGCCTTGATTGACCCCACTTTGGGTCAGAAGAGCTGCACCCTCCTTTCCCGGTGTGTCTCCCCTCCCCCCTTCTGCTTTTCCTGCCTTTTTATTGTGCCAGTGCTGAGACCCTTGCCCCTTCCTCCACCCTTATTCAGCTAGCCATCAGGTTGCAACCAGTTACCTCATTGGCTAGGTCTCCTGGTCTTCCCCCACCCCACCCCCCACAGCAGTAGCCCTTCTCTCTTCCTCTGGTTTTTCCCATTCTACCAGGCGGAACTGAACCTGGAGATTAAACAATGAATTTACTACCTGCAGAATGTTCTGCCTGGCCAGCCATCCATGCTCATCAGTGCTGTAGCATCTTTGCCAAGTGCGATTTCTGAAAAGTCCATTCTGTCCTTTTAGGCTGGGAAGAAGCTGCAATAAATTCCATTGTCTCCTCTTTGAGAGTTTCCCTTTCCAGAGCAGCTCCCAACTAATGGCATTGTTGTGTGGTGAGGATGGAGGATGGACCTGTTCAGGGGTGGCTCCTTGGCTTTTGGTCATGAAAATTGCTTCCTGTAAAGGCAGCTGAGAGGCCTAAATGAGGAAGCTTCTAATCTGAACATACTTTGCGCTCAAAAAAATCTGTCGCCAAGTAGTGGGCCACATTCCTGAGAGAAGAGAGTTAAGATTGGCATGTTTTGTAAGTCCAGGCTGGAGGCTCCTAGTGTGAGGCTCCAAATAATGCACCCATCATAAATGACACCTAGTTAGTGGAAAGCTGAGCCCTGGCCAGGGCCCAGCCATTGTGCTCTGGTAGAAATAGGGGTTGGTGGGCACTGGCAGTTGCCTGCTGGGCTTTCTCTGGCTGGCTGATCTTGTCCCCAAGGGTCCTTAAATGCCCCTTTAGTTGTCAGTGAACCTCGGTAGTACTAGAGTGGAATCTTCTTCTATTGTGGATTATGAGGGAACCAAGGAAGCGGCCTTTAAAAATTGGATAGGATTTGGGAACCTTCGGCTAATTCTGCACTTGATGAATGGCAGTTTGTGAATTGGGCAGCCATGTCAGTCAGCTAACTGAAGGCTACCCACTAATGCCAGTTTATCCTAGTCCCTCTCGGATTAATTGCTCTGAGACCCACTCAGACCCAGGAAGTGCAGTGGGGTCATAGGAGACATAAATTGGCTAATTTCCTCACTCTCCAAGGATTTTCAGTCTGTTTTATGTACTTGCTTTGTGCAGCTGAGGAAATAGTTCATGGTTCCCTAGTAATGTTGGGGTTCAGCTGAGATGGCACCTGCCTGTGGATCTCTGCCACAAAGACCCAAAGGAGAGGGGCTCCTGGGCCCCTTTACCCGCTGGCCTGAACGTGGGGCCCAAAGGCTGCCAGCTCTGCCGAGGCCTCTCTTGCCAAAGATGGACTTTCTCTTCCAGGTCAACCAGAGCAGTATCACCATGATGTCTTCTCCGTCTCCTGTCCAGCAAGCCCAGACACCCCAGCCAATGCCTCCCCCACCTCAGCCACAGCCTTCTCCTCAGTCTGGGCAGCCCAACTCCCAGCCCAACTCCAATGTCAGGTGAGGGTTGGTCTTTCGATGGGCGGCTCCTCTTGAGGAAAGCAACCACCACTGGCCTGTCTCTGCTCCAGGCGTGAACTTTCCTCTTCCTCCTCTTCCAGTTCTGGCCCAGCCCCGTCTCCCAGCAGCTTCCTTCCCAGTCCATCTCCGCAGCCTTCGCAGAGCCCAGCAGCTGCCCGCACACCGCAGAACTTCAGTGTCCCATCTCCAGGGCCGCTTAACACACCAGGTAACATGCATCACTTGAGGCTTCTTCTAAAACAAGTGTTTCCACGGTGGATTCCTTCAAAAGGAGGTTTCTTGGCAGTGGGGTTTTGCTATTGTTTTAACCTGGCCAGGTCAGAGAAGGAGTGATTTTGGGAGTTGAATAACAGAAGGACAGAGTTGGAGGGTGTTCTAGTTCAACTTCCCGCTCAAACAAGTCACCCTATATCCGTAATGGCGAACCTATGGCACATGTGCCATAGGTGGCACGCAGAGCTCTTTCTGGGCATGTGCAGCGTCGCCAGCTGCTCTTCTGGGTTCTGCCGAACTCATGCACACTGGCCAGCTGCTCTCTTCCGGGTTTCAGTGTGTGCATCTGTGTGCACTCCAGTTTTGGCACTCGGTGCCGAAAAGGTTAACCATCACTGCTCTATATCATTCCGGAGATTAATTCCACTGATTAATTGTTCTCGCTATTAAGGAAATTTCTCTTTAGTTCTAAGTTGCTTCTCTCCTTGGTGTCAGGCCTGGAGGCCATCTTTTCCTTTGGATCTTCAGGCCTGCCATATTCAGTGGTGTGGGAAATTGGGAGGGGGGATTGTATGGAGCTGGGGAGAAAGGTAGTCAAAATAACATTCCTTTCTTTGAGAGTCAAGGCCACTCTGCCCTGCACCTGGAGGGGTGTGACTGGGAAGCATCTCCAGTTGGGACAGTGCATTGATTGGACAATGTGATGGACATGTGGGTGCAGGGGAAGGGACTTGGACTTTCTTTTGGGTAGGGAAAATAAAGCTTTCAGATTCGGGTTTTCCCAGATGTGCCAATATGATATCTCGAATAAAATGGAACTTTGAGGAATCTCATGCCTCGGAGTTTTCTTTCATTGGAGGTGTTCCTTGGAACCCTAACATTAAACCGAATCCCCTTTAAAAAACTTCAGACAGCTCCCTGAGCTTCGGGGTGTTGTCCGGGGTCCGGAGCCCCAAACATCGACCTGAAGCCAGGTGGTGCAAAGACTCAAGGAAGATGGAGGAAGGCAAGAAGACCATGGAAGGAACCATGGGGAATGGTTTGGCAATTTATGTCAAGACCATCTACTCTCCTTCCTAAACCGTGGTGGAAGCGGAGGAGGCCGCCGATAAGGAGCACCAATTGGGTGCCTGACCCAAGGAGACAGCGACTGAATGAGCTGCACAACTGGATTCAACCCTGTGGGGTGAAGCTGTGGGATCCATCCCGCTCCAGCAGAAAGCGACCGGAGCAACCGGGACAGGGTTGTTGGAACCACAGATGGGAGCAGGCAGAGCGGAACAGATCTCAATCCTCGAGTGGAGAATACTGGGCCAAATGTGCTGCAAGCATTCCAGAGAGTGGGGATCACCGTCACACAGCCAGTCGCTAGCTGGTCTCCCGGAGCAGTTTGGCCAACTCAATGTAAGCAGCCCCCCTCAGTTACAGGGGACCGAGCAGCCGAGATGGACTCTGGCGCAGCCAGCATTCACCTTCCCAGGTTGGGAAGCCATAGTACCACTGAGTGGAGCATCCACGTGTTTCCATTCGGCAAGAAGCAGTTCATTTCACAACCTCACACATTGAGCCCAACCTGCCAGGATGATGGTCACCCCAGGCCTGGGAGTAACCCAACAGCAGAACCTATTGAACCAGCCTGGCTCAGTGCTGCAGGGGCCACAGCAAGGACTCCGGGGGCCAAGGGCTCTTCACCAGCAACCAATCATCAGACTGCCTCCAGTGGACCAGATCCCTCTCGGATGGGCATTCTACCCTGGCCAAGGGTGGGTGCAATATCAGTGGATGCCTGTCCCGATCCTGCAGCCAGTGCCCATCCACCAAACCGGGCACCTCCAGCCATAGGTCGTAGCTCCACAACAAGTGCCGGTCCAGTCACCGTTGCAGCTCCAACCGCCAGCTATGGCCAGCAGATCTGTTCCAGCCCAGTGTTGTGGCCCATCAGTGGCCAGCAGATCTGGCAGCAGATTTGGACAGTGAGGATGTTGGGGAGAAACATGGGCCAATCCTGGAGTATGGGGAAGACTCTGATGAGGGCTCTGCGTCAGAGGTAGAGATGCGGCCAGGGCTGTCTGACAGTTGTCAGCTGCCTTTGGAGTCTGACATCAGTGAGGCAGAACAGCTGGATCCTGTTCCCAGTGTGCACATGCGCAGAGCTGCCAGGAGAAGGGAACAGCTAAGGAACAGGTGGACGATGAATGGCCCCTCCAATAGGGAATATAGAGGAGCAAAGGGGAGGAGAATTTGCAGGAGACAATTAGTTCAATTCATTAGAGTGAGGATCTGTTCCTGACTTCTTGTCAAGTATTATCTGCCCCAGCATGGCGTTTGGAAGATATCGACCTGGCAGCTCTCCAAGCCTGATCAAGGTCTGTAGTTGTGAAATCTCTGGAAAGATTGTTGGCTGGGACTTTGCTTGAGAGCAATTCCCTTTAAACTAAATAAAAGGGGTTTTATCAGGATGAGGAGACTGCTTCGTGCTCTTGAGAGGCCTAGGTCAGAACACCAGCAACCAGCGCCAGCCCAGCCACCATTGCAGCTTCAACAGCCAGCCATGGTCCAGCAACAGCAAATTCCAGCCCAACAACTGGGGCCAGCCCAGCAACCTGCACAGCTGAGCCAGCGGATCTGCCAGTCACGCTCCCCCCACGATTCAGGGCGATGTTTGATGGAACCCCAGGAAACTAGCCTACTTCCTCAACCGAGTCTGGGCTTACATTGACCAGTATGGGAATCATTACCCATTGGATCGGGAATTGATCTCTGCAATAGCAGACGGCATGAACGAGGGAGAAGCATTGGAGTGGATAGTGGAAATTCACAATGAGGAAGCCCCTGAGCTGGAGGATGCCAATGAATTCGTCCAACTGATGCGGGCCCACTTCGAAGGCATGGCCCACAGAGTGGAGGCTGAGGCCCAAATCAAAGTTCTGAAGCAAGCGAGCCGACCTCCCAAGGAATTAATCTGGGAGTTTTGCAGACTGGCTGGGAAACTGAGGGACTGGCCGGAGTGCCTACTCATCCACACCTTCAAGAAAGCCCTCGACCCAGAGCTCCAAAACGCTTGCAACATCCATGGGGTCCCAGATCACATACAAGTATGGTACAACACTGCAGTAGCCATAGATCCCACAGGAAGCTGGCTACTGAAAAACCGGCGATAAGACCCTTGGGTCGGTCAATAGACTGTGCGATACAATTCGTGCTGAGAGCCAAGCTGCCAAAACCCAAGATGTATTACATGACCCCTAAGGAAATGCAAGAACTAAGGAAATACATTGATGCCAATCTGGAGCGGGAGATTATCCAACCCGTAAAATCCAAAATGGCAGCTCCTGTACTGTTTAAAGAAAAGAAAGATGGGGGTGGTGAGACTTTGCATTGATTTTCACAGAATTAACGCTGTGTCCATGGAGAACACCTACCTCTTGCCACTCATGAAGGACTTGCTAAATCATTTAGCCAAGGGCAAAGTGTTCACCAAACTAGATTTGAGAGAAGCCTACTATCGCATAAGAATCAAAGAAGGCGACGAATGGAAAACTGCCTTTTAACTGTCCACTTGGCAGTTTCCAATTCAGAGTCATGCCATTTGGCCTGCAAGGAGCCCCCGCAATCTTCATGCAGCTAATAAATGAAGTGCTACATGAGCACTTATACAAAGGGGTCATAGTTTACCTAGATGACATACTTATATTCAGTGAGAGCCTTGAAGAACACGTAAAGCTGGTGCGGCAAGTACTGAAAAAACTCCTAGCCGTCAAACTCTATGCCAAGCTGTCAAAATGTGAATTCCACGAAACTTCCCTAAATTACCTAGGTTACCGAATCCAGCAAGGGAGTGGAAATGGACCCTGGGAAAGTGAAAGCAGTGCTGGACTGGCAGCCCCCATGCACTTGCAAGCAACTTCAAAACTTCCTTGCCAACTTTTACAGACAATTCATCTCTGCGGTCGCCGAAGTAACTCTCCCCCTGACAGAACTGCTGAAAACTGGGGCCCCACCTAACAAGCTGCAGCCAAATCAATCCGTCGCCTGGTTGATGGATTGCCAAAGAGCTTTTGAGAAGTTAAAACTTCTCAAAGTTAAATCGGTTTCTTTGCAGAGGAACCTATCCTCCAACACCCAGGCCCAGAAAGGCAGTTCATCATCCAACTGACACTAGTGACATAGCCTTAGCTGCTGTACTCCTTCAAAAAGTCCCACAAGGACAACTGCTACCTTGTGCAAGTGTGTCTAAAAAACTCACCGACACCGAGAGGAAGTGGGCCATTTGGGAAAAAGAAGCCTACACAGTCTGCTGGGTCCTCCTCTCCTGGAGACAAAGAAGTACCTTTCGAGGTCTCCAGGAGAGATCACAAAAACCTCGAGGCCCTAAAAACCCCTAGAAAACTCTCCTAAACAAATCCGTTGGGCACAGTACTTTAGGTAGTTCAACTTCGAACTGAAGTACATCCCAGCGGGTAAAACCTACTTGCTGACGCTTTGTCAGGAAGTCACAGTTTGACAGCCGCCAAGAAGAAGTTGTCCACGCCATCATGCTTCCCATATAACAAGCTGCACAAGTCACCACCAGAGGCCAAGCCAGACGATACCCTCACCATGCACAGGACAAGTTGACCGCAGCCCTCAAAAACCGCACTTCCAACTGACCCCTGGCTCACTGACAATAAGGACGCCTTGACCATGAGAGACGGGCTAGCATGGAAGAGATTGGATCGAGGAGTCCAATTCATCGCTAAATTTTGGAGAGAATTCCTCAGATTGGTCAGATCTACACAAGGATTTAGCTCGGCTTTCCATCCAAGTACGAATGGTGTGGTGGAACAAGTGAACGCAATGGTGGAACAATATATAAGATGCTATTGTGGATTACCAACAATAAAACTGGGTGGACCTCTTGCCATTTGCATAAGTAGCCTACAACAGCGCAGTGCATAGCAGCACTGGATTGACCCCTTTCTAGGTCACAAGCGGCATGGATTTTGTCCCTATGCCCAAACTGCCCAGGGAACCACCCTCCTCCATGATTTTGACTGACTGGATGGAATTGTTGAAAAAAGGGTGGGAGAATACGAAGCAAGCGCTAGCAGATGCTGCGGAAGCATACAAGAAGCAAGCGGACAAACACCCATCTCTCCAGCCTCCCTTCCATGTGGGAGATCGGGTTTTTCTGTCAACCAAGTACATAAGACTGAAGCTGCCCAGTAAAAAGCTAGGACCTAAGTTTTTAGGTCTCTTCCCCATGGTGAAAATAATTAACCCAGTCTCGGCTTGTCGTTCGTTCAGAACTGCGATAGGAAATAATCACCAGTAACACACAGAGAATCAGGGTTTACTTTGGCAATGATAAGCTTGCAGTCAAAAGTAAAGTACAAGTCGGTGTTTTGGTTCAAAGGCAGCGCTGGGTGTAATCACACCACAGCGCTATTTAACAAAAACTCAGCCCCTTAAACATACATCCGGTGATTATCAATCAAGCACCCCCCACTCCCTTAACAGTAACAGCTGCGAGCAGCGAGGACAGCAGAATCGGAGAGGCCCAGCAATGTCATCAATCATTGCCCTGAATACTGCTATCCAGGAACTGTTTGTGTGTTCGCTGCGGCTGCTTATCTCCACTCCTTCGTCTCCCACACCCCCCATCGATGGCGAGCTCCGGCAGGACTCGACACCCAGTGACAGTTCATCTTAGCCTCCCATCCTGTCTTCCATTGCAGCTTGCTGAAACCAGCAGTTGGGTCAAGGTTAAGACCACAGACCCGATCAGCTCCTAAAACTATAGTGGTACAAGGGGAAACCCATTATGAAGTAAAACGAATCCTAGACTCTAGATTATGTAGAGGGAGATTACAGTGCTTAGTTCATTAGAAGGGGTATTCTTTGTCTGAAGCTACTTGGGTTAAAAGCTGGGATTTGAAAGCAGACAGGTTAGTGAAGCAATTCCATGATAAATATCCTGATAAGCCAAAGGGTCCCCCTGGGGGGGTGGGGAGGTAGTTAGGTGATAGTGCTTAACCCCCTATGTTGCTCTCTTGATCTCATTGCAGGATTCAATCATCGGATGAGAGGGGGCGGGCTGTCAGGCCTGGAAGCCATTTTGGGCATTGGCTCTTCAGGCCTGCCACATTCAGTGCTGTAGGAAACTGGGAGGGGAGATTGTATGGAGCTGGGAAGAAAGGTAGTCAAAATAACATTCCTTTCTTTGAGAGTCAAGGCCACTCTGCCCTGCACCTGGAGGGGTGTGACTGAGAGGCATCTCCAGTTGGGACGGTGCATTGATTGGACCATGTGATGGACATGTGGGTGCAGGGGAAGGGACTTGGACTTCCTTTTGGGTGGGGAAAACCTGGAAGCTTTCAGATTCAGGTTTTCCCAGATGTGCCAATATGACATCTCTAATAAAATGGAACTTTGAGGAAACTCATGCCTCGGAGTTTTCTTTCATTGGAGGTGTTCCTTGGAACCCTGACACACTTGGTTAGTTTCCGGCTCCTGTAAGCTGCCTGAAGTTACAGCTGAACTGTATTTTAACATGATACGAGGAGAAAGTATCACCTAGTGACAGGAGACTAATCTTATTTAATACCTCACTTTGAAAGTAAATGAAATTCACTTTAATTTTCTACTTGATGCCTCTCCTTGGGCATCTGGCTTAGTGTGATGGGGAGCTCTGGCCTGCACTCGATGGACTGAATGTGGCAAACGGGGCTGGTGAGGATGAGTCAGCCCCTTCCCCCTCCTCCTGCTCCTGAATCCTCAAGACCTGAAGCTAAGGGGGGGGGGAGCTCTCCACTTGAACATGCTGCTTTTTGTCCCCCAAGGTAATCCTAGCTCTGTCATGAGCCCGGCCAGCTCCAGCCAGTCTGAGGAGCAGCAGTACTTGGAGAAGCTCAAGCAGCTGTCCAAATACATTGAGCCTCTGCGCAGGATGATCAACAAGATTGACAAAAATGAAGGTCTGGGTCCTTTTTTGTTGGGATTTGTTCTGTGTGTCCGTCCTGTCCTTTCAGTAACTGGAGTGGGAGAGGAACTTGCTCTCCCTCCCTCCCTCCCTCCCTCCCTCCCTCCCTCCCTCTCTCTCTCTCCACATATACACGTTATTGAATTTCTATAAAAGAGAAAAAAATTAAAAGGAAAGAAATGGGGGAGAGTGCAAGGAATAAAGAAAAGAAAATGAAATAACTTCTGACTTTCTTCAATACAGTTAAAATTTAAAAAAACAGTAACCTTTTGCTTTAAAATTCAATAGTACACAGTATTTCTGTAATCTGTGAACAGTTTTAATAATCAAATTCCAAAATTAAAGTTTTATTTATTTCAGTTTCAAGCGAAAAGTGCAAATGTGATTTCCACTATTTTCTAAAAAGTTCACCTTGTCATTCACTTGGCTTAGCATCATCAATAATTTTATTCACCTTGTCATTTTGCTTTGCCAGAGTCTCAAATTTAGACTTTATAAATTTTGTCAGTTTAAATGTAACTTCGTCAAACCTGAATCTAAAACATGCAATTTCATCCAATCCTTAATGCTGTGATTTTTTTTACAGCCATGGTCAATAGCGCACCCTTTGCTTATAAATCCATGACAATCAACACTGTTAGTCAAAGGCAGCCCTCCAGTGTCCGAAACATAAATTTCATCTGGCAATGCCACTAGAAGTAGAGAGGGGTAAAGGAGGTAATAGGAAACTTCTCTAGTTACCTTTATATTATTAATCCAGACCAATCAGCGCAAGGGAGATGGAGGAAAAACGTTCCTACAAGGCCACTATCGGGTATTCCAGGCTTCAGTCCCACCTGTGGCAAATCTGTTGTGGAATTGGAGCCCGGAATTACCTGACATAGGTAAGCTCCATCCATTAAAAAAAAAGTTCTCTCATTTCTTAAAAAAAGGCGGTAATCCATTTTTTTTTCTTGTTTGTTAAATGTGCAAATCCCAAAATCCATGTCCAGTTTTTATATTATAGCCAGAGAAATACTGGAAAAGTCCCAACAGAAATGCTTAACTATATCTGAAGAAAGTTTCTCTTCTGCTAAAAGGTAATAAACTGTCGAAATGGGGAGGTGGGCTCTGAGGTCCCATTGAATCTGGTCACGTCCAGCTCCAAATACATTGGAAATGCCGCCTCTCAGTTCACCTGCAGATTGCAGATCAACTCCCCATGGATCAGTTTCCTGGATTCTCATTGGATTCCAGAGAAATTTTCAGACTGCCAGTTTCCAAGGGAACCGCTCAGTCTGACCTTTCTCCACCAGATTGTCCAGGCTGGGAGAAGAAGAGCTGAAACCCCACTCCCCCCACACATTTGTTGGTTGGACTCAACCAGCGGTCGGAGCCTCTGGGTAGGATGTGTGGCTGCTCCTCAGCAGCCGTTGAAAGGTCCCTGGGTCCCTTGAGAGCATCTATCGGTGAACTGAGATCACAGATTCTTACTCGGGGATCTTGCAGAATCAGGCCTGCATTGTCAGATATTCTTCATCTTGGGAGGTTAAGAGGAAGAAGCTGGACTAGTTCCTTGGAGAGCTGCAGAGATGAATGTGCCCAAGGTCCCATGAAGGAGCCATCAGCCTCTTGCTGTTGACTGCTGTTCAGCCACCACTTTGTCCCTTTTACTTTGTCGCAATCTTTTACAATTTTACTATAATGGCACTCTTGCAGTTGTGCCCTCGCAAACTTAGATATTAAATTTGGCTTCTTCACCATCTTGGCCAGCTACAGAGGAGATCTCCTCAGTCCCAGTGAAGATCTGATCTTTGGTGCTGGAGCTGGTGGCCAGGCCTTCAATGGTGGGATTATGTTTTGCCTGCTGTTTTTTCTGACTCTGTTGTGTTTGGGGCAATTCTATATTTTCTTTCTGAGTGAAGGAAAAGGACTGAAGGCTACCCAGTAGTCACGGTCCCCCTTGTTTTCTTCTGACGGTTTGGTCATCCCTGCCTTTTCCCATTCAGACAGGAAGAAGGACCTGAGCAAGATGAAGAGCCTGCTGGACATTCTGACGGATCCTAAGAAGCGGTAAATTCTTGGCGGTTGCACATTTCCCTCTGTGAGTCTCTGCTGCCATGGGGATCCTCCTTTGCAATGAAGCACTTGAGAGGGGCTCTGCTGTTGGCTTTCCACCTGCCCCTCTGGCTATGGGCCTCCATTGTACGGTCAGTCTCAGCATTGCACAGGTGTTCTCAGCGACTAGCAGCCCCATTGCAGCTTTTGTTCTTCTCAGCCCCACGAGAAATGGGACCCGCATTCACTTCCCTGGCCAGCCAAACATCCTGATCTGAGAAATGTCTGTGCGGTTTCCGTTTTCCCCAGGAGGGAAGTCTGAGAGTCCCTTCTTTCCTTCTTAGCTGTCCTCTGAAAACTTTGCAGAAATGTGAAATTGCTCTGGAGAAGCTTAAGAACGACATGGCCGTGGTAAGTGAAGGGAGGATTTTCTCATCTTTCTAATATCCCATAATATGGCAGCCTATCCGTTCCTCAGAGCCTCGGGTTCTGCCCCTCGGCGAGGCTCTGAAGTTGCAGGTGAAAACGTGGTGCCTGTGCAAAGTCCAGATTGATTGTGCAGGAAATGGCGGGTGAGGGGAGCCAGGCAGGCAGGGATCAGTCAGCCCGGAACCAAGCAGAGGACTTCCTTGGGTTGGGGCTGAGGCAGATGGTGAAAAACAGCCTGATTGGAAAGATTCCCTCTCTGATCCCAGTTACTCTCTTCTGTGTTGACGTGGGTGGGAAAGACGGGTCTCCAGAGAGTATCTGAACTTTAATCACTAGAAAGAGGGTCAAGAGACAGACTTGGCTTTTCAGTTGCCGTATTCTTTTTGCCTTTTTGCCAAGTTTAGGACCTGAGCAGGTAGAGGGAGCAACAAAGGTGCTTGGTTTATGTGCAGGTAATTGGTGTCTCTGTTGTATGCCAGCCCACCCCTCCTCCCCCTGCAGTGCCTGCCACGAAGCAGCAGTATTTGTGCCAACCGTTGCTGGATGCTGTCCTTGCCAATATCCGCTCACCAGTCTTCAATCATTCCCTGTATCGAACTTTCATGCCAGCCGTGACCGCCATCCATGGTCCCCCAATCATGTAGGTGTCATTTTTTCAACTCTTTAGGACAAAGCAAGCAAATTCCAGCGGTGGGAAGGCTTTGGGAAATGCAGCCGGGCTGAAGCATTTGGGAATCCTTCGGATTTTGCCACATTTTTTGCATAAATGTGACCTAAAAAACATGTCCTGTTCAGCTCCCAGGACTTGGCAGACCTTGTCTTAATTAAAAATAAGAAAAATAAAAATCAAGTTTGCTTAATTACGTTTACAGATAGTCCTTGACTTACAACCACAATTGAGCCCAAAATTTCCATTGCTAGGTGAGACAGCTGTTAAGTGAATTTTATCCCATTTTACGACCTTTCTAGCCACAGTTGATAAGTGAATTACTGCAGTAACTAAGTTACTAACACAGTCGTTAAGTGAATCTGACTTTCCCATTGACTTTGCTTGCTGGAAGATTGCAAAAGGGGATCATGTGACTCTGGGACACTCTGACCGCGGTAAATATGAGCCAGTCACCAAGTGGCCAAATTTTGATCACATGACCACAGGGATACTGCAACGGTTGTAAGTGTGAAAAACGGTCATAAGTCACTTTTTTCAGTGCTATTGTAACTTTGAAAGGTCAGTAAAAGCAATAGCACCTAGACTTATATACTGCTTCACAGTGCTTTACAGCCCTCTCTAAGCGGTTTACCAAGTCAGCATATAGTCCCCAACAATCTCGGTCCTCATGAACTGTTGTAAGTCAAGGACTAGCTGTATAGCCGGATGCAGCCGTAAATATTTGGTTGTCTGGATGGGCCTCTCTTTGCCCAGGACTCCGGTGCCTTCCCCTCGGAAGCGGAAGTACGAAGACGACGAAAGGCAGACCATCCCAAATGTTCTGCAAGGGGAGGTGGCGAGATTAAACCCCAAGTTCCTCGTGAACCTTGATCCTGCCCACTGCAGCAACAATGGCACAGTCCATCTCATCTGCAAGATAGGTGAGTGGCAGAGACAGCTGTGGGGTGAGCCCACTGCAGCGTCTGACCCTCTGAGAGGGGGCAGCTGAAGTTGCTCAGACTTGGGGACGGTGAAGTAAGAAAGAAGGGTTGATGTGCAAAAAAGCTTTCAGGTTGTTTTTGCAAGATTTCCCCCCCAAAAACACACATGGCACCTCTGGTTTCAGATGACAAGAACCTTCCGAGCGTCCCCCCGCTGCAGCTCAGCGTCCCAGCTGACTACCCAGACCAGAGCCCCCTCTGGATTGACAACCCTCAGCAATACGGTATGGCATTGGCGGCTGGTGCTTGGGCTGGCTAGTTCCCTTCTGTGCTTTGAACCCCCGTTCTGGCTACACCCTAAGCTGGTGGGGGAAAATCCTGGATTCACATTGCTGAGCCAAAGACTTTTTGGAATCCGTATGATGCGGGGGGGGGGGGGGAAGCTGAGTGGGGCAGAGAGCAGGTTAATGCTTCATTTTTAAAGAAGGAAGCAATAAGAGGAGGAACAGGCTTTCTAAGTTTCTACTCCTGATTATTTGGGGCACTGCAACGCACACAGTCTGTCATTGTGCCTTTTAATAGGAATAGGGACTGGAAGAGGGAATAGACTAGACTAGACTAGACCTTGGAGGTCTTCTAGTCCAGCCGCCTGCTCAAGCAGGAGAACTTATACCAGCGATGGCAAATCTTTTTGGCATTGTGTGCCAAAAGTCTGAGCGTGCGACCGCTGTCGCGCTCCCGCGTGCCGGCACCCATAATGCAATGTGCATGCGTGCAGGAAACCCCCCTGCGCATGCACCCTGCACTGCAAATCCCCGAACATGTCCCCCCTTTTTCCAAGAGGCCAGCGTTCTCTTACCAGAGGACAACTAGGTACTGGCCCGTTCCCTGGTGAGACAGTTGTTCCCTGGCCAGCACATGGTGCTGCCAAGATGGTGGGGCTAACAGCGCTGCCAGGGAAGCTCTGAACACATGGCTTGCCTGGGCTCCTTCCTGCTGGGAGCTGCCGTTCCCTGGCTGATGGCCGCTCTCTTGGCCCCGCTGGGGAAGCTCTGAATGCGCGGCTTGCCTGGGCTCCTCCCAGCATTATGATGCTGCCAGCAAGCTAAGCAGATGTGGCTGGCAGGGCTTTGGTGGACCAGCAGCCGGTGAGCTCTGAACGCATGGCTTGCCTGGGCTCCTTCCCCCTGGGAACTGCTATTCCCTGGCGCGGCACCTCCACCCGACCCCCATCACTATGCTGCCTGCGGTTGGGCCCATCACCCAAACCCCGTCACGCCCGTTGCTGCACCGCCAGCTGGGCCAACGCTAGGGAAGGAGCAGCCAGCCACCCAGCCAGCAAATGTTTCCCCGTGCACCTGGGCGGGCCAGTCACTCTTGCTCTTCCCCCTGCAGCCTGCGGCTCCCAGCAGGAAGGAGCCCAAGCAAGCTTCCTGTTGGGGCCGAGAGCACTTCCACTGTATGCAGCCGTCCCTTCTCCGGGGAAGAAGCGAGCTACCAGAGGAGCAGGGAGCTGGTCGGGCGGCCTCCTTCCAACCGGTTGGCCTGTTCGCCATGATGCTGGCGACAGCAGCAGCTTGCTTTCCTGCCCCGAGTATAAACTTTCCCGATGCTTCCCAACCTTCAGTGTGGGCGGGAGGCAGAGAGGGAGGAGCAGGCAGCTGCTATGCCTCGGGACTCCTGGGAGAGGTGGCCAAAAGTTCCATGTGGAGGCCGCCAATCACGAGCCCCGGGCGCATCTGCTTCCAAGGGAATGGCTCGGCTACTTTGAAGCAAGCGGCCGAGAAGCTTCCTCGCCAAGAGATGGGCAGACGGATGCTGCACTTGTAGGGTGGAGTGACACCACATACCTCCCTTTCCCCCTGGCTGACTCCGATCCTGACCCTGTCTCTCCTCAGCCTCTTTCAGCTCTGGAGTTTGCCGCCCTCCGCAGCTCAGCGCTATTTTCAGTCGGCAGCCGAAGCGGAGCTCCCAGTCTCCCCACACTCAGTGCAAGCAAGCGAGTGAGGCAAGAGCGTCTGCCCATCTCTCACCAATCACGAGCCACAGGGGCTTGCTCGCTTGCGGCTGTTTCCAAGGGAATGGCTCGGCTACTTTGAAGCGAGTGGCCGGGAAACTTCCTCGCTGAGAGATGGGCAGACGGACGCTGTGCTTGTAGGGGGAAGTGGCACCACACACCTCCCTTTCCCCCTGGCTGACTCCGATCCCGGCTCTGCCTCTCCTCAGCTCAGCGCTGTTTTAAATCGGTGAATGAGGCAAAAGGGCATGCAGCGTCCATCTGCCCGTCTCTTGGCGAGGAAGCTTCCCGGCCACTCGCTTCAAAGTAGCCAAGCCGTTCCCTTGGAAGCAGGCGCCCCTGGGACTTGTGATTGGCAGCCGCCACATGGAGTTTTCAGCTGCCTCTCCAGGAAACTTCCTCACCGAGACAGGCAGATGGACGCTGTGTGCCCTCTTGCCTCACTCGCCGATTGAAAACAGCGCTGAGCTGCAGGTCATCTGCACAGGCAGCCCACCACCACCACCACCCCACCTTCACCAGCTGCTGGTCCAGACTGCCTGGGGCCACTCAAGAAGCCCATACAGGCAGGGAGGGAGGGGAGGGGAGGGAGGGAGGGAAGCCCCGGCTTACCTTGCTCTGCGCCCTTTGGAGCGACCGCCAGGACCTCCTCTGCATCTTTTGGCACACACGCCTTTGTTGCTGCTGTTCGCACATGCATGCGCGCCAGAAATCAGACCAGCTGACCGGTGTGCATGCGCACTCTGAAACATCTTGGAGCGCAAATGCGCAATAGGCAGCTGCTCTTCCGGTTTCCGGCCTGCCGGTGCGCATAAAACCCAGCTGGCCAGCGCACCGGAACCTGGAAGAGCAACAGGCGATGGCTCCGCATGCCTAGAGAAATGGCTCTGCGTGCCACTTCCGGCACACGTGCCAGATTCGACCACATGGACCTATACTATTTCTTCTTGTAACATTGTCTCCCTTTGCAGAAGCAAACCCTTTCCTGCAGTCGGTGTATCGCTACATGATGTCCAAATTGTTGCAGCTGCCAGACAAGCACTCAGTCACCGCCCTCCTCAACACCTGGGCCCAGAGCATCCGGCAGGCCTGCTTGTCTGCTGCTTGACCAGCCAGTCTCGCCAGCTGGGCACTGGAAGCAAGCGCCTTCATGGGCTCAGACCTGGCTTTCCTGCTTGCATTGCTTCTGCCTTTGGTGGCTGGCCAGGCTCTTGACGCCCGTGGGAATTTACAGTTTTCAGGGGAGGGTTAAAAATGCCTTTGTAGAGAAGAGCTTGGGAAAGCGAACTCGGTCCCTCGTGGAAAGTTGGACAGCTGGTCCAGCGTCAGCCCTGCCCTCGGTCAGCAGGAGGACCCACTGCGCTCTGCTTCTCACAAGGCATCAAGTGGGGGCTGGCGAGGGTCTGCCAGGGATCAAGACTGTTGGTTCAGGCAGAAACTCCTGCTTTCAGCACTCCAGCTGATGTCTCTGACATTTCAGTTTCAGGAATGGGACTGTTTGGACACAGTTCTCCACCTTTCTGAATGTTGGCATTGTTAAGACAGCATCTCGGATGCTGCCCCTTCTGTCAATCTCTGAGCACTCTGCCATTTTGAAGATTTTCAAGTAATTACTTTGCAAGTTGCTGATTAATTGTAGTACAACAGGCGCGATCTTTCAGACATGAATCATTGCATTTGTTTTATTGTAATAAATCTATTGTTACAGTATTTAATACCCAGCCTTTTTTTGCCAACCCACATTTACATTTTCACAAAGCCTTTTGATCTAAGCAGGCTCGCCTGTGTTGGGCCTCCAACTGTGATATGGAAGACGGAGGAGACCGCTGCTTTTGAAGGCAAAGCAGTCTTAGCAATTAAGCACTATAACTGTGGCTGTCTGTAGTGCAGCGAGCATGAAAGTCGGCATACATACAAAGTCTAACAAAAATCAGGTGAGGGGAAAAGGCCTCAGGAGCAGCCCAAGGGCTCCGAGTAGGGGTCCCAAAGGCAGCTGGCTGCAGGGGGTCTCCTGGCTACAGGGCAGTCCTGTGCAGCCTGTTCCTCTGAACGGCTTGTGCTCGCTTCTGCCTCTCGGCAAAGGCATTCCCCAGCGTCTGCTTCAGGGCAGGCAGCACAGCTCTTTCGGCAGCAGGCAGTGGGGTCAGGATCCGGCTGGAAAACAAAGCAGGCCTGTTGATGGCCAACAGGAGACTTCAAGGGGTCCACCTTTCTTTAAGGGCTTGTAAAAGACTTGTTTTCAAGCAAAAGCAACTATTCTCTTGGCCTCTCTCAGCCAACAGGGATAATGCTCAAAAACACATTTTTATTGGGGTTACATCAAGAATACTGGGTTGATGTCAGCATTAATATGTTTTGGGACATGCCGATTGGATCAGGAAAGAGAAAGACTTGGTCAAAAGCTGCTTTCAGCTGTGCAGACCAAGCACACACCTGCATGCAGGTACATACTTCCAAACAAGCAACCCAGCTCAAATTTTTTCCATTACTTCAAGGTCTGAAGTTTTTTTAAACTGCCAAATTAATATTTCCAAGAGGCAGAAAGTATAGCAGCGTGTCTCGTCTTGCCCAGATGTAGTCAAAACTACATCATGTTTTTGTCTATGATCTTGCCTACATTTGGTATTTTTCTACAGGTAAAGACCAGAATTGGAAGTATTTCTGTTGCTGAATTGAGATATTTCAGCATGCAGTGGAGAATTTTAACTTCATAACCCTAATAAAGGGGGAATATTAAAAGGGGGCTGCTTACCATTTCTTTGGGGCGTTCCTCACTCTGGGCAACTTTGTGCTTTCCTGGCTCCTAAATGAAAGAGAGTGAGTTAGTTCCCAAAGGGAGGCATCTTGCCTGGCCCCTTGGCAGAGAGTTCCATCCAGCTGGCTGAACAGGACATGCCGTTCCACCTTGGCTCTTGTTCAAAGAGCTAGCAAAGAATGCCAGAGACCATGGGAGACTCAGGTGGGCTGGGAGGGGGGCAGGTTCTTCCCTCCACAATGATAAGCAGAGTGTACTTCACAAAGAAGCCCATGCATTGTGTGTGTGTGCCCTGCCCTGAACTTGCCATCAAAGTGGGCAAAACCCAATCTTTGCCTTTTCATCCTGATATCACCAAACAACTCCCAGGAAGAGAATTCAGTGGCTGTATTTTTCCAAGGTCCAATGGAAATTACTGTGAGAGAGCCAGCATGATCCAGGGGGATCCCTAACCATTGGAGCTCACAAGGTGCCTCAAGGCTGCTCAGCTCCCAATACAAGAACCAGGCAGGATGGGCAGTGGTGAACAGGCTGGGCTAAGAGGGCGGATCCAGTTCCAGCCTCTCCTTGGCTATGGATTTCCTCCAAGGGGGGGCGAGCCTCTCCCTCCCAGTCCAAGAACGAGAGTCTGAACTAGGACCAGGGAGGGTTGAATTGGCCAGAACATCAGCCAAGGCTTTTCTCAATCAGATCGGTTCTCTAGGATTCTGTGAAGCAAAGCAGAATCAGTTACAGGGCAAGTAGATGTGGCATCTGACTTTTCTTGCTTGAGAAGGAAGAGATCCCATTTTCTTCAGTGCCGCATTCACCTGGGAAAAAAACTGGAGATTTAGAGACCAAAGGGTCTTCTTAGGATCCGAGACTTGTGTGAGGAGGAGTATTCTCTAAAATTTGAGAAGGCAATTGACAGACATTAAATCAGCCCCGTCGGGGGGGGGGGAGAGAAGTAACTGCACAAGGCTGACTTCAGATTCTCCCTTGGTGCCAGAAAGTGTGTGCCGGACCCTTCAACCTTCATCTCCGAAGCCAGCTTACCCAAGTTGACCAGCTAACATGTAATCTTCAGGAATTCTTTTGGTCTTGTGTATATCATCCAGGCATGATCTCAAGTACATCAGCTGCAGGAAGAGAGAAGAAAATGGCTCTCATAGGGCCCTTCCTGCCCAGCGCATCTTTGGCACCACCAGTGAGCAAAGGCCTCACCTCTTGCATCTGCATGTGGTTAATGTTCCACAGCTGACGAATCACCACCTCACATTCCTCCAGGCTGGGGGGCTTCCGCATGTAGGAAGGCAGCACGTTCACCAAGAAGGGGTTGGAAGACGCAGACGGGATTTTCACATCTCCAGCCCTGCTCTGGCTTGCTGGGGGATGAAGCACAGACATCGGCGACGTCCCCTGGTCGTAGACAGCAGCGTCTCTGCAATGTCAGGCAGGGCAGGAGTATCAATCACAGCCTCCAGGAGGTTCTCAAAATCAGGACTCCAAAACGTAGACTGTCTAAAAGGAGTGCCAGTCACCATCACTCCCTTTCTCACAAAAAGCTCAAGTCATTACAAATGTGGACAACAGAACAACAATATGTGTTAAATCATGGAAACGAAATGTTAATAACTTTCCTGCAGTACAAAAAAAATAGCTTAAAATGAATATAATTATTTTAGTTTTCTTGTATTACCAGAAAAGAGGACTCAAATTAAAAATTAAATCTAATCAAATTTAGGTAACCAATAAGAACGATCTAGATAGAATGGAATTCTAATCCCCTAACAGACAAAATCATTTCATACTTTAAAATATGAATATATTATGTAAAGAGATTTCTAGATCCGAGTCTTTAAACCTTGAGGCAAGTTCAGTAGAACGAATGTGTTCCCTAGAATATTATATGTCTGGCATGCAAGTCCTGTATATGTGTGTGTGTGTGTGTGTGTGTGTATATATACACACATACACAAAATACTTTCAAATTTAAATTCAGATATTTAATATGTTTCATAAATTCCAGTGAGGAACTTCAATTCCAAATACATTTTTTAGAAAGATGCACCTATTGGATGTTTCCAAATCTTGTCAGATTTTTTCCAATCTTGCTGTATATCATTTTATATATTTGTTAGCCACATCTGTTGGCTAGGACTAAATTTGGGACAAACTGCCGAGTGGCCATTTTCCTTCTGGGCCGCCTCCAAAACATTTATATGTTACATGTTAAGGAGACTCTTGGAATGTAAAGTATAAGGTCCTCTTATCATTACAATGATTTCATGACTTCCATAAAAGCACTATCATCTTATCTCAAGCTAAGTTGATGCCACAAACTAACTAACCCACATTTCAGAAATAATTTTAAAAATGAATATATGAATGAAAGAATATTCTATCTGGATAGAAGATGGGTTTAAGTTGTGGATTGGTTTTGAGAGCAATTGTGCTTTCTTCATTTTCTGCTGCAAAGGACAAATGCTTGCCCCGGATTGGCCATTACAGCATCTCCGGGCACCTTAATTGGAACGTGCATCATTTTCAGCCTTCAAAAAGCATAATCTACCCCAAGTGTCAATTAAATCCTTTGTCAACCTACAATTACTCTTCAGGAGAGTCTGGGGGAAGATATGGTGGTTTTAATGGCCGAATGGAGTAAAAAATGAGAAATTCCTATTTTTTCTGGGCAGCGGAAAGAAGTGGTAACATCAAAGAAACCACTGATGGTAGCAAAAACTTTAGTAGAGAATAAATGATGTCTACTTGGACAAAAAGCCAATTTGTCAAGTTGTTGGAAATCTGTGGAATTCAAACCTCCTTATTCTGTACTCAATTTCTGCATAATATTCCATGCATTTACTCATTATGTAGATGAGACTTATCTCCAGGCAGTTCTTCCCTTGTTGGGAGAAAAGAATGGTTGCTCCCATCTTTGGAATGGAAGCCTGCAGTAAGTTTAAGCATTGTGCCAGGATTGGATGTCGGAGTGCCTCCAGCTAAAATTCATCACTGAATGCAGGGGGAATGGGACAACTTGCCACAGTGAGTTGCTGCGGCCAACTCACCATGACCAACCTGGCACGGGAAAATTTTAACAATTCTATTTAATTATGTAAAATATTTTAATTTTTGCCATTCACATTTCATTGTCCCTCCTTTTGCATCCTTTCTTTAACGATTCTATTCCACCAATTCTTTGATATTAGTGTAACTCGTCCTGTAGCGAGTTGTCCTGTGGTGAGATGGCCGTGGTGGGTGTAATTAGACCCGAATGCAGGTTGCTTCTGGCGACATGAGTCCTCTTCCCCTCTGATCCAAAACAGTAAAGATGAATATATGGGTTTGAAAAAGAATGAAGTAGATAATTTCTGACAGCAACTTATCAGTTCCACATGAGAAAGGGTAATGAACTGATTCAGAAATTGGTAGTATTGGGAGGTTTGTGCATTTGAATTGCTCACATGTAGATGACAGAAACGAAAGCTTGAAGTGAGCAATTGTCACATTATAAAAATGAAGGTGAGGAATTTCTTCACAGCATCGTAACAGCCGACAAAACAAGGGATCATTGTTAGGACCCACAAATAAAATGCAAGTCCATGGAATTTCATCACAAAGCTTCACGTAAGGGGGAAAAGAAATCAATTTAGGATTATATACTTTTTGAGATGGCAGATGGTGTTCATCACATAAATTCTCTGAATCTGACACCTCCATCACCACAGAGTTCTCTACTTTATGGCTCAACACTTTGAAATGATTAAACGGAGTTTGTAAAGGAAAGTTAATTTTGCTGCCACAGAATGCCAGGCCTCACACTTGGTGAGCCACCCAAGACACAAATTTGCATCTTGCTGGCTTCCTGCAACCACCACACAGCTCAGATGTGATACCACAAGACTTCCACCTGTTCTCAAAATGGAAGGAAACCTTCCTAGGTATCTACTGGACTTGAGTGAACAAACAGTGGCTGGAGTTCCTTTGTGATGGTTTTAAGAAACATGGCCATCAGGGACAGAAACGTGTAGTGAATAGAGGTGATGGTACAGAGAAATTTTCCTATTTACATATTGAAATATTCCTGATTAAGCTAATAAGGGCAGTTAGAGGCAATACTTTTCAATCAACCCTTGTATATTGCTCCAGCTAACTTAAGGGTCTGCAGAGTTGATGTTATTTGTGATTTCTGAATGTGTTGGATCAGCGATGGATGATTATGATGAACTATGATTTCCAGATATGTGACTAGATGCTTTTCTGTTTCTTCTTTATAACTTTGCGCATATTTCTCTTTCTTTTTCATAATCAAAAAAAGCATAAAGAAAAACGCCCGCCAGGAATTCCCAGCCGGCCCCTCCACCCCCAGCCCTCTCTCGCGGGCAGCCGAAAGCCGCCGGGGCTCCTTTTCTGCCGGCCGAGAGGCAGCACCTCCCGGCCAGCAGCCTAGTCGAGAAGCCTCGGTTCCCACGGACAAAGCCAGAAGTTGCCCAGCACAGAACAAGAACTCGCTGACGCCCCCCCCCCGGCTCAGTGCAAAGCCGCCCCCGACTTGGGGGTAGCGGGGCCACTTTCCTCCCCCTAGGAATGGGCGCCGGGGGCGAGCCGAGCATCTCCCCTTCCTCTGCTCCCAGGGCAGAAACGGAGCGGCCGCCCGGGCTCTCCCACCTGGCCGAGGTTGCCGTTGCCGCCGCCGCCTCCTGGGTCTCTGCAGTGAGAGCTTCGGCGCCCCTCTCCCACTCGGGGCTCCCCGCCGGGGCAGCCTCCTCTTCGGCCAAGGCCTCGTCCTCGTCCTCGCCGGCCTTCTGCTCCGCATCTGCAAAAGGAGGAGACTTTTGCCGGGGTGGCCTCTCGCAAAGCCGGCCGGGGGCGCCCCCCGAGCCCGCTGCGGCCCCGGCATCCGACGGCTCCGACCTAGAGGGCGGCCCCTGCCGAGGAAGGCGGCTCTGTCGGGCTTCTCCGCCAGCCCGATCAGAGACCGGAGCGAGGTTGTTCCGCGGCGGCTCCTCTCTGGGCGTCCGGCCGGCCGCCGCCCCGCGCCCCCGGCCGGCCTCCCGCGCCTGCTCCGAGGGGGCAGCTACTTCCCGGCTCGCCTGCCGGCCGCCCCCGGGTAACCGCCGCGCCTACCTTCCGGCCGCCCCTCCGACTCCCTGCGGCCGCCGCCCGCCCGCTTCGCCTTGGCCCTGCGAGCAGAGGCGCCTTCGCGGTCCGCCGAGAGGAAGCCTGGCGAGAGCAGGAGAGGCGAGGCGAGGGGGAGCTACGCAAGGCAACGCCCCGCCCGGCCCCGCGCCCGCCTGCTCGCCCCGCTCGGCCGCCCACCTGCCTGCTGGAGCAGCGGCTGCATGATGAGCCGGTACTGCAGATCTGCAGGGAGAGAGGCGGGGTCAGGGCGGGGTCAGGGCGGGGGGAGGTCAGGGCCGCCCCGCCCCGCGCCCCCCGCGCCAACCCCGCCCGCACCCTGGTTGCGCCGCTTCAGCCGGTCGACCTCCTGGTGCAGCTGCCGGAGCGTCTCGCCGTGTTGCTGCTGCAGGAACTGCAGGCTGCGCTCTAGCTCGGGGGCCGCCCGCCTGGAGGGGGGCGTGGGGGCGTCGGGCGGGCCGGGGCCGCCCGCCCGCCCGGGCCGCTCCGCCTGCCCCGCACGCGGCCAGTGCGGCAGGTGGCCGAGCGGCGGGAAGCCAGAGCCCTGCATGCGCTACCACCGCCCGGGGCGCATCGCGGGAAGCCCGGCAGGCGCCGCTCGAGCCTCACTCGCTCGGCTGCCGCCGCGTCCCCGTCGCCAAGGAGACCGGGGGCGCGCGCAGGGTCTGCGCGGAGGGGAGGGGCCGTCTGCGCGCGCTCGCCGAGCCTGGAACCGCCACGCCGCCCCCAGGGCTCTCGGCCAGCCCGCGCAGGTTGGGGCAGGGGAAGAGACCAGCCCTGCTCTCCGACGCTCCATCGTCCGGAGACACCGCCTGCCGCTGCTCCTTCTTGGCCTCTTGCAACCACAGCCTCACTTCATGGCTGGACCAGCACAGCAGCCTTCACTCTGAGCAGCTCCTTCAAGAACCCGCTTTAGTGCAGGGGAAGGCCAACTCCGCAGTCGCCCCTCTTCAAGGCTCGCAATTGGTTGCTTCCGCGGAGCCTTCATGGCCCCTCCTGCTAGACTCTTCGGGTTGACCTGCTCCAGGTAGAATTACTTGACCCTCACTTTAGACCTGTGAAGGCACCTTGTGTAACTTCCATGGAAGTCACGGCAGGAGACTTTCCTTCCCTCTTAGCCAGAGAGCAGAACAACACTCTCCCACCAGGCAATCAAACCTTAATTTCTGCGGTGTGTGTGTGTGGGGGGGGGAATGCCACACCTTGCCTGCTGGCCTTAGACTTTTAAAGAATAGTCTTGTTTCTATGCTTGCTCTACAAACAGAAGCCTAGAATTTAAGTAATCAAACTCCCTCTTCATGACCACTATTTTGTATCCACCTAGTCCTCAGAACCGTGGTTTGCCAATTTTCCAGCCACTAATTATTTTCTGTTCATTCAGCCCCCTCCCCTTATGATGAATGAGGGCTGGTGTCAGAGTGCCATTATGCTACACTACACCTTGTTTGCTGTTAACAGCCTGCCATTGAAAGGGGATGGAGGGCATTGGGTGTATGAGGGAGGGAACCAAGCCTCAAGACTGCCCCATGGGAAGCTCTGGCTGCTTCAAGGACGAGAGAGGAATGCCAGATGCAGAGACTGTTTCCCAAAACAATTTGTTAGCCCCTAATTGGATGCTTCTTGATGGGGGTGGAGGGGGTCATGGAAAGGGTAACAATATACGCTGGGCAGGAAAACCTCAAATTCGCTTCTTATGGGCCTAAGAGTTTTTCTTTTCTAACTGACCAAGTTGGGACAGCCGATAGCTGGACCCCACCATTCAGCAAAGGACCCCCATACTTCTATTGCAAACCAAGCACCACTTGTGCAAGTGAAAAGGGTCCTCAAAGGGCAAAATGAAGCCTGCTGAGTTGGAAGGCTGCGAGGAGACCGATGCAACAGCTGGCTGTGGGCACTGGATGGGGGTCCGGCTGCAGAAGCTGGCACAGCCCAAGCAGCCCTGCCATACTGGGGACACCAAAGCAGATCAGGGCCCCTGCTTCTTTTAGCTTCCCCATGCCACCAGGAGTCTCCCAAGATCATGGTGTTGTTTTTTTTAAAAAAAAACTTTTATCAAAATAGAATGTATACACAGCAACAGTCTGACAGGCATAGAATTACACCCTCTGTGAACGCGCAATTAAAAAGACTTCTTCAGCACCCAGGAGAGCCTGTACCCCTAACTGAAGGTAGGGCTTACTCAGGCAGCTTTTGCTGTCAATGAAACTGTCTCTTCTCAGTCAAGACAGTCATCCCGCAGGCAAAGAGAAGGTATATCAAGAGGAGGAGGAAGGTGCAGGCCACTGGCCCAAGGCAGAACCAGGAGGCCATGAAGTAAACTATCAGTATGGAGAAGAGAGTCCTGTAGCTGGCCAGAAACCTCAAGCTGATTCTCGGCTGCTGAATCCGCCCCGAATGCCACTTGGTGCGTGGGCTGCGCTGGGAATTAGCCATCAGAGACGGGTTGGTAAGGTGATAGCGACAGAAACTGCCAAGGAAATCTTCTCTAGCACAGAGCCTCTCCATCTGACTTCCAAACTAGAAGGGACCAAGATGAAATCAAATCAAGATGGGGGAAATGAGATTGAACCCTTAGCACGAAAGCCAAATGGGCAGACAACCCCCTTGTTCAGGGATGGCTAATTAAAGAATTTGCTGCCATAGCAAATTGCTTAGCCAAAGAGCCCCCCGTGGCCTTGTCCAACACGCCAAGAACTTCTAGTCCCCACAATGAGATGCCAGCCTCATGTAGATCTACTCCGGTATCTGGACCCTGGCGGCGTGGAATGCGAAGGCAAAGGAAAGAAGGGCCGCTCAATGGCCTGGGAGCCCAGAGGTCCACTTACACGTTCATTAATGGCCAAAGACAGACGGAAAAGCAGACGGACCAGGGTGGTGCTTTCATAACTTCGGATTGGTTGAAGCTCTGGATCTCCCTGGTAATCTATCTGGAACTTGCGCAGGCCGTTGATGATCTAGTGCAAAAAGGAAATTGTGGGTCTTAAGACACGAGTCGCAAAAAGCCAGCTGTTTGGGACCCATTGTCCATCCCAGAAAGAACCTGCGGGAGTGCTGCTGCAACTCAGCCTCCCAGCTGAGCTGGACAACTGTGTGAATTAATCACATTCTCCTCACACAAGTTTTCCAGTAATTTTTCCAGTGAAATTGTTTTTTAAGACAAGCAACCTCAAATCTCCAAAATAGCCCTACATCAAATGGCATCATAGGTTACTGACCCTCTGCCTCTTGACTGTGGGGAAGACAGCCAGTCAATGTCAGGATAATGATCCTTCTTTTGGGCCCACCTAGACCTCCAGCAGGGCAGATCTTCTCTTCCAGCAAAGATCTAACTCTCGGTAATTGAGTGTGCTTTTTTCTTTTTCTTTTTTTTTTTTTACGATTCCCCGCTTTCTTCACCCTTTGTGTGCGTACAGATATCTGTACCAGCAGAAGTGTGAAAATATTCAGTCCCAAGATGATACTGAGCTCTGATTATTGTAAACCAAAGAGCCTTGATGGTACAGTGGTTTAGTGCACCCTGTCATTAACACAGCTGCCTGCAATTTCTGCTGGTTCGAATCTCTCCAAGGCTCAAGGTTGACTCAGCCTTCCATCCTTTCTAAGGTAGGTGAAATGAGGACCCAGTTTGTGGGGGCAATAAGCTGACTTTGTATAAAATATACAAAAGAATGAAGGCTATTGCTTAACGCATTGTAAGCCGCCCTGAGTCTCCGGAGAAGGGCGGCATATAAATCAAATTAAAAAAACAAAAACAAAAAACAAAAACAAACAAACAAACCACAGAAACGTATAGTTTGTGGACTGTATACTGATTTGAGACAAATCTTTATTCATTTATGTTTCAACCAGAATGTTTAAATCATGTATATTCAAGTGTTCTCTCATCTGACTTTGGGCTCCTGGTAGTTCTGGTGGTAGCCAAATTTCTGGCTGACATTCTGGAAAACACTATTTTCTGAATAATTTGTTTCCCATACAATGTCAAAATGTCATTTTCTTCTTTCTTATCTTTGTTCTTGAGCCCGTTCAATTTAACAAACCATCTACATAGTTACCAATAAATGTATTAATTTTACCAGGCACATAAAACAGCCATTTTTGGAAAAAAAGGAAATGTGACTCCCTCAGGAAGGGACTCAGAGCAACTGAGCAACAAGAAGAAAAGTGCTTGGCCTTAGTGACAAACTGACTATCAACATCTCACCAGGCTCTGATGGCATCCATTCAGAGTTATTAAGGAGGTGAAAGCCACGATTGTGCACTTCCTAACTGCCATACACAACCTGCCTCTGCAACTGAAGACCAGAAGGGAACTCGGCTTATGGGGAGACACAAACATTTTTAGGCCTGCTTGCTTAAAATCTGTTCCAAGAACATGGTGGAAATTGCTATAAACAATACAATTACTAAATAGAGAAGAGTAGAGTTGGAAGGGACCTTGGAGGTCTTTTAGTTCCAAGCTCCAAGCTCTCAAACAGAAGATCCTACACCATTTCAGACAAATGACTGTCCAATCTTTTCTTAAAAGCCTCTAGTGATGAAGCTCCCACAACTTCTGAAGGCACTTCTGTTCCACTGGTTTAACTGTTCTCACTGTCAGGAAATTCTTCCTTAGCATGGATTATTTCTTGTCCTGCATTCTGGTACTTTAAAAAATAGAATAGACTGACACCCTCTTCTTTCTGGCATCCCCCCAAATATTGAAACAGTACAATCTGTCACCCCTAGTCCTTCTTTTCACTAGACCATTCATAGCCAATTCCCGCAATCGTTCTTCCTATGTTTTAGCCTTCAGTCCCATAATCATCTTTGTTGCTTTTCTCTGCATTCTTTCCAGAGTCTCAACACCATTTATATATCATGGTAACAAAACTGGATGCAGTATTCCAAGTGTGGCCTTACCGAGGCTTTATAAACCGGTACTAACACTTCATGTGATCTTGATTTTATCCCTGTGAATGAAGCCTAGGACCACCCTGGCACTATTCCATCTGTGAACCTTGCTCAAAAATACCTTTACTATCTAACTAGGGGTTTCTGAGGGTATCAGTAGACATGTGGATAAGGGTGATGAGCTATTAGGCATCACTGACTGAAATTTTCAAAAAGCCTCCAAGAAAGATTCTCATGAAAGACTTCCCAGGAAGCTCAACAGCCATGGAAGATAAGCAAGGCAGGTAAGCAAGTGGCTGATGACTAACAAACCAAGAGGGAAAATTGACATTCTGAATGGCGCCTTTTAACCTATTCACAAATTATTTGGCCAAGTTTGCTGAAAGCTAAATTATTTGGGGTGGTAAAGACGATATGGGACCATGAAGAGCTTCAGAGAGGGATCTCTGCATGTTGAAAAGTGGAAGTCAACATAGGCAAGTGTAAAGTGGTACCTGGTGGTACCCAAAATCCCAGCTAGTCATCCAAACCGATGGGATCACAGCTAGGAGTGAGCGATGAGATCTCAGAGCAACAGTAAACACTTCAATGAAAGTGCTGATTCAGGGTGCATCTGCTGTCAGAAAAGCCACCCCCCCATGGGAGGGATAAGAAACGGCTGCACACCGAGAGGCCAGTGTCACAATGCCCTTGCGTGGATCCCTGGTGCAGCACATCTGGAATACTGTATGCGGTTGTGGTTGCTGGGTCAGGCCTAGAGAAGACCAAGAGAAGCAGAACTAAGGAGGCCAAGAGCAGCTTCCCTGTAAGAAAAAGCTGTGACATTTGGGCTTTTGAATCCTGAAAGGTGAATGAGAGGAGACATGATGGAGATGTACATGGTGTGGATAAAGGGGAGAAGAGTGTTCCCTTCCCAGAGGTCGCCCAATGACAGGGAATCCTGGAAGAAGCAGGACAGATCAAAACAGACAAGGAGGTGGGAGAGGAACTGCACTTTCTCACTTGCAACATTCTGTTAATGTAACCTTACAGTCAAGTACAATTAACTAACCTGGTGGTCTTTCCTGCCTGGTCTACCTGGTAAGGCTGTCGATCCCTGTGCAGGTGATAGACCACTGGGAGAACAGCCTGCTGGACCGAATGGGCCAGGGTCAATCTATCAGAGCCCTGCTTACATTCTTATGTGCACTGCTGCTTTGCACAACTTCCTGAGCAGGTCACTGGCCTACCTGGTATCTTCCAAGAGGCGTGAGTGTTAGCCCATCTTCGTCCTCAATGCAGTCTGGCAGCAACTTCTTCCCGTTCTCCTCTGGAGCCCCTCTCCTGTTCAGGATCAGCTGGCTCAGCTGGGCTTCGTTCAACTGGCAAGAATCAAAACAGGACAGTCCTATCTATTACACGTCAATTGCATTGTTACAAGAGCAAATGTGGGAGATACCTAAACGCAAAATGTCATGGTTCTCCTTGAATTGTAAAACCAATACTTGTCTCAGAATTTGGAGAATTTGGCACCTGACTCAGTGGAAAGGTTACCACAAACCATCCTCTCCCTCTAAAAAATAAATGTTGGCAATTTTAATAGTGCTCTTTTCAAAATCCCTTCTGTTAATTAAACTGAAAAAGCTGCAAGAAAAACAAAGTGCAGCCAAAGGGAGGCTTCGCTCTGCTGGAATGCTTTAGCAGCCACTCACCTGCAGAGAAGGGGCAGCCCTCCCTCTCCCAGGACAGACCAGGAAAGTCCCATGAGCTCCATGAGTCAAAGCAGCCCAGAAGCCTCAGAGGCCTTTTCTTCAGCTGACCTCTCCAGCCCTGTCCAAGGAGGCCCACAAACCAAGGGCTGGAACAGGCTAACCTTTGTTAACCAGCGGCCAGGAGTTGAGCTGGATTTACAGCACTGACGGGGGCTCTAGAAAGAGCCTAAAGAACTCAAATTCCTACCCGAAATATCTGACATAAATATTCCAGGGCTTTCTCCAAGTATTCATCCGTTTTTCGTATACTCTCTTGCCCCATTTCGTCCATGTCGTTCCCCAGGTAGGAGCCGTTCAGGTCACTCGAGCCAAACCAGAACCAGGAGAGGAAGGACTGGCCGGGGCCGGACTCCGCCGAATGGTCCGAGAGGGACCTGGCCGATTGCTGGGCCTGGCTGATCAGCTGGGCCAGTCGCAGCACCTGGATGGGAGAATGCCAGAGTCAGGGTAGCTCAGAAGACAAAAAACCTCAGGCCAAGCAAAGAGCCAGGGACCCCCTCGGATAGATAGGAAACCAGGATGCAGTTCCCAAATGACTGGTTTCTGTATGTCTGCATCTTCTACTACTACTACTACTACTACTACTACTACTACTACTACTACTACTACTACTATTATTATTATTATTATTATTATTATTATTATTATTATTATTATTATTATTATTTATTTTGCTGCCCATCTCACCAGAGGGGTACTTTGGGCAGCTTACAACAATAAAACGGGAAAAATGTAAAAATAACAATAGCAAAGGAATAAAACAATAAAAATTAACACTGGAAGTGCAATAATATTAAATGAAAGATGATGGGCGGAGGGGGAGGTGTGATCTCCTCCAGTGATGGACTCCCGTTGCCTCCCCAGGCCAACAAACGGAGTCAGGCCTTCGGGCTCCTGTGGAAGGACAGCAGAGTGGGGAAAAGCCTCACCCGGGAGGACAGGACATCCCAGAGGGATGCGGCAGAGAAGGCTCTTCTCTTGGATCCCGTCAGTCGGAATTCATTGACCGACGGGAAGTTGGCAGGCTTCTTCTGCCGGCTTGTCTTGGAGGATGAGAGGTTCATCAAGTTAATCTGGCCCTGTGCCATAACGGGGAGGGGGGGTTGGTGCAATAGGCCCAGCTTTTATGTCAAAGGGCCACAGTTCTATTGATGGAGGGGCTTCCCTATCCATTCAGCAGCGCCAACCAACCTACCAGGTTTCTGACTTCTGTCCCAAACATCTGCCTGTACTGGGCGTCTTGCCCTTCGAGACTGTAGACGTGACTTTTCACTTTAAAGGAGGCGTCCGTGATGGTGGGAGCCCGTCCTGACAGGAAGCTGCCTCCGAGCGAGGGAGTCAGGAAGAGGCGGTGCTGACGGTGGGGAAGGCTCAGATCGGCTTCCAGGAAGAGCTGCTCTGCTGCAGAGAGAGATGGGAATGGCCCGCTGGCCTCAGACCTGGGAAAGCCCCTTCTGGCCACCATGGAAAGGGGCTGCTTCCACTGTGCAGCCCAGGGGTACCATTTATCAGACAGGGGTCTCGAAGAACCCCCAAAGTGCCCCCCCCATGCTGTACTGGTTGCAGCCACAGAAAAGGTGGGGTGGGGGCATTTCTTACCTCTCTGGATCATCTCAGCCAGGTGAGGCTGAGCAAAAACCTTGGCCACCCTGAACACCATCAGGGCATTCTTGGGGCTGACCAGGTCTGTGCGGAGAGCTCGGTTCAGAAAGCTGACAAAGAGCTTTGTGTAGAGCAGCAGGTTCTCCTGGACAAAAGGCTCCCTGTAAAAAAACAGTCAGCGGAGAGCATGGTCAGTTGCTTTCCTCTCCAGCTCAGAGGCACCCAGGACAATCAGCTCCAGCAAGTCCAGGTTACACAGGTGTGGCTCTTCCTGGCACCTGAACAGCTGAGCAGGGCTGCAGAAAGACCGTCACACTACAGGGACATTTCCATGGGCCCCAAAGCCCCCATGTAAGCAGCAACAGCCAGGGCTGGAGAGAAGGGTGGCCAGAAAAACATCCCGATTCCCCAAAGACAGCACAGCCACACCCGTTGCTGCCTCCAGCCACCTTCAATGAGCTCACCCAGGCAGCCGCTGGAGAGCCAGCCCCCTCTCTACCCAACCTGCCTTATGCTGGGAGCAAAGGCAGCTGGCCAGATCTGCAGGGGCTCCAAGGGCCCCAGCCCAGGACGCACCATTTCTCTGATACACTACGAGGTGGGGCCTCTGCGCTTGGCAGTTGTTTCTCTGGTGCATATCTCCAAGGCTGTAAGTAGCTTAACCACATCTCCAGAACCTGCAGGAACAAATGGGATGTTTAAATGTATGTTTGCACTTAAAGTCGGGCTTCAGGCCTGGGTACAGCATAGAAATGGCATTGGTCGCATTCGTTGATGATCTCTGGAGGGCTCGGGACAGGGGTTGCTCCTCTGTCCTGGTCCTATTAGACCTCTCAGCGGCTTTTGATACCATCGACCATGGTATCATGCTGCACCGGCTGGAAGAGCTAGGGGTGGGAGGCACCGTGTTGCGGTGGTTCTCCTCCTTCCTCTCCGACCGGTCGCAGTCAGTGTTGGCAGGGGGGCAGAGGTCGACCCCGAGGCCCCTTGTATGTGGGGTGCCACAAGGGTCGGTCCTCTCGCCCCTTCTGTTCAACATTTATGTGAAGCCGCTGGGTGAGATCATCCGTGGTTTCGGGGTGAAGTACCACCAGTACGCTGATGACACCCAGCTGTACATCTCCACCCCGGACCACCCCAATGATGCCCTTGAAGTGATGTCCCGGTGCCTGGAGGCTGTACGGATCTGGATGGGGAGGAACAGACTCAGGCTCAACCCATCCAAGACCGAGTGGCTGTGGTTTCCGACATCCTGATATAGTCAGTTGGTGCCCTCACTGACTATTGGGGGCGAGTCATTGGCCCCCACAGAGAGGGCTCGCAACTTGGGAGTCCTCCTGGACTCACGGCTGTCTTTAGAAGAGCACTTGACGGCTGTGGCCGGGAGGGCGTTTTATCAGGTTCGCCTGATTCGCCAGTTGCGTCCCTTTCTGGATCGGGACTCGTTAAATACGGTCACTCATGCCCTTGTCACTTCCCACCTGGACTACTGCAATGCTCTCTACATGGGGCTCCCCTTGAGGAGCACCCGGAGGCTCCAGCTGGTCCAGAATGTGGCCACGCGGGTGGTTATGGGAGCGACGGGGCGCTCCCATGTGACCCCCCTCCTGCACGAGCTGCACTGGCTCCCGGTGGTCTTCCGGGTGCGCTTCAAGGTTTTGGAGCGCTCCATGGCTTAGGACCGGGGTATTTATGAGACCGCCTTCTGCCACCAGTAGCCTCTCACCGACCAGTATGCTCCCATAGAGAGGGGCTCCTCAGGGTGCCGTCGGCCAAACAATGTCAACTGGCGGCCCCCAGGGGGAGAGCCTCCTCTGTGGGGGCACCTGCCATCTGGAACGAGCTTCCCCCGGAGATACGGAGGATCCCGGACCTGCGCGCTTTTCGCCGTGCCATCAAAACATTTCTTTTTCAGCAGGCCAGCCTGGCCTAACCTCTCTTTTAAACTTTAAAAATTTTTTAAATCTTAAATTTGTCTTAAGAATTTGGGGTGTTTTAAATTTCGTTTTCCGGGCCAAATTATTTAATCGTATTTTAATGCTTTTTAACATTTATATTATATGTATTTTATCTGGCTGTTCACCGCCCTGAGTCCTTCGGGAGTAGGGCGGTATACAAATTCAATTAATAATAATAATAATAATAATAATAATAATAATAATAATAATAATAATAATAATAATAATAATAAAGCTTTCTTCATCAACCATGTTGCGAAGTTACGGTTAGGGATACCAACATCCATCCCACGAAGTGGATGGGGTTACAAGGTTGACTAGATCTGAACACCAAAAGTTATGAATACTGAAACTACTTTTATTACATATAGGCTTATGGTAATATGGAATAGGACAGCTCACATGGCCAACTCACCATGGGGCAATTCACCAATGCAATTTAATTATTTAAAATAATTAAAAATTAAAAAGATTATTTTAAATTTTGTCATTCACATTTCATTCTGTCCCTCCTTTTTTAATGATTCTATTCCATTATTTCTTCAATATTAGTGTAACTCTTATCCCGCGGCGAGTTGGCTGTCTGTGTTGTCCTAGACTCATAGTAACAGGATCTTGGACTTCCTCCGCTGCCTTTACCCGAAAGAGAACAAAGCGAGATCCAGTGAGATGCTTTCTCAAACTCCTTGCTTTGGCCCGAGATTCCTCTTATCTGCTTGCTGTCTTTCTCCTCTTCCTCAGAGTTATTCTCACAAGGGCTTCGTGTTAGAGGATTATCTCATCATAGTAAACCAGGCTCTTGAAAATCATTTGAATATTTCAATTGTTCAATTATATTCCCAACATTGGAATTTATCTAATTTAACAGATAGAATTTATCTGTTAATAAATTTGGACTTACCATACCACCTACAGAATTGCTAAAAGGGTTATCAAGTGTCCCTGGAAACACTGGGGTACCCCATGAAAATGCCTCTACTAATGGGAAGGAAAGACTCCACACTGCCCTTTTGTAGGGCCAAGATTTAATTAACAGGTTCAATCTGGATTGCAAATGTTACATGCCATGGTAGTTATTGCATTTCCTCAGGTCTCTTCTTTGTTTTGTTCACTGTTGTTAGCTGCATTTTAAAGAGTCATTTCTCTCATTCCCTCATCTTAACTTCCAATACAAAACTTGTTAGTTTTCCATCTTTTGGCTCTTTCAATTATATTTATGGTATATAGACCACATATTATTACTTTAATGAAGAACTGATATGTAATTTAATAATTTCTCTTTATGTGGTAACTATACTACTGATTATGATTAGTATTATATAGGATAATTTACTGTAGAAGCTGAGTGATATTTTTAATAATCTTGGGTTTTTTTAAAGCACCACTATTATTTTACTGACTGAGGCTGTGCAACCTGATCCTGCTTTACAAGGCATGGCAGAACTTCCAAGACTTCCTAGAAATTAGCAGTACTAATTCCATCAATGCTCTGAAATTCAAATCCTCACCCTGAAAGGACCAACATCCAAATGGTACTTACAGCTCTGAAAGACGCATCCAGAGGCCAGTGACCAAAGCAGTGCTGAAGAAATATGTAGAGTTTCTGCTGAACAAACCGAGGGATCACAATCCTGCAAAGATACCCCACAGAGTTAGCCAACCGATCCCTATAAGGAAAAAAGCACTTTGCCCCAATGAAAGGTGTTGCATAGGAGACAGCTATACTTCAACTGACAGGCCAGCTTTAGGCCTGTTGTAATAGCAGAGTACCACACATGAAACAGTGATCCCAGTTGGAGGAAGGAAGATCCTGATTAAATGTTAGATAAGATCTCCTTAAGGCAATTTGACAAGGCACCAGCATCAGCTGGACACCCAACTGCCTGGAGGGCTTTCATTTGGATTATTCCAGTGACTCGAGGCCTCAGTGCCTCCTTCCAACTCTGACTTCCTGTCAAGCAAGTATCTTAAGAGGCTAGTTGAAAGCTTCAGTTCTACAGTTCCTGGAAAAATAACAAACCAAACTTTACCTTTTGGTTTATGCTGAAAAATTCAGAGGGGAAGGGAAGTTGGGAAAGAGAGCTTTACGAGTTTGGGGGTAATTTTTTTCTTCTCTTCAAAGAGCAGAATTGAGTTTTGATGAATACTGAATCAGGGAGCTGCTACTTTAGACTATCGGCTCAAGATGATACCAGGACTAGGGTTCCTCCACAGTTTCAAGAGCCCAGAATTTCCTCAGCCCAGAGACCATTTTAACAAAAAAAAAAACAACGTACGCTCAACCAAGCTGTATGCCAAGGCAATTTGATTTAAATCAGACATCTTCTATGTGTCAATATCTTATAAAGTAGCCACACGCACCCGTCCCCCCATCTTAAATGCTTCAGACAAAATACACCCAATAACTTCCAATTTTTGGTTAGCTTCCATAATCCCCAAAAATCTTTCCTTCAATCTGTCTATATTTTCTGTGGCGCCCAAAAGCGTCCCAGACAGTTGACCGCAGGAAAGTCAAATAGAAGAAATACATCCTGCCTCTTATTTATAGCGTATCACTTTATTATTATTATCTCTTTTATTCATTAAACATGAAACTCAGTCAATTGAACATTCAAAAATGTGTCACAAATACCATTGACTGGTGCTAATGGTTGATACGGGTTGCTGCCAGCGTCCTAGGTATCGACCAAGTACCTTCTTAAAATGCACGATGTCAGTAGTGGCTTAGCCTCCGTGAACGAACCCAGGCATCTACCATCACAAGCTGACAATGTCGGCAGCATACACAGCCGTTACTATAGCTGTTGCTGTTGAAGAACCCTTGCACAGGCCTGATGATGGCAGATGAGATTCTGCTGAAACGTTGCCAAGATACTCTCAATCTTACACGGGAAAAGACCCGAATACACCAAGACTTGCATACCTGTACCCATGAAAATCTACATATATATATGAATGTATTTCTCTTTAGCCAGGTTCTTCCTACGTAAACCAAGATTTTTATGCAGCCCTAGTTCAGTGCATAAAAAGGGCTGCATAAAAATCTTGGTTTACGTAGGAAGAACCTGGCTAAAGAGAAATACACATAAAGACCTACGAAAAGAAAACAAACGTGTGTGTGTGTGTGTGTGTGTGTGTGTGTATGATGTATGTGTATATATGTATGTATGTATGTATGTATGTATGTATGTATGTGTATATATATATACATATAACCTAGGGCTGAAGAACAACTAAGTTTACATAGGTAAAACCTGGCTAGAAAGAATATGCATATATATATATATATATATATGTTTTCTCAGGTTTTCGCGGGTGTTTGTATGTAGGTCTTTGGTTATTCGGGTCTTCTCCCACGTAAAATTGGAAGTGTCTCGGCGACGTTTCGACGAAGTCTCATTCGTCATCTTCAGGCTGGTGTTCTCGGCTCCTGGAAGCACGAAGCCGAGAACACCAGCCTGAAGATGACGAATGAGACTTCGTCGAAACGTCGCCGAGACACTTCCAATTTTACGTGGGAGAAGACCCGAATAACCAAAGACCTACATATATATATATATATATATATATATATATATATATATATATATATATATATATATATATGTCTTTTTCTTTTTCGTAGGCTTTTATGTGCATATTCTTTCTAGCCAGGTTTTACCTACGTAAACTAGGTTGTTTTGCAGCTCTGGTTGTTATTGATTTAATCTTCAATTTGATTCGGTCTGGGTCTGGTAAAAACTTAACAGTTCAAGTTCTAATCAAGGACCCAGGAGCTACTATTATTACTGTTATTAATTTGCAGGTTCAGTTTGCAGTAAATGTATATTTTCAAAATGATTTTTTCCTGAAATTAAGGCAAAAGATTTCCCAATGCACATAAAATGGGTAAAGTGGTCTGTCTGCACAGAAGTAAACTATGCTTGCTGAAGTACAGAGTATACAAAAAGATGGACATTTTAGCTTCCACATAGTTAAGCACATTTGCCCTCACACCACTGAAGAAGAGGCACCTACGTGAGAACGAGAAGAGGGACCTGGCACTACAGAAAACTGTTCTTTTGTTGGATTCACACATCTTTTATTCAAAGCTCAGGAAAATCAGTACCGTTTCTCAACCTTGGCAGCTTGAAGACTTCAACTGCCAGAATTTCCCCGCCAGCCTAGCAAGGTTGAGAAACATTGTTCTAGCCAATCTCCCAGCAAAAACCCAGGTTTTATTTTCTCTGTTAAGTACAGACCTTTTGAATTCCTCTAGTGGACTGGCGGTGTGGGAATGCCCTGAAGGAGAAATCGGTTCTGACTTTACGCTGTTGCTGAAGGCGTGTAGGTGCTTCAGCAGCAACCGGATAACCAAGACGTGTTCTTCAGTGGCTTTGAAAGACTCCTAGATTGAAAGCAACAGCAGAAGACAAAGACAAAGAAGGTGAAGGAGGAGGAGGAGAGAACTAAAGTTAGGTCCCCACCACAAAGGAAGTCCAGAAGAGGCACAGAAAACGCACCCAAACCAAGAACATCCGCACGTGCGCACACACACTCTCTCACACACACACTTGAACCTCATCTGGGGCTAACTGATTCCATGGCTAAGTCAAAAACTTGAGCTCAGAAAGAAAAATTGGTTGCTACTAAGGAGGGAGCAATTTTTGCCCAAAGGAGAGTGGATTTGGCCAGCTCTTCCTACTTCCTGGACACATGAGCCCCAGTGGATGAACAGACAAGGAGGGTCGTTGGGAAGGACCAAGTACAAGTAAGGGGTCTTCTACGTCTCCTCCTGAGCGCTCTCCCCCACCTTCTATTTGAACATGAGCTTGGAAAGCCAATGACCAGGGGGAACAGGGCTCAAGATACCTCATGCAAAAGAGCCCCATCCTCCCTGCCTCTCCTTGGGGCCTTGGAATCCTGCCGATTAGCAAAAGCCAATCGACTGAATTCATTTGGATACCTTCTCCTCGATCAAAATATTGTTACCTACAAACTATTTTTAGGAGGGGAAATTTACCGTGTGAGGAATTCACAGGACTTTGCAAAGGATGGGGTTTTGAATCGTTCATGCAGAAGAACAAGGGGCCTCTGGGTCAGACAAGTTCAGGCTTATAGATAACTGCTATCATACAGCCACACCCTAACACATGGGGAGTTTGAGGTAGACCTTTTCTTTTACATGGACAACCAAGATGTAAAATGGTATCAAACCCCGTAATAGGGCTCTTTGACTTGAGCTAGTTAACCATCTCCGTGACTCAAATTACATAGAACAGACCCTAAATGGTTTGGATCAGCCTTCCATCCTTCCAAGTTTGGAAAAATGAGGACCCGGATTGTTGGGGGCAATAGGCTGACTCTGTAAACCGCTTAGAGAGGGCTGTAAAGAACTGTGAAGCGGTATATAAGTTATGTGCTATTGCCATCACCGCCAGCTTGCTACTCTCAATTGAGGAGGGCTGCTGTCCTTACCTCTGAGCCGCAGGGACTCCAGCATAAAGAATAAAAGGCCCCCAGAACGGCTGGGCTGACCTACCAGGCTGGGCCAAAATGAATCTGGTTTGGTTTTGGCTTAGTGTGAAACAGCTATGTGGCTTGAAAACCGTGGTAGGTGAGGGGCAGAGCCCACTCTAGTACAAGCCATAAATCAGAGCTCATGGCACCGAGTGGTAGGTAAAAGACTCTTTCTCAAGAGAACCATAGATGTTGGCCACAGATGTTACGAAGGAAGAACTAAAGGATGCAGAGGATCTGATCCCAGCAGGACTGGCTGTGAGGAATTCACTCACAAGGCTTCCTCCTTAGGGTCACACCAATTAGGATGGGATAGGATTTTTAGCTGTGAGCAGCTGGCTTTGGCCAGAAGTGAACTGGTATCCCTCCCATGGATACATCTCTCAAGCCCAGAGGCCTGGGGTGCTCGCCTTCTCTTCCGAGGAGCATCGAGGGATGTGGGCACATGGAGCAAAGCAAAGACCAGCAGGCCCATTTCTTGGCCTGAGTTTCTCCTCAGCTGTGGCGATTCCAGCGACTTCTTGCTGTGGCTGGGCTGCTCCCTCCATACCGCCCTAATTCTCCTGGCCTTTAATCTTGCTGGGTGGTTATCTAACACCACAGCAGCAACTATTAGCGCAATGGGGGCTGAAGACCCTGGCCACTATCTCATGTTCCTGAGAGTCTCTGGAGAGCTACCCCCAGTTATTGTTGCTGCTGTGGGGAAAGGGAAGAGTTATTTGCCTCCTTTCTGCCTTGCAGGTTTTAGGTGCCTCCATTTCAACAGGTGTTTTGTTTAAAATACATAGAATCAGGAAATGAAATGAAATGAAATGGTGGAAATACTTGATATGTATGGAGGGCCTGGTGGCTGGATTGGACAGGATGGATGCTGGATAAAGAGAGTCGGTAGTGGAGAACCTCCAGCTGAGAGACAACAGAAGAAGGGATGGGAAAGGGGGTAGGGGAGGGGGGGGAGAGAGAGAGAGAGAGAGAGAGATGAAAAAGGAAAGAAAGAAAGAAACAAAAAAACAGTGAGAACAGACTCAGGCAGATGGGGATGAAAGACAAGGGATGAGTCCCATGGAGTCAACCATCAGCTGTGCCTGCAAAGTAACACCCTCTGGCACACCCCATGTTTTTGTCACAACCAGCCCTAACCAAGTTCTGGCCACCTGTTCAGCTTGCACTGTCCTAGCCTAGAAATTAATCCTAGCTTGCTTCTTGCCTCTGAATATTCAAAACAGGTAGGAGGCAGAACCGTTACAAAGAAGGAAGGAGATCTCTGGAGGTCACACACGAGGGTGGGTTTCTTGGTGGGATAGGAAAAATCACTGGATCCCTCCAAGGACTTCTTGTGGGAGAAAATACATCTACAATAATGTGAAGCCTCACTTCAGTAACTGTGCGACTACATCTGAAGACTTCCTTAGCAACAAATCAGAATCCATCAGTTTGACTTGGTTCTGTTCATACGAAAGACTGCTGTTGCAGTTGTTTAAAATGTGACCCCAATAAAAGAGAGGAAGTGTTGGTTCAGGGTAGAGTAGTGGTGCTGCAGCTGTTCTCCTGCAAATTCCTTCCCCTTCCTCTGTAGTTTCCCCGCCCGTTAAACTAGAAGCGTCTCAGGGCACACGCTTGCCACACCTGGCCTTAATGATATAAATGATATGAAAATGTAATAACACAGAACACTCCAGAAAGGCTAAATTTGAACCACAGGGCTTTCAGGTCTTTTCTATCCAGATCTCTTGCACAATTATTTTGTTATTTTCAGGTCCAGAACTGGCAAGTCCTACAGACCGCAGAGAAGCAGCGCTTCTTATAAGAGCCTTGATAGTACAGTGGTTTAGTGCACCCTGTCATTAACACAGCTGCCTGCAATTTCTGCTGGTTCGAATCTCTCCAAGGCTCAAGGTTGACTCAGCCTTCCATCCTTTCTAAGGTAGGTGAAATGAGGACCCAGTTAGTGGGGGCAATAAGCTGACTTTGTATAAAATATACAAAAGAATGAAGGCTATTGCTTAACGCATTGTAAGCCGCCCTGAGTCTCCGGAGAAGGGCGGCATATAAATCAAATTTTTTTTTAAAAAAAAAAGCAGCCTCTGCCATCAAGGATAGACCGCCCATAAGTTATCCAGTTCTGGAAGAAACTCAGGGTGGGAGAGAACAGCAAGGCAGCCGTCTACCACTTGATTCACAGGAGGACATGTTGACTCAGTCTTCCAACCTTCCGAGGTGGGTAAAACGAGGACCCAGATTGTTGGGGACAATATGCTGACTCTGTAAATGACTTAGAGGGAGCTGTAAAGTACTGTAAAGCAGTATAAAATCTAAGGGCTATTTCTATTGCTATTGTAGGCTGCACTTTGGCAAGGAGTTAATGGCCAGTTCAAGCATTCTTCCCCTATATTATAGCGTATAAAATTGTGGGCCCATCACCTAGAAATACCCTGAAAATGAGAAAACCAAGTACCAACATTACTGCACAGAACAGAATCACTTTCACATATAGCAAAGATGTAATATTTCACTTTTGCAGAAACAAACCTATGTCCATCTGACGCCTCGTTCATCCACTCCCCCACCCAAACCAGTTGGTGTGTCTGGAGAAACAGCAGAGTCTTTCTGCACCTCTGGCTGTTCACTTCCAACTTCTGAGCATCAGCAGCACTTAAGAATTCAGCAAGTTCTCTCTCTCTCTCTCGAGTGCCAACAGGATGCAGAAGGGCATCAGCGCTTGCCCTGCTCAGCTGGCCAAGAACCCACCAGAGTGGCAAACAAGCCTGGTGCTCACCTCAAGGAAAGGAACTACCCAAGAAGAAGAACCCTGGGGAAACTCTGTTGGCCGCTATTGAAAATCAGTCAGTTAATCAATCCCCTGATCTGCTTGCGGACTCCACTATTACTGCAAGTCCGTCTCTGTTGGAGGGAAGAAGCCAAAAACTGGGCTTCATTGTCAACTCCCAGCCGGAGGGGGGGGGCGCATAGAAATGAAGTGGATCTCTCTGGGATTCTGAGCTGGCAGATAGTCTCAATGACACAAGCCTCCCAGAACAGCAGGGCCGCCAGTCACGGCAGGGGTTACTGTCACGCTGGTGTGGTGCAGGGCCCAATTTTTCACGCTTGGAAGCTGGTAACGGTAAAGCTGAACCTTGGAGAGGACAGCGACTGAAAGGGGATAACTCAGAGGTGGTGGGGAGAAGGGCGATCTCCCACCATGGATGGTGGAACCCCCCAAATCCAATGTAAAAGAGACCGGCTGTCAGAGCCAGGTCTGGAGACGTGACGGCCCGAATGTATAATGAGGAAGCAGAATAGTGAGAAGCGACAAGAAGCATCGGTGAAAGGAGTTTTACAAGTGGCGAAATATCCGAACTATCTCAGTGAAACTGTGGAGGTTGCAGACGAGGAACAAAGTGAGTCTCCAAAGAGCAAAAAGCGGTGCCAGTGGTGGGAGCAGAAGGAAGACAGACAGAGTGTGAAAGTGCTTTACGAGCGGTGTTGAGAGGGATTGGATTGTTGAGAAAATCAAATAGAAAGTTGGAACTGAGACTGAGACTGTGAGAAAGTGTTGAGGGTGTGTGTAGGTGGTGAACAGATTGGAGAAAGAAGAAAAGAAAGAATTACTTTTGGAGATAGAGACGGGGGAAGTGTAGCGAAGGGACAGTGACTGGGCAAATCGGAAGAAATTGCCATTTTCAATCTTGGAGAACAGGATATAGGAGAGAGGGGGAAAAAGGAACTGTGACTGAGACTGAGAAAGAAAGAATATTGGTACTTTGGAGGAAGATTTATGGACTGGAAACATCAAACAATTCATGGGTATGGATTGGTAATGAATTTTTAACCTACCCCAGTGAGATCTATAGAAAACTTCGGATTTAATATTTAATATAATCTTGGAACTTGATATTTAAGATTTAATATAAATAATACTAAACCTATTTATACTTTGTTACCTTTTTTTGATTTCTTTTTCCTTTTTTATCACTTATTGGTCCCTCTTATCTTTTTTCTTTAGATATTGTTAAATAAATATTGATTATAAATAGTAAATAAAGAACAGTGATTTATATAATTAACTGAATATAGAAAACAGATTGATATAATTAGTTGGATTAAAATGACAAATTATATTGTATTTATTTATGCTGTAATTGTATTTGTATTATAATAAGCTTAGAAATAAAGACTAGAGATAGAAAGAGATATAGACATAGACTGGAGTAGTAAATTAGATATATATGGTGTTGTGGAATAGTCTCCTTCAAAAAATGAAAATGTCAAATAAAACTACTGTCACAAAAACGGTAAAAAAGACAATTTCCATGACAGCCTCCCTGCAGGTCAGAAATTAATAACAGATATGCCAACTACTGAAAAATTAGGATCAGCATCAACTGTACAAAATATGCAAACCTCACTGACCATGATCCAAGAGGTTATGATGAAAATGCAGGAATCTATTAATAATAATCATGAAGAAATGAAAGGGGAAATGTGTGAGGTGAAGGGAGACATAAAGAAATTAGATAACAGAATGGAAAAGATTCAGGAATCAATAGCAAATAATGAACAAAAAATAAAAGTAGTAGAGGCAAGAGCAGAAAGAACCGAAAAGAAATTGGAAGCTGCGGAGGAGAGATGGATAGCGGCAAATAAGGAGTTGGAAGAGACAGTAATACATCTTGAGTTAGAGAAATTCTCCCACTATTTAAGATTTCAAAACGTAGTAGAGAACAAAGAGGAGGAGCTCTACAAACTCATGACAGAATTGCTAGCAGAGACGTTGCATATGGATAAACAGGAACTATGGAATAGTATTGACAAAATATATCGAGTATATACAAATTACGCAAGATGACACAGACTATCATGTGAAATCCATGTTAGGCTCACAAAGAAATCAATACGTGATGAAATTTACAGAAAGACAAGAGAAGACCAATTGACTTATAAAGGAAAAGAAATTATAATACTCAAACAATTACCAAAAAGAATTCGAGATCAATGTAGGAACTATCAATTTCTCTTTTCCAAACTGATTAAACATAGAATAATGTTCTGCTGGTTAATACCAGAAGGTATGCTGATAAACTGGGAAGAGTAGATACGGTAGAAAAGGCCCAGGAATTTTTTGAGCAATGTTTTGGGGAAGAATTAGACAGTAGAGAGGAGTTAGAAACAAAGAGCCAAGAAGAACAACAGACAGAAGAAAACGAACTAGCCCGAGAATCAAGAGAGCGGTTAGATACAGAAAGTCAGGACAGAGAAGGGGTAAGAACAAGACAGCAAAGGGAATTAAAACTAAAAAAAGAAACAAGGACAAATAAGTAATTTAATGGAGGAGGAGATGAACTTAATATAAATTAACATAAACAGATTCAATGCACTGATAAAATGAAGACAAATAATTACTAAACTTCAAAAATTGCATATGGAAATAATACGCTTACAAGAAGTGCATATCCCAAAAGGAAAAAGTGGCTTTTTGGAAACCCCCAAATTAGGAAAATTATTTGTAGCATTGGCAGAATCTAAGAAAAGAGGGATAGCAATTTATATAAAGGAAAGGTTAAACCCCAAACAAATTTATGCAGATAATGAGGGAAGGACACTAATGATTGAAGTTTTAATAAAACAAAAAAGAATATTAATTGTAGTTATTTATGCATCTAGTACAAATCAGAGAGTAATATAGTAAATTACATAAACAATTAACAGAATTAGAGGCAGCTAATCTGTGCATATTAGGTGACCTCAATGCAGTGGTAGATCCCAAAAAAGATTATAAAACCGGAAAAAAGAAAAAATCATGAAAGGAAAATATTACCAACTGCATTCTTTGAATTGGCCCAGGATACATGGAGAGAAATTAATTCCCCCCAAAAAGCAATATACTTTCTTCTCTAACCCCCAAAATTCGTGGTCTAGGATAGATATGGCGCGGATGGACCCAGAAACAGGAAAAGACATTGAAGAAATAGAAATCACAATTAATACCTGGACAGACCACAACCCAATAAAAATCAGATGGAAAGGAGAAGTCAGGAGGAAAGGACGATGGACCATGAACCAAAGGGTAGTGAAAGAAAAGAATTATATTCAACATATAGAAAAAGAACTAGGCCCTTTCCTAAAAGAAAGTTGGAATGAACAAACCACCATTCAAAATTTATGGGATACAACGAAAGCCTATGTAAGAGCTCTATCGATAGCATATATAATAAGGAAAAACAGAATTGAAAAGAAACATCTTACAGAACTCCAAGGAAAATTGGTAAAATTCGAATCTAAATTACAGGACTCGTTAAATACGGTCACTCATGCTCTTGTTACTTCCCGCTTGGACTACTGCAATGCTCTCTACATGGGGCTCCCCTTGAGGAGCACCCGGAGGCTCCAGCTGGTCCAGAATGCGGCCGCGCGGGTGGTTATGGGAGCGACGTGGCGCTCCCATGTAACCCCCCTCCTGCGCGAGCTGCACTGGCTCCCGGTGGTCTTCCGGGTGCGCTTCAAGGTTTTGGTTACCACCTTTAGAGCGCTCCATGGCATCGGACCGGGGTATTTACGAGACCGCCTTCTGCTACCAATAGCCTCTCACCGACCAGTACGCTCCCATAGAGAGGGGCTCCTCAGGGTGCCGTCGGCCAAACAGTGTCGACTGGCGGCCCCCAGGGGGAGAGCCTTCTCTGTGGGGGCACCTACCATCTGGAACGAGCTCCCCCCAGAGATACGGAAGATCCCGGACCTGCGCACGTTTCGCCGTGCTCTCAAAACTTTTCTATTTCAGCAAGCTGGCCTGGCCTAACTCCCCTCTTTTAAATTCTTAAATTTTAAATTTTTTAATTCGTGATTTTATAAATTGGGTGTTTTAATCTGTGTTTCTGGGCCCACCTGAAGTCGGGAACAGGCCATTTCCAGCCTCCAGAGGGCCTCTGGGGGGGTGGGGAAGGCTGTTTTCACCCTCCCCAGGCTGCAAGAAAGGCTCTGGAGCCTGGGGAGGGTGAAAAACGGGCCTACTGGGCCCACCTTTTTGCCTTTGTGTGCCAAAAGTGTGAGGGGTGTGGAGGGCATTGAATTATGGGTGTAGGAATGCATGCGCAAGACACCCCCTCCCCCGTGACCCCCATTTTTGGCAAGTGACGGCAAAAAGGTTAGCCATCACTGCACTATAGAATTGAAAAAATGGGAAAAATTGTGGGGAAAAAATATAAATTGACCATGGCAGTAACATATAAAGAAAACATCTATAAAATGTTTTATAGATGGCATTTAGCACCAGCAAGATTGGCAAAAATGTACCCCAACCTATCACCTAAATGTTGGAGATGTGGCCATAAATTAGGAACATACTACCACATGTGGTGGATGTGCCCCAGTGTTAAAAAAATTTAGTAGTAAAATTAGAAGATGGCTAGAAGAGATTACACTCCAAAAGACTGATTTCAAACTGGAGTTGTTTCTTCTAGGAATAATTGATAAGAAAATGGAGAAAACTCTGTACCACATAACATTGCATATACTAACGGCGGCCAGAATTACTCTGGCACAAATGTGGAAACAGACTAATACACCACCTGAAGAAATAGTAATTAAAAAGATCCTCAAATGTGCTGAAATGGATAAAATGACAATGGAGATTAAAGAAAGAGATGATTCGGATTACCATAAAGTGTGGAATAGATTCTATATGTGGCTAGAAAATAGAAATTAAAACAAGAAATAAGAGTGTAAATTGAAATTTGATTAATTGGAAACTAAGAGTATTGAATACTGGTAAGGATAAAATACCATGTTAATAAATAGGGTGTAAATATATATAACAATTTTGTTTACAAGAATGCTTAATATGATTATAAAAGAATAAGAGAATAATTAGGAAAATTGAATTTAAAAGTAAAGATAATTGTCGATGCAGAAAGTTGTAAAATATTATATAATGTTAATTATGTTTTGTATTTTACTGTTTGGTGTATGTGTATGTTTTCTTTTCTTCTTCTTTTTTCCTTTTTTGTCTTTTTCTATTATGTTTTTGGTTTTAAAAATGTAAAATATTTAATAAAAACTATTTTATAAAAAAAAGAAAGAAATCTCAAGCCTGCAGCCTTGTCAGACATCCAAGGTTGGCACCCTTCCCCAGGCTCAAGTAGGACTGCCCGAGCTGACCCCTCTGCTTTCCCAGCCACAGGCCTCTTGTCCCTATGATTGCTGCTGCCAGTCAGAAAGGTCTCCTCCCCCGACTCTGTAGGGCCCCTTTAGAAGCCCTTCCATGAGTCTGGCAGTGAACTCCAGTGGTTACAGCAGCCAAAGCCCTTCCTTTGAGCAATCTGTGCCACCCAGTCTTACCAAATCATTTCCTAATTCCAGGAAAATCTCCATCTCATGAAGGTGGCCGCTGTTTATCACTCCACTGCAGAGAAGAACTCCCTCCATCCCCTGACTCTGCCCAGGTCTGGCAGTTCCTTCCCTCCCCCCACCCCCCAAAGGAAGCACTGTCCCTCTGCTTACCTTGATGTGGGGAGACTGCATCTTCTGATACATGTCCAGCGAATAGTGATGGAGCCACATCTCCACAAAGACCTGAGGAAGAAGGGACTCAATCAGGGGGCGAAGGGAACCCCAAAACAAGCCACCTCAGGGAGGGACAAGAAGGGACCAATCTGCCATATCATTCCCCATCTTTCCAAGACTATGATTATTAGGCAACACTTGCCACTAACATGTTTTCTGTTTACCTTTTTTTTTTAACCAATGTATTATTTGCCCTAATTATCGGCCCTAATAAGCCGAATCATACCTGCTCAAAATATATAAACTGAAGGATAGCTGTGTTTCAATTCATGGGCCCTGTACGATTAAGATCAGCTGTCCATGAAGGCGCAAAGGGGCCCTCAGCTCCAAAGGAAATGCCGCAGGGGGCCCGTGGCCCCAGGCGCAGCCACTGCAAGAGAATGGTTCTCCCTGCTCTCCTGGGCCAAGGAAAGAGCACCCGCAGCTGCCCCCAAGGTGGAGCGAGCCGCTCTTGAGGCCACCCACCTGAAGCAACGTTTCCGACCTCCAGATCTCTTGGGAAGCGGGGTCTGCATTCACCGAAGTCTGGTGAGCGACATGCCTTTTCAGAAGACTGGTGGGATGCATCCCGTAGGAGGTGAAAGGCATTGTGGGAGAGCTTTGAAATAGAGAAGGCCACGTCAAAAGAGAGCATCCAGACACACCAGCAGGAGGAAATTCAAGGCCAGAGCCAAGAAAGCACTTTATCAGGGTGTTGCCTCAAACCCGATCAGGATTGGCTCTTCTGACACCTATCAGAACAGCCTGATCTCCCCTCCAGTTTTACCCACTGAAGAATACACTGACTTTTGCTCCCATTTTTAGAAATGATTCGCTAAATGTTCCAGTTAGCACTATTGAAAAAGGCCAGAGGTGTGTTCAGTGTGCTGCTAAATCATCATTGTTCCTAGAATACATTTTAGTCAATTAATTTATTCCTATTTGCAGAAAATGAAAACAGGAACTATTTCAGAAATGGCATTTTGTAGCCCTGTTCCTGTTGCTGCCACTTACATTTTTATCCCACCTTCATTACTTAATTGGTAACTTAAGGTGGCAAACATACACAACACACTTGGTGCATTTGTGGCCATTTGCCCACTGTCAGCATCCCAGCTTGCAAATTCCTACTAGCATCCTGAAAGCCACTGGAGGCCTTTTCTTTGCAGAGTCCTAATCTGCAAGCTCCTTCCACATATTCCCCTACCCTCACCCCCAGAACTGCCTTTTCTACAGCTGCAACCAGCAGATGAGGAGAGCAGGACAGCAAACACCCACCGGGAAGCAGGTGAGGAGACCACCCCTCCAGGCTCCGAGGAAGGGATGGGAGGGACACTCCCTTCTATGGGCAAGAACCACTTCAGGTACCGGTCCACCAGGATGAAGTAAGCGCTGTTCGACATGCTGATGGGGCAGGTGGTGGAGATGCCCTGAAGCACAAACAGAAAGAGTCCTCTTAGGCTTAAGGAGTTCCACAGTTCAATCTACAAGGAGGCCAAAACTCAAAACGCTTAAAGCTTCCTTGCCACCTCGGAACAGGCAGACAACTCTCCACCTGGAGCAACAAGCCACTATTTCATCTCTACGTAACCTCAAATGGCCCACTGCACACACAATCTTATAACCCCATCTGGTATTCACAACCACCAAATGGCAACTTTGGCAAACCACAGACCAGTGCTAAAAGTGAGCAACTCCTGCAGATTAACAAGAATGCAAACTTTTCTTTGATGAGCAGAATAATTTGTTCAAACTGGAAACACCACAGAGGGTTTGGGTGAGTCATGAAACAATCACAGACCTGAGTGGCACAGAAGACGGAGGCAATATTTCCAGCATTTTAGAACAGTGGTCCCCAAACTTTCCAGCTCCGCAGACTGGCCGGAGGTTGCCGGGGGTGGGGGGGTGCAGGAGAGGGAATAGTTTTGCATGCACGCATGCCGCATGCACAACCCAGTTCCCAACAGGCTGCAGACCAGTACCTGGCTGCTGGGGAGCCCTGCTTTAGAAGAGACCTACTGGCTTTCCCACAAGAAAGTAGAGCTGATGTAATAATGAAGTGGCTTAAAAGCCCCCTAGGTAAATCAATAGTGCTCCGGCTTCTTCTCCCCTCCTTTACTATATCAAGAAGAAGAGCGGCCTTACCAAGGAAGGCCGAAGTATACTCACCCTCTGGGTAAGGAGGCTGATGGCAAAGCAGAACATGTAATATTCATACGGATCTGGCAGGAGAGTCAAGGGAGCAATTTCCTCCAAGCAAGATGGAAAAAGCAGGCAGGCTGCTATTTTATTTGATGGACTCCAGTTTTACACAGTTCTTCAGATTACTTCATTCGTAGTGCAAAAGATTCCCACACAACTTAAGTAGCAGGAGGAACCTCCAAGAGAGCTGATCTTGCTTGCTACACCTTGACCCACAGGAAAGTTCCTGGCTTGCAAGCTGTAAGGGGGGAAGGCTCTCCACCTACTCAGTGGGGAGAGAGTGGTAGTGGCCTGACAGCAGGCAGCACAACTCTAATGGCCTTCCCTAAAGCAGAGGTGGAACAGCAGAGGTGTCTGCCGGTTGTTGCAAGAACAGGACAGTCTTCCTTTATCAGGAAAGCAGGCAGCCATCTCCCCAATGCATTAGCAGGTGGTTAGCATCAAGGAAGCACCACATATAACTCATCATCATTATAAGCTTAGGAAAAATTAAGTGCTAAAGAGTTGCCAAGATTGCTGTAGGATAATAATCCCCTTTCCCTTAAAGAACCCAAGGGAACTTGCTTTGTGGTTAAAAGCAGCTGCCAATTGTCTTCCTAGTCCCAGAATGCAACTCCCTTGTCTGCAAGTTATATCCTTGCAAGAGCCAAGTGGCTGCTAAGCTCCGTGGTCAAAGCAGCAGTGAGAGCAGCATGGCGCACAACCTGATGGTGCCAGAAAAGTTTAGGCGTCAGGAGAGAGAGGGAATGGCTTCTCCTCCATTACTAGCAGCAGCCGCTGCCCCCTCAAGCCCATCACCTCACTCACTCACTGCTGTGCAGGGAAACTGCTCCACAACCACAAGGCCAAAGGATACTAAGAATCAGGTTCAAATTCAGGCCACCAGTGGGAGGGAACTGGACTTTGTTGTGATATAATGAACATTCTGGTAAAATCCGTTCTTGAATTGAAGTTTTCACTGGGCCCTGAAAAGGTAAACAAGGTGCAACATAATGAAAACACATAAAATATAGGCTAAGAATTGCCCTCAATTGTGGTAATTGGGACCAGTATTTCTACTAAGCAAAGCAATTACAAAGCACAATGTCATGTCACCCCATCACTTACTGACGGCAATCCCAGCACTTCCTGTTATTAATCATATCCCACTGGCTGTTAGGTGAGGACCCGCTCTGATCCTACCATTCCTGGTGTGGTCCCTTCGAACCTTGGGATGGGGCTGCCCCCTCCCGAATTCCCCTGCCTGCCTTATCTCTGCCCTTTTGGCTGGGCTGCACAGCGTCTCTCTTCAGCAGTGGTGGCTGTGCCAGCGCTGGAATAGCGGCCCAGGGGGCAGCAGCTGGCTGAGGCTGTTGAAGGCTCTGGGCTGCTACTTCAGCCCCAGTACTGCTGGCATCACCACTGCTGCCCAGTGGCACTGTGCAGGGTGGCCAAAAGGGGGGTGGGAGATAGGTAGGTGGTGGTGGGGGAGTTGGAGAGCAGCTCAGAAAGTTCATCGACAAATAGAATTTCCATGCACGGAATTAAGAACTCAAGACTCCCAAGCTCAAACCTCTGTACAGCTAGTCCTCGACTTACAACAGTTCATTCAGTGACTATTCAAAGTTACATTACTGAAAAAAGTGGCATATGACCATTTTTCACTTACGACTGTTGCAGCATCCCCATGGTCATGTGATCCAAATTGAGATAGTTGGCAACTGACTCACATTTATGACAGTTGCAGTGTCCCAGGGTCACGTGATCCCCTTTTGCGATGTTCTGACAAGTGGAGTCAACAGGGAAGCCAGATTCACTTAACAACCGTGGTACTAACTTAACAACTGCAGTGATTCACTTAACATCTGTGGCAGGAAAAGTCGTAAAGTGGGGCAAAATGCACTTAATAAATGTCTCATTTAGCAACAGAAACTTTGGGCTCAATTGTGGTCGTAAGTCGAGGACTACCTGTACTGAGCTTAACATCCCTCTAACATCACCTCCTTTCCAGACACTAACAGGAAGGTGGGAGACGGGGAACTCGTATCTGTATTCCTCAGCTTGGAGCTTGTAAACCAACTTCATCATCGGGCCTCTGCAAAAGAAAGAAAGAAAAAAGCCAAATGGATCCCTGGGGATCTTCCATAACGAGTTTTGTTTTTACATTGCTACTGTCCGACATGGACATTTGTGTGTCTTCGATGAGCATTATCACCTAATCAAACCAATGGATGATTTCCGTCACAGATGTAATAAACTGGGGCCCAATTCTCCAGAAGGGGCTCCAAGCGGCATGGATACAGACAGGGCTGAGCCAACTCACCCGGGGGATAGGAAGTCCAGGGCCACGTTGTACTCGGTGTAGTTTGTTCTGCCTTGTAGGCAGCGGAGGTTCCACCCGGAAATGATGCCATCTAAACTGCCAAAAATGTTCTCCACCAGCCAAGGAAAGATGGCATGCAGTTCCTTTGCAGAAGAAAAAAGCCATCAGAAAAGCCACTGCTGGAACCAGAGGAACGAACGGTGGCTTTCCCCAGACCCACCTCTCGTACCCTGAACCACTTCCTGCTCTGGGGAGAGCCAGGGTCTCCTTGCTGGTGGACAGAAGAGCAACAATTGCAGAAGACAGACAAATCCCGACAGTCACTTCACACTCCGGCTTCATTTTTATTTATAATTATAATCACACACACATGCAAAGGTCCTTACTTAATGACAGGCAGGATTCGGTTAACAGCAACAGTGACTGCTGGGATTGCTGTTGCTAAGCGATATGGTCACAAGATGTCAAGCTTTACAACCACATTGCTTAATGACGGAAATTCTGGTCCGAATTAGCATCGTAACTTGAGGACTCTCTGCATGTGTCCATGTTTGTCTTCAGAGCTTCACTAAGCTCTTTCTTGGCTTTTTCTGCTGCCCTCACTCTTCTCTCCTCAAATGCAGCTGCATCCCCTTCTCTGAGACTCTCACCCACCCTGGGATCCTACTGCTCTGAGTTGGCTAAAATCCACCCTTTTGAAGTCCAATTCACATTGTTCCCATTTGTTTTACAAGCAAGATCTCAAGCACCACGGGGATCCTTTTCTTCAAAGGTCCTGCTATTTCCACTTCCGCAAACTTTCCCCTTAGCATCACTTGAAGGATAGTTGATCCTTGTGACTTCCTCAGCCCTCTGAAAAGCCCTATTCAAGTGGACCATGACTTACAGAATTAAACTGTACTTGTAACTGTTTTTTTTTTTAAATCCCTTTCCGGTTCTTTTTCATGGCCTGGAAGGGCGGATGAAAATACCACTTAAGTCCACAGGCTCTTGAGCTTATTTCTGATTCTTTGCAGTATCATCCGTCTCTGCATGCATGTGGGAAGCTCTAGAAATTGTTCAGTCAAGTCCCTGATCTTGCTTCCCTGCAGGCAACACCCTTCAGAAGCCAGTGGGCACAATCAACCTAACTTGGGGAGAATTGTTTGCAGGATCAGTTTCTGTTCTTGTCTGCCTTGCGAGGTAGCCCAGATAAGAACCCCCCCAAGAAGAACTAGTACTAACTTTACTGCAAGGTTACATTAACAGAAGCAAGTCTGAAAGTTGCACTCTCACCTCTTGACCCTTCCAACTAATTTTTATTGGGTTATGGTCTACTCATAAATTTGGTTCAATTTCAATCTCTTGTACATTTCCACATAATTCCGAATTCATCCAAATCATATCTATTCTGGACCATGATTTATGCTTATTGGAATAGAATGTATATTGTTTTTTCCCGTTTCATTTCTCTCCACTATTCTCTCCAATAGATAATTCTTTTATCATTTTAATCAATGTTTCTGGTAAAGTCCTTCTATTTTTTTAATTAATTTTACTACTTCTGTAGTCCAGTTCATTATTGACAATTGTGTTGAAAACTCCCAAGATACAAATATTTTCATATTTTATTTCTAGAACCTTTTTGCGAAGTTGCTTATAAAACTTCTCTTGTCCAGTATTTGGTGCATAATAAATTAAGGGTTCGCTTTTGATACAGAGTCGCCTCCAACATCAAAATTCTCCCTTCTTCATTATTAAAAATTTGTTTGGCATTTATTGTTTCTTTCACCTAAAGTACTACCCCTCTTCTTCTTCTTCTTCTTTTTTTTTTTTGCTGTGGTAATGAATAGAATAATTTTACCAATTTAGAATATTCCAATAATTTATATTGTTATCTCTTGAAGTGCTATTATATCTAATTTTTGCTTCATTAATTTAGAGAATGTCTTCCTTTTTATTGAATTCAGCCAATTAATATTGATTGATAACTTTTATTTCTTCTTGCATTCAATTATTTATATCTAGGTTTTATAGTCTAAGTTGCTCTTACTTCTCTAGGTTCTTTCACTATTGCTCCCTCTTGTTCTAAATGTTTTTTTTTTCTCCTTTTCATCCTGTATTTGTTTTGGGTATCTTCCTCCTGTTATTAGTGCTTCTTGGCTTTTATATACTTGCTCTCTTGTTTCTTGTTCCTCATCTACAGCTAAGTAATTCTCATAAAAATCCGTTGCCTTATCCAGTGAGTCCAATCGGTACCTTTTTTCTTGCCAGGTGACCAAAATCCCTTTGGAAATCAGCCACCTGAAGTTTACATTGTGTCTAACCAAGACTGAAGTGAGGAAGTGATACTGTTTTCTTAGGTCCCTTACTCTTCTGGGAATATGTTTCAGAACCACCAACTGTTTACCCTTATATACTAGTAGTTCCTCTCTTGCTCTATGCAGTATCTCATCCCTTAATGATTTTTTTACTTGTCTTATATGTACCTCCCTAGGAAGATTGTTTTTTCTCGCATAATTTGTATAAATCCTGTATGTTTCATCCAATTCCATATCCATCTCATTTGTCTGTGCCAAATACCCTTGCTAACAATTCTTTCATTAATTCTGGTAAATCTTCTCCTTTTTCCTCTTCTGTTTTGAAACCTTAAATAATGGACAGCTTTTTCTGTCTCTAACATTATTCTTTATTAGTCTGGGTCAGTTGATTTAAAATCATCTACCTGCTTTTTCATATGTTCTGTTTTCTCCTCCATTTTTTGAATCTTTTCTTCACTTTCTAGTATCCTTTGTTGAAAGGTCTCTAGTTTTTCATCCATATTCTGTATTTTTTCTTTCAACTCTCCCATATCATTTCTCACTTCTCCTATATCTTTCCTTATCTCATTATGACTTTGGGTCATAATTCTTGTAATGCCTGTAATAACGTTCATACCTCCTTTTGTGATGAGTTAGCTTTCTCCAACTGTAAGACACTTTCAACCGACCTCTGATTAGAAGGGCTAGAAGATATTGAGGCCTGTGTCGAGGATGCCTTTTTACCTATTTTTGTTATGTTTAAAGCCGACATTTTGGCAATTAAATTTTTTAGCCAGTAATTATTATCACCTCCCCTAGTCTTCCCTATAAGCGTAGGCCACCCCAGAATTGACCACCTAGAATATTCCAGTACGGTGAATATCTCCCCGCATTAGTACCCAACAGTAATAAAGACAGTAGTAGTATCACGTATCCAAATATCAAAGTATGACAGCACTATATTAGATCCCACCTTTTTTTTTCGATCTGAGTTCAGTCAATCAATCATTTCCCAGAGTCTAGTCAGTGTTGAGGATCAAACTCAAATCAGAATCAGTTGATTATAATAGCTCAAAACCATCCACTATATCTCCAATATAGTCTTTTCCTTCTGTTCCATAAGCATATAGTTTTATATTTATAGTTTCATTAGTTTTATAATCCATAAGGCTCGCTATCTTACCAGTTGACCATAAAATAAAAGTTCTTTTCTCTTCTGTTCCAGTTCATTCAAGCTATTTATAATCCACCAGGTTTCAGTAGCTTCTATTTCTGTTGCAGCTCCAATCTTATTTTCCCTCAAAATTTTCCTACATGGAATATAATCCTCTAATTGTTCCTTGTCATCAGGTATTTTATTTTCTAAAGTTGTATACCTTTCCCCCTCCACCCCCCCATCTTTAAAGTATCTATTTTCCTTCTGGTATATTCCACCTTGGGTCACTAGATGGCAGTCTTACTCCTTTTTCCTATCCACTCTCAAAATGAAATATCTTCACCTTCTGTAATTAAAGGAAGTTTTAGCAATGACAGAAGATCCACTGGTGAGAAATATTTTAATTCTGCCTTTAAAAATATAGTTAATCCAGTCTTTCTCTCAGGTTAGTGTTATTTAGCTCTTGTTTTACTTTCACTTCACTGGCAATTTGAATTGCTTCAAAACTTTCCTTCTAGAGGGAGCTAAGATGGTAATTTCCTTTCTCTTTCTTTCTGGAGCCTCCCTCCTCAAACAAAGATAATTTAGCACGTTTTGTTTACCTCTGGATAGAGATTGTATCATCCTTAACTAGTGCACTGTCACTTTTCCGCTACTTCACCGCTTGTTTTTTCCGATTGCTGGAGCTTCGGTTCGGCCATGACTGGCTGACTTCTTCCCCACCTGTCCAGAAAGTATCTCCAGATCCAGCTAAGGGGACCGCCGTCCCCTTGCAATCCACAGGTGCCTTTCCAACTTAGTCACCCCTTCAAGGTGAACATTTGGCTCCAATGAGCTCCAGGGCAGCAGAAAACAGCTGATTACCACGGATTTCTTCAGATCTCCATGGATTTCAGCTGTCACTCGCCCCGGTTACAATAGGAAGTCCTGGTTAAAAATCTTGATTTCAAGGTAAAATATGAAAGGGTCTCCTCTTAAATTCCCTCTCTGAACTTTCCAGGCAATGTCCTTTTAGTTCTCCCTATTCATCCCTTGCCTTAGCCTGAAAGCAGTAGGGCCTGTTCCCTTGAAAGAAGAAAAAATATATTACCAGAGGCCCTGGCTAGGGGCAAGCTTCCTACCTTGGCAGGAAAATCTTCAATGATTGTCGTGAGATCATGGCACCTCTGAGCAAAAGGCTTGTTCAGACAGTCAGCCTTTAAATTAGCCTGTTTCAAACAGAAAAGAGAATCAATCAATCAGAATAGAGCTGGAAGGGACCTTCGATGTCTTCTAGTCCAACCTCTTGCTCAAGCAGGAGACCCTATCAATTCACTTTTCTGAGATAAAGCAATTAAACTATTTAAATCTTTAGCAAATGTTTCTTTCATAACACAATTACCGTACTGATTGATTTCAACATTTAAACAACCTGGAACTACAGCAAATATGAATTGGATGAGAACTGTAGCGGCAATTCTAATTCTTAATTGAAACAGAATTTTACACAGAATTATGTTTTAATTCCACTTTTCTACAAGAAACCACTTAAGCTGCTGGTAAATATACCCTAAATATGCTGTTAAAATACAATATAAGTCTTAATTAAGGCTTCCAATTGAGGCTTTTTTTTTTTTTTACAATAACTCCATTGCTAATTCCTTATAGCAGAATCAGGGCTGGTTTAAGGCAGTCTGTACGGTCTACAGCTGTACTGGGCTTGGCAAAGGGGCAGGGGGCACCATAGACCTCAAAATTTCCTGCTGATAATCCTCTGCGGGAGACTCATGTCCACTCTCCTTGTGAGCCAGCAAATGCATAGACTTTCTGCCTCCCCTTTTTATACAGTAGAAAAGAAACATCAGAGAAAAGTGTGCTGCTTACTTTGTCTGAAAATAAAGGAAGAGGTGCAACATAATATTATGCCAGAGACCCAAGACAAGTTTTACTAGCAGCAGTGCTTATTAGCTAGCTTATCTAAATGCCAAATAAAAAGTTGCCTATAATTCAGGGGGGAAATCTGACCAAGATGATCAATAAAGCATAGATATGACAACTATCCTGCATTCAATATCCAGTGTCACTGCAATGTAAGAGAAGCAGCAGTGGGCGATTCCCTGCTGGGAAGAACTGAAGCCACAGCCTGTAGACATGACATGACAGGAGAAATAATGTCTTTCAAGTCTGCATCCAGGACGGTACAGGCTGCCTCAACTCTTCAAACCTTCCTGGTGACTGACACAGATCTTCAGAGACAACAAGGCCCTGGGTAAGAAGGGGAAACTAAGAGGGCAAGGACAGTTTTTGTCAATCCTTTCAGTTGTGCATAATAGCTTATGAAGGACCAGATCTTGAAAGTGAAGAACTGGTTGCACAGATACGTTTATTTTTATTTTTATTTTATTTTATTTTGAATTTGTATACCGCCCTTCTCCCTGAGGACTCAGGGCGGTGAACAGCCAAGTAAAAACATCAAGTACAAATATTAAAATACAGTTAAAATATACATATATAAATTTGGCCCCATTAATTAAAAACAATAAACAAAACACTTAAAAACACTTAAAAAAAAAATTAGGCCAGCCCGGCTTGCTGGAAAAGGAAGGTTTTAAGGGCACGGCGGAAGGCACCGAGGTCTTGGATTCTCCTTATCTCTGGAGGCAATTGATTCCAGAGGGTAGGTGCCCCCACCGAGAAGGCCCTCCCCCTGGGGGTCACCAGCCTGCACTGTTTGGCTGATGGCACCCCGAGGAGGCCCTCTCTGTGGGAGCGCACGGGTCGATGGGAGATTGTCGGTGGCAGCAGGCGGTCTCGAAGATAGCTAGGCCCTATGCCATGGAGCGCTTTAAAGGTGATAACCAACACCTTGAAGCGCACCCGGAAGACCACTGGGAGCCAGTGCAGCTCGCGCAGGAGCGGTGTTACATGGGAGCGCCAGGCTGCTCCCGTCACTACCCGCGCTGCTGCATTCTGGACCAGTTGGAGCCTCCGGGTGCTCCTCAAGGGGAGCCCCATGTAGAGAGCGTTGCAGTAGTCAAGGCGAGAGGTGACGAGGGCATGAGTGACTGTGCACAGGGAATCCCGATCAAGAAAGGGCCGCAACTGGCGGATCAGGCGAACCTGACAAAAGGTCCCCCTGGTTACAGCTGTCAGATGTTCCTCCAAGGACAGCTGCCTATCCAGGAGGACTCCCAGATTGCGAGCCCTCTCTGTGGGGGCCAACGACTCGCCCCCAATAGTCAGTGATGGAGTCAACTGACTATATCGGGATGCCGGGAGCCACAGCCACTCAGTCTTGGAAGGGTTGAGCCTGAGCCTGTTCCTCCCCATCCAGATCCGCACAGCCTCCAGGCACTGGGACATCACTTCAAGGGCATCGTTGGGGTGGCCTGGGGTGGAGATGTACAGCTGGGTGTCATCAGCGTACTGGTGGTATCTCACCCCAAAGCCACGGATGATCTCGCCCAGCGGCTTCACATAAATGTTGAACAGGAGGGGCGAGAGGACCGACCCCTGAGGCACTCCACATATAAGAGGCCTTGAGGTCGACCTCTGCCCACCTGCCAACACGAACTGCGACCGGTCGGAGAGAAAGGAGGAGAACCACCGTAATACGGTGCCCCCCATCCCCAACTCTTCCAGCCGGTGCAGCATGATACCATGGTCGATGGTATCAAAAGCCAGTTACATGGTCGATGGTATCAAAAGCCAGTTACTTCCCAGTGCAGCCAAGAATGGTTGCATCCCCACCATGGACGGTGTTACTTACATGAAGGGATCCTGGAAACAGATAGGCTGCACTTCACAAAGACCAGAAAGGTGTTCTGGATCAGCAAGTGCTTCCCCAATTTCATTAGATAGATAGTAAACCAGAGCAAAAGAATGATGGTCAGACCCCAGACCCAAATCTGGTGCCAAGGCTAATTTATCTGCCAAACATATTGTGTTCTGAGATTAACAACACAGGAGACAAAGGGAGAAATCTGAGGGTGTGAGGAGACTTAAGAGACTGGCACTGAAACCCACAGGGGCTACTACTCACAATTTCAAAGGTTTCTTCAGCAATATAGACAATATGCAGAACAGAGAGAACTGGAAATCCCAACAGGGGAAACAAATATGTTGCAGGCTTTAACTGAATCTTGTTGATATGACACTTGACTGGGACACTGTCATCAAAGGTTACAATTTGTTTTTAAAAGGACAAGATTCAACAGAAAGAGGGAAGGGGGCAGGGTTGCAATGCACTTGTCCTCACAGAATCTAACAACCTGGACTATGGAGAGTGTTTGAGTAACACTTCAAAAGAGCAACAAAAGTGATACTATCCCAGGTGTATATTATGCACCATTTGGGCTGGCAGAAGATAAACACCAGGCCTTTCTAAATTGGATGATCAGCCTTTCAAAGAGACACGTGTGGGGGATTCCAGTATGAGGGGTTCTTGGAGCTCTCTGAGCTTGGCTGCTTTCTTGCAAACGTTTCATTACTCAAATTAGGTAACATCATCAGTGGTAAAAGGGAATAAAGTTTGCTCTCTGGGACTAGCACTGATGGTGATGCCTAGCTTGGGTAATGAAAGGACTGCAAGAAAGCAGCCAAGCTCAGAGAGCTCCAAGGACCCCTAATTTCAACCCTGACCTACACATATTCTCCAAATGTTATTAGATTGCAATATTCCTACCATCTGCTGGGAATCCAACTCTGCCAAATGGTATATGGTCTCCTGCTTGAGCAGGGGGTTGGACTAGAAAGCTGAAAGGTTCCTTTCAGTTCTGATTCCAAGAGTCAGAGGTTTGACAAATTTTTCTACTCTCCTGCTAACAACTTCATTTATAAGATCCTAGAACTAAATGTCAACAAAAGGCAGCCTGAATAACCAAAGAAAATACAAGACAGTTACCAGAAGTTGTAGAGATTGTATTAACCAAGGTTTGTGAGAACGTATTTTTGGTGGTTCATCAGAAACAAAAGGAAAGAGGCTGTAAATCTCGGGAGAAGAAATGGATGAGCTGGTAACTTTTATTTTGAATTGCATGTATGCTTTATTAGTATTTTATGTGTATGAACTCTATTGTGTACATTTTTAAGGCGGAGAAGGCAAGGCACTTCTACCTCCTTTTTTACTCTGTCTGAATTTTTAAAGTATATTTTTCTGGGTCCCAGGCTGCGCGTCTATTGGGGTGAAGGAGAGTCGGTCTGTGCTGGGGAAAGAGCAAAAACCGAGCCGTGGGGAGAGCAGCGGAGGGAACTGGCTCCCTTCGGCCCGAGAAAGAGAAGGCGGAAGGAGCCCTTCTCGGGGAGGAGGCGCCAGAGAGGCTTCCTTTCTTGGCCAGGAGGCCAGGCCCGAAGGCAGCGGTTGGCGGAGACGCAACTCGGGCCGGCAAGAGCGGCCTGCAACAGCCTCCTTCCCCGGGAGCTCTCCCGGCTCCCAGCCTGCATTCAATAAGCCCCCGACTCGCCCGCCCGCCCGCCCAGCTGGGCTCTGCTCAGGGCCTGCCCGAGGGAGGGAGGGGGCCGCCCCCAGCCCCACTCCCCCCAAAAGCCAGCCGGGCGGGGCCTCCTGTGGCTCTTGGAGCGCGGCTTACCAGCAGGTAGCTGGGCAGAGGGAAAGGCGGCGCGGCCGGCTCGAGGTTCTTGGCGCGGCTCGGCGCGACCCTCATGGCGGAGGAGCAGCGGCCGGCCCTCTGCGGCGCGCGGGGAAAACGTCACTGGCCGCGCTCCCGGTGACGTCTCCCCGAGCGCGCCGCTTCCGGTGGCTGCAAGGCCGTCCGCCTAGAGAGGCCGCTCTGGTGGCCCTCCTGCGGGGAAGCGGCTGGCCGAGGGCCCGAAGGAAGCCTGGAGGGGAGGGGGATCCGCAGGCCCGGAGCGCTGCCGGCTGGGGTCTCCGCCTGCCAGGTCCTTTTCCCATAAAGGAGATGTTCGCTTGTCAGCCTGGCAGGCAGCCACATTTCCTTCTGAAGTTCGGGAAATGTTAACTTCTAATCAACCAAAGACATTTTTAAAAATCCGGAAAGCCTCTCTTCAGCAACAGTTGGGAGCGTATTCTGGAAGTCCCTGAATACACATACCACAAAATTAAGAAAGATGCTATAAACAGGAATGGGGTTTTTCTGTTGCTCGGTTCTCTCGTGTGACCCAGTGCCTTGTTCTTTAATGACTTGCTTTTTGACCTATTGTTTTTACCAAATGTCTGTAGCATTTGTTTCTGTACCCTGCAAAATGACTTGATCCCCATTAATAATTGCCTGAATTACTTGATTTTTAATTTTGAGTTGGTTAAAAAAAACACCTTTGCATAGGTAAAAGTCTTTTTCTCTCCCAAATTCAGGGAATAGATCCTAACTTTGGCTGCCTAAGCTTCAGTGCCACAACACCTTTGAGAGAGGCCAGGGATGGAGTGACTAAAATGGGGCATTTTGTAGCAAACAAATAGAAGCATAAAATGTACAGGCAATTTTGGACAAGCTGCTTGTTAGAAACTTGTGTCAGACCATCACCATACAAATTACTGGAAATCTATTGTTCTGGGGTTTTTCTCTTCTCCCTCTTGCACTCTGGAGAATCATTTCCCCAAAATCCTGCAGGTCTGTGGTACTGGTAGTGGTGGAATTGCAACACTTCTCTTAAAGGAAGGGAAACAAAGATGGCCAGCTGAAGAAAGTGACCTTCATTCTTTAAAGGGTTCTACTTGAGTTACCAATTAACAGGCTAGCATTTTTCCCACTTCTGCAATTGAGCCTTTACACTACATGGCTAAGAGACAATAGCAAGAGTGGATCCATTATAACTGAGGTGTCTGTGATAGCTCTATGGCAATACCATTCAAAATCTGAGAGAGCAGGAGAATGACAGAAAAGCCGTGTGCACACAGACACTGAACAGGATCTGAGAACTTTGTGAATGCCATGTTATGAGGGAGATGCTATCAGTGAGGGAAATCCCTTACTCTTGTTCCTATATTCCTCCTTTGCTACTGAAATATTGGCACAAAGTGGCTGTTCTGGTTCTGAAAGGGGAGAAATGCAGCTGGATGCTGAACCTAAATAGAAAATGCTGTCTTTTGCTCCTGAAGGGAAGGAAGGACATACTTCTAAAAGTAGTTTCAAAAATGGCCAGCTCAAGCAGCAGCCTGTGTCAAACGTTGGGGTTATTGCAAGGAGCCAGCTGCCCATGTTGTTTCCAGCTGCCTGGCAGCTGAGTACAGAAGGAGAAGAGAGAGCCCCGCCCATCACCCCAGTTCAACATGAGTGGAAACTGTGGGTCCCTGGCTGGGCTCAGGCAATTGAAAGAAGGCTGGTAGGGGGAAATCTAGAAAGTGCAGCAGGACCCCAGTAGAATGATGCACCCTGCTTGCCCTTCTCGAGATCCTGGCATGATGCCAATACTACCTGAATGCCACTGGTCCAACAGTCTGGAGAGAACATCCCCAAAAAGTGCCATATGTGCATTGTGAACATGAGCTGGCAGAGCTCCCCAATGATTGCAATCAATCAAGAATTAAATGAACAGCTGGAATGAGTTGGAGAAATAGCTTTCAATTCTCTGGCATCTGTAATCTCTACATTTTATTCTCTAATGGAAATTAACAACCAAGAGTTCTGAAATGAGCTGAACAATGTGGCCCTCTGTAGGCAAAGACTTTACGTGCACAATGGAAGCCATTGCTTGGCTGTATGAGACAGAAGCATATTCTGGTTGCTTTTTTAAAAAAGTGTCACAAGTCTAATGTCTATTTCTGCCAGAACAACGGGCACAGTGGGCACCATCAAGGAGACTGTTAATTAGGGCATCTTTCGGAAACTTGACAGAGACAATGGGCTGCAGTTCAGTCCAAAGCCTGATGTTTTGTTCTTCACAGCGACCATCCTGGTGCTTTGGGAGGCTTATAAGCAGGAGCTAAGACCTCTGACTCCCCTGTAATTCTTGTCTGCCATGATTATGGGATTTGGAGACCTGCTGACCAGGGAACATCTGGTTCTTGGGTTTGAAATGCTTGCTCTTATCCATAGCGAAATGTTTCAAACCAAAAAAAAAAAAGTCCAGTTGCCATGACTGAACTTTCAGACAATTCTACCTGGATGCCTGAGAATCTTGGAACTAATTTTGAGCCTGTAGCACCAATAGTGTTGTACAAAAAGCTGTTTGAAAATGACTTCCACAGAAGTGGAATGATGTCCTTTGCTTTCTTCAACTTTAAATCTCCCACTTGGCTTTGTTGACACTGGTCACAGGAGAGAACTGAGCAATAGAAAACCCCATTCCAGTTTATAGCATCTTTCTTAATTTTGTTGTAAGTGTATTCAGGGACTTCCTTCCTTTCCAATTGTTTCAAGTACAGAAAGGACAAGAAAGCCTAGTTTTAAAAGAGACCACTGTTAAATACCTCTAAATCCTTTCACTTTTTCCCAGTCTAACATATTAAAAATTGCAATCTAAATCTCCAGAAAATTGCAAGACCTGGAAACACGGAGAACTGGAGATGTGTCAAAGGATGAGGAAGAACAAAACTGGTGAATTTCTTCTATCTGCTTTGAAAAAACAGGATCTTAGTAATTCTTGACCTTTGAGTCAAACTTCAATCCCAGGAAAGATGTTCCAGCAGATAATGAAACAGGACATTTGTAAGGATACTGAAAACAATGTCATAACTTCAAATAGTCAGTCTCACTTGGCCAAAATCAAATCACCAGAGACAAATTTTGCTCCTTTGATTCTAGTGGATAAGGATGTATTCTCTCTTGATTTCAACAAAGGTTTTGACAAGGTTCCAAATGAGATTTTCCTTAACAAACAAGAGTATTTTGGATCACACTACAGTAAGCTGGGTTCACAACGCTTACAGAATCAACACAAATAATTTTATATAAAGTTGGAGTACAGTCAACTATTCTATGGGTTCTATGGGAATTAACCTTGCAGCCAGTATCGTTCAACATTTTTATTAATAATCGGATGGTCTATTTATACGTTGCAGATGATAAAAACCTGAGAAGTTTGGCCAACATATATGACAGAATGAGATTGCAGCCCAAACTAGGGTTGAGAAGAGCAAGAAAGATTTGGATGTGGTTTTGACTACAAGCTGGGTTGTGTCAAGGGAGGTCATTATTCCTCTCCACTTGTACAGCCAAAATGGAGGGGCTCTGGATCATTCCTCTGTCTACAGGGTCCCAGCTTTCCTCCTCCAGCTTGTGCTGACCAGTTGGGGTGGGGCTGATTTGCCTGTTCACTTCCACAGCATAGCAGCTTCATTTCCACTGGCCAGAGCCTTCTTCTGCATCTCCCGGCTCCTTGTTCCTGCTCCCCTTGGGAGGCTCAACAGAAGGCTTATGGCCAAGTACTTCTTTCTCCTTCCTGCAGTAAGAAAAGGGTGAGGAACATGCAGAGAAGGGGGAACTGGGTGTTGCACTCCTATCATATGGATCTGAAGTAAACCATATCCCCAAGGGACAAACGCAGCACCACATCACCAGGTCTGCCTCTTTGGGGCACGCAGGTGACACACAACGCGCATAGGAAAGCCGAGGAACTAGCAGTGTGATGCTACTTGCATTGCTCTGATTGCCCTTCCTCTCTCCTCCTTCCCCCCCCAGATCCTGCTGCACATTCCTCCCTGCTTATTTCTGCCTCCATTTCCCCTGACCTTTTCCTTAATCAGAACCATCACTGTTGCTCTTATGCTCTGTGAAATGCTGATAATTATACTAGTACCCAAAACAAGTAGTGAAAAAGACCAATATGGATGCAAAGCAAACATTAAACAGGAGGAGGTGTTGGCAGTGATTTCAAGTTTTGTTCCCCCTCCCCCCTTATGTGTAAAGAGAGGGCAATTAACTGGGTTCTGTTGAGGTGGGGGAGGAAACTGACTAGCAGCTGGGCAACATATGTACTGGAAGCCAGACAAGCAAGCAATTAAAGCCAGCTACTTCCTTGTCCCAAAGGTGCTTTTTCAAGAAGCATGTTGGAAGAAAAAAGAAGCCTTTCACTTTAAGGATTGTTGGCAGAGTTTTCCCTTCTTGAATTCAAAACTCCCGAAATGATTGGAGGTCAGCTGCTTGAGAGCAGAATTAGTTTATTGTTTATAGAAAGCAGGCAAGATACATGCACAGTGTTCCGAGGCTAGCCTGTTTGAACTGTAAGAAAAACCCTTTTTTATTTCCTAAAAAATCTTTAGATTTTCTATGTGACCCTTTAAAGTCTTTTGAAATTCTTTTGATTTAGCATGTGAATCCTTTGATTTGTGTGTGTGATTGTTTTATGGTGTTTAAATCCTGCTTTTTGTAATTGAATCCTTCCGTCCTGGATCTGGCAAATAAGTAATTGTTTTATAGTCCAATCTCTGTTTTTCTTAGCCCTTTGTAGTTGTTCGTTCCCTATAATCAATCACAGCCCCTGCTGTGTTCATGCAATTGATTAACGAAGTACTGCATGAGCACTGTATAAGGGGGTCCTGGTCTACTTGGACGACACTCTTATCTACTCTGAGAACATGGATGACCATGTGAAGTTGGTGTGAATGGTCCTGAAAAAACTCAGGGCTGCTGAACTATATGCCAAACTTTCTAAGTGCGAGTTCCACCAAAGCAGAATTGACTATCTTGGATATCGCATATCGCATGAGGGGATAGAGATGGACCCTGGAAAGGTTCAGGCCATATTGGAATGGGCTGCCCCACACACCCGCAAACAACTACAGAGTTTCCTGGGATTTGCGAACTTCTATAGACAGTTTATCCCCTCGTTTGCAAAAATTGCGCTGCCAATAACAAATCTTCTGAAAACTAAAGGTGAGGTAAAACCAAGGCCCTCACGACCTCTTGAATGGACTATGGACTGTCAAGCAGCATTCGAAAAGTTGAAACGATTGTTTGCTGCTGGACCAGTTCTCAAACATCCGGACATGATAGAACCTTTTGTAGTACAGGCTGACGTGAGCGACGTGGCCGTGGGAGCAGTACTTCTGCAGAAGAACAAAAAAGGGGAATTAAAACCCTGTGCTTACACGTCCCGTAAATTGTCAGAAACTGAGAGGAGATGGGCCATATGGGAAAAGGAAGCTTTTGCAGTGCGATGGGCATTGTTAACGTGGAGACAATTTCTAGAAGGAGCAAAGCACCCTTTTGAAGTTTGGACTGACCATAAAAACCTGGAGGTGTTGAAAACACCGCGTAAGCTGTCGCCAAAGCAAGCTCGTTGGGCCCAGCACTTCAACCATTTTAATTTCACTCTACGATACCTTCCCGGTGGAAAGAACTTCATGGCGGATGCACTTTCCAGATTGCCTCAATACAACAGCACTAAGGAGAAAGTGGTTCGTCCTATCATCCCTTCAACACAATTAGCAGCGCCAATGACTACCAGAGCACAGGCAAAGGCCGATCCAGCCCTCTCGGGCGAGTTACTTCAGAAACTGCAAGAAGCCTTGAGAACTGACGAATGGTTTAAAACCCACTCAAATGAATGTACACTCCATGATGGTCTAGCTTGGATTGGGGCGAAATTGTATGTTTCTGCCAATTTAAGAGTAACAGTGTTACAGTACGCTCATGACGCCAAGGTGGCAGGGCACTTTGGATTTGTTAAAACTCTACATCTCATTAAAAGACAATTTTGGTGGCCTGCACTCAAAAAGGACATAGAGGCGGACTTCCGCTTGGCTCCGCTAGCCTCGAAGACGCTCCTTTACAAGTGCCCGTTCCCTGGTTCTGTTAAAGCCCCAGAACAGCCGAAAAACAGCTGCCTGGAGGCTTGGAACTCTCTCCCCAGGCAAAGGGGAGAGAGAAGAGCAGATAGGTGGAGGTTGAGGCCCCCCAAACACCCTAGGAAGGATCCTGGGGCGCGAAGGGCGCGCGCTCCCTAAAAACCTGTCAAGCCACTCCGGACCAGGGACAAAGAAGCTGCGACCAAGTCTGCCGATGGAAATGAGGGGATTTTAAGATTCTGAACCAGCAGCAGGCAGAACAAGCAAGGAGAAATCAGACTGCAAGTATCTTTACCTAACTCCGATGTTTGTAGCCTCCTTCGGAACTAACAATTAGTACTTTGCAACAAAATGGCGATTGAAGCCTGAAGGGGCGGGAGAAAGTGAAAGCCTGAGAAAGTTTTGTTTTGCTGGCAGCCCTTTGTCTGAAAAGAATTTTGTACTGATAGAAGGAGGATTTAAAAACGCTAACTAAGATTGGGACTTTTCTTGAGGAACTTTTCTTTCTGGCTTCTGATTAAAATATAAAGAATTTTAAATTGGAAATGGCCTCAAAATCTGTAAAGACTGTTCCTAGTAAAGGAACAGGAAGTGCTGGTAGCTCCCCAACTCATATTCCTAGACTGCAAGCCTCTGCCCCTCCAGCAGATCCACAGACTTTAACATTGGAGATGTTACAACAAGTCCTCCAAATTACACAAGAGAAACTTGCTATTTTGATTAATGAAAAAATTAATGAAACCAATGAAAAAATACAGGCTGTGTCAGATGATATTGCAACTCGGAATCAGCAAATTAGGGATGATATTATAAAGACATTTAAATGTTTGGCAGGCAATATTGAAATGGTGGATGATAAAGTTGAAGAAGTTAAACAATCTATGGTAATCTTGGAAAATAAATTAGATGAAGCTCAGAACAGAATTCAAAGAGCTGAAGATGATGTAGCTATGATACAATACAGAGATATGGAATTTGCTTTAAGATTTAGAGGGGTGAAGGAGAACAAACAAGAGAATTTGAGAGAAATGATGTCTGAGGCATTGGCACCGTTGGTGGGGGAGTCAAAAAATGATCTGGGCTGGCAGATTGACAAGCTGTATCGCGTTAATTCTTGGGTTGCCAGACAGAAACATTTACCAAGAGACATTGTGATATACTTCAATACAAGGAGAGTACGCAATGAAATTCTACAGGCCACTTTTAACAATAAACTTCGGGTTGAAAGCCAGGAAGTGATGACAATGAAAGAAATCCCCCCCTAAGATTTTGAGAGCCAGAAGGGAGTATGCATTTCTGGTGGATGAACTGAAAAAACGCCAGATACAGTATAGATGGGAGGTGCCAGTTGGATTGGTGGTGACCTATTCAGGAGAGAGGTATCAGTTTAACACAATATGGAAGGCAAGAGATTTTTATATTAACGTACTAAAGGCTGGCACACCCAAATCACTCAAATCACCAGAGGGCAAAAGAAAGAAGGATGTGATGGAAGGTGAAAAAGAAGAGCTCCTGACAGTAGTTCAGGGGGGAGTTTTGACAGGCAAAGGAGAAGAAACATTACAAATTCAGATGGCTGTTCAAGAGTTGGAATTAATTGATTTATCGCAACCCAAGGATCAAAGACAGACCAGATCGGTGACAGCTAAGCTCAAAGAAGTATCAAGACAGCAACAATTCCAGATGGCAACTCAAGAAACAATTCAAGAATCTACCAAGACAGAAGCAGTGGGAGGAGCAAGACCTAAAGGTCAAATGAGACAAGACCACCAGAATCTGCTCCAATTGCTTCAAGGGCCCAAAGATGGGAACTAGATTTTTGACTTGGAATGTTAATGGTTTGAATTCTCCACAGAAAAGAAGAAAAATATTTCATTATCTTAAACAATTTAAAAATGATGTGATTTGTTTACAAGAGACTCATATAAGAGTACAAGACCAAAAATACCTGATAAATGCAAGACTTGGTACACACTATGCAGCAGCAGCACCAGAAAAGAAAAATGGTATAGTCATATATTTGAAAAGAGACTTAGTTGCTAAATTAATTGAAGCAGATGACCAAGGAAGATTCTTAGCGATAGAACTTTTAGTTAAAGGAGAAAAAATACTTGTAATTGGAGTCTATGACCCGAATCAACAACAAGAAATTTTTTACAATTTGCTACACTCGAAGTTGACACAATGGGCATATAAAACTTGCATCCTGTTGGGGGATTGGAATGGTGTCTTGGATATTAAAAAAGATAAGAAGGGACCTAAACAAAATGTTTTAACAAGAGCAAAATTGCCCAAAGCGTTTTGGGAGATGATGGATGATTGGGAGCTGAGGGATATTTGGCGTGAAAGAAATCCGGAAGAAAAAGATTTTACTTTTTTCTCAGACAGACATCAATCCTTTTCAAGGATTGATTTTATTCTAATTACTAATGATCTTTTATCTAGGGTGAAGAACACGAAGATTTGTTCAAGAATATTGACTGACCACAATCCAGTTTGGTTGGAATTGGAGTGTGGAAAAGGGTCTAGAGGTTAAATGATAATTTGTTTAGGTATGAAGAAAATGTAAAAGAATGTAAAAAAATTATGAAAGAATTTTTTGTTATGAATATGCAAAAGGGTACATCTATGGAAATGGATTGGGATGCAAGTAAAGCATATATGCAAGGAATTTTGATATATTTGAATAATAAACATAGAAAGAAACGGGGCAAAAAGGAAAGAATTAGAAGATGAGATTAGTAAACAGGAACAGGCTTTAATAGTCAATCCAACAGATAAGAATATTAAAGAGGCAATCAATTTATTGAAAGGTCAATTTAACATGTTAATAGCACATCAGGTGGCAACTAACTTACAATATGCAAAACATAATACTTTTTATAATGCCAATAAACCAGGCAGGTGGTTAGCATATCTTTTAAGGAAAAAGCAAAAATCAAGGACAATAGAGAAAATAAGATATAAGGGTAAGGAGGTTTATGAGCAACAATTGATTAAAAAATCTTTCCTAGAGTTTTATTCGAGGCTGTATACTGGTGATAAAATTAAAGATATAGATATTTGCAGAAGGAAAATATTTATACAATCTCAAATGAACAGAGGGATAGTTTAAATCCACCGGGGTGGCGGTGGAAACCCCCAGACTTATTGTTATGGGGGATTTTAACCTGCCATCTGCTGGTGAGATGTCGGAGACGGCTCGGGAGTTCATGGCTTCCATGACGGCCATGGGCCTGACCCAGGTAGTTCAAGGCCCCACCCACTTGGGGAATCACACTCTGGACTTGATTTTTATCTCTGATCAGTGGCTGAATGATCTAAGAATAGGGGATATAGACATCAAGCCCTTGTCATGGTCTGATCATTCTCTCCTTCACATGGACTTTCAAGTCACTTCCACCCACCGCAGGGAGACGGAACCAACCAAATGGTTCCGTCCCAGGCGCCTGATGGACCCCGAAAGGTTCCTGATGGAGCTTGGGCCATTTCCTGAGACTCTGGCTCACGACTCGACTGAGGACCTGGTGGTCGCCTGGGACAGGGCGGCTACTGGGGCCTTGGACCGCGTTGTGCCTTTGCGGCCTCTGACCCGATGCCGATCTCGTCTAGCTCCTTGGTTTTCCGAGGAGCTGAGAGAGATGAAGCGTCGGAAAAGACGCCTGGAGAGTGATTGGAGGACAAGCCGATCTGAATCTGACCGAACACAGGTGAGATCTTATATTAAGATCTACCTAGTGGCGATAAGAGCGGCGAAGTCTAGCTACTTCTCCGCTCTTATTGCATCTGCAGAGAACCGCCCAGCTGCGCTGTTTAGGGTGACCCGCTCCCTACTTCAGGTGGGGGTACGGGAAGATCCCTTAAAGGGTCGAGCTGAGGATTTTGTACAATTCCTGCATGATAAAGTCGCTCAGATTCGGGAAGGCCTGGACTCCGATTGGGTAGATCCAGGGGAGGAGACGGGGGCAGGTCTTGAGAGCGTTATCTGGGAAGAGTTTGACTCTGTGGCTCCTGAGGACGTGGACAGGATTCTGGGCAAGCTTAACGCTGCCACATGTTTATTGGACCCGTGTCCCTCCTGGTTGGTACTGGCCTCCCGGGAGGTTACACGAGGCTGGCTCCAGGGGATTATAAATGCTTCCCTGAGTGAGGGTGTCTTTCCCGCCGCCTTGAAAGAGGCGGTTGTGAAGCCCCTCCTCAAGAAGCCTTCCCTGGACCCGGCTATATTACCAAATTATCGTCCAGTCTCCAATCTTCGCTTTGTTGCGAAGGTTGTTGAGAGTGTGGTGGCGCGACAACTACCCCGATACCTGGATGAAGTTGTCTATCTGGATCCGTTCCAGTCGGGCTTCAGGTCACGATACAGCACAGAAACGGCATTGGTCGCATTGGTGGATGATCTCTGGAGGGCTCGGGACAGAGGTTGCTCCTCTATCCTGGTCCTATTAGATCTCTCAGCGGCTTTTGATACCATCGACCATGGTATCTTACTGCACCGGCTGGAGGGGTTAGGAATAGGGGGCACTGTTCTTCGGTGGTTCTCCTCCTTCCTCTCTGACCGTTCGCAGTTTGTGTTGGCAGGGGGGCAGAGGTCGACCTCGAGGCACCTTATTTGTGGGGTGCCGCAAGGGTCAGTCCTCTCACCCCTTCTGTTCAACATTTATGTAAAACCGCTAGGTGAGATCATCCGTGGTTTTGGGGTGAGTGTTCATCAGTATGCTGATGACACACAGCTATACATCTCCACCCCAGACCACCCCAATGATGCCCTTGCTGTGATGTCCCGTTGCCTGGAGGCCGTGCGGATCTGGATGGGGAGAAACAAGCTCAGACTCAACCCCTCCAAGACCGAGTGGCTGTGGCTTCCGGCGTCCCGGTATAGTCAGCTGGTACCATCACTGACAATAGGGGATGAGATCTTGCTCCCCACAGAGAGGGCCCGCAACTTGGGTGTCCTCCTGGATTCACGGTTATCTTTAGAAGATCATTTGACGGCCGTGGCCAGGGGTGCCTTTTATCAGGCTCGCCTGATCCGCCAGTTGCGTCCCTTTCTGGATCGGGACGCCTTGCGCACGGTCACTCATGCCCTAGTTACCTCCCGTATGGACTACTGTAACAGTCTCTACATGGGGCTCCCCTTGAAAAGCACCCGGAGGCTCCAACTGGTCCAGAACGTAGCCGCGCGGGTGATTATGGGCGCAGCTCATTACGCCCATGTAACACCTCTCCTACGTGAGCTGCACTGGCTCCCGGTGGTCTTCCGGGTGCGATTCAAGGTGTTAGTTATCACCTTTAAAGCGCTCCATGGCTTAGGACCTGGGTACCTACGAGACCGTCTTTTGCCACCAATAGCCTCCCACCGACCAGTTCGTTCTCACAGGGAGGGACTACTCAGGGTACCGTCAGTCAAATTATGTCGACTGGCGACTCCCAGGGGGAGGGCCTTCTCTGTGGGGGCTCCAACCCTTTGGAATGAACTGCCCCCGGAGATACGGAATATCCCTGATCTCCGTGCTTTCCGCCGTGCCCTCAAGACCCTGATGTTCCAACAGGCAGGGCTAAACATACAAACATGCAAATGATTTTTTAAATGTTATCTAATTCTGGGTTTTATTTAATTGACCAAACTAAGTAACAATTTTAATTAGCAATTTTATGATGTTTGTGTGTCTATATTTTTCTTGACTGTACACCGCCTTGAGTCCTACGGGAGAAAGGCGGTATAGAAATATAATAAATAAATAAATAAATAAATAAATAAATAAATAAATAAATCAAATGATAACTTCCGAGGAAATTGTGTTAGCAATTAAGCAATTGAAAGTGGGTAAAGCTCCTGGGACGGACGGTCTGATAGCTATTTATTATAAAACTTTACAGGAGGAAATGGTGGAACCATTGAAAGAATTATTTAATAATATACAACAGGGAGGAGAGGTGCCTCCAACTTGGAAGACAGCATTTATTTCGTTGATCCCAAAAGAAGGGCAAGACAAAACAGACCCTAAAAATTATAGGCCGATTTCATTATTGAACAGAGACTATAAGATTTTTGCTAAAATTTTAGCAAATAGACTAATGACAGTTATGCAGCAAATGATTAACCATGATCAAACTGGATTTATAAATGGTAGACAAATGAAGAGTAATGTAAGGCAAATTGTTAACTTATTAGAGTATCTGGGAAGGAACAACCAGGTCCCTGCAGTGCTAGTGTTTTTGGATGCTGAAAAAGCCTTTGACAGATTGAATTGGCAATTTTTATTAAAATTAATAGAAAGGATGCAATTTGGAGAACAATTTGTACAATCTATTAAGGCAATATATCAAAAATAAACAGCGCAAATAATAGTTAATGGTGGCTTAACAAATCCCTTTAATATAGAAAAAGGAACAAGGCAAGGTTGTCCCTTATCTCCGTTATTGTTTGTGTTGACGCTGGAAGTTTTACTAAGTAAAATATGTGAGATGGACACAATAAAGGGAATTAAAATTTGACAGCATGAGTATAAGTTACGAGCATTTGCGGATGACCTGGTTGTTACCTTAACCCAACCGGTGCAAACTATTACAGCCTTGATGGACATAACCTGCTTATATGGACAAGTATCTGGTTTTAAAATAAATGCAGCCAAAACGAAAATAATAGCTAAAAATATGGTCAGAAGCCAGAAAGAAGAGACAGAAAGGTTAACAGGATTTGAAGTAGTTAAGAAGGTTAAATACTTAGGGGTTTATATTATGACTGCAAATATGAAATTATATCAGCACAATTATGAACCACTATGGCACAAAATACAAAAGGAGATGGAAAACTGGAAAAAACTACAATTGTCTTTGCTGGGAAGGATAGCCGCTGTAAAAATGAATATTTTACCAAAATTTTTATTTCTTTTTCAAATGATACCTATACTTAAAAAAGATGAAAATTTGAAGGAATGGCAGAAGGGCATAAACAAATTTGTGTGGGCAGGGAAGAAACCTCAAGTTAAACAAAAGATAATGCAAGATATCCGAGAAAGAGGTGGTCTTAAAATGCCCAATTTAAGATTGTACTATGAAGCCGCTGCCCTCTCAGCAATTACAGACTGGATAAATTTAACGGAGGAAAAGATATTGAATATTGAAGGATATGGTTTGGTCTACGGCTGGCATGCTTATTTAGTCTATGACAAGAAAGTAGATAAGGCTTTTAAAAGTCATATATTAAGAAATTCTCTATTGCGGGTCTGGAAAAAGTATAAATATAAATTAAGTGATAAATTACCAATATGGACAGTACCCAGACACGCGATAGAGAATATAAACTTAGAGCAAAAGCAAGATAAGATTACATATAAGGAACTTCTTTATAAGGAAGGAGTCAGATTACAATTAAAACCAATGGAGCAATTAAGAGAAGACGGAATTATTAGGACATGGTTTCAGTATGGACAGCTGCAGGCCAGATGGAGAGAAGTTCAAAAAATTGGTATTTTGCAGCAGGATGAGAATTTGATAAAGCAAACGAGAGATAAAGGTCAAATGCATATAAAAAGGTTGTATAATGCACTAGTGGAAATAGATTCAGAAACAGAGTTAGTTAAGGACTGTATGATAAAATGGGCACAAAATGTAGGTGAACCAATTATGATGGAAACATGGGAAAAGATATGGGTCAGAAATGTTAGATTTACACAAGCACAAAATTTAAGGGAGAATTTTTATAAAATGTTTTATAGATGGCATTTAGACCCCAAAAAATTAGCCTGTATGTATCCAAATTTACAACCTAAATGTTGGTGGTGTGAGTGTAAAGATGCTACATATTTTCAATTACGGATTGTACTGTAATAGAGACTAAGTTGGTGTTGAACTTAATAACGGCTGCCAGATTACTGGTGGCACAGTACTGGAAGAAGGAAGATCCACCCACCATTGAGGAATGGACATTAAAAGTTGTGCATTTGGCAGAAATGGCGAAAATTTCATCATATTTTAAAGACCATTCAAATGAAAGATATATATCGGAATGGAGAAGATGGATCGATTACATACAGAAGAAGTATCCGAATAAGAAAATTCATATAGCATATGAATGAAGTAACTTTGAGTAGTTTGTTTGTTTTTTGAATTATAAGGAGTTAAGGATCTAGGGAGAATATGAAATGTAACAATTTGTTAGCATATTCTAGCTTTTGATTTGTGAATGCTATACCCTGTGCTTGTTCTGGGAAGTCTAGGGAGGGGGGTGGGGGGGAAGGAAGGAAAGGGGGGGTGGGAAAGGGGAGGGAGGGGTTGAGGGGGGAAGGGTGGGGGGGTGAAAATGTTTGTACTTTCTATAAAACTTTTTAATTAAAAAAAAAAAAAGGACATAGAGGCATATGTAGCTAGTTGTCCAGTTTGTGCCTCGGCTAAGAGACCTCCGGGGAAGCCGCCCAGTTTATTTCAGAGTGTGACAAGGCCAAATGCCCCTTGGAAAGAAATATCCATGGATTTTATTGTTGACCTACCAGAAAGTGAAGGGTGCACCGTCATTTGGGCAGTAACAGATTTATTTTCCAAACAAGTGCATTTCATCCCCTGTTCTAAAATCCCTTCAGCTAAAACCCTTGCAAAATTGTTTATTCGTCATGTTTACTGATTACATGGGGCTCCAAAACGTATAATTTCAGACAGGGGTGTACAATTTACTTCCAACTTTTGGAAGGAGTTTTTAAAGTTGATAGGCTCCACCCAGGGCTTAAGCTCCACCTACCACCCCCAGACTAATGGGGCTTGTGAGAGAACCAATGCCGTGTTAGAATAGTACTTGAGATGTTACGTAAATTATCAGCAAGATAATTGGGTGGGCCTATTGCCATTTGCAGAGGTGGCGTACAATAACTCTATACATAGCAGCACCAGGTTCACTCCATTTCAGGTAGCATCTGGTCAGGAGTTTGTGCTGATCCCCGAGCTACCACAGGATAACCCACAGAACCCCTCTTTGATTGAGTGGATCGAACAGCTACGGGGTACTTGGGCAGTCACTCGAAAAGCTTTAGATGACGCACATCGAGCACATAAAACCCAGGCTGACAAAAAAAGGTCCCCGGCACAAGTGTACAAAGTGAGTGATAGGGTTTATCTTTCCACCAAATATTTACAGACTTCCCAGAAATCAAAAAAGCTTGGACCCAAGTATGTAGGTCCTTTCCTAATCACTAGACTCATAAACCCAGTAACAGTTGAATTGGAATTGCCAAAAATTCTGAGACGAATCCACCCTGTATTTCATGTTAGCTTGTTGAAACCAGAACACTTGTCCCCTTTGCGTCCGGACCAAGGTTCTCCCCCCGGTCCCCATACTGATAGAAGAGGAACAACATTTTGAAGTTAAGGAAATTCTAGACTCTAGGAAACACCATGGTAAAGTGCAATATCTGGTGGCTTCGAAACATTTTCCTTTATCTCAAGCTGAATGGGTGAATAAACGTGATGTCTGGGTGCCCAGGAAAGTACAGTTGTTTCATACCAAATAGCCTGATAAAGCATAATTTCTGTGTTGCATTTTCTTTCTCTTCCCTGTTTAGGACTAACATCTCTTCTGCAGAGGGGCCGAATGTCAGCCTCTGCTTTTACTGCTTTGGCTGCCATAGGAACCGGGAGGGGGGAGAGTTAGGGGACCTGGGGGGGGGAAGCGTGCTGGAGGAAGAATGAAACTTTGGAAGAAATGAAACTGAATCCTTGAAGTTGCTTTCGGGTCAACCGTCATGGCATTCCTGATTGATGACGCTGCCAGACGTGCTTCCACCTGACCCTGGGAGACCTTTGGATTGGATGATTTACGATGGACAGTGGGAAGAGATGCTTTCTATATGCACTTTTCGCACCTATTGCTTTTAATTTCAGCTTAGCCGTGGTTGCGTTCACTTCATTTCTAGTAAAAGTACCTTTCTCTATAAAACATGGAGTTTGGGTCATTCTTTCCTGGACTTTGAAGGAAGCACACCTGACACAGTTTGCTATTACTGTGTTTTAGTGAATATCTCCTTTTCTCATGTGTTTAAAATTCTATTGATTGATTGATTGATTGATTGATTAAATTTATATCCCGCCCTTCTCCCCGAAGGGACTCAGGGCGGTGAACAGCTGAGAATTAAAATAACATACAATATAAAAGTTAAGATAATTAAAAATAAATTAAATTAAACGGCCTCCCAATTTAAAACCCCTAGCTATACAATTAAAACTAACCCATAAAATCTATTCAGGACAGGCTGGCTTGCTGAAATAAAAACGTCTTCAGGGCCTTATAGAAAGTGCGGAGATCCGGAATCAGCTGTATTCCGGGAGGTAGCTCGTTCCAGAGGGCAGGAGCTCCCACAGAGAAGGCTCTCCCCCTGGGGGCCGCCAGCCGACATTGCTTGACCGACAGCACCCTGAGGAGGCCCTCTCTGTGAGAGCGTATTGGCCGGTGGGAGGTTATCAGTAGCAGAAGGCGGTCTCGTAAATACCCTGGCCCTAAGCCATGGAGCGCTTTAAAGGTGGTAACCAACACCTTGAAGCGCACCCGGAAGACCACCGGGAGCCAGTGCAGCTCGCACAGGAGACGTGTTATATGGGAGCGCCATGTCGCTCCCATAATCACCTGCATGGCCGCATTCTGGACCAGTTGGAGCCTCCGGGTGCTCCTCAAGGGGAGCCCCATGTAGAGAGTGTTGGCGTAGTCCAGGTGAGAAGTGACGAGAGCATGAGTGACTGTGCATAAGGAATCCCGACTCAGAAAGGGGCGCAACTGGCGTATCAGGCGAACCTGATAAAAAGCCCCCCTGGCCACGGCCGTCATGTGCTCTTCTAAAGACAGCCGTTTGTCCAGGAGGATGCCCAAGTTGCGAGCCCCCTCTGGGGGGGTCAATGACTCACCCCCAATAGCCAGCGATGGCACCAGCTGGCTATATTGGGATGCCAGCATCCACAGCCACTCAGTCTTGGAAGAGTTGAGTTGAAGCCTGTTCCTCCCCATCCAGACCCGCACGGCCTCCAGACACTGGGACATCACTTCAAGGGCATCGTTGGGGTGGTTTGGGGTGGAGATGTACAGCTGAGTGTCATCAGCGAACAGATGGCATCGCACCCCAAATCCATGGATGATCTCACCCAGCGGCTTCACATAAATGTTGAACAGGAGTGGCGAGAGGACTGACCCTTGTGGCACCCCACAAACAAGGTGCCTCGAGGTCGACCTCTGCCCCCCTGCCAACACAGACTGCGACCGGTCGGAGAGATAGGAGAACCACCGCAACACGGTGCCTCCCACCTCCAATCCCTCCAGCCGGTGCAGCATGATACCATGGTCAATAGTATCAAAAGCTGCTGAGAGATCTAATAGGACCAGAACAGAGGAGCAACCTCTGTCCCGAACCCTCCAGAGATCATCAACCAACGTGACCAATGCCATTTCCATGCTGTACCCAGGCCTGAAACCGGACTGGCATGGGTCTAGATAGACGGTTTCATCCAGGTACTGCGGGAGCGCAACCACACTCTCAACAACCTTCGCAATAAAGCGAAGGTTGGAGACAGGACGATAGTTAGCCATAACAGCCAGGTCCAGAGAAGGCTTCTTAAGGAGGGGCCTCACCACCGCCTCTTTCAAGGCAGGCGGCAGGAAACACTCCCCCAAAGAAGCATTTATAATCCTCTGGAGCCAGCTTCGCGTAACCTCCCGGGTAGCCAGTACCAGCCAGGAGGGACACGGGTCCAGTAAACATGTGGTTGCGTTTAACCTTCCCAGAATCCACGTCCTCAGGAGTCACAGGATCGAACTCATCCCAGATAACATTCTCAAGACCCGCCTCAGCCACCCCACCGGAATCTACCCAGTCAGAGTCCAGGCCTTCCCGAATCTGAGTGATTTTATCGTACTGTGCAAAATCCTCAACCTGCCTTGCAAGGGGTCCTCCCGTGCTCCCTGATGTAGGAGGGAGCGGGTCACTCTAAACAAGGCGGCTGGGCAATTATCTGCCGATGCAATAAGAGCGGAAAAGTAATCACACTTTGCCGCTTTTATCACCACTAAATAGGTCTTAATATGAGACCTAATTAGTGTTCAATCAGATTCGGAACGACTGGCCCTCCAACCACTCTCTAGGCGTCTTTTCCGGCGCTTCATCCCCCTCAGCTCCTCGGTGAACCAAGGAGCTGGGCAGGTGCGGCACCGGGTCAAAGGCTGCAAAGGCATGACACGATCCAAAGCCCAGGCGGCCGTCCTATCCCAGGCGGCCACCAGATCTTCAGTCGAGTCGTGAGCCAAAGCCTCAGGAAATGGCCCAAGCTCCCTCTGGAATCTCTCAGGATCCATCAGGCGCCTGGGGCGGAACCACCTAATCAGTTCCACCTCTCTGCAGTGGGGTGCAGCGGTCAGAAAGTCCAGCCTCAGGAGAGAATGGTCAGACCATGACAGGGGCTCAATAACTATATCCCCTATATCCTGGCCATTCAACCACTCACCAGAGACAAAAACCAAGTCCAGAGCATGTCCTCCCGTGTGAGTAGGGCCATGAATTAGTTGTGTCAGGTCCAAGGCCGTCATGGAAGCCATGAACTCCCGGGCCACCTCAGACGCCTCACCGGCCGACGGCAGGTTGAAGTCCCCCATGACCACCAGTCTGGGGGTATCAACCACCACCCCGGCAATAACGTTGAGAAGCTCGGGCAGGGCCGCTGTCACGTGGCAGGGAACCAGGTACGTGATCAGCAGGCCCACCTGCATCCCATGGCCCCACTTCACCAGGAGAGATTCACATCCGGCTATCTGTGGTACGGTGGTCTCCCTTGGATCAAGACCTTCCTTAATGACAACCGCCACCCCCCCCACCCCTGCCCTGGGCCCTCGGCTGATGAAATTGGCTTGATTTCTTTTCCTGTTTGGGTGTTTGCTTTTTCCTGTGTCCCATAACTGTTTGGATGTTGCAGGTCGCTGTAATTTGTTGTGGAAAATAGAGTGGCTTCAGCTTCTTAATGGCCCATTGACAAAGGTGGGGGCTGAATCTCTGCCTGAGTTTCTGCTTCTATTTTCTTTTAGGGGAATTTTCCTGCCCTTTTAATATTTTTAAGTTTCTTTTTCTTTTTCTAGGAGAAGAGTGAATCATATCTCCCAACAAGCAGCTGGACTTCCTTGTTTTTCTCTGAAGACGTTTTGCTTCTCATCCAGGAATAGCAATAGCAATAGCAATAGTGCTTAGACACAATGCTTTACAGCTCTCTCTGAGCAGTTTACAGAGTCAGCCTATTGCCCCCAACCATTATAGACAGTCAGCTACTTCCTTGTTATTCTCTGGAAATTGTGCATCTTGAACTGACTCTAATTAGTTCTTCAGAGAATGATATTATTTAAGGGGATTCACACACTCTTCCTTTTTTCTGCAAATGAAATAGCAGAGTTCTGCTCTCCCGTGTTGGAAAACAGGAGATAAGATGTTGTTTGAAGGGGCAGAGGAGGCAGGCCGTTCTTACCGGCTAAGAGACAGGCTGCTCCCACAGCCTGCCACCACCCTCTCTCTTGAAAGTTGCTCGCGGCAGAGGCAGCGTTGCGAGTGGGAGTAAGTGCTGGAGAAGCGGCAGCATGAGAACCGCTGTTGCTGGGGGCAAGGGGGTGGTGGTGGCAGGAGTAGCAGGCTGGGGCTTCCCTCCCTCCCTTCCCCCGGAGGCCTGGGGCTATGCTAGAAGCTTGCTCAGGGAAGCCCCGGACCACCCATCCTTGCCATCGCCGCCCCCTCGCCCCCAGCGGTGATGGTTCTTGCATAGCCGCTTCACTGGCAGTGGTAGGAGCAGCTGGGAGGGAGAGAGGGTGGCGGTAGGCTGCAGCAGCAGGCCGTTTGCACTGGCTAAGAGGCAGTGGCAGCTCTTCCTCCCAGCCCTGCACTCTGGACAGAGTCCAGCCAGCCATACCTAGCCTTCCCCTGCGGCAGCCCACGTGGATCCAAGGCAGCGCAACTTTGGGGCCTTTCCTCATGGTGGCGGTGACGAGGCAGGCAGGCAGGCAGCTGGGAGCAGGGGAGCAACTGGCGGCAGCGCTCCTGGCTGGCAAAAGGTGGATGTCCTGGGGCTGCATGCGGGCGATGATGGCATAGCTGGTGCGCACGTGTGCTAAGACGTTAAGGTCAGCTGATCGTCGCATGCACATGCACACCAGTAACCAGCAGACTTGCTGGCTGGTGTGCATGCATGCTCTCAAAACCCAGAAAAAGAATGGGCGACGCCATGCATGCTGAGGTGACATGGCTCTGCATGCCACTTCTGGCACACATGCCATAGGTTCACCAACACAGCTCTAAGGTAACGAGCAAGAAAGTGGCCCAAATCCAACTTGGCATGAAGGTTTGCAAAAGAGTCCTTTTGCAGGGTCTCCCCTGATGGCATTGTAAGGTGGGCTCCTTATTCACGGGCTTGCAGTGAGATGAAAGTCAAACTGAGATCCAAGGAGGAACATGGATGTTACAATTCTTATTTTTATACTTTGTAATGTTTATTAAAGAAGTTTTCAATGGAATAAATGCAATACACATTTTGAATTGAAGAGAAGAATAAGGAAAGGTAATGAAAAAGAAATAAAGATAAAGGAATAGAAAAGGAAGAAAAAAAGTAATAAGAAGCAGCTTCCGGTCTTTTTAACAGCAATTCCAAGTATATTTATATTTTACCCTTAGAGAATACTTACAGAAATTGCAGCATGCATTCCTTCTTTTCATAATCATCAAACCCATAAAATAAAAGTTCATTTTTTTCTTTTTTCAGCAAAAAGTCTGTAAGAGGTTTCTAGTCACTACCGTGTTTCCTCGAAAATAGGACATGTCCCGAAAATAAGGCCAAGCCTGATTTTTGGGGTGGGCCTAAATATACGCCCTCCCCTGAAAATAAGCCCTAGTGAAGGGGTGGGCATAGCCAACAGAGGAGGCAGCCCTTCCCTTCCCCGGTCAAATAATAATAATAATAATAATAATAATAATAATAATAATAATAATAATAATAATAATAATAATAATAATAATAATAATAATAATTTTATTTCTATACCGCCCTTCTCCCGAAGGACTCAGGGCGGTGTACAGCCAATTTAAAAACACAAGACAAAACAATAATTAAAAATTAAAATAATTAAATAGATTTGGCTGATTTAAAACCCCAAAAATTAAAATACCCCAATTTAAAATTATTATATTGACAGCCCTGCCTGGCGGAACAACAGGGTCTTCAGTGCGCAGCGGAACACCCGGAGGTCGGAGATCTTACGTATTTCCGGGGGCAGTTCATTCCACAGGGTTGGTGCTCCCACAGAGAAGGCCCTCCCCCTGGGTGTCGCCAGCCGACATAACTTGGCACCCTGAGGAGACCCTCTCTGTGGGAACGGACTGGTCGGTGGGAGGCTATTGGTGGCAGAAGACGGTCTCGAAGGTACCCGGGTCCTGTGCCATGGAGCGCTTTAAAGGTGGTAACCAACACCTTGAATCGCACCCGGAAGACCACTGGGAGCCAGTGCAGCTCGCGCAGGAGAGGTGTCACGCGGGCACAACGAGGTGCGCCCATAACCACCCGCGCGGCCGCATTCTGGACCAGCTGAAGCCTCCGAGTGCTCTTCAAGGGGAGCCCCATGTAGAGAGCATTACAATAGTCCAGCCGGGAGGTGACAAGGGCATGAGTGACCGTGCGCAAGGCGTCCCGGTCCAGAAAGGGCTGCAACTGGCGGATCAGGCGAACCTGATAAAAGGCCCCCCTGGCCACGGCCGTCATATGCTCTTCTAAAGACATCCGTGCGTCCAGGAGGACACCCAGATTGCGAGCCCTCTCTGTGGGGGGCAAAGATTCACCCCCAATAGTCAGCGATGGCACCTGCCTGTAATCATACAATTAAGGGGCAGCTGGGCCCCTTAATTGCGACCCGCGGATCAGCTGAGCTGATCGGGAGCTGCCTCTCATTCTCTTTTCTCCGAGCATTCTTGGTGCTCACCCACCTCCCATCCATTCATCCATCCATCCCCCTCACCTGCAAACTCCTGCCCCGCTCGCAAGAGAGCAGCTGCCGGGCTTTTCTTGCCATGTTGTGCCCTCCCAGCATTGAGGATGGCTTCCCCTGAGGCTTCCAAACCCCGGCTGGAAGCCGCTGGAGATGGAGAAGACACTGATTGGGTCAGCTGCCTGCTGCCAAGTCTTCCAGCAGCCTGGGCAGAGAGGTGGCAAAGGGCAAAGGGAGCTGCAGCCCCGCATTGGGAGACCATGCCACCGCCATCCAAGCATTGAGGATGGCTTCCTCTGCGGCTTCCAAAACCCGGCTGAAAGCCGAGAAGAGGCCAGTCAGGCCAGCTGCCTGCTGTTGAGTCTTCTGGGAGCTGGGGCAGCTGCATGGAGTTGGAACCATAGAGTGGGAAGCGTTCTAATTGTTGTTGTTTTTTTCATAAAAAAGTTTTTCTTATTTTATAAACAAACAATACATAATCAATCATTCAATATATCTTCTGAATACATCTTTTAAATCTTCTTTTTACTCCTCCAATATTTATCATATCTTAATATTGTCATTCCCTTTATTATAACATTTCCCCCATTTTCTTACTTCTCTATTAATACCTTAATCTATCTTTTAATTATATTAAAAATTAGACAACCATTTTATCCCCACACAACCTTCAACCCCCCCTCCCCACCCCCACCCCCGACTTCCCTGAGCAAAAACAGGGTATAGCATTAAACTAAACATAAGCTAAAATATACTAACTTGCTACAAGATTCAAAACTCGCTCACCCTCTTTAATTCCTCTTTTTAAAATTGTTCATCAGCCTCCCCTTTTATAATTCTAATTTAAACATTTTAAAACTTTCTGTAAAGCATATCTTTTTAAGAAAAAGAAAAAAAAGAAAATATTATTTTGCATCCATTCAATTTTAAATTAACCATTTTAGTACTTCATTAAGTTCTCTTTTTTTTCTCTCAGAAAAGATACTTCTTCAGAATATAACCTTAAAGATACTATTAATCCATGGAGTTTAGTTATTTCTAACTCTTAAAATCATTCTTCAAAATATCAATTTCAAAACTTTCAGAAAACTATCCATTAACTTTAAAGTTAACCATTTTAATACCAGTCATTTTTTTAAAAAGCTATCCATTTTTACTTAAACTTAAAAAAAATGCTAATTTCAATAGACTTTTCAAATTTATTATTAAGATCCTCCCCAAAAGAAATTAATCTTCAATTCTTCCTTTCTTTCTATATTTTTTTCAATCCTTTTTCTTCAATAATACTTTCTCCTTCAGCATTGCTCCTCCCCCTGCTTTTATTTTCAAAAATTTTTGAATGTAGATTTGAGACTGATGCATCTTTGAAAATCGCTCTCTCCTAAAAGTTATCTCCTTCATTTTGAAACCTCCATTTCGACTCTTCCTGCTTATATAATCAATCACTTCCTTCCTTAAAGATTGATTCTCTCTATAAAACCAAGAATTGTCACGATAAAGTTTATCAGTCTGCAAGAAAGAGTCTATTTGCTGCTTTTCAGTTAACTGCATAGAAGCCTCTGCCAAAACCTCCGTTTTCAATGTGCTAACTTCCATCGTGTTCCTGACAGCCTCTTTTCCCTGCTCCGAAGACAAATTAGTTTAATTTTCTTCTTCTTTTCCAGCCAGCAAATCATTGTTGTTCCCCAGATTATAATTTTGAATAGTCCTTTCAATTGATTCCAGTATAGCAGAGGTATAGAAATTTAAAAGCTCTTGTAAAACCTCTACAGTCACAACTTGTGAATTTGCTGGCTCATATAGTAATGATCCTCCATCCTTGATGTCAGCCATATTTCAATTCCCAGTTTAAGTTTATTCAGCTATCAGGTCAATAAATCCAATAATTTTCCACACAATTTAGAAGTATAAAGTAATTGAGGTCAATACCATAGTCTTTTTCATTTCACTAGCACTTTAAATCTTTTTCTTGCCGTGTAATCTGGTAGCTTTTAAAATGTTGCAGCTTTAATGATCACTTTCACTTGTAAGTTTTGTTTTAACGCCCTTAAACGCCATCTTTTTTCTTTCTTTTAAACGGAGTTAAAGTTTAATACTTGCATTTTCTGTTCTCCTGATTTGCTCTGCCAGCATCCAGATTCGAATTTTCTCATAGTCCTTAAAATTGCACTGCTGGTGTGGTCGCGACCCCTTGTTCTGCATAGAGCAGAATCATCCCGGATCCGGATCACTGAAGGGCTTTCAGGGAGCTCTCACCCTGCAAACCCCAGGCTTAAAAAAAAAAAGCCTGGGGGTCTAGGGGAGCTCTACCCAGATCCTTCTGGTATGGCTGTAGCATTATTATTATCCTTCTCATCTTTCCTATTACCTTCTCCTATCGGTATCATAACACTATCACCTTGTTGGTTGTATCCTATGATTTATGGTTGTATTCTAAGATTTGTGATTTATCACTTTGTTACTTGTATGTACACTGAGAGCTTCTGCATGGAAGACAAATTTCTTGTGTGTCTAATCACACTTGGCCAAATAAAGTCTTCTCTTCTCTTCTCTTCTCTTCTCTTCTCTTCTCTTCTCTTCTCTTCTCTTCTCTTCTCTTCTCTTCTCTTCTCTTCTCTTCTCTTCTCTTCCCTTCCCTTCCCTTCCCTTCCCTTCCCTTCCCTTCCCCTCCTCTTCCAGTATTCCAGTATTTGAGGGGCTGCCACAAAGAAGTGGGGGTCAAATTATTCTCCAAAGCACCAGAGGGCAGGACAAGAAACAATGGTTGGAAACTAATCAAAGAGAAAAGCAACCTGGAATTAAGGAGAAACTTCCTAACAGTGAGGACAATTAACCATTGAAACAGCTCACCTTCAGAAATTGTGGACACTCCATCACTTTTAAGAAGAGACTACACAGTCACTTATCTGAAATGGTATAAGTCAGGGGTCAGCAACCTGTGGCTCTGGAGCCGCATGTGGCTCTTTCACCCCTCTGCTGCAGCTCCTTGTCATTCAAAATATGTGTCACAACCGGCAACGTGCAACACCCGCCGGCACATGATTTATTGAGCTTTTCAACCCCCGGTAAGCCAACCATGGATAAATAAAAAAAAAAAGAAAAGTTTCAGAAGAAAAACAAGAATGTTTAATTCAACTTCATATGCTAGTTTTGTGGCTGCTCAAGAAATAGGCATGGGATGGGTTTTGTGGCTCCTGGTGTTTTTTATTTTCTGTGGGAAACAGGTTCAAATGGCTCTTTGAGTGTTTAAGGTTGCAGACCCCTTGTCAGCCTCTGCCTTTTACTGCTTTGGCTGCCATGGTAATGGGGGAGGGGGAGCTGGCATGGGGGAGACCATGCTGGAGAGAAGAAATGAAAGTCAGATTTAAGCTACTGTGCTGCATTTTTGAAGCTGCTATCGGGTCAACGGTTGTGGCATTCCTGATTGATGACACTGCCAGACATGTGCTCCCACCAGACTTCTGGGGAACCTTTGGATTGGATGATTTATGATGGACAGTGGGAGGGAATGCTTTCTATATGTAATTTTCGTGCTTTTGCCTCAGATTCTGCTTTTCCTTGGTTGTGTTCATTTCATTTTCCAGTAAAAGTACCTTTCTCTATAAACAATGGAGTTTGGGTCATTCTTTCTTGGACTTTGAAGGAAGCATACCTGACATGAAGCAGAATCTCTTTCTCAGCCATCCCGGATAACTATTAAGGGGGCTGGAAACCACAGGATGTCTGATCAAGAAAGTGATTTAGATCAGATGGGAGCTTCTGGCTCTACGATGACCTCATTCCAACTGGGGGGAGAAGCCACGGAGTGGATGGAAAAATTACAGCTGAGAGAGGAGCCAGAGGAAGCCAGATGGTCGTGGGGAGTAGGGAGGTTGCCGGACCTGGCGAGGACCCCCCCCAAGGAGTAACCAGATCCAGACCCCATAAGGGAGAGGCAGTGTGGTTGCAAGAACAAAAGGAGAGCCTCATGATTGCTCAAGCTATGCAACTCTTCTGTGATGCCAAAGAAAGCTGGAAAAGCTGTGAATCATATGTATTCTCTGTGGGGAAGGGAGGAGACTACCCCAGAGTGGATCCAGAGGAGACTGCTTGTGGGGAAGAGGAAGAGGAAGCTGGGGAAGAAACATCTCAGGCTTCTGGAGCTCAAGCGAGGGATGCAGCAGCCCAGGAACCCCCAGCCTTGCAAGCCCCACCCCGCAGATGCAAAAAACCAAAAATTCTCCCCCCCAACCAAAAAGTATGGAGGGAATCTGAAGACCTTGGGGCTTTTCCTGACCCAAGTGTGGAACCACATGCAAGACTGGGGGGAGGACTACTTATCAGATGCAGCGCGATTGAGATGCGTCACGAATGCCCTAGAGGGAATGGCAGCTGAATGGATGGTGGTCCTCCACAATAACAACTCCCCCTTGCTGAAAAATTACAACCTATTCATGGGGGCTCTTAGGAGGCGGTTTGAAGACCACCTAGCTGAGCGGAAGGCGAGACTACAAATGAAGGGTATCCAGCAGGGCTGGAGATCGGTGGCAGAATACACCCAAGAGTTCCATGGGTTGGCACCTTTTATGACAGGGTGGTCAGAAGTGGCCCTACTGGAGAGCTATAAGGATGGACTGAATGAAGATGTCTACAAAGACTGTAGAGCACAGGGTATCCCCGAAGATTTGCAGAGTTGGTACATAGTAGCTGAGGACGTGGAGATCGATCTGGCCCGAAGCTGACTCCGAAGGGGCCACTCAGGGGATCCGTCATCCTACTACTGCCGCAAAAGAGCACCAAAGATGGCCACTGGGAAAGTGGAATTCAAACCCAAGTCGAAGCCCTTTACGTGCTTCAAGTGTGGTAAGGAAGGCCACCGGGCCGCAGAGTGTTTCTCCGAGCCAGTGCCAAAATCTACCAGCTAAGGGCCAAAGAAGGCTGACAAAACGCCCTCAAAAGCCCGCAAAACTGCCCTGAAAGGGGAAGTCATTGAGTTCGCTCCCCGAAACCAGGGTGAGTTGGAAACTCCGACTACCATGGATGATAGCAAGACGGACTCCGTATCTGATGATCTGGTGAGTCACATTGAGGGCCCTATGCTCATTCCTGTAGAAATAAGGGTGCCGTCCAAAGGGGCACACGCGCAGATGTGTGCAGAGCCCTATTAGACTCTGGGTGCATCAGGTGCATAATCAGCCCGAAAGTGGTGGAGAAAATGGGCCTGAGGCTAAAAACGTTAAAAAGGCCCATTGCGTTCTGTCAGCTAGACGGATCGATAGCAGGAGGGGGCCCAGCCACTTTTGTGACTGAACCCATTGAGATGCAATTGGGGGATCACGTAGAGACTCTCAGTTTTATTGTGGCCCCTAGCATGGAATGACCCCTCATACTTGGACTGCCCTGGCTCCGTAGATGGAACCCGTGTGTTAACTGGAAGATGGGGTTTTTGCACATTTGCACTAGAAACCCGAGAGTACAACATGAAGGGGCGGAGGTAGCAATAGATTACATTGAAGGGGAGGAGAAGATTCCAAAGGAGGATTGGGATCTCCGAGAAGTTTTTAGTGAAAGGGCCTCAGATGTGCTGCCTCCCCCCGCACAGATCTACGGACTGTACCATTGAAATACTCCCTGGGGTAAAGCTCCCTAAGCCAAAAATCTACCCCATGACCCCTCGAGAACTGGGGGAATTACGAAAATTCATTGACAAAAACCTAGGGGTTTTATCCAACCAGCCAGACCAAGGGTGGCGGCACCGGTACTGTTCCGGGAAAAGAAAGATGGCTCCTTTCATCTGGTAGTTGGAACCTGAACGCCATTTATGTGGAAAATGTCTATCCCCTGCTGCTCATGAAGGACATGCTAGCCCACCTAGGAAAGGGGAAAATCTTCACCAAACTTGACTTATGAGAGGCATACTACAGAGTGCAAATTAAGGAAGGGGATGAATGGAAAACAGCGTTTAACTGCCCACTGGGATGTTTCCAGTTTCGAGTGCTCCCTTTTGGACTACAAGGAGCCCCTGCTGTGTTCATGCAATTGATCAATATGGTGTTGCATGAGCAACATTGTATAAGGGGGTGCTGGTCTATTTGGATGACATTCTTATCTACTCTCAGAACATGGACAACCATGTGAAATTGGTGCGGACTGTCCTGAAAAAACTCAGAGCTGCTGAACTGTAAGCCAAGCTCTCCAAGTGCAAATTCCACCAAAGCAAAATTGACTATCTTGGATATCGCATATCGCATGAGGGAATAGAGATGGATCCTGAAAAAGTCCGGGCTGTATTGGAATGGGCCGCGCCACGCACCCGCAAACAACTACAGAGTTTCCTGGGATTTGCTAACTTCTATAGACAGTTCATCCCCTTGTTCGCAAAAATTGTGCTGCCAATAACAAATCTCCTGAAAACAAAAGGTGAAGTAAAACCAAAGTCCTCCCGGGCCCTTGAATGGACTATGGACTATCAGGCAGCATTTGAAAAGCTGAAACGGTTGTTTGCTGCTGAACCAGTCCTCAAACATCCAGACATGGAAGAGCCTTTTGTAGTACAGACTGACACGAGCGACTTGGCAGTAGGAGCAGTACTCCTGCAAAAGAATGCAGAAGGGAAATTACAATCCTGTGCCTATACATTCCGTAAATTGTCGGAGACCGAAAAGAGATGGGCCATATGGGAAAAGGAAGCTTTTGCAGTATGCTGGGCACTGTTAACGTGGAGACAATTTCTTGAAGGAGCTAAGCATCCTTTTGAAGTTTGGACTGACCATAAAAACCTGGAGGCTTTGAAAATGCCATGTAAACTGTCACCAAAGCAAGTTCACTGGGCTCAGCACTTCAACCATTTTGATTTCACTCTATGCTACCTTCCTGGTGGGAAGAACTTCATGGTGGATACACTTTCCAGATTGCCTCAATACAACAGTACCAAGGATGAAGTGGTTCGCCCAGTCATCCCTTCGACCCAACTGGCCGCACCAGTGACTACCCGAGCGCAGGCGAGGGGTGATCCAGCCCTATCGGGCAATTTGCTTCAGAAACTACAGGAAGCTCTGAAAACTGATGAGTGGTTTCAAACCCACTCAAATGAATGTACACTTCATGATGGACTAGCTTGGGTGGGAGCCAAATTGTATGTTCCTGCCAGTTTGAGAGTAACAGTGTTGCAGCACACTCATGATGCCAAGGTGGCGGGACACTTTGGATTTGTCAAGACCTACATCTTGTTAAAAGACAATTCTGGTGGCCTGCACTCAAAAAGGACATAGAGGCATATGTAGCCAGCTGCCCAGTGTGTGCCTCAGCTAAGAGGCTCCGGGGAAGCCACCTGGTCTACTTCAGAGTGTGGCAAGACCAAATGCCCCTTGGAAAGAGATATCCATCGATTTTATTGTAGACCTGGGGATAGTGGGGGGTGCACAGTCATATGGACAGTAACCGATTTGTTTTCCAAACAAGTGCATTTCATCCCATGTCCTAAGATCCCTTCAGCTAAAACCCTTGCAAAAATGTTTATCCAACATGTGTATAGATTACATGGTGCTCCGAAATGTATAATTTCGGACAAGGGTGTACAATTTACCTCCAACTTTTGGAAGGAGTTCCTGATGTTGATAGGCTCCGCCCAGGGGTTAAGCTCCGCCCACCATCCCCAGACAAATGGGGCTTGTGAGAGAACCAATTCCGTGTTAGAACAGTATCTGAGATGCTATATAAATTATCAGCAAGATAACTGAGTGGACTTACTGCCATTTGTGGACGTGGTGTATAATAACTCCATATATGGAGGGTTCACTCCGTTCAAGGTGGCTTCTTGCCAAGTGTTTGTGCCAATCCCAGAGCTACCACAAGATAAATCACAAAACCCCTCTTTAATTGATTGGATCGAACAGTTACGAGGGACCTGGGCAGTAACCCGAAAAACTCTAGATGAAGCACATCGAGCACATAAAGCCCAAGCCGACAAAAAGAGGTGTCCAGCTCATGCTTATAAAGTGGGGGACATGATTTACCTTTCTACCAAATATTTACAAACTCCCCAAAAATCCCAAAAGCTTGGACCCAAGTATGTGGGCCCTTTCCCAATTACTTCAGTCATTAATCCAGTCACGGTTGAATTGGAATTGCCAAAAAATTGTTGAAACCGGAACATTCGTCCCCTTTATGTCCGGACCAAGAACCTCCTCCTGTCCCCATACTGATTGAAGGGGAACAACATTTTGAGATTAAGGAGATCTTGGATTCCAGGAAGCATCACGGTAAAGTGCAGAATCTGGTGGCCTGGAAACATTTCCCATTATCTAAAGCTGAATGGGTGAACAAACATGATGTCCGGGCGCCAAAGAAAGTACAGATGTTTCACACCAAATATCCTGATAAATCCTAATTTCTATATATGTGAATTGTATTGTATTTTTTTTTATTGAAAAGTTTTACAGAAAAAAAAGAATTCCCCCCCATCCCCCCACCCTTTCCCTCCCCTCATCCCCCCTTCCCACCCAGACTTCCCAAAGCAAAATACAAGGTATTTCATTTAACAATCATAAACTAAATTAACCTACCTATCCTCAGACTACTAACTCCCTCCCTGAGACCTTAACTCCACTATAGATAACATAATACTTCTAATACTTAACATTCATTCATAGCTATTTGATATTTTCTTGTCTGATACTTATTTTGAATATAATCAATCCATCTTCTCCATTCCGATACGTATCTTTCTTGTGTATAGTCCTTCAAATACGCTGAAATTTTCGCCATTTCTGCTAAGTTCGTTACTTTCAGTATCCACTCTTCAATAGTAGGCAAAGAGTCCTTCTTCCAATATTGCGCTACCAACAGCCTAGCTGCTGATATTAAGTTCAAAATCAATTTAGTCTCTAATACTGTACAATCCCAGCAGGAACAATACTGTACATTATACCCAGTAGGAACAATTGAGGAGTAAATTTCAACCTTCTTTTCAAAATGTTCTGCATCACCCACCAAATTTTTATCCAAAATGCCTTGATTTTCTTACAGGTCCACCATATATGATAATAGGTTGCGTCATTACATTCATATCTCAAACATTTAGCTTGCAAATTCGAGTACATACATAATTTTTTAGGATCTAAATGCCATCTATAAAACATTTTATAAAAATTCTCTTTCAAATTTTGTGCTTGTGTAAATTTAACATTTCTGACCCAAATCTTTTCCCATGTTTCCATCATCACTGGTTCCTGAAAGTTTTGTGCCCATTTTATCATACAGTCCTTAACCAATTCCATTTCTGAGTCTATTTCCAATAATGCATTATACAACCTTTTGATATGCATTTGACTTTGATCTCTAATCTGTTTCACCAGATTTTCCTCATTTTGCATAACACCAATTTTTTGATCTTCCCTCCATCTAGCTTGAAGCTGACTATACTGAAACCAAGTATAAATTATCCCTTCTTCTTTTAATACATCTAAAGATTTCAGTTGCAGTTTACCCCTTTCCAAAAGAAGAAGTTCTTTATAAGTAATCACCTCTGTTTTTTGCTCTATACTTATATTTTCTATTGCATGTCTGGGATTTGCCCATATGGGTATCTTATAATTTAGTTTATATTGGTACTTTTTCCAAACCCTCAACAACGCATTTCTAAGTATATGACCCTTAAAACACTTTATCCACTTTTTTTTCATATAACAGATAAGCATGCCATCCATATAACAAATCATAACCTTCTATGTTTAACATTCTTTCTTCAGTTAAGTTAAATCAATCACTAATTTGTGATAAAGCAGCTGCTTCATAATACAATCTTAAATTAGGCATTTTAAGACCTCCTCTCTCATGTATATCCTGTATAATTTTCAGTTTCACTCTTGGTTTCTTTCCAACCCAGATGAAAGTATTAACCCCTTTCTGCCATTCCATCAAATTTCCATCTTTCTTAAGCACTGGTATCATTTGAAACAAAAATAAAAACCTAGGTAGTACATTCATTTTTATTGCTGCTATCCTTCCCAGCAGTGATAGTTGTAGTTTTTTCCAATTTTCCATTTCTTTCTGTACTTTTTGCCAAAGAGCTTCATAATTGTTTTTAAACAATTTCGTGTTTGAGGCTGCAATATGTACTCCTAGATACTTAACCTTTTTAACTATTTCAAACCCTGTTATTCTCCCTAAGTCTTCTCTTTGAGTTGTGGACATATTTTTAGTTATCATCTTTGTCTTATGTAGATTTACTTTAAATCCAGATACTTTACCATATTGAGCTATTATGTCCAACATATAGGGAGCCACTTCTATAGGTTGAGATAAAGTAACAACCAGGTCATCTGCAAACGCTCTTAATCTATAATCCTGCTGTCTAATTACAATTCCTTTTATTTTATCAGAGTCACGTATTTGTGCTGTTTGTTCCTGATATATTGCTCTAATTGAGTGTATAAAATACTCCCCAAAATGCATTTTTTCTATTATCTTAAACAGAAATTGCCAATTCAATCGATCAAATGCTTTCTCTGCATCCAAAAATATGAACGCTGCAGGGACCTGGTTGTTTTTTTCCAAATATTCCAATAAATTTATAATTTATCTAACATTATATTTCATTTGCCTCCCTTTTATAAAACCTGATTGATCATTATGAATTGTTTGTTGCATAACTGGCATTAGTCTATTCGCTAATATCTTTGCAAAAATTTTATAATCCGTGTTCAAAAGTGAAATTGGCCTAAAATTTTCAGGTTTAGTACAATTTTGATCTTCCTTCGGGATACTGATGACTCGTGATTTCTGTTTTTTCCTCAACATGTAGGCCAACCACCTATCTGGTTTATTGGCATTGCAAAATGTATTATGTTTAGCATATTGTAAGCTAGTTGCCACCTGATCAGCCATTAACATATTAAATTGCCCTCGTAGTATATTTATTGTTTCTTTTACTTTCTTATCTCCTGGATTAGATATAAGTAATTGTTCTTTCTTTTTTATTTCTTCCTCTATCTCTTTGCGCTTCTTTTGTTGTTTTAGTCTATATTTATTATTCATATGTATTAACATACCCCTCATATAGGCCTTACTAGCATCCCAGACCATTTCCATAGAAGTACCCTTATTCATATTAATAGCAAAAAATTCTTTCATTTGTTTTTTGAGCTCTTTCACATTTTCTTCATATCTAAATAAGTTTTCATTTAACCTCCAAGATCTCCTTTCTCCCCTCTCCTGTTCAAATTCCACCCAAACCGGACTATGATCAGTTAAAGTTCTTAGACATATCTTCGTCTTCTTCACCCTGGAAATAAAATCATTTGTGGTTAGTATAAAATCAATCCTGGAGAAGGATTGATGTCTATCAGAAAAAAAGTAAAGTCTCTTTCCTCCACATTACGTTCTCTCCAAATATCTCTCAGTTCTATATCTTCCATCATATCAAAAAAAGATTTAGGTAATTTTGCATGTGTTGAGATATTTGATAAACTTTTTTTATCTTTCTGTGTGTCTATTACTCCATTCCAGTCACCCATTAATAAAAAAGATTTATAATCTCATTGTATTATTTTAGTATGTAAGAATTTATAAAACTTGTCTTGTTGTTGATTAGGAGCATATATTCCAATCAAAAGCATTTTTCCAGTTTGTGTTAATTCAATTGCAATATATCTTCCTTGATCATCTGCCTCAATTAAATTAGCTGATAATCCTTTCCTTACATATATAACTAACCCATTTTTCTTCTCTGGCGCTGATGCCACAAAGTGTGTACCTAATCTTGAATTTATCAAATATTTTTGATCTAATAATCTGATATGTGTTTCTTGCAAGCAAATAACATCATTGTTAAATTGTTTCAAGTAGTGAAATACTTTCTTTCTTTTTTGTGGTGAATTTAGGCCATTAACATTCCAAGATAGGAATTTAGTTGCCATCTTTAGCCTTTCGAAGCCGTATGAGCATCAGCTGAAGATCCTCCTCCACCTTACTCTTCAGCCTAGCCCCCCCCCGTTTTTTGAACTTCTTGAGATAATTCTTGAGCTTGTTGCATTTTTGATTGCTGTTCTTGAAGTTTATAAGTTGATCGGGTCAGTCGTTGTGCTTTCGGCTCTCCCTTCTTAGGTGGTTCCAGAGTTGGGGGTAAACCCCCAAGATCCAAATCTTCTTCCATGATAGTTCCTCCAGCTGCAACCTCCGCATAAGTTTGTATCTGCTTTCCATCTTTTTCTTGTTGTATCATCTCCATTTTCTTCTTACCCCCCCCCCCCGGTGAGGGTGGATATCCAGCCTGTAAAACATTTACATAAAAATCTTTTGCCTTCCCAACTGTGTTTAACTGGTATCTTTCTCCATTATAAGTCACTATTAAACCAGTTGGAACATCCCATCGGTATGCCACTTGTTGATTTCTCAGCTCATTTACCAAAAAGCCAAAGTCTTTTCTACTTCTCAGCATCTTTGGAGGAATCTCTTTCAAAACCACCACTTCTTGCCCAGCCACCTGAACTTTATTCTTGTAGGAAGCTTGTAAAATATCATTTCTGAACCTCCTGGTTGTAAAATAAATCACCACATCTCTTGGCAGCTGTCTTTGTCTTGCCAGCCAGGAGTTAACCCAGTAAATTTTATCAATTTGGCTTGCCACATCTTCTGGTCTTTCTTTAATTATCTCTGCAATAGCATCAGCACAAATATCTTTTAAATTTTCTTTGCTGTTTTCTTTCAAGCCTCTCAATCTCAAAGCAAATTCCATGGATCTGTATTGTAACATTACCAATTCATCATCCACTTTCTCTGTTCTGGTCATAACATCTCCCATTTTGCTTTCCAAATTTAAATAGGCTTCATTAATTTCTTCCACTTTCCCATCAAGCTGGATAACAAGTTTTGACAATCCTGATACAGCATAAACAATATCATCTCTTATTTCATCGTGTTTTGTTGCAACCACTTCTTTAATTGATTTTATATCCTCCTCAACTTTCTTTAATTTCCCTTCCACAAGTACTGTTAGGTTATTCATTGCTGTGGCTTGATTATTCATAGCTTCTTTCATTGCTGTTGCTTGATTATTCATGGCTTCTTTCATAAATTCTTTGAAATTATTAAAAGCAGCCTCCTGACTCTGTGAATCAGCTGGAAGTTGTGCTTTCTGTGTCACCACTGACACGACTGGGGAACCTCCCCCTCCTTTAACAACTCCTGGTTTAACTTGTTTAGAAGCCATTTTTTTCCCTTTTAAAAAGATCTTCTTCTTTTTTTCCCCAAAGCCACAAAGTCCCTTGAACAACTTTAAAATGCTTGCAATTTATAGTCTCTAATTTATCAGACAAAACAGTCTTTTTCTCCACAAGCTCTCACTTCCCAGCAGTTTTAATCCACTCTGCCAACGCAAAGTTCTCAATAAGCACTTTCGTTTCTGGCTTTCACTTTCAAAACCATAACAAAGACACCATCTTCAGCCTCCAGCTCAATGAGATTCAGTTTAAAACAAAGTAACTCAGGAGTTAAGCTTTGTTATTTTTAAGGCTTTCTCTCTTGTTTTCCGCTCTGCCTGCGCTTGTAATCAATCAGACTCACTTTTGACAGCAGGATCGGATCGCAGCTTCTCGCTCTGCTTGAACGGAGTCGCCCTGGCTTCGGAGCTTCTTGGTGGGCTGCCTGGGGAGCTCTCACCCTCCAAGCCTCTGGAATTATTCCAGAGGACTTTTGGGGAGCTCTACCCTCGCCCACTGGCTCTCCTCTCCTTCTTTTCCAGAAGGGGAGGTTTTTCAGCTGCCAGACAGCCGATTTACGCTGTCAAAGCGGCTTTTACAAAGTCAAAGGGCTGGCGGTCTAAAGAGACCATCCATGAAGCCTGCGGTGCCAACCAGAATTCTTGAATTGTATTGTATTGTTACCTCCTTTCTCCTCTCTTTCAGGAATAAGGGTTTCCTCTCTTTTGGAGGGTGGCCGAATGTCAGCCTCCCCTTTTACTGCTTTGGCTGCCATGGTAATGGGGGAGGGGGAGCTGGCATGGGGGAGAGCGTGCTGGAGAGAAGAAACAAAAGTCAGACTTAAGCTACTGTGCTGCATCTTTGAAGCTGCTATCGGGTCAATGGTCGTGGCATTCCTGATTGAGGACACTGCCAGATGTGTGCTCCCACCTGACCTCTGGGAGACCTTTGGATTGGATGATTTACGATGGACAGTGGGAGGGAATGCTTTCTATCTGTAATTTTTGCGCTTTTGCCTCAGATTCTGCTTTTCTTTGGTTGCGATCACTTCATTTTCCAGTAAAAGTACCTTTCTCTATAAACAATGGAGTTTGGGTCATTCTTTCTTGGACTTTGAAGGAAGCATACCTGACACCCCTGGTATAGGTTCTCCTGCATGAGCAGGAGGCTGGAGTAGAAGACCTCCAAGGTCCCTTCCAGATTCTATTCTGTTCTGTCCTATTCTATTCTATTCTATTCTATTCTATTCTATTCTATTCTATTCTATTCTATTCTATTCTATTCTATTCTATTCTATAGAATACACTCCCATTCCATTCCATTCTTCTCTTCTCTTAAAAATCTCAGTTCATTCAGCCATATATTTTCCCATAGTGCCATCAGGATAATATGTCCAAAGTTCTTAGTATATTTTATCATTCACTGACTTACTGTTCTTCCATTTCAAATTTCAACAAACGTTTATGCATTTTAGCAATTACAGGTAGAACTCAACGTACGACCTCACTTGAGCCCAAATTTCTTTTGCTAAGCAAGACAGTTGTTAAGTGAGTTTTGCCCCATTTTATTACCTTTCTACCAACCGTAGAACCCTACACTTCTTAAGTGAATCACTGCAGTTGTTACTAACAACTAACTTGTTAGGTGAATTTGGCTTCCTTGAGGACTTTGCATGTCAGAAGGTTGCAAAAGGGGATCCCGTGATCCTGGGATGCTGCAACCATCATAAATATGAACCAGTTGCCAAGCACACAAATTTTGATCACGTGACCATGGGGATGTTGCAATGGCCATAAGTGTGAAAAAAGTATAATCACTTTTTCATTGCCACTGTAACTTTGAACAGTCACTAAACAAATGGTTGTAAGTCAAGGACGACCTGTACATGTTCAGCATTTGTACATAGTTCAATTTCAAATTCAGTCTTGTGCTGTTTAATTCCAAATGTTCTGTTATCTACCTTAAATCTTTCTCTTAACTGTGCATATGGAAATCACTGGAAGCTAAATCCGTCTGCAGTCAACTGATCTCTTGAGGTTTTTTTCTTATATTCTCCATGCTCCATGCTCCGTATCTTTCTAAAATTGCTTAAACGGTGCATCAATGCTGTTTGTTTTTCATTGTGTTGTAAGTATGCCAAAATATCCAATGCATTTCTAATATTTCTAATATTATTCCTCAACTATCCTTTGGAAAAAACCCACATTGGTCATGAATAAAGTGATGGAAGAACATTTCATCCTCTAGCTAAAATCTTTTTAAATAACTTATAATAATTTATGTAATAGTAATGATACTGAGCAATATTTTTTATGTGAAGTCAAATGTGACCTCCTTTAAGTATTAATGGTATATTAGCATCTACCCAGCTGTCTGATATCTTTCCAATATAATAAAATATAATATAGAATTCATCATTTTTAGTAACTCATTATTTTTAAATAGGACCAAGAGGTGAAAGCAATAACTCAAAATTAATTCATAATATGTCAAGTGCAGAAAACCAGGAGCTAAGGCAATTCAAAAGAATACAAGTTTATTATATGCTAATACCCTCTATAAGAATCTGAACTACTAACGGTTAAAGCAAACTGGCAGAAGATAAGAGGCAGTGGAATTCAAAGTGGGCGTGAAGGGACTTGAGGCGCACTTGGCCCCTTCCGTGGGCTCCACATGCTCATCTCCTTCATAATTGTAGAGAGGCTGTAAAACACTGTCAAGCAGTATATAAGTCTATGTGCTATTGCTATGTATATTTGTATCTTTTTCTAGAGCTGCTTTATAAATGGTGTTTTACAACAGCTGAATTCCTTCTTTGTCCTCCTCATATGAGCATCAGATGCAATTCTTTTGCTTCAAGGAAAGAACATCTATAAAAAAAATAGCACCTGTAGGGAAGTGAATAGATGTTGCAGGAGGAGAGCTGGTTACATCTTTTATAGCCAAGCCAGAAGCCGTGTGGGACCATCTTATCTCCATCTAAAAGGGCATCTGCTTTTGTGAGCAGCAGCTCATGTCATCAGATGGATGGACCGGCTGGAGTGATGCAGGATTTTTTTTTTTTTTTTTATTGCAAAAGTTTTACAATTACATTTTCACCCCCTTTTTCACCCCCCACCTCCCGCCCCAAACTTCCCATCCTCCCTAACCCTCCCTAACCCTCCCCCCCCCAGACTTCCCTATTACTTACTCATAACTAATGACACTAATATATAAGCCTGAACCCGTCCCTCCCCCTATAAAATTTTTCCTCTTTATCCCTTTGCATTAAAATATTTCTAATACATTATTTTCAAATAAAAGCTATTTGATACTTTCTAGTTTGATATTTGTTCTGAACATATTCTATCCACCTTTTCCATTCCCATTCATAAGTCTCTTGTGAACAATCTTTTAAATACGCTGAAATCTTCGCCATCTCTGCAAAACTGGCCATCTTCACAGTCCATTCCTCGATAGTGGGCAAAGCTTCATTCTTCCAGTATTTACCTATCAACAGTCTTGCTGCTGTTATCATATACAATATCAATTTTGTTTCACCCAATGTAAAACCCTTAACTATACCCAATAAAAACAGTTGTGGAGAAAACTGAAACTGAAGCCGTGTGGGACCATCTTATCTCCATCTAAAAGGGCATCTGCTTTTGTGAGCAGCAGCTCATGTCATCAGATGGATGGACCGGCTGGAGTGATGCAGGATTTTAATAGGATGATTGAAGGGGAAAAGTGGGGAAGGGAGAATGGTTAATGGAGGTGCAGGTGGTATGTGGGATGCTCCTGTGAGTTGCAGAAAATGTAGGGGGAGATTTCCCGGGAAGAAGGCATTTTTCAGCCAGCGATTACAATTGCCGGCCAAGCTCTTGCTGGCACTCTTCAGATGTCTCCCCTCCAGCCATCATCTGGATGCCCCTGAGGACTCATAAAAGTGCTCCTAGGAACTGAGGTTGCCCTGCTGGGCTGACCACTCAATGTTTGCAGATCCCTCCTGCCTCTCCTCCTTTTGACAGTTACCTGTCAACCTCTTTGATGCCATGAGCTGAGCTTCTCGGCATCTTTCGCCTCTCCAGCTGAGGATTCTTTACTGTTTAGGGCTGCCACAGTGAGAGCTGCCCAACTCAGATCTTAAGCTCCTTTGGAGGCTGCTATCACAGTCACTTCTTACGTCAACAAGGGGAAAAATCATTAAAGGCATGAGAACCATTTGCTTTAACCAATGTATTTTTTAAAATTAAATTTCAAACCAATTTTTAGGGTTTTAGAGTCCTGGCTAACTCCACTGCTGACTCTGGGAAGTCTCTGACTTTTGGAAGTTAAGCCTCTTGAGATCAACTTTTTAACACAACATGTTGTTTTGCACATCATGGCCCTAAGATCGTTAAAAAAAGAAAAATCTAGAACTGTCCCAATGGAAATAGCAAAGCAAACCCCAAATCCAGCCTCCAGCATTCCCTTTTATCAAGAAATCCTTTGGTTAAAAATAAAAACGGAGGTGGCTGCAGGCCAAAGATCTGTTGAGGAAGGAGACTGCCTGCCCAGGAAAGAGAAGTGTGTCCCGGGGTGGTCAAGAGCATCCTAGCAACGGGGCAGGAGTGGATGGGCAGCATCAGCATCACCCCTTGTGGGCCCCTTGGCAGCCAAGGGCCAGGCACGCCCTGTGGAGACCAACTCTGCTCTTTCTTTCCAGGTGAGAAAGAGCATCTCTTTGGATTCTGCCCTCCACTACCCCCAGAGCTTCTCCTCTGGCTGTTGACTGGCTTCCCTGTATCATTGCAAGGGCCTGGTGACCTCGAGCTTAGACTGCATCCCAGATCCCAACCTCATGCCCCACTGTGATGTCAGTAGCTCCTTCAGGGGCAGAGTGAGGGTTGGCCGGCCAGCCGGCTGGCTGAAGGAAGCTCTGTTTCTCCCCTTTTAAAGGGCCATATCTTGTCCTATCTTTAGAGCCAGAGCAAAATATCTGCCAGGGTCTCTGGCATTGATGTCCAAATGGGAGTCTGATGATATTCAACTTTTGGCTTGGCGAAGATCCTGGAAATTCTTGGACGGCTTGACATGATTGTTTTCTTAAAGCAAGAGTTGAATGGGATTAAGGGCCAGGAGGGGGAATAAAAACGTTGACTCATCTTGTTGATGTCTTTGGTCTCCTAAGAAAGGGATCAGGGTAAAGTGGGCTACTCAGCTCCAAGGTGGACTCAAGCAACATCTCAGCTTTTCTTCATTGCACAATGTTGGTGTAACTATGTAATTGTTAACCCAGGGAAGAACTCAGTTCTCCTATAGAAACATCAGCTTGCCTCCTGAATGGCCCTTTTCAGTTCAACATAAGTCTCTCTTCACTGGTGTGTGTGTGTGTGTCACAATACGAGGGTGCAGCTGCACAAGATTAATGGCTTCGATGAGAGCTTTGCTCCCAGGGCACAACTCCTGACTAAGCTGGACTGTGGAGCTCCACAAATCCCAGGATGACCTAAATTGGCTCTGAAGCATGGCAGTTATTCCAGCTCTCGAACAGGAGGCTGGATTTGCAGATGTTGCCAATAGAATGGGAGGACCCAGTCCAGGATGGGGCAAACATCTGGCTTCAACAAGAGCAGATGATGTCTTACCTTCTGAAGTTGTCAATGGTAAAAAAGCAAGTGTGACAGCCAGAGCCAAAGGACTGTTGCACTGGAGCCAAGGACCACAGGTTGCTTCAAAAGAAAGGCAGGCTGATGAGACAAGGTCACAACCATTGAAGATTGGGGTATGAAAGTGTGTGTGTGAAGATGTCATTCCGTGCACTCGAGCCGATTTCTGTTTGTACTCAGCTTCATCATCACAGTCTGACTTCCCCACCCCGAGTCTCCTCTCACAGAGATGACAGCTTGTAGCAACATGGGCTGCATATAGTTAATTCCAAAGAACTTCCAAGCTCTAATTAGTAACATTCATTAGGAAGAAGGTTCAGTGAACAGCACAAGAATTCTGGCAAATACTCTTGTTTTCCAATGAGAAACTAGTTATAGGCAGACTAGGGGTGCCAAGTGCTGGGTTATCCCTCAGTGTGAAGAGGAGAGATTGTCTCTTTTGTGAAGGAAAGCACCTTGTGATCATCTGGGGAATGGCTGCTGCACTTCATGTCCGTGCAACACCCAGCAGCTGTCATGGTGTGCCTGCTGTCTGCGTTGGGTGGATCTTTCAGGACTTGCAAGCTCCCTGAGCAGTTCTTGAGCATCCAAGAACTAAACCTAGCTAGTCTGTGGGAATAGATTGGAAAAGGGGTATCTGGCTAAGGATTAGAGGGAATTTCATCACAGATTTGATGATGAAAGAATCTGGATATTTCATGCCAGCAGATCCATCATAGGATGAGTGTTAGTTGGAATTAAGTCTGACTAACATTGATTTTATCCAGGAAAAAGTCCACACAGGGATAGATGAACGATGTGATTGTGAGATCTCCATTCTTGTCCTTGAAACAACAGTTCTTGCCCTGGTTGGTCCATCCCCATCAGGATTGCTTAACGCATTGTAAGCCGCCCTGAGTCTCCGGAGAAGGGCGGCATATAAATCAAATTAAAAAAAAAAATTTAAAAAAAAAAAAGGATAACCAGAAGGTGAAGGTCCACCCCCTTCTGGAGAGCACTCAGGTGCTTGCTGATCAAAAGCTGACCCAACTGATCAAAGGCAATTGTCCTTGCTGCCAATCTGCAGAGTCTTGAGCCACTAATGATTGGCATCTTTGGAAGACTGCTATCACATCATGCCAGTCCTTCTTTGTTTGATTAAACAAGACATATCCAATTTCTCAACCATTCTTCATGTTTTAGCCTCCAGCCCACTAATCATCTTTATTGCTCTTCTCTGCACTCTTTCCAGAGTCTCAATATCTTTTTTCTATCATGGTGAAGTGATTTCAATGCAGTAATCAAACTTGCAATACTGCATCCAGTTCTGGTCACCAAAATACAAAACAGATGTTGAAACTCTACAAAGAAGAAAAGAGCAACAAAGACGATTAAGGGGCTGGAGGCTAAAATATGATTGAACAGTTGCAGTAACTGGGCATGTCTAATCTAAATAAGAGAAGGACTAGGTGTGACATGATAGTAATGTCCCAATATTTGAAGGGTTGCCACAAAGAAGAGGGGATAAGCCTATTCTTCAAAGCACCTGAAGGCAGGACAAGAAGTAATGGATGGAAATTGATCAAGGATCTCGTAGAAATTTCCTGATACTGAGAACAATTAATCAATGGAACAACTTACCTTCAGAAGTTGTGGGTACTTCAACACTGGAGGCTTTTAAGAAAAGACTGGACAGCCATTTGTCCAGAACGATATAGGGTCTTCTGCTTGTGCAGGATGTTGAACTAGAAGACACCTGAGGCCCTTTCCAACTCTGCTATTCTGTATTCTGGCAAGAATGGGGAAAAAACCTAAGAGAAGGAATTGACTAGTGATCCCCCATCCCCCAAACCATAAACTTTCCCTACTTTCCTCATTCTAGGAAGAATGAAATATTTGTTTACACTGTAAAACCAGCTTGCAATAATCTGAATGCAGCCTGGTCTCTTTCAGATGCTGTCTGCAAGGGTGGGGGGAGGTGAAGGGGGTCTGCCAAGGATTACTATAGATTTCACTGAGCCCATCCAGACAGCTGTAGGAACGCTTTCTGCATTCTGCAATGTGGCCCCAACCATCCTCAGAGTTTGTTTGCTCTGTGCCAACAACAAAGCTCGAATCCATCTCAGTAAGGAGGCCAGCAAGACTGAGAGCTCTGGGGAGGGTCCTGCTAAGGAAAGCAATTACTGGTTTTGCAGACACGGGTGGGGAATCCCCCATCCTCTCCCTAATATGGATTGGGGAGGGAAATGTTGCAGATAACTAGAGCTGCTGGTGCAGTCCTGGTGCAGAGGGCAGGAGGGGCTGCCCAGTGAAGCGGGAGCATCGTGGGTCACCTGTGGGGAACAGAGGCTGTCCGAAACACCCAGCTGGCCATCTCTGTTAGCCCCCTCCCCCCACATCTCTCCCTTCCCTGTCAGACCCACATAATTGTAATCAACTCAAAAAACATAACACTACCCCTCCCTTCCCTCTCTCCCTCCCTCCCTCCCTCCCACGCAGACCAGGAAAATGCCAAAAGGCCTGAAATATCACCTCACTTGTGCAGGTTCACCCATCACCTGGACCCAAGTTTAAAGCTCTCCTTAAGCAGCAGCCAGGCTGGGCCACCCCAAGGTTGGAAAGAGGGCAATTCCCACGGGACAACCAATTTTGCTAATGGGACCTTGACCATGCCAGGCCCTGCCAGGTGGCCAGAAGCAGCCGAGAGAGGTGGTTGCCAGCCCTGAGCCATAAAAGGCTCTGAAGGACACCCAGCATCTGGAATCACACTGGGAAGCCAGCTGGCACAAAAGATGGGTGCCCAAGTGTTCCCACTGCCATCTCCTGAACCAGCCACAGTTTGGTATAATGTATGTGAGTGCAGAACGCATTGCGTTTCGTCATCCAAACAAGAGACAAATGGTTGTAAGAAGTTCTAAAATAAATTTAAATGAACAAACAAACAAACAAACAAACAAACAAACAAATATTCAGCTTCTCCATCAAGATTTGTTTTGTAAATGATCAGACAAATGTGTGAATATATGAAAAAGACATTGATGGGGGGAGTTTTATATCGCTTTTGGATGTTACAGGTGTTTTGAGGACCAGCTTCCCCTCCACTTCCAAGAAAGTATGAACTCTTGAGAACTTTGTATTTCAAAAGGAAGTGTTTACTGGAAGGGATGAAAGCAAGTCAAAAGTCAAAGCAGGCTCTGGGGTCCCTCAGGGCATGCAGTTCAGGATAAAGGAAATTAGGAACCCCCTCCTCACCTTCCGATGTGGATTCCGACCAATCCGCCGGTGTGAATGTGAATTGCACCAGCCTCTCTGAGAAACAGATATGAAGAGCTTCTCAGGGTCACCTTACAATCCGCTCGTTCCCCCCACCTTCTCTTTCATTTCCCGAGATGTGAGAATTCTCCAGGCATTCCTGGCGCCAGGCAACGGTTATAAATCAGGGTAAAGTTTATACAAAGAGGATCAGGCAAGAAATTGGATACTTAGGACACATAGGAAAAGAACTAAATCTGACAATTTAAAATCCCTCCCTTCTTCCACGAAGAATGGCAGATACACGGATCTGACAGGTGTGTTTCTGCACCCCCTCTGGCAGCTCTCTTGGCTCCTTGCTCTCAGCATTTTGAGGGTGGCAGGTTGGAAGATCAATCATCCATCTTCCTGTCAGTTTTAGAGGGAAAGGTCTATTGTGTGGACGTGGTGTGTTTATAAATATTTACTTCTGATTGATTGTCAGACCTCACACCAGCACAGCAATAACTAAGAACATATTGATATGTAGACTGCTGGATCAGACCCCTGGCCCATCCAATCCAGCCATTTGTTCTCCTACAGCCCACCCCTAGGAAGCCCACTCATCTCCCAGCAGTTGACCTTCAGAGGCAGCCCTTTGGCCTCCAAGGATAAGGATTCTCGACCCCCAGGACTTCCAAGAATTGACTTGACCCTTCTTTGAAGGCAGCCAAGCTGATTATCAGCACTGCATCTTGTGGTAGTGAATTTCAAATTGAATGACGTGTAAAAAAAATTTTCTTGTATGTCCTGCTTCTTCCAGGATCCCCTGTCAGTGGGTGACCTCTGGAAAGGGAACATGGCTTCTCCCCTTTATCCACACCATGTACACCTCCATCATGTCTTCTCTCATTCAACTCAAAAGCCCAAATGTCACAGCCTTTCCTCACAGGGAAGCTGCTCCACCTTTTGGCCTCCTTAGGTCTGCTCCTCTTAGCCTTCTCTAGCTCTGAGGTGCAGCAACCACAACTGCACACAGTATTCCAGATGCGTTGCACCAGGGATCCATGCAAGGGCATTGTGACACTGGCCTCTCTATTTGCAGCCCTGTTTCTTATCCCTCCCATGCGGGGTGGGGGGGCCTTTTCTGACAACAGATGCCCCCTGAATCAGCACCTTCACTGAAGTGTTTGCTGTTGCTGCAAGAAGATTTATTTTGTTCTTGGCTGAGAGACCAGCAGGAAACAAATGAGGGTGGATTAACTCAATGGGGAAATCAGAAGGCATGTGCTAAACTGCTTCCGTGTGTATTTCTATCTGTGTTGGAATCACTGCTCTAAAGTAGGAAAAGCGGGTCCAGCTAGATGATCACTGAAGGACCCTCTTTGTTCATAGTATTGTAGAAGAGAAATTGTGCTTGCAAATGTATCCAGTTGAAATAAAAGGCAGACACATTCCTTCTTTGATGTAGAACCAGTGAGGAGAGGCCCCTCAGTTGCCTCTCAGTTGTCACAGATAAAGACATTTTGGTGAAATACAGTTGAAGGTTAGAGAGGTCAAGTATGACCACATGTAATATTAACAAGAGATAATTTGAATCTATGCTTCAGTAATTGGCTAAAAGAATTATGACTGTTGGCAAAGAATAAAATGAAAGTGTCAATTAAATATGACAAATGTATATGATCACATAAACTGCTGAGTTAACAGAATCCTTTGTCTAGAAGGGTATAAAAACCATTGTACCTAATTTCTGTCTTTTGTTCAACGCTTCATGTACAGAGCTTTGAACCTATTGTGCAATATACATTGTCTCTGATTAACCCCGAAAAGTTGTGTTGGTCTTATTAAATCCACAACAGCTCATTTCATCTTGTTCTGTCCTTCAAGAAAGATAAGGCATGAATTCTACCCACTTCAGGCATGGAGCTGCCGTGATGCCAGACGCTAATCAGATTTCTTTGGCAGCCACTCACAAACAGCTCTAGTAAGTCAGGCGTTTTACGAGAAGACTTCAGGATTTCTGACACCATTTGGAGGAATGCATTTGGGAGGCTTGCACAATTGCTCCCAAATGCAATGCTTGTACAATAGGACAGGGGTGGGGGGCTGTTCCAGGAACACAAAACTGACATGGCTCTCACTGTTTACCCACACATGCTAACCAGATCATCAGTCCTGGCCTTGTGTCCAGTGTGAAAATAACTTCAGAAGAGAAAGTCATAAGGCACGCAAGAGACACAGAGGCATTCTGGACAAGGCGGACAGTAAAAGGAGATGATTCGTCTCTCTCCAGAAGCAGCCATGTCAAGAGAGCAGGAATCCAGCCAGGTTCCAGCAGCGGCCACCCAAGGGAACATGGAGAGCTGACCGGTGCAGGTTGCAGCCTCTCTGGGCCTTCCTCAAGGGCAGTTAAGCATCAAATGCAGGAAGGCTGGAAAGAAGCCAGCTCTTCAGCTTGGTGTCAATGTAGCCATGGATGCGCCTCATTCTGGGTAAAAATGTCCTCAGATTGGCCAATCAATCTGAATAATGTTTCTGAATAAGAGAATGGTTTTGTCTTGAGACATCAACACACCAAGAATGATTGTTTTTCAATGACAAGTTTATGAGCAGACAAAAGAAATTGAGTGGGTAGGGTGGGCTGTGTAAGACCTCATTTTCTAAGCTGTTGAATTGGGAAGGAAGGAAGGAAGGAAGGAAGGAAGGAAGGAAGGAAGGAAGGAAGGAAGGAAGGAAGGAAGGAAGGAAGTTCTTATGTGCAATCAACACATTATCTTCTACCCAGGTCATCAGTATGAAGCTCCAGCTCATTGGGAGAAATAGCCAAGCCATCGGGTACTTTCCCAGAGTACACCTAGGGAAAGCCAAGCCCCCCTTGCCACACTTTAAGGTGACCAACTGGTGCTGCTTTTCCACTGGATGCTAATGCTGGGTGGGAAGGGAATCTTCCCACCACAAGCTGCCCCTCACTGGTCTCCAGAGGCAAGGAGGTGACCACGGAGAAGGCATCCACAGGTAGGTGTAGAAGAAGCTTGAGAAGCAGGAGGGGGGCAGGAGAGTGTTGGGAAAGGGATGAAACTGGCTCCTCCATGACCACTGAGAGAGAGGGAGGGAGGAAAAACACAGGCAGACTTATTTGCAAGACCTTCTTACTAGAACCTTTCTCAATTATATGTATTTCTGATTATATGTATTCGGTGTCGGAACTCCTCGCCCTGCGAGATTCTCCCCTCTCGCAGGTTTGGCCCTCCACATTATCGAGGGCCTATCTCGATGATGGACTTTGGAGTCCAGAGAGATGGCATGGAGCAAGGAAGAATTTGTGGGGTTTTCTAGGGAATTTTTTAAAGATTTTAAGGGGTTCTGGGAGGGGGGTTTGTAATAATCTTTTTAGAGAAATTGGGAAGATGACTCTGGGGGATGGGGGGGAAATCCACCAAGGTCAGAGCCAAGCCCGGCACAGGGTAACGATGCGGGGGGTGCTGGTCGAGGGATTGGGAAAGGGATGGGGGACGATACCTATGAGGGTTGTACCATCAGCACGGTAGATAGGAGGGGCAGATATGGTGGGAGCAGGGGACCATATCATGTGTTGGGGGCTCGCACTCGCTGTTTGAGAGCAATTGCTTGCCCCGGTCCCCACGGCTCCTCTCGGAGACTAGGTGGCTTAGACACTCAGGATCTGGGCCTTCGGCTGATGCTATGCAACGCCAGGTCCATGGTAAATAAGGCCCCCCTCATTCATGATCTTATTCAAGAGGGAGGAGCGGACCTGGTGGGTATTACGGAGACCTGGTTGGGCCCGGAGGGCGGCGTCCCTCTGGTTGAAATGTGCCCACCAGGCTTCAGAGCATTCCATCAGCCAAGGGCCCAGGGGAGGGGCGGGGGATGGCGGTTATTATTAACGAAGATCTGGGTCCGAGGGAGACCACTGTGCCTCAGATAGCCGGATGTGAGTCCCTCCTTGTGAGGTGGGGTTGTGGGGTTCAGATGGGCTTGTTGCTTACGTACCTGGCTCCCTGCCGCGTGGCAACAGCCCTACCTGAGCTACTCGACGTGATAGCCACGGTGGCAGTAGATACACCCAGGCTTTTAGTCATGGGTGATTTCAACTTGCCATCCATCGGTGAAACGTCTGAGGTGGCTCGGGAGTTCATGGCTTCCATGACGGCCATGGACCTGACCCAGTTAGTTCATGGCCCTACTCACAGGGGAGGTCACACTCTGGACTTGATTTTTGTCTCTGGCCAGTGGTTGAGTGGTCTTGTTATAGGGGATATAGACATGGGACCCTTGTCATGGACTGACCACTCACTCCTTCGCCTGGATCTTCGAACCGCTACCCCTTGCCGCAGGGAGGGGGACCCAATTAGATGGATCCGCCCCAGGCGCCTGATGGATCCTGATAGGTTCCAGATGGAGCTTGGGCCATTTCCTGAGGATCTAGCACATGACTCGGCTGAGGACCTGGTAGCCGCCTGGGATCAGGCGGCTGGTGGGTCCTTGGACCGAGTCGTGCCTTTGCGGCCTCTGACCCGGTGCCGATCCCAAGCGGCTCCTTGGTTCACTGAGGAGCTGAGGGAAATGAAGCGCCAGAAAAGACGCCTGGAGAGCGGTTGGAGGGCCAGTCTCGCTGAATCTGATCGAACACTGGTAAGGTCGCATATTAAGGCCTACCTAGTGGCGATAAAGATGGCAAAGTTTAACTACTTTTCCGCCTCTATTGCGTCATCAGGGAATCGTCCAGCCGCCCTGTTCAGGGTGACCCGCTCCCTGCTCCATCCGGGAGTGCAGGAGGATCCCTTGGAAGGCAGGGCGGAGGATTTCGGACAATACCTGTATGACAAAATCGCTCAGATCCGGGGGGATTTGGACTCTGACTGGGTAGATCAGGGCAGGGTGACGAGGAATAGACTCGAGAATGTTATCTGGGAGGAGTTTGCTGCTGTGACTCCCGATGATGTGGACAGGATTTTGGGGAGACTTAGTGCGGCCACATGTTTACTGGACCCGTGTCCCTCCTGGTTGGTACTGGCTTCACGGGAGGTTACACGAGGCTGGCTCCAGGGTGTTATCAATGCTTCGTTGAGTGAGGGTCACTTCCCCGCTGCCTTGAAAGAGGCGGTGGTGAGGCCTCTTCTTAAGAAGCCGTCCCTGGATCCGGCAATATTGGCCAACTATCGTCCTGTCTCCAACCTTCGCTTCATGGCAAAGGTTGTTGAGATTGTGGTCGCGCGACAGTTTCCGCAATTCCTGGAGGAAACATCTTATCTAGATCCATTCCAGTCGGGTTTCAGGTCTGGGCACAGCACGGAAACAGCATTGGTCGCGTTGGTTGATGATCTCTGGAGGGCTCAGGACAGGGGTTGCTCCTCTGTTCTGGTCCTGTCAGACCTCTCAGCGGCTTTTGATAGCATCGACCATGGTATCATGCTGCACCGGCTGGAAGAGTTGGGTGTGGGAGGCACCGTGTTGCGGTGGTTCTCCTCCTTTCTCTCCCACCGGTCGCAGTTTGTGTTGGCAGGGGGGCAGAGGTCGACCTCGAGGCCTCTCATCTGTGGAGTGCCGCAGGGATCGGTCCTCTCGCCCCTTCTGTTCAACATTTATGTGAAGCCGCTGGGTGAGATCATCCGTGGCTTCGGGGTGAGATACCACCAGTACGCTGATGACACCCAGCTGTACATCTCCACCCCAGGCCACCCCAACAATGCCCTTGAAGTGATGTCCCATTGCCTGGAGGCTGTGCGGATCTGGATGGGGAGGAACAGGCTCAAACTCAACCCTTCCCAGACTGAGTGGCTGTGGCTCCTGGCATCCCGATATAGTCAGTTGACTCCATCACTATTTGGCCCCCACAGAGAGGGCTCGCAATCTGGGAGTCCTCCTGGATATGCAGCTGTCCTTGGAGGAACATCTGACGGCTGTAACCAGGGGGACCTTTTGTCAGGTTCGCCTGATTCGCCAGTTGCGGCCCTTTCTTGATCGGGATTCCCTGTGCACAGTCACTCATGCCCTCGTCACCTCTCGCCTTGACTACTGCAACGCTCTCTACATGGGGCTCCCCTTGAGGAGCACCCGGAGGCTCCAACTGGTCCAGAACGCAGCAGCGCGGATAGTGACGGGAGCAGCATGACGCTCCCATGTAACACCGCTCCTGCGTGAGCTGCACTGGCTCCCGGTGGTCTTCCGGGTGTGCTTCAAGGTGTTGGTTATCACCTTTAAAGCACTCCATGGCATAGGGCCTAGCTATCTTCGAGACCGCCTGCTGCTACCAACGACCTCCCATCAACCTGTGCGCTCCCACAGAGAGGGCCTCCTCGGGGTGCCATCATCCAAACAGTATAGGCTGGTGACCCCCAGGGGGAGGGCCTTCTCTGTGGGGGCACCTACCCTCTGGAATCAGCTCCCCCCAGAGATAAGGAGAATCCAGGACCTCAGTGCCTTCCGTCGTGCCCTTAAAACCCATTTTTTCAAGCAAGCCGGGCTGGCTTAAGAAGAAATTTTTAAATGTTTTAATTGGTTTGTATTTTTAATTTTTGGGCCAAATTTATAGATATTTTAATTGTTTTTTAATATTTGTATTGCATGTTTTTAATTCTGGCTGTACACCGCCCTGAGTCCTCAGGGAGAAGGGCGGTATAGAAATTGGAAATAAAATAAAATAAAAAATAAAATAAAGTTGAGTTCAAGTCAGGGGTGGGTTTCAAAACCCATTGTTAATGGTTTGCTTGTTGGCGTGCATGCACAGAAGCGTCCGGGCGGCTGGGCGGAGTCTCCCGCCGCCACTGCTATCAGTTCGCCCGATCCGGGGCAAACCGATAGCAGCCCACCACTGGTTCAAGTCTACCTTTTAGGGCTGACAGCAGCTGAACTGATGTCAACATGTTTTTATGCTGCCTCAAGGACCAGAGGAATGCTCACTTACTAGGCCTAGAAGAGCCCAGAAGAGTAAATGAGGGGGTTTAAATCAGTAAGCTACAACAACCTTCCCCACAACTTACCAACTGCATGATCAGTGTGATACAATGATCTACACAGCCCTGAAGTTAAAATCCAAATAAATTTGCTTTCCTGGAATTAGAATACAGAATAACAAAGATGAAATGGACTTTGGAAGTCTTTTAGTCCAACCCCCTGCTTAAGCATTACCAAAGCATCAGTATACCATTCTGGACAAATGGCTGTGGAACCTCTTCTTAAAAGCCCCCACAACTTCCAGAGGCAAGCTGACACACTGATTAATTATTCTCACTGTCAGGAAATTTCTCCTTAGTTCTATATTGGATTTCTCCTTGATAAATTTCCATCCATTATGTCTTGTCCTGCCTGCAGGCGCTTTGGATATTAGATTAGATTAACAGAGTTGGAAGGGACCTTGTAGGTCATGTAGTCCACCCCCCTGCCCAAGCAGGAGACCCTACACCATTTCTGACAAATGGCAGTCCAGTCACTTCTTGAAAGTCTCCAGTGATGAAGCGCCCACAACTTCTGAAGGCAACTTCTGTTCCATCGGTTGATTGTTCTCACTGTCAGAAAATTCCTCCTTATTTCTAGGTTGACTCTCTCTTTGATCAGTTTCCATCCGTTATTCCTTGTCTAGCCTTCAGGTGCTTTGGAAAATAGCTTGACCCCCTCCTCTCTGTTGCAACCCTTCAAATATTGGAAGATTGCTATCATGTCTCCCCTGGTCCTTCTCTTCACTAGACTAGCCATGCCCTATTTCTGCAACCATTCATCGTATGTTTTAGCCTACAGTCGCCTAATCATCCTGGTTGCTGTTCTCTACACTCTTTCTAGAATCTCAACATCTTTTTTATAGTGTGGTGACCGAAACTGGATGCAGGACTCTAGGTGTGGTCTTACTAAGACTTTATAAAGTGGTATTAGTACTTTACTTTATCTTCATTGAATTCCTCTGTTAATGCAATTTATGATTGCATTGGCTTTTTTGGCTGCTGCCACACACTGCTGGTTCATATTTTGTCAGAGTTTCTTGCAAAAATCAAATCCAGAAGCACACACAGATAACTGATTCAGCTGGATTCATTAATGTCTTTATGTATATAATAACAGATGAAGTATTTACAATACTAATTAGATACTTCTTCAATATAGTAGCAGTTACAACACAAGGCAGGAGAGAACAATTAGTTTCATTTCAGCAGAGCAGACAAGCAGACAAGTTCACACTCTGGTTTCAGTTTTGTTTCTCTGCACAGACTCAGAAGCTGCAGTCTAAGACATGCCCTGGCTCCAGTCTGTCTCAGCTCCCAATTGGCTGTCTTAGTTGCTATGCCTATTCTTTTTTTTTTTTTTAATTTGATTTATATGCCGCCCTTCTCCGAAGACTCAGGGCGGCTTACAATGTGCTCAGCAATATTCATTGGCTGACTTTGTTACCATGTCTTCCCAGTCATGAATATTCTGATTTATTTAACTGATGGTCTACTAAGTAGGAAGAGCCTGTAGTACAGTGGACTAAGCACTGTTATTAACATCTGCTGCTTGCAATTACTGCAAGTTCAAATATCACCAGGCTCAAGGTTGACTCAGCCTTCCATCCTTTCAAAGGTAGGTGAAATGAGGACCCAGATTGTGGGGGCAATAAGCTGACTTTGTATAAATATACAAAAGTATGAAGGCTATTGCTTAACGCATTGTAAGCCGCCCTGTAATTTATATGCCGGAGAAGGGCGGCATATAAATTAAAGCAAAAAAAAAAAAAAAAAGTCTCCAAGATCCCTCTGACAGTTACTGCTATTAAGCCTGGTTTCACCCAGTCTATATGTGTACTTTTGGTTTCTCTTGCCTAAGTGTAAGACTTTACTTTTCTCTACGTTGAATTTCATTTTGTTAGATGGGGTCCAGCGTTCAAATCTGTCAAGATCCATCTGGATCTTGAGCCTATCTTCTAGGGTGTTAGCTATTCCTGCCCGCTTAGTCTTAGGTTGACTCCCTCTTTGCTGTGACAGCCCCTCAAATACTGGAAAATGCTATCATGTCTCAATCCCCTGCTTGAACTATTGCATGTTTGATGTGGGGGGCCTTCCACATCAAACTTGTGCCTGTCAAAATAGATGCTGAACCTTCATGTTCTCCTTCCATCATTCAGACAACCAGAACCTGGATGACTGAGAATATCCATAGTCAGTCAAAAAGGAAACATAGATCCTTTAAAAGGATCTATGGGAAACTCAACAGGTCTATCAAAAAACACCTGGATGGATTAAAGAATGTGAAGATGAATTTAATAAAATCAAATAGAATAATATTTAATAATATTAATATAATAACAGCAGAAATGATTAAAAATTGAGTGAAAAGAATTAAAAATTGGAATTTCCTGGAAATGATCAACTGCATGGCTTTTGGCTCAAATATCTGACCGGCTTACATCCAATTATAGCTAAACATCTTAATGAAGTATTCATAAAAGAGAGATGAGCAACTGGTTAATAACTGGCAGATCTTATCTGTTTCAAAAAGACCCAGCAAAAGGGAACGACAGGCCGGTAACATTCTTGTCTAGAAGGCTTAAATTAAACACAGGCATAACAGCAGACAACATCCAAGATTATTTAGGGAAAAAGAGGGAGGGGGGCAGATTGTAAGCAACTCACTCTTGAGAGGCATAAAAGCTTTAATTTTACCAGACCTTTGGTCTCTCTAATTTCAGGTGTCTGAAATTCAGATGAGAACAAAAACTGACAAAACTCCTCATATTTGCTGATCACAGGCCATTCTTATGTAGCTCTAAAATCAACAGTCATGCCACACAGAGGTAGAGTAGGTTGGAGGTGGGTTTTTCTGCCAGCTGGTGTGATACAAAGCCTTCTTGAAAGCCAGATTGTAACACTGGCAGAAGAAGGTTTTCAGAGTCATCATTCATACTGATGTCCAGCATGTGACTTACAGCTGATACTTTAGACTGATAAGTATATGGTTTGGGGGGTCAGCTTTCTTTCACCTTTGTTGAGGTGAGACAATTGACGTGAGAAATAAATTGAAATATTATTACACTTCTCCCCAACTTTAGGAACGCGTGTGGCGAAGTCAATGAACGAAAAAACCAAAGCCAGAATTCCAGGCTGCCTTTCCTGACTGATGTTGTGTCCTCATTCCCGGGTCCCCTGGGGGAGAGACCACATCCAAATCTAACATGCCAATGGCTTATTCATCCCTGACAACGCCCTGTCGTGTTCTTCCTAAACTGCTGCGCAGGAATTGAACCGAGGTGCTTCTGCCATGAATGAGATGCACTCATGCATCAGAAAAGTGCTGATCTTTTGGAGGGGGTTGCAGTGACCAACTGTTTGCATGCCCTCCTCCTAGCCTCTCTACTTTGAAATGGCATTTCCACTGGATCTTCTCCTCCTGCTTGGGAGGGATTGATCTTTTGTCACTGGCAGCCACAGAATGTTCCTCAATGGGATGCCCTGAGGTCATTGGCAAGCTTGAATTGGTGTGCAACTTTCCAAAACTGATGGCTCCTACAGGAGCCTGGAAGGGAGGAAGGAGCAGTGACTCATGTTCTGATCAGGAAGAGATGATCATGAGGATCTGCTGATCCATCAGTCTTTCTTCTGCTTCCTGCCAGAATAGTCTTGCCTGCTATAATTAAAACTTTCTGACATGATAGAGGTTCTCCTGCTTGAGCAGGAGGTTGGACTAGATCTCCAAGATTCCTTCCAACTCTTTATTCTGTTGTTGTTTTTTCTCATCCAAGACAAGGAAGGAGCTTCCTTACTTCATAAATCTGGGAGTTCTGGGGTTAAAAAGACATCACCTTTGCTATGGTGACATTTTCTTTAGTCTTTAAAAGTCATCAAGTTTGCTGAACATTTCAAAAGGTTTTTGATGCAGCCCCACATGGTCACATGCTAATGTGAAGAAACCTTTCTCTGCTCTCCGAGGTGATGAATCAGCAGGGTTCTTGAGAGTCAGCGAAGGTGGCCTTCTCAAGGCTGCGCACCTTATCTTTCCCAGCAGGCTTCTTATGGCTTCTTATCTCCCACTCTGTCTCTAAGGAGTTTCCTCAGCTGCAGGTTGAGAAACTCTTTTCAGTGCTAAATTTGCTGCTTTCTTGCAGCAGGAGCAAGCAAAGGCATCTTGCCAAGGGAAAGGTTTCAGAGGGAAATTCTGAAAGCCCCTTTTGTGGAAATATTAAAAAAGAAAGTGGCATCCACAATTGGTGCACCGGGATGGTAAATTGGCGGAAGGTAATCAGAATAACAGAATAACCAAATTGAAAGAGACCTGGGAGGTCTTCTAATCCAACTTCCTGCACAAATAGGAGACCCTCTACCATTCTAGACAAATGGCTATCCAATCTCTGCTTAAAAACCTCCAATGATGGAAGACCCACAACTTCTGGAGGCAAGCAGTTCCACTGATCAATTGTTTCAGGAAATTTCTCTTTAGTTCTAGGTTTAGTTCCAGGCAGAAGAAGATTGTCATGGCTTCAAAATCTAAGGGACTGGTTTGGATAAAATTCAGCAGCACTTTTTCGTGTGGCTGTTGATAAAAATAGGATTGCCAACATGATTGCCAACATCCAATGACAGATATGGCACAAGAAGAAAAAGAATTTCTAGGTTGCTTCTCTCCTTGATTAGTTTCCATTTATTGCTTCTCGTCCTGCCTCCAGGTGCTTTGGAGAATAGCCTGACTCCCTCTTCTTTGATGCAGCCCCTCAGATAGTGGAAGACTGCTATCATGTCTCCCCTAGTCCTTCTTTTTATTAAACTAGAGTTACCTGCAATTGTTCTTCATACATTTTAGCCTCCAGTCCCCTAATCCAGTCTTTTGGTGGGGGATCTGCTGGGAAGAGTTTCATAATGAGAGAAATTGATATTCTGCAGAGGACAACACAAAACCTGAGAGAGGGTGGGAAGATGGGTTGCTTGTTTCTCCAGTGCCACCACTGCCACGTGGCCTATTAGCCAAATTGGCTTAGGTGGCAAAGCATCCTTGCTCGAGAAGTTGTCCTGTGCAATGCGGGAGGACGTCATACTGAAATCATTTGGGCAGCTGGTTCTCTGCTCTGCCTGGTCATCTGTGTCGGAGCAAAGTTGGAGGAGCTACCACAAGCTTTTTGGTTTCTCTGATTTCTCTTGCTAACATCCTGTAACAATATTTGTCTGTTCCTCAGAAATTGCCATTAATCTGTATAAGACTGTTATGACTGAGCGGTAAATAAACAGGAATTGGCCACAGTATCTACTGCTTGTTCAGCAGAACTGAAAAGTCAACTTTTAAGGATTCTATAATCAAATCCAAAGAATGTGAATGGAATGATCTCAAAACTAATTTCCAAATTTGCAGCCAATGGGGGACAGCCTGATTTCTGGTGGAAACACTTTGGTTTAGTGTAGCCTCATTGGAGCAACCAGTCTAAGAGTGAATTGGCCTCCTCCAAGGAAGGGGTGAAGAGGATGGTCAGCCTTTGGTTGCCTTGAGGGTTTTTGTGCCCCTCCTCACCTGGATGCTTCTTCCTCTCTTTTGCTTCTTCCTCATATTAAAGTTCCACGAAATCAGGAATCGAGGCCCAGCCCAGTGGAGGAGAGTTTGCTCTCTGCCGTCTTTCTCCTTTACAACTGTGGGAATCTCTTGTTTGTTTATTGATGCAACTTGTGTGCTGCCCATCTTGCCAGAGGCAACTCCAGGTGGTTTACTGACATTCAGTTAAAGTGCACCATAAAATATTAAAACAATAAATAAGGATAATAAGTTTAAAAATCTATTAAAATAAAACTAAGCAGGATGAAGAGGGAGAGAGCACATAGCTTGTTCAGATTTACCTTTTTTGCTCCCCCCCCCAACTTGCCAAGGCCAACTCGCTGTGGGACAAGAGTTACACCTAATATCAAAGAAATGAATCTCACCAGGCTCAAGGTTGACTCAGCCTTCCATCCTTTCTAAGGTAGGTGAAATGAGGAGCCAGATTGTGGGGGCAATAAGCTGACTTTGTATAAAAAATATACAAAAGGATGAAGGCTATTGCTTAACGCATCGTAAGCCGCCCTGAGTCTCCGGAGAAGGGCAGCATATAAATCAAATTTTTAAAAAAATGGTGGAAGAGAATCATTAAAGAAAGAATGCAAAAAGAGGGATAGAATGAAATGTGAATGACAAAAATTGAAATAATTTTTATTTATTTTAAATAATGGAATAGAATTGTTGGCCATGGCCAACCTGCAGCGAGTTGGCCATGGGGAGTTGGCTGTGCCATTCCTCCTGCTGCTTCCCCTCCCAGAAACTCTCTGTAGACCAAGGAACCCCTCAGGGCACTGAAATCCCTCCATTCAGTTGGCAAGGGGGCTTCACCAGAGAAAGCCTCCAGATAGGAAGACGATGGGCAACCAGATCTCTAACTTGTCCTGTGATCCAATGGAAGAGAAGCAATCACAGCTGCCACTTCAGAGACAGAGACCCTGACCCCACCCCCCATTCCCTGGCCTGACCTCCAGCCTGATGCAGAAGACCACAAAATAGGTTTTTCCATCTTGACTGATGGAACACTGACTTCTAGTAATTACAATTTCACCCATGTCCTTATAAGCTTTGGGGGGGGGTAGTTAATGATCAGCCCTGGAAACTTTCCAGGTGTTGCATTCAAATTGAGCAGCCTGTCATATGCTGGATGTCTTAAGGTAATGTGGTGTAATGGGTAGGGTGTTGGCGCAGGAACAGGAAAATACACTTTTGAATTGAGCTTCCACTATGGAAGCTCATTGTCTGATTTCAGACCAATCTATTCTGCAGGACTGTTGTTGGGGGGCGGGGGGGGAGATGCAGACGGGGAGCCATTCCTTGCCTTGTGCCATTAAAGGACAGGCAGAATAGAAAGCTAATAAAGACATAAATCTTTGCCTTCTTTTGGCACTTCATCTGTTCTTTCTTTTTGCAAAGGAAGATTGTGCTGAATGGAGAGTCCTTCCTGTCTAATTTTTAGAACTGGCACTCTTGGGCATCCTTGTGTAGATTCCCTCTCTTTCCCACGTAGGAGATTTGCCCGTCCAAAGGATCAGTCCAAGATGAAAACTCTCCTCTTCTCAGTCTGTGCTCCCCCTGAAATGGTCCCCAGTGAATTCTCCCCTCAGAGGTCTGATTGGCACCAGTCAGTTCCGGCCATACTTCCCTTCTATCTCCAGCTGACCAGCTGCATCGTTCTTCCAGACAGTTCAGACCAATCTCATCCCCTGCTTAAAATGTTATTGTTTAGCCCCTAGCAAGTCCTGTCACACTCTCTGTCCTTCGGTGGGTCTGATATTCTCTCTTCTGTATGATTGGGAGGGAAAGGCGGTCTCTGCCCTGGAACTCCTGCTTTTGAGGCAGCTCCTGCTTTCGGTCAAGGGTACGACCGGTGTCCCTCTCCCCACAAGAGTCCTGCTGCTGGAAGGACTCTTCCCACGGTGCCCCCTGGCCCTCAGAGTCTTTTATTCTGGGGACAGCCAGCCCGAATACGGGAATGGAATAGGACAATATGCCACAGCCAACTCGCCATGGGACAACTCACGGTGGGACAATTGAACAATTTTATTTAATTATTTAAAATTAATTAAAAAAAAATTAATTTTTGCCATACATGTTTCATTCTCTGTCCCTCCTTTTGCATCCTTTCTGTAATGATTCTATTCCACCATTTCTTTGATATTAGTGTAACTCTTTTCCCGCAATGAGTTGTTCTGAGGCGAGTTGGCTGTGGTGAGTTGTCATAGACCCTCTCGGAAGGCCTGTTCCTGCCTGTGCTGGTTACTATCTATTTATCCATCAAATCTGTATCTCACCACAATTGCAAGTGAATCCACTGGGCAACTAATGCACGGCAATAGTGAGCACTCAGAATGAACCGTAGAAAGTTTATCAACTGTACAAACTGTGTGCAATGCAACTTAAAAACTGGCATTGACATCCAAACAGCTTCTGGAAAAACTCCATTTTCAGATGCTTCTGGACGTGGACAAGGTGGAGCCCATCGATCCTCCCTCCCATGGGACCCCCTCACAGGCAAGCAACGACTCTGGGCTCCCCTCACCACAACCTCCCCAAAATGGGGCCAGCGAGGCTGACTCAGCTGGAAAGACGGGGTCATCCAATATGTGCCTGTGCCTCACAGTCCCAGAGAGAGGGAAGGAGGGTCTGCAGCTGCCCTCAGCAGGCCCTTCAGAAGAAGTGCTGCCGTGGAGGGCAGGAGACTATCATAGATGTGGCTGGGGGCAGTGTGGCCCCTAAATTGGTGGATATGGGGGGGCTGCAGGCAAAGGGGGGCAGAAGTGGCAGCCTGAGGCTTGTGGCAAAGCTGGCATGATGGGACTTGAGATCAAGGAGGCAAGGCCACGTTTGAGAAGAATGGAGGCAGCCAGGGTGGCATTGTGGGGAAAGCGATGGCAAATTCACCTCCCCTTTACTTCCCTGGACTTGGGGGGTGGGTGGATGGGCAGGCAGGTCTGGTATCTCACGGGACACTTTTGGTGAGTTAGCAACCAGCCCAGCCAAACTGCAAGAGCCCCCAGGCCTCCCCCACCCCACCGACGCTCCGAGCTGACCTGCTACCAGGCAGCAAAGCACCACAAGCTCCAAGCTTGTACCATGGAGGTGCCAGGAAGAGACCCCCACTTGCACCCTAGCACAGCTGAATAGCTGATAATGACCCAACCCTACTTGCCTCAGTTGGGGGCTTTTAACAATTTATTGTGTCCCCTGAAGTCTTCGTTGACTTTTAGCAACACCCAAGAGAGGTTTTCTCCAAGAGGTCCGGTCCCCAACTTGGTCCTGGGGGTCTTCCAGAGAAGAGGGTCGCCGACCAGGACTGGGTCAGGATTAGGCTGAGCCCGTTTTTCCTTCCCAAGCAGGGAATTCGCTGCTGGCATATTTTTTTCCCTACTTTCAAGAAACTCCAACATCTTTTGGTTTTGGTTCCCGGGAAGGGAGGCAGTTCGCCAAGCGTGCGCGGAGCCGTCGAAGTCCGGGCTTGGAAGTAACTTAGAGGGCTGCAGCCCCAACCTCAGCGCGGGTTCCGCCGGCCGCCGGCAGGGAAGGCCCGGGGCGCGCTTCGAGGGGGCGGAGCGGGTGCGCAGGCCTGCCTGTCCCACCTCCCCGCCCAGCCCCCGAAGGGCAGCCCGGTCCGGGAGCCGCTCCGAAGAGTGCCTGGTTGGGGACGCAGCAGAGCGGCGGGATGGGGCTGTCGAGGCGGCTGGGCTGCTGCGCGGGGCTGCTGGTGGCGGCCGTCTTGGCGGGGGCCGCGGGGCTGCTGCTGCTCTTCCGCGACCGCCCCAGCTGCGACCCTCCCCGCTATTGGCATGCGGCTGTGGCCGCGGACACCCGCAGATGCTCGGAGGTCGGCAGGTAGGCGGGAAGGCAGCCAAACAGGGACGGGCTGGACGCGCCGTCAGGGACCGCGAACGAGGCGGCTGGGGAGGCGGTATGAACCGCGGCGCTCCCTGCCCGCTTCCCGCGGCCGCGAAGGGGGCGCTGCTCTGGCGGCGCTGCTGCGGACGGGGGGGGGGGGGAGAAAACCGACGGGCTTTTTTCAGCGCTGCTCGAGCGCTTCGCGAGCCCAGAGCCGAGCAGGAAGGAGGCGGGTTGCTCCATCTGCCGCCCGGCCGGCCGTTTGCCCTGGCTCGTCTAAGCTCCGCTCCCAAGCAGGCAAGAGGCGCCCGGGGAGCTCGTCGCTGCTTCCTCGCTTTTTTTTTTTTTAATTTGATTTATATGCCGCCCTTCTCCGGAGACTCAGGGCGGCTTACAATGTGCTCAGCAATAGCCTTCATCCTTTTTGTATATTTATACAAAGTCAGCTTATTGCCCCCACAACTGGGTCCTCAATTTACTTACCTGAGAAAGGATCCAAGGCTGAGTCAACCTTGAGCCTTGGCGAGATTCGAACCTGCAGTAATTGCAGGCAGCTGGTCTTAATAACCAGCTTAATAATAGGGTGCCTTAGACCACTGTACTACCAAGGCTTTTGATCCAGGAAAAGTCCCCGGGATCCCCGGGGCTCCCAGAGGTCCCCACCCCCACTTTGTAAGGCAGCTCTTGGGATCCGGTCGCGTTTTAATCGTCAGGTCGGTTTTCATTGTACATGCGGAGGTTCAGTGCTTGAAATTCTGGGATTCCATCCCAGAGTTCTAAAAGAGTTGGCAGATGTAATCTCAGAACCACTATACCACATCTTCCAAAAATCCTGGAGCACCAGGGAACTACCAGAGGACTGGAAAAGAGCTGATGAGGTTCCCATCTTTAAAAGAGGGGGTAAAAAACAGACCCAGGAAACTACAGACCAATCAGCCTAATCAATACCCCGGAAGATACTGGAAAAGATAATAAAAAAAAAACAGATCTGCCAACACCTAGAAATGAGTGAAGTAATAACTAGCAGTCAGTACAGGTTTGTTAAAAACAGATCATGCCGAACCAATCTTATCTCATTCTTCAACATAGTGACTAAATTAGTAGACCAGCGAAATACTGGGTACATAATAGACTTAGACTTCAGCAAGGCATTCAACAATGTAGACCACAACCTACTTCTTGATAAGCTAAAAAAACTGGGATAGATAACATCACCATCAGATGGATTTGTAACTGCCTGACAAACTGTACTCAATGAGTAGTCCTTAATGGTACTACATCTACATGGAGGGAAGTAAACAGTGGGGTACCACAAGGTTCTGTCCTAGGCCCAGTACTCTTCAATATCTTCATAAATGATTTAGATGAGGGAATAGAAGGAGAACTTACCAAATTTGCGAATGATACTAAACTGGCAGGAATAGCTAACATCAAGATAGGCTCAAGATCCAGATGGATCTTGACAGCCTGGAACACTGGGCCCTATCTAACAAAATGAAATTCACTTAGGCAAGAAAAAACAAAAGTACACACACACAGATGGGTGAAACCAGGTCTCCAGCTCCCTTCCAGACGTATGGAGTGAGTGGCGGAATAGTCCTGACGTTATGTTCCATATCTGTTCCATATTTGGAACAGAATGTCGTGCTAATAAATGAATGGGTTTTCATAAAGAACTTGGCTGAAATGCGATTTATTTTGAGACGACTTCGAACCTTGACAGATAGCCAGCAATCCTTTCCAAGCCAAACTGGCTGACTTCCAGATCTCCAGCTCCCTTCCAGACCTATGGAGTGAGTGGCGGAATAGTCCTGACGTTATGGCAGAAAGCAATGAGTTTTGGAACAGAATGTCGTGCTAATAAATGAATGGGTTTTCATAAAGAACTTGGCTGAAATGCAATTTATTTTGAGACGACTTCGAACCTTGACACCAGGCTTAATAGCAGTAACTGTGAGAGGAATCTTGGAGTCTTAGTGGACAACCAGTTAAATATGAGTGAACAGTGTGTGGCAGCAGCCAAAAAAGCCAATGCAATCCTAAATTGCATTAACAGAGGGATCCAATCAAGATCAAGTGAGGTATAATACCACTCTATAAAGCCTTACTAAGACCACACCTAGAATACTGCATTCAGTTTTGGTCACCACACTATAAGAAAGAGTGCAGAGAAGAGCAAAAAAGATTATTAGGGGACTGGAGACTAAAACATACAATCAACAGTTACAGGAACTAGGCATGGCTAGTTAGAGAAGAGAAGGACCAGCAATCTTTCAATATTTGAAGGGTTGCCACAGAGAGGAAGGGGTCAAGCTATTTTCCAAAGTACCTGAAGGCCAGACAAGGAATAATGGATGGAAATTGATCAAGGCGTGAGCAGAGGGGTTGGACTAGATGACCTCCAAGGTCCCTTCCAACTCTGTTACTGTTACTTCGAGATTCAACCTAGAAATAAGGAGAAATTTTCTGACAATGAGAGCAATCAACCAATGGAACAGAAGTTGCCTTCGGAAGTTGTGGGAGCTTCATCACCAGAAGCTTTCAAGAAGAGACTGGACTGCCATCTGTCAGAAATGGTGTAGGGCCCCCTGCTTGGATGGGGGTTGGACTAGATGACCTACAAGGTGCCTTTCAACTCTATTAATCTGTATGAAATAGCAACCATATCAAACTTTTAAATAAATATCAAATAATTGTTGAAACTTTTCATAAAGCATGTCACATGCTATACAGTAATGTTATTTGCTGTCATCTCTTCAATAAGTTGTAAACTTTTAAAACTTAGCTGCACTCATTCATCCCACCTACCCTTGGAAATTTATTTCTTTGGTTTTTGTCTCAACATAGTGTCTCAATGCAGGCAATTATGATTTACTCAACAAACTAATTGGGAGTGGTTTAATGTAAGATGTGAAGCCAGACCCTGTGTTGCTTGAGTCCTAGAAAAGAATTCAAGAGATTCCTAGAAAAGAGTTCAAGAGACTCTTCGAAAAAGAAAAACTCTGTAACTAAACTCATTAGAGTTCACTTTGGAGATGGGTTTCAGTTCTGTTGCAACCTTTTTCTTGCAAGATAAGGAAGAGCCTTAGAGATCTCAGTTGTCATCATCTTTCTACTCAGATGGCCTTGTCAAATATAACCATAATTAGGATGGCCCAGTGGTTACCATCTCTGGGATGCCATGTACTCTGGTCAATGGGTCATAGCTCAGTCGGGGAGATTGACTTCAACAATATTGTGTTACCTTTCAGACACACCAACCTTCTCATGAACACAAATGAGCAAACAACTAAGTTTCAAACTGGCCGTTGAAGTGAAGATAGATTTGGGGTCCTTCAAAATGGACCCCATAAAGCTACTGTAATCTCTGTTTGCATATTGGATCATTCACCATACAGAAAAACAGAATAACAGGGTTGGAAGGGACATTGGAGATCTTCTAGTCCAACCCCCTGCTCAAGCAGGAAAACCTATACAATTTCAAACAAATGGCTGTCCAATCTCTTCTTAAAAGCCTTCAGTGATGGAGCCTCTACAAGGGGTGTCAAACTCAAGGCCCGGGGGCCAGATCCGGCCCATGGGGTGCTTAGATCTGGCCCATGGGGTTGCCCTAGAAACAGCGAAGGACTGGCCCATGACAGAGCTCCGTTTTCATTGGCAGAGAGTTGCAGGAGGTCGGCGCAGCCAAAAACGGAGCTTGGGAGCCCATTTTTGCTGGCAGAGCTCTCGGGCCACCACAGGCGCTCCCCACTATGAGTAACATTGAGCTGCCCCCCCCCCGGCCCCGCAAAGTCAAACACAACCCTGATGCGCTCTCAGTGAAATCGAGTTTGACACCCCTGCCTTACAACTTCTGAAGGCAAGCTGTTCCACTGGCAAATTATTCTCACTGTCAGAAAATTTCTCCTTAATTCTGTGTTTCTTCTCTCCTTGATTAGTTTCCATCCATTGCTTCTTTGTCCTGCCTTCTCGGGCTTTGGAAAATAAGTTGAACCCCTCTTCTTTGTGGCAGCCCCTCAGATATTGGAACACTGCTATCATGTCATCCCTAGTCCTTTTTTTCACTAGACTAGACATACCCAATTCCTGAAACTGTTCTTCATGTTTTCCAGCACTCTTCTCTGCACTCTTTCCAGAGTCTCAGCATCTTTTTTATAATGTGATGACCAAAACGGGATGCAATATTCCAAGTGTGGTCTTACTAAAGTATTATAAAGTGATACTAACACTTCACGTCATCTTGATTCTCTCCCTCTGTTAATGCAGCCTAAGATTCCATGGCTTTTTTGGCTGCTGCCACACACTGCTGGCTCATATTTAAGTGACTATCCACTAGGACTCCAAGATCCCTCTTACTGCTATTAAGCCAAGTTTCACCTAATCTGTATCTGTGCATTTGGTTTTTCTTTCCCAAGTATAAAACGTTACTTTTTTTCCATTGAATTTCATTTTGTTAGATAGGGCCCGGTATTCTGTTGAGATTCATCTGGATATTGAGTCTATCTTCTGGGGTGTTGGTTATTCCTGCCAAATTTGATGAATTTCCCGGCTATTCCCACATCTAAGTCATTTATGAAGATATTGAAGTGTATTGGGTCTAAAACAGAACCTTGGGATACCCACTTCTTACTTCCCTCCATGTAGATGTAGTTCCATTAGAACTACTTGTTGAGTATGGTTTGTCAGCCAGTTACAAATCCATCTGGTGGTGATGTTGTCTATCCCACAATTTGCTAGCTTTTCAAGAAGTAGGTTTAGGTCTACTTTGTCAAATGCCTTAGACTTAGACTTTAGTAAGTCTAAGGCATTTGACAAAGAAGACCAAAATATACTATGTACACAGCATTTATCTGGTCATCTATCTATCTATCTATCTATCTATCTATCTATCTATCTATCTATCTATCTATCTATCAATCATTTCCAGAGGGCAGGACCTGTATGCTTGGTTTCTTTTAACAAATAACTCATTCAAGCATTCTGTTATTTTCAGGCCATTTCATTAACTTAAAAGGATTGAATGTTCCATTGAATGTGATTTCTGTAATGTATTTCCTCTGTCTTCCGGAACCACCTTCAGGTATTGCAGGATATCCTTTTCTTCCTCTATGGTGTGTCCCTAAAAGTTTTTTCTGATTTCTAGAGATGCAGAAGGCCTCTATGCCTTTTGCTTCCAGTTGTCATTCTTATTTCACTAAATGTCTTCCTCTGTTTGGTTTTTTTTTTCCTTGTGGAGAGTTGCTTCTCTCCGTTTCCAGGCCTTTTTGGTCCAGTGAATCTTTCATTTTCCTCCTGAGCTGAAATGTGTTCAGTGTTCCAATCATTTTGGACTTTTTTTCCTCTAGCACTAATTTGTACTTGCTGCAAATATAAGTCAAATTTTTTCAGACAGGAGACCAAACACACGGTAGACTTTGCAGTTCAGGACTTCTGAATTATGTCTGTTCCTCTTCTGCACTAGTAGAAACAGAATAGAATAAAATAGAATTCTTTATTGACCAAGTGTGATTGGACACACAAGGAATTTGTCTCTGGTGCATATGCTCTCAGTGTACATAAAGAAAAATAAAATACATTCATCAAGAATCATAAGATACAACACTTAGTGATAGTCATAAGTTACTAATAAGCAATCAAATCATACTAGGAAACAAAACAATATAAATTGTAAAGATATAAGCAACATGGTTATAGTCATACGTGAGAAGAAATAGGTACTAAGAAGGATGAGAAGAATACTAGTAATAAAGACACAGGGAAAATTTATTACAATCATTGAACACACTGTCTTCACAAACTTTGCTCTAACTTTGGGCCAGTCACTCTCTCTCAGCCCAGTGCACTTTACAGGGTTGTTGCTAGGGAGAAAATAGAAGGAGGAAAGCGTATTAGGTACGTTCGCCACCTTTAGTCATTTATAAAAACAATAAAGGTGGAATACAAATGAATAAACAAATGAAAAAAATGTTGTATTAGCTGCCTCTGTACAGTATGTTAGCTCAGTGAATTCTTTCTCCAAAAGCTGGTTGCCTTATATTCCTAGGATGCAACTCTGCTTACTCAAGAACAAGCAGGCATTCACTCACTCACAATCAGCAAATATCAGCCACTCTCAGGACGCATTTCTTGTAACAGCAACTGTTTGTGAGCTCTCTTTTTTTCCACAATAGCTGAGCATGCAATTTCTCAGGATCCCTGGCTGTCTAGACATTCTCTCTTCCCTGTCCCTTCCTGCTGATGAATTGTGTTGCAATTCTCCTTTGAGCTCTTCTGTTTGCTTAATCTGAGGACAAGAACACAAGAGTTGGAACAGAGAACTGCATGTACTTTGTGAAGTCATCTGCATCCCCAGAGATGGTCTGCTGTCTTCAGGTGAAGTCCTGCTCTCAGCAGCCTTTGGTCACTAGCCTCTGCCTGTTGAAGGGCATCATTGTGCCTTTCAGGCAGCCAGGTATCTTGCTGCTGCTGTGGTCCAGTCTGCCTCTGGAAGCCCATTGTGCCTGATTTCTGAGCCATGCTGGCGCAGTGGTTAGAGTGCAGTACTGCTGGCTACGTCTGCTGACTGCCGGCTGACTGCAATTTGGCAGATCGAATCTCACCAGGCTCAAGATTGACTCAGCCTTCCATCCTTCTGAGGTTGGTAAAATGAGGACCCAGATTGTTGCAGGCAATATGCTGACTCTGTAAACCACTTAGAGAGGGCTGGAAAGCACTGTGAAGTGCTATTGCTATTTTTCAGGAGAAGCTCTTCTGCTGCCAGCTTTTGATGTTTCACACTCCGTCCTCTTTATCCCCACAGGGACATCTTAAAACGTGGCGGCTCAGCCATAGATGCTGCTATTGCAGCCCTGGTCTGCACATCAGTCCTGAATCCACAGAGCATGGGTCTGGGTGGAGGCGTTATTTTCACCATCTACGATGCACCAACAGGTAGGTTCATTCAACCTTGAGGAGAAGTGGCCTCAGGTGGAACCATTAATGTTGCAGCAACATTAATGCTCCTCAAAAAAGGATGGTTGGTCACTTTTGACTACTTTGAATCATGGCTTTTAAAACCCTAAGAAAATTAAGGAAGCGTAAACTACCAACAAACTATAGCTTTAGATGTGGATTGAATATGGGGTTTGTGAGTGAAATAAGTTATCTGAGATTTGAATCTAGGTAAACTTTGTCAGGAAAATGCTAGATGTTATTCATCACCTCCATGGAAGCTGTGTGGATTTTTCAATATGTTCTCCTTTGGACTGCAGGAAAAATTGAGGTGCTCAACGCTCGTGAAAGGGCTCCTCAAAACATCACTGAAGGTTTGCTGAAAAAGTGTAGAGGTGGTTTGCTTCCAGGTAACTGTATAATTCAATAATACAATGGCTTGAATCAATGGGGCTGGAAAGGAAATGCATGTCGGGGGGGGGGGGGCTTGAGACCTTGTTCTTTGATCGCTTTGGGAGAATCAGCCTGGTAGGTGTTATGTACACCAAGAGATGATCTCATTTCCACTGGAAGAAACATGAAGCTCCTTTGGGAAAAGAGCCCCCAGAGGTGGTTTCTCCATAGAGGCAGCTTGTGTAAGATGGCATCAGCACATTGGTTGGCCTCACTCCCCTCCCCAAACTGTTATAAGTGTCTTCAATCCAGTGTGTGAATCCAGTTGAGTTTTGCAACCCATGATTAACGGTTTAGGGTTCTGTGGCTTATTCAACAATTTTTAATTAAAACAATGCATGGCTTACAGTTTTGCATTGTGCCACTTAGCTGCAGTGGTGGGATTCAGATAATTTAACAACTGGGTGTGGCCAGGGGGTATGGCAGCATTCAGCCTCCTGCAGCACTCTGCCAGCCAAAGCGGGATGGGGGGTTAATTACAAAATGTGGGCTTTGCTTTGTGACATCCAGATCCAGCGAGCAAGGGGTGCAAACTGCACAGAAAATGCACTTTTGTTTGGTTATAAAGAAATATCCCCAAAGCCAGATGTACACTAAATGTAGACTGACTATTAGCTACACACCTCCCCAGCAAACAGCAAATTTTGAAGCTCCAGGTAAAGAGGATTCATTTTAGGATGAGTAACCACAGTTTATATGTTGGAGGTTCCTAAAGGAATGCTGGGAAACTCTGTATTTTAAAGAACATTTGAGGGAGGAGTGCCAAATAGCCCTTCTCTGCGTGAGTCTGTAGAGACCCGGCACCAGTGAAAACGTATTTTGTGAAGTAACTGATCATCGCTGACAGGGTAAGCCACTAGTATATGAAAATAAGAGCAAACTCCACTCCCTTCTAGCACTGATCATGTTACCTAGTTTGGTAATGAAGCATCTTCAAGAAAACCATTAAGCTCAGAGAGCACCAGGGAACCCACAGTTCAACCCTGAGCTGCAAATATTCTCTTCTATCGATAAACACTTTTTGGTTAGAGGGATTCAGAATCTGTGTTATATGAGATGGCTCCCAATGGATTTCATTCTAAATTTTGATGTAATTTCTGTAAATAAGGAATGTAGAATTATAAAGGCTGGGTATTTGATCCTTCATACAGTAAAAAAAATACAAAAATACAAACAGATCTGAAAAAAGAAAAGGCTCAGGAAAGAAAAAGAATGAAAGTATAAGAAAGAAAGAGGAAAAGAAGGAAAACTGAAAAAGAATGACTTCCAACTTTCTTTGGTACAGATATAAGTAAAATATATCAAACTCTTACTCTAAGATTAACATTTGTCTACGTTATTTCCATAATTCCTTATTTAATCATCAAAGCCCAGATCAACTTTTAATTTCAGTTTCTCACAAAAAGAAGAATGAAGAAAGAAGAATCCAGTAATGGTTCATATTGGTTTAATCACTATTTGTTAACGAAACAAATAGTGATTTATTTAATTGCTCTAAATAAAATAAACTCTAAATAAAACAGGAATGGAAAATCCTAAACTCTAGTGTAGATCCATGCTTCTCAACTTCGGCAACTTTAAGGTGCAGGGACTTCAATTCCCAGAATTTCCCAGGCAGCATGAAATTCGCCCATCTTAAACTTGCCAAGACTGAAAGACGCTGATCTACAGATAGGGATTTTCCACTCCTCTTTTACTGGTTCCTACTTACTTATGAGCAATCATAATCAAAATCCCCATTCTCAACTCACCCTAGAGCAGGGGTTTTGGGCCTGGAAGCCTCCTGCACCACCCTGGAAGCCAAAACGGGGCATGCAGGCAGATGTGGCATTAGCCGGTTCTCCCAACTGGGCAAAAAGTTAATAACCAGTTCACACGAACTGGTGCAAATCCCACCTCTGCTTAGATGCCATAAGACTGATAGAATTTCAGATGTCAATCAATCAATCAGAATAGAGCTGAAAGGGACCTTGGATCTACCGGTAGTTGGACCTTCTAGTCCAACCCCATGATCAAACAGGAGACCCTATACCATTTCAGACAAGTGACTGTCCAGTCTCTTTTTAAATATCTCAAAGACTTCAGATGTGGAGGAACGTAGCCTCTTTAATCCCAAAGAGGATTCCTTAAGCAGAGACAAACATACAGGTGGGCCTTCATATCATCAGCCATTCTCTTCTGACTTATGATCCTTAAAAACATCAACCATCCTTGCACCTGAAAGGGTTTTGCTAGGATGAATGATCAGGTAGATCAGTGATTCTCAACCTTACTGATTTTAAGATGTGTGGCTGGCTGGTTGGGGAATTCTGGGTGATGAGAATCCACACATCTTATTAAGGTTGAGGAACACTGAGGTAGACACTCAGATTTTTCTACTAATAATTTTGGTATGTTTTTACAAGTCCCAAGGGAGTTCTGGAACTAACCCAAGCAGTCTAATAGTGAAATTAGGGTGACCATTTGAGAAGACTCTGCATGGATACATAATGCCTTTCTTTGGTAGGGTCTCAATGGATTGCTGTTCCTGGGGAACTTCGTGGTTATGAAGAAGCTCACCGACACTATGGCAGATTGCCATGGAAGGACCTTTTTGAACCCACCATTGAGATGCTTAGCCTTGGGATCCGGGTATCGGACGTTTTGAGCCCGTTTCTAACACTCCTAGAGTCTCCTTTGAAGAATTCATCCTCATGGTGAGACCAAAGTTTGAAATGTGGGATTGGCCAATGGCAGGCCAGTATTCTGCTTGGATCCTTCACAGCAATTCTGAACATAGCCAGACTAAGAATGTTTCCTACAATCCTTTGGCCACTCTTGTTCACCACAAATTAAGGGCACAAATGCTTGTTACTTGGGAGAAGGTTCTTAAAAATACAAATATATTTAAGGTTCTCTAGTACGAACTTTCATATTCGGCTTTTGATGAGCCTCAAGTTCAAGTCCTTTTCATACCTCTCATTACCAACCCATCTTATACGTGTGCATTCAATTTCTGTTTTCTAAGGGAAGAGCTGAGTCTCTTATTTTCAGCCAACTTCTTTAGTCCTTGACCGTTTTTAAATGCTGTTCCTATCTTCTAAGCATTCTCTAGCTCACCTAATGCTATGTGATCTGCAAATTTGATACCCATCCCCTCCCCTTTCTTATTCCAAATCTTGTGATACCCCTTAGTAGTCCCAAAGTGCTTTTTCAAGAGGCAATGGGACTTTCTGGTTTTTCTTTGAAGACATTTCACTTCTAAGAAGCTTCTTCAGCTCTATACTACCCCTTAGTACAACCCTCCAGTTTGATTAGGAACTAAGGGTGTCTGAATGCAATGGTTGACCACGTTTAACTACATTGCTAATTAAAATGTAAATGTCACCTGCTTTGTCCAAATAAGATATATTGTGATGACATTCCTGTTATTCCCCTTATTTGATTTATATAGCTGTCCATCTCACACAAGTGACCTGGGGTGGCTTACAGCATTAAAACATACAAACCCACCACACGTAGCCCCTCCCCTACCTCCCAAGGAGAAGCCAGGACCCCCACCCCCAGCATCAATAAGAGCCAAGCCATCTGACCTAAATAGTTGAAGGGGGGGGGGGGAATGGGACAGTCAGATCTTCAGTGCCTTGCAAAACACTGTCCATAAAATTACTCAATACAAACAGGAAGGCAGTTGGATAAAGCTTGTCATTCACAAATCTCTGCTGAAATTTAGGTAGCATCACTTTGTTTCCAGATTGTGCCCATTCTATCATCTCTAGTCTCTCAGACCTCCATTGTTTGATTGCCATGTCCTCTCCCTCCCCTTTGAAAAGGGACCTTGGACTCCCCAGGAAGGATAAGGATAAATAAGCCTAGATGGGGAAATAGTTTGCCTTGTCTTTCTTATCTCTCTCTCTCTCTCCCGCCCTGCTGGGGACACCCCAGCTATCTTTATTGAGGTCCAGCATCATTGTTTGCCTATAGGTCTGGCCTAGCAGCACCTTTCCTTGCCTAGTTGTAGTGGGTGGGTGGGTGTGAAGAGATTTAGCCCATTCCTTCCCTTTCTGTGGAGTGTGTTTGTGCGCTTCTACATGGCATGGCAGGGGAGCGGCCACCACAGCCCCACTTTCAGGGAAGGGGCAGTGAGGGAAGCTGCCCTCCCACCCTTTGGCCATGGGAGTTTCAGCCACTCCCGCCCGCAGGACCTTTGACCCCACACCAACGAAGAAGAACCACACATCAAGGCCGTTTTTGGAAATGCATGGAATCCGCACTTGGCCAGAGTGATCCTCAACTCACTTTCAGGAGAAATGAAGTACAGATAGTCCTTCACATATGACCACAATTAAGCCCAAAATTTCTGTCACTAAGCAAGATAGTTTTGCCCCATTTTGTGACCTTTCTTGCTGCATTTTTTAAGTGAAAGGCTTCAGTTGTTAATTTAGTGACAAAGATGTTAAGTGAACCTGGCTTCCCCATAGACTTTGCTTGCTGGAAGGTCGCAAAAGGGGATCACGTATCCCAGGGATACTGCAACTGTCATAAATATGAGTCAGTTGCCAAGCGCCTGAATTTTAATTGTGTGACCTTGAGGATGCTGGAAGTGTGAAAACTGGTCACAAGTCACATTTTTCAATGCTGTTGTAACTTTGATGGTCACTAAATGAACTGTTGTAAGTCGAGGATTGCCTGTATTTAAAGGGAAGTCATATCTGGCCACAGATCAGAGACTCACCTCCATTCTTGAGAGTTAACCAGACCTGGTTATGTGTACGGGCTAAATCGGGGCTTCTGTAGAGAGGCCTGAAGAGCGGGAACCCCTGATCGGCATCCTTCTTGGCCTCTCTTTCAGCCAATTGCTTTGCAATGACCAAAGAGCCGTCCTGAGCAGCGGAGAGGTCATAGACTGGACAGCCCTAGAGAAGACCCTAAAAGCCGTGGCAGAAAATGGAGCCAAAGAATTCTACTCTGGGAGGACGGCAGAAAAGTTAGTGCAAGATGTCAGAGCTGAAGGTAGGACTAAGTTTATTTATTTATTATTATTATTAGTCATATTTCTATGCCGCCCACTCTCTGAGGACTCTGGGCGGCTTACACCAAAGACAGTATACTAAATAGCATATTGCACCCAACAATCTGGGTCCTCATTTTACCCACCTTGGAAGGATGGAAGGCTGAGTCAACCTTGAGCCGGTAAGATTTGATCTGCTGAACTTAGCAGTCAGCTGAAGTAGCTGCAGTACTGCACTCTAACCACTACACCACCTTGGCTCTTATAAGTTGCATGGTTCTCCCAAGCCAGTTACTGTTCAGGTTCCTGCCAGTCACGAAGTGAATAATCTGCAGTTGTTTAACTCTGGAGTGGCCTACGCCTGAGATTTGAGAGAGGTAGTCACTCAATTCCCATGAAATGGGGCAGTGCCAGACCATCAGCCAAGAAAGGGTGAGCCTGTGGTGAGACGGTGCTGTAGCTTGACCTGTCTGATCTGAGTTATGCCTTTTGTGTCCTCTTCAAAGTGGGGAGCGGGGAGAGGGGGAGAGAGACAGAACGTCAGGTTTATTTCATGTATGGAATTTGCGCTACCTCCAAAGCATGCTAAACTGGTGTTCAAAAACCACCAACAACAGCCAAAAGACATCCAGAGATTTGTTCTTCTTACCCCCACCTCCCTTTGGGACCCCGTCAACTACCCCCATTGGTTAGCAGCTGTTCAGACTGCTCCAAGACCTGGTCTAAGAGGAGAAAGACTCAGTGAAAAGACCCCAAGACTCCCAATGTCCAAAGCAGAGGGAAACTAGAGGTGAAGAGATGCTGACCTAGCTTGGAACGGGTCTAGGACAACTCAATGTGACTAATGGCCAACTCTCTGCAGGACAATTCAATTGTTTCATTCAGTTATTCTTATTGGTGACCACATTTTTATTGAAATATTTGTAACTCTTGTGTTTCTGGATTGACTTTCTATATTATTATTGGCCATAATAATAATTTCAATTGGCCATTGAAATTAATTTAACCTTTGTGTTTGTTGAATTGGTGAGTTTCCCCATTCTGGCCTGGAACAGCCAAGAGGTGCCAGGCTCAGTCCAATCTGCGGGGATCTCTGCAACTCCCATAGGTGGTCAGTGAAGCTGATGCAGTCATAGCTATGCAAAATGGAGGTTGGGGGAAGGGAAAAGGCAGTACTTTCTCACCAGCACAGCAAAAGATGATGTAAAGTTGATGATGCTTGCTTGCTTTAGGCTGCCATTGTAACGCGAGGGGGGAGGTATGGTAGGTATTTGGGAGGGGGGAAGGGAGCTGGTGGAGATGTCTCGAAAGAGGGAGGAAAATTCTCGCTGTCTTTTTAGCAGCTGCAGAGAGAGCTGATAACTGCCAAGGTCAACCGTTCCGGCATACCAGGTAGATGGGGCCGCCTAAAGAAGTGCCCCACATGACACCTTGGGGAGATGTGGATTGGACATTTGCCTTGGGACTGTGGGGGGAGGAATTTGGGGGATACTTTCAATATGTAATTTTCACACCTATTGCCTCAGACTTTGTTTTTCTTTTGCTGTATTCAGTTCATACTCAGTAAAAGTACTGTTAGATTCGATGATGGAAGAGATAGACAGAGCTCTTCAGTGACAACAGCTCTTTATTAGTAGACCAGAACAACCCAACAATCTGCTTGTCTGGCAGCGTTCACTTTTATGGAGGGCTGCCAGACAGCTTAACCAATGAGCTTTAAGTATTTTCCTGCTGTTTTGGAGGACCTGAGTGAAGCCTATGGCTCACTCCTTATATGGTACATAACACCCCTCCCCTCCTAGAATACAATTACTTAAGTCAATATATGTACATATTTACAGACGTAATCACGCAGGTAGGCGGGGCTGGTGCGAGCCCTAGTAGACCTCCGCAGTTCAGTTTGTTCCTGGGTGTCGACTTGAGCAGGTGGATTAGTCTCTGGACCCACAAATGGAACCTCCTGGAACATGTCGTCGGGCGTGGTAGGAGCTGGAAGGCCCAACCCCTTGGGAAGTCTGCCCTGGAGTTTTGCTTCCACAGGTGGGCAATCAAACTGCACAATCGGGTTTGAATTGGATTTAACAGTTTAGAACAGTCAGGGTCAGTTTGAGTTTGGTCTGGTGTGCGAAGCAGAGAGTTTGAAATCCGGCCATGGAGTTGGTCCACATGCCAACGCCACAATCTCCCGTCCTCTAGCTCAACCTTGTAGGAGCAAGGACCAGAGAGTTCTACAACTGTGCCAGGAATCCAGAGAGCGCCTCCGGCATAATTGTGAGCATAGACCTTGTCCCCAATTTCAAACTTCCTAATTTTCCCAGAGGAATCGAGGGGAGTGTCAGCAATATAATTTGGATGCAATCGGTCCAATTGAGGTTGGATTCTCTGTCCCATGAGGAGCTCTGAGGGGCTTCTATTGGTGGCAGCACAAAGGGTAATATGTTGAATCAGTAAAAACTTATCTATTTGGGCCTGCCAATCTCCCTCACACATTCTGGCCAATGCCTCCTTTGTAAATCTCACTAATCGTTTGGCCTGCCCATTACTGGCCGGAGGAAATGGAGCCACCAGGGCATGTCTGATGCCCAATTCAGCCAAAAAGGCCTTGAATGGGACAGCCGTCAATTGTGGGTCATTGTCCGAGACTAGCACGTCGGGAAGGCCATGCGTAGCGAACAGTTTTCTCAGTGCCTTAATAACAGCCTTGGCAGTGGTAGAAGTCATTAGGGCTATCTCTAACCAATTAGAGTAAGCATCAACAACGATAAGGAACGTTTGCCCCTTTACTGGCCCCACGAAGTCAATGTGCACCCTGGCCCATGGCACCTGGGGTTCCTCCCATGTTTTAGGTGGGGCCATGGGGGGAGCCAGTTGGGATTCCTGGCACGGGGAGCAGGTGGTGACCCTTTCTGCAATGCCATGGTCCATTCTCGGCTATCAGATGTAACTCCTAGCCAGGCCCTTCATCCTGACTATACCAGGATGCCCAGCATGCAAAACTTCCAGCACTTCCCTCCGTAGTTTGGAGGGTACGACCACCCTTTCCCCCCATAATAAACAACCTTTCAATACAGACAGTTCATTTCGGTGCGAGAAATAAGGCTGTGCTGCTCCTGACACTGGGTTCCTGGGCCAACCTCGCCACACATAGTTTAAAATTTGCATTAGTTCAGTGTCCTTAGGAGTATGCCGAGCAATCTCAGCTGCAATAATGGGCCCCGAAGTGATGTCCTCTCGCAGGAGGACTTGGCAGACCAACGCAGGGTCTTCCACCAGGGGGCAGCAGCTCAGCACATCGGCATGGCTCAGGGACTTTCTGGGCCGGTGAATTAGCCGGTAGCTGTAGACTACCAAGAATAGAGACCATTGCACCATTCAAGGTGGCATGACCAAGGTGGCGGAGTTGGGCGGTCACCCGCCAACAAACCCAGCAGGGGCTTGTGGTCAGTCACAAGGGTAAAATGTCTGCCATACAAATAGTCATGGAACCACCGGACCCCAGTGACCACAGCCAGTGCTTCTCTGTCCAGCTGGCTGTAGTTTCGCTCAGTGGCAGACAAGGTGCGGGAATAGAAGGCAAGAGAAGCCTCCCGGCCATTAGGAAGCTGATGGCTGAGGACAGCCCCCACCCTGAAAAGCAAGGCATCACAAGTCAGGATCAGGGGTAGGGTGTCACTTTAATGGACCAACATGCTGTCAGATGTCAGCAGGTTCTTTACTGCGGCGAAGGCAACCATCTCGGCCAGGCCCCAACATCAGGAAGCCTTTTTTCCCAGCAGCCTATGTAAAGGTTTGGCCACAGTGGCCTTATGCGCTAAGAATATGCTGTAGAAATTGAGCAGCCCTAGAAAGGCTTGCAGATCTCTCTTATTTTGTGGTGTAGGAGCATTTTGAATGGTGGCAATTTTGGACTTGGTGGGGGGAAACCCTGAGCCATCAATCATGTATCCCAGGAATTCCACCCGGGGCACTGCGATGTGGCATTTTTCCCGCTTAAGGCCCGCCTCTCTGAATCTGGACAGGACAGTCCTGAGACGGGCAAAGAGAGCAGGTTTATCGGTAGCGGACACCAGGACATCATCAAAATAAGGCACCACCCCAGGGATGCCTTGTAACAGCCATTCCATTAAGCTTTGGAACAATCCTGGTGCTACGCTGACCCCAAATTGCAAGCGGCAGCATGAGTGACAATAGTTTGGGCTTCGGCCGTGCTGCAGTGGTGGGTTTCAAATTTTTTTACTACTGGTTCTGTGGGTGTGGCTTGGTGGGCATGGCTTGGTGGGTGTGGCATGGGAAAGATACTGTAAAATCCCCATTTCCTCCTGATCAGCTGGGACTCAGGAGGCGGAGAATAGATGGGGGTGGGACCAGTCACAATTTTTACTACTGGTTCTCTGAACTACTCAAAATTTCTGCTACCGGTTCTCCAGAACTGGTCAGAACCTGCTGAAACCCACTGTTAGGTATGCCTCCTTTCAGTACTCAAGAAAGAAACACCCCGACTCCATTTTCATAGAGAAAGGTACTTTTACTGAGTATGAACTGATTGCAACCAAAGAAAAGCAAGGTCTGAGGCAATAGGCACGAAAATCACATGTAGAAAGCATCCTTAAAACCCTCCCCCCAATGGTCCAGTCAGGATTATCCATGGGGTCGTGTGGGGTGCAGCTTACGATGGCTCCAACCTCCTGGTATGCCACAACGGTTGACCTTGACTGGTTATCAGCGCGCCTCCCAGCTGCGGAGAAACGCTGAGGAAAACTTCCTCCAATTTACTCCACCAGCTCACTTCCAGACAGCTCCCCCCTCCCCCTGTTACAGTGGCAGCCGAGCAAGCAGGCAATATAAAGACAGAGGCTGACACCCACCTCTGCCGTGCTATCATCGACCGGTAGTTGTTGGTAGGCTTGCGCGAGATCAAGTTTGACAAATGTTGTTCCTGTTCCCAATGAACGCAGTAGGTGTTGAACGATGGGAACAGGATAGGCGTTCTGCTGCAAGGCCTTGTTGATCGTACACTTATAGCAGTGGCGAAATCTAAAATTTGTTACTACCGGTTCTGTGGGCGTGGCTTGGTGGGGGGTAATGTGACTGGGTGGGCGTGGCCAATTTTTTTTTTTTTACTTTTAAAAGCATTTTTTCTACAACCTCTTCAGCGAAGAGGTTGTAAAAAAATGCTTTCAAAAGGCTCTGACGATCCCAGCTGAGTTACCTGATTGGCAGAGGCTTTTTTAAAAAGCCTCTGCCGATCAGGCAACTCAGCTGGGATCGTCAGAGGCATTTAAAAGAAAAAACTCTTCGCTGAAGAGGTTGTAGAAAAAAATGCTTTTAAAAGTAAAAAAAAAGCCTTTGATGATTGTCCAGCTCAGCTGGGCATGTGGGGGCAGGGATTTTTGCTACCAGTTCTCCGAACCACCTGCCTCCATCGCTACCGGATCGGGCGATCCGGTCCAAACCAGGAACATTTCACTCCTGACTTATAGTCTGTGCAGATGCAGACTGAGACATCAGCTTTGACTGGCGTTACTATGGGGGTCTCCCAACGGACATGGTCTACTGGCTGAAGGATTCCCTGGCCAATCAATTCATCCAATTCCTTATAAATTTTAGGTCTAATTGCAAGGGGAACACTACGGGGCTTAATTCGAATTGGTGCCAATTCGAATTAAGCTTGGGATCTAGGCTGAAGGAGATAGGCGTTCCTTTGTACTTGCCTAGGCCGCTGCTGAATACATCCTTGAACTCCTTCACAAGGTCTGTGGCCTCAAGTCTTTCTTCCTTATGCCCGGAATAATGTTCATCATTGTGTTCTACGCAACAATGGTTAAGGGACGATCCCGTGTCAATTTCTATCTCACACTCTGTCCCCTCGATCAATACAGACACATGGATCTTTTTGGCCGACAAGCTGGTTTGTCGTGTATTGGTCTGATACGCCTCTCTGTCAGCAGCTGGAGATTTCTCCCTGTGGTTGGGTTTCCACGGTCTGGGTTTCCTCTTCTCGTGCGTTGCAGAGGCAACCGGTTGTTGTTTAGCTCTGAACGCAGATGGCATATTAGCACTGCAGACCCAAGCCAGTGTCCCTTGCGGTCACACCTCTGGCACACTGTGTCCTTGTATCAGCTTGTTGCTCTGGAATGTGGCCCTCTGCACCCTGCATACAAGGCTTGCCTCCACTCTGCATTGGTGTAGGCTCTTTTCTTTTCTTTTCTTTTTTTTTTTGCAAAAAGTTTTTTATTTTTTAAACAAAAACAACATTAAAAACATCAACCTTCCAAACACTTACAGACAGTATTTTGATCCATGAAAATCATTTTGTGCTCTCAAAATTTTCAAACTCTCATTATATGACAGATATTCTTACCTCTAATAAAAAACAAGTGCTTAAACATTTTATCCAAATTTCATTTCATATATAATATTTCATCTCCATGCTTTATTATCTATCCATTGATAAAATAGCTCCCATATCAAATAATATTGTTTATCTTCCTGTTCTCTTATTTCAAATGTCAATCTACTCATTTCAGCACAGTCCAACATTTTCTTAATAATTTCTTCATCAGTAATCATCTCTCCTTTCCAGTTTTTTGCAAATACAATTCTAGCCGCTGTTAAAATATTCACAATTAAATATTGTAATTCTCTGTTAAATGTCTCTGGTAAGATCCCTAATAAAAATATCTCTGGTTTAAGATCAATATGTCTCTTTGTCATTTTTTCCAACCAGGTGTGTATCTTAGTCCAAAATCTCCTTGCTTCTATGCATGTCCACCACATATGGTAATAAGATCCTGGGGTCTGATGGCACTTCTAGCACTTCTCCTATTTGTTCTTGAACATTCTGTCTATCCACCTGTAAAACATCTTATACAAATTCTCCTTATATGCCGTAGACATTGTCATTTTATAATTACATGACCACTATTTTTGCCATTTCTCTAAATCAATACCATAACCAAAATTTTGCCCCCATGCTATCATTGATTCTTTAACTTGTTCTTCTTCCAGTTTTGCCTCTAGCAAGTGTCCATACAACTTTTTAATTACATGGTCATCAGAACCCATCAATATCTTATCTAAAGTAGTCAAAACATTATAAAAACCTTCTTGTTTGAAATCTTCTCGATATCTAGAAAATATTTGCATATATGAAAACCAATCCATCTTAAATCCCTGATCTTCTAAGTCTTGCTTTAATTTAAATTCACCCTTTTCATCCAATAATTCACTATATATAACAATTTGTTCCCTTTTAAATATCACTGGATATGAAAAAGCTTCAATTGTAGATACCCAGACTGGAATCTTCAAATAATGATATTTTTTAATTCTCTCCCAATTCAAAAGCAAAGCGTCACGTATCTGATGTCTTCTAAAATACCCCTGTATTTTAGTTCCTTTGTACCATAAAAAGGCATGCCACCCCATCAACAAATCATGTCCCTCCAAATTCAATAATCTAGTATTTTTCAATGTTACCCATTCTTTAATCCACATTAAACTAGCTGCTTGATAGTATAATTCAAAGTTAGGTAAACCAAAACCACCCCTCACTTTAGCATATTGTAACAACTTAATTTTTATTCTTGCCTTTTTCCCTTGCCAAATATATTTCAATATCATTTTATTCAAATCTGTTAAAAAAATCCTTATCCAACTTTATCGGAATTGTCTGAAACAAATACAACATTCTAGGCAAAATATTCATCTTGATGGTTGCAATTCTCCCAATTAAAGATAGTTGCAAGTTTCCCCATTTTTCCAAATCTTGTCCTATCTGTCATTTAACCTTGTTATAATTATTTTCCTTAAGAGAACTATACCTTGTTGTCAATTGTATCCCCCAAAATTTTACCTTATTCATGACCTGCATATTTGAAATCTCCATCAATTCTTCTCTCTGCTTTTTCAACGTATTTTTAGTCATTATCTTTGTCTTTTCTTTATTAATTTTCAAACCAGCTACTTCCCCAAACTCTCCAATGTTTTCTAACAATTTATTTATTGACATTAATGGTTCTTCAATAATAAAGACCAGGTCATCTGCAAAAGCTTGCAACTTATATTCTTCTTTCCGAATTTTCATACCTTTTATCTCTTTTTCTTCTCTAATATTTTTATTTAAAACTTCCAGTGTCAATACAAACAATAGTAGGGATAGTGGACATCCTTGTCTAGTGCCTTTTTCTATTTCAATAAAGTCTGTCAATTCGCCATTTATCATGACCTTAGCCTTTTGTTTGGAATATATAGCTTCAATTGCCGTAAGAATTTCTTTCCAAAGCCCATCTCCTCCATTTGTAGCATCATAAATCGCCAGTTCACATTGTCAAAGGCTTTTTGTGCATCTAAAAATATCAAAGCCATCTGCTTTTCTGGATGGGCTTCATAATGTTCTAAAGTATTCAAAATTATTCTTATGTTGTCTCTAATTTGTCTTTTCGGCAGAAATCCATTTTGATCAGAGTGTATAAAATTATTCAAATATCTCTTAAGCCTTTCTGCCAATATTGTAGCAAAGATTTTATAATCCGCATTTAGCAGGGATATAGGTCTATAGTTTTTGATTAATTATGGGTCTGTCTCTTCTTTGTGGATCAATGTAATATAAGCCTCAATCCATGTTTGGGGTATTTCTCTTTCTGTCATTACTTCATTCATCACCTCCAGCATTGGGATAGATAAAGATTCTTGTAGCATCCTATAATATTCAGCTGGCAGACCATCTGGTCCTGGTGTCTTTCCATTTTTCTGTTTCTTAATTGCCTCAGTCAATTCCATCATCGTTATGTTTCCATCCAACAGCTCCTCAATGTCTTTGGGGATTTGTGGTAGTTTTGCTTTTTGTAAATACCTTGCCACTTTATCCTCCTCTATTATGTCTTTTTTGTACAATTGTGTACAGTATTCCTGTATTATTTCCCCCATCTCTTTATTTCCAAATCTACTCAGTCCTTGATGATCAATTAATTGTATTATTTTTCTCGATTCTCTTTCTTTTTTCAATTTATATACTAACCATGTGCCGGGTTTATTTGCATTTTCAAAATAATTCTGTTTGGCAGCTCTTATTTTTTGAGCTAATTCTTCCTTCTCCAGTAGATCCATTTTGTGCTTTATAATATCCATTTTAATTTTTACATCTTTCTTATTTGGATCCTTCTGGAATTCCTTTTCAAGTCTTTTATGATCATCTGTCAATATTTTAAGGGTTTATCTTTTCTTCAGGTTTCTTTTCCTTGTATAATCAATAATTAGTCCTCTGGCAAAGGCCTTCATTGTGTCCCAATGATTTTGTGTCGATGTTTCTTTCTTGTTTTCCTTGAAGAAAAAATCCAATTCTCGCTTCATTTTCTGTATGAAGTCTTTCTCTTTTAGTATTGTGTTGTTTAAAGTCCATCTAGATCTACCTTTTCGTCCTTTCCAGATAGCAATTACCGGGTTATGGTCCGCCCATAGGTTAGTATCTGTTCAATATTTAAAGTCAATTCCATTGTTGTCCATATCATGTCTAATCTGGACCAAGATAAATGTCTATCAGAGTAGAAAGTATATTCTTTACCTTCCCCATTTCTCTCCCTCCATATATCTTTCAAGTTTATTTCCTCTATCATTTTTAAAAAAGGTCTCGGCAGTACCTTTCTACTATGTTTTGTTGTTTTATGTGTTTTGTAGTCCAATTTTTCATCCACAATTCCATTAAAATCTCCCATGATACAGACATTTTCATAATCCATTTCAATTAACTTATTATGTAGTTTTCTATAAAAGTCACTTTGATTGTTGTTTGGGGCGCAAATTGCAACTAAAAGTAATTTTGTATTGTTGTCAATTAATTCCACCATCAAAATTCTACCTTCTGGATCAGCATATTTCTGTTCTGTTGTTAGTACATTTCTAATATACAGAGCAACTCCTCTTTTTTTGCTTTGTGACAATGATAAAAAAGTTTTTCCAAGTTTTGGTTGAATCAATAGTTGTTCATGTTGCTTTTTAATATGCACTTTCTGTAGGCAAATTATATCAAATTTTAGTTTTTCCAATTTATGAAATACTGTTCTTCTTTTACAGGCCGAATTAAGTCCATTTACGTTTATTGAAATTAATTTCCTTTCTTCCATATTCATACTTTATAAATGGGTTTTGTTGCTCTAGTCGTTCTGGCTTCACGTTGTTCCTTATATTCCATAACTCCTCCAACCGCTCCTTCTGTTGCTTCCAGCGTTATCAATTCCTCTTCAACAGGTTTTATTAAAGCTGATGTTGCTTGTGTTTTGGTTTCCATATCTACCTCTTTCTCTTTAAGAACTTCTTTAATAAAACGCTCTTGCCTTATCAATTGTGTTCAGCCTGTATCTTTGAAATTGCCATGTTAAACCTATTCCTTCTGGAAACAACCATCTGTAATTAATCCCTTTTTGCAATAAAACTTTAGTCAGGAATTGGTATCTTCTTCTTAACTCTCTCACTTTCCTTGGAATTTCTCTCAGAACTATCACTTCTTTCTCTTTGTATTTCAAAACCTTATCACGAGCAGCCGGCAGAATTTGTGTCTTGATTGATTTCTTAGTGAATCTTATATGTACTTCTCTTGGAAGCTTATTACGGATTGCATATCCAGTATAGACTCGATAAATTTCATCGATTCCTTCCATCATCTTTTCTTTGGTTACTTCCAGAGCCTCAGCTAGAATCATATTCATAATCTCCACTAGATCCTCCCCTTTTTCTTCCTCGACATTTTGGAATCTTAAGAAAAATTCTGCTTTATTCATTTCCCAGCCAATTAAGCCAGATGTTCCTTGCTCTACCTCTCGCAACCTGTTCTCAAATTCCTTCATTTTTTCTTCTTTTTGACCTTCTTTTTCCTCTAGTTTAACCAATCTCTCTTCATATTTTGTCACTGTTTGTTGTATGTTGACCACCTTTTCATCTGTTTGTAATAGTTGCTGCTCCATCTATTGTTGTTGCTGTTCCATCATTTGTTGTTGCTGCTCCATCCTTTTTTGTTGCCGTTCCATTCTTTGAAGTGTTTGTAGGATCGTTTGTGTCACTGCTTCTTTATCTTTCTCTTGCTGTAACATTGTCTGGATGGAACGTTGGCCTCCAGATGGTGAGGAGGATGGTGTAGTCACAGCAGCTCCCACCATCGCTACTTTTTTATTCATTTAGTTACAATCCACCTAAACAGTAGAAAGGGAGGGGAAGGAAGGGAACGTAGGAAAAAAAAGAAAAACCAAGGGAAAGAAAAAGCAGTACTTCCTCAAATTCTTCAGGTTTCTCTGAAACCCTAATCCAAAGAGAAGGAGGGGGGGGGAACCAAAAAAACACACACACTCAAAAAAAGAAAAAGAAAAAAACCCCACAAATTTAAAATTCTCTTCCAAGTGAAAGGTCAAAATTGAAATTAAAAAAGAAAAAGAAAGGAAGAAAAAAATATATCAATAAATCTTCAGGCTCTTGAATGCCTTAATCCAATTGAATAGATAGATGTCCCAACTCCAAAATGAAAATAGGAACAAAACAAAACAAAAAGATAACAGGAATAAAAAAAAATTCAGGAAAAAAAGAAAAAGAAAAAAGAGCAAAGAAGAATTTAATAGTCCTTCAAACCCTTTTATATCCAGAGAGCCTGCAGGGCATGATTTTTGCTTAGCCTTCCAAGCCACCCCCTCACACTGGGAATAAGATATTTACTCATAGGGAAAAAAAGGAGGAAAAAAAAATCAAAGCCTTCTAGTGTGTTCCCAGGCTTTGTCAATTTAAATAAAGAGCACCTGTGTAAACAACAGTTCAGTTCAGTAGCTCTTCAATCTCTGTTTTGGCTACAATATTTCTTTTCTTCTACTACTTAGACATAGAAGCAAAGTTTCTTTTCCAGTGGGTGGCAGCACTGTACATTCTCCTGGTTCTCCTATTTTTTAAGGGAAGAAGAAGAAAGGGGGAAAAAAAGTAAAAAAAAGATCTTTCTTTTAAATATTCCAAAAGAGAAAAAAAAGCACCAGTTCAGATGTTCCAACTCAGCAATCCAAACAAATCTAATATCAGCAAATTTCCAAGTTTCAAATATGTCCCAATGCTATTTTCAGTTCAATCCGGTAATCCAAAAAGGAAGCGAATCAATTAAACAATTTTAAGTCTTTTAAACTCTGTATTGGGTACGATAAAAATTAATCCAAAGAAAGGTTCGCCGCTCCTCTTCATTCACCCACCATCACTATCTCAATTATCAATAAGGGTGTTCTTAATATATTGAAAAGAAAAGTAAAAGTTTCTCACCAATCTATTCACTGTCATTCCGCTCTGCCTTCCTGGAGTTGTCACAGCCTCCGCAGCCTATGGCTGCTGCTCCGCCGCTGGAAAAAGGGCTTTTCTGGCTTGTCCAGGGACTAAGTGATGTCCCTGGAGTCCTCAGAATGTGCCCTCCGCTACCACAGTCAAATCGAGACTGTGGGGTCCAGTTCGGACGGTCCAGCAGCCGGGGTTTGGCAGGGTTTCAGGAGCTTCCAAAAACCCCACGCATCTCGCTGTGACGCCAACTTCCAGTTCCTGGTGTAGGCTCTTTTCTTGTCATCTTGTGACAAGAAAATGATGATCCCCTGGTAAGTCAGTGTGGGGGCTCCATGACTATCCCAGTCGAACTAAGGGTGCTTTCATCCGGGGCCCAGGGAAAGATGCTAGCCCTCTTAGACTCTGGATGCACCAGGTGTGTAATCAGCCCTGAGGTGATGGACAAACTGGGGCTGAGACTAAAAACCATGAAAGTGCCCATTGCATTTTGCCAGTTGGATAGGTCAGTAGCGGTGGGGGGGCAGCCGACTTTGTGACCAAACCAATTGAAATGTGGATGGGGGATCATTGAGAGGTCTTGAGTTTTATCATGGCCCCAGACATGGAACAACCTCTTTTGCTTGGACTGCCTTGGCTACAGACATGGAACCCCCAAGTGAACTGGAGGACGGGGTGGTTATGCATCTCCTCCGCCCTCCCCCCCCCAGGGAAGGAAGGGGGCAAACCTTTTTGCATGTCCAAAGCTGCGAAGGAGTGAGCAGCGGTGGCGAGTGAACATATTGCGGGGGAGGAGAAAATCCCTAACGAATATTTGGACCTCAGGGGGGCTTTCAGTGAGAAGGCGTCAGATGTGCTCCCACCCCACCGACCCATTGACTGTGGCATAGAGATCCTTCCAGGGGTGAAGCTCCCTAAACCAAAGATCTATTCCATGACCCCACACGAGCTGGAGGATCTGAGGAACTTTATTGATAAAAACCTAAAAGGGGGCTTCATCCAACTGGTGAGGCCCCAGTTTTGTTTCAGGAGAGGAAAGATGGCTCTCTTCGCTTGTGTGTCGACTATAAGAACCTGAACGCTATTTGCGTGGAAAATGTCTACCCACTACCCCTTATGAAAGACATGCTAGCTCACTTGGCAAAGGGGAAGATCTTCACCAAACTGGATTTGAGAGAGGCTTACTACAAGGTCCAGATTAATCAGGGGGATGAGTGGAAAACTGCTTTCAATTGCCCCTTGGGTTGCTTTCAATTTAGGGCGCTCCCCTTTGGGCTACAGGGACCACCGGCAGTGTTCATGCAATTAATTAATGAGGTGTTACATGAGCATCTTTACAAGGGGGTCCTCAATGACATTCTATCTACACAGAGACCATGGACGAACACGTGAAACTGATGCAGTCCGTTCTGAAAAAACTCAGAGCGGCTGAACTGTATGCTAAATTGTCGAAATGTGAATTCCATCAGAATAAGATTGACTATTTGGGTTACCACATATCTCATGAGGGGATAGAAATGGATCCGGAGAAAGTCCGGGCAGTCCTGGAGTGGGCAACCCCACCCCCCGCCCCAGTACTCGCAAGCAGCTACAAAGCTTCTTGGACTTTGCTAACTTTTATCGGCAGTTTATTCCAACATTTTCCCAGATTGCCTTGCCCATTACCAACCTCCTGAAAACAAAGGGGGAAAGCCAGGCCAAAGCCCAGTAGGCCGCTTGAATGGACCATGGAATGTCAGGCAGCTTTTGAGAAACTAAAGCGATTGTTTGCCGCTGAGCCGGTCCTGAAGCACCCTGACATGGAGCCCCTTTTGTCGTCCAGCGTTCTGCCCCAGCTATGGATCCCAAAGAACTCAGCACACACAAAGTCTGTACAAAACTTAGTTTACTAAAATAACTCAGTCTTTTTCAAACAAAGGCTGTTAATAAACTTTCTTAACAGCCTACAAGAAACCAAAGATAAAGTAATCACAATCTTACTACGGTTGGCAGAAAGCCCAGAAGCAATTTGCAGAGAATCCAGACGCAAAGGAGAGTGAACTAAAGTTGTTCCCTACAAATTGCTTCAGTCAGCGTTCCTCCTTAGATAGGCTAAGGGAGTGGCCAATTAGCCCCAAGCCTTACTCTCGAGTAGAACTCCTCCTTAGGAGCCACTCCTGCCTTTTGGCAGCTCTGCACGCCCATGCATTGAGAAGAGGCTCCTCCTCTTCATCCTCTTCATCCTCTTCACTTAAAGGAGCTTCTGGAGGTTCTGAAGCCCCTGGCTGAATCCCTGCCTCTGGCACCACATCTTCTCCAGCCTCCTCATTGTCTGACTCGAGTCCCAGCTGCACAGGCTGCTGGCGCAGCACCACACCAGCCTCCTCGCTCTCTGAATCAGCTACTAGCTGCATAGGCCGCTGACGGGCCACAACATTCAGGCTGATGCAAGTGATGTAGCTGTCAGAACGGTGTTACTTCAAGCAAATGCTGATGGGTCTCTGCAACCCTGTGCTTACACCTCCCGCAAACTGTCTGAGACTGAACAGAGATGGGCGATTTGGGAGAAGGAAGCTTTTGTTGTCCGCTGGGCCTTGCTAACCTGGAGGCATTTCCTTGAAGGGGCAAAACACCCTTTTGAGGTGTGGACAGACCATAAGTATTTAGAAGCCCTAAAAACCCCTCGGAAATTGTCACCAAAACAGGTCCGGTGGGCACAACATTTCAATCGCTTCAATTTCTCCTTGCGATACCAACTGGGAGGAAAGAACTTTATGGCCGATGCCCTCTCATGACTGCCTCAATACAATGGCGCACGTCTAGAGGTGGTCTGCCCGGTTATCCCTTCAAAGCAGTTGGCAGGTCCTGTTGTTACCAGAGCCCAGGCGAGAGGAGAATCGGACCTACCTACTTGTTTAAGGGAGCAGTTAAAAGAAGCGCTACAAACTGATGACTGGTTCACCTCTCACAGCAACAAGTGTACTGTTCATGATGGTCTCGCATGGATGGGGGACAAGTTGTATGTCCCGGCCAGTCTGAGGGGGGCAGTGCTACAACAGTCCCATGATGCCAAAGTGGCCGGACATTTTGGGTTTGTTAAGACTCTACATTTGGTCAAAAGACAATTTTGGTGGCCTTCCCTAAAGAAAGATATCAAGGCATATTATTATTATTATTATTATTATTATTATTATTATTATTATTATTTATTTATTTATTTATTTATTTATTTATTTATTTATTTATTTTGTATACCGCCCTTCTCCCGAAGGACTCGGGGCAGTGAACAGCCAGCAGATAAAATACAGAAAAATACAAAAATTAAAACAATATTAAACACCAATTAAATTAATTTGGCCCACAGTTAAAACACCCCCATATTAAAAAACCCATAATTTAGCAATTTAAAATTCAAACAATTTTAAAAATATGGTCAGGTCAGCCCAGCTTGATGAAACAAAAATTTATTTTATTTATTTATTTTATTGAATTTCTATACCGCCCTACTCCCGAAGGACTCAGGGCGGTGCACAGCCATGAAGTAAAACACATAAATATACAAAATTTAAAATCGAATAAAACGGATTAAATAAATTTGGCTGAATTAATACCCATTTAAAAATACCCATTTTAAAATCCATTAAAATTTAGAATTTACATTTAAAAGGGAGAAGATTTAGGCGAGGCCAGCTTGATGAAATAAAAGCGTCTTCAACTCGCGGCGGAAGGTGCGCAGATCCGGAATCCTCCGTATCTCTGGGGGGAGCTCGTTCCAGATCGTCGGTGCCCCCACAGAGAAGGCTCTCCCCCTAGGGGCCGACAGCCGACATTGTTTGGCCGACGGCACCTGGAGGAGCCCCTCTCTGTGGGAGCGTACTGGTCGGTGGGAGGCTGATGATGGTAGTAGGCGGTCCCGTAAGTAACCAGGTCCCAAGCCATGGAGCGCTTTAAAGGTGGTAACCAGAACCTTGAAGCGCACCGGGAGCCAGTGCAGCTCGCGCAGGAGAGGTGTTACATGGGAGCTCCATGTTGCTCCCATAACCACCCGCGCGGCCGCACTCTGCGCCAGTTGGAGCCTCCGGGTGCACCTCAAGGGGAGCCCCATGTAGAGAGCATTACAATAGTCCAGACGAGAGGTGACGAGGGCATGAGTGACTGTGCGTAACGAGTCCCGATCTAGAAAGGGACGCAACTGGTGAATCAGGCGAACCTGATGAAAAATCCTCCCGGTCACGGCCGTCAAGTGCTCTTCTAAAGACAGCCGTGAGTCCAGGAGGACGCCCAAGTTACGAGCCCTTTCCGTGGGGGCCAATGATTCGCCCCCAATAGCCAGCGATGGCACCAGCTGACTATATCGGGACGTCGGAAACCACAGCCACTCTTGGATGGGTTGAGCCTGAGCCCGTTTCTCCCCATCCAGATCCGTACGGCCTCCAGGCACTGGGACATCACTTCAAGGGCATCGTTGGGGTGGTCCGGGGTGGAGATGTACAGCTGGGTGTCATCAGCGTACAGATGGTACTTCACCCCGAAACCACGGATGATCTCGCCCAGCGGCTTTACATAAATGTTGAACAGAAGGGGCGAGAGAACCGATCCCTGCGGCACCCCACATATAAGGGGCCTTGGGGTCGATCTCTGCCCCCCTGTCAACACAGACTGCGACCGGTCAGAGAGAAAGGAGGAGAACCACCGTAAAACGGTGCCTCCCACCCCCAACCCTTCCAGCCGGTGCAGCATGATACCATGGTCGATGGTATCAAAAGCCGCTGAGAGGTCTAACAGGACCAGGACAGAGGAACAACCCCTGTCCCGAGCCCTCCAGAGATCATCAACCAACGCGACCAATGCCGTTTCCGTGCTGTACCCAGGCCTGAAGCCCGACTGGAACGGATCTAGATACGACGCTTCATCCAGGTACTGGGGTAGCTGTCGCGCAACCACACTCTCAACAACCTTCGCAACGAAGCAAAGGTTGGAGACTGGACGATAATTAGCCAATACTGCCGGGTCCAGGGAAGGCTTCTTGAGGAGAGGCCTTACCACCGCCTCTTTCAAGGCGACGGGAAAGACACCCTCACCCAACGAAGCATTTATAATCCCCTGGAGCCAGCCTCGCGTCACCTCCCAGGAAGCCAGCACTAACCAGGAGGGACACGGGTCCAACAAACATGTGGTCGCGTTCAATCTACCCAGAATCCTGTCCACGTCATCTGGGGTCACAGGATCAAACTCATCCCAGATAACAGTCTCAAGACCTGTCTCCGTCACCCTCGCTGGATCTATCCCGTCGGAGTCCAGACCTGCCCGAATCTGAGTGATTTTGTCATACAGATACTGAACAAAATCCTCGGCTCTTCCCTCCAAGGGGTCCTCCCGCGCTTCCTGGTGGAGCAGGGAGCGGGTCACCCTAAACAGGGTGGCCGGGCGATTATCTGATGACGCAATAAGAGCAGTAAAGTGAGTACACTTTGCTGCTTTTATCGCCACTAGGTAACTCCTAATATGAGATCTTACCAGTGTTCGGTCAGATTCAGAAAGACTAGCCCTCCAACAGCTCTCTAGGCGTCTTTTCCGGCGCTTCATCTCCCTCAGCTCCTCGGTGAACCAAGGAGCCAGGCGAGATCGGTGCCGGGTCAGAGGCCGCAAAGGCACGATTCGATCCAGGGCTCCAGCCGCCGCCCTATCCCAGGCGGCCACTAGGTCCCCAGATGAGGCGTGAGCCAGAACCTCCGGGATTGGCCCAAGCTCCATCTGGAACCTATCAGGTTCCATCAGGCGCCTGGGGCGGTACCATCTTACCGGTTCCGCCTCCCTGCGGTGGGGTGCTGCGGTTCGAAGGTCAAGGCGAAGGAGCGAGTGATCTGACCATGACAAGGGCTCGATGACTATATCCCCTATCTCGAGATCACTCAACCACTGTCCAGAGACAAAAACCAAGTCCAGTGTGTTTCCCCCGGTGTGCGTAGGGCCATGAATTAGTTGGGTCAGGTCCATGGCCGTCATGGAAGCCATGAACTCCCGAGCCACCTCAGATGCCTCACCCACGGATGGCAGGTTGAAATCCCCCATGACCATAAGTCTGGGGGTATCAACCGCCACCGCGGCAATAACGTTGAGTAGCTCGGGCAGGGCTGCCACCACGTGGCAGGGAGCCAGGTACGTGATCAGCAAACCCATCTGAACCCCGTGGCCCCACTTCACAAGGAGGGACTCACAACCAGCTGTCTGAGGTACAGTGGTCTCCCTTAAATGTCTTTAAGGCACGGCAGAAAGTGCGCAGATCCGGGATCCGCCGTATCTCCGGGGGCAACTCGTTCCAGAGGGTCAGTGCCCGCACAGAGAAGGCTCTCCCCCTGAGGGCCGCCAGCCAAAATTGTTTGGCCGTCAGAACCCTGAGGAGCCCCTCTCTGTGGGAGCGTACTGGTCGGTGGGAGGCTACTGGCGGCAGAAGGCGGTCTTGTAAATACCCGGGCCCTAAGCCATGGAGCGCTCTAAAGGTGGTAACCAATACCTTGAAGCGCACCCGGAAGACCACTGGGAGCCAGTGCAGTTCACGCAGGAGAGGTGTTACATGGGAGTGTTGAGTCACCCCCATCACCACCCACGCGGCCGCATTCTGGACCAGTTGGAGCCTCCGGGTGTTCCTCAAGGGGAGCCCCATATAAAGAGCATTACAGTAGTTCAAGTGGGACGTGACGAGGGCATGAGTGACCGTGCGTAAGGCATCCTGATCCAGAAAGGGACACAACTGGGGGATCAGGCGAACCTGATAAAAAGCCCCCCTGGCCACAGCCATCATATGCTCTTCCAAAGACAGCCATGTATCCAGGAGGACACCCAAGTTGTGAGCCCTCTCTGTGGGGGCCAACGACTCGCCCCCAAAAGTCAGTGATGGCACCAGCTGACTATATCGGGACGTCGGAAACCACAGCCACTCGGTCTTGGATGGGTTGAGCCTGAGCCTGTTTCTCCCCATCCAGATCCGCACGGCCTCCAGGCACCGGGACATCACATCAAGGGCATCATTGGGGTGGTCCGGGGTGGAGATGTACAGCTGAGTATCATCAGCATACAGATGACACTTCACCCCGAAACCACGGATGATCTCACCCAGCGGCTTCACATAAATGTTGAACAGAAGGGGCGAGAGAACCGACCCTTGCAATACCCCACACACAAGGTGCCTCGAGGTCGATCTCTGCCCCCCTGTCAACACGAACTGCGACCAGTCAGAGAGGAAGGCCACCGAGAGATCTAATAGGACCAGGACAGAGAAACAACCCCTGTCCCGAGCCCTCCAGAGATCATCCACCAATGCGACAATGCCGTTTCCGTGCATTGTTGTTGCTAGCTGCCATGTGCTTCGGCTAGGGAAGCCACCCAGGCTACTCCAGACTGTGGCCAGACCAAGGGCTCCGTGGAAGAAGATATCCAGGGACTTTATTGTCGAACTACCTGAAAGTAATGAAAATACAGTCATTTGGGAGATTACAGACTTGTTCTCCAAACAAGTGCACTTTGTACCCTGTTCAAAAATTCCCTCAGTGAGGACATTGGATAAATTGTTTATTCAACAATGTCTATAGGTTATACAGGGTTCCAGAACGAATTATTTCTGATAAAGGGGTTCAATTCACCTCCCCCTTTTGGAGGGAATTTCTGAAATTGTTAGGTTCTGCCCAAGGGCTAAGCTCCACCCACCATCCTCAGACTAATGGGGGTTGCAAAAGAGCTAATTCGGTGTTGGAACAATACCTCAGGTGTTATGTAAAAGCAAGATAACTGGACAGATTTACTACCGTTTGAAGAGGTGGCTTATAATAATTCCATACATAGAAGTACTGGGTTTACACCATTCAAAGTGGTCAGGACTTTGTGCCTATCCCGGAGTTACCACAGGAAAAGCCTCAAATTCCATCCTTTGTAGAATGGATTGAACAGCTACAGGTCACCTGGCCTGTAGCACGTAAGGCGTTAGATGAGGTTCATAGAGCCCATAAGAAACAGGCGGATAAGAAAAGGGCTATGCCAAGGAATTACCAAGTTGGTGATAGGGTTGTCCTCTCCACTAAGTACTTACAAACTACCCAAAAGTTGGAAAAACTTGGCCCCAAATACGTTGGACCGTTTCCCATTGTGCGAATTGTAAACCCGGTCACAGTACAGTTGGAGCTACCCAAAACTCTCCGGAGAATCCACCCGGTGTTCCATGTAAGTTTGCTGAAACCTGTACATGCCTCCTTGATTCGACTTGACCTCCCCTCGGGTCCCACTTCTCATTGAAGGGGAGCAACATTTTGAGGTCAAAGAAATCCTTGATTCCAGGAAACATAGGGGTAGAGTACAGTACTTGGTGGCCTGGAAACATTTCCCTTCCTCTCAATCGGAATGGGTGAATGAGCAAGATGTTAAGGCTCCTAAACTTTTACAAAAATTTCACAGTAAATACCCTTAACAAGTTGGGATTTATACATATTATATGTATGTTGGATATTTTATCATTTGCTTCTATTCTGTCTATTTCCATTGTTTCTTTTTTAAGGACTAACGTCTCTTCTGCAGGAGGGCCGAATGTCAGCCTCATGATGCTTGCTTGCTTTAGGCTGCCATTGTAACAGGAGAGGGGAGGTTTTATAGGTATTTGGGAGGGGGGAAGGGAGCTGGTGGAGATGTCTCGAAAGAGGGAGGAAAATTCTCGCTGTCTTTTTAGCAGCTGCAGAGAGAGCTGATAACTGCCAAGATCAACCGTTCCGGCATACCAGGTAGATGGGGCCGCCTAAAGAAGTGCCCCACATGACACCTTGGGGAGATGTGGATTGGACATTTGCCTTGGGACTGTGGGGGGAGGGATTTGGGGGATACTTTCAATATGTAATTTTCACGCCTCTTGCCTCAGACTTTGCTTTTCTTTCGCTGCATTCAGTTCATACTCAGTAAAAGTACCTTTCTCTACAAACATGGGGTTTTTCTTTCTTGAGCTTTGAACGGAGGCAAGCCTGACACTGAGGTTTGGGCTGCAGATAAGAAAAAGATAAAATCACAATGTTTGTATCACAGTTTGGTTCAAGTGGGGAAGGGCCCTAAATGGCTACACTAGCCAGTGGTCTTCCCAGCAGTCTCACTTTTCCAAAATGTCTCTCGTATGAAGTTGCACAAAAGTCCACTAATTACAGATATATAATCCAAGATTTTCTTTCCAGAAAAAGGGGCAGAGAAGAGTTAGCTGCTGACAGTTTTGAAGGCCATCTCTGTTGGACACTATGGCAGCTTTAAGGTTCAGATCTGCTCCTGGTCTGCAGCCTCTCCTGGGGCTTCAAGTTGAGAGGGAGACACCATGCACCTCCTTTCTGAAAAGTATTGCCTCCTAGGAGGATTGAAAGATTCACTCTTTTTTCCTATCATTGTTTAGGTGGCACCTTGACATTGGAGGACCTCAAGAATTATCATGTTGAACTGATGAAACCTGTGAATATGTCACTGGACAAATATACCATATTCTCAGCCCCAAGGCCAGCAGCTGGAGCAGTCCTTTTCTTCATTCTCAATGTCCTAAAAGGTAAATGAGCAAAAGCTCTTGATTAACCAAGGCAGGGCCCCAGCTGGGGAAGAATCACAGTTGGCTTCTGGGTGGTGAGATTCTGGTGATACCAGATTAGGAAATGTTCTTCCTGGAGAACTAGCTTGGAAAGCCTTAGTAAGACCACACCTAGAATATTGCATCCAGTTTTGATCACCATATTATAAAAAAGATGTTGAAACTCTAGAAAGAGTGCAGAGAAGAGCAACCAAGATGATGAGGGGACTGGAGAATAAAACATACGATGAACGGTTGCGGGAACTGGGCCTGGCTAGTCTAGTGAAGAGAAGGACCAGGGGAGACAGGATAGCAGTCTTCCAATACTTGAGGGGCTCCCACAGAGAGGAGAGGGTCAAGCTATTTTCCAAAGCACCTGAAGGCCAGACAAGGAATAATAATGGATGGAAACTGACCAAGGAGAAATTCAACCTAGAAATAAGGAGAAATTTTCTGACAGTGAGAACAATCAGCCAATGGAACAGAAGTTGCCTTCAGAAGTTGTGGGAGCTTCACCACTGGAAGCTTTCAAGAAGAGACTGGGCTGCCATCTGTCAGAAATGGTGTAGGGTCTCCTGCTTGGCGGTGGGGTTGGACTGGATGACCTACAAGGTCCCTTTCAGCTCTGTTATTCTAGTCTAATCTAGTCTAAATTCACCATCAGTGACCAGTCCTTAGCTGTTCTAGGGGGTTGACAATAAAATAATAGGGTCCATTGCAACTTATTCCACAAGTCAAGCACCAGCCTGAACTCTTCTGCAAGAGGCTTTGAGCCTTCCCAGAGAGGGCTGCCCTTCCTCCTAGAACAGGGTTTCTCCACCTTTAAGACATGTGGACCAATGGTGGGTTTCAAAAGTTTTAACTACTGGCTCTGTGGGCGTGGCTTGGTGGGCGTGGCAGGGGAAGGATACTGTAAAATCTCCATTCCCACCCCACTCCAGGGGAAGGATACTGTAAAATCTCCATTCCCAGCCCACTCCAGGGGAAGGATACTGTAAAATCCCCATTTCCTCCCAATCAGCTGGGACTCAGGAGGCAGAGAATAGATGGGGGCAGGGCCAGTCAGAATTTTTACTACCGGTTCTCCGAACTACTCAAAATTTCCACTGCCGGTTCTCCCAAACTGCTCAAAGCCTGCTGAAACCCACCTCTGATGTGGACCCAACTCCCTGGGTGGGGAATTCTGGGAGTTGAAGTCCACACCCCTTACAGTTGCCAAGGTGAAGAAACTCTGTCCTTGGGATTTGGTCAAGGCTTAGCTTCCTCACCCAGGAACCCAGAATTCTACCTGTCCAGAGCTGAGCAGGATGGGAGCTGCATCTGGGTCATTACTGGCATTAACAGGACCTCAGGGAAATTGCTGTCTGAGCATGGGGCACTGCTGCAGCATTTATTCAAGACCAAACAATTGCACAGAAGCTTTTTTCCAAAGTAGAATTGTTAGTCATGGCATAGAGCAGATGGTTTTGGAGGAAGCCCAATATGATGCTGCCTTCCAGATTCAAATTAATGTGATCTATTCAAGATACAAATGGGGGCCACACAGAAGCTTCAGCAAGAGAAGAGGGAATAGGAGTTTTGGGTTTTGTTTTGTTTACAGAACCTGAGTTCTTTTCATACTATAATTTTCTGTGGTTAATTTGGCTACATGCGCTTCATGTCCAGTGACTGTGACTACAATTATTCTGTGGTGTTGAAAAGCACTCATTTTCCCGATGGTTTTCCAGAATATTAATATAAAAAGTATATTGATCTTTTTTTGTTTTCTGTTATTCTTAGATAGAATAAGCTTTTCTCAAAGCCATCTACATTACTTTAGTTTTAACTGAGCAAGTTATTCTTGAGTTGAGCATGAGTTCCACTATAATTATTACAGAACTATTTGCTTGATAAAAATATGAAAGCTACAATTTCAACAGCTGCTTTGGTTGGTTGATTAAATTACAGTATATTATTATATAATAATGGATTATTGATCCATTGTTATTTCTGATACTGTATTTTAATGGTGTTCTTGTTTCCTCAAATTAGAAAATATATAATTTCTTTGCATGCTTTGATAGAATTAGAGTAAAGAGCCAAATGTAAGATGTCTATAAACTGGAATAAATCACCTTCAATACTCTTGTATTATAATAATAACTGTAGAAGCAATCAAGATTTTAAGTTAAGTTTGTTTATCTTGGGCTAAGGATTTCCAGGAATTCTTTTCAACCAGGAAAGGAAGATAAATGTAACTAGGAGGAATTTAATTCCAGAGTTAATTGACTTCATGCAAGGCCTTCCTGTCAAGAGCGTGACATTATTTTAAACTAATTTCCAAGAGATCAGATACATTTCCTTGGTAGGAACATCTTACAAGATTTTACCTTTAGAGAAAGGTAGTTTTACCAATCTCAGCTGTCCTTCAGCTGGGCCTTCATCCGAGGTTGGTCAGTTGAACAGGGAAATTCAGCGTTTAGGTCTTTAGGCTCACCTTGAGAATTATTATCAGGGGTTTTGGGCAAGAATCGGAATGCCTGCTGGAAAGGGGCATTCCACAAGAGTGCAGGGCTGTAAGAAGGCAAATGCCTGGGGCCCTTTCCCATGAAAAACTTTGTTTATGGAATAATAATTCAATTTAAAAACAGGATCTAAATATGTGTTTTTAGTGAAGTGAGACTTTAATAATGTTATTTTGTAACCATTTGGTTCAAAGGAAGCTGTTTTTAAAACTTTGGTAGAGATAAAAATAAGCTTGATCTATCTCAGTGTTTTATTCAATGTAAACATTTAATTTTTTTGGTCCAGTTGTTGGCCAACAACACTCTGGAATGAGGAATGTCGTTTTCCAGCTGTTTGTTTCTGCAGAAATAGAAAGCCTGACTCTTGGGACAGCAGTCCAAATGAATTGCCCTGAGTAAAAGCTGGCTCAGATATTTATACAGAAAGTTTATTATTTATAACCTGTCAATCTATGTGACTTTTTTCACAAGGCTTGTGTTCACACTTAGTTGGTTGCATTTGTCATTTCTGCTCCAAGATTTGTCATATTACTCACAATGGGTCCTTGTGAAACTTTCCCAATCCTATCTCTTTATCAGGACTTTCCTGCTGCCTATCCGGATTGTTTGTCAGTTTCTCAGCCAGCAAAGTGAAGCTTAGATAGTCCAGTTCATAATTTAATCAATTGTAACATTTGGTGGCTCATTTCTACAGAGCTTGGTTAATTCCTGCCTAATACTGTTTAAAGGCATTAGTTGAACCTTTTCTTGTGAAAGGGATTCCTTTCCTAGGGAAGTTATGCTAATTGAGAAGAAAACCGCAGACAGCAGGAGTTTGTTTTCCAGAACCTAGCTTATTCAGACATTTCCTGGGTTTTTTTTTTAGAGGGTGCTTTTGTGTTGCTGTCTCCAGGATTTCAAGGGGAATCTGCCTATTTGAAGGATTTCTTTACTTTATATTCATTGTTTTATATTCTTAAGCTATTGGGCTATTACAAATATTATCACTGATTTTGAAGTCCCACAGGACTTAATTTGTCTTATAAATCAATAACCTTTCTTCAAGGAAAGTGGAGCTGATGAAATTTATATTAGTTATTATGTGGTTTTTCAAATAACAAGCCTGAAACAATGTGAAATCAATTTGTTGCAAATTGCAGGAAATATAATAGCAATCAAACAAGGTACATTTAATACTTGGTTGCAATCACCTTGCTTTTGGAGATCGGAATTTTAGCTCCTTTGATTTATTCTTGTCAGATGAGGTATCATCTGAGGCTCTCATCAATGGGGTTATTGATGTGTTTTAAGAATGCAAATGTTCTTCTTGTTGCATTCTTGGTGTTTGGAGTAAAGATATCAAGAGCTGACATGTGTAAACAATATTGTTCTGTCTACAGAATTTTGTTATTTAGTTGAGCATAACAGGTAGTGCTCAACTTAGAAACATTTTTTTAATGATTGTTCAAAGTTGTGACAGTGCTGAAAAATGTGGCTTATCACTGGTACAGGCACTTATGACCGTTGCGGTGACCTCATGGTCACATGATCAAAATTTGGCTCCTTGGCAACCGGCATATATTTACAATAGTTGCAGCATCCCAGAGTACCACTTATGACCTTCCCAGGAGCTTTTCAACAAGAAAAATCAATGGTGGAAGCCAAGTTTACTTAACAAATGTGTGATTCACATAACAACCATGGCAAAAAGATCATAAAATCAGTCACAATTAGTGATAGAAGTTCTGGTCCCAATTCTGGTCGTAGCAATAGCACATACTTACATACTGCTCCACAGTGCTTCACAGCCCTCTCTGAGCGGTTTACAGAGTCAGCCTCTTGCCCCCAACGATCTGGGTCCTCATTTTACCGATCTCGGAAGGACAGAAGGCTGGGTCAACTTTGAACCAGTCAGAATCGAACTCCTGGCAGTGGAATGCAGAATTAGTCTGCAATGCTGCATGCTAACCACTGTGCCACCCCGGCTCATAAGTCCCTGTAAGTTGAGGGCTGCCTGTAAACATGTTTTTAAGTCTATTGATGATAAGGTCATCCACAACTCTCCTTGTCTTTCAGGGTTCAATTTCACCAAAGTGGATCTGGAAGAGCCAAACAGAAGAGCGAGGGTCTATCACTACATTGCAGAGACCTTGAAGTTTGCCAATGGCCAAAGAGCAAAATTAGATGACCCTAATTTTTCTAAAATAAAAGAGGTGGGTCTTTCCTGGAACTGCCTTCAGATTCTTGGAATTGCATTAGGGTCAGCAGCTCAGTGCTTAGAGTCATCCTGATGCCCACTTGCGTGTCTAGTAAATGTGTGTCAAAAGCTGGTACTTTGCTCCTCGGATTTTTATTCTTAGATGGCAAGGACAACGTTCTTATTGGGTTTTTTAAAAAAACTTCCAGATAAGTGGAAGTTAATATCCATTGTATTCTTTACATATTTACCATTTATAGCCTATATTTCCAAACCATTCTTTGCAAGGTAGGTCTTAATTGTCCCCTAAACATTATAAAAATGAGCTGGATATTTTTCTGCAGCTTAGCTCCCTCAATTATTTTGAAGGGAGCAAATGGCCCCGAGAACTCTCCGATGCTGTTCACAGCACAGAAAAAAATGTGCCAACTGTTAGATTACATCATGAAAATCAGCACTTAAAGGCTGGTTTTCGGTCCTCACCACTGTTTGCATGTGATATGAAACGAGAGTCCTGAATTTCTAATTAATATACAAAAAACTGATTTTTGCAACAGCTCAGAGAAGTCAAATAAAGATAAAACGTTCAATTACAAGCAGAGTAAGGAAAATATAAAAGGTTTTCTGACTTCATATTGGATGAAAATGCTGGAAGGATAAAGAGGCCAGCTATTTAATTTACAGCAGCCCTGACCTGAGGCATTGGCACACTGTTGGTTAATGCAGAAAAGGGAGTCTTCTTTTTCCTGTGTGCACCCCCTTCTGCTGGGCACAGAGCACCATAAAAGGAAACATCTTTCTCTGTGATGAGCTGTATGGCTCAGTTGCTGGGAAAGGAGGCTCTGAGCCCAGCACCTTTGGCTTCCCTTGCTCTACTGTCCATCCACGTTTGTCCAGAAACTCCACATTCTGTTCACGACCCTCCTGGCTTGTGGGCATTTTGGAAGGTGGTTTCAGGGCCACCCATGGCAGGTCTCCTTCCTGACTGGAATGCCCACCCTTTCAGGAAGTTCTCCACGAGATGATGTCAGATGCCTTTGCTGACCACATCAGGCAGTTGATTGATGGCCGGGGAGACCACCCAACCAGCCACTATGACCTGGCCCAGCTGAAAATGGCACCTTTTGGCACCTCCCACGTGGCCGTTTTGGCAGAAGACGGGAGTGCTGTGTCAGCCACCAGCACCATCAACCACCCGTAAGTGGGGGCAGCTGTGGACATGTGAGGCTGAGGGCAGCCTTGACCGTTTGGCCCTCCATGTCCAGGAGGTCTCACCTCCTTCCAGTTAGGGTCTCTGCAGAAGCGGTCTGCAGAGTGGTGGTCACTCCATTGAAAGCCACTCCCAGTTGCACCGTCCACCCACAATTCCATGTGGGAAGCTGACCCAGTCGGGCTTGTGCTTCTCACATTGGTTGCAGGCACAATCCTGCTCCTCCTTTGTTAACCGAAGGTCCCACAGGCAAAGCTGGCAAAATGTTGTTTGCCCCCTTCACCGGACTGAGTCAAGGCCTGTCTCTCCAGAGTCCCCTCCCAAGAGCTTCTGAGCTGGCAGAGCAGCCTTGCCTCCTTAAGGAGAGGCCTTCCTTCCTAGCAGACGTGCCAAGAATGCCAGTCTGAGACGGGGGCCATTGCCGAGGCTGGCAGGAAAAGGGTTCTCTGAAGACACATGATATGGAGTTTCCAAGACAGAGGAAATAGCACTAGCCACAGCCCTTAGACTTACATACCGCTTCACAGTGCCCTACAGCCCTCTCTAGGGGGTTTACAGAGTCAGCCTATTGCCCCCAACAATCTGGGTCCTCATTTTACCCACCTCGGAAGGATGGAAGCCTGAGTCAACCTTGAGCTGGTGAGAATTGAACTGCCAAACTGTTGACAGTCAACAGAATTAGCCTGCAATACTGCATTCTAGCCACTGTGCCACCTCAGCTCTTAAATAGTTTAATAGAAGTAGTTTGGGGCAGGGGAAATCTATCTGAAAGGGTTGTCTTCCCCTTGTCCCTGCCTCTTTCTTGTCCGTTCAGCAGAGAGAGGCCAGGAGACCCCCCCACATTAGTCTCTTGGGGCTGCTTTCCTCATCATGAGGTCTAGGGCCACGAGAGGTGGCTCTTTTATAGGCTAGCACAAACAGCATTCCCATCAGATTTCCAGAGGAGGCCTCTGGGGCCTATGATCCTGGCAGGACCTGCCCATCTCTATTCCAGGATGAGGTACTAGCTGAGCCCCTTGGAGCCCCATTCAGAGCAGCCGCCTGAGACCACATAGCCAGATTCACAGCAGCGTCTTGTTCAATGCAATGGTCCCATCCATCTTCTCCCCTCCCCTGTCTGCTTTCTCTGTGCTTAGGTTTGGCTCAATGGTCTATTCGCAGCAAACTGGAATCATCTTAAACAATGAGCTGGCCGATTTTTGCATGAAGCGGTCTAGCAAAAGCATTTCTCCAGGTAAGGACCACTCCCTACCCCCCCCACCCCACAAAGAGTCACACTGAATTCATTGGCTCTTCCTCAGATGCTAGAATTGCTGAGGAAGCGTGCAAGCATGGTGCTACGTAATGCATGGGTGTTGGGGTTTCCTACTTTGGGGTCCTTGGGGCTCTCTGAGCTTGGTTGATTTATTACATACATTTCATTACCTGATGATGATGTTACCTGTAGAGACCACACACACACAAAGGTTGAGGATGTATGTGGTGATTTTATTGTCTTACATAGTGACATTATATAGTTTGTTACTTTCAAGTTACAGTGTACTTGGCAGCATCTCATTGGCTACAGAATCTTCCAGGTAACTAGAGTCTTTGGTTAACCATTACTGCTTTGCTTAAGCACTTATAATGTTAGACTTTAATTAAAGTCTAATACACATATATCCCATTTCCTCTCCTGCTGTTCCTCTTATTTACAGAGTTAGGGTCTTATCTTCTAATGTAATTTCCTGGTGCTTACGTGCAAGTAACCTTCCTTATCTGAGATTTGCCATCCAAGACAGGAAAATCCCTGCACATATGCAGATTGCAGATTCCTACAGTTACCTAGTTTGGTAATAAAAAGTTTGCAAGAAAAAACCAAGCTCAGAGAACACCAAGTTCAACCCTGCGCTATAAAGATTCTCTTCTATCAGCTAACACTTTTTCCTGTTGTCCCACCAGGAGAGATGCCTCCCTCCGCCATGACTCCATCCATTCTTCTTTCTAAAGATGGGAAGTCCAAGCTAATAATAGGAGGTTCAGGTGGGCCCCTCATTATCCCTGCTGTAGCCCAGGTAAGCCATGAAAGCCCATTGCCTTGTACAAGAGCCGCCCTTGAGGATGGCCCAGGACTTTCATTAATGAACCCCACCCTGCAGAATCCAGTTCAAAGCCTTGTTCTACAGCTCCCCCCACCCCCCAAACTGGTGTTTTTCTTCCACTTCTGTGATTTTCCTGGCAGAGGCTGTTCTTCTCCTCGGCTGAGATGTGGCCAGAGGAAACCTTCACAGCAGCCTGGTGGGATTATTTTTCCCACAAAGGGTCAAGTTTTAGTCAAATTTCTATGCAGTCAAATCCCTTTCAATTACAGGAAAATGCAAACTGCTGGGGGGTGGGGGCGAGAAGCACGTGACCTTCTGTGGCTAGATTATCGTCCAGTCTCCAATCTTCGCTTTGTGGCGAAGGTTGTTGAGAGTGTGGTGGCGCGACAGCTTCCCCAGTACCTGGATGAAACGGTTTATCTGGATCCGTTCCAGTCTGGCTTCAGGCCCAGGTACAGCACAGAAACGGCATTGGTCGCGCTGGTTGATGATCTCTGGAGGGCTCGGGACAGGGGTTGTTCCTCTGTCCTGGTCCTATTAGATCTCTCAGCGGCTTTTGATACCATCGACCATGGTATCATGCTGCACCGGTTGGAAGAATTGGGGGTGGGGGGCACCGTGTTGCGGTGGTTCTCCTCCTTTCTCTCCGACCGGTCGCAGTCTGTGTTGGCAGGGGGGCAGAGGTCCCCTATATGCGCCTTATATGTGGGGTGCCACAAGGGTCGGCCCTCTCGCCCCTTCTGTTCAACATTTATGTGAAGCCACTGGGTGAGATCATCCGTGGTTTCAGGGTGAAGTACCATCAGTACGCTGATGATACTCAGCTGTACATCTCCACCCCGGACCACCCCAATGATGCCCTTGATGTGATGTCCCGGTGCCTGGAGGCCGTGCGGATCTGGATGGAGAGGAACAAGCTCAGACTCAACCCTTCCAAGACCGAGTGGCTGTGGTTTCCGGCGTCCTGATATAGTTAGCTGGCTCCATCGCTGACTATTGGGGGTGAGATCTTGTCCCCCTCAGAGAGGGTTCGCAACTTGGGTGTTCTCCTGGATGCACGGCTGTCCTTGGAAGATCATATGACGTCTGTGACCAGAGGGGCTTTTTATAAGGTTTGCCAGATACACCAGTTGCGTCCCTTTCTGGACCAGGATGCCCTGCGCACGGTCACTCATGCCCTCGTCACATCCCATCTGGACTACTGTAACAGTCTCTACATGGGGCTCCCCTTGAAGAGCACTCAGAGGCTCCAACTGGTCCAGAATGCGGCTGCGTGGGTGGTTATGGGGGCGACTCAGCACACCAACGTAACACCTCTCCTGCGCGAGCTGCACTGGCTCCCGGTGGTCTTCCGAGTGCGATTCAAGTTGTTGGTCACCACCTTTAAAGTGCTCCATGGCTTAGGACTGGGGTATATACGAGACTGCCTGCTGCCAGCAACAGCCTCCCACCGGCCAATACGCTCCCACAGAGAGGGGCTCCTCAGGGTGCCGTCAGCCAGACAATGCCGACTGGCGACACCCAGGGGGAGAGCCTTCTCTGTGGGGGCACCAGCCGTCTGGAATGAGCTGCCTCTTGAGATTCATCTCATCCCCAACCTGCGTACCTTTCGCCGCGCTTTGAAGACCCTCTTGTTCCAACAAGCCGGCCTGGCCTAATACGAATTTTAGAATGGGTGTATGTGTGTTTTAATCTATGGTCCAAATTTTTATATATTCAATTTTAAATTGTTTTAAATTTTGTATATTTATATGTGTTTTAATATGGCTGTACACCACCCTGAGTCCTTCGGGAGAAGGGCGGTATAGAAATCTAATAAATCAAATCAATCAAATAGACATTGCATTTCAAGCAAGGAGAGAGCTTGGGGCCAAAGACTACCTCGATATAATGTAAATTAATTGCATCCCCTGAATTGCTCCCCATGACTATTCCTCAGCTTCCATGAGGATCCTCCTGGCCAGACGTCTCTTTGGTGGGTTTATCAAAGGACTCTCTGTTGCAGGCCATTGTCAATAAGTTGTGGTTTGGGTACGATCTGGATCAAGCCATCGGAGCGCCCATCCTCTCTGCCACTGGAAGTGGCTCCATTCAAGTGGAGAAGCAGTTTCCACTGGTGAGACGCTGACCTGGTTCTTGGCTCTTCTCTCCCTCCCTCTTCCTCCTCCCTCCCCTAGCTTGGTGGTGGGGATCTTGTGTCCCACACAAATGTTCACAGCAGCAAGGCTGGGTGAAAACAGTCCTCTTGGAGAAGAGAACCCCCCCATTACTTGCCAGCCTTGGTCAGATTCTTATTCCATGAAGGCCGTGTGGGATTCCTTCCCGCGTCTCATTGTGCGAGGCCTTTTTTGGGGGGGGAGGGGGGAAGATGCTCATGGAATTTAGCTATTTTGCCAGCTTCCCAATAAACCAAAAGAAATAGAACCATCTAGTGGTGAAATTCAGCCAGTTCTATCCGGCTCAGGCGAACCAGTAGTGCTGGCCGGCAGTGGGAGGCTCCGCCCACCTGCCTGGATGTCATCACGTCCCGGTTTTGACCCTCTGCGCATGCGCAGAAGGCTCTGCACATGCGTGGAGGAGACGCACTTGCGCACTTCTGAACCGGTAGCGAAGGTAAGTAAATTTCACCCCTGGAACCATCCCTTCTGCCTTCCCCCATCCCTCAGCAGGGCATCCTCTTTTCTTCTCTTAGGTTAAAAAGAGAAATGGAAGATCAGTCATTTGCTTTAGGAAGGATGGGGTGAAAGTGTGGGGAGACAACTGGGACACAGAGGGAAGAGGGGGCCAGTTGGAGACTTGGATGAAGAGGTTTTCAGAATAGCTTCTTTGTCTATTCCTATTTTCGGATAGAAAAGTCCCTGATAACTTCAGAAACTTCTTTTGAGGTACTTTGGGCAGCTCTGCACAGTCTCTTCCTGGCCTGGAATTCCCTGCCCAGCTGATCTTCCCAGACATTAGACTGTCCAAGTCCTGATTCTGGGATTCACCACAGTGGGTTTGACAGCCACCCTATCTCTGAAAACCCCCAACAAAGCAGAATTCACCACTTCATGGGGCAGCCTGTTCCACTGGCTAATGGCTTTTGCTGTCAGGAAGCTGGTCCTGCCCTGTGAGACCAGGGATAGAGAGAATGAGCCTCGTGGACCGTTCTGCATCTGCCCAGGAACGGCCAGCCCAGCCTTCTCCTGAAGGGCCTCCGGGCTGCCTCTTCCCACTGCCCAGGCCCCCATCCTAACATGATGGCCCACAGAGCTGTGCAGGCTGCCTTTGAAGAGGTTATGTGGAGCTTGACGTTGCCTTTTTTTCCTCTGCAGAACCTCACGACGGCTTTGATCACCATGGGGCACTCAGTGCACACTGCAGAGCATGTCATGAATGTGGTGCAGGGCATCTCCCAAGAGGGCTCCTGCATCTTCCCTTATTCTGATCAGAGGAAGCGAGGAGAAGCCTCCGGCTACTAGAAGCCAGAAGAAGCTCTGCTAAACTCTGCGGCAACCTGGTCTCCTTCTCTGGCGGTTCCACCATCGGCCTCCACAGAGGCTGCTGCAAAGAACTTGGGACGCATTCCTTTGCAAACCACATGCACACACAGACCAAACTGGGGTCTACATTTCTCCTCCGTGAGGCTTATCTTCTTGCTGCAACTGGACTTTATGTCCACACATGGGCGCGACATTCATCCTGTAGAAAATGAGAAGCTGAGCCACAACTCTTGTCTCCCATGAGTCCAGAACCTGAGGAACAGGTGGGTTGGGCTAAGCCTTGTTGGAATAGCCTCTTCTCTGTCCTGAATCCTCTGTCTGTGGCTGATGGAAGCCAAGGATGCCCAGTAAGAAAGACTGGCATCACTGAACCTTTGGTATTTGGTAAGAACCCAGGAATCTCTTGGAAATCCCCTTCTGCACTGCAAAGCGAGTTATCCGAAGAGAGAAGACACGCTGCAGCTGGTGTGATGGAAGCCCTTCCAAGCTCAAGGCTTTGGAAGAAGCTTTTGCCTGGCAAGCAAATGAGCTATTGCCCAGGGGACCCGGGGCAACCCTCTCCCCCAAGAGTTGAGTAGGGCCTGCTGCCAAAGCTGTGGAGAAAACCCGGGAGTCATTAACCTTTGATGCAGTTACCTTTTGTTTCAGGCTGGGGGGGGGCTGATTGCCCTGAGCTTTGCCTTCCACCCACCCTGGGCAGACCAAAGCCAAAGCCACAGCAGGAGCTTTTCCTGTTCTTATTGCTGAAAGTGAAAGTTATGGTTTGTTGTGTTCCCACCTGCTGATTGTTACCGTGATGGTGCGGGGAGGGAGTAGGAGGCAAAGAATGGGGGAATTCCACAAGGAATGGGAGAGTCATTCTGGATTATGAGCTTTTTAAAAAAATTATTTCTTCACGCAGACATTTGTTCTATAGAAAGTTTAAAATATATTTTCACAGATTATTTGTGGGTCTGTTTCTTTTCAAATTTCATGGCTTTTCTTTTTCTTTTGAAAGCCTCCCAAAACAAAGACATATAATTTTATGTTGATTTGTTTCTGGAGGGTTTTCAAGGATTTCATTTTTTTCCACTTTCTTTGGTCACAGCACCTCTTGACAAGCCCATTCCAACCGCCCTCCCCTTCCAGGGGCCAGCAGTGCAACATGGGCAGCTTTCCCTTTGGCCCCTTTGGCCAGGCGATCCGGTGTTTGTCCTTCTCAATGGGACACCAAGGTTGGGGAGCAATGGGCAGCTCATCCTCTGGGGCTCCAGTTGGCCAGCCTGCTCGTTGTCTTGGTTCCAAACACATCTCTACCCACTTTTGTGCTGGGAGGCGCTTGGATTGCACTCACTTTGATTGGTTTTCTTGATCCCAAAACGGGTACTGTGTTTCCAGAAAGCCCAGTTTCTAGAAGACTGCCCATCCTGATGCTGAAGGAATGAATGCAGACTATGAGAAAGCCTGTAATCAAAAGAAACTGATTATCCGTCTCCTGCACAGCTGGTCTCTTTCAGGTAACTGAAGAAACTTCCCTTGTTTTATTGCCCCAACCAAATTCCATGGATTTGGATTATCTTCAGCAAGTTTTCCTCTAAAGAAAATCTCTGAATTAACCTCACCTCATTTTTAAGGAGGATAATTAAATTTGGGCTACATAATATGAAAAATAAATCATAGTGCCAACTCTGCCATCCTTAGTCAAAGAACCTATCACTTTCACCAAATGGGAGTCGAGAGTCTTCCTTTCCTAGGGACCGAGCTGGGACAAGACTGACACATAGTCTCATTGAAGTTTTCTCCTCACACTGAAGAGAGGCATTGTTAAGTGATAGGTCACATTTTCCAAACTGGACCTCCCAGTTTATCTGATTAATGGTGAAGCCATGGCAGGAAGTGTTATATGACACACAAGAACCCTTTGAAAGAAACAAAATTTAAAATTATACAGAGAAATAGATGAAAGTCCCTTACTTAGAAAATGATCCATCAGATGCCCAGCATAGAACGGGGAAATACCTAGTTGGCCACAGACTTGCCAAAAACATGTTGAAGCTTGACTAGAATCTGTACAAAAAGGACATGCAGTTTTAGGCTGAATGAATAAGTAGTTTTCTCAATGATGGGAAGTAATCATTTGGTTACATCTGGGGCATGAGACTTGAGAAAGGAATGAAAATATTAGAAATACCCTTGTTATAGGTAGCTATTTTGAAGTAATTTTCTTTTTGACCCTGGCTCCAATTTGGTTGGCACTAACCCTTTGGCTTCTGCTGTGGGTGGGTGATGCCTGGCACTGGGAACAGCCTGGCCCTCTAGAGTGCAGCCCTCCCCTCTCTGGGAGCTGCCTTCCAGCCCACTCTGGCTTGGGGGAGGGTGGATCAGCCCCAACAGTAGCTGGGGCAGCCGAAGGGGGCATGGCTGGCAAAGGGGACAGAGAGGTCTGTCTCTCTCCCAAGACCCAAGTCTTCTCACATTCCTCCGTTTGTCTTCTGAACCGGGGTCAGAAAGTGGCCCCATTATCAGGTTTCCTTGCACCTGGACAAAACAGGTGTTTGCTGACAGCCCACGTGGAGAGCATCTGCTTCTCACCCCACCCAACAGTGACATTTGGAGGGAGGGGAATTCATTACTCCTCTTCTGCTGGGTGTAGAGCACCACCTGCTGGCCCATTTGGGAGAGGCCAGTGGAAGCAACCAGGATGCCTTTTCTGCTGCCAGAGACGCCAAGCTACAAAAGCCACTTTGGGTCGTCTGGCTTTCTCCAGGAAGCCTGGATAGCAATTCCTGCATTCAGCAGGTGATCTACCAAGGAAGCAATGAACTGTGGATCCTTAAGTAATGCCAAGGACAAGCTGATGCCAACAGCTGGATTCCCCTCCCCCCCCATATCTCTACATCTATAGTGTTTGTCAATGAAGCAGTGCACAATGGTCCCATGGTCATCTCATTATCCAAGTTCATTTTAAATCTACCCCACACCCCACATTGGTGAGAGACAGAATCACTTGCTCCAGAGATCTGTAGAAAGTGGTGAGCCAGTCAAACTTGGACCTTCTGAATAACGTGTAGCTGGCCAGCTCAGTATCCTGCTGGAAAGCCCCCTTTCCGGGAATCGGAGGCTGCAGCCCAACCATTTTCAGTCCAGAGAATGGCCTGTACCACAGCACCTTCATTGGTCCTCTTGACTTCGTGTTTCCTTTTCACCAGGTCTTCTTCGATTTCCTAGACCCAGGAAGGAAAAACCAGGTTACACACCATTATCTTCAAGAGATCCAAGAACATTTTCTTACATCAGACTCTTTCGCCTTGGGGGGCAGAGATGACTGTGCTCAGTCAAGAGACAGCTGCTCCCAGGGATGTTCTGTCACCTGTCAGATGGATTGGACAACTCGGAAAGCATCTTGAGCGAAAGGGAGCCACTTCACCCAACCTGAGACTCTGAATGTCTTTCAGAATTATAGCCCTCTGATTCCCCAGCTGCCCAACTGCACAACAACGTGGCAGAGGTGGGAAAGACACTCCTGAAAAAGAACCCTTCCGCTGTTGACCCCCTTTGGGCTAAACCTCAACCCGGCTCCTTCCGTTATTAAAACAGACCTTTTCCACATCTTTCTCCAGAAGTGTAGCCGGGGGGAACAACTGGTTATGAACTCGCGGCTCCTCCACAGCAGCCTTAACATCATAGCCAAGCCACAGGGCATTGATGATGGTCTGCACAAAAGAAAAGGTATGGGATTAGGTCTCCAAGCATCTCTTGGCAGGACTGAAACTGGTGTTCTTTCCAGGGATCCATGAATCCAGGATGAGCTGGGAGAGACCAGAGAGGAGCTTTAGCTGCTCAGTAAAATGTCTGTCTTGCCAAGGAGCTTTGAGATGTACTTGATCATTGCTTTAACCAACAACTGTTTCCCCCAAGAGGCTGAGTGCCAGATAGATAAGAATGGAAAGCTCAATGCCACCAAGAATTTCAACATGGGGTGAACTGAAACTTTTTTCAAGGTTTGCGATTCCAATTTTACAATTCAAACTTTCAATTTTGGGGGGCTTTCAAATCCAAACATAACTTTAGATGAGAGACACCTGTCAACCTTTTCTCTCCATCTTCCTTTCAACTTCCCCAATTCACAGGTGCAGCTAAACCCAGCATAGATATTCATTCTATGGCAAAGAGCACAAAATTGATGTAACTATGGGGGTTAAATGTCCCTTTCCCCCCCCAGAAAGACAAAATTTACCAGCGCTTCAAAGATGGTCTGTTCAAGAACCTGAGTGAAAACCTGGTGAGCATCTCCTTTGGAAGTCACTTCTCTTTCTTTCTCTCAAGCACTGCATAGATCCCCTTTACTGGATCTATTCAATCCCATTTGCAGACCTCAAGTAACCTCAGTTAACCTTCTCTCCTATTGGCAGGCCCTCCTTAGGGGTCCTCCACAGTTGATTTATGAAAATCTCTGGTCCTGGTAGGCACATTGCTATCCCCAGAGGAGAAAAGGAGTCATAGAGGGAGATGCCCACAAATTGCCCTGGTGCCCATGAGTACTGCCTGTCCCCGCTTGATAGAGAATCTACGGGGTCCAGGGTTTCTTGAAAGAGCAAGACGAGGTGGTCTCCAAAAACATCCCTCAGCCTACCCAGCATGACCCACCAGGGCTGTTGCTGTTGTGATTTTTGTCCCTCCAGAAGCACCGACCACCATCCTGACTTTGTTCTTCTCATCCACCAGGATAGTCGGACACATGGATGAGAAAGGTTGTTTACCTGTTGGGGATGGAGCCAGGTGAGATGCATTGCTGGACACGATCCTTGAACCTGCCACTTAAACCACTAGCCAGTATAATTGTAGTAGTAAATATCCTGTGAACTATGGGCTGGTTCCAATCAGCCCTTCCTTTGCTCCTGTACAGATGAGAGCACATGGGAGGGGTTGGCCAGCCAGCATCTTACAAATGTAACTTCTCCTTGCAAGAACGGCTGGGTTTCATCACCCTCGACAGAGTCCTTGCTATGTTTCTACAGATCTCCAAGGCTCCCTTCTCTCAGGCCTGCGACAGAGCTCCCCTTGGGCAAGTCCACAAGCAGGGCTTCTTGGGGCTGGTCTGGATGGCAGGGACCATGGCTGAATTAAGCAGTTGGGGTTCACCCTTCTCTGCCTGCTGTCATCCCAGATTCTGATGCAGTGATTGGGTGATTGGGTAAGAGCTGATCATACAGGCTCAAGGGGAAAATATTCTGAGCACTAAATCCTAGAAGAAACAGGGAGGAGCCCTTCCCACAATCTTCCCCTTGGCAAGCTGCTTTCTAGGCCATTTCACAGCGCTGTTATCCCTCACAATGAGTCTCAGATACAAGCTGAATCCCCCTGTTTTGTAAGCAACACAACTTAGAGGGAATCAGGGAACCCTCTAGAGGGCATTGCAATCAACATAAAGAAGCGGTTATTCTCCCTGAATCAGGGAAAATCTCCCCTGCCATAAAGGGAGAAACGTGATTCCCATGCTAGAGCAACAAAGGAACCATGGAAAGGGATGGGTTCTCTCCCAGAAAACCCTTGGAGGGTCAGTTGGACTTGGGAGTCTGTGCTGTAAGTGGGGTTCAGACCAGCAGTGGGTTCCACTTAGTTTCGCTACTGGCTCAGAACTGTGAGCGCTTGTGGCACGTCTGCGCATGCACAGAACCTTCTGCACATGCGCAGAGCATCCATGATGATGTCCGGGCGGGTGGGTGGAACGTCCCGCCGCCGCCACTACCAGTTCACCCGAACCGGGGCGAACCGGTAGAAACCCACCCCTGGTTCAGACCTTCTGAAAGACCAAGCAAAGACAATAGCAAAGGCATTTGTATGGCCTGTGAAAAGTAACCATTGCCAGAATATTGGGAAGAGAAAAATATCTGGAAAGGAATTAATTGGGGGGGGGATAAGGACAAAAATAAAGCTCAGAATGCGGCTCACGTCAGCAGTGAGTGCCTGAAGGAAAATCTCCAGAGCTAACATAAGACAGGGCTAAGAACAATGTCTCCAAACATTTTTTTTCTACCAGTATTATTCTGATCTGTATAAAAGACCTGTTATCACCTGGAGAAAATAGATGAATATCCCAGAGAGCAAAAGGATTACAGGTGAACAAAGGGAATTTATGTAGGGACCTCTAACTATCAGAGAAATCTCAGAATCAATCTCAGAATCTCAAACAGCAAACCAGGAAAAGGGCTTGGAGCCTCCAGGCTGTATTATTATTGTCAGACTCCAGAAACCAATTTAAGCAGCTTCCTTTATGGTTTCTCATCTCTAGACAGGTAAGATGAGCAGCCTATAAATTCTATGAATAAATAAATAAATCTGGCCCAACTCCAGCAGCCTCCTTGTGCCATTCAAGAGATCCTCCGGGAACTCCCAAGGAGGAGCTGTTCCCTCTCTCTGACTCTTGTCTTCCCCCTCAACCTCTCTCCACTCTGCCTGGAATGTGGCCCCTCCCAGCTGGGAAGCTGGACTGCATTCCCAAGATGGCTGCCATCTTGACTCTTTTGACCACACACTGCAGACACCCATGACCCCTGGGAGAAGGGGAATGGCGGTCAGCTCAGTCTGGCTCACTTCCTGGAAGCAGCGGAGGCCTTTCCATGGATTGCCTCTCCTTCCATGGCTGCAGAGGCGCAGGGAGCTCAAGGGGGGAGGGGGGAGGGGGGATGCAGAGGCTGCCTAGAGGAGACCCTCCCTGGAGAGGGGTCTGGAGTGGGCCGGATGCTTTGCTCAAGCAGCAGGCGGAGAAGTGCACATGCAAAGCCTTACCTGGGGCAATGAAGTTGGCCACCGAAGGGGGGACCCCGAAGCCATTCACTATGTGGGGGGAGCTGAAGTCATCCATCTCGTTGTTGAAGATGATGCCATTCACAGGGGAACGGAGGTCGGAGCCAAAGCTGCGGAGGTGGGTGAGAGAAAGGGGGTCCATTCAGCAGCTCCTCTTTGCACCCAGCTTTCCTGCCACCCGTTCCTGGAAATGTTGAAGCTCCGAGGCCACAGGGGTCCTACTGCCCCTGCACAGAGCCCAGGCATCAACAGCCCTCTTCCCAGAAGGAGCTGCCAGAGGCTTCTCCATCCAAACTTAGCAAAGCGAGGCTGGTGCAAAAACCGGATTGACTGGCATACAAAGGCCTGGGAGACGTAGGTGTTTCAGGGCTTGTCTAGAGGGGGAAGGAAGGTAGCAGATGGGTGGGGCCATGCCAGGACATATCTGGGGAAGGAGCATGTCATGCACCCCCAGCCATTTCAGGAAGAGGGGCAGGGGAAAGATTGTGGGGAGCAATGGCAGATGGCACAATGGAAGTGTGGCTGTGAGGAGGTGGGCAGGGAAAGCTGCCTTTACCTGGCTAATAAGGGTAATGGCAAGCAAATTATTGGCTAATAAGGGATGGCAAGCAAAGATGGGCACCCTCCAGCTCCGGTTGGGGGCTCTTTGGAAAAAACAAACACAACTAGCTCTCGCCAACAAAACAAAACAATAGAACAACACTCCTGCTTGCACATGCATTCATCTTTCTTGCTTGCACGTTCATCTTTCTGGATGGCTTTGGGGTCTGTGTGTGTGAACACACAGACCCCAATGCCATCCAGAAAGATGAATGCTCAGATCAAGATTTGGGTGGGCAATTGTCCAGGTGCTATGGGGCCAGTTCCCTTGGCTTCTCTCCAGCCTCCATGGGCCACTCCCCCTTCCCCGGCTTCAGGAGCCTGGAGCTTGTGGAGGAAAAGCCACGATTTGGAGAATGGTCCTCCCAGAGCCCCTCAGCCCTGACCCTGCTGGAAAAGGCAGCCTCTGAGCCTGACTGAGCCCATCTCCAGCAGCCATTCCATCCTGAAGTCTCACTAGTGGTTGATGGTGCTGGTGGCCGAGACCGCACTGCCATCCTCAGCTACGACCGAGACATGGGATGTCCCAGCAGGCTCCGAAGTGTAGTAATCTGGTTCATAATAGCTGATGTTATGGGTAGTGTTGGTGATTTTGACCCGCAGGCTGTTGGCAAAGGACTCTGATGTCATGTTTCTGATCACCTAGATGGAAGAATGGAAGAGAAACCCTACAGGGAAAGGCAAGTGATAATTCACAGGCTGATGGCCTTCCTTGGGTTTTTCCTGAGGAACTAATGTGATGGCCAGCTTGTCTCTCAGCTCAGGACCCCCAGCAAAATACAGCGGAGTCACTCAGCTCTGTTCATCTGGGAGGAGGGTAGGAAAGGAGCAGAGCAGGGCACGGAGCTACCTCTGTGAGGTTGACAAACGCAGGGTCCCCAAGTAAACTCCTCTTGGCGTAGGCAAAGCGGAAAGCTTCCAAGATGCGATGGTACATCCAGCCTTTCTCTTCCGGAGTCTGGGTGCTGTTCTTAGAGAACCGGAAGCCTGCCGGGAGATCAAGAACAAACATCAGTCATGTCAGGGTCCATCGGCCACCAAAGCCAGAGGTTAGACCAGCCAAGTGCTGCCATTGGTAGCTCAAACTTGGATGAAGACAGTAAGTTGATGCAAGTTTTCCATGAGATGGTAGGAAATGATGGTTGTAACAAGGATTATCTGAAGCAAACCTGGCTGAGAAAGATGGGTGTGGGAGGGAGGTTGAAGAGGAGTGTCCCTGTAGTCATTGGGGAAACCTGAGGAAATGCCAGAAAGAGTATGTTAGTGTCTTGGGGTTTTCCTGGACTCACAATTCCTGCTGGAACACCAAATTGGAGCCATAGCTGGGAGCTGTCTTCATTCAGCTCTGACCGGAAGTGAAAAGTAGCAGCAGTGAATGCAAAAGTGGATTTGTGAGGCTTCTGACCTGAAAAAGCACAGGTAGAAATGGACAACATTTGGGAAGTGCAGTGTGGCTGCTCCCCTACATTCGCTAAAGAAGACATGAATGTTTATTACACCTTCTTTGATTTAGAAAACTTATACAATAAATGTGAATTATGGAATATTTTAGGTGAATATGGAGGTTGGTTGCTGTAGGGGATAAGTGAAATGTGACAAGGGGGAAGCCTGTGAAATGAAAGGAAATGCCAGAGGTTCAGCACGGAACAGAAACGGAATGGCATATGGCTGATCTTGAGGTTTGGATAAAAGCACAAGAAACAGCAAGGGGGTGAACGAGTTTTGGGGTGGGGCTACATGTGGGTGTGTGTGTGTGAAGGCAAATGGATGTGCCCATAGAAAAGAAGGGATCAAAAGGTCAAACATCAGAGGGGCCTGAATGGAAGCAAGACCAGCAGGAGAGCACATGAGGAATCCCAGGCTCTGCTGTATATATAGTAATATACCATACCTTGCAAAAGATTTCTGAAGGAATCCACGGGAAGAGCCTGGGGAGTGGAGTAAGATTGATGGAATTGAGCAATATCCCCCCCTGGAATTGGAACATTTCTTAAATGGGGGTCCGGGAGGTTTGAAGAGGTTCATGGAGTAGAAACCTCTTGAAGCACCAATTTCATTTGGACCATTTCTCCCTGAGTGGAGTCATTTAAGCAGCCAAAATGATGCAATGCCTTCAGGTAAACCTCCCAAACAGAAGTGCAAAAAATGCAAAATAATTCGGTTCATGTGATTTGCTTCTTTTCTCCATTTCTGCCTTTGGGTGGGTGGGTGGGCAGTAGCTTTGAAAAACCATTGAGGCCATCTAAAGTTATAATAAAAATGCAATTAAAGCTAACACAAACCAAAGCTCCGTACAACCGAGAAATCAAGGTAAAACCAATAAAAGGAACAAGGAAAAGTGATGAGGCTGGCAGTGAAAATGCCCTCAAAAGGCCAGCAGATAAGGAAGGAAACCTTGCCTGGCAATACAGAAACATCAATGAAGAGGGATGTGAAGCTGCCAAATGCATCAATTGGCACACACAGTTCCCACCATGAGCTCTCCGGGTGGGATGGGACATTTCTGGTGGCAGCCAAAAAAAGTTGTTGGGCTCAGCCCCCTACCTAACCCTCCTGTTGCATATTAAATAGGAGTGGTCTGCCGCCAAACTGGCGCACTCCGGTCTGCCAAACTGGCATGAAAATATTCAAATCTGATTGGCCAAGCCATCTGACAGCTCCCAATAAAAGGGCAAGATGTCCGATGAGCTGGCTGCTGGGTTTCACTGTTATATTAATAAAGAGCTGTTGTTACTGAGAATTGTCCTGCCTCTTCCATCGACCTATCTAACACTGACAACGAAGGTGGGATTGGAAGAAATGCAGAACAAAAAAAGCTGATCAGAGCCACCACTGTAGCCAGAGGAATAGAGAATCGTCTAGTGGTGCAACCGAGCACGTCCTGTTTTGGGCCAAAATGACCACCCTCGCTCCTCCCCCACTGTTCAACCCAGCCACAGACCAGTGGGACTCGTACATGCAGAGATTTGAGTGTTTCATGGAGGCCAACGATCTTCTCGGTCTCTCGGACAACAGGAAGAGGGCCCTCTTCCTCAGTTATTGCAGATCTGAAGTCTTTGACACCACGAAGGCATTGATCACGCCCACAGTCATATAGGCAGGAGTCTCGGCAATGCTATAAAACATGCTTCAGGCACATTATGCACCAGTACAGTCAAAGTTCGTGAGAAGGCGCAAATTTCACCGGAGAATGCAAGAAGAGGGAGAAACAGTTAACCAATACATAGCGACATTAAGAAAAGCTGCAGCATACTATGAGTTCAGGGAGCTGGATAATATGCTGTTAGAGCAAATTATTACCGGAGTGAGGGACATAAACTTGCAAAGGCAATTGTTAGCAAAGCCTAACCTCACTCTGCAGACTGCACTAGATGAAGCCAGAGCTGCAGAGTCATCTAGCAAGTCAGCAGCAGCGCTTCAAAATAATAGTAGCTCGCCAACTTTGCGCCAAAAAACTTCTGTGCATTGAGAGAATGACTAACACAAGGACTCAACAGATGAGGAAGATGATATATGTCGCCTCCGGGCAGAAAAGAAGAAAGTCAACCCTGAGTCTGAGGACAAGCAGCCTCCCTGTACAGGATGTGGGGGCAGATACCCTCGGGCAGCCTGTAGATACCGAAATGTGACATGCCAACGGTGTGACCGTAAGGGACATTTGGCAAGGGTCTGCCATGCCAGCCAGCCCGCCATTTTCTGGACAAGACAAACACCCACATCACAGGGAGCCAGAAAATCGCAGCCCTGGAAGCCCCGGCAAGGAGGGGAGAGACCTACGGAAGCCAAGGATGCTTACCAGACGAGCATTAGACAGGGCAATACAAATAAGACCAAGAAGCTACATGTCATGGTCCGGATGGAAATTGACACCGGGTTTTCCAGATCGAGTTCAAAGGATTGAGAATTATGGTTGTTGGCGGCCAGTTACCAAGCCTGCTTGGGTTGGAGTGGTTCAAGGCCCTAGGAATGGGAGTGACTGGAATAAACGCCATTGCCAATGACAGCGCAGAAAACCTAACCTGAGAATTCGAGGACGTCTTCAGCAGCGGCTTGGGCAGCGCAGACAACCTAACCTGACAGCGCAGACAACCTAACCTGAGAATTCGAGGATGTCTTCAGCAGCGGCTTGGGAATGCCTATAACTTTCAATTTAGACCCAGGTATTGCACCAATCTGGTTGAAACCGTGAAGAGTCCCCCTTGCCCTTAAACCAAAAATTGATAAGGAATTAGATAAACTAATTGGTCAAGGGATCCTTGAACCGGTCGATCATGCCCGCTGGGAGACCCCCATAGTCACGTCGATAAAGGCTGACGGTTCAGTCTGCATCTGCACAGACTATAAGTGTACACTCAGTAAGGCCTTATAGCAGAGCACCTATCCTGTTCCTATCGTTCAGCACTTGTTACATTCATTAGGAGCAGGAAATACGTTTGCTAAGCTCAACCTGGCTCAAGCATACCAACAATTGCCTGTAGATGATGCGACAGCTGAGGTGCAAAAAATAGTAACTCACAGAGGGGCATTTAAGTGCTGCCGTCTACAATTTGGTGTCAGCGTGGCACCAGATCTATTTCAGAGTTTAATGGAAGGATTATTACAGGGTAGTCCCGGGGTAGTATCCTATTTCGACGATGTCCTGGTGTCAGCTACAAATAAGGCTGAACTCACCAACCGACTGAGAACGGTCCTAACGCGATTCAGAGAAGCTGGATTAAAAGTCAAAAGAGAAAAATGCCAGATCACTGCGCCCAGAGTAGAGTTCCTAGGGTATCTGATCAACGGTTCGGGGATATACCCCACTGACAGTAAAATTAAAGCAGTTTGGAATGCCCCCACTCCTCAGAATAAAATGGAATTGCAGGCATTCCTGGGTTTGCTAAATTTCTATAGCGTTTTCCTACCACAGAAAGCCACAATAGCTGAACTGCTGCATAGACTCTTGGGGGGAAAGGTTGTTTGGACCTGGGGCCGGGCTGAATCTACCGCTTTTGCTGCTGTGAAAAAATTATTGTCCTCTGACAGCATGCTGGTTCAATACAGCAAAACTTTGCCCCTAGTCCTGTCCTATGACGCCTCTCATTTCGGGGTAGGGGCAGTCCTTAGCCATTGCATGCCCAATGGCACGGAGGCACCCATTGTGTTTTATTCATGGACCTTGTCCTCTGCAGAGCGTAACTACAGCCAGCTGGACATAGAGCGCTGGCTGCGGTTGCTTGGGTCCAGAGATTCCATGACTATCTCTATGGGAGAAACTTTGACCTCATCATTGACCATAAGCCCTGCTGGGCTTATTGGCCGGTGACCGCCCCACACCATTGACATTGTCCCCTCATGTGACCAGGTGGACTATTTTCCTGGCTGCTTACAGTTACCAGTTGGTCTACCAACCGGGCAAGTCCCTGAGTCATGCGGACACACTCAGCCATTGTCCGCTACCCGAACTATTGGAGGACTCTGCCCCTGCCACCATGGTTCTCCTCATTAAGGACATTGCAGCAGGCCCTATTACAGCAGCCGAGATTACGCGGCACTCATATAGAGAGACTCATTTGAAACAAATTTTGAACTATGTGTTGAGGGGTTGGCTGACCACTCCCATGAAGGGAGAATTGCAACCGTATTATATGCGTCGAACCGAATTGTCTGTAATGAAGGGTTGTCTGTTATGGGGGGAAAGGGTGGTCATACCCCCCAAGTTACAATGGGGAGTGCTGGAGGTCTTACATGTAGGACATCCTGGAATAGTCAGGATGAAGGTGTTGGCTAGGAGGTATGTCTGGTGGCCTAATATGGACCGAGATATAACAGAATGGGTTGCCACCTGCACACCTCGCCAGGATTCCAGACCGGCACCTCCCTCTGCCCCCGCTAAAGAGTGTGGAAACGCCCAAGAATTTGTGGTCCCAGGTGCATATAGATTTTGTGGGACCAGTAAAAGGGCAAACGTTTCTGATTGTGATAGACGCTTACTCGAAATGGTGGAGATATTTTTTATGCAATCCACCACAGCAGAAGCAGTAATACGAGTATTGAGGAGACTGTTTGGAATGCACAGCCTCCCTGATCTGTTGGTGTCAGATAACGGGCCACAATTTACAGCTAATCAATTTGAAATGGTCTTAGCCGAATGTTTCCACATGCCCTGGTTATCCCATTCCACCCAGCCAATAATGGACAGGTTGAGCGGATGGTGAGATCGGCTAAGGAAGCCCTTTCATGAATGGGCCCAGGCGTTTGGCAAGCCCGAATAGATTATTTATTTATTTATTTGTTTGTTTGTTTGTTTATTTATTTATTTATTTATTTTTGTCGCATTTCTATGCCGCCCAACTCCCAAGGGACTCTCAGATAAATTCCTGCTAGTCCAACACATCACCCTGAGTGCTACCAGAAACAGAAGCCCAGCTGAGTTACTCATGGGAAGGAGGATCTGATCTCAATTAGACCGTTTGCATCCCAATTATGTAGTCGAAACTCCTCCCGACTCAACTGGGAAAATCAGATCCTTTGAAGTGGGAACTAAAGTATATGCTCACAATTATGCCAGGGATGCCCTCTGAGTTTCTGCACGGGTGGTACAAACGACTGGCCTTCACTCATATAAAGTGGAGCTGGAGGACGGCAGACTGTGGTCATGGCACTTGGACCAAATCTGAGGCCGTCTTGAACACTCAGCACTGAGGCAATCAGAGATAGCCTAAGCAAATAAAGACCTAACTCCTAGAGACCCCAGCCAACAAAATAGGCAGTTTCCTAATTCTGACTCAAACACGATTGTACAGCGGGAGCACTCGCCTGAGGAACCAAGACTCCAGTGGAGACTCCCGGAGGGGATGGGCCTGGAAAACCCAACCACGCCTCACGACGCAATCCAGATTATTCCATTGGCGAATGCAGAGCCAGCAGCAGGGCCATCCATTCAGGCCACCACCCAGGAACCAACTGACCTGCACAGGTCAACTAGGACTAAACAACACCCCACCTATCTACGTGACTATGTTTTGTGTAACTGTTGATGATTGGTTATTGTGCTGTCTAAGAGGGGAGGGGTGTTACATATTAAATAGGAGTGGGCGTAGGTTACACTCCAGTCTGCCAAACCGGTGAAAAAATGCTCAAATCTGATTGGCCAAGCCGTCTGACAGCTCCCAATAAAAGGGCATGCTGTCCAACGAGCCAGCTGCTGGGTTTCACTGTTATATTAATAAAGAGCTGCTGTTACTGAGAATTGTCCTGCCTCTTCCATTGACCTATATAACACCTCCCCCCACCAACTGTTCTGCATTTCAAACCTTGGGGTCCTGTCCTTGTCCTTAGCCCCCCCCCCCACTCACCTGCCCCAGGAGGGATTGGGAAAGTCAAACCACCTTAGCAGAGCTTCGGAGAGACCGAAGGCCTGCTGCCCAGATGGAAGAGGAAACAGCACAAGCAGACCTAAGGGCATCCACAGGGAGAGAAGGTAGACAGAGAGGCAATTTTAAAATATCTGGTAGTCCATCCAATTGAGGGACACCCTAAAAACTGCAAAACAGCCAAAGAAAACTGCCTGTCTCCAGATCAGAAGACGGCCCCTTTAACCCATTGGGAGTGGAATGGAGGGACCTCTGGGCTGAAACCAACAGGGTGCCACTTCTTGGGGTAATCCTGTTGCAGCATTTTTCATAGTTCATAGTCCCATCGCCCCCCCCCCCCCCCACTTATACTGTTGAAGCTGAGTTGACATTCCGGTTCTGGGGGCAATTTTGCAACCCTCCCAAAAAGAGAATGTCCCAATGAAACCGTATAAATATTAAAGAGGTGGAAGAATCCTGACCTTTCAGGATGTTGAGGATCAGGGCCAGCACAGGACCACTTAAAGGAGCACTGGGCACATACATGCTGAATTGGCCAAGTTGCAGTTTTAAAGGATTTTCTTCCAGGGTTGGTCGGTAATCCCTCAGGTCCTCCATGGTAAGGATCCCGCCTGCAACAGAAGGAAGGTAATCCTGACAACTGGGCCATTTAGAGATGATGCACAGATCCCCAGCTCTGGTGTGCCCACTGCCAGGAGCCCTGTCTTGCTCACGGGGGAACATTACCACATGGCACCCAGATAAAGGGAGAAGCGTTGGGCATCCTCTCCCAATATTTAACAATAAAAGCACATCTTCTAAGCTTTATCTGCTCTTATCTTTCATTAATTTTAATTCTGGTTTGATTTGTATTCTTGAACTTATATCGTGTATTTTTAATGCTCTATTTTGCAGATGAGTCTGAAAGTGGGGTGAAGCCCTTTCCAAGGGCTGCAGAGGGGCTCACGCCAGCCCTCACCTCCCACAGGGAGGGAAAGAGTTTGCAAAGTTGGTGCCCACCCTGGGAGACACATTTTCTAAAACTCTCTTGAATGCTTCTGACTCTCAGCCATTTGGTTCTAGTTACCAGGCTACTGAGACCAAATATTAGCTTTCTAAGTTACTAAGATGTGCTTTGAGGTTTGGAGGGCTCCACAAACCAGTCCGGCTTCTCCAAGGAGGATCGATTATCTGCGGTCTGAGCTAGAGAGGCAGCAAGCCCCTTCTTGCCCCATATCAGAAAGTTACTGCTACAATTCAGATGTCCCATGGCACCTGACTTCTCAGCTGACCTGCTCTCTCCAAAGTGAGTTTATGCTCCAGGCCAGGAGCCTTCCTTTCAAATTTTCAGCCAGTTTCTGAACAGTATTTCTTAATTTCATCTATAGGTATTTGAAGTGGCTCTCTGAATGCCATCAAGATTCTCTTTCCACCACCAATTCTTGGAAGCTAAAGTACATAGAGCCCCACAAAGGGGCTTCCCAGAAGCATTGATGGCAGTACCAACAATTGGCACCAGAGATGTTGACAGTCTGCATTCATCACTGCAAAACAAATGTTTCCCTCTCTCAACTATTGCATTTAGGATGACTTCCAAAGGGAAATATAATCTTAAATGGTGTAAATGTGATCACTCCCGGATTCTTATGTCTTCCACAGAATTCCCTCACCTACAATGCCTGGCCCTCTGTGGCTGCCTGCCATGTTCCCCACCTTTGGTTCACCCAAGAATTCTGCAACTCAGCGGCATCCTTTGGCCCCACAACGCTGGGCTCTTGTCAATCCTCCTAGCCAGGGGTGGGTTCTACTTACTTTTACTACCGTTTTGCATCGTGCCTGTGCACGAGTGTTTGCTTCGCTCATGTGCACGCGCGCTCTTCTGCGCATTTTCAGAATTTTCTGTGCATGTGCAGATCAATTTTGATGATGTCCGGGTCAGTGGGCAGAGCCTCCCGCTGGTTTTACTACCAGTTCTTGCGAACTGGTCCAAACCGGGGGCAACCCACCACTGCTCCTAGCTAAACCAGACAGGAAACCCAACCAGGTGAGCTAAAGCTCCCTTACTGTAAGACTGCATGAACAAAATCTTGCAAGTCGGAAGATACAAACTTCCCTCCGCCACAAAAGTATTTGATCCATTAATGCAGATCTATTTCTATGTTTCTTTTTCTGTTCATTTTACTTTAGCCCCTGGGGACTCCTGTCTCTCTTGTCTGGTTGCTTCCTAGGCAGCTTCTCTTCCCCTCGTCCCCCAAGGACACCCACATGGTCCATTACAGTTCTGTGGCAAGGCCAATTTGCAGAGTGTCTCCCCCCATGCCCCCAAGACAGGCTACAGGGCAGTGTCCTCAGCGGGACACTTTTGGAGCAAATATCCCCATTTATTATAATTTGCCATGGAACAGGTTTTGCTAAGTGGGTAGCAGAACACCCCCCCCCAGGAGGGACTTTGATATGCGTAAGCCTTCCAGCGGGATAGACCCAACACTGAGTGCAGGGCTGCAATCAGAACCAGCAGTCCCAGCACAGCAGGACAGGACCAGCTGTTTTGCTTAAGCAGAATAGGCAGATGGTGAAACCAGCCTCTACTGGCTGCCCGTATTGCTTGGGCTGTGGAAATGCTTCCAAAGGAGAAAATGACAACTGACCCCCTGCTTTGTAGATAGTTTGCTGCTCACCTGCATTTTGGACCTCAGCCACCATCTGCTGTGCCAGGTTGCCAGTGTAGAAGGCATCCGCGCCCTGGTTGGCGATGGTCTCGTAGGTGCTGGCCAGTTTGGGCAGGCGGAGGAGTTGCTTCTCCTGCAGCACCTTCCCGCTTTTGCAGAAGACCTCACTGAGGACAAAGGCGTTATTGGAGAGAGAGCCACGAGCTCTGCCAGAGTTTCTCAACTTCAGCAACTTTAAGAGGTGTCGACTTCATCTCCCAGAATTCCCCAGCCAGAACTGTGGAAACTGAAGTCCACACTTCTTAAAGGTTGAGAAACTTCCTGCACCAACTCAGAAAGCTCAGGCTGCCCAAAGATCTGCTGATTCAGTTCTACAGAGGAATTATTGAGTCTGTCATCTGCACCTCTATAACTGCCTGGTTTGGCTCTGCAACCAAGCAAGACAGACACAAACTTCAACAGATAATTAGAACTGCAGAAAAAACAATTGCAACCAGCCTGCCTTCCATTGAGGACCTGTGTACTGCAGGAACCAGAAAGAGGGCCGTGAAAATATCTACAGAGCAGGGGTGAAATCCAGCAGGTTCTGACAGGTTCTGGAGAACCGGGAGTGGAAATTTTGAGCAGTTTGGAGAACTGGCAAATACCACCTCCGAGTGGGGTGAGAATGGAGATTTTGCAATATCCTTCCTCCAGGAATGAGGAGGGAATGGGGATTGTGCAGTATCCTTCCCCTGCCACGCCCACCAAGCCACTCCCACCAAGCCAATGTGCCCCATTGAGTTATGTTATCCCAGATAGAGAGATCGTTTAAAGCTTTTTTCTGTACAGAAAAAAGACGTGTGTGGGTAAGCCACAAGTGAGCGCAACCTCCCCCCACTTTTAAAAGTGAGTTCACGTTATACTTTTTCCAAATCATGCCCCTTCTTAGGGTGGGTTTTTGTGTGGAAAGAAAATTAAAAGAAAACAAAGTCATAACTTAGATCATGTCAGGAGTCATGCGGCCCCTCGTTCTCACTGTAAAAGTTAGCAGGAACCTGCTTACGAAACACACACGATTGGCTTGATCTCAGCTTCTCCCTTTCCTGCACCTCTTGTCTGCTGGTTTCTAATTATCTTGCTCCATAAGAGGCAGAATTAATCAGTGAACAAACATGGGTGTCTCTACGGCCTCAAATTCCAGCCACACATGGAACCGTGACAGCCTCTCACTGCCACGTATCCTATTCTCTGTCACCCGTGTTCCAAGGGCCTCTCGTTAGCCTCTCTCACCCCAATTAGCAGAGCTGAGATGCTGACTGGGAAACCTTTGTGGCTGCAGTAGAGATAAGGAGGCCACCTCACCCTTCTGCCGTTCAAGGAATCTTATAAAAAGGAGGTTGTTGAGGAGACCCTGAACATGGCCCCATTCAGGAACCTGAAACGCCCAATGCATTGCAGCACTTTTTCATGCTGCTTCCATATTTAGACACCAAATCCTAAAATGCCACCAGGAAGCAGCAGAAGCAGCCAGATGTACCGGAAGGGAGTGGTCACCTTAACTGGCCCTAGACAAAGAGGAAGGTTTGACCTGCTGATAAAAGGCTTGTGGGGCCAACACTGGGGATGGTTCTATGGGGAATGCTGCAGGAGATCTTCCCCAAATTGCACAATGGTCTTGAAAGGGCCTTCCCTTCAGATTTTGGGCTCCAGCCTAAAAAGAGGTATTCCTTTTACAAGATCTTGACCATCACTGGCCATAACTGAGAAGCCCACCTTCCTTCCTTCCTTCCTTCCTTCGTTCCTTCCTTCCTTCCTTCCTTCGTTCCTTCCTTCCTTCCTTCGTTCCTTCCTTCCTTCATTCCTTCCTTCTTTCCTTCTCATTCCCATCTCCCTCCCTCCCTTCCTTTCCAGCTGGTCCCTGAGTTGACCTAGGTAGCCCTCCCCCCTGCAACCTCCCTCGGGAACTTCAACTTGAGAAGAGTCACGTCTTCCACCCACCCACCCAGCAGGACATGCGCTGCCTTGAGCTGAGGTGCTCCCTGCTCCTACCACAAGGACGGGATGCTTTCAATTTCACTGCTCCTGGACTCCAGGGCTTTGGCCAGGCCTTTACCAACAGGGAAGCCTTCTCTGGCTAACTGGATGCTGGGCTGAAACAGCTCCTTCCAAAGCAGTTTGCCATGTCGTCGGTGGGCCATTTCATAGCCACGGATTTCTCCCGGAACTGCAATGGACAATCCACCTGGAGCAAGCAGAGGACAAAGGGATCAAGACTCCAGCCAATCCACTCCCCTATCATCCAGGACCATCAACATAATTTTGTTTTCCACCCATAATCTATTTCTTCCTTCACTATAAACTGAGTGCCCAGAGCTAGATTGCAAGAGTTATTGACTTAGGCAATGCCTTCTTCCTGTTGACCCCTGTTCTCCACTGAGTTTTGTGAATGTCCAAGAAAGAAACACTCATTTTGAGTAGAGTTTGTAGGTGGTCATATAGTTTGTGGGTAGACATCTTTACAACTTGTACAATCAATAATTATGCCAAGTCTATGGTTTTAGTTCTTAGTTTGAATTTTCAAGGCCAAGAATCATAGGGCTAGAAGGGACCTCCTGCTTATTGCAGGGTCCCCTAGAGACTCTCTGATGACCACCCAGCTTAGATAACAGGCAAGAAGCTAAAGTGAGTAGATGCACAAGACCACAGAAGACCTGAGATCCTCAGGAACCTTCTTGCACACAGTGTGTGGTCCTTGCCAGCCAAGCCATTCCACACATTTCTGAGCCTGGTCACCTTCAGACTCTCTTGAGGTTTATGGACCCTTGATCCCAAGCTCATGAGGAAATCGCTCATCTGTGCAGCCAGCCACTACTGGTGGTGTGTGCCTCTTGCTTTACCTTTCTGGGACACAGCAGTGTTGTTGCCAAACATGTCTCGGGATGCATTCTTGGGTGCCACTTCCCTGGCATTAATGATTTCCACTTTCCCTTGAAAGGTAAGGAACAAGATAAGGTTCTGCTGCCTCCCTGTTGGCAAGTCAATGCATAAACCTATCCAGGCTTTCTGAGTGATATCTTCAAGGCATAATTCAAAGAAAGGTTAACTTTTCAAGAACAAAAGTTATTATGGATGCCCCACCTCTATGCCGGTTCAGCAGTCAGTCATCACCTATTTCTCTGTACATCCTTTGACATTGACCTCACTCCTATTTTTTGAAATAGAAACATTACCAGTAGTTTGCGATAGCTAAGTAGTCATTTGGCCCAGCAGACATATCTGAAATATGACAGCATTTTATGGGCAATGTCGCCAAACAGGAGTAGGAGAGGTCTGTCACCAAAATCTCATTTACTAGAAAAGAAGAAGGCCAGGTGGCTCTAACTCCTCCTGACCCCAGGCCCACCCCTACCCCCAACCTTGTTCCCAGAAGGAATTATTTCATGTTCCAGATAATCTTTTGTGTGAGTGTGTCTCTGTGAAAAGTCAGACAACCTTCTAAGCTGAGTAGGGGTTGAAGCACCCAAGTTTTCTCCCCATACCTATGGAAGCAATTTATATTCCTGGAGCATCCTTGAAAATAGTTAAACATATGTAGACTCTGGCACTTTGCTGGCAGCATGCCAACTTTCCCTTATCTTGGTGAACATTAACCCAAATGAAGAAAAGTCATCAAGTATCTGAGGTTACTTCTGTGAACTCATATGCTGTACTATAAACTCACAAATCCTTTCTATTTCTAATTATTACGGTGCTGTGCACAACCTATTTTAACATGCTGAATAAGGCAACCATTCAGGAGATCTCATACAAGATCCTAGCATGGCTGCCTCTGTGTGTGTATTGGCTTATCACTCCCACTTGTTTTCAGAACATGGTGATTTTACTCTCCATGCCAAAAGCAGGCAAAGGCCACCAATCAGCAGAGCTGGAAAGTCCAGTCATGTCTTCCATGACATCTTCTGGAATCCCCACACAAGGCTACCACAGCTCCTGCCCTCCTTACCCTCTGTTGAGAGGATGGTGAAAAAAAGGCCTCCTCCAATGCCCATGCTGTGGGGGTTCATCAGGCCCATACACAGGAGACTGGCAATGGCAGCATCCACAGCGGATCCCCCTTTCTGAAGGATGTCCCTGCATGGTGAAAGATAAACATCGAGTGAACCTTCCCAGGACAGAGCTCAAGGCCTGGGCAGCAAGGAGACAGAAGGAGACCACAGCTGGCCAAAGGAGTTCCCCAAAACTAGAAGATTCTCCCAATGGTCTCATGAAATCCAAGACTAGCAACCATGCAGAAGTTTGGAGATGCTTGGAGCCATAGTGGACAATCACTTATACATGAGCCAGCCGTGTGCTGCAACTGCCCAAAAAACTAATGCAATCCTTGGTTGCCTAAACAGAGGGACAGAGTCAAGATCACATGAAGTATTTGTACCGCTTTATAAATCCTTAGTATGACCACACCTGGAATAGTGTATCCAGTTTTGGTCACTACATTACAAATAAGATGTTGAGACTTTGGAAAAGGTGCAGCAACAAAGATGATTAGGGGTCTGAAGGCTAAAACATATGAAGAACGGTTGCAGGAACTGTATGTCTAGTTAAATGAAAAGAAGGACTGGGGGGGGGACATGACAGTGTTTCAATATCTAAGGGGCTGCCACAAAAAAGGGGGTCAATCTATTTTTCAAAGCACCAGAAGACCAGACAAGAAATCATGGATGGAAACTAAGGAGAGAAGCAACCTAGAACTAAGGAGAAATTTTCTGACAGAGCAATCAACCAATGGAATAGCTTGCATCCATAAGTTGTGGTTGCTCCATCACTTGAGATTTTTAAGAAGAGATTGGACAGCCATTTATCCAGAATGGTATAGGGTCTCCTGCTTGAGCAGGGGGTTGGACTAGAAGACCTCCAAGGTCCCTTCCAACTCTGTTATTCTGTTCTGTTCTGCTGCTCAAGAACTTCTGAGGCTGCATCTAGCCAGTTGCTGGTGCTAAAGCAAACCAGACATTTTTTAGTTTTGTTCAGGCTGCAGGTCTCAGATCCAGAAGTGACTGGTGGAAGAAGCCAACATCATTTTAGAATTAGAATTTAAGGTTAGAATTAGAATTAAAATTAGGGTTAGAATTAGATGGGCAGGGGAGAGTGGTGGGGGGGGCAGGAGAGGAGGCAGCCGGTCAGCCAGTTGGTACCTGCTGATAGATATGTAATAGATCAGAAATGACATTTTACACCCAATAATTTATTGAAGGACACAGATGCAAAAACATCTTCATACCTCTAAATTATACTCCTGAAACAAAAGGGTAACAGTGAGGAGCAGCAAGGACTGTTCTGTTTCAGGGTTTTTGTTGGCTTGTTTGTTGTGCCTCCAAGTCAGTTGAGCCCTGGAAATGCAGTTTTCTTGGCAAGGTTTACCACCTTTAAAGCGCTCCATGGCATAGGACCTAGTTATCTTCGAGACCGCCTGCTGCTACCGATGACCTCCCACTGACCTATGCGCTCCCACAGAGAGGGCCTCCTCGGGGTGCCATCAGCCAAACAATGTAGGCTGGTGACCCCCAGGGGGAGAGCCTTCTCTGTGGGGGCATCTACCCTCTGGAATCAGCTGCCCCCAGAGATAAGGAGAATCCAAGACCTCGGTGCCTTCCGCTGTGCCCTTAAAACTTTCTTTTTTCAGCAAGCCGGGCTGGCTTAACATATTTTTTAACATATTTTTTTTAATATTTTTAATTGGTTTGTTATCTTAAATTGGGGCCAAATTAATATATATCCTTTTAATTGTTTTTAATGTTTAGTGTTTTAATGTATTGTATGTTTTTATCTGGTTGTACACCGCCCTGAGTCCCTCGGGAGAAGGTGCGGTATATAAATTCGAAATAAAATAAAATAAAATAAATAAATAAAAAAGTTTTTCCAGAGGTGGTTTGCCCTTCCTTCCTTCCTAGGGCTTAGGGAGAGTGACTGGCCCAAGGTGTCTCAACGGGCCATGTGCCCAAGGTGGGGCTGGACTCACAGCTTCCCAGTTTCTAGCCTGTGGTCTTAACCATGCTACCACACTGGCTCTTTTATTTGGCTGTAGCAGCAAATTCCTGTGGTGGAGCTTCAGACGTCATTTGGAGGCAGTCTGGATTGTGGCTTTTGAAAAAACGAAGGCTTGCAGCCTTTTCCTGCCCAGACCAGATTAGGGGCTTCTGGGAATATGCAGCTGTTGTCCAGCAACACCTACCTCCCAATGACTGAACAGGGGCCCGCATCGGTAGCCACTGCTGCCTTTGCGTAGATGTGTTCTTGTGGCTGTGAGCGCAGCCCAAAGAATAGCCCAACACCAATTGCAACAGCCGAGAGCAGCGCCATCAGGATCCCGATCTTCAAGAGCTTCGTGTTCATGTTTCTTGAGAAAGAAAAGGAGAGGCGGATTAGCAGAAGCCCCAGAAAGCAGCCTAGGCAGAAACGAGGACAGTTCACCCCACAGAGGGACATGCAACCCTCCCCGGACAGCCAAGCATTGGGAGAGAAGTCTGGTTGAGGGGTGGGTGAAGCTTCTCGGGATCAATGGCTTCAGTTGCTGCTTTGGCCTCAAATGTCTTGAGGTTTCCTATGTTTTTATTGGGTTTCTAGAAATGTGACATTGCTCGGGAGCCCCAGAAGACAGAAACATAACCGGTTATTTCAAATACATAAGCGGATAATGGCTTCATGTTCATTGTTGTCATGAAGGCTGTCTACAAGGTAACAAAGATGGGCCCTGTGAACAAATAGGAATGTTGACCCTATTTCAAATCATGCTCCCCCCCCCGATCAAATCAGCAATGGATCCCCCTCCTGTAGCCCTCCTGTTCCCCACAGCCCTCCCTCTTCTGTGTCTCACCAGAAAGGAAGACCTCCCAAAGAGCCAGGGTAGCCTCAAGTCATGACAAGAACAGATTGTGCCATCCATTGTGTGGTGCCTCCCGAATGAGGTGCAAGCAGCATGACCCGATGTCAGTACAGACCCCCACCTGCAACCTGAAGTCCAGAGCCTCACTGCTCTCTTCCCATATGTGCTGAAGGTGGGGTGAGATGAGCGACAGGAGGTGTGTTCTTGCCAACATTACCTGCTGTTGTGTGGAGCAATGTCCGGAAGCAAGGCTCCTTCTGATCCCAAAGCAATCTATGGGGATTCCTTCCTTTCCTCCCTTGTGGGATCTCTCTGGAAAGACAAACGCTGAAAGAGCTGGTGAAGATCAAAGGCTCTCAGATGTTGGACGATCTTTCTGCAGAAGGGAGGACAGCTCTTGTGGCAACAGGACAAGCTCAGGGGGGCAGCAGCCCAGGCCTGGAGAAGCTCCCTGGCAAAAATTCCCTTCCATTGGCTCCTGAAGCCCGAGCCTTCCCACCACCACACAACTGCCCTGGTTGCAGCTCTTCATGGATAAAGCCCTCGCATTCCAACTTGGGGGTCACCAGGTGAGGTCTCCAGCAGCCATGGGGAAGAGTCCATCTTGGACTACCAGGACTCTGAAGTCCACATTTCCTGCTCCCAGCTGCTGCTGCTGCTGCTGCTGCTATTCAAGGCGAGAGCAGCAGGTCCCCACCAGCCCCATCGTTCCCTGATGTGTGTGCCTATAGGGCTTGGCAGGCCTGCTTTCTCCCGGGCCCCGGCTTCCTGCAGCTTCTCCTTTGCAGAGCCTTAGAGTGAGTCAATACTGGAGGGTCATTGATGTCAGATGTAAATGCCTTATTCTATAATGTGTAAATAATATATGAACGGGGTATCAGGGGTTAACTTATTCTTCACTTCTTAATGTATTCATGATTCACCACTCCCACATCTAGCTCCACCCATTGTATATATAAGGAGCTGTTTGCCCCCATTTACTTGCTTCTACCTATGAATATTCAGTGAATATAGAATGCCTATTGTAAATAAAAGGAGAAATATTTAAACCTTTAACTCTTACTAAATTTATTGAGTCTGATCCTGAAAAATATTGCAACAAGCTGGTAGCAGAGGATGGTTAATTGACTCAATAAAAATTAAAAATGTCTAAGAAAGATAGGCCCAACACCAGGGCATACAGCAAAGAAATAGAAACAGAACAAGAAATAATCAACGAATCCACAAATGCGATTTCGAGAGAATCTGAAGAATACACCACTGAAGACGAAGAAATAATAGATGAAAATGATGATGAGGAGGAAATCGAAATAGAGAATAACGAACTCAGGTCAGAAATATTAAAACTATTGAAAAGCCAGAAGAATGATGAAAGCCTCATCGCGAACCTCCAAGATATGCTGAAGAACAGCGGAGCAGCGAGAGAGAAGCACATCACTAATGAAAAATCAAAAGACACCAAAATAGTGAGTGATATGACTACAGAAAATATTGTTGTGAAGAAGAAAACCGGTGATCCCGCGCGAAATTTTGAATGGCAGCCATCTTGGTTTCAACAGACCTCCAGGGTGAGCGAAGCAGAGCCAATCAGAAAGCTCAATTCAAAATTTCTGGCGCGAAAAACATCAGACAACGAAAATGAAAAAGAAGACTCTAACACCTCTGAAGAATCAGAATCGGAAAGTGAAGAGGATTCAACAAACAATCAAATAAAATCAGCAATGAAAACGCTTTTTGCTGCCTTTGGACCAAAACTAAAAATAACAAAAAAACTAACGAAGAAGCGAGCGGGCAAGCCAATGCCTCAAGACCTGCCCGCTCCCATTCTGACTACGAGAGCGACGACGCCCGAACCCAGAGAGCCCTGCCGATACCGCCCCACGCCACAGACCGAAGCAAGCACCAACGCCGTCAAAGGAAGAAGAAGAGCAGCCGCCATCGTCAAGACTCTCAAAATCGAGCCAGAGACCAATTCGTCTGAGGAGGAGCAGAACGAGTGAGCCGCAACGAGGAGAACCTCTCACGACGACTCCGTGGAAGAAATGAACAACGCGCATGCGCAAGACTACGCAGACGGTCCGGGAAGACATGAACTGGCGAGGAGACCGTGCAGGCTCGTTGCGAGCATCCCCACGCCGTTTTGTAACTTTCTGCATTTGCGAGACCACGGACTACCTCAGGTTGTAAGTAATGGACCTAATAATGTCGGAAATTTACCCAGTGACTTCCCAAAGCTAAGGGTAGATGGCATTAATTTGCAAGAATGGTATCAGCAGCTCCAGGTTGTCTTTATGAAGGAAAACTTACTGTTTTTTATCACTAGTCCCCCAAAAAGACCTTGGACTCTAAAAATAGACTGCTTACACCATAGAGCATTTTTCTTATTAATATCTAGCGTGTCTCCTGCAATGTATCATAGCATTAAGCAAAATATGACTGTGTCAGAAATTATTCAATGCATGTTCAATTTGTTTTACAGTGACAGTGTAGCTACCACCACAAGGATGTCTAAAGATTTCTTTTCATCTAGGATAAAACCAGGGGTTTCCATAAGTGAGCATTTAATATCTTTAAACAAAATAAGAGCTGAGCTGCATTTAAGGGGGGAGGTGATTTCAGATCAAACAATGAAAAGTGTTATTATCAACTCACTTGATCCATCATGGGACAATTATATGTCACATTTAGACACAATCAATCTAGGATACTTATCCATAGAAAGTCTATCCAATAAATTAATAGCAGAAGACAATTCAAGAAGGAATCGTTCTAACAATCACATAGAACACAAAACATATAGGAAAGTAGCTTTCCAAGAAAAATATAATGAAACATTTAAATGTCATAACTGTGGATCCAGGGAACACAATAGAAGGGATTGCCCCAAAATTTCAAAAGAAAGACATAGGTCAGAATATAGAAACAAATACAATTATAGACAGTCTTCCATGGATAGACATAGATACAGAAGCCCACCAAATTACAAAGACAATAGAGGGGGCAGAGATAATTCAAAGGATAGAAAATCTGGTTCATTGAATGGATTAAATAAACAAGACAACACTAACACACAGCAGAATGAAAATAGTAATTGGCTTATTGATTCTGGAGCAACTAATCACACCACTAATAACAAAGATATATTGTCTTCATTTGTAAAAGATAAATTTGTAATAAAGGTAGCTAACCAAGAAAAGGTTCAAGTATTAGGCAGAGGGAATGTAATACTGCCAGGTCTAGGAAAAATAGAGGGGGTATTGCTAATACCTGAAATACCTCATAACATACTAAGTGCCATAAAACTAAGTAGAGATTCTGATATTAACATAGTTTTTTCTAAAGGAAAGGTGACTTTAGAGAAAAATAAAATAGATATAGGCACTGTAATAATTAAAGGAGGCCTACCTTATCTGATAACAAAGGAAAAATGGTTACACAACATTGATTCAAATATGGAAGATTGTATTGAAGTAGATGATGAAAACATTAGCAACAGTGACAATGATGAATGTAAAATATCTCATGATCACAAAGATGTACACAATGAAAAAAAAACCAAAAATAGGTAAGCCAATTCATGATGAGTGTGCTCACATCTTACATAGGAAGTTAGGACATGCCAGTTTTCCTGTAGTACAAAAAATGACTGAACACGCAGAAGGTGTCAAAATAAAAAATTGTGAAAACTATTTGGAATGCTCAGTATGTAAATCTACAAAACTAAAGACTAGCCCCAGACCAAGAAAATCCACCAGATCAACCAACCAAATTTTTGATTTAGTACACATGGACTTAGTTGGTCCACTAACTCCATCAATCACTTATAGAAAACGTTACTTCTTAACCATAGTAGACGATTATAGCCGTTATGGATTTGTCTATACATTAAAACACAAAGACGAAACCTTCCAAAAATTTAAAGAATTTTATAAACGCATAGAAACACAACACAATATCAGAATAAAACAAATTATGACAGATAGGGGATGTGAATTCATGTCTAAAGAATTCTCCCAATGGTTAAAAGACAGAGGAATGCTACATTACACGTCTAGTCCATTTTCTGCGTTCCAGAACGGGATTGCAGAGAGGAAGAACTCAACATTACAAACCATGATTAGATGCACATTGGAAGATGCTGGCTTAAGCAAACAATTCTGGTCAGAAGCCTTACATTATTCCAATTACACACAGAATAGAACCTGGTCTAGCATTGTAAATAAAACACCATATGAAGTAATGTATAATAGAAAACCAAAATTGGCACACATGCACATATTTGGGGTCACTGCAGACGTACACATACCTAAGCAACTGAGAAGAAAGGGAGAAAACGTGTCCAGAAGACTCAGATTTATGGGATATGAGACAGGTACTAAAGGGTACAGATTCATTGATAGTAATAACAAATTTATAGTCTCCAGAACAGCTGTATTCCATGAACAGGCCAACTGGTCTAAAATACATCTTAATGAAATATTTCCAAGTGACAACAAAGATACAAAATCTCAAGAGAAAGGGACCATAGAAAAGCAAAACATCAACAAATATAAAAACAAAACCAAAACATGGACAAATAGCCAACACAAAATAAAGACAGACACACTAACTAAAAAGGAAGCAAGATATTTGCATGATAACAATAGTAAACCTGAAAAAACAATTAGAAACACCAGAAATCAGATGCCAAATAAATATAAAGACTATATAATGCATATGGATGATGAGTCAAAGACACCTAATACATATGAGGAAGTGTTAAAACTCCCTCGTGAAGAAAAAGAAAAATGGGAATTAGCAATGAAAAAAGAAATGGAAAGCTTACAAGGACTAAATGTATTTACACCTGCAATCGCACCAAAGGATAAAACAATTATTGGTACCAGGTGGATATATAAAATTAAGAACTTAGAGGGAGGCAATACCCTATACAAAGCTAGACTAGTTGCACAAGGTTATGCACAGAAATATCCGGAGGATTACACTGACACGTATTCCCCCACAGTAAGAACCGAGAGTGTCAAAACAGCTCTAGTGGTAGCATCAGCACTTAATCTCGATGTATTCCAATATGACATACAGACAGCGTACCTACACGCAAAACTAGATAAGGAAATATATGTAAGAGCACCCCACAGTCAATACACAAACAGAAATGAGACTTGGTTGTTAAACAAGAGTTTATACGGGTTAAAACAATCTGGTAAACGATGGTATGATTGCTTAGTAAAAGTACTTAAAACCATGGACTTCAATGCCACCACTGCTGATAACTGTTTTTTCGTTAAAAAGGGTGATGATTACATGGAATTTGTATTGATCTATGTGGATGACATTTTATACATAGGAAAACATAAAGAGAGAAGAGAAACCTTTGTAACTAAGCTAAATGAACATTTCTCATTGAAATCTTTAGGCAAAGTAAACAAATATCTTGGTGTTCAAATTAATAAAACAAAAAGAGGATTCAAACTTACTCAGAGAGATAAGATCATAGAGCTTTTAAATAAATGCAATCTAAGTAATGCCAAACCTTGTGATACTCCTATGCAAACTGACTTTCTAAGAAATACTGATGAATCATCCCCTGAATTCAAAGATAACACATTTTATAGATCAGTCATAGGTTCACTTCTTTATATATCTAATTGGACAAGACCAGATATCGCTTTACCCCTCAATTTATTATCCAGACATGTCAGCAAGCCAACAATGTACCACTGGGAAGCTGTTAAAAGAATATTAAGATATCTGAAAAGTACACTAGACTTTTGTTTAATGTTGGAACCTAACGATAATAAAGAACCAAAGCTTACATGTTATGCAGATGCAGACTGGGCTGGAGACACATCATGTAGAAAAAGTACATCTGGTTATATATTCCTCTTAAATGACTGTCCAGTTTACTGGTACACTGGTAAACAAGAATTAGTGGCCACTTCAACGACAGAAGCAGAATATGTTTGTTTATCTAAAGCTGCAAATAACCTTGTATGGTTTAATGATTTGATTTCAGATGTTTGGAAAAAACCTGCTTTACCTTTTATTATGCATGAAGATAATAAAGCAGCTATTGAAATATCCAGATCTGACGCCATTGGACAAAGGTCCAGACACATAGATATAAAATTTAAACATGTGAGACAATTATCTCAGGATGGATTTATTAAAGCTGTGCATTGTGAAACTTCAGAACAATTAGCTGACATATTGACAAAGCCTTTACCTGCCAAGCAGCATAAATACTTAACTTCTAAATTGTATGTTTTGTACTGTCCTGAATCTGAATGTAATTGGTGTTGTGTAACGAATCGGCATTTAGAGGGGGATTTGTCAGATGTAAATGCCTTATTCTATAATGTGTAAATAATATATGAACGGGGTATCAGGGGTTAACTTATTCTTCACTTCTTAATGTATTCATGATTCACCACTCCCACATCTAGCTCCACCCATTGTATATATAAGGAGCTGTTTGCCCCCATTTACTTGCTTCTACCTATGAATATTCAGTGAATATAGAATGCCTATTGTAAATAAAAGGAGAAATATTTAAACCTTTAACTCTTACTAAATTTATTGAGTCTGATCCTGAAAAATATTGCAACAATTGACTTGCTGCCCCATCGGCCAACCCTTTCCTCCCTGCCAGATTGGGCTCCTGCTCCTCCTGGTTGGCCTGCAGAGGACGAGGGACCGAGGGACCGGGCCAGGCCGCTGGTCTGTCTCACGCCTCTCTCCTGAGTGGACGGGGAAAGCGCAGCACAACCACCCCATACTTTCAGGAAAAGTGCCATTTTATTTCACTACCAAATGTTCTATGTGGGACCTGGGCAGCCCTCCTTTAGAAATCCTGGTGTTTGGGCTTAGTAAAAACATCTCAGATTATGTTCTTCATTGATTTGATATTTGGAAAAATGGATCACAGGACATTTTCCCAAACAGAAGATCGGCTTTTGAACAAAACAGCTTTAGGCATTTGGTTTGTTGTAATGTACTTCAGCAAGCATTCAGTTTCAACTTCAAAGCAAAGGCTACAAATTCTTGCCTTGCGACAGAGAAATAAAGCTAAATTTACGTAGTTATAAAATTTCTAGACCACCAATCACCCTTGCCTGACTCTGCTCTCAATTTGATGAAAGGCTAAATACTAAAAATATTTTCTTATGATAGGGTTTGCTACAGTGGTGAAATGTAAAATTTGTTACTACTGGTTCTGTGGGAGTGGCTTGGTGGGGGTAATGTGACTGGGTGGGCGTTGCCAACTTTTAAAAAAAACTTTTTTAAAGCATTTTTTTACAACCTATTCGGGCAAATAGGTTGTAAAAAATGCTTTTAAAAGGTAAAAAAAAGGCTTGACGATTGCACGGTACAGCTGTGATCGTCAGAGCCTTTTTTTTTTTAACCTTTTAAAAGCAGGAAGTAACGACACCCCCCTCCCCACCCGCCTCAAGGCTCTCTGGGCCAGGCAGATCCTCCTGAGCTCGTCATCTGTGGGTTTTCCCTGCCTCCTCTTCCACCACCGGTTCTTCTGCTGCCCTCAAAAGCTGTGGGGAAGAAATCCACACCCTCTTCCTTATAACAGCCCTTCCAGTATTGCAAGATTGCCAGTTTCACAAGGCAACTGGAATAAAACGAGTCACTGAATAAATAAGTTGCATTCTGGGATGAGAAGGTACTGATCCTCCGGCATGCCTGGGCGTGAGACGAGCTCATCCTCCCACCAAATGTTCCTCCAGAATGGCTGATTGCATCAGGACCAAAATCCCTGCTAGTCATTTCCACAACCCCTCAGCTTAATTCCCCCCTTGCCTTGGGCAGCCTTCCTTTTCAGAGACTGGGTCACTGGGCCCTCGGCAGAAACAGAGCTCCTGGCGCAGAGACCGGCCTCCCTTCCCGGCCTTTGTGGCTCAGGAAATCCCTCCGTGCAAAATGGAAGGCGGAAAACTTGAAGCATTTTCGATGCTGTGATTTCTTTTAAACCCATGAAGGAAATTTCTTGTTAGTTCAAATTCTTCTTTTAATAGAAATCACAGCATTGAGCACCAAGCAAATCTAGTATTCCCCAGCTGATATAATTTAACCTTTTCTTTCATTTAACTTAAAATATTTTGAAAAAGGATATTTCCCTATCACTATGGCTTTATATTGAATCTATAGTAATATTCTTATCTTGTAAATTTTGCTTAACAGATATATATATATATATATCAGTTGGGTTCAGATTACTGGAAATATGGAAGAAGAGTAGCTAAAAGTTGATCTTTCAGCCAGAGACTCTTTGAAGTGTGATCTGGACCCTTTGGGAACTCCTATAAACACCTGGCTCACAATTCCTGTCCCTCCCACCTCCGACTTTAGTCTGGGTTGAGAACCTCCTTGTTGTAAGCATTTCATAACATCTGTGGTTTTTCAACCCCCACAATTGTTTGCTTATACACCTTCAACCACATTTCCCAGAAAGCCTAAGAGGAGGGCTCTCCTGTCTGCCCTGCCGGTCCATAATCCCTCAGGTTGGCCAACCAGAACTTGGCATCACATCACCGCCAGAGAAAAGGGAATGAGCAAACCAGGTGAAGAACTGTTTGTGCCCATTGAGGGATGCATCTTGATCCGTTTCCCCAAAAATTTATTGACAATCTTTCTCTGTGTTAAGAGGATTTGTTGATGTGCTCAACCAAAATGATTTTTGACCGCAGCAACAAGAAATGTTCTTGATATAGAACTGGTTGGACAATTGCACCCAACAAGTTTACATCACTGGTTCCTTCCAATGATTTGAATTTTTGGTTTCACATAGTAAACCAAATACGACCTAAGCAAAGTGGCTGGATTTGCACAACACATTAAGCCAACATTGATTTTGTATATGATTACTTTGCATCATTCTTAAATAGACACCTTTGCATTGAACTAAATGATGGCAAAGTTGAACAATTTAATTTAATTTAATTTTAATTTAATTTCCAATTTATATACCGCCCTTCTCCCTGAGGACTCAGGGCGGTGTACAGCCACGATAATGTGGTGCCTCCCTCCCAAATAGACGCAAGTTGACTGCAGCACTGAAAATGTTGCTCCAGATTTGATGTAGCAGCAGGTGTGCTGATAAATTTTGTTATTTGTTTGATTTTTATGCTGCCTTTATAGGCATGAACATACCCAATATTCCTTGTACCTCCTATTTTTCTCACAACAATAACCCTGTGATGTGGGTTGGGCCAAGAGAGAAGGACTGGCCCAAAGTCACCCAGCCAGCTTTCATGCCTAAGGTAGGACTAGAACTCACCATCTCCTGGTTTGTAGCCTGGTGCCTTAACCAGTAGACAAAACTGACTTATCATCATCATCATCATTATTATTGTAGCTTTGAAACCAGGATATCTAGCTCAAGAAGGCTGTTTGGAATCAAAGTGGCTTCATTTAACCTCAGGAAAGGTTTTAGCAAAGGGGAAGCTCTGATTAGAATGGCCAGCAAAACTATGCCTAGGTTGAGAAAGAACTTGAGGCAATTGGATAAGCTGAGTGAGTTTAACAATGGTCTAGAGATGCTTCTGAAGGACCAAATTTTCCATCTCCCAGCACAACTTCCGTTCCTCAGTTGACCTTCCCTGCAAATCTCTTTGTCTTGTTTTACTTGGGAAAAATAAGGGCAAAGGATTGCCACTCCACATCTTCAAATGTTGGGCCCAGTAATTTTGTTTCTGGCTACATCCTTCCCATTCCTTGGTGCTCCTGTTTTTAAAAATGAAAATTGCAAAAAGTTGGCTCTCCCCTTCAAATATAAGAGTCTTTTTCATATGATAAACTTGTGCCTTGCCTGTATCCACTTCGTATTCCATGGCATATGCATAGACTCTTCCATGGCGTTTCCTTCTATTATCTATTTATATCTGCCTATCAATCTCTCATCTGTGTCTTCTGTCCCTCCCACTGTCCCTCGCTCTCTCCCTCCCCTCCCCTCCCGTCCCGTCTATCTATCTATCTATCTATCTATCTATCTATCTATCTATCTATCTATCTATCTATCTATCTTCTATCTATCTATGAGCCGTGGTGGCACAGTGATTATAATGCAGTACTGCAGGCTACTTGATCTATTCCTGATCTCCGCTCCTTCCGCCAGGACCTGAAGACTTGGCTGTTCAAGCAAATAGGCTGACTCTGATTCTGGGTTTTAATATTTATTAATTAATTTGGTTTAAAATGGGATTTTGTTGACATTGTTTTTAACTTGTGTTTGCCGCCCTGAGTCCTTCTGGAGAAGGGTGGCATATAAATACATGAAAAATAAATAAATAAATAAATACTTCTGCTGACAGGTGGCTGCCAGCAGTTCAGCAATTCGATCCTGACCGGCTCAAGGTTGACTCTGCCTTCCATCCTTCCAAGGTTGGTAAAATGAGGACCCAGATAGTTGGGGGCAATATGCTGACTCTGTAAACTGCTTAGAGAGGGCTGAAAAGCACCATGAAGCCGTATATAAGTGCTGTTGCTATTGCTATCATCTACTGTATCAAGCTTTTATTATCTAACATTCTATCATCTGTCATCAATTTATCATCTATCATCTATCCATCTATCATTATCTATCAATCATCTCTATCATCTATCTGTCTGTCTGTCTGTCTATTATCAATCAATCATCTATCAGACATCATCTAGCTATCATCTGTCATATCTCCCTCAATCTCTCTCTCTCTTTTATCCAATTTGCAAAGCCATCTGACTTCCAGTTGCAAAACTGTTTTGTTGCCATTTCAATTGCTGAATGCACATGCAAGGCAGAACCCCCCTCCCCCCAAAAAAGCAGTAAAGCATCAGTGTGATTTGAAGCACCTTCCCCAAATTTTGCAGTGTGGGGGCCGCCACCCTCCCTTACTTGAAGGCTCTGCACCTACGGGAGGGATCTGGCAGGCACTGGTGGGACTGATGGGGTTGGCATTCCTCAGGCCGCTCTCTTCCGGAGAAGACCTGATTGAAGCTTGGAAGTGTCATCTTACCCATCAGCCATTCTTTCCTGCTGTCCTCCCTTGTTTGAGTAAGGGGGTCCCTCCTAGGATCTCCATATTCCAACTGCCCCCACATAATTCTTCATTTTGGACTGGCCTTGCAGGGGTTCCAACATTGGGCACACATTTACACTGTACAGTGCATAGGTCATGACAACATGGAGGAAGGCAGAGGGGCTTGTCCGCCTCCTCCCCAAAGGGGAACATCTGAAAAAGAAGGCCCTTCACCTGGCCTCTCCTCTCACAGGAATCTGCGCAAAGCCACTTTGGCATCTAAGCCACCTGATGACATCATCGTCAAGCCAGGATCACGTGGAGTATTAGTACCGCTTTATAAAGCCTTAGTTAGACCACACTTCAAATACAGCAGCCAGTTTTGATCACCATATTATGAAAAAGATGTTGGGATTCTGGAAAGAGCACAGAGAAGAGCAACAAAGATGATTAGGGAGCTGAAAACTAAAACATATAAAGAACGGTTGCAGGAATTGGGTTTGGCTAGTCTAAAGAAAAGAATAAGGTATGACATGACAGCAGTATTTCAGTATTTGAGGAGCTATCACAAAGAAGAGGGGGTCAAATTATTTCCCAAAGCACCAGAAGGCAAGGCAAGAAACAATGGATTGAATGCCTGATTTGTTATGCAAAAGGGATTGAGAAAGATTGAGAGAAAGACACAAAGAGAGAGGGAGGGAACAAGGCAAAAGATTTATACGATCTGAAGAGAAACCAGACATAATTAAAGAATTGGATGAAGTGTACAGAGTGCAGACCAATTACGCCAGGAGAAACAAACTGCCCAGAGAAGTGCACATAAGATTTGCACGGAAGAAAGTTAAAGACATTTTTATAGCGCGGTGAGAGAAGAACCGGTGATGTATAAAGAAAAGGAAGTGATTGTACTAAAGCAAGTCCCAAGGAGGGTGAGGGAATCAAGAAGAGACTATAGATTCCTCACCATTCAATTGAATAAGAGGAATATCCTCTTTAGATGGATACTGCAGGAAGGCATGTTGATTACATGGCAGGGAAAGAAAATCAAAATAGACAGCCTGGTAGTAGCTCAAGATTTCTTAGATCAGCTAAGAGGGACAGAAGAAGATCAAAGTAGTAAGGAGGAATTGGAAGCAACAACACAAGACGAGGAAATTATCCAGCAGAGGATATCTAAAGAAGGAACCCTGGAGGAAAAGGAGACGGAGGATAAGGAGGCAAAGAAGAAGCAAAGGCCACAAAGAACCACACGTGCAAGTAAGAACTAAGACAACACAAAAGATATAAGAGATGGAAGATTGGAAGTTAATATTGATCAATGTCAATGGTCTGAATGATAACAAAAAGAGGAATTTTTTTTTATATAAAATTAGCTAAACAAAATGCGGATATAATATGCCTCCAAATGGTCCATATAAAAAAAGAAAATGAAAAGTACTTGGAGTACAATAAACTTGGAAAAATTTTCACTTCCCTAGCTGAGAAAAAAAAAGGGGGGTGTGGCACTATATATTAAAAAGGAAATAGTAGCAGAATTAAAGTATGCCGACCCTAAGGGCAGAATCTTAGCAGTGGAAATAAAGAGAGGCAATTCCCCAATACTACTAATAGCTATTTATGCCCCGAACAAAAATCTGGGGGAATTTTATAAAAAATTAAGAGAAAGAATAAGTAAAATGGACAATAGCAATATTTGCATAATTGGAGACTTTAACGGGGTTGCAGATTCGGATAAAGACCACAAAAGCACCAAAGACAAAAAAAAAAAGAAAAAGAAAAAGAAGAAATCTACCAAAAACCTTCTTTGACTTAGCAGAGGAATTTAATTTAGTAGACATCTGGTGAACACTGCACCCAAACAAAAAACAATATACATACTATTCTAACCCTAAAGAATCATGGTCAAGAATCGACATGATGTGGGTAAGCAGGAATATGGGGATGGAAATCATGTCAGTAGAAATCACACCCAATGTTTGAGCGGACCACAACCCGCTAGAAGTCAGATGGAAAAATCTCTATAAAAGAAGAAATAAGAGATGGAGATTAAGTTTACAATTCCTGAGGGACAAGCAAAATATTGCAAAAGTAAAGGGAGAATTAAAATCTTTTTTTGAGGAAAATGAAAAGGAGCCAACTGCCCAAGGAATAATATGGGATGCAATGAAGGCGTATCTGAGAGGCCTGGCAATATCATATGGGTCACAGAAAAGTAAAGAAAAAAGAAAGTTACAGAAGGAACTGTTGGACAAATTAGGAAAAGCGGAGAAGATAGCGCAGCAAAATCCAGGCAATGAGGCAGCTAAAGAAAATTGGATGGTTCTACGACTTAAATTAAACATCCTAGATCAGGAAGAATTGGCATATAAGATAAAACAAACCAAACAATACTATTTCGAAAATGCAAACAAACCGGGCAGGTGGTTGTCCTATAGGTTAAAAAAAGAAAAAGAGAAAGGGACTATTTATCAGCTGGAAGACTCAGAGGGACATATTGTGAATTTATTTTTATTTTATTTTATTTTATTGAATTTCTATACCGCCCTACTCCCGAAGGACTCAGGGCGGTGCACAGCCATGAAGTAAAACACATAAATATACAAAATTTAAAATCGAATAAAACGGATTAAATAAATTTGGCTGAATTAATATCCATTTAAAAATACCCATATTTTAAAATCCATTAAAATTTAGAATTTACATTTAAAAGGGAGAAGATTTAGGCGAGGCCAGCTTGATGAAATAAAAGCGTCTTCAACTCGCGGCGGAAGGTGCGCAGATCCGGAATCCTCCGTATCTCTGGGGGGAGCTCATTCCAGATCGTCGGTGCCCCCACAGAGAAGGCTCTCCCCCTAGGGGCCGACAGCCGACATTGTTTGGCCGACGGCACCTGGAGGAGCCCCTCTCTGTGGGAGCGTACTGGTCGGTGGGAGGCTGATGATGGTAGTAGGCGGTCCCGTAAGTAACCAGGTCCCAAGCCATGGAGCGCTTTAAAGGTGGTAACCAGAACCTTGAAGCGCACCCGGAAGACCACCGGGAGCCAGTGCAGCTCACGCAGGAGAGGTGTTACATGGGAGCTCCATGTTGCTCCCATAACCACCCGCGCGGCCGCACTCTGCGCCAGTTGGAGCCTCCGGGTGCACCTCAAGGGGAGCCCCATGTAGAGAGCATTACAATAGTCCAGACGAGAGGTGACGAGGGCATGAGTGACTGTGCGTAACGAGTCCCGATCTAGAAAGGGACGCAACTGGCGAATCAGGCGAACCTGATGAAAAATCCTCCCGGTCACGGCCGTCAAGTGCTCTTCTAAAGACAGCCATGAGTCCAAGAGGACGCCCAAGTTACGAGCCCTTTCCGTGGGGGCCAATGATTTGCCCCCAATAGCCAGCGATGGCACCAGCTGACTATATCGGGACGTCGGAAACCACAGCCACTCGGTCTTGGATGGGTTGAGCCTGAGCCCGTTTCTCCCCATCCAGATCCGTACGGCCTCCAGGCACTGGGACATCACTTCAAGGGCATCGTTGGGGTGGTCCGGGGTGGAGATGTACAGCTGGGTGTCATCAGCGTACAGATGGTACTTCACCCCGAAACCACGGATGATCTCGCCCAGCGGCTTTACATAAATGTTGAACAGAAGGGGCGAGAGAACCGATCCCTGCGGCACCCCACATATAAGGGGCCTCGGGGTCGATCTCTGCCCCCCTGTCAACACAGACTGCGACCGGTCAGAGAGAAAGGAGGAGAACCACCGTAAAACGGTGCCTCCCACCCCCAACCCTTCCAGCCGGTGCAGCATGATACCATGGTCGATGGTATCAAAAGCCGCTGAGAGGTCTAACAGGACCAGGACAGAGGAACAACCCCTGTCCCGAGCCCTCCAGAGATCATCAACCAACGCGACCAATGCCGTTTCCGTGCTGTACCCAGGCCTGAAGCCCGACTGGAACGGATCTAGATACGACGCTTCATCCAGGTACTGGGGTAGCTGTCGCGCAACCACACTCTCAACAACCTTCGCAACGAAGCAAAGGTTGGAGACTGGACGATAATTAGCCAATACTGCTGGGTCCAGGGAAGGCTTCTTGAGGAGAGGCCTTACCATCGCCTCTTTCAAGGCGGCGGGAAAGACACCCTCACCCAACGAAGCATTTATAATCCCCTAGAGCCAGCCTCGCGTCACCTCCCGGGAAGCCAGCACTAACCAGGAGGGACACGGGTCCAACAAACATGTGGTCGCGTTCAATCTACCCAGAATCCTGTCCACGTCATCTGGGGTCACAGGATCAAACTCATCCCAGATAACAGTCTCAAGACCTGTCTCCGTCACCCTCGCTGGATCTATCCCGTCGGAGTCCAGACCTGCCCGAATCTGAGTGATTTTGTCATACAGATACTGAACAAAATCCTCGGCTCTTCCCTCCAAGGGGTCCTCCCGCGCTTCCTGGTGGAGCAGGGAGCGGGTCACCCTAAACAGGGTGGCCGGGCGATTATCTGATGACGCAATAAGAGCAGTAAAGTGAGTACACTTTGCTGCTTTTATCGCCACTAGGTAACTCCTAATATGAGATCTTACCAGTGTTCGGTCAGATTCAGAAAGACTAGCCCTCCAACAGCTCTCTAGGCGTCTTTTCCGGCGCTTCATCTCCCTCAGCTCCTCGGTGAACCAAGGAGCCAGGCGAGATCGGCGCCGGGTCAGAGGCTGCAAAGGCACGACTCGATCCAGGGCTCCAGCTGCCGCCCTATCCCAGGCGGCCACTAGGTCCCCAGATGAGGCGTGAGCCAGAACCTCCGGGATTGGCCCAAGCTCCATCTGGAACCTATCAGGTTCCATCAGGCGCCTGGGGCGGTACCATCTACCGGTTCCGCCTCCCTGCGGCGGGGTGCTGCGGTTCGAAGGTCAAGGCGAAGGAGCGAGTGATCTGACCATGACAAGGGCTCGATGACTATATCCCCTATCTCGAGATCACTCAACCACTGTCCAGAGACAAAAACCAAGTCCAGTGTGTTTCCCCCGGTGTGCGTAGGGCCATGAATTAGTTGGGTCAGGTCCATGGCCGTCATGGAAGCCATGAACTCCCGAGCCACCTCAGACGCCTCACCCACGGATGGCAGGTTGAAATCCCCCATGACCATAAGTCTGGGGGTATCAACCGCCACCGCGGCAATAACATTGAGTAGCTCGGGCAGGGCTGCCGCCACGTGGCAGGGAGCCAGGTACGTGATCAGCAAACCCATCTGAACCCCGTGGCCCCACTTCACAAGGAGGGACTCACAACCAGCTGTCTGAGGTACAGTGGTCTCCCTCGGCCTAAGGCCTTCTTTAATGATAACCGCTACTCCCCCGCCCCTCCCCTGTGACCTTGGCTGATGGAATGCGTGGAAACCTGGTGGGCACATTTCTACCAGAGGGACCCCTCCCTCTGGGCCCAACCAGGTCTCCGTAATACCCGCCAGGTCCGCTCCCCCCTCGTAAACAAGATCACAGATGAGGGGGGCTTTATTTACTACAGACCTGGCGTTGCACAACATCAGACGAAGGCCCGGGCCCTGAAGGTCTGTACTACCTGGAGAACGGGTGGAGCCTTGGGGGCCGGAGCATTCTACCGCTTGAAGACAGCGGGTGCGTGCTCCCTTAACATGATATGGCCCCCTGCTCCCGCCATATCTACCCCTCCCACACACAGTACCGATGGTGAAAGCATAGTCTGGACCAGCTCGACCCCCTCCGGATCCCCCACCACCCCCGCCGAACGTCCTGGCCAAGCCCGACTCTCCCCCTAGTGGGTTATCCCCCAAACCCACAATCCTAATTCCAATCCCACCCCCCTCCCTCCTCCCAGAACCCCTTAAAAGTTTAAACAAGGACAATTTTAAAAAACCCCGCAACCCCCTCTTTGCGGCATGCCACCTCTCGGGACTCCAGAGCCCGTCATCGAGGTAGGCTCTCGATAGAATGGAGGGCCAAGCCTGCGAGAGGGGGGAGTCTCGCAGACCAAGAAGCTCCGCTGCTGAGTACATTAATCATAATGGGTAACACGACCATATCCTGAGGGTGTATATAAAGGACCAAGGAGAAGACAAAGGAATGGGGGATCTCAAAGACATATTTGCAGGACCAAGTCCCCTGTCCCCTCACAACAGAGGACATAGTCCAAAGCCAGGACGACCACTTGAATAAACAAGAAGATAAATTAGAGATTACCCAAGAGTACTACGCCACTCTATATAAAGAGGAAGGAATCCCAAAAGAAAAAGTGGACCAATACGTATCGGAAGAAAAACTCCCATTAATAGGGGAGGATGAGAGAGAAATGCTCAATAAAGAAATCACAATGACGGAGTTAAAGATGGCGATATCGAAACTTAAAAAGAATAAATCATCAGGCCCAGATGGATTCCCAGGAGAACTATATAAAAACTCAGACTTAGAGGAAATTCTCCTACCAAAATTGTTGGAAATTTACAATGAGGCCCTGACAAAATCCAAAATACCGGAATTGTGGAGGGAGGCATATATCACACTCCTCCAAAAAGAAGGTGCAGATCCAAAACTGATAAAAAATTATAGACCTATCTACTTCTCAATACAGATTATAAGATATATATGAGTGTCATAGTAGGAAGGCTAAAGATAATTTTGAACAATTTGATACATAGTGACCAAAATGGATTTCTCCCCGGGAGACAGATAAGAAACAATACGAGGATGGTAATAGACATACTTGAATATTATGAGGCATATCCGAATAAAGAAATAGCACTGGTCTTCTTAGATGCCCAGAAGGCTTTCGACAACTTGAATTGGGAGTTCATGATACAACAGATTAAAAAGATGAATTTCAGATTAAATTTTGAAAACACAATAACCACAATATATGAAAAACAAAGAGCCAACATCTTATTTAACGAAGAATTGACAAAAACCTTTCAAATTAGAAAGGGGGTGAGAAAAAGATGTCCCCGTCACCACTTTTGTATATATTAGCCCTAGAAGTCTTATTAAAAAGGATTAGAAATAACAATGAAATTAAGGGACTGACAATTAGGAAGGAGACGTACAAGACCCAGGCATTTGCTGACGATGTGGCCCTTATTATGGAGGAGCCATTAGAAACAGGCGTAAAAATATTGGAAGAACTGGGTAGATATGGAGAGGTAGCTGGCCTTAAATTAAATAAAACCAAAACTAAACTGCTAACCAAAAATATGATCGAGGATCGAAAGAAAGCACTTGAAGAAGCAATGGGGCTCCAAATAGTTAAGAAGGTAAAGTATTTGGGAATATGGATATCGGCAAGGTGCTCGGCCCTTAAGGAAGACAATTACGTGCCCCTGATCAGAAACATTAAACAGGACTTAGAAAAATGGGGGAAACTTCAGATATCATTTTTAGGCAGGATCACAGCAATAAAAATGAGCGTGCTACCAAAGTTGCTGTACCTGTTCCAAACTGCCCCTACCAAATTGGATAAAAAATTCTTCTCAGAACTTAACTCCATCATAAGAAAATTCATTTGGGGTGGGAAGAAACCCAGGATAGCGATCAGAAATCTGCAAGATAAAAAGGACAGAGGCGGGTTCAGACTCCCAATATGGGAAATGTACTACAAAGCAGCGAATTTGGTATGGTTGAAGGAGTGGGCAACCCTGGAAAATAAAAGACTCCTGACTTTGGAAGGGCACGATCTCCAGAAGGGTTGGCACGCCTACCTCTGGGACACAGGGAAAAGAGCAAGAACATATTTCCATAGTCATAAAATAAGGGATACACTAATGTATATGGGGTGAAATAAGACGAAAACAATATACAAAAGTCCCAAGATGGCTCTCCACAATGGAGGCCATGATATATCCCAACACATTGGAAATGGGGAAAATTGTCAAATATAAAGAGATATTAGATGGGGGAGGGAACCTTAAAACAAATGAAGAACTGAAAGAACAGGGCATTCACATCGATTGGTGGCCATACGCACAAATAAAATCCCGTTATAAAAAGGATAAGGAGGAGTTTGGCATTGAGATAGGTATCAACGGATTCGATAAGATATGGATGGGAACTGACCAAAAAATATTAGTTAAATTGTATAATTATTTGCTGGAATACGACATGATAGAAGAGGTGGTTAAGAAGCAGATGATAGCATGGGCCAAAAACATTGGACAAAGTATAAATTTAAACGAATGGACACAATTTGGAATAGCAACCTTAAAATGACTAGGGCGATGATTTATAAGGAAAATCAATATAAGATGTTGTACAGGTGGCATCTAGCCCCTGCCAGGATAGCCAAAATTTATCCCAACATGAGTCCCAATTGTTGGAAATGTGGCCACCACCAAGGCACCTTCTACCTTTGTTGGCGGACTAGCCCCCAAGTGAAGAAATTCTGGAAAATGATTTGGAAATGGATTATGGAAACAATAAAAGATAATATTGATTTTGAACCAAAAATCTTTCTCCTGGGAGTCCTGAAAACAGAATACGAAAAAAAGAAGAAGTATCTAATTATACATATAATGACAGCGGCAAGAATAACCTATGCTCAGTATTGGAAGGAGAAAAAACTACCACCCGAAGAACAAGTAATCAGGAAAATATTAGAGCGCGCCGAAATGAACAAGCTAACATTAGAAAGAGAGAACATGGAATATTATAATGTGTGGGAGTTGTGGTATGAGTGAATAGAGAAAAGAAACAAAAAGTGAAGTTTGAGAAGTATAAAGATTAACCAATAATGATCATAAAGAGTTGATTATTATTACTTGCATTACTGAATGAAGGATGCAATTTATGTAAACAACAAGTAAACAACGTGTATATATGATCATAAAGAATTGTGCATTACTATCTGTAATATTTTTCAAATCATATACAAGCAAAGATGCAATAACATGTAAATAATATGTAAATAATATGTATTTATATCTTAACACCACGGAACCGAAAAACGTTGAATTGTATTTCTATATTTCATAATAAAAACCAATAAAAAAAAAGAGAGAGGGAGGGAGAGAGAGAAAAAGAAGGGGGGAGAGAGAGGGGGGGAGAGGGAAACAGAGAGGGAGGGAGGGAGGGAGAAAGAGCAAAAGAGAAAGGCACCACCTCTCTTTGCCTAGCTTACGGCTCAAAATTGTTCTCTGTCCAGAGGGTGGCAAATCTCCCCCCAACAAACTGGACCCTTTGCACGGCACGGCAGCCCTCTCCCCTCCGCATTCCTACCTTTCTGCCCACCCAGAGCCCTGGGCTCAAAGTGCCAAGACGCTCCCCTGCAGTTGCCTCTCCTGGTGGCCTTTGGCTTGCTGGGGAAGAGCCGTGTGAGGACAGTGGTGGCAGCAGCAGCCACAGGTGAACTTACTGAAGGGGAGGGGCAAGGAGGAAGGGAGCCAATGGCCTGGGCAGGAGATGGGCTCAAAGGTCTTGGACTTCATGCCCTGCCTCTGGGCTGCACCTCACAGGGAAAGGCCAGAAGGGCACCGTTTGGGGTGGATCAAAAGTGCCAGAACCAGCCCTTTGAGGGATCTGGAGGAGCATCCCAAGGAAAGCAGTTTCCTGCTTTCGGCTGAAGAAGGGGTAGCTCCCTTCCTGCCTGGCTGGCTGCAAAAGAGCAGCAAAGCCACCCTGCAGAGAAGGACGGCTCTCCTTGGCTGGAGGGGCTGATTCAGGGGTGGGTTCTACTTACCTTTACTACCAGTTGGCAACGGGAGCGCGCCCCTGCATGTGCAGAAGTTTCTGCGCATGTGCAGATCACTCATGATGTTGTGGCGGGTGGCCAGAGCCTCCCACCGGTTTTACTACCGGTTCTATAGAACCGGACCGAACTGGGAGCAACTCACCACTGGGCTGATTCCATGGGCCCTTCCAACTCTAGGATTCTCCCACCCTATGAAAGGAGACTTGGGGGCCCAGAGAAAAGGAAAGACCCCAAGCCAGCCCTGGGGGCTCCATGGCCCGACTCTTAGCCGGGAAGCTGAAAAGAGGTTCCATTTTTCCTTCTCGCTAGACTGGAATCCAAGAAGGATGCTTTCCCTGCCCTGCTGAGTCGATTAAGATCCATTGCAATTATAATAGAGCTGCTAATGTAAATTCAAATCAAAGGTGGGTCTTGCCCGCCTTCTTCTACCTGTGGAATGAAGGTGCCTCCCTTTGTGAGTGAGTCGGCTCAAGCCATCTGCAGCCCCCTCGCAGCCCTCTGGGGCAGTCTGCCAGACTTGAAGGAGAAAACCCCACTGGCATTCTGTCTCTGCCCACTGGCAAGCCCTGAGCCTGCAGCGGCACCAGTGTGACAAACTGTGCCAGCCTCATTCTCAGGCATTGGCCATGTTGAGCAGAGGGCTGGGGGCGTTCCTAAACTTTATTCTTCCCCTTCCCTCATCGTCAGCTGTAAGGGAAACATCCACCCATCAGTCTCCTTAACCCTGCCTGGGAGTGGCTGGAGGTGCATATCAAATGGTTTGGTTCCACGTGAGTCAGTCTGGCCCCAGACACAGGAGTCCTGAATGGGCCGGGAAGATGGGGCCTGGTGACCAGAAAGGCTCTCTCTGTGTGTGTGCACAAACCAATGGAACCAGGACTGACCTCTGACCAGAGCAGAGGCCAAACAGTTGGTGGTGGGCAGATCGTCTCCGCAGCCCAAAGCAGAACAGCAAAGAGGAAGACCAGAGGAAGGGAACACCAGGTGGCTGCAACATGAGAAAGAGGCAGCTCATTATGGGCCAGTGAGAAATGACACATTGAGGCAGCGTGTTTTCCCCTCTTTCAACACGGGCTTGGGCAGCCCCAAAGGGGGAGAGCTTTGTGGAGGGAAGTCAAGAACTGTGGCAACTGGAAAGGGGGTCAGCCATGGGGCAGTCTGAGAGGGCTTCTTCTGGTCAGATACTGCACCTCCTGAAACTACTCCACTCGCCAGACGCCCCTTCAAAGCACCCTCAAAGAAGCACCAAAGAGCCGGCTGATGCTGGACTTCACGGACTCAACGTGGGGAGGGGCCTCCACGAGAGACATTTGGCAAATGAAACTTCTTCACATATATGTAAAGTCTTCATCTAAGCGTGTCTACACTGATTGATAGCAACTTTATTCTTGGCTCGGATAAAGTCCAAAGTCCCACCAGTGGGCTGCTCGCTCTCCCAAGGGCTGCACTGGGAGGTTTTCAAATGTTCTGCCACCCAAAGCAGGGACCAGCCATGTCTGAGAGGCTCTGGGTTCAGGCTGACTGAGACAAAAGTGGAAGGTGGAGAGGAAACCCGCAATTAGGTGTTGACAGAAACGAGAAAATGGCAGCTCACCGTCTGTCAGGGAAGTTCCAACCGCCTAGTTTCCAAAACAACAACAGCTTCACTATGAGGAAGTTGGCTTGGAATGGGAGGGAGGATGGGCGAGATCCTTGTGCGATGTGGAGTGTTGTGAACCAGGTGAACCAGCAACCAGGTGAAGCCTGATCCGTAGACAAAATGCCAGTTGGACTCTGGCCAACTGAAGCAAAACAATGACCGACTTTGTTTTGGCTGTTGTTACTGTAACCCTTTGGGACCTCTTGTACCAGTCTCAGCTGAGGTATCCCGTAATAACCAGTAAGATGAGACCCCTGCTGAAATACGTTCTGCCAACGGGGTGGATGAGCTGGGGAGGGTTTGCTGACATTTGGCATTAAGAGTGGCTGGGTGCAGATCTACCTGGGCAGAATAGCCCCTGCTGGGCATCTGTGCAGTGGGCACAGCCAGCATCGCCCTTAGGGCTGAAACTGAAGGGGAGGAAGGGCAAAAAGCATCAGCCATTTCAGAGGAATTATTCAGTCTGTCATCTGCATCTCTATAACTGTCTGGTTTGGTTCTGCAAACCAACAAGACAGACACAGATTTCAGAGGATAATTAGAACTGCAGAAAAAACAATTACTACCAACCTGCCTTCCATTGAGGACCAGTATACTGCACGAGTCAAAAAGAAGTCTGTGAAAATATTCACAGACCCCTCGCATCCTGGACATAAACTGTTTCAACGCCTACCCTCAAAACGATGCTATAGAGCACTGCACACCAGAACAACTAGACACAAGAAGAGTTTTTTCTCCAAACGCCATCACTCTGCTAAACAAATAATTCCCTCAACACTGTCAAACTAGTTATTAAGTCTGCATTACTATTAATATTCTCCCATCTCCTCCCACTTACGACTGTATGACTGTAACCGTGTTGCTGGTATCCTTAAGATTTATATTGACTGTTTCCTAATATGATTCGATTGCTTATTTGTTCCCTATGACTATCATTAAGTGTTGTGCCTTATGATTCTTGATGAATGTATCTTTTCTTTTATGTACACTGAGAGCCTATGCACCAAGACAAATTCCTTGTGTGTCCAATCACACTTGGCCAATAAAGAATTCTATTCTATTCTATGGAAAGCTTCTTGTGAGCACCAAGAGTTGATAGGTGACTAATTTCTCTCTCCATTTGCTATGAGGGCATGGCCTTCCTTTCATGCGGTAAAAGTCCACTCTGGCCAAATGGTTTCTTTCTTTGATCTCTCCAGGGTGCCACCCAGACCCCCAGTCCAGGGCTCCCAGGTGAAGCCTACAATGGGACCGGGCTCTGCTCCAGTCCACCACCTTCACTCCAGGGCAATGGTTGGGAAGAGAGAGAGTTCACGATCAGTTTGCTCAGAAGGACAGCTCAACAACTTATCAAGGGCCACTAGAATGCCAGCCAGTTCACATGGGGGGGAGGAGGGAGCATGCCTGACTAAGCTGGACAACGGCCCTTGACAGATGCCATCTCCCAAACTGAGTCTCTGGCTTTATGTCCCCATTTGAGCTGACCCAGGATGGGGCTGTCTTCCTGCTCTTCTGGTGATGCCCTTCTTCCCCGGCTGAAGCAGCCCAGCTAGCAGGGAGTCAGTTCCCTGGTTCCAGACCAGGAAGTGACCCTCTCTCTCCTTCTGCTAGACTTTGAACCTACCTGCACTGTGACCTCCAGGTACCAGTACAACCACCCTCAGGCAGGGATGGAAGAAGCCTCTGCAGGTAAGAAATCAGTGCTTGATAGGGTGAAGGGTAGCCCAGAATCGGCTCAAATCCTTTCTGACATAAAGAAAAGCAACCCAGGCCAACCCAACATTCCCCACCTGAAGAAGGAGACCAGTGGAATTAAATGGGCGCTTGCCTGGCACCTCTGTGCCCTGGCTAAATCCTGAGCGGCTAGCACTCTTGAGAAGGCAGTTGCAACATGAAATCACCACATTTTGCCAATGGCCACAAAGGATGAAAGCGATCACAGAGGTGCTCAACTCACTTAACCGCCCTCTTGCAAGAATCCAGCCCGGTTAGCCTCTGCTTCATCCTTCCCTGGCCTTGGTGAAGGATCTGCTCCAAAGCCCCTGGCTGATTCCACCACTCTCTGGGCAGGGGGCTCAAGACAGTCCCCACATGATGCTGGTTCCAGAACCCTCACCTAATGAGGCCCCTGCTGCGTCTTAGCCCCGAGTTCGCTCTTTGCTGACATCCAATTATGTGATTGGCAACCATGGGGGGAGGGGTCCTCAGGTGGGTTGGGGAGCACAGACTTCTGCTGCAGGGTGAGAATTGCGGCTGCAGCACTGAGTCTCTTTTGGCCAGCTCAAATTCCCAGTGTTTTTCCTAGAATATGGAGGATTTTCCTTTCTGGCTTAATTCTCTTGTGTGTTGGTCTTCCACTTAATTATCTTAAGGCATTCTAGTCTACTGCCTAAAAAGGCAGAGTGGAAATTTTATGACATTTATACACACCATTGAAACCTATGGTATGGCGCCCTTAAGCACACAGCTGATATGCTCCAGATGTTCTGAGTGGCCACTCCCTAATTTACAGCGGGCAAAACAGAGGGGGCATCTTTATTCCAGGAGCTCAGAGACGTGGAACAAGACCCCCCACTCCCATGGTGCTGAAGAAAGGGAAAAGGACGGCCCAAAGGGCTGGGCCACTCTGCGAGGATAGGTTATAGAATCGGTAAACTTAGGCCAAGCAAACTGAGTAAAAGAAGTCAGTGCAATGTAAGAGACGGAGGGACCTTCGAGATCATTAAGTCCAACCCTGCCAGAATCCGGAATCCAGCATCTCCCACGGTTGCACCACACAGCCTGTTTAAACGGCTCCGGGGCTCTTCAGGACCTTTTTCCTGATATCAAACCAAAACCGACTTCTTTTTTATCTTTTTCACATCGGAGACTCTTCCATTGCACCCATCAAGCGGAGCCTCTCTTCCCGCACTCCAGCCTGGCTCTGCACCCCCAACCCCAACGGCCCCACCGGAAAGCGAGCTGGCCTAAGCCGTGACCCCCCCATTGCTGGCCAGCGGAGCAGGCGCCTCGAGCGGGGTTCGGCGGAGACCGGCCAGGGACGGGAGAAGCCTCTGCAGGTGAGAAGTCAGTGCTTGGGAGGGGGAAGGGCAGTTGCGTCCCCCGGGACCACAGGGGCTCCTCCCCGGCTGCGCGCCGCGGGCACGTGCCCGGAAAAACAGAGCCGCGTCCCGCGAGCGGAGGGCTGCAGGGGGCTCCGCTCGCTGCATTGCGCCGCCCGAGCCCCGCCAGCTTCCCGGCGCGACGGGCGATGGGCTCCCGGCTGAGCCGGCCGAGCGGCGCGGAGGCGACGGGCGTTCTCGGCCGCTCCAAGGGGTCCCTCGGCGGCAGGAGCCGCCCGGAGGAGCCGCCGCGCCGCCTCGGCCCGGGCTGCCGGCTGGCTTCGTTGCTGCGGGGCTCGGAGAAGCGGCCGGCGGGGCTGCGCAAGAGCCGGCCGGCGGCGCCCTACGTGCGGCGGGTGCGCTGGCTGCGCGAGATCCAGGCCGCCCTCCGCGAGCACCAGCGCGAGCGGGCCGTGCAGCTCCTGCGGCTGCTGCGGAAGGTGAGCCCGGCCCAGGCGGGAGGGATGCGCGCCGCGCCTTTGCTTTCCTCGGGGTCGAGGCAGCCGCGAGTCCGAGGCCCGGGAGGGAGGGAGGGAGGCGCTTCTCCGGCAGAGCCAGCTGGGCGGCCGCGGCTCGGCCAAGCTCCGCCCCGCTCCGAGCGCGGTTGTCGGTCGGGCCGGCGGGATGGAGGCGGCGCCGCTGAAGCCCTGGCCGGCCGCGGGGCTGGGGGCGGAAGCGCGGCCGTGGCGCTTGGCCTCTTCGCCCGACGGCGGGCCGCTTCGGCCTGGGGAAGGCGGGGCAGCGGGAGCGTCTCCAACTCGGGGGGGGGGGGCGGCGGGCTGCCTCCGAAGGCGGGTCAGACAAAGAGGAATGGAATGCAGTGCGAGAGAATAGAACTTAATTGTCACTTTCAATGTACACTAATCAGCATACATTACCATGAACTTTCATTAGGTTCAGCTCTCAGAGGATAACCGTTATGCATATATCCACATGCACACACATACATGACACAGAAACATCACAGTCTAGTTCCAAGGTATACATGTGGGGGGGGGAGAATCCTGCAAATTTACAGACGGATGACATAAGGAACAAAGCTGTTACAGAAGAACCTAGTAATCCTGCTATAAATACTTCAAAACCTCCTCCCAGAGGGGAACAACCGATACAGACATGGGTGTGTGAGGTCCAATCGCACACACACTCACAAGATTTTGTACTAGCTGACGTTTCAGGATCTCCTCCACCCCAACACCAAAAAAGTCCTCTAACATAGAGGCAGAAATGTGGCAGATGTGGGGCCAGTTGCAAGAGGCTCTCCTAGGGGTCCCTTGCATGGGCATTGGGATGCCCCGGGCAGTGCCAAGCAAAAGAGCCCTGTCGGGTTGGTCCAGTCTTTCCAGGCCCACTTCCATGGGGCAGACCAGGCTTTGCGTGACTGCTGGAGAGCGATTGTGTTGCCCAGTCAGTTGCTTTGACTCTGTCAGTTGTGGGTGCACGGAGTTTGCCTTTCTGCTTCTTAGTAGAAAGTGTTGCCCTGGTCCAGAGAGACGCTACACCGAGAGCAGGAAGGGTGGGCAGTGGCACAGGGTAGATGAGTCCCCACCCACTCGCATTCCAGGATTTGAAGAAATGCTGGAGGAAGCAGCTTTGCCAAGCAAGCCCTGATGGGGGTGGGAGGCAGCTGCTCTCAGACCTTTTTTTCCATCAAAAAATTCAGTTGGTTCAGTTGCCTCAAGAACTGTGGCCAGGATCCGATGAGAATCTGAAAGAGTTTTAGGGGCTGCAGCTGCAAGGATGCCATCTTTCCAGCCTCTGGGGCTACCCCACATCTGGATGACAAGATCTGCATCCTCGCCCCAATGGTGAAATCCAAAAATTTTCCCTACCAGTTCTGCGGGTGTGGCTTGGTGGTCACTCATGTCACCCACTGTTAGAGCCAGGAGCTGCGCATTCTGAAGCACATTCTGCCCTTCTGAAGCCCTCAACGCTTTGAGTTTCCCTCCACCATCTGGCTTGACTGCCCAAGCGATTCTCGGAGCTTTCTCTTGCCCCACTCTCCATCCTGAAGGGCCACGCCCCCCCCCCCCCCCCGCTAATCCTCCATAGAAACCGCCCGCCCTGTTTCTGCAAAGGCAGAGGCCACCCCCTGCAGGGCGATCCAAAGTGGGGAAGGAAATGCTACAGAAAAGGCCGCCTTCCACTCGGGCCTGTGTGCCTCCCGTGCCGGCTCCACGGGGCTTGGGGTTCTGAAGCAACCCATTGGCTTTCCACCCGGCCACCTGCCTGCTCTCTTTGCAGATTGGCTCGGCCGACCGCTGGCACCACTCTGGGAGTTTGGCCTGCGGAGTCCTGGCTGAGCGATCACCAGGCCTCCCCAGCAACAGGTGCGCCGGGGCCGCCTTCTTGAGCTATGCTTGGAAGGGGCTGCTGCTGCTGCTCTCACCACTCTCCCTCCCTGCCTGGCTGCAGAGGTCCGCCTGCCCTCCTAAAGCACCAGTGTGGCAGCGCCATACGCTTTTTTCCTTCCCCCACCACGAAACAAAAGTGAATGGCAGTGGTGATGCTTCGGGAGGGCAGGCGGCCTTGGCGGGGGCTGCATCAGCCTCTCTGCCAGTGCCATGTCCTGCACTGGCCGGGCACATGACTACAAGTGTGGCGACCTGGTCTTCGCCAAGATGAAGGGCTACCCGCACTGGCCTGTTTGTGTAAGCGCCGCCGCCCAGGCCAAAGGAAAAGTGCTGCGGGCTCCACAGTGTCGCGGCCAGGCCTGGCCCTCTACCTGTGTGGAAGGCTGCCGCCCAGCCGCCCACCAGTAGCTTCCGCACCTCTTGCTCCTTCCCCTGGAGCACTGGACTCCGCAGGCTGAGTGTCAGCGGTCAGCGGACCCAACTGCAAAGAGATGGCGAGGTGGGATCTGCAGGCTGGTGGCCAGATGGGAAGCCAGTGGGTTGCTTCGGAGCCCCAAGCCCCGCAGAGCCAGCATGGGAGGCACGTGGGCCCAGATGGAAGGCAGCCTTTTCTGCAGCATCCCCCTTCCCTCTTTGGATCGCCCTGCAGGGGATGGCCTCTGCCTTTGCAGAAACGGGATGGGCGCATGTGCAGCAGCCCCGGGACATCTGCCTGCCCTCCCAGAGCACCGCCGCCCCTCTCAGCCCCAGTGCAGTGTCTGTGTTTCCACCAATGGCCTCAGAAGGCAAGGGGGCATGGGGGATCACCGGGAAGGCCACGTGGAAGGCAAGCAAGCATGGCAGGGCTGCGGGGAAGGGAGTAGGCTGCTAGCTCCCTTCCGCATGGCCCACAGCCCCTACATACTTGCCTCCCTTCCACGTGGCCTTCCGCTTGCCTGCCTTTGCAAGCTGGCCACGGGGATGCCGGGAAGGCTGCGTGCGTGGCAGGGAAGCATGGCAGGGCTGCGGTCTGCGGGGAAGGGAGTAGAGGTGGCAGGTTGGGATGGGTGGGGCAGGGGCAGCTAGCTAGGCTGCAACTCGCAGGCTTACCTGGCAGGCAGATCAGGGCCGCTCAATTGGGGTGCAGCGCTTTGGGCAGGCAAGCTGCATAACAGAGACTGGGCGGGGCGGGTGAGCGAGCAGCGACCGGGAGACCGGTTTGGGGGCGCGGCCAGCCAGCGGTTGCTACCAGTTCAACGACCCAGGCCAAATGTCCGCTACCGGTTCACCCGAACCTGTCCCAACTGGTTAGATTTCACCCCTGCCTCACCCTCCAGAGGCCTGCCTTGCTTGCTGGCCAGTGGTATGGGGGGTTTCCCTGTCCAGTGCCCCCCAGTTCTAAGCCACTTTCGCTCTTTGCTCGTAGGACCTTGGCCTGGAGGGGACGTTCCTCAATGATGTGCTCTATAAGAAGGCCACCTTCCTCAACCTGGTGGATCCCATCTCCCACGACCTCCTGATGAACCTGGCCAGAGACCTGCAGTGCCCCAAAAAGGTGAGCGCCACCAGGCCCCTTGGGAGGAGCACATACCCTAATGTACCATCAGCACTTAGATCTCTGGGTGGGGAAAGGGCCTGATGGCTGCAGTAAATGGGCCAGTTCCTATCCAGCCCTGTACAAGACTTCCTCTTCAGCAGAGTACAGGGCACGTGAGGTCTCCATCCCATCCCATTCTGGCCTGGCCTGGCCGAGGAACTCCAGGCCTCAGACACCCCAGATCCTCCTGCCTTAGGAAGAAGGACAGAAGCAGGTTGCAGCTTCAGGCCAACATCACCCCAGTTTGGTGTGCATGTGAGGAAAGGGGCCGTTTCACACTGCGCCCCTCCTTGCTCTGCCTTGAGGCTCATCTTCCTCTCCCTGGCTCTGAGTTCAGTTGAGGGAGGGGAGATTTCAGCTAGGAAAGATCGGAGGAGCTTCCCAGCAGCAGGAGCAAAGAAGGCCCTTGGTCCCCCTTGCCCTGACCCCCAGCCTTCTTTGTCCTGAGTCGGAGCATTGGGTAACCTCGCGTGGGCATCTTGTCAGGTGGCCCCGCCTCCCAAGGTTATCCAAGTCTTCCCAAGTCCCCCCCTGGAGAGACCTCACAGGGTCCCCTCTCCAAAAGAGCATCCTGTGCAGTGAGCCAGTCATCTCAGCCCGGAAGCCCCAGCCAGAATCCCAGCCGGGGCCTCCTGCTTCGCAGCAGGAAAATACCGGCTTTTCTATGCCTGTTTGGTGTTCCTGCACTGGATGAAAGAGAGGCAGAGGCAGCACAGGCTGGCAGATGAAAAGGAAAGGTTTTGAGGCTGGCCTTCAGTAGAGACTTGCTAGATTTTTTTAGATTTAAAAACATTCAGATTACTCTGCTCTTCTTTTAAGAGGTACAAAAGTCCTATTATAGTTAGGGGCTCCAAAATTTGGCTTGAGATCTCTGGATTTCTGAGCAGAGAAGAAGGAAGAACGAAAATGATCTAGTAGAATCAAGCCCTCCTGAAAGTCGGAATTCTTGGATAGCTAGGGAGATCCCATATTGGGGGGATTTATTTCTTATGCACAACCAGTTCTTGAAGAAGTCCAGGCCTTGTTGTTGAACAAGAGCAGAGCTGATGTGGCTCTCCTGTCTGTATTTTCAGCCACACAATCCTTGTTGCTTTTCAGCAAAGATCCTGATTCTCCCCCTTCCCCTCCCGCCTCCTCCAGGCATTAAGAGAAAAAGGGAAGGGCGAGGTAGCTAGCCCAGAGCCCCACCTTGCCCGTCCTCCCCGGATATTGCAGCCATTGTCTTCCTTATCCCAGATTTGGCTTTGGAGTCTGCGCTTCAAAACATCAGGGATACATGGAATTGTCCCACGTTGCATTGGGGAGGGGGGGAACCAACGGAAAGTCTTTGGAGACTGCCGGTTTGCTTTCTCCTTCCCAGCTGCTATTGAGGGATAGAAGAGGGAGGCTCCATTGGTGGTGACCTTTGCTCATGGCTCTCCTGAGCCAGCTTGTCCAGTAGGATCTGCTTCTGCCAGCTGTGCTTTTGATTCTGGCCAAGGGCTGGGTGGATTCCCCCATGGACTAGCAGGAGACCCCTGGCTGCTTTCTGTCCCTTGCCCTTCCTTTCTTTGCCACACACACACATACACTGTGCTCTGGTGTCCCCTTCCTGTGGAGAAGGGCCAGCGGGGGTGCGGGGGCATGTCCTGATGCTGCCTGGGGGGCTGGGGCTGCCGATTGCAGCTGGAGAGACAGGGAAGCAGCTCCATATCTTGGGGTCCCTTCAGCCCTTCCGAGCCCCTCCTGGCAAAGGTCTCTGATCTCACAGGGCCCCCTGCAAGGGATGATTGGCATGGCCCCCGATGGTTGCATGGAGTTCTTTGATTCCTGGCTGATATTCACCCAAGCCTTTGGAAAGGCAAAGCAGCTGACTGGGGGCTGAGCTTGCAGGTTGGGCATCTCCCAGGGCCCAGAGAGCCCTCAATGGCAGAGTTCAGGGTGTGAGGAAAGGATGCCAATGTGGGGCTGTCAGCTCTGCAAACTGAGAGGGCCCCTGCCGATGGCTGCCACTTCCCTGCTTTCAGGAATACGATCCGTGGAAATCCTCTGACCGGATTTGCCGGCAACTGATCTACCACTTGAGTCCACATTCTAAATGGCATCGATCTGGGCTGCGCCATCGCAAATCCCACAGCAGGTGAGCAGGAATGGTGGGCTACAGAAGTCCTTGGTTGGTGGTTGCAGGAGCCAGGAGGACACCAGTTTTAGAGGGTGTGACATGTGCTCAATTCCCACAATAGATGAAATCCAAAGTAACAAAACAAGCGGCCTTCCAAACATATCATAATATGACATAATGCGATAGCCTAGTTCACGCAAGGCCTGGATTTCCACCCACAACATACTGAATCACAAGTTGTGTGAAGCTGCATCTCTAGAATCCTTGCTCCTTGCAAGCATTCATACATGCAGTGGCTTTGAACACCCCTTCTTCCTATTTCAAGAACCATGGTTACTGACTTTACTGTTGCAAAGACAACAGCTCAGCCAAAGCTGCCCCCTCCCCCCCATGTCATTCTGCCCCTCTTCGGCCAAGGCAAGCCCCCAGGGCCATTCCCAGGCAGCCAGAACACAGAGCAAATGCAGCACACAGCTCTCCCACCTGGGCAGGAGGATGGGAAACTGGATCCAGTGGGTGGAACAGTTGCAAGCACTTATTTTGTGTCTAATGCTGTAATCCCTTCCCCCGCTCCAATCTTGGGCCGGAGGACCTCTGCATAAAAGTTACTCAAACTCCTTGACCGATGAGCATCTACCAATGGAGAGGGATGGCTTGGCCAAAGTAGCTGGCTCATCCTGTAGCAAACAATGGTGATGCCAGACTTAGACCGGCCTATGGCAATGCTGTCATGCAAACACAAATCCAACCCAAACAGGCCAGCTGCAGCATTTGTGGTCCATTGCGTATTGTCCCCCTCTGCACACACCCAGTTTTCTAAAGGGAGTAGCCCTTCCTTCTGAAGCCCCTTGCTTCTCTTTTCCTTCTTCTTCTTTAGTCTGAAGAGTAGCCTGCAGAAGAAGCTCAGCCAAGAAGCCATCCATCTATCTGGAGTCCCTCTCTCTACACACGACATCCAGCATCTGGCCAGCTACTTGCAGGACAGAGGGGGCCCCCTTCTCACCCTCGACCTGAGTTTCACCGACCTGAAGGATGAGGAGATGCGCTTCCTGATGCCTTTCCTGCGGTCGCTGCCCAACCTCACCCACCTCTCCCTTAACGGGAACCACTTGACCCGAGCCACTGTGAAGGACCTCACCGATGCCATGAAGGACATGGCCAAGTTCCCCTCCTTAGCCTGGATCGATCTGGGCAACAACATGGACGTCTCCTCCATGCCGCAGCCTCTGCTTGTTGGCCTACGGAAGCGGCTCAGCCAGCAGACCACGCTGCCCACTATTTACGAATCCTTGGACTGCACTTCTGAGGCATCCAGTGGGCCTGAGACCAGCCTGCTGGAGGAGGAGGAGGAGGAGGAGGAAGATTTGCAAGGGGAAGAGGGGATCCCACCAGTGGCCAAGCACCGCTTCCACCAGCAGTCGTGTGAAAGGTGACTGGACATGGAGGTGTCCTCTGGAAGACAGAAACCACTGCTGTGGAAGCTCTGATGGAAGAGATGCCGCATCAGGCCTCACCTGCCCACTTCCTTGAGCCTTTCCTAACCTTTCTGACTCGCTCCCCTTGCCCTGTCCTCTTCCTCCTAGTCGGACTTTCTCACATGCACCAAATCAGGCTGGTCACTTACCATGATGCCGCAAATGGAGACCATCTGGAGATGCAGGAGGTGGGCTCCTGTTGTGGGGAGGCGCATGGAGCAAGCGAGCCCTGGGCCCATCCTTTCCCAGCTGTGCTGGGTCCACAAGCCCAGAGAGCCCTGTGAGAATGGCATGGAAAGACTGAATGGGGGCCGAGACGGCACCGGGATGGCACAACTTGCCTCCTCCCCCTCCTCCCCTCTGAACAAAGGGTGGCGGAATGCGAGGCATGCCGGTGTCTGCAGCCCAGACATGTGACTGATGGCACTGCAAGAACTTGAGGGCAGCTGGATGTGGTTTGCGCAGGTGTTTGTCTGGGGGGGCCTGTTTGGAGCATCCCCTTCCCCCCTAGTGTTTCTGCTCTTCATGGACGTCTGCATTCAAACACCTCTGTGCTTTCTGCTCTGTCGGGCTAGGATGGTAACTCTGCCTTATGCCCAGGAGGAAACGGTAACCTGGGCAAGCCCAGTTCAGCAGAAATATCTCGTGGTGTGTGATTTATGATAGTAAATGACTTTCCTGGAAAGAGGATGAAATCATTGCTCAGCACTTTGTTGGGCAATTATTTGCCAGAGTTGCAGAAGCCTCGTTCTCTCTAGAAACTCCTATTGAAATATTCCCAACCTGTTTCTTCATAATGGGGGTCTCCCTTCTTTTGACACCATTTCTCTCAAAAGGAAGAATGTGCACATTTTCAACTGTGCCTTGGTGCCAGGGGAACTGCAGTGCTTTTCTCATCCATCCAATACAAGGATGCTTGGATTTAACATCCCTTGTGATGTTCCTTCATGGAGAAAGGAGAAATTGGCTCTCCTCCATTTAATAGAACCCCTCCCCCCCAAATCAATTTGGGGCATACAAAATAGTGATGACATTTAAGCCACAGTGGAACAGCCAGTTAGAGACGAGGGGTTTGCAGAATGCATCGCTCAATTAGGGCTTAACATCTGTGGCTCAGATGTGAAAGAAAACGGGGCACTCTGAAGAATCTTTTAAGACAACAAGAACTCCCAGAGAACTTGAGCCGTTTGATGATTCGAAGCACCCAGCCTGCTCCTGAGTGGTTTCGTTTCAAAGTGTGGCCATTTATGCACACCTTTGGGGTTCTTTCCACACAAGCCCCCTTTTGGAACTCAGATCCTGTAGATAAAAAAACGTTTAAGATGCAAATAAATTCCCCCCCCCCCCCAGAAAGTGCAATCCTCTAAGCCTTGGGCAGCCACTCTTGAACACCTGAAAGGCTTATTAGACATCTCAGATAATAATTTAAGAAGAGATTGGATAACAATTTGTCTGAAATGGTATAGGGCTTCCTGCCTGAACAGGGAGTTGGACTAGAAGACCTCCAAGGTCCCTTCCAGTTCTGTTATTCTGTTATAACCAGGATGGATTTGATTTAAATCAAGTTGATTTAAATCACAATTTAAATCATGATTTAAATCACTAGTAAAAAGGCTTGATTTAAATCAACTCGATTTAAATCATAATTTTTAAAGAGCAACTGTCGTTTCTGCTACTCCTTTGACCCACTGTTGACTCACTGGTAGTCCCAGTGTTGCAGAATATACAGCCTCATGCTACATAACTAAGCTCCATTTCATGCTGAATAAACTAAATTATTTATGTATCTTAAATAGAAAACTATCTTACGATAGATTTTTACTCCAAAAGTTTTTTATTAAAATAAATCTGATTTAAATAAAAAAAATCTGATTTTTTTGATTTTTTTTAAAAAAATGATTTTTATCCACCCTGGTTATAACCAAAGCTAAGAGTTCTGCTTGTAAGACTTGCAGCTTCCCAATTAAGAGGCTCTCTGGCTGAGAGACCTGCAGGCAGCAGAGGAAAGCTGGTCAAAATGGATTGAGCAGGCAGGAGCACCGGTCATCTTCAGTCAGAGGGAGGCAAACTTTCTTTTCTCAATATGCAATATGATACTCTCCCTTACAATGAAATTCCCAATTCTGGTCTAAAAGGTTTTTATAACCTCTGAGAACAAACCAAGCACTTCATCCTCTACTTGTCTCTCCAATCCACCATTGCATGCTCAAAGATAATTAAAATTTTAGAAACATACAAGTGAACACAAAGATACTTGCTAGATAAACCTTTTAATTTTTATTTTGCATTTTGCAAAGATTGGAAGAAAAAAAACCTTGAATTAAGGAAACACTAAATAAGAGGTCTTATACCTTACCATGATTTAGATTTTATGGACCTGTCTGTTTTCATTTTATGCATTACCCGGAGACTTGGGTTTACCGATTAATTGAAACTACAATAAATTATTTTAAAAATCAAACAGGACATTTTTAAACTCATGGCCATTCTTTTAATACTGCTAACAACCTGTTTATTAAACCTCACATAGGAAAGCTACCCTGAAAGATTGTCTTATTAATATCACCTAAAAGGCAGATGACTGATTTTAGTTTAATTAATTTCTTTTTATTTTTTAAAAAACAGCTCCTGAGTCATGTACTGCAAGGTACTGCAAGCAGCCAATCTATACCACAGTTAAGTCAATGATACACAGATGTTCTCTTCCTATTTTGTAAAAAACATATTTATTAAAGTACACACAAGTACAATTAGCACACTTTTCTCTTCAGCAAAGCAGGGTTTGATCCCAAGTTACCGCCGCTTCTGGAAAATGTTGCCACGTCCCATTCCTCGTCCCCTTCCTCTTGCAGCCACTGAAGAAAACAGAACACAAAAATCAGCAAAGGACAAACTTCCCTGTCTGAGTGCAGAGATGTTTCCGAGAAGATTAAAAAGAGGTGAGAAAGCAGCAGGTAGAATTAGTTGCTTGTGATATTTTAAAGGCAATAAAACAAAAGCCTATTCACTATTCTCAAATAGTGAACTCCACAATAGGCAACACAAATCTCTTTCTGCCCTCCAGCACTTATAACGTTGCTGGAACCTCTCCACTTCTGGAGTTCCATTTGCAGCCCTTCATGGTGAGGAAGGATGAGCGAAAGGGAGGCGGAGGAGGATGCAAAAGCTGGTCCAGAGAAGGCTGAAGGTGGGAACCCTCCCCAACCTCTCCCCCTTGTGTCCTCTGGGCAGGGCAGTTCTCAAAATTTCCTCCCCCCCCCAAAGCCCGAAGCCCCAGCTCCTCCTCCTCCTCCTCCGCTCCTGGAATAAGAGACGGGGATGAGTTTGAGCAATCGGAGATTCGACTTGGGGCAGTTACCAAACGATCCCAGATTGTGTTTAACCCCAGCCGAAGCTCAACGGCCGCCTGGCCAGCGGGCGCAGAGTCGCCACTGAGGCTTCAGGTGTTAGGTGTCATTCGTGCCAAACGGAGAAGGTCCCGTTCAAGGAGGCGCCTTTGACGGGGCCCTCTGGCCGCCGTTCTAACCGGGCTAACGGAGACCCTCCCGTGCCCCCGCCCCCCACCGCCCGCTTCCGCGGCTCCCAGGCTCACCCTGCGCCTTGAGGATGGCGGCCTTGCCGCGCCCGGCGCCCGAGCCCTGGTTCTTGTTCTTCATGCTCTTCAGCATCGGCGCGTTCTTCAGCATGTCGGGCAGGATCAGGAAGCGGATCTTGCTGCCGCGGATGTAGACCTGCTCCAGCTGCGCCACGCGCCCGTCGCGGTAGGTCACCGTGATGTTGGACATCTGAGGGGAGGGAGGCGGCGGTGAGGCCCGGCCCACAGACCCCGCGCCCGCCCGCCCGCCCGCCCGCGACCCCGGCCCGCAGCCCTGCCTGGCAGTTCATGTTGTCCTCGGCCTCGATGAGCTTCCCGCGGTAGACCTCGCCCGTGTTGGTCTCGCAGGTGACGATGTGCCCCTCGGCCTCGTGCAGCACCTTGATCGGCACCCCGATGGACATGGCGGCCAGTGGAGGAGGAGGAGAGGCGTTCCCGGCCTGCCCCGCGCGCGCGCCGCTCTGCCCCGCCGCCTCTATGGCGCGCCGCTCTCCGCGGGAGAGGAGCGGCGCTCCCGGCCTGCCCCGCGCGCGCGACGCCCCGCCCAGGCCGGGCCCGGCCCCGCCAGCGCCATGAAAAGCCCGGCCGAGGAGGCCGCCGCGCCGCCGCCCTCAGGTGGGTGCTCCGGGCCTGGGGCGCCCTCTTACGCGGCCGGGGGAGGAGCGGCCGAGCTCCGGAGCCCCCTGCCCTTGGCTGCCCTTGCCGACGCGGCGGCCGAGGGCGTCGGGGACGCGGTGCAGCTGAAGGTGCCGGCGCTGCAGCAGCTCTACCACTGGGACTGCGGGCTGGCCTGCTCCAGGATGGCGCTGCGGTGAGTCTTCCGACGGGACTGCAACTCCCGGCATGCCCCTCCCGCCAGGCCCCGCGACGCCCCCCCGCCAGCTGTCAGGGGCATGCTGGGAATCGTAGTCCTCGCTTATAGGCGGCGGCGGGGGGGGGGTTGTTTGGTGTTCCGCCTTCCTTCTCTCCTCCTTGGAGCTCCGAGCGGGAGAGAGAAATCCTGGCCGGTGCGGAAGGTCCGCTGCGGGGGTCGCAGAGGCTGCGAAAAGGAGAGCAGAGCGAGGCCTCTGGAGGGTGGAGCTGCTGGTCTCTGCTGCGGCTGGGACTCCAAGCGAGAGCGAAGCAGAGGCCTTCCAAGGCCAGGGGCTTTATTAGATGTGGACCCCCACTCTGGCCGGGCCCAGCTGTTGACCTCTGTCTGTTGAACTTCTGTCTGAGCTAAAGGTGACGATGGAATCTGCTTTGTCGTGGAAAGAATGGCTGGCAAATCCATGGTCTCCAGAAGGAAATGGTTATTCTAACTGTAAATTGCTTTTTTTGTCCCCTCCTTTTGACTCTGATGCCCACCCTGGTCATCCCCCCCTCCACCCCCCATTTGACCTGACCTCAGGTACCTGAACCTGCTGAATGATGAGGACTTCCAGAGAGCAGTCCGGGACCTCCAGTTGACCAAAAGTATCTGGACAATTGACTTGGCGTACCTGATGCGTCACTTTGGGGTGAAGCATCTGTTCTGCACCCAGACGCTGGGCGTGGACAAGGGCTACAAAAACCAGGTAGCTTGTTTGGATGCTGCTGCTCCAGACACAAAGGCAGCTCTAGGAGGGACGCTTGCACTCTCTTAAGAGGCGTAGTGGTACTCACACATTCGTGGCCATTTGCTGCACAACTGACATTGGGCGCCATCTACTAGAAATCCCAGGGTTGCCTCAACGGCAGGTTTGCCCTTTGCTCACAAGATGCCTCAAAGCCTTCTGTGAAGTCTTCCAAGACGATCTTCTTTGGCAGGCTTGATTCAAGACGGCTGCCCCACATGTGTTCCCTTGGGGGAGGCAGTGGGGGTCTCCCCTTAGAGATCCTAGCAATCCCTCCCTGGGCTTTCCGCCAGGAGAAGGGTTTGTCATCTGACATGGCTCCTTGTCTTTAGTCTTTTTATAGAAAACACTTTGACACAGAGGAGAACCGTGTAAACCAACTATTTGCCCAAGCAAAAGCCTGCAAGGTGCTGGTGGAAAAACGGTGAGCTCTCAGTGGATGCTTTGCCTTTCTTTCTTCTAGCAGGTGATCCAGCTGTTTATCCGCGGGTCTGTACCTAAACAAGCCTGCATCACCTTCCTCTGGCTTTTAGGATGTAGCCATGAGAACTGACGGTCCTTTGGATGCAGGGTTTGAGCTCTTCCGCTGGGAAATAAATCTGCCTGAGATGAATGGGATATGCTGAGCAAGAGGGTGCAGTGTGACCGAGGGTGCTTTTTTCCTCGCATAAAAAGCGTTAGAAATAATAAAGGATGGCGTTCCGAATCTGCTTCTGCATGGACCAGGGGTGCCAGTGAGAAAAACAACCAGCTTTGGCTGTACTGCTCTCCCTGCCACTTGCAATTTCTCCCACATCCTCATTTCTCACAAGTTGTGGTTCCCCTGCACTGGGTAGGAATGTTCCACGGACGTTCCTAAGGGACATCCCAAGGCATAGGGTGGCTCTATGGTTGAAGGGAAGAGTTGGAGAAGGAGTGATGTTGAGGGACCAATTTGTTCCCCAGTCCCTCACCTTGAGGACAGGAAGAGAAGGATGGAGATCCCACTTAATACTTTTAGGAAAAGGCAAAAGGTTCCACACACAAATCCGTTTATACACAGAGCAGGCAGTTTCAAGTAACTTGAACTCAAATAGAGATGTGAATGTTAGATGTTTTGGTGCATGCCCAGACTGAAAGGAGGCTCTTTGGTTTTGAGAGGGGTGGAGGGGTTAAGAGCAGGAGGAAGGCTGTCAGTGGCAGTGACTTGGTCCCAGCAGCTCATCTGTGGCCTGCATGACTCTTGCAGGCCACAGTCATGCAGGCCACCGATGAGCTGTTGGGACCTTGTGGCAGCTCAGGGGAGTGAGGAAAGTGCTGGAGGGATGGGAGGACAGAGAGGCAGGTGGATATTCCACCCTGGGAGCTTCTCGGGGGTTCCCACATCTGCCCTGTTCTATTTTTTCCCCATAAAATCCCTCTGGCTTCTGCTTTTATTTTTACTTAATTTTATCCCATCTTCATTACTTTTACAAATAAGGTGGCAAGCATGCTTAATATTTACAGAATACAGAACAGAGTTGGAAGGGACCTTATAGGTCATCTAGTCCAATCCCCTGCTCAAGCAGGAGACCCTATGCCATTTCTGCCACTTCCTCCTCTTTATTTTCCCCATGGCAACCCTGTGAGTTGGGTTGGGCCAAAAAAGAGAGACTGGCCCAAAGTCACCCAGTTGCTTTTTATGGCTGATGCAGGACTTGTACTCCTGGCCTCCTGCTTGTTAGCCTGGTGCCTTCACCACTAGACCAAACTGACGTTCTTCTAAATGCAGAAACCAGCAAAACATTTCAGGCTTTGTTTTCTTCCCAAATCTTATATTTGGCATAACAGTTCGGCAGAATTTCTGGAGCATGGTATGTAGTAGTTTGAAATAAAACATCCAAGGGTGTGCATCCCTGGGCACTGCCAGGCATTTTGGGATTGGTTTATTTTGATTGTAGCAGTAGGTCTATTTTTCTGACTAGAAGCAGGAAGCAGCAACCGGTCGGTTTCCTTTGCAAGGGGATATACTGAGAGGGGCAGGATTGTCCCTCGTTGCTGTTGGGGTTCAACCCCAAGTATGTGAATGACGGTAGAAAAGGTGCAAAGAAAGTGGGTTATTCTGCTTCATTGGTGACTGTCCCTCCATTTTGAGGATGCCAGCCGCAGGCATGCCCAGGATGGGGTGCACAAGCTTCATGCAGGGAAGATCCTGATGGTTCTTTAAGTGGTCATCTGCAGATTCCCCTGGAGGGGCTTCTGGCCTGTGTTGACATTGGAAAGCTCCTTCAGGGCCTAACTCAGCCTTTGGGCAGGGAGCCGCTGTGGAACAGCTGCATCTGTCCGAGGAAGTTCCCTCCCTTTATCTCAGGCTTCTGAACTAACACAGTGGTCTTTTACTCGCAGAACTTTCTTGGCAAGGGGATGGCAGATGGCCACTCAAAGAACCAGAGTTACAGGTAAGCAACCTGTTCTTATGCCTTGTGGTCTCCACATTCACACAGAGGAGAGAGTAGCAGGCTGTGCACCCAGAAGTGGGGCAGAATTCTAGCTAAGTAGATCAAGACTAGAAACTACTTCATTTGCAAATGAAAAACCCACCTTGTGCTTAATGGAACCTGGGAAAGGAGGATGTGCTCTGGCTTCCATTCGCAATGGTAGACGTAGTTGCATTATTACATACTTTTATCCTGCTTTTTTAAAAATGTAAATAGTTGCTAGCAAAAGAGAAAGTGCGTATAAGTAACTGTTCAAGCTGCAGACATCTATGAAGATGGAGCCCAGTGGAGCCCAGGATGTGCTGTGAGGGATACGCACATTTGAAACTTCAGAAAATGCTTGGCAAGGGAAATTGTGGGTGAGAATGCTAAATTCACTTCCAGGGCAAAGGAAATCTTGGGCCATAGAAGCAGGGAAGATATGTGTCAGGGTTCCAAGTAACATAGCAAAGAGAACTCCAAGGCAGGTAGTTTCCTTAAAGAACAGTTTAATTGGATATATCATATTGGTACAGACTGGTGAAAACCGACTCTAAAGGTTTCTGCAGATTTCACCTAATTAAAAGTAAAGTTTCCCCCCTTTCTCAGTCAGTCAGTCAGTCACATGGTCCAATCAAGGTACTGTTCGGTTGCTCCAGTAATTCTGAACTTGGGAGATGAATAAGAGAGGCACTCGTTTTAAGTTCATGTGGGTGTATGAAAATCCATCAGCTGTATAATTTACGCTAATGAATTGTACTATTTTAATTAGATTTTAGTTTCTCTCTTTCACCTCTTTTTATGCAGCCTCAATCCTTTGACGGGGAAGCCACCAGCAGGCAGCTCTAACCTTAGCATGGTCCTTCGGTCAGAGAATGGCGTTGGCCGTCCCTTCTCTCGAGGAAAATGCCAAGATGAAAAATGTACCAAGAGGGGGAAAGTCTTTGCTGGAAGTGGGGTCCCTGCTAAGGCTGCTGCTAAAGTAGACCAAAAGGAACTGGGGTCAGCAGGACCCCCTCCTTGGGCAGATGTGGGGGATGGTTCTCATTTGCACGGGTCCCGCTCGCTTGCTGAGCCATTGCTCATTGCTCCAGTGCCAGGCCTGCGGGGGGCTTGGTTTTAGACGCTGTCGCAGTGCACTTGAGGGACGGTTGGGCAAGATTCTCTGTTGGAGGCAGATTTGGTACTTTTATTTTTAGCAACATGAAGATAAATTGATAATGTTTTTGTACAAGGAGGCAGCACTGTGTGCATAGCACCTGATCCGTATCGAGCTCTCAGTTGTTTGTGGGATAGAATCACAAAGAAATAAACCACAGGTGAAAACAAAGATTTCTCTCATTTTCTTTACTTAAATCTCTGCCCATGAGGGAGTAATTTCAGTGCTGGATGATGGGATGTCTGGCACTGCTTTGGGGAGGGGGCGAACAGGGACTGGCAGGGCACGTGCTGCACACAGAAAGGAAGTTAGGTCAATCTTGACCATAGGACTTGATCTTCCCTACTCAGACCTGTGAGTTTCTGTCACAGTTTCCAGCGTGGAGGAGAGCTTTAACTCAAGTTGGCTCAGAGCAGAATTCACTGCTCTGCTATCTGCTGTAGGTATAAATAAACGATACCTTATTTGTCTTGCGGCAGCAATTGGTGGCGGGGGGGGGGGGAATCTGCCATTCATGTTTTATAACCTTGCAGCCCCTCCTGGGGTTCCGGATGTGTTTCACATAGAGCAAAATTTCTCCAGCATACGGAGTCCCTTGACGTGCCTCCTCAGACTCTCTCATCCTGGGATCTTGCTGGACTCTGCCATAAAACCCTCCAAACTAGGTGGCGGCTGACATTGGAGCAGGAGGATTTTCAAAGTTTTCCCTGCAAAAATTGGTGATGCAGCTGCCTCTGCCCCCTTGGTGGCGTTTGGTCAAGTTTGGCTCCTTTCATGCTCGGGGCCTGGCCCAGCTGCCTTGAATAAGGGGGGAAATGAGGATGGCCGAGCAGTGTCTCTGTGGGATGGACCGGATCCAGTTCAGAGGCCGCTTCCAGATCCTTTTCAGGCCCATCAGAATGAGAAGCGACCTAGGAAGGGCGACACCAGTAAAGTGTGGAAAAGCTGTTCCTGTGTGGCAGATGAAGGCAGATAAGGGAGGAGCTGCTTGCTGAAGTGGCTTTGACTGCAAAGGTCTCAGCTGGAGGACAAGAACAATCCAAGCTCTTTTTGTTGACTCCGCTTGTCTCCTGGGAAAACTAGGGAAAACTAAAAGCTCAGACTGGCTTCCCGAGGGCTCTCTCATTACATCCCACAAGAATCCTCTGCGGGGGTTGTGCAGAAATTGCTACCCAGGAGTGGAGGGATTCAGGCCTGGGTCTCCTCAAGCAGCTTCTCCCTATGTCTGGAAGTTCTGGGTGTCCATGTGAAGAGACTTGGGGGGCTGGGGAGAGGCTGAGGGGCATCTTTCCCTGGGCCTTGTCAAGTCATGGCTAAACCGCCATCTCCTGCAGGCCTCAGTGAGTGTTGTGAGTAGGCCCCCCAAGACTCCCACCCCTGTAAGAAACTGATGGAAGACCCCTGAGGAGGAGCCCATAACGTTGAGGGTCAGGAAATGCTCTTCCTTCATTGCTTTTATCTCTCAGGAGAAAAAGTGGCAGAAAACGTTACGTCTGTAGATGCATACGTCTGTGCTTTCATTGTAATTCTTCTATCTTTGTCTGTCTTATTAAATAAAGCAGAAACATTCATTTCAGGTCAGAACGGTTATACTAATAGGTGCTTCTGAAGGGAAAGCCACTTTTATGCATCAGGAGATAGTTCCTCTGTGAGGGAGATGGGCAGATGATAAATAAATAAAATAAGTATTCCTGAAGTAGAGGTTTTTGGCCCAAAGTAGTCCGGGCTCCCCTTTCACCCCTCTGGACTCCTGGCGTGGGAGACCCTCTTGAACCCAGGTCTCCTCCTCCCCTTTAATTCTGCTTTATGTAATTGGATACTGGATTTCCTTATTGATAGGCCCCCGTTTGTGCGAGTTGGAAGAAAAGTTTCCAACTCCACCTCAAGTGCGGGTTCCCCACAGGGCTGAGTCCATTACTGTTCACCTTGATAACCCAGGACTGCTGTGCCAAATCTGCTACGAATCATACTGTGAAGTACGTGGATGTCACGGCAGTGGTGGGTCTTATCCAGGATGACAACGAAGATGCTTATAGGGAAGAAGTGAGGGCTCGGGGGACTGGTGCAATAAAAGTAACCTGGTTCTAAATGTTAATAAAATGAAGGTCGTCATAGATTTTAGAAAGAGCCAGCACGGTCATACTCCTCTCAGCATCAAGCATGCAGCCGTACAGGTGGTCAACAGCATTAAGTATCGGGGGGTGCAGATAACTAACAATCTGAATTGGTCTTGCCACATGTCATTCTTAGTGAAGTATGCAAACCAGAGTCTGCATTTCTTGCATCGGAAGACAAGAACACATCTTTCTCCTGTCCTGGCCACTTTTTACTGAGGCACAGTTGAGAGTATTTTAACAAACTGAATCCCTGTTTGGTTTGGTGGCAGCAGAGCCTCAGTTAGAAAGTCCATACAGAGAGTGATGAGGACAGCAGAGATTATAGGAAGCTCGCTTCCAGTTATTTAGGATACAGTTTATAAGCACTATGTGCTTAGAGCTCAAAGCATTGTTATAAGAGACCCCACATCCCCACTCTACTTTCTGTTTCTGTTGCTCCCCTCTGAGAGGTTTCAAACGATTTCTAGCAGGACTTCCAGATTCTGTAACAGCCTATGCCATCTGTCTGGTAAACTTGCAGTATTCATTTTTCTCGCCGTGTACATGTATACATCCGGACTAGACTGTGTTGTTTCTCTGTTTCATATATGTGGGTATATGCATAATTTTGTATTTATTTTGTCATGTTTATGTAGGGTATATTACAGCTCTCAACCTTTGAGAGCTGTATGCAGTGAAATTTCATTTTAATGTATGCCGATTAGCGTGCATTCAAAGTGACAATGAAGTTATGCTAAGTCCCTTCTCCGGCAGCACGGTGACCATCAGGGACATCCAGGAGCACCTCTCACAGGGCCACATCGCCATTGTGCTGGTCAATGCCGTCTTGCTGCTGTGCGACCTCTGCTCCAGCCCAGTCAAGTACTGCTGCTTCCTGCCCATCGGCCAGAAGTGCTTCTGCCGCAGCCCCGACTACCAGGGTCACTTCATCGTCTTGTGTGGCTACAACAGAGCTTTGGGGTGTATTTATTACAACAACCCTGCCTATGCAGACCGTGAGTAACTGCACCCTCGCCCAGGTGTCGGCCTCCAGGCCCTCCCTCCCGTCCACAACTCTCTGGGCTCCTCGTTTCTCGGGCAGTGTGGTGGGGTCATTCCCTCTGCAAGGGGTCTGTGTGTAGGCTGAGGGCGGTGGTGGCACGAGGCGGGCTGGGCCTGTCTGACTCTGGGCCTGCTCCACAGGAACATGCAGCACCAGCATCCATAACTTCGAGGAAGCCAGGACCAGTTACGGCACAGACGAGGATATCCTCTTCATTTACCAAAACAGCTGACCTTCCGGCTGGGGCTCCCAACTCACCGCCATTGCGGCAGCCATCTCAGGACTCGGAGACCTCCGCTCCTAGACCGCGCCGTGTTGGAAGCAAAGGAGGCGTTAGACTCGAGGAGACGGAAGGGAGGAGAATGTATTTTATGCCACCTTAAAGCAAAATACCCATTGCAGTCACAATGAATAACAGAACACGTTTTCCAGTTGGGGTCTATCTGGGGACCCCAGGTGATTTTGCTGGGGGGGAGGATCCCAACTCTGGCCCCAGATTAAAACTTGGCCAGTCCCCCCTCCCTAAAGAAGACTGAATTCTGAAACAAAATGAGTGTGCTCTCTTCTGACGCCGCAACCAGATTCGGTGTGGTCGCCCAGTCCTAAGCCTGCACCCATCTTCCCTCCCTCTGAGCCTTTCTCAGTTCGGCTCTCTTGGTCTGCTCCGGCCAGGCTGTTACCTGCTTCTTGGCCAGGCTGCTGCTGCCACCCGAGGAAAAAGCAAATCCGTGCATTTTTGCACATTTGAAGTTTTGAGATGCGGAAGGTCCTTTCACAGGAATGAAACTCAAAGGCAATCCAGCTTCCTGAATCCCGTAAGAGCAGCTCCTTCCTAACTACCATTCACCCAGTTTTTTAATCTGCTGATAAAAATCAAGCCAATAAATTAAGTAATAGAGGGAAGAGGCAGAAAGGAAAGGAAGGAATCAGTGTTTTAGAAAGCAGAGTTGAAAGGGGTGGTTCCCAGAACCAACATCCCACTCCCTCCAGAAACTGCAGTCAGTGGCTCCTTCTGAAGCCTCATCCCCCCTTACAGGGACTTTTCAGGTGAGATGGAAGTTTGGCAACGTTGGCAGAAGATGGAATTCCTTTTTGGAAAAGGTTTTTTCAGAGGACTTAAATCCTTTCTTTATGACTACAGGTTTTGGATTGTGTGAATCAGTACAATCGATCATTTGAATAACGTCCATTTAATTGATATTCGGTGATTAGATTACTTGTGAAAGGCTGCTAGTCCAGATTGTGCTTAATTTCGTCTTTAAAAAGACCACAGCTACGTCGTGTTAGTTCAGCGGTCCCAGTTCATCAGCATTTTCCTCCTGGAGCTCATCCGAGGCTCACCTTCACCCAGAAGCCAATCTTGCTAGATGCAGTCAGCTCTTCCTCCCAACTCAGCCAAGATAAGACTGCCGTCTGAGCACCATCAATCCTAAGGGGCTGCACTTTTAGCCGTCCTTAACTCCTGCCACTTAAGCGAAGCTGTGGGCCTGCTTCCCACCCTTTGCCCCAAATTAGCTGCCCACGTAATGGCCACTCTGGACCTCAAGCTTGCTCTGCCAGTTTTAAAATGGCCACAGCAAGTCCAAATGTGATCTGTTTTGGCCTCGAGAAGTGCCAAAAGCATTCAGGAGAAGGGCAGGTGCCTCCTGCTGTCGGGCAGGGAACTGGCCTTGGGCTGGAAATCCGCCAGGGAGTCCCAGCTCCTTGGTGATGCCTGCTGGGCGGGGGAGAGCTACGCCCCTCTGGGAGGCCCAGGTTTCTACCTCAACACACCATATTTGCCCTCAGATGAGGGCGACGGGGGTGGCTTCCCTGATGGCTTGAAATAACTGCTGTATGCTCTGCGGTCAAATTCTTGTAAGTGGCTATTAATGGCAGAGAATTCTGGGTAGCATCTTTGAAGTTATCCAAGCGAAGCTTCTAGCACAAAGAAAGGGAGTTGGGTGAGACGACGATGGAAGTAAGACAAGTGACGGAGCCTCTGTGGCTCCCATCCAGATCGTGTCCCTTTGGACTTTCTGCAGTTCTTCCACAGGGAGGAGTCCAGCTTTCAAAACCTTTAGTATTGTTGAGGCTTCAGTGCTATTTCCGTCTTGCCTGCTTGTAGCATTGATTTTGTTCATAAATAGTAAAGACTTAACATGCTGCTTAATCTTCTAGTCTCCAGTTTAAGGGTGCTGCTTTTCAGGGGCTCCCTCTGGACCGAGCTGAAGCACAGCAGCTGCTTCCATTAAAAGCTCCTTAGCAAGGGTGAGGATGCAGCTCCACTGGCCAGAAGGATTGCTTGGTTACAAGACGCCACTTTCACAAAGAGAACATTCACACGGCTGAGGTTGGCCGTCTGTCTTGGCATCCTCCAGTTACGGGATGATGCGCCATCTGCCTTAGAGGCCAGTGGGGGAGGCTCTCCAATCTTGGTGCAGAACCTGCAAAGGGAAAAGGAGAGGCTCCGAGTTCTGCCTTGCCGTCCGAGAGGGCAGAGCTGCTCCTGGCTGAGCTGCTGGTGCAAGAGAAGGGGCAGGGGGCTGCCTTGGGAGGGGGACGGAGGCATTGGGGAAGTCGAAAGAAGGCCTGCCTGGGCCCTGCACGCTTTCTCTTTATTTGGGTGCTCTGAACAAGTAAATGTTTATGCAAACTTCACGATCACATGACAGTAAAAGGGAAGAAAATCTGCAAAATAAGTTTTATACACAAAAGTATATTTGTTTGTAAACCATTCAATAAAGCCTGCTTTCTTGAGCATGCTTAGACTTTTTTTTTTTTAGATGGAATGGGCAAAGTGACTATATAAGGAAACATTCACTTATTTTTTTGCAGGTCTTTGTGTTGTTCTTTCTAGGCTAATGCTTTGCTGCTTCCCAGAGCGTGGAAGGAAAATCCGTCTTTCAAGGAGATGAAGTTTGATTCTTTAGGGAAAAGCAGGAGACGGGTTCATTCCCCAAAATAGTAGAAATGGCTGGCTGCTGCAAAGCGGCTGCCACTGAGCGCTTGGCCCTTCCACTCTGCTGCTCCCTCCTTGTTCAGAAAGTGGCTTTGGGAACAGCCCCACCCCCACCCCAAGCATCTACTTTAGAGGGAGTCCTGATGGGCAGGGAGTGCTCAAGGGTGACAAACTGAAGCTGGGAAAAGGAGACTCCCAAAGCCACAGGGTAAAGCCTGCCCAAGGTGTCCTCGTGCCTGGTGGTCTGCCCACCTTGGGAGTGCAGGGGAGGGTCTTTGCCTCTTTTCAAAGCAGGTGAGGAGGGGCCCCCAGAGGGCAGCTGCCAGCCTCTGAAAGGAACTAGTTCTTGAGGTGGGAGAGGGACCAGCAGAGCCCAGCAGCTAGGAACCTTTACAGAAAGCTGGGCTTGGAAGCGGCCAGTGAGACCGTGGTGTGTTTGTGTGTGTCCTGCTTCTCCATGCAGGAAGCCAAATGAAAGCCCTCTCCCCCATCCTGCCCTTCCTTAAACACAGCCCACCAACCCTCTAGTGGTTGGAAGGTCCAGTCTCTCTCTGCATTCTGGAACAAGAGCCCCATCTTGGCCTGTATGACTCCCTTGGGGAGGTGAGCAGTGCTGTGGGCCACCAGACCAGTTCAATGGACCTGGTTGTCTGCCATATTTTTCCTTCCTCCTTGGACCAAGCCAGCTGGGCCTTTGGCCTGAAGTCCACTTTGGATTGGGGGGGCAAGGGGGGGCTGGTTCCCTTGGCTCTGATCTGGTTTCTGCATGTCGCCATCTTCACTCTGCCTCCTTTTTCTTAATGTTTTAAGCGATTTGCAAAGCACCCAGTGTTGCTGGGAGTCAGATACATTTCATTAATGTCCCAAAGGTGTTTTTTTCAAAAGGAAATTGGAGTTTTGTTTTTCCTTGGAAGACATTTCACTTCTCATCCAAGAAGCTTCCTCGGTTATGACCAAATGGAAGGATTTATATTCCTTGCAGTCATCTGGTCATTAGCACTCTCTGAGAATTGCCACCTGGAGGCTCATTTGTGCCCTCACAGTCACCTGAATAGTGCACATATTCAGGTGACTCTGAATGAATTATTTCATTAATAATCTCCATCCTCTTCTAGGCGTTTCATGCTTGTTTCCTGAATGAAACATTCTGCCCTTGTCTCTCTTAAGTTTGACTGACTCTAACACTATCGAGATACCGTGCTGAAACTGATTTCTGGGTTCCATCCAGGTATCTATCACCCCTTGGCTCTTCCTCCAGGTCTCCAGTGAAGGAGAGGGCTCCTGGGTCTCCCCGCTCTCTTCCTCACGGACATCGTCCACCAGACCTTTATCATACCTGATAATTTGCCTTTCTGAACTAAGAACTTGTCTTGAGTATTTCTCATCTTCATTTTTCATTGTTTTTAGGACAGGATAGGACCAAATATTTATTTATTATTTATTTATTAATTCAATTTGTATTTCCATTTAATGGGGGAGACCCTCAGTGCTTGTCTCCATGCCCCATTTACAAGACCTTTTGCAACGGAGAAGTTATCAGGGCAGCTTTTAATATATGAGAGGAGACCAGTCAGGAAGAGACAGTTTGGAAAGAAGAGGCCATTCCTGTACAGGTGGAAATATCTGGAGAAGAGCCTCCTCCGTGGGCAGAGAGGTCACTCTCGGATGACGTTGGGCACAAAATTGGGTTGGGCAAATGCAGAAAGTGCCTCTGCGTACATCTTGTACCTTCCAGTCATCTGGAAAAGGGAGAAAAAGAAACCACTATTTTCAGCTGTTCCTGCAAAGCATGTCCAAATTGGGGCTTCAGGCCTAGGGGCTGCCTTGTCTTTTTAAGCAATCCCTGCTAGCAACCCATAACAAATATTCACACTAGTGGTGGAAAAGGAGGCCCAATTTTCCAGGATTAATTTACCAAATGCTTCATAAAATGAATTGCTCCTAACCATTATATAGCTGAATATGGCAACAGTCTGCTCAGATGCAATAAAACCACAGTGAATAAGCCATCCCCAGAAAATGAGATGAAAAGTACTGTTAGGGCAACTTGTGTTACCCCCATTCTTCAGAGACCCTCGATGGGCAGCTACAGGCCAGAAGGCAACCAGGTTGGTGGGGAGCAGACTTGTTTTGGTAAATCACTGAATAGAATAGAATGACAGAGTTGGAGGGGACCTTGGAGGTCATCTAGTCCAACCCCCTGCCCAAGCAGGAGACCCTATACCAAATGGCAGTCTAGTCTCTTCTTGAAAGCTTCCAGTGATGAAGCTCCCACAATTTCCAAAGGCAACTTCTGTTCCATGGGTTGATTGTTCTCACTGTCAGAAAATTCCTCCTTATTTCCAGGTTGAATCTTGCCTTGGTCAGTTTCCATCCGTTATTCCTTGTCTGGCCTTCGGGTGCCTTGGAAAATAGCTTGACCACTCCTCTCTCTGTGGCAGCCCCTCAAGTATTGGAAGACTGCTATCGTGTCTCCCTTGGTCCTTCTCTTCACTAGATTAGCCATGCCCGGTTCCTGCAACCGTTCTTCATGTTTTAGTCTCCAGTCCCCTAATCATCCTGGTTGCTCTCCTCTGCACTTTTCTAGAGTCTCAACATCTTTTTTTATAGTGTGGTGACCAAAACTGGATGCAATACTCTAGGTGTGGTCTTACTAAGGCTTTATAGAGTGGTCTTAGTACCTGACTTGATCTTGCTCGTATCTCTCTATTAATGCAATTTAGGATTTGATTGGCTTTTTTGGATGCCGCCGCACTCTGTTGGCTCATATTTAGCTGGTTTTCCACTAAGACTCCAAACATGTTTTGCACCAGGTGAAGGTTCTGGATTTCTTCTGAAATAATGCAAAATGTCTGCAGCTAAGCAACTCACCGCTGAAGCTGAGACTGGTCAGAGGTGTTTTGGCCAGAGAAACTGCTCAAAACTGTAAGGACCAGTCCAAAAGCAGCCTCGGCTTTGTCTCTGGTGCTTCATAGGGTGCATTTCCCTCCTCAGGTCCCACACAGCAGAGGCCCTTCTGGGTTGGAGGTCCTGTTCATCTAGGTTCAGAGGGGATTCTTGCCCTTTTGAGAAGCAGCCACACCACTGCTAAGCCTGAACTACTTACGGAAAGCAGGGGGTCTTCTTAAATAAGTGACATGGTGGGCAATTTTTGAAAATATCTCCCATCTTCTTAGGTAATTCCTTAAAGGAATGTGTGTGACTAACTGGGATCATCATGATGGAATTATTCACGTTTAAATTAGAGCACTTTTTTCAAAAGAAAGGTTTTAAAACTTCAGAATGAGCATAATGAATGTGTTTTTCCAATCTAAATGGCAAATATCCTGTAACAGTCTGGTTCCCCTTGGTCACTTAGAATACAATACTGTTTTCCAATTGTCGATGATAATTTTTTGCAGATCCTGCAACATATTAACCTTCCCAGAACAGATGTGTTTCTCCAGAACACACATATAAAAGATGATATTCAGAAGAATAAAAGCCAGCAGAGTTCCAAATTCCCAGATCAGACATACACATTGAAGAGCTTAGAGAGAGATGGGAAGTCTTACCTTGAAATTCCATTCATCATTAACTTGTCTGCAAAGATTCAGGTCCATCTCTGCCACCAACAGTCCATCTCGGGTTCGTGACAGTCCTGGGCTCCGACTTCCGTTTGGAGCGGCTACGTAACTTGAGCCATAAAAATAGCCCAAGTCACGATGGGCTTCATAAATCAATACAGAACAACGGGATTTTATTAATAATCAACAAAGAGATCCACCACAGCAGAGAGTGACAATTGCACGTGACCAGGGCTGTATTGTTCTCCTGTTGGAGATCATTTAAACTCAGTCCATCCTTTGCCCATCAGGTTCCAAATTCAAGCACCCCAAATACAAGCTTGAGGCTTTCCAAGTGCTCCTTTTCTTAGGCACCATGAGAATCTGCTTTCCTGTCTCTTAAATCCGTTAATCCTGACCTTTGGCAAGAGAGGGACACCTTGACTCTTGCTGGTGTGACCTCTTTCCAGCTGCTATCTTCTCTTCAGGAATCTTTCCTCAGAGCTCTCTGCCCATCTACCTAACCACCCATGAGACTTTTCTTCAGCTCGTGGAATATAAGTAGCCCCCCTCCAAATTCTCCTACAATGTCCTTACAAGGTACAGTTGCAAGAAAAAGTATGTGAACCCCTTGGGATTACGTGGAGTTTTGCATGAATTGGTCATAAAATGTGCTCTGAACTTCATCTAAGTCACAACAATAGAAAAACACAGTCTGCTTAAAATAATACTACACAAACATTAGATGTTGCCATGGTTTAATGGCACATAACATATAAACATTCACAGTGCAGGGAGGAAAAAGTATGTGAACCTTTGGACTTAATAACTGGTTGACCCTCCTTTGGCAGCAATAACCTCAACCAAATGTTTCCTGTAGTTGCAGATCAGACCTGCACAACGATCTGGAGTAATTTTGGACCACTCCTCTTCACAAAACTGTTTCAGTGTAGCAATATTCTTGGGATGTCTGGTGTGAATCGCTCTCTTAAGGTCATGCCACAGCATTTCAATCGGGTTGAGGTCAGGACTCTGACTGGGCCACTCCAGAAGGTGTATTCTGTGCTGTTGAAGCCATTTTTTTGTTGAATTACTTGTATGCTTTGGGTCATTGTCCTGTTGCATCACCCATCCTCTGCGGAGCTTCAGTTGGCAGACAGATGGTCGTACGTTTTCCTGCAAAATGTCTTGATAAACTCTGGAATTCATTTTCCCATCAATGACAACAATCCATCCAGGCCCTGAGGCAGCAAAGCAGCCCGAAACCATGATGCTGCCTCCACCATGTTTTACAGTGGGGATGAGGTTTTGATGTTGGTGTGCTGTGCCTTTTTTTCTCCACACATAGTGTTGTGTGTTCTTCCCAAACAACTCAAATTTGGTTTTTTTTGTTTTTTTTTTAATTTGATTTATATGCCGCCCTTCTCCGAAGACTCAGGGCGGCTTACAATGTGCTCAGCAATAGCCTTCATCCTTTTGTATATTTATACAAAGTCAGCTTATTGCCCCCACAAACTGGGTCCTCATTTCACCTATCTTAGAAAGGATGGAAGGCTGAGTCAACCTTGAGCCTTGGCGAGATTCGAACCCTGCAGTAATTGCAGGCAGCTGGTCTTAAGCAGCTTAATAACAGGGTGCCTTAAACCCTTGTACTACCAAGGTTTCATCTGTCCACAGTATATTTTGTCAGTAGTGCTGTGGAACATCCAGGTGCTCTTTTGCAAACTTCAAACGTGCTGCAAATTTTTTTGGGGACAGCAATGGCTTCCTCCGTGGTGTCCTCCCATGTACTCCATTCTTGTTTAATGTTTTCCTTATTGTAGATGTGTCAACAAAAATGTTAGCATGTGCCAGAGATTTCTGTAGGTCTTTAGCTGACACACTAGGATTCTTCTTTACCTCATGAAGCATTCTGCGCTGTGCTCTTGCAGTCATTTTTACAGGACGACCACGCCTAGGGAGAGTAGCAACAATGCTAACTTTCTCCATTTGTAGACAGTCTGTTTTACCGTGGATACATGAACATCAAGGCTTTTGGAGATACTTTTGTAACCCTTTCCAGCTTCATGCAGTCAACAATTCTTGATCGTAGGTCTTCTGAGAGCTCTTTTCTGCGACGCATGGTTCACATCAGACAGTGCTTCTTGAAACCAGTAACCCCAAAACAGGTGTGTGTTTTTAAAGGGCAGGACAGCTGTCAGCAACATATCCAATATCATCACACTGATTGGAGTCAAGGTTGGCTCACTCCTGGCTCCAATTAGCTCTTGGAGAAGTCATTAGGCTAGGGGCTCACATACTTTTTCCTCCCTGCACTGTGAATGTTTACATGTTATGTTCCATTAAACCACGGCAACATCTAATGTTTGTGTAGTATTATTTTAAGCAGACTGTGTTTTTCTATTGTTGTGACTTAGATGAAGTTCAGAGCACATTTTATGACCAATTCATGCAAAACTCCACATAATCCCAAGGGATTCACATACTTTTTCTTGCAACTGTAGGTTGGGTTGCACACAGAGGGGGGGAGGGGGAGAGGGAGAAGGAGAGAGAGAGAAAAAGAGAGAAAGGGAGAAAGGGAGAGGGAGGAGAAAGAAAGAGGGAAAGAAAGAGGGAGGGGGAGGGAGAAGGAGAGAGAGAAAGAGGGAAAGAGAGAGAAAAAGAGAGGGAGAGGGAAAGAGGACTTGGCCATCAACTGAGCTTCTACAGTTGAGGATGGGCTTCAATCTGCTCTTCCCACCCTGAGTCCTTCACCCCAACTTTACCCTGATGTTCCCAATCTGTTCTCCTGTTCTCGGCACATTTCTTGGTTGTCTGTTCGCCATCGCTGTCCTTCACAGAAGCCTTTCCAATTTGTCTGAATTCTTTTCAGAAGCCCAGTGTTCAACACTGACCAACGTTAGTTCATGGAGAGCAGCGGGAAATCTTGTTCTATTTCTGGGTCATGATCGGGTTGTGCCCAATTGGAATTCTAGGCTCTTTTCATGCTCACTTTCCCAAGCAATAATGTGTCTGACTATTCCTCAGTGCATGACCGCCTCGTGTATTTCCATTGTTGTTTCCCAGCTACCATCAATATCACTTTCTTAGGTGGGTGGAGGCAATAGAGCCCCTTGGGAGTTGGGCGGCATAGAAATGTGACAAAATAAATAAATAAATAAATCGCCAAGCTGACATTCTCCTTTGGGGAGACCAGTGGGAAAAAGCTCCTGCAGTTGCCAGCCAGCACATCAACCCCCCCCCCCAAGGAAAAAGCCATACGCACCTGGTTTTCCATCTCCAGATGTAAAGGGGTGTGGGAAAAGTTCCTGTGAGAAGCCAAGAGGTACAAACTGAGACCCCTTTTACTCTAAAGCAGGGATGGGGCACTATGGCCCTTTTATGACTTGTGGACTTCAACTCCCAGAATTCCTGAGTGAGCCATGTTGGACTTCAGCATACACACAGGTATCTTTACCAATTTCTATACCAAGGGCTTATTAAATATTTGTTATATATGGAATTCTGTTGCCCCTTAAATCAACTATGTTTCGTGTTAACTGCTCCATATTTAGCGCAATTCGGTTTAGCAGAGACTTATAGCCACAATATAGTTAACAAAGCACTTAAGACTGGCTGAAATTTGATTCATGGCATGAGGCCCCCACCCTCCATTCCTCAGCATGGGGATTATGTCTAATTTCTCTAAAGTCGCAGTTTCTAAACCCAAATCTTTGGCCAAGGAGAGCTGAAAGATCTTACCGTCCCCACGCGGTTGATGGCACAGGTGAAGCAGTGGTTGGCAATGGCGGCATTTCTTGCTTCGATGGGCCACATGGATTCACTGTAAAGGCCACCAAGAAAATTATATTCTGCAGACACATTTTCTCTTCCACCCAGGCAGCTTGTTTGGTCAGGAAATGGGCCCAGGGCGCCCTGACAGACATACAAATGCAGCAAACCATGTAAGACCATGAATAACCAGGAGCAAAAAAGGAACCTGCTCCATAGAAACCAGGAGCTACAGAAGAGGGTCAGACTCCGTGAAGGAGCCCCTTTGAGAGGGCCACAACATGTTCCCCCTGGGCAATGGGGCACTCAGCATAGCAGAGCCCTGTGGGAAGAGGGCCCCTGTGGCATTCCTCGGGTGCCTCAGGGCAAACTCGAAGCCAGCAAAACTCTTTCTGATGGAACCCCAGTGCCACATTATGCACCAGCACGTTTCAAGGAAAGTCCAATTCTCAAAGTGTCACTGTTGGAATGACAGACCAGCTAAGAGCAAGTGCCAGAGCTTCCCCTTGACTTTCCCAAAGCAGTGGTGACCTGAGGACCACATGCTAAATTTCTGGAGTCAGCATTATCCATCCAACCAACCCAGTGGCCTCCTGAATTCTACTGATCACCCAGGACCTCTGATGGGTGTGTTTGGGCTGAAGCAGGTCTGCTTATTTTCATCCTATCCTTTGTTGCATCCAAACTATGATTTAGGCTTTTTCTTCCCCTCCCAACAGTTGAAGAAGAGATAGGGAAAAATTACGGGGGAAACCCAACTTCCAAACCCTGGGGGAGGGGGGGGCAGGGGTGTGTGAGGCTCCTCTGGGTCTTCTTGAAAGAAACATGATGGTCTACGAAATCTGTCATCTAAAACAGCAAACAGTACATAAAGTTAATAAAACCTGATCAGGAGGAACCTGCCTGCAACTAGTTATCTGCGGAGTTATGGGTGAACTCGTGCACACAGGTTACCTGCTTATGAAGCATCCCTTTACCTTTCCTGCATAATCTTGGACTATTCTGCATTAAATCTTAGTCTTGCTAAGACTAAGACCAGTAATGGGTGAAGGTTGCATTTGGCTGTTTAATCTTTTGCATTTGTGTAACGTAGGTTCCTTACATGAAAAAGATTCCACCTCTAAAACTGAAAATCAGCTTACTGTATCGTCTGCTTTATGCAATTGATGTGTGAGACTATCACAGATCTTGGAAGGCCCTTTTCTGAAAGGGAGACTTAACATGTGAAATCCATCATGAGTCAAGTAAAGTCCCATGTTTTGCCTTGGACCTTCAAGAGGCACAAAATGGAGCAGATTCCTCTCTCTTGTTGCATTGCAATATTTGGAGAACTGGCCAGGTGGCTGTAAAAGCCCAAGGGAGGTCAGGAGAACTACCAGCTGCACTGAAAAAGCTGAAAGTTTTCTCACAGAAGAAAGAGAGACCCTCACCTGACATGACCTCCCCATCACAAGACCTACTGACCACACAAAGCCCCTATAGCCAGAGGAACACCAACACTGACACCCCTAAACTCCACTGACGGTGCCTGGTAACAAAATGTTTGGAACGCAACACACAGGCTCAGAGAACAAATCTCCACCCTCATCCTACACTCAAGCCAGATATTTGCCATCGCTGGAGAGAGGGAGAAAGGGGGGGGGAGATGATAGAGGGATAGAGAGAGGAGAGGAAGAGGGAGATAACAGAGAAATGAAGCTAGCAAGTCTGCAAGTCTGTTTTGAAAAAGGCTCCCAGACTTCTCATCAGTACAAGAAGCAGATCTGAGAGAAGCGGCTCAGATATCTTCTGGCTTTTCTGATGCAAAGAATGGAGTTGGAGAAGGTCATGGCCTCCTTTTGGCTCTCCTGGCTGAAGGGGGCAGAAGTGGGGGGAGATCCACACATGCTGTCCACTTGGCAAGCTAAGGAAAATGCCAGAAGTGCTGCAAAATGGATGGAAGGATCTGAGCTTCTGGAGACAAGGTTTTCCTTCATGACAGATAAGTCACAGACCAAGAGACTATCTCATTAGGAAACTGCAAAATCCTGCTATTCATGGGATCTATCCAGCTATTTATTCCATTTTACTGCAACAAAAAAATGATGGTAACTATACCTGAGTTTGCCAATAGTGGCCGAAGGGTTAAAGATGATCTCTGCTCCATTCAAACTGTACATGAGCCAGTTGAGCGGATGATGGCGACCAAAGCAAATATTCACCGCAATCTTCCCAAACTGGGTCTCAAACACTGGGTGTCCTCGGTCCCCTTCCAGATAATATCTCGACTGTAAAAGAGATGATCCAACACCTCAGGACTAAATCACGGTTAGAACTCAGGAGCCTCCGCAGGAACAGCATTAAGCCACCATGCCTGAATGGCTGATGTCCAGCTTCTTCTCACAAATTTCAAGATGGAGAAGCCACAAGCCTCTGCAGGTAGGCCACTCATCTTCAGAGCAGCACTTACCGCCAAAAGCTTTGTCCTTGCATTTAACCCAAGACGTTAAATGGTGTTTCCATCATGAATCCATCACCGTGTACCTGTGTGCATCCTATATTTTACCTCCCTAAATATAATACCTGGCATTTCTCTGTGTCCCGCTGATCCCAGACCGTCTATATTATCCAAATGAGATTGCAATCTCCGTCTGGGTGTGGGCCAGATCTCCCAGCTTTGTGAATGAGTCTGGGTGGTTGAAATCTCCCATCGCAGCCACTTCATGGTGTTTTGAAGCTTCAGTTATTGCTTTAATAAATATTCCAACTGGTTGATGATCTGTAGCCAAGCCCCAGCAGGACATCTTTCCTATGAGATTATCCTTTTATCTTAACTCAGACGCCTTCCACGTCTGGGTTAAAGGATAATCTGGCCTTCCATGACCAGCAGGACTGGGTCCAGCCAGGACTTCAATACCTTCCTCCCCTTTGGTGCTGCATCTTCCTCTGGTTCAAGGTGTCCAATGTTTCTCTGGTGGGATCTTGGGATCCTTGATAGGTCTTTGTGCCTCATGATATTCAGCTCATGTTGTTACCCATATTTCAAAATTTAGTGCAGAAACAGTGAAGATAATAGGCTTGATTCTCTGACTTCAGTCTCCCCTTTGCTTTTATTTCCTTAGTTTCTTTATTAAACATGTAGCCTCCAAAACATTTTATTTCCCCACTCCATTACATACAAATTCATTATTTCCAAATGAATCTCTAAAATCTCTCTAGATACACTCCATTCCTTGATGTTCCCTTCCTTGAAAAAAAAATGTTAATTAGAAGGAAAATAAGCCAAGTTCGGACACAGAACAGGCGGAGAGATTCATTTCAGGCCCTCCTCTCTCATTCATTTAACCCTTTGTTGTACTACATAGCTCTAAGCTGATGGTAAAAGCTCTGTGGCTACATCTGAAAATATTCAAAATAGCTAAAGAAAACTTTACCTATTTCATTCAAGAGCAATTTCACTTGTTTTGCTGGCCTTTGCACAAATATATTCCTATCCAGTCTATGTCCAGCCCAGGGGTGAAATGCTCCCGGTTCGGACAGGATCGCCCGATCTGGTAGCGATGGCGGTGGGTGGTTCGGAGAACCGGTAGCAAAAATCTCTGCGCCCCTCCGATGCCCAGCTGAGCCGCGCGATCATCAGAGCCTTTTTTTTAACTTTTTTCTACAACCTCTTCGGCCAAAAAAATGCTTTTAAAAGTAAAAAAAAAATGCCTCTGATGATTGCGCGGCTCAGCTGGGATCGTCAGAGGCTTCTAAAAGCATTTTTTCTGCAACCCCTTAAGGTTGTAGAAAAAATGCTTTTAAAAGTAAAAAAAAAAAAAAGTTGGCCACGCCCACCATCACATTTCTCCCCCCCCCCCCAAAGCCACACCCACAGAACCGGTAGTAACAAATTTTAAATTTCACCCCTGGTCCAGCCCCATCTACAGGACACCCCACCAAGACTGAGCTGTTCATGGGGCTGACCTCCACCCGTGTCCTCTTCCACAGACCCCTCCCCAGCCCTGTTTCTCGCTTCCACATGAAACCCAGACAGCTGCTCAGCACCAATCTTAGTTTTCAAAATTCATTGCTTGATCCATTGCATTGATGCTTGAGAAGGCATTTTGATTGCTCCCACATTCCCAGGAAGTCCCTGTAGTTAAGGGAGATGCTTGGCAGTGTGTCTGAAGGTGGGGGGGGAAGCTGGATGTTTGGCTAAGCCAAATGTCTGCTTGAACCCAGAGCCGCTTGGTGGGTTGGCTCCCTAATAGCTGACAGATTTGCCCCAATGCTCAGGTGATTGGAGGTTTTGTCCTTTGCCCGGGATTATTCCACTATCACAGTCTGAGCACTAATAAAAATAAATCTGCAGTAGAAAGTGAACTTTCTGTACAACTGGTAAAAAAAGCAACATGGAAAATATTCCAGGGAGGGAACTATTCTAATTGAGTCCCCAGTTGCTGGGGGTGGGGGGGGAGGATACATGTCACTAGAAATCTGGTGGCCATTGGTCCCTTCCTTGTTGTTTGCTTGGTTAGGAGAGGGAGACCTAATGGAACCTGTTCCAGAGAACCTTTGCCCCTCAGGAGATACGGGCCTTTCGTTCCACTGCTGGCACATGGACATCTTCCTGGCTTCGCTGGGCGTTGATGAGGTAATTGCAGGTCCTGATACCTGTTGCAGAACTCCAGGGCTCCTCCGTCCCTCAAGAGCCCCTCCTGATACGGCCCCACAATGCAGCTTCTCTGACTTGAATCTCAAATCCTCAAAATAGCCCATTTCACCTTGAGTTTTGCCATCAAAATGGGATCCAATGTGAAAGTTTGTCCTGGAGCCCTTTCAAAACCAAACACTGTACACCCTCTATCCTTCACCAAATGCCCATGTCTGGAGAGGTTCCCGGCCCTGCCAGGTCGGAGGGAAAAGGCCCCAGCCTCACCCCCGATCAGATGATTGCAGCCTCTGCTTGCTGGATGCCAATTTTTTTCTTTGGGCTGCTTAGCTGGATCATCCAACGTGCTCCGAGATCTTTGCCTTTCCATCGGCTACTTTCCCTTGTGGGGATTAGGCCAGGAGTTCTTCCCTGCACACGACTCCCTCTCAGTGCAGTGGGAAGGATTAACCATCATTTCCAGTCTTCGGAATGTTTTCCTGCCCCCCTCCCCAAAGCATCAGCCCTGCAGAGGTAGTTGGGGTCTTCATGCCCCCCCCCCCGGCCATCCCACAACTCACCTCATTGAAGTCGCCCACCCGGGGGATGTGATTCTTCCTGCTCTTCCCCAGCACAGAACCAGAGCTGGAAATGACCACGGCTGAATTCCACAGGGTTCCTCCGTGGGCAGCGTCCCTTTCCAGGATGGGAGAGACCACAACCAGATTGTGTTTCTTAGCCAGCTGCAAACAAAATTATGCCACGTTGTATGCCGCACTTTTGGGGGTTTGTTCATTCAGAAAGGGCAACGGTGAGCAGAACTGCCCTTTCGCAAAGCCCATCGGAGATCAGCCAAGAGCATCGGGTTCATTTTCTAGAAACATAGCAATTATCCTCTCTGTGCAACTGAAGAGTGAATGAATTATATTATTGTCCTTTCTGGAAAGAGCATTTTGTATTATATTTCATTGATCCAATTACATTCTCTCTTCCTTCCCCTTGGGTCATCTTGTGATCTCATATGTCTGAATGTTACCACAACATCCCCCAGGATGCAATCAACTAACAATCCACACTAACAGTCACCCATTCTTGAACTTAGACTTTAGTGGAAACAGTGGAGATGTGAACCAGAGCAGACCATTTGCCCCTTTGGAGTCAGCAAATCTCTTCATAGAACAAGATGCTTCCCACTCAAGAAGGAAGGATCAACTTTCAGGCAAGTTCACTTGGATGCACAAAGCTGCAAAGATGCAGCCCCTCTCTTCTTCTTCTTCTCAAGGTCATTCTTATCTTATCCATCCATTTTTGACTGAAACAATATATGGAGCCAAATAGCCCAGGCTATTCGTTTCTCACTGTTAGTTCCTTCCCAACACACATTCATAATAAACAAATTGAGTTAAATGAGCCTGACTCCAAAATGACGATGCATACAATCACAAGCATGATCAGTCATAACCTCCTTTTGGCAAAGAGTTGCTGGCTCCTGTAGTAAAAGACAGTCACAGCCCTCCCAATTTGCAGAAGGATGAGGACGTATAGAGAAAATGCAGGATATGAATGGAAAATAATATGCAGACCCCAAACTGTGTGCCGCAGACAATGTTAAAAGCACTATTTGCAGGGAGGGAGGGGGGGAGCAAAAAGGACTTCTCTACCATCTGGCAGAATCTTGTGGTGGGTCCGTCTTCTGCTGATTCCGCAAATTCAGTCCAGGGCAGTTTCTCTTGCGTACAGAAAGCAAAGGGCATGGCTGGTGAAAAGAGCATAAAAGGACATCAGCACCAGCTTTGCTCTGGTTAAACAAAGCAGCTTTTAAACTGGCCAGGAAGCCTGTAAATATTGACTCTGCCTCTCTGCCACTAACGCAATCACCTCTGCAAAGGTGGAACTCTAAACCAGGAGAGGGTTTAGGCATTGATTTTGCAGGTTTTCATTCCTTAAAATCAAGTCAAGTATTTGCAAAATAGTCTTCAATTTTATTTTAAAACTCAAGTTCCTAACAGAAAAGATTACAACCAATTTCAGAGGAATACTGGTTTGGGCCTTAGATCAGCCCGTTTCCGCCTACCCCCCATCCATTCACTCTACTGAAGCCAATCAGGATCAATCGATCTATCTATCTATCCTCTCTCTCATTATCATCTATCTCTATCAATTGATTCAGCCATTTATTCATTCAACTTATATGCTGCCCATCTTGCCTAGATGACTCTACGCACTTTACAAACAGAGTGAAAACAGCAACGTAAAACAACGAAGTATTTTTCCCACTGGGAGCCAGTGCAGCTCGCGCAGGAGGGGAGTCACACGGGCACAATGGGTTGCGCCCATAACCACCCACGCGGCCGCATTCTGGACCAGTTGGAGCCTCCGAGTGCTCTTCAAGGGGAGCCCCATGTAGAGAGCATTACAATAGTCCAGCCGGGAGGTGACAAGGGCATGAGTGACAGTGCGCAGGGCGTCCCGGTCCAGAAAAGGCTGCAACTGGCGGATCAGGCGAACCTGATAAAAGGCCCCCCTGGCCACGGCCATCATATGCTCTTCTAAAGACAGCCGTGCGTTCAGGAGGACACCCAGATTGCGAGCCCTCTCTGTGGGGGGCAGAGACCAACATTTGTCAGGTTACTGAACTACTCTATGAATCCGGGCTTTGAGTGGGCAGAGGTTGAGCACGGAGACCACCTGGGACTTACTCCAAGCCTCCTGGAAACAGATCACATTTACTCCACATATTTCAGCCACTTCCACAATCTCTTGTATGCGGTTGTGCAGTGCAGTTACCTAGGTAGAAGCAACATCCCAGGTTAAAGCAACACAGAGTGTTAATAAATTACTATTACTCTCCTTCCCCCCTCCGGCTCAAAAACACAGGAAAATGCCAAGTGAGGAAAGGGGTAGATGCCCAAGGATTGTGAAAGAGCGGTTTTAGTGAGTTCCATACTTAAAAACCTCTTAAAAGATGTAAAGGAGCATCTCCCCCCGCCCTCTTTGAAAGAATAAGAGCTAGCATTTATTTGAAGAATAAGACTAACAATGTTCTAAACCAGGGATGGGATTCAAAATTGTTTACTACCAGTTCTGTGGGAGTGGCAGGGGAAGGATACTGCAAAATTCCCATTTCCTCCCGATTAGCTGGGACTCGGGAGGCAGAGAATAGATGGGAATGGGGCCAGACAGAGGTGGTATTTACTGGTTCTCTGAACTACTCAAAATTTCTGCTACCATTTCTCCAGAACCTGCTAACTACCACCTGCTAAATACCACCTGACCTGACCAGGTTCTGACCAGAACCTGGTCAGAACCTGCTAAATACCACCTGTGTTCTAAACCCAGCAAAAGGGGCAGCATCCCCCCACGCCAAAGGGGCTGCTGCCAGGGACATCCTGGAATCACGAGCAGCTGCTTCTTCATCATCCCAAGAAGGGCTTCCTTTGCCACGGGCTGGACAAGAGGTGCCCCGCATTTTGCTCACTTCAAGCCAGTGCTCAGAGCCAGGATGGCATCCCAGTGGCCATAGGACCCGCACACCTCGAAGTCGCATGCCAGGCACAGAACTAAAGTCTTGAGTAACAAGAAGGTTATCAAAAGAGGACAGCCTCCGCTGTTGTGCACTTCATCAAAATGACTTTTGGATAATTTATTGTACTGAAGGCGATTGCATGAGTTACCCAATGATGGGCACCCAAACTTCCTTGTGGCCTTTTGAAGGAGGAAGCATCTTTTGTGGATGATATCTGAGGATCTGTATCTGTAGCTTCAGTGGCCTAGAGCCCACCCCAAAACTCAGGCTGCCCCACCATCTCACCACCCTTCCCTAAACTTGCAAGACGAGGAGCAGGCAGCAGCTCCCCGATAAACATGCGGAGGGTGCAGCAAGAAGAAAGCCAAGTTTCTAACTGTCCAAAAGTGCTGGTTCCACATCTTCCTTCCAGGTCCAAAGCCCACTGCAGATGAATGGTTAATACGGAGGCTGTGTTGATCTCCTTGAGAAGCCCCACAGCTCCTACCTGCTCAGCGACTGGCGCGTCTGTAGTCAGAGGAATCTTGTTCTGGATCAGCCCCACTCGGACCAGGCGTGGCTGCCGCAGCTGCTCTGCTGCAGCTTCAAATTTGTGGCCCTGCAGCTCAAAGTCCCTCTCTGCAGCAGCCGAGAGAGCCTCCTTGGGCAGTTCCAGTGGCCTGCAATAAATTGGAAGAAAAGGAGGAAAGCCTCTCTTTTTTCTGTAATTACCTACCAGATAATAAAGGCATCTTCAGACTTTTTAGATCCAAATGAAATGGGGAAAATGTATAATTGGACTGAAGAGTAAAATACAATCATAGGATCATACAATCATACAAACACAGGATCTAAAGCGTCACCAAGGATAGTTTTTCAATGTATCCTTAACTATGAATAAAGTTGGGACAGGTGATATATCACAAACCAAAGGAATTTCTAAAAGTCTCCCTTAAACTTTGAGCACTTTTTATTCACTTGAAAAGCACAACCGATTTTTCAGGGGGACACCAGGCACAATCTCCTGTGGATGAGCTCATGGATCATTCTTCATGGCTCTTACTCTCAAAGTGAACATGGCTATTCATGTCTGAGCCCTTCTTCCCAATCCCTGCAATCCCTGGACAAACACTGGGGGGGGGGGCTGCGCCTCCTCCTCCCAGCGCCTTGAACCAGCTGCGAGGGAATGGGATGGGGGGGCAAAGGAAGGGGGAAGTTGGAAACGCCACAGAGACCCCCCTTCCACCACGTGGGGGAGGAGGGCCGGCCCACCCCAGGAAGGAAGGGGAGCCTCTGAGGGCCTTTCCCGGGGCTGCTGAAGTGGAGTGGGGATCCTGCAGGCGAGACCCCCGTGGCTCGGGTGGGCCAGCGTGGAAGGCCAGTCCAGGCTGCGGTCCTCCCGCCCTCCAGAGCTGGAGTTGCCAGGGCCGGGGCGCCCGGGAGGCTCCCCTCTTCTGCTGCCCCGAGAGGCGGCCGCTCCGCTCCTTCGCCCGAGGAAGCGCCCTTCGCAGCCAGCCGCGCTCCGGGCCGGGCTCGGGCACCCCCGGACGGAGCGACCGGCCCAGGCTCCCGCCACGGCCGCCCAAGCCCGACGCCCCGGGACCTGCTCAGCGGTCTCTGGGCGGAGGGAGGGGCCCGGCTCCCCCGACCCACCTGAGGGGCTCCCCGAAGAGGAGCCGCTTCGCCTCGGCCAGCTCGGCGGCGGGCAGGTGCCGCTCCAGGCAGCGCTCCAGCGAGTCCAGCCGCGCAGCCATCGCCGCCGCCGCTCCGCTCTGCTCCGCTCCGCTCCTCGGCCTGGGCGGCGCGGCTGCTGGGCGCGGGATGCGGACGCCGGTTAACCATTAAGCCAAGCTGGGGGCAGCTGCCCGGCCGGCCTCCCGCCCCACTCCACTGCCGCGGACGCCTCGGGTCACGGAGGCTGCGGAACCCGCGTGGGCAGCCGCCCTCCTGCCTCGCCCCCCGCCGCTCAGTTGCGGGGGCCTCTCAAGGCAGTGAGAGCGAAGCCCAGCGGGCGGGGGGGGAGCGCAGGACCCCCGGGCCAAGCTCAGCGTCCAGCCCAGGCCGGAGGGTTCGTCCTCCCTGCCCTGCATGATTGGCACATTGCGCAGCCGCCAAGCCAAGGCAAGCCGCGGGGGTCCCCGGGCCCGCTTCTCCCGGCGCTCCCTCGGATTCCCCAGGCGGGTCCCCGCAGGGCCTCCCTCGGCCGGCTCCTCAGCAGACTCAGCCCTGGGACGGCGACGCCCCCCCCCCCCCCCAGACAAGCTCTGGCCTGCTTCCCACGCTCACCCAGCGTGCCTTCCGGACGGGCTGGTCTCGGTGTGGCGAAATAGGCCGGAGGGGCTGAAGCAGAGGCCGCTGCGTTTGTCCCCCTCCCCACTGTTGAATTGGGCAGCCGGCTGGAAGTCGCATCTCTCCAAAGGGAGGAGCAGAGTAGAGTGTGCAGGAGTTTTACTCCCCAGCCATGGCGACCAAGCAGCTGCCTCCCCCCCCCTTGCTAAACGTTGCCCAAGCGACTCTGGGGATCCAGGACTCATCGGGCTTCCCTGCCAACCCATTTCCCATGACTGGATGGGATCCTAAACCTGCAATTGAATTGCCCTCAATGGGACTGGTTGTTGCATGGACTTTGTATTGTGGCAGCCCCTCAAATACTGGAATCCTGCTATCATGCACCCCCCCTTCCTTTCTCCCCACATGCCCAATTCCTTCCACCGTTCACCATAAGTTTTTGTCTCGTTCATCATCTTAGTTGCTCCTCTTTTGAAGGAGCACAGCCAGCTGGGTCTGGGGGACCCCTTTGGTGGCTCGGCCTGTGTGGGTCTGGTCCCAGGATGGCTTCCAGCTCCAGCTGATTCTGCTGTGGGACTCATGCTCCCTCCGTATCCCTGCAGGCTTCGGGGCTCCAGGAAGAGGCCTGGCCTTGTTTTGGTGTCCAAATCCTCAAGGAGGTTGCCTGGCTGACCTTTTGCTTTTCTATTCTTAGTCTGAATTTCCAACATTCCTCCCCATGCCTTGTTTGTTTGCAAAGCCGTCTTGCCCAAACTCTGTACGTGCACAAGGAGCTGGGATGAAGATTGGAAAGTGGATCCCACAAAAGGAAAGATGACTTGGAAAAAGGACTTTTTACAGCAGCTTAGCTCAATGGAGAAGGAGGCCCTTTTGCCTGCAGGAGGTTTCTTCCTCAAGTACAAAATGCGCACAGCGAAAAAGGCAGGCGGCCTGTCTGCTCACAGGAAGCTGTGGGTGTCCACGGAGGGGTCAAGGTGGCAGCCCCCAAACTCTGCTCCATGCACATAAAAACGGGGGTGTCGATTGCACCATTGTAGCCACCGTCTTCACTACATTGATCAGAACCTGCAGATACCCCTGGAAAGCAGATTCACTTGCTGAACTTCATGTCAGCAAGAACAATTAACCAGTGAATGGCTTCCCTCCAGAAGTTGTGGGGGCTCCATCACTCCATTCTTAAGAAGAAATTGGTCAGCCGTTTGTCCAGAATGATAAAGGATTTCCTACTTGAGCAGGGGGCTGGACTAGAAGACCTCAAAGGTCCTTTCCATATCTGTTATTCTGTATTCAGACAGCCTGGAAAGCATGACCGAAGTCAGTTGGTGGATCGCAGCGCATTATGGCATGCTGAGTTTTGCTTTCAAATGGGATGGAAATGTTCAAGTTAATCCTAGGTTTGTATTAGTTTTTGTTATAATTTGGGGAAGGCAAATACAGGAGGTGTATATTTTACGTGCATCACAATTCCTTCGGTCCTTGTGCAGTGCTACTGTCTTCTGATCCCCTTTTAAAAAATAAATCTGGTAGCCAAGTTGAATCTCCCTTCCCCAGCCTCACGCCCACTTCACCCTTCCTTGCATTGTTTTCACCAAAGAGAACAAATAACCTAAGGATCAGTTTCCCAGATGGGACGGGTCTTTGGTGGCCTTAAGAAACACAGCCTGGAGATAACTACGAGCAAACCCTGGATTTAGGCCAACCTGGGAAAACGAGCATGCGAGTACTTCCCATAGCCCAGTGTGGTCAAAATTTTCCTCAAAGGGCTCGGGTCACATCTGCTTTTCTCTACTTCTGCAGCAAGAACTTTTCCCTTTAGTAAGAGATGCAAAGGTTGAATCCAGATGTGCATCAGAGCAAAACCCGAGGCTCCCAATCCTCTGCTCCATCCATTGGGGATGAGGGCCCGTGTGCTGGCACTGGGTGAACTGGGAATTTTTTCTGAAATCAGTGTTGGCCTTGGAAACTGGTTTTCAGGAGACAATCCTGGGTGGGTGGGATTTTGGGTGATGATTCAGAAAAAATGAGCCAGACTATTCCAATTATAATATTTGAAGAAAAGTAAGAACTTCATCAAAGTAAGTTGTGCTTATTTCTTGGTTGCATCATGTGTGACTCGGTTTCAGAGAAAAAATGATTGTTGCAAAAAGAGGTGAGAAAGAAATTTTTCCATATGGAAGCTTAATCTTTTCTTTAAAACCTGAGTGACGGATGCGTCCCATCAGATTTATTATTATTTTTTTAGTTAAGCTTGAGTTCCACTTTCTTGCATCCTTTTATTGCTTCTCTAGACTGGAATGATCAGAATAAGCCTGAACATCCCTTTTGCTTCTCCCTCTTTTACACAAGAGAATGGTGAACATTTTCTCTCTTTTTTTTTCTTTTTCCTCTCTCTCTCTCTCTCTCTCTCTCTCTCTCTCTCTCTCTCTCTCTCCCCCTTTTATGGCTGTTGGGATGCAACTCTTCCTGTTGGCTCCGGATCAAAGGATCAGGACAAAGCTTCTCTGAAGCCAGGGTGTTCCTCCTCTCAGGCCTATTCTGAGCCTGAAATCCTGCTCTGAGTCACCCACTCTTCCTTGGCAACATATTTATTGGGCCTGGGAAGGTCATCTCACAGGGCAGAGATTGACCATCTCTGGTTTCCCTTGCAGACAAGGGAAATCTACCTACAGCCACAAGGACAGTTTCACCTGCTTTGGACAAAGGTCCCTGTAGCTCATGAGCGGCTCCTCCCTCCCTGCTCCCAGGTGGGAGTCTTTCCAGCATCTGCTAGAAGAAAAGCTCTGAGTCTGCGGAGCCTAAGAGAAAGGGGGCATTCTTGGAGGGTCCTGGCTGGCTTTTTCTGCCTGGGCTGGCAGGTCTGAGCTTCCATTACACCAACCTGTCCTGTGGAAACAGATGCTGCCTTTTCTCCCCTCAGAACCCAGAGTAAGCGCAAGGGCTGCATCTGCTTCAGATAAACATGGATATATTTGTAGGAGAATTTTAATAGTTCTCAGCTGAATCACAATCAGATTTTGCTGAACATTGTGCAGAAAAAAAATTGGCTTTCAATTGGAGCTACATTATCATCATCTAGAAGGGACAGTTGTCTTTTGAGATAAGAATCTTTGCTGAAACACACATTGTTTTAGTTATGATCCACGTGGGGACAAACGACACACCTGACACAGCCTTACAGCCACTGCCAGGACTGACTCTCTGGGCGGGAGTGTGAAGGGGCTGGGTGCAGAGGTGGGTCCCTCCCTCCCATTATTTCTTATAAATCTTATAAAGCATTCTGTTTCATACAAGCATACAGTATTCCATACAAACATATAATACATTTAGAAAAGATTAACATTCTGTTATTTATATGGATTAGAATATTTAGAATAGAAAAAAAAATGTTCTATCAGAGTTAATTACTGTTTAGGATGGCATAAAATGCATCCACTTCAGCTCACATAAAAATAATCGTTCCTATACAAAGTTTGAAGCTTATTACATATTAAAACCTTCCTTAAAACCTTATTGGTTAGCATGTGCACGTGTGTGGTGTTTTCTTCATGCCTTTCTGCTGAAGTACCTAGTCTGGGGGAGTGACACACAGAGACCCTGAACATCTGTCTGCAGAGATGGAGCCCCCCCCAAACTGTTTGGGTTCTGCAATTGTGGAAGGCCTTTGTGGGACTCAGAGAAAGTCTGGTTGCATCTCACGAGAACCAGGAAGGCGGAGTTTGCTAAATATGAGCCAGCAGTGTGCAGCGGCAGGTAAAAAGCCAATGCAATCCCAAATTGCGTTAACAGAGGGATACAATCACGATGAAGTGAGGTACTAATACCACTCTATAAAACTATAAAGCCCTAGTAAGACCATACCTAGAGTACTGCATCCAGTTTTGGTCACCATACTATAAAAAAGATGTTGAGACTCTAGAAAAAGTGCAGAGCAGAGCAATCAGGATGATTAGGGGATTGGAGACTAAAACATATGAAGAACGGTTACATGAACTGGGCACGGCTAGTCTAGCAAAGAGAAGGACCACGGGAGACATGATGGCATCTTCCAATATTTGAGGGGGCTACCACAGAGAGGAGGGGGTCAAGCTATTTTCCAAGGCACCTGAAGGTGATACAAGGAATAATGGATGGAAACTGACCAAAGAGAGATTCAACCTAGAAATGAGAAGGAATTTTCTGACAGTGAGAACAATCAACCCATGGAACAGAAGTTGCCTTTGGAAGTTGTGGGAGCTTCATCAGTTGAGACTTTCAAGAAAAGATTGGACTGCCATTTGTCAAAAATGGTGTAGGGTCTCCTGCTTGAGTGGGGGGGTTGGACTAGATGACCTATAAGGTCCCTTCCAACTCTGTTAATCTGTCTGTCTAAATGGGGGGGGCACCTTCTAAAGCTGACCTGGTTTAAACTGAAGCTTCTGGCTGAAGTAGGCAAGCTCCTCCCACAAATAATGATGCCAAGTGACTGAGAAAGGTATGTAACATGTTTGCAAGGAATAAAGAGCACAACGTCTTCAAAATATGTGTTTTTATATGTGCAGGAAACACACACGTGCATTAAGGTCCAGAAATGTGAGCAACAGCATAAAATTTGAGCATTGGGGAAAATGTTCCATACCAACCTTCTCCCCCCCAACCTCCCTCCTAGCTGAGTCCTGCCCACTGTGATCAAAGGACGTGGAGGGAGCTGTAATTCTGTCATGAAGGAATCTCGTAATGCATCTGGGCTACACCAACAGCGTAAATTATGACGTTTAGCCAAACCGTTTTTCATTTCATTTGCCACCCTGAGTTCCTTGGTGGATGGGGTGGCCATATCAATATATTAAGTATAATCAAACTTAAGAGCCTGTAGTACAGTGGACTAAAGCACTGTTATTAACATCTGCTGCTTGCAATTACTGCAAGTTCAAATCTCACCAGGCTCAAGGTTGACTCAGCCTTCCATCCTTTCAAAGGTAGGTGAAATGAGGACCCAGATTGTGGGGGCAATAAGCTGACTTTGTATAAATATACAAAAAGTATAAAGGCTATTGCTTAACGCATTGTAAGCCGCCCTGAGTCTCCGGAGAAGGGCGGCATATAAATTAAAGCAAAAAATGAAAAATGAAAAAAAAAGAAGAAATACAAATCCAAGGACACTGATCCATGCAGCGCCTTCAAACAAGCATGTGATTTACCTGCACAATGTAACTTGCCTCAGCCCTCAACAAGCCCTGAATGGGAAGAATAACGGCTCCTGTGAGAAGGGAGGGAGGGAGAGAGGGAGGAAGGAGGGAAGGAAGGAAGGAAGGAAGGAAGGAGGGAGGGAGGGAGGGAGGGAGAGAGGAAGGGAGGAAGGAAGGAAGGAGGGAGGGAGGGAGGGAGATGGAAATGAGAAGGAGGGAGGGAAACAGGAAGGCAGGCAGGCAAAGCACATTCCTGGTCAATTGGTGGGGAGTCTTAAGTCTTTCTAACCATCCTCCAACCCCACACAAATAGTTACCATTAGTAGAAGATGGACGAATGAATGTGAAGAATGACATTTTACATTCCCATTTCAGTTAACAAGCACGTGCTCTACCTAAGGCCCTCATTACACCTGGCTCTCTTCTTGCCCGAGTATTGATTGCCCACGTGGCCCACTGACTTTGCCCCTTATTAAGATACAAATAATTCCCTCCGCCCCTCCCCCACTGCCTGCCTGCCTGCAGCCCCCAACAGAAAAGATGGATCTGCTTCTGGGCATTTGCAATTGTGGGCCAGCTGGACTCTCTCCCTCTAGAAGAGCTCCGTGTTGGGACCATTACTATCCCATTATGCTCTTCCTCCCTTGGAGACCATCAATCGGGCAGTGACTGTGCTGGACAGATGCTAAGAACTGGACCTGCTCCTGGGAGGGCAGAGATGGCCCCCCAGTGGGGCATGCTCCCTCTTCCTGGAGATCCGGAGGTAAGTCACCTTCTCCAAGTAGTTTTATTTTGCAGAGCCAAACAGAGCCAAACAAAACAGCAGAAGAGGCTTGAAGCTGCACCTGGCCAAAAGTTGATTCGGTTTCACTCTGTCCCCCAAGGGCCAAGCAAAGCCTTTTTTTCATGACAACTACCAGAAGCAATTGCCACTGGTGGCCAGGCCTTGACGTGGAGAGTGGATAAAATGAGGAGAAGCTGCTGTGGCCACCAATACATGCCCACTGCCATTATGGGAAGCTGCCACTGACTCTTCTTAGGCAGAGCAGCCAGGAGGCTATGCACCCCTTCCCCTCGTGAATGTTTCCTCATCCCTTTAAAAATCCAGCCATGATGGTGGCCACCACCACATCTACATCTCTCCAGTCAATCTCAGCTCCTGGACAGGTCCAAGTTCTTTTCTTAACAGCTCCAGCTTTCTTTCACAATTTATTTATTTATTTCCCCCTCCCTAAGATGATCAAAGGCCTGGAGACTAAAACATATGAAGAACGGCTGCAGGATTTGGGTTTGGCTAGTCTAAAGAGAAAAAGAATTTGGGGTGACATGATAGCAGTATTCTGGTATTTGAGGGGCTGCCACAAAGAAGAGGGGGCCAAATCATTCTCCAAAGCACCGGCGGGCAGGACAAGAAACAATGGTTGGAAACTAACCAAAGAGAGAAGCAACCTGGAATTAAGGAGGACAATTAACCGGTGGAACAGAAATTGCCTCCAGACGTTGTGGGTGCTTCATCACTGGAGATTTTTAAGAAGAAGCTAGACAGCCCCTTCTCTGAAATAGTATAGGTTCTCCTGCTTGAGCAGGGGGCTGGACTAGAAGACCTCCAAGGTCCCTTTATTTCTATTATTTCTATTTTATTCTAGATACCCTTTGCTCCCCTGGTCTTTTAACCTTGAGTTTTCTTGATCATCTTCCACCCAACTTCAGATCAGGCCTGCTTCTGCTCCTCTAGATTGCAAGATCAGCCAAGATCAGTTGGATACCCAACTTGCTGCAACCCTTTTGATAAGTAGCAGTAGAAATATCTGGCAAAACCAACTCCACCTAATTCCCGTGGTTTTCATATAATTAAAGAATAGAATCTTCCTTTCCCCCATTAGTGCAGGTCACATTGTCCAGGCATTGTTATGGGAAAATGTTCAAGTCTTTGCCGAACACCTGTTTAAATGACCTTGGTTCCCATGGGACAATTTCTTGTGGTCTGGAACTGGCATTCCAAACCTGCCCTCCTCTCCTCCCTGGTTCTGTGGCAAGCTGAGAAGCAAAAATGGCTATGACAGCATAAGCACGCTTCAAACTTGACAGGTTTCCCTTGCTCAGTCGTGTCTGACTCTAGAGGGCAGTGCTCACCTCCGTTTCTTGGCCAAGGGAGCCAGCATTGTCTGAAGATGCTTCAGGGGTCAGGTAGCCAGCATGGCTATATGCCAAAGGCGCACAGGATGCTGTTACCGTCCCACCAAAGTGGTACCTATTTATCTACTCACATTTGCATGCTTTCGAACTGCTAGGTAGGCAGGAGCTGGGGCAAGGAAGGGGAGTTCATCCTGTTCTGTGGCGCTTGGGTCTTCAGCTTTCCATCTGACAAGCTCAGCATTTTTAACTGCTGAGCCATTGCAACCCTCTCAGTTGCAAAACAAACAAAAACAGATAGAAAATAAGAAAAGGAGAAAAGGGAAGGAAATGGGAAAAAATACAATTACAGGTAGTCCACAATTGAGCCCAAAATTTATGTTGCTAAGTGAAATATTTGTTAAGTGAGTTTGCTCCATTTTACAACTTTTCTTCCCACAGTTGTTAAGTGAATCATTGCAGTTGGTAAGTTAGTTACATGGTTGTTAAGTGAATCTGGATTTCCCATTGACTTTGCTTGTCAGAAGGTTGCAAAAGGTGATCTCACGACCCCAGGACACTATAATGGTCATAAATATGAACCATTTGCCAAGCATCTGAATTTGGATCCGAATTTTGATCATGTGACCACGGGGATGCTGCAATGGTCGTAAGCCTGAAAAACAGTCATAAGTCATTTTTCTCAGTGTTGTTGTAATTTTGAATGGTCACTAAATGAACTGATGTAAGTCGAGGACTACCTGTATGCCTTCTACCCTTCTATCACATAGTTATCATTTTAATCTTTTTCCCAACCTCTTCATTCCCTTTTAATCCCCAAATCATCTTCTTTCAGCAAAACGTGACACATCCATATAAGGTTCCCAACCTTTCAGAAAAGTCTTGTCATTTTTTTCTCTGATTAAACTGCTCAGCTTTCTACATTTCTGCAAGTTCAGTTAGTTTTGTCACTAACTGTATTTCATTGTATTTCAATGTATTTCATTGCTTTTCCAATTTTTTGCATACAATGATCTTACCACAGTTACCGTATACAGTATTAATTTTCCATATTTCTTTTCTAATTCTTTGTCCATGAAACCCAGTAGGGGTAATTCTGGTAAATGTTACCAATTGTTGTGGATTGAAGGTTAAAAAAAGACAACCGTTCCCAGAATCAATCCGTGTCATTTTCTCAGGGACCAGGTGGAAGGTCTCTGACCTCTTCCAGAAGGTTTATGAATTATGCCTTGACAAGGAAATACTTTTCTTAAGGCCACGGAGCTTGTCAAATCCATATGTTTTCAGAATACTGTATAGCAACTAGCCAGAAGTCAACAACAAAGGAGGCTAAAAAAAGCTCAAAATAAATAGAAGTTAAATAAACAACATTCCTGGGGGCAGCAGTTGGGGTTTCAGTGAATTAATGATGGTGGAGAACTTCTCTGGCACCAGAGGGCCTCCTTGCCCGCACTTCCTGGGTCGGCGAAAGCCCTGGAGACAGCCGCTGTCTGGCCAACAAGGTCCGGTCAGGGAAGACGGAGCCAGACTTGTCTGGCCAGATTCAGCAGCCGGTGCAGGATGACCAAGAAAAATCCACCTCCTTTTTGCATTTTTTGCTGGCCCATTTCTGAAATGTGCTTAGAGCTCGAAGCATTGTTAGAGACCCCACACACCCATTTCACAGTCTGTTTCTGTTGCTCCCCTCTGGGAGGAGGTTTCAGAGCATTTCTAGCAGGTGCAGAAGGCTACATTTCCATTCCTTTGGGTCAGTGAAAGTTCTTGTATTAAGTTTCTTTTTTTTTCTTTTCTTTCTTTTCTTTTTTTTTTTTTTTTTGTGTAGAGCAGAACTGCCTCTCGGCAGGACAAGGGCTCCTGCCATTCCTTCTTCCTCCTGCCCAGAGTGGTGAGTGTGAGAGAGATGGGTGGCTTCATAAATCGATAAAACATGTGCACACACAGTTACTTATTGGCATTTACTTAAAGTCATTTATTTGGGGTCAGAGATGTAACGTCCTCAGGTAGAAGAGCCTTTGTTTGTAATGTCACCAGAACAAGCAGCCGTTTCCGGAAGGCAGAAATGAATGGCATCACGGGCATTAATCACCCATTCACCACCCATCCATTGTGCCCTCTTTTCTGTGCTGTGTCCCCCACCCCACCTCAGCGCTCCTGTCCGCTTGGCAAGAGTGTGCTTGGGTTGAGTGGGTGAGGGCCAAGCCATCGATCCTCAGCTACTTTCTGGAGAAGAAAACCCCCTTCCGCTGAGTCAGTGCTTAGTGTGCGCTTTAATAGCTTTTAAAACTCTCTTTGCCACAAGTGCCGAAATAGCACATGGGATGGATATCTCTCTAGCACATACAAAGTGGCTGATTCAAAATCCAATAAAAACATGATTTCATTACCATTTTTCTTTTCCTAAACTGGTTAGTTTTCCTCCTGGATTTGAGCATGGGAAAACTAGCCAGCTCTGGAGAACAAAAATAAAAATTTGTCGGCATCTCTGATATGCTAGGTTGGTGATTGCTTTCTTGGTGACGACAGCCACCTTCCACATCTTATACGTGTCCCTGTTAAATCTTAGATTTGGCCTAGTGGTGAAGGCCCCAGACGAGAGAGCAGGAGGCAGAGTTTCCGCCTTAGCCATGAAAGCCAACTGGATGGCTTTGGGACAGCCCCTCTCTCTCAGCCCAGCCCACCTCACAAGGTTGTTGTTCTGGGGAAAATAGGAGGAGGAAAGGGGGTATACCATCTTGAGCCATTTGAAAAAATAATAAAGGTAGAATACCAATGAATAAATTAAATATTCCTCTTGCTTCAGTTTTCTGGCTTCTTCCTTTTTTTCCTCATTGAAATGATAATCACTTCCAGACCCATATTTATATTTATGAGACATTTCCATCTTTGGCCTGAAGGTGTCTGCATACGGCTGGGGTGTCAAACGCCCAGTTTTGTACCATCAGGTTTCAGTAAAGACTCTGAAGTGTATTCCTAGGCTCATCTGTCCTTACTTTATTATTGACGGGCCCTGGAATCTCTTTTGCCGCTCCAGAAAATAAGCGTTCTTATCAAAGGGCTTGGTACTTATTTCTTGGTGCTATTTTACCTCCATGAAGGCTTCCTGGGTCCAATCCAAGAATTCTTCATCAGGAAGATCAACACATTTGCTTCCAGCCCTTTCCCCCTCCCTCCCAGGTGGCAATCAGCCTGCACTGGCAGCGGGGACTCTTCAGAGAGGACTCGGAGCATGGCCCATTCCCTACAGCTCATCCTTCCATCTCCACAACTACAAGAGAGGAAATTTCTCCATCTTCCCTGCTTCCCACTTTAGTCATTTTTTTTAAAAAAAGAAAGTTCTTGGCAGACTTGAACACAGGGACCTATCCAACAAAATGTGTTTCAGTGGTGAGAAAAGTAAGATTTTGCACACAGGCAAGAAAAATAAAAAATGTACAGGAATAGAATACAGGACTGAAGAGCAGTAACTGTGAGGGGGAATCACTTAACCATGAGCTACTGCCAGTCAGGTGTTGCAGCAGCCAAAAATGTTGCCAGCAGAGTCCTAGAGTTCTGCATCAACAGAGGGATAAAATCAAGATCAAGTGAAGTGTTAGTGCCACTTTATAATGCCCTGGTAACACCACACTTGGGGTATTGTATCCAGTTTTGGTCGCCACAATATAAAAAACATGCTGAGACTAGAAGGAGTGCAGAGAAGAGCAACAAAGATGATTAGGAGACTGGAGGCTAAAACATATGAAGAAAGGTTGCAGGAACTGGGCACGGCTAGTTTAGTGAAAAGAAGGACATGGGGTGACATAATGCTGTAGCAATTGTCCAGTACTTCAGGAGCTGTCACAGAGAAGAGGAGGACAATCTCATCTCCAAAGCACCTGAGGGCAGGACAAGAAGCAATGGATGGAAATTAATCAAGAAGAGATCCAACTTAGAATTTAGGAGAAATTTCCTGACAGTAAGAACAATTAATCAGAGGAATGGCTTGTCTCCAGAAGTTGTGGGTGCTTCAACACTGGAGGTCTTTAAGAAGCGATTGGACAGATATTTGTTCAGAAAGGGCCTCCTGCTTGGGCAGAGGGTTGGATTAGAAGACCTCCAAGATCCCTTTCAACTCTGGAAAGGCTTTGCTTCGCTTTGATTTTTCCTGACCTTTTCCATCACTGCAGAACAATATTTCTCAACTTTGGCAACTTTAAGACATAAGGACTTTTAATTCCCAGTATTCCCCAGCCAGCCATGCTGGTTGCATGGTTGCATGCATAGCTGCAACACTTTTGCATGCTGACTGGAGAATTCTGGGAATTAAAGCCCACAGACCTTAAAGGTGCCAAGGTTGAGTACTGTATTTTATTTCTGTAAAAATATGTTAATGCATTCTTTGCCGAGGGATTAGATTACAGAGAGCATGCAAAGAATTGAGACCGTGGTGTCTGTTCACTCCTTTGAGTGCTTTGGCAGTCTGACAGTGAGGAGACTCGCCTGGCAGCCTCTTCCTCTGCTGCTCCTTGCAGGGTTGAGGCAAAGGACGCCTGGTCTCATCACAGCTGTGCTGGCACGATGGTGGGGTGACTCAAAGATACTTGGTGCTTCACTAAGTGCTCTCCATCCATCCTGGAGCTGGCATGAAATGTGGTGCCTCCATTGCCAGTCCCTGCCTCACCTCGGGCTTCCCAGTCACTGCTGCCCCACCGATCCCCATGCAGGCCAAACTAAGCAAAAGGTTTTGGTTGAATCCTCCAGCTTTATTTCCCTTCCCTGCTCTGAAGGGCACCAACTGGCAGGAAACCATCCCCCAGTCCAAACCAGATGCTGGAGTGAGGGGAGTCTGGTGGCCGGGAGCTTCTGCAGCCTTTTTTCCCTGATCAGTAAAACCTAAGGAAGCATAAGAGTCCTTGGGCATCAGATGGCATGTAAATTCATGATTACGATTATACTGATTATTGGATCACAAAGGGAGCGCAGTCTCATACATACAAAGCTTTTGCACAAATACAGGTGTGCTGTTTTGCACCTCTGCACCCACATAAACAAATACAGCTTCTTAAGGTTTCCATGGATTACCCCAAGTGTCTCATGGGGGGGGCATGGATCAGCCCAACCAAGCCTGTTAGGGCATCATATCTGTGCATCACTACTCCCCACCCCCACCCCGCTTGGCACTCCCTGCTTTGGGCACCCTCCAAGATGGCAGAACAGGCTGCAGCCAGCAGGGCCAAGACTTTTGTCTTCCCAGCTCAGAAGAGATGTTGCGGTCACCAGCTTCTCCTCCTCCTCCTCCTCATCACGGAGAGTCAGGAGCCACCAGTTGATGACCCCACCAGCCAAATCAGGAGACGGTGCTGCCCTTGGTGTGCGAGTGTTTCAACCAGAAGGCATCACTTGGCAAGACCTGGCTGGCAGTCCACAGGCCAGGCCAGGTTCCTCCCTGGCATTCCTGCCTCTCTGGGCCAGCCAGGCCCATTGTTCCCTGGGACACACATGCTCATTGTTTTCTCAGCTTGGGGCAAAACAGCCAGTTCTGTGGGGCCAAAGGCTTCCTGCCTCTCATTTCTTGTATGCACCACTCACCTCACTGGCTCCGGCTCCTTTCTTGGCGTCTCAGGCTGCACAGTCCGCTGCTTGGTTCCTCCAGCCTGTGTCCCAAAGCTGTCTTGCCTGAGGAGAGCCATATATACCCACCCCCAAAAGCCTACTAAAGCCCAGTGCCACCTGTAGGCCATTTAAGGAGGTGCTCCTCATGCGCAGACTCGGCTCCCTGGAACTTGTGCACAGAAGCAGCCAACTTCTCAAGGCCCCTGGCATCCCTTTAAAGTCTGTTATGGGCTGCCCTTTCCACTTGCCCCATCACTAGGAGGGGCCACTCACCCCCAACCCATTGCAAGGGCTCTCCGTGTTTTGAAGCTCTAGCCAAAGAGCCCCCTCACTCTCTCCTGAAGCCATGATCTGCAGTGCTTCCTTTGGGTGTAATGACAGACCCAGATCAGATTTACAAGGCAGCGCATGCTTCCCTTCCAGGAGCTGGAAAGGGAAAGTTTGCAGGAGGCCCCAGCAAGCATTGGGGGAAGTGAGGCTCAGCTGACATTTCCTACCACACTCACTTTTTACCCTCTTCTTTTGGCACCTTTAATTTCACAACTGGGCGCACTTTCCAGTCCAGTCCACTTTCCACTGCCTAAAACTGAACAAGGGGAAAAAAAGGAAAAAGCAAACAAGGGATTGTTGCTTCCCAACCTGATCCTCCCAATTCCCCCTCTTTCGGTTTCTTCTTTCTGATTTCAGAGCTCTTTTGGGTAAGAAATGTAGAAATCCAAATTTAGCAAGACTTTAAAAAGCTTTTCACCAACACAACTGCTCAGACTTCCCATTGAAATCCTGTTTGCAGGTCCAGGGCCTGATCTGCTCATGTCTGGATTGCTGCAGCAAATTTGGGGTAAAAATGGACAAATAGAGAAGGAGCAGTAATGTGAACATCCAGGAGGATTATGGCTGCTGCTTCTCAGCAGAGGAGGGAACGGGGTTTGTTAAAATCAAGGTGGAAATGGATACATAAGCAACCCCCCCTCCCACCTCCCCCGTGGAAATTCCCTCCCCTGCCTGATCTCTAGTGAGGTCCTGACAAGCCAAGAACAAAGAGAGTTTTGCAGCCCATCAACTATTCCCCTTCCATTAAGGAAAAAGCTCCCATTGCAGTGGGAGAGTTTAACTGACAATGAACATGGCCTGTTCTTAGAGGCCAAAGTCCAGCATTTAGGCAGAGACCCTGGTTCAGAAAGACCCCCCAGCCGGGAGGGGTTCAGGACCCTTCAGTGGGACCAGGAGAAAGGCTGAGCGGCCTTGGGGGGACTTGCAAATGGAAAGCAGCAGCCTCTGAGGGATAGCACCTCCACCACTGCAGAGATGTCCCCAGGAGGCACAGGAGGGGATTTTCAGCCCAGTGATTGGGGCAGATGCTGTGGGGGAAAAGGATGGAAGATTGATCAAAGCACCAGTTCCCTCTTTCCCAGAGTTAAAACTTGGATCGCTGCATTCTTTGGAGTAAGCCATTAATCTACCAAGACAAAGTCTCCATTTTTTTGCAGGAAGTGCCCCAGGCAAATCAGGAGGGACCAAGAGCTGCCATTACTTAAGCAGAGACTCGGATTAGATGCAGGTTGGAATCAGTGAGGTCAGCTCAAGAATTTATTTGCCTCAATGGATATGAGATGTCCAAGGAGTGACAGTTTCATGAAGTTTCCTTGTAAGTTACTGCTTCTGGAGGTAGAGCGTGTTCACTTTTAAATCTGATTGTTTTATGTTCAGAGGGTGTGAAGCAGTTACAGAAGCATCAGGAAAAGAGATGAGGATCAGATAATCGTCTAACTTTTTTTTTTTTAATTTGATTTATATGCCGCCCTTCTCCAGAGACTCAGGGCGGCTTACAATGCGTTAAGCAATAGCCTTCATTCTTTTGTATATTTTATACAAAGTCAGCTTATTGTCCCCACAAACTGGGTCCTCATTTCACCTACCTTAGAAAGGATGGAAGGCTGAGTCAACCTTGAGCCTTGGAGAGATTCGAACCAGCAGAAATTGCAGGCAGCTGTGTTAATAACAGGGTGCACTAAACCACTGTACTATCAAGGCTCACATTATGTGACATGTTTTGTTTGGTATGTCAACTCAAACGCACTGTGTGTTAAACTCCCAGGGAAATGACAGGATAGAAGCAGGACAATCAGCAATAAACAAACCCACAACCTAATTGGAAGCTATTGAGTAATAATGTCAGTGTCAACTTTGAATGGAACCTGACAGAAGCCATTTTTCTATTCCTCAGTTGCCACATAGAGGGGAGAGGGGGAAGGAGGATGAAATGCGTTGTCAGACAAAACACAGAACTTTCTCAAGGGAACCAAGGTCATCTCTACAGGTGGTGGATAAAGATGGGGAGGAGTGCCTGGAGAGCCCACCAGTTAACCCAATTGCCAACGTGACCTGTGAATTTTTTGGGAGGGAGTTATTTCCTACTTTAATTATACTGAAACCTCAGGAAACATTTAGAGTTGGTTTTCCATTTGATCATGCCAATATGATGTACCCAATAAAAAAGTTCTTAAGAACTTTTCTGAGTTCTTAAGAACTCAGCCTCAGAGTTCGGGATCATGACAGTCAGCTTACATCTTTCAAGCTTGCTGCCAGCTCCATGAAACGGTGGGTGGGGGAAGCAATGGGTATTTGGAAGGGGAAGCGTGAAGGTGAGAGTGGAATCTCTGAGAAGGACTCAGAGATTGGGTTGTTTAAGGCCAACCATCCTGGGATTGGCATGCACCTGGACCGGAGTCATTCCCAAAATATCTTCCTGGCTGATGATTGGTCACTTGGCTACTAGGTGATGGGCTCTGGGGTTAGTTTGATTTTTTTTTCTTTGAGCGTGTTTTGCTTCAGACCTTGCCTGACTGAGGAATTCTGGGAGTTGAAATCTACAAGTCTTAAAGTTGCCAAGGTTGGAGACCCCTGTTCTATTGGGTAAGTTTTTTTCCCCTTTGGGAGCTTTAAAAAAATAGTTAATTGGGGTTTTTTTTAGTTGTTCTTTTTTTAGACCTAGCCATTTAAAGTTTAGGAAGTTTTAAATTTAGCTGCTTTTATATAAAAATAAAAATAAATTAAAATAAAATAATATTTGTGCAGCTTTCTGAGATTTAGTGTGTTTCTGTAGTGTTTCACTCTAACTACACAAACACACAAAATCTCACAAAGCTGTATGTGGAATTTTGTGTGTGCTCTGCCAGTGGGTCCTCAAAATGTTGGCGAAAGGCTCCCATAAAGTGGGAAAGTTGGTTTTTTGGACTTTTTGTGGCTGTGTGAGGTTCCTGCTTGTTGCAGGGGCCATTTTGGGTCTAGCACAGCTGCTTTTATATTATGGCTGAGCCAGTTGTGTTGTGTTGTGTTTTGTAGTTAAAAAAGGGCAAAGAAGTGACATTGACTTGGCCACGCCCACCTGACCAACAAGCCATGCCCTCCCAGTCACCTTATCACCAAGCCCCACCCACTAATTAAGCCACGCCCACAGAACCGGTAGCAAAAAATTTTAGATTTCACCCCTGCCCCAGCCCCAGCGGTGCAACCAGCAGCAGCTCCTGCTGCACAAGCCCCTCCACTTGCAGGAGCTGCCCCTCGGAGATGCCGGGCCCAGAAGGTCCCAGCCTTGGGAGTGAAGTATGGGGGGGACCCCAAGCAACTGGGGTTCCTTCTGGCACAAGTCTGGGGAACTACATGCAAGAGTGTGGGGCTGAACTGGGGCTGGAGGCAGCCTGTGTAAGATGCGTGACTGTGGCTCTTGAGGGTGCAGCAGCCGAACGGATGGTCTCCCTCTGTAATAGTGCCCCCCAGCTGTGGAACTACGACCACTTTATGGGACCCTTTTGCCAACATTTTGAGGACCCACTGGCAGAGCACAAGGCACGGACCCAGATGAAGACCCTCACCCAAGGTCAGCGTACACCCAGGAGTCCTGAGAGTTGGCATGCCAGCTAGCCACGTCCTGATTGATTGCTTCAAAGATGGCCTCAACTACGTCTACCACACCTGCATCTTGCGTGGAGTCTCACACCCCCCACAAGATTGGTATGTGCTGACAGATGAAATAGAGCCTGAGACTGACACCTGGTGGCCACAGGTGATGCAAATCCTCGCCTCCTGGGCGTAAGGAACCCCTGAAGTCAATGAAGGGTGAATCTGGGCCCAGACTGCGACCCACGGTGTGCTTCAAGTGGGGCATCGAGCTGTGGAATGCCGATCCACCAAGCCCAACCTCAAAGTGGTGGTGACCCGGGGGAGGAAGGCAGAGAAGCCAGCTTCAAGAACCTGTGAGACAGCACTGCAAAGGGTGGAGGTCATTGAATTTGTCCCTCCTGATTATGAGGGGCTGGGACCAGCCCAGGTGAAAGTGAAGCCAACCTCAATGGGGACCCCCCTGGTAAGTTGACACGTCATCCCCGTAACCATTCCAGAGGAACTAGTGGCTCCCTCATGCCAGGGGAGGATGTTGACTCTCCTGGACTTGGGTTGCACCAGGTGTGCAGTTAGCCCTGAATGATGGAAAAGATGGGATTGAGATTCAAGCAGCTGAAGGTGCCAATAGCTTTTTGCCAACTGGATAGGACAGGTGTGTGTGTGTGTGTGTGTGTGTGTTCCTGGCTCATTTTAAACTGAGCCAGTGGAGAGGAGAGTGGGAAAGCCCAAAGAGACTCTGAGTTTTATAGTCACGCAGGGGATGGAGAGACTGTCTTGGCTCCAGAAATGGAATCCTTCGGTGAACTGGAAGACAGGGCTCTTGGAAATCCGGCAGAAGGCGTCCAAAGAAGGGGAAGAAGGAAGGAAATCTGATTTAAAAGAAGAGAGTGTGCAAATTCCCAGAGTGAAATGCAGACATTTTCTCCCTTAAACTGCAGCTCACACCAAAGAGCCCATCCTTTGTGAGCCTCATTGCAAGAAAAGAGTCACTGACTGAAGTGTAGCAGTGCTGCCCATCCTCGTCTTCAGAGAAATCATCTTTAGCTTCCCAATATGGATTTCAGGATAAATAACGCTGCCACAGATGCATTGGGCATTATTGTGCAGAATGTGCTGGTCTCTGCAGAAGGTCTGCACCACAGTCCTCACTTTGGAAAACCAGCTGCCTCTGAAAAGACTGGCCTTCTCAGTGGCCAACAGGAGGTCAGCAGCATCTCTCAGTAGCCTGGGCTCCATTTGGACCCTTCAGCCAACAGAGTTTCTTTTGTGGCTTCAGCAGATGACGGCCGAGCTTCCGTCTGGTTAAGCAGCTGCTCCCCACCATTTTGAATGGGGAGTGAAGCTCCCGGAGGTTTATCGCCTCCTTGCACTCGCAGCCGCCTCTCTTATCAGGACACAGCAGCCTGGCAGTCAGTGGGGAAGCACCACCTATTCCTCCTTCAAGAGCTTCGTGGGCCCAGCCCCTTCCCAACCCAGGGCAGGGCTCCACGCTAGAGAGAAGGAGCCCCTTTGCCTGCCTTGCCAAGCCCTTACTCTTCCTTACTCGGGCACTAAATTCCTTTTCATCAGCTGTTTAATGGTTCAATGCCTTCTCTTAACGTGTTTCTTAGTTTTTAACTGCTGCTTTTGTGGATTAGTGCTGTTGCATCCGTTATCCTTTGGGGGTAGGAAATGTGTGTCTGGAGAATGCTTTCTTCCTCTGTCACCCAATGTCGCTTCCATTTCCTGCCAGACCAGCCAACTATCACTGAGGTTTCCCCTTTGCTTTGGCTTGGAAAAGCGACCTGGGGGGGGGATGTGTGTCACTATCTGGTGAGACAGTCAGAGGCTGGGAGGGAGGGAAGGGGGCCCACCACTTCTTCCACCAGCCTGGAGGACTTCCTGAGGTCAGCCCTTCCACCTCTGGTATTTTCCCACACTGGGGCTGCCTGTGGATCCCAAGTTCATTAGCCCAAAGCCAGCCTTGACCTGCGCACTCTTCGTCTTCAGGATGAAGGAGGAATTCTCCTTTCCAGTTGGGAAAGAGTGAGCCAAGAGAGAAGGCTGGAAGAGAAAATACTGGGAAGGGAGCTGGCCCAGAATCGGACTTCTCTTCTCAGCAGCCCTAGTGGCTCTGCTCCTCTTTTGCACCAGGCCAGAGGCTGCCAGGTGGGGCTTCTTTGCCAGGCTGGCTTCATGACTTCAAGCTCAGAAGCACGAATTGTGGTCCGAGGGATCAGAATATGGGGGAGGGGGCTGCAGTCCTTCTTGCCTTTGATCCCCCCCTCCCCTGCATCCAGGCATGTTATCTTGCCAGAGCTGGGCAGCTGGAAAGGAGCAGGGGAGGGGAGCTTCTGAATGACTTGACTTTTTTAGATTCCAGATTTGTCTGGTGAAGGCGAGGTCCTTCCAGGACTTTGTTTAAGGTGCCAAGGAGCAGCACAAAGCTATTTTTAACTGGGGGGTTCTGCTTGCATGGAACGCAATGCCAGTGCAGCCTGGGCATCTCTTCCTGCCAGGGGGGATATTGCCCACTGGACAGACCAACAGGAACTGTTGCCTTTGGCTTCTTGGAATCCCTGCCCGGCAGTGGCTTTGAAGAGGCCCAAACGGGCTCCTTCACCCTCTCCTTGCCCCAGGCACTGTCCAGAAGAGCTCCACATGAGTGGTCTCCAGAGAGATCGGATTTCAACCACCATCATCCTGGTTAGCATGGCCGGTGATTATGGGAACTGTAGTGGAGACATCTGGAGATTAGCTACTTGGGGACAGATGCTCAGGAAAGCAACCTGTGTCCCAGGTTTCAACCTCATGCGAGATAGGTGGAAAGTAGGACTTTCCATTTGCACCACTCCAAGCTACAGTTGAGGGGACGCCTGCACAACGTATGGCCCACAAAGTATGTGCAGCCGGTCAAGCACCCGTGCCCAATCTTGGAAACCCAATCAATCCGCCGCTGCCAGTGTTGCCACCGCTGCCTTGAAAGGCCTGGTGCCAAGGGCCTCCAAAGCCTCCAGGCTCCAGTGGCCCTTGGCTCCATCACGGCTACCCTGCCACTCTTCCACCAACAGCTGATGGCCATGCCGGCCACTCCGTGGCAGCTCACAATTATTTCTAATTTGCCAGTCTGGCCTTTCCTTTCTGAGCAGTGAAGTCCCGGTCTATGGAGACATTTTCAATTAAAATGGCACGATAGACAGGTCACCCTTTCATAGTTCCAAATCTATTTTATGCTTCTGCAGAAAAGTATAATGTTTAGTTAGAACAAAATTCGAGAGAAAGCAAAAAAGGCTCAGGGGAAGGATCCTAACAGGCGGCAGGCTTAGCAAACCCAGCAGCAAGAGGAAGCCTGGAAAGATCCTCAGGGGTCCAGAGAGGCAACAATCCCCCATCGCATCCTGGGTGCAGAAGACCCTTCATCAGCCTCCCAACAGCCATTTTCTTAGAGCTGCTCCTGCTGCCCGGTGGGGGCTCCCTCCTTCACATCAGCCCCCTCCCTGCTCTGCCCCCTGGACTGGGCCTGAGCAGCCATTTACATCCAACAAGAGAGCCCCAAACAGCTTTGCTCTCCCTCCTGGGGGTTTTGGGGGCACAGAGCCTGCCCCCCCACACCCCCAGGAGAATAAGAGTAGCCAGACAGCAAAGAGTTTGCACTGAAGAATGCTCTACTTGTGTTCTTACATGAACAATGGCATTTACACAATGATTGTTGGGCTTCTGGCCAGCCAGCCGGATGGACTCCGCGACCACTGGTCCCTCCCCCCACATGCAGTTTCCTTGCCCTGTGATTCAATAAGTACATCTAGACTGGCAAAATTTGGCCACCGACTGGTACGATCACATGGGCTGCTGCCCCTCCCCCATCCTCCAAGACCCCTTAAGCAGCCATGAAGTCGTTGGCTTGCTGGCCCTGTGCCTGCAAAGGTTTCTGCCTGGTTCTGGTGCCCTTTCCCTCTCGTGGCAGTCCTCTTCTCCCTTAACCGAAGAGAGGGATGCCTCCTTTCTTAAACCCTGCAGCCTAGCAAGGTTCAGCTCCAGCACAGCAACAGCCCCACCACCCTCAGGACGCCTTCGAGGCTTCCAATGAAGTTGCCATAAAACCCAGGAACCCCAAGAGGCTAAGGGGCTCCGTTTTTCTGGAGCTCCCCATTTTTGCAGGAAAGTACAAGGTGCCCGTTCACTTCTCCAGTCAGTCCATTCTGGCTTGGGGTCCATTCCATGCAGATGCTTTGCCCCCCAGAACCGCCCCCATGGATGCTCCTGAAGTCTCTGCTGGAGTAGAAGTTGAGCGAATAGTGGCTCATCTGTATGGCCGTGTTTTCGGTCTCACCATCGTGAGCGGAAGTCCTGCGGCTGGCAGTGGCGGATCTGAAGCCCTGTTTCCTGCACAGGATGTGCCGCTGGATGATCTTCCTGAAGGTGCAGCGGAACTCTCGGATCTGATACGCGTAGATCAGGGGGTTCACCACGGAGTTGGCATGGGATAAGATAATGGCCAGGTACATGACCCCGGGGGGAGGGTCGTTGCAAGTGGGGCAGAAGAGGGTGAAGCAATTGATCAGGTGTAATGGCAGCCAGCAGATAGCAAACATCCCAACAATGAAGGCCAGAGACTTCGCTGCATGGACCTCTTTTTGCAGAATGTATCGGGATCGTTCCCCATGCATCATCTTGTTTTCCATCTGCTTGAGCTGCTGCCGGGCTGTCATGAAGATCTTCAAATAGATCCCAAACATCAGAAGGAGAGGAACCAGCACGCATGCAAAAAAGTTGTAGTAGACCATGTAATCCATGGTGACCACAGTTGCAAAGAAGCAACGCACCATATTGCTGCTGCAGTTGGTTCTATTCTCAGTTTGCCCATTCTCTTCCAGAGCCTTCCTGTGCCAGCCCAGCATTGGCGTCAGGCCAATAATGAAGGATAAGAACCAACAGATGGCGATGACTCCCTTGGCACGTGAGCTGGTGACTAGAGCATTGTACCTGGAAGAAGAGCAGAGAAAGGCAATGCATGAAATTCCATCTACACAGGAAGAGAAGATAGCAGAACTGATTAATTGATAGAATCTGTCTAGATTCCAGCTTCTTGCTGCAGAATAACTCCATCGCAACAGGAGAGAGCTGGGATCTGATGCTGTGGAACGTGGCCAGCACTGTGTGGACTGACCGACATGGGATTCAATCCACCTCCTCAGCAGATCTCAAGCCATGCCTGGCATTGCCCTCAGTTCCAGGGCAATGGAACAATTAGAGGTAGATGAGAGAACTGAACCCTACACCTTTAAAAAAAAAGTTGTTAAAGTTCATCCTAAAAGGATCCTCTATCAACAGGAAGCCAGGGATTTATGATTCTATCCACACTGTAAATAATCTGGGAAAATGTTCACTGTGGAGTTCCTCAAAAGAATTCTGGAAACTTAATCTCAGAATAGTGAGGGTGTCTGTTGGAAACTGCATTCACACAGCTCTAGTTCCCAGCCATGAAGGTGGGGCCATTTTAAGGCAGAGGGAATTGCCTTCTGGGTATCACCAGGACTCGGCACAGCCCAGCTGTAAGGGGGTGGAGGGCCTGGGGGCAGAATCAATGCCCACCCCCTTGACACTATCAGTGGAGTGGAAGGAAAACCCAACATTGCCCCGTAGACTCATCTTTGGCCAGTGCACATTCAGACCCAAAGTGAGCCAATCCGTTGAAATCAAGTTTCATGTGGCATTCGTTGTAATAAAGACGAGGGTCATGTAAATTGATGATTGACATAAAACAGGGTAATATCGATTCTTGGAACCAATGACATGAGGGTGCTGATAATAGTTTTTTTCCTTTAAACAGAGATTTCTGATCAGTACTGGAAGCGCTTCCTGTTCCAGCTGGAACTCCCTGGGGCTCCACAGAAGGGCTTTGAGACCAGCAGTGATGGGGCTGATGGATCCCGGAGGTTCCTCCTCCAGAGGTTGGGGGGGGAGACTCTCTTGGGCATCAACAAGGGAAGGGGGCCTTTGTCCCAAAAGACAGCTTGCAAGTATTATAAATTAATTTTAAAAATTAAGAATGGGTCCTAGTTTTATTTGGAGAAGCCCTGGGACTGGCCGTGCCCAGAGTGGCCTCTGCCAGGCGACAGATCCCCTGATGCATTTGTTGGAGGCACTGCCCGCTCCCTTTCAAGTTCCATCCTTATTTGCTGCGCAGAGCGGGCCAAGAGCAGAAGCCTAACAAGGGCTGAGAAGAGGCAAGGAGCCCCTTCTGAGGAACATACAACCAGCGACTTAATTTATGCTTATTTTTCCAGATAAACCATGGCTGGATTCTCTAACCAAGGCTGGGAAGGAAAGCTATTTAGATTTCCGTCTTTGTCCAGGTCCTGCCTTTAGGCCTGGCTTCTGGATGGTCAAGCTCAGATTATTGATCACACAACTTCTGACCTATACAAGAAAGGAGGCAGATCGGCCAGTTCTGCTTCCTGAGGCCGGAGGCTGATCTGCCCCATCATCTCAAATTGAGGGAGGCAAACTGAACACCTCAACATCTGGAGGTGCTGTGAAAGAACTAGAAATTGTTTTCTAAAGACGTTGCTTTAAAAAAACACACACAAAGAGTTTCTAGAAAAGTGCCTTTTAGAGGGCCGGTCTTGAAGTTGGATATAAAATTAATAAATAATGTTCACAATCTTTTGTGCCACTGACGAACACGGAGTGTGGTCTGGTGAATCCTGGGTTTGAAGCATTCGGTGCAATGTTCTGTGTTTGAAGATCCTTTGTAAAGAGGACTCAGCTTTCCATTTTCCTGGAGTCAGAGGAGAAGAAGAAGGGGAACCTGGATGGCTTCCCCCCCTCCTTATGAACCGCTCCTGGGCCAAGAATTCTGGGCAAAGCCTTGGCATGAAGGAGCCTCACTGTGAAGCTGGGGGATCATCGGAAGGCTCCAGAGAGAGGGAACCAGCCAGTTCACCCTCCCCTGGTGCCTGCAGAGATACAGTCTACACAGGCTGTGCTCCCAATCCATCTTCCTGCGTTTGAAAGGTCCCAAGAGGCTCCCGGAGAATTCTCTTCTGCGGTGATGGTGGGAGAGACCCTGGGAGACTCCGAGCTCAGAGTCCTTCAAGGCCTTTGAGAGGCCCTCGAGCAGCCTGGGGAATTTTGTAATTGAAGACGATTCCTTCCGGGCTCATAAAGAGAAGTCAAAGGAGATTTCTAAGAGCCACATTCATTAAAGATTGAACGTTACAATAAACTGCTTGAGTGGATTCAGAAAATTGTGATAAGCCAAGGAGGAAATCAACGGAGCTGAGAGGGAGAGGGCAGACAGATAAATCACCCAAATAAATAAATGAAAATAAAAGTGGTCCCTGTCTAATTATGTTTGCAAAAAGGAGCCTGATGAGAACCCATTGCTGGGAGTTAGGAGGCAATTGCAACATAACGGTTTTGTGGTGTGAACCCCCCCTAAAAGACAATAAAAGGAGAGTTTGAAAAAGGGAGGAAGATGGTGATCAGGAGAGAGAAAAAGCTGTTTGGACTGTAACAAAGGCTGCAGAACTGTAATTCATTTCAGCTCCTAAAGAAAGACCTCCCCATGTGGAGTAACATTTATTACAAATAAAACGCTATTGCTATTCCTTCGTTAAAACAATGAAGAAATTCTTAATGTCCATTTCCATTAAGTGAAGAACTTGGCATCTCTCTCTATTAAACGTAATTTTGCTATTTTCAACCGATTTACTTGTGCTATTAAGGTTTTTTAAAAATATATTTCTGTCTTTTAGGATAGTAGTAATCAAACTTGTGCCATCTGCAAATTTATTAAGCATTCCTGTGTTTGTTCACCTGAATCATTATTATAAAATCCTGAAAAACAAAAGTTCCAGGTCCGATCCTTGCACTTCACTCAAATTTGATTCTCTGGTCAATTTTTAGCCAATTATATATCAACTTCATTTTCATCCCATCCAACTTGGTTGTTTTTAATGTTTTAATTGGCTGAGTTTTATAGTCTTTAATGTTTTTAAATTTTTGATTAGGAGGAGCCCAGAGTTGGTTGAAAGATGGGTGGCTATGGAAATGTTTACTCACAATTAACTAATCTTTTTTTTTTTTAATTTGATTTATATGCCGCCCTTCTCCGGAGACTCAGGGCGGCTTACAATGCGTTAAGCAATAGCCTTCATTCTTTTGTATATTTTATACAAAGTCAGCTTATTGCCCCCACAAACTGGGTCCTCATTTAACCTACCTTAGAAAGGATGGAAGGCTGAGTCAACCTTGAGCCTGGTAAGATTTGAACCAGCAGAAATTGCAGGCAGCTGTGTTAATAACAGGGTGCACTAAACCCCTGTACTATCAAGGCTCAAGAATCTGCGATCAGAATGCCATGGACTAGTTTGTTAGATGCCCTACCTCAATCAAAATAGATTAAATCTGCAGCATTTCATCCAGGCTGTTATAGGTCTGCTTCTGCTTCTAGGATCTTCCCAAATATTCATGTCAGACTGGTAGTTCCCCATAGATACTTTTCCCCTTCCTTTGAAGGAAGGACCTCCGCTCGCTTTCACTTCATAGTTTGTCCAGGTTTTCCCAAAGAGAAAGCTTTCCCCGGCTCATAAGCTACTTTATTCTTTGTAGATGGAAACTCAGATGTTCCCTACCTCAAGCTTCAATTCCGCCCCTTTGTTTGGTTTCCCCCAATTGCCTAGTGGAAAGCACTTATCTCCTCGCTGGAGAAAACTGGAGCAAAAAAGGATTTGGGTATCTGTCTTTTTTGTTGTATAGCATTTCATTGCCCCCAGTAAGGAGCAAGTATTTTGATTTTTTTAATTTGTGCATATCTAACGAAACCTTATGCTGTTCTGAAAGTCTTTCTCCAACCGTAGTTCAATCCTACCCAGAGAGTCTTGTTGCTGAACAGCTCCAGAAACTCTTGAACAAACAGCTTTCTAGATTCAGTTTCATGCAATTCTAACCCAGGTTTTGAGCTGAAATTGCTCGGGCCGCCTTTTAAGGCCTTGCAAGAAGGAAGGGAGGCGGTTGGCAGTTGTCTTGGACTGTGTAGCCACTCAACCTTGGCATCCTATTGGAGCCTTCCTGGCTAGGAAGCTGGGACTCTGTGTTTCAGGGGGGTGCTACTACTTGTGTGCTACTACTTCCAGAAGGAAGCGCTGGGGGATGGCTGCTTTCTCCTGGGCAGTTTTGCTATGGGTTTGCCTCCTGGAACCGGAGCCCATGTCCTTTAGCCTCTGGGGCAGCTGATTCAGGGACAAGGGTTGAGATGTCACAAGATGCAGAGAACACCTGCTTTATTTCTCATTGTCCAGCAAAAAAGTGCTCTGCGTGTTTGGAAGGAGGCTCCCTGGGGCCAGCAGGAACTCGTTCTGCTGCGCTTGACAATCACATGCACAGGCCCTGCTAAACCACAACCTGGGAATTCTGCAGAGAAGTCCCTCCTGCCACAAAGATTTTCCAAAGCACCAGAAGGCAAGACAGGAAACAATGGATCAAGGAGAGGAGCAACCTGGAATTATGGAGAAACTGCCTAACGGTGAGGACAATTAACCAGTGGAAGGGCCTGCTTTCAGAAGCTGTGGGTGCTCCATCACTGGAGGTCTTCAAGAAGAGACTGGACAGTCGCCTGTCTGAAATGGTCTAGGCCCGCAGTGGTTCTCAACCTTCCTAATGCCACGACCCTTTAATACAGTTCCTCATGTTGTGGTGACCCCCAACCAGGGGTGGGTTCTAATTTTTTTTACTACCGGTTCTGTGGGCGTGGCTTATTTTGTGGGTGTGGCTTGGAGGTCATGTGACCGGGTGGCCGTGGCTATGTGTATAGGGACTACTCAGAGGGCTGAAAAAAGTCATTTCTGACAGGTCCTCGCACTTTTGACCATCCTTACATTTATGCCCGTGCAGCATTCTTGACAACCATGTCACTCATTTCACAACTGCTTCTCTTCACCATGGTGATAAGATAGGGCAAAAAACATAAAATGTGAGGATAGTTGTAAATTCGAGATCTGGTCAAAAGTGCGAGGACTAGTCAAAAATAACTTTTTCAGCCCTCTGAGTAGTCCATGTGCACAAAAGGACTACCCAGAGGGCTGAAAAAAGTGATTTCTGACAGGTCCTCGCACTTTTGACCAGTCTTCGCACTTATGACTGGTCATCATTTATGTCCATTGTAGCATTCTTAACAACCATGTCACTCATTTCACAACTGCTTCTCTTCACCATGGTGACAAGATAGGGCAAAAAGGTAAAATGTGAGGACAGTTGTAAGTTCGAGGACTGGTCAAAAGTGCGAGGACCAGTCAGAAATAACTTTCAGCCCTCTGAGTAGTCCATATGCATAAAAGGATACAGCAATAGAGAGGGATGAAGGAAGGGAAGGGAAATTAGAGTAGGAGTGAGGGTAAGAGAGGGAGGAAGAGAGGAGGAGAAGGAGAAAGGAAGAGGAAGTAGGGAGGAGAAGAAGAGGGGGAGGAAGAGAAAGTAAGAAGGAAAGAAAAGAAAAAAGAGAGGTGGTAGGTTTGAGGAGAAAGATTGCTGTACAATAAAAAAGATGAAAGGGAAGAAAGCCAACCTCAAACAAATATAAAGATATTAAAATAAAGAATGAATTGTTAAACTTTAAAGAATAAAAGAGAACAAATATGAATAAATAACAATAATTAGAAACACACATACAAACATACAATGTATTTTCTTTGAACAGAGTATTTGGCCGGTTCACAAATTTAAACAGTGTTTAGTCATTTCAATTAAATTTACAATTTCTATATTTCCTTTTTGCCATATTTATTCCTCATCTATTTTTGAAAAAAAACAATATTACCCTTCATCCTCATCTCTAATCTTAATCAAATTCAATTTTTCCTTTCTATTCTATATTATACCCCTTCCCATTGTCATCTATTTTTATATCCATCCTCACATTGGTTAATTATGTAATATTACAGTTGTTTAATATAAATTCAACATTTTAATATAAATCAATTAGTTATATAACTACCTTTTTTGTATATTAATCAATATGAACATGAATATTCCAATTATTTCAATGCAATCCAATTTCTTATAAATCAATTAATTATATTTACCAATAATAATAAACCAAATAATTTCCCCCATATATTTCTCCAAACCATAACTTAAACCATTTCTGCTTTCAACACAATATACAATTAATAGTATCTCAATTATTACAATTCCCTAGTTAAATAGAGCTTTTTTTCTTTTGTGCTTTAAAATCTTGAACTCTCCTCTTTTTCCCTAAATTTCCCATTGTTTGCACCTACCTTTTTTGGTGAGGAAAAAGAAAAGAAATCTGCCTGCCTAATTTTCCAATGTTACAGCAAAGCCAACAGCCTGCTTTACTTTCAGTTTCGTTTTTCAGCATAGATAGGAGAAAAAAAATCTGCACTCTTTGCAAGCAAGCAGCAGAGCCCTGCGCAAAACAGCTGAGAGCAAATCAGCTGAGAGTTGGGAGCCGATCTAATCAAGGGCTAATTAGCCTATGCTGAAGCTCCGCGGGCCAATAAAATTACAAAAAAAAACACCAAACAGTTTGTTAAATTGCTGGCTCGCCCGCCCCTCGCCCACCACTATTTATTGGCAATAAATAGTGGTGCGGAGGGGTGGGGCAAGGGGCGGGGCGGAACCAGCAGAATCCCACCACTGGCTGTAGGGCGGCCCTTTGAAGCCCCATGGCAAGAATTTAAACAGTTTTTTTCCTCTAGCCATCAGCTGGGACTCAGGAGGCAGCAATAGATTGGGAGTGGGCGGGGTAAGCGAACGGCCGGCGATCCAACAGAGCAGAGAGTGAGGGTGAGTGAAGGCATGGGGGGGGGCGAGAGGGCTTTGGCGACCCCTGTGAAATGGCCGTTCGACCCCCAAAGGGGTCGCGACCCCCAGGTTGAGAACCGCTGGTCTAGGTTCTCCTTCTTGAGCAGGGGGTTGGACTAGAAGACCTCCAAGGTCTCTTCAAACTCAGTTATTCAATTCTGCACCTTTGGCATATTTACCTGAGAGGGATACGGATAGCAATAATCCGATCGATGGCAATGGCCAGGAGGCTGAAGATGGAGCTCTGGGTCAGCACCAGGACAAAGCAGGCGATGAAGAGGCAGCCGTAAAAGAAGGCGCAGAAGCCGGTGCTGATCGTGATGGCGAAGGGGATGGCCAGGACCCCCACCGCGATGTCAGCTACCGCCAGGGAAGCCACAAAGTAATTGGTGACGTTCTGCAGGTTGCTGTTGAGATAAACGGCCCAACAGACCAAGACATTCCCAAAGATGGCCAGAAGGGCAATGACCAGCTCAAAGGCAATGTAGATGACGTCGGTAAGGAAGTTCTTGTCCCCAAGCACTAGCATGGTGAGGGCAGCTCAAAGCAGGGGTCGGGGACCCTCGTGTCCATAGCTGCAGGCCTCTTCAGGCTGTGATGGCAGAGAGGGTGGGCCGGCCTTCAGGAGGCCAAGGCTTGGCCAAGCTCCAGGCAGGGCAGAAAACGTGGCCTCCCGCATGGAGCCAATTCATTCTCCAGATGGCAGCTCAACACTTGTTTCTGCCCAAAACTCCCTGCAGGGACAGCAGCTCTTCACTTTTCCTCCGAGAGGAACCCCTTTGGAGAGGGTGCAGAGGAGATTCCGTGGGACGTTCTGCATGGGGGAGAGGAGAGGAGGAGGAAAAGAAAAAGACGATGATGAGATGGAAACCAAGAGACATCCTTCAACGTGGGGGTGAAATCTACTTACCTTCCTTACTAGCTTGGAAGCGCACGTGGTGCGCACACTGGCTTGCTTCACTCACGCGCGCAGACCTTCTGCGCATGCGCAAAAGGTAAAAAACATTACTTCCTGGTTACAACCAGGAAGTAATGACACCCGGCCAAGATCGCTACCAGATCAGGCGATCCGGTCCGATCCAGGAGCATTTCACCCCTGCTTCAACGGAGCAGCCTCCACTCAGGCCACCCCTCAACTTCCAGACTGATAAAGCTCATTGTTTGTTCTTTAGTATATTCCGCCTTTCATTCAGGACTTCAAGTGGCTCCCTCTGCCCCTCTTCTCCACACCACCATCCTGTGAGGAAAGCGGGGATGAGAGAAGGGGACTTGGGCAGGGGCAGGGGTGAAATGTTCCCGGTTCGGACCGGATTGCCTGATCCGGTAGCGATGGCGGCAGGTGGTTCAGAGAACCAGTAGCAAAAATCCCTGCTCACCCCCCCCATGCCCAGCTGAGCCGCGCGACCATCAGAGGCTTTTATTTTTAAAAGCAATTTTTTTTTGGCCGAAGAGGTTGTAGAAAAAATGCTTTTAAAAGAAAGGGAAAAAAAGTTGGCCACGCCCACCCATTACCCCCCACCAAGCCACCACATTACCCCCCACCAAGCCACACCCACAGAACAGGTAGTAACAAATTTTACATTTCACCACTGGGCAGGGGACTCCCGTTCCTAGACCAGCACTCATGTGGCTGTACTTTTCCAAGCTTTGGGCCTCAAAGGGAGGGTCTTGGCTTCCCCATCATCTTACTCTAGACCAGTGATTCTTAAACTGTCTGACTCAACTGTCCTCCCCTCTTCTCATTACCTCCCCAAAAGCCCAGACTCTGTTATATTACATAAGTATCATGGCGGTGGCAGTCATTTCAATCAGGATCCTCAGGTCACAGACAAGTGATGGCAAATCACTTGCAGGGCGGCGCTGAAAATTTTGTGCAGTTCCTGCATGACAAAGTCACTCAGATTCGGGAAGGTCTGGACTCTGATTGGGTAGATCCGGATGGAGTGATGGAGGGGAATCTTGAGAATGTTATCTGGGAGGGGTTTGACCCTGTGACTCCCGAGGACGTGGACAAAATTCTGGGGAGGCTTAGCGCTGCCACGTTTGTTGGATCCGTGTCCCTCCTGGTTGGTGCTCCCGGGAGGTTACATGAGGCTGGCTCCAGGGGATCATCAACGCTTCTTTGAGTGAGGGTTATTTCCCCCACCTCTTTGAAAGAGGCAGTGGTGAGGCCTCTCCTCAAGAAGCCTTCCCTGGATCCGGCTACATTAGCGAATTATCGCCCAGTCTCCAACCTTTGCTTCGTGGTGAAGGTTGTTGAGAGTGTGGTAGCGCGACAACTGCCCCAGTATCTGGATAAAGCCGATTATCTAGGCCCGTTCCAGTCGGGCTTCAGGCCAGGGCACAGCATGGAAACGGCATTGGTCACATTGGTTGATGATCTCTGGAGGGCTCGGGACAGGGGTTGCTCCTCTGTCCTGGTCCTATTTGATACCATCGACCATGGTATCATGCTGCGGCTTTTGATACCATCGACCATGGTATCATGCTGCGACGATTTGAGGAGTTAGGAGTGGGGGGCACTGTGTTGCGATGGTTCTCCTCCTTCCTCTCCGATCACACGCAGTTTGTGTTGGCAGGGGGGCAGAGGTTGACCTCGAGGCGCCTTGTTTGTGGGGTGCTGCAAGGGTCAGTCCTCTTGCCTCTTCTGTTCAACATTTATGTGAAGCCGCTGGGCGAGATCATCCGTGGTTTCGGAGTGAGATTCCATCAGTACGCTGACGACATTCAGCTGTACATCTCCACTCCGAACCACCACAATGATGCCCTTGACGTGATGTCCCGGTGCCTGGAGGACATGCGGATCTGGATGGGGAAAAACAGGCTCAAACTCAACTCCTCCAAGACTGAGTGGCTGTGGCTTCCGGCGTCCCAGTATAGTCAGTTGGCACCATCGCCGACTATTGGGGGTAAGATCTTGGCCCCCACAGAGAGGGCTCGCAACTTGGGTGTTCTCCTGGATGCACAGCTGTCTTTGGAAGAGCACATGACAGCCATAGTCAGGGGAGCTTTCTATCGGGTTTGCCTGATGCACCAGTCCTTTCTGGACTGGGATGCCCTGTGCACAGTCACTCATGCCCTCGTCACATCCCGTCTGGACTACTGCAACGCTCTCTACATGGGGCTCCCCTTGAAGAGCACTCGGAGGCTCCAGCTGGTCCAGAATGCGGCCGCACGGGTGGTTATGGGTGCAACTCGGTGCGCCCATGTAACACCCCTCCTGCGCAAGCTGCACTGGCTCCCGTTGGTCTTCCGAGTGCGATTCAAGGTGTTGGTCACCACCTTTAAAGTGCTCCATGGCTTAGGACCGGGATACATACGAGACCGCCTTCTGCCATCAACAACCTCCCACCAGCCAATACGCTCCCATAGAGAGGGGCTCCTCAGGTGCCGTCGGCCAAACAATGCCGACTGGTGACACTCAGAGGGAGAGCCTTCTCTGTGGGGGCATCAGCCCTTTGGAATGAGCCTCCCCTAGAGCTTTGTCTTAGCCCCGACCTGCGTACTTTTCGCCGTGCCCTAAAGACCTTCCTGTTTCAGCAAGCCGGATTGGCCTAATATGAATTTTAAGTGGGTGTATGTGTGTTTTAATTTGAGGGCCAAATTGTATTAAAACAAATTGGTTTTAAATTTTATAAATTCATGTTTTAATGTGAGTCCCCTGGGAGAAGGGCGGTATAGAAATTCAATAAACTCTAAACTCTAAACTGCTCCATTCCCTCAGGTGCCCAAACCACTGTGTGTGTGTGTGCGTGTGTGTGAGAGAGAGACCGCCCCCAGTTTAAGAAGCACTGCTCTGTGTGGTGATGAATGGTGAGATCAGCTACAAAGCCATCCGATAGCCCCCAAAGCATTTTTGCTTTGCAGAAAGCCTCTGGAATCCACGCAAAATAAAAAACAGTGAAGCTGCACCTCAAAACTTTGTCTGGAAGCCTCTCCACTGGTTTAGGAGTCTCCTCCATCACCTGGGGTGGCTGCGATGTCCCAGTGGGCTGAAATATGGCCAAATCTGTAGCCAAATTTGTTAGCACCTACAGTATAGCACATGCCCAAGTTGCGTTGGGGAGACTTCGGAGCTGCACTTTCATCATTAAAAAGAAAATTGTGCACACTTAACATGTGTTTTATATACATAATGTATGCATGCTTATCTAGTTTCTAATTTGCCTGATTTATTTTAACAGGAAATGGCTAGAAACCCCAGTCTAAGTCTAAGTCTGAGAATCTTATCCAGGCACAGATGAGACCTAGAAGCCTTTTGAAAACAAAGACAGAGTTGCTCAGGAATCTGGACCAATTTCTTCCTGGCTGTGGAAGAATCCCATCAGCTTCAACCCCCTGTTCATGTAAGTCCCCGTCTTCAAGTCCTATTTCTTCTGGAGTTATTTATAAAAAGGAAGACATGAGGGAAGGACCTAAAACTGAAAAGTAATTTTCAAGCTGTCTCCCCCTCTCCCCCCAGCAGCCCTTTCTTAAAAGCACATTCCTGATCTAGTCCACATTTGGCCTGAGTCGAAAGATCGCTGTCCTGGGAAGACGGTCTCATGTCAGCTCAGCCTTCCTCATCCAGGATGGTGCTGGGGAAAGCCGGAGGAAGGGCAGGAAGCTCCAGAGAAGGAAGCTACCGGTAGTGAATCTGATGAACGAATAACTGAAGTGTTGTTGTTGAGACTACTTTATTATCTGCTGATCGCCAGAGGCCTCAGAAGTTATTTGTATTATTTTTGGCTGCAGGATGTAATAAAATAATAAAGATGGATAGTCTCCATGAGGGGGACACCCCCCACAGCAGTTGCATTCTTCACCGATTGCCTGCCCACAAGGAGTCCAAATGTGGTTTTATGGTGGCACAGTATGGAGTAGCAACCATGATCCCATGGCCGAAGATTGCTGGACTTCCCATGCTCCTTGTTCTTAGGTGATTTCAACAGGAGGAGGACTTGGACCAAATGACGTGATGGACCAGAACTTTTAGCCAATGTAAAAGTCATTTGGAAGACAAGCTGGAGGTCAACCTCAGGATGATTTCTGCATTGTCAGTTGGATAATTTCATGTCACACTCACACTGGAGGAAACTAGACAACTAGGAAGTCACCTTATTTGTCTGTGGTGGGTGTTGCATCTCATATGTTGCCTGCCTCCCTGGCAGGAAACAGAGTGCTTTCTTCTCTGGTGCCCACCAATGGGCTTTGGGCAATGCAGGTGAAGACATTGCTGATAGGCACCAGAAAGAGCAGTTTTTGGGCCCCTGAAGCCTGACGATTAGAAGGGTTGGGAAACGGGGTCCAAAGAAGAATCCTTTGGACAGTATGACTGGCCTTTAGATTAGCGTTTCTCAACCTGGGCAATATTAAGATACCTGGACTTCAACTTCCAGAATTCCCCAGTCGCCATGCTGTCTGGGGAATTCTGGGAGTTGGAGTCCACAATGTGAACCTCGGCACACATTGCCGAGGTTCAGAAACACTAATGTAAAGGCCAGTCATACTGTCCAAAGGATTCTTCTCGGTCCCCATGGGATGCAGTGAAGCCAAAAATGCCAGGATGGGGCATCAAAAAGGGCAATATTAAGGTACAGGTGACAATATTATCACTGCAGCCCAGCTCCACAAACACCACACTTTGGAATTTAAAACTAAATATCCTCAAGAGAGAAATCTTGTAAGATCCCACAGCAATATTCCTTGTGTGTCCAGTCGTATTTGGCCAAATAAAGCTATTCTATTCTATTCTATTCTATTCTATTCTATTCTATTCTATTCTATTCTATTCTATTCTATTCTCTATTCCATTCCATTCCATTCCACCATTTATGGAATGCGATTCTGTCCTTCGGAGATGCTGTTATTTCATTCCTACCTGGGATATAGCAACTTGTCGAGCACCCAGTTTCACTTAATACAAGTGAAGGAGTCATGCTATTAGACACAACCAGAGGTTTTCCTGCTAGTACAACATCTGGCTGTTTGTGTAGCAGTTGATGTACCTAGAATGACCTCTGTATTCTTATGCTGTCTCTGCCACCACAGTCCAATCTCTCTCAGGCTTCCTTGATGACTACTTTTAAAGGTACAGGTGGTCCTCCTTTAACAATTATCTAGCAATTGTCCAAATTTATGATGGTGCTGAATGAGTGGTAGTAATGACCTGTCCTCATAGTTCAAGTTGTTGCAGAATCCCACAGTCACATTAACCATGATTTCTGATATTCCTTGCCAAGGGCAATGGGGAAGCCATCAGGAAGTCAGCACGGTCACATGAGCATGCTCCAACCAGCAATGCCAGGACTGCCATCATTGAGTAGCCTGGTCAAATGACAAGCACTTTAGAACTGCATCGCTTAGCAATGGCAATTCCAGTCCTAATTGCCATCGTTAACTGGAGAATACCTGTATGGCAACATTGATTCAGCCGAGTCCCCAACTGCATCAAACTTCAAAAGAGCATTTCAAAGGTAGGCACCAGCCCTTCTCCATTTCCTCTTCTTGGATTAGAAGATCATTGTTAAGTAGACAGAATGATTTTGGAAAATAGAAGTTTACATCTCTAGCATTTTATTTCTCATAAAATCTGCATTCCTGCACAGCTGCTCAGCTCTTCTACAGCTTCAGCCTTAATCTTCTAGGGCAGCCCAACCTCATTCTGAGAGTCATGTCGGGGTAATGGCTGAAGGCACCAAATTACAAACTAGGAGTCCAAGTTCTCCTCCAGAATTCAAGTTGCTGGAGGACTTTGGCCTGGTCCCTCTTGGCTCTCGAACAGGAAACCACTTCAAAAACCTTGCCAAGAACACGAGAAGGGCTCATCCAGGTTGACTCGCAGGTGCACAGCTATACACATTCACACCCCTTTCTCTCACACAGGAATCTAAATAGTCTCCCAAATGCTACCAGGTCCATTTTTGAAGGAGGGAAACTAACATTCACAGTATTCTGGCAGGGCAGTCTGGGCTAAAGTGTGGACCGATTGCCAGTCATGTTTGCAAGGGCAAGAAGGCGAGCCAGCCATTTTATGGTGAAACAGCCATTTTATCATAATATCGGTGTGCTGATAAAATAATAGTAGCCATGGAAACAGAACATAAACATTCTCATTTCCTTTGCCACTAATTGCATTTCTAATGTATCTTGGATATTTGGTCTGTTTCCGGTAATAAGAGGAAATTAAGTATTAAATCCAACAATTTCCCTTATGGTTGCTTGAAGGAGGCCCCACACCCCTCCCCATGCTCTGCTCCCTGCCCAGGTGCCTGCTAGGCTCTCCCTCTGGGGAAGGTCTGTGTTTTTGCCCAATGCAGAGGGTCTCCCTCTGGACCTGGCACCCACGGACCCCAGTGGCAGAGATCTGGTTTTGCTCCCCTCTCTTCCCTCCAGGAAGACAGACCAAAGAGTCTTTCTCAACTCTGGCAGCTTTAAAACACGTGGACGTCAACTCCCGTGGCTGCTTGCCGAATTCTGCTAGTTGAAGGCCACGTGTTTTACAAAGAGAGACGCATCCTCAGCTCTACAAGTAATCTTTGACTTATGGCCACGATTGGGACCAGAATTTCTATTGCTAAGCAAGGTGGTTGTTAAGTGAACCATGCAGCTGTTAAGTAAATCTGGCTTCATTGACTTGCTCACCAGAAGCCAGCTGAAAAGGTCATAAATGGTGATCACTTGATCCTGGGATATGGCAATCATCACAAATACAGGTTGGTTGCCAAATGCCTGAATTTTGATCCTGTGTCTGTTGGGATGCTGCAAAGAGTTGTAAGTGCAAGGACCGGACATCACTTTTCAATGCTGCTGTGGCTTTGAATAGTTGCTAAACAAATCGTTGCAAATCCCTTGATTTACAACCTCAGCTGTACATCTCCACCCCAGACCACCCCAACGATGCCCTTGATGTGATGTCTCGCTGCCTGGAGGCCGTGCGGGTCTGGATGGGGAGGAACAGGCTCAGACTCAACCCTTCCAAGACCGAGTGGCTGTGGCTTCCAGTGTCCCGATATAGTCAGCAGGTGCCATCGCTGACTATTGGGGGTGAATCTTTGCCCCCCACAGAGAGGGCTCGCAATCTGGGTGTCCTCCTGGACGCACGGCTGTCTTTAGAAGAACATATGACGGCCGTGGCCAGGGGGGCCTTTTATCAGGTTCGCCTGATTCGCCAGTTGCAGCCCTTTCTGGATCGGGACGCCCTGCGCACAGTCACTCACACCCTTGTTACCTCCCGGTTGGACTATTGCAATGCTCTCTACATGGGGCTCCCCTTGAAGAGCACTCGGAGGCTCCAACTGGTCCAGAATGCGGCCGCACGGGTGGTTATGGGTGCAACCCGTTGCGCCCATGTGACACCCCTCCTGCGCGAGCTGCACTGGCTCCCAGTGGTCTTCCGGGTGCGATTCAAGGTGTTGGTTACCACCTTTAAAGCGCTCCATGGCATAGGACCCGGGTACCTTCGAGACAGTCTTCTGCCACCAATAGCCTCCCACAGGGCAGTTCGCTCCCACAGAGAGGGTCTCCTCAGGGTGCCATCGGCCAAGTCATGTCGGCTGGTGACACCCAGGGGGAGGGCCTTCTCTGTGGGAGCCCCAGCCCTGTGGAATGAACTGCCCCCGGAAATACGCAAGATCTCCGACCTCCGGGTATTTCGCTGCGCACTCAAGACCCTATTGTTCCGCCAGGCTGGGTTAGCAACATAATTTTTAATTGGATGTTTTAAATTTTTGGGGTTTTTAAATTAAGCCAAATTTATTTAATACTTTTAAATTATTTTAAATTGATGTTTATTCTGTTTTTAAATAGCCTGTACATCGCCCTGAGTCCTTCGGGAGAAGGGCGGTATAGAAATAAAATTATTATTATTATTATTATTTCTTTAGCAACTCTTCAATTTGTTGGAGTTATTTTCCTTCTTGAAATCCTGTCCAAGGGCAGCCTCAAAGTGGCTGAAATCCCACAGCAGGCTGGGGATCAGCACTGGGGAGAGCCTGTGTTGTGCTGCTCTTTTCTCTCAAGGAGGCATTTAGAGCACTTCAACTCAGGAATCAGGAAAGGGAAATTCTGCTTTGCAGGAAAAGGCTCCCATGCAGGAGAGTGTCCCTCTGGATGGCCCCTTCTTTAGTCAGACAAGGCAATATTCCTACCCTGCTAACAGAAAGCAGAGGAGATCCACCTGTGTGGGAATCTGAACTGTACTGCACACAGGTTGCCTTCCAAAAGTATGTCTAAAACTTATTTAACCAAACTTTCATTGCCTAACTCAGAGGCTTGGATGGCCCTTCCCAAAGGCTAGTCTCCATCATTCAGGATTTTCAAGCCTCCCCTCCCCCCCCCAAGCTTATGCAGCAGAGCTTCCTTGAGCTTCCCAATCCTCTCGTGTGGCTGAAGGCCTGGAAAACAGCTTTTCTTCAGGACATGGGACAGCTCCAAAGAGTCTCTCACCTGATGGGTGCCAGATTTCCATTTGAGCTGACTTTAGGTTCATCCTGCGTAGGAAGGAGATGGTGCTCCTGTCCATGCCCCACAACTCAAGCCATGGAAGTGGCCCCCTGACTATATGGGAAGAGGGGAGATACAACCTGGAGATCAAAACATGCTCCAAGAACCCAGAGACACAGTGACAGCTGCCCAATTTTGGTACAGCATCCCTCAATATCCCTACTAGGGTAAGGAGGCAATATCCAATGCCACCACTATGGCCCTGGCAATGCAAATTTGCACCTCATCCAGGACATCACACCCCCTTTTTCCCATGAACTGCCCAAAGAAGCCAGCTGCTGCCTGGATGCCAGATTCTTGGTTGGCTCCCTCCTCTTAGCACTTTCAACGCTGCTTCCCAGCTAGTTTTACATTCTGAGTCAGACATGCATTCCCACGACACAGAGCAGCCCTGGCACTTCAGGGGAAGGGGCACCGTAAGTAGACTTGGCTTAGCACCAACCCACCTCCTCACCAGCGGATTCCTCCTATTTGTGCAAGAAAACCTGTTGAGGAGGAAGCAGGCGCCCGGCCCTCCTTTGTGTAGAGGGGCCAAGGGTGGGTTCTGGATGGGCTAAGTATGCAGCATTTGTAGAAGTTGGGACCTCCCAGTGAGTTTGAAGAGGGGACAATTCTTTTCTTGAGGCTGCAACTGGTTAAAGAACATCACTTTCGTACAGGTTGTCCCCGAGTTATGAGTAGTTGCTTCACATTTTGGGCTCTCAACAACTGACCCAGGTTTACGGCTGTTTGCAGGATCCTGCAGTCACAGGCCTGAGATTTATACACTATTAGTTTTTTTGTAGAAAACTACCATTTAGTTCCTCCCATTGCAAACAATGGATTTGCTTAACGACCACAGTGTTTGCTTAACAACCATGGCATTTGCCAACATATTCTTTTAATGACAAAAATGTTGTAATAGTAGGACTGACCCATTTAACAACTGGCATGACTTATAACCGTAATGCTGGGCTCCGTTACAGTCATACGTCGAGGACTACCTGTATGGGAAAATTAGTTAGTGTTCCTTAAGAATGTCTTTGTTCAAAGAGATGTGGAATACAGAGGATACTCAGACACAGATGATGCCCAGTTGTGTATCTTCACCCAGGCCATCTGAGGGATGCTGTGGAGGTCCTGCTTTGGGCTGGGAGGGGTCTGGATGGGGGACAAGGCTTCAGCTCAGCCTCCTCAAACCAAGTGGCTTTGGGTTTTAAGATGTCTTGGTTCTCTTGTTCTGGGTGGGGCTGCACTGCCCCAGACAGATCCTTCCTGGACTCGGTAGCTAGTAAAAAAACTTGGCTTTGTCATCAAACCTGCAGCCCCGAGAGCACGGCTGGGCCAATGTTGGAGCTGTTTGTGTTTGAATTGTTTGTTGAGTCTTTACTCTGCTTTTGTCTCAATTGTTAGCCCACCCAGAGTCAGGTAAACAAATAAATGAATAAATACCGCACAATACTGAATTCAATAAAATTGAGAAAAAGCAAAATGAAAGAGTGAGGTGGGTCTGCCTCCCCCTTCCCAAAATGTAACCAATGCTCAGAGGAGCTGAGGATCTTCCAGCTGATCAAGAGGTGGCAAAGCAAAAGGGCTTCTTGAGTAGATCAACGACCTGGGTGGATCCTCCTCCAAATGCCCAGAGAACATAAGCAGCACATTTCTTTGCAGGCTGTGCAAAACACAGCTGTTGCTGTCCAGGTGTTTCAAAGGGCTTGGCAGGAACTCCCAACATCTTGCAGCAGCCGAGTCTCGTCACCACAATGCCAAGCACATTTTTGTAGCTGGAGAAGCAGCCAAATCCCCCTTTCAGAACTGACCCTTTCAGGACCCAAAGGAAGCCCAGCCTTGTTTCCATACATGACCACCTTGGTTGGGACTGGTCAGAGTAGCCGAAGGCAGGCTCGGAAACACCCGACCCCACCAGCCGTCCTGAGTCTGGCACAGCAGCCATGAGAAGGACAGACCTGCCAATCCCAGCGTTCTCTTTACTATTCCTGCACAACATACCAAACACACATAATCTGCAAGCTTGCTTTGTCTGGGGCTCTTTAGCCAGGAGCCCAGTGAGGAAGGGGCTCCTCCTGAGTGCAAAGGAAAGAAAAGGGGGGACTGTTGTTGCCTCACCAGCCAATAGCAGCACTCCGAGACCCATAGACCCACTGCTGGACCCAGGAGAGAAGCCAGAGAGACTGGCCTGTTGGCCACCGCTTGCAAGGCCATCTGTGGCTCCTCCTGGAAGTTCCCTCGCTCTCCAGCATATGCCACACAAGCTCTATTGGACTGAAGCAGGTTACCGTGATTTGCATCTCCATCTTAGTTAAGCCTTCTAAGCACTACAGAAGCCATAGCAGCAAAGGGCCGGCCTTGTACACACCTCCATAAAAACCATGGCTTCAGGGGGAAACCAACCTTATGTAACAGCTGGGGTGGGGGCAATAGTGCTCCTATGCTGAAAGAGAGCAAGGAGGCTGGAGGCAGAGAAGGACCTAATGGGCAGGACACATCAACCCTCACCTGAGATGCCACATAGATGCTCCTCTCCGTTTGCCAGGGGGCAGTAAAAGCAAGACTTTGGTGCCCTGATCTTGAAGGGCAGTTCGATCCAAGAGGTTGTCCCAAATTCCCAGTCCTGAATCTGTTGCTACAGATGGACTCTGCTGGTTGCCAAGCCCGGCCCCCTCCCACAAAAATGGCCCGGGATGCCAAAGCTGCAAACTCGGAGGATCGGTTTGTGAGCAGCCCCTCCCCAGAATGGGAGCTATTCTGTGGTAAGATGGGCAGCCAATAAATTTCATAAACTAAATAAATAAATGGGGAGATGTGGAGACCAGGTTCTCAGGGCTGGGCTGTCCTTTTGCCAAGCTCAAGTTGGAAACAATCTCCCATTTTTGAAACTGTCTTGCAGGAGGGCTCCCCCAAAATCACTGGATGGGGGAAAGAGGCCTTTTTAAGGGGAGTGGGAGGCATCCCCCCACTCCAGAGAAAAGATCTTGGTTGCTGAACTGGAACTCTTTTTGGCAAACATTTTCTGCTTTGGCAAAGACTCTGGCTGTTAAACAGAGCCAAAGATGTTTTCAGCTGCTGCTGCTTGTTATTTATTGGGTTCAGCTCTTGTTCTAATCCTGGACGTATTTTACAGGAAAGCAATAATTGCATAAAAACTGGAGCCTTATTTAACATTTTTGGATGGCAAGTTTCTTGGGAGGATGTTCTGTAATGAACAACAAGGCCAAACAGCTGGAATACGCTCAACTGTTTCAGAAGCTGGGCTATTTTAGGGCTTGCTTCAGTTTTTGTGGGTTTCTTTTTGGCAGTGGTGGCTGTGGGGCTCCACGGTTGCAAAAAGGGACTATGGGGGGCAGAAGTGAAATGCACACCCCGCCTGCCCTTGGGCTCAACTATATCAGCAAGGTAAAGTAGCCACACATTAAAGCACCCAGGTGAGAGCTGGAAAGGCCCCATCTTTGGTGCCCAGGACACCAACCCCAAAGAAAGTATCCAGATGGACCACCTGCCCTGGGCTTCAGCACCTGCAGGGAAGGGAGCCTCCATCTCTCTGGGCGATTGTGCCAGGCTGGGACCCCTTAAGCCCTGCGTCTGTGTCCACATGGCCATCTCTCCCAGGGCCTCTAATTGGAGGAGGAACTTTCAAAAGACAATTAGGAATTAGCTCCCAGTGCTACTGCGAAGTCTGAGAAGGCTGCAGGTACAAGCACCTGCGTGAGAGATCAGCCTTGAAAGTGGGGCTTGTCTTTCACACCAACCCCAAAGTCGGAGCGGGGCACAGCCATTTCCTGGGTCCTCAAGGGTGGGGAGAGGTGAGGGAAGGTTTAAGGGAAAACTTCCAGGGACAGAGGCAGCCTCTCCCTGAAGGGCCCAGCTGACCACCCACGGGAGCCCCCCCCCCAAAGAGCCACTCCAGGAGGCCCCCGCCTTTCTCTGGGTCTGCCCCCCCCAAGACGGGACCAAGCTGCTCAAGAGAGGAGGCGGCCACAAGCACTTTTAGCTGGCGGGTCAGTTGGGCTGGTGGTTCCGGGCGGGGCCGGCTCTCTCTGGGGACTGGAGCTCCAGCAGCAGATTCTGACCTCTCTTCCTGCCTCGCTTCTGGCTTTCCTTGCCCCCCAGAAGGCGCCCCCACCGACGGCCCGGCCCTCCGTCTCCCCGGACTCCCCCAGCAGCGCCTCCCCGGAGCCCTGCAGCTGCGGGCGGTGCCGGGCAGAGCGAACCCGCCGCTCCCGAGACCCCACGGCCCGGCATCTCAGCGGCGGTCCTGGCCGCTCCCAGCAGAGCCCGTCGGGCAGCGCCCAGCGACGCCTCTCGCCCCGACCAGCCTCGCCCGCCCCGAGGGCTGCGCTGCCCGGCCGCGGAAGGCGCGAGGCAGGGGCGGCGGGGCTCCGTCGAGGCGCCTTTCTGAGCCGACGGAAACTTCCCCGGAGGGCCGAAGGGGGCCGGAGCCGCCTCTCCGTTGCAGCCTCCGCAGCAGCCCCGCGAGGGTCGCCCCGGACGGGACGCCCCGCCCGCGCTCACCTGGTTGCCGCCGGCCGGCCGGCCGCTCCTCCTGGCTCGCTGCTCTCCCTCGAGTCCCGCTGGCCGCCCGCCCCGCCCCGCCCCGCCCCGCCCCTCCCGGCCCGCCGGGCAGGCGCGACCTCTGCTGGCCAGGCGCGGCGCCTGTGGCTCGTTCCTCGAGGGCAGAGCGGGCGGAGCTGCTCCCACCGCGGCCCTTCCCGCCCGGCCCTCGGGGACTGCGGAGCGCCTGGCGGCAGTGGAGGCGAAAGAGCCCGGCCGGTGCGGAGCCTGCCCTGCGGAAGGCCGCTGCTTGGCGAGGGAGACGTCGAGGCGAAGCGGGGCGGCCCCGAGGGCTGAGGTCTTCTCTTCGGGGAAGCCTCCCCCCAAGACCGGCGGGAGAGCGAGCGGGAGGTCTTCACGTGGGTCATTTGAGGGAATGTGATCGAGTGCCCCCCCCCCCCGTCGGTGATGCTACCACAGAAGGGAAGGGGCGGATCTCAGCCCGGAGGGAGGGAAGGAGGCAGCGGCCAGCAAGGTCCCTCTCGCTTCCTCGGTGCAGCTCCTGGAAGAGCCCCGAAAGCCACCAGAAACTCCGAGAAGTAGCCCCTCCCCACACCCCTCTCCCACCCAGGTGGGTACCAGGGCAGCCCTCTCATCCTGGATTAGATCCAGTCACGATTAGATCAGGGGCCTCATTGCAGGTGCTGACCAGTATCTCTTGTGACCCAGGACTGCTGGACTGCAGGAGGGTTGGGAGGCGTTTCTGCCCAGCACTCCTGCTGACGCTTTGGCTGCCCCATGGGGAAGAGAGCTCATCCATTGAACCCCGTTTTTCTGGGACTCCCAAGCACCCTTTCCCACAAGGTGGGGCACCTCCTGCCCTTTGGCAACTTCTCAGCTCAGGAGGGAAGCAGGCTGGGAGGGATTCATCTGAATGCTTCTTCTTGAGCCTCTGGTGATCTGGCCAGCTGCAGAGTTGGCTGCAGTTGTGAGTTGCTGGCAAGGCACTTGGAGGTGGGATGGGACAACCTGCCATGGCCAATTCAACAAATACAAAAGTTAAATTAATTTTGATGCAACTGTGGCTAATGATAATAAAATAAAGTCAATCCAGAAGTACAAGTGTTACAATAATTTCAATGAAAACATGGTCACCAATTATAAAAAGACCCAAATGAAATGATTAATTCAGCAGTGAATTGTCCCCTAGTGAGTTGGCCGTGGTGAGTTGCCCCTGTTCATCATCCTTTCCACTCCTGTGCTGGCAGAGTTGGGCCCCGTCTGTCTGGACAGACTTTGTGGGACAAGTTTCAGTTTCCATAGACGGATGAAGACCACCGGTGCTGCCCTGGGAAAACCAGCACAGGTTCCTTGTTTTTGTGGGTTGGCACATCCAGGGGGAGAGAAGATACCTAGTGGGGTGTGGGGGTTATTAGTGCCATTAGTGCCTGCAAGAAGTGGACGTGGCCTGATTAAAGGAGGCCCAGAATCACAGATGCCTCTCCTGAAGAAAACAAGTTTTGCAACCTTAAGAGGTTGCAGAAAAAATGCTTTTAGAAGCTTCTGACGATCAGGCAAGTCAACTGGGATCGCCAGAGGCTTTTAAAGGCATTTTCTTTCTTACAACCTCTTCAGCCGAAGGGGTTGCAGAAACAAATGCTTTGAAAAGCCTCTGACGATCCCAGCTGAGCTGCGCAATCATCAGAGGCTTTTTTTTTTTACTTTTAAAATCATTTTTTCAGCCGAAGGGGTTGTAGAAAACAGCCTCTGATGATCGCGTGGCTCAGCTGGGCATGGGGGGAGGGGGTTTGCAGGGATTTTTGCTACCGGTTCTCCAAACCACCCACCGCCATCGCTACCACATTGGGCGATCCGGTTCGAACCAGGAGCATTTCACCCCTGGTTTATACCTAGAATTTATTTATATTGTACAGAAACTACAAAATGTTGCAGCAAGAGTGCTGGCTGATGTGTCTTCAATTCAACTAGCAAAAGGTTTCATTGCCTGAATATGCGCAGGAGGCGGCAATGAGGCCCAGTTTCAGCCTACCCAGTGTTCTCCATCTCATGACTGCATCATCCCAATGAAGAGAGTAAACATCTGCCTGGAAATTTAGCTGGTCTTTGGTCTACTCTGCATTTTATTTATTTTTTATTTATTTATTTATTATTAGATTTATATAGACTCAGGGCAGTGAACAGCCAAGAGATAAAACACACAGAATTACAAAATTTAAAAACAGTATAAAAACCTAATTAAATAAATTTGGCCCAGAACAGATTAAAACACCCCTAAAATTTTAGACAAATTTAAAATTTACAATTAAAAATTAAAAAGGGAGGTTAGGCCAGGCCAGCCTGTTGGAATAAAAAGGTCTTGAGGGCGCGGCGGAAGGTGTGTAAATCCAAGATCCTCCGTATCTCCGGGGGGAGGTCATTCCAGATAGATGCCCCCACAGAGAAGGCTCTTCCCCTGGGGGCCGCCAGTCGACACTGTTTGGCCAATGGCACCCTGAGGAGCCCCTCTCTATGAGAGCGTATTGGCCGGTGAGAGGCGGCCACCAGAGACTGGTGGCAGCAGGCAGTCCCGTAAGTACTCGGGTCCTAAGCCATGGAGCGCTCTAAAGGTGGTAACCAAAACCTTGAAGCGTACCCGGAAGACCACTGGGAGCCAGTGCGGCTCACGCAGGAGAGGTGTTACATGGGAACGCCACGTCGCTCCCATAACCACCTGCGCGGCCACACTCTGCACCAGTTGGAGCCTCCGGGTGTTCCTCATGTAGAGAGTATTACAGTAGTCCAGGCGGGAAGTGACGAGGGCATGAGTGACCGTGTGTAAGGAGTCCCAATCCAGAAAGGGACGCAACTGGCGAATCAGGTGAACCTGATAAAAAGTCCTCCTGGCCACAGCCGTCAAATGCTCTTCTAAAGACAGCCATGAATCCAGGAGGACACCCAAGTTGCGAGCCCTCTCTGTGGGGGCCAACGACTCGCCCCCAATAGTCAGTGATGGCACCAGCTGACTATATCGGGACACCGGAAACCACAGCCCCTCTGTCTTGGATGGGACCGAGTTATTCTCCTCACAAGGACCCAAAGTAGAAAGCCTGCTGCATTCTTATTTGGTGGCTGCTCTTAAGGAGAGCCCATTTTCCTGGCTGCTTACTTATTGGTTCAGTCTGGGGCCAGAGCCATAAAGGATTAACTGCCCTCCGCTGCACCTGAAGATCCTGTCCAGTGGGGAAAAATGCCTGGGCAATGGTCTGAACCTTTATCTTCCGTGATTTACTCATCCTGCACTATATAAAGAAATGCCTGCATCTGTGCAGAGATTGCACCCCAAGTGTAGCAGTATCTGAAGAGTTGTCCAGAGCAGCCACCAGTCAAGCTTGGGGGATTTTCAGTTACTGAGGCTGGACGGTGTATATAAATTGCTTGCATCTGTTGTCTGGCTCTTTGTTTATCCTTATTGTTAAGATCAAGCCAAGAGGGAATGATGGAGAAGCAGTATCGGTTGTGTTATCCTTATTGGTTACCATTGATAAAAATTTGAGCAAATGAGACTAGGAAGCGTGCAGAGAAGAGCAACAAAGACAATCAGGAGTCTGGAGGCTAAAACATATGAAGAATCATTACAGGAATTGGGTATGTCCAGTCTAATGAAAAGAAAGATTAGTGATGACATGATAGCAGTGTTTCAATATTGGAGGGGCTGCCACAAAGAAGAGGGGTCAACCTATTTTCCAAAGCACCAGAAGGTAAGACAAGAAGCAATGGATGGAAACTAATCAAGGAGAGAAGCAACCTTGAAAGAAGAAGAAATTTCCTGACAGAACCATTGTGGGTGGTCCATGACTGGAGGTTTTTAAGAAGAGATTGGACCTCTGTTGTGGTATAGAGTTTCCTGCTTGAGCAGGAGGGTGGACTAGACCTCCAAAGTCCCCTCCAACTCTGTTGTTCTGTTAAATGTGAGTTGTGCATTGGACTTTGGACTTTGGTAGGAAAAGTATGAGGACTTCAAACAACTCCAAGCAGCAGAGGAAACAAAATAAGCTTCATGATGGTCTACAGATTTGCTGGGTTGTCCTTCTCTCAGGGAAAGTGCTCATTTGTCCTTATTGGAGAAAGAAAAGGGGGTTAAAAAGAGTTTCTACACTGTAACACATTAAGGCAGGGTTTTCTGGCTGAGGAGTTCTGCATCTTGAAATCCACCCATCTTAAACTAAAGATGATGAAATTCCTGGAGGGAGGAAGTTCCTCAGGAGGGGCAGAAAAAATAAATGCCAGAGAACCCAAAGATGTAGAAGCGTCTGATCTGGAAAAGTCAGAAGACCAGGAGGCCCTCAGTCTGATACAGCTCAGCAACTGGCATCAGGCTCTAGCAAACAATCCAAAGCCACCTCGGGAATCTTGTCTTCTTGAAAGTGGAAGAGTCACCCCTCCATGGGTTGAAGAAATCCAAGGATCTCTGAAGAAGAGGAACACTGCAGGGGATGACTCCACCAAGGCTGGTGGGAAGACCTGACACAACACAGTGAGAGTGAGAGTGGGCTGTCTTCTAAGTGTCCACTGCAGGATGTGCGGGATGGACGACTGAGACTCTTTGAACTCACAAATACCGATCCCTTCCCAATACTTCTTGAAGGAGAACACAGAGAAAATGACACTGAAATAAAAGACCCTGAGCAGATGTCCTTGCGAAGGATGGAGAAGGAACAGGAAGTGCAAGTGAAGTGGAGCATTACAGCATCAAAAGAGAGACCAGAATCCTGGAAGTGAACAATTGGCAGCATCAGCAACCAGACATCCCCAAGGCTTTAATCTAGCCAAGACATAAAGTACGGAAAGAGCCTCAGCTTCTCTTAGTAGCACCTTGAGGGCTGTCCAGCCCAAGGGACCCATCATTTGACATTATTATAGTCTGTAATTTTATGTTTTTTATATTTTGTATCCATGGAACTCTATATACGCTAATTTTAATCTGAAACACTAGATCAACAAATGAAACTGACAATATAGGCTAAGAACTTTGGGCATAATATACTGATAGAACAATGGGAAAATGTGTGGATGAAAGGACTGAAATTTATATCTTAATTTAAAAGAGAACTTTTATAAATGGATGTACACCATGTGCACAATTATTAGGCAAGTGAGTATTTTGACCATATCATCATTTTTATGCATATTTCCCACCTCCAAGCTGTATAAACCTGAATGCTTACTGGATATAAGCAGATCAGATGATGTGTATTTGTGTAATGAGGGAGGGTGTGGCCTAAGATCAACAGCCTATATCAAGGTGTGCATAATTATTCGGCAGCTTTTTTTCCTCAGGCAAAATGGGCTAAAAAAGAAATTTAACTGACTCTGATAAGTCAACAATTGTAAAAAGTCTTTCAGATGGATGCAGCACTCTTGAAATTGCTAAGATATTGAGGGTGTGATCACAGAACCATCAAACGTTTTGTTGCAAATAGTCAACAGGATCGCAAGAAATGTGTTGAGAAAAAAAGATGCACCTTAACTGCCAAAGATTTGAGAAGAATCAAACATGAAGCTACCAGGGGCCATTATCCTCCAGGGCTCTCATATTCCAGAACTGCAACCTACCTGGAGCGGCCAGAAGTACAAGGTGTTCAGTGCTCAGAGACATGGCCAAGGTATTAGTGAGTTATTATTCCCACTGTTGTTGTTAGTTGTGAAGTCGTGTCCAACCCATCTCACTTTAACAGATGAAAATAAATGAGAATGGGAAATTTTTTTTTCATTTAGTTGCATAATAATTCTGCACACTAATAGTGCACACATTAATTGTGCACACATAGATATTCTAAGAAAGCCATAAACTCACTTTTACTTTAAATATTCAGGTTTGAGGTTTATTAACATTTTGGATTGACCACTGGACCACTAGTGTTGTTCAATAACAAAATTAATCCTCCAAAATACAGCTTGCCTAATAATTGTGCACAGAGTGTAGTTGATGTAGGACTCCAGAATAATTATTCAGAATGTACAAAAGTACTTAACATTTATGTTGGAAATATGGATAACATGAAGGGACATATTATGTCTGGTAGACTTGCTAAAAGCCAGAACATTTTGGGTTCAAATATATAGGGCAATACAAGCATTTTAAAAAATTAATATTCAGTTTGAAAGCAGAAATCTTCTTGTTGGGACTAACGGACCAATAATTAGAAAAGAGTTATGGGAGACTGTTATATACGGTAACTGCTGCAAGATTATTACTGGCATATGCAAAAATAAAAATGGACAGACTCTGAAATGCCCACAATGGAGGAATGGCTGCTGAAGAGGACAGGATTAGCAGAGATGGCAAAATGGCCTTGTTTGATTTGAAGGACAATAATTACATTTATTACTGGTTGGAAGATGGACTTTTTGCTGAAAGAAAGAAAGAAGAAAATGTGCCTTCCCCCTCTCAAGACCTCTGGAAGGCTTTGTCGTCTTCCCTTCCTACCTTAAGAGCAGATGCCAGAACGTAACTTTGGGAGGGCCCACCTTCTCTCCATGGCCTTGGGGATATGGAAGTCTACCAGGCCCTCCTCTGAAGGTCCCAGGAAGGATCAACTGGAATTCTGGAGCTGGATATTATTTTATGGGATAACCCGGAGATGTTTATGCCTCTGGTCATCAGAGGTGTTGACTCTATGGGAGTCTCCGGCTTTGGATAAGATGAAGAAACCAGGGAAGTCCTGAGGGATTCCTGGTTGGTGATGATTTCTATGCAGTCATACCTGCTCCCCCTGAAAAAGCAGACTCACGGGGTGTGTGTGTGTGTGGTTATATTTGAGCCTAGTCTTTCCTTGAGTGCTCAGGTGAGACTTGTGGTAAAGGGATGCCTCCCTCCCTGGATAGTTGTCTCCTCTAGCTTCCATCATCCATGCATGGTAATACAATTTACGTGGGGATCTCAATGTAGGAAGAAGTATTTGGAGAAGGGACTGCTCCTCAGTAACCACACACAAACAACAATGGTCTAATTCCAGGAGAGGAGAAAAGGTGAATGGCCACCAAATAGGGGCCTGTGTGTGTGTGTGTGTGTGAGGCCCCCCATGGCAGGGATAGCCCAAGGCAGCTAGACCATAAGTTGCCTAAACTCCTGTTCTTGTTGGAAGAGGATGAACCATCTGAACTCCCACTGGACAAAGAGGCCTCCCCTCTAGTTCACCATGGCCGCTCTCTCTCTCTCTCTTCCCCTCCCCCTCCCTTTGAGACATCTTGGTAAAACTTCCCCAAATAGTAATGAGGAAAATCAAAATACAAGAGCATTTACCTACAGGTACCTACAGGAGCATTTACTGAAACATAGAAACATTGAGCAGAGCAGCTTTTTTATCGCATATTCAAAATATTTAATAAGACAAAAGTAACAAGAATATATCTTTACATAAATTAGTTGGTTTTTAGAAGATGGCTAAAGAATTCAAGAATATTTAAAGAATCTAACAAAGAACTTCCCTGTTAAACATTCTTCTATTGTAGAGTAAGAACTTCTTTAGATTTCTTTCACCCTTTTGAGTGCTTTCCTTGATAAAATAATTTTTGGGTGAGATCTTAATAAAATCCCATCTCTATCAAAAGTTACAGATCATCACTGCCAGAAAGCAGGTCAGACGCTTTCTTCCCCTGCTCTCTCTGCCTTTCATTCTCCAGGCTTTGCTTCTTTGCACGTCTCCCTTTCACCGAGGCCTCCTTCCCTCCCTAGAAGGCCAGAGCAAGAACTCCTGGAGAGATTCCTGTATAAAACTCACCTCGCTGTTGCTGGGCTACAATGAGTTGCCATCTGCTTAGAAGAAAAATATATGTCTTTCTATAGCCGTGATGGCGAACCTGTGGCACGTGTGCCACAGGTGGCACGCGGAGCCATATCAGTGGGCACGCAAGCTCAGCTCTGGCGTGCATGCGCGTGCTGGCCAGCTGATTTTCAGGCCCTCGGGGCCCACCGGAAGTCAGGAAACAGACTGTTTCTGGCCTCTGGAGGACATCCGGGGGTGAGGGGTGGGAAAGGCCTTTTCTGCCCTCCCCAGACTCCTAGAAAGGCTCTGGAGCCTGGGGAGAGCAAAAAACGGACCTACCAGGCCCCCTGTGCCAAAAGCGGGGTGAGCGGGCACATGCGCAGGGGGGTGGGTGGCATAGAATTATGGGTGTGGGCACGCGCACATGCGACCCTCCTACACTCCCCCCACTTTTGGCACACAATGGCAAAAAGGTTAGCCATCATTGTCCTATAGGGTGCAATACAATTGTGGGGAAGGGGGGGGGGGACGGGCCTCATAATTTAGACTCTGGAAGAAGAGACGAAGGCCGCCTTCCTTCCTTCCTTCCACCACCACCTCCAGAGAGTCCAGGGATGGCCAGGGCACCGTTTGGTGCAAAGGCTCCTTTTAAGACAAACAGAAGAATGCTGGGAGGCGTAGAGCAGGTTCCCCATGTATTTCCTCCAATGCGAATCTCCACGGAAGGAATCCCAAGGCAAATTTGTTGGTATTTGCAGGCTCCTTCAGGAAAACCAGAAACAGACATCGAGCACTGGAGTGGGGAACCCACTAGGCAGCTTAGAGACGAGAGCAGTTTGTAAAATGCTTTTGCGCTGTGAATGACATACATGAGGCACAAGAAAACTTTTTGGCTACATTCTTCAGAGTTCATTCTGACTAGTTGCAAGACCTAGTCTGGTTTCAATGCCTGTCCAGAGCGTTTTCGAGGCTAAATTGTGGAACTGGATTATATCCTCAACAGCTCACAAACCAGCAACATTCAAAGTCCTTTGCCAGGCACATCGAAGAATGCAAAATTACGTTAAGTGGGAAAAGCAAAGTACATTTGCAAACAAAGGTAACAGACCTGTATTCAAAAAGGCAACGGGTTTTCCCTCTGGCGTGAGCAGATTGACACTTGGCCCCTCCATGGAAGGGGGGAAATCCCTTATTTCATTGCCCAGCAGCAAATCCTAGCACTGCCTCTTTGCCAAGGCCTCCCGGGGAAGCGGGGGGGGGGGCACTAGACACTCCCTGGAGCTCCCTGGTCCTGGAGGCTGCTGCTGCTCTCCCCAGGGTCAGGTGGGGCACTCGCCTCCCCCCACAGGGTTGGGCCAGGTTGACTGAAAGCCCCAGGCGGAGATCCAAAGTCTTTCTTCCGTCTCCTTATCACCTATTAAACCAGTTTTAATCCAGCAGCCTGCAGAGCTGCACAGGGAGAGCCCCAGAAGCCGCTTTTCCTTCAACCCATATACAGGAGCAGCAGTTAAGCAAAGCCCCTTGCAGACCCCACAGGGGCAAGAACTTTATCTTGACCAGTTTTTGAAAAGCTTATCCTGTCCTGTGACCCAAACATTCTCTTCATCTGAAACAAACTTATCCGGAGCACCACCAAAAAGAAAAGCCAAGAAAGAAGTTAGTTCTTCCCAAGGAAAAGTCAACTGATCTCCATATGGTTGTCTCCTGGAATCTGGGGCTGATTTGCCTGCTCTCCCAGATCCCCCCCTTTAATTGAGGCAGGGCCTTTATTACAATCGAACCTCGGAAGAGGCAGCCTTAAGACACGGACTCCTCGGCTGCGCACAGCCCTGGTGGGACAGCACCTGCGGTCAGGTGAATGTGGCAAGGAGAAGGCACCTTTGCACTTCTTTTACTGAAGAGACGGAGATGATCTCAAATGGCTTTGATGAGGTTACAAGAAGCCGCTTCTTCTGCTCTGGGGAGCACTGGGGTGTCACAAAAGTAATATTTACTGAACCTTTAGGAACACTTTTTAAAGAAAGTCTTTGTGATACAATCAGATGACCTTCTTTAGCCTTGTGCTTTTTGCAGCTTATATTCAGTTTGGTCTCTGGCAAGAAAGGACGAAATCTTCGTTAACACTTAATGTTGAGTTTGCCCAATCATTCTGGTAACTAAACTGACCAGAGGGGTCCATCAAAAGAGGCCAGTTGGTTTTAGGGTACAGTCTTGAGTTTCTGCTTCTCTCCACTATTCCTGTTCTCAGGTTTCAAAGTATTTGTAAATTGCTGTGACGTACAGCATAACATTCTGCCAGTCTGGACGCTCCGTTCGTACCATTTCATTAATATCCTACCAAGAAAACAAGAAGAAAAAAACAGGAACATAAAAAGATGCCAGTCACGTAGAAGTAACTTCTTCCCCTCTGAATATAAGCTTGTCTATGGAAGTAATTACATTAATAAATAAAACTCTGCAGGCTTTCAGCTACAGAAAAAGCTGTCTCAGAAAGCAGGTCAGGGCTGGGCTGCTTTCCTTACCCCAAAGGCCTGGCTGGCATTCAGACAGCCTGTGCTCCTGGTCTGTGTGAACCAGCTTCAGCACTCCTCTGCAAAGAGAGCAGCGGCTTGTGATGCCCTCAGGCCTTCCTACTGGGTTGGGGAGGGAGGGAGAAAGAGAGATGGAGGAGAAAAAGAGAGAGGGGGGGGAGAGGCTGCCCTTCACATTCCCCAACTTCACACTGTTTTCAATCCTAAAACTGCCATTTTGGCACAAATGGAATTATCTTTGCACAGACTTACCAAAGTGGATTTGATGCCAACACTCTCAGCGGCCTGGAAAGCCAGTGTGAAGTTTCTTCTCTGAAATAGAGTTAAGTCACAGTAACTGCACAGCAAATAACTTAAATACAAAAAAAAAAAAAATGGCTTAAAGGTCTTCCCTCTTAATCACTGCTAGATAGTCCTCAACCTACGACCTATGTATCTATGTATTTTATTGTTTGGCTGTTCACCGCCCTGAGTCCTTCGGGAGTAGGGCGGTATACAAATCAAATAAACTAAACTAAACTAAACTAAACGACCACAATTGAGCCCGACATTTCTGTTGCTAAGCAAAGCATCTGTTAAGTGAGTTTTGCTCCTGCTTTCAACCTTTTTGCCATAGTTGTTAAGTGAAGCACATGGTCATTATGTGGATCTGGCACTGATTTTGCTTTGTTGTAAACCAGCCGGGAAAGTTACAAACGGTGATCACGTGACCCCACGACAATGCAGCCGTTGTAAGCGCTCAAATTTTCATCATGTGACCATGGGCATAAGTGAGGAAACCAGTCATAAGTCACTTTTTTCAGTCATTAAACGAATGGTTGTAACTCAAGCACTACCTGCACCTGAGGGCTCCTTGCTTGTCGTAACATCACAGGTGCTAGTTTGGGGAATGAAACGTCTGCAAGAAAACAAGGAAGGCCAGAGAGCACCAAGGACCCCTCGGAATTGGAAGGGACCTTGGAGGTCTTCTAGTCCAACCTCCTGCTCAAGCAGGAAAACCTGTATCATTTCAGACAAATGGCTGTCCAAACTCTTCTTAAAAACCTCCAGTGTTGGAGCACTCACAATTGTCGGCAGTTTGGCAGTTCGAATCCCTCGTCTCCTGCGTGAGGAGGACTAGATGACCTTCCAACTCTGGTACTGTTACTGTCCTCATTGTCAGGAAATCCCTCCTTAGTTCTAGGTTGCTTCTCTCCTTAATTAGTTTCCACCCATTGCTTCTTGTCCTGCCTTCTGGTGCTTTGGAGAATAGCTTGACCCCCTTTCCTTTTTGGCAGCCTCTTAGGTTTTGGAAGACTGCTACTGTATCACCCCTCCTCCTTCTTCAGTTAACTAGCCATTCCCAGTTCCTGCAACTGTTCTCCATATATTTTAGCCTCTAGTCCCCTATCATTATTATTAATTTTTTTTTGCTCTTCTCTTTAAATGAAAACCTCCAGAGTCCCTTTGGATAGTGACAGTGAGATGGGAGGCATGTAAATTTAATAAATAAGCATATTTGCAGAGCCTCCCTTGAACACAATCACTCCAGTCTGTTCCAAGCGGGATGCCTGCTAGGATGCAGGTCAAGGGGAAATGACTGGGCTGCAGCCTTGCCTAGTTCCTCTTGGGCCTATACTAAGAGGAAAGAACTGCAGGCGTACAAAGGGAGCTGTGAAGGCTGTGCCCAGAAAGAAGGTTCCTGGCATGGGCAGGTTTGGGTAGCGTACCTTGTCCTGACTGTTCAGCTCCTGGTAGGGAATGTGTGCCGGGAGGTACGTATGGAGGACGGCACAGAACGCCAACCCATCGTTCCAGCTGCTGCTGAAGTTGGTGATATCAATATTCTGAAATGGGGGAAACCAAAGCAGGTAAGAGAAAGCATGTCTTCTAGGAGGAAGGGCCTTATATTCTTAGACCCAAAACCAAAGTAAAGATAAAATGGAACAGTAAGCAAATAAAAACAAGGGAGGGACGGAGGGAGAGGAAGAGGAGCATGGGCTGCTAGCCTCCAAGTATCACAGAGTCACTTAAGCAATCAAAGCCAATCTGCATCCTGCTCAGAACGGGAAACCAAACTGGAGCATCCTGGATGGATGGATGTTTGTCTGCTTCAAAATCCCCACTGTGTCTCTGGATCAAGGGATGCTCTGCCTCCCTGCCCTGCCCTCTGCGATGCCCTAGGAGGAATACTGGCTCCTTCTCTTTTTCTTTGGGGTTCTCAGCTTCCGGTCATACAAGCATCCTCCTGCCCTCCCCTGACCTTGTGTCAGGTTCTCTCTGCATCATTTCACACCCTGCGGCTTCAGGGTTTTATCAAGCAAATTGTGACTCTTTTATAGAAGTAGAGTTAACATGTCGGGTTTATGGAAGAAGAGCATCTTTCAGCCATTTACACGAACCACTCAAGAGAAAAGTTTTGCACTTTTCTCTTGTTTTGCTTTGTCACAGAAAACGTCTCTACTTGGCTTCTTCTCTCCCAAGGCAACTCTGCACACAGGATGTTCCCAAATCAAATTAAAGCCCCAGAAGAGCAGCGGAGAAGAGATCCCTTCCATCCCTCTGATCACTATAAGATCTATGGCTTGTGTGTAAGAAGTCTGAAAGTGATACACAATGGGAATTTTGAAAAAGATTGAACGTGGCTTTCCCCCACCCCCAAAGTATTCTTAGAAATACAGGGGCTGGAAAGCAAGATGTGGACAGGGTTCTCACTTGATTTCGTTTGTCTCGTGGATGGTGAGAAAATGCTTAGCGCTCAAACCCATCCGGTGGGGATCTCTGCCATAGTCAGTAACCTCTGGCAGCCCTGGAGATGACTTAGGTTCTTGATACATTTGGGAGGGTGTAAACTTCCCCTGATCAGGGAATTTATATGAGATCATTTCAACTATTTAAGGTCACTGGCAAATGCCCAACTATGCTTAGCGTTAATTCTAAGCAAGCAAAGGTAGACAAAGATTTCTGCAAAGGAACTTGTAATAACGTTACAGGTTTATGGAAGAACTGCTGACTGACGGCAACCTTGCTACCATCCATGGCACTGTTTGCTCAATTTGCTAAGCCACCGACAACTAAATGCTGAGGGCTTATCTCTCTCTGGGTGATGCTCAAACACCAAGGCATGAGGTCTCTAACATTTTGCTGAGAGACCACTTAGAAATCGTCTACACAAGTTGCTAAGTTTTTTTCTCAATTAAATATATTTGTCAGCACAGAAATGTCGGTATAGGTAACTATTGCCAACCAATACATGGTAAGCAATTGTATTTCTCTATATGCAGGATTAATTCCACTATCAGGTTGGTTTATGTATTTGTTAGCTAGACAATCCTTCTCTGACAATATTATTCTGTTTGTTCCTTTCTATTGTAAATAGAAATGTCAGAATATCAGAAAACTACAGCGACATTTGATAGCTGCAGAAACAAACCGGTGGATTAACTGCCCTTTAATGGAGGCTGCAGATTGATTAAAGGCTGGGAAAATGTAGTCACGATGTAAATGGAAAAAACAAATTCTCCAGAAATAAATGAACACTTTTCTGAATTTGGACCATCTACAGTTACACATGTGTAAAAAGAAATAGAACAAAACCAAAAAAACCATGAATAAATCTTTTTATAGGCATATCTTGATTAAAAAGATCTATCTAAATATAAAATATACAAGGCAGAGAAACTCAACTCCCTTCCCATAAAATGATTCCAAGTGATGTCAGAATTCTTTGGAATTGTCTCCCCACCTCTCTTTTCCAAGCCACAGAGTTCACCACACCTCAATATTTCAACTTTAGCTCCCTATAATCCTCTTTAAGGTGCCTGTTTGGGATTCATAATACAGTAAACCACTTGACTTCGTTAAAGAAAACAAAAGTATAAAAAACAAACAACTACAACTTGTCATTAATTCCTTAAGTACTTTCCTAACAGAGTTTTCTTTATCTAACTGGTGTCAGATCTGCCAGAAACACCATTTTAGACAAGTGGCACTGAGATTATGAAATGAAGCAGAATACATCCAAAGTAAATATTTATGGTATAGAAATCAGGCACATGTTTACTAACTCGGTGGCAGTTAGGAGGAGTCTGTCTTTATGGTATACTGAGGAAAATATACAATAATTAAATTCCTCTTTGGGTAGTGGTATTAATGCTAGTAGAGGGGCTAGTGCAGAGGCCCAACAAACAGGTTACATTTTTAATAGTTTTGCAAAACTGTACAGTAACTGTATGGTGCCAGATACACACACCCACACCCACACAGATAGACAGACACACTCAGAAAGAAAAAAGTCTATTCTTTCGTTCTATAGCAAAAAGGAGGACGTGTTGACCAACAACTGCATGAGGTTGAGATTTCTCTCCAGAAACCAAAAAAAAAAACCCTGGCCAGAATGGCAGCCACTTAAAAATACCAAGCAACCAGGCAAATGAATGGCAAAGCAATCGGGGCCTGCAGGTTGGCTAAGGAATGAGTTTGGAGCATTTAAGGATGTGGCATAAACAATTTGATGGGCCTGGAAAGTCAGAAGAATCGTTCCATTTGGGCCATTTTAACAGAATCTGAAAGTAGTTACTATTATTCAAATTTCACTGATTTTTAAGATGATGCAATTAACTGTTTTCAGGGTTGTTTGATAAAAACGAAAGATAAATATTTTAAAACATTTTCTAACACAAGTGACCTCACAACCAACAAGCAGATAACAACGGGGAGGACATATGTTAATTAATGTCATTCCACTAAATCAGGGGTCCCCAACCTCTGGACCACAGCCCACTAGTGGGCCATGTGGTGTTTGCAACCAGACCACGGAAACAGCGGGCGAGTGCACATGCGTGCATCCCCGCTTCCATGAGCGGTGGGTGAGCGTGTGCATGTTTGCTCCATTTGCGTGAGCAGCGTGCACGCCACATGCCATTCCCACAAATGGAGCTGAGCACGTGCTCGGCTGCCGGCTGCTCATGTGGAACCATCCCCTCCTCCCCACCCCCACCCCCCACCCCCCGGTCCGCAAAACCGGAAAGGTTGGAGAATTCTGCAAAGTGATCCAAAGAGGATTTGTACCGCAAAACATTTTACACTGTATTGTTGAATGCTGATTCTGGTTGTTTTTAGAAATATTATTTTTATTCTAATTCTTTACTGTGGACATTCTGTTGTCTACTGAATAGGCTTGTGACAGCAATTGGGACCGCAATTGCCACGGCTAAGTGATGCGATCATCAAGGGCAATGTCATGTGACCATGCTGCTTATTATGGCACTTCCAGCAGTTCCCATTGCTGTCACTGAGATGTGCATGGGTTGTTAAGTGAGGATTTGCCAGTGACCTATAACCTCCCCACTTGTGGGTAGCCAGCAGAGAATGTCAGAAATTTCAGTCGTGTGATTGCTGGATGCCTGCATCTCATCCCATGGCTGTGGGAACACTGCAATGGCCACAACCCCAAGGAACGGCCTTAAGTACCACTTGTTGTGTGGCACTATAACTTTGAATGGTTGTTGAACAAATGGTGCTGTTGAGGACTACCTTTGTCTTATGAATTGCCATGAATCTTCCAGACTGGCTGTGCAGCAATTTGGTAACTGAATTTATCAGTAGTTACATTTCCTGAACAAATCCTTGAAGTCTTCCATCTGAATTACAAATTTTATAAAACCAACCTGCTTGGCATACAGTACCTGGCATATTTAAAGCATTAATACCAAAATTTAGAAAATCTGGGTAACATGCAAAAATAATGAGCACAAGGCTTACTGAAATCTAATTTGGGAATTTAAAATTAAATAATCATTCTATTTCTTCAAAAAAATAAACCTATCTAGGCAGAACGAGCTTAGACTGTTCATGGCTAAGTTTTCAGCCTAACCAAGTTGGAGTGTGAGTGTAAAAAACAGACATCCCCCCCCCCCCCCAAGATTCATTCCACAAGTGTCGAAACAGAAGAGCTAGGCAGAGAAGAGACAGCAGGGAGCGATTCTGCTTAAAGCTGCCAAGGGACTCTCTGAGGCTCGATGCTCAGAAGCAAAAACCTCTCCGTACAGGTACAGGTGAAGCAGGCCCTCAGCTTCGGCATCTCCGGGTTTTTGATAGCACTGATTAAAATGAGCAGCTTTAATGGTTCACAGGCCCTCTTTCTGAATAACCCAAAGGAGAGCAAAGGATGAGAGAACTGTGATTCTTTTGAGCAGGGAATAAACTTCCACAGTCTAAGAGACCAGCAGAGATTATTCCAAGTCTCGGCTGCTTTTTGTTTTTTTCCCACCAAGAGGTTCCGTTCTGCACTCTTTCTCTTCACAGACGTGTGAGGAAAAAACAGCGATTTTAACCTCCTGGAACAGGAGTGTCAGCTACTCTGTCAGAAAAGATATTTACCTTGTGCAAAGTAACCAGAGTAGCTATTAATAACTGTTCAGCTGGGACGCACAGGATCTGTTCCTGCAGGCACAGGACATACCGGCCCCCAAGGTGGAGGTGGCGGAGTGTGGCACAGCCTCTCTGCCCTCCGCCTGGCTCTCCCCCCACCTGTGCTCCAAGCAGACGCCCAGCCACGCTTACCTCATAGCCCTCTGTCTTCTTCTGGCACCACTTCAGCAGAGCGTTTCTCTTGGAGCCCCCGTACTCCCTCGCCAGGGCAGACAGAGGGTCTTTCCTCTCCTCTCTAGAAAAGAAGGAACAGTTTTTACTCAATGAAAGTCCCCCAAATATTGAGACGCGCCACCTGTGTGCTGTGCTGTGCCATGCCTGGGCAGAAGGCCCTGGATACCCCTTCCGCCACCCAGGAGCGCCCTTGCCTAAGAGGTTGCAGCCAGGCTGGGTGGGTTGCTCAGCACACCGGGGCAGATTTGGGGAAATGGGGGCAGAACGGGCATTTTTTTTAATAATCATAGAATCAGTCAGAAGCATTTGATACATGAGATGTAAACATAAAGTGTTCCTAAACTTTAATTCAAGTTTAGAGAATCAACTGATAACATCTCCCTGCAACTCCTGGCTGTTTCAGAATGTCACCTTGACCAGTTGGGGCGTTAACTACTGAGACACTTTCCACCGAGGCAAGGCAAGTGGGTGGAAAAGAACAGCCCACCTCCTGAAATCTCCAGGGGCCCCCCTGTTCTCTGGCCAAGAAGCCAAGGCGAGGCAGGAACCAGGCACAGACCGATGGGCCGTAATTCTTTTGGGAGGGGCAGCAGCCCTGGAGCATTAATGCCCCCCCCAGATGCACTGAGCTTCAAGTCCCAGGAGGCCTTGCATGTGCTGACAAGTGGGGGAGGGGATACAGTTTGAGACAGAAATCCCACATTTCATAGGGCTTCTTTTTCTCAAATAACTGAGGCCTTTTCCTTTAAGAAAAAAGAAAGGAATGCATAACAGCTTTCAGGACCAGAAATGTACAGACATCTGGCAGTGCCGTGGCCAAATCCAGGAGGGCCCTCTCCTGTGCCAATTGCCTGGAAATGAACAGGAGAAGCAGGTGGTTGTTTATTGCCAAAATCCATTTATTTCAAACTTGGAAAGGTAAACTCCTCCGATCAAGTCTTCATGATTTGTGCTGTTTTCTTTTAAAGTTAATTTTAATTTATGTAAGGCATTTAAATGCCACACAACCTGAACATTGTGGCTCTAGGTACTTTACAATAAACCAAAAGACAAGAAAGCAAAATAAACAATGAAATGAAAACCCAATGAAAATTCTAGACAAAACCCACAATAAGCCACTCTTCCTTGGCCACTTGAAGATGTGTGGACTTCAGTTCCCAGAATTCCCCCTAGGAGTTGAAGTCCACACACCTTCAAATGGCCACGGTTGAGAAACAGATGGGGCTCCAGGCTTGGAATGCCTTCCTAAGGTCAACTGGGTTGGGGCCAACCATGTATCAGGAGGGGGGGGGCTGCTCGGGGGGAGGGGGGTCTCTAACCGAAAGGCACACATCTCAAATCCCGTCAGATAGTTCCAGTTTCAAGGAAGAGGCCCAAGTGTGGCTGTCTATTAGCGGCAGTGTGTGGGATGAGCCAATACCACTTTTGCTGCCTTTTCCAGGGTACTTTTCCAATTCTTAATCCAGCCTTCAGCCTTGACATTTCCCGCCAAGGACCAATCACATTAGGGTCTGCTTATGCTTCCTAGGATCGGCCAAGGATACTACCCTTCCTGCAGCTCTAGCAGGAAGGTCTTCAGGGAACTGTTTTCTATCGCCCAATTTCGGAAGTGGCAGAGAACTGCAAGAAGCCTGTTACAGTCTCTTTGCAAAACTGGACTTTTTTGTATTTCACCAGGGATGAGCAAAATTTTATGTGTGGCCCTTTTCAGGAAGACACAAATCTTGGGCACTGGCATGGACCCAGAACAGAAGCATTCAGGCTGAAGGACAAGGAGGCAGGTGGCATGCAGCGGCTGTGGGAAGATAGGAAAAGGTGGCACAGGGGAGACAAGGAAAATGCCAACCCTTGGATGAGGCCTATGACAACTGGCCACGGCCAACTCACTGTGACACAATTCGCCACGGCCAACTCACTGCAGGACAAGAGTTACACTAATATCAGAGAAATGGTGGAATTAAAGAAAGGATGCAAAAGGAGGGACAGAATGAAATGTGAATGACAAAGATTAAAACAGTTTTATTTATTTGTTTTAAATAATTAAATAGAATTGTTAAATTGTCCCACGGCAAGTTAGTCCCATGGTGAATTGACTTGCAATGACTTGGCTGCGGCAGGTTGTACCATGCCACAGCCTTGAATGCCTGCAGCTCACCCATTCTCCCTGGTACGGTGCCTTCCTTCGTCTCCCTGACTTGGCTCCCAGCATCACCCGTGCATTCCCACAGAGCCAACTGGATGTGCTGGGCTTGAATTCATACATGTGATGGTGCACAGTGGGAGGAAGGGAAAGGAAGATCCCGGAATCACTGAAAGACAGGATAGCCCAGGGGCCATGCAGAGGAGAGAATGTGCTTCAGCACTGTCCTGCTTGCTGGTAAAATTCCTCTAGGATTTTTTTAGCCCAAACCAGTCAAATATTCCAGGTTTTAGTGTGACTGCAATCCACCTGGGCTGAACCTCTGAACCACAGTGCATTTCCTCTGAATGCTACAGAAGTGCAGTTTCCATTTGATGCACATCTTCTATAGGGTGTGCAAAATCCAGAATTGCCATATTGGTGAGAGGGACGGCGCATACATTTAATAAATAAATAAAAATCCACCTGCAACTGAAAGCAGAAGAATCAAGGACCACGTTTGCCTCTCTGCTGTTTTGTATGGACTACCTTTCTCTCTCTATAAGTGTAACCACAAACTAACTGCTGATCCACAAAGAATGCAGTGCTTCCAATAGGGGTCCATCAGGATCAGATGTAGGAACACTCAAAACCAAGTTTTGCAAGTTGTCATATCTCACCTGACAAACCAGAAGTCTAAATAATGCTTTCTGTAGATCCTCTTATTTTCAAAATGTGCTGGCTAATCTGACTTCCAGGGCCCACTAGTTCCTTGCCATTTTCAGAAAGGAAATGCATGGAAAATATAGTATAAGTCTTCAAGTAGCGGTAAAATTGTTTCAACATAATGTTTCAACATAAACAAAAGCATTACATTCTCCCCACCAAAAGGAAAAACCTGCAAACACCACTCCTCTGTTTTTTTCAACTTTCATAATTCTGCAGTTCTCTCAGTTTCAACATCCTTCTCTTGCCTGATCATTTTTTCCCTACTTTGAAGCAGAGACTATTTAGCAGTCGCCAGCACGCTAAAATATGATTTAAGAAATGGCAGGTGTTACGTTTTATGGTGTGGGGTTTCCTCACTCCCACCTACCCAGCCCAGTTCAAACCCATTTTTTTTTCTCATTCTGCACCCATTTTCAGTCGGTCCGTAATCTTAAAGATCTTCAATGTCTCTGTAAGGATTCCCTAGAATTACCACTGCTTTGCCAAGCTTTCTCGTCTATGGGTCTGACTGATAGTTTGAACTAGATACCTATGGATGTAAGAACATAAACTACATGTTAAGAATATTTTTAAAGTCTAAACCAAATCTTTCTTGAAAAAGAAAACAAAAATCTAGCCACCCGTAACACTGCAAAAGAACAGTACAGCTTGTTTCTAAATTCCAGAGAGGAACACATTTTATGTCAAGTTCTTTGTTTTGAAAATAATGTTTCAGGAAACAAATAAAATGAACTGTGTGGACACAATGAGAAGTGGTTTACAACAAATATTAATCTTATAAATGAGTCTGTCTGTTAGGTCAGCTACATTCCAAGCCCAAACCAGTTTAACTGTTTTTTATGCTGGCATTAGAGACTTTGACTAGCATATTGTTTAGGCATACTTTTTTCATTTCTAAGGATAACCTTATTTTAATACTTACATATCTAATAAATTATTTAACATCCATACTAATATATTAAGTAAATATACAGAAATAGCTTAATAACCTATCCTTTCATCAGATGGCACTATGAATTTACATTTGGTTAGCTCAAAATAAAATATCTATTCTTTACAGTGCAATTGTCAACCTAGGGTGCTTTACTACAAGCTGGACAAAGCTGGTTTGAATCAAAGTAACATCAGTACATGGATCCAAGCAGGTACTGACTCATTAATTGAGAATATTCCTGTGTACTGACATGATTGCAATAAATCAGTTTAATCTGATCTTTCCTGCCCGACATGGGAGAATAATGTAGAAAAGCAACTCAACAGAGACTCAACTCAAGAAACGGCCGGCGGCTGTAAATGCAAGTGTGGAGAGTTGCTTAACGGTGAATATCTTCCTCAAGGGCTCCTGCTGCTGCTGCTGCCGCTGCCACCATGTTCTCTTTAAAGGGTGCTGAATTGGAAGACTGCTCTAACTGCACCTAGCAAAGCACGGGGGGTTGGACTATGCAAGGTGCAAAATTCCTCCCAAAAAGTGTAACAAGGGAGTTAGGTATGAAAAGTTCCTTTTTTCTCAGAGTACCAAAGCAGTTGAGCAGAAACGCATGTTTTAAGTTCCCTTCAATGGACTATTGCTGTCTTCTCAGACTGCTGTTTGTTGCAGTATCCAAATATGCTTCATGCACCATTAAAGGAGCTCACCGGGTGTAATACTACTCAGCTCATTCACTCCATGCAGCACTGGATTTCAATGGGTGCAGGAACGAGAGAGAGAGGGGCATTCTTGCTCCATGCTGGGGATTAACACAACTAGCCAGAAGCAAGAGGGAGAGTGCCCTGCATCCAGCCAAGGAGATCCTTCAAAAGCACGCAAGCAAAGGCCGGTAAATGTTGTGACAATGGCCAGCAGACATGTTCCCAAGCGGCGAGGCAGATGCCAGTCAGCCCTTGCTGGCATGCTCAGAGTTAGGAAGCCCAACCAGGGGTCCCAGTGACGAACCTCACTAGCTCTGCCGGTGAGGGCCCGAATGGAAAGGAGCAATGAGTTGTACCTTATTCGACTCCGTGTTGTAGGAGTGACCGATGCTGTTGGTGAAGATGAGAGCGACAGTTGTGGCGAAGCAGTCCCAATTGCTACGAGGGAGGCTGGAGATGTTCCATCGGGAGCAGTCATCTCCCGTTTGATTTCTTCACTGCTTCGGCGAGACACTTGGATGGAAAATTGGAAAGCCTGGAGTTGAATTTCATACCAGATCCTACATTTGCAATCTGAGTATTTTGGTACTGTTAACAACCCCACCCTGGTCACAGTAGATGCTGCCACTACTGAGTTTGGTCAAAGGAGCAACATACACTAAGGGCTTAAGTTGTTATTCAGAAAGAAACCATTTTTATTTCATTGCACTTACTCTACTGATTTAGATCTTAAGTTGTAGAAGTTCTAATCCACACACAACATCTCAAAATGTGTTTGGCAAGGAACGAATCTCCTGTGTCTGCTTTAAACCATCTACATTTCTTCTGTCCAGTTGCAAACAGAGAAATATCACATAGCAATAACCATTTTCCTAACCACCCGTTAACTGTGCTCACTGGAATTAGACTAAAGCTAAGGTTGAGATTCACCCATTTCTATGCGTTATTTCACAAATCACCGATATTATAATGAAGTGGCCCTTCATACCAACATATCCAGAAGTCCTATTTGTATATAATGTACATTTTCTAAGGGTGCTCATAGCACAGTATATGAAGAATACCCATCATTACCCCATTATTACCAGAGAGCGATTTAGCACTTTCCATAGCAGGAACTCTTGGCAGAGAAGCTGGTCTGCTGGTAGAAGAAGTTCTCAGCAAATGATCTGTTCAGAAAGGGAATGAGGAAACGTCACCTCAATCTCAGCACAATTCTGGCCTGATTAGGGAGAGGTGGCAGAGTGGATGACCCAATACAATAAAGACCGAGTACTTGTGTGCATGCGCATATGTGCATGTATGTGCAAGCTGGCTTACTGCTCCATATGTGGTGGGTCTCAAACATGAGACTTAAACAAGTCTGCAGGGGAGAATCATGCTGCCTTCAGCTATGAAGAAGTGGTCACTTGGGCTGCAAGACAGAATTTTTCTGGTGCTGCAACTTGGCTGGGAAATTACTCTGCAAGCAAAAATTGGCTTTTCTTTTCTCTCAGATATATTCTTCCATGGGCTGAATATACTTTTCTTCTACTGAGAACCTGATTATGTCTTAAATTGTTAGCATGCATACTGTAGCTTCTTTTCTCTAGCTTATCACCCTCTTTTCATTGCGTTGTATTTGTTTAATTTTAATTTTGGAATGCTTTTATTCCAAATCACACTGAAAATTATTTTTCAATTAAAAGAATGGGATAAAAGTGGTTAGGTAAAATAAACCAATTGATGCTGCGTAAAACCCAGGTATGTAGTATTTTCTGATCTGGGGCAGAAGGAAATGCTGCTGAGGCAAGGGTTTGGCAGGCAGGGCCCTTTCCCATTTCTGTATACAGTACACTAATTTGGATTCCAATTTACTTTCCCATGTATATTAAATAATGCCAATGGCATTCAAAAAACAACTAAAAAAGACTAGAACAAAGTATTATTTTAAGCCGTGAAAGAATTTCTATTGTTGATGCTTTGCTATTACTTGTCCAAGTTCAAAAGGAAGCCTATTCCTTGTTCACATGAAAACTATTCTTGTGAAAGTCTATTTTAAAAAGCCCAGCCATAAATCAAAGAGCTACACCCAGATCTGAGAACCATTCATTCTTACCGGAAGGGGCCTTTGAAAGGAAAAGTTGATAAGTAAACCTACCAAGCACCAGAAAAATATTTGGAAATGGAGAAATAAACATTCTAGTTCACTATCGTCTCATTTTTTTGTTCAAGAAATACTGTCCCAGTAGAAGCAAATGTGAATAAGGAAAGTAGGTTGTATCCGAGATCTGTGCAGGTGTGGTATGGAGAACTCTCTATACAAAGGAAAATTTGAATTTGGATTTTTAAACACACGAGTCGGGGCCCTTCTGAATAATCTTTCAAAAGCAGCTTGTTCATATGTGCAGAGAGAAGACGGTTTCTAAAATGCTCCACTGGTAAAACACAAAACACGCTTCTTATAGCTTTTGGGATCTCATCCCATCCACTTTCAAAGTAGAATATCTTCATCAATATGAGATGTCCTAAAAGGAAAGCCTCAGCATAGGGCAGAAGGGATCTGTCCCGATGTGATTATTTTCCAAGAGAAGTGATAAAATGCACAAAGCCACACAAAGTTTTTCTAAACAGGCAACTTTAGCAACACTCCAGGAATTGACATGGTTTTAAAACATTCATGGGGGAATTGGCTGAGGGAACCTTTTGCCCACTGGAGCAGTGAAGTGTCTCGCCTTTGGGCTCAACCATCATCGGAAGACGCTTCCAAAGACAAACCACTCGCATGTTCCGGAAGGGTCCAGCAGAGACAGGCAACAAACCACAATTCAGCCCAGCCAGGTCTTAGAAAGATATAGCAGGCTACCAGTCAGGTAGGTAAAGCTGTGGAGCTGATCTGCCTTCTGCAAAGATCCTCCCAGCTGAAGCCCACGGAAGATTCTGGAGATTTCTAAAAATGTTTTCTGGTGATGTTCATAGCAAAAGACGCTTCATACCTTGAACTGGAATTTCCGCATAGCTGGACCTTTTGTCTGATAACGTTGCAAGCGCCTTAGGAGCAGATATTGGTCCACTGATGGAGTGTCTCTAAAGGGGAGGGAAATTATTTTTGAGAAAAGAAACCAGCTTGCTAAATCTCAACTGTTGTCATTCACCACTTGAATATTATGCCCCTATCTGAACTGTAAACACATCTCCAAGAGAGGCACCACTAACCCCAGTAGGTCATTATGATTTAGCTGAGCAAGTAATCAGGCTCAAAACTAGCCATCAGCTTATGCTGGACTCTCAGTCGTGGGTCTCTCACTAGCTTGGCTGGAGACCTTGTTTCAAGATTCCCTAGAGCAGTGGTCCCCAACCCCCGGTCCGCGGACCGGTGCCGGGCCGTGGAGTACCTGGCACCGGGCCGCACAGCGGCCGGGGGACATGAACGCTGCAGCGCAAAGGCTCCTGGGCCGTGCGCAAAAGCTCCTGGGCCGTGCGCAAAGGCTCCAGGGAAGAGAGCCCCGCGCAGGTACGCACGTGTGGCCCAAAGCCCCCACCCCTGCGCGCGCTCAGCGGGCCACGGTAAAATTATCAAAGGCTGATTGGTCCGCGGCGATAAAAAGGTTGGGGACCACTGCCCTAGAGCCATGATGGCGAACCTATGGCATGCGTGCCAGAGGTGGCAGGCAGAGCCCTCTCTATGGGCACGTGCGCCGTCGCCAGCTGCTCTTCTGGTTTCCAGTGTGCCGACCGGCTGGTCTTCGTGGGTGCCGGAGCGCTGGAAAATGGCCTGAAAGCATCCAAAAAACAGGCCCTTTTCCGGGCCATTGTCAGGCCTGTTTTTGGCCTGAAAACGGCCCCCCAAATGGGCAAAAACCAGACTGTTTTTCAGACCGTTTTTCGGGCCGAAAACAGCTCTGAAAACAGGCATGCACATGCTGGCTAGCCGGTCTTTGGGTTTCCGGTACTCTGGCGCGTGCACACGCATAGATGCACGCGTGTTCCAGTTTGGGCACTTGGTGCCATCACTGCCCTAGAGGGTAATTGAGTATTTTAATTACATTGTAATTAATCATCACAGTCACAGTGATGAAGACTGAATTGATACCTTAAGGACCTTTTGCAGGAATCTGTTAGGCAAACCAGATGTAGGCTACCCTGGGGGTCACAAAGCCTTGTTTAGCCATTGTTTATTTAAATTGATTGGCTGCCCAAGCCCAGTAGACTCTGGGCTCTGTAAAAGATATAAAAGCAGCTAAAAACATTAAATAAAGCCAAAAGTCAAGATTATCATAGTCTAATAAACAGCAAAATATAGAAACCCAAACAGGGGCCATTAAGCGAATAACAAGCATCAAGTGACCCAACGGCAGGTTTCCAAAGCTTTCTGGAACCTCAGGAGAGAAAGTCATGATCTTTTGGGGGGGGGGATCCTGCTCCAGAGAGAGGGGCCTTAATAGAGAAGGCATCCTGCCTAGGTCCCACAAGATGCCAACGTTTAATGGAGGACACCCAATCAACTGGGTGGGTAGGCAGAAACCAATCTCTCAAGTATTATACAGATAGTCCTTGCTTAATGACAGCCCTATTTGGTGACAGTTCAAAGTTACATACTGCTGAAAAAGTAACTTATGAGCAATCTTCACATTTACAACTGTTGCCATATTTCACACTCACAAGATCTGCACAGTTGGCCGTGTAGAGGCAATGGAGCAGCTGGCAATAAAATTATGCTCATGTGATGTCTTGCTTAATGGCCATGTTGCTAAGCAATCAACTTGCCACCTCAACTTTGGTTGTTAAAGAAGGACTTCCTGTATTGCTGGTATTCCTGACTAGGGGCGCTTGCAGAAACAGGAACAAATAATAAGCTAGCGGGTTTGCCCCCATTTCTACTTCTCAGACAATCCAGTGCTGAAAGGGCTCCCCGATTTCTGATCTCAGGCACTGCAATTCTGATTGTTCCAGTTAATCTGGGTTTGTAAGGAGTTTTAAACTAGCATTTCTTACTTTGGGTCTCACTGTTTTCCCAACTGTGGCTCAGTAAAGAAGGCTGTCCCCTTTGCAACCTAAGAAATATGTGGACCGTTCCCTCTACGAGACCTTGAGACATGTGAAGCCACGTGAGCAGTCATGGCTTCTCCAAAGAGGCAGCAGAAGGTACACAACTTATGTTGTTTGGCCACTATTATGGGAAGCCAATGATAAATAATACTCTTTCCCGAAAAACATTCTCTGCTTGTTTTTTGCTGTAAGGCTATCACTGTTGCCAACCTGTGCAAGGCCCGATCAAACCCGTAAATCCACTGACCTGCATTGGGGAGACGGCAGCTGCCGGAGGGGTTTTCAAAGGACTTGGGCTCAGTGGAGTTCGGGGGATTGTAGCTCCAGCAGGACCAGGAACTATGGAAGAAGAAGAAAGCGGCTCCAGATTTATATCTATTGGCATAAATAACCTAGCAGAAACCCTCTCCACCTTTTCTCATATCAAGTAAACAGAAACAAACATGGCCGGCAAGGAAGTTTAGCTCTCCCTGGATATTTTTTGTGTGTCCCCATGCAGTGCCATTCAGAGCTTTCTGATATGGAACGCAATATGGGAGTTTTTGTGTTTATATCAGAAAATTAAAATATCTTTAAAGTGGAAATTATCAACATTTATGATGAATGGAATATTGTAGAGCTGGAATATCTGATAATAGAACATCAATGGATGCAAATCTTTAAAAGTATCAAGTTGTTTCTTTGAATTTGAGGTTGAAAATCAACTCATTTGGAAATTTTTTATTCCATGCTCACCCCAAAGGACGGAGTGTAGATTTTCTTTGTAGGCAACAGAAAAGTCTGATGATGCATTGTCCCATATGATTTGGCCCGAAGTGCGACTGGTTCCTTTCTGGTTCCTTTCTGTAGCATATATAACTAGATAGGTGGATAAATGTTCTAATCACATTCCAAAAAAATTTGTGGAACTTTGGTCGTATTGGTTGTGGGAAATAGCTAAGTAAATTACACCAAGAGATTGAAAAGGTGTTATTGCTCCATGCTTCAAGGGCTGGGTTCAGAAAATGTGCAGTTCCTTTAATTTTGGAAAATTATTTTTTGTTTATTCTTTTTTGTTTGCTTTGTTAAAAGAACTTAAACAGATTACTCACTGGATGGCTGTATATAACCTTTCTTAGCAATGTTTCTGGGTCTGTTCTTACTGTTTTTGTTGTGCTGTAAGTCAGGAGTCCCTGACCTGTGGGTCAGAGCCCACTACTGGGCTGTGGCCTATTGGCCACGTGAGTGGCTGGCCAGTGCGCGCACCTCCATTTGCGATAGCATTGACACAAGTGTCGTGCAGGCGCTCTTGCTGTTTGCATCGTGTGGGTGCTCACGACCCCGTTCACATGTGTGGCTATTCCTCCTCCCCTCCGGGCCACCAACCCAGAAAGGTTGGGGACCTCTGTTGTAAGTTGTTTTGTCTGTATTTTTAAAAACTGCAACAGAATACATATCTATTTTAAAACAGATTCCAATTAGTGATGATCTTATCTGGGAAGGCATTTGTCCCACTGGAAAGTACCTCTTGAGCTGCCGCTCCTTTCAGCCACTTTTCTTCGGTAACTCCTACACACAGACCTACTCATCCCTGTAAACCCTTCTGGACTAAGTAGGGCTATGCAGAGTGCAGACAATCAATAGGGAACAGTAAGACATACAAATTAAAGGCAGAACATAAGAAAACAAAACAAAATACATCTCGTAAAATAAAGCTACATTTATCATCAATAAGAGTCTGATGTGGCGTTCCTGTATAATATTTCACTAATTTTATGCAGCTCTTTAAAGAAAAATTACCTTGTGAGGCGCTATCAAAGGACTTGATGAGTGTTTTGACTGTGGGGGTTGGTTCCGAAGAAGTGGAGGACCTCCGGCTCAGCCCCATGCCTTGCCGCAGGGCTGCCAAATCTCTTTCCACAGCATTCATGTAGTTATAAACTCGGCCACGCTCCTCTTCTTGCCTATGGTCAGAAGAAATCCAACAAGGCGCACTTTCAACAGTCTGACTAGCACATCATACAGTGTGCCTGAAGGATGCAGGGACTACTTCATGGCTTCATCTTTTCAATGGCTAAAAATCTTAAGGGAAATAACAAGCAGGATCCCTTTTACTACATGAAACACATGGAACTAAGACAAAACAGGGGCATTTTGGAACGAAGAAGGATTTTTTCATCCTTTGAAGTACTGTCAAGGCGTCAGTCAGATGCTCCCAAGAGGTGAAAAAATGGGGATACAGGGTGTCACAGGGAAGGGACATCACATTCATATATACTTTTGCCACCACTATCCCAATTTCTGAAAACAGATTGTTATGCAATACCAATTTTCAAAACAATTTTTGAAAGGGACACAAATCTATTCTAAAATACTTCTAATACTGAACTTTACATAATGTTCATGCATAGGTCCTAAACATCCATCATTTTTTTTTAGAATGAGAAGATTAGAAAAACCTAGATAACAAGCCATTAACATTCTAGAGATGTTTTGTGATAAATATTTAGCAACTGACTGCCAATTTTCCATAGCAAATGGGGAGTTTCTGTTCCGAATCTCCGGAGGTGGTTCTGACTTCGATAGTCTCCATGTACGGGTGGCTCCTTAACCTCAAGTCCAGAAGGACCCTGGTTCAAGGCCTCTTCCAGCAGTACAGAGGCAACGAGCAGAAGTTTTAGAAATCCAGGCTTGGTTAAAAATGTTTTTCAAAACAAAACAGACAGGAGGCTCTTACAGAAGAATCAAAAGGGAAATTTTCTAGCGAAATTAAGGAAAGAAGATCTTATTGCAATTGGCTTTTAATGCCTTAGAGGAAGACTGGGACGGGGAGCCTCATCTCTCTGTTGATAATGTTGGCTATTCTCCTCTCTCTCTCTTGTCCTCGGTGGCAGCTCCGAGGTGAAGTGGCCCTTTCCAGTCTGCTTCAGTTCAGTAATTCGGAGAAAGTCAATGTTTGGGCTGACCTTTCTTTTCACACAGCATCACGTTTGCTTTAGTCCAGGGTTCTTGCATGCCACATACCAGCAGGGCACATACCTTTGCAGCATTGCATACTTTGTGCCTCTTCAATCCTGCCACATCACAAGCACTCCTGCCCTCTGCTCTCCATTACAGGGTGTAACAAAGATTTCAAGTCACTCTTTAAACTATATTGTGATAGCTACTTTCGTTTTCCATTTCAGTTCTGCATGAGCCTAAACAGCCACAATTTGAGTCTACAGAAACTAAGCAACTGTTTTTTTTCCCCCAGAGGAAGAAATTTAATATTAGAAAAATCTATAAATGAAGAAAACACTGAAAATTTGGGTGGCTCTAATTCAGTCATTCCGGTAAACAGCCTGAATGTATCCAAAGCCCAAGACCCCCCCCATGTCCTGAGTGTGGGGTGGGGTGGGGAAGAGAGAAAAGGGAATGGACCACTCAAGAGAGGTGGTGATCAGGGCTACCCCTTTCTCAGTTAGGCTCGGCTTTCCTTCTTGCAAACACAAAGGAGTGGTGGGGCAGGAATAGCCACAGGGCCAGTCCAAATGGGGAGAGACTTCCAAGGTCAGCCTTGCTATTTAATCTCTTGTCAGAAAAGATGAGTGGGGGAAAAAGGCCCAGTGATTGGAGAGGACTACAGGTGGTCCTCAACTTACAGCCATTTGTTTAATGACTGTTCTAAAGTTACAACAGCACTACAATGATGACAAGTGACCATTCCTCATATTTATGACTGTTGCAGCATCCCCATAGTCGCATGACAAAAATTCAGGTGCTTGGCAACTAGCATCTATTTACAACAATGGCTGCAGCGTCCCAGGATCACATGGTCATCATTTGCGACCTTCCCATTCGGCTTCTGACAAGCAAAATCAATGGGAGAAGCCAGGTTCATATAATGACATGTGATTCACTTAACAACTGCAGCCATTCGCTTAACATGGCAAAAAAAAAAAAGAAAGAAAAGTTATCAGGCGCAAGTCATTTAACAAGCACTTTGTTTAGCAACGGAAATTCTGTTCCCAACAGAATTCTGTATAGGTAGTCCTCAATGTATGACACTAATTGAGCCTGGAATTAAGTCGTGATGTTTGTTAAGCAGGTTACTATGTGACTTTACAACCTTTTCCGTGGCACTCGTTAAGCAAATTCGTTGTCTAGAATGGGAGTTTGTTGGCAATCAGAAGCAAATGCTGGTTTCCGCCAAAAAATGTCATCAATTGTGGTGACGTGAGCATGTAAGTCTGTAAACAGCCATAAAGGCAGGCTGGCTGCTGAGTACCCAAAATATGATTGTGTACCACTGGGGGTGTGTGGCTGTGGGAACTTCGAATCCAGTCATAAGTAGCCCTGGGGAGGGTTGTTGTAACTTCACATGGTCACTGAGTGATTAGTTGTAAATTGAGGACTATCAGTAGTTAAAAAAAAGAAAGGATTTTAATAAATTTTCCGTTTTTATAAACCTCCTCTAAGAGATCTAGCAAAAAAAGCCCCTGTAAGTTATCTGATCTGCTCTTGTCCTCAACAACTGCTGTGCAGCTTTCAGAAATGTAAGAAATTACCATAAATAAATTATAGATGATAATTAAGTTTGATTAACATACTTGCGTGACTTTATCTCCTCGAGCTCTTTGGTGAGCTTTTCATTCTTTTCTTGAGCTTCATGCAGCCTGCGCTTCAAGTCTCCAATTTCCTCCTGGGCTTCAGATTTGATGTCATTAGCAATGACCACCGCAGTCTGCAAGTCTGCTTGAAACTGGCGCCATTCTGCAGACTCTTCCTGAAAATAAGCAGGGATCAGGTAGCGGATTCCCAGGCAGGGACCTGACAGGGGTGCAACTCAACCAGAAGAGACAATGGGAAGCAGCATCTTTTGAGATTGTGTGCTCAGCTGGGGGAGGGGGGCGAAATGAAATCCCAAACAGCTGCCGACTGCAAGCCTGACAATTGACAGCCTGCTTGGGAACACCTGGCAGGATGGCACTCTCTCATCACAATACCCTGCCCTCTCCAACAACTCTTGCCCTCTTCTTGGGGTTTGCAATCAACACTTGGAGAAACAGTGGAGCGAAGGAAGACATCGTTATTTTGAGTGAATTTAAAATCCTTTACTTCAGTCGTAAGTCCTATACTTCAGCCCTGGGGAAGGCTGTCGAAACTTCAAACAGTCAGAAAGCTAGATACCTTGAAGAACTCTAGGATGAGAATTTGATCGGTAAACACTTTGAAAACAAGATGGTGAATAAAAATAATTAGCAAAAAAAATTGGTCAAAAATAAATTATTCCAGATTAATCTTATTTTTTGATCTGGAAATTTCTTAGTAGCAGAAATGCAATAGATAAAATGCCCTTGATTATAGCAAACTATTTGACAAAATATCCCATGGCATGTAAATCAGCCGAATGCCGAGACAATTAAGTAGCTCGCTCAAAAATCAGACATGTCCTTCTCAATGTTCTTATTAAATTGGAGGGAACGGGTGTTGGTCCTACCTGATACACCCCTTTTCAGCTGGAAAGAGAGACTCCAGGCATGGGTACCACTCTGTCTTCTTGCTCTATGGACTGGGTTCAAATTGTAGAGACACCCCCTCTTGATGACACTCCCAGTTTCAACAATGTACCGCATCACCTGACCGATCCATACGCATCACCTATAACGACACCCCACGAACGCCCCCTGACCAGACCCCTGTCTTTTAGGGTGGGGCTGGAGTCTCTCGTTCCAACTGAAAAGGGGTGTATCAGGTAGGACCAACACCCATTTTCCAGCTAGGAACTCGAGACTCCAGGCATGGGACTTACCAAAGCAGGCAGTCCTCAAGGGTGGGAAGTCGTCTGGTCCCGCAGTCCGGGCGTCTCCACCAAACTGTGCCGAACTCACTGACCCCAATCCACCTCTTCCGAAACCCAAGCTTCAATATGGTAATGTTGGAAGAATGGCGACGGAACCACTCACTGCTCTGCAGCTCCTTTTCACAGATACACTAGTGTCCCACAACGTGGACGTGACCGCCCTTCATATGGCACGTGTGTTAACTACCTCTGGGTCATGGTAAAGACTGAGCATCGAAGCTCAGGCAATTATAGCTCTTATCCTAAGAGCTCCCTCCGCCTGGTTGACTGGAAAAAAGACATAAAGGGGTCCTTTCTACCTTGAACCCCTGTGTCCTCTTGATGAAATTCCTCCTGACCCGGCTTACCCCAAGTGTCAGCCAGTCCCCTTTCCGGCAGACAATGGATAACAGTAAGAATGGTGGAATCCACTCCTGTGCCCGGTGAAACCCGGAGGTGAGATTGATCTTAAAGACCAGGTCTAACGTAAACACTCCTCTATCACAGAGAAAGTGCTCCGCTGTGATATCTTTCTGGTCGATGTAAGGGCCACAGAAAAAAAAACCTGTCTGTACTCTAAGAACTGAGGTGAACCATCCTAAACAGCTCAAACCCAAAACAAAAGGGCTGAAGGGAGAACTGAACCCCCCCCCCCGGTGTCCCAGTTGGTATAGCTGTGACCCACCGCCGGTCTCAATTAGTGGCCCTCCGGATAAGCTTTTGACCTCCGGAAGTAATGTCATCACTTCGCTTCCTCCACAACCTAGCACTCTGCAATACTGCTATGCACTGCCTAGCATTGCTGGATCTAATCCTGTTTTCCACCTGCTTGCCCACTCGATGAGTAGTGGAACCACTATCCTTGTCGGCTGTATATCTTTGGAGGAGCACCATAACTAAACACCTTTCAAGTAGCAACAGAATTGGACATTGTGAATGGGCGTCTGGCCATCTACAAAGACCGGGGCACGCTGAAGGAGAAGATCTGCCCCTCCAGCACTCCCTGCTCCACCGCCACTCGGTCAAAATTAGCCCCCCGGGTTTCTGGATGGCCAAAAGACCCCTGGTCGAGGGATACCCTGTCGGACAGAAGTCTCCGCGGAGGCCAACCGACAGGCTCACCCGTCCCACGACCTCCGGGTGTCAAGACCAATGTGGCATTGTCCAGGATACTCTGTCCTGGTTTGTAGAATCAGCTGAAGAACCCCAGTAGGAAAGCCAGAGCAAAAAGCGGACCGTGGGCTCTGGGCCACAGAGAACGAAGTGTGTCGACCCTTGCTGCCCCCTGAATCGGGCACCATGGGAAACAACGGGATATCTGTCTGGATGCTGACAATGTGGAGAGATCCCTGGGCGGTCCACCGAACCAAATCACAATCACTTTGAACCACGCTAGAAGCAAATGCCACACCAAGTGGTCTAAGGGCCCTACTCAACCACTCTGCCCTCATATCGTTTGCCCTGCTTACACTCCGCCCTGATGGATCCCAGTTGTGTCCAGCCAGCCGCCAGAGGATCCTCGTCACTGCCTTTAGTGTCTAAGAACGAGTTTCTCCCTGTCTGTTGACCTGGTCTTGACTGCCTGAGAGTCGGTCATAGGAAGCACACGGTAGCCTTGGAGACACTCTGAAATGCCAGTGCGCCATCTGACCTCTTCCTCTCCAGCTAGTGCTACTCTTGCCTGCCTCCGCTTACAACCAAGTCTCTGGGTCACAGGTCCAGACAATGGGCTCCCAACCGACGCAACTGTCGTCCTGTGTTACCACTATTCACTCCTGGACGATAAGTAACATCCCTGAATCATGTGCCTATAAGTGCACCAACGGGTAGTCCTGAAGACGTCCCCCGGAACCTCAACCCTGGCATGATGAGTGTCTCAACCGTTCCTCTGAAACGGGAGCCCGAACCATTACCGAAACCGTGCAGGAATCTGCTCCAGGCACAACCTCTATACCAGAGATCATCGTGCCTAACCCTAACCCTAACCCTAACCCTAACCCTAACCCTAACCCTAACCCTAACCCTAACCCTAACCCTAACCCTAACCCTAACCCTAACCGTGACAACAGTACTTCTAAGAATCGTACTGGCCCACCGAACTTGACGCATCAGACCCGTGATACTGAACGGTTCCCTCCGGGAACAGGAGTCCCAGACTAAATCCGTAAAGACACCGAGGATGGTGCCTCGGCACCCCATATCCTCCTGCCAATTAGCTGCCCTAAGGGCCCCTGGCCCTGATCACAGTTGTGATGAAGCAACTGCGGAATTCTGGGCTGCATCAGCTGTAACTACTGCATCCTGTCAAAACTAAACTGGCCAGGCACCCTGGGAATCCTTCTGCTTCTGAATCGTCTCTACCCATGATAGAAGAGCTGATCTGTTCTAATGTCCTCCGCAGGAGGATATGGGGTGCAGGCGGCACCATCGCATCGCATTTCATTTCATTGCACTTCATTCCATTCCATTGCATTGCATTTCATTGCATTTCACTTCACTTCATTGCATTGCGCTGCACTGCATCACCCTGCACTGCATTGCATTGCATTGCATTGCATTGCATTGCATTGCATTGCATTTCATCTAGTTTCCTTTCCTTTCCTTTTATTCCATTTCATACCATTTCATTCCATTCTTTTCATTCCCACAAAAAGGCCCCATCATCCATTTGGCGCCAAAACAACAAATCCAAAAATTTTCTCTTCCTGGACACAGTTCAGACCAACAATCCTGAAATCCCAACCATTTCCTCCTTACTGTTCATGGCTCCATGCTGCCTTAAACAAGCCGTGGGGAAAGCAACCCTCACCAAAGGCTACAATCAAACTGTGAAAATTTCTATACTTTACCAAACTCCTAATCCATCTCAGAAATCCTATCAGCCAAATTGCTATGATTAATTTTAAAGAGAACCCCATAGTATGTCCTAACGAGCTCAGGACTGAGTTGAAACCAGGAGTGTCATCAAGAGGGGGCATCTCTACAATTTGAACCCAGCCCATAGAGCCAGAAGACAGAGTGGCCTGGAGTCTCGAGTTCCTAGCTGGAAAATGGGTGGCACAAAATTCAGTCCAGGGCCCTTCAGTGTTTATATTAGCAATGTGAATGAGGATGTGGAAAGACTGCTTAGAAAGTCTGCAATAGAGCAAAATTCAATGAATAGATAGCATAGATCCCAGAACACAGGAACAACATTGAAAAAGACCATGACAGTTTAGAGAAACGAGCTGAAAATATCACTATGGGGTTTAACAGAAACAATGTGAAGTTGAAATGAAAGACAGAGATCAAGGGAAAGGGATCTTTCATCTAACAGTAATATTGTGGCAAGATCTTGTGAGTTGATCAGTTACTGAATATGATCCAGCATACGCTGTGGCAGCAAAAAGCCCAAAGCAGGAGCGGTTCCTATTCCAGTGTATATCCTGTGTTGGTCTGATCTCCCTTTTGGTAGGAGCAGTTTGAGAGCAGAATGGAAGACCAAGACCGAGGACCCAGGGGAGGGGCGGGGGGGGGGGTGGCGGTTATTATTAAAGAAGATCTTGGTTCGAGGGAAACCACTGTGCCACAGACGGCTGGATGTGAAACCCTCTTTGTGAGATGGGGTCATGGGGCTCAGATGGGCCTGTTGCTCACGTACCTGGCTCCCTGCCGCGTGGCAACGGCCTTGCCCGAGCTACTCGACGTGATAGCCACGGTGGCAGTTGACACACCCAGGCTTATGGTCATGGGTGATTTCAACCTGCCATCCGTTGGCGAGACGTCTGAGATGGCCCAGGAGTTCATGGCTTCCATGACGGCCATGGACCTGACCCAGTTAGTTCATGGCCCCACCCACAAGGGGGGTCACACTCTGGACCTGATTTTTGTCTCTGGCCAGTGGTTGAGTGGCCTTGTTATAGGGGATATAGACATGGAACCCTTGTCATGGTCTGACCACTCGCTCCTTCGCCTAGATCTCCGAACCGCTACACCCTGCCGCAGGGAGGCGGAGCCTACAAGATGGGTCCGCCCCAGGCGCCTGATGGATTCTGATAGATTCCAGATGGAGCTTGGGCCATTTCCTGAGGTTCTAGCACGACTTGGTCGGGGACCTGGTGGCGGCCTGGGATCGGGCCGCTAGCGGAGCCTTAGATCGAGTCGTGCCTTTGCGGCCTCTGACCCGGTGCCGATCCCTCGCGGCTCCTTGGTTTACTGAGGAGCTGAGGGAGATGAAGCGCCGGAAAAGATGGAGAGTAGTTGGAGGGCCAGTCTCACCGAATCTGATCGAACACTGGTAAGGTCGCATATTAAGACCTACCTAGTGGCGATAAAAGCGGCGAAGTCCAATTACTTTTCCGCTCTTATTGCCTCATCAGAGAATCGTCCGGCGGCCCTGTTCAGAGTGACCCGCTCCCTGCTTCAACTGGGAGTGCGGGAGGACCCCCTGGAGGGCAGGGCTGAGGATTTCGGACGATATCTGTATGACAAAATCGCTCAGATCCAGCGGGATTTGGACTCTGACTGGGTAGATCCGGGCAGGATGACGAGGAATAGTCTTGAGAATGTTATCTGGGAAGAGTTTGACTTTGTGACTCCGGATGACATGGACAGGATTTTGGGGAGACTTAATGCGACCACATGTTTACTGGACCCGTGTCCCTCCTGGTTAGTACTGGCTTCCCGGGAGGTCTCACGTGGCTGGCTCCAGGGAATTATCAACGCTTCGTTGAGTGAGGGTCACTTCCCTGCTACCTTGAAAGAGGCGGTGGTGAGGCCTCTCCTCAAGAAGCCCTCCCTGGACCCAGCAGTATTGGCTAGCTACCATTCTGTCTCCAACCTTCACTTCGTGGCGAAGGTTGTTGAGAGTGTGTTGAAAGAGGAGAAAATAATTCAAATTTGGTTTCAATATGTACAATTACAAGCCAGATGGAGAAAAGACCAGAAAACTGGTGTTATACAAAGTGATGAAAATTTAATTAAACAAATTAGAGACCAAAGCCCAATGCACATAAAAAGATTGTATAATTTATTGATAGAGATGCACTCGGAAACAGAGTTAGTTAAGGACTGTATGATAAAATGGGCACAGAATTTTGAACAGCCAATAATGATGGAAACTTGGGAAAAAATATGGGTGACAAATGTGAAATTTACCAAAGCGCAAAATTTAAGGGAGAACTTTTATAAAATGTTTTATAGATGACATCTAGACCCAAAAAAGTTATCTCGTATGTATCCGAATATACAACCAAAATGTTGGAGATGTAATTGTGAGGATGCCACTTATTTTCACATTTGGTGGACATGTAAAAAGGTTAAAGCGTTTTGGATAAAAATTTGGTGGATTTTACAAAATATTCTTAAAAAGAGGTTGAAATTTACACCACAGCTGTTTCTGCTGGGTATAGTTACGGATTGTACAGTTATAGAGACTAAATTGATTTTGAACTTAATAACTGCAGCAAGACTGTTGGTGGCACAATATTGGAAGAAGCAAGATTTACCTACAATCCAAGAGTGGACAATGAAAGTTACAAACCTAGCGGAAATGGCAAAAATTTCGGCGTACTTGAAGGATCATTCAAATGAAAGATATTTAAGAAACTGGAGAAGATGGATAGATTATATTCAAAATAAATATCGGAATAAGAAATTGCAGATAGGTTATGAATGATTATATAGATATTTGGTGTGTCTTTAAGTAATTAAGCTAGGCGGGTAATTAGGGAATTGAAGGAACAAGAGATGTGGAATGTTATAATTATTTAGACTAGGATTGATTATGATTGTTGAAGGTTATACCCTGTAATTTGTTCTGGGAAGAGGAGGGGGGAGGGGGGAGGTTGGGGTAGGGAAGGGGGGGGGAATATGTAAACTTTTTGTAAAACCTTTCAATAAAAAAAAAAAAAAAGAGAGAGTGTGTGGTCGCACGACAGTTCCCACAATTCCTGGAGGAAACGTCCTATCTGGATCCGTTCCAGTCGGGTTTCAGGCCTGGGCACAGCACGGAAACGGCATTGGTCGCGTTGGTTGATGATTTCTGGAGGGCTCGGGACAGGGGTTGCTCCTCTGTTCTGGTCCTATTAGATCTCTCAGCGGCTTTTGATACCATCAACCATGGTATCATGCTGCACCGGTTGGAAGAGTTGGGGATGGGGGGCACCGTGTTACGGTGGTTCTCCTCCTTTCTCTCCAACCGGTCGCAGTTTGTGTTGACAGGTGGCCAGAGGTCGACCTCGAGGCCTCTCACCTGTCGAGTGCCGCAAGGGTCGGTCCTCTCGCCCCTTCTGTTCAACATTTATGTGAAGCCGCTGGGTGAGATCATCCGTGGCTTTGGGGTGAGATACCACCAGTACGCTGATGACACCCAGCTGTACATCTCCACCCCAGGCCACCCCAGCGATGCCCTTGAAGTGATGGCCCAGTGCCTGGAGGCTTTGCGGATCTGGATGGGGAGGAACAAGCTCAAGCTCAACCCTTCCAAGACTGAGTGGCTGTGGCTCCTGGCATCCCGATATAGTCAGCTGACTCCATCGCTGACTATCGGGGACGAGTCTTTGGCCCCCGTGGAAAGGAAGCGCAATCTGGGTGTCATCCTGGATACGCAGCTGTCCTTGGAGGAACATCTGACGGCTGTTGCCAGGGAGACCTTTTGTCAGGTTCGCCTGATTCGCCAGTTGCGCCCCTTTCTTGATCGGGATTCCGTGTGCACAGTCACTCATGCCCTCGTCACCTCTCGCCTGGACTACTGCAACGCTCTCTACATGGGGCTCCCCTTGAGGAGCACCCGGAGGCTCCAACTGGTCCAGAATGCGGCCGCGCGGGTAATTATGGGAGCTGCATGGCGCTCCCACATAACACCACTCCTGCACGAGCTGCACTGGCTCCCAGTGGTCTTCCGGGTGCGCTTCAAGGTGTTGGTTACCACCTTTAAAGCGCTCCATGGCATAGGACCTAGTTATCTTCGAGACCGCCTTCTGCCACCGATGACCTCCCATCGACCCGTGCACTCCCACAGAGAGGGCCTCCTCGGGGTGCCATCAGCCAAGCAATGCAGGCTGGTGACCCCCAGGGGGAGGGCCTTCTCTGTGGGGGCTCCCACCCTCTGGAATCAGCTGCCCCCAGAGATAAGGAGAATCCAAGACCTCCGTGCCTTCCGCTGTGCCCTTAAAACTTTCTTTTTCCAACAAGCCTAACAAATCTTTTAAATGATTTTAAATTTGTTTGTCTTTTTAAATTTTGGGCCAAATTGAGATATTTTCTTTTAATCTGTTCTTAATGTATTTATTATGTGTTTTTATTTGGCTGTACACCGCCCTGAGTCCCTAGGGAGAAGGGCGGTATATAAATTTGAAGTAAAATAAAATAAATAAATAAAATAAAGAGAGGTGGCAGTTTCCCTTCAGTGAATGTGCTCAGGTGGGGTCTTAGGGGCATCCAGCATCCCTCAGCTCTGGATTCCTACCCAAAGGAGGGATCTAATGACCTATGTGGCTCCTTATGAATAAAGAACTGCAGAAGAGACATGCATTCTTTTCAAACCCTTTCAGAATAGAACAAGAAGGTAACTGGACTAAATAAGGAGCCACTTTGGTCTAGTGGTTAAGGCACTAGGCTAGAAAAAGGGAGACTGTGAGTTCAACTTCCACCTTATGCATGAAAGCCAGCTGGGTGACTCTGGGCCAGTCCTTCTCTCTCTCTCAGCCCAACAAAGATGATGACTTACCCTCAGCCGCCTGTGCAGGGTCTTGATCTCTCTTTCCATGTCATGCTTTTGATCCTGAAGCTTCTTAACTGTGTCTAGCAAATAAAAAGTAGCACAGGATTTAACAATACACCTGAACACATTTCATGTATTTATTATATATTTATGTGTCTAATGACCAAAGTTCTCTGGATAGACTGCAAAACTGTTATATAAAAGTAAGTATCCCTCATGTATAAAAATAATAAAGGTCTTGGGAGAGGTAAATATATTAGACTGGCATCCTAAATGCCTCAGAATATGTGTTCTACAGCAAAAATGGTAGCCTACACCTAAGACCACCTTCCCTCTCTTGGGACTCAACTCACTTCCCTACTTTTACGCAAACACGTAAGGGCACTGCTGAATTTCAATGTAAGTTCCTTAGCTTGTCTCCGGGACAAAATATGTTTATTTCAGATTAACTTTTCATGTACTGCAGTTTTGCTCAAAAGCTGCTATTAAGACAGGTTAGCCGCTGTCTTTCAGGGTTTGGCTTTGATACCAGCTTATGATACCAGCTTTCAAAGTCTAAGATCGCCATCTAGTGAGAAGTTCAAGGAGAAAGCAAAGGCCCAATTTGGGAAAACCTTTCTATATCTACGTTCTTTTTTAATTAGTGGCTGTAAAATTATTTCCTTTATATCTTAATCTTTGAGGTATGCAAGACCGTGTAGATACTGTAACCAGTTTAGCCGTAAAATGTTAAATTTTCAACATCCATCTTTTAGTTATTATTACACCTGGTTTAAAACAAATGGTAACAAATTTATTTCTCTGTCTCATTGTCTACAATACTTCTAAATCTGTGAGACAAATTTGGTAGAAAATAGCACCAGATAAACAGAAACGGCCAAGGAAGAAAAGATCCACTCAAGAGTGTCCTGGTTGCATTTGAACAGGCCAGGCAGCTTTGCTGCCCCCTGCACAGATAGGAAAGCAAGTTCAATCACCTTTGGGGAAACCAACCTTTACGTTTTCCAGGCAAGAGTGTTTTCCATCAAAGCATTAATGAGGTTAATTTTTTTCAACCATTTATTCTACACTCCCCCTTTTTATAAAACATTATCTTCATCCCATTTAATGCTATCTCATTTAGAAAAAGGAACTGAATCATATATGCATACGGGGCTCTTTAACCTACTTTCAAAATTTATTATTCAGTATAATGGCAATATTATATTTCACTTGAAAAGCTATACAATTGTGAACCTGCATCCTCCTTCCAAGGTTTAAAATATGCTTTTCTACTTATATGCAGCTTTTTCTTTCTGAATACAAATTTTAGAAAAAAATGCTTCTTATGAATTCCAGAGTTTCCGGAGACTGGCAATGTTTGAGAAAGGTGTAATGGCTAATACTCCAAAATATAATTTTCCCTAACACAGATAATTTTAATGACTGGTTTAAGTAAAGTTGATCTTTACTTTTATGCATTAAGAAATCCTAATGTACCATGCTCAGTTTGGAAGTATGGTGGGGGGGGGGAATAAAACTCTAAGATTTATGTAATAGCAATAGCCCTTAGACTTATATCCCGCTTCCCCGTGCTTTCCAGCCCTCTCTAAGCAGTTTACAGAGTCAGCCTATTACTCCCAACAATCTGGGTCCTCATTTTACCTACCTCATTTTACTGACCAATATCGGAAGGATGGAAGGCTGAGTCAACCTTGATCCAGTGAGATCCAAACTGCCAAATTGCAGGCAGCCGGCAGTCAGCAGAAGTAGCCTGCAGTACTGCACTCTAACCACTGTGCCACCATGGCTCTTAACAGTAATAGTTTTTTTAAAGACTTCTCAAAACTAAAAGTAATGGGTAGACTATAACAATGATAAATTATATGATAAACAAAACATGATAAATTATAAAAGCAAAAATAACCATATCAAATTTTAAGAATAAAAGGAGTAACTAATCAAATAATGTATCTGCCCTGCCCAAGATGGATACTGCTAAATCTATAAACTGAAGGCCCAGTGAAATGAAACCATCTTTTAAGCCTTCTAAAAATGGGGGGGGGGGGGAGAGGGGGGAGGCAGTTCTAAACCTGGAGGGACGTGAGAGAGACAACCTGTTGCCTCATGCACGTCCCCTTCCTCTCAGGCAGGGCTCTTCACAAGCCTCCCCAAGATCTTCTCAATGCATGTGCAAGGCAACCCTGGCAAGGGGCTGCCTGATACTGTAGAAGACATGATGCTGTTTGGAGCACTCCCTCCCCCCTTCATTACCTTTCCAGGGACTTGAGAAACAAGCAACCTTCAGCACAGCCTCAAATGGCCTGGAGGGTGAAGCAACGTTGAGGAAACAACGTTGAGGTTACTAGATCATGGGCAGAGCCCTGGGAACCAGGGACCGTTGAATAGTAGCTCTCTAAAAAGAAGCCACTGTTCTCCATTACTTCCTTGTTCTGCCTTAATTACCTCAATAAACCTCTTGCACGACTCTGTAGAGGTAAGTTGCATCCTGCCCTTCTTAGGTTAGCTTTGCTGGCTCCAGTTTGGAAAATAAACCAGATGGGTATCAGTGAAATTTTGTGCTGGTCTCCAGGTTTGAATAACACTGTGGGAGAAATTTCTCCCACAACAGAACCTAGCGCTCTCCTATACAAGGCTGTCCGGATCATTAGGGGATTTGGAATGGGGCCCTGAAGCTTCCTGGTAATCGGGGTGGTGACATTTGGAGAGAGGTCACCCTGCAGCAGAGAGACCTTCCCACCAGGAGTATCCCCTCTGTGTTCGGATCTCTCAGCCTTCTAAAGCAAGCAAGGTCAATTATCATTCAGCTGCCTGCAATTACTGCAGGTTCGAATCTCCCCAGGCTCAAGGTTGACTCAGCCTTCCATCCTATCTAAGGTAGGGAAATTGAGGAGCCAGTTGTGGGGGCAATAAGCTGACTTTGTATAAATATACAAAAGTATGAAGGCTATTGCTTAACGCCCTGAGTCTCCGGAGAAGGGCGGCATATAAATCAAATTTACAAAAAAAAGAGACAGCCACTGACAGGAACGTCCTTCATTTCTGTAGGGGAGTTGGTGAATCAGGACAGCTGGTTTAGGAAGTGTGAATGGCCCACCCTGCATCTGTCGCCATACCTTCCCCAGCCCATCATGGTTTCAATTCAGGCCCCCATCCAGACAACCTGTAATGGTATGTGGAACAGTTTTGGGAGATAAGAGGAAGACCTGCAGCCTGATAAGAGGTAGCTCAATCAGCAGATGGGGAAGCATTTTAGAAGAGACCCTCCCTATTTTTCCACTGTCTAAAATGAGAGGAAGGGAACTTGCGGGGTTCTGTTAATGTAATCTTACCATAAAGTAGGATTAGTTCATCTGGGTGTGTTTCTTGTTTGGACTCCCACACAAGGCTGACCCAACCCAGAGAGAACTGAACCCGCCCTCTTATTTTCATGCACTGCACTCATTCTGCCAGAGTTAGCCGCCTTGGGTGGTCACTTCCCCAGAATACGCTGGTTAATTACATACACAATAAGCATTCCTTCCAACCACCCATCTTGCCTTGCCTTGCCTGCCCTGCCCGTCAAACTAAAGATTCTCCCCAATTTTCCTCAGGTATCTCAGGCTGGGAAGTGCCCATCAACCCTACCAGATCTCTCCTCCTGGCCCCTTCTTTTTTCTCAGGGGGTGCCCTGGAGAGCACAACATAGAAAGCATCTTACATATTCTTCCCAGCCAAGTAAAGACTACGTACCTCTCTCCACATCACTTATCAGCACTCCGTAGTCTTCTTATTCAGACACTGGGCTACCCATCCCTGCCTCTCAGTTTCATTTCAGGGCAGACCCTGCAAGCTCAAAGCTGCACTCTCTCTCCCTTCCCCTTTTGTAGCACTTAGGACAATAATGCCCGACTTTCCCTGGCAGATTCTAAGAATGCTTGCTGGCAGTGCTGCCTCCGCAGCTCACGTGCCACAGGTTGTCCTTCAACTAATCATCTGGAGGCCAGTTCTCCTCACGATGCCTCACTGAGCATGGAGTGCCCAGGGTTCCCAAGCTCCTTTATTGTCCAAATGGCTTCTCTGAAATGCCTGGCATCTCTTCCTTCACCCTCATGCTCTTCTACTTCCCTAACCCCGATTATCACCATTTTGACCCTTGTCAAATGTCCTGATTTCACCCTTCACTTCCCACATCCCCTTCCACTGAAAAGCTTATAATCCATTTTATCCAAAATTACCTGCATTCCATATCCCGCTTCCTCAAGTAAATTCCAAATCTCTAATCTTAACATTTAAGCTCTCCCAAGACAATATTTTCTACAATGCCATACTAAAATAATTGGGGCCGTGTTGATAAAACCTTAGTCCGCTTAAAATTTGTTTTCAAATCCCTTACTCTATTTTAATATTTCAACAAGAGGAGCATAATATTACCTCTATTCTAAGTGCAGATTAATAATCCCCATATTTATAAAATCTTGATTTCATAAACATCTTTGCCATCTCTATTTTATTTGCATCTATGATGCATTTCTTTCACAAATGAAATCAAATGTATCTGCAGATTTGATCATGCATTTTCTTTATTTAAAAGATCTAAATGGCCACCTATCTCATAAAACACAACTCTGGCTAGGGGCTTGCAACAATAATAAAAGCAAAAGCAAGCCAAAAGAAGAAATCCAGGCTCCTGACCCACCACCTCCAATCCATCCATTCATGCTCCAACCTTCCTCGACTCCAGGGCTGGAGGAAAACTGCCTAGCCCTTCAAGGCTTTAAAGGGTGTGTGTGTGTGTGTGTGTGTGTGTGTGTGTGTGTGTGTGTGTGCACGCGCCAGATCCCAGGGAAGGGGCAGGCACAGTTTAAGAGTCACAGTGGTGGTATAATAAGAACCTGTCATACCTTCCCAGAACCAGAACTCAAAACTATTACCTATAATGTTTTTTTAAAAAAATTCTGGAGAACTGGTGAGATGCCAGCAGACTCACTAAACGTAGTTCAAACATTCCAAAAGGGAAAGGAGAAGACCTGGAACACTACAGACTAGTTGTTCTGAGCAAACAAATTACAACAAACAGTCAAGCAACATGCTTAGGTAAGAGTGCTACCGTCACCAGCAGCCTACCTAAGTTCACCAAGAATTAACTGGATCAGAGCAATCCTTCCTCTTTTTTTTTTTTTTTTTTTTTATTAAAGAGTTTTACAAAAAAATTTACAAATATTTCCCCATCGCCCCCTCCCTTCCTTACCCCCCCAACCCCCGAACTTCCCGGAACAAAATACAGGGTATAACAATTAACAATCATATACTAAACTGAGCTAAATATCTATGGACTCCTATCCCCCCCTTGACATTTTAACTCCCCTTTTACTTCACTTTACCTTCCTCTTTTTATCAGCAAGTGGCAAGTTTCTTAGACCTTCAGAATGAGCCTTGACCTCAGTAAAGCAACTGGCTCTCTCGCTCTCTCTCATGAGACCCTGATATTTAAAACAGATACTACATCCAGAAGATCTGTATTTATTTGAAGAGTCTCCTAGATAATTTAATTTAAGTAGATTATATGCATCTTGCTTTTATATTCTCACTATATTGTAAATAAAAGTTTTTAAGAAGAAAAAGGAAAAAAAAGGCTGTTTGTAAATAATTCTGTATCAAATTGCAGCAGGCTATTGAGAGAGATCCAAGGCCCCCTTCTTGGCCTTCTAAATGGCCCAGAAGATAAGAGGAAGGGGCTCCTATTGAGTCTGCAGAGGGACGAAGGAAAGGGAAGCCTGGCTGGGCTGCATTCAATAGGAGAAGAATAGAGACCATCAGCCACCAGACGCAGCTTCCCTGCCCTCGGGGTGGGGTGATCTGCTCAGGGTGGAACACTGCACTAGTCATGCATTAATCAAAATAAGCTTTAATTAATTACATGGTTAATTTTTTAGGCATTCTGGACAAACATTTGGTGTGATTTCTTGACAATAAGAACCTTAAGAAATGTATCCATCTGCCCAGGACAACAAGAGTTCCCCCCTCTGAAGTTTTCAAATGACAGCCGTCTAGCTCTCTTTTGAAGGGGTGATTTAATGGATTCCTGCCCTGGCAGCTGAACTGGATAATCTATAACCTCCAACTTTCCTGTTAGTTCACAACACTGCGATTTAATCGTTTTATGCATTCTTTTCTTCTTGTTAAATTACAATCTTACAGTCTGACCGTGTTCATAATATAATGTTTACATGACAAATGTGATGATTAAAGCATGGAGAAAGTCATATGAAATCAACCAAAAAAGCAATAAAAATTAATTACAATTTGTACAACTACAATCCTACAATCAATCTCATCTGAGCCAAGGAGAGATCCGACCACAGAATAGGGCTGATTGATCTGCCCTCCCCATCCAGATCATCAACTATCTTTCTAGTAACCCCCCCCCCCCCTTTTTTTTTATAGAGAAAGCTGTTTGTGAAAATGTCACATTGTCACAATCCACCTAATTCAAATTCAGGCATCATGGTCAAACTGGGGACATCTATTTCCCCAGTAGAAAATAACAACACTAACAACAATTAAAGCACTGCAAGTTCTTGCAGTGCTTTAATTGTTGTAAGAACTTCACACACACACACACACACACACACACCGAGAAAAGCAACTGCAAAAGTCCCAGGGAAAGCCGAGAGGCTACTTACTCTCCAAGTCAGTGATGATGAGGTTGTCGTGGAGTTTCACTGCTCGATGCTGCTCCACTTCGTCCTCCAGTTCAAATATGGTTTCTTTCATGTCACTCCTTTCTGTCTCCTTCTCCTCCAAATCTGTGCGTATTTTCTCTAAGGTGATGTTCAGATCCTCAATTTGCTTTTTGGCTTCTTCTCGGAAAGCTCTGTACTCATCCTCTATCTAATTTAAGACAAATGGCCAGACTCTAATTGCTTCTTCCAAACAGATTTCAACACTTGTGTCCAGGATTAAATTTGTATTACACACTGGAGAGTGCCAATTATCTCGGCTGAAGTCTCCCTTTACGCTATCATGCTAGATAGTGCAATAACTGAATAAGTAAAGAATTATTAGCTTCCTATCAATGTGAGAACCAGACACCACTCCAGCTTAGCCTCCTGCCTCCAGTAGCTCCTCGGAGGTGTCAGCCTGACAATAGCAGTAGCACTTAGACTTATATCCCGCTTCACAGTGCTTTACAGCCCTCTCTAAACGGTTTACAGAGTCAACCTATTGCCCCCAACAATCTGAGTCCTCCTTTTACCAACCTTGGAAAGATGAAAGGCTGAGTCAACCTTGAGCCTGGTGAGATTTGAACTACTTCTGGCAGTCAGCAGAAGTAGCCTGCAGTACTGCAACCTAATCACTGCACCACCATGGCTCTTATCCTTTGCCAGTTGCCTGAGAACTCTTTGAACAAGATCAGTCTTTCTTAACCTTGGCAACTTGAAGACGTGTGGACTTCAACTCCCAGAATTCCCCAGTCAGCCTTGCACTCAGCCTTCCTGAGTTGAAGTCCACACACCCTCAAGCTGTGAGTCATGTATGCTCCCTGATGTGGAAAACTCAATTATGGTTAGTTCCAATTTTTATTCAGGCCAATGTATTTATCATGTTACTGAAAACCCTCTCATCACCACTGGATACATCTATGTTTGTATACCTGCTCACAGGTGAAACTGAAGGATGGCACTCCTACCTTTATCCTTCTGAGGGAAAGTGAGGCTTAACTTTGAAGGACAGAGTGGGCCTGAAGCAGAGCAGCTCAGCACTAGCTCTAGGCACTTAAGGGAGAACCAAAGGACAGGTCCGGGAGGTCAGGCATATGGCTCACAGAAGCTTCCAAGTGATTTGTCTGCCTCCCACTTTCAACACACCTGGGAAAGCCTTCCTATTCAAACACATTTTCGGACCTTTACCTTTGCAATGGCATCTTGGAGACGATTGGCATCGTTACGTGTCCGAGCAAGCTCTTCCTGTAAATTGCTGGCTATCGTCTCTGCTTTCTCTTTGTCAAGCCTGACGCTCTCTAGCAAGTCCTGGATGTCTGACTTATCACCCGATTTGTGTATAGAATAGAGCTCAGCAACTTTCTGCCTCTCGTGTTCCAGCTGTGCTTTTAACCGGTTCATCTCAATTTGGTCACTGGAGACAGTAGCTTTGTACTCATCCAAGGTAGCTGCCAGAGTGGCCTTGCTTTTCTGCTCTGAGTCAAGAATTCGCTCCATGTGGTGATTCCGTTCCTTCAATGCCCCAATCATCTCTTGGGCTTCCTTATTGTCTTGTTCAGCCATCTTCAAAGTGTTGCTCAGATGCTGCTGGACACCCAGAAGCTGCTCTCTTTCAAAACGTGCATTCTCTGCAAGGTCCATAAAACGTTGCTCTAGCTCCATGTAGCGTCCACTTTTCATGTCTTCATCAATAACATAGGATATATGATGCTCCTCTAAAAGAGAGCGGAAATACTCGATTTGTCGGCTAAAGTGTTCCAATTTATCACTTTGCTGGCACAAAGATTCCATGAGGATAACCTTTTCCTCTCCAAGCCTTTCATTCTCACTGTTCAACTCCTGGGTAATTTGCTGCAAATCTGCAAGTTCCTGAAGAGTTGCTTGAAGTTCTTCTGCTGTGCTGTGCTGATTCTCTTCCATCTGATGAATCCGTTCTGTCAAACAAGCCACGGACACTTCGCTGGCATTGCCACTGCTCCCTTTTCTTGAGGTCTCTATGCTTGGCAATCCTTCCGACTCTGAAGACGAGGGAGCATCTAAAGCATCGTCACTGGAAGTGAGCGGCTGATACACTTCACTGCACTCACTGTCTAGGTTATCCATGGAGTTGCTGTGCTGATGGTCCATCAAAGTATTCTCGTCCTGACTTAAAAGATCTTCCATGGAACCAGGAGCGGAACCTTCTACAGAAGAAGTAAGAGTTCCTCCACCATCGCTGTGGCTTCCAGTTGTTATTTCTGGGCTCAGAGATTGGTAGCCAAACAGCTTTTCTGAGTTATCCAACCTTTGCTCTAGAGAAAAACCCAAGGCATTTAATCTATCTTTTAACATCCGGTTTTCATTTTTTAGCTGATTCAGCTCCTCTCGTATGGCAGAGTTTTGCTCTTGCAAATGCAGCAGCGTGGATTCTACATCAGTCGGCTGGTGGATCACAACTGTTTCTTTATCCTCAGATTTTTCATCACCCTCAAACGGATCTTCCTGAAGGCCCAGCTGAGCACGCATCTCTCTTAGTTCACTCCTTAAGTGGAGGATCTCAACGTCTTTTGTTTTGGCTAGCATCAGGAGATCTTTCACTTTCGCCTCTAGAACAGATTTATCACTGATCTGATTGTCTGACTTTGACTTGCTCATGCGAACATCAGAATCCTGACTGGCACGGCTGCGGGAACGTTTTGCAAGAAGGACATCACTGCTCGTCTGACTAGTCAGGGGCAGTTTTTTGCTTTGAGTTGGTCGCGAACGGTCACGAATTCTTTCCCGAGAAGAGCTGGATTCCTTATTTCCAGATGAAGTGCTACGCTTAGCTGAAGAATTTGGACCTGTGTTGTTTTTTAAAAAATAGTAAATTGGTAGGTAAAGACACAATTTTGTAAAAGGTAAAGTAATATTTTTTTCAGGAATACGTGACTTTAAATTCTAATGCACATACTTGGAAGTTAATGATTAAACAATTGTGTGTAGCAACATACAAAATAAAAATAATCATACCACAATAAGCCATAAAAGTTAATGCTGAGTACTACATATGTACTACATATAGGGGAAACAACAACATAGTAGGTCCCTGATAAGTCTCTGAGAAAGTTTCATAACCAGATGACCAAAATGGAGCTCTTCATTTTTCCAGTTGCACTGATGATCTCTACTCAGCTTACAGTCAAAGATTGTACCAAGGTCTTCCTTTCACAAGCACTATTGTTTACTACTTCTCCAAAACCAGAATTCAAAATAATTTTGTAGTTCTGATATGGAAAGTACGGGAAGTAGTAATCTCTGTTTGCTAATTTAGGTATCATGTTCAATTATAGTCAGCAGTAAACTTAATTTTAAAATATAACAAATGCACAAGTAAGTAATCTGTTCATGATCCTGGGTAATTGAATATGAACTAAACATGTCCTGACTAGCATGTCATATAGTATGCCATGATATATGAACAAGCCCCCTTCGAGCTGAGCTGGACTCATTTCATTGAGACCCAGCCATGTAGATTTTTTAGGAATAACGGAATGATTGGCCATTGACTTTTCCCTTTTTTTTACTTGTCAATCTAGTCAAACTGAAATTACATGGTGGTCTCCCATGCCTGCTTGGTTCTGAGCCCAGAGGTTAACTGGGCACCACTGTTAATGAGAGTTAGTACCATGCAGTGTCTATGGAGATTCTCAGTCCTCCAGGTCATGGTTGTCCCAAAGGGGCTTTTTCAAGAGACAACTGGACTTTCTGGTTTTTCTTTGAAGACATTTCGCCTCTCATCCAAGAAGCTTCTTCAGCTCTGACTGGATGGTGGGGAATGGAAGGATTTATACTCCTTGCAGACAGTTGGATATTTGAATTCTTTTAGTGAGTCATTAAGATCACCTGGAGATTTATCTTTGTCATCAGGGTCAAACATGGAAGAGATAGAAACCAAAGCCTTAGACTCCTTTACAGGAATTCCACCCACTCCCTGGTATAGGATGTGGATGATACTTGGGTCAAGATCAAAACACAGGAATTGGAAGCATTCACCAAACAAAATGTTAAGGAAAATAGTCTAGCCTTCCCGGACTGTGCAGTACACATTAAGAAAGACAGAAGCCTTAACACTGAAGTTTACAGAAAACCCACCCACACAGATCAATATTTATATTTTGATTCCCACCACCCACTGCAGTACAAAATGGAAGTCATCAGAACCCTACACCACCAAGCTGTAGGCACTAGCAAAGATAGGAAAGAAAAAGAATGAAAACATATCAAGGAAGCCCTCAGAACGTGTGGCTATCCCAAGTGGGCCTTCATCAAATCTCAAAAAAGACCCTACAGGAGAGCCTCCATAGCACATAATGAAGAAAACAATAAACGAAGCAACGTTGTCATTCCATACATTGCAGGCATATCGGAAAAGTTCAGGAGGATCTTCAGCCAACGTAACATACGTGCACACTTCAAATCCAAGAATACAGTAAGGCAGAAGCTTGTCCACCCCAAAGATAAAACACCCACATATAAACTGAGCACCGTGGTATATGCAGTGAGCCATGTGCAGATCTGTACATTGGGGTAACAAAACAACCACTTCATAAGTGCATGGCACAACATAGGAGAACAAACCCAACAGGGCTAGATTCAGCAGTCCATCTGCATTTAAGACAGAGGCCACTCATTTGAAGACAGCCAAGTCCAGATTTTGGACAGAGAAGACCGCTGGTTTGAAAGAGGGGTCAAAGAGGCCATTTATGTCCAAACTGAACAGCCCTCCCTCAACAGAGGGGGAGGGGGAGGACATCATCTATCTCCAGTCTACAACACAGTCCTTTCAACAGTTCCAAGAAGGCTCCAACACCATTTGCACCACTCAGGTGACCCTGATGATAAACCTCCAGGTGATCTTAACTAAAAGAACGCAAAGGACCAGCTGTCTGCAAGGAGTATAAATCCTTCCATTCCCCACCATCCAGTCAGAACTGAAGAAGCTTCTTGGATGAGAAGCGAAAAGTCTTCAAAGAAAAACCAGAAAGTCCAGTTGCCTCTTGAAAAAGCACCTTGCAGCCAACGTCCCTTGCTAGATAAGCCCCCGTGGCCTTAAGAAAAAGACCTTGGCCTCTGTACCTGCAGTGGACTTTGATTTGCTCTCCACAGGATTCATGGTGGTGTTCCCTGCAGCAGAAGGGCCTGTTGAGGTAGAAACGTTCTTCTTCCCCCCCTTGACACCGTTGCTGACGTTCATCCCTCCAGCCATTCCAGCTAGAAGGTCATCGTTGCTCTTTGTCTGCAGGACAGGGGTAAAGCCGTGCATTAAGCGTCTCCGGTCAGAAGCTCAACCTTTTTTCTTTTAACTATAGGCACACATGCCAAGAGTCAAATTTCTGAGAGACGGGTGGCATATGATAAATACAAATTAATGTAAAAGATTTGGAATTAAAATATAATTACTTACAACAACAACAACAACAATAATAATAATAAATCAGCATTCCTGCATATAAAACATAGTTGAATCCTCTTCCCTGAAGGGAAAGAATGGCACACTGATCAAAATTTGGACGCTTGGCAACTAGCATGTATTTATGACAGCTGCCCTGTCCTGGGGTCACGTGACTATTTGTAACCTTCCCAGTCTGCTTCCAAAAGCAAAGTCAATGGGGAAAGCCAGATTTGCTTAATGTCCGCATGATTCACTTAACAGCTATAGCAAAAATGGTCGTAAAATGGGGCAAAACTCACTTAAACATCTCTCTTGCTTATTTTTGGGGTTACTGTGGTCATAAATCAAGGACTATTTGTACAAAAAGCCTTGGCATTCTCTCCTAACAAGGTGCCATCAGGTATGGCCAAAAATGCCTTCATAACAGGCCCTCCCACTGCCAGGCTATTCTTCTTCTCGGAGTGTTTGTGCCTTTACATACTAGTGACTCCTTCTGTATCTCCTGCCATGGAAGCCTGGCACTGCCTGGCACTACAGACAAAAAAAAAGCCCAAAAAGCCTCCAAGTCGGGAGGGAATTGCCCACTAAACTTTAATACAAGGAAAATCTATTAAATACAATAATTACATTGAATTTTAAGTATAATAAAATCAAATCAATGCATTTTTAGAGATGGCTACAACCCATGAACTTTGAGCCGTACACATTAAAAGGGCTGCCTTTGAGGTGGATCTGTACACTTTGCACTGAACCCCTCTAAGTGTCCAATTTAACAAACCCTTCCTTATTATTCATCCCAAAGAGTTAAAATGGAATATGCAATGTGATCAATATTATTTATTTATATTTTATTTATTTGTGTATCACATTTAGAAACTGCCCATTTCTCTCACAGAGTGACAAGTAAAACAAGTAAAAAATTATGAAATTTTTTTGGGGGGGAATTAAAATAAACTCATGCACCTTCATTTGAAATTAAAAGGACAAAAATTGTCAGAATGAAAATAAGTTTCACAGAAGATTTAACATTGTTTCCAGCCCACATACTTTAAAAAAAATTTTTTGGGAAGTGTAACTGCTTGTTTAATGTAGGTAGCAATTTTTTATTTTAGATTTTGTCTTTTTATCTGCATGGAGTGGTTATGAAAATCTTTTGTCTGGTTTCTTGTCATGATCAGATGAAAACATTTCCATTTATCTATTGCAGAAAGGCACAGTGACGGATGAAGACTAAAAAAATAAATAAATCCCAGCAACACAATGGAACAAATTTCTCATCCTTTTCATGGAGGATCCACTCTCATCCTTAACAGACCTACCCAGATTAAGCATTCCTTCTCACCAACTGCATTTCTATCACATCTGGTTTTTTTCTAGGTTTTTTTTAAAAAGTTAAGTAGGTTAATTACAGACATGCTGCGTAGGTAAGAACAGTCCATTCAGGAACTAAATAGGTCAAGTTGTAAAAAGTGCTTCATGATTCAGCCTGCAAGAATCCACGCCGAAAATGGTGACCAGCATGGGTCACCCTCTTGGCTTCCAAATGCAGCCGGGAAGAAGCTCCTCCCACCTTCAGAGGGTGATGTCACTATAGGGTGGTGACAGTACTTCAAGAAAGCACACAGCAGAATTGCAAATTATTTTTTAAAAAGTAATTACAACTCCAGGGATGTCATGGGAGGCATGTAAAGCTTATGAGAGGAATCAGGGCTGGGCTTGCTGCAAATCAGAAAAAAGGCCATAATAGATGTAAATCACAATTAAAAGAGATTCATAAAAGCAGTCTAGATGAACAAGCATTGAAAGAATTAAATAAAGTTAAGCAACAATTAATTTATTGGAAATGACAAAATTTCAAAAGAAGATAAAACATGACAAATAAAACCATTTTGAAATTGAGAACAAATCAAACTCTGGTATATGGAGAGAAGATGGGAAGAAGGTGGAGGAGGGGAAGGGGAACCTACTATGAGATACAATACTGGAAATAAAAAAAAATACAATTAAAAAAAAGTAATTACATACCAGGCATAATACCGAAGAAACTAATTTGAAAACATATACAGTAGCCCTCGACTTGTGATAGCAATTGAGAGCAGAATTTCAATTGCTAAGCAAATAAAGAAGGGTAAATGGTAAAAGAGCAGCCCCGAATAAGTAAAAATTAAAAATGAAAGTTAAAAGATAAGGTGAATGAAAAATGGTGGATAAATGACATGTAAATGTAAATATGTTTATGAGAAATAAAAATAAAAATGTTTCTTTTGGGGAAAAAAAAGAATTTCAATTGCTAAGCGATGCAGTCGTAAAGCACAACTGCATCGCTTAGTGACGGCAATTCTTGCAGTCACCACCATTAATGAAATCCCAGAGTGGTTTCACTAGGCAACTTCCTGCTTGCTGGAAGCCAACTCAGTAGCTCTCAAGCAGGTGGGCAGGGAGGCTGATGCCAGGTGGGGGAGAGGGCAGGTGTGGGGCTGTGGGAATGGCTGGTATCGCGGGAGGGGAGAGAGGTTACCCCAGGGACTTGTGATCTTCCCTGCCAGCTTCCCCCTTGACTTTCTGTGGAAGTCAGCAGTGAAAGTCGCACATGCCGATCACATGGTCATAGGCCGGTCATAAGTGCGAGCCCAGATTGTGATCATGTGACTGCAGAGATGCTGGGACAGCTGGAACTCCAAAGACGCGTTCTACCCACCATTTCTTTAGTGCCTCTGCAACTTTGAATAGTTGTTGAAAATATGGCCATAATTCAAGGATTACTTGCGCTGAAAACTCAGAAAACTTGCACTGATTTTTTTGCTGAGCTGCTCTGAACATAGAAGGAAAGAAATATTAAGCTTCTTCCTTAGATAATGATTTCCCTCCTCAGTGCCCACAAACTGCCATGCATCAAAAAATGTAGAGTTCCACAACTAGTTGAACAAGTTCTACCAGTGTAAAGTAAAAAGAGTTTTTGTTGAGAAAAAATTGAATGGGCAAAAACAACATTATTTTCTACCCATTGAATCAGCTTATTCAAATCATCTTTGCTTCTAGTTCTTTTACTTCCCAAGTCAGGGTAGCCTCCTTAAAACTTGTCAGTTTGACAGACATTTAATAAATAACTATGACGGGTATGTGAATTATAATGCCGTGCTTTTAATTAACTCACATCATTCTACTTTATTATTATTGTTAGCTGCTGGGACTCTTAATAGATCCAATGGCATGTAAATAAACTGTAAGCCTTCAAACCCTAGTTATTATTTGCTAACACACTTATAATTACTATGCATGAATTTTTAATGATCACTCAACAGAGAGGCCTGAATTCCTGAGTGCAGGCAGCCCCATTCAACCAAGTAAATAAGGTACACCAAATCCTGGGTGGCAAGACATCTATGCCTATCATACAAATGTGAAGCAGTGGCCAGAGTAGCTTGGTCCCTCCTGGGCAAGGAGTGGCCACAGGGATACCTGCAGGGCTGTGCTGAGAACTATTCTAGCCACTCAGATTTGTTCAGAGTTGGAATCTGACTGTACCGGTCCTTTGCAATTGCCTGAGGCATAGCCTGGCCCAGTTACTGGGAAGAGTTCAACCTACTAGCCCTGATGTTTCTGATGTTGCTCTGAGAACCGAACAGGGTTCTTGGGGCTGTGAGTTCAAACATCAGTATTTCAGTTCCCTGTTCCTCCTGGTTGATCAAGGTCTTATGGGAGGTGAGGGACCCTCTTGCTGGAGGTTATGGTCCCATCTGCCTTGAAGCCCAATACTGGACCCAACAGATCTGACCTTTTTGTACAATCTTCAATCTTCCCTTTTTAGAGAAGTTGTTGGTTTATAGCTCCAAAGGTCCCTGAAAGCAATAGATTATATGGACTCTTTTCAGTCAGGAATCAGCCCAGTGACAATACTGAAATGGCACTGATCACACTGGATAACCTCTGGCAGGCTCAGGATAGAGATAGTGCGTCCATCCTAGTCCTCCTTGATCTCATTTGATACCACTGATTGTGACATCCAATGACATCCTTAGGAGATCCGGAGTGGGAGGCCCTGTATCACAGATCTTCTCCTTTCGTCAAGGTTGGTTCCAGTCAGTGCTGGATCCAAGGAGGAGTCAAGCTTGAAGCCCATGTCTGTGGGGTGCTTTAGGGCTCTAATTCCTCACCACATTCACTTTGAAATGGTATATGGTTTCCTCCTTGAACAGGGGGCTGGACTGGAAGACCTCGAAGTCCCTTCCAATTCTGCTATTACCATTCCTATGTCAACGCTGAAGCTGGCCTGACTGAGGCCATTTTGAGACTTCAGCACTGACACACTGGAGAAGAGGGACAGGGAGGGGGGGAATAGAGATAGTTGGGGTGTTGTAGTCAAAACAAAATACTTTCTCTTGGGAACCTAGGACATTCCTGCAGGTGCTTGGAAGGAGGGGACTGGAGTCACCTAGTAACGGGACAGGTATCCTGATTGGAGCATGTGACTGTTTTGAGAAAGTGACAACTTTCTCAAATTACTAATTACTTTTAATTAGGCAAAAACCGCAGGAATAGTCAGTTGGTTTTCACCAGCCTGTGCCAATATGACATATCTAATAAAATCATTCTTTGAGGAATCTACCTGCCTCAAGAGTTTTGTTTGCTATGGGTCTGTTACTTGGAACCCTGACATCCTATTTGATACACAGTTGTATCCTTCTTGGCTGACCAAGCAACATTGCCAAGGCCCAGGCTGTGAGGGGCAGGATATGAAATTAGGTTTGGCTGAACTCTGGCAAGCGGAGCGGTGCGTTTAAAGCCCCCCACTTGGGAGATTTCCCATCTCTGGCTCTTGCCTGGCGGTACACTTACCCAGTCAGAATCAAGTGTGCAACCTGAAGTCCTCTTGGTTCCTGCTCAAGGGCAAGTGGCAGCCATGGCTGGGGGTGCCTTTGCACGGTTTGACTTTGTGCACCGAATGCACCAGTTTCTGGCTCATTTGGCTCATGCCAGTAACCTCCCAATTGGATTACTGCAATGACCTCTACATGGGGCTGTCCTTGAAGATCATTTGGAAGCTGCTACTGGTCCAGAATGCAGCAGCACAAGTAGTTTTTGGTACCTCTTGCTACATCCATCTAACATCTCTACTTTGCAAGCTGCACTGGCTCCCAGTAAGCTTCCAGGTGTGATTCAAGGCAGTTGTAATCTATAAAATCCTGCGTGGCCTAGAGTCAGGCTATTTGCAGATATCAGCCCTACAATGTAGACCAGGAAACAGACATGCCCAACCCTAACCACTTTTATTAGAATATTTATAGTCACAAGTCTGAATATACTTCCCCTCCTGCCTTGTATTGTCATATGAATTGGGAATGGAAGGCTGCTTTCATAAATCTCTACCTTGGTAGGAACTAAAGTTTATGTTCATCTGTTTATTGCCTTGGTATAATAGAACTTCGCTCTTTGCCAAGACCACTCTCTGCCTTTCTCCCATGGTTTCTGCTTGCCCCACCAGATGTGGCATTGAGTGGGGCAAGCAGTGGAGCATGGTTTGGGTCCCCTCCACTTAAAATACATCATCTTGTTGGACAGAGAAATCATGTTTTTTCTGTGGCAGCACCTGCCTTATGGAACAGCATCCCCTACAGATACAGGTAGCCCTGACTCAGCCTTTTGCAAGGCACTGAGAATCTGGCTTGTTTCCCAGACATTTGGGTCAGGAGTTTAGAGCTCCCTTGTTGATGTGCTTTTTTGGTTGCACTGCACTATTTACCTTGGGCATCATAGGCTATTATTTATAACTGCTATGTTTTTAATCTTTTTATGACCCTCAGATCAGGAGCATAGTGGGGTGCATGATTGCTGTACAGGGATGCTGCAAATGGGGCCTAGGGAATGTGGGCATGGGTCACGAGTTGGTGGGGGCTGCAGGCTCTACTTGCTATGGACCGTGGCTCCTCATTGGCATTGCTTGTGAAAAGCAGCAGGAAAAGTTGCAAATCGTGACAACTGCATGTGATCCTGGGATGCTGCAACCACTGCAGGTGCAAGCTGGTTGCTTAGTACCCAATTGGCCCTCCCCCGCCCCGGGAATGCAGCCACAGCCAGAACCTAAAGCACCGATTATAAAAACCACTCATTGAAAGCCATCATAACTTTGAACAGTTGCTGAATGAGTGGTTGTAATTTCAGGACTAGCTGCTGTACCTAAGTGCCGGACTCAATTAAGTGCCTCATGGGAACAGGGTGAAAATGTAGAAATACTAATTGGATGAATCCAACACAAATTTGCAATAGCATCACTGAAGGGCAGAATTATTTCTAAATGCAAGGCTTCATAAACAGTGCAGGTTCTGCTTTCTCAGTGTCTGTATTTCTTTAGTTAGAAAACTTGCTATCTGTAGAGAACATATAACCCCACATAAAGGAGGCAACAATAAAAAAGCTGTCAATATACACAAGTATTTGCCGCATTTTCTCTGCTGCTCATGCTAGGGGCCTCTGTTGATATCCCCCCCCCCATCCCCCCGTACTTCAAAAGAGTTGTGGCTTACCTTCAGGAAAGAGGCTGCTGTTCCTGCTTTTGGAAGTTTCGTTACTGCAGACGTTGTGGAACTGGTCTCTGTTTTAACTTTCTCTACTGTTTGCATTTTAGTTATTCCAGGCACTTTGGGCACCGAACTAATATTCCGGCTTGCTTTCTTCATTCTTGGCTGCCTGCTTGATATACATTTACTAACAATCTGCAGAAAGAAAACAGATTTTCAAAAATTGAGGGCACTGTTATTTATATAGTAACTATTCACACACCTGAAAATAGCCCCTCCCTGCCTAGCACTTTTTGCACAGTCTACAAATCCTACAGTAATACCTCCGGTCTCCCTGGATCCTGCTCAGCTCAGCCCAAACCCAATAGAAGCCTTTCAAACATTGACACCATTTGACTTCGTAAGTATCTTCACTGCATGCAGACTGAATTGCACTAAAAATTGTTTGTATTCTGTAAGTGTTCCCTCTTTTACCCATAGCAGTATAAGCCCGTTGTTTCTTCTTTCTGCTTTTCCCAAATTCAGCAGAGCATGTGACCTGCACTTTGTTACTTAGATGCTAAGCAATTGTTGGCCGATAGATCTGAAATCTTTATCCAATCTGATTCTCATCTCTCCAAAAATATTTGTGTGTTTGGAGCAATAGCACTATGAGGCTCTTAATTGAAAATATAAATGAGAAGATTTAGTAATCAGAAAAATAGTTCAAGTTACATTGGCTTTAACACTTCCTTTCTGAAATTGGTACAGTTTTTTTTGAATCTATAGAGAGTTTATGGACTAGGCCAAGGCACCAAAGTTTCTCTCATTTTCTCATATCTGCAATTTCATATGTACATTCATGAAAAAATGAGAACCAATTTTTTTCATGTAGAAATGAATCAATAGAAGAAAGTTAATTAGGTTTTCAAAGAAGGGTAACACATTGCTTGTTGGGGCAAAAGCTGCATCAGTATAATTGAAACAATTAAAATACCCTACATACTTTTCTGTATACCGCATTAATTCCACAAGTGTTTTGCTATAATAAATTATTTAGTCTTGTAATTTGTGACACTATGTGACAGAATGTTAACTTTTGGTCAAGTTGGTTTGACCATCGCTAATTTGGCTGCAGTGACTCAAACTGTAGTCGTCCTCCTGCCAGATTATTACAATTTCTTCCACTAACGGCTGGGCAATTTCAGTTGATATGGAAGGCTGCCTTTCTGTTACTGAACGTGCACAAAATTGGAGCTCTCTAACATCTATTCTGCAGAATCCGCCTTGGCGGTCTTTGCTGCATTTTCAACCTACTTGAAAAGGTTTCCTTGTTGAGTTAGAACCCCAAGGGTTTGTTGGAACATTTCTCTCTTGAATAGCCAGATTTCTTGGTAGGGTTACTCGGAGAAATACTAAGGTGCCATGAGCCTGTTCAGGCTAATCTGGGGGGTTGGGGTTGGGGGGGGAGAACCACAGAATATTTTGTTACTCATGACCTGCTATATCCATAGAGCCATTTTTGCAATAGAGAGGGTGAAGAAGGCCCTGACTCTTTAAGTTACTTCCAAACTTTGGTCTGGAATCATATTTTGGTCAGGACTAAGCTCTAGAATGCCCTGTTTTACCATGTGGAAAGAAGGGAACCCATACACGGTAGAAAAAGAAGGAACATATACTTCATGAGCCCGATGCCAACTCTTACTCAACCTGTGAAGGCTCTACCTTCCTTGGAGATTAATTTGCCCAGGGTCTGCCAGAACTTTGGCTGATTGTGCTCTTCTCTGCACTCCACAAGTATATGAAAATGACTTGGAGGTAGCTTTCAGGCCAAGAAAGCTTTTGAGAGATAAGATGTTGGGATCATGCAAAGCTCAATCTGCTTCTTGTCTTTCCTGTGGTGGCAAATCTGGCAATAGCAGCTCTATGAGATTAATTCTAGTAATATTAGTCCCTTGTAAACCAATGGTACTCTGGGGACCATCAAGCTGCAACTCAGTTTTGGATACCTTCACATCAACCTTTCAATCATGTTAATTATGTCCACCCTCAGCCTGTACATCATTTGCTATTTGACTGGATGGTACATATAGTACAGGGATTCCTCAGTTAACGACTATTTGTTCAGCGACTATTCATACTTATGAGCAGTAAATACAACAGGTCCTCAGCATTCCAGCCATCCCAGCATCCCCATGGTCGTGTGACCACAATGTGTGACCTCCTTTGGCAGCTTCCTACAAGCAAGTGGGGAGGTCAACAGGAAGTCGGAACTCCTAGTCATGTGAGGTTCTTGCTTAATGACCTGTGTGGTCCTCTCTTAACAATGGCAACTGGGACTGCTGGAATTGCTGTCACTAAGTGGCATGGTCACATGATGTCTCACTATGACTGTATTGTTTAGCGACAGCAATTCTGATTCCAACTATCTTAATTAACGAAGCATTTGTGCTTGTCCATCTTCTTTGGTGGAGAGAAGGTGGGGGTGATGCTCCTCGATGTCTCAGCAGTATCAGCAACCATGGTATTTCTTCTGCATAGGCTGGAGGCACAACATTACAGTGGTTTGCCTCCTTCTTCAGTGATCATTCCCAACTATGCTGATGGAGGGGAAGAAGGGATCATGCCAGTGACCACCCACTTGTTGGGGGGGGGGCTCAGAACTTGACACCTCCTGTTTAACCTTTACATGAAACCACTGGTTGAAGCCATCCATTGTTTTGGTATAATCAGTATAAGGTTGTGACACTTTTATATCTTTTATATCATAGGGCATAAACAGCAAAAGATGCTTGCTATTGCTGGTACGACTGCATTCTGAATCAACTGGTGAGTCTTCAAGGGCAGCCCCATGTAGAGTGAATTTGTCAAGGTGTCAATCCAGTGTTGGAAACTGTTCAGGTCTGATGGAATGGAACAGACTTTGGGTCAATCCAGAACGGTTTGTCGAGACTGAATGGCTGTGGTTCTTTGGCCCCCTGGGTCAGTGAGTTTTCACTGTTAGTCTTGGATGGGGGCAATTTGCGATTGATGGGGGTTCATCCAGTGTGTTCCTTCCTTGACTGGGAGGCCCTTCAGATGGTCACTCATGCCCTGATCACCTGATCACTCATCACCTGATCACCTATAATGCACTCTACCCCAGGCTGCCCTTGAAGACCAAACAGTTGATTCAAAATGCAGTAGCACTAACACCAGCAGGCATTTTTGGCTAAGTAAGCCCATATGTCCTCTGGCCTCTGACCCGGCGCCGATCTCATTTAGCTCCTTGGTTTACCGAGGAGCTGAGGGAGTTGAAGCGCCGGAAAAGACGCCTAGAGAGTAGTTGGAGGGCCAGCCGTTCTGAATCGGACCGGACACTGGTAAGATCTCATATTAGGACTTACCTAGTGGCGATAAAAGCAGCGAAATGTAGCTATTTTGCTGCTCTTATTGCGTCATCAGATAATCGCCCGGCCGCCCTGTTCAGGGTGACCCGCTCCCTGCTCCATCAGGAAGCGCGGGAGGACCCCTTGGAGGGTAGAGCCGAGGATTTTGTTCAATATCTGTATGACAAAATCACTCAGATTCGGGAAGATCTGGACTCCGACTGGGTAGTCTCAGGAGGAGGGACAGGGGCAGGTCTTGAGAATGTTATCTGGGATGAGTTTGATCCTGTGACCCCTGAGGATGTGGACAGGATTCTGGGTAGACTGAACGCGACCATTTGTTTATTGGACCCGTGTCCCTCCTGGTTAGTGCTGGCTTCTCGGGAGGTGACACAAGGCTGGTTCCAGGGGATTATAAATGCTTCGTTGGGTGAGGGTGTCTTTCCTGCCGCCTTGAAAGAGGCGGTGGTGAGGCCTCTCCTCAAGAAGCCATCCCTGGACCCGGCAATGTTGGTAAATTATCGTCCGGTCTCCAACCTTCGTTTTGTGGCGAAGGTTGTTGAGAGTGTGGTCGCGAAACAGTTCCCCCAGCACCTGGATGAAACAACGTATCTGGATCCGTTCCAGTCGGGCTTCAGGCCCGGGTACAGCACGGAAACGGCATTGGTCGCGTTGGTTGATGATCTCTGGAGGGCTCGGGACAGGGGGTGCTCCTCTGTCCTGGTCCTGTTAGATCTCTCAGCGGCTTTTGATACCATCGACCATGGTATCATGCTGCACCGGTTGGAAGAGTTAGGAGTGGGAGGCACTGTGTTGCGGTGGTTCTCCTCCTTTCTCTCTGACCGGTTGCAGTCTGTGTTGACAGGGGGACAGAGGTCGACCCCGAGGCCCCTCATATGTGGGGTGCCGCAAGGGTCGGTCCTCTCGCCTCTCCTGTTCAACATTTATGTGAAGCCGCTGGGCGAGATCATCCGTGGTTTCGGGGTGGAGTACCATCAGTACGCTGACGATACCCAGCTGTACATCTCCACCCCGGATCACCCCAACGATGCCCTTGAAGTGATGTCCCGGTGCCTGGAGGCCGTACGGATCTGGATGGGGAGGAACAGGCTCAGGCTCAACCCATCCAAGACCGAGTGGCTGTGGTTTCCGACGTCCCGATATAGTCAGTTGACGCCATCTCTGACTATTGGGGGCGAATCACTGGCCCCCACGGAGAGGGCTCGCAACTTGGGCGTCCTCCTGGATTCACGGCTGTCTTTAGAAGAGCACTTGACGGCCGTGACCGGGAGGATTTTCTATCAGGTTCGCCTGATTCGCCAGTTGCGTCCCTTTCTGGATCGGGACTCGTTACGCACAGTCACTCATGCCCTCGTCACCTCCCGCCTGGACTATTGTAATGCTCTCTACATGGGGCTCCCCTTGAGGAGCACCCGGAGGCTCCAACTGGCGCAGAGTGCGGCCGCGCGGGTGGTAATGGGAGCGTCATGGCGCTCCCATGTGACACCTTTCCTGCGCGAGCTGCACTGGCTCCCGGTGGTCTTCCGGGTGCGCTTCAAGGTTTTGGTTACCACCTTTAAAGCGCTCCATGGCTTAGGACCTGGTTATTTACGGGACCGCCTACTACCACCAATAGCCTCCCACCGGCCAGTACACTCTCATAGAGAGGGACTCCTCCGGGTGCCGTCAGCCAAACAATGTCGGCTGGCGACCCCTAGGGGGAGAGCCTTCTCTGTGGGGGCACCTACCGTCTGGAATGAGCTCCCCCCAGAGATACGGAGGATCCCGGATTTGCGCACCTTCCGCCGCGCTGTGAAGACTCTTTTATTCCATCAAGCAGGCTTGGCCTAATCTCCTCCCTCTTTTAATATATAAATTTTAAATCTGTTCTTAAATTATTGGGGTGTTTTAATTTGTCTGGGCCAAAAAATGATTTAATTCGATTTTAACTGGTTTTTTAAATTTTTGTATTTATGTATCTTATTGCTTGGCTGTTCACCGCCCTGAGTCCTTTGGGAGTAGGGCGGTATACAAATCAAATAAATAAATAAATAAATAAATAAATGTCACTGATGCTATACAAGTTGTATTGGTTGACAGTTGGTTTCTGGGAGATGCTGTCACCTACAAAGCTCTTTGTATTATATAAGGCTCTTCAATGCATAGAATGTAATTATACAAGGGACCATGTATCTACAATTGTTTGCTGATGTGCTCCAGTTCCCCTCTTTTGTAAACTATCCAGAATTTTCTAGAATAGTCGGGCTATAAAACATTTAAATAATTGATAATAAATACTATTCAAATGTCTCCCCCTTCCATTCCTTCTCAAATAACTCCAACCAATTGCCATGCCCATGCCTACTGTTCTAATGATAAATGTACCCACAAACTCTGCATGGCTTACTGGAATTTTAATTACAGGATATCAGAATGCTTGGAACATGGAAGGAGGAAATTTTGTCCAAAGCTTGGAACAAAGCTTTGGAATGCAAGGTGCTTTATTCCAAGCTCAGAACAGTATTAACATTTCCACTACAAGTTTATTTTAAATCTAAGAATACATTCAAAACAAGTTACACTTCCTCTTTAACAGTAAACTGTGCATAATGTCAATTATTATATACGCCAAAGAGCACCACTCACACACAGGGGACTTGCAAGAAAAAAATATTTTTTTATTTTACAGGAAAGGGATGGGGGAGAAGTGGGTTGTCACAGACAGCTCAATGAAGACTACAGAAAGTAGGGTGGGAGAAAGAGGTTGCTAGCTAGCTCTAGCTTGGACAGGAATATGCTGCAACATTTTGTTGTGGTCCAGCTTGCAATAAGACACATTTAACTGGAGAGATACAAGCATGCCATATTTTGCATACACCCAGTTCTTGCTAAGAATTATGTTAATTTGCTCAATCACATTTGAATCAAAGATTTGAGCAACAGCTTTAGCAAATCATTTTTTAAGAGGCCAGTAAACAAACAACTTGAAGCCACTGGCTTCCACCTAAATACTGGTTTCATCCTGTATTTTACAGGGATTTCAGATTTCATTCTGATCTTTACTTAAGAGACAGATCTGCCACCGGCTTCATCTGTTCTAACCCAATTAGTCCTGCAGCTTTAATCTCATTACAGTACCCAAATCTCATATACTGGACTCCAGATGCCCAGCACAATTCAGACTCTGTTTGAATTATGGGTACAAAGATCTCTAGTGACTTAAACTATATCAAGTCCCAATTCTCTTCCTCAAATGATTGATGAGCTTGTCACGAACAGCATCCCCATCGCACTCCAGGAATCTGGGACTTACTGACTAATTGCCCATAAGAGGGTTCCCTCAAAGAGGAGCAGACCAAGCCAGAGGGACAGTCATGAGAGTAAAAGACAGTCAAGTTACAATAATACAACAGAGATAATCCTGGATGGACATCCATATTATGCTTAGCTTTTGAATTATTTTTCCCCAAAGACATAAAGCACAAATATACAATCTAAAACATTCAGGTCAAAGTCACTGTTCCCTCCATTAAAGCATCTAGTCCCAAAATCAGAAATAAAAATGTGCATGGCTTCATTAGGGACTGATTCTCTTCTTCCATAAAGGGCTTGCACCAACCTGTGCCCCCCCCCAAAAAAGGCCAGGCTTGGACTTAGAATAACTTTACTATTGTCACTTTGAATGTACACTAATCGGCATCCATTAAAATGAAACTTCCTTGCGCACACACCGCTCTCAAAGGGCCGGCGTTGCGTTGCCTCAGAGCTAAGCGCAGGCAGGGTGGACCAAGCCCTCCCCCAGGGGCTCCAGGCTCAAGTCCTCCGGTGGGACTGATGGGCAACCTGGGCCGCTTTCAAGACCGGCGGACTGCAACTCCCAGGATCCCAAGCGACGCGGGCCGGGGCATCCTGGGAGTTGCGGTGCACACACCTTAGGGACCCAGGTGGAGAAGCCCCCGCGGCACAGCCCCCCCCACCCCACCCCAGCTGCCCTTCCCCCGCGGGAGCCTTCGGGGCCTCCCTCCCTCCTCCCTCCGGGCCACACAGACGCGCCTCCCCCGCCCGGGAAGCAGCCCTTCCGCGCAGCCCGCCCCGCAAGCCCCTCTCCGGGCAAACGCCCAGCGCCGCGTCCGCCCGCCCGCCCGCCCGCCGCGCGGCCCTCTCAGAGCCGCTCCGCCGCGGACTGGCCGGGCCCACCTGCCCCGCGCGCTGAGCTCTCCGGGCCCCAAAGGCCGAGCGGGCCAGAGGGCGGGCGGCGCGGCGGGCAGGCGCCCGGGCCGCGGGTCGGATCTCCGGCGGCTGGGCCACCGCCCCGGCCTTACCTGAAACGCCGCTGCCTCCTTCCGCGGAGGGAGACCGGGCGGGCGGGCGGGCGCGGCGCTCCTCCTCCGGTCCCTCAGCGCCCTGGGCGCCACTACGCAGGCGCCGACGCGGTCGCGACAGCGCGCCCCGCCCCCAAGCCTGCCGAGGGGAGGGCGCATGCGCATCGGGAGGGGCGGGGCCAGTCAGCTGCTGCTGCTCTTCCCCGCTGTGCAGTGCTACTACCGTCCTCTTTTCCTTCCTCCCTTTTCTTTCCTTTTCCTTCCTCCCTTTTCTTTCCTTTTCCTTCCTCCCTTTTCCTTCCTTTTCCTCCCTTTTCCTTCCTCCCTTTTCTTTCCTTTTCCTTCCTCCCCCCTTTTTCTTCCTCCCTTTTCCTTCCTTTTCCTCCCTTTTCCTTCCTCCCTTTTCTTTCCTTTTCCTTCCTCCCCCTTTTCCTTCCTTCCTTTTCTTCCCCTTTCCTTCCTCCCTTTTCCTTCCTTCCTTCCTGTCTCTCATTCCCATTTCCCTCCTTCCTTTTTCTCTCTCTCTCTTTCCCTTCGTTCTTTCCTCCTTCCCTTCCCATTCCTTCCTTTTCCTCTCTCCCTCCCTCCCTGTCTCCTCTCCCCACTGGCAGCCTTGCAGGGTTCCGGCAGGCGGAGTGAACCGGCTCCCTGCGCGTTCTTCGCCGGTGCACGGAAGGCTTTCCCGAGCAGGTTGGGGTCGTGGGAGCCTCGGGCCAGGCGCGAAGGGCTGAGCCGGGGCCTCTTTCTGGCTCCGGCGGCCCTTCCGGTTCATCTCCACGTGTGGCCCCTTCTGGCGGTTGGCAACCGCGGGAGCAGCGGCGGCGCTTCCAGTGAAAGCGGGAAATCAGAAACTGCGCGATGCTCCTTCTGACCCTCTGGCGGTTGAGCCGGTCCGAGGGCCATTGGGGGAGGGGAGGGGCCCACGCTCAGATCTGTATGGTTTTGCTGAAGCCAGGCATCCATCCTGCGGCTGCAACCCTCCTGGGTTTTGTGGGGGAGCTTCCGGAGTGGCTGTGATGCTTCCAGGTGCCTTGGGTGGAATCCGAACATGCACACCTGTCAGCACCTCATGGTCTTTTCCTACAGGAGTTGCCCAAGCCAAGGAAAACACACATTTGAGGCCAGAAGGTGCCTCAGGGCAGGTATCCGCATACATGGCTGGTGCCTCACCTCAGGCCCATTTTGCTAGAATCAGGCAGCTTTCTTTTAGGACATCCTTGGCAGCCAGCTTTGTGGCCTCCCTGGCAGGAGGGTCTCGGGTAGGGATCCTCGAAGGCATCCTTGGCAGACCAATGCCAGCTTTTTCCTAATGCCCTCACCTCCAAGAGATTCTTATGAATGGCACGTTTGATTCACAGCATCCTCCTATTAGGGCCACAGTTTTTCCTCTAGTTCCCTCCTCAACCTTTGTCATCTAAAAGATTGAGGAGGGAACTAGAGGAAAAGCTGTACCAGACCTAATTCTTACTAATAGAGAAAAAGAGATGGAGGGAGTTAAAGTTGCCAGACGTTGAGCAACAGTGACCACGTCATATTGGAATTCAATATAATGCAAGCACAAGCAATAGAATCCAATCCAACCCAACCGGTGTCTTAAACAAGAGAGTTGGAAGGCACCTCTTAGTCTCTTCTCAACAACCCCACCAGGAGTTCAACGCTTCATTGAGCATGCTGTCCTGGTGGAGCAAAGCTCACAGGCTAGTGAGAGAGACTACTGAAGCGAGAAGGACTCCCTCCATGACCTTTGAGCCTGTTACTCCCTGGGAGACCTTTGTAGGGTGCCCACATGCCACCCTTCGTAGTATACCATCAGCTTCTGTTTTAAGCCTCGGGCAAAGCCTCTTGAGAAAAGGACTTTTCAACAGGATTAGGGGGTCTTTTAGTGTAAAACACACACACGCACACAAGAGTTTTGGAATGTCCACTCCACAGTGCCCTGCTTCACTCTGGGCAGTGTTTCTCAACTGTGTCAACTTTGTGTTGATTTTCAGAGTCTATGCAAGACACCGTCAATTATTCCAGCTTGCTCAAAAAAGATCAAGCTGTAATGGGTTAAGGTTTTAGACCAGTGAAATGCAAGAATGAATCAACCAGGCTGGATTAGTAAACTACTAATCTTTCATTCAAGTGCTTTAGGGCTTGTACAGCTTCCTAGGTAGTTTGAGGAAGCTACCTGGGAGTCAAGGAGGAATTCCAGCAAGCCCCTTTTCTCTCCTTTGAGGCTGTTCTTCTAAGAGGCAGGGCTGGTCCCTCCTTGGGGGAGGAAATTCCTTTGCGGAAAAGAGCATGTTTGCATTTGCTGCAATAGTGGCAAATTTATGATTTAGTGCCTTGAGAAAGTGTTGGGCCTGCATGAATGTAGTTGGAATTTAAGATCCCATTAGTGTTGCCTTAGTGACCGAATCCCTCTAGAAAATGCAGCCGGAAGGCTTGTCCCAACTTCCTCTAAAAGCTGTGCTTACATTGATAATGTGACTTCCACCACTGAGAGTTTTCCAGGTTTATCTTAGCTAACTACAAACCAAAACAGGCGGAGGGAAGCAGCGGGGATGACGACCCCGTGATCAGGGGAACTCTTCGCCCCTTTGCTCTCAAAATCCTGCTGGTAGTACCGGAAACCCAAGTCCAAGGGGAAGTAGAAGCCATCATCAATACCGGCTGTACCAGATGCCTGATCAGCCCTCACAGTCGAGCAACTAGGCATACGCACAAGGCCCCTGGCACACCCCATCAGCTTTGAGCAAGTTGACGGGCCGCTGATTGGCAGGGCCCCTGCCACCTTAGTCAGCGAACTAGTCAGACTGGAGATGGGTTGCCACCGAGAACTCCTCTGGTTCATAGTTGCCCCAAAGATGACCGACTCAGTCATATTGGGACTTGCATGGCTAGAGAAGTGGAGCCCCACAATCTCCTGGGAGGGCGGTTATCGGAAGCTAGTCATAGCTATTGGACCATTGCCACCTGTGAAGCAGGACCACCTCCTAGAGGCCACGACCCCAGAGGGTGCCAGCGCACCTGAACCTGCAGCCCCACCCCGCAACACCCCACCTGACAGCCAACAAGTGCCAAAAGAATATCGAGACCTATCAGGGGTTTTCAGCAAAGAGGATTGCAACTTTCTTCCCCCTCACCGCTCGACTGACTGCGCAATAGAATTTGTACCAGGGGCCAAACTACCTAAGCTGAAAATGTACTCCATGACTCTGAAAGAGATGGGGGAATTGAGGGAGTACATAGATACCAATCTGAAGCAAGGACTCATCCAGCCCGCAAAATCTAAAGTGGCGGCCCCAGTACTCTTCAAGGAGAAGAAAGATGTGGGGATGAGGCTTTGCGTTGATGTTCATGGAATCAACACTGTGTGTGTGGAAAACACCTACCCCCTTCCCCCCATGAAAGACATGCTTAACCATTTGTCGAAGGGCAAGGTGTTCACCAAACTAGACCTGAGGGAAACCTACTACCGTATAAGAATCAGAGAAGGGGATGAATGGAAGACTGCTTTCAACTGCCCATTCAGCAGTTTCCAATTTAAAGTAATGCCATTGCAAGCCCCCCCCCAAAATGTTTATGGAGCTCATTAACAAAGTTCTGCATGAGCACCTGTATAAGGGGGTCCTTGTTTACTTAGATAATATTCTCATATTCAGCGAGACCCTGGAGGAGCACGTGAAACTCGTCCGCCAAGTGCTGAAAATACTCCTTGCTGCCAAACTTTACGCGAAGCTGTCAAAGTGTGAGTTTCACAAGAACTCCCTAGAATACTTGGGCTACCAAATTTCCAGCGGAGGTGTGGAGATGGACCCAAGGAAAGTGAAAGCAGTACTTGATTGGCAATCCCCATGTACCTACAGGCAACTTCAGAGCTTCCTGGGGTTTGCTAACTTCTATAGACAGTTCATCCCAGCTTTTGCGGAGGTGGCTCTACCCATAACTGAACTTTTGAAAATGGAGTCCCCTCTGACAAAACAATAGCTGACCCAACCAATTGCTTGGACAATGGATTGCGAAAAAGCCTTTGAAAAACTAAAGAGACTGTTTGCCCAAGAACTGATTCTGCAGCACCCAGATCCGGAGCAACAATTTGTCATACAAGCCGACACCAGCGATATGGCAGTGGCTGTGGTACTCCTTCAAAGGAACAACAAAGACAGTTGTTACCCTGTGCCTATATGTCCAAAAAGCTAAACAATACAGAGAGACGATGGGCCATCTGGGAAAAAGAGGTTTATGCAGTTTGATGGGCTTTGCTATCTTGGAGACATTTCCTAGAGGGGAGTAAAGTGCCTTTTGAGGTCTGGAGGGATCACAAAAACCTCAAGGCCCTAAAGACCCCCAGGAAACTCTCTCCCAAACAAGTTCCCTGGGCTCAATATTTCAAGTGCTTCAATTTTGAACTGAAGTACATCCCAGCAGGAAAAAAACCTGTTAGCAGATGCCCTATCAAGAAAACCTCAATTTGACAGCTGCCGGGAGGAAGTGGTCCACACCATCATTCCCCCCTCACAATCAGCCGCCCAAGTCACCACCAGGAGCCAAGCCAGGTGGCCACCCAAGCCAACCCAGGATGGATTGATAGCTAAGTTGAGTGGCACTACCAGCAGACCCTTGACTCACAGACAATAAAGACGTCTTGATGATGAGGGATGGATTGGCATGGAAAGGTTCTAAATTGTATGTCCCCTCAAGCCGGAGACTCAAAGTGCTCCCGCGCAGCCACGACTCCAAGCTGGCCGGCCATTTTGGATTCCTGAAGACCCTGCACCTTGCTAGAAGGCAATTATGGTGGCCAAAAATGAAAGCAGAAGTGAAAGACTACATAAAAAGCTGTCCCATGTGTGCAGCGATGAAGACAAGACCAGTCAAACTGCCTGGACTCCTTCAGCAAGTGGCAAGCCCCAGTTGACCCTGGGAAGGGATCACGATGGATTTCATAGTCGACCTCCCAGAAAGTGGGGGAAACACAGTAATTTGGACAGTAATCGATTTGTTCTCCAAACAGGCCCATTTCACTGCTTGCTCTGGACTGCCTTCCAGAGAGACTCGGCAAACTATTCATCAAGCATATCTACCGTTTGCACGGAATACCCTGCCGAATCATCTCGGACAGAGGAGTCCAGTTTACAGCCAAATTCTGGAGGGAGTTCCTGAGATCCATTGGGTCCACACAAGGATTTAGCTCGGCTTTCCATCTGAGTACCAACGGAATGGCGGAATGTGCAAACGCGATGGTGGAGCACTACATAAGATGCTACGTAGACTACCAACAGAAGAACTGGGCAGATCTATTACCATTTGCGGAAGTGGCTTACAACAATGCAGTGCACATTAGCACTGGACTGACCCTTTTTCAGGTCACCAATGGCATGGGGTTTGTCCCCATGCCTGAGCTGCCGAGAGAGCCCCCTTCGTCCATGTCTTTAACATGTCTTTAATGGAGTCATTAAAGAAGTGGGAGAATATGAAAAAAACACTGACAGAAGTAGCAGAGGAGTATAAAGAACAGGCAGACAAGCACCGTTTGCTCCAACCCCCCTTCTGGGTGGGGGATAAGGTTTTCCTATCCACTAAATACATATGGTTAAGGCTGCCTAGTAAGAAATTGGGACCCAAGTTCCTAATCAGCCCGGTGACAGTTCAGCTTAACCTCCCTCTCATGCTAGGGAAAATATACCCTGTATTTCACTGTAGCTTGCTGAAACCCTCAGTTGGCTCCAACCTAAGAACTCAAACCCAACCACCTACTCCTCCTATAGTAGTACAGGGAGAGACCCATTATGAAGTCAAGAAAATATTAGATTCTAGGCTATATAGGGGCCTAGATTATAATACTTAGTATACTGGAAAGGGTACCCTTTGTCTGAAGCTACATGGGTTAAGAGTTGGAATGTGAAAGCAGATAGGTTAGTCAAACAATTCCATGACAAGTACCCTGACAAGCCAAAGGGTCCCCCTGGGGGGAGAGGGGTGGTTAGGGATATGATTAAACCCCTTGTATTAGTCTTTTCCAGGACACACGTCTTATCTGGGGGGGGGCAGCCTGTCAGACCTGGAAGCCATATTTCTACCTTTGTGCCTTCAGGCTTCAGGCCTGCCACAAATCCTACTGTGGGGAATTGGGAGGGGGGATTGCATAGAGAGAAAAAGATATATAGTCACAATAAAATTCTTTATAGAAAGTCGAGGCCATGGGGCCCTGCAGCTGTGTGGAGAAGAAATGAGGAGGTATCTTCTGGTCTGGACAGCAACTGATTGGATGCATGGTGGACATGTGGGAGAGGGCAAGGTCTTGAACTTCCTTTTGGGTGTGGGAAACCCGGAAGCTCTCAGATTCAGGCTTTGAGGAGGCAGTAGGACAGGTTTTCTTTTCCCAATTTGTCTGGCTAATTGTAGTCCATTCTTAAAGAATGCAGTAGAAGCTCCTGGTGTGGAAAGGAGCTTTCTGCCTGACAACTGTGACCTCCAAAAATACAGGTAGATCCTTGATCAGTAGAGTAGAATCCAAATACCAAAAGATTTGCACCAACAGAATGAGGGGAGAATTGCCGAGGGACAAAACTTATGGGGAAAGGACAATCAAGGCTGTGTAAAACTGGCTCTTGACTTCCTTATGATTTCATCGTTAAAGAGATGGAAGGAGGAAGGTTTTGTAATTGGGTGTCTTTGGATAACACATTTACCCGTTAATTTAATCACGGTTTATTCAAACCAGTTTCCTAGGTTTACATAACACACTGAACCACAAACTAATCCCATGGGCTGGATTGGCACAAAATTGCATCACCTGCAACATCTTCCAGGTGTTGGGTCTGTATCTCCAGCAGGAAGTCATTCAGCAACAGCCAGAGGTTGTGCGTTGTTCATTCATGTAATATTAAAACATTGTCAGCTATTTTGCAATTCAGTGTTTTGTACAAATACAGCCACTGGCTGTTTTAAAGTCAAGCAGAGTCAAGGAAAATGATTCTTGGAGCCACTTCACAAAACTGAGGACCTAGAAAATAGAAGGGATTGGAAGAACTTGAGGGATTTGATGTTGCTAATTCTTGGAAAGAAAATGAGCCCCTGGCTCACTTCCATTTGAGGCATTCATTTCTGAAGTACAAGATTATCACTTTTCAGAAAAGCATAGGTTTATAATTAAAACTGAAATTAATGCTTAAATTATACAAACTCTTACATACCTACATGCCTGCATGTAAAATTTGCCTGGATATCAAAGCAATCCTCTTGCATATCTCCAACACACACTGTCTCCCTTTTAGCTAGGTTCATCAACTCAATACGGCAGAACAACTATATATAAATCAAAGATGCCAGAAAGAACAGTCAAGCAGAAGAGATTGGCCCATTTCCCTTGGTGGGATGGCTTTGCCAATTCTTGCAGCTCTGGATATTATGGAATAACAATGCAAGGAGGAAACTGCAGCCATTCAGCAATCGTGCTGCTTTAAAGGAATCAAAATAAATAAAAGCCCTTAAAACTTTAATTTTCAAGACATGCCTCAAGTTCACAAAACAACACTGGCCTTCCTTAAACCTGTTATGACTTTTAGTGACTCAAATGAGCTTTATTAACACTCCCAATCTCTACAGCCCCACTGGGCCAGCTGTTAATATGATATTACTGGACCTATAAGGAGGACTTGGATAGCCTACAATACTTGTCTGAGGATTCAGAACAGAGGGAAAGGTATAAATTCCTTCCACTGTAGTCCAAATACTTCGTTGGCACTCAAGGGGATTTGGGGAGGACTCCCCCTTATTCTGTGGGTGAATATCTTGATGCCTAACTTCAGCAAGGCCAAGCAAAAAAGGATACTGCAGGCAAGGCGTAGGAGACTCCTGGACCAACATGTGGCCTTGAATCATTTCTCTGCATGATGACAACTGGGGGGGTGGTTCAGTTTGGATGAACAAACCTGGTATCTAAATACTTTGTCCTCACAACCCTCACAACCTTTGCCCCTGTCTCTTCATAATGGAGTAACCTACAACAGTTACCTTAGAAGAATAAACATACGACTGGCTGATGGAATGAGAAAGCGTCAGGCTAGACTTTCACTATAGGGTTATTGAATATTTGTTGCCTCAAATAACAGTAATAAAAATACGATCACATTTAGCTTTGATTTTTTTTAAAAAAAACCTTACTTAAACGATCCCCCTATTTAGAACCCTTACTTCACTGAGGCGCACTTCAGAAGGGACCTTCGGTGGATGAACCTTCTCCTTCAACTGACACAGAGGCAGGTGCTGCTTTTTGTCCCTGGATTCACAGACAGCTTGATCCTCCATCAGCTTGTCTGAAAGTCCATGGTAGAAAGTTGGGAGAAAAAAATCCAATTTTGGCAAAAGGAGGACTGAGGAACAAATATATGGGCACGTCAGCAAAAGGGTTTTGTATCTTATCTTGATAAACTGAGGTGCATCACCATCCAAACTAGGACAGCAGAACCGAGTTCTAACTTCTAGACTTCTGGGGGGCGGGGGGGAAGCAATATAGGATTCCTATTTTAAAAAATCCTGGTATGAGAGACACTGAGATAGTCAGACACCACAATCCAGCCACTCCCATGATGGGTTCTTTCCCAATGTTAAAATAGCTGAATTGTACAATTCGAGGATCAGAGCAGCTATGGAGCCTCATGCTTCTGTAGTGATTTTTAGCCCCCTTTAACAAGCAGAATTCCATTACTTGCCCAAAGTATGGGAAACTGTGGGTTAAGCTCCTCATGCCCTATTCATAACCTCTCTGAACAAAACCAGAATTTCAGTGTAGCTTCCTGGTCTCTCACCCATTTGCCAGAGTTGAAAGTTTTAGCCTTCCAAGTCACTTCTGAACATCTCGGTGGAAGTGGCTTTGAATTAAGACAAATTTATGCTGTATGATTGTATGGGACTGATAAGGACATTATTTCTGTCCATATGAAACACAAAGAGAGATCCCTTCCTGTGCGAGGATTCTGGGTTTACTCCCTATTTCTGACTGCCAGGGTTGATTCTTTTCCAGCATTACAATTCATGAATGATGCCTGTTCAATCTTAAAACAAACTGTTGGAATTTCTGAAAAATATAAAATACTCCCTCAATCACCATTGTACAAGTTATTAAAACATCTTATCAAAACATTTCTCTTTCCCAGCAAAAACAGGGTGGCAGTGAAAAAAATATTTTCCATAAGCAAAATCTTTCCAAAGTCCCAACCAAGAAAGAGCAGAGGCCCAATCCTGCCCTCCCAATTCCCGCCAGCGGATCTGAGGACTGTTTAGCTGCTGGGAGGGGAGAAGCCGGCTTTGGCCCGACTGCGGAGAAACCCACCATCAGCTGAAGTCCTTACGCTGCTGCAGCCGGGTTAAAACTGGGCCTGAGACCTTTGTTTATGAAAGGGGCGATTTTGCAGATTATCTTCTCTAGTCTTTACAATGCCTGAAGACCTCAGCATCTTCTTTGTGGGAAAAGGAGGAGGCCTTAAGAGCTGCCCATCACCTTCTTCTCCTCCAGCCTCTGGCCTTCATTCTCTTCTAAGTGATTAGATGATGCATCTTCGGTAAAACTTCCCACCAAAAGAGTCAAAGGATAAAAGGCAAGGAAAATATTTCTTTTTTTAAAAAATGTCCTGATTGTGCATGAAGCTCCTAATTTATTTACTTATTAAAAAGAAATGTTTAAATCGAGGTCTAAATTTGCAAGTAGTGGCCATGATGGGTGAACATCCTTGTGACACTTCACTCGAATCCACAACAGTGGCCATCGAAGGAAAAGCCTTCTGTTCTTCAAAGACGCCCAAGAAGAAAAGGCTCCCAGAACTTCCCAAACGTAACATGAATTCCACTGCAAAAATCCTCCAGGAATTCCTTCAGGCCCATTCCTTCCCAAGACAACATGCTTTCCTCTGTTGCTCTGCTCAGTTTTTTTCCTGATCTGGTGAAAAGAATCTTCCCCTGAAGACAATAACCTTCCTCTGGTGGCTTCTTGGTCAACAGAGGGAGGGAGGGAGGGAGGGCTTTCTCTCCTCCTGAAGGATCAGGAAAGGCTGGAAGGTCAGAGGGAGGGAGGGAGGGAGCTTTTGGTTTCTACACCTCAGTGGAGAAGAGGATACTCTGCCTCTTGCTGTCCGGGGTGGGAATTGTCTCCAGTTGCAGGAAATAGAGGAGAACCTGAACCTGGAACACAGACAAGAGAAGGGGAACAGATCAATTGGGGAGGTGGAGGTGCAATAGCAATGGCAGCCGTGGCCAGGAGAGCCCGGTGGTTCTCCAACTCTGCAGGCGTTCAAAAGACTGCACAACCACTTGCAAGGATAGTTTAACTGACTTTCCTGCACATGTAGTCCTCTACTTACGACCACAATTGGGACCAGAATTTCTGTTGCTAAGCAAGGCAGTTAAGTGACTCACACCTGATTTTTTTGCTGCAGTCATTAAGCAATCATCCTAGTTGTTAAAAACGAATCATGCAGGAGTTCAGCGCTGACTTTCTCAAGGAGAGAAACAGCCTCAAACTAAGGAGGAATTAATTGCCTGGGAGGGAAAGCAATCAATCAATGGGACAGCTCGACTCTGGGAGTTGTGGATATTCCTTCCCTGGAGGCTGTCAAAAAGAGAGTGGACAGGCATTTGTCCAGAATGGTATAGTGTCTCCTGCTTCAGCGGGGGGTTGGACTAGAAGACCTCCAAGGTCCCTTCTGTTATTCTTTGGTTCTCTGAAGCTGGCTCGGCAAGTTACAAAAGAAGATCACATGACCCTGGGAAGCTACAATCATTGTAAATACATGCTGGAAGCCTAGCACCTGAATAGCAATAGCAACAGCAATAGCACTTAGACTTATATACCGCTTCACAGTGCCTTACAGCCCTGTCTACGCCTCTTACAGAGTCAGCCTCTTCCCCCAACAATCTAGGTCCTCATTTCACTGGCCTGGGAAGGAGGGAAGGCTGAGTCAACCTTGAGCATTTCTTTGCTCCCAGAACTTACTTTCTCTGGTTTCAATATTCTCCCCCCCCCTCCTCTTTTTGGTCACTTACAGCAGAATTCCTCAATGTTTCCGGCTTTGTGGACTGGCTGGGGTGGGTGGGTAGTGGTAAGGTTTGCACAAGCAGCCGGCAAGTATACGCGCATGCAGCTCCATTTCCACAAGTGGCGTGCACGCATACCTGCCGTTCATGCGAATGGAGTGTGCGTGCATGCGCTCGCCTGCTGCTCTTGCAAGGGAGGATGTGCGTGTGCGCACCAGCTGTTTCCACGGCCCAGTTGCAAACCCCTCCCGGCCCACTAGTGGCTGATGTACTGTACTTTTCAGTTATTTCCCTCCCTGGTTGGTATTTCCTGAAAAGAACCTCTTCTGTATTCTTCTGAGAAAGGAATGAAAGAAATGAAACTGATCAAATCTTTTGGGCTGCTTCGTTGGAAATTAGGCCAGAAGGGTATCCATGATCAAATCTTCTTTGATCAACCACTGATTAGATGGCTGTGGACAAGCCGTTTTCTTTTCTCCTTTCCCTTTTCTGAGGTCCTGGTAAGAACGGTGGGATATAACATGGCTGGACATGAAATGGCCCTGCAACTGAGGTCTCCTGATGTGAAAGGTTAATTTTTCCTGCTTCCCCAGTGGGTCATGGTAATCAAATAGAAAGGGATGATCTAAATCAGACATGTCACACACGCGGCCTGCGGGCAGGAACTGGCCCGCGATAGGCCAAGAGTTGTCCTGTGGGGCCGTCCCGGAGATGGCGAGGGACCAACCTGTGCTGTCCCGACCCCCCTAGGCCACGCCCCCCCAGTTGGCTGCGACAACCAGGCCAGCCCTCCCGCCTCCCCCCAAGGACAAAGAAAATTCTGATGTGGCCTGCAATGGGATCAAGTTTAACACCCCTGATCTAAATCCTTTCCTCCCACTATGGGTTATGGGCTCTTCCTTCATTTTCCCTTTGATCTAAGTGGGTCCTAAGAGAAGTCTGGGCCCCTGTGAAACCCTGCGTTTTGTTGATCAGAAAACCCCAGCAGACATTAAGGATCAAAGCTTCCTCAGGCTCAATTTTTTTTTTTTTTGCTTTAATTTATATGCCAATTATGGCAACTTGAAGATATGTAGACTTCAATTCCACCTGCTGCCTGGGGGAATTCTGGGAGTTGAAGTCCACACATCTTCAAGCTGTCAAGGCTGAGAAACATTGACTTAGACTCCCCGTTTGCTTTTACCTGGGACATGACTTCAAGTGACCAGCTGTCAGTCATGGCCATGGGTTGCATTGGATTGGCAGGAATTTTGCTGTCTTTTTCTGACGGTCTGAGTAATGTTGGTCCAAAAACGGTGGCCAGATTGTGAAGCGACATCTTGTTGATGTTCTCCTTTTCAGCAACTCTGAAACAATAGATAGGATAGGAATAGAAAAGAAAATTATGATCCAACACAGTGGTATTCGAACTGGGGGTACTGACTCTCAAGGAGGCATATCCTGGGGGCAATCGAGCAATTTGTAATGACTTGTTCGTGAATCATGGTTCAGTTATGGACACCGATATAAAATTAGAAAGTCTGGTTGTTTGTGAGGGTGAAAATATCATTCACAATTGGGAAAAGGGATAAATAGGCCAGGCAGTTTAAAAGAAACACTATCCTAACTTATACATCCTGTCAGGGCAGGACCAAATGGAAAACAGTGGTCTTTAACAGGCAGATTTGACCTCACATGTTGTTACTGATCCAAATATGTCCAAAATGCCAGGAGAATTTATGCAAATCCCCACTTTGAAAAGAAACAACCCAGAGTGGATTTTTAAAAAATCCTGCGGCAAAAGAAGAAATAACCCTTTCCGTTTTCTCTTTCTGTACAACTATTTTTATTGCCTCTTCTTGTAAACCAGAAATAGGCTGTTGGTTTGAACTCTGAGCTTGGCAATTTGGTTGCAAATGTTTCATCACCATTCGAGGAGACATCAGCAGTGCGTTTTGAGTTGTGCTCGTCTGTCAGAACACAGGTCTTTAAATACCTTTTAGTGAGATGCAAAGTAGTCTGAATGTTGTTTGTTCAGATATTTCTATATTTTCAAACCAACAGCCTAACTACAAACCCAAGCTACTAATATTCAAACACATTTCAACTACCAGAAAACACAAAAATTCATTGGCATTAAAATGTCCAATGAATAAAAGCTACTCTGCATTCAGGATGGTGATACATCACAGAAATCTTCATCAAGTGAAGATCTGTGCTGCCCACCCTCTGGACCCAGCTGCTCAGGTAGGCATGGAACCAAAGAATCATCCTGCCCCCAGTTGCCAACCTCTGCAGCAGCTCAGAAGGTGACTATGGTCACATGTCATTGAAAGATCCAAAATGCAGGACTTCCAGCGGTGACGTCAACGTGTCTGGGACGAAGAGAACAACGCTCTGTTCTTGAAGTCCCAATATTCCTAACCAGAGAGATCAATAGAAAAAAAGAGGAGTCTTTAAGGACCTCGGAGAGAAAAGCAATCTCCCCGAAGGTTCAGGAGAAACCTCTTAATTCCGGTTAGGAAAAAAACAGCCATCTTGGCTGGCCTGAAGCGCTGACAACCGAAGAGTGGGAAGCGAAAATCGAAACAAGAGATCGCATCGGTAAGAGAAATAAACAAGAGAACAAGAAAATTGAAGATGGTACAATTATAGAGTGGGAGAAATGAGCAGAGAGAGTGAGACTCCAAGCAAATGGCGACTGACAGCCAGATAAGCGGCGATGAAAAGGTGAGATGAGCGGAAGAAGTATCTTGGACTGACAGTGACAGCGCGAAAGAGAAGGAGCAGTGGAAACGGAGAAACTCCAGAAGCTATACCAGTAAAAGAGGTTTGGAATATAAAACAAGTAGACTACACAGAGAAAAGTGCTTTGGATTAGAACTGAAAGTGTGGCGAAAGAAATTGGAGAGCGGAAGAAGCAGCAAGTGCAGGAGGTGGTTTTGATAGACAGTGACAACGCGGAAGACGAGTGAACGGCTGAGACAGAAAGTTATATTACTCACATTTGGATTTTGGATCAGAAAGAGGACTGGACTTTAAAATAAATAGACTGTGAAAAAGGACTTACAAAATAAACAAAGTAAATAGAGAAAAGTCTTTTGGATTAGAGTAGTGGGTGTGACGAGAGAAACGAGAGAATGGGAGAAATAGCGAGCGACAGAAGGCGACTTTGACAGAGAGTAACAACGCGAAAGGCGAGTAAACGGCTGAGATGGAAAGTTACAAGATATACAGTTAAAAATTGGTCTTGAAAGAAGCTTGGACTTTAAAGTAAATAGACTGTGAAAGAATAAAGACGGTGGGATTGACGGAAGTTATTAAAGTCGGAAAGAGTGATTGGGGGACTGACTCAGAACGGTTACTAGTGTTGGAGTGATATATAAAACAGATTTGAACTTAACGAAACGGAAAGAGTGAACTAAATACCTAAAAGTATTGTATTTGGACATTTTGACATTTTGGATATTTTGACTTTTGGATATTTGGATACTGCAGACCAGGGATATTAAAAAATAATTGTATAAAGTAAAGAAGAGGAAATGATGCAAGAGTAAAAGAAGATTGTAGCACAGAAGAATAACGAACAACGAGCAATGAAGTATATATATAATTCTTTAATTTGAATAGAGTTATCTATCAACTATTAACTATTAAGAGAAATTAATTGTGGGAGTTTAGACTGTTATCTATTGTTTAAAGATTGAGATATACCTACTTTATTACTACTTATATTAATTTCTTGCTCAATAATCTATCTATTCTACTTATCTATTCAGTTATTTATTTTAAATATTAGGAACGTTTAGCATTATATATTTATCACTTTAGATTGATCATTGTATCTATATTTGTGTATCTATATTTTTCTTGACTGTACACCACCTTGAGTCCTACGGGAGAAAGGCGGTATAGAAATTAAATAAATAAATAAATAAATAAATAAATAAATAAATAAATAAATAAATAAATAAATACTGTGTTAGCCATATTAAGAAGAAAGTAATGAATTGCTGAAATCCTAAACTTTTCCCCTACTCCCCTCCCCCTATTTTTCTGTTCCCTTATATAAGGATATTGAAAAACTGAAACTTACTAAATTTTGAATAAGTATATGAAAAGTGTTATAGAAAAATATGTTGTGTGACAGAGAGGTTAAAATACGCATTAAATGAATTTACTCATTAGGGAGATAAGAATACCAACACAGATAAATTTACAAGATTATTATTATTGATTGCTATTTTAGGATTTGCATATCATACAAGTCAAGCACTAATATAGATACATAAATTTAAAGACAGTTAAGTGTATGAAATTTTGGGGAAACATAACACAAAGAATAAAAATGACAAGTACAAGCACAACTATAACTAAGACAAACAAGAAAATAACTTCGAACCAGACATCACTGACAGCATCCCCTGCGCAGCAAAGACAAGTTAACACTATGTTAGGAGTAGAGAAAAAAAAGACAACTTCCACTTTTAATATGCAAAACATACAATCACTGTTAGCGATGATACAGGAAGGAAGGAATAAAAGACAAAAATCTATCACAAATAACCATGAAGAAATAAGGAGAAATCATGAGGACCTGAAGATGGATGTGGGAGAGATAAATGACAATATCAAGAGAATGGACGATAAAATAGAAAAAATACAGCAAAATATTGTGAAAAATGAACAAAGGATACAAAAGGTAGAGGCAAAAATGGAACAAACGGATAAGAAGATAGAAATGTTGGAACAAAGCCAAGTGTCAACCAACAGAGAATTGGAAGAGTCGATTACGTATCTGGAGATGGAGAAGGCACCTTTTTACCTCAGGTTCCAGAACATAGCAGAGACCTAGGAGAATTAATGGCAGGAATTATAGCAGAAGCAACCCAGAGAGACAAAGAAGATATCCGAAGGGACATGGACAAGGTCTATCGAGTATACACAAATTATACCCGCAGGTGCAAATTACCCAAGGAGGTACATATCAGATTCACCAAAAAAAACCATAAAAGAAGATATTTACAAGAAAATGAGAGATGAGGCAATCTTATACGAGGGAAAAGAGATAATAACGCTGTCAGCGTCCCAACACCGACATATAAATAAAGGGAGGAGAAGCCTGAACTTTTGCCTGCTAAATCCCTTTGAAGATTCTGTCTCCTCGGAGATGGGGAGGGGGGAGACATTCCTGTGATCTGACGAAGAAGGAATCAGGAAAGTGACTTGGAAGATAGCCAATGAGAAGCAGAGAATTGGGGATCGGAAAGGGAGGGATTGGGGGGGCAAAGGTCAGTACTGACCACGAAAGAGTCAGGATCAGATTGCTGTGCTCGAATAAAGAGAAAATTTCCTTAAAGATCGGCAGTTTGGAAAGTCATTTATTTTGAGATAGCATCGAAACCTGACAAACGCTCAAGCAGATTCCAAGAAGAGTAAGGGACCAGAGGAAAAACTATAATTTCCTAACATCACAATTAAACAAATACAAAATAATGTTCCACTGGCTGATTCCAGAAGATATATCAATCTCCTGGCAAGATAAGAAATATAGGATCGACAGTTTGGAAAAAGCTCAGGAGTTTTTTGACCAACATTTTGTGCTAGAAGAGGAGCAGGAAAGTAGAGAAGAACCAGAGAACAAGAGCCAGGAGGAACAGACTACAGAAGAAATGGAAAGAGAGTAAGAAGAAAAGAGACGAATGGAAAGAGCAAGAATCGAAAGAGAGGGAGCGAGGGAAAAGACACAAATCATAACAAGAAACAGAAGAAGGCTAAGAGCAACGAATAGATAAGAAATAAAAATGGAATGGAAAATAAAGGTGATCTCAATTAATATCAACGGATTAAATGAGCCTTGGTAGTACAGTGGTTTAATGCACCCTGTTATTAACACAGCTGCCTGCAATTTCTGCAGGTTCAAATCTTACCAGGCTCAAGGTTGACTCAGCCTTCCATCCTTTCTAAGGTAGGTTAAATGAGGACCCAGTTTGTGGGGGCAATAAGCTGACTTTGTATAAATATACAAAAGTATGAAGGCTATTGCTTAACACATTGTAAGCCACCCTGAGTCTCCGGAGAAGGGTGGCATATAAATCAAATTAAAAAAAAAAAATGCACCAGCCAAGAGAACTCGCACATTTATAAAATTACAAAAATTGGAGATGGATATTATAAATTTACAGGAGGTTCACATTAAGAAACACCATCAAAAAATATTAGAGAATCAAAGATTAGGAAAGCTATACACCTCACTAGCAGAACAAAAAAAGAGAGGAATTGCAATATACATTAAGAAACACTTAAAAATGAAACAAATATATACAGATGAAGATGGAAGGGTCTTGATGATTGAGATACAAACAGAATTAAAACAATATTATTAATATCGATCTATGCACCCAAACGGAAATCAAAATGAATTCTTCAAAAAAATACATAATATAGTTAAAGATCTGGAATATGAAAATATTTGTATTATAGGAGATTTTAATTCGACTACGGATATGGAAAAAGACTATCAAAGTAACAAAAACAACAAAATTAAGAAAAAGACTCTTCCAGATACATTCAGAGATATGGCACAGGAATTACAGCTTCAAGATGTATGGAGGGAGGTAAACAAAGAAAAAAACAATATACATTCTATTCTAGCCCACATCAATCATGGTCTAAAATAGACATGGCCTGGATGACTACAGAACTCAGAAATGACGTAGAGGAGGTTGAAATACTGACAAACATGTGGGCAGATCATAGTCCAATAACAGTAATATGGAAAGGGTATCGAAGGAAAAAAAGATGGATGATGAATAAGGAAATACTAAAAGATTATCCACAAATGATTGAAAAAGAAATGACTATATTCTTCCAGATAAATACAAAAGAGCAAACCTCACTCCAAAATTTATGGGATACGGCAAAAGCCTATATAAGAGGCTTGACAATCACATATATGGCAAAGAAAAATAAAGATAAACGACAGCTAAGAGACAATTTGTTAACAGAACTTAAAGAGCATGAATCAGAGTTGCAGAAAAATCCCCACAATAAATCAATCCAAATCTCACAAAACATAACATTAACTTAATCACACAAACAGAAATCACAAGGAAAATTAAACTAGCAAAACAGAATCATTTTGAATACGCAAACAAAACAGGATGTTGGCTGGCTTACAAATTGAAAAAAGAAAAAGAGAAAAGAACAATACACCAACTGCAAGATGAGGTAGGAGAAATGTATCATAGAAACGAAGATAAAAAGCGAATAGCAAAAATTTTTTTTCAGAATTTATATGAACAAGAAGAGATCATGGAAGAAGATATAAAAAAATATTTAAACAAAACAAATACTCAAGGATTAGAAGAAACTCAGAGAGAGCTACTGAATAGACCAATCACCATGATGGAATTAACAGAGGCAAGAAAACAACAACAACAACAACAAAAACAATAAAACTCCAGGACCAGATGGCATACCGACAGAATTTTACAAAACATGTCAAAATCCAATGGATGAAATTCTACTTCAAATTTTTAACAATGCACTTTTAAAAGCTACAATCCCCAAATCGTGGACGGAAACTATCATCACACTCATTCCAAAAGAAGAAACAGACCAAACACAAATCAAAAACTACAGGCCAATATCACTTCTAAACGTAGATTATAAATTATTTACACTGATTATTACAGAGAGACTGAAAAGAATAATTAACGAGTATATCCATCTGGACCAGAACGGCTTCATTCCATGAAATTCAGTTACAAATTTTTAAATATGATTAAAAAGATTTACTCCTCTCAAACTGCAAAGATCATGATAAATGGGGACATGACAGAACAATTTGAAATATCAAAAGGAGTGAGACAGGGATGTCCCCGTCTCCCTTATTATTTATATTAGCCCTAGAAACATTATTGAATGAAATTAGAAAGGACAAAGAAATAAATGGATTGAGAATCAAAAAAGAGGAGTATAAACTCCAAGCTTTCGCTGATGATGTGGTCTTTATCCTAGAACAACCAGCATCAACAGGAAATAAATTGTTAGCAAAAATAGAAGAGTATGGAAAAGTAGCCGGACTTAAAATTAATAAGCAAAAAACAAAGGTACTAACGAAGAATCTCACAAATCAACAAGAAAAAGAACTAGAAGATAAATTGGGAATACAATTAGTAAAAAAGGTAAAATACTTAGGAATCTGGTTTACCAACAAAGGATCATCAATCAGGGAGGATAATTATAATAAATTGGCAAAACAGATTAAAAAGGATTTAGAAATGTGGAGCAAGCTACAATTATCGTTCCTGGGAAAGATTGCATCTATTAAAATGAACGTACTACCCAGAATCCTATATTTGTTTCAAGTAATCCCGATAAGGCCAGGAAAAGACTTCTTCAGGGATATTAATAAAATGATTGCAAATTACATTTGGCAAGAGAAGAAAGCGAGGATCAAAATAAAACATCTACAAGATATACGAGAGAAAGGGGGACTAGGACTACCGGATTGGGAAACGTACTATAAAGCCACATCACTGATTTGGATAAAAGACTGGATAGAACTCAAAAATAAAAGAATACTAACGTTGGAAGGTTTTGATTTACAAAGAGGTTGGCACGCATTTCTGTGGGAGGGAAGAGACAAACAACATGGATATTTTCAACAGCATATTATTAGAGAAGCACTGTTTAAAACTTGGCAAGAGGTTAAAAAAGTACACTATGATAAAATTCCAGAATGGCTATCGACCATGGAGGCGCAGATATTTATTTATTTTATTTATTTTATTTGATTTCTATACTGCCCTACTCCCGAAGGACTCAGGGCGGTGCACAGCCAAACAATAAAACACTTACATACAAAATTTAAAAGTAGAATAAAATCAAATTAAATAATTTTGGCCCCCACAAATTTAAAACCCCAAACTTTTTAAAACCAATTTTAAAATTGAATGTATAAAATACTAAAAGATATTTAAAAATTAAAAATCTTTTATAGAAGAGGGAGAAAATTAGGCCAGGCTCGCCTGGTGAAATAATAAGGTCTTTAAAGCACGGCGGAAGGTGCGCAGATCCGGGATCCTCCGTATCTCTGGGGGGAGCTCGTTCCAGATAGTAGGTGCCCCCACAGAGAAGGCTCTTCCCCTGGGGGCCGCCAGTCGGCATTATTTGGCCGACGGCACCCGGAGGAGCCCCTCTCTATGGGAGCGTACCGGCCGGTGGGAGGCTATTGGTGGTAGTAGGCGGTCCCGCAAGTACCCAGGTCCTAAGCCATGGAGCGCTTTAAAGGTGGTAACCAAAACCTTGAAGCGCACCCGGAAGACCACCGGGAGCCAGTGCAGCTCGCGCAGGAGAGGTGTTACATGGGAACGCCATGTCGCTCCCATTACCACCCACGCGGCCGCACTCTGCGCCAGTTGGAGCCTCCGGGTGCTCCTCAAGGGGAGCCCCATGTAGAGAATGTTGCAATAGTCCAGGCGGGAGGTGACAAGGGCATGAGTGACCGTGCGTAATGAGTCCCGATCCAGAAAGGGACGCAACTGGCGAATCAGGCGAACCTGATGAAAAATCCTCCCGGTCACGGCTGTCAAGTGCTCTTCTAAAGACAGCCGTGAATCCAGGAGGATGCCCAAGTTGCGCGCCCTCTCTGTGGGGGCCAATGATTCGCCCCCAATAGTCAGTGATGGCACCAACCGACTATATCGGGACGTCGGAAACCACAGTCACTCGGTCTTGGATGGGTTGAGCTTGAGCCTATTCCTCCCCATCCAGATCCGCACGGCCTCCAGGCACTGGGACATCACTTCAAGGGCATCGTTGGGGTGGTCTGGGATGGAGATGTACAGCTGGGTGTCGTCAGCGTACTGGTGGTACTTCACCCCAAAACCACAGATGATCTCACCCAGCGGCTTCACATAAATGTTGAACAGGAGGGGCGAGAGGACCGACCCTTGCGGCACCTTGCGGCCAAGGGGCCTCGGGGTTGACCTCTGCCCCCGTCAACACAGACTGCGACCGGACAGAGAGAAAGGAGGAGAACCACCGCAACACAGTGCCTCCCACCCCTAACTCTTCCAGCAGGTGCAGCATGATACCATGGTCGATGGTATCAAAAGCCGCTGAGAGATCTAACAGGACCAGGACAGAGGAGCATCCCCTGTCCTGAGCCCTCCAGAGATCATCTACCAACGCGACCAATGCCGTTTCCGTGCTGTACCCGGGCCTGAAGCCCGACTGGAACGGATCTAGATACGTCGTTTCATCCAGGTGCTGGGGGAGCTGTTGCGCGACCACACTCTCAACAACCTTCGCCATGAAGCGAAGATTGGAGACCGGACGATAATTTACCAACATTGCCAGGTCCAGGGAAGGCTTCTTGAGGAGAGGCCTCACCACCGCCTCTTTCAAGGCGGCGGGAAAGTCACCCTCACCCAGCGAAGCATTTATAATCCCCTGGAGCCAGCCTCGTGTCACTTCCCGGGAAGCCAGTACTAACCAGGAAGGACACGGGTCCAATAAACAAGTGGTCGCGTCCAGTCTACCCAGAATCCTGTCCACGTCCTCAGGGGTCACAGGATCAAACTCATCCCAGATAACATTCTCAAGACCTGCTCCTGTCTCTCCCCCTGAGACTACCCAGTCGGAGTCCAAATCTTCCCGAATCTGAGTGATTTTGTCATACAGATATTGAACAAAATCCTCGGCTCTACCCTCCAAGGGGTCCTCCCGCGCTTCCTGATGGAGCAGGGAGCGGGTCATCCTAAAGAGGGCAGCCGGGCGGTTATCTGATGACGCAATAAGAGCAGCAAAATAGCTACATTTCACTGCTTTTATCACCACTAGGTAATTCCTAATGTGGGATCTTACTAGTGTCCGGTCAGATTCAGAAAGACTGGCCCTCCAACTACTCTCTAGGCGTCTTTTCCGGCGCTTCAACTCCCTCAGCTCCTTGGTAAACCAAGGAGCCAATTGAGATCGGCACCGGGTCAGAGGCCGCAAAGGCACGACCCGATCCAGAGCTCCAGCAGCTGCCCTATCCCAGGCAGCCACCAGGTCTCCAGTCGAGGCATGTGCCAGAACCTCAGGAAATGGCCCAAGCTCCGTCTGGAATCTGTCAGGTTCCATCAGGCGCCTGGGGCGGAACCATCTTACCGTCTCCGCCTCCCTGCGGTGGGGTGCAGCGGTTCGAAAGTCGAGATGAAGGAGAGAGTGATCTGACCATGACAAGGGTTCAGTAACTATATCCCCTATCTCAAGATCCCTCGACCACTGTCCAGAGACAAAAACCAGATCCAGCATGTTTCCCCCTGTGTAGGTAGGGCCATGAATTAACTGGGTCAGGTCCATAGCTGTCATGGAAGCCATGAACTCCCGAGCCATCTCCGATGTCTCACCCACGGACGGCAGGTTGAAATCCCCCATGACCATAAGCTTAGGGGTATCAACCGCCACCGCGGCGATGACGTTGAGTAGCTCGGGCAGGGCTGTTGCCACGTGGCAGGGAGCCAGGTATGTGATCAGCAAACCCATCTGAACCCCATGACCCCATTTCACAAAAAGGGATTCACAGCCGGCCATCTGAGGAACAGTGGCCTCCCTCGGTCTCAGACCTTCTTTAATGATAACTGCTACCCCCCCGCCCCTCCCCTGTGACCTCGGCTGATGGAATGCTTGGAAACCTGGTGGGCACATTTCAACGAGGGGAACCCCCCCCCCCCTGGCCCAACCAGGTCTCCGTAATACCTTCCAGGTCTGCCCCCCTCCTGAACAAGATCACAGATGAGGGGGGCTTTATTTACTACGGACCTGGCATTGCACAGCATCAGCCAAAGGCCTGGGTCCTGAGAGTCTATGCAACCTGAGGAGCGAGTAGAGCCTTGGGGGCCGGAGCACACCACCGCTCGTAGACAGCAAGTGCGCACTCCCCTAACACGATATGGCTCCCTGCTCCCGCCATATCTACCCCTCCCACCTACAGTACTGATGTTCGAAAAACCATCCGGACAAGCTCTAACCCCCCCCCCTCAACCCCGGGTCCCCCACCCCCCACACTGCGCTTCACTGCCAGACCCGACCCTCCCCCTTGTGGGTTATCCCCATACCCACAACCCGAATTCCAATCTGACCCTCCCCCTCCCTGGGACCCCTTAAAAATTTGACTAAAAATTTCGATAGAAAACCCCTCAATCCCCTAGTTTTCACATGCCACCTCTCTGGGTCTCAAAACCCGTCCTTGAGGTGGGCCCTCGATAGTGAGGAGGGCCACATCTGCGAGAAGGGGGAATCTCGCAGCGCAAGAAGATCTGCAGTCGTATACATCTCCAAAATGCAGCGATGGAGGCCCGGAGCTCAGACAGGGGACTTCACAAAAGATGTAACACAGCCATTTGTTCATCGATGTGCTGTTGGTATCTCTACTGTCCTCCCACAACAGTAGGAGGGTCCTAATTATCTCCTCCAATGGGGGCGACCTCCGGCCCGCCCTCTCACGGCGGAACCCCCAAGGGGCCGTAGATTGAAAAACTTCTCCCACAGACAAGAGTCATGATGAAATAGAGGACCCCTCAACAGTTGCATCAGTTTGGCTGACCATGGTCGGAGGAAAGATTTATCAGTCTATCAGTCAGTCAATGAGTCACGCCAGGGGCGAAGATGGAAAATCCTTGGCAAAGTCTTGTACTCAAGGTCACATTCGAGTAAGTCCCGATGAAGATATACCCCAATGCCATGGATATGGATAAAATGAAAACTTATAAAGACTTGTTAAACAGCAGAGGGGAACTAAAGTCAAGACAAGAACTGAAAGAACAGGTTACACACATTGACTGGTGGCCATATTTACAGATAAAATCCAGGTACAAAACAGACCTGGTAAAATTTGGATTCCAAAAAGAGCCATATGAATTAGATAAAATTTTACAAGGGACAGATGATAAATTGATAACCAAAATTTATAATTATTTACTAAGATACAAATTAGAGGAAGAAGTGGTCAAAGAAAATAATGTCTATACCCTACAAAGAGAACACGTACAAAATGTTTTATAGGTGGCACCTCTCCCCTGCTCATTTAGCAAAAATGTTTCCGAATACCTCCCCAACGTCCTAGAAATGCAAATTGCAGAAAGGAACCTACTACCACATGTGGTGGTCTTGTCAGAAAGCAAAACAGTTTTGGCAGGCAATCAGGATACAAATAGAGGAAATCGCACACCAGAAAATAGAATTGAGACCAGAAACCTTCCTGTTAGGAATAACCACAGGACATTATGAAAAAGAAATAAAATACCTAATTATTCATATACTAACGGCAGCACGGATAGTTTTTGCTCAGAGCTGGAAGCATTAAGATATACCAACAGTAGATACAATAATTAGCAAAATCATGGAATGTGCAGAAATGGACAAACTTACAAAAGAAATACAGGAAAAGGAAGAAACGGATTACTATTTAGTATGGCAAAAATGGTATAATTGGCTGGAGAAAAAGAAAGAAAATTAAATAAATAGGGTTACAAAAGAGAGGACATAACCCATGGATAACAATTGAGTACTAACTAAGGAATATAGTAAATTAAATACATAGATTAAGAAAATCCGAGGAGATGATGTATTAGGAATATATATATATTGTTTTATACATAAATATATTGATATATAGATACAAACACAAATATAGTCTACCGATGTGACAAGTTTGAAAAAGAAGTCGCAAAGACTTGATCCATGTTTATTTGTTGTCTATGTTTTATTGTTGTATGTATGTTTGTTTGTATTTTGTTGTATTTTAATCAATATTTTTTTTTTTAAAAAAAAAAGAAAGATCCAAAATGCAGAGGGCTGCACCAGCTCCATCCAAAGCCTGCCACAGGACAGTCCTCTGCCCCATGCCCAGGACTGAACTCCCAGGAGCCCAGAGGACCCATAACCTCCTGCTACTGTCACCGTCCCCAAAAGGGAAGGTTAGAACTCTCCTTGCCCCCCTTAGCAAGATTGGGGGAAGGAAGGCTGCTCTGCCAAGGATGCCCTGCCTGCCTGCCTGGACTCAGCCCTTATTTTCTTCTGGGCTCTTGGTTCCCCCCCCCCCACACACACACACGGCTGCCAAGGGAAACCCTAAGATTCTCCTTAGAAGGAAAGGCCGGAGACTGAAGGGGGGAACTCTTTCAGGCTTTTGCAGCCTGAGATGAAGGACCAAAATCACAGAGGTTATCAAATTAATATTATTATTTTTTTAAAAAAAGGGGGAGTTGGGTGAGCAGCCCTGAAGCGCCTCCAGTACTCCTTCCAGGATGCTTGAGTGAAAGCCTTCAGCGCCTGCTGCTCTTCTCCTGCAGGGCCAGGCAGGGCTCGGGAGGGAAGAGGCTCCGGCCCAGAGGCCCTGCACACCACACAAGGACCACTGCGCAACTTCTTTTACAGTCGGTCACGTTGACCGATGTTCTGGAACTTCCCTGACAACGATGGCTGGGAAGGCTGGAGTAAAGGAGCTTTGGCCTCACCTTTTCAAATGATCCAGGAGGAAAAGGAAGGTGACCAGGTTGGGCTCCGGAAGCGAAAGCAGCAAATTCAGCATACAGCTTTCTTTTGCAACTGGGTCAGAGAGCACTAGCAGCAGAGGAGGAGAAAAGATTTACAAGATTTACAAGTGCAGATACAGCTAATAATGCTCACCCTGCCTCATCTGAGTAGTGAGCTGAGGTAAAATGCGAGTGTTAAGGAGGCATCACCCTCTCTTTAATTTCAGCATGTGAAATTCAGAAAAGGGTGCTACTGAAGGGAGCCTCTGCCAGTGTGAGACCAGGCTGAAGGCACCAAGCCTAAAAGCAGTGGAGGCATGTCAGCAAGGTGGACAAAAGCCAGGAAAACCTCTCCCAGGGAAGGGAACAAAAGGACAAAATTGGGCCTGAGCACATGGCAAGATCCCTCCCCACCCAAAAAAAAGAAAGCAAGGATGTCCAGGGATAAAAGAGGTCCCCGAAGCCTCCCCAGCCTTTTTGAGTCGTTTGTTTTTCTTTTTAATTTGATTTATATGCCGCCCTTCTCCGGAGACTCAGGGCGGCTTACAATGTGTTAAGCAATAGCCTTCATACTTTTGTATATTTTATACAAAGTCAGCTTATTGCCCCCACAACTGGGTCCTCATTTCACCTACCTTAGAAAGGATGGAAGGCTGAGTCAACCTTGAGCCTGGTGAGATTCGAACTTACAGTAATTGCAGACAGCTGGTGTTAATCACAATGCTTTTTTTTTTTAGTCTGCTGAGCCACCAGGCCCTTTTGGATCCCAGACACTAATCCCTCTGGCCAGTGCCTGGCAGCCTAGTTGTGGACATTGGGTAAGTGTGGAAGAGAGAGAGTGTGTGTGAGAGAGCAAATAGATATACTTTATAATCAGCTGTTATTTTAAATTCACTGGGTTTCTGTGTATTCTAAAGAATACGTGCCTCACTGTTCAATGTTCAGTTGTTAAGTGATTTCAGTGTGGCAATTTTCCAGAGCTGTGAGTGTGTGACCGTAAGCTGAACCTGAGAGCAGTAAGACCAGCCTCTTCCCACTGCCAGCTGACATAAGGCAGCAGCAGCCCAGTTCTTCCTCCTTGGACCCGCATAATGCCCCTACGTACCAATGCCTTCAGCAAAGTTGGGGTAGAGTTCATCTGTGAAGAGAGGCTCTGGCAGCTCCCTAAAGTAGAGCTTGAGTGTTCCTGCAATCGCGTTCACGTCCATCTCGCTCATCATGATGGAGACGTCTTTGTTATCTGCAAGAAGGAAAGAAAGTCCCTTGCTTATGCAGGATTATTACATGTTCCAGCTCACAAATCTGTTCTCTGACATCAGTCATAACTGCAGGAATTTTCCAAATCTTTGAGAAATATATTCTGTGGATTTATATCCCCTTTCTCTCTTCTGTGCAACTGTTAAGAACTAATCAACTCCTCCATGATTAAGAAACGCTGAGTGCCAGAGATTATGATTGCTTCCAAATCATATTTTGTTTCATCCAGAGGCTTCCACATCTGGTTTAATGGCAATGCTTAATGTGGGGTAACTTGACATGATGACAAAGAATAAATTGAGTAGCAGCACCATTGGATGGATTGTGCATCCTAGCAGAAGTAACAATGGAAGAGGACTACCAATATGGAAAATATCTCAAGTTATGACATCGGCCAGAAACCAGCCGAGAACAATGTGCGACGGACAGATGGACCTTCTGGTCATATCTTCTGGTCACATTTTTGTGACTGGCCATAGCAAGGGGCTGTACTAGAGAAACCCCTGAGCGGATTTCCTCTTAGTAGAATAGGAAACGTCCCAAGTAAATACTCACTAATATCAAAAGCAGCTTTCAAAGCCTGGATATCTGTGGCAACTCCAGAGACCCGGTAAATGCCCACCTCTTCCATGCCCCGACGTTCAATCTCCTCCACACACTGGCGCACAATATAAGGCACCTTGGATCGCTCTCTCCTAAAGATGGATCAAGTGGTTAGAGAAAGCAGGGGCTGCTTGGGGCAACAGCCTTTTGTTCCGCAGGACAGGAGCCAGCAGCTTGACCAAGTGGTCACCCTACAGACCAGGAGCAGAATGACTTCTTAATCCTGTGCTGTGGAGGATTGGTGGGAAGAATTCTGCCAAAAGATAAATCATCATTTTCTTCATCCCATGAGCAAGCCTGGGGAGAGGAGAAGCCTGCTCTTTTCTGGCCCAGCATAATCAATAACAGCAAAATAATTTAGTGCATTTGGGGTAGAAGGTCAGGAATTGTATTTATTCAGCAACTTTAATCCTGTGACTGTTTGGACAGGAAAGAAAAACATAGATAAATCATCACTTGGTTTATTCGAAATACTGAATATAAATTTTCTGGAAAGTTTACACCAGGACATCTTTTATGGATCACAGACAGCTCTCCCATCGTCCCTTTCTGGCCATATATTGGCAGAAATTTGCGCCACTAAAGACTTGATAGCGAACAAAACTTCTTGAGGCCAGAAGTCCAAATTACTTACACAAGTTATTCAACTCTTTAGCATGCTTTCATTAAACGGAGGATGGGGGAGAACCTTAAATATCCACCATTTTAGTTACACTTTCTCAATATTGCTACCACAATGTTTAAGCAGGGAATGAGCATCCTCAGTTAGCTTGTGGGATTCAGCAGGGATACCGAGGATCCCAGTCCAAGAGGGATTGGGGCAGGACTCTCTTCTAGGGAGGTTGGAAGACTTTTGAGGGGGGAAATGAGGCCTGTAAGACCCAAGATGCCCCTTTTACTCTATAAACCTCTCAAAACCTAAAAGCATGCAAGAAGGTAGTTTGGCCCCACTCCCTCCAGAGGCCATGAAATGGAAGCTGGTGGGCCATATGTCCCCTCAGCCCACTCTCTTTGCCCCTCTGCTTTAAGAGTAGCAGAAGCAGGAAGTCCTCCTTCTGCTAAGGACAGCAGGACTTCAAGGCAGAGGATCTTAGTGGGCTGAGGGACCGAGGTCGACTGAAAGTGCCAAAGCTGAGGAAAGGGAATCGTTTCTCTGCACAACACTTCCTCACCAAAAGCTGGTGTGTTGCTGTCCTCCCAAAAGGGTGTAAGAGATAAAACTATGAGGCAACAGGAACTGAGATCTGACCATGCTCCTGTAAGGGGGTCAAAGTCCTTCAGATATTTGGTGGAAAATGGTGAACAAAACAGCACTATTGTGTTTTCTCTCTGGTCTGTGGGCCTTAATTCGTAGGAACAGAAACAGGAAGGCATTAAAGGAATTTCCCTCTCTCTCAGCCCAATTTACTGATCATAACTTAAAAATATCCCCACAGCAGATGTGGAGGGAGGGAGGAACTTACTTGGTGACAACCCCAATCTTTACTCCAAATACTCCCGTTTGTTTTCGAGATGGCATCCTTTTTAGACTGAACTCTCTGCTCGTGAACTTCACGGAGAGCTTCACTTCGACCTTGGAAAGAGAGAAACTCTCAGTTATGCTGGACTCCCCCAGGGCTGCAGAGGGCAGGCAGCAGGAGGTAGCCTTGGGGAGAGGCCCCCAAGGCTACCTGGGCCAAGGATGGCTACTCTGACATTCTTCACCCACTAAGTCCAAAAGGAATAGAAACAGCAAAGCTACAAGAGAAGGAAGCATCTAAGAAAGAAAACCTAACCTATCATCAATTGATAAGGCTTCTTTTAATTAAAATATGCAATAGGCCAGCAAATATTTTTCTGGTGTTTGCATAGTTCCATAAAAGGTCAGTTTTCCATATGCCCTGCATAAATAGCCCTTCTGATGATGGCTTTAGCTCTGACTGGTCCATGCTTTGCTCGTTTTACTTTAGTACACTTTTCCAGGTATTGTTTGTTTGGGCATAATTCCTTGTGCAGGAGTTATAATGGGATTGATTGAGTGAAGATGACGCTCTATTATTCATCAGTAATGTAAGTATAAGGAATTAGATGGCTGATTGCTTCTTTTCAGCAGAGATACTAGACTTAATTCTGACAAGAAGCGTTGTAACATGTGTGTGCTCAAACCTGATCGCATGACCAGGGAGAGCTGGAAATGAGGAATCTGCACCACAGAAGCTGCGGAGTCTGTAGACCTAACCCCAAAGGTGCTTTTTCCCAAAGGCAATGGGACTTTCTCGGTTTTTTCCCTTTGAAACTGTTTCACGTCTCATCCAAGAAGCTTCTTCAGTTCTTCTTCAAAACTGGATGAGAAGTGAAATGTTATCCAAGAAGAAAGCCCCCAAAGAAAGTCCCGTGGCCTTTTGGAACATAGCACCTTTGAGACAACCCTGACCTGGATGATTGAGAATCTCCACAATCCTGTCGCCCTGATGCTCTGCCTCCTTACCCCATTCATGAAGATGACCGTGCGTTGCCAGTCTTTGTCTTGCAAGGTTTGGGGATCCAGCTGAAAAACACATTGAGCCAGTATTGGACACACACACACAGACCCCCCTCAAGGGGCCAAATCAGAGACTTTGCCATTATTTTACCTGACAAATCCAGATCACCTGAAAAAGAATTCTACCCAGTTTTCTTGTAAGACAGAAAGTTCACAGCCCTGCCCAGCAGAAAATAAATCAGAAAACGCTCGTTTTTATGCTTTGGGTTATTGCTCATTTCCACCCCGTGAAAAGGCTAAGATGTTTGAGATACGGGTAGCTTTACTGTGAACCCCAAACCCATCTTCTTTTCTCCTGGTTTTGTCACTGGAGCCACACTGGATTTCTGGCAGTGCTTCCCAGTGGAGTCCCCCTTGCCTGAGACTGGATTGGGATATGTGATCAGAGGCAATGACAGCTCTCGAGGGACCCTGAGCCCGTCGGGTGGGATGGGATCGTATCACCAGACAGGAAACCCAACCAGATCAGCCAAGTCTACTTTATTGTGAGGCTGCCTCAACAGGCTCTTTCTCTCTGAAGTAGAAAGAAAGGAGGGAGGGTCCCTTCTGAGCCCCTTGCCCTCCTCCCCACTGCCCTGTTGCAGGTGGTGCAGTCTCTCATCTGACCATTCCCCGGGCAGCATCTCTCCCCACTACAAGGTCCCCACCACCACACGCCACTACCACTAGTGGGACCTCAATAGGTGCTCAGCAGCAGGCTTGGATCAACTGGACCTGCTTTTCTGAGAGTCCAGATGTCACAAGAGTTAAGTGACTGGGCACCTTTCTCTGCTGCAGATGTTTCCTGCTGTAACTTTGCAGACCTCCCACTTGAAGCCCCAATGTAAAAAATTGCCAGAGGTCTCCCCCCACCCCACACCCCTTTGCATCCCATTCCAGACATTTGGCAGTGCCCAAAACAATGGGCGGATGCAGTCTCCAAGGATTCCTTTGCAGAGAGAAGCAGTTCAGGGTAGAGCAGCAGCGACTGAATGAGAGGTAGCTAAAGAGGGCGCAGTTTTCCAGGCACAATCAGGGGGAAACATTTGGTGCAGAGAATTAAAAACTGTGCTCCGGTTATTCTCACAATGCATCAAATGCTAAATAAAGCAATACGCAAATGCTGAATTTGCAAACCCTACTACAGTCAACAATGGTTCAAAAGCCACCCTGCCTGAGAGGGAGGCCTGCATTCCTCCTCTCTCTACGTATGGAAGGGAGTGGAAAAGTGAGGCTTTTTGGGAAATTCTGGAAGGCAGGCCAGTTAAGAGTGACCCCAAAGCCTCTCCGCTGAAGCACACGCTTTCAACCTGAGGTGATGAATATGAAATAAACAATGGTGACATAAGAGTACAAAGAGCCCTTGACTCTTTGAAGTTAGGCTGGACCCCAAAAACAGTACTTGCGATCCAGATTTGAAGTGATGACAGCCTCCCTCCCTGGACACACTCGAGGTGCTGGATTTATGGCCATTTGCAGTGCCCTTTGGTCACCGGACTGTGATTTATGAGGTTTTTTGCTCAAAACTGGAATTTGCTTCTGATTTCTGGCAAAAAAACGCCCATCTGCTTAATAACTGTGGCATTCACATAAGGACTGCAGATTCACTTAACAACCATGGTGATCTGCTTAATGGCAGCTGTCAAGAAGTGTTTTAAAATCCGGTTGGTCATACAATGACCCACTTAACAACAGCCACAATGTACGTCTGTACTTCTGGGCTCAATTACGGTCACAAGTCAAGGACTACCTGTATATGGGATTTTCATTTCAGTTAAGTGAAAATTAAATGTGCCCATTCCTCATTGGCATGCAGCTCCAAGGTCAACCGCTCCCCCAAGCCATGGCAGCCCCCCCACCTGGATTTGGCCTCTGCCCATAATGCGGTCCGTGGTTTCGCCGTCTTCTTTGGTGAGCTTGCTCTTGTTGTAGCACTTCTCATAGCACAGGATCCGCAGCGTCTGGGAGCCCTCCAGTTCTATCTCAAACTCCTACGGGAAAGAAGGGAAGAGCTATGGGGCAATGGGGCTCAGGCTGGTCTTTCCTTTCACTGACGGAAAGGCATTTCAGCCCCCACCAGCTCTCATTTCAGAAGATCCTACAAGGACCACAAACTCTATAGCTAGCTTTGGACTGGAGAGAACAGCCAAGGAGTCTCCTTCAAAGCACTTGGGAGGTCTTTGCACTGCGCCAGCTTCAAATTGAGATATTCTGCCAATTCTTTGTGGCTTTCTTTCCAAGATTCACTGCTGCATCCAAAGTCCTTCAAACACCCTCGGCACAGCGCCTTCCTCGCCAGGAGCCCCAGGGAACCTGAGAGCCAGTGTGTTTTGTCTCCCAACCAGCCAACACAGCTCACAAGCAGCCCTTTTTCTGAGCAAGGGGCAGAAGTCAGTTACTCACTTTTACGGCTGGTTACGAAATGCAATCACGATAAAAACGGTTTGAGAAAAATAAAATTGTAATGCAAACTTAGAAAAGAACCACCATTTTGACAGAAGCACGATATACAAATATGGATAAAGATTTTTTAAGGAAATATATCACCCAATTATTTTATTCATTTATTTAATTCATACTTACTACCAGCTTATTTATTGTCCTGAAATTGTCCGTCCCCACCACAACTCAATACTGGGTTGGATCTAATGCAATACTAGATCCCTTTATTTTAAAGAGTAATTGACCTGAAAACCAGCCTTCCTGTTTTTCCTTACAAAACCAAAATTTTGTGCCTTAGCGTACAAATGGCTCTTCTTCTGCAGTGCTCCCCATTTGGAGGAAGGCTGCTGCCCCCCCTCCTTCCCAGGGAGGATTTCTTAGGTCCATCTGAACCCTGAAAGCCCCCCCACTCCTCCAGTCAGGGCACAAGGCAAGGAGGAGGCACCTGAAAGCTCAGCCACTTAGGTGCACAGACCCCCCACCCCCCCCCCCTCCAGCACCGCTCCCACCTACCTCGTTCCAGTTGGGCTCTGCGGTGTCTCTGTAAACTCTCGTTTTGGCCTTGTTCACAAAGTACCCGAAGGAATCCACTTCCAGGGTACAGTACAAGCCTGTTGAAGAGACAAAGCCACAGCTCCGGGAAGGGTCCCCTGGGGCCACAGGGGGTCTCTGCCTACCCAACAGGGCACACTGGGCAGCCCTTGGATCAGGAGGGCACGTTGCTCCTCGGCCACGTTCCATGGGCTTTCTCGCACTGAGCCCCCCACCCCGCTGGGACTGTAAGCCAGACCTTTAATTCAGGCCCGATTTTAAGCACCGAGGAGGCTCTCTGTCCCATTGGCAGACCTGCTGGGCATCTAGACTCACTGGAGCTCTGCTTGAAGCCAGTGGCAGAATGGACAATCACGTTCAGGAATCCGTACAGGCCGGAGGGCTCGTCATCTGTGTCAGAAAGAAACCAGGGGATGATCGGGGCAGCTCCATGCGGCTCCCCAGAACAAGGCGAAAATTCTACATGAGGGAGGGAGGGAGGAAATGTGCACATTCGGAGCAGCCAGGTAATGTTGTTGCTTGAGAAACCCAGGAAGCATCAATTTAGTTCTATACATTTTACTGTTCCGATTGTTCTAAACAAATCTTTTGAAATCCCTTCCCAAATCCACTGATCAGGTTATAGGCAATCCTAAACTTCCATTCGCAACTGGGATCGGAACCACCGCCACTAAGCAAGGAGACCACTAAGTGGATCAAATCCAATTTCATGACTTTTTTTTTGGCTGGCCATTAAGCTAATCACCATGCATGTTGCGAATCACGTGGTCACTAAGTGAATACAGCTTTCCCCATTGCTTGTTGGAAGTCGGTTGGGAAGACCACAACCATGTCAACTGCCACAAATACATGCTGGTGGCCAAGGGCCTGAATTCTGATCGTGTGACTGCAGGGATGTTGCAGAGCTCTTAAATGCGAGGACTGGTTATAAGTCACTTTTTCAGTGCTGTGGTAAGTTTGTACAGTCACTAAACAAATAGTCGTAAGTGGAGGACTATCTGTGGTACAAAAGCTGTTTATCATCAGACAGCACCAAACTCTTCCCAGGGACTGCAGGGAGGGGCCTTCCCCACAGAACGGGAGGAGGCCCCCATGCCTTGCACATCTCCTAAGGCCTGACCTCCCCTCCTTCCTCGCAGCTCCCCTCCTTGGGGAGGAGGGCAGCCCACTCAGTCCAGGAGCCCCGCTGACTTCACGCTTGAAGGGGGCTCACAGCAGGGGCTGGGCAGATGGAGCCTTGCTCCGTTCTGCAGTGGGCGAGGCAGGCAGGCAGATGAGTGCAAGGCAGGGCTGGTCCTTCTCACACACTCACCTTCTTTGTTAATTGTGAGGGGAATGTGATGCACCGTCTGAAGCTTCACGCAAGAATTTGTCAGCATCTGGAGTTCCACCGACGTCAGCGAAAAGCTTTTGAAGCCTGCAGTTGAGAGGAAATTGACATGCTTGGGGGACGGAGACTCCTTTGCTTGGAAGGAGGAAAGGACCATCCTGGGATTTGGGAACTCTTGCCGGGAAGACCTGGGACACCCCCTCTTCCATCTGTGTGGACAATGCCAAGCCTTCGGCCCAGGGGACAAGGTGCCTTCTTTCGCAGCAAGAAGCCTGGCCTACCCCAGGACCCATTTAGCAGAGGCCAGCGTGGTGGGGGGATATGGAGCCAGATGCCCACCCTTGAGGCTCGGTGGAAGGAGAAGCGCTAGAAGAGACTTCTGCGGCCAGCAGGGACCGCATGCAAGTCAAGCCCCACATCCACCTTTGCCCTTCCCCAGCCCATGCAAGGAACTGGGCTGTGATGCACTCCCTGGGCGGAAGGACTGGCCTTGGGGCACACCCCAAGTGCCACTGGGGCAACCCACAGGGAGAGGATCCCGTCGGGGCACGTACATTTCTTCTGCTGCTCTCGGACGATCTCTCGCCACTCGGCCCGTTCATAGTCCGAGGAGATGAGGAAGGTGTAGCTCTAAGGGAGAAGCAGCAGGTTGCAACACACAGAAACCACAATCCCAAAGTTGTAGGGTTTTATCCAGCAATGCTGATTGTCCAAAATCTACTCTAGAAGTTTCCTGTCTGATAACTCAACCTATGCTGCTTCGACTTTACTGAAAGAATTAAAATACGATGTATAACGCATGGATCCCAAGATATCCTTTTCTATTACATAATCCACTATGTAAAACTACACCGCAAACAATAATGAAGAGTATGAAGTAATAGCCACCGTGGCTCATGTTAGGCAAAGACTGCCTACATTCCCCGGAAGGATATTAAATGTGCTGATGAGCACATTGCAAAACTTCTGGGTGGAGAATTTGCCCAAAATTATATGAAACAGAGTCCCTTGCTTCTCACTTTCTTTCTCACTTTGTATACTTTGTGGCTATTATTGGCACTGCAGGCTCCTTCTGCCGACTGCCGGCTGCCTGCAATTTGGCAGTTCAGATCTCACAAGGCTCAAGGTTGACTCAGCCTTCCGTCCTTCCAAGGTCAGTAAAATGAGGACCCAGATTGTTGGGTCCTATGAAAAAAGCACTATGAAGCGGTATATAAGTCTAAGTGCTATTGCTATTGCTATATACCGCTTTCCAGCCCTCTCTAAGCAGTTTACAGAGTCAGCCTCTTGCCCCCAACAATCTGGGTCCTCATTTTACCCGCCTCATAAGGAGGGAAGGCTGAGTCAACCTTGAGCTGGTGAGATCTGAACTGCCGAACTGCAGCTAGCAGTCAGCTGAGGTAGCCTGCAGTGTTGCACTCTAACCACAGCGGCACCTCGGCTCTATTAAGTCTAAGGGCTATTGCTATTGCTACAGCCACAGTCGGGCTTGGAGATTCTGCTGCTAATCAGGACCTGCTCAGTGAGTTGTGTGGTTAAGAAAATCCAGCTTCCCCCATTGACTTTGCGGCTGGGAAGGCCGCCAGGCCTGTCACGTGATCTGGGGTGCCACAACCATTGGAAATCTGTGCCAGTTGCCAAAAGCCTGAATTCTTGTCAGGTGACGTGGGAATACGACAGCTGAGGACCGGCCATAAGTCATTGTTTTCAGTGCCATGGTAATTTCCAAATGGTTGTTAAACAAATTCTTGTAAGTCAAGGACTCCCTCTGTATAAACCCAAAAGAACTGTAAAGAGAAAAAGGAAGCACATAAGGCAGGCGGATCTCTTGACCAGCAACCACAAGGACTTTGCCCAGGCTGAGAAGTCTGGTGCTGTGGCACAGAAGCCAACTCCGTGACCCTGCTGCAGGGTGGCATCTCCTCCTGGCTGTAGGACCTCAAAGCTGGAGACCTTCAGCCACTCTGGCCAGTGGGATGGCCAGAGTGGAATGGAGTAGACATGGGATGGAGGAGAGGCTGCACAGAAGGCTAAAGCCGCGTGGGAACAACGTAGGTGCCAATCTCTCCTGGCTGCTGACATGATTCCCAAAACTGGGACCAGCCTTGACTGCCACAAGCACCTCTCCTTTCACAGCCCTGAGGGGGGCTGGCTGGAAGCTAAGAGTGCCACATCTGCTTCCCCTGACGAAGGGCTGACTGGGGCTCTGAGGCATTACAGCCCAGCTGAAGCAAGCAAAGCGTCTCGGGGAACTCCATGCCAGGGACGGTTGAAATGAAAACCCTCCTGAGGTGCCCAACTCTGAGAACACTGATCAGAAAAACAGCTTCCGCGTCACGTTGAAGGCAGTCTTTCCTGTGCCTGGATCTTTAAGCAGGCCGAGGCAGAGAAAGTCTCCAACCCCAAAGCTGCAGAACCAGGAGTCGGTGACAGCACTTCAAGAGAGAGCCCAGAGACAAGCCACGTCCTTTGCCCCTGAGCTTTCCGAGAAAGGGCTCCACCTGCTTCCGCAAATAACTCCTTGCCTTGGGAAATGGGCACGGATGCTGGGCCACCCAGATCCAACCGGAGGGTTCTGGGAGAAAGAGAGAGCTTTGCATACCACTAGAAATCCAGAAGATCACTCACTTTGCCATTGCGATTGTGCACCCGGAAGGCCATGTTAGGAGACATCAGGAGAAGCAGGGATTCCTGTTCGGACAGCTTCTTCTTCAACCTCTCCAAGTTCTTGCTTCCCTTGTTAGCTTTCTGAGGAGGAGAGAAGCCCAGACAGAGGTTGTCTTCTCCTCTGTTCACAACTCGAGGGTTGCGGGGGACCCAGCCTCTCTCTTCCACAAACGACACGGGCTCTGAGTGGGGTCTGCTTCCACACAACCCATCAGGCCTTCTTAGGCCGAATTCTCCTTCTCCTTCATCTGGAAACAGTGGCATTCGGGGCTCTGATATCCTAGTGCCTGGAGTCCAGAGGAGGAGGAAGAGGAAAGCTTTTTCCTGCCTCGACAGGTGTCTGTCGCACTCCTGGCCACTAAAAAGTGGAGGGTTTCCACAGCACCCAGCGTGCTCAGCATTCCTAGTTGAATCTTCTAAGCCACCTGGCCTTGGTGTGCAGGGCTCCCATTAGGCTAACCCTCCTCAGAATAAAGCAGTTGTGCAGCTGCCTGGTTTGCTTTAAGGGTGGTTAGCTAACCAGCTCACTCTAGGCATTCCCAGTGAAGGAGCCCAGTGAAGGAGCCCTAAGCAAATGTGTCAGTCTGTCCAGTGGTAAAGAGTTGATAGCCTGCCACCACAAAGTGCTCCACATCCCTCCTTCTACCTTTTCACGTTGGACGTCACTCTTGAGTTGGGAGATCTTGATCTTCATGGCATCCAGCTCCTCGTCTGGCACAAGGGAGATGTTTGGCATAGTCTCTGAGTCATCCACCATCTGGAAGCTGAGATCTGAGAGGGGGATGTACCACTTACAGTCATACTGCTGGCTCTTCCTGCAAAGGGGAGAAGGACAAAGGTGAGCGACTCATCCCTGACCTCATCCATCCCCAGAGCCCCCAGCAAGAGAAGGTGAAGCCAACGGCAGGCATTTGCTTTGGGGAGCCGCTTGAGTGGGGGTCTCTCTCTTGCACACGTTTCGAACTGCTTCCCTTTCTCCTTCACTACCTTGATACCCCTGAGCCTGGCTTTGGAGGTTAAACTCAACACCCCCACCCCCCAAAAAAGCTGGAAAACAGATTAAAATGTGCTAGATTTGGTTGCAAAGAAGCATCTCATGGACAGTAGCAGGGATTTTTTTGGATACCTCATAAAGTATCATTTTCCAACGATGCAAACTTTCTTTGCAATTTCTGCCTCAAAAACATCACATAACTGTCAGCTGCAGGGCCAGAAGTGTAGAACATCTGGGGGTTGGCAAGGACATGGGCTCTAAAGTGGAGTTCCCCCTCCTCACTTAGAAAGAGAGACCCCCAGTGTAGTTCAGAAGTGCTCTTTTCGCCACTGGGCATCCGTCCCCAAGGAGGTTCTCTCAGGGCCTCCTTCCTTCCATCCAATCACGGCTCCTCCCCCCCCCCCCCATAACTGCTCCCAGGTGGGGCTCACCCTCCAATCTGCTTCTTAAGCTTGGCGCAGAGGAACAGATCCGTGAAGAGAAAGACATGACGCAGCTTCCGAGATCCCTCCACCAGCTCCACCATGAAGCTGTCCTTCAGGAGTTGCCGGTGCTGTCAGGAAGAGGAGTCAGGCCAGTTAGCTAGAAAAGAAGGGACAAACAGGCCACACCCCACCAGGTTTTTTTAGAGGGGGGAACCCAATGGTATCGTCTGCCAGTCTAGGGAAGGAGAAAGTGGCCAACAGAAAACCATAATCCAACTATGGAGGAACTCAGCAAAGATGACAAGGCAACTCTTTAGTTTTGAGCTTTTTAATCAGAGCAGATGTTAAATCAGGGAGTCTAAAGATGGAAGCAGCCAAGAGATGACCCAGTAGGCAAAGAGGGAGTGATGCAACTCCTGTCTACGGAGTAAGAAGCCGCTACCCTGGAGATGCCGCAATAAGAGCAACCACTTGACTACCCAACTTGTCCCCAAAGCAGCCCAGAGGGACTCAGAAGTAGCTCATGACAGAAGAAGGCCACAGCCTGCTTTTCTAATGGAAAAACCCTGACATCTTTCTTTGAAATGAGGGAGAAAACAGCCCTGCTCAGAATGTTGTAACCTGGTTGTGTAATGATAGGACCAAGTTTGAAGGACCTCAAGTACTGATGGCAGCTCAAACCAAACTTGACTACTTTTTGTCCACCGGCCACTGTTCACCGGCAACTCTCCATGCTCAATGCTGCTGCATAACTTCCAATCCATAAAAAACAAAACCAGGAGAGTTGTCCTATTCTTGGTTTTTAGGTTTTGTGGAAGTCAACTGGCTGAAATTCAACACAAAGAAATAGTTCCCAAGTCAGTGAAAAAACAATTATAGAGCTCAAGGGTCTCAGCACCCTTGAAACTGCCCAGTTTATGACTCAGGTTCTGGACAAAACTCTAGAAATGCAGATACTTTATTTCAAGCTGAGAATACCTGGAACAGTCGTTTCGAACTTGCAATACTCTGTACATTACAGATAAATGGATAGCCAGGAAGATTATGCCCAACACCACAACCCAACCTTCTTGGTCAGCCTTTTGAACTTGAGAAAGGTTCACCTGCTAAGTAGCCATCACTGAGCCCACAAAGGATCTTTGCTCACTGCCAAGCTAGTGAGCTGCCCCTCCCCAAACCAGCCCAAAGCCTCCTGTCCCATTGCCCTTCCTCGCCTGCCTTCCTTTCTCCCTCTGTTTCAGTTACTGCAGTCACCGACTTCCTTCCAAGGTGGCAGTCTAAGAGATCTTACACCCCTGGAGCCACCATCAGATTTTTGTCAGGAGGGAATACAGGGACAGCTGGGGAGAACTTCAGCCTCTCTCACTCACCAGGTGTAGACAAGATGAAGGCAGCATTGCAGAGCTGGAATGGAAAGAAGGGGCTGCCAGGCCAGGTTTCTTCCATGATTAGGCACAAGTGAGGAAAAACACCATGGATTCCACCTTGGCATTCTCCGATTGCCCAACGAGTGAACTAAAGCCACTTTTAAGCAGGGTGTGTCCAATCCTTCCTTGTGGCAGAAAGTCTAAAGTAGGCAGGACTGTCCTTAAGCTATTTATTGCTCACCCGGGACTTTTATTACTTTGAGATCCCTCAGTTAGAGGACTCGGGAGATACAGTTCACTATTAAAATTGAAAAGTTGAAAGAAAAGTCCTTTTTACTCAAATTACTGGCTGCATGCTATGGCCAGTCAAGCCACATTCAGCATGGTTCACTTTTTCAGTTGCTCCAAACAAATTCAGAGATGCCAGAAAACCAGCACCAGGACCTAACTTTTCCAAGCAGATGAGAAGTCTGGGAACATAACCAGACAATTCATTATTTGGGGGCATTTGCACTCCAATCACCTGATGAAAATCTCAAGGCAAAGTAAAACCTAATAAGAAGCATTAAACCATATAAAGTCAAAAGTTGGGCATGACTGATCCTGGTTGGCATTTGAATGGGGGGCCCTTAAAAATGTCCAGGGCCCTTAGGCCAGCGGGGGAATCCACTTACCTTCGCTACCAGTTCGGGAACGGGAGCACGCAGGAGTACGCATGCGTACATAAATCTGCACATGCGCAGAGGGTAAAAAATGGGACGAAATGAGGTCCCAGCCTCCCACCACCAGGGCTACCGGTTCATGCAACCCGGACAGAACCGGCTGGATTTCACCGCTGCCTTAGGCACATTGAAAAACATCCTGGAAGAAAGCAGTGGCAGACCCCACTTCCATACCACCCCAAGAAAACTGCAAGGAAGCATCTAGGTATGTTATAGGGAGTCAAGCTGATGAAGCCTTTACTTCATCTTTTATTTCCATAATATGTGAAGTAGGACTAATCCAAGGCCCCGTGTTTCCAGGAGGAGGAGGAGGAGGAGGAATAGGTAACTTCCAATTATCTCTTCACCTCCACAAGACTTTTGTGCTAGAACAAACGCTGGTAGCCTTTCTAACCAAGCTGGTTGGAGGTGTGTGGATCTGGCCTGTCTTATCTGTACCCTTTAGGGAAGGGTGGTAGAGACTGTGAGGGTTTTTTTAAACAACAACAACAACAAAACAGCAGATGGAATCTGCTTCCCTATGGCATAAACCCATTATTCCTGCGCTCGGAGCAGTCACGTTCTCTGAGCTGAAGAGAAGCAGGTCAGGGTCTTCTCTTTCAGAATATTCCCTGTAATACTTCCTTGGTCAACCGGCCAAGAGGAAGTAATGGTTACATAGTGATTAAGTTTCCTCTTTCAGCAAGTCAAAATTATTGCCAGCAAAAAGTTTTTAGGGTTAGAAGCAGGAGACAGAAGTGCTCTTGGAGCCCTGTGAAAAAGGAGACCCTCCAGACAAGCTTCGGGAAGTATCTCTGTTTAAACATTTGTTAATCTGCAAATTCCTCTTCAAGAAACACCCTTGAGGTTGCCAACCAGTGGCTCCAACAGATGTCCAGCACGCTCAAGACATTTCCGAGGCCACCAACATAGAAAACTCCCCAAGCGCAGTCCATGCACAACATTCCAAGCATTCATTGGTAACCGAACTCCAAACAAGTGCCTTGCAAGCAGAGCTTCTCCTGTCCCCTCCCTCAAAAGCTCCAGGGCCAGGGTCTGGATGCAGCAAATGAGAACAGCCTGCAGAGCTGACTTTTTCAGCTAAATGGACTTTAGGATGCAAAACCTCCAATTTTCCTGCCTGCAGCAAAGGGGCATAGAAAGAGCTTTAGAAAGTACCAGTACCGCAGCTTTATTATTGGTTCATGCTTGTCCAAACAAAGCTAAGCCGAAATTGGTTTCCTCTGGTTGCAAGGGAGGGGCAGGGAGCCCACAGAAGTTTCATCCATACTGCATCTGCTCTGCTCACCAACCCCCCCCCCCCCCAAGGCCCCCTCACCTCTCCAACAGTTTCAGGTCCACAGTGGTACTTGGAAAGACTAGAGAGATGCTCACTAGAATCCAAGAAGCCACGTTCTTCTAGGGGATGAAATCCAGTTCAGGCTCTTGAGGTGAAAATGCTTCAAATGCATTAGCAGCAGTTGGTTAGAAGACTTCCAAGGGCTACTAAGAAATTACCCTTTGTTGACAACGATTTGGCACCCAGAGCCTGGAGCAAACACAAGGCCACGTTCGAGGCCATCAGTTGCAATCTCATGAGAGCATCGGCAGGAACCCTCTGAACCACATTTTCCCCACCGTGGCAGCTTGAAGAGGTGTGATTCTCCAGCCATCTCTAGAAACTGAAGTCCACGTCTCTTCAAGCTGCCAAGGTGGAGAAACCCCTGGAGCTGAAGCCTGGATGGGGGGTGGGGGGGAGACTGAGTGCTGGCTAGACTCCCAGACTGCGTTTCCCAGGTGCTGACACAACATGACACAACAGCTCTTTTCAGTTGTGAAGGAGAGTTTCAGACTTTTCAGGCTTCCGGCTTTAAAAACAGAATTCTTGGCCAAAACACATTCTTGTGCCCAAAAACACCTTCATGGATCTCAGCTCAAGAACCACATTATAGAAGAAAAACAGCAGATAAATATTAGACATACTGGGACCTACTGGAAAATTATCAAGGGGAATTTAAAAATCAAATCAAGAGAACAATGAATAGCGGAAGGATATACTGTAATTACCAATGGTTGTCCCATTTATAATTATCTGAAAGATTTAAAATGGATAAAAAGATTGTGGCATCGAACAAAGTAAGTCAAAATTTGAAATGCAGTTGTGGATGGACGTGTATTTGCAGAGGAAAGCAGGTTAAAGAATGTATGATAAATGTATATAAGAACTTTGGTTGTAATGTACAGATGGATCAATGGGAAATTGTATGGTTAAAAGAGTTGCAATTGACATTGTGTTATGATCCCAAAGAGATTTTTTTAATAAAATGATGTATGACGACAGAGAAATTATCTAGAATGTATAAAGGCACTTCAAATGTATGTGGGAGATATGTAGGATATGAAGGAACATTTTATCATGCCTGGTAGACTTGAAAAAGTTTTAAAAATGGATCCAAATACGGATTTTGAAACAGAGGATTTTAAAGACCAATATTAAATTGAACCTGGAACTTTTAGGTTTAATGGACAGTTAGAAAAAAGCCTTGGAAGATTATTTCAGTATGTGATCTCAGGCAGTGAGATTACTGTGTGCATCGAGGTGGGAAGATTCCAGAACAAGCACCATGGAGAAGGGGCTGGGGAAGAATCACCAAAATTTAATAAATAAAAAATAAATAAAATTGCACTTTTGTTGAAAAGGATAAAAACTTATTTGGATCAGAAAAAAGTCATTATCTACATTTATTGCTGATTGGAAGCCTCTTATGGACTTTGTCCATAAAGACCAAAGAATGAATTTGTGAACTTCGGTTTTTGACAGACTGTAGAAAGAAGAGCCAGGTGATGATGCATTTCAGAGACAGAGATTAAAATATATTCCTACTTATAATTGCTGTGAAGAATGTTGGAAGTCTCTACAGGTAGTCCTCGACTTACTAAATAGTTCATTTAGTGACCATTCAAAGTCACAACGGCAATGAAAAAAGTGACTTTGGACTGTTTTCACACCACGGTTACAGCAGCCCCCTGGACATGGGATCAAAGCTCAGACGCTTGGCAACTGGTTCATACTTATGACAGTCGCAGCATCCCGTGTGTATGTGTGTGTGTGTGTTTGTGTGTGTCACTTGCTCCCCTTTTGTGACCTTCTGACAAAGTCAATGGGGAAGCCAGATTCACTTAATGACCTTGTTTCCAATTTATCATACTGCACTGATTCACTTAACAACTGTGACAAGAAACGTTCTAAAATGGAGCAAAATTCACTTAAATGCCTCGCTTAGCAACAGAAATTTTGGGCTCAACTGTGGTCATAAGTCGAGGACTAACTGTCCTTTATGCTTTTTTTTTTTCTTTCTACTGGTTTGTGTTAATAGCTTTTATCTTCTTGCTGATAATAAAATATAATTTTAATGAAAGTTACTGTATATATGCAAAATAACCCACAACAGAATTCTTGGGATTTGTTCTGGTTTAGCTACGTTCCGCTGACTCTCTTGGCTCCGTTCACCATTTTCACTCTCTCTGTCAGGACTTCATCTACCTGTGGGAAGTTGGCTCTCTCCCACTCTAGACGTGTTGCCCCCTTGGCAGGCAGATGCTCCTCCAGGGTTTCTGGGCTAGAGCGCCTGGCCAGGCCATGCAGAGAGCCCAAAGCCTGGCTCAGCTATCAACCTTTCCCCAAGCTCTAGCAGGCGAGTACAGAAACAGGCTGGAGTCCCTTGTGCCCAACAGCCCATCACTGTCCGCCCTTAGAGAGACTCCCCTCCGTTCCTTTTTCTCCCCTGCACTGTATAATCACCTCTGGAAAGGGGAAAGGGGCCTCCTCGCCACTGAGCCAAGCCTGCATCTCTGCATTTCAGTAAGTCCAGCGTTTGAGTCAGGCTGGCTCACATTCCCCTCCCCCCCCCAGGACTGCCAGGTGCTGCTGGGCCGAGGGCCTCGCTGTCCTTCAGGGGTTCAACCCGCAGCCTATTGTTGGCAAGAAAGGATGAGGCTGCCAACCGAATGGCCTCAAGAGCCAAAGCCAGGGATAGAAATGGCGGCTGGTCTGGAAGAGCGATGTGTCTGTCTCCGGTCCCAGCACAGCTCCTGCCCATTCAGAGCTTTTGCAAGCCGCAAACAGTCGCCCCTTCTGGGAAGTCCTGCTAACCAGACCAAAGGCGGCCTGCCTCGTTGGGCACTCACCTCCCCCTTCTGGACAGTCATAGATTGTCTCCTGGGCGTGATCTCCTCGTTGATGCTGGACAGGAAGTTCTGGGAGATGCGCAGGGCGTCCTGCAGGAGCAGGTAGTCGGGGTGACTCGACGGGGTGTGCTTCAGCAAATCCTGTTTGTCAAGAGGGAAGGGAGAAGAGCATAGCACTGGCAGTCCGGGCGCTTCACTTCTGAAGGGTTTTCTGTCTAACTTAAAGCTTAGAACCAACCGTCAGATCCAAGGTCCTCCCAGACAGACGGCTGCCCAGACTCTGCTTGAACCCGCCCATGGCCTCCCTCTCACGGGTTCCACGGCCTCCATCCACTCGGATGTGTTTCTTCTCCTACTCTGCTGAAGTCTGCTCTCCCTCACAGTTGCATCTGTACCTCCAGGAGCCCAGAACGTCTTGCTTCATCTCAGCTCAGAGACGAGAAAAAACCTCCACAAGTGATCAAGGCCTGGGATTCTCCACGGGTGGATTTCGGGCAAAGCTGTTTGTGGTTCTGCGTGGAGCAGTAGCTGCACAGGCGCCCTTATGTTCCAAGCGCTTCAAGTCAGCCCCTTTTCCTATTAGCAGCATTGCTTTTACAAATCCTCCACCCAACTTCTTCTCCTGGGGTGTCTTGCCTGCCCCCCACTCCCCTACCCTAACCAGGAGTCATTTGAATGTGATCCAGTGTGCTGTGGGAACCCAACCTCTATTTGACTCGGCTGTATCAAGCAGCCATCAAGTTAAGCCAAAAAGATGCTGCACGGAACATGTCAGGTGAAGGGAACACCTGTGCTTTGTTAACCTGCGTTCTGCAGCAGGTGGAAAAGACCCCATATCTGGTCACTCTTTGTGTTATTTCCTGCTTGTGCATTGACTTCTCTGAAACAAAGCAACCCCTCCAGTTTCCAGCAGAAAAGCCAACAACATTAATATTCATGGCAACTTACGTGGAGCACAAGTGTACTGCGTGTGACCCGATCCACCGGCTTGTAGAGGAGAGCTACGGGGAAATAAAGGAAAATTAGAAACTGTAGGGCAGTGATGGCTAACCTTTTTGCCATCGTGTGCCAGGAGAGGGGGGGGGGTCGCACGCCCGTGTGCCCACACCCATAATTCTATGCATGCACATGCGACACCCCCCACCCCCACCCCCACTCCCGGCACACGATGGCCCGGTAGGCCCCTTTTTCTCTCTCCCCAGGCTCCAGAGCCTTTCTAGGAACCTGGGGAGGGCGAAAATCGCCTTCCCACCCCACCAGAGGCCCTCCGGAGGCCGAAAACAGCCCATTTGCCGATTTCCAGAAGTCGGGATTTCTGACCTCCAGAGGGCCTCCAGGGAGGTGGGGAGGGCCGTTTTTGCCCTCCCCAGATTCCTAGAAAGGCTCTGGAGCCTGGGGAGAGAGAAAAACAGGCCCTCCCCACCACCCCCTGAGGCCCTCCGGAGGCAGGAAACAGCCTGTTTCCCTACTTCTGGTGGGCCCAGAAGGCCTGAAAATCAGCTGGCTGGCGTGCGCATGCATGCCGGAGCTGAGCTCGTGTGCCCACCGATATGGCTTGTGTGCCCACCACAGGTGGCACATGTGCCATAGGATCGCCATCACGGCTGTAGGGCAACACAATTCTATGAGGAGCAAAATAATCAAAATGGAGGAGGAAAAAGGTTCTAAGCAGAAGGTTCATGGGAAAACATGTCTTCTTTGACAACATGCCTGCTGCAATCCTTTGCAATTCACCTCTGCTACTCCCCGCCCCCACACAGCTAGTCAAGCCCTTCCCATCCCCTGCACCATGGATGGCTATAGGATGCTGAGTCCCCTGTTGCTGTTAATCCCAAGGGCTTCACTCCAAGAATTTGACTGATCAAAAAAGAAAAACAGCCTTGGTAGTACAGTGGTCTAAGGCACCCTGTTATTAAGCTGGTTATTAAGACCAGCTGCCTGCAATTACTGCAGGGTTCGAATCTCGCCAAGGCTCAAGGTTGACTCAGCCTTCCATCCTTTCTAAGGTAGGTAAATTAAGGACCCAGTTTGTGGGGGCAATAAGCTGCCTTTGTATAAAATATACAAAAGGATGAAGGCTATTGCTTAACGCATTGTAAGCCGCCCTGAGTCTCCGGAGAAGGGCGGCATATAAATCAAATTAAAAAAGAAAAAACAACAACAAAAAAAACCCAACCAAGCCAGTCAGCCCTGCTTATACACGTCCCTGCAGAACAAAAAAACCCAGAGAACCCCCTTGCGCCATATGGAGCTCCTCCTGGGTGGGGTGGGGGATTCTTATTGTCCAGAAAACATCCACTGGACCACCACATGACTTACTTTCCAGGGAGTTCTTTGTTGTCTGGTCCCTTGCATCCTTGGAGCTTCTAGCTCTGAGGTTCTGCAAAAGATGAATAAGGCTCAGGTTAATTTTCTTCAGCCTGCATCGTTCCTTGTCTGGCAACAGATGCTGCCTGGTTCACACACCAAATCCAGATGAGGCTCACAATCTTCCAGCATAGAAAGCAACAGCTCAAAGGTTATATCTCTTGTCCAGGGATGAAATCCAGCAGGTTCTGACAGGTTCTGGAGAATCGATAGCGGAAATTTTGAGTAGTTCAGAGAACTGGCAAATACCACCTCTGGCTGGCCACAGAGCGGGGAGGGAATGGGGATTTTGTAGAATCCTTCCCCTGGAATGGGGTGGGAATGGAGAGTTTGCAGAATCCTTCCCCTGCCACGCCCACCAAGCCACGCCCACAGAACCAGTAGTAAAAGAATTTGAATTTCACCACTACTCTTGTCATGATGGTTGCCGCCACCACTACGCAGGTTCTCCCCTGCAGTTTACGGGGGGCTTGATGAGTACCTCAGACGAACTAGCTGGAATTTCAGCAAGCCAAGAAGGCCTCTGTGCCTTAGAAGCAGCCCCTGAGGGCCAGGGAAAGAGCTGCTCTCAAGTGTCCTTCAAGCCCAATTGAGATATTTCTGGAGGGGGTTTGGCCCTCTGCTACTCACCTTGCAGCAGTGGTGAAATCCATTTTTTTTTACTACTAGTTCTGTGGGCGTGGCTTGGTGGGCGTGGCAGGAGAAGGATCCTGCAGAATCTCCATTCCCACCCCACTCTGGGGCCAGCCAGAGGTGGCATTTGCTGGTTCTCTGAACTACTCAAAATTTCCGCTACCGGTTCTCCAAAACCTGTCAGAACCTGCTGGATTTCACTCCTGCCTTGCAGGTAATGTGGTGGGGGTGGGGGGAGGATTTTGCTGAAAGTATTTCTCTGATAAAAGCCACAATGGAAGGAAGGAGTTCTTGAAATCACTTGTAAGAATATTTGCTAAGAAAGAAAATGGCTCCACTGGCTGGATGTGACTCTCCTCCCACAGCCAAGACTTGAGTTGGGATGAGTCAAAATCCAGGCCAGGTTTCCCAGGTTCCAATAACAGCCCCCAAACTAGTTGGGTTTCCCTGGAGAGCCGTATGCCAGGAGAAGCCCCCCTGCACTAGGGTTTCTGGCCATCCTCACTGCCGAGAGACCCACAGAACCTGCAACATCAGCTCCATTGTGGGTTTAACCCAGGTGAGGTGGGGGCAGAAGAGCCCCATCAGATCCCTGCGAGGACCCCCCCCCCCCACATACAGCCGGCAGTCACTATGCAGGAAGAGACGAGGGCTCTGCACCCCCTGTGCACGTCGCACGGCCTCACTCACCTCCGAGATTTCTGCAAACTGCGCGTTGGCTTGGCAACACTTCTCGGCCGTCTCCATGGCAACCTCGTAATTATCCACAAAAGCCCGGTACACTCCCAGCTGGCTGGCCTGTGGGGGGGCAAAGGCGGAATGAGACCCACCCCGGTGCGGAAAGGCAGGAGAGGGCGGAGACCATCTCAGGAGGCTGTCTGGAGATCTGGAGAAGCAGGGGACACCTCTGGACGAGCCTCTGCCCGCCACCAGCAGGCAACCCCAAGCCGATGGCTGAGTCACAAGGGGGAGACACGCCCAGACTGGCCCCATCGCCTTTGGCCCCCAGGAGGAAGACGCCCCTCTCTGACGGGACAGTCCCGCAGGTCAAAAGCTGGCCACGCAACTGTTTCCTTTGGGAAAGAACGACAGTCCTGCAAGGACAACACACTCAGAGTGACCGAGGAATGCTTTACGCCCGAGGAGGGGGGTGGCCCATATGACACCACTGGGGCAGCATCTCTGCAACTGGATGGCCTCGGCCAGGGGTGGGTTCTACATTTTTTTACTACCGGTTCTGTGGGCGTGGCTTATTTTGTGGGTGTGGCTTGGTGGGGGGGGGTAATGTGACTGGGTGGGCATGGGCCAACTTTTTTTTTTTTTACTTTTAAAAGCATTTTTTCTACAACCTTAAGAGGTTGCAGAAAAAAATGCTTTTAAAAGCTTCTGACGATCAGGCAACTCAGCTGGGATCATCAGAGGCTTTTAAAGGCATTTTTTTCCTACAACCTCTTCGGCCAAGGTTGTACTTTTAAAAAATGCTTTTAAAAAAAAGGCTCTGATGAGGTGGGCGGGGTAAGCGAGCGGCAACCAGGCCAGGGACCGGTTCGGGGGTGTGGCCAGCTAATGTTATTACCGGTTCTCTGAACTATTACAAATTTTTACTATCGGTTCTTGCGAACCGGTGCGAACCGGGAGCAACCCACCATTGGCCTCGGCACTTCCGACATTGTAAAATGCCCTCCACCACCCTTCGCAACTACGTGACCAAACTTGGCAACCAGCCAGCATTTATGACCGGTGGCTGCATCTGTCCCACAGTCGCTGGAGTGATTGGCACCCCTTTTTGCCAATTTCAGCAAAAAACAACCAATTGGAAGAATAGGTTCACTTAAATGACTGCACCGTTCTCTTAATAACTCTGTGATTCACTTAATGACCACTGTGAGAAATATCAGAAAAAAAGTCTGATCATGTGGGTGTCTCCATTTCCAACCATGACTTCCAACCAGATTTCCAGTCCCAATTGTGGTTTTAAGTTTTTAAGTATTAAGAGTGGTTTTTAGGACTACCAGCCACTGCCAACTGAGCGGTTCAAAAGCATGCAGAGGCAGGTAGGTGAAGGCAGCAGGTGCCGCTCCGGTGGGAAAGTAACGGTGCTCGGTGGCCTCATGCCGGCTACAGCGGCCTTGAAACAGGGGTGGTGGGGTGGTGGTGGTGAGCAGCGCCCCCTAGAGTTGGCAATGACTAGCGGAGTGAAATCCACAGCAATTCCTTTGCCTATTATTATCATCATCATCATCATCATCACAGGCTCCCTCCAGCCAAGAGGGACAGCCCACAGCATGCTGCCAGCCTTCCTTCCTGTCCCCCCCCCTACTGGTTTCCAGCACTGACCCCCCACTCTCCTCACACTGCACATACCCAGCAACCCACTGGTAAAAGAGAACCGGAGCCTCAAGCTGGCTCTGAGCCGGGCAAAAGCCCCCTCCCTGCCCCCCCCAAACGCCCTGCTCACCAGTTTCTGGAAGAGGTCGCCCACCCGCTGCTGGTGGCTCCACTGGTGAACGCGGGGGGAAAGCCCATCATAGAAGTCCTTGTGGATCTCGTAGAGCTCAGGCACTTTGAAGAAGATGGTCTCGATCTGCTGGCTCGTCAGGACCGGCTGGGAGGTGGTGGCAGCCGCCTTCAGAGGCTTCATGGGCTGTAAGAGCCAAGACACAGAGCCGGATATGCCCTCTGTGGCTCAGTGGCAACTTCCTGGACATTGGCCTGCCTCTTTGAGCCCCCTCCCCCCTTGAGGAAAAGCCGGAGCTCTTGGGGGACAGCGCTACAGGCCATTCAGCGCTTCCCACTGGGTGGCACAACGGATGCCCCCCCAGCCCCCAGCCCCATCACCAGAAATGGCTCCAGCCATAAGGAACTGAGCAGAAGCTGGAAAAGAACCCAGCAACTTTCTTGCTTGGCTCCCAAGCGGCTGAATGGAGGCCAAGCAGGAGAATTTCTCAGTAACTGCCCCATGTTGTTACCCTTGGGGAGGGAGTCATTTGGTTGTTTCTGCCCAGGTCCACCTGCAGTTTAGCTGGAGAATAAACTCCCCCTCCGCCTCCCTCCCTCCCCCTCCCCTGGCGCCCTTACCAGCAGGAGAGCCTCAAGGTGACCCAAGTAGGTTTCCTCACTGGCCAGGATGCCCGACAGGACCCACTTCCTCATCTCCAGACCCTTTTCCAGGTCCGGCTCGCTCTGGAGAAAGGAAGAGAGGGGAGACAATGGGAGGCCAGGCCTTTGGGCCCAAGGTGGAGATTTGGGGAGGGGGTGGAAAGGGCCAATGAGAATGAAGCTAGGGTGGGGAGGGGCTGCTCTCTCCAAGAGAAAGGGGCGAAGTATTGAGGTATTGAGTTCATGGCCAGCATCCAAGGGCAGCAGAGTAGAATGACCGGCTCTGGGCTTGCAGGAGCCAACAAAATCCAAACTGGCCTGTGAGAAACGGACCAGTTCCTCCCTCTGGGACCCTTCCTCACAGAGCCCCTCACTGCTGTGGAGCCCCTCTGTGGAGCCATGCCCGCCCGCCACCCACCATAATGGCTGCCATGTCAAGATGAGGCAGGGCTCAGGAGAGACCAGGGAAGGCCATCCCCTCCCCCCACCAGCCCTCCTTGAAAGCAGCCCCAATGATCCCCCCACCCCATCCCCATCAGACAAGGTTTGGATCTCACTGGATCTTTGGAGACCAGGGGACCAAGGAGGGCCCCCGGACTCTTATTTATTTATTTTATTTATTTTATTTAAATTTGTATACCGCCCTTCTCCTAGTGGACTCAGGGCGGTGCACAGCCAAGTAAAAAACATCCAATACAAAATTTAAAAATTTAAAAGAATTATACCCTTTGGCCGAAAATTAAGAACCTTACGACTAAAACCCATTCAACAATTAAAAAATCGAATATCTCAAAAACGGGGGGGGGGGATTTCACGCCAGCCCTGCTTGATGGAAGAAAAAAGTTTTTAGGGCACCGCGAAAAGCCCGGAGATCTGATATCCTCCGTATCTCCGGGGGCAAATCGTTCGAGAGGGCAGGTGCTGCCACAGAGAAGACCCTCCCCCTGGGGGTCGCCAGCCGACACTGCCTAGCTGACGGCACCCTGAGGAGTCCCTCTCTGTGGGAGCGTACTGGCCGGTGGGAGGCTATTGGCGGCAGAAGGCGGTCCTGCAAATACCCAGGCCCTAAGCCATGGAGCGCTTTAAAGGTGGTAACCAGTACCTTGAAGCGCACCCGGAAGTCCACCGGGAGCCAATGCAGCTCACGCAGGAGAGGCGTCACATGGGAGCGCCCTCTCGCTCCCATAATCCCCCGCGCAGCCGCATTCTGCACCAGCTGGAGCCTCTGGGTGCACCACAAGGGGAGCGAATTGAGTGCCATTCGCTCTGGACCGGCAGGCATGGTGCCAGCAGATGTGCCCGGCCAGCCCCAAGGGGGGGGGGGGCACTGTCCTCTCTCAGAAGGCGCTGCCAAGGAGGTTTGGGGGGGTGAAGGAGGAGAGAAGCAGAGCCAGCTTATTTATAACCTGCCAATGGCATCCTTGCCAGCTCAGCTCAGGAAGGGCCTGCCTATTCCAGCAAAGCCATTGAACAGCAGAGAATAAGGAGAAGGGGGGGCGGTGAGGGAGGAGGTTAGTCAGTTAGGTAGGAAGGAAGCCAGCTGTGGGGGGGTTCTTGGCACAAAAGGAAAAGGCTGGCAAAAGCTCCCACTGAGGGTCACTCTCTCAGCCTGCAAGATTTCAGCTTCAAAGCCACCACACAGGGTCCTACTAAGCTCTCTCCACACACCCATTTCGGGGCCTGATCACCCCCCACCCCATCTCTGCAAAGCAAAATCTCCCCGTCCCTTCCCTCCTCCTTCCTCTCTCCCCACCCCCCTAGGGCACACAGCCTGGCAGATTAAAAGGAGTGAGGAGCCAAGGGAACTCAAAGGGGCAGGACTGACTGGCTTGCAGTCCCCAGAGTGGCCCTTCTCTCAGGGCATGGGGCATGCCACAGCTCGGAAAGGACTGCCTCAGGTGCCATCCAGTCTGGGGGGACTCCTTCCTCGGCTTTTGCTCAACCCTGCAGAGGATGCGGGGAGGCCCCTGCCAAAGAAGCCCCTGCGCTCTCTTGGTTCCATCTGCAGAGCTGTGCTGGGGGAAAGCACTGAGGCCCTGCTCCAGTTTGGCACAGGCACCACAAGGGACAGGAGCAGAAGCCTTGTGGCCAAGCCTATTCTTCATCTCTATAGTTGGCATCTTGACTTATTCTGGATCCCAATTGACACTGAGAGGCAAGGCCCAGGGGTGGGGGTCCAGATCTGCAAAATGGGGGCTGCTGTGGAGCAGAGTCTACGAGCAAAGGGTGTCCTGAATTCTGCCAGGCTCCACCTTCCCTCTGGGGGCACCAAGGCTCTTTGGGTGCGAGGATGGCTGTGGCTGGCCCTTGGTAGGGAAGGACGGATCCTGTCCAGCCAGAACAACAGAAAGTCGCCTCCCTTCACCCAGACAGAATTCCGCAGGGAGGGGAATGGAAGGAAAGGAGGTGGGTCCTTCACTTGGGGACCAGTCTGAAAGCTCGGGTGCAGGTGCCTTAAGAGAGACCCAGGCCCTCTCTGTGGGAGCGCACGGGTCGATGGGAGGTCGTCGGTAGCAGCAGGCGGTCTCGAAGATAGCTAGGCCCTATGGCATGGAGCACTTTAAAGGTGATAACCAACACCTTGAAGCGCACCCGGAAGACCACCAGGAGCCAGTGCAGCTCGCGCAGGAGCAGTGTTACATGGGAGCGCCATGCTGCTCCCGTCACTATCCGCGCTGCTGCGTTCTGGACCAGTTGGAGCCTCCGGGGGCTCTTCAAGGGGAGCCCCATGTAGAGAGCGTTGCAGTAGTCAAGGCGAGAGGTGACGAGGGCGTGAGTGACTGTGCACATTTGTGGGGAGGGTCGCTTCCTGCCTGGAAGGAAGAGCTTTCAACCCAGCACAGCCCTGGGCAAAGACACAAGAGAAGGGAGTGGGCAAAGCAAACAGAGAAAACATATAGAAAAGTTGGAGGGATGCAGGAAATGAATCCAGGTTCACTCAGCAAAAGGAATTCTATCCTGAGCGCTTTCTTTTCCTCCTGTTTGGGCCATTTTTTATTTTATGTGAAGCGACAGCCTGAGTGGTCTGAATGGTCAAAATATCCTGACTAAACCAACACCTCAGCAGATTCCCAAGGACCTGTGTTGCTTCTAGACCTCTGGGTGAAGTTGCCCTTACTCAGAGAAGATGGCCCTGCACAAGGATGTCCAGGCTTACAGGCTAGAGGTGCTGCGCATCGTCACTGGGGCGGCCAGTCTGGGTGCAGTTCTGGCTCCTGCCATCAACCCAGGCACGGCAAACACCTCCACTGGCGCCAAGGGGCAGATGCTACAGAATCCAGAGCTGCAACTGCACCCCCAAAGCCGAACCTCCAACTCCCTGCGACGCAGCAACAACTCACTGATTTTGAAGACTCCAGGGACCCCAAGGAGAAGCCATCTCGGCTGCCTCGGCTCTTGGAGCTGAGATGGGGTGAAGAGGAGGGGGAGTCATCGATGAAGGGCATCATGTCATGGTGGTGCCTCTGCTCTTCAGCTCTGTCCACATCGTAGGTGTAGCCTGGTGGGAGGCCCCCAAAGGAGAGCTCTGCAAAAGGAAGGCAAGGGAGAATGGGAAGGGGGACCCACAGCATCCTTGGGCTCTTCCGCTTGATCTAGGCCTTCAGGAGCTGCTCTGTGGATTCCTGATCATCCCAATTTTCCTGCAGAGGGGTCTCCAGGAGATCTGGCTAATCCGGCACCCTCAGACAGACGTCTCAACCTTTCCAATGAAAGCATAACTGAGATCAATTCAATTTCAGAGCATGCAGAAAAACAGTCTTGTGACCAGGAGAGGACTGGAATGCAAAGCTATACATGTTGATTTTGTTAGGGTCCAAAGTCTACTAGAGTAACACTTATTGGACTCCTCCCAGCACAAACCTGTGGGGAAAATGGAAATCTGCATTTTGTAGATTAATCTGCAATCGCAGGTGTGATGTGTGACTTGTGACTCCTTTCCAAACAGAGAACTGAAAACCCTGAAGGAGCCCAGGTCTACCAGGCCAGCTCCTTCTGCTTCAGGGGGACAAGTGGGGTCCCCCTGAAGTCCAGCAAACGGCTATCTACAACCTTTCCATGTGGACATTCATGGTGGAAAGAGAGATTTGGGGATCAGAACAGAGGGAAAAGGAGGCAAAAGCCCTGAGGAGAATGTCCACAATGACAAGTGAGGCCATCACCACACAACGTGCAAGCTCAGGATTTATCTGCTGAACCCCCTTCAACCAATTCCTTGCTTCAGGGAAAGAGGAAGGCTGGCTTGTCTCCTCCCAGAGAGGCTTCCGTGGCCCTCCTCTCCCACCACGTAAACCACCTGAACAAGATGAGGTGGGAGAAAAACTGGCTGGGCAGGTGACCATGGGCAGGGCTCCCAGGTACCAACTCTGACCCCAGATCAGCACTAACAACTTCAGTGTAGGAATTACTCCACCAGCAACTCTCTGAGGGAGGCCAGGTCAGGAAACAGGCCCACCGGTCTGCCTGGAGCTGGAGCACATCAGCCGGGCTCCGGTGACAGAATGGCGAAAGCTGAATGCGATTTCCCCACCACCACCACCTCTGGTATCCTGATGAATTTGGGGAAAATAAGAATCCGTCTGAGTTTCTTTCTCCATTTCCCTACACTACCTCTTGTTAACGAACTCCCTCCAAATGTTCTACCAAACCAGCAAATACAAAATAAAAATAATACTAAAACTCTGTTTGTTTATCTGTAACCTTCAAAGGAGCAAAACGGCTGCATCGTAGGGCAACAATTTTGAACTGAAGTACCAAAAGGGCTAATTTAAAGAATGCATCCAAAATCTGGGACTCAGGACTCCCATGGGGCTGAAATTCCAAGGATCTTCAGACCAAGTCTATTGGCAGACTGGCAGCCACAGCGCCACCACGGTCTAACCCCCCCACCAGCTTCCCACAAGGAAAGTCAACGGAGAAGCCAGCAGGAAGTTAGAACATATTCCTGCTCCCACTGCTTTTCTCCCTGCCTTGGTCACTGTTTATCAGTTTAGGTAAGGATACATCTCTGAAACAAGGACTCAGTGAGGCACAGATTGTCTAATATATAGATAGATAGATAGATAGATAGATAGATAGATAGATAGATAGAGAGAGAGAGAGAGAGAGAGAGAGAGAGAGAGAGAGAGAGAGAGAGAGTATATATATATACTTATATAGAGTTTGTGTGGAGTACACAAAGGTATCCTAAACACAAGGAATGACTGCATATACCATAATCCAAGGGCATTGCATGTGATAAGTCTCAAATGGCCTTTTGAAACAATCTAGACCCGTGATGGCGAACCTATGGCATGGGTGCCACACGTGGCACGCGGAGCCATATTGGTGGGCACGGGAGTGTTGCCCTAGCTCAGCTCCAGCGCGGATGTGTGCACCAGCCAATTGATTTTCAGGCCTTCCGGTCCCACCGAAAGTCAGGAAGCTGGCTGTTTCTGGCCTCCGGGGGGATGGGGAAGGCTGTTTTTGCCCTCCCCAGGCTCCTAGAAAAAAACAGGCCTACTGGGCCCACTGGGCCATCGCGTGCCAAAAGCAGGGGTAAGTATGGGGGGGGGGGGGTCACGTGCACATGCGCGGGAGGGCGGGGCGCATTGAATTATGGATGTGGGCACCCGCACCCACGACCCCCCCCGCTCCCCCCGCTTTTGGCACGCGACAGCAAAAAGGTTAGCCATCACTGATCTAGACTCTGGGGGTGGGGGGCACTCACAGTGAATGCTCACTTCTGAACCCTACCTGCCAAACATCCCAACAAGGGGAACCTTCCGCAGGTATCCTCCACGTGCCCTGGCCATGCAGATGCTACCTGCAGCAGGCATTCGTGGTCTCATCCTATGTAGGACTTTAACCGCCTTGAATGGCACTTAGAAACAAATTTAAAGCCAACACAGCTCCAACCAAAGTCGTGTCATGTTAACAGGTCCACTGAGACATGAGCACCAGCTGAAGTGAAGGCCAAAGTCAATTGACTGACTAAAGCGAGAGAGAATACAGAGACAGAATACAGAATAATACGAGTTGGAAGGGACCTTGGAGGTCTTCTAGTCCAACCCCCTGCTCAAGCAGAAGACCCTATATCATTTCAGGACCAGAACATGGCTACCCTCCACCTACACCATTCCTGAATGACCACAACTGGGACATCGATCAAAGCTTTCCTCGCCCGTCTTCTAGAACGAGGGGAACCCCTTGAAATACAGTTAAGGCCGGCAATCCTCCTCACAACGCTCACGGCTCCTAGGAAAGTCCACGAATGGCTCTCCGTTGACCATTCCCAAGTCCTGCTGCTCCTCTATAGAGCTGAATTCCCCGCAGGGTCTCTGCCCGCCCCTTTGCGATTCAGGACACTCGCAATTCTTGGTGATTCTGGCTGTGGATGACAGGACTGAAATCCAAACATCTGGAGCGCCCCAGCTGCCAACTCTGCTGCTGGTGCTGGAACACGGATAAACCCGAGAGATCCATGCTCTTATTTGATTAAGATCAAACTTTAGTCAACATGAAGCGATGGATCGTGAATTGTTTGACCAAATTACGCCCTTTCTGTCTCAAACAAGGCCACCGTTCCTCAAAAAAGCTGACTCTGTTGTTTCATGGAAGCATCTTACCAGTGGCAGCCCAGCCTGGGCCATGGGCTCCGAAACAGCAATTACAAATTGTTCCAACAGCCCCAGGATGTGTCCAAATTACTCCCTTGGATAATATCTCCCCATTTAAGAAGTACTGAACTCAATGAAGAGAGGGAGGGAGAGGGAGGGAGGGAGGAGAGAGAGAGAGAGAGAGAGAGAGAGAGAGAGAGAGAGATGCCAAAGCAACAAACCCTGTGTAGAAACAGCAGCATTCTCTACTCCGGACTTCCAGTCCCACAGATAAATGAAGGGGGGGGGAGTTGCCACTAATAAAGAGAAAGATATTCTACTCAACCTCAGATTCTGAGCATTCAAAAAGTTTGCCAGCATTTCAAACTGCTGCATTTAGACACCTTGTGGCTTACTTTCTCTACACCGTCTTTTTATTGTGACGATGATTTCAAAAGAGCCTGGTTATCTGAAGAATGCAATCCTGCACCCACCGAAAGCAGATCCCCCCTCCCTCTGCTCAGGTAATTAATACAGCCCACCAGACCACCTTTGTGGCCATCCAGGCTCCTGGGCATCCTCCCTCTCTGCCACCTGCTCCATCCAGCCAAAATGAGGATTTCTGACCGGCTGAAGGAGCTGCTTTGGGCTTCTTGGACCAGAAGCTCCGAGTTGTGTAGCTCTCTGGAAGGAAGCCCAGCCTGTCACCCTTGCCAGAGTCACTTTCACATGAGCAGCTGTTCCACAAGCTTTTTCCTGTCCCTGCTGCGTTCTCACCAGCAGGTTCAGTTCAGAGACGATATTGTCAGAGCAGCAGACAGCAGATTCTGGGGCTGTTCAGCAAATCTGCCTCACGGTGCAGAGACCAGCAAGAGCGACTCTGATACAAGCCCTCGTGCAACAAACAGGAGCCTTTCCACGCAACCCCCATCCGCTGGAATCTGGGAGAAGCGTTTTCACCAGAGGTGGCAGGAGGTGGGGGTGGGGGTGTCTAATATGGCAATCTCCTATTGATCATAAGCTCAAGAAGATCCCATCTAGGTTGGGGGGGAGGTAAGTAGTGGGGGGAGGAAATGCCCTGATAACTAGCAACTGACTACCGTGTTTCCCTGAAAATAAGACCCTCTCTTATATATTTTTTGAACCCTGAAATAAGCCCTTGGCCTTATTGCCATGCACTCAAAAGCCCAATTGGGCTTATTATCAGGAGATGTCTTATTTTGGGGGAAACAGGGAAGGTGGTGGCTGTGGGACTCCCAGCCCCTCAATTCCAGTGGCAATTCCAGAATTTGTCCATATGGGTGGATGCAGCACTGGGAGAATGTCCATTCCTGCTGAAAATCTCCCAGAGTTTCACTGGAACATTCCTCCATTGATATAATCCAATCCCCACCTGCATTCCTAAGCTTCGTGGTCTTCTCGCTGAGGCCAGATGGCGAGGCTGCCGAGGGACCTGGCCTTGTGCCGGTTTTGTCAAGGGTCGGGCAGGGGGATGGCCTCTGCTGCTTCCTGAGATCTGTGGTTGGGCAGCCCTTCCGGTCTGCCTGTCCTACCCCAGGATCCAAAATGTGTCCAACTTCTTCGCCTACCCCAAGGTGAAAGAGTTTAGTAGGGTAGAGCCTTAAAGAGCACAGAGGAAAGGGTGCAAATCGATATTCATAGTAGCTACCAGCAAAATACAAAATGATGTAGTAACCTATGGAGTTGATTAACTTAGCATCCGGCTTCTTAAGCAGTTGTGTGGAATGGAGGAATCTGAAAGAAAGCTACGTGTGATTTCCAAAAAATGGGGGGGGGGAGGGAATGTGGGTCCTTTAACGATGATGGCAGCCAGCAGACCGTTCTTTGGAAGCCTTGGAAAGAACTACTAGTTTTTTGAGAAATTGCACAACACGACAGGTGTGACCAGATGCTGCTTAGATTTCCTGGAGAAAGTCTGAGTCATCAGGCACGGAAGCAAATGGGGAGGCATCCGGCACCAGGATTAGGCTAGAAGGCAGCCAACAATCAAACTGCAGGCCGGCTCTCTTGCTTATAGTTGACATGGCAATGGAGGGATTGTTCCTGCGTAGAACCAGCCTTTCAGTTTCACTATCAAACTTAGAGTTGTAGAAGACGATCTAAAAGAAATGGAGATCTAAAGATCTAAAATAGAGAGCTTAACAATGGACAGTAAATTGGATAACTTTATCGGAAAGGAATAGGTGGGCATGCTTGGTTTTGGAATACAGTCTCTGGAGTGGAGGGAAGGCTGGGATGAAATGAGAAAGAAAGAGTTTGACTACAACCAAGCTAGCACTGAGGCTGTTAACAGGTGGCAAGTCAGAAATAAATCCCAGGTAAAGTCCCAAGGTCTTTCTGACGAAGTTGCTGCACAACAGGTAAGACAGAGGAAGCAAAAGCCTTTACATCTGCTCAGGCAGCAAAGCCTGGAACACAAACCATAGTTTTATACCCTCGAGAATATCCTGCTAGCTGGTTTTCGTGGCACAGCTACAAAGTTCTGCCTCAGGGAAGGAAGAATGCCACCTTCTCTTGTGGAATTGTTCATTGTGTGTCCCCCCCCAAAAAGGAGCGGGGGGGGGGGTCACCCTGAAGACCAGCTATCCAAGTCTGCATGGATGAAGGCTATCAGTGCTACGACAGGAGTGGCTTCATGTTAACTTTTTCCAAGCAGCTCTGTAAGGTTGGTCCGGGCCTTAGAAGCCAACCATCCATCAACAGCTTCTACCCTACCCTGAGGTTCCACAGCCGGGATAGACAGGGTGATCGGAATGGAATGGAACAGCACAGGAAGCTCCCTGTGGCACCAGAATTACCAGGGTTTGGAAAGGCAGTCTACCAAGAAATATACGGAGGACATTCTCAATGCTTGGCATTACAGACGCCCCTTAATTCTGGATGCCCCCCCCTTTGAACTGAGATGGGTAACTCACCACGCAATAAGCAGCAAGGTCTAAGTGCAAGGCTGGCAAACTCACGACCCGCGGGCTGGATGCGCCATGCACTGGGCACGTCCACATCTGGTTTGGTGAAGGGGAAAAAAGTTGTGATACGTCATGTGATGATGGGAGTTTGACACTTCTGGCTTAGTGCATCTGTGGGTAAAATGCCCCTTTTCCACAAGTGTGGCCCTTATGCTTCAGATGGAAGGTGGGTTCAGCAGGGCAACCTAAACTCCCACAATATAAGCACAGACCGTGTGTGTGTGTGTGTGTGTGTGTGTTAAAGTGAATCAGACACTTTGCCGGCATTGATTCAAAGAGGCAGCTCTGGGACTGTTTACCGTTAAAGCAGAAATCCAGCAACTGCCAAGTGTAAAAGGACTTATTTATAGTCAAAGCAAAGGTTGATTCTTGCACCTCTTTCTCCTGCTCGATAAACAATGGACCAAATCCTCAGCTTTTGAGAGAAGGGAGTGGTAAACACTTGTGCCTGGTTATTGTAACAAACCGCTGGCCTCAGGCCATTTTTCCTGACCTAGTAGGTATCTCGCCCTCCCACCAGCCTTGCTCAGCCCACCCCATCCAGCATTCTCAAAATCTTCCAACGATAAGTGGATCCTCCCTATTCTTGTTAGCCCAGCTGTTCTCCTGCCCTATGTATGAAGCTGCATTGCTCTCCTACTGCTTCTATGAAACCGCCCCCCTTTTTTCAAATAATACCCTGATAGTCAGAAAGTTTTCTTTCCTTAAAGCCTCCCCCTCCTTCAGGGAAGGCGGCTCCATGGGCTGGCTCAGCTGAGTAGGCAGTCTGAACGCCTGATGTTTCCAGCCAGACACCTGTAATCTAATGCAATCCCATCTGTCCACCAGCCCCTTTGCATCTCAGCTTTCCATGAAGCGGCTCTTCCCGCTCGCTCCTCCTCCCTTCGGCACTGAGGGGCAGAGGGGACCAATCCCCAAAGGACCCCTCAGCATCTGGGCTCGGACAGCACAGCATTCACAAGCTACAAACATGGTAGGAAGCAAGGGCAGCCAAGGCTCGGCAGGAAGCAGAGGAGGGGATGGTGGGTGGGTGAGCAAGCTGGTCAGTGGAGAGAATTAAAAGCAGAAGAGAGAATTTCTATCCAGCAGATCAGGGGGCTCCAAACTTGTCAACTTTAAGATTTGTGGACTTCAACTCCCAGAATTCCTCAGCCAGCAAAGATGGGAGTTGGTCCCAAGTCTTAAAGTGACCACGTCCGGGGCCCCCGCTGTAGATGCCACCTGCTTTATCCACTCCTGCTGCTGTTGGGAGGGCTTTTCTGCCCTGCCCAGCCAGCCCCGGGAGCAGGAGAGCAGCAAGTGCTGGAAAGCCTGACAAGCGATGGAGGAAGGCTCCTCCCAGAGGCAGGCTGGCCCAGGGCGATGTGGGGGGGGGTGTTTGGGGGTGGGGGGGGGTGCATGTGCACAGCAATGAAGTGAAATGAAATGTCAAGCAGGAAATTGCAAAAGCCTTTCAAGTGTTCACACCTACTTTTCCAGGCAGGAAGACTGCACTAAAAGGGCAAAAAGCTCAGATTCAGTTTGTTTACAAAGAAATCAAGGTTGAACTAGCAGACTCCAGCAGAAATCTTCCTTTTCTAAACTGCCTTCCGAAAGAGACAATCCTGAAACCAAGGAGGTGGCTTGGGCACATTCATTGCCCAAACACACACACACACACACACACACACACACACACACACACGACCCCCCCCCCAAAGCCATGGCTGGGGTCAGCCCCTCCTCTCAACCCACAGAACAAAGCAGAGAGAGATTTATCTCAGTGCAGCAGCCTGTAAATTCCCCTTCAAAGGGAAGAGAAGACAATTTTATTCTGCTTGCTTTCTAATGAAAGCCTATGTAATTCAGATATACAGAACAAATATGCAAACTGAGACACAGGATTTGGTTTCCAAAATTTAGCCCACAAGCTCTCTACACTATTTTTTTTAAAAGGATTAAAAAATAAAAATAAGCATTTTAGGGAAAAATGTCTTTTTGCCTGCAAACATAGATATATATATATATAACACTTAAAAACCATAATAGGAAAAGCATAGATGAATTTCCATGGAGATTTGTTGCAGAATCATTGAAATGGAAAACCCAAAAGAAATTATTTTGATTGGAAAAATTAAAGCTGACACATTCATCCACCCATCCATTTCCAACGCTCAGTGATTCAGGACCAGATTAATATTAACACTTAGCTCAGAAACTAACCGATGCAGCTGATATAAATTGCTTTAATACACAGGCACATTAACACTCCAGTTGCTCTTGGAAACATCATTAAAACAGCACAAAGCAGAATTCACGACAGGAAACCTGAAGCAACACAGGAGGAACCAAAGCTGTTTTTCCTGGCAAGGGGTGCAAAGGGCAAACCAGCTGCTGCCCCCCCCCCCCACATGAACTGAGACATCTAGGCAGCCTCTCAGCCCAGCGTTCCTGAGCTGGACAGGCAGCCCTGGGAACTTCAAGGGGAGGAACTTAGCGAGCCAGTGCTGGAGTCCAAGGGATGATAGGACACAAGCAAGAACTTCCTGCTTGGACCAACTGTAAGGCAGCAGAGGGACCAAGCCTCACATCTCCACACACAGAGGCTACCTGGGATTACAAAGCATTTCTTTAGAGTGAACAACCTGCACTGCAAGTTTTAGAGGCAATCACTTGCACCTGTGCAAAAGTAGTGCAACCTCCAAGGGCCACTCCAAGGGTCGATTTAAATCACGATTTAAATCATTAGTAAAAAGCCTTGATTTAAATCAACTCAATTTAAATCATAATTTTTAAAGAGCAACTGTCATCTTTGTCCCGCAGTGGCTCCTCCTCTGACCCGCTGTTGACTCACCGACAGTCCCAATATTGCAGAATATACAGCCTCATGCTGCATAACTAAGCTCCATTTCATGCTGAATAAACTAAATTATTAATGTATCTTAAACAGAAAACTATCTTTAGATAGAACTTTACTCCAAAAGCATTTTATTAAAATAAATTTGATTTTAAAAAATCCAATTAAAAAAAATCGATGTTTTTCCTTTAAAAAAAAAAACACAGATTTTTACCCACCCTGTGCTGAAGGTATCAATCCAATGGACTCACTACGAGCCCAGCAGCCCTCTTGCCATAGACAGGGAGAACATAAAGGATTTTCACCAATATTATCAACTCAAACATGGTGGGAGTGGACAGAAAATGAGGAGGGGGCCCAGATCACTGCTACAAATGTCTGCCCTCCAGACTCCCTTGCAAGTGGTGCCTGAAGACTCTCCACAGTCTTGCAAGCGCTGGCCTTGATGCAGTCAGCACAGCATGGCCCAATTCTGGAGAAGGGGACAAGGCTGCACGTTGGTCTCCTCAGAGGGGAAAAAGCCCATTGTCCACAACATAGTGCGCTAGACTTGTTCTGCAGATCATGTGGCTGTTTCTCGTGCTACAACAGCCAAAGAGCTGGGGGGGGGCTTTATTAATCCTCATTCTTTTTGCTGTTCCTGTGATAGACCTTACTCTCCAAGGTTGGAGAATGGTTGCACCACTACAGAAGAAACAGAGCAGACGTGGTTTGGTGGGAACCATGGTTGATACCACTGACCGCTGGTTCCTGGACTGAGCCCAGGAAGGTGGTGGTAGCCGTCTCTCAAGTTACAAGGACACGCATGGAGAGCCAGGAGGAGCAAGGAAATCAGCCTTTACCAATGTGGAAGAGGCCAAATTGGGTAGGAGGACTTCCCAAACGACTGATACAGAAATAAGTATCAGCAAGAGAGCCCCCTCAGCAGCCACACCCAAAATACTAAAACCATCACTGCCATCTATGGAAAATGTGGTTTACCTCAAGTTGGGCAATAGGCATGCTTGTAAAAAGAAGAATCTGGTTCCAGCTGGCAGGGCTAGGAGCACAAAACGTCTTCCTGATGCGGAGAATTACAGGGCAGCACTGAAGCCAAACTTTCCATTTTTAGTTAATAGTGGTCAAGCCGGCTGCAGCTGATGGATTCTCAATTCCTGCATGAATTATTTAGATGCCTTGCAAGTCACCTCAGAGTCCCTGCTGAAATGGCCAGGGAAGTTCCAGATGGCCACCAGGCTGCCTAGGCCTTCATTATGTGGGATAAAGAATTCTATTCTGTTTTCTTGGGGGGCCCCAACCCCACCCATTGTGCTCGTCCTCTGATCCAGCGTGCTTTTTCTCAGCGCCACAACAGCGCAACTGTTTTTTGTAGGAGAAAGATGCTCTGAGAAGCCCCCCCTCCACTAAGGAATATGGGGTCAACCCCCTGGAGGGGTTCTGCAATCTCTGGCTGCCCCAGAAAATGTCAATCCAGTGGTTGCCGGCAACGCTGGGACGCATCACTTTCTTCCACCAAGCCTTAAGGGTCCCACGGGCCCTTTGCTTTTGCGATACCTGCCCGCCACCAGGGCCGTCACCATCCCCACGAGTGACAGCTTAGCCGGCTGTGGGACAGGTAGAGGAGACTCCATTGCCTCATCCCTCCCCATCCATGGAATCCTTCCACCTTCCCTCCACCGGCTTTGGCTGCATAAGGTTTCGGGACGTCTACCCATTCCCACAGGATCACCTGGTGCTGATATTTGCAGGAAACAGATGGACATTTTTATTGCATTTTCCCCCAACCTCATTGCTTCCAATTTGCCCAGTTATCTGTTTAACCAGCAACGTAAGAGCAGAACCGGCCTTTGCAAGGAGGGCTCTTTTCCCTGCCTCCAGCAAAGGCCACGTGAGCTGCCCGCCTCCCACCGCCCTGCTCTGAGGGTCCTTTGTTGAAGCCGCCCTTCCATGGTCTGGGGAGGCGGCCAGCCAAGGATGAGGGAGCAGCCCAGAGGAAGCCTTGAAACAGGGAAGGCGCCCCCAGTTCTTCCGTCGGCTGCAACCCAGGAGCCGGGCAGGATTACAGCAAGGCACCACTTGAGCCTCAATGGCCTCACTTTGCATAATACATGGAGACAGGATCCACAGATCCTTGCTTGCATCCCAACATGGTGGATTAGCACAATGCAGGAGGCACGAGGATATATTTGCTGAATGGGAGGCCATGCAATAAAACTTCTTCCCAAACTCCAAAACAGCTGCGGCCTTCAGGAGCACAAGCCCCCCAAATCCTTTGTAACACTTTCCATATTAAAAAAAGAAGGAAAATCAAGAGGCAGCTGCATGGAGCTCCAGAAGCTCGAAAGAGGAGGAAGACCTTCATGGAACAAGCTGTGCTTGATCCCCGCCCCCACATGCACACCCACACAATGCTCAACTCACACGCTGCCACTTCCTGAGCCGGCTTCTTTCCATCATGCTGGCATCGGCCGGAAAGCCATCCCGGCGTTTCTTGGGCTCCTGAGGGCAGGCGGGGAGGGGCAGGGGCAAAGATGGATCCACTCAGGAAGGAAGGATCTGGGTTTATGTGCCAGGCACTTGGTTTCTAAACTGGCAGATCCTTGACTGGTTTAAAAGATACTTGGCTACCTCCTCGTTCACCTCGGAGCACCCAGCGCACGTAAGGATGCCGTCAGTGACCAGCTGGGAAAAATACGGAGCACCGCGGGTGCCAAAGGTCTAATTTTAGAGGAGGGTTTAGACATTTCCTAAAAGCCTTGCCAGCACAACATTTCAGAGCTGAGGGTGTTTTTTTTTTTTTTAATGTAAGACATGCCTGAATCAGAGATGGTAATCTACCGCACTGCAGAATAAGGCTGAACATGGATTCCTCTGGAAACTGTTCTGGGTTTTAAGAGCTGCGCCTCTGAAGTATCCAGGCGGTCATCACCTGGGCCCTCCCACTGGTGCCCTTGGGTTGAGCAGACAGGATTTTAAGGCCTATCGTGGGTCTTTAAAGGCACTTTGCCCTGCCGAGATGTCTGACTTGGAGACAGAGAGCAGCCCCCTCCCCTCCTGGCTTCCCTCTGACCCAGAGTGGGCAACTACAACAACTTTACAACCTGTGGACTTCAACTCCCAAAATTCCTGAGCCGGCAAAGGAGAAATTCATATGCAACATTCTCCAAATATTGTCGGTCTTGAATGAGGAGCCCTCTTTATAAAAATTGTATGAAGTCTATTGGTATGCTGCAATAATAACACACCAAGGTGGGGTAGGAGGCTGGGCTGAGGCCACTGCGGTATCCAGGGGCCCTACTGCACCCCCCCCACACACACACAAACACAATCTGTGCTTTTCACTGGCTGATCTGCTTTTCCTCAACAGTGACTTGACAGAATTGGCACTTTGCAGCCCAGAGATAAAACAGAGCTGAGCTTCTCCATTAGCAGAAAAGATTTCCTGCCTCCGAACCTGGCAAATTTTGGCTATGCAACTTTAGCATTTCCTCACGTTTAGTTATCCTTCACTAAGAGTCTGGTGGTGTCAGGTAAACATGTAACATTGTATTATATTTCATATATGAAGTTCATCTTTTGCACTTCAGCTAGAAGCCCCTCTGAACAGGTGGAAAAGGCAGAAAGTCCAGAAACAGAGCCTCTTCTCTGCCTCTGGCAAGGATCCGAAGGGAAAGAAGAAAGGGCTGCTATTCCCCAAAACAGGCCCAACCTGTTTGCTGGGTACAGGGGACATTTCCCTCTGGGTGCTCCGAGTGTGGCCAGGCCCTGGGCATGCGGTATGCTCCACAAACAAGCCTTCTTCCCACACACGTCCCTCCGAGGCAGCACATTCCTTGTGCAATCCAGAGATTGCTGGAAGCGTTTGAGAAACCGGAATAACCATCATACTCCAGAGCAGAAAATACAGTAATCCTGGACTTACAAACAGATACTGTCTTGACCTCCTTGACTCTACTCTGAGGCTTGTTTTAAGGTTATACTGCAGCCTCTTTTGATCACGGCCGTTCAAAATGGAGAGCCATAATACCAAATTAGGTTGTTTCAAAATGTAATTAACTTTTTTTCAGACGGTTGCTACTGAACAAGCTGCATATTCATTAACACCAAAACTAAATTAGCAGTAACACACAACTGCAACCAGCCTGTCAACTGCACACCTTAGCACACGCTCATACAATATCGCACCAGTCATGAACATGTTAGCAGAAAAGAAAACCTGGCAGCCCCAAGGGGAAAATCAGCCCCAATAGCCACCTTCTCCAGTGAGCATCTACAAGAGGGGTGGGCAGTCTCCAGGGCCACCCAGCCCCCTGCCTCTCCTTCCTGACGCCCCTGACAGGCCAACCAGTGCCAGCATCCTTCCAGTCAAAACCAGCAGCCCCAGGTGACCCCGAGTGGGTGGCTGAGCTTTCCTTTGGCCGAAACCCAAATGAGACCCACTGATCTGATTCATTCCTTCATCTGTCTATATGATGACTGCCCTTCTCACACAATGCAACCTGAAACCAAAACCACCAAGCATGACCCCCCCCAAGGCCAGTCTCCTTCACCCCAACGTCCTCTAAAGGCAGCTCATCAGCCATCCAGGCTCAGGGCCCAGGGACAAGGCGCCCTACGGAGGCCAGCAGGGTTAGGAAGTGCTGCAACCTTTAACACTGGGGTGTGCCCGGGCAGTTTAGGTCCAGAGAAAAGGTAAGCAGAGTATTAGGAGAAAGCCACGCTTGCATCACAAACGCTGCTGTGTTGGGTAGTAGCAGCTGACAATATGTTGGGCTAGCAAACCACAAATACACCGGATACCTTGCAAGCAATCTCAGTTATGACTTCCTCATGCTACTGGCGACATCGGGGCAGGGCGGGGGGGGGGGGAGAAGAGGGCTAGCAAGGTGTGATCTTCTCAACAGTGCCCCTTCCAAAGAAACTCACTTGGCATCCACTTTGCCTTCCTTTAGGTACCACGAGTGTTTTCTTTTTATTCCGATGGTTTTTCAAAAGATTTGTGACTGTTGAGGCTTCCTTTTAAAAATCATTCTTCTTTCCTGGCATCACTAAATATAGTTAGCATTGTTTTATTGTAATGGGTGTGCGTTGGGGGGGGTGTGCGTGCCACTGCTACGGATCTTCAATTAAGATCTTCAAATATAGGCAGTTAAGTGCAGTGGGACTTGCAGACTGATTCTTTCAAACATCGGCACCACCCCAGCAATGTCAGAAACCTGCCAAGCTCTGCTGGAGAAGGATATTTCTAGCTGGATTATCTCTGAATCCAAAGGTTTATTGATTCCTTCCGAAGACCCAGCCAGAATTGGATATGGCATTTTGGGGAAAGCAGTCCAGCCCAACGGTGTCTCTGAAAGCTGGGGTGGGGGTGGGGGGCTCAATCTCATTTATTCCCTCTGCCAGCCGGTTTCCCCCGGGGGCCCCGGAGCAAGAGATAAGCCTCCCTTTCAGCAGTGCAGTGCAGAGAGATAACAGTCATGGCTGCTCACCATTATTTATTCAAGGCTCTGCCGGCCACGCAAGGCTGGGCCTCTGCAGGAGAAAAAGGGCCGCGCCAGCCCCCTCCCCCCCCTCCCCCAGCCCTGGTGGACCCACAAAGCTGTGCTGCCTTTTCTTCGTCTGGCTACTTCCTCAAGCAATCCCAAGGAAAAGCTTCCAAACAGGGCCGGGGGCAGCAGCAACTGACTCAGCCCCCTTTGTGGCACCTTCCTTAGCCCAGAAGTGGTCAGCACCTCAATCCCCCCCCCTCCAATTTGGAGGCAAGAGGGAATCACGGTCCTCTTTCAGGCACAAGCTCCACATATTTCACACCAGATTGGGAAGACCTTACACGAGTAGGACCCCTCCCTGTCGCTCATTAGAGCAGCTCCTCTATTCTCAGCCTTCTGTGCAAAGCCTGGGAAAAGGCAAGGTTGCTTTAAGAAATGTATTAAATTGAGGGTGATTTTGCAAGCAGATGCTGGAGGCTCATGCAAAAACCTGAAAAACACCAGAGGATTTGTGATGCTTGTGGAAAGTCAAACTCTTCTGTGAACCTTTTGCAATATATGCAGATTTACACATTAATAGTCCGGCCACATCCCTGGCCGTGGCTTTAGCCCAGGATGTGCAGGGGATGCCAAGAGCGGAAGGTGCCTTTCAAAGCTTTGGACCAAGCACGGCTCCAAAGCTGCCAGAGGAGAGGAACAAATGACGCTGGCCACGATTCTGCCCCAAGAGTTTCAAGAGAAAGCTCCCTGCCATCTCTGGATAACACCCAGGTATTCCTCCGCTGACGGGAAAAGCCTCAGGCCGAGTCCTTGCTTGTTTCTGCCCTTGGACAGAAAAGCCAGCTCACACCTTTAGAGCCCCACATGATTTAGGAAAGGGAGCTGGGAATTCCCAAAAATCCCAGACGGTCCCCTGTCTCCCCCAGCCCTGCTGCTCTGGGGAGAGTTCCCAGGTTTCTCCTTCGTCCCACCAAGTGCCACAGATTTGGGCAAGATCAAGGGAGCAAAAACAAGGCAAGCTTCAGGAAGGAGTTTTTAATGCTAATCCAGAATAAATACTGCATCCGGACACTACAAGAGGAACTGCCAACTCCAAGTTAACAGCAGAGCCTGAGAGATCGGAAAGGTTCCCCCCCATCTGGGCTTGAGCTGCTGCTGCTTATGGGCTTGAGCTGCCAAAGGATTCGATTTCCAACCCTTGGAGGTTTCCATCCACAACCCCTTCCCTTCTCTCACACCTTCCATCCAAAAGGTTGCAAAGCATCTTGGGAAGGATCCAGCCCTGAAACAAGGCAGCTTAATCAGAATACTGCACTTTCTGAGAATTTACTTCCAGAGGATGCCAAATCAGGGAGGAATTTGGTCAGAAGCGAATGTCCCATTCCTGGATCAAGGAGCTTTGCATATCCCTAATTTGGATTCACCAGCATACCTGAAGGACCGCCCCCCCCCCCCCAGTGGTGAAATCCAAATTTTTTTACTACCGGTTCTGTGGGCATGGCTTGGTAGGCGTGGCAGGGGAAGGATATTGCAAAATCTCCATTCCCACCCCACTCTGGGGCCATGCAGAGGTGGTATTTGCCAGTTCTCCAAACTACTCAAAATTTCCACTACCGGTTCTCCAGAACCTGTCAGAACCTGCTGTATTTCACCCCTCCCCCCCAAAAAAAGCTAATTTATATTTCATATGGCCACCTGTATCACCTCTTTTACAAGAAGAGACTTCCACTCCTCTGCTTGCAACAAAATACCTTATGCCACCAGACTTGAAATTCTGGGCTTAGAAAACTTAGAACTACGCCGCGTTCGGTATGACCTAAGCGTAGCTCAAAAAATCATCTGCTACAATGTCCTACCTGTCAATGACTACTTCAGCTTCAACCACAACAATACACTAGCACACAATAGATACAAACTTAAAGTGAACAGCCCCAAACTCGATTGCAGAAAATACGACTTCAGCAACAGAGTGGTCAATGCCTGGAATGCACTACCTGACTCCCCAAACCCCCAAAATTTTAATCTAAGACTGTCTACCTCACCCACTGGTGAAATGTAAAATTTGGTACTACCAGTTCTGTGGGCGTGGCTTGGTGGGAGGGTAATGTGATTGGGTGGACGTGGCCAACTTTTTTTTTTTTTACTTTTAAAACCATTTTTTCTACAACCTCTTCGGCCGAAGTGGTTGTTTAAAAAATGCTTTTAAAAGCAGGGGTGAAATGCTCCCGGTTCGGACTGGATTGCCCAATCCAGTAGCGATGGCGACGGGTGGTTCAGAGAACCGGTAGCAAAAATCCCTGCCCCCCCCCCCCACATGCCCAGCTGAGCCGCACAATCATCAGAGGCTTTTTTTTTATTTTTAAAAGCAGTTTTTCTACAACCTCTTGGGCTGAAAAAATACTTTTAAAAGTAAAAAAAAAAAGCCTCTGATGATTGCATGGCTCAGCTGGGATCGTCAGAGGCTTTTAAAAGCATTTTTTCTACAACCTCTAGAACCAGTAGTAACAAATTTTACATTTCACCACTGTTTAAAAGCCTCTGACAATCCCAGCTGAGCCACACAATCATCAGAGACTTTTTCTTTTTACTTTTAAAAGCATTTTTTTGGCCGAAGACGTTGTAGAAAAAATGCTTTTAAAAATTAAAAAAAAAAAAGCCTCTGATGATTGCGCGACTCAGCTGGGCATGGGGTGGGCAGGGATGTTTGCTACCGGTTCTCCGAACCACCCGCCATCACTACCGGATTGGGTGATCTGGTCCGAACCGGGAGCATTTCACCCCTGACCTCACCCCATTCCTAAGAGGTCTGTAAGGGGCGTGCATAAGAGCACCAGTGTGCCTTCTGTCCCTGTCCTAATGTTTCCTCTATTTGTATCTATTTTATGTATCCAATCCATGTTTATACTTATTACCTAATACATTCTTGACAAATAAATAAAATAAAAATAAAAAAATAAAAATACGTGACTCTGGATGGCTAATAATGAAGACCAAAAAATGAAGTAAAGTCTCAACAGATCATTCAAAACATAGATAGCAAAAGTAGCAGCTGAGACGCTCACAAAACTCTCCAAGAAGCCACGATACGGGCTGAGCCACACTATCGGGGTTCCAGATTGGATGGCAAAGCCATTTTACTGGCTAGGTCCAAAAGGCCAAGCAGGGCCATGGCAAGGCTGATCTTGGGAGACCCGACATTGCAGGGGCCACCACAGAAAAGTCCCTCCTTCTGGGCCCTGCCAGATGGCCTCTCTCGCGGTAGATCCAGAGCAGCCTGTTCCTATCCGGTCTAATGGGACAGGCAGACGCCCCCGGGGAGAGACATAGTCAGCAGGCCCCGGGCCGTGAAGGGCTTAAAGGTAACCACCAGCACCTTGAATTGCACTTGGACGCACACCAATGGACAAGGCAGCTCATGGAGCACACACGCGGAGTGTGCCCCTCTGCATTTTGTACCAGCTGCAGCTTCCAAATGTTCTTCAAGGGCAGCCCCACCCAGTTGCCTTGCAGTAATCCAATGCTGGGCCATTAGGGCAAGGGTGGGACTTTTTCCCTCCTGTGCTCCAAGCTTGAAATGCTCCTCCCTGGTGAGCAGCCTCACCACACCCTCTTTAACCAGCCTTCCGCCATGCTATTAAAGCCACGGTTCTCAGCAGCCTCCCGCCATTCCAGGGAGGCAGCCAGAAAAGCAAGAACATGACAGCTGACTTCACAAAATGGAAACTGAAGATCGGCTGCAGCCTCAGAGGAAAAACAAAGACAGGAAATCCCACAGAACCCCGTTGCTCCAGAGCTTGTGAGTGAAACCCATGAAGGCACCTGGGACCTCTGGCTTGTAGCCTCCAGGGGTTGAGCTGGGGGGACCTTTCTCACCCCCCCCTTCTGTTGGAAAAGTTAAGGTCTGACCATCCCTTTGCACCCAGAGCCTTCCAAGAGGGAGGCAGAAGCAGAGTCCGGGTCAGAAGCTTGCTTCCTCAGGGATCTTAGGAGCTCATGGCCAGATGTCCCTGAAACCACTGGAAAGGCTGTTGGGAAGTTGCAGGAGACACGGCTCTCGTAATGCCAAAGTCATCCTTGGTCCAGAAGCAAGATGCTTGGAGGTCATCTCACCATGCCTGGTGCTGTTGGGTTTCCAAGCCGCAGACCTCCTGAAAGAGCTGGCTGAAGCTTGCCTGAATGAGCAAGGATCTGTCTGGATGGCAATTTTCTACTGCCTGAAAGTTAGAAAGATGCTCAGTTCCTACTGCATGCAGCTCTATGGCAGGAGCTCAGGTGGCTTTTTCCTCTTCTGCATAGATCAGGGGCCTCTTGTTAAGAACTCCCAGAATTCCTCAGCCAGTCCACCAGTCTTAAAGTTGCCAAGTTTGCAGAGCCCTGGTAGAGACGGTGCTCCATTGGGGGGTGGGGGAAGGATCTCCCTCTGGCAAAACACTCCAGGCCAACATCGTGTCCTCCCACCAGAGCAGTGGCTCTGCCTTCAGGGCAAAGGAAGAACCTGGTTTGGCCTTCCTTCAAGAGCTGAGTATGGCACGTGGTTTTAGGGACTGGTATGGCTGCCTTTGTGCTGGAAGAACTCAGCAAATGGAGGGAGAACAGTGCTCAGTTCTGGCCTTGGAGGGCAGCTGGCTGATGAGTTGACCGGCTGCTACCCAGGCCTGTGGTGGGAAGATGTTAAGACAGCAGCCTCCCTTCCTCCCGGACATGGGGACATGCTGCCCGACTGCCCCAAAATTAGAGAGAAGGAAAAGAGAGAAAAAGGAAGTTGCTAGGAGGGAGGTTGGAAATAGAGTCACACCAGTTGTGGGATAGTTGTGGCTCCCTGGTTGGAGAGGGAGAAGAGGCCGTGGGTGGCTTCCCTGGAGGAAGGGAAGGAAATCCCAAAGAGACACATCTTCACCCAAGATGGCAAGGAGGGAGTTGACCAAGCCCTGGGATCTGGGGCAAAACTGAGAGGCTCTTCTTCACTGTGGGGGAAGGGCATTGGCTGAATCAAGCCCCACCAAGCGGTCTCCCTGTTCCTCCCTCCCTCCCTCTCAGGTATTTCTCACACTGAACCTTCGCATGGAAGATGGAGCTGCGCTTGTGTCTCTGTGTGGAAGAGACAAACCAACGTCCACTGCAGATGCTCAGGCACATTTGACCAAATGCTGCTTTTCCCTGAGAAAAAGCTCTGCTTTGTCCTAAATTGTGTGTGCTGCGTTTCAGACAATCTTTGGGTCCCAGAAATTGCCAAAAGAACACAAATTGCAGGTCCTGGAGATGCAAACGGTGCCTCCTCCTCCTCCTTTTGGTCACACCTCTCCTCCTTTCTATGAAACAGCATTCAGGCCCCCAGCCCCAGTGGTGAAATCTAAAAATTGTTGCTACCGGTTCTGTGGGCGTGGCTTGGTGGTCATGTGACTGGGTGGGTGTGGCCAACTTGACATCACGTACGTCACCCACTGTTAGAGCCAGGAGCTGCACATTCTGAAGCACATTCTGCCCTTCTGAAGCCCCCAAAGCTTTGAGTTTCCCTCTGCCATGTGGCATGACTGCCCAAGCGAATCTCGGAGCTTTCTCTTGCCCTACTCTCCATCCCGAAGGGCCACGCATCCCCCCCCTCTAATCCTCCATACAAACTGTCCGCCCCGTTTCTGCAAAGGCAGAGCCCCCCTTGCAGGGCAATCCAAAGAGGAAAGGGGGATGCTGCAGAAAAGGCCACCTTCCACCTATGCCAGCACCGTGGGGTTTGGGGTTCTAAAGCAGCCCACTGGATTCCCACCCAGCCACCTGCCTGCTCTCTTTGACCGCTGGCGCCACTCCAGGAACTTGGCCTGCGGAGTCCGGCATTCAGGCGGAAGGAGGCTTAGCTGCACCGCTGCTTGATGGCGGCGAAGAAGCAGAGTGAGAGGGGCGGAACCCCCCCCACGCAGAGAGAGGGCCAGGCCCGGCCACGTCACCGCAGATCCCGCAGTGCTTTCCCTTTGGCCTGGGCGGCGGCGCTTACCCAGCCAAGCCAGTGCGGGTAGCCCTTCATCTTGGCACTCCCTTGCCTGCCGCTGCTGTTCTCGCTGCCCTCCCTCCCTGCCTGGCTGCAGACATCTGCCTTCCCGAAGTAACCTCCTGAAGCAACCCGGCCACTGTTCACTTTTGTTTCACAGTGGGAGAAGGAAGAAAGCAAAAGGCAGCAGCGCGGTGGTCCTTGGTGGAGATGCAGCCGCTGCTCTGGGGCTGAGAGGGGCGCCACCGCCGCAGTGATGCTCTGGGAGGCAGGCGGATGTCCCAGCCCTGGGGCAGCGCAGCGGCAGCATCTCCACCAAGGGCTGTCCGCCCACCCACTGGCCGGGCCAGGCTGGACGCCAACCTCGGAAGGCAAGCGGGTGTGTGGGATTACCGGGAAGGCTGCGTGGAAGGCAGGGAAGCATGGAAGGACTGCAGGCCGTGGACATGTTTGGGGGCATGGCCAGCCAGCGACTGCTACCGGTTCAGCGAACCAGCCCCAAAATCTGCTACCAGTTCACTCAAACCGGTCCGAACCAGTAGCATTTCACCCCTGCCCAGCCCCATCAAAACGGACTCCTCCAGTAGGCCTCGGGGTCAGGGTGTGGAACTGTGGATCCCTCCAGCACTAGAACTGTTTGTGATTGAAGTAATTGGGTTTTTTTTAAAAAAATTCATTACTGTATGTGGACCGTTTTAACCTAATTTACGAAAGTCAGATACATTATGCTGCTTTAAGTCCAGGCAACTGAGCAGTCTATTAGCCAGTCAGTAAATACACCATCCAAACTCACCAGGTGGTTCTTGTCCTTTGTTCACTTAATGAGCTGAGCTCTGCAATGTCGCCAAGATTCAGTATGGATGTTTATGATTCTTTCTCCTGAAGAACCCAACCGTCCCATCAACGAAAGCCTTCTTAAGCTGACCAGAGGCTCTGAGCCCTGAGAGAAGAGCAAAGAGCCCAACAGACCTCGAGTTTCACTGGCTGGTGAAAGTCCTGGTGGCCCACCTAGAGAACGGGGGGAAATAATCCCAGGATTTGATGTGAACGTTCTCAGGGTCGTTCAATGCAGCATCAAGGAGGAGGAAAAGGAAGTTGGAAGACATGTAACAAATCATGTTTGGAGCCTCCTCTCTAACCACGATGGGAGAGAGTCTTCCCTCACCTCAGGACTGTCTCCTGCCTGGTTGGGAGCAGTGGTGAAATCCAAATTTTTTTACTACCGGTTCTGTGGGCGTGCCTTGGTGGGCATGGCTTGGTGGGTGTGGCAGGGGAAGGATACTGCAAAATCTCCATTCCCACCCCACTCCAAGGGAAGGATACTGCAAAATCCCCATTCCCTCTCCACTCTGGGGCCAGCCAAAGGTGGTATTTGCCCGTTCTCCAAACTACTCAAAATTTCCACTACTGGTTCTCCAGAACCTGCCAGAACCTGCTGGATTTCACGCCCCTGGTTGGGAGGCTGCTGAGTTGGCTGTTCTTGCAATTGGGGCCAATTGTCAAGGTAGTACAAAGAAACATAAGTGAAGTGGGACTACCAATTGGGTCTTCCAACTGGAACTATTATGACTGGATGTATTATAGCTTATGCTGTAATTATGTGGCAATTTAGCCTGGGCACCAAGAGGGAAGCAGGAGCCCCTAGGGCTTTCTGGCAAGGAGCTCAGAGGCGCAGCCCAAGGAATGTGGGATAAACAGCTTCACCACCAACCCGTACCCAACAAGTAGTCCTTAATGGAACCACATCTACATGGCGGGAAGCAAGCGGTGGGTATCCCAAGATCCATCTTAAGCCCAGGACTCTTTCAGTATCTTATAAATAATTTAGATGAGGGAATAGAAGGGGAACTCATCAAATTTGCAGAGGAGAACAAGCTGGCAGGAATAGCCAACACCCCAGAAAATCCAAGGCTCAAAATCCAGATGGATCTCAACAGACTGGAACACTGGGCCCTGCCTAACAAAATGAAATTTAATGGTGAGAAAAGTAAGGTTCTACATTTATGCAAGGAAAAACAAATGACTAGGTACAAAACAGGGGGCACCTGGCTCAATAACTGCGAGAGGGATCTTGGAGTCCCAGTGGACAGGAGCCACCACTGTGTCGCTGCTGCCAAAACAGCCAAGCCCAGTCCTGGGCTGCATTAACAGAGGGATAGAATCCAGATCATAGGAAGTGTTAATACCACTTTATAAGGCCTTTGAAAGAACACACTTGGAATCCTGTGTCCGGTTTTGATCGCCACAATATAAAAAAGATATTGAGACTCTGGAAAGAATGCAGAGAAGAGCAACAAAGATGAATAGGGGCTGGGGACTAAAACATAGGAAGAATGGTTGCAGGCACTGGGTCTGTCTAGTCTGGTGAAAAGAAAGAAATAGGGGCGATATGACAGCATTCTTCCAAAATTTGAGGGGCTGCCACAAAGAAGAGGGGGCCAACTTAATTTTGCAAGGCATCAGAAGGCAAGAAACAATGGATGGAAACTAATCAAGGAGAGAAGCAACCTGGAATTAAGGAGAAACTTCCTGATAGTGAGAACAATTAACCAGTGGAACAGCTGGCCTCTAGAAGTTGTCAATGTCCCAATGTCCCATCACTGGGACATCAATGTCCCTGGACAGCTCTTTGTCTGAAATATTATAGGGTTTCCTTCCTGACTGGGGGTTGGACTAGAAGACCTCCAAGGTCCCTTCCAACTCTGTTATTATGAATGTGTGGAGGCCAAAAAAAGCTTTCTTGAATGCTTTCCCGTCTCAGCAGCCATCTACAGGCGGGGGAGGAAGCTTCCTCTCAAGAGCATTCTGTTCAGCAACGAAGCCCTTTTGCAGTTGGAAATCAAACGCGTATCCATCGATTTAAACAAGAGCAACAAAGCTGAAATGCGGCTGCATCCTAGCAGGCTTCCAATTAAATATCTGGTTTGTGGCACACGGTGTGCTCTGGATACAGAGCAGGCCTCATTCTCAGCAAAAACGCTCAGCCCGGCGGTTTACAGGCCCACCCATGCGGACATGGGGGGGGGGGGGGGGTTTCAAAGAAAAAATAGGTTAGATGCCCACCTCTTACTTCAGCCAGGCCACACCTTTCCCAGGGGAGGAAGATGAGGGGCAAATCCGGCATCTGGGGGCGATCTGGCTTTGGCCACTGCCCCCGGGGCCCTTCTCTCCAGCCACTGCTTGGTCTGCCATTGCCACCTAAGCCACAGCTCTGGGTGCCAAGGTTGAAAGTCTGCTTCACTGAAGGACAATGTGCTAAACGTTTCTGGTGTCACCTTAAGGGCAAAGGAAGGCCGAACTCCCAAGGCCCAAAGGCAGGGCAGGCAGCTTAGCTACGCTGCAACTGCTTTACAAACACACCCATGTGTGAGAAAGGAATGCCAAATGAGAGGCCAACTTGGCTGGAAATGGCTGGGGGTGAGGTGGGGGGGGGGAGTCTGCATTTCACCAGGAAGTGAGAACTGGTTTGGTCTCTTGAGAAACAGCCAGGAAAGGAGAGGAACCAGAGCCCAACCGCCCTCTCCCTTCAGCCCTGCCTTAGTCTGGCCAAGACCCAAAAGATTCACAATGGTGGCCAGAACATCAATGGTGCCATTCATGCTTCACCTTCACTTCTGGCTCTCAAAGGCCGGATCTCCCCTTGGGAAGGACTGAAAGCATCACGGAGTGGAGCAGGGAGGGAGGCTTCGCATCTGGCTGGTCTCTCAACCAGGCCAAGGAGGCACCACAAATATAATTACAATGCCTCGGATGGGTGATTTGTCTTGTTTTTAGTATTTCAAATGACTACCTTCCTCCCTCCCTCCTGCCTTCAAGTCAGTGTTGACTCCAGCACTGTTTGGCAAGACTTCAGAACTAGTTTGCCTCCCTCCTAGGCTGAGAGGGAGGGATTCGTCTAAGACGGAACTAGAATTCACAATCTCCTGACGCCTTAACCACTAGGACAAACCTCAACTTACAGGACAGCCCAGACTGTCAGTGAGAAAGCAAAAGATTCCTGCTTCTTCTCTGCCCCCCCCACCCTGCTTTAGCATCACCCACTCCCCGTCTTCAAAAGGAGCCCCCTTCACAGCCCTCGATTCTTCCTCTCCTGCCTAAGCCCCCTGAAGCATGGGCTTTGGTGCTCTGGGGACAAAACACATTCCATCTTCTCATTCGATCCGGAGCTGGCAAGGCTGGTGTTGGGATGCTAAAGCAGCCCAGACTGTCCAGAGGTGGTCAGCTGGATTTCAAATGGAGCCCCTGTCACCTCAAGACAAGGCCTCCCGACCCCCCCACCCCCCCACCCAGCCAAGTTGAAGTAGCTGGAATGGCCATTTTAAGTGATGCGATGTATTCAATTATTCATAGTCAATTAATGTTATATTGGAAAACTCCCCGACATAATTAAATATCTTAGTCTTTTATTTTTATTTTATTCTTTCTTCTTGTTCCCCTTTACCCGTATCTCTAGATTTTCTTTAAAGTAGCTCATAAAAGCATTTGTCTAGGGGGTTAAGGTACCAGGCGAGTTCAGGAGACGGTGAGTTCTAGTCCTGCCTTAGGCATGAAAGCACCTGGGTAACTGTGGGCCAATCACGAGGAGGCTGAAAGCAGGCTGGGTGTTTTGGGGCCAATTAGTCTCTCTCAGCCAACCCCACCTCACAGGGATGTTGTTGTGGGAAAAACAGGAGGAGGAGGGAGATACCTTTGCTGCCTTGAGTTAATTATAACAATAATAATGTCAGGATATAAATAAACAAAATAACAATAAATCAATCCATGGCAAAAGGGTATCAAGAAAACAAGTCTCAGCACTCCAGATTGACCCCAGATCCGTTTCCCATACCTCATGAGCAAGGCTGACGAATCCACCAAGACAGATAATTATGACCAGAGCCTGCCAAAGTCTTGGGGTCACCTCCACCACGAGCAATATGGAGAGATGCATCAAAACAGGCTGGTGACACCTCCCAGCCCTGCAAAACACTCACCCAGCGAGCGCCTCCCAGCCCTTTGATCAGCCAACCCAGCCGAAAGACTTCCACCTGCTGCCAGGTGTTGCGAAAGAGGGAAAGGCTGACTCACTGGAAGAGGATTGCAGGGGCTGAATCACTGCAGCCAGAAAGTTGGCAGTTTCCTATTTTTTAATGTGATTATTGACATTCCCTCAAAAGATTACAGGTAGTCCTCAACTTACAACCATTTGTTTAGTGACTGTTCGAAGTTACAACGGCACAGGGAAAAAGTGACTTATGACCCTTTTTTCACCCTTACGGTCATTGCAACATCACCAGGGTCACTTGAGCAAATGTGGATGCTTGGTTGCAGAGTCCTGGGATCACATGATCCCCTTTTGCAACCTTCTGATAAGCAAAGTCAGTGGGGAAGCCAGATCCACTTAACAACCATGTTACTCACTTAAGAACTGTGGCAAGGAAAGTCATAAAAAGGAGCAAAACTCACTTAACAAGCGTCTTGCTTAGGAACAGAAATTTTGGGCTCCATTGTGATCGTAAGTTGAGGATTACCTGCTCACAAAAGGTTAACTAAAAACAGTGTTTCTAAGCTTGGTCACTTGAAGATGTGAGGACTTCAACTCCCAGAATTCCCCAGCCAAGAAAGTTGAAGTCCACACACACCTGGAAGTAGCAAAGGTTGAAAAGCACAGATCTAAAGTGGCATCCAAAATAATTCTTGCCTTGCTGGGCATTGCTCTATGTAAATCAGCAGAAAGGCCTGACCTGTGAGGCCAAGTCCTAGAACTGCTGACCCCCTGTCAAAATTGGGGTCTCAGCAGGATGGAAAGCGAGGTCAGGGCACCTGGAAGCCACATTTTAAAACCACCTCCACAGCCACACCTGCTTCCTCCCTAGCCTAGGACATCCTTACAATGTCAACAACAGGAGTCCAGGTAAATTCCTTTTATAATATATTCATGCAGGTTGATGTCCTGCTCCTCCTGAGCAAATGGCCCAGTTGCAACCTGTTTTCTTCCTGTTTGCAGAGCAGGCAAAGTGAAGCATCTGTCTAAAAGGCAGGCCGCATACCTGAGGCCCCAGTGGAACACAGAGGCCTCCATCTTTGGGGAACGTAAGGGAGGAAACAGAGGTTCCCTCTCCATAGAGATGCCTAGAGAGGTTGTTGCTCAGCCCCACTCCTGTGATTTCACTGAGGTACCCCCCATAATTCTCATCAGGGACCAAGGAAGCTGTTGGCGGGAGAGACGGTCCTGTAAGTAGCTGGGAGACCTACAGGCAGGGCTTCAATGGCACAACCAGGAGTTCAGATTATACCCCAAATCCTGTTGGTCACCAGCGCAGCGATGGTAGCCTAAGTGTCCAAGCAGCAGCCAGGCCACTGTAGGATAGATGCATAAATAAAACAAGGTGACAGAGCCAAGCAAGCCTGCGCTTGTCCAAAACAAAATTATTTGTTCAGCTGGAGCACTTTTGATTTGCCATCTGTTTCGAACGATGCCCAAATTGGCAGAGCTTTCTAGTCTAGGTGGGTAACTGGCTAAGGAGACGGAAACCGACTGTGGCTCCACAGAACAGAGACAAAGCCACAGTGCTACTCGCCCCCAAATGGAGGGGGAGGGGGCTCCTGTCACTTGAGATCTATCAGACTCCAGGTGACTCCCTGAGATGGCCCACCTGCACATCCCCTCGTGATGAATCTGCACAGACGGCACCTGACCTCTGTCATCAGAACAATTGGAAAGCGCCACCTGCATAAAAGCTGCAGTCCATTTCATGGGCTCCTCCTTGGACAGAAAGAACCTCCTCCTGCAATAAGGAATGATGTCCAAGACCTCTGCAGATGACTGAGCGTTTTTCCGTGAGTTACTCCAGATCAGCTCTTCCTTGCAAGGGCAGCAGGAGCCTGGCATGTCCCGAGCTCCTCTCTCTCTGCCCACCACACAGGGTTCCCAGCCACCTGAAGGCATCCCTGGGAGGATGGCCACCCCCCAGCCTGGACCAGCCCCCCCCCTTGTGCCCACAGAACTAAGGAACAGCACGCCTCCACAGATCTCCAGCCAGAAAAGAGGCAGACCTGGGGGGGGGAGGGACTTCTCAGGGTAGCCCACAAAGGAGCTGTTGCCAAGCCAAACAAAGCTCACAACGCAAACCCACCTAATGGAGCAGAGAGAGAGAGAGAGAGAGAGAGAAGATAAATAGTCAGATGATAGAGTAGATAGACAGACAGACAGACAGATAGATATGGATGGATGGATGGATGGATGGACAGAGAGAGAGAAAGATACAGATGACAGATAGGTAGGGAGAGAGAGAGAGAAAGATAAACAGACAGATGAAAGATTAGATGGAGAGAGAGGGAGGGAGGGAGGGAGGGAGAGATTGATTTGCTGGGGTGGATGGAGAAAATGAGCCACCCTCCAAAGCAGTTCTGGTTTCACGCAGACAAAAAGCATCCCTGGGCTCCTGGGGACCTCATCCAACACAGAAGGTGCCAACCTCCGTGGGCACTTTGGGGTTTCCAAAGGCAGCTCCCTCTTAAGTATCAACTCCGAAAGACGGGCGAGGATCACGCTGCGGCAGAGACTAAGGGGGGACTTATTTCTCCTTATGGCTTGCCACCCCCTCACCCCCCATGCATTCCATCCAAAAGCTCCACTTTCAGGAGCCAACCTGGTTCTGAAGAGCTGAGAGATACAAATATTCCCCTTGCTATGGTCTCCCCCCTCCCAGCCCCCCAGCCAAGGCCTGAAAGCCAGGATCTAATGGCTGCTATTAGATGTGCAGAACCTGCAGGGCTGAAGACTCTTGCCAGGCAATCAATACTGGCAGAAAAACAGCGACAAGTTATGCCATTATAATCCAAAATTCCCAGGGCGACCACAATTAACACTCCTTCTACTTTATTAATCCCTTCCTGGAGTCCTGCCTCTTGCCCCCCCAACCCTCAAGCCCCGCCCCCAGTCCCGCCCCCACTCTCTGGAGCAGCAGGGCTGGGGACCACCATCTGCTCCGCCTCCCAGCAGCTGGTAGAGACAGAAGTGATGCTCAGAAGTGGGACCCCGTCCAGGACCCTTCCTGCCCCTGGGACCCATTGCAGCTTCCCGTTCCCTCCTCCAGGCCTGCCCTTCAACCACTGACCACCAAGTTTCCCCACACGGGCCTGCAGTTGGGCTCCGTCCAGCCCAGCCACTTCGCTTCCACATACACTGGGCTCTGCCTGTTTCTTCCAAGCCATTCGGATGGGTGGCTGGCAGACAGGAGACCCCCCCCAGCAAAGGCAGCCCATTTTCTTCCATAAAGGGAGGAAGGACCTCCAGGCAGGCCCCTCTGGGCTGCAGGCCACGGGGTGGGTCAGCCGCCTCTGTGTGGCCAATGTCTCAAGAGAAGTCCCACCAGGGCCCGCCTTGTCTCAGAGGTGGTGAGACAGACCCCCATACCCAGATGGGATCCACTCTCCAGTCAGGTGGCCAACTGACGCTGATCTGCCAGCTGAGCTCCAGGCACTGTTGCTAGAAAGGAGCCCCCGCCTGTCTCAACCCAACCAAACGGCACCGTGATGGGGGAGCCAGGAGAAAGGATCAACTGCCCCTCCTCTGAAACTCAGGATTTCTGCAGCCCAGATTCTTGGAGACTCTCTGCTGCCTTTTGAAGCAAATGGAGGGGGGGGGTGCCCTTTCTGGCTCAACCACGGCAGCCCCCAGGCCAGGCAGGCAACTCCAGGCCTCCCAGGATCCCACCCCTTAGTGGGAGACTCTGGCCTTGCTGCCCAGGCAGCCCACCAGGGACCCTGGCTGCTGTTTGGGGAGGGGCCTTGGAGAGAGACCCTGAACCTGGTGGGATCTGGCAGGCCTGCCACAGCCTCAGGGAAGGAGGGGGAGGGGGAGCTGAAGGAGCTGGGATGGCAGCAGGGCCCCTCCCCCCCATGACCCCCTCCTCCACCACACCAGGGCTGGGAGACTGCAAAGGGGGGGGAGAACCCCCAAGACTTTGGGAATGCCACAGAAGGCCTGATCTGCGCAGGGGTGTTGTGGGGTACCCATCGCGGGGAAATGTCAGTTGGATTGAAACGACGGGATCCACTCCCTCCCCCCCGCAGATCCCCGCCGGCCACCATTTCCGCGGAGCCCCCGGGACTCACCTGCGTCGCCATGGAAACAGCCGTCGGCGGCGGCCCTCCCGGAGGGCGGCTCTCGGTCGCAGGGCCAGGGCGGCGCGCTCTTCCTGGGCGCCCCGGCGGCGGGCTCGGGGCCGGCGGCCTGCGGGTGGTGCCGGTGGCGCTTGGGGGCCTGCGGGGTCGGGGGGCTGCCGCTGCTGTCCAAGGACTGCTGCGAGTGCTGCGAGGGCGAGCGGCTCTTCTCGCGGGAGAGGCGGCAGGCGGTGGGGCTGGGCGACACGTGGCTCGACTGGCCGGACGAGAAGTCCTCCTCGCTGGACGTCAGGTTCTCGTTGGAGCTGCAGTCCGGCGTGTAGCCGCCGCCGCCGCCCAGGTCCTCGAAGCCGCGCGGCGAGTAGGAGCGGCGCGGCCAGGTGAGCGGCTGCTCGGCCGCCCCCGCCGGGCCGCCCGCGCAGAGGCTCTGGTAGGGCTGGAAGGCGGCGGGGGAGGCGGCCGTCCAGGCGGGCCGGCCGGCGCCGTCCAGCAGCAGGTTGTCCTTCAGGAAGCGCGCGTTGAGCTCCGCGTCCTCGTACTCGGCCCCGTCGTCGGAGGCGGCGTCGGCCGAGCGGCCCCGCGGCGGCCCCGGCAGCTTCTTGCGCGCCTCCAGCTGCATGGCCTGGCTGCCCAGCGCGCTGAGGCGCTCCGAGACGTCGCGGTCGTTGACGCGCACCAGGCCGCGCTCCCGGTGGTACTCCAGGTTCACGTAGAAGGGCTTCTCGGCCGCCTCCCGGCCGTCCGGCGGCCGCGAGGGCGGCGGCGGCGGCGACGAGGGCGCCTTCCTCCCGCGCTCCAGGCCGGAACGCAGCAGCCCCGCGCCGCCGCCCCCCTGCCCGCGCTCCCTGCCGCCCGCCTCCAAGGCGGCCCCGTCCCGCTCGACCGAGGCGGCGGCGGGGAAGCGGCGGCGACTGCCGCTGGGGGCCGGCCGCGCCCTGCCCGGGGAGCCCGCCGCGGCACCCTCCTCCCGGGGCTTCTCGTCCGAGGCGGCGGCGGCGGCGGCGGCGGGCTTGGCGCGCTCCTCCTGGCCGGGCTGCGCGGCGTCCGCCTCCGAGCTGCCGTCGCTGTGCGCGGAGAGTTTGCGCAGGGCGGGCGGGCGCGGGCGGGCGGGCCTGTCGTCGTCGGCCTCGGGGCCGCGCTGGAAGCCCCAGCGCTGCCGGTCGTAGCTCTTGCGCTCCTTGGCCAGCAGCGTCTGCAGGTAGATCATGCGGAAGCGCTCCTTGTTCACCTCCAGCTCCAGGCGGCGGATCGACGCCTTGCAGCGCTCCAGCTCCGCCTCGATGTCGCCCACCGAGCGCAGCGCCATCGCGGGCGGCTCCGCGTCGTTGAACTGGGCGCGCCACGCCTCGGCGAAGCCCACCGGGTCTACCATGGCAACGGGCCGGCCGCCGCCGCCGCCGCGGGGCAAGGCGGGATCAGGGCGGCGCGCAGGGCCGGCAGCGCCCGGCGCTCATCTCCGGAAGGCGGCGGCGGCGGGCGGGCTGCTCCTGGGCGGCGGCGGTCCCGACCCGCCTCCAGCTCTCTGGGCCGCCCCGCCGCCCATGGCCGGGCCCCGCGCCCCTCGAGCCGCGGCGGCGGAAGGCAGGCAGGCAGGCAGGCAGGCAAGAACAAAGAGGCGGCGGGCGAGGCGAGGCGAGGCGAGGGGAGAGGGACGCGGCGGCCGGGCGGGCGGGTGCGAGGCGGGGGGGGGGGGGGCTGCGGCTCCTCCCCGCGCGTCTGCCTGCGCGCCGCCCCCGATCCCGCGGGGCTCCGGCCGCGCTTAGCCGGGGCGGGGCGGGACGCACTCAACCGGCCCCAGGTGACGCGGCGGCCCGGCTCGGCTCGCCATCGCGGCTGGCCCGGCCTGCCTCCCTGTGGGGAGCGGGCGGGGCGAGGGCGGGGCGGCCCCTTAAAGGGGCTGCGGCGGGCTCCGCGGGACGGCGGCGGCTGCGGGGCGGAGTGGTCGCCTCCTCTGCGCACGTGCAGAGCGCCGGGGTCGCCTTCCCCGAGGCAGGAACCGGCGCTGGGGGTCGAGCGGCTGCCCGGCCAGAGACCGCCGCTCTCTAAGCCGAAGCCCGGGCTTTCTGCGGGGCGGTCGCGCTGGGCTGGGTGTGGACCGCTCCTCCCAAGGCCGGAGGAAGAAGCGCTGCCTCGAACCGGGCCCGGGCGACGCCAAAGGGAAGGCCGGAGACGAGCGCGTCCTGCCCGCGGGAGCCCTGCCCCGCCCCGCCCCGCCCCGCCGGACGGCCTCCCACGGGCAGCGGGGCCAGGCGCGGCCTTCTTCTCCGGGCCCCCCGTTCTGCAGGCTCGCTTCGGTCCCCGATGAGCCTGGAGCTAAGCAGCCCTGAAAGGCAGCCAGGGCGCCTCCGGGCTTCTCTTAGGTCTGGAGAATCGAAGCTTCTGAAAAGCCAAGAGGCCGTTCAGCGCCAGCAGAAGCAGGATTACCGGGCCCCCCAGGAGCGCCCACCCCAAAGTCTCCCTTGGTGGGCAGGGAGGAGATGCGGGGCTTCCTGTGGCTCCCCAAGGCTGAATCTGGGCTGCTTTGAGGGACCAAAGCAAGCTCATCCATCCCCAAATCATTGCAGGAATTTGGAGCATCATTTTCCATTCCAGGAGAGACTGAACCCGGAGGCCCATGGAAGAGAAAACGGGAAGACTGGCAAGTGTTGGTACTGTGGGTCTTATGGAGGGCGAAGAAGAAGCACATCAATGCTTGTCTCTTGAAAACGGGGCAGCAGCTCAACCTGAGGAGCACCGAGAAAGCAGGAGAAGCAGAAAATCCTTGGAACCTTTCGGCTTTTCAGATGCCTTTCTGCCTCCATCCACTGAATTGGTCTGTCCCTTCATATTTTACTTTACTTATTTATTACATTTGCTTGCCGCCCATCTTGCCAAGAGATTCTTCCTGGGAATCTGGGCCCAGACCGCTTTCCAGGGCTTGTCGTCTTCTGCCATAGAACCTCCCTGTGTGAAAATTGCTGTATCTTTTAATGCTGGTGGTCTGTAACAGAATAACAGAGTCAGAAGGGATCTTGGAGGCCTTCTAGTCCAACCCCTGCTCAAACTGGAGACCCTATCATTTCAGACAAATGGCTATCTAGCCTTAAAACCTTCCAGTGTTGGAGCATCCACAACTTCTGGAGGCAAATTGTTCCACGGTTAGGAAAATTCTTTTTAGTTCTAGGTTGCTTCTCTCCTTGATGAGTTTCCACCCATTGCTTCTTGTCCTGCCCTCGGGTGCTTTGGAGAATAGCTTGACTCCCTCTTCTTTGGGGCAGCTCCTCAGATACCTGAACACTTGCTATCAAGTCACCCCAGTCCCCCTTTTCACTAGACTAGACATAGCCAGTTCCAGCAACCATTCTTCATGTTTTAGCCTCCAGTATCCTAATCATCTTTGTTGCTCTTCTCTGCACTCTATCTAGTATTAGTATTAGTATTTATTAAATTTTTATACCGCCCCCTCTCCCGAAGGACTCGGGGCGGTGAACAGCCAGAATTAAAAACACACGATACAAATATTAAAATACATTAAAACAAAATTAAACTATCTTTGGCTTCTCCAATTTAAAACCCCGTTACCCATAAAAATTCCCCAATTAAAAATTTTTTAACCCAGCCCAGCTTGCTGAAATAAAAAAGTCTTCAGGGCCCGGCGGAAGGTCCGGAGGTCCGGGATTAGTTGTATCCCTGGGGGGTAGCTCATTCCAGAGGGTGGGTGCCCCCACAGAGAAGGCTCTTCCCCGGGGGGTCGCCAGCCGACATTGCCTGACAGACGGCACCCTGAGGAGTCTCAGGGTATCTAGAGTCTCAACATCTTTTTTTATAGTGTGGAGACCAAGATATTCCAATATCCGAAGTGTGTTCTTACCGAGCCATTATAAAGTGGTATTAACACTTCCCATGATCTTGAGTCTATCCCTAAAATTTCACTTTCTCGCAAATCCCTGCCTTAAGAGAATCCCAGGCAGATATTTCATTTAATTGCTCCTTCTCTGGAGTCAATAAGTCATCTATTTTATCTTGTACAGCTGCTCTGTGGGCTTCTCTCTGTGTTCTCTTCTGAGGTGGGCAATATGATGCCGAGAAAAGGAGTCAGAAATAATCAGCAATTCTATTTTTCCAGACTGAGACGTCTGCCAGGGGGATGAAGAGCAGCATGGAGACTTAATGCCAGGATGGCAGAAAGTCTTGAGAATGGCACAATCATTACAAAGAAATTGCCTCCAGTTATCTGAGTAGAATAGTTCATTGGCCAAGTGTGATTGGACACACAAGGAATTTAAAAGGGTGGGGGGGGGAGAAACGCACTGACTTCATGAGCCAGAGGTATCCATGACACCTCTCCTTCCCACCCATGGCGTTTTGCAAAACGAAAAATGAACTTTGCTTGGTGTTGCTGTACAGTATTTTGCAAATCAGACTCACAACCAAATGGGGAATAGTGTATGGTTCCTGGTTAATGAAACTTTTAACAACAAATTAAAACATGCTGGCTCACCACCAAAAAGTGACTGGCTCTGCCCTGTAGGACCAGCTGGTTGAAAGAGAGTCGGGGAGACAGTGTTGAAGGAAATATGCAAGAACCAATACTGAGCAAAGGGGGTATGCCTGATACTGTTTCTAAGCCCCGAAAAACAAGATGATATTTGCAAGTGGAACAGGCAGAGGCTAAGGAGGGATAGCACACTCCGTCCTGTACGATTTGGTCACTAGAGCCACTCTCAATGGAGGCTGTGCTGGTCTTCCTGGGGTGTTGATTTCCTGGTATGGCTATCAGGTGCAATTGGCAGCCTCTGAAGCTGCCTGCATTTAGAATATGGTAGGAGTGGCAAAACCTGTGTTGTCACGTGATGTATCACAACTTCTTTCCCTTTTGCTAAACCAGGCGTGGGCATGGCTAGTGTTTGACGCATCTGGCCTGTGGGCCAGGAGTTGGACAGGCCTGTGGTGGACTCTCCACTGTGTGTACTGTATTGTATGTACTCTACATGCACGCCTGAGTATACTGCCATGTATCCGTGGTCCAAAAAAAAAAATTCTGGAGAAATGTCAGATGGTAACATTCAGTGCAGCCTCGAAGCTTAGTGACAGCACTGCAATTTGGGGAGAAAAATAGAAGAAAACGATTCTCTCTGCTGTGACTTTGTACCAGTGTAAAATTTGTTACTATCAGATCTCTGGGTGTGGCTTGCAGGGGGTAATGCGACTGAGTGGGTGTGGCCAACTTTTTTTTTTAAAAAACATTTAAAACCATTTTGTCTACAACTTCTTCGGACGAAGAGGTTGTAAAAATAATGCTTTTAAAAGCCTCTGACGATCCCAGCTGAGCTGCGCGATCATCAGAGCCTTTTTTTTACTTTTAAAAGCATTTTTTCAGCCGAAGAGGTTGTAGAAAAAATGCTTTTAAAAATAAAAAAAAAAAGGCTCTGATGATCGCGTTGCTCAGCTGGGCAATGGGGGGGTGGGGGCAGGGATTTTTGCTACCGGTTCTCCAAACCATCCGCCTCCATCGCTACTGGATCGGGCGATTTGGTCCGAACCGGGAGCATTTCACCCCTGCTTCGTACCCCAAATCCTTTTGCAAAGCTGTGCCTCTCTCACTGCTGGGCGCTCAGGCTGTTTACAGGCAGGGATGGCCTGGCTCCTTTCTGCTTAAAAAGCACCAGGGCTTTTCACCCAGCGCAAGCTTGCCCTGCGATGCTGGGGGTGATATGGGAAAGAAGCTTTTATGTCAGTGGTGCCTGTCCAGGGGCGCCCCAGAACAGCTCCGGAGGCAGCAGCAGCGTTTTCTCTCTGTCTGCTGAAGGAATGACAGAAATGCTGCAGAAAAGCATCTCCAGACAATGCAGATGTGTGGTTGGAAGAGATCCCCCCCACCCTCCCGACATGCACCACACAGGCTAGCATCTCCTTCCCAAAGCAACTCTCTGCTGGCCACTTGAGAGGCTACCAATGGGGGCTGCCTTTCAGTGCAGTGCCAGGGCTGCTTCTAGCCAGAAGCTTCCCCAGTGACAGGCTGGACCTTGCAGGAGATTGCCAGCCTCCTGGGTGCTGGGAGCACGGTGTGTGTGTGTGTGTGTGTGTGTGTGTGTGTGTGTGTGTGTGTGTGTGTGTGTCTTACCCTTTAGAGGGATTTCTTTCCCCCGTTGCAATGGCAAAAAGCCTCCAAAATTATTGGGGCTGTTGACATGTTATTTGACAGACAGCACTCTTGTTACTTGCGTGCATTTAGAAAGGCTAAAGAAAGGCCTGCTTGCACCCTTTGTTTCTTGAGCGTCATCAATACAGGTCCTCGACTTACAACCCTTCATTTAGTGACAGTTTGAAGTTGCAATAGCACTGATTTTTCACACTTATGACCGTCCCAGCATCCCCACGGTCATGTATACAAAATTCCAACACTTGGCCACTGGTTCATATTTATGACGGTCAGGGTCACGTGATCCCCTTTTGTAACCTCCTGACAAGCAAAAGTCAATGGGGAAGCCAGGTTCACTTAACAACTGTGTTACCCACTTAGCAACTGCGGTGGTTCACTTGGCAAGTGGCAAAAGTGACTCAAGTGGGCTCAACTGTGGTTGTAAGCCAAGGACTACCTATACTACTAAAAGCTAACGTATGGTGAAACAATTACAACCCAGAGGAAAATCTCTGCAAACAAAGCCATTTCCCACAATGCATCATTTGGCAGCAGGAAACATTCACTTGTCTGGGATGGGTAAATTTTCCCTTCAACCAGGGAGGGCGTTCTCATGCCTGGCATAGTATGTAGCAAGGTTACTTTGTGTGCTGTAGATAACATCCACTGGCGAGGGGGCGAGTTGTGGAAATTTCCTTCTCCTTCAGAGTTCCCCTGTGATGCTAGACCTGCGTCTCCACCACTAGCTGAGATGTCTCCCTGAAGCGAGCGTGAGAAGTGGCTTCTTGAACCCAGCTCTCTGGTGGCACGGTCGTTAGAATGCAGCACTGCAGGCTACTTCTGCTGACTGCCGGCTGACAGCAGTCTGGCAATTGGAGTCTCTCTGGCTCAAGGCTGACTCAGCCTTGCATCCTTCGAGGTTGTAAAATGAGGACCCAGATTTGGGGCTAATAGCCCTTAGAGAAGGCTGGAAAGGACTGTGAAGCGCTATATTAGTCTTAAGTGCTATTGCTGGTGGGGTTCACCAATTGCTGCTAAGGGGTTCTGTTATGTTATGCTAAGGGGTTGAGTTATGGGCGCAGCGTAGAATCCTCCGGCAGAGCTTTTAATTCTACAATGGACATGAAGACAAAGGTCTGTTTTTACAGGGGTTGCTCTGGCAGTCATTCTAAGCAAAGCTAACAAGTAATTCAAGCAATTAATTCAGCGCAAGATGCTCTGGGGCCCAGAGTCCACTAGACGGGCCCTAAATCGGAGACAGTCGGGTTACCAGCTTTTCTCACTCCAGATATCCCCCCTTAAGTACAAATTCCTCCTGCCGGTTTTAACAGCTGTTTCATGGTTAAGGTTTAACTAGATGTCCAGTTCAAGCAGAATTTGCGGCTGCCAGGAAGAGTCAGCTGGTTTGGGGCTGTTGCCCTGAATTAGCCCAGTCAGCAGACCTGGTCCGTTCGTACCATCTCCGGGTAACCAGGAGGCAAAGGCTTGGCGTTTGGAGCACGAAGGGTTTCCAGGGAGAGGAAACTGGGCCTTTCTAGAGAAAGACGGGTCCTTTCCTCCACATGAGCCTCCATAGCTCAGAAGGGCTTTGGGAGCAGTGGAGGTGGGGACTGGCTCTGCCACACTCCTTGTGGTTCCCCGAGATCCAGAGATTTCCTGCTTGTCCAAGAGTGATGGGGGCAGCCTGCAGCGTGTCCCCTGGGAGCCATTAGCAGCAGTTCAGGTTGGATGGACGAGATCCACGTGAAGATGCCGCGTTTTCCTCTATCCCTGCAAGAGGAGACCAAGGGAGAGAAGAGCCTTCAAAAGTCCTTCCGCTCTCTTCCCACCCCCAAATGCCAGTTACTGTATTTGTGTTTTCCAGGATGGGCTTGGATGTCCCCTCGGCTACCTCGGAAGAGTTGAATCGAGTGGCTGCCAATGCTGCCTTTACCTGGGCTCAACCAGAAGCAGCCCCACTGAATCCCACAGGAGCTGCTTCTGGACTGGAGCACCCTGGCCTGCGTGATTCTCAACCGTGGCTACTTGAAGATGGCTGGGTGTCAACTCAGCATGTTGGGGAATTCAGAGGGTTGAAGTCCACCCGTTGTCAAGTTCACGGCTGCTCACGGCAACTTGAAAGTTTTGCAAGTTGACACCCGTCTTCAGGGTGCCAAGGCTGAGAAATGCTGATCTAGAAGAAAAGACCCCTTTCCTGAAAATGAGGAGGGGGAGGGAGTTAGGCCCACATACTGATGAAGTCCCCTGTGCCGATTGGCAGCAGCCGGTTGCAGCTCTTCTCCAGCTCCATGAGTACAGACCTCTCGAAGGCCAAGGCAGCCACCCGGAAAAAAAAGTCCTTGACATTTTCCCCTGAAGAAAGAAAAGAAATCCTTAAAACCTGGAAAGCAGGTATATTGGCTAGCTGTTGTTGCTCTACTCAGAGAACAGATTAACATGGCCGCTTGCTGGGAGAACCAATGCATACGCACGTGGGTGTTGCGGTCCAAGACCTCCCTGGCACGCGAGGAAGCCTCCTTAGGGCACCAAAGCTGGGTGGGCGACACTCGGGGTCCAGCGACTCCTTCCAGACAGTGCGGGCGGGGGGGGCAAGGGGGCCCGTTCCCTCCCTGATCTGCTGTGCTGCCTTCCTGGGGCTCAACTGACCTGTTTTGGCCGAGACGGACCAATACTCTGCCTGCATCTCATTGGCCAGACGGATGGCGTCCCGCTCTGTCCGCTCACTCTCGGCATTGGACTGAAACGGAAAGAGCCACAGACGGGGAATGAGGTGCTGCCCCCCCAAACATAAGCGTCTGCCTTTCCACTGCCCTCTTCCCAGGCCATGAGGGGGCTGTGGGGAAGTTTCCTGCTGCAGAGTAGGGTGGGATAGTGAGCTCAAAAGGCCTCCAAAGTAGATCTAGAGGGGGAGAGTTGACTGCAGCCAAATTTCCACAGCCTGGCCTATGAGGGCTCTGCAGGCCAGCCCCCTCCCCTCCTGCCCTTTTGGGGGCTGAGTGGCTGCCTTTGCTCTCACCTTGGCCAAAGGCAGCTGGGCCAGGCTGTGGCAGGCAGCCTGAATGCCACAAGTGAGGGACATGGCATCAGGGGCCACACGGCCAGCCCAGCAATCCCTACAAGCTGTGGATCCTTCATACAGCCAAGAGAAAAGGGAGGGGGCCAGCAACACAAAGGAGTGTGGTGGGGTAAGGGCGACAGACAGGCTGGGGTCCTCTGGGTACTCCCTGCCCTTCTGGCCTTGTCTGCATGAAAAAGATGCCACAGGGGAAGCAGGGAAGCCCCCAAGCCTCACCTCCAGCACCCCCCTTCCTTCCTTTCCAAGAAGAGCCCAAATAAGCTTTCTGAGAAAACCAATAATGGGGAGATGCAGCCACCTCCCTAGAGAAAGGAAGAAGGAAAGCCCAGGGCATAGGGAGGGGACAGGTTTTCTGGGGTGGGGGGCAGCAAAGGAGCCTCCCTCCCCTCAGTTGCTTCACAAGAGCACCCAGTGTGTGTTCTTGATCTTTCAAATAAATTGCCCCCACCCCAAAAGGATGGGTCTAGGGAATAACGCTACCAGGGTCTCTAACAGGTGTCTACAGATTATTGTCAGAAATAGCAAGACGGGGGACAGAATGGAAGGCGTGATGGAAGTTTCACCTGTTTTTCACATGTGTTTTGGCTGCTGTCATGACGCCCTTGGTCTCTTCTGGCAGAGGAGCAGGGCCTGAGGGCTCCCAGCTCTTCACACAGCCAGCATCAGCACCCCACCCCACCCCACCCTGCCCCAGCTGTCAGGGCCTTCCGTAGACAGACCTGCTCCATTCACTGTGCTGCAGATGGATTCCCAACCAACCAACTTGGTTCTTGAGATAGATTTTTTCAGGCTCACCAGCAGATCCTTCTTGGTTCCCACCAGAAACACAAAGCTGGAGCCGGGGTGATTCTCCCGCAGGGCATCCTCCAGCCACCGTCTGCACAGGGAGAAGAGAACAGGTAAGCGAGTGAGGGATCATCTGACATGCTGAGAAGACACACCTGTATCAGTCCTGGCTTGGCCTTCACCCTGTTCTCACCTTGCGGAGGCCTTCTTCTGCCACCCCAGCCCCAAAGATGCCTCCCCCTGTCCTGCTGCAATGGGCAGGCTCCACCTGGTTATTCGGTCTGGAAGGACAGTGAACAAAGAGCATCTTGCAAGAGGGACCTTGGTCACCTCCCGTATGGATCACTGCGATGTGCGTTACCTGGGGCTACCTTTGAAAACCACTCAGAAACTTCACCTAATCCAGAACACAGCAGCGCAAACAGTAATGGGGGCCCCACGCTTTGCCCATGTAGCATCTCTGTGGCATCACCTGCACTGGCTTCCAGTCTCTTCCAGGGGTGGGTTCTACTTACCTTTACTACCGGTTCGCAATGGGATTGCACGCGTGTACAGATCGCCAATGACGATATCTGGGGTAGTGGGCGGAGCCTCCCACCGGTTCTTGCAAACCGGTCCGAACCGGGGCCAACCCACCACTGGTCTCTTCCCAGGTGCAATTCAAGATGCTGGTCATCGCTTCCAAAACCCAGCTTATCTGTCGAGCTGCCTTCCATTAGGACATCTACCCATTGTGCCAGATCAAGTAGGGTGGGCACAGCCCTGGTCCCCTCACCAAAATATGGCCATTTTATGGGAGCTAGGAAGCCTGCCTTCTCCATGGTAGCCGCTGCCCCTTCCCCTGGCAGGCTTCTGCCCTCCTGGCTTTCCATAAAGCACTAAAGATTTCGTTTCCCCCCCAAACAATAGGGTGGAGTGACTGCATGTTGGAAGCTTGACACGGTGCCTGGTTTTTATTTTCCATGTTTATGGCTTTTAATATAATTTTATGCTGTTTTAATTCTTAACTGGGAACCACCCAGAGTCTGTTCTAAGGCGGGGGGAGCTAGAGCAATGTTTTAAATAAATGAATAGATCTCTGCCTTCTGCCTCTCAGCATTCAGCCTGTTTTTCTCTTGCAAACCTAATCAGGTGGCGGCCAGCCATCTGCCCCTGTTTTCACCGTTGCTCCTTTGAACTGGCAAACTGATCTAGTGATGCCCCGAGTGATCAGGGAAAGAGAAGGCAAGGCAGAGGGCAGAGGAAAGGAAGGCACACCATCTGTTCTCCCGCTCAGCAAACAAGACGGTCCCTGTGCCAGTCCCCTCCGATACGGGCCTCCTGCCCACCAAGCCTAGTTAGAGAGTCAACTGGTCCTCCCCCTTGGAAAGAGCTTGGGTAAAACCACGAGCCAAAGGACCCCAGAGCCTGCAGGAGCCAAGCCGGAGGCAACGCTAGTGAGCAGCAGTGCAGCCAAACCGAGAATGGCTGTACCCTCCTTTCACGCACAGTCTGCAGAGGCGCTTCAGAGTTAACTGGCATAAGGGCATCACGACCAGCCAAGCTTTCACCCTCCCTTGGCCGCCGCCTCCTCCTCCTCTTCCTCCTCCTCCTCTTCCTCCTGGGCCCTTTAGGAAGACCTGCCCAGCTTGATTCCACACAGCAGGGAGAAAACCATGCCTCCCTTGTTGGCAGGTGGGGTGAAGTCATGTTCCACATAGTTTAATGCATCCATGCCTCTTCTCTGCATGCAAATTAATATTTAACTCGCATGGGGCTTTTCTGAGGCGAAGTCTCTCACTTAAATGTGGAGGAGCCATGATTTCAAACTCCAATTGGTGACGAGCTTGACTCTGCTGCAGAAATGCCACAGGCCAGCTTAAAGGCCTTTCCATTATGTGTGTGTGTGTGTGTGTGTGTGTGTGTGTGTGTGTGAGAGAGAGAGAGAGAGAGAGAGAGAGAGAGAGAGAGAGAGAGAGAGAGAGAGAGAGAGAGAGAGAGAGAGAGAGAGAGAGAGTAGTCAGAGCGGGTATACAGGATCAGATCCTTTAATCATCCTGATAGGCTTAATGTTTCATGATGAGACACTAACAGGCCATTTCTCCACCCACCACGGACTCCTAGTATTCCCACCCCATATCATTGACGTCTCCCACCATGGTATTATTTTCGCCAAACAATGGTTGGAAAAATGGTTACAGATGGCAGAATTTGCGGCAGCAGGAATGATCTGAATTGTAATAGGTTTGCTCGACTTTGGCTTTGTGTAAAAGCAGGCAGGTCTTCTTCAGCCCATAAACGTGGTTCCATCATTCGTAGCTCAGTGGGATAGGCAAAGTCAGTCACAAGGGAAAACTGGAGTGACTTACTTGGTGTGATCCAAAGTCTGGATGTCAGCCAAGTCGAAAACTGTGATAATCACTGCCAAGAAAGTAAAATAAGATTGTGCAAGGTTTGAGCAGCACCTGAGCCACCGGTTGGCCACGCCAAAGATGGAGGGGAGGGCAAACAAGGAGGGGGTCTTTGCCCTCGGCTCACCTTCCGCTCCTCTGTAGTAGGCAGAGGCGATGCACTTGAACTTCTCCTGGCCAGCCGTGTCCCATCTGGGCAAGAGGGAAGGAGAAAGTCACCGGGGGCTCCAAGGGGACCTAAATTCTCCCACTGACAGAGCTAAAGTAGAGAGTAGGCAGAAAGCCCAACTTCCTCTCATTCTTCAAAATTAAAATACACACACAGAGAGAAACACAAAACACACACACGCTATATATATACTATATACCCTGGGCATGTATGTATGTATGTATGTATGTATGTACCGGTATATATACATACCAGTACATATTGAATAAAAATCAGTCTGGTTGTTATTCATCAGCATCTGTGTATCCCCCACTTGAATACAGGTAGTCCTCAACTTACAATCAATTGAATTTATGTTGCTAAGTGAGAAATTTGTTAAGTGAGTTTTGCTCCATTTTACAACTGTTCTTGCCACCTTTATTAAATGAACACTGCAGTTGTTAAATTAGTTAACAAGGTTGTTAAGTGAATCTGGCTTGCCCATTGACTTTGCTTGTCAGAAGGTCGCAAAAGGGGATCCCATGACCCTGGGACACTGCAACTGTCATAAGTATGAGCCAGTTGTCAAGCATCTGAATGTAAATCATGTGACCATGGGGATGCTTCAAAAATCCCCCAAGTTTGCTTGCCATTCAGACGTTGCTCAATAGTCTTCCCAGGAAACTCCCTCACGTGCTACAACCATCTTGGTTTGGGTGCCCTGGCCAGTTTCTAATTTCTCCCGTAAAGGCTGAAATGAAGGTCCCTCCGAGACATCCCAGCCAGCCAACTTCCAGTCTGGGTCACCGGTTGTGGCCAACCAGTAATGTCCTCATTAGCACATTCAGCTGAAGGCCCCAAGAGACCATGCTAATTGAACAGGCCCCAGGACGAGGACGAGCACATATCCTCCCTCTTAATTAACTCCTAAAAACACTTTCCATCGCTCTGCCTCGAGGGCTTAGATGGGGCCCAAGGAGAGAGGCAGTTTTTTAGGCTCGGCTAAGAAAACCTACATGGGCACCAAACGCTTGAGCCTCCCTCCCCATCAAATGCATTGGAATTTCAGAACTAATGTTAGAGGGCTGGTTGGGGGTCTCTAGCAGGCAGAAGGAATAACCTTGAGGGACAGGAGGAAAAGCTGCAATAATCAGATAAAAGAAATCTGAATTGGGGCAGAAACTAATTTGGGAAAGCTTCTCAGATATGACTCACCCTACTTCTCAAGAGTGAGGAGGCAGGCACATTCAGGCTTGCAAGAATCTGTTACAGGTAGTCCTCGAATTACAACAGACCTCCCCTCCTGCAAGGTATTTACGATCCAATTCCAGAGTTTGAATAGCTCCCTCTTCAGTAGTCATGTGACTACATTTCGGACTGCATTTACAGCTGCTTGAAGGGTCACGTGGCCACAATTTATGATGTTTTTACCAATAACTGGCATTCCAGCAAAAATGCCCCCTAGCGAACAATGGGTTTGTTTAACACCGCATCAAAAAAAAAAAAAAGTTGTAAAATCGGGTCCGTCATGTGGGTGACCCACCTTACAACCGTCACAACATATGACCCAAGCAGGCAGGACCAATTATGGTCATAAGTCAAGGACTACCTACACTGTAACTATGTAATAAAAGTAGTCTGAGCACTCCAGTGTTCTTGTCTGGTCTACCTCGGAGGGCTGACAGATTCTGGGGGTTGAAGCACAATGGCCGACATCCTGAGGACACGCTTTGCTTGGCAAAAGTTTTCTGTGTGTCAGGGTAAATGCATGCGCATAAAACGTGCACGCTCCCTCAAGCAAAGGCATTCTGAAACACAAGACTGCCTTTTCCATCAGAAATGTTGCTTTAAGGTTATTCCAGTGAAACCTTCCACATACCTGGAAATGGGGAAGGGGAAACAGGGACAGGAGCTGCTTTCCAACTTACATCTGAAGATTGTAGGGCACCCCAGCGATCTCAAAACGCTCAATTTCAAAATCCACGCCAATGGTTGCCTTGTAATCCCGGTCAAAAACCTCCTTACAAAACCTGCAATTGAAAAATGGTTAGGGAAAAAACAGCATGCCCATTTAAATCTTGGTAGAGATTCTCAGTCATCCCATGGTTGTCCCAAAGGTGCTTTTTCAAGAGGCAAAGAGCTGAAGAAGCTTCTTGGATGAGAAGCGAAACGTCCTCAAAGAAAAACCAGGAAGTCCAGTTGCCTCTTGAAGAAGCCCCTTTGGGCTAAATCTGGGAAGTTCTTTCCCTTTAGGTGTGCATCTGGGAGAGTCCCCTTCAGCACACAGGCCGGGCGATCAGCATGGGAAGAACACAAAATGGCAGAGAAAAGGGACGATGTTAACTGCTCCCTGTGTCTGATAAAGGGAACGAAATAAATAAATAAATATTTATTTATATTATTTATTTATTTATTTATTTATTTATTTATTTATTTATTTATTTATAAATATTAAAATGCTTTTAAATAAAATTTGGTAGTCAGAAAAGATGCTCCACATTCCTTCTGAAATTTCAGCGACGCGAGCTTGAGAAAAGCCCAACAACTAAATTTCAAATAAGCACATTTGTTATTTCTCTGCTGCCCACAACTAATATTTTCTGTGTTTTGGGGAGCAGGGATAAATGTCGTAACTCCCTTCCTAAGATTTTTATTTAGAAGCTGGGTACATATTCCTGGTTCTCTGGCATAACCCACACCTGCCGTTAAGACCTTTTTTTGAGAGAAGTCCAGTTCTCGAACTCCAGGTCTATCCACAGCCTTCTTGGAGGGGAAGGAGGGAGGAATCCTCCTCTGCACCCTGCCCATGGCCTGCCTCTGAGGCCCGGCGGTCCCACCAGCCTCCAGTGCTCCCAAGCAACAGGGGCTTCACCCACCCTAGAAAGGGCTCAAAGCAGCCTGCGTGGCACTCAAAGATCCCTGCAGGAAATGGCCAGTGAATTTAGAATAACCTGGGGGTGGGGGCACAGAAACTGCCATTAATTGCTGCTGGAAAATGGAATGGTTTCGACAAGGAAGCATTATAATACCTGTTGATAAGGCTTGTTTTCCCAACACAGAGGTCTCCCACCACGACCACCTTGGAGATCTTTAGGCTGGAACACACATTTTCACATTGAACATGTTGCTACAGTGCTAGGAAAAAACAGACTGTTTCATGGAGCAAACAAACTTTCAAGGAGAGGGATGCAAAATCTGGAGTTCTTCATGGCTTGAGACAACTCGGCACTGTCCTCCCCTATCCTACTGCCCTCCTTCTTTTGAGCTTGAAGCAGTTCAGGATCCAATGGGGTTTTGCATCCCTCTGCTTCCTCCCACCCCCAATTCTTTTTCAATCTGAGTGTAAAGCAAACTGGGTGTGTGTGTGTGTGGGGGGGGTACTTCAGAAAGACAGAAACAGATAGGAGGACCTGATCAGTAGTGAAGACAACATCAGGACATCAAGGTGAACCCAGAAGGATTTGTCTATGCAAAATAAACAGATCTTGCATTTATGTAGATGTCTCTCTGGCAAAATATGAACCAGAATTTGCTTTTACATATTAATTACATTTCCTGCCTTTCCTTCCTGCCATCTCCTCCTACTTCTCCCTTAACAAACTTGCACTTAACAAACTTACCAGGAAGGCTGGGTTGAGTGAGGACAGCCAGCCTCCCCCAGGAGTCTCCCATGAGTAAGGTGAAGGGGTGGGGCTGACATTTTAAGCAGTATATTGCTGGGACTCTCTAGCTTAGAGATGCAGTGACTAGAATATATTCTCCACAGAGGGAGACCGTTTTATAATAATTGATCTCCTAGAAGATGGCATCTCGTGGGACCTAGGCTGGGTACCTTCTCTGTTGGGGCCCCATTCTCTGGAACAGGATCCCCCCCCCAAAGATCAGAATCTTCTCTCCTGGGGTTCCAGAAGGCTTTGGGTCCCAGGCCTGGGGTTGATGCTTGTTATTTGTTTAATGGCCTCTGTTTGGTTTTCTGGATTTTGTTATTTATTAGAGTGTGCAAGACGAGGCTGTTGGCTTGATTCAATATTTTTAGCTGTTTTTACTGTCTTTTCCAGTTTTGTATGCTGATCAGAGTCTCTTGGATCTGGGCGGACAATTTAAATAAATAATTTTTTTAAAAAACCCAGAATGAGATGCTTTCCTAAAGTTACTCCTGTCCTTCAAATGCAAAGCAGTTTCTATTTTGGGTTTGCAGGAATTGGAAAACAGGATGAACCTGGGTGGTTTGCTTGGCTAAGTCTGCAACGAAAGAGGGTGTGGTGGCACTAAGGAGCTCTTGGGACTCAAGGCAATGCATAAACTGCTATGCCTGCCTTCCAAAGCAGAGCACCGCCTCCTCCTCGGCTGATGATGTTGCAGGCAACACTTTTATTAGCCCCCACTCTTTTAAATCATGGAACAGGTTGGACTTGGCTTAGCAGAATATGCAAAGACTTTGGAACCTCTGGCAAGCAATGGTTTAAACATCCTGGTAGCATGTAAGGTGTTGCACCCACCTGGTGTGTCCCCTCTAGTGTGGCTTGCAAGAAAGGATAAAGAGAGGAGCGGATGGACGCTATGAAGGGCGGATCAAAGGGGAATTTCCTGTTATTCCAGACACATCTTCCTCCCAGAAATATGCGGGGGCCAAAGAGCCCCCCAAGGGAAGCGCCGCTGAGGGAGGAGCTGAAGGAGCAAAGGAACCGACCGGCTGCTGCCCATGGACTGCAGACTCACCCAACGGTCCCCGGGGTCCTCCGCTGACAGGCCGCCCTCACCTGGGCGTGGAAGTCCTCCCTGAGCTGCAGACAGGCCTCGGGGGTGTAGCACTGCAGGCAGAGGGGAGCAGCCTCACTAGGCGGCCCCCACCTGGGCAAAGAGCCCCCCCCGCTCAGCCAGGGGGGAGAGGACGGGCGTGTCTTGCTTACCAAGGGGAAGGCCGAGATCCTCCGGTCTCTGCTGACGGGCAGGAGGGGCGCCCTCATCGCCCACCCCGCGGGGCTGCCAGGCACAAAAGAAAGAGGGTGAGGACAGGTGCAATCCGCCCCTCCCCTCCCCTGCCTGCCAGCCCGGCGGAAAGCAGCCTCTCGGCGGGCCCACCACACGAGGCGGAAGCCCCCGAGGCCGCCCTCCCAAGCGGGACCCGCGCCAATCCCGGCTGACGCGCCGTCGCCAGCAGCGTCTCCCCTCGCCCGGAGCCCCTCAGCCGGCGCAGCCCTCCGGCCTCCCTCCGCTACAGCCGCCCGGGGACGCCCGGCCAGGCTCCGGAGCCGCGGAACAGCGGCCGGGCAGGCGCCTCCCTCCCTGCGGGGCTCCCCAGCTGGCAGCAGCCGCGCGCTCCAGCCTCCGGCGCCCAGCCAGCCCCGGGGAGCGGAACGGCCGCGGCGGGCGCTTTCCCCGCTCGGCCACCCGAAGCAGCCCGGCGGCGGGCGCGAATGCTCCCTCCCTGCGAGTCCCCGCACCCGGCAAGCGGCGAAGGGCAGCGCACGGGCTCCCGGGCAGGGCGGAGTCCCGGGCGGCTCCCCGGCCCCCAGCTCGGCAGGCGGCTCCGGCGCTAGTGCCGCGTGGCCATGGCAACCGCCCCGAGGGCGGGACAGGCTCGGCCCCTCCCCGGCGCCCCCCGCGCTGCCCTCCTCCCCGCTTCCCCCCCCCCCGAAAACGCCCCTTCCCCGTCCCCTCCGGTGCCAGGAGAGGCGCCGCCCCGCCCGCCCGCTCCAATTCGATGCGTCTCCTCTGCAAAATCGCCCCTCGAGCGGGACAGTCCGAGGATTGGTGCTCCGGGTAGGGGGGTTGGAGAAGCCGACTTCCATGGGCCCTTATGGACTGGGAGGCGGCCTTGGAGGTCGGCTACTCCCTCCGCTGGTAGGTTCGGACCAGAAGCCCTCCAGGCTCCCTTCCAGCTCTGCCATTCTGCTTGGAGACCTCTGGAGAAGGGAAGCGGAGGCTCCAAGAAGCGGCGATTCAGCCGGGAGGCAGGTCCTCCGGGGCCCTAAACCGAATCCGCTTCCCGCGCATGCCAGACTGTTGGCTCTCGCACAGCCATCTCCTCTGGGCTTCATTGCAACCATAGCTGTCCTCTACGCACACTGCGGCTTGTCAGCATCGGAGGCTTAGATGGCGGTGCCAAAAATGGACACAGAATTCGGGGGGAGGGGGAGACAAAGGCCTTTTCTCATCCATAACCTGCCTGAGGACCTTTTTTTTTTTTTAATTTAATTTATATGCCGCCCTTCTCCGGAGACTCAGGGCGGCTTACAAGGCGTTAAGCAATAGCCTTCATACTTTTTGTATATTTATACAAAGTCAGTTTATTACCCCCACAACTGGGTCCCCTCAATTTACCCACCTTAGAAAGGATGGAAGGCTGAGTCAACCTTGAGCCTGGGGAGATTCGAACTTGCAGTAATTGCAGGCAGCTGAATGTTAATAACAGGCTATTAGTCTGCTGTGCCACCAGGCTCTTGACCTTATCAATTGTACAGTATACACCCAGCTGACTGGCCTGAACTCTCCTGGCTCCACTTTCTTCCCTTTTGCAAAGAGAGGAGCAACATTCACTCTTCCCCAGCCGTCTGGCACCTACCCAGCCCCCCCCCCCCCCCGAAATCCTTCAGGTGCCCTGGCCTTGTTCTCCTGGCCATGGAGGCCTGCATTCCTTACATTAGCCAAGCCAACCCTCATTTACCCCTCCTGTCTTCTCTGAGTTGCATCTCTCAGGGTAGACTCCCTCCTAGCAGGAATCCCTGCAGGGGAGAAAGTGACCCAAACCTCCCCACCCTCCATAAAATCCCTGTAGCCCTTATCCAGTTATTCCCAAGAGAGATTCTTGTAAATAGGCCAGTAGCAATAAAGAAAATGCTCTGATCAGCTCAAGGGGTTGCTCTGGGTCTTTGCACCTGACAAAGGGCTCCAGGGTTAAGACTATTTCATTGCTAGTGCCCTCTTGCTTACGCCCTGCTCCTCAAAACCGCTCTTCTCCCTCTTTCCCCAGAGCCCCCAACAATTGCGGTTGTCGGGCATTTCTTGCAGCTCCCAAGCTCCAGAATTTCTGCCACAATCCTCCTATTGCCCATCGTTCCCGTCCTCCCTTTTCTCTTCAGGATGCCCAGCAATTCTATGTAATGCTCCGAACCAAATGGCCACAATTGCACCTGCCAGGAAACAGGGAAGCAGCTGCGTTCCTGCGTGTGTGTATCTGGCTGAGGCTCCCTTCAGGAACGGAGGTCTGGTCCTGCTCGCCTTTCGACCGCACCGGGAGCCGAAAGGCCTTTGGCCGAGTCAGGAGCTCCAGGAGGCTCCTCTCCGACTCGCAGCAGCCCAGCAGGGAGGGGACAACCGCCCCCTGCCCTTCCGCAAACGCCCGAGGCCCGGAACTGCCCGGGTTTGCCCAGGAGAGGATCTGCTCGTGGAACCAAGCCATCCAAAAGGAAACGCGCGTCCTGGCAACCGCTTGGCTGGGAACTAAAGCGCATCCATCCGTGCCTGCTCGGACCGCGCCTTCTCTTTCAACAGCTTCCCCCCCCCCCCCCCGCGGAAGGAGCCGTGCAGAGGCGAGAGGCTTCCCAAGGGGGAGATCGGGAGGAGGAGCCGCCCTCGGCAGCCCCGGGAGCGGCAGGGTCGGGAAAGGCGGGGAGGCGTCGCAGAGCGGAGGCCGCGGGGGGAAAGAGCGCTCTGAGCGCGGCACAGCGACGAGGGAAGCCGAGCGCTTCCGAAGCTGCTCGGAGAGCGCTCGCAGACCCGCGGGAAGGCCCCGCCCCGCCCCGGAGCCGGCGCGTGCGCGTGCGCAGACTTTCCCGCCCGGCGTCCCCGTCGCCTAGCAACCCGGCGTGCGCGGCTCGGCGGGCTCCCCTCCGCCATGGCGCACCCGCGGATCTCGGCCCAGCTGCCCCCCGACATCGACCCCACCAAGGCGCCCGTGGCCTTCGGCCGCCGAGGCCTCCCCAAGCTCAACGAGGAGCTGCAGCACCCCGAGCTGCTGACGCGGCAGCGGGCCCTGATGGCGCTCTGCGACCTGGTGCACGACCCGGAGAACGCTTACCGAGCCATCGGCCTGGGTGAGCGGCGGCGGCGGCGGCGGCGGCGGCGGGCGGGAGAGGGCCCGGGTGCCCAGCGGCCGTCCAGCCCCGCGTGTCTCGCCTCAGCCGCTTCAAGAGGCGTGGACTGCAACTCCCAGAGCTCCGCAGCCCCCGGTGCCGCCGCGGGAATCCTGGGAGTTGAAGTCCACCGCTCTTAAAGGGGCCCTCGGGGGAGTGGCCGGGCTGCGACTGAGCAGAACTCTGGAGTGTGACAGGAAGCAGCCCTGCAGCTGGAATAGCATCCAGTCCAGCCTCGGACACACCGCCAGGAGGAGGCTGCTGGGTCAGCTCCAGGCGAAGGACGCCCGGCCCCTTTCAGACGGCGCCCACTGGACCCCCCACTTTGTCAGGGTCCTTCCTAAAATGCAGGACCTCGCATCCTCCCCCCTTCTCTCCCCCTCCTCTCTATCTGTCTCCCCTCCCCCTCTTCCCTCTATTCCCTCACTGTCCTCCACTCTCTCCCCCTCCCCACTGCCCCCCTCTCCCCTCCTCCTCTTCCTCCCCATTCCCCTCTCCCCCTCCCCCTCTATCTCTCTCCTCCCCTCTCTCGCCATCTGTCTATCTCATCCACTCCCCTCTCCCCTCTATTTCTCTCCCCCTCTCCCTCTTCCCCCACTCTATCTCCTCCACTCCCCCTTTCTCTCTCTCTCCCCTCTCTACCTCTATTGCTGTCCTCCACTCTCTCCCCCTCCCCCCCTCTCCCCCTCCTCCTCTTCCTCCCCATTCCCCTCTCCCCCTCCCCCTCTATCTCTCTCCTCCCCTCTCGCCATCTATCTATCTCATCCACTCCCCTCTCCCCTCTATTTCTCTCCCCCTCTCCCTCTTCCCCCACTCTATCTCCTCCACTCCCCCTTTCTCTCTCTCTCTCCCCTCTCTACCTCTATTGCTGTCCTCCACTCTCTCCCCCTCCTCCCTCTATCTCTCTTCTCCCGTCTCTCCCCCCCTCTATTTCTCTCCCCCTCTCCCTCCCCCTCTTCCCCCCACTCTATCGCCTACCCTCTCCCCCTCTATCTCTCTCCCCCTTCCCTCTTTATCACTGTCTCTCTCCTGCTCTTTCCCCCCTCCTCTATCTCTCTCCCCCTCCCCCTCTCAACAGTCACAGCCTTGTACAGACCACCTGACTGCTAGACTAGAGTGCTACTCCAGAGCTTTTGGTGGGGAGTCTCTTCCAGGCCACCGTCATTCCTTCCTGCAGAGGCAAGGACTAACTCTCCGTAGCCTTTGCAGAGCTTGCAGACTTCTCTTCCTGGTCTCTGTTGAGGAATGCCATCCGGAGTGGCAGGCAGGAGGAGCTCCTTCCCAGAGGGCGAAGAGAGAGCAGCGCTTGGACTGTCCGGTGGGCAGGAAGAGAGCCAGGTCGGACTCTCCCTAGCAATTCATAGAGTATATCTACGTTATTGCAGATAATGCTTCAGTTTATGAAGACTCTGTTTGCAGGCAAACAACAATAAAGGAATTATTCCAAAGCAACTTCACGTGTCCTTCTTGGTTCTTAGGGCCAGACCGTCTCTGAGGCTTGTGGCAACTGGACTTCATCCAGAGGCCCAGACACCTAGTTCAGTTACCTCCTGTGATCACTTGCTCTCTTCTGTCTTCTGGGAGGCCTTGTCCTTCAGCAGCAGTTCCCTGGTCCAGTTCTTCCCCCAGAAGCTGGACCAGGGCTATGGGATGGACAGTATTGCCTCTAGTCCCTTCAGTTTACTCTTCAAGAGTGCAGTCAGCCTGTGCCTCATGATCTTCAGGAAAGAAAACAACGAGGGCACCGTCCCTACGGTCACATGAGCATTTCCCTCCAACATATACAAACAATTAAGCCAATAAAAAATCCTTCGCATTGACCTCCGTGCCTAAACTCTCTGCTGAGCTGCCTCCCTTATGTATCTCCTGAAGGTGCCTCAACTAGGTGAGCAGGAAGCAACACTGGTCTCACTCGCTGGGCAACCAACAGTGATCAGTCAGCAGCCTCTGCCCCTCGTAGCCCTTCCACCCTCTTATTTGTATAAAGTGATTGTAGGAAGGTCTAAGAGAACATCCAGTTGTTTTCCAGAAGAGCCACAGGGTGTCCACAGGGGGCAATGGAGGAGGCATGCAAGTGAGGAGTGTGTGATACTGCAAACCCCACAACTTATTTCCATAGGAAAAGGCTTTGCCTTTCACAGGGATCACTCAATGGAATTTTTGTTAAATTTTTCATCCTTGCGGTGGGTGATGGCCTGTGAGAAGAGCTACCTTCAGTGTTTATATTCTTCTCTTTCTGCAAGCATGTACAACAGCTCTGTTGATTTGAAATTAGTCTTATGTCTAAGTACATTTACCCATGTGATATGGCTGTATTGCTTTTATCCATCTCATCTATTCCACTACCGTCTCTTATTGGTATCATTATTATGATTATTATTACTTTGTTGTTTTGCATGTACATTAAGAACTTCTGCACCGGAGGCAAAAGGTGTGTCTAATCACACTTGGCCAATAAAGAATTCTATTCTATTCTATTCTATTCTATTCTATTCTATTCTATTCTATTCTATTCTATTCTATTCTATTCTATTCTATTCTGTGGTTTGTTTTTGCCGCAGCTGCAGTTAAATGTGTGTGGTCATTGCTTGTTTTTTATGTTTTAATCTTTTGTAAAATATTGTTAGCTGTCCAGAGATATGAATTTGAGATGGGCAGCCTCATAAATCAAACCAATAATTCAAATAAATAAATAAATAAATCAAATAAATCAAATAAATAAATAAATAAATAAATAAATAAATAAATAAATAAATAATAAATCTTATTAGTCTAGACCAGGGGTGGGCAAATGTGGCCCTTTTACCACCTGTGGACTTCAACTCCCAGAATTCAGAGACAGCCAAGCTGTCAAGAATTCTGGGAGTTGAAGTCCACAGGTGGTAAAAGGGCCACATTTGCCCACCCCTGGTCTAGACAGATGGATTTGTGATTGATAGCTCTTATATCTCCATACAAAGCCTCCGAATTGAATTTGGAGCAAGTATTCTAGAAATTCAAATTCTAACTTCTCCCCCCCAGCTAATTATACAGGGTGAATCATTGTAGAGATGGGAGAAACTAAAATATATTATTGTTCCTATATTTTCTAAGCTCACATTTTATCCTCTTGTGTAGAAACGTATTTTAAAAAATCAGAAAACATGTACCTGTAACAGCAGAAGAGAAAAATATTTAAACTTAAAACTGAATTTAAAAGTTTTAAGTTAAATTGTAAATAATCATTAATTATTATGAGTTCCCACATAAAGTGAAGCTGAAAAAAGCTAATTTTGTAAAACAATTTGATATGAAAAGTCATACAGAATTTGGCTTTGCTCAGTTTATTTGCTATACTGGAAATAAAAGCAAGCCATATAAACCAATTGTAATGTTATAATTTCTGTCAGTGGTTTATTTGGCCTTGGAAAAGTTCTTTTGTCTTTAACGTGAAAAGGATGTAAGGAGAACTTGTTGTGGCGGGAGAGGAATGTGGCAGCGTGGTTGAAGTTTTGTCCCTTTTTCATATCTATTCTAATTTCATTTGATTTTTCTTGTTTTAGCAATTGGCAGTTAGAATGCAGCTGGACTTTATACACCTGCGTTTTGCTAGCTCTCTGGGCGTTCAGTCTCCCTTCCTTGGGACTTGATTCCCTTTTCAACTTCTCATGTCCTTAAAATCCAGGAATGATGTCCTGGCAGTATTCCTGATCCCCACCAGATGGTCCTTGGCCTGTGACCACCATTGGGAACCGAATTTCTACTGCTAAGGAAGCTGGTGGTTAAATGAGCCATGTCTGATTTTGTGACCTTTTGTAAAGCAAATCCCTGCAGTTGTAAACTGAATCACACGGTCGTTAAGCAAATCTGACTTTGCTTGTCAGAAGCTGGTTGGGAAGGCTATAAATGCCGATCACATGACCCTGGGACGCTGCAACCATAGCAAATGCATGCCAAGCACCCAGGTTTTGATCACATAACTGTGGGGATGCTGCGACAGTCATATGTGTGAGGACCGGTCATAAGTCACTTTTTTCACTGCCATTGTTAACTCTGAAAGTGTGCTAAACAAATGGTTGTAACTCAAGGATTACCTGTATATGCCTGCTCATAAGGTCTACTTTATCTCTCAGGTGCTCTATTTTGTAATCCTTTCCTTTAAGAAATCCTCTCGTACTTTTATAATGTTTAGTATTTGTTTTTAATTCTGCCTTTCTATTGCCTCTTTCTATTCTTCATTTTCTTATTTTTACTTTAGTTGAAAGTCATGTATAAATGGAATAAATAAATAAATGTAAGTTTCCCTTTTAGGTTTTCTAGATAACTTGAAAAAGCTGCTTCTCGATGAAGATCAAACTGTGCGACAAAAAACTACTGAGGTCCTGTACATAATGGCAACACACAGCATTGGCAGGTAGGTATTTTGTAAAAATGCCGTTTGAAGAGAAGGGGGGGGGAATGAAGTTATTGTTCATTACGTTTTCCAGATTCTGGAAAGATGAATCTATGGTGCTCCAAATTTTAGGACGAATTTTCTAGAACATGGAGTCATCCCAGCACTGGCACAGCTTTTGGATGATCCTGTTGATATCTGCCGGTGGAACATGCATTATGCGCTAAAACTTCTATCAGAAACACCTACAGGTCAGGTTAATTATTATATAAAAACGTAACAATCTTTGATCTCTTGAAAGCTTTGGGTCTTTCAAGTTGTATTTTATATGCAAATGTGTGTGATGACCCCAAATATTTACACTGATGCCATGTCTGCACTGCTGCACAGAAACTGTCCGAAGAATAATTTGGGGTTCCAACTCGAGCCAGGATTGCGCAAGAATAAATAAAATGAAATTGAGACAGCTGGGAGGGAAGGAGAATTATTTATTCCCAAAAGCAAAAAGGTTCGCCTATGGGGGCAGCTGCAGAGAAAATGGTGTGCAGAAGGGTTGCTTCATAGGGCAGCTTTTCCTGGGTGTGGAAGGGTGATGCTTGAGGGGCATGGGTGTTTGTGTGTGTGTGTGTGTGTGTGTAGGTACATGTCAAATGTGATGCTTATTCTAGGGAACGAGCTGTTCAACTGGGAGACTGTTTTAATTAACTACAGACCTTCTCTGATATATGGATTAGGTCTGGGTAACTTATTTGGGGGTTTAAAGAAGTTTGAGTAAAAGGTTTTCTTCAGTTTGCTATTTTTACTTGTTTAGCTTAGCTTCAGCTTGATTGTCAATTATCTAGCAGAAACACTGATTCTCAGTTCATTGTGGACTCTGTTAACGTTTAAGGGAAGATGGAGACAATATAAGGAATAAAATATATTTTGATGTGAAACTTCCCACAAAACCTTGCCAAATCTGCCTCCTCTGAAGCTTGTAGCCTGACTTCCCTGCTTGAGATGTTTGGAGCTGATTAAATGCCGGTTGTGCTCCAGTGCTTACAAGGCTGGATGGGCAATGATGCAGGCAAGGAAGGGAGGCTGCAGACTGGAAAGCATGTTGGAAAAAATAGCAACAACTCCGTCCCTGCTGCAAATGCGGTCTTGTCAGGCAGCACACGTAGGCCCGTGTTCTGTCTGGGGACACAAATCACAGTAGTGTTTAATGTGGTTTCTTCGGTTTTGCTAGTGTGTGGTGTGAATCAGCTCACTTGGACGTATCCTGCGGTTAAACAAAACTGATGGTTAGCTTGAGGTATGGAAACCATTTAAAAGCAAATGGGTACTTAAGATATCTGCGTGTCTGGCCAGGCTAGGAGAGGAAGGGCTTGCATTGAGATCTTTCCTGGGCCTTGGACAATAGATCAGGCAAGCTGTTCAGACTGGAATGCACACTTTTCAACTCCCACTAACTCTCCTTGAGCATAAGAGCTAAACCATTTTCAGGCTGAACGCTGGAATTGGTGAATGAGTCAGATCTTCCCTTAGTGGTTCTACAGCAGCCTTTTCCAGCCCAGCATCTCCGGATGTGTTGAAATAGCAACTCTTAGCCAGGTTGGCCAGGTTGACTAAGAATTCTGAGAGTTGCCATTTTGGCGCACCTGGAGAGCAGCCAAGTTGTGTCCTGTGACTTTAGTGACTGTAGCCACCAAGTAGTACCTTATTCTTCATTTCAGCTTCTTTTCTGGTACACAGCAGCTTTCCCCTGGCTTAACACCCCTATTTGTTCATTTCTACAGCAAGATATACAGTAGTGATTTTAAGTTTTGTTTGTTTGCAATTTAACAGGACTAGGAAAGAATTCATTGTCTTTGGTTGGATTCAAACAACATGGTTGAATAAGTTAAAATATGGTTGGGGATTCAATAGCTCACTCAGTTGTGGGAACTTTGTCTCAGCAAGCTGTTTGAATCAGGCCATCACAGGGGTGAAATGCTCCCGGTTCGGACCGGATCACCCGATCCGGTAGTGATGGAGGCGGGTGGTTCAGAGAACTGGTAGCAAAAATTCCTGCCCCCACCCCCCCATTGCCCAGCTGAGCCATGCAACCATCAGAGGCTTTTTTTTTAGTTTTTAAAAGCATTTTTTCTACAACCTCTTCAGCCGAAAAAATGCTTTTAAAATTAAAAAAAAAGCCTCTGATGATCGCGCGGCTCAGCTGGGATCGTCAAATGCTTTTAAAAGCATTTTTTCTACAACCTCTTCAGAGGTTGTAGAAAAAATGCTTTTAAGAGCCTCTGGCGATCCAAGCTGAGTTGCCTGATCGGCAGAGGCTTTTTTTCCCAACTCAAGCTGAGTTGCCTGATCAGCAGAGGCTTTTAAAAGAAAAAAAGCCTCTGACGATCAGGCAACTCAGCTGGAATCGTCAGAGCCTTTTGAAAGCATTTTTTTTACAACCTCTTCGCCAGAGGTTGTAGAAAAAATGGTTTTAAAAGTAAAAAAAAAAAAATGCCCATGCCTATCCAGTCACATTACCCCCCCCCCCACTAAGCCACGCCCACAGAACTGGTAGTAACAAATTTTAGATTTCACCAGTGGGCCATCAAACTATGCTACCATATGGTTTGTTTGGATAGAACATGTTATACACCCACTGTGTAACTGCATGATAGAACTTTATCTGAATGAGACGGTAACAACCAATGACCTTTGTAGCATCTCTCTCTCTCTCTCTCTCTCTCCCCCCACTTCCTCCCCTCCCACCTGTCTCATGTTCACTTAGTGACTATTTTATTTTAACAGACTGGTTCTTGGAATAGAGCTAGGTCACAAAACAAATAGTGGGTGTACAAGGAATTGAGCTGGTGTTTTGGGGAACCCAGCCATTAAATGCAATTTTTAGTCACCTGAGACTAAGGCAAGGAATATAGATTTCTAGGGAGAAATGTTGGACTTAAGGATATGTTGCTGATTTGTGTACTTGTTTGCCCATACTTTGAAAATGTGTATTTGTGGGAGAGAAAGGCTGTTTCATTGCCATCAGTTGGTTTCCAGTATGAAGATTCAAAGCACAGATGGTTATAACTGCTAAATGTTTAACCTGGCCTGGTGCTGATCCCGATATCACCAAGATAAGGACACCCGGGCTCAGGTGGGCAGGACAGGGCCACCGCTATGAGCAGAGTGCAGTTGAGGCTGCCTTGTCCGGCTCCCCAAAAGCTCAACAAACCGGCCTCAGCGTCCCAGGCTTCTGAAGTCCTTTCCTTCCCTGAGCCTCCAGTTCTCAGAACTCTCACTTAAGGGCGTTGATCAATCCATCACATGTTTTTGTGGGGTAAATTTTGGACTCTGGGATAAAAGCTATTCTTTACCATTCTGTGAGTGAAAATTCAGCTTTACAATTTTGTCTGAACTAAAGATTTTTTGTATGGGCTTACATATGAAGTACTTCATTTGTCTAAGGCTACTTCTTGGGGTTAAAATATTCCCCCAAAATGAGACTCTGTCATTCATGCTCCATTGTGTTCACTTACCTTTCCCATTTCAGTTAACTAAACCGTTGGTCTTCTTGCTTGTTCTTCCTTCTTGTCTCTTTCATTTTCCTCTACTTTTTATTTATATACTTTTTGCATCTATATACTACTACTACTACTATATATACACATCCACTCTGGCTATTTAAGAAACGCATTTAATCTATCACTAAGGGTAATTGTCTCTTGACTGTGTCAGAGTATCACAGGCATCGCTAAATGAGCCCCTCCCCAAGAGCTCCTTCCGGGATAGGTGAGCTCCATGAAAAGTAACCCAACCCTCTTCCCAGGTCACCCAACCAGCAATTATCTACAATGCAGAGAAAAAAGCATTTAAGTTCCTTTGACTTTTCCTACAGTTTAGCATTAATCTAAGGATTGGATCAGCCCCTGCTTAAATTTTTTGAGAAGCATCAGGGGAAAAAAGAAAGGATTCCAGTCGCCTGCCTGTTGGCTCCTGAATCCCCTCTGAAGGGGAATGTTGTGGACAGATACTTTCTGGGAGAGGCAGCTCTGGCATCTTGTTCTGACCTGGAACCTCTTTGGTGGATGCACATCCCTCCTGTTCTGGATCCCCCTGTGTGGAAGCACTTCAGGCTCCTCCATTGGCTATCCATGCTGATTTCCGATTTAGCTGGCTGCTGGATGCCTCATTGGCCTGTTTTGGTCACCGTTGGTTTTTCCATCAATGGGATCTTTATAAAAAATCTTTCCTCACTGCTCCTGCACACCAGCTGTCCTCTCCCGTTTCTCCCACAAGTCAGCCAGCATCCCATTGCCCTTAAGCACCTTTCAGCCTTTAAAGAGGGTTTCCCCTTGTTGGGCTTGTGATATCCTCCCTCAAATCTTAGGGCTTCCCCAAGCCTGCTGATGCCTCCCACTGCACTTCGGATTGGTAAGAGCTTTGACTACATAATAGTAGCAAAGGTGCTTTTTCTAAAAGGCAACTGGACTTTCTTAGTCTTTTTCCCTTTGAAAACATTTTGCTTCTCATTCAGGAAGCTTCTTCAGTTCTGAACTGGATGATTGAGAATCTCCATAGACGACTACATATAGCCTGCATCGATTCTCCCCTTGAAAGTGCAGAGAAGGTGTGGGGCTCTCTGGCCTCCTCCTCTGTCCCTAAGAGATCTTCGGCATCCTTGGTCTTCACCCATCAACTTCGAAGGTCACTCCCATCAAGGGATCCACTTGCCAGGGGACTAGTGGCCTGTTGCTCTCTGCTCTCAGGAAGATCCACAGAGCAAGGGAAAGTCTCATCTGCCCCACACATTGGACAGAAGCCAGTTTCAGGAAAGTGCTTGACTGCCGCCATAAAAACTCAAGAGTGGCTTTGCCGGATCTGGCTAAACGTTTCATGTACAAGTAGCCTTCAACTTACAACTGTAATTGAGCCTGGCAATTACAGTTGTTAAGTCATAATGGTCATAAAACAGGTCAGATCTGATTTTATGAAAAAGCAGATAGCAGATGTCATGTTAATGGTCATTAAGCGAACCCATTGTTCCAATATTTCTAGATCGGGACTCCCTACGCACGGTCACTCAGGCACTCATCACCTCCCGCCTGGACTACTGCAAAGCTCTTTACATGGGGCTCCCCCTGGGGTGCACCCGGAGGCTCCAGCTGGTCCAGAATACGGCTGCGCGGGGGATTATGGGAGCGATGGGGCGCTCCCATGTGACACCTCTCCTGCGCGAGCTGCACTGGCTCCCGGTGGTCTTCTGGGTGCGCTTCAAGGTGTTGGTAACCACCTTTAAAGCGCTCCATGGCTTAGGGCCGGGGTACTTATGAGACCGCCTTCTGCCACCAATAGCCTCCCACCGGCCAGTACGCTCGCACAGAGTGGGCCTCCTCAGGGTGCTGTCCGCCAGACAGTGTCGGCTGGCGACCCCCAGGGGGAGAGCCTTCTCTGTGGCGGCGCCCGCCCTCTGGAATAACCTCCCCCCAGAGATACGTACAATATCAGACCTCCGGATTTTTCGTCGGGCCCTGAAAACTTATTTATTTCAACTAGCCGGGCTGGCTTGATCCCACAGTTTTGGGTTAAGTTTTAATTGATTTTAAATTGGGTTTGTTTTAAATTGCGGCCAAAAATATTTAATTATTTTAAACTGTTTTTAAATTTTGTATGTCTTGTTTTTATTTTGGCTGTTCACCGCCCTGAGTCCTATTGGAGAAGGGCGGTATACAAATTGAAACAAATAAATAAAATAAATAAAGGAAAATATTTGCAGCTCAGGATTGAAATGAGAGGTCCTTGGTTCTTTCTGAACTTGGTTATTTTCTTGCAGACATTTCATTATCGATATTAGGTAACATCATCGGGGCTAGTAAAATGTGCCTGAAGGCAATATTTCCCCATTTGTGTGCTTTCTGATATGTTTGACGCCCATATGCGGTGCTAATAAAGGAGAATATTCACAGTTCGGGGTTGAGATGAGAGGTCCTTGGTGCTCTCTGAGCTTGGTGGTTTTCTTGTCGACGTTTCACTACCCTAGCTAGCATTGATGTTACCTAGTTTGGATAATGAAAAGAAAACAATCAAGCTCAGATGATCCATTGTTCACTGCAGGAGTAAGTGTGGGTTTCTGGGAAAAAGTCATAAATCACAGTCTGGCTTGTATAATTTTGCATAGTCGTTAAGCAGCCAGTTGTAAGTCAAGGCCTCTCTATACAATCTTCTGCTCTGCCTGGGGGCGTAAAGGGCAGCCTGCTTTATTTCTGACTACCTTAAAGAATCCAATACATTGTAGATGCTCTTCAAAAACCCGGTTGCCATAGGGCCCTGTTCCCAAAATGGCTACTAGGGGGAGCTTGGCTACCCAGACAAATATCTGTTCAAAGACCAAGTAGTGGAATTTTCCCCACTGCCTCAGCTGAGTTTTACCTTTTCTAATAGAGGTGTGCTTGCAAAGAAAACCCCCAGAATCACTTCAATTGTTCCAATGGTTATAGAGGCTGTGTGGGGCTATTCCTTCAAAGATGTCCTTGTAAAGACGATGCGCGAGGTTGGTGCTTTGTTTCTTTCTTCTAAAACAACACCAATTTGTGTGTGTGTGTGTTTTTAAAGGACTCAGATGGAGTATGAACAGAAGGGTGTCAGTGTGCACCATATTGCTTGGGCTGCTTTACAGCCAAGAGATGAATCTATTCTAAAATTCCATCTCTAATTTTCACTACTTCAGGCTGATGGATCGCAAAAAGCTCTTGAACATTTTAGCATTTTTTTTCTGTGACACCTTTTATAACTAGAGAGTAAAATCCGGATCCGTCCCAGCTGCTAGAACAGGTGCTATCTCCTGGTTTAGCTTCATTCTGAGCAAAAAACAGCACCGGTGCTGTTAAGTTGCATTTTGCATGCTGTTGTTTCAGATGGCAAATCCTATTTTCTTGCTGATTTAGTACACTGAGATTAGAACAGCCTAATCTGTTCAAGAAAACTTAAAGTGCAATTAATTAAGGATTTTTAATCTAGAGAATTAGAGAATTTTTAAATAAAATTTAAACTCTAAACTCTAGAGAATTTTTAAAAAGCTGTTACCACTGTCACCTATCTGGGTTCTGAATTGCCATACCATAATGCATGCAGCAATAGCTGAAGAAAAAAGGATAATCTATTTGGCAAATTCTCCTATATTTATTTAAATACAAAGGGTAAACTTGAAGTGTCTACTACATCTAGAATTCTTGTATTTTTTTCAGAGCAAGAGCTCTGGTGTTAATTCTGCAATCATGGTAAAAAAGCAATAGAGATAGAAGGCCAATGGGAATGGATAATAAACTAACTTTTTTGATTAGAGAAATTTATAGTATTGGTGACTGGAAATTTCTTATGGATTTTTTATGTAAAAATGAAAAAAATGGCTTTGATGATTAGACAGGATAGATTATAGAAAGAAGGGTATAATGATATAACTTTAAAGAGAGAAATTAAAATATAATTGTACTTATAATTACTGTGAAAAATATCGGAAGCCACAGTTTTTCTTTCTTTCCCATTTTTTTCTTTTTTTTTCTTGCATTTTTTGTTTTTGCTTGTTTTTCTTTTTTTCTGTATATTAGTTTGTATGAAAGTGTTTTTCTATCGAGACATATATATCCTACAATTTGCTGCAACTTTTAGAACAGGTTTAAACATTCTATATAAAAACAACTCTGTCTCAGAAACCTCACCCTCAAATTTCTCTCTGTGGCAAATCCCACCCCTTCCAGGCCGGCCACATTTCCAACTGAAGGAGCTTCCTGCTCTAAGTTTTGTTCTTCTTGCCTCCCAACCAGAAGCCACCATCTTGGGGAAGGGCTCCAAAGGGGCATCTCTTCCCACTCTCAATCTCTGCTGGGACCTGCAGTTCAGATACCAGCCCCACTAATGTTATATACCATAGAATCTGATTGGGAAAACATTTTTCCCAATTTGATCCACACCTTCTCTCTCTCTCTCTCCCTCTCCCTCCCTCCCTCCCCTCTCTCATCTATTTATTTATTTATTGCATCTATTAGGACACCCCAAGGAAGCCATGAGACTCTGGGCCATGTACAACAAAAACAAACAAGAAAAAAAGAAATCAAAACTATAACATCACTGAAGATAAATGTGCAAAATGGCAAATTGACAAAATAGATTGAAGCAGCCACTGGGGGATTTTACCCCTCTCATCACAAACCCCAGGGAGCATTCTGAGGTTTCTGAAGTTCTTTTTTCTAAGAGTTCCAGAAATGTGCAGCTCTTTCTTGGAAGGGCCGTTCTGGCCAAGCAGGGCTGGCCATGGAGCCCCCTTCTGCAAGGGCCCCATCCTGAGCCCCAGGCTGCCTCAAAGTGGGACTGATTCTCACAATTGCCTCCTCAGAGCGGGACCAGCTTCATCCGAAGTGGAATACCTAAGAAACCCACCTGTGCGAAACCACAAAGCTTCAAGGCAACAGTGAGCACACCACAAACCAGTTAGGACCATTCAGAGTATTTATTTTCTTAAAGTGGACAGCCTGTAACATTATTTCTGCTAAATTTTTCTTAAAGCCCTTGGCTGTGAATTCCCACTTATGTTCATACAACTGGGAAACAGAGGGAGGGGAAGGAAGGCGAGTGAGTGAGTGTGTGTGAAAAAGAGAGAGAGAGAAAGAAAGGATGAGTGCATGGATGTGCTTTACAATTCTTGAATACATATTTACACATTAGCTTGCACTGGAACATTTATGCGGGGGGGGGGGAGAATGAGTTGCGTGACCACCGGCCAGAGGCCCCAGGTGGGGTTTTTCCAGTGAAGACACAACAGCTTCTCTGGCCCACTTAAGTATGCATTTGCCAGAGGAAGAGGCCATTCAGCATTATTTTAACACAATGACAGAGAACTGAAAAATGCATCACTTCCATTTCTTTAATTCCACTAAGTTTTAAAAATTTAAATATCAAGACATTTAAATATTGTTCATATCACTCATCTGTTCACCTAATAATTACAACACATTTTAAAAATAAACACCCAAAAAGACTTAAAAGGCTCTATTGTACAGTTTCACTGGCTCCTGTGTTTGGAAAGGCCGTTGCAAATGCTGCCGTATTTCTCAGAATGTTTGTGGCGCAAAGGAATCAGTCTCTCCATTGGCACACACAGAACCCAGACACAAAACAATAACTTAAAAAGAATCCATTTACCTCTTATACCTGTCTTCAAAAAGAAAAATTCAACCACTCATTATTACAGAGATTGTGTAAAAGGACACAATTATTTGGCAAAAAAAGGATTGAAAAGAAAAACTTTCAACGTATAAAATTCCTCACTGGTAGAATAGTGACCACAACTTAGCCTGGTCTTCAATTCAGTAATTCTACTAATTTCTTACTTCATGCTGCACAATCTGAAAATCTGAAGGATTCAAATGGGCAGCCCCCAAACCATTTCCACACATCAGGTCCTTCCACAGGCGGAATAGTTTGTGATACACCGTTACACAGAGACAATGCGTGTACCTAGGATCTGCTTAGCATGTTCTGCAAGGAACCTGACCGGGGTGTGTGTGGGGGGGGGGGGTGAGATCATCAGGCTGGGTCCCAGAAGGGCCTCTCTTCTGGAAAGGGTGTCCCGGCACATCCTGCTTCCCACATGCCGGCTCTGCCTTCTTCCCAACAGGAAGCTGGTTTCTAGGACAGGAAAGACAATAATCTGCTCATCACAGATAGAACAGGGTGGTTCTGCCACTGCAGGAAAGGAAATGACACAGAATGAGCCTGTGAGGATGGGACGACAAAAACTTTTCAGTTCAGTTCAAAACCTCACCATTTGCGGGGAGGTGTGCAGACGGTAAGCCGTTTCTTTTTGTGAAAACGTGTAGGCAGCTGAAGGGATGATCTGTGAACGTGCACCAGGCGTCTCCCCTCCATAACTGGATCTTCCACACGTGCCCCGTTTTTTCCTCTGTGAATGGAGGGATTTGCCTATTTTGCGTCGCCACACAAAGCCAGACTCATTTCCTCAGAGGATCCTTAGCAAAGGCCAATATATTTGAGGTTGTTCTGAATGATGACGTCTGTCACCGCATCAAACACAAATTGGATATTACTGGTGTCAGTAGCACAAGTGAAATGTGAATAAATCTCCTTGGTCTCCTTGTTGCGATTCAAGTCCTCGAACTGGCGCTGGATATAGACGGCAGCCTCTTCGTACGTATTTTGGCCCTTGTACTCAGGAAAACAGACAGTTAGTGGGATTCGGCGAATTTTCTCTGCCAGAAGATCCTTCTTATTCAGGAAAAGGATGAGGGAGGTGTTGATAAACCAGTTGTTGTTGCAAATGGAGTCAAAAAGGCGAAGGCTCTCTGCCATCCGACTCTGTGGAAAAGGATGCAAGTGTCAGCAAGAACATCAGGCACCAGGGACATAACATGCTTTTATCATCAGCGTTCTTGAGCAAAGAGTTAGCGGCGGAAGAAATTAAGAATAAGAGGGAAAAAATGCAATCCAATATCATTATCTCTCTGTCTCTCTCTCTAATCATCTTTCTTTCAGCATTTCCATACATGGCTTATTTTAGCTTCTCTTTTTGTTTCCAAGTCTCTCACAAACTCCATCCAATCCAACCTTCTCAGTTTCTGTGCCTTTCAACCCGGGTACTCTCCATTCATATGCTTGTTTTGCAAGTCAATCCTCATTTTGTTCTCTTTGCACCCATGCCCATTTCAAAATTCCCCCCTTCAACTTTTCTCGTTTAAACAACACACACTTAAGTGTCTCACATCCAATGCATTTTTGTTTCTCCTAACATACCCAACTGTTGCTTTCATTCACCAAGTGATAGAAGCATGTCTTATAAACAGACATTTTGCTTCTTTTGCAATCACTCATTCCTCACAATAAACCATATATTGCCCACTACTTTTCCACCAGCTTTTACACGTTAAACATGTAGCTCGGTTTATATGATTGCTTCGCTAATCCAGAAAGACTCCATGACTGGAGTGGCATCAAAAGCCACTGAGAGATTAAGGTGGGCCAGAACTAGTAAAGCCTTTGGGAGTAGTGCCTTCCCGAAAGGAAACTTTCACTGAACATATTCAGATCACTGGGCATTGCTGAAGATGGTTTTTCTATCAAAGTAGGATAGAGAGAGAGAGAGAGATAGAGATAGAGATAGAGATAAGAATGGAAAGGAAAGGAACGGAACAGAACAGAACAGAACAGAACAGAATGCTTTATTTGGCCAAGTGTGATTAGACACACAAGGAATTTATCTCTGGTGCAGAAGCTCTATGTACATGCAAAGCAACAAAATAATGATAATCATAAGGATATAGGCTCTTCTGCTTGAGCAGGGGGTTGGACTAGAAGACCTCCAAGGTCCCTTCCAACTCTTACTCGGTTATCTTCTGTTATAATAGGATACTAATACGAACGGGTAGTAGACGAGGAGAAGGATAATAATGCCACAGCCATACAACATGGGTAAATGCACACAGACATAAAATAGTACTATGAGAATTAGGTATTCAGTGAAGTGACGGCATGAGGGGAAAAAATTGTGCCTAATTGTTTTGGCATGCAATGCTCTGCAGCAGCATCCCGAGGAGAGAAGTTGAAACAGTTTATGTCTGTAACTATTCTCTCAGCCCTCCTTCTGACCCTTGCAATATACAGGTCTTCTATGGAAGGCAGGCCGGCTGCAATTGTTTCTTTGGTAGCCCTAACTACCCGTTGAAGTCCAGTTGCTGTGCCAAATCAGACAGTTCTGGAGGCACAAATGACAGACTCAGTATTTCCTCTGTAAAACTGTATCAACAGCTTCTGGCCTTTGGCTCTGAATAAATGTTTTCCTTCTTGAATTGCTAACTAAGATTAGTAAGATTGATAAAATTATTAAGTATCTTTTTTTTACTCAGAGACACCAGTTTAGATATGCATCTTCAATAGGTAGTTAAGAAACCTTTTTGTGTGTTTCAGTGTTACATATAATGGATCACCACAAGCACAAGCACAACACAACCAACCAAATAAATAGTATAAGAAAACAGAAAAGTTGGCCCTCACAAGTAGAGCCCAAAATTCTGACCCAGGTCTGAAAAGGATTGTTTTATAAGCCAGGAACAGAAGATAGGATGTAACTAAAAGCATGTAATAATGAAACCTGTTCTCATTTGCCACTCAAACATTTGCCACTTCCAAACATTTATGCAATAATATACAGATGCAATGATACTGAACGATTCAGTTTCATTTAGTTTTAGAAGTAAAAGCTAGAATGAAGGTCATGTTTATGAATTTTATGAATTTTAACTGAACCAATTGCTGGAATGGCCATTTTAGACAACTGCCTGTCCAGAAGCAGCTTTTCACCTAAGGACACTATTATTCTCTTGGCTCAATTGCATCTAGTCAGAAGATGCTGCTGGTGACCAAACTCAGGGCCGGTCACATCCCGAAGAATTACTGGTCCATGAGTTGGGCTCCAGTCTACTCGGCTACCCTTTTTTTATGTATACAATACTGCTTTCTATTCAGAAGGATTGCCATCTATGATACAAATCTATGTGGGAAGGAAGGAAGGAAGGAAGGAAGGAAGGAAGGAAGGAAGGAAGGAAGGAAGGAAGGAAATTGGAGCCTGCCATTTTTCTCCTTGGCATTCCCAACCCTTTTGGACCTCTTTTCCAAAGAGACAGTCTGTACACTAGCCTGCTCAGCTTGAGGCCCATTAGAAATTCAGGGGCTGCCAAATACAATACTTCCCTTCCTCCCCCAAAACGGTAATTCAAAATAGAATAGAATAATAAAATGCCTAAAATGTATTAGACATTCTACTGAAGCTCTGCCCACAACCTTAAAAAAGAACAGATGGGGAGAGAATGGAGAAACTACCCATTGGAGCTATTAGTTCTTCATTGGAAGATCCGATTAATATTCCTTCTTCCCTAATAAAATATTTTAGTGTTCCACACAATATCTCTTCCTGTTGACGAGAAATCATTTAATTGTCATACCCTCCAACTCACACTTAACTAAAAGGTTCATCAGCCATGAAGGACTTCGCTGAAGACGAGATATGTTATGCCTACAGCTTGTCCACAATCCATTAAGATTTTACCTGATCAAAACCTGAGATGGGATGACAAGATTTGATCTTGATAAATCCATGCTGAATTTAGGTAGTTACCATAGTGTGCTCTTAAGCTAATGACAGATCTCTTTATGATCATAACCAACGCCTGTTTGTTTTCTGGCATACACTTTGCCTTACTGCAGTTGCTAAGAAATTCTATCAGCATTTTCTCTTTTGTATTATGGTTCAGTATTCTAATTTGGATATAGTTATATACAAGTATAGGGGGATTACCCTAATTTGAATGAATAACCCAAACTCTAAAATGCATGCAACTTCAGCCGTTTCATATTCTTGCGATTTCTGCAAAATCAAGAATGCTCTTTCCAAGATGAGATCTGCCCATTTTTTAATTCAAAGTAATTCTTGGGAAGCTTCCAAGGAGAAAGGAAGCAGCCCTGTGTAGGGAGGGGATGTGTGAGATTTTGTCACAACCCACTTGGACTTTGTCTCCCACGTAAGCATCTCTCCTCCCTCCCTCCCCCTCCCCCTTAGCAGGCTTGTCATCTTCTCAGAGTACCAACACCTCCAGAAAAGTAACTGTTTCTGATTCAACCTGATGTTACTGTGAATTTTAATTTTCTCTCACATGTTTGAGAAAGAAACAATTGTGAAAACTTGTCTATATTTAGCATTCCTGATTTGAATTTTTTTCTACAGCAGTTACTGCAACCTGAACATTCATCGGGTGAGGCGGAGGGATATCTAATATCCCAAACCCACAGGAAATTCTGTCATTGCTTTTCTTCTAATTTTAACATATTTTCTCAGCAAGCTTGTTTGTAGCTGGACCTGGAAAATGGTTGTTTTAATTTGGATTCCTGTACTGAGCAGCAGACTTGGCTAATTCTGGAGGTAGCACAATATCTTACAGTACAGTACTTTAGCTAGGCTGATGTTTCTCAACTGTGGCAACTTGGCTCAGCTGGCTGGGGAATTCTGGGAATTGATGTGCAGACATTTTCAAGTTGCCAAGGTTGAGAAACACTGGTCTAGCCAAAACGTAAGAACGGAAGATCTATTTAAGTCTGGTACAACAGCAAGCAGAGAATCCATTACAGATAGTCCTTAACTTACAACTGTTTGTTTAGTGACCGTTTGAAGTTGTAGAAGCACTGAAAAAAGTGACTTATGGCTGTTTTTCACACTTACGACTGTTGCTGCATCCCCATGGTCACATGATCAAAATTCAGATGCTTGGCAACTGACAATGACAATTGCAAGCGTCCCGGGGTCATGTGATCACCTCTTGTGACCTTCGGCCCCCTTTGCCTTACTAATCCAAGTCCTCTTCCTGGCTCTCTACAGTATCCTGATCCATCCCCCCCCCTTTAATGAAGTAGACTTATTTCTTTATGAAAGTTTTATGCCGTCCATCTCCCCTGTAAGTGACATAATAAGCCTATGTCCAAAGCCACTCCCCAGGTCTGCCTCACTCTTGACGCGGAATCAGACAGCAGGGGCTCCTCCTGACACCATCCCTTTCTAGCAACCTTTTATTTGCTGAATCTCGAAAGTCAGAGAAGGTGCTGTCTGCATCATTCCACTTTCCTTGGTATTTGGTTTCTTTGCTTACAAGCCACTCTGTGGTTTATCAGTAGCCTAATGCTGGTTCCAGTTGTGAAAAGAATTCTAGGACGTGTGCAAGAGTTCAAGGGAGGAGTCCCAAAATTTGCTTTTTCTGGAATCTCCAGATCTCCCCCACTTACAGGGCATCTCAACAGAATTTAATATCTGCCCTTTCAAATTAAAGGACTCTTAGTCATTGTGAAAAAGCAGCAAATCTTCCAGGAAAATTCATATAAAACCATTTAAAATCTTGCAAAATTCTTGGCTCATGTCCCAAATGCCATATTTGGGGGGGTGGGAGACAAGTCATTAATAACAACAGTTCCTCTGGGCCAAACGTTCCCCAGCCACATTCCCTGAAGGGCGAGTCTGTTCAAAGAGAGGCTTTTGGGATTCAGCAGAAGGGAACAGACAGCTGAAGTGGAGCAAAGAATGGAAAGGAAACAGCCCTGCGTGACCCTTCTCTTCATACTGATCACAATCACCAGAGTGCCTTCATGGCCACATCCAGTTATATTTTCTTGTACTTCAAAAACTTTGAGTAAAAAAAAAAAAGATTTAGAGAGAAAAATCTCTCAGCAAACGTAATTGTTGGGTAGTTTTTGTTCTTCATATCAAACAAGTTTTCAAAAACACAGAACCACATCAAGAAAGCTAATATAGTTCTTAAAGATAAATCTTAAAAATACTTGAAAATACTTGTTCATGAAATGTATAGATTCATCCAATGGTAAGCAACTCTCACTTCCCTCTCTTGCTGTGACTGACAAGGCTGCTTCTGCCGTCTCATCAGCTGAATGGGTGGGAGGGCCTGACTGCACAGGTCCAGCAAAGCTGTAAAACCCTCAGGGGAACCAGGCTCTGTGCCACGAAGGGCTTTAGAGTTGGCAACAAGCACTCTGAATTGGCCCAGGAGCCTCCCGGGAGCCAACTGCAGTTCACAGAGTGTAAGTGGTACACGAGCCTGACAAGACATGCCCCTATTTGGCCATGCTATCACACTCTGGACCAGCTAAGCTTCCCACTGACCACAGGGCACCATGCCTCCCATTCTCACCCTGCCACTGGGCCAGAAGGAGACTGTAGCTGAGGCTGAGAGATCAAGAAGGTACCAATAGAGGAGAATGTTTGTAATTCAGGGTTGGAATGAAGGGACCTTGAGGCTTTTTGAACTTGGCTGTTTTCTTGCAGATGTTTCATTACCCAAACTAGCTAGCACTGATGATGTTACTAGTTCAGGTAATGAAACATCTGCAAGAAAACCGCCAAGCTCAAGAGAGCCCCAAGGACCCCTCAGATGAAGAAGGATGGCTGCATTCCTCTTGACCCAGCTCTGCATATACTTCACATACACCACCTATGTGCTTTTTAAAAAAATTCTGAGCAATTGTGCCTGTTTCTTGGAGACTCTGGACAAGTCCCTGCAGTTTTCTTGGATAATTTTTTTTTGGAAGTGTTTTGCCATTGTCTCCTTCCTAGGGCTGAGAGTGATTAGCCCAAGTTCATCCAGCTGGCCTCATGCCTACGGTAGGCCTTGAACTCACGGTCTCCTGTTTTCCACTCTGGTGCCTTCAGCACTACTTTGCAGCAAACTGATTTGCAGCAGCTAACAAAGGTGCACAGCAAGATTTGGGTGCATCTGTTAGATTCAGAAATGAAAGGGCAAAATCTTCCCCAGGACACCTACCAAAATTCAGTGGAGAAATAAACTCCTCAAATTCTGCAAAAGAAACTGATATACTGTGTTTCCCAGAAAATACAACCTACCCCCGAAAACAAGCCCTAGCCCGATTTTCATGCCTGCACCTAATATTAACCCTATCCAAAAAATAAGCCGTAGTTAAGCCCGGCCCACCATCTGGTTCTACAAGGTGGGGTGAGGCACATGCGTAAAAATCAAGCTAGGGCGGTGGGGCGGAGCTGCTCCACATGTCCCACACCCACTTACCTTAGGACCGCCACAGCCAGGCCTCCCACATACCGACACCTGTCGCAGCACTGCCTGACTTCTTTTGCGGTGGCTTGTGGCAGGACGCGGTGTGGCTCGCTTGTGGAATGGCACAGCACACCATGCAGCATCCTGTGAGCGGCAGCACAGGTGCAACGAGCTACGTGGCATCTGGCCGCAAATGGCCACAAGCAGCTGCAGAAAAAGTCAGGCAGCGGCACAACAGGTGTCGGGGTGGGAAGCCTGGCTGAGGTGGTCCTAAGGTAAGCGGGTAAGACATCCCCTGAAAATAAGACCTGGTGCTTATTTTGGGGCTCAAAATAAAATAAGACTGGGTCTTATTTTCACAGAAACATTGTTCTACGAAATTATTAAGAGGATTTGGAGATAAGATGGCTGAGAATACAAAAATTACAATTATTCAATATTATTAAAATAATATATATTCTTGATGTGCCCAAATCTGCCAAAGCAATCCTCATTTATCATATCCCAATGCTGACACTTTTCCTCTAAGCTCCCAGGGTTGCTAATTTTAGAAAGATACTTTCTTGTCTTATTTTTGTAGGCCATCTCTATCTAAATCCAGAAGAGAGTCAGTTCTTAGCATATTTCAAGGGTGAGATTTTCAGCCGAATTTTTATTCAGCACACACTGTGCTCCTTTCTATTCCCTCCCCAATAGAGGGTTGGGCTGTGACTGGCTAAGAGTCCCGGTGGAATCCCCTCAGTGACCGTCCAGCCCAGGGATGGGCAACTATGTCAATTTTATGAGCTGTGGACTTCAATTCTAAGAATTCTTGAGCCAGCCTGGCTCTTTCTTTTTTCCCCAGTTCCTTCCAATTAATTGTGGGTAATAAACACCTCTGTGGTACAGATCACAGGGGCCCAAAGGCAAAGCCATTTCTGAGAATTCCCTCCAATGACCAGTTCTTGCCTCTGCCTCAGCCTGGAAACTGGGGGAAACGACCAATGATTCCATTGGCTTCAATGGATTCCATTGGCTTCAATGGATTCCATGAATGAAAAATTTCACAATGATGGTTTGCAAGAACCTGTTCAATATTGTAGAAACTCATCATTTGGATCAAATTCTGGGAGAGACCAACGACAGTATTAAGGGTCTTCTTAACAATAGTTACTAGTAAATTTTAACCAAAGATTGACAAATGATTATCAAATTACTCAAAAGAGCATAGCTTCACAAGAGGATTTGAGAAAAATGCAGATTCACACGAGTGGACATTGTAGATCTCCTCTGAGCAATTACACCCTTGGAAGACAGATCACAAACCTCCACTCCTTCTATGAAGAAGAAGTCGTGCTCTTTAGTGGCCCCATTCAGACTGCTACACTCATGGACTGCTATGCCTCAGGTACTCCTCAACCTCATCTGGGCTCAAAAGGAACAAGACTTAACAAAGGTCTCTTTGCATGAGAGAAGCTGCACAGGCTCAGATGACCTGCCAGACCTCACAGAAAAAGGAAGGAGAAACCCTTCTTCAACATGCACTGCACTCCCAAAAATGTGATTTTTCAACTAGCTGAATATAATGAGGAAGCTAAAAAGGAGTTTCTGCTTCTGTTGGGTATTAGCCAGTTGAACCTAACAGAACAAAGGTAATCAGTTACAGGTTGTCCTAAATCAACATGAATATCCTTTTAGAATGCAATAAGGCAGCCACAAAAATGGGCGCTGGAAAGAAAAAGGAAGCAGACACCCCTTAACCTGTCCTTCAGTGTGACTTCCTGAGGAAAGCTTTGCTGTGATGTGAATCAATCAATCCATCAATTTTCATTATGGTCACAGACCAGCATTACAAATAAGAGCATTAAAAACAATAATAATAGTAAAAAATAAAAATAAGGCAGACAGAATAATATATTGCGATTGGTAGTGGATTAACAGTGGGCAGTTAATTTGGCCTAATTTTACACACAGCATAACAGAATTTGGCCACATCCAGAGAAATCTTCAGCCAACACAACATACGTGCACACTTCAAACCCAAGAATACACTAAGGCAGAAACTTATCCACCCGAAGGATAAAACACCCAGATACAAGATGAGCAACGTGATATATTCAGTACAATGCAGCAGGGTGGATTTGATTTAAATCGAGTTGATTTAAATCACAATTTAAATCATGATTTAAATCACTAGTAAAAAGGCTTGATTTAAATCAACTCGTTTTAAATCATAATTGTTAAAGAGCAACTGTCATCTCTGCTACTCCTTTGACCCACTGTTGACTCACCGATAGTCCCAGTGTTGCAGAATATACAGCCTCATGCTATATAACTAAGCTCCATTTCATGCTGAATAAACTAAATTTATGTATCTTAAATAGAAAACTATCTTACAATAGATTTTTACCACAAAAGTTTTTTATTAAAATAAATTCGATAAAAATCAAAAAAATCCGATTTAAATAAAAAAAATCTGATTTTTTTGATTTTTTTTTTTAAAAATCATTGATTTTTATCCACCCTGCAATGCAGTGAGCCATGTGCAGATCTGTACATTGGGGTAACAAAACAACCACTTCATAAGCGCATGGCACAACATAGGAGAACAAACCCAACAGGGCTAGATTCAGCAGTCCATCTGCATTTAAAAGACAAAGGCCATTTAAAAGACAAAGGCCATGGGCGCACCTCATTGTGCCCGCGTGACACCCCTCCTGCGCGAGCTGCACTGGCTCCCAGTGGTCTTCCGGGTGCGATTCAAGGTATTGGTTACCACCTTTAAAGCGCTCCATGGCACAGGATCCGGGTACCTTCAAGACTGTCTTCTGCCACCAATAGCCTCCCACCGACCAGTCCGTTCCCACAGAGAGGGTCTCCTCAGGGTGCCGTCAGCCAAGTTATGTCAGCTGGCGACACCCAGGGGGAGGGCCTTCTCTGTGGGAGCCCCAACCCTGTGGAATGAACTGCCCCCGGAAATACGTAAGAGCTCCGACCTCCGGGTGTTCCGCTGCGCACTGAAGACCCTGTTGTTCCGCCAGGCAGGGCTGTCAATATAATAATTTTAAATTGGGGTATTTTAATTTTTGGGGTTTTAAATTGGCCAAATCTATTTAATTATTTTAATTTTTAATTATTGTTGTGTCTTGTGTTTTTAAATTGGCTGTACACCGCCCTGAGTCCTTCGGGAGAAGGGCGGTATAGAAATAAAATTATTATTATTATTATTATTATTATTATTATTATTATTATTATTATTATTATTATTATTTAGAAGACAGCAAAGTCCAGATTTTGGACAGAGAAGACCGCTGGTTTGAAAGAGGGGTCAAAGAGGCCATTTATGTCCAAACTGAACAGCCCTCCCTCAACAGAGGGGGAGGGGGAGGACATCATCTATCTCCAGTCTACAACACAATCCTTTCAACAGTTCCAAGAAGGCTCCAACACCATTTGCACCACTCAGGTGAACCTCCAGGTGGCCTTAACTAAAAGCATGTAAATGACCAGCTGTCTGCAAGGAGTATAAATCCTTCCATTCCCCATCATCCAGTCAGAGCTGAAGAAACTTCTTGGATGAGAAGCGAAATAAAAACCAGAAAGTCCAGTTGCCTCTTGAAAAAGCACCTTTGGGACAACCATGACCTGGATGACTGAGAATCTCCCTAGGCATTTAGAGGAACTACTTCATACTGATCTGGTAAAAGTAGTTACACATAAAAAAGATCAGTACTTCCCCAATATGTTATTAGGTATAAGAGTCTGAAAGTCCTAATAGAAAGTGCAATAGAGCAGGACGTGAGCTCTCGTTTCAGTGGCCCCTTGTCCACACTCTCAGCTCACATGATTGTTTTCATTGGCCCTTCAAAACAGCTGTGGAAAGTGTGTTGCAGTGATGTGCAATCTCTCCTGCATCAGACAATTGTGTCAGATTTTAGCTACCAGTTAAAACAAGTCAAGACCAATTAGCTCTGTAACGGAAGCCAGCAGTACCTGACCTGTATTAAAGCTACACTAGATAAAGCAGGTGGGTAAAGTAACTCCAGATGAAACCCCCTGCAGGTCCTCCACTGGTCCTGATCAGGGGCAGGCAAGCCAGAGGCTGCCTCAGCACCCCTACCCCCCCCCCCACACCCTTTAGAAAGGGGGCTCTGGTAGATGCTAGGAAGCAGCAGACGTTGGCTCAGGAGCCAGGAAGGGAAGGCCACCCTTGCCCTGCATTAGGATTTCCCACATTGCTACCCATACGGTAGGTAATCCAAGAGTGCTTGTGTTATACTTACCGTTGCTCTATAAACAGCCTGTAGGGTTTATATCCTGGAGGAAAGATGCTCTTATCTTCCACAGGCTCTTTGAGAAGAGCCTCATCACCAACTGCTGTGTTTCAGAAATGAAACCCGGGTGGTTAAACACCTGTGGGAATTGCATAGGGGCCTGGATCATCGCTCTTGATTACCTCAGGGATTTGTCTCTGGAGCATAAAAAACAATTAGGGCCTGTGTGTGATGTGATGCAAACCAGTCCACCATCTTAGCTATAAGGTGTTTTATCGCAACCTTTTTTGTTAATGAACATCAGCATATTCTGAAAGCCGCCCTTTCCGTCTGGATAGCTCTTAGCAATTGCACTTGAAGCTTCTAACCTTTGGACTCTGTCTCTCTGGAAGCATCCAAGCAGCTGGCAAGAAAAGGCTCCAGGCTCTTGTGTATCTTAAACACCCTCACAGATTTAGCACTTGTGCGCGTGGGTCTTTTGATCTTGCTTACACACAGTTCCCTGCTCTGACCTGTTCTAATAAGGAGAGTTTTACCTGGCTGTCTGAAAGTGCTTAGCCCTAGATGAGGAAACAAGGGAAGGCTCCTGGACTGATGCAGTCGTTCCGAGTTTCCATGGAAATAGCAAATAACGGATTCTCGGGGTTAATGTATTCTGAAGCACAGCAAAAGATTTATGTGGCAGATGCTGTAACATCGAGGGAGGCAGAAAAACAGGAGTGTAATCTTCTTGGCCTAGTCTCCACACACACACATTTCCCAGAGAGCAGAAAGTGCGTGCAGGGTGAGGAAAGTGACGTCTCCTACTATCAGTTGTGACTTTTCTAATCCTCAAATGGCCACAAATGCGTTTGGAGCTGGGAGTCATTTTAAAAAAGCAACGCTAAATGCAGTTTTTATTCTCCTTCAGATTGAAAGAGGCTTCTGTCTGTCTTCCTTACTCATTCACAGAGGAAAAAGTGATTCCTGCTCTAATCCAAGTCAAGCTGCAGGCCCAGGCGGGGCTGGGGGTGTCACGCTGCACAATCAGTTTAGGCTTCTTTCCTTCCTTCCATTCCTTCCATTCCTTGCCAGTCAGGCTCAAGGTAGGAGTTAAGGCAGCTCCACCACCCTATTTCACTCTCCCCCAAAGGCCTCGAGTGACCCTTTAGGGATAGGATGCTGTCTTGCTAGTGGAAGGAGTGGTGTCCCATCCCTACATGCACGCACATATGCACGCACACGCACGCACACCATCTCCAACTTGAAACAGGCTGTAGTGGGACATCTCAGAGCTTCAAGAGCACCACCCCAAAGACTACGCCAGGAGTCACAGTCTCCAAGGGGCTTTAAATTTTGCTATCAATGTATCTTATGCTGCTTCCTATAAAGAGAATCTTCATTTAGTTTATCAAAGTCTAAGGAGATTCTCAGTCATCCAGGTCATGGTTGACCCAAAGGTGCTTTTTTGAAAGGCAACTGGTCTTTTTTTTCCCTTGAAGACATTTCACTTCTCATTCAAGAAGCTTCTTCAGTTTTGAACTCAAAAAGCTTCTTGGATAAGGAGTGAAATGTCTTCAAGAAAAATCAAAATCCAGTTGCCCTTCGAAAAAGCACGTTTGGAGCAGTTTTACTGCTAAAAGCAGTAATATATCCAGTATTCATGTAGAGGACATCTAAATGAGGGAAAGCAGCAAAACTCAGCTGTTAGGTTCCATCCATCCATCCATCCATCCATCCATCCATCCATCCAAACAGATTAAACAAACTAACATCCTGTCCATTCATTCCCCAATGGCTCTGGGAGGATTACTAGATAAATTCAGACAAATCTACCCACACCAATGTTGCTTCATATAAACAGCAGCATAAACAAACTAATAAAAATATACTTCATTTAAGTTTGGAACCCTCTTCTGGATTGTGACAAAGGCAAATTCTTTGCTTTCCTGCTTCCACTTGTCAAGGCCCATATGTTAATCCATACTTATGCAATTGCAGAAAAAGCAGAATTACTCTTGATCTTAGAAATCCATGATGGGGTCTGAAAATGATGTCCTGTTCCAAATCTGGGGGCACAAGATATACAGGAGCCTAAACTAGCTTGGACCCAAACCATGTAATAGTCCAACCTGGCCTGGACCTATGATGCCAAGTCTTCCCGCTCTAGTTAGAGGCATCATGGCAATGTGGTCATCCAGCATCCCTAGTGGTTCCAGCAGGCTCATGGAGAGAATGAGGTCCTAGCGACAGCAGTCATGCCATCCAAGTCCAGAACAACCCCAAACGGGCCTGGAATCAGCACTAGTTGTTCTCCCACTTCCAGGCTCATACAGTCTAGAGACACACAGATGTTTTCAAGACGTTTAATGCCGAATATACAGGAATGTGGCCAGACTTCGCCAAAGCCAAACCAAAGAGTCACCCCAGAGGGAAAAGTGAACTGCTACAAAGGAGGGCCTCCAACCCCCGCAGCTTCAAAGGATGGATCTCTGGTCAACATTAGCAAAAGCCACTAAGAGATCCCTAAATCCAGGGATTATCAATCTCTCCTGTGCAAATCCCCCATTGGGGGAGGGGAGCCCTTTCCCAACTCCCTTGAAAGCAGACTGGTATGAAGTGCAAAGACTTCACCCTCACCTACAAGGACAGCAAAAGCAGTGTCAGTGTGAGGTTGCCCAAGTGACATGCCGGAAGGAAGAGAGCATCCCAGGAGCAGCCCTTCCTGTTGCAGAGGCCTGCTGCATGTTATGCCACATGCGGCACAAGGTGCAGCGTGAATGGTGGCCATTTGCAAGGGCTGCTGGCAGCTCCCTGCCACTCCTCTCCTTTTTCTGCTGAGCACGCAGGATGCAATTACACGGAAGGTAGTCAGAGTTTCAGGCCCAGCTACCCTGTAGCACAACCAGGGCTCCTGAATCAGCATAGCAGCCCCAGGGTGAAAGTGTAGCCTGAGCTCTAATAGATCCTCTTTAATTTAATTCAACATGAATGGAACCATTTCCATCACTTTCTCTATCTTTTGCACCCCTCCTTTATGGGAAAGAGCTCCTTTTTGTGACAGTTCTATTATGGTGAAAGAGATAAATCCTGGATCATTCTGCTTTTCTTTACACCAGTGGCACTTAGACATGCAGGTAGCAGAGATGCGTTTCTGGCAAGAGGACAGCCCTTTCCCTGCACATCATGAGAACTGAGTTCAGGTCCAGCCATGGAGTAAGTTGACATCTCTCCCCCCTTTACTTGGCACTGCCAGCAGGGCCTCTCCTTGGTTGCCAGTCGTAGCTGCCTCCTGCCAGGAGATCAGTGGGAACCGTCTAATTGAAAGCAGCAGGGGCGCCCAAAGGGAAAAGAATCTCTCCTGAAGACACCCAGCTTATCCCACGTCCCTCCCTCCTTCACCTAGACTGCCCCAAAGGTCCAGACACACTTCCAGAGGCCACCCCAGGTGAAATAGAAGCCACGTTCTGCCATTTATAGCTATGGTCTTTTTCAATATGAATCAGAGGAGCAAGTACGTTAGCACGCCCTTCCTGACCAACCACCAAATGCTAGCAGGTAAAACCCAACAGAGGAAACTATTTGTATTTTCTACGTTCCATATTAGGTAACACCATCCGTTAAAACCTCTCCGCCCATGGACTTCCAGTTGGCACCGCAGGCTCCGTGGACAGTCTTTTAAGACCGCCAGCCCTGTGTCTTCGTAAAAGCCGCTTTGACAGCGCAAACCGGCTGTCTGGCGGCTGAAAAACCTCCCCTTCGGGAAAAGAAGGAAAGGAGAGCCAGTGGGCGAGAGTAGAGCTCCCCGAAAGCCCTCTGGAACATTTCCAGAGGCTTGGAAGGTGAGATCTGTAAGAAAATCAAGGCGTTTTGGATAAAAATTTGGTGGGTGATGCAGAACATTCTGAAAAGAAGGTTGAAATTTACTCCTCAATTGTTCCTATTGGGTATAACTATGGACTGTACAGTATCAGAGACTAAATTGATTTTGAATCTAATATCAGCAGCTAGGCCTGCTGGTAGCGTGATATTGGAAGAAGGACTCTTTGCCTACTATTGAAGAATGGATATTGAAAGTAACGAACCTAGCAGAAATGGCGAAAATCTCAGCGTATTTGAAGGACCATACACAAGAAAGATATGTATCGGAATGGAGAAGATGGATTGACTATATTCAAAATTGCTTAACGCATTGTAAGCCGCCCTGAGTCTCCAGAGAAGGGCGGCATATAAATCAAATTAAAAAAAAAAAGTATCAGACAAGAAAATATCAAATCTAGTTTATGATTGTTAAATGAAACACCTTGTATTTTGCTCTGGGAAGTCTGGGGGGGAGGGTGGGATGAGGGGAGGGAAAGGGTGGGAGGAATATGGGGGGGAAGATAATTTTTGCTTTTTGTAAAACTTTTCAATAAAAAAAAAAAAAAAAACTCTCCGCCCATTGGTTGAGAATTGGTGGGCGGTTTTCTCTGAATGCTGCAGACTCACACCAATGTAAATCAATAGTAACACAGAGCTACAGAATAGGGAATTACGGTAAAACTCCACTGGTCCTCTATGTCCCTTCTGTTTAGGATTTTACTTTTTAAAACTATGTTAATACTATATTAAAATTTTCCTCCAGTTTCTCATCCACCCTTATCCAAAGTTATATTTTTGTTGATTTGTTGGCCAGTGTGAGTGGGTGGAGTTCCTTTTTTTGATATAAAGTATGGATAAAAGAAATATTAGACAGTAGCCTAATGCTGAATGTCTCTTACTAAAACCAGTGTGTTCCTCCACTGTAATATTATTTTGCAACAGCTAGTTGTCTACCTACGACTTCCTTTAGGATCTTTTCTGAATAACAGAACAGTTGTAGACTTGCTCTGGTCTTTTAGAATCTGAGCTCTATAATCTGAATGTACTACTGATAGAAAAGAATATTTGTAGATCAGGGTTCGTGAACTGTGGGTTTCTTTTTTATTATTATTATTATTAAAAAGTTTTATCAAGTATTACAACAATTTTTTCTCCCTCCAACCCCCCTCCCCCCACCCCGGACTTCCCAGAGCAAATATAGGGTATAACATTTAACAAACATAAACTAAAATATGCTAACTTTCTGTAGGCTCCAAACTCCGCCTTGCTCTTTAACTCCCCTGTCAACTAACAAAACATAATTCAAAAAGAAAAAGTTGGTTTCATTCATAAGCTATTTGAAACTTTTTAATCCGATATTTGTTTTGAATATAGTCAATCCATCTTCTCCATTCCGATATATATCTTTCATTTGAGTGGTCCTTCAAATATGCCGATATTTTTGCCATCTCTGCTAAATTCACTACTTTTAGTGTCCATTCTTCAATAGTAGGCAAGTCTTCCTTCTTCCAAGACTGCGCCACCAAAAGCCTGGCTGCTGTTATTAAATTTAAAATCAATTTAGTCTCTATGACTGTACAGTCTGTAATTATACTTAACAAAAAGAACTGTGGAGTGAATTTTATCTTCTTTTTGAGAATGTTTTGAATAATCCACCATATTTTTATCCAAAATGCCTTAATTTTTTTACATATCCACCATATATGATAATACGTGGCATCATCACATTCGCATCTCCAACACTTAGGTTGCAAACTTGGATACATACAGGCTAGCTTTTTAGGATGTAGATGCCACCTATAAAACATTTTATAAAAATTCTCTCTTAAGTTTTGAGCTTGCGTAAACTTTACATTTCTAACCCATATTTTTTCCCACGTTTCCATCATTATTGGTTCTTCAATATTTTGTGCCCATTTTATCATACAATCCTTAACTAGCTCTGTTTCTGAATCTATTTCTACCAATGCATTATACAACCTTTTTATATGCATTTGACTTTGGTCTCTGATTTGTTTTACCAAGTTCTCCTCATTTTGCGAGATACCAATTTTCTGGTCTTCTCTCCATCTAGCTTGCAACTGTCCATACTGAAACCATGTTTGGATTATCCTTTCTTCTCTTAATTGATTCAAAGATTTTAGTTGTAAAATACCTCCTTCCTTATTAAGAAGCTCTTTATAAGTAGTCACATCTTGTTTTTGCTCTACACTTATATTCTCTATCAGGTGTCTGGGTATTGCCCACGTTGGTAACTTATCGTTTAATACTTTTTCCAGACACGCAGTAAAGCATTTCTTAATATATGACTTTTAAAAGTCTTGTCCACTTTCTTATCATATAATAAATAAGCATGCCAACCGTAAACCAAATCATATCCCTCAATATTCAATATTCTTTCTTCTGTTGAATTCATCCAGTCACTAATTGCTGACAGAGCAGCTGCCTCATAATATAATCTTAAATTGGGCATTTTGAGACCTCCTCTTTCACGTATATCCTGCATTATTTTTTGTTTTATTCTCGGTCTCTTCCCTGCCCAGACAAAATTATTAATACCCTTCTGCCATATCTTCAAATTTTCATCTTTTTTAAGTATTGGTATCATTTGAAAAAGAAACAAAAACATAGGCAAAACATTCATTTTTTTTTTTTAAAATTTGATTTATATGCCGCCCTTCTCCGGAGACTCAGGGCGGCTTACAATGCGTTAAGCAATAGCCTTCATACTTTTGTATATTTATACAAAGTCAGCTTATTGCCCCCACAAACTGGGTCTTCATTTAACCTACCTTAGAAAGGATGGAAGGCTGAGTCAACCTTGAGCCTGGTAAGATTCGAACCTGCAGAAATTGCAGGCAGCTGTGTTAATAACAGGGTGCATTAAACCACTGTATTACCAAGGCTCTTTTTACTGCTGCTATTCTTCCTAACAAGGATAATTGTAATTTTTTCAAATTTTCCATCTCTCTCTGTATTTTTTGCCACAACGGATCATAATTATGCTTAAATAATTTCGCATTTGATGTCATAATATAAACCCCCAAATACTTAACTTTTTTTTACTATTTCAAATCCTGTTAGTTTTTCTAGTTCATCTTTTTGATTTGTAGTCATGTTTTTAGTTATTATCTTTGTTTTCCCTGCATTTATTTTAAATCCAGATACTTGTCCATATTGCTTAATTATATCCATTAAACCTACAACCAACTGTAATGGTTGGGTTAAAGTAACAACCAAGTCGTCTGCGAATGCTTGTATTCTGTAGTCATACTGCCTAATTTTAATTCCATTTATTTTGTCCGACCCACGTATCTTACTCAACAAAAATTCCAAAGTCAAGATGAACAATAATGGAGACAAGGGACATCCTTGTCTTGTTCCTTTTTCTATATTAAAAGTATCTGTTAAACTACCATTAATTATTATTTGCGCTGTTTGTTTCTGATATATTGCCTTAATAGATTGTGTAAAATATTCTCCAAACTGCATCTTTTCTATTATTTTCAATAAGAAATGCCAATTCAATCGATCAAATGCTTTCTCCGCATCAAGAAATATTAGCACCGCAGGGATTTAGTTGTTCTTCCCCAAGTACTCTAATAGGTTAACCACTTGCCTTACATTACTCTTCATTTGCCTACCATTTATAAAACCAGTTTGATCATTATGAATCATTTGTTGCATGACTGTCATTAACCTATTTGCTAGTATTTTAGCAAAAATCTTGTAATCTGTAAAAGTGATATAGGCCTATAATTTTTTGGCTGGGTGTGGTCTTGCTCCTCCTTTGGAATCAGAGAAATAAAAGCTGTCCTCCAGGATGGGGGTACATCTCCTCCAGATTGTATGTTGGTAAATAACTCTTTGAGTGGTCCCACCATTTCTAACTGCAAGTGTTTATAATAAGCAGCTGTCAAACCATCCGTCCCAGGGGCTTTACCCACTTTCAACTGCTTAATTGCAAACATAATCTCTTCGGAAGTTATTGGTTGATTTAAACCCTCCCTTTGCTATCTTGTAATTATAGGAATATTCTTTTTCTGTAAGTATCTATCTACATCTATACTTTGAATTTTATCACTAGCATACAACCTCGTATAAAATTCTAAAAATGCTTTTTTAATCATATTTTGCTGATAAACCTCTTTACCTTTATATTCTATTTTCTCTGGTCCGTGACTTTTGTTTTTTCCTTAACAGATATGCTAACCATCTCCCTGTTTATTAGCATTGCAAAAAGTATTATGTTTAGCATATTGCAAATTAGTTGCGACCTGATCTGCCATTAGCATATTAAATTGCCCTCGCAGTAAGTTAATTGCCTCTTTTATTTTCTTGTCTGCTGGGTTCAATATCAAAGCTTGTTCTTTTTTTTTAATTTCCTCTTCTAAGTCCTTCCTTTTTTTTATTCAAATATATCAAGATACCTCTCATATATGCTTTACTTGCATCCCAAACCATTTCCATAGATGTACCCTTATGCATATTTATAATGAAAAATTCTTTCATAAATTTTTTACATTCTTTTACATTTTCCTCATATCTAAACAGATTTTCATTTAACCTCCAAGACCTCTTAAATCCCATTCCATATTCTAATTCCATCCAAACTGGACTATGATCTGTTAAAACTCTTGGGCAGATCTTCGTTTTCTTCACCCTAGAAAAAAGATCATTAGTAATTAATATGAAATCAATCCTAGAGAAAGATTGATGTCTATCAGAAAAAAAGGTAAAGTCTTTTTCTTCAGAGTTCCTCTCTCACCAGATATCTCTCAACTCCATATCATCCATCATTTCAAAAAACGATTTTGGCAATCTGGCACGCATCGAGATATTTTGCAAGAGCCCCTTATCTTTTTTAGTGTCCAAAACTTCATTCCAATCACCCAATAAAATGCATGATTTATAATCCCATTGTAGTAACTTGGAACGTAAAAGCTTATAAAATTTTTCCTGTTGTTGGTTCGGTGCATATACTCCAATTAAAAGTATTTTTTCTCCTTTTATTAAAAGTTCAATTGCTATAAATCTTCCTTGATCATCTGCTTCAATTAATTTAGCAATTAAGTCTTTTTTTAGGTATATAACTATACCATTCTTCTTCTCGGGAGCAGATGCAACAAAATGTATACCTAACTTTGCATTTATTAAATATTTTTGATCTTTCGTTCTAATGTGAGTCTCTTGTAGATAGATTACATCATTTTTAAACTGTTTCAAATAATGAAATATTTTTCTCCTCTTTTGTGGTGAATTTAGGCCTTAACATTCCAAGTCAGAAATCTAGTTGCCATTCTTGGTCCCCTGAAGCTTTTGGAGCCTCTGCTGGAAATCTCCATACATTTTGTTTTTTGGCCTTGCTCCTCCCACTGCTTCTGTTTTTGTAGTTTCTTGAATCATCTGGAGTTGCTGCACTCTTAATTCTTCCTGACCTTTGGCTGCCACTCGGGTCTGTCTTTGATCCTTAGGTTCTTCTATTTTTTTCAAGTACCTCCAAAGCTTGAGCAGTAGTCGAAAGTTGTATTAGATCTTCTTGAGTAATCAAAGCTCCCCTTTGGGCCTGTGCCAACAATTCTTCCTTCTCCCCCTTTCTTGCCCCCTCTGCTTCCGTTTTCCTTCTAGCTTCTGGGGACTGTGGGCATCCAGCCTTTAGTACATTGGTGTAGAAATCTCGTGACTTCCACACTGAGTTAAGACGATATCTTTCTCCTGAATAGTCCACCACTAGTCCAGCTGGAACCTCCCATCTGTACTGTATCTGACGGCTTCTCAGTTCTTCCACCAGAAAGCCATAATCCCTTCTGGCTCTCAACATTTTTTGGGGGGGGGATTTCTTTCAGCATTAAAACCTCCTACCCCTGCACTTGAAGTTTATTTTTAAAAGTGACTTGTAGGATTTCATTGTGTATTCTCCTTGTTGTAAAATAGACTACAATGTCTCTTGGTAGATGTTTCTGTCTGGCAACCCATGAATTGACACGATAAATTTTGTCAATTTGCCATTCCAGATTTGCTTTTTGATCTCCCATTATCTGTGCAAATGCTTCTGAAAAAATCTCTCTCAAATTCTCTTGCTTATTTTCTCTGAGGCCTCTTATTCTCAAAGCAAATTCCATATCTCTATATTGTATCATTATCACATCGGCCTCTGCTCTTTCCATCTTATTCTGGACCTCTCCCATTTTATTTTCCAAGTTCTCATTAGACTGCTTAATTTCTTCCATTTTTTCATCTATTGCTTCAATATGGCCTGCCAGACCTTGGACTGCCATGATAATATCTTCTCTAATTTCCTGATTTCGTTTTTGAATGAACTCTTTAATTTGAACCAACTCCTCAGCAACATCTCAAATTTTATCCTCAAACACCGAAGTAATTTTTTTTGTAACAGAGGCTTGTGTTTTAAGGGCTTCCTGCAACATTTCAAGTGTTAATACTGGTGATTCCGTTGGAACAGAGAGAGATTGCAATTTGGACGTTTAAGCTGGCGAGCTCCCAGCACTTTTAGGAACAATAGTCTTTATTTGTTTTGAAGCCATTTTTAGTTTCCAATTTGAATTTATTCAGCAACCAGAACAACAAATCAGCCAGAAATTTCCAGTCTTTAAATAATATTAATCCTTTTTTAAAAAGCACTGCTATAGTCTTTTTAGCCTTTAATCTTCTTTCTTTCAAAGCAAAGACCTCTAATTTTAGACAGGGGCTGCCAGCGCTAAACGAAACTTTCCTTTTTAACTTTCACTTTCACGCCCCATTAAGACTCAATCGCCATCTTGGTTTCACTTTCTGCCCTTAGTTAGTCAGAAGGAAGTAATACACATTTGGAGTTAAAGTTTAGTACTTGCAAATCTGATCTCTCCTGAATTTGCTCTGCCTGCTTCCAAATCCAATGTTTATTCAAAGCGTTGTTTGCAGGGGTGGTCACGGCGTCTTCTGCTTAAAGCAGAAACGTCCCGGATCCGAAGCTCTGTCGGGCTTCCAGGTAGCTCTCACCCTTCGAGCCCCAGAATTGTTCCTGGGGCTTCTTGGGGAGCTCTACCTGCACCCATCTGCTCTCTTCCTCCCCTTTTCCCGGGGAGAAAGTTTCCAAGCTGCTAGACCGCTGATTTGCGCTGTTCTAGCGGCTTTACGCGATCGCAGGGCTGGCGCTCACAAAAGGAGCATCTTCGGTGCCTATGGTGCCACCGGAAGTCCGTGAACTGTGGGTTTCTTGGTGCTCTCTGAGCTTGGTTGTTTTTTTCAGACATTTCTTTACCAAACTAGATTACATGAACAGTGTTGATGTTGATGCTGCTGCTATCTAGCTTGGTAATGAAATGTCTGCAAGAAATCAACCAAGCTCAGAGAGCACCCAGGACCCCACGATACAGAGGCCTCCATTAATTCAGCAAAGATCTGAACGGAACTCCAACATGGGAGTTTTTTGGAGAAGAGAGGGGGCAGTCTGGAGATTGAATTTCACTTAATTGAGCTCTGAAATAGCTGCCCCCCTGACCTCTGGGAGAATGGATTCAGGATACAGGGAATGGGCTTTTTGAAAGGCAGGCGAGGGAGAGTGCAGAATATTGCTGAGTTGTAATAACTGGATCAAGTTTCTATTGACTTACCTCCTGCAAAAAGAGATGAAAAGGTGGTTTATTTTCCTCTAAAACACAAAGTTGTTGGGAACTATTACTTTCATCTGACTTGAGATTCTGATTAGTTTTGTCCTAGGCTTTACATATTCATGATCAAACTGAGCATCTCATTTGGGGTTCTTTGAACAAAGCTTTTGCCAGGACCTCCTGCATACACAATGTCGACTTTTGGAGGTTGCTATGCATGATGGTGGCTGAGGACCCATCGCAAATGGACTGATGGGCTTGCAAGGCTCGGTTGGAATTTAAAAAGGAGAAAACTCCCTCCACTCTCTTGGACAATTTTATTCCATCTTTTTTCCAGGGAGTCAGCTGGGGCAAAAGTCTTCCAGTGATGGATTCAATAACGTATTGTTCCTTACCAACGGAGCCACTTAGGATAAGGAGATCAGACTTAATAGTTGTTGGAACAATTCCCAGCCTCCCAGAGGTGCCTTCTTTGGAACATCAGCCAAAAATGTTCCACAAAGATTTCCTGGTGGTCTTGCAGCAGCCAGATGTTGATGAGCCCAAGAGTGGGAGGAAGGAAGAGGGTGATTAAAGGAGTTTGCTCAACCTAACCTCTGAAGGCTCACAGTGATTTATTAAGGCAGACTTAGTGGCACCAAGAACTCATGTTGCAGTTGCCAAAGAAATCTATTTAGTCTCAATCCGCCTGTAGGCAGATGCTGCTGCCATCTTTTCTGCATCCTAGATGGACGGAAAGTGATCCCCTACTAGGGTATTTTCAAAAGGCTCCTGAAAAATTGACAATTTTAATATCAAAAAACCCCAAATCATCCAAATATCTGAGAATGCTGTTTCAGACCTTGCCATCCTGGTCCAACCAATGAGACCGCTATACCTGCAAACTCAACACAGCAAGCAGCAATTTCCGCCTGCAGCAGGCCATGGCGATGATCGTGTTTCTCAGACCTTAAAGGTACCAAGTTACGTGGGCACACAGGGACATGCACTTCTTGGAATATGGCCCCTTTAGTAGCAGTTCAGTGAAAATCTCTAAGGTGGGCCCAATATTTCCTGATGAAGAGAGGGAAAGAGGCCTGAGTTGGTCAGCTCTGCCATCTGAGATGTTGTCTCAAAGTAAAGTTCTCTGAAACTTCCCAGGATACTCCCTCAAGTCTAATCAAAATAAAGTTGAGTTTAAGACACTACAGATTTTCTACTCATAATCTGATCTCAAATGCTTATGACAAATGGCATAAGTGGAAATAAAACGGCAGATTTTCAGCCTGGATTTACAAAAGGAACAAAGCTTGAGCCAAAGATCTATGACTTTGTAGACCTGCTAGGAAGGCCATTTTCAGTGGCCAAATTCCAGACGGGAGGCTCCCTCCATGCCTGACCGTCAGCTGCTCTTCTGGAAGGAAGATTCAAAGGCATCTGATCTGAGCCTTTTGGCCCTTAAAGGAAATAGAGGCTGCCTCCTTTCCTGCCCTTTTCTTTAAATGGGTGCAGAGACTGAATCATGCCTCTTTTAACAACTAGATGCAGCCCAAGAGATGTCACCTTATTCTTCTCTTCCTGGACTGCCTGGACATCAGAGATGCTCTCTGAAGAGCCATAGCTATTTATCGTGCAAGAGTTTAATATTCCCTGTTTAGAATCTCAGGGCCCTTCAGGGCAGAATAAAACTCTCATTTTGTGATTTTACAATACCAAATTTGTATTCATTTATTTTGATCTTCCTAGGGCTATTTTAGTCATAAAATGAATAAAATTTGTATTTTGTTGGTTTTGTTTTTAGTGACTAACTAATTGATCTGGAAAAAAAGCTGCTAAATTGCTATTAGGTCAACTACCTGATCTGAGCAGCACAAAACACCAGAGACCTGCTATACAGCAGCAAAGATTTGGGAATTTGTATTTATTTTTTGGCAGCCATCTATGGGTTGTCCAAACAGTTAAGATTTGGCACCCCAATAGAGCTATACAAATCCTGACCCCATTAGGCCCAAGAAATCACAGGACTATGCAGGCTCTAGAGTATCTGTTAGTGAACAGGGTGAATTATAACTAGAGAAAATGGGAAGCGGCTTGGACTTTTACAAATACTAAGGTTTTAGCACCTTGATTAATGGTCAGGGAAGGTCTAGATGCCCCCTGAAGTCCCTTCCAATTTTATTGTTCTGTGGCTTGATAGGACTCTGCTGATGTTGCAAATAAGCATCTCGTACCTAATAAAGTAGGCACCTCAGGCATCACAGTAGCTGTGTATTGTGGGCTGTCATCGGATTGTCTAGGAAGGAACATTGACATATATATCAAAATGAACCAGTTGATGATGATTCATGCCTGCTGCAGGGATACAAATGGACCTGATCTCTGAGGGGCCAACGCTCCTGGGCGATCTCCGCCCAATGTTTTCCCTGCTCAATTGATTCCTTTCTATCCAATGCATCTTGGTGGAGCCCCCCCCCCCCCTTAGCTAAGCAAACGTTTTCCCTCTTGGCCTTTTGGGGTGGGGGTGGGGGGGGTGATCTTAAAAGCCACGAAGAAAACAAGCAGGCAGGGAGGACTTTTCTCTCTTAAACTGCTGCCAACCCTCGCTCTCTCCTGCTCTGCCTGTTAGGCCCTTGCTTGGCTAGTTCTCTTTCGGTTCCTGCCTCCCAGTTCATAAAATGACTTCTATTGGGAGACAATGCTTTGTCAGGCCTGGACAGATTGACTGATTTGAACTCCATTAAAATGTTAAATTTTCATTTAAAAAGTCAAGATATAAAAAACGAAGAAAAGGGGCTGAGGAAAAAGTAAAATACGAATGAATATGCAAGGGATTGGATTACCAATGTCACAGAGATTATAATGTTCCAGTGCAGGTAGTCCTCGACTTAAAACCATTCATTTAGTGACCGTTCAAAGTTACAACGGCATTGGGGAAAAATGGTCACATGATCAAAATTCAGGCGCTTGGCAACTGGGGTGTATTTATGACGGGGTCATGTGATCACCTTTTGTAACCTTCCCAGCTGGCTTCTGACAAGCAAAGTCAATGGAGGGAGCTAGATTCACTTAATGACACACGATTCACTTAACAACTGTGGCAAAAAGGTTGTAAAATGGAGCAAAACTCATTTAACAATTGCCTCACACAGCAACAGAAATTTTGGGTTCGTTTGTGGTTGTAAGTCACTGTATATCATCAGTTGACTGTGAATAACTCAATATATTATATTGTTTTAAAATCTGCAGATCATTCTATACAAAACAAATATTAGGAACTATGTTCCTAATGCAACTCTGTAAATGTATAAATCACAGAATCTAATTATGAATGACAGGACATTCTGTCTACATTACTAAAAGCCTGCACTAGTTTACAAATCCTATAAACATGAAACATAGATTATATGGTACAGGGAAACCTAAATTTTGGAATCCATGTATTCACCTATAATCTAGGAATGGTTTCCAAATTGAAATGAATTCTATATAATAAACATATAATAAACATTCTATATAAACACATAAAGAATGGTTGCTGGAGTTGGGTATTTTCTAGTCTAGGGAAAAGAAGGACTAGGAGTGACATGATAGTAGTGTTCAAATATCTCAGGGGTTGCCACAACGAAGAGGGAATCAAGCTATTCTCCAAAGTACCCGAAGGCAGGACAAGAAGCAACGGAAACTAACCAGGGAAAGAAGCAACCTAGAACTAAGGAGAAATTTCCTGATAGTTAGAACAATTAATCAGTGGAACAACTTGCCTCCAGAAGTTGTAATTGTTCCAACACTGGAAGTTTTTAAGAAGATGCTGGATAACCATTTGTCTGAAGTGGTGTAGGGTTTCCTGCCTAAGCAGGGGGTTGGACTAGAAGACCTCCAAGGTCCCTTCTAACTCTGTTATTCTAATTCTAATTCATTATTAGATTTATTTCTAGCCTTTCCCCCATAGGTAGGCTCAAACACCCTTTCCAATACAAGGCAGATGGTGTTCTTGATGCAGAACCAGTGGTGAAGGCGTCAGGCCAGAGACTGGGAGACCGTGTCTTCTAGTCCCCCCAGAGCAGGAAGCCAGCTAGAATTGGCCATGATTGGAAGGAAGAAAAAGAATTGTTGCTGCAGTTAGCAATTCAAAGCTAATTCAGTGTACTTTGAGAGAATACAGGTAGTCCTCAACTTACAACAGTTTGTTTAGTGACCATTTGAAGTTACAACAGCACTGAAAAATGTGACCTTTTTCACTTATGACCAATGCAGCATCCCCATGGTCATGTGATTGACATTTGGAGGCTTGACAACTGGTTCATATTTATGACGGTTGCAGTGTCCTGCGGTCATGTGATCAAAGTCAATGGGAAAGCCAGATCCATTTAACAACGGTGATACTAATTTAACAACTGCAGTGATTTACTTAACAAATGTGGTAAGAAAAGTTGTAAAATGAGGCAAAACTCAACAAACATTTCACTTAGCAACATAAATTTTGTGCTCAGTTATGGTCGTAAGCCAAGGACTACCCTTATATATTTAGTGAAGCTTAATAAAAATATCACAAACTTTAAGATTTTTTTAATTCCTTTTTCAAAACTGCTGAATTTTACAACACTGCCATCAAATTTGAAAGAATGATCCAATCTGCTCATTACATTCTCAGCAATTTTGAGAGAATAAATTCTCTATTGTGAACAGAACTAGAGTAGTATACCAACCAGAACACATTCCTATTTTTTTAACTACCACATTCAAGATAAATTTATGTTATTTTTCCATTGAAATTGTCATTGATACACAATTGTTACTGCATTTAAATTCTGCGTTCACTTAATCACATAAACTTTGATTCAGTTTCTGAGTCAAAACTTCACCCGTAGTTTATAAATAACGCCCAGCAGATGTTCCAAGTTACGTGTTCTAAGATTTCTCAAATCCAGTCAGATCTGTTTCTCTTTGTTGCTGCAGTTGTTTTTAATACAATGCAGCTTATCTGAAAATACTGAAGCAGGATGGTGAACGAGACCACTGTGAAGTAAGAGTCTCAAAAGATCTTACTTTTGTCTGATGAATAACCAAATCCTGCAATCTACACAAACTCTTATTTTTCCACTGAGTGGAGTTTTTATTCTCTCTTCTTCATAAAAGTTAAAAATAATAATAATAATAGCAAAGTAAGAGGAGATAAATCTAGACTTATTTTTCTCCTCTATTTATTCCAGACTTACTTAGTATTGAATTATATCTTATGAATTGTCTAGCTCTGTTGATATCAGCTGGGGATATTGATGCAGAGGCTCTGGAAGTCCCATCCATTCCATAGAGAGGAGCCACAGTCCATTGGGTCATCCATGTTAAGCAATTAAGATGGTGATACTGTTTAAATTTTGGAGCCGCCAGCCGAAATGATAAAATCTTGAATTTAACCCTTGGTCTTTTACTGGGCCATATGAAGCTCATTATCTATTTATCCAGAAATATCTTGTTTTCAGTTTGTTTGAGAATCATTTGGAAAAGAAACTTGCCTTGGTAAAATACTGTATTCAGTTTAACAACTGAAGTATTAAAGTATTTTAATAAAAATATTAAATATATATATATATATAAAGTAAATTCCTAAGACTATTTTTGCAACAATGTTAAACGCTGTTATTAGATTCAGGTATTGCTTTTCTTCCTCTCTTAAATTCTATGTAAACACATGGGTTATACTGGGGGTGGGATTCAAGTAATTTAACAACCGGTTCTCTGCCCTAATGATTTCTTCCAACAACCAGTTTTCCAAACTGCTCAGAAAGTTAACAACCGGTTCTCCCGAAGTGGTGCGAACTGGCTGAATCCCACCACTGGGTTATACAGACATGTGAAAAAATAAGTACACTTCATGTATTTTTTATCTTTTTTTAGCGTATCAATATTTTAAGTATTTGTTCAGCAGCAAATTAAGAGATACTGCTTTTCCTTGTGGGAAAAAGGAAGTCCCCCGTCCCCCAGCTCCAAGGCCTATCACTGACCCTTTTGGCAGAAACTCCCTCCAGCAGGCATTTCTCATGACTTTCTATCTGTCTTCTTTCCACTTCTCCATGCAGAATTTTTTCAGCTGGTGGTTTTGGAGGGTTTCCTGCACGCAGAGCCAAGCTCAAATCCCTCTCAGCATCTCGGTGGGATTCAGATCCAGGCTTTGACTCGGCCACTTCTCTCTTTTTCCAGTCGTTCTGTGAGGTTTAGAATCACGGTCATGTTGCACGGTCCACTTTCAGTTGAGCCTCAATCTTCTGAGAGATGCTCTCGCGTGACCCTCAAGTGCCCAGAGTTCATGGCAGATTCCATGGTGAGGAGCTGTCCAGGCCCCGATGCAGCACAGCAGCCCCAAACCAGAACATTTCCATCACCATGGTTTCTCACCATAATGAGCCAAGGTGGCGCAGTGGTTAGAGTGTAGTACTGCAGGCTACTTCAGCTGACTACTAGCTGCAGTTCGGCAGTTCAAATCTTACCAGCTCAAGGTTGACTCAACCTTCCATCCTTCCAAGGTGCGTAAAATGAGGACCCAGATTGTTGGGGGCAAGAGGCTGACTCTGTAAACCGCTTAGAGAGGGCTGAAAAGCACTGTGAAGCGGTATATAAATCTAAGTGCTATTGCTATTGCTATTTACAGTCAGTATGGGGTGCTTCAGGTGAAATGCTATCTCTGATATCACCAAACACGTCTTCTGCTTCTATGGCTAAATATAAATGTCGAGAGCACATTGTTCCAGAAGTCCTGGTCTTTCCCTAGGTATTCATGGGCAAACGTTAGCCTCCCCCTGATGCCCAGAAAGGACAGCAAAGGTATCTTCTTTCTAATGGTAGAGTTGTGTCCTTTGGCATCAATAGTGACGAGATCTACCTGAAGGTCATGTGACAAAATTCTGGGATTCTTAGGGACCTTTTTCAGCATCTTGCATTCTGCTCTTGAGCTGAATCTAATGGAACAGCCTGGCCTGAGCAGTTAGTCGGCCATTTTATTTTGGTCACTGACCAGCAAAGGCCTTGCCTGGGCAGGTTGGCTGTTATTTGAAAACTTCTCCACTTGTAGATGATCTTCCAGTCATTGGAATGATTGATATCCAATTACTTGGTGATCTTTTAAAATCTTTTTCCAGACCCACAGGCACCAACAACCTTCTTTCGGAAGGCCTCAGAACATTCTTTCAATCTAGGACTGGTTATACCACACACTTCAGCACCAAAGAGCAAATCAAACTAAAACCTGCGATAAGATTCCTCCAAGATCCTCTCTAAGGATGCAAATGAATGGCATTCAACCAAGAAAAAAGTTTCATGAAGAGGACTAGAAAGAGTTTTGGAGACTCTGCCTTGCACCACCTGTCCCAACATAGCATCTTACCACAAACCAGAATGAAGCTCTGCAGTGGGAGGAAACGTGGCAAAAAATGAGGGAAGACCAAAACAAGCTGCACTGCAAAGGTAGCCATTGAAGAGAGGACACAGGAAGACCCACTCATAGACTGTTGTAGTAGTTCAGATGAGAAATCATCAGAGTTTGAATTAATGGATGTGCAATGATAGGGAACACTTAATCCAGTGAATGCTCAATAAGAAAAAATGACATATTTTTACAGTTGCCACTACAATGGGCCAAGGAGAGCATATCATCCAGCACAGTGTTTCTTAACATTAGCAACTTTAAGATGTGTGGACTTCAAGTTAGCCGGGGAATTCTGGGAATATTCTACGTTCCAACCTAAGCTTAGTACACAATATTATCTACCATAACGTCCTACCTGTTAATGACTATTTTAACTTCAATCGCAATAACACAAGGACTATCAATAGATTCAAACTCAATGTAATTTGCTCTAATCTTGATTGTAGGAAATACGGCTTCTGCAATAGAGTAGAATGTCGGGAACACTCTACCTGATCCTGTTGTTAGTCTCTCTAACCCCCAGACCTTTTACCTTAAACTGTCTACCATGGATCTTACACGTTCCTTAAGTGATCCCTAAGGGGGCGTGCATAAGCACACCAGCATCCCTACCGTCCCTGTCCTACTGTCCCCATTTATATGTTCTCATTTTATGTGTTTATGGCTATGTTTTGCTTATTTATATCCATTTATTTGTCCATTTTTTCATGTGTCCATGTCAATGTCTACACTGATACTTGTTTCCTTTTACCTGTTGACAAAATAATAAATAAATAAATAGATAAATAAATAGATAAATAAATAAATAAATAAATAAATAAATAAATAAATAAATAAATAAATAAATGTCCACACATTTCAAAATTGCTAAGGTTGAGAAACACTTAATCTAACAGAACCCCAAAGTACCTGGCCACTGGCACAGGAACCCCTCACAGCTCTGAAAAGAGAGGGAAAGAAGGCTTGAGGGGAAAATGTTGAGCTGAAATACTTGCCTGTGTTAAAATTTAACAACATATTATTTATCACACAAACACCTGCAACCCTGAATATAATTGATACAGCTGATATAAAGGCTCGTTGTGAAATTATCAGCTAAGAGGAATAGTGTACAAGGGGGAAAATCCTCATAGGACCAACATTAGAAGCTCAGGGATCCTCTCTGAAAGGGGGAGCTTTGAGGAGCACAATGAGCCAGAAAAAGAGCATCCAGAGAGATGGCAGGAACCAATTGCTAGTCTTGCTCAGGGATGATAGCCTAGTCAAGTCTATCAGTTGCCATGGATAGATCTAACAGCACTGGGCAACCAGACCATCATTCCCCACCCATCTTGGTTGAATGACATGTCCAGAATTCTGACCTGGATTGGTGTCAGCCTCCTGGATACACCTGATTAGGTGAGCTAAATCTACTTTATTGTAAGGCTATATTAACAGAATCTTGCAAGTCTGAAAATAGAGATTTCTTGCCCCTTAACTACAGCAGGTTCTTCCTATGTTTCTTCCTCTGACCATTAAGCCACTGGGGGCTCCTGCCTCTCTTCTCTTGACTGTTCCCTAGACTGTATCTCTTGACCTCATTACCCCAAGTCATTCACACTCCCTTGCAACTGGCAAGATTGTGGTTGGCTAAATGAATTGTGGGACAGCAATCTCTGAAGGATTGTCAACAAAAAAGGGATGGAGCAATATAGGGCAGTATGTATGTATATATGTATGTATTTATTTATTTATTGAATTTATATTGCCGCCTATTCACCCATGGAGACTCAAGGCAGTTTACAGAATATAAAACCACATTTAAAACAATAAACTAATAAAACTAGTAATAAAACTAACTAATAAAAAGAATCAAATAAATTATTGCAGTACAATATGACAAAATCACCCCCCAACCTCCTACCCCCTGCCCCAGCAACAGCAGATCACATGAGCCATTTAATGGGCTCCATCCCGCTCTGGGTTCCCCAGGCCCACTGGCAGAACCAGGTCTTCAGCGCCTTCTGGAAGAGTGTCAAAGTGGGGGCCATTCTAATCTCTTGGGGGATGATGTTCCAGAGAGAGGGAGCCACCATGGAGAAGGCCCTTCTTCTGGCTCCCACCAGGAGTATCTCCCTCGGGGATGAGACCCGCAGCATTCCCTCCTTCCCCGCTCTAATGGATGTGACCGGCAAGAGACAATCCCTCAGGTCTCCTGGTCCCAAGCCATGAAGGGCTTTAAAGGTGACAACCAACACCATGAATTGCACCCAGAAGCAAATTGACAGCCAATGCAGCTCCCGCAGGAGAGGTGATACATGGGCACACCGGGGTCTGTACAAAACCATGCAGGGCGCTGCATTTTGCACCAACTGTAGCTTCCAGATGCTCTTCAAGGGCAGCCCCATGTAGAGTGCATTGCAATAGTCAACAAGGGAAGTGACTAGGGCATGAGTGACTGTGAGTAGGGATAGATAGGAAAGGGCATAACTGGCGCACAACCCGCAGTTGCGCAAAGGCCCTCCTGGCCACGACCGCCACCTGCTCTTCGAGCAGGAGTCCTGAGTCCAGGAAGACCATACCTTAGCATTAAATTAGCATACCTTAAGGATCCAGTACAGTTTTCTTCAACAGTGGATGAAGAAAGGTTTGAATAAATGTTCCTGGGCAATTGCCAGATGTTAAATAACAGTCTATGAAGTGGGTCAGATAAGGCAGGAAAAGAGGAGAAGAATAAAGGGCCCAGGAGGGCAGGTAGGGGAAGGAGAGTCACCATGGCAACTGAGTCCCAGGCGATCTGGGAAAAAGCAAAAGGTGAAGGTGGCTGTTAAGGATGTTCCTGATTTTGGCATGGAAACAGGGAATCCTTCTGGGCTGCAGGTGAGGAAGTTTCCCTGGGAAATGAGCCTGAGAAGAGAAAGCAGGGACTCGCAAAGCAGCAGCGTCTGATCCTGGCGAACTCAAGTCCATTAGATCAGCTGAAGGTGACCAAAGGACTGGAAAGCCAAAGCCCATCACTCAGGTTCTTCTTCCTCGGTGCAAAAGGGCTTGTTTTCAGGCCAGCCCTTTTCAGCAGTCCCTTGCCTACACGGTACAGTCGTAACTGGTTATCAAAGCTCAGAAAGCAAGAGGCAATGTATTATTAATTCCCGTAAAGATGATTACAGGAAATTGCAGAAAGCAATGTGAAGTGTGTTGTTCTGTGAAGCAACACAGAGCTAATTTCCAGAACTGGATAATATTGTTCATGGGACTGCACAAAATATACACACTTTCCACTTTTCCAGAATTCTTCACAGGGGAAGATACTACAAAACGCAAGAGAGGAGGAGGAAAGCAAGGCAGGAGTTCCAGCCAGAAGGATGGCAATTCAGGATCAGATTTAAGATGCAGGTTGGCAGCAGGTAAACGATTGCCCTGAAAATACCACGGACCTCTCATTCCTAATCTTATCCTGCTGTGAAGCAAAGCCCAGAGGACAGAGAAACACAGAAAAAGACCCAGGGGCCCTTTGAGGATTTTTTTCTTTCAAATTAATTCATTTCTTTTTTAACTGTGTTTTATTATTTTTTAAATTTTTGTCGGATGATGGACATTTTATACAAGTAACAATAATAGCACTGCTGCTGAAAGAGATAAAAAACTCTTTCAGTGTAATTGGAGAACAATTCAAAAATAAAATCCTAGACTGAACAGCAACACAATCTCCAAGTGAACGGTCCCTGCTAAGTTCAATTAGGAATCAAATACTAAGGAAAAAGACCACATGGTAACAAATACCAATGAAAAGGAAGGATCCTGTTTGTGTTCAACTTACTTTGTTTATGATTACGACTGCTGTTACGGCAAAACAGTTACAGTCTTTATTAAATATAACGGCAAAAGGATTAAACTACGTATCATGTAAATATTTAAGGAAGGCTGAGTTGGGCATATTAAATAACGTAAGGGGATATAAATTTAATTTAAAAAGCTTAGAGATATATATAAAGATAATAGCAATATCTATCACATTAATAAGAAATAAAGTAAGGAGAAGAAAACATGAACTCTAAGGCAGTAAAGAGAAAGGATCAGAATAAGGTTGACATACAGTCACTTCTTCACAGGTATTTTTGCGAACAACAAGTCATAAATGGTTTCCCTTGCTTCCGACTGGGACTTTTTGGTTAACCTGTAGCTTTTCTGAAGGATTCACATCAAGTATTAACCAGGTACAACCCTTCTTAGCCTTCCAGGTGCCATCAAGTTGGGTATAAGACTACGCAAGACATATCACTACCTCAGATCCTGTTAATTCACTTTACAACTTTGACTTTAAAAGAAAGGTTTTACAATTATATCCTCATCAGAGGATATAGAATTTGTCAGAGTTCCAGTCAACTAAGGTGTGATATTTATCAACTGCTGATTTAAGAGGCAAGGTAGATCCAGGTGCCTTTTTATTGTTCAGACATTCGGGGGGGGGGGGAGTTGATGGGAGGGGAGGTTGGTTGTTGCTTATTTGTCTGGAATTTTTTCTTCAAGGCTTCATGAAGCATCTTTCTCTCCTTGGTTAGTTTCCATTTATTGCTTCTTGTCTTGCCTTCTGGTGCTTTGGAGAAGAAGTTGACCTCCTCTTCTTTGTGGCAGCCGCTCAAATACTGGAACGCTGCTCTCATATCTCCCCTAGTCCTTCTTTTCACTAGACGAGGCCTATCCAATTCCTGCAACCATGCTTATATGTTTTAGCCTCCAACCCCCTAATCGTCTTTGTTGCTCTTCTCTGCACTCTTTCCAGAATCATCTTTTTTATATCGTGGCAACCAAAGATTATGATCCTAATAGTCTAGAAAAACATGCTGATCTTAGATGAAGACCTGCATCTCCTGTGACACCTTTCTTTCTTTTTCTGCCTTCAGCCTTTTCAGTCTTTAAGTTGCCATTCTAAATCCACAGACATGTGATATGTGGAAGCCCAAATGTATGCTCAAATAGATGATTATATTCATAATTATATATTGGATGTTACAATTCTTTATGCCATGGCTCCCTATACTTTTCAATATCTAATTTGGCAAAGTCCAGCAACCATTACTAATAATTGCTAGGTGCTTATTATTTTGCAAATTTCTGATTAAATCCTCTAGTTCTAGAGCCAGTTCTTTAATAGTTAAGATTGTCAGCTCATGACCAGATGTCAGAAGGTGTTTTAATCAAGCCTATATGTTTCGGCAAATAATTGTTACATGGCAATTCAAAATATATCATCCAATCATAATAATTGATCTAAAGTTCATGGTGTTTGTTATTAATAAGGAGTGGGCAACATTTTGGTTTCTGGAGGCCTCGTTTGGGGAAAGCAAAAAGAGACAATATGGAGGAGATAATAAGACAGGAGCTAGAATTCTTGTTTTCTTGTGATTGGAGAGAAAACTTGTAGGGAGGGAGGGAGGGCATTTATCTTAAGCAGACATCTTGTTTTTATGTTGTCTATTTCTCTTACCTCAGGGCCTCCACAGCCAGGCCATCCCTGCCCTGACAACTGCCTCAGTTCGCCGTGGCAGCTCCAACAGCACCATCCAGCAAGATCCCGCGTGGCCACTGGCCCACTTCTTCTGCTTGCTTGCGGTTGCAACAGAGCAGGAGGCCGAGTGACACGCCAGTGCTGCAGTCACAAGGCAAGGCAAGTGTCGGGGCATGGATAGCCTGGCTGCGGGAGCCCTGAGGTAAGCCGGTGCAGTGGCACTGGTAAGACATCCCCCAAAATAAGCCCTAGTGCTTATTTCGGAGCCCAAAAGAAAATAAGACCAGGTCTTATTTTGGGGGAAGCACGGTAGCAACTTTATGTTCCGCCTAATGAATCTCCCCCGTCTGGCAGCAAACTCTTGGGAACAATATGGTAAGGGTCCACGAATTCTTTTGTGGTTGCACACTACATGTATAGTGACTCTAGGGTAGCTCTATATTTGATCCCTCCTCTCTGCTGGGCTGGATATTTCCCACCAGGATCAGAGAGACTATTGGGATGACTGTGAAAGAGTTGTAAAACTGTTACTGAAGCTGACAGGATGTCAATCTAATGCTTTCTGTAGCCTCATTCTATTATTCATCTAGATCCTACATTCTGGAATAGTAAAGAAATCTTCACCTCTATTCTTTACTCTCCTTCACTTCCCTTCTCCAGACGATACACAACTCCATACTCTTCTACAAATAATACTGAAACAGAGCAAACGCTACTGTGAGTAGGATGGGCTTCACACTACTGTACTACTTCTGTTGCAAAAAATAAATGTTTATTTTTCCCCAAGTTATCCACATGTCAAAACTATTCCCCAGTTGATCAGGAAAGATGGTGTATGCCAGGACAATTCTTGAATGGAAGTCAGGAAGCACTTGTGGAGAAGAATGGTAGCAAGAACCTTCCCAGAAGACAAAAGGAAATCAAACTGGTGGGGCAGAGAAATGAAGCAATATGAAGAATATGAATAAAAATGAGGAAATAACAGCAAGGCAGAGGGTCTCCAACTGCAGAGCTTCAGAATAGGTTCCATCCCTCCGTAGATGATGTTTCTGGACCTTGAAGAAAGCGCAGAGGGAGAGGGCTCTAGAAGCTTGGCAGAAGGGAGGGTTTCTTGCCTCAGACCTGAAGAGGAGCAGACAGATGGTGGACATCTGAGACTCCCTACTAGCTGAGTCCTCAGCAACCATCTGTTAGACAGAGAGCATATGAAAAGAGACAGGCTCCCTTCCTGGGCACACAACTGGGATTCTAAAAGCCCACCGACAAATAACCCTTTCTGCTGATCCCCAAGGGAATGGATGACTAAGAAGCCCTATGTGGAATCCTGAAGGAGCTGCAGATGTTTTTGTCCCTCCTTTATCTTGGCGCATGTGGCCCACAAGACGGGAAGGAATGCTGGAAGTGAACAACTGGCCCTGCAAATGGACTCCGTGGGAAGAGTTTGATTTCCTCAGGAACAGGCAGGAGGCATTTCTGTGATATTCCTGACAAGAGGTGGATTGCATCTCCCAAGAACTAGGAAGGATATGCTTGGAAATGCCTTGCAAACCTGATCCAGGGAGTGGAGTGAAGAAGGGGGAAAGTAGTGCAATGCCGAATATTGGGAATAGGATTGGCTACGAATAGGCCGGCTGCAGAGTCTGCACACGGAGTGAACATGTATAAAGACAGGTCAATTTTGGCAAGCCAAGGATTGCAGGGGCTTTATACAGATAAAGGAAAATGATTCTTTTTGTCGTTTTAATGCAAAGGGATAATTACAGTTCAGGAGGTGCTCTGGAACATGCTGAATGGATTGCAAGCATATACAGGTAGTCCTCGATTTACAACAGTTCACTTAGTGACCATTCAAAGTTACAACAGCACTGAAAAAAGTGACCATTTCTCATGCTTATGACCGTTGTAGCATTCCCTTGATCCTGTGATTCAGATTTGGATTCCTATGTTGAAAACTGACTCACATTTATGACGGTTGCAGTGTCCTTGAGTCATGTGACAGACACACCCCTTTTGCAACCTTCTGACAAGCAAAGCCAGTGGGGAAACCAGATTCACTTAACAACCAGGTTACTAATTTAAGAACTGCTGTAATTCACTTAACAAATGTGGTGAGAAAAGTCGTAAAATGGGGCAAAACTCACTATGTTGGGCTCAATTGTGGTCGTAGGTTGAGGACTACCTGCAGTTTATTCACAAGGAACAGACCAAAGACGTGAGGCGAAGTGCAATTACCCATGCAGGGGGGGGGTCCCGTCAAGAGTAGTCTATCTCAGTAGGAACATAAGAGTGAGCCCAGCTCAGTGGAGAACCCTGCTGGCTCAGGATTGAGTTGGCTGGGTTTTATTGCTGTACTAAGGCTGCACCACTAAATGACCTGCCCAAGAGCTCCATGGGGATTATCTTCCTTGTAACTGACAGCCACTTGCCTCTTGTGGAACAACCAACAATCATCCTGCTCCATTTTTACATGGCAGTCCTTCAGTCACTTGCAGATAAGGTTTGCGTTTCTTCCAGACTAACATACCCAACGCTTCCAATGCTTCCTTTTAATTTTTTTAGTCCAAGATCCTTATAATCTTGCCGCTCATCTCTAGAGATGGTCCAGTCTGTCAACATCCTTCCTAAAACGCAGGGCCTAGGATTCACACCATATTCTAAGTGGGGTCTAGCTGTGCATAATAGAAAGGAGCAGCCATTTATCTTGAGCCTGACACCAGCCTCCTTTAGAGCCAGCTTAGTTGCTTTTTCTTCTTCTGCAGTTACATCACAATGTGAGTACATGTTCAGCTTGTCACCCACCAACACACCCAGATCTTTTTCACACACAAAAATAGAAGTTAGCATCACCTCATATGGTCTCACCTATCTTGCCTCTCATCATGCCTTTCAGTTTTTTTACTGAGATGTAGACCTTTGCAAGGATTACATACAGGCACGTGTACAGGAAGTAGGACATGAGTGTAAACATCACAGGGGCCCACCAAAAAGTTGTAATTGCAGAAAGACAGACAAGGGGAAAGGGATAGAATCGGGATTCTGGAGAAACTTGAGAAGCTGGGACAGTGGGCAGAAGCTAGCAAGATTCATTTAATAGGCGGCAGTGACTGAAGTGCAGCTTTACCGTCAAGCCAAACCATGATCTGCACACCGAATGTTGCATTCAGTAGCATTGCATTGTAGGAAGGACACTGACAAACTGGAGCATGTCCAGGTATGATTTGAGGCTAGGAAAGAAAACCTCTATAAATCACACTAAAGATGATATTACTTTGGCAAGATTTGGTTTTGTCTGTTTGTTTGTTTGTTTGATTTCTATTCTGTTTTTCTGGCATATAACTGAACTGAACCCCACTCTTCACCCATCTACCCATCAGAGAAATTATGCCTAGCATGGGCTGGATCATCACCTTCAGCTCAGCAGGGCATTTTAATTTAATTTAATTAATTCAATTTATATGCCGCCCCTCTCCAAAGACTCAGGGCGGCTCACAATACATTTTTAAAAATCATTATAAAAAACATTTAAAAATTAAAAACATCAAAAACATTAAAAACTCATTCACGCCATTCATGGCCGGATCTCGCCAGATCACAAGAGCGAGATCAACGGCCCCAGGCCTGCCGGAAAAGCCAGGTCTTCACCGCTTTTCGGAAGGCCAATAGGGTGGGGATGGTCCAGACCTCAGGAGGTAACTGGTTCCAGAGAGCTGGGGCAGCCACAGAGAAGGCCCTCCCCCACGGGCACGCCAGCCGGCATTGTTTAACTGACGGGACCTGGAGGAGACCAACTCTGTGGGATCTTACTGGTCGCTGGGAGCTATGCGGCAGAAGGCGGTCTCGAAGATAACCTGGCCCTGAGCCATGTAGGGCTTTAAAGGTAATAACCAACCCCTTGAATTGTGACTGGAAACCAATAGGGAGCCAGTGCAGCTTGCGGAGAACTGGTGTAATGTGATTGTACCTAGGTGCACCCACGACAGCTCGCGCAGCTGACTTCTAGACCAACTGTAGTCTCCGAACACTTTTCAAGGATAGCCCCAAGTAGAGCGCGTTGCAATAATCTAACCGTGAGGTGACAAGGGCATGAGTGACTGTGAGGAGAGCCTCCTGATCCAAGTAGGATCGCAATTGGTGCACCAGGCGAACCTGTGCAAAGGTCCCCCTAGCCACACCTGTCAGATGTTGCTCTAATCTTAGCTGTGAGTCTAGAAGGACACCCAAATTGTGAGCCCGTTCTGAGGGCGACAATTTCTCCCCCCCAACCAGAACCAAGGACGGACAATCAACATAGTCTTTTGGAGGCAATACCCACAGCCACTCGGTCTTGCCTGGGTTAAGTCTGAGCCTGTTGACTCCCATCCAGACCCTCACAGCCTCCAGGCACCGGCACATCACATCCACCGCATCACTGAATTGACGCGGGGTAGAGATATACAGCTGGGTATCATCCGCGTACTGCTACCTCACCCCGTGTTGTCGGATGATCTCACCCAGTGGCTTCATGTAGATGTTAAATAGGAGGGGAGAGAGGACCGAGCCCTGAGGCACCCCGCAAACGAGGGGCCTGGGGTCGACCTCTGTCCTCCTACCAACACCGACTGTGACCGACCAGAGAGATAGGAGGAGAACCACCGTAACACGGTGCCTCCCACTCCCACTTCCTTTAATCGTCCCAGAAGGATACCATGGTCAATGGTATCGAAAGCCACTGAGAGGTCAAGTAGCACCAAGATGGAGGAATGACCCCCATCTCGGGCTCGCCAGAGATCATCCATCAGCGTGACCAAAGCAGTTTTCGTGCTGTAGCCAGGCCTGAAGCCAGACTGAAAAGGGTCTAGATAATCCGTTTCCTCCAATGACTGCAGGAGCTGAAGTGCCACCACTTTCTCTACAACCTTTCCCACAAAGGGTAGGTTGGAGACTGGACGGAAGTTCTTTAATTCTGCTGGATCCAGGGAAGGCTTCTTAAGGAGGAGCCTTACAACTGCTTCCTTTAATGGTTTAACAATTAGCAGTACCTTGGCTCTTTTCTAATTTTCTAAAACAGAAGCTAACAAGGAAAATAGAAGATAAATTATTTCAGGATTCTAGCATGTTTGGTTTTGATCTCTCAATATTTAATTTGTCAAGATGCCCTATAATATGCAGAGTTGTGTTGCTCTTTTCCATGTCTTTTCTTCTAGCTGGGAATATAAAATATAGAATATCATAGAATATCATCAGAGTTGGAAGGGACCCTGGAGGTCTAGTCCAACCCCCTGTTCAAGCAGGAGAGCTTATACCAGTTCAGATGAATGGCTGCCCAGTCTCTTCTTAAAAGCCTCCAGTGATGGATTCAATTCAAACTTTCATTGTCAGTGCACAACATATGTACAATGAGATTGGTTGAGCTCCCTCAGTGCACCCCCCAACACAAAACAACTCACAGGGAAGACAGAAAATCCCTAACCCAATAAATCGTATTAACAAAACACCCAGTCCTTTTGCACCAGTGTGAAGATGTTACACGTTGCCTGTAAGTCCTTCGTACTATGTAGTTATGTTGTTGTTTCACATTCAGGAGTCTGACAGCCCACGGATAAAAACTGTTCTTCAGCCTGTTTGTCCGGCTGGCTATGCTTCTATATCTCCTTCCCAATGGTAGGAGGGTAAAGAAGTGCTGACCAGGGTGCGAGTCATCCCTGAGCACCCATCTGGATCTTAAGCCTATCTTCTGGGGTGTTGGCTATTCCTGCCGGCTTGGTGTTGTTTGCAAATTTGATGAGTTCCCCTTCTATTCCTTCATCTAAATATCAATATCTATGAAGATATTGAAGAGTCCTGGGCCTAAGACAGAACCTTGGGGTACCCGACTGCATGCTTCCCTCCATGCCGACATAGTTCCATTAAGGAGTAGACGTTGAATGCGGTTTGTTAGCCAGTTACAAATCCATCTGGTGGTGATACTGTCTAGCCCACATTTTTCAAGATCACCAAGAAGTAGGTTGTGGTCTGTGTTGTCAAGCGGCTTAATATAATAGTGGGGTGAAGCAAGCCATCTTTTTCTAGCTAGCCATAGCTGAAAATGTATTTTTAATTTGTGAGGAGTGGCAAAGAGCATGTGAACGCTTAAGGGATTGCAAAGCCAACAGCATCTCAAGGGAAGAACTGCACACTAATTTGTTTGTACATCAGTGTAAATTATAATGATCATGTACTACACTGTGTTTGCAGCTATAATGAGTGACACAAATATTTCCCACAGGTGCACAGCTATGCTTTCACCTTCTTAGTGGATGTACAACTGGAAGTGCAGCCTTCCAGATGTGGCTTAGCAGCTGCTTAACCTAGAGGACTTTGTTCCCACACCATTGACCAAAACCACAATGCAGTCTGGCCAATTTCTCTTTTGCTCAGAGAATGTGAAAAACATTAGTGTGAGCACTATATTATTCACAAAACATTTCTGCTAGATTGTCTATAAAAGCTCTTAGATACTGAATATTCAAGTTGGGCACTTAGTGTAAAGAAGGTGCAGCTGTAATTTTCTCTGGCTCTAAAAAAGAGCAGGCATCCTTTACCGAACTAAAGATCAAGTGACATGAGCTTATTACTTTAGATGAGAATTGGCATGCATGAGCTGGTGCTCCTCTAGAGTCTAGTCAATACTGGCTGCCTTCCTTTGACTGTGACTACGGATTTGGAAATAAGGGCAAAAACTTGCGTGTGTGTGTGTGTGTGTGTGTGTGTGTGTGTGTGTCCCAAAGGTGCTTTTTCAAGAAACTTTGTTTTTCCTTGAAGACTTTCACTTCTCATCCAAGAAGCTTCTTCAGTTCTGACTGAATGGTGGAGAATGGAAGGATTTATATTCCTTGCAGTCAACTGGTCATTAGCGCTCTGAGAGTCATTGAGGCCACTTGGATGTGAATTTCTGCCCTCAGGGCAGGGGTGAAATTCAGCAGGTTCTGGAGAACCGGTAGCGGAAATTTTGAGTAGTTCAGAGAACCGGCAAATACCACCTCTGGCTGGCCCCCCAGTGGGGCGGGAATGGAGATTTTGCAGTATCCTTCCCCTGCCACACCCACCAAGCCACGCCCACAGAACCGGTAGTAAAATAATTGAATTTCACCACTGCCTCAGGGTCACCTAAATAGTGTGAATAGTAACTGCAAGGAATGTAAATCCTTCCATATTCCACCATTCAGTCAGAAGGGAAGAAGCTTCTTAGATAAGAAGCAAAACATCTTCAAGGAAAAATAAGAAAGTCCAGTTGCCTTTTGAAAAAGCACCCTTGGGACAACCATGACCTGGATGACTGAGAACCTCCATAGACATTTGTGGGGGGTTGGGTTGAGGGTTGGCTCATAAAAGGAGTACCTTTTAGCCATGAAAGTTACCCATTTCCATGGGAGCCACCCCAGAAGGTTGACACCTGGGTCCACCCCATGGCTTTATTACAGAATCCAATGGAGCAAAGTGGCCATGAGCAGAGAGCCAGAAGCATCCTTCTTATCAAAACCACCAAGAAGTCCTTTCTTTTTCTTCATATTTATTTCAGTGCCAGGCTTGCTAAAACTTCAGTAAGACTAAAGTTCTTTTTAAAAGTTAAAAAACTCTGAAGGACATTCTAGCCCTGGGGGGTGGGGGTGGGGGGGGGGCAGGGGATGACACAAATAAGCCTGAAAGACTTTGTAAGACCATCATAAGTACTCCTCATTCAGCACAGTTGTAACTTCACAGTTGTTGAACAAGTGGACATTAAACGAGGACCACCTGTAATCTCATAATCATGGGAACAATTCAAATCACTGTCAGTTGCGAGTATGATGGCCATTGGGCAGACAGGCAGTCCTCCATTTACAAACACAACTGGGATCAGAATTTCCATTGCTAAGCAAAACAGTTTTAGTAGTGAGTCGCATCCAGTTTTATAACCTTTTTGGCCATGATTGTCAAGAGAATCATGTGGTCATTAAGTGAATCCAGCTTCTCCAATTGACTTCGCTTATTGGAAGCCAGCTGCAAAGGTTGCAATTGGGTATCACATGACCCCGGGACAGTAAAACTGTCATAAGTACAGCTCTGTTGCCAAGCATCCAAATTCTGATCACATGACCATAGAGATGCTGCAGTGGTTGTAAATGGGAGAGCCAGTTGTAAGCCACTTTTTTCAGGTCCATTGTAACTTCAAAAGATCACTAAATGAAAGGTTCTACTTCGAGGACTACCTGCATATCGGGCATTTTGACAGCAACCTTCATCTCTGAGGGCAGCTCAGTGAAGCAGAGACTTAGCTCGGCTTGTGTTTTGCTCCCAACCTCTTGTTTCTCAAGGCTCCCCCTGTCTTTCCGCACCATGAAGCACTCGCTTTCCCTGAATGAATTCCAGTGGTCATCCCAGGTGGATGCTGGGACAACTGGAACCCCTGATTAGGGTTTCTGCACTGAGCAGGTGACAGCTTTCCATTTCATGATTCCACATAATCTCCAAATGTCCCAAAGATGCTTTTTCAGGAGGCAACTGAAAAAGCACCTTTGGGACAACCATGACCTGGATGACTGAGAATCTCTACAGACTATAATCTCCAAATATTTTCAGTTAACTACATCTTCTTTGGGGTCCTTGGTGCTCTCTGAGCTGGGTGGTTTTCTTATAGACGTTTCATGACCCAACTAGGTAACATCATCAGTGCTAAAAGAGAGTGGGTTTGCACTGATGATGTTACCTACCTGGATCATGAAACCTCTGCATGTAAAACAACCTAGCTCAGAGAGCACCATGGACCCAACAGTTCAACCGTGAGCTACAAATATTCTCTTCTATTGATGCATTTTCTTTCTACGTTCTTGATCATTTTCAGATCGTTCCCACAGATCTCCTTACCTATCTGATTCTCGAGCATCTTTATTATATGCAAGAACATTGGCTATACAATGTTGGCCGCAGCAAACTCTCTCCAAACTATTTAAGACTCAAAATGAAACTCTCTTCTCTCATCATTTGCTGCAAGACAAAGATCTCTCAGAATTAAGCAACTCTTGTGCCTGCCACACGCTGCCTGCAATTCCCACAACCGCTTCTCAATTGTGGAGATTTGCAGCATTACCGCAATGCATCTTACCAAAGCAGCGCAATGTGAGGAAATGTGTGAACTTTTTCTCAGTTTCTATGGACACAAAGCTGAATGATGGTCAGAAGTGATTCCAAGAAACCCTGAGCTCTTCCTTCAATTCCTATTTCAGAGCCGGTAAATATCCATTAGGAGGAATAGAAAAAGATGATGCAAAGTACAAGGGGCAGGCTCAGATGTACCGTGTGCGTGTGGTCTCTAAGCCTGAATTCTAGGGATCCCTATAAAGGCAACATGGCTGAGCCAAATGGAATTGGGGCTGTACTGAACTGTTCCCAGAAATTATCATTTAAAGAAATGTAAACAATATCATTCTCTAAAGTCCATAATCAATGAAGAGCTCATACCTTTGTAAGCCCCCTGAGTCACCTTGTGGCAAAATGGGTGGCAAACAAATTTAATAAATAATAGTAATACACTGATTGTGTAGAGTTGCAATGACCACCAGATGCACCAAGCAATGGCTTTGTCCTTTACTGGGACTCCTCAGACTTATTGTATGGGATTCAAAGCATTTACCAGGAATTGAACTCATGGACCTCACACTTTGGATGACTATTTGCAGTGCCTTAACTTTAGATATTATCCTTCTCCTGCAGTTCAGTAGTTGCAGAAAGTGTTACCCAGAACATCTATCAGAACAGACAGATACTAGAGTGCAAGTCAGATGCATCTTGCTACCATAGATAAATTCTATAGCAAGGCAAGGTTTTGAAAGACCAAAGAAAACTGACACTAAAGATCAAGTTTAGGAGGCTAAAAGCAACAGTCTCAAAACTGTTTTATATAGTTGGAGATTTCCATAATTATGTTTGCTCAAATTCCAAGCTGATTTTACCATATTTACTCAAAAGAAATTTAACACAGAATTTAAGATGCTTCCTGCCCACCCAAGAAAGTTAGATAAAATTCTGCAAGCACACACATGGACACACAGGCAGACAAATCCTTCTTCACTGCTTGGTTCCTTAACCTACCTATTTAAGATTGTCCAATTTTACTGAAGCTAACCCTTGACATTTTCCTCATCTCTCTTTCTATATGCGAGTACATATGCATGTCCATATCTGTCTGTCTGACTATATGTATGTATTTATATCTATCTTTGTATTAAGAGCCTTGGTGGCGCAGCAGACTAAAGCACTGTTAAGTAACACCAGCTGCCTGCAATTACTGCAAGTTCAAATGTCACCAGGCTCAAGGTTGACTCAGCCTTCCATCCTTTCGAGGTAGGTAAAATGAGGACCTGGTTTGTGGGGGCAATAAGCTGACTTTGTATAAAAAAGAACACCGCTTAGCGGGGGGGGCTGAAAGCCCTACTAAGCAGGTATATACAAAAGTATGAAGGCTATTGCTTAACGCATTGTGAGCCTCCCTGAGTCTCCAGAAAAGGGCGGCATATAAATCGAACCAATAAATAAATAAATAAATATCCCAAGGCCAGACTCCCCAGCCAGGATGAATTTATTGAGTTAATAACTAAAATCAAATCAGTTTCATGTAAATGAGAGATCCCACTTGTAGAATTATTTTCTCAACTGCACCTCTAAAACCTATGTCTCTCCTCTCAGGCGACCCAGACATATATACACCAAAAGAGAGGCTGTGGATATTCAGACTCTGCAAGCACAAATAGTTAATTAATGAAATGGCTCTTGATAACTCAGTTGCTCTGATAGGCTCCATTTCTGGTAAAGTGAGGTAAAATATGAGATCCTTTAGGCAAGAGTTGTTTTTCCATTCTAGTGGTAAGAAGGAAAAGGTTGATCAATTACAAGCACCAGGAGACTGCAGGTGCCTCTTCTGTAATAAGGCCCGTAGAGTTTTTGGCTTTCCCTGCCAGTTGAGACCACACGCCACACCTAGTCTTGTTACTTGGCATCTGCAGGGCAGAGCCTCTTCATCCCTGGAGACCCTCTGCTAATTCCTCCTGCACCCCTTTTGTAGGGAGAGCTTCCCTGGGCAGAAGAGCCTTCCTCATCTATACATTCCCCTCAACATCCGGGCAGCCCCCCTCCCCAAGACTTCACCCCTTCCCCTGCTCGCCCTTGGCTTGCCTTTATTACTAAATTCCCAAGGAAATCTCCCACCCCCACCCGTTAATAGGCAGTTACTTTATCTTTCATCTAAGTAAGTCATCTTGATCTGACAAAACTAGAGTGAAGGTGAAGCTCTTCTATAAATGCAGCAGGAGAGAAGCTCAGGAAGCCAAGCTGTCGGCTAGCAGGATGGGCTTTAGAAACCATTCAGCACCGACTGGCGTTCAGCAACAGAGCAAACTCTCTCAGAAACCCCGTAATGAGGCCGTCAAGAAGGACCAAGAAAAGGCTCAGGCACACTTACGGTTTGGTTATCTTCATACAGCTTCAAGTCATATCCACTCAGCTCCACACAGAAAATTATTGCTGTAACCCCCTCAAAACAATGGATCCACTTTTTGCGCTCGGATCTCTGCCCACCCACATCCACCATTTTGAAAGTCAGCTCTTTGAATGTAAACTTGTTCTCCACAATCCCTGTGGTCATGTCCCGGGAGCGCAAAATGTCCTCCACGGTGGGGATGTAGTCCAAGGTGGCGATCCTGTCCAGGTCATTCAGGTAGTAGGCAGCGTTGTCCTCCAGGTGGTACTCGTTGGACCGGCGGAAGCACTCCTGCACCCCAGGGTCGGCCCACAGCCTCTTCATGACCCCCAGCAACTCTGGGGTGATCTCCCCTTTACTCTCTGCGGGGCCCGTCAAGGCAAAGAGCTGCACGGCGTCGTAGGCGCGGTCGGGGTTGTGGAACTCAATCTTCAGAGATGCCAGGGCGCGGATGATGCGGGTGAGAGAGTCGATGGCATTGTAAATGATCAAGGGCTTGTATTCCTTGCAAGCTTCCAAATTAAAACCGCCACTGTGAATGATTTTCATTTGTTTGACAATGGTACTTTTGCCAGAGTTGCTGGTGCCCAGGAGAAGGAGCTTGATTTCCCGCCGTTGCCGCTGACTCTCAGAGCGCAGGTGGCGGTCAATTCTTCGGGACCGCCGCGCTGCCTCTTTCTCCTCTGAACTTTGCCGACATCCCATGGTACAGCGAAGGCAAGCAGGAGAGGCCACCTGAGACTCTCGAAACAGGAGCTCTGGGAATTGGGTCTGGAGGGGATGGACAGCCGGGTGGCTGCTGAGAAGGTTCCTCCAAAATGCCCCTCCACCAGCAGCTCCGCCTCTCACAGCAGGGGTACGGAATTCGAATGCGTCACCAGCAATTACGGGCCACCATCGCAGCGGATCTCAAGGCCCCCTCGCGTGGGGAAAATGAACAGTTGCACATTCCAGTAAGGAAGGGAGTTTCTCTTTCCTACGAAAGAGTCAGACCTCTTTCTCTCCTTGGGCTGCCCTTGTCCTCCTGCATCGTTCTGTCATCCTCGTCTGCACACAAGGAATCTTCTGTACGTCGGACGGCTACGCTTTGGCCTGCTAGGGATGGTCCAGCTGCTCCTGCAAGTGGCCCTCAGGTGTAGACGAAGCCCTGGGAAACCATGGTGCTGCATGCATTTGGCTTCTCGGGCAATTCTTTAGGGCCGGCGTCACGTTTGGGGACAGGACTCGGTCGTCCCCACCTGCAAAAGGAAGGCAAAATAAATAAATTCAATTGCTGGCTCTTTTTGTGTTCCTTCTTCCCCTCGTCCTTCAGCCTGAATGGGAAAGGGGGGTAATTGTGGGAAAGCCAATTGAGGAGAAGAGGATTCGTGCTGGGAATTGGTGCTTAGCCCAACAGGCCTTGCCAGCCTGATCTTTCCATTTGATGGCGAAGCAGATGTGTTATTCATGACCTTCTTCCCTCCAAGAGGAGAGCAGACAGGACAAGAGGAGGAAGTTGAGCGCTTCTGACTGCCCAAGAGCGCCTCTAGGCATAAGCAGAGTGTTCTTAATATTTTGGCACTTCTGCATTTTTGGCATTTATGAATCACAGATTGGCATTTATAAATCTATGATTTACAGCACCGGGCTCTGCGACAAGTGGGCCGAAGGACAAACCCTCATGGTCCTGATGCTTCTCCCACCATGTAAAAACTAGGCAAGGACAATGCAGCCAGCATCTCTGCTACCATGGGACAAAGGTAGCGAGGAGCAGGAGATTGTGACTTTTAAAGAGGAAGATCTTAAGCTTTGGGAAATTATCCTGCAGTGCTGCATTCTAACCACTGTGCCACCACAGCTCTAAAGACTGCGTACCACTCCATAGTAATTTAAAGCCCTCTCTAAGCATTTTACAGAGTCAGCATATGGCCACCAACAATCTGGGTCCTCATTTTACCGGAAGGATGGAAGGCTGAGTCAATCCCGAGCCCCATCAGGATCGGACTCCAAGCTGTGGGCAGAATCAGCCTGCAGTACTGCATTCTAACCACTGTGCCACCAACACTTCTTATGGAGACATGGTGGCCCATCTCCCTCTTACTTTGGGAGAAGGGCTGCCTCTGCATGCCAACCAGTTTCACAAAATTAACAACCCAATTTCAAATTCAATGGAATATGAGTGAAAATATTAAGGTTGAATCAAAGGGGGGATGTTCGTATATCACACGGATTACGCCATACACTTACTTGGGATTTAGCAAGATCAAATTACAGAATGCAAAGATTTTAACTTGGAAGGCCATCCAATCCATTCCTACAGCATCCCCAACAAAGGGCCGCCCAGCGCCCATTTAAAGCCCTCCGTCAAAGAGGCATCATCACCTTCTGTCAGCCCTCCTAGCTAAACCAGACAGGAAACCCAACCAGGTGAGCTAAAGCTCCGTTACTGTAAGGCTGCATGAACAAAATCTTGCAAGTCGGAAGATACAAACTTCCCTCCTCCACAAAAGTACTTGATTCATTAATGCAGATCCATTTCTACGTTTCTTTTTCTGTCCGTTTTACTTTAGCCCCTGGGGACTCCTCTCTCTCATCTGGTTGCTTCCTAGGCAGCTTCTCTTCCCCTCGTCCCCCAAGGAGACCCACACAGTCCATTACACACACACACACACACACCTGTTCCATAGTGAACAGCTCAGGTAGGGATTTTTTTTCTGAAAGTAAATCTGAAACCAAAATCTACTTCTGTGTAGTTTAAATCCATCATCCAATCTTCTGCAAGAACTTAGAAGAATGCAGCTCCACCTTCTGCTCAAGACCACGACTGGTCTTCTCTTCTCCCAATTACACCTACAGAATGCCTCCAACTGTGGTTCCTCATCATTTGTCTCCTTCCCGGTCCTGTATCATCTTGATCTCTTCTGAATACCCTCCAGTGGGGAGAGTGTTCTTCCTAAAGTGAACTGCGCAAAGCATACTAAGTACAGGTCCGACCAAGGCAGACTAAAGAAGACCTAGGACTTCCCTTGATCTTAGAACAGAATAATAGAAAAATAGGGTTGGAAGGGAGCCAGGACTACATTTGTTATCATTGGAGCTGTGTCGCCCAGGTGATTCACCCTGGATTGCTGCCAAGATGGCTCCCCTCAGCCTGTATTCACCTCTGTAGTTATTGCTAGCCACCTGAAGGACTTTCCCTCTAACCCTGTTGAATATATCTTGCCAATTTCTTCCCGTTGTTTGTGCTTCTCCGAATTCTCCTGAATACTTATACCATCCTATAGTATTTTGCTAACTCTATCTTCGTGTCAGCAGCAATTTTTGCAGTTTTTCTAAGTGTTGACTCCTGGCAACTATCCAGGCAAATACCTGCAGTTTTCTTGGCAAGGTTTTTTGGAAGCAGTTTGCCATTTCCTTCTTCCTAAGGGAGAGACTGGCTCAAATTCACCCAGCTGGCTTTGTGCCTAAGGCAGGACTAGAACTCACGGTACCACCCACCTACCCGCATTCCTGGCCAGGTGCCCTCACCAGGACACCAAACTGACCCTCCATCCCTCACTAGACGGAGAGCATCAGAGTGCCTAGAAAGGAGCCTTGTTGCATCCCACACCCTGTTTCCTCCAGCCCGACCAAGAGCCCTGGGCATGCTGGGTGCCACTGTCTCCATGCCCTTCCAAGGGGAGCCCTGCCCAGTCCGCCCTTTGTCTTTTGTTCTACCAGAATCTGCCGGGAGAATCTGCCGGATGCTTCCTTGGTTCCTTCCCACGGTCAACTACACTGATTCTGCTACTAAAAATGAGGCCTGTTGAACCACTCAATGATCCCTGCCGGAATTCCTTCTGGCATTGGTGCCAGAGCGACATTGATCCGTGGCTACCCAGCTCCTCTTTCCCCCTTTCGGAAGAGAAAAACAACAGCTGCCCAGCATTGCACCATCCACCATGATGCATGAACCCCACCCTTGTATGGTATAAATCCTGGCTTGTAGTTCATGGCAAAGTACGACTACTGCCATTTAATAAATGGGGTTCCCGGCAGCCCCTGAGATCTTTGGGTGTGGACCAGTGCCCCTTCCAAAGTGGCCCCCAGAATATACGGGAATAAAACTACGAATAGATTTAATTCACATCAACCCTATTTTCACACCCACCCACTTACAATAGTTCATTTAGTGACCAGTGATTCACTTAATTGTGACAAGAAAGGTGATAAAAAGGGGTAAAACTAACTTAACTGTCTCACTTACCAAGTCAAGACTAACCTCACAGGTAGTCCTTGACTTACAACAGTTTGTTTAGTGACCATTCAAAGTTACAACAGCGCTAAAAAATGTGACTTATGACCGTTTTTCACAGTTGCAACCTTTGCAGCATCCCCATGATCATGTGATCCAAATTTAGATGCTTGGCAAGTTGTTCATACTTATGACAGTCACAGTATCCTGGAGTCATGTGATCCCCTTTTGCGACCTTCTGACCAGCAGTGGGGAATCCAGTCACTTAACAACCAGGTTACTCACTTATCAACTGTAGTGATTCACTTAACAATGGAGGCAAGGAAGATCATAAAATGGGGCAAATTTCACTTGACAAATGTCTCACTTCAGAACAGAAATTTTAGGCTCAATTGTGGTCGTAAGTCAAGGATTATTGACTTGACTTGTATTTGGAATCACTGCACTGAAAACACCTGAAGCACAGACAGGGGCTTCAGACCGATCTATCACTATTGCCACATACAACAGGGGTCCCCAACCCCCAGGCCACAACCCACACCTGGGCCTTGAGTGGAACTGGGCTGTCAAAGTGCGCTCCATTTGTGTGAGCAGTGGGTGCGCGTGCCCACCGCTCACACAAATGAAGTTGTGAGCACACACTTGCCCGCCACTCGCACGGGACCATCCCCTCCCCCCACCGATCCGCAAAGCTGAAAAGGTTGGGGAACTCTAACCTATAGCATTATCCCAAAGCCTAATAATCTTGAATTTAAGGCAAATTCCTCATAAAAGGCAAGGTGATCTTTTTCTTGCCTGCTTTATAAAACCAGTCCTAGAGCTTCTCCTTCCACAAATATGCACAATTCGAACATGGGCGTATGTAATAGCCCCAGAAGGCCACAACAAACGATTAAAAAAAACGAGCCAGGACAAAGAATAACCCAACCTTAGTTGAATCAATAACTTCTGGCTGACTCCATTTATAAAACAAATGCTTCCTCCTCTGCATTTCCCTATCATTCACGCATTCCAGAATCTGCCCCCCCCCCCCAAGGGGCAGAGCCTGCGCTTGCCCTCACCTGCTGGGTTCTCCCGTTCTCGAGAGAGGCCTCAGGAAGGGTCCCAGCAGCAGCGGCTGGTACAGCAGGGCCTTTGATCTGGAGAAGCTGATCTCTCAGCAGCAATATTAGTTACTCCAACCTTTTACTTTCAAGAGACTGAAGTAAGCAGAATTTGCTTAGAACTTGTGCTCCACTTCATAGGATCAGTAATTGCTCTATCTATCTATCTATCTATCTATCTATCTATCTATCTATCTATGATGAACCAATCTTTTATATCACTTCAATCACAAGTGACTCTAAGTAGTGAGTATTCACTCTAAGTATGAACACTAGCACTGATGTAGTTTGGGTAATGAAATGTCTGCAAGAAAACAACCAAACTCAGAGAGCACCAAGGTCCCCTCATAGCAAATATTTTTCTGTGTATCGTTAAGTGTATAAGTAGTTAATAATAAAGAAAAAAGGAGAGAAAAACTGAAGGAATCAAAATGCCCTATGGAAAGAACATCAAGAGTCTGGATGAAGACAATCATTGCAAATATCTGGGTATCCTTCAAGCTGATTTCATCAATTTCACTGAAATCAAGAAGAAGGTTAAAAGTGAAAATAAAGATCTTAAGACAAACTCAGTGGAGGAAATGCCATCAAGGCAATTAACAGCTGAGCAATTCCAGTCATTAGATGCACAGCTGGAACAGTGGACTGGACTGAAGCAGAACTAAAAGGCTTGGATAGGAAGACCAGAAAAATAATGGCAATGAATCATGCCCTTTATCAATGCAGCAATGTTGACAGACTCTACTTACCAAGGAAAATAGGTGGATGTGGAATGTTGCAAGTACGTCAAATGACTGGAAGAATATCTGAAGGACAAAGATGATGATGTACTGAAGCTAGTATACCAGGAAAGTTTACTAAGTAGTGGAGAAACCAAACTGCCTACATAGGAAAGACTAAATAAAGAATAAAAATGAGAAATGGCAAGGCAAACTATTATATAGTCAGTGCATTAAAAATAGCAAACGAAGCAGATAACAGGACCTGACAATAGCTAAGAGGAGGAAAGTTGAAGAAAAAGACAGAGGGACTAATTCTGGCTATACAAGACCAAGCCTTAAGAACAAATACATGCAAAGTCTGAATTGAGAAGAAAGCAACAGGTAGAAGCAATGCCTCTGCAAAGAAGCTAAAAAAACTGGATCACCTGGTGAACTGCTGCAAGATCATCCAGACTGACTACAAGCAACGGTATGGCTAAGTGGCAACAGTGGTGAGTTGGACAATCTGCAAGAAATACCATTTGCTTGCAAGCAAGAACTGGTGGGACCATACAATAGAAAAGTCATGGAAAATAAAGAAGTTGAAGTGCTCTAGGGCTTTAGCATTCAAACAGACAAGTGCCTGCTACAAACACCTCAGATGTCACAATTGTTGATAAGACAAAGAAGTCTGGATAGTGGTGGACGTGAGATGGCAGGACAAAAGAAAAAGAATTGGAGAAAACACGAAATACAAAGACTGCAAACAGAAGTAGAAGGACCGTGCCTGCCCTTGGGGGCAATCCCAAAACAACTGGAGCACCACTTGAACAATAATCGCCATCCCTCAATTTCAAAAGGTAGCTTGACTTGGAGCAGCTTCCCTCAGGGGGGGTCCAACTCACTAGTAATGCAGCCCCACAAGATACTAAAAAACATAAAATCGGAAGAGAGTAAATTTGAGTCCTGCCTTAGTCACAAAAGCAAGCTTTGGGCCAATCACTTTCAGCCAACCCACCTTGCAAGGTTGTTGTTGTGGGGAAAATAGGAGAAGGAAGATGTATCTGATAGGTTCACTGCCTTGAGATTTTAATAAAAGGAATAAAGGTGGAATAAAGTTTTTTTAAATGCCTATAAAACAATCAGCTGCAGTTGTCTTGCTCATAGTCCTATTCCCTGAAGGTCTTTGAGAATTTAAAAAAAAATTAGCACATTTGGGGACGATCCTGAGGGAAGGAGTGAATCTTTACAGAAGAGGAACTCTCACAGAAAAGCTTTCCTGCTCTGCAAAGCAGGGGAAACGTCATCCCTTCAGGCAGGGACTGTCTCACCCCCACTGGGATTGGCCAGTCCCACTTGTGCCAGCAGAGGAGGCCTGCTGCAGGTCAGCAGGGTCCAGGAGGAGAGCCTTCCCTGCTGTGGCTCCTGCCCTTTGGAACACTGTGCCCCCGATGTGAGATTGGCCCCAACGCTACTATCTTTTTGTAAGGCCTAAAGATCCCAGTGGAGGATCAGCGCAATAGAAGTGGTTGATCGAGTAACAACAGATCCCACCTCCCCCCGCCCTCTGCCCCTGACCTCCCCAGGTGCCCTTGCTTTCAATGTCTTTTCATGTTTTAATTGTACATGTAACTGTAAGCCGCCCAGAATTCCCTATAGTAAAATGGGCGGCCAATTAATTTTATAAATGATAGGTAGATGGTAGGTAGGTAGGTAGGTAGGTAGGTAGGTAGATATAGATAGATAGATAGATAGATAGATAGATAGATAGATAGATAGAGATGGATGGATGGATGGATGGATGGATGGACTAGATAGATGGACTAGGTAGATAGATTAGATAGATAGATCGATAGATGGACTAGATAGATAGATGATAGATTAGATAAATAGATAGAAGGATTAGATAGATAGATAGATAGATAGATAGATAGATAGATAGATAGATAGATAGACAGACAGACAGACAGACAGACAGACAAGATAGATGGATTAGATAGGTAGGTAGGTAGATGGATGGATGGGTTGATAGATAGATACCGTTTCCCCCAAAATAAGACATCCCCTGATAATAAGCCCAATCAGGCTTTTGAGCACATGGCAATAAGGCCAAGCACTTATTTTAGAGTTCAAAAAAATATAAGACAGGGTCTTATTTTCAGGAAAACACATTAGATAGATAGATAGATAGATAGATAGATAGATAGATAGATAGATAGATAATCTATTCTGCCTTGCAAAAATGCCAACTTTTCCAGGAGTGAAGAATTCATATTTTACTTCCCATTTCCAGCAGCAAGCACCTCACATAGAATGATATCTAAGGCGCCTTCTTCGCTAACTAGAAACACACAGATCTGTACTTAAATATAGCTTGGGTACCAAGCTAGTGTCATGCCACCTTCCTCTCAAAGTAGGGCACTCAGCTGGATCCTCCTGAGGAATCGGACTTATCAGCAGTTAGCTCAGTTCATCCAAATCCTCCCACCCAGACCCAAAATTGTCATTTTACCCTAAGGTGTGACTTTTGTGAAAGAAAGAGAAACCAGATTCTGTGTGTAACAGGAGTGTTTCTTCTTACAACTCCAGGCTGCATCTGCCACAACCTCGTGAAGATCCCCCAGCACTTGGGACAAAGGCCGTCACTTCAGTCTTCTACTTTGACTTATTTATCCTTACAAGCCAAGTGTTATAATTGCCAAAGAGAAGACATAAAATACTAATGCAAAGTTTAAAACAGTAAAGTAAAAAACAATAACAAAGACAGTAAGTGTGATTATAAAAGGGTTTTTAAATAATAGGTATTTGACTTAGATCAGAGGTGTCAAACTCGCATCGTTACGTGACGTATTGGGACTTTTTCCCCCTTCACTAAACCAGGCAGGGGTGGGGCCAGTGCATGACGCATCCGGCCCGTGGGCCACAAGTTACAGTCCTGACTTAGATGCTCCCCAACTCCAAATTGACTCCGGCAACTGACAGCAAAACCAAATAACAGATGGTTAGAATGGTCCTCATAGCAGCTCTGCAGATGAACCCTTTTACCTAAGCAGGGACCAGGCCACTCTAAGATGGGCCACCAGATAACCACTGGTGGATACCATAAGGGTGGAGTAATGTTTATGTTTTGTCACCCTTATCACTATGGTGTGGTCCCAAATATCAGGTCTTATCAGACTCATCTTGTCTTCCTCCATCAGCCCGCCAGGCAGTTCATCTCATAGAGCTCCTCTGGAAACCAAAGTTGGCACAGGAGAAGCTAGATGGAGGCGATTCAGGACTCAGCCAAGCCACCCACCAGATCCTCAGGAAAAAGTCCCTCTGGAGATCCACAAGGATCACCCATAGCCTAGGATGGGTTCATTGCCTCATTTCCTTGGGGGGGCAGATATGATTCTAATGAGCTGGAAGGCAATCAGAGACTGATCTGGCATGGCAACCGACTGGTGTTAACACCCCCTACTAGCAAATCAGGTGATAACATCCCAAGGCCAAAATCAGTAATTCAGCCAAAAACTAAGGTGGGGTGGGGGAGATAGTCAATAAATCTTAGATGCACCTTTAGAAACTTGAGTTAACCCAATCAGAATCTGTAAGAAGAAAAAAGTTACAGCTAACATTCAGACTTCAAGTTAAATTTAGATATAAATGTTAAATCCCAAGTTTCAGATATGGCACAATTCCATGTATAAAGCTGTGACCTAACAAGGCTTCTTTAAATGGCTTTCTTACTGCAAGAGAGATCAACAATCTCTCAGAAGTACTTTACTTGCCTCCCACATTGGAGTTAAGTTTCAGAAATTAAGTTAGCCTGGAAAAAAAAACTCTCTTCAGAAAAATACTTCATTTTCTCCATATACAGTATTTGATCCAGGATCTCCTCATTTTTTTCTATTTAAATTCAGTATTTTTTTTTGTTTTGAGGAAAGATAATTTTACTGTTTTACAAATAGGTCATGCAGCAGTTGTTTTCATCATCATACTCTCCAGCAATTTATCCTATTAAAGTTTAGAACTTTCAAAAATTCATTCATAGCAAATAGTTTTCTAGAGCTCCCTTACTGAAGTCTTCTGGTGTGTGCCTAAATTTCAGGTTGTTTTTACACAGCTTGGTTTCTAGAAATTCTAGCTTGGCTTCCATTTTCTTTACTTTTGTCTGGAGATAACTTTGAGTAAAGACTCCTCTGAATTTTCATCCTTTAAGCTTTCTTCTGCAATTCAACTTGAGTTGTAAGTCTATAATATTTACCAACTATTTTTTTCCTGAAAAATACTGAAATTTACTTGAATTTCCTGTTGTGTTTATTGAAATAATTTTAAAAGATTACCTTTCAGAACTTGCATCTCTTGCTTAAAGAATTCTCAGAATTCTGGAAAACTAAGGGATCCTGCTGGTATTCCCTCATCTTAGAAAAGTATTTTGCTTTCGTTTAGTCATTTTTGAAAAATAACAAAACAATTTGAACTGATGAGAGTAAAAGATTGATAAAAGATCATTGATATATAACACCAAAATAGGAAACAATCCAGTATGAGAAACATACATAAAGAAAGCTCTAATGGAATTAGAGGAATGAATATGCAGTGATTTGGGGTTCAGGGCTGGAGCTGCTAAAGAAGTTCCCAACAAGGGTGCAAAAGTTTTATTACTGTCTATGAAACTCCAAGCCTGCAACTGTAATTCAGTCCCGTCCATTTCTCTGATTTCTTGGGCCTAACAGATAACAGTTTCCAAATGGAATAAATTTAAATATGCAAACATTTCCAAAAGCGCTGCTTAAGAAAGCTAATTTGTAATCACATTCTTATCTCCCACCTTGTAAAGTTAAAACTGCTTATCTTTGCTCTATCTGCTTCCCCCCTTCGCTCAAAACATCTTTGTTTGTGCCTTGAAAATCGTGCAATGTTACACTCCACCGATTTTCCTACCTCCAATGTTAATTTGATTTTTCTCTGTGATAAAACATTATTGCTGTGATGAATCAATTTTAGACTGACTTTCTAGGTAACGTGAACGGACAGGCAGGCACCTGACCCCCGAGAGTTTTGTCTGAGAGGGAGCGCCAATTCGTCTTCCTTAAAGCCAGAAACTGGTCACACTGAATAAGCAAATGTCCACGTGGGGCCAGTCCAGCCAAGGCCGTTTCTCAGGCAGCTCTTTTGCCTGTACTTTGTTCTGCCCAAAGGACCCACATTCACACAAACATGCCCAGGTAACATCTCAAGTCACCCATTCCAAACTTCTGTGAAAACTGCTGTCTGGGGGGTGGGGGTGGGGGATGCAAGCCAGCAAACTGAAACCTGGCAGGTTTCAGCCAGAAGAGTCCTCAGGGTCAAGGCCCCTGCTCTGCAGGCCCTGTGGGGCCCCAAGGTCCCCGCAGCCCTAAGGACAGAGGAGAGGCCTGCTTCAAAAGGTGATCCTCCCAAGCTGGGGGAGGGAAAGGAGGGGGAGCCCTGCTACCAGAAGAATTCCAAGGTCCCTTCCAACTCTGTTATTCTGTTATCTTTCCTTCGGCCTGGAATTGGGATGATGGGAGCAAAGGGAACGGCTCAGAATTTGGCTAACTGGCAAACCCATCGCCAAGGAAAGCCACACTTCTAAACAGTCTTATTCAGCCAAAATCCCTACCTAATTTAGAATGACTTGCTGCCAAATTAATGTGCAAAGTTGGGCTGCAAGAGGCTTTGCACAATAATTTTCCAGTTTTATTTGTACAATAAACCACCGTGAGCCCATTCAATCTAGCAGTATACAAATATAGTAATAATTAAATAACTAACTTAAACCCTGGTTTCAGGAACAGGTAGACAAAATTACCCATTAATATATCAGGGGAAATTATCCATGGCTGGTTCTGTAGCATTTAGAATAAAAAAGGCAGGTGAAAGAACTTCTGTTAATAAGTTACAGATGTTAGACTATCTTTCTATTTCCCAGAAAGAAAACCCATTTTGAATAGTAAATATCATTTCAGGTCCTGGAGAATCTGGATTAGAACTGCACCATTTAATTACAGACTGCCTTCTTGGGATTCAGGGTTGCCTTATGGAAAGGGGGGCATGAGAGTTTTGCTCGTGCCAACTCTCTCATTAGGCTAAAAATTGAGCCAACAGAGCTACTACCTCTCCGCTGGGAGATGAAACAAACAGCAAGAGGCACCTGAGGTGGCGGATCTGGGTCACCAGCTGCCTTTTCAAACACCCAGCCATTAAGAATGTCTGCCCCGGAGGCCAGAATAACTTTGGGTTGTCCTACACCCACTTTAAACTTTCCAAAACCAGATGAGGTAATTTCACCTGGATTCAGGGAATCTCTGAAGGTCCAAAATTAATGATTGGATGCAGAGTGGGCCGAGGGTAGAAAAGGAGATTGAACTCAGGGACAGTGTTTGGTTAGAAGAGTTTCTGGATGAAGCAAATAAGCCGCTTTCCTCTTCAGAGCTGAGTTGGGCTCCTTCTGACGGGCAAGTGGCAGAGAGGCACAAAACCGACCCTGTGTCACTCCAGGCCCAGCAATGAGGGCACCTTTCATCATCTCTGTGGGATCCTTGGTGGTCTCTGAGCTTGCTCCAATTAGATAACATCATCAGGGCTAGAAGGGAGTGGGGTATGAACTGATGAGGTTACCTAGTTGGGTCATGAAAACAAAACAACCCAACTCAGAGGGCACCAAGGACCCCCCCCCCATTTCAGCCTTAGTTATAAATATTCTCTATTATTGGTATCGTAACTGGGGCTGTTCTTAGGCATTCTGCATGAGGCTGCCTGCATGCACGTAAGATGCTAACTGGCACAGAGCACTGCAGCTGCTGTTCATGGGCAGAGGTTTTGCCCAAGGCCCTGAACTCTGGAAAGCAGGAAGAGGAGAGGACGCCCCTTCCCAAAGGCCTCTGGGTTATACCTCAGCTCACGGATTGTCACTTGGCACCCACCAGTAAAAAAATGCCCTCTGCTGCGACCTCCACTCCCACATCCGACTCTCTTGCAGATCAGGCTGAAGACAGGGCTGGATCTCTGAGGAAGGCAGATCCCCCCCCACCCCACTTCCGGCCACTGGCCCAAGTCTATGTACTGAATGGATCTTGCATAGTGGGTACTATCTAGGAAACAGACAGGCTATAAATGTTATAAAAACTCAAGACCAGCTCACTATTTCTTCTTGCTATGCCTTTTTTATGGAATCTGTTTAGTCAGAAGTACCTAAAGTTGTTCCACCGATAATTCGTATTCCATAATAAACTTATTCAAATCAGCAGCAGCTTTTCAGTTCTATCAAGACTGCCTCTTCTAAAGGCCCGAAGAATCATATCAGCTGAATTTCCCTTTCTCAGACCTGCAGAATTAAAACAATTTGTGCAAGTAGAATCCTTTGGAGAGAGACCGTCAGTGACGCAAACACATATTTAAATTAAGGCTCTGTCGCACGGCTTTTACCTGGCTAGATTACAAGAATGAAAGAGGAACAAAGAGCAGTTGAGTTTTTTGCTGAAAATAAAGCGGCTAGATAACCCGGCTGGCATTTTTTACATTCTCTCGCACAGCTAAGGATGGGCAAAGGATGGGCAGACTCTAAAGGGAAGTCCACACTCTTCTCATCTGTTTCCTGTTCAGTCTGATGCCACCTCCTGACCTATGATGCCACTTTGCCTAACTGGCTGAAACCTCTGCAGCTCCGTTTCCCATCATATATTAGGATGATTATGGACTGCCCTAATGAGGAATCCATAACAATCAACCATCTACAAAACCAACCCCTTAGTTGGAATCACGTTGATGCTAACTGACAGACATGCAGGCAGGCAGAGGCCAAGAATGGGAATAGAGTAGAGTAGAGTAGAGTGGAATGGAACAGAATAGGAGTAACAGAGCTGGAAGGGACCTTGGAGGTCTTCTAGTCCAACCTCCTGCTTAGGCAGGAAACCCTATACCATTTCAGACAAATTTTTATCCACTCTCTTCTCAAAAACCACAAGTGTTGGAGCATGCGCAACTTCTGGAGCCAAGTCATTCCACTGATTAATTGTTCTGTCAGGAAATTTCTCCTTAGTTCTAGGTTGCTTCTCTCCTTGATTAGTTTCCACCCATTGCTTCTTGTCCTGCCCTCAGGTGCTTTGGAGAATAGCTTAACTCCCTCTTCTTTGGGGCAGCCCCTCAGATACTGGAACACTATGATATCACCCCCTAGTCCTTCTTCTCATTAAACTAGACATACCCAATTCCGAATTCATATGTTTTAGCCTTCAGTGCCCTAATCATCTTTGTTGCTCTTCTCTGCACTCTTTCTAGAGTCTCAACATCTTTTTTACATCGTGGCGACCAAAACTGGATGCAGGATTCCAAATGTGGCCTTACCAAAACACTTCACGTAATCTTGAGTCTATCCGCTTATGCAGACTAGAACTGTGTTGGCTTTTTTGGCAGCTGCAGCACCCTGCTGGCTCATATTTAAATGATTGTCCACTAGGACTCCAAGTTCCCTCTCACACTTACAACTATTGAGAGAGGTACCACATATACTGTACCTGTGCATTTCGTTTTTCTTGCCTAAATGTAGAACCTTACTTTTTTCACAAATTTCATTTGTTAGATAACACTCAATTTAACAGTCTGTCAAGATCCTTCTGAATCTTAAGCCTATCTTCTGCAGTGTTGGCTATTCCTGCTAGCTTGGTGTCATCTGCAAATTTGATGAGTTCCCCATCTATCCCCTCATCCAAATCATTGATGAAGATGTTGACGAGTACTGGGCCTAAAACAGAGCCCTGGGGTACCCCACTGCATACCTCCCTCCATGTAGATGCAGTTCCATTGAGGATTACATGTTGAGTGTGGTCGGTCAGCCAGTTACAAATCCAGAATAGGGAAATTGTCTACTCTGGCCCTCCAGCCCTTGATGTCTCAGGCATGCAGGCTCTCCTCTTGGATTATCTTAAGGAGGAATCCCTACTTTCCATATCAACCAACCATCTACAAATCCAACACAGAAGACCTCACACAAGGGCCACCTCCACACATTGGAAGCATGTTATGCTACTCTACAGGCGACAGTGTGCAGGCATAACCTAGCCTACTCTGGCCTTCCATCCTTAGTGCCCCATGCATGCAGGCCCTTCACTTAGAACTGGTTTGCACCGGTTTAAAACTTTCTGTTTCCCTATTTTTTGCATGGAGACTGAAGAAGACTTGCATGACACCCCTGGTTTCTGGTCTGCCTGCTGTTGGCAGAGTGGCGGATAGACTCTGTTCTCGACTCTGACAGCCTTCCCACTTTAGCACTATGGATTGTGTACTATTTCTTTAAGTTAGTAGACCAAATCTTAAGGTTTTTCAGAGATTCATTATTGTCTATTTTGGGAGTTGGGATGCTGATATGGCACATCAACCACTGTTGGTCTACTTTTAGAAGCCTCTAAATCAGGGGTGTCAAACTTGATTTCATTGAGGGCCGCATCAGGGTTGTGTTTGACCTTGGGGGAGGCCAGGCTGGGTGTGGCCAGCTTGACGTCACTGCCAGCCAAAACGGGCTCCCAATCTCCAGATCTAAGCACCCCGTGGGCTGGATCCGGCCTCAGGCCTTGAGTTTGACACCCCTGCTCTAAATGGAAACTGCAACTCACTGGAAACTGAGTACTAACCTCATATGGCAGAAGTGTTTATTCTCTGAAAAAGCAACTCATTACACTGGGAAGTCAGATTATAATTTGTTGATATTTGCTTTCTGTTTTGTTTTTTTACATTTTTCAGCCATTTGGTGTTTTTCTCTACCCCATCTTGGTATCTTTCAGGAAAGGTATCTTTTAATTGCCCTTATATGTTATGTCAAAGCATTCAAATTTTTAAATATAACCGGGATTGTAATTTGCTTTTGGATATCACATGGGATAAAGTATCCTGAGTGATCTGAACAAGCCATTGCAACCTTGGACAGATCATTTCTACTCTTTTATGTTTCAACGATTTCACACCTAACCTGAAGGATTTAAGCATGTGTGCAGGATTTAAAGCTGTCGTCTCTCATCATTTTCAATCTTAGATACATCTGGTTTATTCAAAACCATATACATAGAATATTCAGCCATAAATTCATCTAAATATTGCTGTCCGAGCCACTGCATATTTATCAGAATTCATTTCCAGCGAGGAAGCTTCTTCCCAAGTAAGCGTGCAGGGAATCATACGTTACACCCGCTTACTTTATATTTGTGCCTCTGTACAATGAAAACCATTCATCAACGCAAGATGTTATTAACATGGCAACTAACGTAACGGTAGTGTGGTCCTAGGGCAGCCCTTGCCTACCAGGCCTTTCAAATGAGTCTTAAGTTGCCTGAAACAAGAGACTGTGAGCGAATAACCATGAGGGTCAACTGGAGGAGGTTTCAAGATCAGATGCCATCACCAAGAGATGCTACTTAACGCTTCCTCCTTCTCCAGGGCCTTCCCAACTCATCCCATGCCCCGTTGGGTGTTACTGTCAAGCCTAGGAGAGACCTGGTCTTGCACCGATCTGCAAGATCTTTGCACAGATCCTTGCACTGGATTTCTCAAGAAATCCATGCCAACATGGTTTCCTTGCAAAGCAGATGACCGCCAACTGGCGATGTCACCAGACCCTGCTCCATTTGGGTTTTAGCACCAGGAACAACCTCTGGAACACTTCAGATTTTGAAGCGGGTGGCCTGCCCTTGGGCACCGGCTCTGCCCACCCACCCACCCTCTTCCTCAGGCCCTGCCAAGCAGAAAGCCAGGGCCCGCATCTCCCAGCTGCCGGGCTTTAAACCCACAGCACTCAAGCCAGAAATGACGGCAGATGCTCTAGAGCAGAAGAAGCGATCGGCCGTCTCAAAAATCGGGCTGGCGCTGACCGCGGGCCCCGGGGGAGCCGCCCGGCCTTTCCGCAGCATCATCCCTGCCTTCCTCCGGAGCTGCCCCAGGGCTCCTTCCTTCGGGGCGCCTGCAAAGGCGGCGGGGGCCGAGACTGGGAGGCCCCCCGGTCGGTTCTGCCCTGCGGGGCCGGCATTGCCTCTCAGCGAGCCCTTTCCTGCCCCTTCCAGCTTGCCTCCCTCCCTCCCTCCCGGCGCCTCCCCTGCCCGCAAAGCTGCGATCTGGCGGGCGGCGCCCCCGGCCGCGCTCCGGGACTCGGCCCCGCCGGGAAGGGCGCTGCGGCGGGGGCCCCGGACAGCATCAGCGGCGGGCGCTGCCGCAGCGGCGCAGGGAGCCGCCACCGGGCGGGCTGCGCAGGGCTGGGCGGGCGGGCGGGCGGGCGCGCGCTCAACGGCGGGTCTGCCGGGCTCCCCGCCCGCCGCACCTTCCCGCAGGAGGCCCCCCCGCCCGCCCGCCCGCCGCTTCCGGAGCAGCGGCGGCGGCGGCGGCACGTGGCGGGGCCGGGGGCCGCGGGGGGCGGAGGGGCTCCCGGGGACAGGGCTGCTCCGGCGCCGGAGGGACAGGCAGGCAGCCGGCCCGGCACTCACCTCCTGGCGGCGGCGGCGGCGGGGCGGGCAGGCGGGGCCGCGGCGCTTGGGCGAAGCCGGCGCTCCCATCGGCGGCGCCCCGCGACGGCCCGCAGGCGGGAGAAGCAGGAGCCGTCGGCGGCTGCCCGCGCCCAGCTGGGACGGACGGGCGTCTCCCTCCTCCCTCCGGCCGGCCTGCCTGCCTGCCTGCCTGCCGCCCGCCGCTTCCCCGCAGCCGCACGGCACAGCCGGCCACGCTCCGGAGCCTCGGGCGGAGGGAGGCGGGCGCGCCGCAGAGGCTCCGCGGCCCGGATTGGTCGGCCGCCGCCGGATCGGCGTGGGCACGCGCCAATGGCGCGGCTCGCCGGGGAAGGGGCGGGTCCGCGGGCGCCAGAGCCCCGTTAGCCCGGCACGGGCGCTGGGCGGCTGCCACGTGGGTCGCCGCGCCGGTCCCTCGGTCCTCCCGGGCGGGAGAGGGTGTCTGGCCGCGGGGCGGCTCGGGCTCTTGGAGGGCCTCCTCTCCGCGGAGCCAGACGGGCCCCGGCCGCCTCCGTCGACGCCAGCCTGGTTGTCCCCCGGCGATGTCCCGGCGGGGCCGCCCCCGGTTCAGCCGCCGCCCGCGCAAACTCCCTGCGCTGCTACAGCATCCTGGCCGGGTTAGCCTGGGAGAGCTTTGGGGAGCAGCCGCCGTGCGCCCTGCCTTGGCCTCCCCCTTCATAGCGGATGGTCCCCCGGGGGTTATGTTTCTCCTGGCCAAGCGGCGGGTGGCTCCGAGGACCTTCTCCCCTCTGCCGCCCCAGAGAATGTGCAGACCGCTTCATTGTACGGAACTCAAAAGACAGCGGAAGGGATGCAACGGAGTCTGAGCAGTTGCCACCTAACTATGAGGAAAGACGATGAAGTCTGGGCACCGGGCCAAGGCAGAGCAAGGACCAGGCCCCGTCCTGAGAGGTCCCGCCTGATTCTGATGATTCTACGAGAGCTGATGCCCGGATGTCGAGCAATACCTGTTGGGTCATCATAAAGGACCAGCGGAGGCTGCTGCTTGCAGGGAAGAGCGGGAAATGAGGCAGGGATGTTTGGGAGCTTCACAGGCCAGTGGAAGGGCGAGTTCCTCAAGAAGCTGACAAGGGATGCTAAAAACAACGAAATTACAGGTAGTCCTCAACTTACAACTGGTCGCTTATCAACCATTCACGGTTACAACAGAGCCCCCCCCCCAAACCTACTTACAACCTGATCCTTACTTTATCACTCTCTCTTCCATGATGGTTAATTTTCAAGAAGAAAAGCCAGATTAGTCATACCGACTTTTTTATGTAGGACATACTGACGATGTGAGAGAAGATTGAGAAGCCGTCCTAGAGTAACACGTATGGAAAGGGAGGGAAGGGTCTTCTCCAAACCTCCTTCCTGCTTCTATCCAGACAGGCTCCAGTTTTGCTGTAAGAGAGCGGCGAGTGCTTAATTCTTAAATACAGCGCTTCATTTTTAAATTTGTTTTAGACTTTATGATTCTGCATTTGATCAGTTGGTTATTGTGCTTAACGGTTGTAGACAGCACTTCAAGAACAAAGGCAGAATATAAATTTAGCAAATAAATGGAATAAAGAAAATGAAATTCCTTTCACTGGCCTTGAGGAGCAAGCACGGAGGAGAGGCCAAGCAAAGTCCTTCAGCCAGCGCCTAATGGAAGCACAGCATCTGTTGCCGGGACAAGCGGGTGAGGTGCGCTGGCTTCAGAAGGTAGCTTAGCGGAGACTAGAGAATGAGGAAGAGGAGGGGGGGAGGCGAAGCCACCAACAGTTGCGGCCCCTGTGGAGCTTCTGTGTTCCTGGGCAGTCTGCCACAGCCACCAGTGAGGAGTGGGGGCGCCAGGTGGTGGCTGTCACTGCGCCCTCTTGTGGACAGCCAGAGGCTCCCAGCTGGATAGTCATGGAAAGCAGGACACAGGATTACCGTGCAGAAAGACGGGGCTTGTTTATCCGTCCATCAAAGGTGAAGGATCTGGGATGAAGCACCTTCTTTAGACATTGCTGTTGACCCCATAGGACTGACCCCTATCCTGAGCTTTGGAGAATCTACCCTGAGGTTTCCATGAGCTTTAAAAGGACACTTTTCAAGCAATGCTTACTGTTAAAGAAAGAATGATCAACATTCTATTCAGAACAGGATAAAAGTGGCTTTCAGCACCCACAGTAATATATGAAATTCTTGGAAAGGTATATTTTGGGAATGCCGCTATTCCAGGGACAGCAGCTCTTCCTTGCATTGAATTATCCTTCGGACTTAAGTGGGCTTGAGTGGTTGTTAGGTACCTAGGATGGTTTTAATCCAGCTACTGTGAATACTGTTCCAAGTGCAACAATTGTGAACTCAGCACATCTGACTAATCTCACTTGATTATTGGCCTCGTATGTTCTTTTAGCAAGTCACCATTCATAATTTAATCAGCCTCTCATCTTCTGTTAGTCATTTTTATTCTAAAAACTAAACAGGCTTATAATCTTGTAAATCTTTCCTCACACACCTCCTGCCTCTGCTTTCTAGAGATTTTTCCCCAAAAATATTTCTCTTTACAATTTGAAAATGCAGGAGTGAAGGTAAACTTATCTTTGAATAAGTGTGCCAAGGAGAAGCCCCAGAAATGACAGTGTGTTTGTGCACGATGGTTTTCCATTCCAGCATCTTTTACATCCTCTGCTGTTTGCAATGCCCGTTGGGTCTGGCACCTTTTGCTTCCTTTCCTTCCTTCCTTCTTTCCTCCCTCCCTCCCTCCCTCCCTCCCTCCCTCCCTCCCTTCCAGTCTGCCTGTTGACCTCCCATGTCAGTATTAAGGCAGGCCTCCTTCCAGATGCCTAGGGCTGGTTCTACCTTTGGCTATCAGTGCTCAGGCCCAGCTCTGGCAGAACCTGAGGCTCCTCCTAAGCATGGAGCCTTAGACCCAGGCGTTGATTTCCACCAGGAATGGTCAACCTACGGGAGATGCCTCCTGGGAAGTGCCCACAGAGTTTCCGTGGTTGCTTTCTTCTCTTTGGGAGTGGTGGCACAAATAGTCCCATATTTCAAGTCGGCATTTGGCATCATTTGCCCACCCTCTCATTTATTTATATTTGTGAATATGTCAACTTTAGAAACTGCCCATCTCCCTCTTAGAGCAACTCTGGCTAGTGTGCAAGTAAAATACAGAAAGATAAAAACTATATATGATGTCTATATATGATGCCTTCCACAGAGAAAGAACAGTGGTGCAGAAGCCAAGCAAAATCAGCAAGAAAGCCACAAATGAGAGTTTTCCTAGGATCCAGGTGTGTGTGGATTCAGAAGTAATTGCGGGCCGAGGGATGCCGTCAAAGTCCTGGCCCCATGGCCAGAGGCCATGGGTCTGCATGGGGAGGAAAAGATTCAGGCTCAGTCAGGCAAGACCAAGAGGCTGGGCTTCTTTTGGGAAGTTCCATCATCCACTCTCAATGGGATCTCACTGGGAGTTTGATTTAGGCCAGGGGTGGCTAAGGAATTTAGGCCAAGCTGGCTCAGGAATTCTGGGAGTTGAAGTCCACAGGTTGTAAAAGGGCCACAGTTGCCCACCCCTGATTTAGGCCAAGGTCACTGCTTTTTTTTTCCTTTTCTTTTGTTCTTTGCCCTTTTTTTCTTCTCTTATTTTAAGCTTTTTTTTTAAAGAAGGGGAAGCAAGATGAGTGGATGATTTTAGAGAGCCGGATGGATGTCTGCAGACCTAAGAGGAGGCAGTAACTGAAGGCAGCGGGGCCAATTGCATGGAGGGGGGAAAGGGAGCTAATGGAGCAGCAAAGAGAGGAGCAAGAGGTCAGGCCTAATGCCTGGAAGGAGAGCAGAAGTTGGACCCAAAGAAAGAGGACTCTCTTCTTCCAGGCCAAGGGCTACTGAACGCCATGATTGCCAAGCACTTGGCAGCTCAGAAGCATCTGCGGGGGCGAGAATGACAAAATGTGACATTGTGTAGAGGACTGAGGGAATGGCCTTGAAGGGCTGGAGGAAGAGCTGCTACCAAGGCAACAGTCAGTTAAGAGGGGCTGGAGCCCCCGCTGAGAAAATAATGGGAGAAAAGGTCTCCGTCCCCTCCTTAGTTCACATGATAGAGGCACATTCAGCCTTGCAAATGATCCTGCTATAGTTGTTACAATCTCTTCTCATCTCTTCTATTTTCTTGTCTAGTCTAGTCTACTCTATTCATGCTGCCCATCACCCCAATAATATAACTGACATTTCCTACAATAAGAGTATCCTGGCCTATATGGCATTGTTTTCTTAGTCTGGTCTATTTTACTAGGCTGGGCCCCTTTTAATTAATTAATTAATTAGATTTTTATATCCCACTTTTATTACTTTATAAGTGAACACACCTAATACTCCTACAAGAGCAAACTAGCTGATTGTATAGCTGTCGAATGTGGTAACACTAACATCAAGGCTCTACTTATTAACTCTGATTTACTCCCTTAATCCCATATATCCCATATCCCAGGCAATGGAATCGTTGCCTTTGGAATCCATTTTTCCTTCCCAGACCAATGTATAATTATGGATATACAGTAAGCATAAAATCTGCTCCCTTTCTCCATCAACCCATAGACAAGGTAACCATTGTCCACCTGGTTGCACTTAATCTAATTCTTGCAGCTGCTGACCCACAATGAATAATGACCATCGATCCTCTGGAATATAATTGACAGGGATTGGCTTTAAATCAGATACCAAAAGTTAAATGACCTTATTCTGCAATTCTTCAAACCAAATATGTGTCATATGTGCAAAAAATTTAAAATGTTGCTTTTGCATCTTGAATGCATATTTGAAAGTGTTCTAAGCATCTTGACTGACCCACAGTGTCCCATGCACTGTCTATTATCTTACCTCTTTTTGTGGATCAGTTGAATATCTAATTATGTCAGGCTGCGTATTTCTTTTTTTCTGATCCCTGGGAAAACTGCAGCTGGCCCACAAGGAGGGTCATAAAAGTCAGGATGGCAGCCACAAACAACATATAATCAAAGACCCACCCACCCACTTTTTTCCTTGTACATCTTGTCCTTTTTTTGATCCCCACGTAGACACCACCATCCCATCGTCGCTGCCAATGACGAGTTACTCCTGAATGTGCCCCATCTTGCCTCTTAGCTACTGGGGCAACCACACCTTCTCTGCTGCTGTTGCCTTTAGCCACAGAGCAGAGGTTGAAGGGCAGCCCCATCTCTTTAGTAAGCGCAGGGCCCCCACCTCAGAGCCTACCACCACCACCCCAATCTCCATGCAAATCATGGCTAGACGTGTTCCCCCGATACGCAAATTTAATTGTTTTATGCCGCATCAGAATGTAGAGTTCAGGCAGCATTTTGCTTAAAGAAGAAAAATATAAACCACTTACCACTGCCAGGACACTGGGCTAGACTGGGTGAGAGCCGACAAACCGAACTCAAGCCCCCAAAAATACTGCAGACAGATGTTCCCCAGGACCAGGAAGAGCAGAAGACCCTCCTCCCGGAAGAGCGGGTGTGCAGCCAGGGGTTCTTCCCTGAATCCACTGGTCTTTAGCGATGCAGGTGGCCTCTCTGGCACAAAAAGCCTCTGCCCAATTTCTGCCAGCCCAGACCCTCCTGGGACCCAGAGCACTGCCTCCCCTGATTCATGGCCTAAGAATCCCTCAATTGTCTTCCTCAATGCAGGGTGAGCTTTCAAAACAGCTACCCGATTGTTGAGCGGGGCAGCTCAAAGCAGCCACATGACTTGAATCCTGAAAATGCCCCACTGTTCGTCCAGGAGCTGCCACTGGTCCCATTTCAGCTGCCGTCCTCAGCCTGCAAAGCCTGGAACAGCTTTGGGTCCATGAATTGTCTTCCCTCATCTCCTGTCAGAAGATCAGCCGGGGGACCAGTCTTCCTGGGGCCGGTCTGTGCCTCCTCGGGCAGCCCCCTAACTCTGGCCCTGTTTTCTGGGTCCTTCCAACCACAGGACTTTCTTTGAGAAAACAGTTGGCAGTAGTCTGTTCACTCAGACATGGCTCCAGTACGAGGTTTCTTTTTAACATGCCTGTTCTTTCGCTTTTTTTGCTTTTCAAAATGAAATCTGCTTTAGTTTTGTCTTTTGTCTTTGTTATTTTAATTTTTTATTTATTTTTATTTATTTATTTATTCATTGAATTTATATTGCCACCTATTCACCCATGGAGACTCAAGGAGGCTTACAGAATATAAAACCTCATTTAAAACAATAAAACTAATAATAAAAGAATCAAATAAAATCACCCCTCTGCCCCAGCGACAGCAGATCACACGAGCCATTTAATGGGGTCTATCCTGCTCTGGGTTCCCCAGGCCCACTGGCAGAATCAGGTCTTCAGCGCCTTCTGGAAGAGTGTCAGAGTGGGGGCCATCCTAATTTCTGGGGAGGATGATGTTCCAGAGAGAGGGAGCCACCACGGAGAAGGCCCTTCTTCTGGGTCCCACCAGGTGCATCTCCCTTGGGGATGGGACCTGCAGCATTCCCTGCCTCCCTGCTCTGGTGGGTCAGGTAGATGTGACCGGCAAGAGACAGTCTCTCAGGTCACCTGGTCCCAAGCCATGGAGGGCTTTAAAGGTGACAACCAGCACCTTGAATTGCACCCGGAAGCAAATCGGCAGCCAATGCAGCTCCCGCAGGAGAGGTGATACATGGACACACCGGGGTCTGCACAAAACCATGCAGTCCCCTGCATTTTGCACCAATTGTAGCTTCCGGATGCTCTTCAAGGGCAGCCCCATGTAGAGTGCATTGCAATAGTCAACAAGGGAAGTGACTAGGGCATGAGTGATTGTGAGTAGGGATTGTTGGTCTAGGAAAGGGAGTAACCGGCACACAACCCACAGTTGCGCAAAGGCCCTCCTGGCCACGACCACCACCTGCTCTTTGAGCAGGAGTCGTGAGTCCAGGAGAACCCCCAGGGTTTCTTTGGGGTAGTGCCACCCCATCCAAGACCGAAGGTTGCAATTCTCTCTAAGCCAATGAACCCCAAAGCCCTCTGGGCCACTCGGTCTTGCCAGGGTTAAGTTTCAACCCATTGCTCCCCATCCAGCCCCTAACAGCCTCCTAACAGTGCGAGAGGGAGGACACAGCATCACTTAACTCACTATGGGCCGAGACATACAGCTGAGTATCATCAGCATATTGGTGAAATATTTTTTATTTAAATATTGCATCATGAACATTTTATTTCTGATTTTTTTAAAAAACTCTAAGCCACCCTGGCAGGAATTGCAATATAATTCTCAATTTTTTCTTGAGTAGAGATCTGTGGCTTGCTTGGGCTTCTCATTGCTTTGAAAAAAAGAACAGTTTGTCGGTTTGTTGACAAATACACAGATTGAATTATTTGCAACAGAAGTTAACCTAAGCACCTTCACATCCATTTCCAAAGAGATTTTTTTTCCTTCAATGGTTTTTTGTTGAAGAAGCCAGACATCAGTTCAGCTGTTTGTCCCTGGAAGTAAAACCTGCAGATTAATTTTCGCTCCTTTTCACAAAAGGTCAGAGGCCTGGCCTACATCCAAAAGAGATAGGTAGTGTGGAATGACCATAATTAATCTGCTCACGTTAAATAGGGAAGTCTTCAAAACATTGTCAGCCAGCTGGAATATTCTTATATTTTCCTGGCACTGTTTCATCTTTCTAGGATCTTTGAGATCTACGGAAGAGCAGGACAAGTTCCAAAAGCATAAATATTATTAGCAAGATCCCCTGCATTCCTTGTAGCTTTTGAAAGGGCCACTTTTGTCAACTACTTAATTGTCATTTGAACTACCCCCCCCCCATAGTCGTTCATCATCATACAACTTCAACCAATTTAATGTAAGAGCTGGAAAATGTATCGGGGAACAATTTATTATACGTGGTTGTATGGAAAGTTTTGACATCCTTGCATTGATTGAATGGAGAAATTTCCTGAAAATTAAATCACAAGCTGTATGTCTAATTAAGTCCCACAGCTCTAACAAGCAAATATGTTCAAAGCCAAACCTGTACAAACCAGCATAAATAGTATCAAGGCATATGAACTGGTTTAATCAAAAAAGGCTTACATTTTTGTTCAGATTCCTAAAGTTTATAACAGAAACTTCAGTTCCAAAACACCTTTTTGAAAGATTCCCCAATTTTTTTCTTGATAATCAATTATCAGAATAACTGAGCTGTCAGATTTTTCCTCCAGCATCCTGAAGTGGGGTTTTTCCTCTTTGTGACACCTGATGAATTCAGGTTCTCCCTCCATCTATTAGATTTGTCCTCAACCATGTCAGTGATTTCCCTGATGCTTTAGCTTTCTGCTTGGTAAATACAGGACCGTAAGAATCATCTGGAAGGCATCTGATTGGATTATTCAGGACATTGAGTTCTGAGTTTTAATTTTCCTATTTGGAAGTTAGTCATGCTACATTAGAAACTCAAAACTTCAAATAGCTGGCAGGAGGTAGGCCTGACCACACCGGGAGATCTCAAGGAATCTCCGTAGATGTCCTCAGGACCTCACTATATTTGAGCCACGAACAAGGGGTCAACCTAAAGCACCTGAAGGCAGAAAAACAAGCAATGGATGGAAACTAATCAAGGAGAGAACCGATCTACAAGTAAGGAGAAATTTCCTGACAGTGAGAACAGTTAATTAGTGGAATGGCTTGTCTTCAGATGTTGTGGGTGCTCCATCACTGGAGGTTTTCATCTGAGGTCTTCGGGGGCTGGATGGATCGTCCCCGCCCCCAACCCGGCTGTCTAAGCTTCCCGCCGGCCAGCTGAGAGCTTTTCCACTCTCCGCAGTGCCATGGCTGGGATGGGGCCGGCGTTTTTCTCTATACCGGCATTTCTCCTGTGTCACGAGGGTGAGGAGGCCAATGGCAGCGAGATTCGGGGCAGCAGCGGTGCCCGGATTGTGGCGACCTGCTGTCTTTTCTCCTATGGGCTGTAGCTGGATTACTGGCGGTGGTGGGGCGACCGCGTCGGCGGCAGAGTAGTCCTTTCGAGGCGCTGGGGGTCTCCTGGCACATTTGGAGCCTCCGTGGCAAGTTTACAGCGCTCAGGGCAGCAGCAGCGGAGGTGGAGATGGAGGAGTCCTGCGCTGGCCGTTGGGAAACATTCTAAATCCAGTAGCAGCCTTGACAGCCCTGGATAGATGCTGCTGGGATATCTTTCTATCTGTCTTTAATTTACCTTCACTGAACCTCCTGGACTGTCTCGGGATACCTGGTTTTACTTGAAGGGGTGGTTCTCATAACGACCTGTGATCCATATAAAGACCAATTGAAATTGGGGGGGGGAATAAAAAAAAAACCGACCCTGAAAACCTGTAATGGCGAATGGACGATTATGGAATTGTAATTCCCAGCCGCCTCATATCACACACACACCCCACCCTGGTCTGGTCTTAGAAGAGTCATCGATCACTGACCATCTAACTGATTATCCTGCAGCAAATTACATCTTCCTTGTATTCCATTGCTAATCCATCTCATCTTCTCATAACATCACCACCAAAAGGATTCTATAGACCGGCCCTATACTCTACCAACTCTTTCAGTCGGACGGAGAGTTAACAGCTAGGATACGGATATTGCAGGAGTCGGTTCATTGCTCTATTCACCACCAGAAAGATTGGCACATTCCATGGCCAATTATACTCTAGCCAGCCTTTTTAAGAGGATAGCCTTGGACATTATTTCCTTGGTGTTCTTAAATAACATAAGACTCCTCCTGCTATTATGAAAGGACAATAGAGCTTACTCTACCAACGACTTGATCTACATCTTCCTTCTCTCCAGGACCTCAGAATTTATGTCATCTTCTTGGCCATTCTAAGATCACCCCCTGGTCACCGGATGTACTCAGCGGCTGAGCTTCTTGCTCTGCGAGAAGGTCCACGGCTAACAAAGCCCCCCTCATTTGTGAACTAATTCAGGAGGGGAAAGCGGACCTGGCAGGTATTACAGAGACCTGGTTGGGCCATGAAGGGGGGGTCCCCCTCGTAGAGATGTGCCCACCAGGTTTCCGCGCATTCCATCAGCTCAAATTCGGGAAGGCTTGGACTCTGACTGGGTAGGTTCAGATGGAGTGATGGAGGCGGGTCTTGAGGATATTATTTGGGATGAGTTTGACCCTGTGACCCCTGAAGACGTGGACAGGTTACTGGAAAAGTTGAATGCGACCACATGTTTATTGGACCCGTGTCGCTCCTGGTTGGTACTGGCTTCCCGAGAGGTTACACGAGGCTGGCTCCAGAGGATTATAAACGCTTCTCTGAGTGAGGGTTTCTTGCCTTCCGCCTTGAAAGAGGCAGTGGTGAGGCCCCTCCTCAAGAAGCCTTCTTTGGACCCAGCTGTTCTAGCAAACTACCGTCCTGTCTCCAACCTTCACTTTGTGGCTAAGGTTGTTGAGAGTGTGGTGGCACAGCAACTCCCGCAGTACCTGGATGAAACTGTCTATCTAGATCCGTTCCAGTCCGGCTTCAGGCCTGGTTACAGCACTGAAACGGCATTGGTCACATTGGTTGATGATCTCTGGAGAGCTCGTGATAGGGGCTGCTCCTCTATCCTGGTTCTATTAGATCTCTCAGCGGCTTTTGATACTATCGACTATGGTATCTTGCTGCGCCGACTGGAGGGGCTGGGAGTGGGAGGCACTGTTCTACAGTGGTTCTCCTCCTATCTCTCCGACTGGTCGCAGTCTGTGTTGGCAGGAGGGCAGAGGTCGACTTCAAGACACCTTACTTGTGGGGTGCCGCAGAGGTCAGTCCTTTCATCTCTTCTGTTCAACATTTATGTGAAGCCACTGGGTGAGATCATCTGTGGTTTTGGGGTGCAGTGCCATCTTTACGCTGATGATACTCAGCTGTACATCTCCACCCCAGACCACCCCAGTGATGCCCTTACAGTGATGTCCCAGTGCCTCGAGGCCGTGCGGATCTGGATGGGGAGAAGCAGGCTCCAACTCAACCCTTCCAAGACCGAGTGGCTGTGGCTGCCGGCGTTCCGATATAGCCAGCTGATACCATCGTTGACTATTGGGGGCGAGTCATTGGCCCCCACGGAGAAGGCTCGCAACTTAGGTGTCCTCCTGGACACGTGGCTGTCTTTAGAAGAACATATGACGGCTGTGGCCAGGAGAGCTTTCTATCAGGTTCGCCTGATTTGCCACTTGCGACCCTTTCTGGATCGGGACTCCTTATGCACAGTCATTCATGCCCTCGTCACTTCTCGACTGGACTACTGTAATGCTCTCTACATGGGGCTTCCCTTGAGGTGCACGCGGAGGCTCCAACTGGTCCAGAATGCAGCCGCGCGGGTGATATTGGGAGCGACATGGCGCTCACATGTAACACCTCTCCTACACGAGCTGCACTGGCTCCCAGTGGCCTTCCGAGTGCACTTCAAGGTGTTGGTTTTTACCTTTAAAGTGCTCCATGGCTTAGGACCTGGGTACCTACGAGACCACCTTCTGCAACCTATAACCTCCCACCAACCAGTACGCTCCCACAGAGTGGGCCTCCTCAGGGTACCATCACTAAAGCAATGTCGACTGGTGGTTCCCAGGGGGAGAGTCTTCTCTGTGGGGGCACCTACCCTTTGGAACAGGATACCCCCAGGGATAAGAATAATCCCAGATCTTCGTACTTTCCGTCAGGTACTTAAGACCTTCCTCTTTCACCAAGCCGGGCTGGCATAATTAATTTTTTCTTTCCTTTTCCTAATTGTGTAAATTTTATTCTGAAGATCGTAACTTAACTGATAAGCCAAATTGACTTAATTATTATTTGTTGCTTCTATTCACATTTTTATATATATGTTTATTTTGACTGTTCACCGCCCTGAGTTCTTCGGGAGAAGGGTGGTATAAAAAATTAAATAAATAAATAAATAAATAAATAAATAAATAAATAAATAAATAAATAAATAAATAAATAAATAAATAAATAAAAAAAGACTGGACATAGCATTTGTCCAGGATTGTATAAGATCTCCTTGAGCAGGGGGATGGACACTAGAAGACCTCCAAGGTCCCTTCCAACTCTGTTATTTTGTTATTCTGAGTTCATTTTGGGGTATTTTAGTTCACAGAAAGAACTAACCAATGAAGGAGACACCATTATCTCCTTCGGCAGTCTGTTCCATTCTTGAACAGTTGACCATTCGTCCTGAAATCCAACTGAAGTCTTCCTCATAATTTAATCCCCATGACTCCTGGAACAACACAGAACAATTCTGCCTCTTTGTCTACATTACTGTATAGCCCTTTTGTTAGCTTTGGAAGCCATATTAACACTGGAAGCTTCCACGCTGCCACCTTCTTGTGCTTGGGAAAATAGGAGGGGGGATTTAGTAGAATGATTGTAGTTAGACATAATAGCATTCTACCCTTCGATCAAGGTCATGGTGTTCCTGCATCTGGAGGAGGAGTGGTTGCAGTGATGGCTCAAGTTGGGACGGATGGTGATTGGGCCATGAGATGGACTGAGGGGTGCAGGGGCTGGATTTGGGATTTTGATTTACTGAGGGAAAACCTGAAACTCTCAGTTTCGGGTTTTCCCAGATGTGCCAGTATACCTACTCTAATAAATGGAAGATTTGAGATTATGCCTGTCTCGGAGTTTTTTATTGGAGTTGGGTTGTTCTGGAACGCTGACACCTTTCTTGGGCAATGATCACCTTTACCTACAGTCTTCTCTGAGTTAAACATGCCCAGCCTTTCCAATCATTCCTGGCCCCATCAGTATTTTCTTGTCAACTTGCTTCCCCTCCAGACACAGAAGGTCTACTTTGTCAATGACCTTCCCAAAATGCGATGCCGGGAATCTTCGACTTTTGAGTCAAATTACAAGAACATACAGGGAATCCTCAACCTATGACCACAGTTGGGACCAGAATAAGTATGGAGGTTGTGATGGAGTTATGCCTGATTTTACAACCTTTTATGCGATGGTTGTTAAGTGAATCATACTGTTCCTAAGTGAATTGGGCTTCTCCCATTGATTTCGCTTGTGAGAAGCTGTTTTGGGAGTTTGCAGGGTCATGTGACCCTGGGAGGATGCAACCATGGTCACACTGGTAGTCAAAGGCCTGAATTTTCATCATGTGACTGTGGGGATGTTGGGATGGTTGTAAGTATGAGGACAGGTCTTAAGTCCCTATTTTTCAGTGCCATTGTAACGTGGAATGATTGCCAAATGAATGGTTGTAAGTTGAGGACTTCCTGTACTAACTTGTCTCCTGATCAAGAGACCTTGACTGGATTGGGCCCCAGTTCGTTTGTCCACGTGATCATATGTGGCAACTTGGCAACTTGTGGACTTCATCTCCCAGAATTCCTCAGCCAGCCATGGTTGGAAACCTCTGGCCTATTGACTAGGACCAAGTATGAAGGTGGATGGTCTCACTGAGTTGAGGCATGTGGCAACTTCCTTGGCATTCCCTTAGCAAAAGACTTCATCCTGGGGGGGCATTTCTATAAAGATGAGACACAGTTCCCCAACCCTGAAGGGTTTCTTGTGGGGGCTTCATGTAAATATTCCAAAGTAGAAAGGACAAAATACTCTGGAGGAATTTCATGGGACAAGATGAAGAGGATGAGCAGGAGTTTCCCAAGATGCTTCTAGGGTGGCTTCAAATGCTGCCCTGCATGATTTCTGTGCAGCTCATCCATCAAGATGACTCACTGAGGTTCAGAAGCTCTGAACAGGATTTGTTTTGGTAACATCCAGCTCCATCCTCAAAGTCTACCTGCCTCTTTCATGACAATGATAACTAACATGACCTGCTGCAAAAATCTTCAGAACTGCCGCTTGGGTCAAGTGTGGAGAATTGTTGATTAGAAGGTCACCTCTCTGTCTCAGAGACATCCCAGAGGGGAGCTTGAGGGCAGAAAGAGGTCACTGTTTTGACCAATAGTGCAAATATTTCCTTCAGATAAAAAAAAAAAATCACACGAAGCACCATTTTTTATAGCGCCATATGTTCTTCCCTGGGCTCTCGTCATAAGTGGTGAATGCCCTTCCCCTTCCCCTCCATGGTAAGGACAGCAGAGTGGGAAGGGAATCCCTAAGGCCACCCCTGCGCTCTGACTTCCTGCAGGCCGCTGGACAGGAGAGGGAAGGGTAAGTTGTTCTTTGTTCTTGCAGTGGCCATTGGGATAGTGGAGAGCGGTTTGGTTTCATCGCTGGTGCAGAAGCTGAAGACCGAGAAGGAGGACATCCAAGAGCTCATCCTGGACACTCTAACAGGCTGCCTGCGAGTTGAAGCCTTAGAGGCCTTGGCTACAGGATCCGTTTCTATCTTGAAGGAGAAGCTCCAGGATCCCTCACGGGCCATCAGGTGCAAGGCTGCCCAGGTCCTCATGGCCATCAGGTGAGGCACACCAGCACATGGCGCACCTCAGAGGTGCAGATGGCAAAGGAGCTCCAGGGTAGCTCCATGTTTGCCAAGAGCGGTTTCCCTCTGGCTTAGTTGACTGGTCAGAAGGGCAAGGCAAGTAGACCAGCCTCAGCTGACCCAAAGGGATGGTTTTCCCACTTCAGCGTCCCATTGGAGGGGAAGAACATGGTCTTCAAAGAAAAAGTCTTTCCAGACCTGGTCACCCTGCTGGAAGATGAGGATGCGGAGGTGCGAGCCAACGCTGCTGGGGCCCTCATGAATTCGGCAGTGACCACCCAAGGTGAGTGTGGCCGCGGGGCTCAGCCCATTCTCCGTAGGAGAGAAGGAGGGGGGGGCCTCCCAGGGACACAGCCGGGCAAGCGCCAGGGCTGCAGGAAGTGCTGCTTGGGCTGCACTTAAGGTGTTTCCTTCTCACCATTTTTAGTAGAGATTTTATTTACAGTAGTGAAAACAAGTATAACTTTAAAAAGTGCAAAGAAACATAAAAGCATATAGAGGCGTGATTTCCAATTCATCACAATTAAAAACAATTAAATGTAGTATAATTACAATTATAATTGAAAAGATGAAAACTAATATAAACCAAAGAAAAAGAAAAAGGTGGAAAGAAAAAAAAGAAAAATAGAAAAGAAAGAATTTAGAAAACAAAAAGAATTTTTTTTACAAAAGTTACCCCCAGCCTTCATCACAAGTATAAACAATTTTAGTAACTTTTCACCTAAATTGCAACAAATGATCTCTTCTTCCCATATCCCATCTCTTTACACAAATCTATAAAGCATCATCATTTCAGCCTGGTGTCAAGTCCATTATGTGTTTCCAGAAATGACATCATATCTATTTTATTCTTGATCAAATAAACCAACTTTATATTCCTTCATTTTACTTCTATCAATCAATCCCATCAACTAATGCCATAGAATTTGATTTCTTTTCATTTCTTCTTTGTCCTTTCTTAAAGATTCTTCAAAACCTCTTTTGTAAATCAAACATAAAGAAATCTTGGTTTGTGAGCATGTTGCCTGGTCCCTTCATCTCCCGGCTCTCGGACCAATGGGAGATCACTGTCCTGTGGTTCCAAAGAACTATTTGCCAGTCTTTGGTCTTTCCTCCACTCATTGTCTCTGTCTTTATTTGAGACATGTTAATTCTCTATGCCCCCAACAGAAGTCTCTGGGCTGTGCTTATTATCCTGAGGAGAGGGAAGGGCTCAGGCATGTTTAGAAAAGCGGGACTAAGATTTCCTCTGTTTCCCCTTTGCTTTCAGGATGAGTTTCTAATATTTTTCACCTACCGTATTTTTCAGTGTGTAAGACACACTTCCCCTGCCCCCCAAAGTGGGTGGAAATGTCTGTGCGTCTTTTTTTTTTTTTAATTTGATTTATATGCCGCCCTTCTCCGAAGACTCAGGGCGGCTTACAGTGCGTTAAGCAATAGTCTTCATACTTTTGTATATTTATACAAAGTCAGCTTATTGCCTCCACAATCTGGGTCCTTATTTCACCTACCTTTGAAAGGATGGAAGGCTGAGTCAACCTTGAGACTGGCAAGATTCGATCTTACTTTAATTGCAGACAGCTGGTGTTAAATTACAGAGCTCTGTCTGTTGAGCTATCCAGGCTCCTATAGTCTTATAGAGCGAATGTTGCCGAAGCCCCGCCCACCCACTGACCCCCACCCTTCAGCTGCTGCCTCCCAGCAATTTGCCTCCTTGCAGCAAACAACTTGATCAGCTTCAATACAGCCTGATTTAGCACGAGCAGCTGATTGGCGGTTGGATCAGCCTCCTGGAATACTGCCTATCAGCTGTTCCAGGCTGCGGGGATCACCACCGCCCATCGGCACCATCGCCACCCATCACCACTGCCACCTATCGCCACCTCCATGCATCCCATTTTCGGCCTCCTTGTGCCTCATTTTCAGCCCATTCCAGGCGGGGATAGGCTGCAGCGGCGATCACCGCTGCCTTGAACAAGCCGAAAATGGGATGTGCGGAGGCTGAAAATAGGGCACGAGGAGGTAGCAATAGGTGGCGGCGGTGATGGGTGGTGGCGATGGCCAATGGCAATCCCCGCAGCCTGGAACAGCTGATAGGTGGTATTCCGGGAGGCAGATCCAACTGCCAATCAGCTGCTCGTGCTAAATCAGGCTGTGCTGAAGCTGACCAGGCTGTTTGCTGTTTGCTGCAAGGAGGCAAATTGCTGGGAGGCAGAGGAAGATTTTTTTTTTCTTGTTTTCCTCCCTAAAAGCTAGGTGCATCTTATAGACCAGAGTGTCTTATAGTCTGAAAAATACAGTAAGCGAAACCTATCTGGCAGTTTTTACTAAAACCCTGAGTTATGCCAAGGGAGCAAGGAAGCCCACTCAGACCTTCTGGCTGCAGCTGCTTCCATCTCACCTCTTGGTTTACCACTCACTGCTGGGCTAGCCTGTTCGTTCCCTACCATGTTTTCTCTCCATTTCAGGGAAATACGCTGCTATTAATGCAGAAGCCATTGAGTATCTTCTGCCTTTGATCCATGATGACAAGAGCAAAGTCCGCCTCTATGCCATCAAGGCCCTGACCATGTTGTCAGAAGCCCCAGAAGGCCGCGTGACACTGCTGAAGCACGTACCAGAGTTCCGGAAGCGGCTGAACGACTCCAGTGAGACTGTGCAGAGAGCAGCCCAGATCGCCATACAGGTCATTGAATGGAAACCTTAGAAAGCCCTCTTAGCAACTGGCAATAAACCGACAATAGCCCTGATGCTGTCAGGATCCATTTTGTTTGAGGTGCAACTGGGTAAGAGAGAACAGGCAGCTCTCTGGTGAAGGGCCTCTCCTTTGATCTCATTCAGGGCGAAGGAGAAGGGGAGCAGAATTAGAACTGCAAATGGGTCGTGACCTTTAAAGCTCTTAATGGCACAGGGCCAGGCTACCTGAGGAACCACCTCCTCCCTCTAGGTCAAGCCCGTCCTACTCGGATTGGCAGAGAGGACCTACTTCGGATCCTGTCAGTCAGAGAACGCTGACTGGGGAGTGGGATCCAAAAGAACAGCCTTCCCTCTGGAACATCCTGCCCTCCCCCACCCTCCTGAAGACCTGGCTCTGCTGGTTGGCCTGGGGTCCAAAGGGGAGGCGGCTGCTGGATTGACGGCAGGCTCCACCCCCACCCTCATTGCTCTCTGCCCTCCACCCGTCCATCTTTTTGATGATCATATTGAAGGGTTCCCATTGTGTTCTTTTCCTTTATTTTATTGCTCTCTTTACTTCTGATCTGTTTACACTCTTTTCATTACTTCCTTTTATTGTTGTAAGCCGCCTAGAGTAGCCCCTCAGCGAGATAGGAGGCAATAAATAAATAAATACATTGGGGAATGCAGAGATTTCACCCACAGGCCAATCCTGCTGAACTGACAGGATCCTGGCCTTGTGTCTGACTGATGCAGGAGTCCGTTGGCCCCAGAGCATGTGAAGAGGGACGTGTTGACCTAAGGAAAATGGGTGGGAAACTCGGGATGGGATGGGATGGGATGATAAGGCAGCTATCTGCCCTAATTGATCCAGGCAGGAATAAATGATAATGATTTAAGGATGCTGTAAAGGATTATGAAACGCTGGCATGGGGTGAAAGAGCTGGGACAGAGGTGGGATTTTCTTCACTCTGTCCAATATCATTATTGAAATAATTTGCTTCAACAAAGAAGAGAGATGGCCCAGGAAGAAGAAGAATACTGGAAAGAGGGAGCAGGCTATGCAGATGTTCCTGGTGGGAACAGGTCAGGCTCTTCATTAAAGTGAAGCGTTTCTGAGAAGAGGCCCTGGCAAGAGACGAGCTGCATGGCATTTGTGTTGCTTGTTTCCAAATGAGATTCTACCGCAATCTATCTTGGCGCCAGTGTTATTCAACACTTTTATTAATGACCTGTACAAAAGGATTGATGGGCTGCTGATCAAATCTGCAGGTGACACGGAATTGGGAGATCTACCCAACACCCAGGAGGACAGAATGAAATTGCAATTTATTCTGAACAGGCTGGAAGATTAGACTGAGAGGTGCCAGAGGGAGAAGTGCAGGGGAGAAAAAGGTAGGAGACAGACAAGTTGGGGGATTTATGGCATCTGAGGAGGACGTAGCCAAGCCTTATGATACCCCTACTAGGAAGGCTCAGGTGATTCTGGTTTGGATCAGAAGAAGAAGCTGCTTCAAAGGGGAGGATTTCCTTCTGTTCTGTGCTGGTGAGACGCAGCTGGAGTGATTGATTATAAACACAACCACAATTTCACTTAGCAACCGCTTTGTTTAATGTCTGAGTTGCCCGTCCCAGTTGTGGTCACAAACTAAGAGCTATCAGTGTTTGCCATCAACTCAGCATCAACTTTTAATGATCACATAAGTAGATCTTCTTCAAGATAACCTATCTCCAACCTAGACCTTGAGGTCTACGAAGGTGTATGTGTTGCTGCTACAATCCATCTGCCTCGCTGCTGATTGTCTTCTTCTTCATCTATTCTCAGGGTTGTAGACTCCCAGAAGGCTTCATCTCACATAATACGCCTTCATTGCTGAGCTAGTGTCCGGCTGCTACCTTCTTTGGCTGCTGATTGCTTTGATGCTAATGGTCAATCCTAAAAGACAGAGGCTATCCACTATTTCAGCATCTCATTATCCATTGTGAGGCTTGTTTACAGTATTTTTTAATTTAATTCAAATTTTCCTTCTCAATACATATTCAGGATATAACAGATGGAGTACTGTGTACAATTCTGGGCAGCACATTTCCAGAAAGATATGGGCAGATATCCAGAACGATATTACAAAGTTGATACAAGGATTTGAGGATGTGCCACAGGAGGACAGGCTGGAGAATCCAGGGATGTTCAGACTGGAAAAAAGCAAACAGAGGGATAGTTGGATAAAAGGGTGCTCCAGGGAAGATGGCCAGGAATTAGTTTTCCCAGAAAGTAAAAGAAGTAGGAATGGGCATAGGTTACAGTTACCTAGATTTAATTAAAACGCAAGCTAAAGGACTTCCATAATAACATCCTCTCAAGGAGAGGCTCAGCACCTTTGGGTACTCAGCACCGCTTCCCCCCACTCAGCAAACAAGCACACCGACAAACATACAAAACCACCTTCCGTCTAAGTCCCAGAGGGGCCTCCCTCAGCTGCCCTGACTCATCCAGCTAACCTGCTTCTTGGTCTCTCACCCTAAGCACGCAACCAAAGCCCTGGGCTGATCTTCACTGTCCAAATCTACAATTCTGCTGGTGGACTTTTTGGGTCTGGACAGTCCTTTCATCATTTCTCAAGAGAAGAATGTAGCCAGGTTCTTTCCGTGAAAGTTTATCCCAAGGAAGAGGCTGTGAAGTTATTTTCAGAGTTCCTAAAGGTAGGCAAGGAGTTTCATAGAGGAAGAAAATAAGGAGAAATTCCCTGGTGTGAGAGCTATTGAGCAGCAGAACAGTCTGAGTTATTCCTTGAAGTTGTCGAGCGAAGGTTGGATACCTTCTGTCTGGGATAGTACAACAATTCCTACTCTGGGCAGGGTGTTGGACTAGAAGGCCCCGTGATTTTATTATTCTGTGACTTTTATTGCTTCCATATTCCTCGGATGAGCAAAGGAAGATAATGCTTCCTGCTTACTGACCCTTCCCCATAAAATGGGGCAAGACGCTGGGCTTGAGTAACCATGAAGTAGCTTTCTGCTTGATATCAGGAAACATTTCCCAATATTAAGAGCTGTTCAGCGATGGAACAGGCAGCCTCAGGCGACACGGAACTCTTCCTTTGTGGAGGTGTTTAAACAAAGCTGGGATGGCCATCTGTCAGGGAGGCTGTTGTATTGACGAAAATGGTATTTAATGGATTCTTACCTCAGGCAGGAGTTGGACTAATGTTCTCCAAGAGCAAATATGCCATCAAGGACTGGAGCCAACAACGCAGAGGACAAATGGGGAAGCGAAAGAGTGGAGGGACAAAAGGGGGGAGAGGGTTTGGAGACTGGCAGGGAAGTACATCAAAGGCAGGAGGGAGCACCAGGCATCACCTCAGATGTTTCTACTCCAGGGCACGATGGGAAACAAACAAATGCTGGCAAAGGAGGCTCTGAATTCACTCAGGCATCGCTGACTCATGGGATGAGACTGAAATAAGAGCAACACGTCCGACCGGGACATCCCCTCCAAGGCTGCCACTTATTCCAAACTTAATAGAGGGGAAGGAGAAGCTTGCTTGGCGAGGCAGAAATAAAGAAGCTGAAAGTGAAAATGGATGAATTGTGAAGAGGTGAGGATGGAAGAAGTAGAGCATCTGAAAACACGTTTTATGTCTGCTCTTTCCTAGAAGATAAACACAACCATTGCTGACTGTTACTTTGCCATTAATGGAAGGGGGGAACTGTGGTTCAAGATAGACAAGGTGGGATGTAAATGACTCTTAGCTCATTTAAACGAATTCAGGCTTCCATGACCAGAAAAACTGCATCCCAGGTCCCGGAAGGAACCAGCAAAGGTGCCCACAGAACCACTCGCTCTAATCTTGAAGACCTCCTGGAAAAGACAGACTGGAGGAGAGAAAAGGTTGGGGCTACATTTAAAAAAAAGGAAAGCGAGAGAATCCAGGCAATTGCACATTTCTCAGCTTGAAGTATATTCTGAGCAAGATCCTTGAGTAGCTTATTAAACGGCTTGCTTGTGAGCGTGTAGAAGACAACAGCTAATAAAGGAGCCAGTGTGAGTCTGCCACAAACAAGTCCTGACAGATGCCTCTCCTTCCTTCACAGAGTGACTAGCTTGGCCCGCTGAGGAAATGCCATGGACTCAGGGGAACTCAGCCAATGGTTTAGAACGTTTCTTGTCATATCCTCTTTTAATAAAATGGTAAAATATGGTCTAACTAGCCAACTCAGAATTAGTCAGGCAAGGTGACATCCTATGACAGTGAAAGTTGGACATTAACAAAACAAGATAGCAGCAATACTTTGAACTTTAGGTTTGGAGAAGATTTGGAGAATTTCCAAGAGAACAGATCAAAGAATCGCTGAACAAATCGATGTAGAGTTCTCACTTGAAGCACAAGTGACCTGGCTCAAATTATCCTATTTCAGACACGTTGTGCAATGAGACAGTTACCTTGAGAAGGCCATAATGCTGAGAGGTGGAAAGAAAGAGAAAAGGAGGACCAGCAGCAAAGAGGATGAAGTCAATTATAAGGCACATTGTTGGGAGACCTGAAGGGCAGAGTTAGGGCCAGACCATTCTGGAGAAGGTCCAATTATGTGGCATGAAGTGTCAACACCAAGTTGATGGCAATTGGTAGTCAATCAAAATAAAGATTAGATGGTACCTACTTAGGTGTATTCATAATTGAACAAATATTCACACACAGAGATACCAAGCTTCATATCGGTTTGGAAAGGAGCATCAGGTGAACTGTCACACTCAAACCTGAATGAAGTAATGAATTCCAAATGAAATTCCATGGTGAGAAACATAAGGTTCTACATCTAGGCAAGAAAAACCAAATGCCCAGGTACAGAATAGGTGGAACCTGGCTCAAAAGCAATGACTTAGAGGGATCTAGGAGTCTAAGGAGCAAGTACTTCAATATGAGCCAGCAGACTGCATTAACTGAGGGATAGAATCAAGATGACACAAAGTGTTAATACCACTTTATAATGCCTTGGTGAGACCACACTTGGAATGCTGCATCCAATTTTGGTTGCCATGATATTAAAAAGATGTTGAGACTCTTTCTAGAGTGCAGAGTGCAGAGAAGAGCAACAAAGATGATTAGGGGCCTGGAGGCTAAAACATATGAAGAACGGTTGCTGGAACTGGGTATGTCTAGTTTGATGAAAAGAAGGACTAGGGGGTGATATGATAGCAGTGTTCCAATATCTCAGGGGCTGCCACAAAGAAGAGGGAGACAATCTATTCTCCAAAGCACCTGAGGGTAGGACAAGAAGCAATGGGTGGAAACTAATCAAGGAGAGAAGCAACCAGGAACGAAGGAGAAATTTCCTGACAGTGAGAACAATTAATCAGTGGGTGCTCCATCATACAGATTTTTAAGAAGAGATTGGACAACTATTTGTCTGAAATGGTCTAGGGTTTCCCACTTGAGCAGGGGGTTGGACTAGAAGACTTCCAAGGTCTCTTCCAACTCTGTTGGGCTATTATCAACTGTACAGATGACACAACACAAAAGTTTTGAAAAGAAACACAAAACTCTAGAAAAGAAAGAGGAGGGTCAAGAAAATTGAGGAAGGCTTGTATAATGAAGTGAAACAAATAGGATGGAAATTTAACAGAAAGAAATGTAAACAAACTGAAGGGAGTTCAGAGGACAACTATCAAGGTTTTGTGGGGACAGAAAGCTGAGTCTTTTGAGGATTATCTAAAGAACCGTGGATGTTTAGTCTGCAAAAGAGAAAACAGGGCAGTCGTGATGGTGCATTTTCAACTATCTAACATGTTGTTACATTGGGGAAGATGTGGACATGTCTTCCCAGAATACAGGAGCAGAATCCAAATGATGAGGTTACAGAGAAATAGAGTCAGGTTAAAGATGAGGAGCTATTTCCTAATGTTGGAATTGTTCTTCTTGAGGTGGTTCATTCCCATCCAAACAGAGACTGGATAGTCATTTGTCCAAAATACTTTTGTAGAACCTGCAAAAGGCAGAGTTTCAACTAGATCAATGATGGCAAATCTATGATGTACGTCAAAGTTACACACCACAACATTTTGGGGGACACACTAGTGTTCACCAATGCCTGACAACAATCATTGTCATGTAGGCTACACAAACTTGGATAGTTCTTCTGGGAACCACCTTCAGAATTTTACTGCTCCCAGTAGCCAGGCAATAAAGCAGTTACAGAGCTTCCTGGGATCCGCAAACTACCGGCAGCCCATCCCCACGTTTGCCCAGATAGACCTGCCCATCACCAACTTGCTCTATATGGGAGGGGGAGTGAAGCCCAAACTGAGTCAGCCATTAAATTGGTCCATCAAATGCCAGGCGGCCTTTGAAAAGCTGAAGTGGCTCTTTGCTGCTGAACCAGTTTTGAAGCACCCAAACCCAGATGAGCCTTTCGTGATCCAAGCAGAGGCCAATGATGTGGCAGCAGGGGTGGTTTTACTCCAGAGGAACGAAAAGGGAGAGTTGCAACCATGGGTCTACACATCACATAAGTTGTCCAATACTGAGAGGCGGTGGGCCACTTGGGAGAAGGAGGCTTACATGGTCCAATGGACTCTTCTCACCTGCAGGCAGTTCTTAGAGGGCATTAAGATTCCATTCAAGGTGTGGGCGGACCACAAGAACCTGGAGGCATTAAAGGCCCCGAGGAAGCCGTCCCCTAAGCAGGTCTGATGGGCTCAGTATTTTAACCGCTTCAATTTCACTTTTCGCTACTTGCTGGGCGGGAAGAATTTCTTAGCCAATGCCCTCTCGCATGCCCCAGTACAGACGTACCCAAGAGGAGGCAGTTAACTCCATTTTCCCATCCAGGCAGCTTTCAGCACCAATGCTCATGAGGCAGCAGAGAACAGTCTCTGTGCAGCCGGCTGGGTGGTGCATCCGCATAAAGATGGCCAGTTGATGAAGGAAGGCCTGGTAGGGGAGTAAAATCTACATCCAAGCCAGCCAGAGAAGCTTGGTCCTGCAGAGAGGAACCACGATGCAAAATCTGCAGGGCATTTTGGGTTTGTCTTCACTCTTCACCTGGTGAAGAGACAGTTCTGGTGGCTGAAGATGAAAAAGGACATAGAAGCCTATGTGGCCAGCTGTCATGTGTGCACCTCCATGAAACACCTACCTGGGAAGGCTCCAGGCTTACTACTGTCAGTAGCCAACCCACCTAGCAGGAGATACCCAGGGGCTTTATTGTGGAGTTGCCTGAGAGTGCTGGGAACCCAGTAATTTGGACTGTCATCAGCCTGTTTTTGAAGCAAGCACACTTTGTGGCGGGTCTCGAGATTCCTTCTGCCTGGCCTTAGCCAAGATGTTTGTGCAACACATCTACAGACTACATAGCAAGAGCAAGAGCACTTAGACTTATATACCACTTCATAGTGTTTTTACAGCCCTCTCTAAGCGGTTTACAGAGTCAGCCTCTTGCCCCCAACAATCTGGGCCCTCATTTTACCCACCTCGGACGGATGGAAGGCTGAGTCAACCTTGAGCCGGTGAGACTTGAATTGCTGAAGTGCAGCTAGCAGTCAGCTGAAGTAGCCTGCAGTGCTGCACTCTAAGCACTGCACCACCTCGGCTCATGGGGTCCCAAAGCACATTATCTCTGACAGAGGGGTGTAATTCACTGCAAAACCTCTCATCCGAGTACCAATGAGATGGCTGAAGATGCCAACTCAGTAGAGCAATACCTGCGCTATTATATAAATCATTAGCAGACTAATTGGGCCAAGTTCCTGCCTTTCACAGAAGTGGCGTATAACAACTAGGTGCACAGCAGCACTTTCAAAGTAGCCACGGGGCTGAGTTATGCCCATGCCAGAGCTCCCACAGGAAGCGCCAGCCTCAGGGTCAGGACTGACTCAGACTTTCATCTAAATTCCACTTTGCTCACAGCTTGACAAAGAATGGGTAGTGGTGGACTGGAATGCAAGGGTGGGGGGAATGGCCTACAAGCACAAGGACAGCCAGAGCAGATGCCACAGCGATCGTCTGGTTCCCCAAACAAAATGAACAGAAGTGATTGGTGGACGTAAGGGACTGGGGATGACCTGTGGGGAGAGGGGAAATGAACTATGCACAGGAAGCCCAAAGCTTCTTCTGTGCCAATGTACACTTGTTCAGTAAAGTTTATACACTTGGAAAAATAATGGAGTTTCTTTTTCTGGGAATGCCAACTGGACAATTGACATTAGGCCACCTAATGGGGACCAAAAGTCTTCTCTTGCAGCCCTGAGGTGTTGCAGCCATGGGGGAGGAGGACTCAAGGTCTTTTTCTCCCCTCTCAGGACACCATTGTTGAGGGTCTCCAACATTGGCAACTTTAAGACTTGTGGACTTCCAGAATGCCAACTTTGGAGACCCCTGCTCTAGATGAAGTGAAAGAGGAGAGTCACATGTGGGCAATGAATTCTACTGCAACAACTATCACGATGACTGGTTTAACATGTCGCAGGGATTTGAGGGGGGCTCTAAAGAACCAGAGGGGCAGATGTGGCATTGCAAAGGAAAGCTGGCCCTTTCCAACCCACCTCCTCCATCTTGCCTTCCTCCTCCCCCAGCAAATGCTGCTACTTCTCATTGTCTGTTGCAATTTGTAAATTATGCTTGATGCTGGAACCTTGTGTGATCCCAGCCACAGTAGTTGATAACGATGCCATGGATGGAAAAGCCCCCCCAAGCCCCCTTCCACTTTGATGTATCTGCCTGTCCTTCAGTACCCAGGGCCTGTTGGGCTTCGTTCCTGTCTGCTTCACTCTGGGGCCCTTAAGGGCCTGGTTTCTGATGGCCTTCCTGAAGCCTCTCCCCATAACCAACTCTGGAAGCATTAAGATGGTTCCCCTGGATTTCTTGTCTGGGAGGACCCAGAGTGAGCTCATGGGGCAGCCCCAGGTCTTCCCCAGGGAGTTTGTCCCAGAGAGGTTGGGGTCTCTGCTCCCCACCCTTAGGGCTCCATCAGCCCTTCCCCGAGAAGAGCGGCGACCATGGTGGGGTCCCTTCCTGATTTCATTTCAGGGTCTGTGGGGACGTCCAAGTGGGAGCCCTCCTTCTGAAGGGGTCTGCCCCAACACTGATCCCCATCAACCTCTCTGGCCAAGTTGGCATTCTGGTCCAACTTCCACATTTTCCTCTGACAGAAGACTGGAAATAAGAGAGCTGAGGCAGCTGTAATTTTTCATCTGGGTTTTCCAGGGCTTTGAGCAGCAAACAACTTAGTCACCCAGAAACCCGGGGAGTTGAGTTTTGTGTGTGTGGGGGGAGAGTTTGTCTTGTCAAGAGGAAAATGCAGCAATTAATCTGTCGGCCCCCGACACTTTTGTCCCCTGCAATTAAATCAAAGGTTCCTAAAATGGACTCATCCTGCATCTCCCTGCAGCCCTGCTGGGCCTGCAGTGACACCGAGCAGCCGGTGCTGCGATGCTGCCTCTTTTGCTCCCCGAAGCAGGCCACGTCACGCTGCGAATAGTGGAGCCAGCATTCTGCAGCACCAAGAGCAAGGTCCCCATTCTTTAGCAAGAAGACTTGATGTACGAGGCAGACCCTCCCTGTTCTTCCAGCCCTGTGGCAATCTGTGGAGCCAGCACCGAAGGCAAGAAGCCCCAGAGGGACCACCCTACCAGGGCCCTTGGTGCAGGGGCACTCTGGAGCATCACAAGGGTTGGGTCTTGCCCAGAGCTTGGCCTTTGGTCTCCCTGGACCAGGCACTCTCCTGCTGCTGGCATGCCTTGGGGGAGGAGGGCATTTTCTGAGCAAGGGTACTCCGAGGGGGCAACAGGTGGAGAGGCTTTCATGGGCCTCTTCCTTGCATTTTGGGAGTTTGGCTCAGGGAGGGGGGGGTCCCTCCTGCAGGCTGAGTTCTCTGGAGCAAGATCAGCACAGCCCACAGGGAAGGCATCCGAGTCTCTCCAGGGAGTTCCATGTCTCCACCCTCCTTTTCATTACGGCAAACGGCAGAGCCTTTCGGAGAAAAGAAAATGGTATGCTGGAATCATTTCCAAGGGACTGAAAGTAAACAAGTGCTATTATACACACACACACACACATTAAAGGCTCTTTCTGAGGGGAGCCGTGACACACCAGTCTGGGCCAAGGGCACCTTCAGCCTGAAAGTGGCTGCCAGCAACTGCTCCTCATAGGTCTGGTACAACGATATCTTCCATAGAGCACAGATAGTGAACCTGTGAAGCCCATTACCACAAATTAAATGAAAAGCTTTGGAAAGTGGAACAAAGATATGGAAAAGCTATCAGTGGCTGCTTGCCATGATGGCTCCATCTCACTCCAGGAGTCACTTCTCTTTATGGGCCTCTGAAGGCTTCTGGCCGGCTCTGGAGCCTAAGAGAACTGTCTGGTGAATGGCGCTGTGAAGTCTTTTGAGCTTGGTAGTTTTCTTAAAGATGCTTCATTACCCAATTCAGCACTGATGATGTTACCTAGTTGGGTCATGAAACGTCTGCAAGAAAACCACCAAGCTCGGAGAGCACCAAGGACCCCTCATTTCAACCCTGCTGAACTCCAAGTATTCTCGCCTATTGGTACTTCGGAGAGAGGGAAGCTCTGGGCTCCCTGTTAGTTGGGCTGGGAGCTCTCCATGGTCCTGCAAAAACAGCCGCTTTGTCAGAGCCTATCAACTCCTGCTTGTGAGTCCTAGTCTTCCTCTTGGGAAGAGTCTCAGAAGGTTGAGGTTAGGCTGTGGTTGCGAAGGTTCTTGATCCCAGACACAGCCCTACGCCCGGTTGGCTCCTAAGTCAAAAGTTGCTTTCTCCAAGGCAGTCTTAGCGTCAACCAGGGCCAGACACTTATCCCCCAGTTGCATCACCCTCCCTGCTTTCCCCCAGTTACTGGCCCCTGGCAGAAAGAGATGGGGATGACCTGGTCTGCAGGCTTTCAATAGATTTCTGGGTGTCAGGGGGCAAGGCAGGAGTTCTGCTTCATTTTGTTTTTTTCAACAAGACACAGTGATTTTAATATATGTATGTGTGTATATATATATATTTACAGTTATACAGTAAATCCAAATTACAAAGGATGATAATAACATCAGCATGCCTGGTCCCAGGGAAAGAGATTCAAACCACTTCAAGCCGATTCTAACTCAACTAGGTATTAACAATTCAATGCAAATACTTCCAGTTCCAAAGTTAATACAGGTAGAAACAGTTCTGCATGAGTCTTAAATAAAGAAGGGCAAGATTAGAAGACTCTGCCTCCAAAACAATATCAAAATCAGCCTACTGAGGCAGCTGAACTTACACACTTTTCCTGTGCAAATCATACACTTAAAAAACAAGAAGAGAAAAACAAGTGGAAAGCAGAATTTCTGACACACACACACACACACACACACACACACACACACTGGTAACACAATCCAAAAACGGGGATTAAAAACATTTGAGGATTGTCCCCTTTGAGGAGAGTCCGCAGACCCACACGGCCCCTCCCAATCAACGGCATTCACAGTTGGTCATGTTTTCAGTTAACTGGAAGAGTTAAATGATTCTCCTGACAAATGAGTTTCAAGTCTGATAAGGTGCAAGTTACAGATTATGATGTCACAGTGCAATTTAGCAATCAAGAACTTCATTCCCAAATAAAACAAAATGTTTGACCTATGCAAAAAATCCATGGCAGAAGACAGCCACCGACAGCAAGATGATGGCGTTGATGTTGACCACGCGCCTCCACAAGGGCTCCTCTGTCGTGTCCGTCAACTTATGCTGCAGGGCCTCCTCTTCTTCCTTGCTCAGCTTGGGGCCCGTCTGTTCCAAGCCACAGAACCAGTTGTAGGCTTTCTTGCAACAGTTGGTCTCTTTCTCTTGGGCTGCAAGGACAACATGGCCGGCTGTTAGATGTAGAAGCCAAACTGACCTTTTCATGCCCAGAACATCCTCCTAAGGCTCCACCACCCTATTCTCATACAGTTTGCTTCTTTGCCCCAATATACCATAGAGTTGAAAGGGTTCCTTTTATCAAATCTACTGACCATCATTATTCATTCTGTTTTGTGTTGAAGCAAATAACATTGCCAAAAAAGAGACTGGAAAGAATCTCAAAGGACCATGAGGAGTTAGGCAGGAAGGCAAAAGAATTTGGGGCAGAGGTGGGATTTTCATCCATGCCTCCAACTGGCAGACATGGCCTGAAGACGGAATGGAGGATTTGGGGTGGGGGGTGGAGTCCTCGGGAAAACTTTGTCTTCCTGGACCACAATCTGTGCCATCCAGAGGTAGGGCTTCTGCAAGCAAGAAATGGGTTGCACCTCACAAAGACTAGCAAGGGCATGTCTGGAAGACACCTTACTCTACTCAGGTCATGCAGCAGACTTTAAACTACATCTGGAGTAGAAGGGAAATCAGAAGCCAGTCAAAGTTTCTGCCCAAAGGTAGGCACCGGAGATCAAGAGAGGAAGTGGTAAGAGGGAGGGGCCCCAGAACACACCAGGAGATGCAGGAGGCAAAGCTAAGAAGGCCAGTGCTGAGAATCAGAGGCTTCTTGTACCTCAGTGCTCAGAGAATGGGGAACAAACAGGGAGAACCTGAAGTCTTAGCACAGGGAGGAAAGGTAACATTATTGGTATTTCTAAAAGTTGGTGGAATGGATCGCATGAATGGAATATAAAATTAGAAGGGGATAATTTGTTGAGAAGAAAAAAAGCCCAACAAGGGGAGGGGGAAAAGGTGTCATATTATATGTGAAGAATTTCAACACAAGTAAATTCAGAACATCAAGTGTGAAAGTCTTGCCGAAAGCGTCTGAGTGAAAATAAAGGAAAAAAGCAAAAAAAAAAAAAAATGACCCTGGTGTGGGTGTGCTTTACAGGCCACCAACCAGGCAGGAGGTGTGACAGAAATCTTTGCAGATTGTGTCCTTGAATGTCCAGGAAACACATCACAGTGCCAAGGGGGATTTCAACCACTTCAGCATCAACTGGGAATCAACCAAAGTAGCAAGTGGAAGATTCTATGGCAAGGGTGTCAAACTCAATTTCATTGAGGGCCGCATCAGGGTTGTGTTTGACCTTGGGAGGCTGGGGGTGGGGGCTAGGCCAGGGTACGCATGGCCAGCTTGATGTCACTCATGTCAGGGGTGCCTGTGGTGGCCCGAGTGCTCTTCCACTGAAAATGGGCTCCCAATTTCTGTTTTGGGCTGGGATGGCCTCCTGCAACACTCTGCCAGCGAAAACCGAGCTGCGGAGCCGCATGTGTTTTTGCTCTGTTTTTGCTGGCAGAGGGTTGCAGGAGGCCGTCCCAGCCGAAAATGGAGCTGGGAAGCCCGTTTTCTCTGGCAGAGGCACTTGCGGGCGGGTCCTTTGCTGTTTCCGAGGCGGCCCCGCGGGCCAGGTCTAACCACCCCATGGGCCTTGAGTTTGACACGCCTGTTCTGTGGGTTCTTGTTTTGTAGAGGACTTCATCATCCAAAGACTGGAATAGAGAACTAGCCATGTTGGGCTTCATGCTTACTAACAAAGGAGAAATGCTGGCATGGGAAGGAGAGAATGGCAAGAGTGAATGACCGTTGTCTTCCTAGAATTCACCCTGCAGGCAAGCAGAACCAAAAGTTGTCTGGTTACTATTCTACATTTCAGGAGATCTGACTTCAGCAACTGACGGGAAAAAGTAGGAAGGGTTCTAAAGGAATGGAACCCTCAAGAGGGTTGGGAGATTCTCAGAAAGGAGATTATTGAGGCCCCAATACAAACAATACTATAGAAAAAACTTAAAAGTGGGAGGGCTCTGATGAAGTCACCGGGTGCACAAATGGCTCTCTATCAACAAGAAACAAAAAGGACAAATTTGAAAAATGGAAAGATACTACAAAGTAGAATATCAGAGAATAAGGATGATTTTTTTATCATCGCTAGGAAAAGATGTGGAAATGATGACAAGCAATGGGGAGAAGCTGGAACTACTTAATTCCTATTTTGCATCTCTCTTTGCAAAAGGAAACCATGGCCCATGGATGTGGGGAGGGAACAGCCAGGTCCCAGAGTACAGAGGAAGGACCAGAAGACTGGAGAAAAATTAAGGCTCCCGGCTTAAAAAAGAAGTGAAGGCCGGAAACAGCAAACCAAAGCAGCTTGACCTCAATATCTGGGAAAATACTGGAAAAGAGATCAAGCAGCCAGTTTGCAAGCACTTAGTAGGAACGGGAGGCCTCGGGTTTATTAAAACTAGGTCAGGCCAGACAAATCTTAGAGCTCTTCTTTTTTTACACAGAGGCTAGATTTGTGGACCAGTGTGGATGTGAAGGACCTAGACTTCAGTAAGACTCCTGGTAATGCTGACATAGCCTCTCTGATCAGATGGAACAAGGCGAGATGGATGGTCCCACTATCAGACGGATTCAGTTGATTGGAAAACCATGTGCAGCGTACGGTCCTTAATGAATCTACTGTATGTCCTTCATCCCACGGCTGAGCTTGCCTACTTACTTACTATTAGGAAATGTCTTTCTATCGTTCCATAAGAATCTGTTTTCCTATAACTTAAGACTGTTATTACATGTTTTTAACTTCAGGGTCATAGAGAAGAACTCACCCTCTTTTTGGCATTTGGAAAGGGCTACTATCTTCTCCTTTTCTCCAGACTAAATCTGCTTATCTTCTTCAGTCTCTTCATGTCACTTACTTTCTAATCCCCTGATCTCTGCCCTTCTTTGATCCCTTCACTAGCGCATCTTCCTGTTTAGTGACCAGAACAGTACACAATACTTGAGATAAGCCAGGGAACCACCAAGTCAGAGAACGAGGAACAGTTATAGCCATGATCTGAAAATGATTGTCACAGCCTAAGTTTGTATGTCCCTTTAAAAAAAAAAAAATTGATTTATATGCCGCCCTTCTCCGGAGACTCAGGGCGGCTTACAGTGCGTTAAGCAATAGCCTTCATACTTTTGTATATTTTATACAAAGTCAGCTTATTGCCCCCACAAACTGGGTCCTCATTTCACCTACCTTAGAAAGGATGGAAGGCTGAGTCAACCTTGAGCCTGGTAAGATTCGAACTTACTTTAATTGCAGACAGCTGGTGTTAAATTACAGTGCCTTTGTCTGCAGAGCTATCCAGGCAGAGCTATCCTTACTTGCAACCATCATATCACTGTGATATTTCAAAGTCTTTGTCTTAATGGTCATTAATAATCCCAGGATTATTAATAATATGACTGAATTTCTATATGAATGCATTTGATTTTTATCTCCTAGCTATACAAAATATGTTGGTTTTTCAACTGACTTCATTTCCTCCAAGGAAAGCTTTTGGCAACTATCTGAAGATGCCGAGAATTCATCTCTTAATAGCTCCAATTACAGAACTTCAATATTGATATAATGATTACTATTATATTACATGATTGTCTTTTAAAAGTATCTATGTGTGCGATTTGTGCCTTAAAGTCAATTTTGGCAAACACCTGGACAAGTCCACACAGTTTTCTTGGCCAGATTTCAGGTGGTTTGCCATTGCCTCCTTCCTAGGGCTGACAGAAAGTGACTGGCCCAAGGTCACTCGCTAGCTTCGCGCCCAATGCAGAACTAGAACTCAGAGTCTCCCCTTTCTAGCCTTGTGCTTTAACCAGTACACAAAATTGGCTCATAAATGTATCATTATTACCATATAATAATATAATACTATATTATTTATAAGATTTCTATCCTGTCTTTTCCCCTGAACTCAAAGAAGCCCCCTCCTCATTTGCTGCTGCTCCTTTATTCACAACAGGCTGAGGGGCAACAGGGCATTTTAATGTCACCCACCCATTTATAGTTTTTTTAAATGACTGCATTCATTTTCAAATTTGAGAGGGGGATAAATAATAAATTTATTATTTATTAAATAAATAAATAAATTTTAAGGTGCAAAAATAATAATTCAGGCACGCTCTGAACATCTGCTGCAAAATCCTTAACTAATATGGAGATAAACGCATATCAAAATTTCTCCTGGCATTTTTTTTTTTTTTTAGCATCGCAACCTAAATTTGATTTTCCAAAAAGTGATCACTCTCCAATGAACTAGGATGCCTGTGAGCATCTTGGCTAAAATTCTTCCCTCTGATATCTAGGTCAGATAGGTTAGGAGAGGTCTGGTCTGGTTTGTCCTAGACTTGTAATAACTCAACATTTCATGGTAAAGGTGATCTCACCTGGCTCTTCCTCATAGTCCTCCATTCCTTGCACCATCTCCCCTGCGTCTAGATCGACACGTTTCTCTTTACTGTTGCGCAAAGTCCAGCAAAGACGATAAAGCTTTTCAGGAAACAAAAATAACAACAATGAAGCAGAGCAGCTGAAACGACCTTGAACAAGGTCAACATGAGGCCCCAGTCTTGGTTCAAAAGGGACGGCTAGAAGTGCCCTGGTAACTCCACTACTCCTACTCACTCGGTACCCAATACCTCTGGCAGAACAACACAACATGTTATATAACTGCTCGTGCAGTGTTGAACTTCCCAACAAGACAGAAGCATCCTCTCTAACGTGGCTTCAAAGCGGTTTCCTCCCACCCGGCTGGCTTTCACTTCTGCTGAACTTGAGGATCTGAGAGCTCCAGAGGTGGATGTGAAGGAAAATGGCTCTTCCTTTTATTCTCAGCCATGTTGGGCATTCATGATAGGTTTGGTTGGACGGAGACTTGGCGAGCCCCTGTAAGTTGTTACCCACAGATATTTCTTTACATGTGGCCAAAATCTCAGCGAGGGCAGGGAAGAGAGAAGTGAGTTGGGGAAAATCAGGAAAAGGAGGGGCATTGCTTACATGGACATCATCGATTGGCTTGGTCAGGAATGAGACGATCAAAATGACGGTGATAGAGACAGCGAAAAGGATGATAGCAAAATAGAGGTAATGCACTTTACAGATGATCGCTGGGCATTCACTGGGCACAGCGCAGCTGCCGGTGCCATAGGCAAATTCTGCAAACATTCGAGAGAGCCCGATTACCAGTCCCACCATCAGGCCCCAGAAGGCGCCCTGCAAAAGACAACAAAGTGCATTTAGGAGAACCTCTTCCCCCTCACGTCCTGTGGTATTGTATTCCTCAAAACTGGGTGACTCTTTGGACTCACAATTGTACACATATTGTGATAGATAGATATAGAATGATGGTTGAAAGGGACCTTAGAGGTCATCTAGTTCAACCCCCCTGCTCGAGTAGGAGAGTGTCAGATCTGCCATCTTCAGCTTGGCGCCTTGCTGGCATCCTGCCATTGTTGGGGGGGTGTGAGAGGAAGTAGGCAATTGGCATGTAGAGATGACCGGGGGGGGGGGGTGAGGGAGGTTGACAGAAACCAGAGGTGGGAACCAGCCTGTTCTAGTCTTCAAGGCTGCGGAGCCTGAGAAAGGAATGCAGATTGTGCCAAGAGGCCCCAAACACCTAGCTGGCACACCACTGGTCGAAGATGGGCCAGTCAAGGGGGGAAGGCTGGGAGAAGAGGGGAAAATTGGTAACCTTTTGCACGGGAACTTTAGTCCTGGCCGGCTTTTACTGCAACCTCAAATTCCTAGTAAAAGAACCGATCACTTCAACAAAATGGAGTTGAGGGTATTTCTTCCCTAGGTGTCCAGCTGGGGCAAGCCTGACAGGAAGTCTATACCATCTGAGACCAATGGCTGAAAGAGATATGGGGCACATTCAACTTATCAGCAACCTTCACGATTTGGAGAAACTCCAAAACAATATTCTGACTCAATGTCTAGGGAGATTCTCAGCCATGCCGGTCATGGTTGTCCCAAAGGTGCTTTTTCAAGAGGCAACTGGACTTTCTGGTTTTTCTTAGAAGAAGTTTCACTTCTCATCCAAGAAGCTTCTTCAGCTCTGACTGGATGGTGGGGAATGGAAGGATTTATACTCCTTGCAGACAGCTGGTCCTTTGCATCCTTTTAGCAAATCATTAAGGCCACTTGGAAGTTTGTCTTTCCGGCGTCCCCGTGGCCAGCTTGTGAAGGCAGGCAAGCAGAAGGCCATGTGGAAGGCAGGCAAGCATGGCAGAGCTGCAGGGAAGGGAGCTAGCAGCCTGCTCCCTTCCCCGCAGCCCTGCCATGCTTGCCTGACTTCCACGCTGCCTTCCTGGCAATCTCCCATGCCCGCTTGCCTTCTGAGGTCAGCGTCCAGCCCGGCCCATCCAGTGGGTGGGTGGGCAGCCCTTGGTGGAAATGCAGATGCTGAGCTGGAGCTGAGAGGGACGGCAGTGGTGCTCTGTGAGGGCAAGCAGACATCCTGGCCCATTTCTGCAAAGGCAGGGCCCTCCCCCCAGGGCAATCCAAAGAGGGGAGGGGGATGCTGCAGAAAAGGGGTGCTGCTTCCACCCAGGCCCGCGTGCCTCCTGTGCCAGCTCCATGGGGCTTGGGGCTCCGAAGCAGTCCACTGGCTTCCCACTCAGCCACCTGCCTGCTCTCTTTGACCGCTGGCGCCACTCCAGGAACTTGGCCCGCAGAGTCTCGTGCTCCGGGGGAAGGAGGGTCAGCCACGGTGCTGTGGCCCGTCAGTGGCCTGTGCAGTTACTAGCTGATTCTGACAGCGAGGAGGCTGGTGTGGTGCTGCACCAGCAGCCTGTGCAGCTGGCGCTTGAGTCAAACAATGAGGAGGCTGGAGAAGATGTGGTGCCAGAGGCGGGGATTCAGCCAGGGCCTTCAGAACCTCCAGAAGCTCCCATAAGTGAAGAGGAAGAGGAGGAGGAGCCTCTTCTCGATGCACGAGCGTGCAGAGGTGTTAAAAGGCAGGAGTGGCTCCTCAGGAGGAGGTCTTGTCAGCTGTTAATGAAATAAAAATTAACAGCCCTTCTTCAGAAAAGACTGATTTAAACTGTACTTGTATTCGAACAACTACTAAGAAAGATCATTAGTAGTCCTTAATTAGTAAACTAAGGTTTGTACGGACTTTGTGTGTCCTGCGTTCCTTGGGGTCCGTAGCTGGGGCAGAGCAGCTGCTTCCCGCCAGTGAAGAACCAGAGCCACAGGCGCAGAAGCCTTCGGCAGCCAGCAGGGTGGCAGCCCCCCCCCAGTGTGGGGAGAGGGCCAGGCCCAACCGTGCCACCATGGAGCCCACGGTGCTTTCCCTTTGGCCTGGGCCATCAGGACTGAGCGATCGCAGTGCCTCCGCAGCAACAGACGTGCCGCGGCTGCCTTGCCCACCTTCACCTCCGTGCGCTGTGCTTGGAAGGGGCCGTCACTGCTGTCCCTTCTCGCCTGGCTGCACAGTGTGCACACGTCAGCTTGCCCTCCCAAAGCAAACCCGCCGCCCTTCACTTTCATTTCATGATGGGAGAAGGAAGAAAGCGAACGGTGGCACCGTGGCACATGCAAGATGCTCCCCTTGTTAAACGCACACTGTTGCCTGCTGTGGCTGATGAAAACGAATGGTGTTCCAGGAGGGCAGGCTGGCCGCAGACGTCCCGGGGTTGCTAAACAGGCACATGTGCATGTGCCGCCGCGGCGCCATTCAGTTTCTTCCTTCTCCCACCACAAAATGAAAGCGAACGGTGGCAGGGTTGCTTCAGGAGGGCAGGTGGACGTGTGCACACTGCAGCCAGGCAGGGAGGGAGAATGGCGGCGGCCCCTTCCAAGTGCAGTGCATGGAGGCGAAGGTGGGCAAGGTGGCCAAGATGCGCCTGTTGCTGCAGAGGCACTGCAATCGCTCAGCCAGGGCGGCCACAGCAGGGCCTCTCCGCCCGCACCATGTCCCGCTCCGGCTGGCCGCACGACTATAAGTGCGGTGACCTGGTCTTCGGCAAGATGAAGGGCTAACCGCACTGGCCCAGCTGGGTAAGCGCCACTGCCCAGGCCAAAGGGAAAGCGCTGGGGGCTCCATGGTGGCGCGGCCGGGCCTGGCCCTCTCCCCACGGGTTTAAGAAGGGGAGCGCAGCTCCGGTAAGTTTAGCTACAAGAAGCCTGCAGCCGCTGCATCTTTCAGCACAAGAAGCGCCTCCAGGCGCACTGAAAAAAAGAGGCTGCGGCTGCAGGCATCTCGCGACAGGGGAAAATAGGGTTTTAGAATAGGAAATAGAAATTGTGAGGGTGGTCATGTGACTGAATGGCGTGGCTGTGAGTGACATCAAGTTGGTCACGCCCACTCAGTCACAGGAAACCCCCCCCCCCAAGCTACGCACACAGAACCGGTAGGGAAAATTTTTAGATTTCAGCACTGGTGTGGACTTCAACTCCCAGAATTCAATTGTGGTCGTACATCGAGGACTACCTGTTCTTGTAAGATCAGTTAAAGCTTAAGCAGCAGTTTTCATGAGAGGCAGGAAGGTGCTTTAAAACTCATCCCATCTCCCTGGAGGCATGGAGTTTGTACGTCACGGGCCTTTTAGGTTGGCGGCTCCTGGTTTGCCAGGTTAGCACTGATTTATTTATTAAACTTATGCACACCCATCTCACCAAAGGTAACTCTCGCTAAATCATGAAAGCTGTTTTTGGTTGCTTTCGTCTGGGTCTTTGGTTTGGTTTGGGTCCAGGCTGATCCTCTCAGCTCCTTCGATGCAAGGAGGTGATGGATTAAAACAAGGCTGAGGAAAAAGGGGAGAGAGCAGAAGTGGGGAGAGTGGAGGACATGCGAAGAGGTTGCTCGGATGTTGTGAGACACCAGAACTGGCTGAGGAAATGCTGGGGGTTGGAGGCCGAGATGCTACCTGCGCACCTGCTCACACACAGCGCTTGATTCATTTCAGGGGGCTCTTTGCACTGACCCCTCTGGCCCCCAGGAGAGCTTCTGGGGGAGGCAGAAGCTCTGGTGGACGTGCTCCTCAGAGGGTAAAGAGGGAGACTGGCCAGGTGATAGGAAGGACGAAAATCGCAGGTGGCGTCAGATCAAAGCCTCCCCGAGAACTCTGGAAATCCTTCGGAAAACCAAGGCTGGGCAGCAATTCTGCTGTTTGAAAGCAGCACCAGGAAGATGCCGGCAGCCCAAAGGGGAAGAAACACCCTCCGGTGCTCCGTCCTGCCAGGGAGTCTGGCTTAGCACCAGGACTAGGAGCCTCCCAGGGACCGACTGCTCAGGCACACTCGATTAAGAAATGGATCCGGCCAATTGATTGCATCTTTTCAGTCTAATAAATCTGACTGCAACGAAAATAACTACACTGACTCAACACAGGTGTTAATCAGATAAGAAGTCTCGTGACAGGTAAGCAAAGTTCTTAAATCAAACTTAAGACGAATGCCTGCATCAGCCAACGGCAAGATTGCAGCCTGGGAGGTGGAACATTCGCCTCTTTCCCTGGCTCCTGCCATTTGTTCCTCCTCTTGTGCCACGGAAACCACACCCTTTCCGTGTCCTGGGCACATACACCCTCCTTTTGTGGGGGGAGTGGTACACAGAGCTTCTATGGGCTGGAAGACCCTGCAGCCCTGAAGCCGACAGGGGACCTCCCTCCGGCTTCCTTTTGGCTTCCTCCAGCTGAAGAGGCAGAGAAAGAAGGGGGCCCACCTAGCAGGGTTTGCAAGAGGTTGACCCCCCCCCTCCAACCAAGGGCCAGCTGCTCACCTGCTCATTGACTCTCTTGCAGAAGATGGCCAGGAAGAAGACGGCGGCAATGGGTGGACCCAGGTAACTGGTGATGGATTGGATGTAGTCGAAGAGCTGCCCGCTCTGCGCAGACTGGATCACGGGCACCCAGGCGATGCTGATGCCAATCAGGCCCAGGATGAACAGCCTGGGAGGAGGAGAAGGCAGATATATATATATATAGTTTATTGAATAGCCCGAAGGCCTTTTCAAACAAAACAGAAAAGAAAAAGGGAAAAAGATAAAACAGTTACAAAAATAGCAATCTAAAAATATATGATAGATGACATTAAAATTTTACCATATCAAATTTACCATTTGAAATTTGAGAAGGCAGAGAGAGGCCTTGGGTGACACCAACCCAGTCAATGAACCACAAAGGTGCCCAAGAACTTCCTTGGCAGAGGGATCCGAGTCCTGCTTCTCCACATTTGTTTCAGGGGCGACTGAACATTTATTCATAGGTTTATGACTGCAAAGATACGCTTTGCGTGTTTCTATGTTTTTGTTTCTGTTTTCATCTTTTTCCTTCTATGAATATTGTGTATTCCTTTTCTTTGTTTTTTGTCTTAGAAATTAATTGCAAGAAGAAAACAGCAGAAAGGGTGTGGCTATGGCAGTGCAAATGAAGTCCTGCCCATTTTGTATCTGCATCGCACAGAGAAAATGGGGGCGGGGGGGGTTTCACTTTTTTGACCACCCCTGCAGACCCCCTCCCCTTTTTAAAGGGGCAAATAAGTCTACATTTCAATAAACAACCAGATCAACTGAATGACTTGGCGGGTTGTCCCGCCTGTCAATCAGCTCCTTTGTGAAGGGGAGACAGCAAAGTCGCTCATCCTTTTTGCTGACTCTGCAAGGTGCGCCTTCGGTTAAGGCAGGTGCCCTCCAGGGGACGCTGCAGAACTGCCCTTGCCAAGATGCTGCCTGGTCCACCAATTCTTGTAGACTTTAGATAGGAAGCTGTGCAGAACAACGGGTGGAGTGACCCTCCGTCTGTAATTCTTAGGTGAAGAGCGGTAGGCAGAGGAAAGAGAAAAGCCATTGCCAGGCAAGGATCTTCAACCTGCCCACAGGGGCGCCAAAGTCAGGTTATTTGCCAGCCGGTGACTGACTTTGGTCGCTGTTGTCATTTCCAAAGGCTGGAGGCTGGTTGGAGACCCACCAAAGGAAAGGGAAAGCAGTCTTCCTTGTGCTGCAGCCATTTTGGGAAGGTTTCACAAATGCCAAAAGGGTGCCTAAAGAGTTTGGCCGCCCTGATCTTGGGCTCCAGCTGACCTTCCTTGTGATTTCCCCTTTGCTGAGCCTTCACTGCTGCTGCCAACGCCAAGCACTTACCTGCCGACAATCATGAGCTCCTTCTCCTTGGCGGTGGAGCGTATTTTGGTGTAGATGTCCATGGTGAAGAGGGTGCTGGCACTATTAAAGATGGAAGTGAGGGAGCTCATCAGCGAGGCCAGCATCACAGAGAGCATCAGGCCTCGTAGCCCTGAAAAATAAAGCAAGGGAGGTGTGAATAGGCAACGCTTTGGTGTCAGCAACTCCGGTTGAGCAAAAACTGGCTGACTGTACAGCCACACGGGTCACATGGGCTGTACAGCCATCTGGCCCAGCAACTGAATGCACAGCTGGAACAAGGCTGCGTGATCAAGGTGTGCACTCATCATGCCAGAAGAAGCACTTCCTTCATGCACTAAACTAAAGTGGCCTTTTAATGCTTAATAAAAAAGCCACAATGCATCACAATCACTTTAGGATCAATGTGGCATCCACACGGATCCTCTTTTTATGGCCGACTGTGGGCAGAAGGCAGCCGGAAGGCCTATCATAATGCACAGCCTTTGGGACATACGATCTTGGGCACAGATCTTAGCCAGCATTGCAGTCCAAGGCACAAATGACCCAACTTCCTGGCCTCATCTCACCATCTGGCATGAGCTCCACCACCATTGTTGGATAGGCAATGTTTGTACAGCCAACCTCTGTCCCACAAATCTTCTTGCACACCGAGGGAACGACACAGGCCACTTTGTCTGTGAGAAAAAAGGAAAGCATTCTCCCCATGAGTGAGCTGAGCAGGTTGCCCTCTCTCTGCCCTCCGCCTCCTGGGTGGACCAGCTCTCACCTCGGTAGAGAATGCGGCTGATCATGCCTGGCATCACCATCAGGAACATGGGCAGCAACTTCAAGTAGCCGCACATGATGCAGCCAGCCTTGACGTGGGACATGTTTTTCCCCGAGAGGCATCGCTGGACAATGACCTGCCCAAGAAAGGGGCAAATGAACAAGCACTGAGATAGAACAAAGAACATGGGATCATAGGGTTGGGAGGGACCTTGGAGGTCTTCTAGTCCAACCCTCTGCCAACTACATCATTCCATACAAATGGCTGTCCAGACATTGAGACAAGGCCTCCTTCAGAACAGGCCCTGGGAATGACCTCTGCTCTGAGCCATGATTTTTCCACAAGGGTTGATTATTCTTTACCAGGGTCCTCCAGATTCAGGCATCACTTGGATGCAGTGGGCCTCTCCTTACTCTTAGGGCAAGAATGCTTTGCTTCCATGAATTATGGGAAGATCGTTTGGTTCTATAGGCCCACCTCACCAACACTGTGTCATATCCACTGGCTGGTGCAGCTTTTTGTGTAAGATGTTCAGGCTAGATTCACATGACACACTGAGCCACAAACTAGTCAAGTAGAGTTTCAACTTCAGATTGTACCAATTAGTTTACAGTTCAGTGTATCCTGAAGATCAGCTTCATTCCATAAGCCACAGTTCAGTTAACTTACTCAACATCATGCAATCAACCATAGTTTGGGAGCAGACTCTCTGAATGTCTGGATTATTTGTTTATTTAATGAATTGATTTAAATGCCAGCCAGAGAATAAGAATTGGGACTGGAGATGCCCTCCAAAGACCAGAACCATAATCAGCCTGCCTCTGCCCAGCAAAAGGCCACTCTCATCCACTGAAAGGTGGAGCTGGGGCAGTGATCTGGGCCCACGAGTCCAGATCTTAATGTCCTAGTAGTTCCTAAAACCAAAGCGTTGTCTGTTTAGGCCTCTAAGCACAGGGTCAGGATGATCCCACAGAGAAGACCTGTGTGCGGGGAACATCAAGAGCATCATGACCCCACCTGGTCAGTGCACCAATACCACAAGGCCAGAATGCTCAAGCCAAAGATGAGTCCCGGCCAAGGGAGGTCGCCGTCCACCGGGTCCCGGAAAATGTGGAAGGCATCTGGACGGGGAGTGTAGCACTTTTCAGGGATGGTCACGTTATCGTAGGAGATGTTGGATGGGATTGCTTTCATATACTTCTCCATCAGGCCCTCGTATCCTCCGACTTCTGTAAATGCTGCAGGAGATCATACAATCGGTCAGGACAAGGAAGTCTGTGGCAAAGCAGAAGAGTTCTCCTCTCCTGCAAACCCATGTGGTTAGACACACATCAGCTCAGGGGACTGTTGTGAAGGCAGAATTGGACCATTTCCTAGAAGATACATCCTGGAACCTGACCAGTTCTGGCCACGGCTGAGCCTGGGAGTTTGGGAGCTTCAGTTTTGCTTTAAAAAGAACGCCTCCGATCCTTATGCTGCAGGAGAAAACTGGGTTTCTCTAGTCAGCTGAATACTTATGGTTGTGTTCGTGCAACATGCTCACCCTGAGATTAAGTGAACCATTTTCTCAGTTAACACGATGTACGGAGCCAAAGACTGATGCCATGGGCTGGGTTCATACAGCATGTTAACCACCACAATTTTTAAAATCAGTCTGTATTGTTTACTTATTAGATTTACAAGGGGAAATAAACAAGAAAAAATAGACGTCATTTTTACAACTGCTGCAAAATTAACATTAAAAATCAAGATATTATTTCAACAAAGCAGCGATATGGCTAATGGTCAGGGACGTTGACCTTAAGACTAAATAAGTGCCAGCACATCATAGGTGACTTTAGCTGGAACAAGCCAGAACACCCAAAGACACCGGCAATCACCATCGAGACTACATCGCTAAGACAAGCTGTAAAAAGCAGAACAAAATTCCAAATTAAACTTCTCCAGCTGAATCCCAGAAGCAAAGAGGCACCTGAGCCTAACTCGGTTGTCAATATGCCCCACCACCCACTGACCACATCCTTCAGAACAAACATGGCTGATGCAAGTCAGCCAGAATTCTCTGCAGCCTTGGAAGTGTGGCTTAAAACCTCCAGACGTAAGGCCAACAGCCGCACCACAGACCAGAAGAACACCGAAGCAGAAGCAGCTCGAACTAGAGGGCAGAGCGGTCTCAGAAACCTAAAGGAGGACCAAACCATCCCCATCCCCTCAACAGACGAGGGCTCAGCCACAGTTATCATGGACAGAGCACAGTAAGCCAAAGAACCAAATACAATCCTGGGTTGTATAAACAGAGGCATAGAATCAAGATCACGTGAAGTATTAATGCTGCTTTATAAAACCCTGTAAGACCCCACCTGGAACACTACAATCAGTTTTGGTCACCACACTACAAAAAAAGATGTTGAGACTTTGGAAAAATTCCAAAGAGCAACTAAGATGATCAAAGGCCTGGAGACTAAACCATATGAAGAACGGCTGCAGGATTTGGGTCTGGCTAGTCTAAAGAAAAGAAGAATTAGGGGGGGACATGATAGCAGTCTTCCAGTATTTGAGGGGCTGCCACAAAGAAAAGGGGGTCAATCTATTCTCCAAAGCACCAGAGGGCAGGACAAGAAACAATGGTTGGAAACTAACCAAAGAGAGAAGCAACCTGAAATTAAGGAGAAACTTCCTAATAGTGAGGACAATTAACCAGTGGAATAGAAGTTGCCTTCAGAAATCGTGGGTGCTTCATCACTGGAGGCTTTTAAGAAGAGTCTAGACAATCACTTATCTGAAATGGTGGAGGTGGGTTCTCTTACTTGAGCAGGGGGCTGGACTAGAAGACCTCCAAGGTCCCTTCCAGCTCTGTTCTGTTCTGTTCTAACCTATGTCCAGTAAACACGAATCCACATGGATGATCTCGTACCCAGTGCTGCCGAATGATTTCTCATGTATATGTTGAAAATTAAACTAGATCAGAGCCAGCCCACCATATTGAAAGATGCCTAACCTAGACCCTTCCTCAAGGGGTTGCCACACAGTGAAGGGATGGGCATGTTCTCTGGCACCTATAACCAACTTCAAACTCAGGTCAGATATGAGGAGAAATTTCCTACAGGGAGGAGTTATTAACCAGCCTTGAGAAGAGGAGATTGAGGGCCTTCAGACCAAGGGAGTACCACCCCCTGTCTCAAATGCTTTAGCAGATCCTACACAGAGCAGGGGGTTGGGCTACAGGACCACCAAGGTCTTTTCTAACTCTATGATTCTGTCATTCAAGCGCCTCATGTCTAGGCAGATCTGGGCTCCATCCGGCCTTCTTGAAAGCAACTCCCAGCTACCCAGCAAAAGTCTTTCAGGGTCTTTTGGAGGTCTCACCTTAATTCCAGCCATGGTGTACCTGAGGGTACGGGGCAAGGCACTTTCAGTGCTGGTTTTGAACTAGGGCTTACCAAAGACGGTCAGGATGATGGATCCCACCAACATGATGCAGGTCTGCAGCGTGTCTGTGTAGATCACGGCAGCAAGTCCTCCTGCCAGGCAGAGCGAGGGAAGCAGAAGGCTGCGATAAGGGGAGAAGGCGGCCCAGGGCCGAGCCCACCCCCCAAAGAAAATCCTTGGGCTTCTCCATTGGGCTACCCCTCATGCAGGGAAATGGGCAAGGGGCAGACAGGGAGGCTTCCCAGGTGCCAAGGGGCCTGAAAGGTTGGGGACTGAGCCTGACATCAGGGCTGGGAGGCTCACCTGCAAATGGGACTCACCTGTGATGGTGTAAAGGGCCGTGATAGTCAGCAGTATGATGATGGCCACATAAATATTCAGTCCCATAGCAATTTGGATAAATATGGCTCCAGAAAATATATCTGCCTGTGGTGCAAAGGAAGAATTGGCCCGTTAAGCCAGAGCACCAGGGAAGCTTGCGAAAACCCCTTGCAGACGGCAGCAGTGCCTCGTGGGGCCTCTCCATCCACCCCACCCGGAAGGGCTGTGCTGCACGAGGATGTGGCAGGGGCTTTTGGGTGGGCCTGGTTACAGGAGTGCCCCAGAGGAGCGGGAGGGGCCCTGGATCAGCCGTCTCCACTGCTACCAGCCTCTGCCTCTTGGAAGAGGAGAAGGTAATGGCCAACAATAACCTTAGAGACCACCTAGTCCAGCCTCTGCTCAAAGAGGAGCCACCAGCGCAGCCTTTCTGGTTTAAGGAGTCAGAATTAAATGGGGGTGCAGGGAGAGCAAATCCTCCGGACCCTGGAGACCCTGTTCCTACAATGGACTGTGAGTGTCCCCTCCTCCCTTTTCTATGCAACCAAGTGGGGTGGGCAGCTTGGCACTTGAAAACCCACAAATGGGGGCCCACTAAGAGGCTGGTCTCAGCACCGGCCCTCCTCCATCCTCCCATCTTACTCATCCAGTGCCAAAGAGGTAATTACAGGTGTGGAATGAAAGGTGCAGCTTCTTGAAAGTGCTGCTTACAGGAACAGCCCACACTCTCCCATCAGCTGCGCCTCCCTCATGGGCTCATGCAACGTGCTGAGGTAGGGCTGACCTAGACCTCCCAGAAAGGGACAGGGTCTCCCCCTCAGAACTGGCTGTGCTAGTTAGATGGTGGGGCTCTAACAGAGTCTGCACCCTAACAGAGCGTGGCACTCTTCCTGCTGCTTTGGCACTGCCTGCCTCGCAAGAGACGGAGGGCTTGCCTCTCCCTGCCCCTCCAGGAGGCAGCCTGCAGCCAAAAGGCTCCAGCACTGCTCTCTTCACATTCAGGTGTTCGCCCTTCAAGGCAGAACCATCAGCATCTCTCCCACTCCCACTGCCTCCCCTGCTTCTTAGAGGGGCTGCCCTTCCCATCCCATTACAGTTTAATCAGTAACCCTGATAGAGATCATTTATTGCCAGCTAGTGAGAGAAGGCAGGGGCCTTGGGTTAATGGGCACAATTAACTCCTGCCCGTTGTTTACCAGGGCAAAGGGTAGCATCATAGGGCATCTGCAAAGATCAATGCCCTGGAGAGAGAGATGGGGGGGGGGAGACCTCCCTTGGACTCACTAGCTCTAGGTTTCTTTCCCCTCCCCCCCAGGGCTTCTTACAGCCCCCACCTCTGAAAAGAAGGGCTTGTAGGAAGACATCTGCTTTGGAAACAAATTCTGGCAGCCATTTATTTGGGCGCTGAGGGACAAGAGTTCCTTCTGGACTGTGCCCCTCAGAGGTCCATGGGAAGATGGGGGGTCCTCAGGTATCTGGGACTGGCTATCTCTGTGCAGGAGCCCAGATGTTGCAATCCATCCAGTCCAGTTGTGATGTGGGAATACCCAACCCTCAAAATAGGAAAGCAGTTGGCCCATCACATGACTGCCTACCCATTGAAGGGTCCCAAGACCCCCTTTTAACTGTCCCTCCACTCCTGACACTCCCTCAAAAGCCCTAGAGGCACCCCCTGGCCCTTCCCCACCCTCTGAGGGTGGAGGGACATCATGTGCCTGAGCTACAGGGAGCTCTATGAAGGTGCCACCATGAAGTTCTTCTATGAGCCTGGAGAAGATTCAGCTGCTGAACTCACCGAGATCTTCGTGAATATGTACAGGAGCAGAGACAGGACTGACAGGTAGATCTGAATCCGTTTCCCTCCGAAGCGCTTCTTCAGATACTCCGGCATGGTGACCACCTGTGAGGGAGGAAAAGGTGCTGATGTGGGGGGAACGGACATCTGGTGGGGAGGATCCCAAGAACTGCAGAAGCATGGATTGAAAAAGGGGGGATGCTAATTTTGGCCCACCATGCATAAAGAATCTCTAGGTCAGCGTTTTTCAACCTTAGGAACTTGAAGATGTGTGAATCAAAACCTTGCGAACTTGTGGACTTCAAATCTCAGAATTCCCCAGCCTGCAATGTTGGAAGTCCACACATTAGAACACATTAGAGTTAGAAACCCAACTCTACCAATGAGGCTATTTAGTGAGTAACCAGGAAAAGGGTGGTTGGCTCCTTTCTTCCCTTCCCCTTTGGCTTTCCTTTCTCCTTCTTGGGGTTTCCATCTGTGCAGAGTGAAGCATCCCGGCCTTCACTTGGCTTCTTCTCTTGAGAAGGGGGAGGAAGGGCCACAGGAGCAATTCTGCTGGACGTGTTTAAGCTACAAAAAGAAAAGATCGACCCAACCCTGCATCTGGGGCCAACCTGCTGAGAAACCTTGCCAGCATCTTTGCAGGTAATGATCACCTGGAAGGGCAACAGGGCCAGAGATGCTTCTTCTGTAAAGAAGCCTCTGACCTTCTTGTTAAATCTCTTCCCGGGCCCTACCTGGTCCTGGTCCAGGCAGGGGAGGAGTCAAAAAAGGCGGTACTGTTACTTCATTATTATTCAGTTTTTATAGACATTCCATTGCTGATTGTCTGAATGACACCCTGAACGCTGCAGGCCCAGAGCCTCTTTCCCCATGCAAATCAAATAACGCAATGGCTTTATTGTGACTCCAGTGGGCCTTAGTCCGTCCTTATAACCACTTATAACCAAACTGCAGCCAAGCAAAGTTTAGGGTGGTCTCGAAGCAGATCTCAAAGTTTGAACTAGATGTCAGTGGGGTGGACAGAAGTGTGGCCAGGTGGCTGCCTTTAACTAACCTTTTTTTGGCCAACAGAGAATCTGAAAGCTCACTTTTCACAAAGTCCAGAACAGCTGGTAGAACTATTTGGGCCCCCTTTTAGATAAGAAGAGCCCAACAATGTTCCAGCTGCTGTTAAGGTCCTTGTGGCCCTTCTCAGAGTTGAAGGATGGCCAGGAGGTCAGACGTTATTCCTCGAGTCCATCAGTCCAAGATCTTCCCAGAGGTGTGTTGTGCATGGAGTGCAGCATTCTAGTTGGACACAGGCCTGCCCAATGGTAAGACTAGAGCGGGGGTGTCCAGTCTCAGCAACTTTAAGACTTGTGGACTTCAGCTCCCAGAATTCCCAGCCAGCAAAGCTGTATATCTTCGCAAAGATGTTGGTGAGTTTAGGAGCTGAATCTTCTTCAGGCTCATGGAAGAATCTCATAATGGGAACTTTCATGGAGCTCCCTGAGGCCCAGGCATATGGTGTCCCTCCACCCTCGGGAGGTGGGGAAGGGCCAGGGGGTGCCTCTAGGGGGCTTGAGGGAGCATCAGGATTGGCGGGGGCAATTCCCTCCTCCTTTTCCAGGGAGTTGAAGTCCAGAAGTCTTAAAGTTGTCAAGATTGGGCACTGGACGAGTGCTCCGCTGGAGAGACATAACATCTGGCCAAGGCTGAATTTCCTGCCATCAGGCCTGGCCCCACAGATGCAGGCAGTGCCGTTCCATGCACCTGGAAAGTTAGTCTAGAACAGAGAAGCTGTTCCTGGAACAGAGACACAGCCGTCCAGGAGACTGACTGATTTTGGCAAGCAGAAAGAACAAAGTGAGTTGCGGCAAGCATTTGCTGGTGTCTTGTGTCTATTTACAAGCAGCCCAGTTTTGTAGAGTTTCTGCAATGCTCACTTAACTGTCCCCCCCATCCAAGTCAGCCCAGGCAGGGCAGCCGAAAGGTTCACCCACATTCATCTCCACGGATATTGCCAGAACTTTTCTTTCTCCTTTGAAGGAAAAAACCCTCCCTGCCCCAGATGGTATTTACGTAAAATATTTACTTGAACATAAGGATCCAACGTTACCTGGCAAGGAGCTTAAAGCAGGCTGACTATGGCACTCCCTTAAGAAGCTTCCAATATAGTGGATAAATATTATAGGATTTTCAACTACGCTGTATTCCTGAACTCACGGAAGCCAATTAGGGGCATTGACTTGTGATCCTAATCAAGCATCTCATCGATTGAAACATTTTTACCTTAAATATTTTAATGTTTTACATTTTCAAAATGTTTAATGTATTAAAACAGTGGTATATTAAATAGCATTTTAGTGCTAAAGTGTGGTATTAATTAATGAGGTTTATGAGACCAGATAGACCATGTGGGAAAGCTAAAACTACATGAATGTCTTAGTTCCTGTTTTCCTTCATCTGCTGTCATTTTGTAGAACCTCCTTCTCTCTTTTAATTTGGATTTAATCTAAACTTTCTGTGGTGACCTGATAGATTGTGCTTCCCAGAGTCCCCACTATAAGCCAGCATCCCTTCAGGGAGATACCTCCCACCCCCCGAAGCAGCCAACAGAATTACTGAATCGTCTACTCACCCCGGCCTTGATGTAGATTGGCACAAACACCCAGCCAAGGATCACCACGATCACCAAGGCCTAAAAGAAGAGGAGGGGGAAGAGGGGTTGGCTCTGTCTCTCCACAGGGCCAGGCAGGAAGGGGAAGAGCCCCCCACCCACCAAAGCGCCCCAGCCCCATCACGTGCAAGCAAGTTCCTCTTCCAGGTGGGGCATCCAAGGGGCTTGAGTGGTCTTTTGCCAATCTGCCTCCCCTCCTCCAGGGCAACCACCCTCCTCCAGCTAGTGCGGGCCAGGGTCCCTCTGGAGAGCCTGGAGACGGGCTCAGAATGAGATTTCCAGTGGAGATTCGCACCCAGGACCGACCGAAGGGGAGAGGACTTACGTTCCACTCAAAGCCTCCGATGGCAATTCCTGCAGCCGCCCCGGTCCCTGCCAGGCCCACAAAGTGGCCGCTGCCGATATTACTTGCAAAGAGAGAGGCCCCGATCTGGAGAGGAGGAAAGGGAGGGAGCTGTGGGTCAGGGGCTCAGAGAAGCCACAGAAGATGGAGAACTTTAGGGGCTCCCATGGTCCAGCTTGTCCAAATGCCTTCCAGCCAACAAGCTTCAACCAGAAGTACAGGTAGCCCTCAACTTACAACCATTCGTTTAGTGACCGAAGTTACAAGGGTGGCAAAAAAATTGACTTATGAGCATTTTTCACTCTTACAACTACGGCAGCATCCCCATGGTCATGTGATCGGACACTTGATAACTGACTCACATTTATGACGGTTGCAGGGTCCTGGGGCCACCTTTTGTGACCTTCTGACAAGGAAAGTCAAGGGTGAAGCCACTTAACAGCCATGTGGTTCCCTTAACAACTGTGGCAAGAAAAGTTGTAAAATGGGGCAAAACTGACAGCTGTCATGTTAAACAACAGAAATGTTGGGCTCAACTCAATTGTGGTCGTAACTCGAGGACTATTTGTAAGCCTCGCAGAGTTGCCAGAAAAGGCTGGGCAGGAATGTCCCATCATCCAGCTAAGTGGCTCAAAATATGGGCTACTCCTACTAAGCATGAGCCGGCCTCTGGGCTGCAGCTGCCAAAAAAGCCAACACAGTTCTAGGTTACATCAACAGAAGGATAGAATCAAGATCACGTGGAGAGTTAATGCCACTTTACGGTGCCTTGGTAAGGCCACACTTGGAATCCTGCATCCAGTTTTGGTCAGCATGACATAAAAAAAAGCCGCTGAGACTCTGGAAAGAGTGCAGAAAAGAGCAACCAAGATGATTAGGGATTGGAGGCTAAAAAGTATATGAAGAACAGTTGCTGGAATTGGGTAGCTCTAGTCTAACCAAGAGAAGGATTGGGGGACGTGACAACTGTCTTCCAGGGCTGTCCCAGAGAAGAGCGGATTGACATATCTGTGCAACGTAGCAGCAGGTGTGGCTGAGCTGCCTGCAAGAGGCTCTTCTTGACTTCCTTTGCTCGGAGGCCTCTGGTGTGGCCACAGAACAAAATGCCAGCCTTACAGAAGCTTCTGGGCTAAGAAGGAGCTGGAAGTAGCTGAGCTGCGTCTTTGCTGTCCGTCTCCAGGCCAGGAGACGTAGGGACACATCCCTCAAGGCTGCCCTGGTGTCTGCAAACCAACTTAGCCTGGCAAAAGCAGCAGAGAACCTGCAATGTGGCCAACATTGGCTAGTCCAAAGGCCTGGCCTGGTTTATGTTGGCTGCCTGTGCAGACTGAATGGTCTTCTGAAAGAGCACAGGAGCCATATTATAAGGATCCACGTAGGACTTGACAGGTGCTAAACCAAGCATCGTGGGAGTCAGGGGTCCAGTCGGCCTGCGGCCCAAGCAAAATGCCCATGGATAGCAGTGCCCAAGAGAGGAGGGAGGGTTTTCACCACAGACCAAATGGCCAGTAGGAGTGGACAGATCCCACTCCTGACCCAGCAATGAGGGGACAGTTGGCAGCATCCAGAGGAAAAGCTGCGTCTGAAGGAGAGGAAAAAGTGAACACGTCATCTGGGAACATCTGAGGACCACTAATAAGGGCACCTTCAGGAGAACATGGTGGAAAACATGGCTACTGGGCTTCTCTGAAGCTTCCGGGCTGCAGGGCAGAAGCCTCTCTTGCCACAAAACCAAAGGAAGCTCCCGCCCTGGAGAATATCCGTTCCCCATTCCCCCCGCCCCCAGTGCAAAGCAAAGATGCCACCTTTCCAGAGAGGGAGACCGGTGGGAAGAAAGGACTCCCTTGGTAAAACTCACCGGCCACCACACCATGCTCCGGCCGGCCAAGAAGAAACCTCCGACGGTTCCACGGTTGGTCGAATACATGGCCTGAAGGCAAGGAAAGTAGAGAAATCAGTCACAGGGGAATTCAACTATGGGGGGGGGGAGGGGAGATAGTTTGTCTCCACCGCAGCACCCTCCCAGTTGGAGCCAATCTCCACCAGCCACGCCGGGTTAGTAGCCTTGGGCAGCTTCTGGGTAGGGAGTGCCAGGGAATCCCACAGGTGTAGGCGAGGTCCACAGAATGAAGGAGTGGTGCTGAGCTTCTCTTGCTCGTTCCCTCTATCTCTCTCTTGCACACACACACACACACACACACACACACACACACACACTGATTTTGGGTGAGGAAGAAGGCAACACAAAATCAGTCTGTGGAGCAGTTTGTGCTGAGCCAGGAGTGGTGAGGCTCATCCCACCTTGGGCACAAAGCCGGCTGGCCAGTCCCTCTCTCAGCCCAGGAAGAAGGAGACAGAGCCAACCCCACCCAGAGTCTTGCCAAGAAGAGACTCAGCCAGGACTGACTTCAAGGTGCTCATACACACACGCACACACGCACATGGACACAGGTCTAATAACATCTGTGGCATTTGACAGCTGGAGGAGGAAAAGAATCAGAAAAATAATTTATCATGGCGTGTCCTATAGATAAAACAAAAGAAAGATTCCAGTTGCTTCCAAAAGGAAAGTCGCTTAGTTTGGTGTTCTCCAGCTGAGTTTTTAGCTTGCAGACGTTTCCTTACCCAACTAGGCAATATCATCAGTGCAAGTGAGGTTTGCTCCCTGTTTATAGAGAGTAGTTTGTCCTGTCAGAATTGGTGTGTGGGGGTGGATTTCCCCTTGGGTACTTCCTTGATTAGGATATTGTTGTATGCCTGATTGTTTGGTGTTCATACCTGCTTATGGGGTGTTGGCTGCATTGATCCTTTTTATCATATGATTCATGTCTGAATGTCTTTTCTTCCTATATGTAAACATTTTTAAATAAAGGTATATAATAAAGGTATATAATACCACTTAAAGGGCATTAGGGAGTGTATTTATTGTTATTTCCTGGCAGCAGACTCCATCCCTGTGGCTATTACAGCCAAGGCGGGGGCGGTTTCTCCTGCCTGTTTTGCATTGGGTTGAGGCTAGCAGGTGACACCCCTCCTCTGCCTTTCTTCCTGCAAGAGACGCCTGCATCTCCTCTTCCAGCCATCCAAACAGGCTTCTCAGCACTGAGGTTCATTCCCGTTTCTCTTTCTAATGATCTCACGAGAGGTTTTGCATCGATAAGGAAAGGGACAGTAGATCATCTGATTTCAAAGCATTTCCGTGCTCCATGTCCTTCCTGGATGTCATCCAAATTCTTCAGGTGATAGACCGGGAGGGAGAGGGGGACTTTTTAAGGGGCTGCCTTTGGGTCCTTGTGGCTTCCACCGGAAGAGACCTTGGTGTAAGCAGTAAGGCAAAAATTGTCTTTTTGTCCCTCGCCTTTTGCGTGATCCCTCAGATGATTGCCATCCATCCATTGTGTTAATTGCGCAGAGAGACGGAGGGCAACTGTGGCTATTACAAATGGGCAGTGACAGTTCCACCGGGCAAGGCGGCGTCCAGGGCTCGTTGCAAAAGAGCCACAATTTATCATCAGACCGGGGCCGATTTTATTGTCTTTGCTGCAACTGACCAAAACGGCTGCCCTGATGGAATTTCCTCAGCAGAGATTTATGCCAACAGGTGGCTGGGCCACCTATCTCAGGTAACTGAAGACTCCGAAGTCACCTGCTGGCCCCTGACGATGAGCAGCTGCCTGGCCCGCCTGGAGCGGGGCTCCTGCCCTGAAACTCTCAGGTGCTGCCACCCTCTTGAAAGCACCCGGCCTGCGAGCAGGAGGGGCCGTTGTCGCATTCATTCCCAGGCTCCGTTTTTAAGATCAGGCCTTTTTAACCAAAGTGCTCTTTACAAAGATTTCCCAAGCATTTTAAACTCCATAGGCTGCTCTTAAGGGATTGATTAAAAGTTAATGCCAAAGCAGCCATTGCCCCACCTCAGAGCATTATACTGTATGCAGAAAGAGCTTCCTTGATTAAACTCTCCCGCGCATATTTCATCAATGACTCATTAGGCAGACAAACACTTCCTGGCCATTGATTGACACAAATTGCAGAAAACAGCCGGGAGGGGAGGGGCAGCTGGAGCAGGGATGTCCGCCCCCCTTTCTGAAGACCTGCATTGATCTCCACCAAGGGCCAAGTTTTGAATCTCCTCTCCACCCCAAAAAAGTCAGATTTTTTACCACCTGAAAAGAGACAGGAGTGACCTCCTAAAATGGCTTTACTCTGTGGCCCACTTGCCAAAGAGGGTTCCATTCAGATGGGGGTTCGTCTTGAGTGCATCTCCAGTGTGGAAGCGCAGCTCAGGCTGGGGTTGCTCAGCCTTGGCCACTTTCTGATGGGTGGACATCAGCAGTCCAAATTCTCCAGCCACGCGTGAAGTCTGCCCATCTGAAAGTGGCCGTGGCTGAGAATCCCTGGCTTAGACCAAGATTTAGCTGCTCAACCAATACAGAGAGTCCCCTGCAAGAACAGCTGGTGGACAGAGAAAGAACAAAGAGCTACCCCATCTGCACCCCCAACTTGGCACCTCCTCAAGATGCCCCAGGAGCTCCTCCATGAGTCCAGCCCTCGGATACCCAGCTCAGCAGGGGCAGGGAAGATGCCTCTGAGCCCAGCCCTGGCACCCTCCTTTGCTCTGGGCCCTTTGCCCTCTGTTCCAGGGATGAGCCACCCTGGCTGGCTGACCCCACAGGGAAGGGAACAGAAGGCCACGCTTGGAATCCTGCATTCAGTTTTGGTCACCACAATGTAAACAAAAAAATTGAGACTAGAAAGTGCAGAGAAGAGCAACAAAGATGATTAGGGGACTGGAGGCTAAAACATATGAAGAACGGTTGCTGGAATTGGGTATGTCTAGCTTAATGAAAAGAAGGACTAGGGGTCATGATAGCAGTGTTCAAATATCTAAGTATCTATCACGAAGAGGGAGTTAAGCTATTCTCCAAAGCATCTGAAGACTAATCAAGAAGAGAAGCAACCTAGAACTAAGGAGAAATTTCCTGACAGTTAGAACAATTAATCAGTGGAACAACTTGCCTCCAGAAGTTGTAATTGCTCCAACACTGAAAGTTTTAAAGAAGATGTTGGATAACCATTTGTCTGAAGTGGTGTAGGGTTTCCTGCCTAAGCAGGGGGTTGGACTAGAAGACCTCCAAGGTCCCTTCCAGCTCTGTTATTCTAAATTCTCCTGCGCTCCCTGCTCCCCTGGCCAGGCAGCTGTCCTCCATGTGGCCAAAGAAGAAAGGCTGGGATGGCCACTGAGGCAGAGGGTGGCTGTTGGAGACGTTCCCATTCAAACTGATTAAAGGCCAGTTGGAGCATGAAATGTTTGGGGCCCAAGGAGAGCCCTTTCCCACATCAGGCCTTCAGCCTGCCCAGGAGGCCTTGCTTGCTCGCTTGCCTCACTCTGGGAGGGTGCCAAGGAACAGTTGGCCAGGATGAGCAGTTCCATCCCTTTGGCAAACTCTTGGGCACATGATGCCCAGGCCTTTTCTTCAGACGGGGCTGGAAAGTTCTCCTTTTTTGCAACTTGAGTGGTGAGGCAAGGGATCAATTTCATTGCTTTTATTAGTTTTCACTGATTTTCAAATGCAGGTTTAGCCTCTGCTGACCCAGATAAAAGGCAGGTCTGCAGCAGGGCTGGGTTTCGCTACTGGCTCGCTTGTGGGTGCGTGTGTGTGACGCTTCTGCGCATGCACAGAAGCATCCCGGTGGGTGGGCGGAGCCTCCCGCCACTACCGGTTCACCCGATCCGGGGCGAACCGGTAGCAACCCACCATTGGTCTGTAGTTTTTTGGAGGTGGCAGGGGTCTGCACCCAGAAAACTCAGTGACACCCAACACTGGGCAGGGGGAGGTTTAGCTTTCTGGTTCAGAACCAGGGAGTTCCTGGTTTGTGTGAAGGGAGCAAGGCTGCACCCAGCCCTCGTGGTGTCTAAGAGAGGCACAAAGCTCTTCAGTCTTTGCAGGACCTAAGAAGAAGAAAGGAACCGAGTCCTCTCTGGGCTTGGCACTTTCAGAAGTATAAGAGGCTGCTCGGCACCCCTGCTGAGTCCATGGGCTTTTTTGACCAGAACAAGCTGCCTGTCTTGAGAAGTTGGTCTGGTGCTTAGGAAAGGCTTTGATCCCTTCCCTAAGTGGCCGCTGTGGTTGCTTTCCTGCCAGCAAGAGGATCAACTGGCTGGGAGATCTGCTCTCCATATGGCAAAATAACTCGCTCTTCCTCCTTGCCTCCCTCAAGACCTCCTTTTCTGCTCCAGCCATCCAAGCAAGGGCCAAGCTGCCCTTTGGCCTATCCGTGGCCTTCTCTGTGGTGGGAAGCAACAGACTCAGCGAGGGCCAGAAGGCTCGCCCAGCGTGAAACTTTGCTGTGCTGCCCAAGGCTGGCCATAGGTCCTGGCAACCTGCCTCTGGGGGGCGATTGAGAGTTGCCCGCCACCACCTTGTCTGATCTCTACTTGAGCCTGGCACTCCTTGGCGTTCCCACCTGTCTTTGTCCTGGGAAAGGCCTCCCTTCTGCAGTCCCCTCCAGGCTTTGAACTGAGCCCCTGCCTGGCATGTGTTTCTGGGTCAGGATGTTTGCCCAGGGAGGCTGGGGGTTGTGGCCATGGGGGGAATTGATTGATGCTTCCTTGTTCTTTCCCTCTGAGCTGGCAGCGGATTCTCTTCTGGGCTCCATTCATTGGGGCAATTTCACCGTGTGAGGAGACACAGGAGACATTGCCCACATGAGCATCTCCCCACCTTGGCAACTTTAAGATCTGAGGACTTCAACTTCCAGGATTCCCCAGCCAGCTTCTCCTTGGACTTTGGTAAAGGGCTACGTGGCTGAGATTTGCCTTGGAACAGGATGGAACAGAATTGAATTCTCAGCCTGCTTTAAACCAAGAACCCCCATTGGGAACCTGAACAGACAACGGAGAGTTCCTCTAGGCACGTGCAGAACGTTGGTGCCCCTCTGCTGAAGAGTTGAAAGCCCCCTTGTCTTCCCTTCCTGCAATTCTTCATTGCTGAAGAATTGCTCAATGCTAAAGGGGGCTGCAGCAACCCAGACTCTAGCCGCCTTGGTCCATTTTCTGGGACAATGTGTGGTTCCTTGGGCTTCCTGCCCACTCTTAAGCAGATGGCCCAGATGACGCACACTGCTTGCAAAGGGAGCTTCTTGTCAACCCTTCTAGGTATGCCAACCAAGAATGCAAACACCACCTACTGTAAACTTACAGTAACAGAAATTTGAAAGTCTGAAAGTGCTTTGCCTTTTTGCCTATATGTAGACCTTGCTTAATGACCACTCATTCAGCGCCTGTCCAAACTTACAATGATGCTGAATGAGTAGTGCTTACACCTGGTCTTCTTACAACAGTTGCAGCGTCTCCACGCTCATGTGATGGCCATTTGTGATTTTCCCAGACAGCTTCCCACAAGCGAAACCAACGATGAAGCCTGGAAGCCACAGGAGGTTGTCCATAGCAAAGGAGTTCAAATCCCACGCTTGACAATTGCATGGATTCTCAACCAGAAGTGCCGTCACTAAGTGGTGTGGCCATGTGATGTCACATCTTATGACCACATTGCTTAGGGATGGATGCACCTTGTGAGACATGCTCTCCAATTCCATTTCTGGTCTCTACTCAGATTCTGTTGGTTGCCTGCAGCTCCTCCTCCTGCCTGCCAAGGTTGTTCTCGCAGCCTACCACATTCCTTCTCAGATGGAAAGGTGCCTGATGGCCTTTGGAACGTCCCGCCCAGGTGGGAATTTTCTGTCCAAAGGAGGAAGCAGCAGTGGGAAAAGATGGGAGCTACCCCACACACACACACACACACACCTCCAGGGCAGCCATTTCTATGGCAGCCTCCTCTCTTCCATGACCTCAACACCCACTCTTGCCAGTTCACTTCAGCTGCCCAGCAACATCTACCCCTCTCCCTCCCTCTGGCCCTTCCATTGCTGCTGCATTTCCCCATCTCCTGCTCAGCAACCCTGGGATGCCAGGTCCTTGGTCCTTGATCCTTCCCAGATCTCCCTGGGGTTACAGATTACAGATCAAGAGAGTTGGAAGGGACCTTGTAAGTCATCTAGTCCAACCCTCTACCCAAGCAGGAGACCCTACACCATTTCTGACAAATGGCAGTCCAATCCCTTCTTGAAAGCTTCCAGTGATGAAACTCCCACTACTTCAGAAGGCAAGCTGTTCCATTGGTTGATTGTTCTTACTATCAGAAAATTCCTCCTTATTTCTAGGTTGAATTTCTCCATGATCAGTTTCCACCCATTATTCCTTGTCTGGCCTTCAGGTGCTTTGGAAAATAGCCTGACCCCCTCCTATCTGGGGCAGCCCCTCAAATATTGGAAGATGCTGTCCTATCTCTCCTGGTCCTTCTCTTCACTAGACTAGCCCTGCCCAGTTCCAGCAACTGTTCTACCTGGCCCTCCTGGATTTGGTTCCTGGGCCCAGATCTTCCAGAAAAGCTACTTCCACCTTCTTATCTGGACTCCACCAACAATGGCAAAGAAAGCTGGCACTTACCCACAAGCCAACTGCTAGGACAACGAGGAAGTAGATGACAATGACCGAGATGTCAGCTGCGTTTGCAATTGCAATGTGAGGGGAGCTCGACTCCTGTTGGGCCAGGACAGTGGTAGCCGCCGGGGTGGCCATCCTGCCAGTTTCGGGGCCTCCAGATCTGGGCTGATCAGCTTCTTCTTAAACCTCCTGGCCGAGTTGTCCAGTTAATGATAAATTTTCTCCTTCCCTTCTGAATAATATGTAACTTGAGATCCCGTTCCTTATCCAGGGATGATCCTTAAGTCCCAACAGGTGCTCTGGCAGAGGCAGCTTCTCTCTGGAGATGCCGCAGAGGGAAGCCCAACTGCACATGCCCTGCAGCAGTAGCCGTGGCAGGTTTTTGTAGTCCTGCAGCAGGTGACTTGGCAGGAGACGCTGGAGGAGGAGTGGCTGGGCTGCTGCTCAGTGAGAGGAGCTCTTTGCTCTGGAGCCTGCCCGGCCAGTTCAGTTCCGAACACGCAAGAACTCCAGATCATTCAGCATCCTGACACATGGGGCTGGGAACTCCCCAAGAAAGTAGGTCTGGCATTCTTACCAGGGTGGCTCATCTATTTGCCAACCTGGAGACCAGAAGATGCACAGAACCCTTCAGGAGCAGGACTTCAAGCCTCAAGATTTTGCTCTTTCTGAGGCCATAATAGGAAATGAACCAAGGCTGGGGTCTCACAAAGGGCACAGTTTTGCCCTGGACTGGTTGATAAATGAACGCCAGAAAGTGGGAATATAGCAAAAGGGCTACCCAATGATAGGGTCAAAACTGGTTTGAATGGAGGATGAACTTCTCACAACTCAAAGCTTGTGCCCCAGAAGCCTTTGTGACATTTGTAAGGGATTCTGGGACACACATGCCTGAAAAGAGGGCAACTCTGGGTTGTACAAGGGGGAAGATGGGTTGCTAGGAGGACCAATGTGTGCAGATTTTGTTTTTAGGTGGACAGCTCCCTCTAATTCATGAATGTCCAACCTTGGCAACTCCCAGAATTCCCCAGCTAGGTATGAAGTCCACTAGTCCTAAAGTTGCCAAGATAGGACACCTCTGCTCTAAATGATTCCAACAGAACATTAAAAATAATTTCCTAACAAAGACCAGCAGAGAAGACAGCCATCCCATGTTTAGAGGTTCATATTGGATGCTGATGTTTTTGTGGGAGAAATCCAAGCTCACAGGAGTGATTTTCTGATCCAGGGCATTAAAAACTATGCTCTGGCACCACATTCAATTTGTGCAAATGGTGCGCAGTCAAAGCCCCTAATGTCCCTGAGTGGATCTGCCATCCATCTCGCTTAAGTCAGCAAAGAAGCAGAATTGGAAACAGAATGACAGAATCCCTCACTACCAAAGAAGGTCACTGAACAGATCTGAAAGTGTTCACACCAGCAGGTTCCGTGTCTCTCAATTCCTCTTGTTTTGAAGCAACTTTTTCCCTGTTGCGAGCAACGCGTAAACGGGAGTTAGCAGCATTCTTGCCAGTTTGCTTACCTTGGCAAGGGTACACTTAATCTCGTGGTTAAACAAGAAGTACCTGGGCAAACAGTAATGATTAAACTACAGCTAGCAAAGGAGAAAAATGCATCCTCTGGCCCTGCAATCCTAAACTGAACCCAAGAGAAAACCAACATGAGGCAGGCCTGCCAACTGGGGGAAGATGCCCATCTTAAGATTCTTTCATTTCACCTCAGGACCCAGAGAGAATAACAGAGCTGGAAGGGGCCTTGGAGGTCTTCTAGTCCAACCGTGTGCTCAAGCAAGAGACCCTATGTAGCATTTTAGACAAATCTCTTCTTAAAAACCTCCAGTGATAGAGCACCCACCACTTCTGGAAGGAAGCATTTTGCCAGTATCTGGACTGAAAGTACCATAAAGAAGTTCAACTTTTTTGGCTCATAAATTTTGTCTTCTCTCAACAAAGCCCCTTTGGGTTTAGAAGCTGCAAAGCATCAAGAAAGTCTCTCCCCCCCCCTCTCTCTCTCACACACACACAAGGAATGTCTTTGGCTGCTTCATGCAATTGTTAAAGATCAATGAACCTTTGCCAGAAAGCAAGTTATTAACCTTAATTGGGACAAGGGCTGACAACTTTTCAACTGTTTACTGGAGCCTAACTTTGAAAAAGCTGGAACTCGACCTTCTAAAAACAAATCTCTGCAGGTAACTTTTCTGTACAAAACCCCCCACTGACCCACCGCTTGCATTACAGACTCAAGCCGGACCAGGTCTTTCAAGCCAACTGGCCCAACCATGAGCAACCAGCATGACTGTGCTCAAACCCCGCATGGTGAGGGCTGCTCCAGTGACAATGGGGCCTTGGTGGCATCTACCTGCCCGGCTCACCAGTTTTGGCCTGGCCAAGGAGAAGGTCCATTGTCTGGAATGTGGCCATGCTAGGAGGGGGCCCATCAGGAAGCAATTGGCCCTTCCAGAAGGCTAAGCTGAATTGGAGGCCATTGCTCTAAGGGCAGGAGAAGAAGAGGACCTCAATGGAGCTGAGCCTCGGGCCCCTTGAAGAGAGGGCTCCATCCCCAAGACTCTCTTGTCTCTTCCCAGTGTTTCCTATCTCTGCTTCAGAAAGTCCAATCTGGGTTCTCTACCTCCCCCACAAAAGAGCACCAACTTCCTTCTCTCGTTCTTCTATCTACTCCAGAGGTCTCCAACCTTGGGAACTTTAAGACTTGTGGACTTTAACTCCCAGAATTCCTCAGTCAGCACAGCTGGTTAAGGAATTCTGGAGGTTGAAGTCCACAAGTCTTAAAGTTCCCAAGGTTGGAGACCCCTGATTCTACTCAACAGCCTTCCCTGATTTTCTCCACAGTAAGTTACCTTTCACGGATGAAAAACAAACATCCAAGGAGTCTCTCTTGAAGAAAGGGTTTATGTAAATGATACATGCCATGTAAGCAAGACTTGGAAGCCCAGCCCCTCCCACTTGACAGCCTTTCCAAAGGGCCTGGTGTCCAGATGTTTTAGGTTCCAGCCCTACAAATTTAACACAGCTGGAAGGCAGCAGCTGGAAGGTCAAGCACAGGAGTGATTCTGGAGAGAGGAGGTAAAGGAAGTGCCCTACACACAGGTGGAGAATATTGCCTTCTTTCATTGCGTAGCTTTTTAAAAAAATATTGACATTCTTTTTGAAGTGTGTGTCTTCTCTGCCCTAAGTAGTGTGTCAACCCCAGAGTTGCTGTTATTTGGCCACAATGTCCAGGTTGTGGGTTAGGGTTGGATTCCTTGGCATGCTATGAAAGCCCTGAAGGTGCTGGACTTTTCACCCCAAGTAGCTGGTGAGGAGCATTCATCACAAAGTATCGGAGGCCCCGCCTCATTTCCTCACCTACAAGGACTCCAGGGAAAGCAGGAACAGAGAAGGGAACAGTAACCACCTAAGAAAGATGCCAAACATTGCAGAGCAGGAGAAATGGAATACAGAAGAACAGAACTGAAAAGGACCTCGGAGGTCTTCTAGTCCAATCCCTTGCTCAGACAGAAAACCCTCCACCATCTCAGACAGGTGGTTGCCCAGGCTCTTCTTGAAAACACCCAAGGATGAAGCTCCCACAACTTCTGGAGGCAACTTCTGTTCCACTGGTTGATTGTTCTCACTGTCAGGAAATTTCTCCTTAATTCTATGTTGCTTCTCTCCTTGATGAGTTTCCATCCATTACTTCTTGTCGTGCCTTCAGGTGCTTTAGAAAATAGGTTGACTCCCTTGTCTCTGTGGCAGCCCCTCAAATATTGGAAGACTGCTATCATATCACTCCTAAGCCTTCTCTTCGTTAAATTAGAGGAGAGGAGAAAATGATGGAATTGGAGCAGCAACAGAAGGAAAGAAGATGGACAGAGAGACTCTTCATTTCTCAGAGAAGAAAATTTCATTTTTAAAATTTATTTGTTAAATTTATTTGCTGCCTTCCTACCATGGGGATACTCGAGGCAGTTTACAGTAATAAAAAGGGAGAAAATAAAAGGAGTGCAAACAGAAGTAGAATAATATAACCTATAAAATAAACAATGAAAAAGGAACACAATCTGAGAATACATCAATATTCTACAAAGCAGCAAAACTGAAAAAAAAAAACCCTTTTATATGTATTTAAGTCAGTTTTTTGTGTTTCGTGGCACTCGACATGCTTTTAAGGGAGAGGAAATATTAGAAGTGCCTTATTAATAGATACCTCCTAATCTCTGGGGATGATTAGCTATTCACCTTCCCCTCTGTCTAAGTAAAGTTGGTAATGATTGCAGGATCCCAGAGTTAAATGTGGGAATGCAGGGGAGGACAAGACGTGTGAGCATCAGCACAAAAGTGAGGCCCAGGCAGCAGATCCGCCCAGAGGTCAAAATAGTGGTACCCATTTGCACTTTTGCAAAATCAGGGCAAGGCAAGTGCAGGCAAATCCCACACCCACCCACTGCACACGCACCCACCCCAAGGCAAAAGGGCCCCCTTCAGGCTGAGAAGCCTCCCCCTGGCTGGGTAACCTAGGCTTACCTGGAATTGTAGGCTTCATGCAGAGGTGGGCTGCTGCCAGCTCCGACTGGTTCAGGCGAACCGGTAGTTCCGACCACCCGCCGTGGTGGTATCCCATCCTATATATCTCGCTCTCTGGCTCACTCGCCCCACCCACGCAGCCCGTCTGATTGCCGCGCCTCACCCGCTCTGCTTACCGAGAAGGGGTGCTGGAAGCCGCGTGCATGAAATCGCCAAGTATTTGAAGCCGGCCTCTCACATTTTCGGTTCGGCACTAGGTGAACCGTTTGTTAAATGATGTGAAGCCCCCTCTGGCTTCACGGTTAGCATCTGAGAAGCTGATCTTAGTTCTCTTAACATGGCAGTCCAGACCTCTTTTTTAACTTCATGTTTTTTACTTCTTAGCCAAGGCCATTTCTTTTGGTATGTGAGACCAAAAGAGACTTTTCAGCAACTACACAATAGAGTTGTGGTTTTTTTCTTTGAAAAAGTTTCACTTCTTATCCAAAGAACTGAAGAAGCTTCTTGGATGAGAAGTGAAACTTTTCAAGGCAAAAAACAAGAAAGTCCAGTTGCCTTTTGGGAAAAGCACCTTTGAGACAACCATGACCTGGATGACTGAAAACCTCCGTAGACATTTATGCAATTGACAGCATATTCTGAAGTCCTTGAAGGTTTTAAGAGAGATACGAACCCAATTGTGAAAGAGCAATGTAACCCATCAATTGGCCATTTATGGAATGTTATTAAGAATTCTACTAAATGTTGCTACTATTCAACTTTCACATGTAATCAATTAATGGGTTTGATCATTTGCTTTCTGATGTATCACATGTACCAAATGCACGTATCACCTGTTTCTGTACTTTATAAAAAGACAACCCCTCCCATTCATTAATGTGTTTTGCTTTGCATGAATTACTTGGTGATTCCTATTTTCAGCTGGACAAAGAAGTCCCTTTGCAAAAGTAAAAGCTTTTCTTCCTCTCTAATTCAAGGATCCAGTTCTTATCAGCTCCAGCCAAACTCGGGGTGCCTGAATTTGTGAGGGGCAGGAAGCCCCCTCTCCTTGGTCACTGTGCAGGTAACGTTGTTGCTTAACAAGCCTTGATAGCCTTGATAGTACAGTGGTTTAGTGCACCCTGTTATTAACACAGCTGCCTGCAATTTCTGCTGGTTCGAATCTCTCCAAGGCTCAAGGTTGACTCAGCCTTCCATCCTTTCTAAGGTAGGTGAAATGAGGACCCAGTTTGTGGGGGCAATAAGCTGACTTTGTATAAAATATACAAAAGAATGAAGGCTATTGCTTAACGCATTGTAAGCCGCCCTGAGTCTCCAGAGAAGGGCGGCATATAAATCAAATTAAAAAAAAAAAAAAAACCCAAGCCCCCCCCCCTTTTTTTTTTTATTTGATTTATATGCCGCCCTTCTCTGGAGACTCAGGGCAGCTTACAATGCGTTAAGCAATAGCCATGGACCAAACTTTTTGTAGCCATGGACCAAACTTCCTGGCAGCCATCAACCTTTGTTGAAATAAATCTTCAGGGGAACCTCAGGCCAGGCGTGTGAAAATTCCAGAGGGCTTGTGAGCTTCTCACCACAGCAGCACCCTTGACAAAGAGGCCACCTGTTGCAGAGCAGGTGACTCATCCACCCCATCCATCGCCAAGCCCAGTGGGGGAGTGGTTCCAGTGCTTTCCACTGGTTTCTCCTTGCCAGGTGAATGAGGAAGGAGCGTTTCTGGGAATCTGTTCTCGGGAGGAAAGGATCAGGCTCGGCTGAAGGATGGGGGAACTCTCTTGGGGTTCAGGCTTGCACAAGCGTTCACCAGGATCACTTAGAAAGACCATTGATTCTGGGAAGACAGGCAGCACCAGCTTGCTCTCCAATTATGGAGGACACCTAGTTGAGCATCTCTCATCCCTGGCAGCTTTCTGATGTGTGGACGTCAACTCCCAAAATTCCCCAGCCAAGACCTCATCCTTCCATTGGAGTAAAGTTGCATTTTAAAAACAAGGGGAATTGTCCAAAGAACAGGAAGAGAGTGTTGTGACACCAGCAAGAGTAAGCTCAGGTTCAGGCAGAGCTATGAGCCTTCGGAGAAGGTGTTTTTCCTAAGAAAATGCTGACCTCAGTTAGTAGCCTTTGCCCCTAAACTCAGAGACAAACGGAGCAACACTTCTGGCAGTTCAGAAGTCGGACTCCCCAAAAGGATTTTGGGCATCCTCTCTGCTGCTCAGTCCTGCCAGAGCCAACCTCACATAGTGCCCTGGTATTCCTCATCTGAAGGGGAGCAGTTCAGTGGCCGATCCATTTTTATCTGCCTTTTACCAACGGAGTTTTGTTTTTCTGATTAGCAGTAAGGGTTTTTTTAATTGCTTGTTCTTTGATTACAGTTATATAGCAAGGTCACATGAACATCCAGATTCTAAGCCTGGAGTTTGAAAGATTTGAAGTCATCTCCTCTTTCCTCCTACTGAACACACCTTGTTCTTTCCATACTTCTGAGAATCAAAGAAGGAGGGATCAAAGAATCATCCAGTAAACCTCCCTTCCCAGGAATCCCAGAGGGAAAAGAGGTTTTGGTTGACATTTAACTCAAATCTATCTCTCTATCATCTAAACCTTCTTTCAAGTGCTGATTGGTGGCTTGGAAGGAAACTATGAGCCGAGCACCACAATGGATGGCCTGCCATGGGCTCTGAGCGGTTCCAACACTTTGATGGAGAACTCAGGGGAGAGCCTTCCCGAGTGACAAAGCAGAGAAGGGGGCTAATGCTTCACGTTGAAGAGATTCCAGAGTATCTAGGTGAGGTTGAGTGCTCAGGAATGCCCACAGTTTTTGGTAAAGAGAAAGTCAACATGGTGGACATGATGGTGCAGTTGAAGTGCTGCTTTTTTTTGCAACTTATTCTACATAAAAAGCAAGTGGAGCTTTGCTTCTACTGTCGTGGATGCCATCTTAACATTTTTGGCCATATCCTGTGAATATTTTTGACAGATAACTTAAATTAATGGGATTGAAATTAACTGGGGAAATTGTAAAGTTCTGCATTGGGTAGGAAAAATGTAAGGTGCAAGTATAGTCTGGGAAGACGTGGCTTGTAGATGTAGAAGGGAGCGGGGTATCCCTGTCAACCACGTTAAACTGGAGCCCACCTGTGGTGCAGCCTATAGAAGAGGGACCCAGGGGATAACACTTCATGACCTATGATCAGTTTCTTTAAACCACTCAGAAATTTTTTTTCAAGTAACCCAAAGATGCTTTTTCAAGAAGCAAGTGGACTTTCTTGTTTTTCTTGGAAAACATTTTGCTTCTCCTCCAAGAAACTTCTTCAGCTCTGACTGGATGGTGTCCAGTTGCCTCTTGAAAAAGCATCTTTGGGACAACCATGACCTGGACGACTGAAAATCTCCATAGACACTTTCTCAAGTGACCTTATCAGAATTATTGGTCTTCCCAGGGTCTTCCTTTTTGAACAGTGATAACCTTTGCTTTCCTCTGTTTGCCTGGCCCTTTATCTTTTCTCCAGAACTTCACCAAGATTACACACGAAAGCTTGGCCACGTCATCAGGCAAGTTCCTGCGGGACTCTAGGAGGTACATAAAATGGAAGAGCGGTTGGCATTCTGGAAAGTCTGCCTAACTCTTCAAGATCTGAACTGAAATCTAGAACATTTTACTTGTGATGGGTTTGGGCCAAAACAAAATTTGGGCCACCACAGGGCAGGCAGGGCCTTTTCTCTCTCCACATCCTCAGCAGTTTTCAGCTTGGCCTTTCTCTATGGCCAGGCTCTCATCCACCCCCATCCTACCAGCACTTTGCCTCCCCCTCCTCTGCCCTCAATGGCCACAACATCTTGACTCTCCCCAATCACTGGACATCAGTCGGTGTCCAGACTGGGTTGAAAAGAGCCTAACATAGTGTTTCTCAACCTTGGCAAGTTGAAAATAGGTTGATTTTAACACCCAGAATTCCCCAGCTGGCTGGCTGGTGAATTCTTGAAGTTGAGGTCGCCCATCTCCAATTTGCCAAGGTTGAGGAACACAGACATAAGCCCATGTTGGCTTTGAAGCATATGAAGACTCTTGTTATGCCATTGAGCCTGAAAGCCTCATGCAAGGGCTGACCAGGCCCTAATCTTCCTTCCTTCGTTTGCACAGCATATCTTGAGATAAGGGGGGGGGGGCTGCTCTTAGCAAAACTTCCTGCCCAGGTTGAATATTTACATTCTGACCTGAATGTAAACTTGCTGGAGCTCCACAGCCAGTACTTTCCCCCTTCCTTTAGTTCTTCATCTCTTCATCAGGGACACTTCAAGACTGGAGGGAGCAAAGAGGGGGGCTGCTGGGAGGCCTATGTCCACCTTGAGAATCTGGTAAGGAGCCAACTTCTTGGAGGAACGTCTCCAGCATGGCCTCTCTCTGCAAATGACTCAGAGCGGGTTTTCCCAACTAAAATACAAGCTCCGTCATCCCCAGTCAAGCACCATGGAATGACAGATGTCATCGGCCCATTTTGGTTTAGCTTGGCAAGTAGTCTCGGCTATGAATAACTTATCTGGGGTATATCTTGTATGACCCATGGCCCAAATCTTTCCTTCTGGACCAGAGGGCCTCCTGCAGCCCTGGGCCTTTTCACACCACACCAGCCAAAGGCTCTTGAGACCCCATCACTGTCCCTGTCAAAGTGACCACATGGAGAGCAGAGTGGTGGGGTGGAGCCTGTTGTCACCATGAAAAAAAGACATGAAGGAAGTTAATACATTGCTACAAGAAGGGGGAGAAAAAAATGCAAAAGGAAGGATTTGGCCTTGTTAATATTTTAATGCTCCAGTGAGTCCTGGACACACAACAGTTCCTCAAGGGCTCAAATTATCTCTTGATTCCCAGGAATAAAGGAGAGTCCATGACAAACAGCCTTCGTTCTTCGAAGCTGGAGCCTTTGAAATGGACTCTGCGGGGAGGGAACAGTGGCATGTCCTGCAAGGAGCAAATCCCAACCGTGTAGAAAAGTGGGATATCGTAAAATAGAATGTGATTAGTACAGCAAAACAGTCTTTAGTGCAACATCAGTGATTTCAAAACTTGAGCTAAAGTTTCAATCAGTTTTATTTCTGAGCCCCCCCAAGAGGTCCTGTTCTTTTCTCTGGTCCCCTGTTGCTCTCAACCTTGGCAACTTTAAGACATGTAGACCAACTCCCAGAATTCCCTGGCTGGCCATGCTGGTTGAAGATTGCACTAAAGCAGCGGAACACTTATAACACGCCAGGGCTAAAATATTCTGTCCACATCCTCTTCCCTGAAGGCCAAAATGCATTAATGTGCTTCTGGGCCAAGGGATCTGGAGGAGGTCTCCAGGGATGAGTCCAGGCGATTGGCAGTTTATACCATCTCCACTTCCAGCAGGCACTCCTGGCAACCAGTCCTGGTTGGCTCTGGCAACTGCCCTCTGAGCTCCTCTGGGGGCTTCCTTCGGGAGACCCCGATCAGGTGCCAACAGGAAGAGTCCTTTTCGTCCTGGCTTTTAGAAACCGCCCAGGAAGAGAGCCTGCTGGCCTTGGCTGACCTGAAACTTGATATCCTCTTCCGAGCCAGTTCCGTTCTCTTTCCCATCTCCCCGACACTCTCCTGGTTGATCCCTGTTTTCTAGTGCAATGGATCTTGAACCTCTGAACTCCTTCTTTATGGTTGTCATGGATACTCTGTGTGCTTTTCTTGCTCCAGACAGAGGCGCCACCGCTGGGATCCCAGATCCCCTTCCCCAGCTTGCCTCTCTCCAAATTCCTGAATCAGCTTTCTCATTTCCAGAGCCTCCCCTTGCCCAAAGTTTCTCAGCTCTCTGTCCTCGCATGGCCCTCCCACCCCCTTCAACAAAAGGCATCAGCAATTCCTTGAATCCCCCCCTCATTTTATTCCTTCCCCCCTCCCTTTTCCTCAGAAGCCCAGTCCCAGCTTGCTGCTCCTCCCTTCTGAGCCCTTGTTGAGGATTCTCCTACGAGGCCAGGTCATCTGGGCTCCGCCCTCCTGGAGGTGGGCTGGAAGGGGCAGCAGCTGAAGAAACGGCTCTTTGGGCCAGAAAATGTCCTTTCCGGGTGCTGAGCCGCATGGTGGCCTCTGTATTCCTCATAGATTTGGACTCTTCTTCATCCAACAGCAGTGAATTATGTTCAAGATCTTGCCCAATGGAGAGAATGGTTTCAGGCATTGGGAGAGCTATTTGGACTCTGCTTTTGAGCATCAGAAGACTTTGCCTAAATATTTGCTCTAAACATTTCCAAGAAAAACAAAGCAATCAAAAAAACTTAATTGCCTAAAGCTTCATGATGCATTTACTTCTGTTTACGGCTTGACAGAGTTGTGCTGCTTTCTCCAAATATGTCTCACACAGAAAGTTTGTTGGGAAAGAAGTTTCTGGAAATGCCAAAATTTGGAAAGTACTGTCTAGAGAGCTGCTGAACCAGCTGGGTCAGTTTCACAAGAAGAAAGAGAGAGGGAGGGAGTTCGGTTTCAGGAAGAAGATGCATCTCTGGGGCTGGCCAGGACTGACGTGTTTGAACAGAGTCAAGGGAAATTCCCATCCTCCTCAGGCACGCCTGTATTTGTTTGGTATCACTTTCATTGCTGTTTATGTCCATGTTTTGGTTGTATCTTCAGTCTGAACTGCATCTGCTCAATGGGTTTCCTGTTGCAGAAATCCATATTCCCCCCCCCCCCAAAATCCCCAAACAGTCTGAAATCATGTAAAGCTTCAAGTTCCAGGGTCTCCAAAGCGGGCAACTTTAAGACTTGTGGACTTCACCTCCCAGACTTTTTTTTTTTCTGGGATGGCCTGAGCATGCACATCACACCTTCACAAAGAGTCACTTCAAATTTTCACGAGGCCACAACATTTGGTTATCAGGATACTGTTAAAGAAAATTAAAATATTGTAAATTCATTTCAGTCAAATAGGTTGCAGCTTATTATGATAGAGCCCAATGCATGTGCTGGCTGGGGAATTCTGGGAGTGAAGCCCACAAATCTTAAAGTTGCCAACTTTGGAGACCCTGAACTGGTTCTTGAGCTAGATGGTCCTTAGTCTAACTTTGTAGAGGCAATTCTTGTTCATACTGCTGTCACATGCAATACAGTTTCTCTGTGCCCCCCCCCATTAGTATAACACAAGAATAATAAATAATGAAACTTTTAATAAATAATAAATCTAATTACACCAGAATCTTCATCTAGTAGACAATGTGATAGAAGGTTCCATCCAGCACAATGGAGAAGGCTTCTGCCTGGTCATCCATGGGCTGACAATAAGAATATAGAAAATGTCTAATTATACATGTCATAACAGCGGCCAGAATAATATACGCACAGTATTGGAAAGAGAAAGAGCTACCACCGGAAGAACATGTAATTAGAAAAATACTAGAGTGCGCCGAGATGAATAAGTTAACATATGTGATAAACGAAAAAGAGAAATCGGAATATTATACAATGTGGGAAATGTGGTATAAGTGGATGGGAGAAAAAAGTAAAAGGTAGAATTAAGAGAGGCTGCAACTATCAATAATAATCAAGTAATTATGGAACACCATGTATATAATCTGTATATATTTATGAACACTGCTAAACCGAAAATGGTTAAATTGTATTCTTATATATTTCAATAAAAATTCAATTAAAAAAAAGAATACAGAAAATGCGTTCTCATTTCCATTGAGCTCTATTATATAATACGTTGCAACCTATTTGATTGAAATGAATTCCTGATCTTTTAATCATGGTAGCCAAATGTTCTGCCCTCTTGTAAAAATCCCCCCAAAAAACATAGAGAGCCAAAGAGCAGAGGTCCTCTGTGGGGTTGTGGAAGAGAGAGGGGAGGGCTCCTTGACCTCCAAAGCAGATGCCACCGTAAGGGCAACTCTGTGCTCTCCTTGGAGGCCCAGGCTCAGCCCTGCCACCTTTCTTGGTCAGTGGTCCGTGGGTCTCTGTCGCAGGACTCCACTTCCTGGCTCAAGAAGAATCAGACAACCAGGAGAGAGCAGAGCAGAGTTGGGGTCCACTGAGCATCCAGGACACCCTTCCCAAGGGCCCCAGGTATATTTCCTCTCCGAAATTTCTGCTTGTGTATGGAGTGCTCAACTGCTCCAGGGAACAAGATTTTTTTTGTGCAAAATGGGACAAAAACATCCCAAAACACATCACCGGAAAGGAGAGAACCAAGTCCCCCCCCCCCCGAGTAGGAAGGGAAATGTTGGGATCAAAGTGAAGGAAACGACCCAGATTGGAAGGGTGGGAACTAGAGTCTCCCCACCTTGGCTGAGCTGGGGAGAGGGTGATGCTTCTTCCGGATGGGGTGGGAGGTGGGGATGTCATGAAGTTAGGCTGAGAGCCATCAGATCCAGACTCCCCTTGGTGGTGGCCCCTGGTTTAAAGAATGCTCTGCCAGAAGGAGGTCTGGTGTCCCAAGTATTGTGTATAAAAGTTGCAGTGAATATTGGCTTTTAAGATTGTTTCTGTGAATACGTGACTGCTTGTTCAAGGTCTTAAAATTATTTTTAACATTTGGGGGGGGGAGTTATGTCCTAATAAATTTTTAAGATACTGCTGACTTTGTTATCTTGCAGGTGTGTTCTGGCACACATAGAATGGCATTGGGGCTTGATCACATGAATGTGGACATCAACCTCACTTTTTTGATCACTTTTGTTAAATAATCTTGGGTTTCCTTTTTTGGGAAATAGATGAAAAAGACTCATTTCAAAAAGCAGCCAATTAACAAGTGACGTGCATACCTCTTTTATGGATTTTGAATGAAGCACTGCAGACAAAGGCAATAAACTGGAAGAGGAAGGAGCAGCTGAGCATGGAGCTGGAGGAAAGAAAGGACCCTTGGTCTGGGCCAGGAGGCTCCTGGGTGGGGGTGGGACCGGTAAAGCAATCCAACCTGCAGGACGTCCCTTTAATCTGTCTCCGGATCTTGTTTCAAGAGGTCAGACTTTGGGAGGCACTGACAGCTCAGGAGGACACCAGAAATGTTAGGAAGCAACCTTCAAGCTGAGCTGAGAACGCTCCGGCAAGAGGGAGGGCAGAAGCCTGGATGACCTCCAGAACTGAGGAGGAAGGACCACCCAATAAGCAAAGGGGACCCACTAACCAGGGCAGATCCCCTCCCCAATTCTTCTTCCATCTGCTTGCAGCTCTCCTCCAGGCATGGCACCTTGCGGGCTTCCTGGGAGGAGAACTGGAACAGGGTAGTGGAGCAAGACATGGGTGGGGGTAAAAGGCAAGAAACTGGAGATCAAATTTTGATGATGGAAAGAAATGCACAAAATACATGAAAATAGAGGCATCCTGCCAGCAGCTTCATTAAGCCAGGGGGCTAAGCTTAGGAGAAGCGACGTGACGCTCCCATGTAACACCTCTCCTGCGCGAGCTGCATTGGCTCCCGGTGGTCTTCCGGGTGCGCTTTAAGGTGTTGGTTCTCATCTTTAAAGCACTCCATGGCTTAGGGCCAGGATATTTGCGAGACCGCCTGCTGCTACTGATAACTTCCCACTGGCCAATACAGTCTCACAGAGAGGGTGCTGTCGGTCAGGCAATGTCGGCTGGCGGCCCCCAGGGGGAGAGCCTTCTCTGTGGGGGCACCCGCCCTGTGGAATGAGCTGCCTCCTGGAATACGACTGATCCCGGACCTCCGGACCTTCCGTAAAGCCCTGAAGACATTTTTATTCCATCAAGCCGGCCTAGCCTAAATGGTTCTTAATTGGGATTTAAATTTTATGGACTTGGGGGTTTTAAATTGGGAAGCTAATGATTTAATTCTTTTTAATTATCTTAACTTTTGTATTTGTATGTTTTTTAATTTTGGCTGTTCACCGCCCTGAGTCCCTTCTGGGAGAAGGGCGGTATACAAATTAAATAAATAAATAAATAAATAAATAAATAAATAAATAAATAAATAAATAAATAAATAAATAGAAGAGGGGAGAAGAGGACCCGGGTAACCACAGCTCAATGATAGCTTGGCATCAGTGCCAGCAAAACTCTGGCAGAGATTGCTCCCTCCCTCTGTGGAGCAAAGTGCGCATAGGGGGGGAGGTGGGGTGTTCTCTACTCCATTAGCCACTTCCAGAATCCCACAACCCCACTGGAGGCCCAGGCTAGTTGGCCTTTTGGAAGGCAAAAAGGATGGGTGTGGATCTCACCTCAGGGGGCACGATGTTCCAGCGGATGGGAGCCATGGCAGAAATGGAGCCTGACTGACAGGGTCTACAGCATGTCCCTTCTGCCGGCATGGATGGGGAGAGCTTCTAGCACGGACGATATTCCCTAATTGGGTCATGAAACATCTACATGAGAACCACCAAGCTCAGAGAGCACCAAGGAGCGCCCAGTTTGACCCTGAGCCAAAGAGGCCCTCATGACCTCTTTGATTGGTAATAAGAGCATCTGAAGAGGCTGCTCAGGGGACAGGACGCTTCTTGGTTGCTGGGGCTCAAATGGAGGCTGGCCGGCCCCGAAGGCTCCGTGGGCCTTCTGGAGGACCTTAAAAATGGTCTCTTCTCTGGGAATTTAAGGCCAAGATGTGAGCACAGAAAAGAGCATTTTGTTCTTCATGGTTTAACAGTTTTGGTGAGGAGTTGTTTATTTTTCTCATGTGTCTTTTATTGAGATTTTTAGGTGTGTTTTTTTTACTGTTTTTATATGTGCGTTTGAGTTTTATGCTATGTTAGCTGCCCAGAATTAATTAAGATGTTGAAGGAAGACTGGCAAAAACCCAGAGCCTGGAAGCTCCTTTTCTAATTGACCAATTTGATTAAAAGGCAGAAACTTTCCTGCGCTGATGGACTGCAGGGCGGATTCTTGATCAGATCTTACGTTCTGTGCTATTTTCCTTCTTTCATTCATTTTTCTAAGCCTCTTAAAAATGTTACTCACCTGCCAAAGTTTAAGCTCATGTGCCAGCAGAACCCTCGCCTGCATACGGTAACTCTCCATTTGACAATCTGCGTAGTTGTTTTTATAAAGAAACCAGCTATTCTTGCTGAAGGCAGCACTCAATGGAAGGCTGTTTCTTTGCTGAAATCTCAACCGAAATCCACAGGGATTAGACATGGCCTGAAAAACTCAAGTTGCTCACCTTCAAGACTTTCCTTCCAGGAAGAAGGAGCTGGTGAGGTCATCCAAGTGTGCACTTACAATGTCTCCAAAATCCCCAGAGATGAAACAGGGACACAGAGAGGCTAGAAGTTACCGGGAGAACCTCGTTGCTCCTTGAAGCTCCCGCTTCTCTTCACTGGTTTCCACCGACAGACCTCCAGGGGAAGTCTTTGTCCTCCAGGCCTTTCTCTTGGTCCACATCCAACCAGCTGACAAAATGGTGGTGGGTTCCTGGCTGGGGCAGCCCCCTAAAAGCTCATTGGGTCAGTGAAGAGAGAGACGTTTGTCCCCTGCCCAGCCTGACTCTCCACAGGCAAAGACTGGCACCCCCCCTTCCTGGCGGCCAGGACCTTGAGAGGTAAAAGAAGGAGCCCTGAGAGGATGGGCACGGTGTGGAAGGCAGGAAGGAGGGAAGCTCTGCGCAAGGGGAGAACCGAGGAACTGGGAAGTGAGTTAAGCATAATCCCCCCCTCCCTGCTGGATCTTGGGAGGGCAGAGCGGGCTTTGTTCCTGGGCCAGCAGTGTCATGTTGGGGTGTTTGCCAGCCTCAGACCTGCTGAGAAGCAGCTTGATGAGTCAAAGGAAAGGCATCCCATCCTCTGGGCCAGGTGCTCCCTGGGCCCCTGCCCTCCTCAGCCCCTGTGCCAACGGAGCAGCCTCTCCTGGCCTCTTCCTGGGAAAAATGGGTCACCTATTCAGGTGGGGTCGGTGCAAGTGCCCCCTCCCACCCTGTTTTGCAGAGGATATCTCCGTGCCTTCTCAGCACTTTCTTTGTGGCTTCTTTCTTATTGTGAGAGCAATGAACTGACCGCCGAGAGATTCTGCAGCCCAAAGGCCCCAACAGATGGCACCGAGCACAACTCACCCACCTCACCCCACTGACATTCTACCTTCGTTTAGCTACTCAATGCATCTATTGAAAAGAGCAGAAACTCGCTGAAGCTTCTGCCATTTTTAATGACATTTGTGAGTTGGAAACGGGACTCCCAGACCCCTCCTGGTCTTTAGCCACAATGGACTATCCCTCCTCTCCTCCTACACAGCCCTTTGGCTCTAGAATGCCGTACTGGGCAAGTCGCCCAGGGGGTCAGAAGGGGTCAGGGAGCCCCGAAACCCTGGGTTTCCCTTTGCTCTGGCAGGGAGAGAGAGACCGGGAAGGACCCCGTATCTGCAGCAGCTTTGTAGACTAGTTTGACGGAGAGATCAGCTCACAAGCCAACATGCACACAGTAAAACTCCTTTTTCAGGGCCAGTCCTTGAGTGTGTCTGTTCTGCATCTCAACTTCACAAGTCCAGATGGCCACAGATGGCAGCCCAGAGACACAAAGGCCTCCAACACTTTGCTGCCAGCTAATAGTCAATAGGACAACCAGGCAAATGCATTCTGAGACAATTACAGGTAGGTTTTGATTTATGACCATAATGGCGCCTACCCGTCATGGATGTAAGTTATGAAGGACCTAAAACTGTTCGTTAACATGTCCAACCTGATATGGTTGCCTTTTTCTTGGCAGTCATTAAGCAAATCACCCCAGTTCTTAAGCAAATCTGTAGTTGTAAAATGAACCATTGGTTCGTTATGGGCACATTTGGCCAAACTCCTGATGTCAAGTGCTAGTTTTCAATAAAAACAAGATCATTGGAACTTCGAATTTGGGCCGTAAGTAGCCCCAAGATAAGTCTGGCATAACTTTGAACCAGTTGCTAAGCAACCAGTTGCAGGTCGAGGATTATCTGTAAATGGATCTACCCAAGGATGCTCCAGTGTTTAACATGTGCCTTCCCCAGCAAAACCCCGGAACGCAAACACAGCGAGTTAACACAACTCAAACCAGTCATGGCATTTGTGGAAAAGCAGGGTATGCTGTGGGTTCCATCAATCAGGGATAAACATCTGGTGGGACCATGAAAAAGGGCCTTCTCAATGGTGGCCCCTTCTCTCTGGAACATTATTTCCCCCAGAGGTATGGCTGGTCCCTAGACTGTTGTTTTTCCAAGGGGCCCTGAAGACGTGGTTTTGTCCAGGGGCTCAGGGGCCCCAACTGGAGAAAGGAGCCCATCTGATTGATCTGATTGTGTTACTGCTGCTGCTGTGTATGTGTGTGTGTATAATTTTTATATTGTGGGTTTTTCATATTGTAAACTGCCCTGTGTATGAATTTGGTGGCCATATAAATTTGTTTAATAAATAAACATTTCTTTATTTGAAGGTTGTGAGCAACCCAGGATCAATTAGAGTCCAGTGGCTCACAACTAGCTGTGTAGATGAGCCCTGGACAACTATTCTTTGCACAACTAATGCAACTGAGTCCATGCCTTACGTCAAGGCCACTCCGTGTAAATTGCTCTTCTTCTTTGGATCTGGACACACTGCTGAGAGAAATCAAAATAATTCAAAAGTGAAATCAAAAGAATCATTCAAAATCCTTCTGGTCCTACTGAAGTTTTGATGAGGTTCATATTTGCATGTCAAAGTCTACCAGGTTTATATCCTTATAAATTTAATCCGATTAGAAGCTTAAAGTCCACCGATATGAAACTAGCCATGTCATTATTTGCTACAGAACCAAAGAATGATAGAAGGCGGAGCTGCAACCAACTTTGGCCCAGAGCCCAAAGGTATTCATTTATTTTCATTTATGTATCAAATTTGGAGACCACCCATCTCGTTCACAGGAATCCATTCCACTCCTGCAGGGCCCCCTGATGGAGAGCCTGCTCCCTTCTTAAATCCACTTCCACGTAAGGGGAGCCTCTTGCTCCTTCTCCCATCTGCCCCGCCTTCTCTTAAAGCCACCCAGCGTCATGTGACAGTGAGATGGGCAGCATATAAATTTAATTAATGAATAAATAGAGATCTCCATCATGTAGTTTTCCCTTCTCCCAGACTGCCAACTACTGCACTTCAGCTTTTTCTACCAAGCACTACATCGCTCCGGCTGCTCACCTCTGACCAGGTGTTTCTCCACCTTGGCGGCTTTAAGATGGGCGGACTTGCCCACGCTGGTTGGGGAATTCTGGGAATTGAGATTCACCCATTTTAAAGCTCCCAAGATGGAGAAACTGCTACTCCGAAACCTTCCCCAGTTGGTCAATGATCCTCCTGAGACGTGGCTGTGAGAACTTGATGATTTATTTATTGCTGAGCTTATCAAAATACTTATCACATAGACATACTTGAGTGTTAGGAAAAAGGCTGCGTTGCTAATTGGTGCTGCCTTTTCCATCCAGTGAGCCAAGGGCCCCTTTGGCTCCAAAGGGCAGACCCGACTTCCACCCCATGGCCTGAGGCTGGGGGTTCAGCATCAGCAGATGGGGGGGCTTTGCAGAGGCCCCTGGAGGTGGCTCTTCTCCATCCTTGTGGGGTACCTCTGTTTCTCCGGCCCCTTGAGGCGAAGGCGCTCAGCCTGCAGCAGGTTTTCTCTTGCGTCTGCCATCACTTTGCTTCCCACAGAAAGTGCATTAAGGAAGGGAAGAGCGAACAATTATGCCACGTCCTTAATTGGCAGCATTAGGAAGATTCTTCTGTCTGAAAGCAGCTGAAAAAAGCAGTACGGAAACAGTTGGCAGCCTTGCATTTGCCGTGCCAAGGGATTTTGCCAAGAAACTGGTTCTTCCCAGCATCAGTTTCCCAGGTGGCACCAGACAGGCCACGTTCCCGAGCAAGAGGATCATTTCCCCAGCACTCGACAGCCAATGGCCTCCTTTACACAACCTGTGAATCATGTGTGCTGGTACTCCCCAGACACTCCCCCTTCCCCAAATTTCTTCCGGTTTCTGCCCAAATAAATGACAGTTCTTGACTAGATGAAGGTTCAGCAGGCCAAAGGTTCCTGAATGGGGGTGGGGAGCCTGCCTGTTCTCAATGGGGCTGCCTTCCAGAAGGGGCTGATGATTCTGGAGGGGCACCTGGAGCTCTTGTGGGAGGCATTCTGTTCAGTGGGGGGGGTCAACTTTCCCAAAGGACAATGTCGCCCCCCCACCCCCACCCCCGGAGTTCATCCCCTGAAAACCTCTTGCTGAGATGGCAGTGCTGGGGCTGCGGCTGCCCTCCTTCTCGGCCTAGAAGAGGATTCTCCCGTCTGCAGCAGAGGTGGGACTGCTGGCCAAGCATCTGCTGCCTCCCTTTAGCCATTCTTTCAGATGGAGCTACAGGCAGAACTTCTCTCCATCATGGTTCTTTTGCAACCGCTAAGATCTGCAGAAGAGCCCTCAGCACAATCTCACCTGGAGGGGCCCTTCCTCTTGCAAAAGCCTGAAGATCAGGCCACGTGGGTGTGCGTGTGAGAGAGAGAGAGAGATTTGCTTTGATTTTAAATGTTGGCTTTCAACCAATTAATTGCCATGTAATCTGTTTTGTATTTTAAACTGTTTACTCTGTTCTTTTATACTGTTTTCAGTTGTTATCAATAAAGGAAGCAGTTGGTTACTTACATGAATCAATAAAACTATTTTGTAACTGGGAAAGTGTTAGACCTTTCTGAGCCTCTGCTCAGAAAACACTGGATAATTTATTGCATGCCTTTCTGTCCTGCCACTCTTCCAGGTAGGTAAGCCCCATAGATCTCTCCCCCCCTCCCACTCACAGCCACCTTGTGAGGTAGATTCAGCTGATAGTGACTGGCTGAATTAGAATTTGAAACAGGTCTCTCAGGTAGGACTAAATCCAGTATTAGGCACACTTTTGTTGATGGCAAATAATCAGGAGGGGCCCTGAAGCCCCTTTTCTGACCAAGCAGTTTCACTGAGGGACTAGACTGGTGAAGGCTAGATTGACGTAGGACGGATGGCAATTAGAATAGAATAGAATAGAATTTTTTATTGGCCAAGTGTGATTGGACACACAAGGAATTTGTCTTGGTGCATAGGCTCTCAGTGTACATAAAAGAAAAGATACATTTGTCAAGAATCATAAGGTACAACACTTAATGATAGTCATAGGGAAACAGTCAATATAAATCTTAAGGATACCAGCAACAAGGTTACAGTCATACAGTCATACAGTCATAAGTGGGAGGAGATGGGTGCTAGGAACGATGAGAAGATTAATAGTAATGCAGACTTAGTGTATAGTTTGACAGTATTGAGGGAATTATTTGTTTAGCAGAGTGATGACATTCGGGAAAAAACTGTTCTTGTGTCTAGTTGTTCTGGTGTGCAATTGATACGCCATATCAACCTAGCTCACAAAATCCTCTGCCTTTTAATAAAATTGGTTGCTTGGAAAAAGCGCTACTGTTCTGAAGCTACCTTGGTGCTTCTCCAACGGTTTCCTTCTTCCTGAGTGATGAACGTTTTAGTGGCATGCCCTGTTGCAAAAATCACATGCTTGCACCAAACACATTACCCGTGCCTCGTGCCAACAAACGGAGGAAGTGAAATGGTTCAGTGGGGAAATGAAATAATTCACCCTGCCATCATCCTGAAGAAGAGCATCTGTGCCTCCGTTGACTCATCCCTTGGGGTGCTCTGCCTCCTGCAGAGTCATTGCAGAAATGCAGGTTGTTGCTCCATTGAGTTTTCTCAGCCACATTCCTGCCCTCCCGAGAGGAGGATAATGAAGTTGAAATTTCACAAATGGGTCCTTAGCCCTCCAACAAGACAAAGGGTTGACTACTCTGGAATGGGAAAATGTTCCCAAAGAGCCAGAGGCGCCTTTGGCCTAAAGGGTCTTCTTTGAGGATCTTTGTGGGTTGTTCTGTTACATTAATGACTTGGAATCTGGACTTCTTAGGAACACAGACCTGGAAGGAGTCCCTTAGGATCTGCTCCATCCACCACCTGAGTTAAGCCACGCTGGCATTTTTCTTCTCTCTTCCAGTGGTGGATTAACCATTAAGCAGACTAAGCACCTGTTTAGGGCGCCAGGCCCAAAGGGGGCAGCACAAAGTTGAGAAAGAAAAAAAAAACAACCAATGAAGATTTAGTAAAAAACAAAGGAGGGGGGCACCAAGATTTATGGTTAAGGCTCACCAGTGAGCCTTAATCCGCCGCTGCTCTCCTCCTTCACTAAGCTGCTGGTTTATGATTTCCTTTTCCTTTTGAATTTCTGAAGAGACTCTTTGTGTTGCCCTGAGCATCTTTCATTAATCTCGGTTTATTTTAGCTTTTCTGGCACTCCTTCTGCAAAGGCAGGCGTTTCTCTTCATATTTCTAGGGTGACCTCCTTCCACTTGCCACAGGAGTCCTTTTCACAAAGCCTTTTGTGCAGCCAAGTTGTCTTCTGCTGTCTTTCTCTCCCTCCCCCCCACGTCCCCTCCCCCGTCATTTTAAGTCTTCAAAATTATCTTTTTAGGACTCTTTGGAGAAGCTCCTCCCCCCTCCCAGAACCCAACTCTACAAGTTCCTGTCTTGGAATTAATCTGAGCGGTTGGCACGTGAGACCTATCTGACATTCAGAATCCAGGAAATTAAATTTTTATTGTGTCTCCTCTGAATTATGTTCCTGCTCTTCTCCTGTGTTGACAAAGAATCTTTGCAGATGTTTTGTCTCCCCTCCCTCCAAGCCAGCTCTGTATCCCTAGCAACTTTCTACATGACACGTCATCCAGTCCCCATGGCAACCATTGCTTGGGCAATGACATCATGGCATTACTAGGGCTCTGTGCCCTGAAAGTCAAGAGGAAAATACTCAGAAGCAAGGGCTGATGGAGCACATGAAAACAGGGAAGCAGATCTAAGCATGAGAACCCATCTCACAGCCAGGCCAAGACGGTACTGGCAGAATGAAGAAGCCTCCTGAAGCCCTGCTGAGCAGCCTAACAAGTGCCTCAGATCCATGATGGTTTCTTTTTCTGTAATGAACTCTACGTGGACACAGACCCCTCCACCAAGCACCAAATTAAGGGCTTCTGGATGTTAGCCTTTCATTAAAACCCTGAAAGGTGAGGCATTAGATTGACTGTATGCATGAATCCCCATGTGCAAACGCAACAGAAGGATTTATGGCTCCTTCTGGATGTTGGTGTTCAAAGCTGTCCTAGAAAGCCATTTTCTGGATGTCTTCCGGCAGCCATTTTCAGTTTTCCTCTCCCATAGCCAGAGGTGGGTTTCAGCAGGTTCTGACCAGTTCTGGAGAACCGGTAGCGGACATTTTGAGTAGTTCGGAGAATCGGTAGTAAAAATTCTAACTGGCCCCGCCCCCATCTATTCTCTGCCCCCCAAGTCCCAACTGATCGGGAGGAAATGGGGATTTTGCAGTAACCTTCCCCTGGATTGGGGTGGGAATGGAGATTTTACAGTATCCTTCCCCTGCCACGCCCACCAAGCCACGCCCACCAAGCCACACCCACGGAACCGGTTGTAAAAAATTTTGAAACCCACCACTGCTCACAGCCACATCTAGGTTGTGTAGAGAGGTTTAAAATGGGCAGAGGTGAAACAAGCACTTCTTCCAGCATTTGACTTTGATGAGAGGGAAGGGACAGCTCTTTGGTGGCAGCTGGGACACTCAAAGAATGGCCAATGGGCCATTTCCAGATCTTTGATCTGGAAGTTTGGAATAAATATAAAATAAGGTTACCTTGGAAGGTACTTCTTGGATATCACCTCAGGAAACTTTTTTTTTCTTTAGAAAAGAATTGGTGATGAGGTCAGATTGATGGCTCAAATATTTTTTGATCAAGATGAACCTAATCTCAAATCCAAAGAAGAGTTGGAGTCAGAAGGGCATGTCTGTCACAAATTAGCATGTTTACAACTGAAGGAAAGATTCAAGCTGGACCAAAAAGGTTACAGGGTTGACTCTGTAAAAGAAGATCGTTATGTGGTAATAATGAACATGTTATTGCCAAGGTTTATGGCTACTGAATTTGAACTTGGAAAATGAGTATGTGAAAGTTTGTATGATTCAATGGGCAAAGAACTTTGGGTATAATATAATGCTTGAACAATGGGAAAACATGTGGATGACTATGAATTATAACTTAAAAGATTTTTTAAATAAAATGATATAGATATTTAATACCTAAGCAATTGTCAAAGATGCATAAAGGTATTTCAAACATATGTTGGAAATGTAAAGAAGAAACTTTACCATCTTTGGTGGACTTGTGACAAAGTGAAGAAATACTGGGGTAAGATTCATATTTTAATACAAACAATCCTCAAAATGAAAATAGAACTCAACAAGTGAGCGGACAAGGAACTTGGGAAAAAAATCAGGAACTTTGTTGTTGTATATGCCGACCACAATGAGAGTGGAAAGATATGCTAACTTCCCCAATGGAAAAATGGCTGGAAAAACTGATTGTCAGGGTTCCAAGTTACACCCCCAACGAAAGAAGACCCCGAGGCTAGGAATTCCTCAAAGTTCCATTTTATTAGTGATGTCATATTGGCACCATCTGGGAAAACCCAAATCTGAAAGCTTCCAGGTTTTCCCCACCCAAGTGAAAGTCCAAGTCCCTTCCCCTGCACCCACATGTCCATCACATGGTCCAATCAATGCACCGTCCCGACTGGAGATGACTCCCAGCCACACCCCTCCAGGTGCAGGGCAGAGTGACCTTGACTCTCGGAGAAAGGAATGTTATTATGACTATATATCTCCTCATGTGAGGATGATGGATCTAACCCAATAACTCATAAGACACAAGTATATCTTCTTTTAATTTCTTTATTGCAGACCTGAAATGCTCCTAGGCCCATTCAGTTGATAACCACTGACCTTTGTCTCTCTCTTACAGGTACACATCTGGAACTGCTGGATGGCCTTGTGGTGGGACCTCTTATACCCAGGGGGAGGAGTCAGAGGTAAGGTGGAATGATGGGGTATGTGGTTATGTTAACCCTTGCAGGACTATGAGGGGATGTGATACAAATGGGTTAGACATTTAACTTGACACCTCAGTTCCCTACAATTCCCCCTTCCCAGTTTCCCACAGCACTGAGTGTGGCAGCCCTGAAGATCCAAGGAAAAGATGGCCTCCAGGGCTGACACTGATGGGAGCTAGCTGAGATGGCCATATTAGCTGCTTTAAACAAAGAAAAAAACATCTAGTTTTTGGGAAGGAGTTTTGGAAACTCCTTCTAGACTTTGTTCTCAGGCTGGAAAAAAGATGAAAGTTTGACTTTGGGATTTGCTGATTAGATAAGTCTGTTGTTATAGAAACAGCTAGTGGACACTAAGTATGCAAAAGTAAAAAGTTGTGGCTGTAACATTAATATCTTTATTCTACTGTGCTGATAAATTCTGTCAGGAAATTTCAAATAGAATAGAATGAGCTGGAAGGGACCTTGGAGGTCTTCTAGTCCAGCCCCCTGCTCAAGCAGGAGAACCTAATGAGTTTCCCCCCCCTTTAACCCACACTTCTTTTCCTCTTTTCTCCTTCCCTGTTATCTTTATTTTCACCTGTATTTTATATTTTGATACAATAAAATTATGGGACGTGGTGGCTCAGTGGCTAAGATGCTGAGCTTGTCGATCGGAAAGTCAGCAGTTCAGCGGTTCGAATCCTGAGTGCCGCATAATGGGGTGAGCTCCCATTACTTGTCCCAGCTTCTGCCAACCTAGCAGTTCAAAAGCAGGTAAAAAATGCGGTGGGAAGGTAACAGCGTTCCATGCGCCTTTGGCATTGAGTCATGCCGGCCACGGAGATGTCTTTGGACAGGGCTCTTCGACTTTGAAATGGAGATGAGCACCACCCCCTAGAGTCGGGAACGACTAGCATATATGTGCGAGGGGAACCTTTACCTTTATAATAAAATTATATCAATTATATAAAAACATGCCACAATGCTAAACCATACAGCTCTGTCTCTGCAGCAGCACATTTGGCCAGACAGACAGATATACATGATGTGACCACGACAAAGGATTGCTGAATGAGGGCAGTGAGGTGATAATGGATGGAGAGCTGGGATCCGAAAGTTCTTCCGGTGGTGTCCTTCCTGGCTTCCTCTTCCTGCTGGTTGACATCCAAAGTGAGGTGCTCTTCCTCATTCCACGTGTCCAACCCTGGAATACCTTCGCCCAATGGCTAGCCAGCAGCCATTTCACAGCCTTCCTTGTAAGCAACCTCAGTGGCATCCACCACACTGCTTTTCTTTGCCTCTGGAGTACTTTAGCCAAATAGCAGCAATAATCGTCTTTCGTTCTTGTTCTCACTGAATATCACCAGAGTTTTTGGTTAAGAACTTATCTTGGGAAGCCAAGACATCATTGTGTTCTCCCTTTTCTCCTTCTGTGCTTTCAGTCTTTTCAGCTTCTTTTCATTCTCATCAGCTTTCAGGGCTCAATGCTGCTGCTGAGTCACCAGAAAGATTCCCTGGCTAGATAACAGGTTTCTCTCTCCATCTGAAAGAGGTTCATTCAGCTCAGTAACCTGCAAATGCACACAAAAGTGTTGACAACTTCAGTTTTAGAGGGCAAAACCTCTCTCTAAAAATACATATACAAACCCAAACATGCAAGCTTGTACCTTATGGCTGTAATCATCCATTACAATTTTATAGCTACAAATACAGTAGATCAGCTGTTGAGTAGTGGAAGGAATGTATTTATTACCAACAATTACCCCTGCAACTCTAGGTGGTTTACAAGGTTTAGAGTTCAAAACAGCCATAAAACGATCAACATTAAGTAGAGTCGGTTGCTGTCCAATTTAAGGGCTGCCCTTCAGGATTAACTCCTGAAGAAAAGGAAATGTGAGAAGGATGGGCAACTGTGAACTCTTGGGCACACTGCAACCAAGAAGCCCCTTTTCTGGGAGTCTCTGGGAATCTCTCACATCTGCAGTATTCCCTCCTCCTGGTCCCTGCAGGATAAGCAGATTCTACCTGGGGAAGATGGCCTGGGCTTTTAGGTTAACACCAGCATTCCTGGCCACAGCTTCCCCCAGCTTTCCCAGAAGTTGCAGTCAATAGGACTGCTTTGGAGCAATAAATGGAACACCCATGGAACTGGGGCAGTTCTGCCTTGCTGGGATTTAGCCTCAGTCTGTTTTGCTCATCCTCTTTTGTAGTTTAGCTACTTGATATTCCATAAATGCTGTACTTCAATTCTTTAGGGTGACTTGCTCAGTACTCAGTACAGTGTAGAGAAAAATAAAGTCTTACACTTAGGCAAGAAAAACCAATAGTATACATATAGACTGGGTGAAACCAGGCTTAATAGCAGAAACTGTGAGAGGGATCTTGGAGTCTTAGTGGACAAACAGTTAAATATGAGCTAACTGTGCAGTGGCAGCCAAAAAAGCCAACGCAATCCTAAATTGCATTAATACAGGGATCCAATCAAGATCAAGGGAGGTACTAATACCACTCTATAAAGCCTTAGTAAGACCACACCTAGAATCCTGAATCCAGTTTTGGTCACCAGACTATAACGAAGAGGTTGAGACTCTGGAAAAAGTACAAAGAAAAGCAACCAGGATGATGAGGGGACTGGAGATTAAAACGTACGATGAATGGTTGCAGGAACAGGGCCTGGCCAGTCTAGTGAAGAGAAGCACCAGGGGAGACATGATAGCCGTCTTCCAGTATTTGAGGGGCTGCCACAGAGAGGAGGGGGTCAAGCTATTCTCCAAGGCACCTGAAGGCAAACAAGGAACAATGGATGGAAACTGACCAAGGAGAGATTCAACCTGGAAATAAGGAGGAATTTTCTGACAGGGAGAATAATCAGCCGATGGAACAGAAGTTGCCTTCGGAAGTTGTGGGAGCTTCATCACTGGAGACTTTCAAGAAGAGACTGGACTGCCATCTGTCAGAAATGGTGTAGGGTCTCCTGCTTGAGCAGGGAGTTGGACTAGATGACCTACAAGGTCCCTTCTGACTCGTTAGTCTGTAACTGTAAATTTACTACAAACATATACATAACATGCCTTTATAATCGAACCCTACTCTCACCAAGGTCACTCTGGAGTAACTTGCTCCTGGCTACACACTATTACTAAGAGCCAGTCCTCTTCCCCAGGTACCTTGTGAACTCACGCACACAGAGCTTTGGGCAATTAGTTATATCAGCTGCCAGAGAGAAAAACAGGTTTGCTTTGAGGCTGGAGTCACCAGCTTTTTACCAGCTTTCATTCCCTGCTCATCTCCCAGCATTTCTCTTTCAGTTCAGGGCTTGGGAGGATTTTTCTCTAATAAGGTAACCAATAATGTTCATTCTTTTTCTTTTACTAGCCGTCCTCTGCTATGCTTCCTACTGCCTCCGTATTTGAAGGAGAGTGAAGTTCAACAAATAATAAGACGGCTCCCTTCTGATTTATTTTTTCATCCTACTTTTATCTCTTTTTCTAGCCTGTATTATTTACTTCTTTAATCACAAATAGTCTCTTTTTTATAAGCATCCATTTCATCCTTTGGTGAAGAAGCAGCCCTCCTTAGAGCCTTCTGGGTGCAGTCTTTGCTGTGCATCCTTGATGTAAAACCTTTGACTTCCTCTCTCACACCTGGCTCTTCTTTTATCTCCTAAAAGCCTTCTGGTTCCATCTCAGTCTGGATTTTGGCCAGTCCAGTCCACTGAGAAGGCACTTTCTCAATGCTTTACTTGTGCTGGCACTTCTCCATTGGATAATCCAGATTACTGTCCCTGGCATAACAAAACCACCTAGTATCATTGGCTGGGCCCTTGTTTGGTTAAAATGTTTTGTCTTCTTGTTCTTTTTCCACCAATAAATTTCTCCTTGCAGCAGGGATCAATCCCAGATCCTCCTCTCTTTACTCTTTTCCATCGGGTGCCTTCATTTTGGATACAGGATCAATACCATTGTTAAATTGATAATACTAATCCCTAATCCCTAATCCTAATCTGGATGTCTTCCCACTGCCTTAGGCTGAATGTGGAGAAGCCAGGGAGATCCTGCTCCAGCCTGATCTTATTTCCCATCCCTCCTTTCACCTCTAGAGCTGCTCAAAGCTTTGGGAATTTAACTGACCATCAGATGACTTTCCACCCATTTATTGTTCTTATCACACTGTGTGTAATTTGATTTGGATTAATGTAGGGCTGTTATCCCCCCTATTCTCATTAGTGTTGTAGTTCCTAGGTTACTATCTGTTTTAACACGCTCAGTTGTACTGCAAAGCCTTGTTTATATAGCATCTAAACAATTGAAGAATGTGGGAGAAACATTTATGGGCATGTAAAATGCCTTATCTTTTAAATGCCCTGTTAAAATGCAGACTTGCAGCCTGAAGTCCAACCAATGTTATTTTATCTTCCTTGTGTTCAAAAGGATCTTCAAAAGGAGCCTCCACTGCAGTAAATCCAATCCAAACCAAATTCACTTAAATCCGTTGCTGCACAGATCAGAGAACCATGATCAGTTGGAAGTGATCTACGAGATCATCAGAATTCCCTGCAGAAATCACTATCTCATTCCTTTTTTTTATTTTATTTAAAAAAAATTATTATAAACTAAAAACAAAAGACAGAAAGAGGACAATAACAAAACAAAATTACATACATACATTTGAGGTTGATTCAACCCCAAAGTATTCAAAGTATTTGATTGAGATGGCCCACAGTAATAGAATCTGGTGACTCAGACTGTGCTTCACTTCTCCTTCAGTTAATTAGGGCAGGGTCTCCATGAGTCATTTCCAAAGTTATCTCATTGTTGGGAGCTTAAAAATGCTTTGCCCCCTTTTGCCAAGGTAATGTTGTTTTGTGTATCTCTGTCCAAGTCCCCATGTTTATTCTCTACCATCTAACTCATATTAGAAAGCTGATGCACTTAGCAACGGATAACTTAAGTGGACAAAAGTGATTTATATTGGCTTTTTAAACTGTCATTGCTGAAGTTTATTCAGCAATACATGGGGGATTGGTCAATGGAGGCTTTTGAACGACTCTCCTAGGCAGGGAGTGGAACCAGTTACTGGTCTTAATCGCATTCTTGCCACACCAACATTGCCTGCCAAGAGTTCCGCCTTTTTCCCAACATGCAGCCAAGTCCTTCTCCATGCAACCTTCTTTCCTTCTTTCCTTCCTGGCGGCTGGCAAACTGGAAGGCAAAACGATAGGCCCAGAAACAGATTTTATTTGCATGCATTGCTTTTTAAACCGGTGTAAGTAGTGCAAACCCGTTAAACAAAACCACAGCCTCCCACTATTAGGATCTGGAATCCTGCTAAAAGCAGCAGCTTTACGTGAAGAACATCTAACCATCTACCTGAAGGGCTTTACCTGGGCCAACAATTCCCACTTCCCTCTTCTAAGGAGCCCCACCTCTACCGTGTGATCTGCCTGAACAGTGGGATCCTGTAGGGCAGGAGGGGGCTGGAGCTGAGTACGGTCAGTGAGGGTTTGAGGAGGAGTGCTGGGGAAGACCCCAGCCCCTGGCAGCCTTGGCTTAACAGGGAGTTGCAACTGAGAATTCTGGCCAGCCATTCAAGCCTTGCTTTGTCTGGGAAGTGAGTCAGGCACCCATCTCCTTCCTCTCCCCACATCACCACATGGGGAGTTGGCCTACTTTTGGGGAGGGGCACAACCGTCTCACTAGCCTTAACCGCTCATCAAAACAAACTTTCCGACTCAGAGACTTTCACAGGACCAACTGCCACAATTGAGCCACAGCCACCCATCTCTTGCGTCAGCAGCCAGGCACCCTTGCGAGGCCCTTTCTTGGGCCCCAACAGAGGGGCCACCTGTAGATCTTGTGAAGTCAGTCAGAGCTGCCAGGAGATCATTCACAGAGCAGGGAAGCCACCTAGGTGTCCATAGTAAATGAATCGCTCATTTGGAATCCCAAAGCATCTGGAGAAAGTTCAGGAAGCAGACACTGGATTATAAAAGGGACTTTTCCCATCTGGTGAAGGTGGGGGGGCTTAAGTTGTTGGATGCAACTAACAAATGCACCCAGAAGAGCAATTAAAGTGGAAGGATTTATTTATTGTTTTTTATTTATTGGTTCGATTTATATGCCACCTTTCTCCGGAGACTCAGGGCGCTTACAATGCGTTAAGCAATAGTCTTCATACTTTTGGCTTTTGGCCACCCCTAAGCGGTGTTCTTTTTTATACAAAGTCAGCTTATTGCTCCCACAATCCGGGTCCTCATTCTACCTACCTCCGAAGGATGGAAGACTGAATCAGCCTTGAGCCTGGTGAAATTTGAACTTGCAGTAATTGCAGGCAGCTGGCAGCTAAGTGCTACTTAACAGCACTTTAGTCCGCTGCACCACCAAGGCTCCTTATAATATTGCCTGGGCAAAGAAGAGATGTGCCTGTGACCTCACACATCTTGGATTAGCTGCAGCTTCTGCTGGCCTTCAAGGACAGCCTTAGAGAGAGAGTTTTGCCACTGGGGCTGGCCAAGGTATGAATGGCTGTGAGCAGAGCCTCCTGATCTAAGATTGGTGGTAAATGGTGCACCAGGCAGAGTTGGTGCAGCTGTTCTCCCTTCGTTTCCAGACAGCAATATGTTGTCACTTAAGCAATAAGTTAAGCCAAAATCTTTACAGAGGCTGTGAGTGGAGATGAACCACAAGTGTCCACCTAAATATGCCACCATGAGGGCAACTACAACCAGAATTTGGAAACTGGCCATCTTTTGGTGATATCTTTTGCCTGTATGTCTACACATAAATCCAAAGATTATGCAATAGCCATCAGTCTCCTGTAACCTCCTTCCAAAGGAAGCCAAACACACATTCCACACCTGGAATTTCACATCCTTCGGAGAAGCAGGCAAAAGATAAAACAGGTGGACTCTCTGCTGGCTCACCTGGACCAGCTCAGCTGCTTGTGATCATGGGTAAAAGGACACTGTCCTGCAAATGGAGGAGAAAGGCTTCTATTTTCTGGATTGAAATATATATTTTATTAAAAGAGAGTACATATAATCATTACATTATTCATTTATCCAGCCAGTTCAAATTGAACCACATGCTGAAGGAAGACACTTTTCCATGCATGATAAATGCAGCTTTGTTGTCCTCAACAGATCTTCTGGCCTGAGAACTTCACAACAGCCCCTTGTTCTTTATTTTCCAACGGTTGTGGCATCTACCATTGCATGCTCAATCCATCCTTTACTGCCCAGGAGCAAAGACCGGCTTCTCCCACCAGCTCCAGTTATGATGGAACTACTCCTGGACTTCCCAGTCACTAGCGGTTTGGTGGGGGGCAGGTGCCTCCAAGTATTTAAGACCAAGTCTGGTGTTTCTCCTCTTGGAGGATCCAGAAAACTAGAATATGAAAGAAAGTACATTTCCTCAAGACAAACCCAGGTGATGCAGGAATCAATTTCACACCTGTGTCTCAGTGACCAGATTACCCAGGAAGGGCAATCTTTTAAAGGCTGCCCCTCCAAATTAATAAATTTATTATGCTTTCATTTTGTCCATCCTTTATATTATCATATTAAACTTCTTCATGGTCTTTAGAGAATGAGTTGACCACATGGCTGCTGCAGGCTCTCTAAGGGAAGGGAGGCACAATCCTAGCTCTATGTCCTGGCTACAATCCCAGCTTCCCTGGATTCTCTTTGGGGTTTCTCGAAGCCAGAGGCCTGGGGAACAGGTCCAACAGGCAGGAAAGGCTCACAGTCCACAGTCCAAAGACTGTGGGTGTTCCCTCCTTAATCCAAACCTGCTTGATTTTCAGTCAATGGAATTCAAAATACTTTATTTTTTTTTCAACTCATTGCTTAAAATAGAATCATTTTAGATAGCCATTAAGATTGATGACATTATTATAAAGGAGTCTTAATAAAAGGAACAATAATCCAGCCAAACCAGTGGTGGGTTGCTCCTGGTTCGCACCAGTTTGCAAGAACCGGTAGTAAAAATTTGTAGTAGTTCGGAGAACCGGTAATAACATTGGCTGGCCACGCCCCCGAACTGGTCCCCAGCCCAGTCGCCGCTCGCTTACCCCACTCACCTCATCAGAGGCTTTTTTTTTAACTTTTAAAAGCATTTTTTCTACCTCTTTGGCCAAAAAAAATGCTTTTAAAAATTAAAAAAAAAAGCCTCTGATGATCGTGCGGCTCAGCTGGGATAGTCAGAAGCTTTTAAGAGCATTTTTTTCTGCAACCTCTTTGGCCGAAGAGGTTGTAGAAAAAAAAAATGCCTTTAAAAGCCTCTGGCGATCCCAGTTGAGTTGCCTGATCATCAGAGGCTTCTAAAAGCATTTTTTTCTGCAACCTAGTGCAGAAAAAATGCTTTTAAAAGTAAAATAAAAAAAAGTTGGCTACGCCCACCGAATCACATTACCCCCACCACCACCAAGCCACAACCACAAAATAATCCACGACCACAGAACCGGTAGTAAAAAATTTTAGAACCCACCTGAGAGCCAAACCCCATGGAAACTCTGTGTAAGTGGGCCTTACCTGTGTACTAGCCATGCCTTGGCCTTGCTCTGGACCAGATCCTATGCCCGTGATGGCAAACCTATGGCACGCGTGCCACAGGTGGCACGTGGAGCCATGTTGCCTGGCACGCCAGCTCAGCTCCAGTGCGCATGTGTCGGAGTCTCTGGAGGCTGGGGACAGCAAAAAAGTCACTTCCTGTCCAACCAGAAGTTGGGAAACGGGCCGTTTGGGGCATCCAAGGGGGTGGGGAAGGCTGTTTTCGCCCTCCCCAGATGCATAGAGTGGATCTGGAGCCAGGTGAGAAAGAAAAATGGGCCTACTGGGTCATTGTGTGCTAGGAGTGGGGGGGAAGAGGGGGTTGCATGCACGGGGCGGGGTGCATAGAATTATGGGTGTGGGCACACGTGCACGCGAACCTCCCCCACCCCCCCTTCCTGGTACGCGATGGCAAAAAGGTTAGCCATCACTGTCCTATGCTATCTGGGCCATTTGGAGAAGTGCTTATTAAGAGGTAGGACGTTATGGTAGATAATCTTGTGTACTAAGCTTAGGTCGGAACGTAGGTGGCGTACTTCAAGGCTATCCAGGCCTAAAATTTCAAGCCTGGTGGTATAGGGAATGTTATTTCGAGCAGAGGATTTGAGGACTCTTCTAGTAAAATATCTCTGGACCTAATGTATTGACATCTGAAATACAGTGAGGGTTCCAGGCAGGTGAGCAGTATTCATGCAGGTCTATAACGAAAACTAAAACCACGGTAGATTTGATTGTTTATGATGAAAGTCTGTGAAGATTAGTGAAGGATACAAGGATGGCAAGAGTTTCTGAATGTCAGAGATCACTACAATGCCAAGAGTGGATTTTGAGATAAATGAACGTAGAAAGAAAGAGTTGAAAGAAACTCAATACTATGACTGTGGGAATCCGGAATTAAAAATTAACAGAATGAATGTGAGTAGGTATCCTCTCTTACTGAAGAGGGCTGGGGGATTTTGGGAGTTGAAGTCCACAAGCCAAATTGCTAAGGTTGGACACCCCTACACTAAACCCTCTCCAACCCTATGATGCTGAGCATATTCGAGAAGCTTCCCGAGAGGGGACAGTTTCATGATGGCATCGATGATCAGGTCATGGGCTCCTCTGGACCCTCTCAAAGCCATCTGTCTGGGAGGCCTCAATTTGGATCAGGCAGTTGGACTCAAGAGTGTGGTCATTCTGGCGGGAGCTCATGGAAGTTTCTTCTTGTCTTCTGGAAGCATAGGTCGTGAAAATAGTGGCCCCCAGGGCAATTTTTTCTGGAATCCACAGCAGAGGGCAGAGAGTAAGTGATTCTGATGGTCACTGCTGAAGGAAGAGGTCCTTTAGGTCACTATTTTCCAAACTTGGCAACCTGAAGATGTGTGGACTTCAACCCTTGGAATGCTGACTGGGGAATTCTGGGAGTTGGTCCAGTCATCTTTAAGTTGCCAGGTTTGAAAAATAGTGCCCAAGTGCTGGTGGTTTGTGCCTTTCTCAGTCATTGGGACTGGGAGCAAAGCTCGCGGCTCTGATTTTTTGCTTCCGATAGGCAGTGCCTCCAGATTTCTGCACCATTTCCCAAAGTTTGTCTAAGGGAAGCATCAGTGAAGGAAAAGAGACGGCCAATGTCATCCCTTGCTCCCCGCTCGCTTTCCAGTCTTCAGGAGTCAAGAAATACCATCCAGAAAAGCAAGAGCCCAGGTAGCACAGAACAGGGGTCCCAGAATTCCTCCGTCAGCCATTTCGGGGATTTCAAGTCCACAAGTGTGAAAGTTGCCAAGTTTGGAGAGGTCTGGCTAGAGCCATATGGCAGCTCATCCCACAGAGGGTAGGAGGGTGGCATGTCCACCACTGCCCTACTCAGTCCTGAGCCCCGTCTGGTAGGGTTTCTGGAGATGTGTGCGTATGTGATGGAATGTGCAGCTGGAGTAGAGGTGGTGGAGGGGAATCTCAGCAACAGCACTGCAGGAGAAGGAAGTGCGCTTGGTTTTTTTGGAGTGCCTTGGCCTTGTTTATGTTTTAAACAAGCCATCGAGCCATCTGCTCAATAGGCAGGCTCCAGAAGGGGGGTGCCTCCCATGGTATCATCCGCGACTGCTGCCCTTTGGTTGTTGTCCTGGCTCCCCTCGGATGTTGAAATTTTCCAAAATTTCCATCATTAATTGGGTTATATGTCTCTTCAGATAATCCTCCCTCATTGGTGCTTCGGTCATCCCCCCCCCCCGGTCAGCAAGGGCTTCTAGTTCGTTTCCACCCCGGTTTTCGGTTGCCACGGCTGAGGGTGACTCCTCTGGTTCTTATCCCAGCTATCTTTCTTCCCGATGCCAATTGACCAGCGGGGCTTTTCAGGATTCTCCAGGGTTACCTCATCCTCTCCAATGGGGTGTACAAAACAGGCATCCGACTGGGTGGCGGTTGCTGTCACCCCCCAGCAATCGGTTTCTCCCAGCTCTCTGCTTCGTTCAGACATGGTTTGCAAGGTCCCCTCAGTAGAGCGAAGATTGCTTCTCTGGGTTGACCGTTTTGCAGATCTTGCTCTTTGTAGGGATTGCCTCTCCTTCCAACTTAAGAAAGTAAAAACTCTTGAAACGTGGTTGTTCAAGAGACCTTTTATTAAGCAGAAGTGACAGCCATCCAGTTAAAGCAAGATCTGAATACCCTTAGGCAAGACAGTAGGATTAAAGTGGTAGAGACCCCTCCCTTTAAGTCAGAATGCAGATTTTAGCCAATACATAAATGTGAAGATGTTTTCTTTACTAGTTTCTCTGAGAACCCGAACACACATGCATTCCCACCATTATCCTTTAAAGTGAAACAACCCACATGGCTATCATCAGGTAAAGGGGATCTCAGGGCTCTTTGGTGCCAGGATATAGGTTGTAAAATATCTGTTGACACGGGCAATGCTAGTGAATTGAATCCAAATCTCCCCTTTCTCCCGATTGATTGGCAGTATCACTTTTAGGGATCTGACAGGAAAGGGAGTCATCAATCTAAGATGTGAGGATATAAAAACGAGAGGAGTCACTCGGTTCCTATCCTTTCCCCAGTAAAGGCGGGGAATTGGGAGGGGGGAAGTCCTTTTTGAGGGCCAATTTTCAGCAGAGGCCCCCCAGGGGAACTGTGCCACCCTAACCCAGGGGTGGGCAACTAGCCAGACTTTAGGAAACGCTGGCCTGAACTCGGTGCTACCTGTGGGGAAAGGGCCCCATGGGGTTCCATTACCTGCCACTCCCAGCTGAGGTGCGCAGCTCTGGCCCACTCGCCCTGCCGGACTTGAAGCTCTCTCCCCCCTGCCCCCCCCCCGTGTCTGGGCGACCGGCTGGTAGGCAGCAACTGGGAAAGATGGTGGCCAAACATTGCTGGTTGCAATGGAGGGTTTTGCCTTTTTCACACCTGCCACCCAGCCACGCTTACCTGCCTGCTCCGTGGCTGGGCTGGCAAGGAGCTGCCCCATCTTGCTCCAAAGGCAACTCCGAGCAGGGCGGGCTTCAGGAGGGACCCCTTTTTCTCTCCCCAAATCTTTGCTGTGTTGGTTCACAAGCTGGCCAGCTCCTTTTGCCTTGCTGGGGGGATCTGGGGAGGGGTCTCGCACGTGGCTAGGCCCAGCTTCCTTTGTCTGGTTCAGGCGACAACTTTGTCCTTAATGATGTGGTTCCTCCTGATTTCCCAACAGATCTTTGCAAGAGATTCCTGCTTCTGGTCAGGGCCAGGAAGTGGAGCTGCAGACCCCACTGATGAAGAAAATTCCTTTTATTTGCCAGGGAGGTAGAGATTGTGGGGAAAAAACACCCACACACACACACACCCCTCTCTGGTAGATGGCCGATAACACCAGCAAGTACCAAAAGGCACCACGGATGCTGGAGGTGTAAAGCCAGAGGGTTTGGGGGAGGAAGGCTGCCCTCCCACAGCACCTTCGCTTGGACAAACGGCCCAATGCCCAGGCAGCTCCCAGAGTTGCCTGTGGAGAGAGACTGGCAGCATACAAATTGAATAAATAAATAAGCAGGCGGCCTCCTTGGCCAAATTCCCTGACTCGGCCCTTCCGGAGGCCTGCAGAGGTCCTTGCCTGCCTCCCCACTCAGACTCCGGCTTTGTTGCCTGCACCTCTGGCAGCTTCGTCTGGCAAGAGGGGCCCCAGCGCTCCTCTGTACGGATCCTCGTCCCGTTGGAATGGCTCCTCGGGAAATGGGCTGAGCCTGGGGGGGGTGGGGGGAAGGGCAGACTTTGCTCTCTTCTTGAACTAGCAGGAATATCGAGGCTGGCAAGGCCTTCACTTTGGAAGACACTTAGGCCCAGGTTTATTTATTATGTATTTCTTTTAGAGTCCACCTTTATGAAATTTTTACAAATAACTCATGGTGGCAAACATATCAATACTCTCATTTTCTCCACAACCACCATCACCCTGAGAGGGGGGCTGGGCTGAGAGTCACTGGCTGAAGGTCACCCAGCCAGTTTTGATGCCTAAAGCTGGACTAGAACTCCCCGTCTCCTGGTGATTGGCTCAAAGTCACCCAGCTGGTTTTCTTGCCTGAGGCAGGACTTGAACTCACGGCTCCTGGTTTCTAACCCGGTGCTTTAACTACCAGACCAAGCATGCCCGGGGTGCTTCCTTCTGCTTCTCTCTCTGGCTTCACCTTTCAGCAGGGGATCCCATCCTTCTTCTCCTTGGAAAGCCGTTTCTGCTTCCCTGATCCTTTCGCCTTGCTCTCTCCCACCCAGCCTCCTTAAAGTCTCCCTTTCCACCAGGGTCTTTTCAGCCGTGGCCGTTTGTGCACGCTTCCTTTTCTCTACCTACCTTTCAAATAGGCTGCAGGCTTATCAAAATACAAAGGACAGGAGGGAAAGGATGCTCTTTCCTATTGATTGAATTGTGAATTCCGTATTTATACTATATATATTTACATATTTATATATGCATAGCATCTGCCACACAGGGGCAGGCATCGGCCTTCCAGTACAAACTTCTCCCCGCTATTTTTCGGTCCCTCCGATCTTCGTCCACCTCAGTCTGGCCCTTGCAGGCCCTGGTTGCTCCCTCAGATGCCAGGCCTGCCACAGGGCTTTGGCTGCTCCCGGCCGAGTTTGGCTTTGCCCGGCTGCAGAAGCCGTTCCTCAGGGCGCGCTGGCATGCATCTTCTCCAGGCAGCCCGTCCAGAAGGAGACAAGCCGGCCATCCTTGTTGCAGCAGAAGTCCGTGAAGTCTTTCAGCAGCCGGTCGGCAAACCTCTCGTCGCCAGTGGCACTGGATCGCCAGGTTTTGGTCAGCATGGTGTTATAGGCCCAGTTGTAGCCAATGCGCTCCTCGCAGAAGACGTTCTGATTGGAGGAGCTGGTGGAGTTGCGTCGGCGGCGCTGCTGCCCGGAGAACTTCCGCTTGGAGTACGGCAGCTGGAGGAAGACCGTGCCTGAGTGGGGAGAGGAAGGTTTTCAGAGGACAGGGGCCTTCTGCGCGGGATGTGTCCCCTGGGCCTACCTCAACCAGGGAGGGCTTCTTCTAGAACAGAGGTGGGGAACCATGGCCCGTTTATGACTTGTGGACTTCGACTCCCAGAATCCCTGAGCCGGCATGAAGTCCGTAAGTCATGAAAGGGCCATGGTTCCCCAGCCCATTCTAGAAGGTGGGCTGCTACTGTGGACCTGAAGTTTACAGAGTTCTCTGGTTTGACAGACAGCTGTGCTGTTAAGAACCAAGAGCTCTTCCTGAGCAAAGAGGAGTTCGGAAGGAGCATCACACCAGCTGGCTGGGCTTCGGACTAGCAGTGGCCATCAACCAGCCAGAGGCTGGGGTGGTCATCAGGGTAGCGAGAGCAGGGCAGAAGCAGAAAGCCATGGCAAGCCCTCTTTCTCCTGTGCCCAGCAGCAGCAAGGGCAGGGCAGAGGTATGTGGGCGCACAGAGAGGAGAGCTGCCAGGAGGCAAGCTCTTCCTGCTTCCTTGCTGTCTGCGAGGTCCTAGAACTGCCAGAGACGAGGACTGCAGCCTCCCCTTTGGAGGCATCGGCCACCTGCCCAGCAGCCATTTGATGCAGGGCCTGCCACCTCCACTCTGAAGGGCAACAGAGCTCACCTGTAACATGGATATACTGGGGCTTGTTCTCTGCAGGGAAGTTGAAGGCAGAGGCCGAGTATTTATCCTGTATGAATCCAAACCTGGTGGGAACAAAGCACAGCTCTTGTTGAGCACGCAAGGAGCACGCAACGCCCTACATCATGTAGGGCAAATCCCTCAGGAGCCCGGCCTGCCAGAAGCTTTATGGCCCCACTGGAATATCCCCACCCAATGCTGTGGCTCTTCTTTGGAGTAGCAGAGGAAGGAAAAGTGAAACAAAAGCCCAGCCTTGCGGAGGAAGCACTGCGGACTTTCTAGCTTCCTTCCTACGCCTTGTGTCACCCACAGCGCCCACCTCCTCACCAGCTGCACCTCCCCTGCTCACCTTTGTGCAATGGCCTCCTGCAGAAGGTGCATCCGGTCCCAATAGGTTTCTGGCTCAAAGCCTGCAAAGAGGACCAGGAGGGAGGTTCTGGTTGCTGCCAAGATCCCAGGATTTTTTGGGCACATCCCATGAAGCGTTCTGGAGAACTCGACAGCTGGGAAATGCTTCTGTGTTACCTTGTTTGATCCCAAGAAGGCACTGACCTTGTCTCCCCAAAGCTCCAGGTGATTCAGCCTCTCCCACCCAAGTTAGTATCTCTGCTGTGCCACCGCTGGAATCGCCTGCCCTGGTCTAGTGGAGGAGTTGCTGGTCTCATGCTTTCTTCTCTCTCCCCTTCCTGCCTGTCTCTGCCAGATCTCCTCCTCCCAAGAGGACCCATCCAAGTGTTTTTGTAGGTTCAGGTAGAGAAAGAGCTCACCTACCAGTTATGAAGGCACGGACTGCTGATTGGCCCGGGATCTGATGAGGGCATTCCACATTGGGACAATTAGTGGACTAGGAGGAAGATCCCAACCACACCCTGTTGTATTCTTGTTTTTAACTTAGTTTAATATTTAATGTGTTTACGGCTGCTTTTGATAGTGTAACAGTCACTTGACAGTGAGATGGGCAGCATATACACTTAATAAACAAACAAACAAACAAAGTTGCCACCAGGCATCCCGCATAGTTTACATACTTTCACTTTTCTGTAACTGCTTGGGAGCTTTAGGGAGGGGAGGCTCCCTCAGGCCGCATTGCCCTGAGGATGGGATCTTCCCACCACGCTGCCTCTTGGCAAAGTCAAAACACCTTTGCGGCAGATGATTGGCTAAAGAGGGACACGTGGAATTGAGATAGGGGTTGAAGGGGACAATTAGCCTAACGCTTGGCGCCTGGATTTCAGACGCCACCTGACTTTTCCGCAAACGCTCTCTCCCAGGAAAGGCTCCCTTTGGAAATGTTCCTGGTTTCAAGAGTTTTGCTTTCTTGGGAGATCCTCACACTTTGCATGATCTGCAAGCTGGTGAAAAGCAACCGGCCGCCTCCCCGCCCTCCTCACCATCAAAGAGGTGCTCACTGCCCTCTTTCAGCAGGCAGCTGATGCTGAGCGGGATGAAAAGCTGGGCTCGAAGGGGGTCTCCGTACAAGTAACTGGGCAGTGCAAACGGGCCTTCCAGGACTGGGACCAGCAGGAACCCACAGGAAGTGGCTTTGCGATGCCAGCCTTGGACCTGTGGAAACAGGGCAGGGCGATGGGAGCCTTCGCCTTTAGGAGGACCGGGTTCAAATGAGGACCAGACACGGCCTTGGAAACCAGCAGATCTGCAAGAGGCCGTTCTGACTTCCCAGGATGCCCGCCTGCCAGAGCTCACCATCTCAAAGAGAACAGCTGCCGTCACCGCCATCCAGTGCAGCTTGATCTCAAAGGCGGCACTGAGGGAGAAGTTGCCGTGATAGTAACAGCTACACCACTCCAGCCGATCCGTGCGGTTGTTTATGTCCACGTCCAGGGTCACCGTCCGCTGTTCTGGCACTGTGGCAGCTGCCCGGAGAGGAGCCAAAGAACACAAGGGAAGGGAGGGAGAGGTTAGCCATTGTAAGCCATTGAGGAAGCAGGACCAGCCCTTATGCCAGGAGTTTAATCCTGGGTGCTCCAGAGACTGTGCAGTCCTGTTATTTTGGGTGCCCCCTCTGGCACCTCGAATGCTGTGACCCAGGTGGAATAAGGAGATGAGTTAAGAGCCTGCATTTGTTGCTGCAGCTACTGGTTGAATTTTCCTCCATCAGCCACTCACTGGTCTCTTTAATTCCCTTCATTCTGGCTGACTTGGGTCTCTCCGGGGTCTCCTCCCCACTGCCAGTTTCTGTGACTTTTAAGTTTAGAGAAAGTCAGAGCAGAAACCTGCCAGTGAGTTTATGAAATGCCTCTGGGGGTTACTGTTGACTGGGGGGGCGGGAGTGGGGAACTAGGCCAGAGCCCACCTAGTCCTGCTATGCTGCCATTCCATCTCAACCTCTGCTGCCCCCTGAAGAGCTTCCCCACTGCAATATGGGAGGGCAGGTAACAGAAAAACCCTTCGAGGCTGAAGCCCTGGCCCAGGTCTGTGCGTGCTCCCTTCCATGGCTCCAGGTGCTCTCCCCTTTCAACCCCAAGACTAGAACTCAGTCCGACTCTTGACGCAAAGGCCAAAGACCTCGGCTGTTCTCTCGAGGCAAAGGAAAACATTGGTTTCCATAGAACAGAATCTTCGTACTTCAGGGTTGAACTGTGGGGTCCTTGGGGCTCTCTGAGCTTGGCTTTCCTTGCAGACATTTCATGACCCAACTAGGTAATCAGTGCCAGAAGGGAGTGGGGTTAATGGAGAGGAGGGGGATTATGTGGGGCCTTGGCGCTCTCTGAGCTTGGTGGTTTTCTTGCAGACGTCTCATGACCCAACCAGGGAACATCATCAGCTCAGGGAGTGGGGTTTGCGCTCTGGGACTAGCACTGATGATATTACCTAGTTGGGTCATGAAATGTCTGCAAGAAAACCACCAAGCTCAGAGAGCACCAAGGAACCAACAATACTGATTTTGTCCTAATGCTGTTGATCCTTGTTCTCTGTCATCCTCTACTTTTCATCTTTTATATTTACCTTTATTTTCATTGTTATTTTATTCTCCCTTCATTTTTTTCACCTGCTGGCCTTTGAACATATTTTCTATTACATAAATATATGAGAATATAGCATGGAAGGACATTCCCAGAGATTTACCTCTCAGATGATTTTGGAACAGCAATGCCCATCATGGCCTAAAGCAGGAATCTCCAACTTTGACATATGGACTTCAACTCCCAGAATTCCCCAGCCAGCTTAAGCTTTGCTGCCTGGGGAATTCTGGGAATTGAAGTCCACAGGTCTTTAAAGTTGCTAAGGTTGGAGAGCCCTGGCTTAAAGGGCCTAATAGGGGAGCCAATGCAACATTTTCAGATCCTCCTCCCCCCCCCTCATCTTCCTGGCCAGGTCCCACCTAGCTTGGAGGAACAGAAACCCCACATTTGGCACCACCGAGAACCCCCAGCCACCCTCTGCATCCACGTTACCCAGTAACGCCGCCGCCTGGCTCCGTCCTCCAAAGCTGCGGCTGAAGGAGCTGTGCCTGCTGGCGTAGGAGGCTGGGCGGCTGGGCAGCCACGGCAGGAGGAATGCTGGGATGTCCGAATGAAGGAGCTCTTCCGCCACAAAAGCCACCTCAAACCACTTTCGCTGGAAGGCAGAGAACTCGTCCTTGGCCGCCGTGTGCCACAGGGCGGGCTGCTGAATCCCCCCTGCGGAAGAGGGGAAGAGAAGCTCCTTTGGGACAGCTGACACTATCCGGGGCTGGGGAAGGTCCCCCTGCCCGGCCCACAGGAGATGGGGAGGATCTTTCTCCCTGCTCAGGAATCAGTCTCGGGAACAATCTCCAGCAGAGCCTCTTTCTTAAAGAGGAAATCGGGGGAAGTCACTCGGGTAGAGAGCTGACCTCTTGCCCCTTGGGCAGAGGATTGCCAGGGTGGAGCGGGGGTCTCTCAAGGTTAGATCCATCTGTCCCCCTTCCCCAATCCAGAAGCTTCTATCCCAAGAGATGGTGAAGGGTGCCCCCTGGGGCTCATTCAGAGCAGGAGAGGAGAGACCATGATCAACACAACGTGTTGCCTTTCGTCTCCGAAACATTCTTTGGTACAGGAAAGAGTTTTCATTCCTTTTCCACAGGCCTCTTCTGCATCGGCCAACGCAAAGGAGGCCTGTGGAAAAGGAATGAAACTAGCATTCCAAGGAGCCAGCCAAGGGGGGAGGCTGGTTGCCCCAAACCACCCAGAACCTGACCTCGCTCTTGCTCCTTGTCTTCCACCATCTTATAGAAATAAAACCCATAAATAAAGGTGCGAAGTGCCTCTCCGGAAGCATGTATTATCAGCTGCTCCTCCAGCATTTTCTAGAGAGAAGATGGAACGAAAATCCGCTTCAGCTGGAAGGACAGCCAGCAGCCATGCAGGCAAAGGGGGTTTGGGGGTGGGGAAATCCTGGTCCACAGAAACTGCTCATTTCCAACTGACAGGCTACAGCAGGGGTTTCAAGCTCTATTTCATTGAGGGCCGCATCAGGGTTGTGTTTGGCCTCGGGGGGCCGGGGGAGGGGCGTGGCCAGGGTGGGCATAGCCAGCTCGACATCACTCATGTCAGGGATGCCTGTGGTGGCCCAAGTGCTTGCCAGCGAAAGCAGGCTCCGTAGCTCCGTTTCCAGGTGAGACAGCCTCCTGCAACTCTCTGCCAGCAAAAATGGAGCTCGCAAGGGCTGCCCGCGGGCTGGTCATCCATTGTTTCCAGGACGGCCCGGACGGTTCCTCCAGGCGGAGGTTTATCTAATAGCTCCCAATGCTGCCAGGAAGCCCTCCTCCCTCCCTCCCTTCCTCCCCATTGGCCTCCTTAAGTGATGTCCACCTTCCTTAAGGCAGAAGGGAGGAATTCCATCCAGGCTGCAAAGAGCTGCTCACCTGCATGATGTCGATGGCCATGGCCTGCGTCTGCACCCCTTCCACCATGTTCACCAGCCAGTGCACGACTTCTGCACTGATGAAGCAGGTTGGGGAGAGGCCTTTCTGCTCAGAGAGCAGCTGGATCCCTGTGCTGAGAGCCAAACAAGGCCCGGGTTAAGGACGGCTGGAGTCTTCTCACCTCCCAACCTCTGCCCCTCTCCCCTCCCCCAGAGTCGCTGTGACCTCTGCCCTTCCCCCCCCCCCATGGTCCCTCGAGATCCCACCAGGAGAGAAATGGCTGGACTCCACTTGCCACACCCTCTTCCAGAAAGGGGCTGCCAGGAGGCAAGGGGAGTGGAAGGAACCTACGTGGGATGTTTCATGGCTTCAAGGATTTCCAGCAAAGTGGACGAAGATGTCAGGGAACTGGCAGAGGATGGCTGGGAGCTGCAGAATTGAAAGAAAACACGCCCTCAGCTGGGAAAGGGCTGCAGGACGACCACAAAGGCAGGACGCGTCTACTTAAGGTCAGCTCTCAGATCTTCACTGAAAGCCCCACTTGGTCCTTCTTACCTGTTTTCCACAGGACCAGAGGTGGCCGAGGTCTGGTCCCCTCCGTGGAGAGAGCTGGCTTGGATGCTGCTACGGTCTACAGGCTGGGCTGTGTTGATAGCAGTGCTGCCTTCCAGGGTTCCTGGGACAGACTGATCGACAGAGACCTGGGGGAAAGGAAGCAGTGGCCACCACGGAGGTCATCAGCCTGAAAGCATAAATCTGATAAAGCCCTGCAGGCACACAGAGGAACTTTGAGTTGGCCCTAAGTGTAAGACTTGGGAGTTTCAGGCTAATACTCGCAAGCATCAAAATGCTTCAATAATGGAAACATCCATCAGGGTCCTGAAAATGAGAACTGACGGGGTGCTCAGAAGTAGTTAAGACAGATACATAATCTGGGTGGCCTGGAATTTCCTTGACACTCCCACATCAGGACCACAGAGAGCCCTGCCATTTGTTAAAGTTTCCATCTCTCCCCATGAATAGCCTGATGTTTCCATGGACCCCTTTCCACATCTGGACCCAGATTGTTGGGGCAATATGCTGTTTAGTATACTGTCGATTGTTGTAAGCCGCCCAGAGTCCTCGGAGAGTGGGCGGCATAGAAATATGATTAATAAAATGAAATAAAATAAAATCTGCAAATGGCCAGTCACATCGGAGATGATGGGCCAAAGGCCAAGTCAACAGAAAGTGTTCTTGCAGAAGCTCCATGAAGCTGACATGAAAAAGAGCAGGGCTGTTCTCTGCACCACAGGTTCAAGAGCATCTACCTGCTCACGGTCCATGACTTACCTGGGACAGGACCTCACAGTGTGTTCTCTGCTGTATCAGTGAGACTTGTGTGGCTAATGTGCTTCCAGCTCATTCCCCCAGTTCATTAAGGGAATGCGAGAGTGGGAGGGTGCATCAATTTATTCTGAAAATGGCCTCTGGATGAGGACCGGACCATTCTCTTTGGGTTTCCAGGACTGCGTCAAACGCTATGAAATGATTTTAGCCTCAGAAATGGATAGTCTTGCAACTCCCCCCAAAGAACAAAAGGCAATCTTCTAGAAAGATCAGGCTCCGGAAAGAACAACCTCCATTTGCCCTGAAGCAACATCTGGAGGAAGAGCCCATGAGGAAACAGCCCCCTGTCAATGGTAACATCTCCAACTGCCAAGTCTGTGCTAAGAAAAAGAAAATTCTTTCCAGCATCTATGAATTAATACTGAGGAATCTTTACCTCTTTTTACTGGAAATGGTTAATTCTTCTGCCAGTTCCTAAATTTTCCACAAACTATTGACTTGTCCTGTTCCCATTAGAAACAATCCCAATTGCTCAAAGTACAATTTACTTTCTTGCCCATAAAAGAAATCTTAGCCACGTCCCATTTTCTATTTTTGCTTTTCTATCAAGTAATATCCAAAAGTTGAAAGGGGAGCGAGGGAAGCCTGGCTTCGACTCTTTCCTGGTGTCAGGGGGCCTTTCAGAGAAGCCTGCTGGTCCAGGTTCCCCACCTGCTTGAAGCAGAGGCTTCCTCTGCAACCAGAGATCAGGCTCTGTCCTGAATTCATTGCAAGCATCTCACTGCAGGCCCCTCCAGCCTTCCTCTGCAGAATAAACAACAGCACAACTCACCTGAACTGGTTCTAGAGCAGAGGTTTCTCAACCACGGCGTCTCAGCTCTCTCAACCTTGGCAAATTTAAGATGTGTGATTTCAACTCCCCAAATTCCCCATGTTAAAGTCAACACATCTTCAAATTGCTACGGCTGAGAAATACAGCTGTGGTGTGTTCAGGGGCAACCTTCCTCCTCTGCCAGCAGCCTCACTCTCAGGGAAGGCTCCCCCTGGAGCTGGACCTGCCCAGCCAAATCTCAAGACAGCAGGGCAAGCCAACTGGGGCAGAACATCCACAACATCTGGAGCAGAGACCACCACCCATAGGCCAGCCCTTCCTCTTTAATTTACAGCCCTTTGACCCAACAATGATATCCAGCTCTCAGTCCGGTCAGTAGCACAGCCTATCATTCTGGCCAGGCTGAGGCAGCACAGCCCCAGTTTGGGGTGGGAGAATGGGAAGAGGGGGGCTGTTATGTGCAAGCTCCTTTTGCCCTAATGGGGAATTCAGGTCTCCCAAGCATCAAGGCTACCATACATCCCATTGCCAAGAACTTGTAAGCCATCTCCGTTCCTTTGCACATGCTAGGTAGGATGCTGAAGACAGAGGGGAGTCCAGCTCCCACAGATTTTTCTCCTGTCTCTGCAGGAAAAAGGGGCAAGAGCTTCTGGCTTGGTTGCTTTCTAAAGAAAACTGAACAGTCCAGGAATAGAGAGGGCACCAAAAAGGGGCAGGCAAACAGCATTTTCCTCCTCAACCAAACCACACCCTTGTAACTCATGTAGACTCTGTAATGGTACGTGGGAAAGACCTTGGAAAACAGGGTGAAGAGATTTTGCTTAGGGAACAATCAGATAAGAGAGGAAATAGCCCTCAGCTGCAAAATGGGTGGGGAAAGGCTCAGAAGGGACTGTCCAAAGTTTCTTGGTGATGGTGAGAGATTTGTACTTTCAGACTTGCAAGATTCTGCTAATGTAGCTTACACGTAGCTAACACGACCAGAGGAATGAGTTCCTCTGGTCGTGTTTCTTGTCGGTCTTCTTGGGAAGGCTGACGGACTCAGCCTTCCCCAGGGAGGAATGTGGACCCCAAGTTGCCACAAAGAGCGTTCGACCTGTCAAAAACTGACCTGTGTGTGGAAGACAGATGCTGCGCGAGGGCTTCGAACAAACTCCGTAAAGAAGGTCCCGTCCTGAAGAACCGGGAAACAGCAAAGGCAGCAACAGAAACGGGGGGGAGGGGGGGAGAAGGAGAGATGTTGTGCAGATCTGTCACTCCAAGTGGAAGGTTAACAGGGCACGAAAACTGCAGCAGGCTGGGGGGGAGGGGCACCAGGTGAAAGGAGGAAGCATTCAGAGCATGCACGGAGTGCCGAGGCTTCTGCTCCCACCCAGGTTGCCATGAGAAGCTGGATCAGATGTGGCCTCTTCTGCAGTTTGCATTCATTTGGACTGCACCCCAGGGTAACCGTTTGGGGCTCTTCAGATCAATGCATTTCTTTTGCCAGGGCAACAGAGTGTGGAGAATGGAGTGGAGCTACCATTTGCTTGTATTTGTTTATTTGTTTGTTTAAAACTTTTATATAGCTGCCCATCTTTTAGCCAAGTCTGGGCGGCTTCCAATCAAAGATTTAAACACATATAAAGTGATTTTATATGTTTTTACCCCAGACTAATGCCGATCACATCTGCCAATCCACATTGGACCAGTGTGGCAGATGATGGTCTATTTCTTCCACATGCCAATACAACCTCAAAAACAGCCCTCATTCCCCTGAGGCCCTAGGCCTAGGGCAACTACCCACGGCAGCAGGAAGACCTGCCCAAAGGCCGAGGGTGCTAAGAATCCCCGGGTTAAATCAGGCTGCCTTTGGACTTAGGAACAGTCAACATTCAAACAATGGAAACGGATGCTCAACTAGGAGAACTTCTGATTGAACTCAACAATATGCATTGGGATATCACTGGATTATGTGAAATACTACGAAAAGGTGAAAATTTAGTTGAACTTGATAGGTCTGGGCATTTTACTCTACACTAGAGGTACTGAAGATGAACAATGTGACAGGATTGGTTTTCTCCCCAACCAAAAGCTGAAAGACTGTAGTAAAATTATCAGCGTAGTCCAATGCAACATTTAATTGAACGAACAATACACGGTTCAAATAATCCAAGTTTACGAGCCAACAATAAGCTATAGTGATGATGAGGTGGAAGAGTTTTACAACAATGTGTCTCGCCTTCAAGATAAAGAAAAATGCCAATACAAACTACTAATGGGTGGCTTTAATGCAAGACTAGGAAGAACAAAAAAAAAAAAAGATTGTTCACAAGAGACTTATGAATGGGAATGGAAAAAGTGGACAGATTATGTGCAGAACAAATATCAAACCAGAAAGTATAAAATAGCTTTTAATTGAAAATGTTAAGATAGAAATATTTTAACTTAGTGAAGATCAAAAATTATATGGGGGATGGAGGGGTTCAAGTTTTATATAAAGGGGTTTTTTTTCTGATGTGAGTATATTCTGTGGAAGTCCGGGGGGAGGGGAGGGTTAGGGTGGGTTAGGGAGGATGAGGTTGGGGAGTTTGGGGTGGGTTGAGGGGGGGGAAATGGGGTGAAAATGTAATTGTAAAACTTTTGCAATAAAAAAAAAAAAAAAAGACTAGGAAGAACAATATCTGGAGAAAAGTGACTGGCCAGTATGGAAATGATGAACGTAATAGTAGAGGCGACAGACTAGTAGATTTTGCTGAAGGACAGGAACTTTTTATCATGAACTCATTTTACAAGAAAATAGCTGTTCTCCTCTAATAGCTTATCACTCTTTATTTTTGTTTTTTGTGACATCTGTATCATTTTCATACATTCCTTTCGACAGTCTATCTTCACTTTGCCTCGTACCATTCTATGATCACTTCCAACATTAAAATGATTGATAACAGTACAATTACAAAATATGGTTTTATCACTTGACATGATATAGTCAATTTCCCTTGTGTACCCAGATGGATTCTTCCATGTTCTCTTTCTGCTAGCTTTTTTGAGATTAATCTGTCAAATCACTTTGCTCTATATAGTGCAAGATTTGGAAGAGATTAAAATTACGGACCGAAATGAACAAATAGTCAAAAACATCCTTGAATTTGCTACATCTATAGTACCACGGGGAAAATACTTTGTACAGTCAAAAATCTCTGATGAAACTATTGATTTAATGAAAAAACAACAATGAATAATACCAGAAGGTTCACTAATAAATTGGAGTACAACTGGAGTAGATTGAATTTACGATAACATATTCAAGAAGAAAAAGGCAATTGAAGAAAACAAAGGATTAATAGAGCAAAATGCAAATTTATAAATACATGAAAAGTTTTTGCATTAAAACGTGAAGATGCCTCTGTGTGTAGAACAAGACAGGAAATGTTAGAAATAATTGGAAAATTCTATTCCAAGCTATACAAAGATCAAGATCACTCAAAATTAATAACATTCATGAAAGAGGAAATGCCAGATATCCTAGTGGAGGAAGTATCGTGCCATAAAATCAATGAAAAATGGCAAAGCTTCAGGAAATGACCATCTTATGGTTGAAATGCTGAGAGCTGGTGGTCACAGTTTACGCAAGATACTAGCAAAACTATACTCGAGATACCTCAGAGAAGAAAAAATACCCGATGCATGAAAAAACGCTGAAGTAATTGTGTACACAAGAAAGGGGCCCAAGATGATTTTAAAAACTCGCCCAATAAGCCTTCTCTCAGTCATCTACAAGGTTTTCACCAAGACAATAGCAAAAAGAATGTTGAGAACATTAAATGATGTACAGCCAAAGGAGCAGGAAGGCTACAGAAGTGGATGCAGCACAACAGATCACATCCAGGTTGTTCAGCAAGTCATTGAAAAGCACAACGAGTACCCCAGGCCTCTGTGCGTGGCCTTCATTGACTATGAAAAGGCTTTTGACTCAGCATTCCAGCAAGCAATAATTAAGGCATTGCTCAACCAAGGTGTAAACACTGCTTACATAAACTTACTACAATCAATATATGAAAAAACATTGGTGACAATTTGCCTTAATGATCTTAAAGTGGAAATCAACATAGAACGAGGTGTATGATAAGGCAATATGATATCACCAATCCAAGGGTGAAATGCTCCCGGTTCGGACCGGATTGCCTGATCCGGTAGCGATGGAGGCGGGTGGTTCAGAGAACCAGTGGCAAAAATCCCTGCCCCCCCCCTCCCATGCCCAGCTAAGTGATCATCAGAGGCTTTTTTTTTTTACTTTTAAAAGCATTTTAAAGAAATACTTTTAAAAACATTTTTTCTACAACCTCTTTGGTCGAAAAAATGCTTTTAAAAGTAAAAAAATGGCTGCGTGGAAAAATGGCACTGAGACTTATAAAACTAGACAAACAGGCAGTGGGGGGGGATTCCCCCATTAATAAATTACATCAACAAGTTTTAACTCTCCAGTCTCAGAAACCTGACTTTAATATAATAGAATTTCTTCTTGAGGAGATTGTAAGAAGGGATGAGATTGTGAATCAGCAACTTGAAAAATTTAAGTTGGAAATCAAAGAAATTGGTGAATTGGTGAAATCTAAGTTTGGCTTTTTGGATCGAAAGATTTTAAAAGTAGCTAATGGCTTAGCAGACTTTATGACTCAGTTGGAAGCAAATACTAACTCTAAAATGAAAGAAACTGAGGAGAATTTGGATGACAAGATCCAAAAAATTAAAAAGGATTTGGCAAACATTCAGGATAATAGTTCAGAAGACAAACTTAAAATGGAGGCTGATCAAAAGACTGTTAATGAAGAAAATGTACAACAGAGGATTGAAAGAGAAGTTTTAATGATCCAATACAATTTTACAGAATATGCAATTAGACTGAGAGGTTTGCAGGAAGATGACAGAGATGATTTAAGGAAGATATCTTCTGAAATTCTGGCTGGGATTTTAAAGGTTCAACCTGATGAAGTGTTTTGCAGGATTGACAGAATTTATAGAATAAACTCCTGGTTGGCAAAACAAAGGCAATTGCCTAGAGATGTGGTGATTTATTTTACAGACAAAGAAATTAGAAATAATATTGTCCAGAATTCTTATGATTCTGCTTTGCAATTTCGTGGAAGAAAGATTTGGATTTTTAAGGAACTCCCGCCCAAGATGTTAATGGAGAGGAAGAAATTTGGTTTTCTAGTGAATGAGTTAAAAAAAAGGAATATTCTATTTAGGTGGGACGTCCCAGTTGGTTTAATATTGAGACATCAAGGAGTAAGATACCAACTGAATACTGTCGAAAAAGCGGAAGAATTTTATCAAAAAATTTTAAAAATAAATTTAACATCTTTAGGCATAACACAGGACAAGCAAAAGGAGTTGGAAATAAAGGGAAAACATCAAATTACAGAGGCTGTGGTAGATAAACTGTCTTTGGACTCCTTGGATACCCCAGCTGGACTGTCTATAAATTTGAGAGCAGTGTCATCTGATTCTAATGTGATGAACTATCAACTTACAGACAAGTGCGTAAATCAACCAGTTGATATACAAGTGATGGAAAAGACATATGAGATAATAAAACAAAACCAACAAGATCAATTTACAAAGCAGAATGACAACCGATCAGCTGATACACAACTTGTAGGAAGGAAATCTGGATGGAAATGCAACCCGCAAAAGAAAAAGAAAAGAAACAGATCTCGTAGAAATAGTAGTTTCTAAACCAAGCAACAATGAAACCAGGGATTTTAAAAAAATAAATGAATATGTGAAAAGATATTGGAGGCGAATTATCGTTTAATACTATCTTGAGGAAAGTGGCAGATCTCTGCAATGATTTTGGGATGTGGAAAGAGCCTTACATTGTTGGATTTGAACTATCTATTTTGGATTTCTTTTACCGATAAATATATTATATCTATTTTGAGTTACAAGGCAAGAGAGTCATGCTGGGGCATGCAGAAGATCTGGCTGTTACCCACTAAGATGATGGGGATTTATAATCCTGATGAAAACCACAATTACAACTATATGGAATATAATTATAATGTCACTCGGGTGGTTGTTTTTACTTTTATATATACATGAGGATATTCATTATTGATGGGGGCAGAAGATGACTGAAGATTTTGAATAAACTGTTGCACCAGGATGCTATGTTACCCTATTATGGATGACGGATTTAACAATCTAGTGGAAAGACATCAAAGAAGATACTAAATGAATTATAAATTTAAAGTTATTGTCTTTTCTCTTTTTATAAAATGGAATGTATATATAGACATATGTATATTTTAGCAGAGTGGGCAGTGGATTATATTTAGAATTGTAGTGCATGGTAATCTTGCAGGAAACTGGGTTGAAATAGGCTAGTTTAGTGATTGATTAGTTTAAGAAAAAGGATTTTTAAGTCATATATTTTGGGGAGTGGAAGAATTGGATAGAACTGAATAAATGTTAAATTTGGAGAAGGCTGCTTTGAAATGTTAAATTAATATATATAAAAGTAAAGGTTATGTTGTTGTAATAATAATAATATTTTATAAGTTTGGGGGAGGAGAAAAAGGGTAGATTGTGAAAAGCGGAGAAAAGCGGAGTTATAAGAATACTATGCTAAGGGTCAGTACTTTGAGGAGTGAGTAAGGGCATGGTAAAATATTATGTAATTAATTATGAATTAGCTTATTGTTGTGAAGAAGAAGTCACAGGGGGGGATGGGTGGTGAGGGGGGGTTAGGGAAGAAGGGAGGAAAAGGGGGAAAAACTTGTATTTGAAAAACTTTTTCAATTAAAAAAAAAAAGTAAAAAAAAAAAAGATTGCGCACCACAGCTGATCACCCCCCCCGCGCACTGTTCTACTTACCGCATGCCTCCTTTTGGCCTGCACTGCGCATGTGCAGCCAGTGAACCAGTAGTAAACCGGTTCAGATTTCACCACTGCGCCTCTCCTTTTCTCAGCCTGCCTTGAAGAAGCATTTTGCAAACTAGACTGGGCAAAAGATGGAATAAAAATCAATGGCGCCTATTTAAATCACTTAAGATTCGCAGATGATGTTCTTCTCTTCTCACAAGACCCAGAAGAGCTACAAGGACACAAAAGCTGCACGAAGCAGTAGAACCGTTTGGCTTAAAAATGAACCTGAAAAAGAGCCTGGTTATGTCTAATGAATTCATCAAAGAAAGATTTTTTTATTTATCTGGAGAAGAACTAGAAGTAGTAGACCGCTACACAAACCTTGACCAATGGTTCTCAATGGAAGATGATACAATAAAGGAAATTGAACGGCGTGTTAAATGTGATTGGCCGGCATTCAGCCAGCTAAGCATAATTTTCAAGAACAACCTCCCTCCCGCTATGCCTGAAGAGAAAAGTTTTCAATCAATGTGTGCTACCTACTCTAACCGATGCTGGTGAAACATGGACACTAACCTCACAATCGCTACAAAAGCTGCGAGTGGCACAGAGAGCCATGGAAAGATCCACGCTCAGCATCACAAGACAAGATAGAAAGGCCTGCCCGTGGATTAGAGATCAAAAGAAAATATACGATGCCATCAAGAGTGTCAAAGAATTGCAATGGAAATGGGCAGGTCACATAGCAAGAAGAACTGATGGCAGGTGGACCAAGGCAGTCATAGAATGGATCCCACTTGATCAAAAGCGTCCACCAAAGAGACCTAAAACAAGATGGATTGAGGACATCAGCAAGTATTGCAGGCCCAATTGTCCAAAGAAAGCTCAGGACCTTGGTTATTGGTTGGAAACATGCAGAAGAGACCTTCATCCTGCATGACAGACAATGGCTAGAATGATGATGATGATGATGATTCAGGAATTCAAATTAATCCATCTCTGGTAGATGAGAGTCCAATGGGGATGACAAGCTGAGAGTCAAGCCTTTGTCAGAGCAGAAATGGAAGTGCTGGCCCTGCCACACCATTCAAAGTCCAACCTCTGACCGTCTCAGGGAGGCAGGAATCTCTCCGGGGTTTCACTTAGTGCCCAAGAGAGTTTCGCTGAATGACTGTGACATTCAAAGCAAGTGGAAAAGCAGATGCTTTGCAGAATGCAGCCTGCAGCTGGCCGGCCATGGTACATTTCAAGCATTGGAACTATGCCTGGAGGTTGCAATGACCTGGCTGAGCCAGCATTCACCCCATGCCTGAACCGAACCCTCCTGGAATACCAGGCTTTGTTGTGGCCCGCCAGCAGTCTGCACGGATTGTTGCTGATCCCGACGAGGAGGCTGGTGTGGTGCTGCGCCAGCAGCCTGTGCAGCCGGCGAGGAGGCTGAAGATGATGTGGTGCCAGAGGCAGGGATTCAGTCAGGGCCTTCAGAACCTCCAGAGGCTCCTTTAAGTGAAGAGGATGAAGAGGAGGAGCCTCTGCTCAATGCACAGGCACGCAGAGCTGCCAAAAGGCAGGAGTGGTTCCTCAGGAGGAGGTCTCCTCGAGAGTACGGCTTGGGGCTAATTGGCCATTCCCTTAGCCTATTTAAGGAGGAACGCAGCTTGTAACAAGCTGCAGGAAACAACTTTAGTTCGCTAATCATCGCGTTGGGATGTCTCTGCAACCTTGCTTCTGGGCTTTCTGCCAACTCCAGTAAGACTCTGACTATCTTATCTGTGGAACTCTGGCAGGCTGTTAAGAATGCTTTATTAACAGTCGGTATTTGCTAAAACTGCGTTATTTGAGTAAACTAAGTTTTGTTCAGAGTTTGTGTATGCTGTGTTCTTTGGGATCCGTAGCTGGGGCAGAACAGGCTTGTATTTTGAAGTGCCAAAGGGAGGCATTGACAAGCATCTCGCAACTGGGCCTGAGCCCCCGTCGGTGATCCAAAACGATCATAACAGGCGTGCAATGCAAGAGCTGCCCTGTGGGTCAAGCATTTCAATCCATACACACACACACCTCGTTTTCACCTTGGAAGAATGCAAGGACCTCAGCTGAACACTGTCCCCAAAGACCCCCCACCCCCACCCCCACCCCCCAAAATGAAAGACTTGCTAACTGTGAAGATGAGTGTTCCTCAACCTTGGCCACTTTTAAGACGGGTGGACTTTAACTCAGAGAATTCCCCAGCCAGCTCTTTCACATATACCTCGTCCACCTGGTCTGGTGTCAAGACTCATCCCTTATCTCAGATTGGTGACCCTGTCAGCGGTTAACTGAGGGCACATGCAAGCCACGTGCACAGAGCCCCATGCAGGAGTGTGTCATTGTGTTGAAGCTTCCGTCCTCACCTTCCGTGGACTGTCCAGGTAGGTGGGTGTCATGGCGATGCTGCCAGTCTCCGCTGGCTGGACAGAGGTCTTCCCAGCAAGGGCTGCGGCTTGTTGTTCCCCCAATATCCTAGAAACAAGTGAGAGAGGTCCATGAAAAATATCTCAGCCATCATTGGAGAAGAAACGCCCCGCCTCCATGCCAGGACTCCCTGCGAGCTCCTATCAGAGATTTTGATTCTAGGCAAGGAGCCCACAGACACAGGACTACCCAGAATGCCCCCCACCTGCGGGGGCTCCAATGGGGAAGCATCACACTGGAAGTGGTTGATAGGTTAATATGGATCCCACCTCCCCACCCCCGCTCATCTACTCCCCCCTCTCCATCTTTTAGTTATAGCTGTAATTTGTATTTTTATAGTGTCTTATTTTTATTGTACAGGTAGTCCTTGAATTATAACAGTTCATTTAATGACTTTTTGAAGTTACAATAGCACTGAAAAAAGTGACTAATGACCATTTTTCACACTTATGACCCTTGCAGCATCCCATGGCCCCATGATTTACATTAGGATGCTTGACAACCGGTTCATATTTATGAGGGTTGCAGTGTCCTGGGGTCAAGAGCCTTGGTGGCGCAGCAAACTAATGTGCTGTTAACTAGCACCAGCTGCCTGCAATTACTGCAAGTTCAAATCTCACCAGGCTCAAGGTTGACTCAGCCTTCCATCCTTCCGAGGTAGGTAAAATGAGGACCCGGATTGTGGGGGCAATAAGCTGACTTTGTATAAAAAAAGAACACCGCTGGGGGGGGGGGGGGGGCGAAAGCCCTACTAATCAGGTATATACAAAAGTATGAAGGCTATTGGTTAACGTGTTGTAAGACGCCCTGAGTCTCCGGAGAAGGGCGGCATATATATATATATATATATATATATATATATATATATATATATAAATAAATAAATAAAATAAAATAAAATAAAATAAAATAAATAAATAAATAAATAAATGTGATTTTTTTTTGTGAACTTCTGACAAGCAAAGTCAATGGGAAGCCAGATTTACTTAAGAATCATGCTACTAATTTAACAACTGCAGTGATTTACTTAACAGATGTGGCCAGAAAAATGGTAAAATGGGGCAAAATTCACTTAACAAATTTCTCACTTAGCAACATAAATTCTGGGCTCAATTGTGGTCATAAGTTGAGGACTACCTGAATACATATTTTTGCATTGTTTTATTCTTTTTAACATTGTAAACCACCCAGTCTTCTTGTGATGAGATGGGTGGCAAACCAAATTAATTAATTAAACAAGCAAACCAATAAAATGTCTCATACGTGATTATTTCAAAAGTAAAAGTGTACATTTTGAGGTGTCACTTATGCCCTGGGTCATCTCTTGGTTGGATTACTGCAATGCACTCTACTTGGGGCTACCCGTGAAGAATATTCAGCAGCTACACCTGGAATAGAGCACAGCACTGTGGACGGTTCTGGAGGCCCCTTGGGTGACATATGTAACACTGCTGTTGCACAAACTGCACTGGTTGCCAATTTGTTTCTGGATCCCCTTCAAAGTGTTGGTCGTTACTCTTAATTCTGGGAGTTATCATCCGGCTCAGGAATGCTGAGAGTTCAGGTCCACAGGTTGTAAAGGGGCCATAGCTTCCCACACTTTGATGATCTCAAAGGCCCTGTGTGATACTTGCTATCTATGATCCAGATGTCAACTTTGAACCGAACCTGGCAGCGGCCATTTTTCTGTTCCTCAGTTGCCACACAGAGGGGGAAGGGGGGAAAGGAGGTTGGAATGCCTTACTAGACACAACAGAGAGCTTTCTCGTGAGTACCACAGTCATCTCTACTGGCAACAGATAAGGGAAGGAGTGCCTGGAGAGACCGCCAATTAACCCAATTGGCCAATGTGACCTGTGACACTTGGGGATGGGGTTGTCTCTTAGTTTAATTATGCTGAAACCGCGGGAAAGATTTAGAGTGGGTTTTCCTTTGAAGATGTGCCGATATGAAGTACCCAATAAAGAAGAATGTTGAGAAGGATCCTAGTCTGAGAGTTCTGATTTGCTTGGGTTTGTTAGTCGGAGACTTGACACCTTTAAAGGTGTTGGTTACCACCTTTAAAGCGCTCCGTGGCATAGGACCCGGGTACCTTCGAGACCGACTTCTGCCACCAATAGCCTCCCACCGACCAGTTCGCTCCCACAGAGAGGGTCTCCTCCGGGTGCCATCAGCCAAGTTATGTCGGCTGGCGACACCCAGGGGGAGGGCCTTCTCTGTGGGAGCTCCAGCCCTGTGGAATGAATTGCCCCCCGAAATACGAAAGATTTCCGACCTCCGGGTGTTTCGCTGCGCTCTGAAGACCCTGTTGTTCCGCCAGGCAGGGCTATTAACATAATGTTTTAAATTGGGGTATTTTAAATTTCTGGGATTTTAATTGGAGCCTAATTATTTAATGATTTTAAATTTTAATTGTTGTCGTGTTTTTTGTGTTTTTAAATAGGCTGTACACCGCCCTGAGTCCTTCGGGAGAAGGGCGGTATAGAAATAAAATTATTATTATTATTATTATTATTTGACTGGCAGGGTATCACGGCATGAAAAGGGTGGAAGACTACAGAAGGGTTATCAAGTGTGTGTACATGAAGTAGATCCTTTGGAAGAACTCAGAGGTTCTTCCAGAGAGATCCAGCTCATTGATTGGCCGAACCACTTCAGTGCCAGATAGATATGAAGCATGCAGGTTCCTAAACTGAGAAACTGGGATGTGTGGATGTACATATGGAGAGAGTGATTCAATCGCGTGCAGGTGTGCTTCTCCGGGAACTCACCTTTGGCTGGCCTCCATCTCTAAGAGAGCCGAGAGCGCGGAGGTCCCCTTCTTGGCCAGTGGAGGCGGCCCTGAAGGTTCCAGAGAGGGGGCAGGAAGGGGGCTGGTGATCTGCAGGCCTTTCATTGCAGGACCTTTCTGGACAGGAGGAAGACAGCAAAGAGTCAGCGAGAGGAGGGGAAGAGAAGAGATGCTCGTGGGCACCTGAGGAGGGGGTCAGTTTTAGGACAGCCTTGAATTTTCCCAAAGGATTCTGGGAACTGGAGCTTTCTGACTCCTATCTATGAAGAACAACAGCTCCAACAAGGGATAGAATTTGTTCTATCACTTTCTTGAAAGCAGAGATGCAGGCACTGCATGTTGTAAACTGATGGGACACTGAAAGATTCAGCAGGAAACAAATCTGATAGGTAAATAAAGTCTTACTTCTTCAAGTGGAGATCTTTTCATCCTCCTTTTCTAAAAAAAACCTCCATTGGCCAGGAAGCTGAGACGCTCATGTGCTCCTTCCACCATGGAGTAGCCCAGTTCTGTTCTGCAACCAGAGGTCGGGTGGGGAAGCTCCCGGACTTACCCGGATGATCCGGTCCGAACGGTGCCGCCTGCGGATGCGGTTCAGCCCTTCCACAAAACGAATGAAGCCGTCCAAAAGCTGCCACTCCTCTTCGTCAGAGCGAGCCTTGCCACCATAGATATCACAGCGGGCTTCACCTTCCATGATGCGCTTGGTGGCGCTGATGCAGGCCGGCAGGAGCAGGAAACGTGTCCGCCAGAATTTGAGCGACTCAATCAGGCTATGTGGAGAGAAAGCGGCAGCTGAGGGGGGCGAGATCAAGCCAGGGTTTTCCTCCATGGGGCTGTCACCAGACACTGAGCTTTCCCAATGACTGTTTCATCTGTCCCTCTCTTACAAATACAGCCTTGCAACCTTCAGTTTAAACTTTAAACCCTTAATCGTTAAAAGCCTGGAAGAAAAGGAGGAACTGGTTCCTGTGGCCCTTCCCCACTGGGCTGTGTGGAAGCATAAGTGTTCAAAACAGGGTTTTCCTTCTGCCCCAAAATGGCAGAGGTATGAGCGCTGAATTGCCAGGAGGGTCATTTATTAAATCTATCCCATATCTTGAAATATTAAGAGATACAGATCAGGGAAGTCATATTTCTATTTTAAAAAAATGCAGGATTCAACCACTGGGACCAAAGGTTTCTTCTTCCAGGTTTTTGGGCTCGTGCTGGAGCCCATCATCAGGGAAGTGCTCTCTCTAGTTATTTCTCTCATAGTTATTTCTCTCCAGATATTTTGGAGAGAGAGAATTTCCTTGATGATGGGTTCCATCACGAGCCCAAAAGCTTGGAAGAGTAAACCTTTGGCCCCGATGACCCATTCAGATTGGATCCTGCAACGTTTACTGGGACTTGTATGTTTGTCTTCATTCACATAAAAAAAAAAAAAAATAACCAAAATGAAAAAAGGGATTTGCAGATGGCAAGTTATGAAATCTATTACAGCAGCACGTTTATCGCTGCAGGGGAAAAGAAAGCAATGCCCTGGAGCCCTTCCTCCTCTTTTCTCCCTGAAGGCCGTGAATCCAGTTCCAGGGAGTCAGTGGGAATCTGGGCTTCCAGCCTCTGGTTTCCCACAAACGACCTGAGCTGTGATTATTATTAATTCCAAATTCTCTGTGAAATGCAAGAAAGATGAGCAAGAACTTATTTCTCCCCCATGTTCTGTAATGGACCGTGTGGGTGACCTTGGGGGACGAGGGGAAGAGAAGCTGCCTGGGAAGCAACCAGGCAAGCGAGACAGGAGTCCCCAGGGGCTTAACAGGCAGAGAAACTTAAAAAGGATCCACACGAAAGGCTCAAGTAATTAGAAGTGGTTTGTACCTTCAGAGTTGCAAGTTTCAGTCAACGAGCCTTACAATAAACTAGAATTAGCTCACCTAGACTGGCCATCCTGCCTTTGGGACTCCTCACAAGGGCATCCTTTTAAAGAACCAGGTGCTCACTATTTAAAGAGTTGGAGAACCAAGGCCCTCGGCTTACCTGAAATCTTCCGAACCAGCCGAGCAGATGTACTGATCCAGGTAATTCCACTTATATTCCTCTAGCCTCTCGTGGGAGAAGTCCACCCAGCAAGAGACAAACTCTGAGTCTGAGTGGGAAGGACACAGACTGTAAGTGTAATTGATCTGGGCAGATTCATACGGGTACCTAAAAGGAACAAAAATATCAAAGCAAGCCTTTTCAAGTCAGATGCCATGGGGGAAGGTCTTTTAACATAAAAGTGGCTGGTGAATGCTTTTCGCCCCCCAGCTTTCCTACTCTCATTCACAAGACAGTGAAACCCAACGATGCCCTTGAAGTGATGTCCCAGTGCCTGGAGGCCATACGGATCTGGATGGGGAGGAACAGGCTCAGGCTCAACCCATCCAAGACTGAGTGGCTGTGGTTTCCGATGTCCCGATATAGTCAGCTGGTGCCATCGCTGACTTTTGGGGGTGAATCATTGGCCCCCCGGAAAGGGCTTGCAACTTGGGCGTCCTCCTGGATTCACGGCTGTCTTTAGAAGAGCACTTGACGGCCGTGACCGGGAGGATTTTTCATCAGGTTCACCTGATCCGCCAGTTGCGTCCCTTTCTAGATCGGGACTCCTTACGCACGGTCACTCATGCCCTAGTTACCTCCCGTATGGACTACTGTAATGCTCTCTACATGGGGCTCCCCTTGAGGTGCACTCGGAGGTTCCAACTGGCGCAGAGTGCGGCTGCGCGGGTGGTGATGGGAGCAACGTGGAGCTCCCATGTAACACCTCTCCTGCGCGAGCTGCACTGGCTCCCGGTGGTCTTCCGAGTGCGCTTCAAGGTTTTGGTTACCACCTTTAAAGCGCTCCATGGCTTAGGACCTGGTTATCTACGGGACCGCCTGCTACCACCAATAGCCTCCCACCGGCCAGTACGCTCCCATAGAGAGGGGCTCCTCCGGGTGCCATCAGCCAAACAATGTCAACTGGCGGCCCCCAGGGGGAGAGCCTTCTCTGTGGGGGCACCTACTATCTGGAATGAGCTCCCCCCGGAGATACGGAGGATCCCGGATCTGCGCACCTTCCACCGCGCGCTTAAAACGTTTTTATTTCATCAAGCTGGCCTGGCCTAAATCATCTCCTCTTTTAAATTTAAATTTTAAACATAAATTTTAATCTGTTTAATTATGGGGTATTTTAAAATTCAGCCTAAATTATTTAATTTGTTTTAATTTATTTTAGATTTTGTATTTCCTGTGTTTTATCCTCTGGCTGTTCATTGCCCTGAGTCCTTCGGGAGAAGGGCGGTATAGCAATTTAATAAAATAAATAAAATAATGACCCTGGCTAATTATGATTTCCCTAGGAACCAGATGCGTAGTCTGTGTTAGGCTGAAGTGAAGGGTTTGGCAGGCTTTCAGGATTCTTTTCCAACGCTCTAAAACAGGAGTCTCCAACTTTGGCAATTTTGAGACTTCTAGACTTCAACTCCCAGTATTCCTCAGTCAGCCCTGCTGGAAGTTGGTCCACAAGTCTTAAAATTGCCAAGAATGGAGGCCCTGCCCTAAAGGGCAATGAAGACCCTGCCAGACCTCCCATGACTCCCATTTCCTGCTCAAAGAGTGGGCAGGAACAGATACTCACTTTGGCAGATACCGAGTGACCGTGATGATTTTGTCCTTCAGAGTCACTTTATGGAAGGTCCGGCCCATGCTCAGCCAGTACTGGTCATCCTCCTCAGGTCGATTGCGTGACACAAGACCTGGGCAGAGAAAAAAGACAAATTAGAAGTGCAGATCATTTACCCAAGAAATGTAAGCAGAGGACTGATTGAAATTAGCAAACACACCGTTTCCCTACATTGCCTTGAAGCAGCGGGAGTCTGTCTAGAAAGATTCCCCATCAAGGCAGAGGCAGAAGATGTAGCAATTAGGATGAGCAAATAGAATAGCAAGGGCAGAGAAGCATTTACACTTTACACACACACGCATTAGTGGTGGGTTTCAAAAATTTTGCTACCGGTTTGGTGGGCGTGGCTAGGTGGGGGCATGTGACTGAGTGGGCATGGCCAACTTGACATCACTCATGTCCACACCCACTCAGTCACATGACACCCCCCACCTAGCCACGCCCACAGGAAAAGGTAGGAAAAATTTTGGAATTTCCACCTATCTACCCCCACCCTCCCTTCGCTAGTCAGCCCCGTTTCCCCTCCTTTAGCGGCCCTGGCCCTAGCCCCGCTTCCTCCCCCACTACCGCCTCTTTGTTCAGGCTGCTTACCTTCCGCGGCAGCTGGTCCAGAGTCTGGAAGGCAAGCTGACCGGAGTTTTCAGCGGCCTCCAGCTGCCGAAAAGTACCAGAGGTTGCGGAAAAAGCTGCTGCCGTCGCCACCATATTCTTTGTGCATGCGCATCCCATTGGACTTGCAAGGCAATGGGATGCATGTACATGAAGAACATGGTGGCAGCGAACATGGTGGGCGGGAGGGCGAGCGAGCGGCAACTGGGGGACCGGTTCAGAGGCATGGCCGGCCAGCCATCACTACTGGTTTGGCGATCTTCTGCCAACGGTTCGTGTGAACTGGTGCAAACCGGCTGAATACCACCTCTGACACACATCCTTTTACACACCTCACACAGTTCTCCCAGTTTACACAGAGAGCTTCTCTTTTTATCATATTCCCTTCCCTGGACCAGCTGGTTTTCATCATGGACATGGACAAGTCATGGACAAGTATAAAATTTGGTTCCTGGGTAGTCCTTGATCAGGAAAGTCCATATCCTACTCTTGGAACTTTTACCCATCCATCATTCTTTGATCTTAACCTGGCCCATGGGAGATCTTGGGTCTACCTGCATCCTGGGTACCATTATGTATCATGTTCACTCGGATAGGTCAATGGCTGGTTACCTTCTGCCTCTCCCTGGTCCAGGTGCCCTTGGCTGCCACATCCAAACTGCCCTCCCAATGTGGGGACTCACCTCTGCTGTACAGGGGGCTGCTGCTAAGGGGGGGCTGGACCGCTGCTGGCTTCTGGGGCTTGCTCTGCACAATGAGTTGGTAGCCCTGCATGAGACGCTGGCAGATGAATTCCTCAAAGACCTGCTGGGCTGTCATCAGCAGGCCTTCCTCGTCCCTCCTGAGAAAGGAAGGGGGAGGGGTCATCATAGGCAGGCACAGGGGACCCTCCCCATCTACTACTCCCTCTTCCCCAGAGCAGCCGGCACTAGAGGAGGCCAGGAATAAGGGGCGCTGGGGCCTGAGAATTGGGCACCAATAGTTCCAGCCACAGGCCCTGCTCAAGGGCAGGACGCCTTTCCTGCTCGGCTCCCAGGAGCTCAGAAAGTGGGAGAGCTCCCGGGCCTGCACAGCATGGAGATGCCTCTACAGATAGTCCTTGAATTATGATCAGCCACAGTGATGGAAATTGGCCTAGTTTCTGGCAAAAAATGACTATTACAGAAAATGGGTTCACTTAACGACTGCAGTGTTTGCATAATGACCACTGCAAAAAAATCCCAAAATGGTGTTCGTCACGTGTGTGTCTCAACTTACAACCACCATGACATATGTTCTCCTATGTTGATTGTTGTTTGGATGACACCAGGCTGCTGCGGATTTTATTCTTTATATCACATATTTTATCTGTTTTATTTCCCGCCTAGAGTCACAAATGTGAGATGGGCAGCTATATAATCAAATGAATGAATGAATCAAAGCTCCATCTGCCGCCTCTATTGCTGCTTCGGTTCTCCTCCTTTCAGGTGCCCTTAAGACTGGCTGGTGCCACTCTTGGGGGTGCCCCTTGCTCTGGCACTGCTCCATGACTGGAGAGAGCTACACGCCACACTTTTACTCAGCTCCAGTGCCTCCTCACGACTGGGTGCACTGGCAAATCAGCTCCCCCTAAGATTGGTCGCCTCCTCCCCAGAAATATTGTTGAGTAGGAAGAGCCTGGGCTTCTGATCAAGGGAAGTCATTTGGTGCTCAAGGTTGTTTTATCAAGTGCCACAATGAGTGTGTGTGGCACCCAAAGAGGCACCCCAAGACATGACCACCCTCCAAGCCCAGCCAAGGAAGAGGAGGAGGAAACCACGAACGTGGGTGCCTGAGGACTACAGAGGTGCTATTGTTGGAATTGAAAGCTCCAAATTCAGAAACACAAAAGCTACCAGGAATGTCCCGGATGAGGGGAGCTCATGTGTGGCATGCAGCTTTTCTGAATGGCTGCGTCAAAAGCCAGGCCCAGCCCGGTTCCTCTCTGCAGCTCATTCAGCGATGGAGCCCGAGTGGGGGGAAAAAAGCCATCCGCCCTCTTTGCAAGGACAAGCTGACCAGTGGCCCCTGGGGTCAAGCCAGAGCAGAGAGGACAACTCTAGGCACTTCTCCTCCTAGCCACACTTGGTGGCGCTCAGGTAACGGCCGGTGTGACTTGGTCACCTGAGAGCCAGTGGATCCCCAGGCAGACGCACCTCTCGAGGTCCGCTTCAGGAAGGAGGTCGTAGCAGCCCTCAGTATAGTCGTTCCGGAGGCTCTGGCGGTCCGGGAAGTAATCCGTGGTCAGGGGAAGACAGGCCGGAGTGGTGAGAGACTTCCAGTCCACCCCAACAGTACAACAGAAGCCTGGCACTATGGGGGGAGCAGACAGTGTCAGAACTGTCTCGTGTTGCGTACAGAGGGCGAGAAGGAAGAAGTGGAGGAGGAGGAGGAGGAGGAGGAGGAGGAGGAGGAGGAGGAGGAGGAGGAGGAGAGACCAGGAGCCAGGAATGGTGGGAAGTGCCACAGAAGCCAGTGAAGAGAAACAGACACACAAGGGGTGGAAGATATGAAATCCAGAGGGGAGAGGAAGGGGGGATGGGGGAAGAAAGACAGAGTCGGTTAAACAGTGCAGTGAGCCCATGCCAGCTCATTCCCATCATGCAACTGGAGTTGAAAAGTTAATATGCTTCCCTTGCCCGGTGATTTGGAATCCAAGCCAAATCAGCCACTGCAGAATTAACGTCACTCTCAAGCACAACGAGGCGCACAAAAACACAGAACAGCACCAGGATTCAAAGCCCAGTTCAGCAAATTAAACCAAGTCCTCCTCTTGTGTCAGTGCAAGAGAAATGGCGGGGGGGGGGGGGAGAGCCTGTGTTGGCAGAACAGGCACGTCAGTATGGCAGCCACAGCAGAGAGAGACAAGGGTGGGGGGGCATTCCCAGGGCTCAAAAAGAAACACAAAAGGGAAGGGGGAAAAAAACCGAGGACAGGAAAAAGTAGAAACTGGAGAAGGAAATTCAGGGAAAAGTGGTTTGACTGGACTTCCCTAAACGCCCCAAAAGAGACACTCCCGAGACCAGAGCCACTGTCCCTCCCCCCTGAATGGGACCCAGCCCCAACCCACCCCCTCACCTCTTCCTAGGTACACGGCACAGAGGGCACCCCCTTCTGTGCAACTATCAGGGCAGAAGGAAGCCCAGTGGGCTTTGACTGAGGGGATCTGCCTCCAGGACCTTTAGGATTCCTTGGAAGTCATCCAATCAGCACGAGATCCTGAGATTTTTCATACTTCTATTGGCAAAGAGCCCCCAATCAAACACTCCTGAGTAAATTCTGAAGGGCTGGTCTGAAGTGGGGAGCAAAGACAAAGGGAGGGTTGGAATTGGATCTTCTTGGCAGAGGCAGGAAAATGCCCTAGAGGACAGGGGCCGGGGGTGGGGGTGGAAGTGGTGGAAGGATGGTGGGGAGGGGGGGTTCCAGAAGCCTCTGGCCTTGGAAGCGCTCCTGCTCAGCTTGAGGAAAGAGATATGAAAATGGTAGCATCAGCTACGTCCCAGTGCTGATCAAACAAGACTCCAAAACTCAGCTCAAGAGCCTAACATTACACTTCATTTCTAGCACTTCTCATTCATTTCAACCCAGGTTGCTGGGATGCATATATATTTAACACACACACACACACACACACACAGACACACACACACAAATACACTTCGATACCAATTTAAAACATCTTCTTTAGCTTCAAGAAGAACCTTGGCAGGAATATGCCTCCCCAAATCAGCCCTTCTAGCTTGCAAATCTTCTGCTTCCAGCTGGTCATTCCTGGGATGCCCAGAGATGCCTGTGTGGTCCCGCACAGCTTTGCTTGAGAAAGTTGCTCTACTTTCTGGTTTCGAGTGTTGCCTGGAAGGGCTGCTCCAGAGTCAAGGACTGACAGCCCAGGGAGATGAAAAAGCACTCAAGCTGCCCTCCACCCCAAGGCAAAGGCTGCTTAGGAGCGATTTCCTTGGGCTTCATTGGATCGCTGGCCTAAGGTGGCCCTTCCTTCTTAAAAGCTGATCTAGAATGCTTCCCAGGGCAGGGTCCCCATGGAAGATTCTTGAAGGAATCACTCGCATGGGATCCACAAGCCCATCGTTGTAATTCTGCACAGCAATGAGCCAAATCAAAGTTCAAACGCTGTTTTCACTGCCTCAGAGCAGAAACATTTGGAGGAAGCTTTCCCTCTGGGCCACGAGGGAAAGAGAAGAAGCGGCTTAAGAATGGGGTTTTCCATTTGCACCGTTTCTTTAAAATAAGAATTTACATTCGGATTCTTATTGCTGCCTAACTGATGCTCAGGTTCTTCGGGAGCTGTGAGAAACAGGCTGTTAACCCTTTGAAGAGAGAGATCCAGCACCGGGGGTACCTTTTCTCTTATCTCCTGCTGGGTGTTCCTTACTGAGACCAGAAGACCTGCTTGAATCAGAAGGTTTATTAGCTGCTCTCTCCATCCCGATTGCAGCAATGTTGACAAGCCAAAAATCTAAAGAATCCATCTAGCACATGCTTGCTTCTTGCTTTTGTTTTTTCTTTTATCTGTTATGATCTCAGAAGACAGCATTTTCAAAGATGGATGGCATTTCCTGCCCTCATGGGTACATGGCACACGGGTACATTTCCAGCAGCAGCAACTGTGACCGCCAAACCCCAAAGCCCTCCCAGAGAGAGGGGGAGACAGCCAGTCTGCCTTCCGTGGCATCTGGGAAGGAGTTCCATGTGAGAGACACCCAGAGGTCAAAGCTCTCAAACTCACTCGGATTTATGCACACCAACCTTCTCTCCCCCACCTGTCCCCCTGTGCTTACTTGGATCTGGTGAGCCATCCAGCAGCTCCTTGCTGGGTGTGTGGGCATTCACTCCTGCCTTTGCTGAAAGGGAAGGGAATAGTCCTGAGTGGCATTACGAGAGGGATAGACTCAACATCACGTGAAATACTAATACCGCTTTACAAAGCCTTAGTAAGGCCTCACTCAGAATACTGCATTCAGTTTTAGTCACATTATAAAAAATGTTGAGACTTTGGAAAGAGTGCAGAAAAGAGCAACAAAGAGCCTTGGTAGTACAGTGGTTTAATGCACCCTGTTATTAACACAGCTGCCTGCAATTTCTGCAGGTTCGAATCTCTCCAAGGCTCAAGGTTGACTCAGCCTTCCATCCTTTCTAAGGTAGGTAAATTGAGGACCCAGTTTGTGGGGGCAATAAGCTGACTTTGTATAAATATACAAAAGTATGAAGGCTATTGCTTAACACATTGTAAGCCGCCCTGAGTCTCCGGAGAAGGGCGGCATATAAATCAAATTAAAAAAAAAAAAAAAGATGATTAGGGGTCTGGAGGCTAAAATGAAGAAAGATTGTAGGAATTGGATATGTCTACTCTAGTGAAAAGAAGGACTAGGGGTGACATGATAGCAGTATTGGAGCGGCTGCCCCAAAGAAGAGGGGGTCATCCTATTTTCCAAAGCACCAGAACACAAGACAAGAAGCAATGGATGGGACCTAACCAAGAACAGAAGCAACCTAGAACTAAGGAGAAATTTCCTAACAATGAGAACCATTAACTATGGAACGGCTTGCCTTCAGAAGTTGTGAGGGCTCCATCACTGGTGGTTTTTAAGAGGAGATTGAACAGCCATTTGACTGAAATGGTATAGGATCTCCTGCTTGAGCAGGGGGCTGGACTAGAAGACCTCCAGTGTCCTTTCCAACTCTGTTATTCTGTTCAAGTTACCAACTCCAGCAGCCATTCACTTTTGAGTGCCCATGAAATCCTAGCAGCAGAAAAATGACTAAAAGTGGCTCATGGGATCAGCTCTTCCTGGCTACCTTAAGGCATCCAAAGTCAGGTGGGTTTTGTGGATGAGAGTCAAGCCAGCTGGAGAAGCAACACTCCATCCCAGCCAGAAATGTTTGACTTGATTACCTGGATCTTGGCTGCCTGCTAGCTGGTTTGGATAATCTTTCATGTCTCTGAAGCTCAAGCAGGAACTGCTGTCCTCTGACTGCCTAGAAATGCCATGCCTGCAGGGAAGAAAAAAGAGACTCACCTTAGAAGGCATCTCGGCTTGGGGCCAGACCACCAACTCCATCCCCTCCCTGAGGGACCTCAGCAAAAGCAAGAGCCACAGGAGTTCCCCATGTCCTCAGCAAGCATCTTGCAAGTCAACTGAAGGAGAGCAGGCAACATGGGCCATCTGCATGATGCTTTTACAACAGATGGTAAACATCCTTTCCATCCATATCCTATTCAGTTGTCACCATGAAGGTTATCCATGCCCAGAACAGAAAATCAAAAGGCAATTTAAAAAAATAACCTCATTGGGCATATGTAAGAAAAATGAGAACTGGAAGTACCAGGCTAAAATGGAAATCAAATGACAGGAACAGATATTTTTGTGGGTTCCTTGGTGTTCTCTGAGCTTGGTGTTTTCTTCCAGATGTTTCATGACCCAATTACATAATGTCATCGATGCAAGGATGAAGGCACTGATGATATTACTTAGTTGGACAAACGTCTACACCAGGGATGTCAAAGTCGCAGCCTGCAGGCCAGATGGGTCACGCGCTGGCCACGCCCACCCCCATTTTAGCGAAGGGGGAAAAAGTCGTGATACATAACATGACGTGTCATTGCGAATTTGACACCCCTGGTCTATAAGTAAATAGCCAAGCTCAGAGAGTTCAAAGGACCCCATGGTTCAACTGCAAACTATAAGTATTCTATCGGTGTAAAGGTTTTCTGAAAAATTTCTCCTGAGTGGGATGGTGATCCTGCGATGGCAGGGCGCCCAGTGAGTTCAGGGCCCACTCGCTAAAATGCCCTTACCTGCCGGCCGCCTCATGATAAGCAAGTTCCAACAGTTCAGCTGAGGAGTGAGTCCAGTCCCGCTGCCCGCTGCCCTGCATTTCGGCCATGTTCTGACGGGTCTGGTGGTGGATCTGGATGGCTTCTCCAGAAGGACCTGTCCAATCACACGTTTTGCTGTTTCATTTCTCTCCCTAATCAAAGCTGATTGAAGTACTCTTTGGATATGTATGGGGTTATCATCTGTGTGTGTGTGTGTGTGTGTGTGTGTGTGTGTGTGTGTACACAGACATAAATTCCAATGCATAGATCCCATTTCTAAAAGGAGGAATTAGGTAGCTATAGACTGGTCAGCCAGTTGTTATAGCCAGAAAAAACTGGAGAGATTATTGAGCACATGGAGTGGGAAGATATTCACTGCTAGGCAAAAACTGACATTGTTTATGAAGTTTCCCCCGCAAGAATGGAGTGCAGAAGAGGATTTAATAAGGAATTGCATGCGGAAGTTTGTTTGCTACCAGGTTTTTAATGTTTATGGATTTAAAGAGTCAGAGCTTGAGGCTTGGAAAAACGAAAGGCAATAAAAGAGGCAAGCCAAAGGCAAAATGGCTAGATATTACCGTTAATGAAGTAAGTATGAGCTCACAGAACCCAAACAAGCTGGTTACTGACCAGACAATCCTGAGAAAATGATGCCCATTGGAAAACTGGACTGAATGACTTGTCAAAATCATCTTACGTTCAAAATTGCAACTTTCCATATGACATACTTGTCAAGCAGGCCTCTGGATAGGGACTTCCACCACCCAGTAAGATAGTAGTCAATCAAGGGTTTTACATCAGCAGTTCTCAACCTGGAGGTCGTGACCCCTTTGGGGGTTGAACAGCCATTTCAAAGGGGTCGCCAAAGCCCTCTCTCACCCCCCCTACGCCTTCACTCACCCTCACCCTCTGCCTCTGTTGGATCGCCGGTCCCCGGTCGCTTACCCCGCCCACTCCTAATCTATTGCTGCCTCCTGAGTCCCAGCTGATGGCTAGAGGGAAAAAAACTGTTTAAATTCTTGCCGCGGGGCTTCAAAGGGCCGCCCTACAGCTGATCAGTGTTAAAAGAAAACAAATGAATAGACCGATGCCTGCAAAAATAGAAAAAACAGCCCCTTTCAGCTTCAGCATAGGTTAATTACCATAAGTTGATTTGATCAGCCTCCCGACTCTCAGCTGATCTGCTCTCAGCTGTTTTGCGCAGGGCTTTGTTCTGTTGCTAGTTGCAAAGAGTTCCTGGAGCAGATTTTTTTTCCCCTTAGCTATGCTGAAAAAGCGAAACTGAAAGTAAAGCAGGGTCTTTGCTGCAACGTGACAAAATGAGGCAGAGAGAGATTTCTTTTTTTTTTCCTCACCAAAAAAGGTAGGTGCAAAACTGCAAACAATGGGAAATTTAGGGCAAAAGAGGAGGTTCAAGATTTTAAAACACAAAAGAAAAAAAGCTCTATTTAACTAGGGAATTGTAATAATTGAGATACTATTAATTGTATATTGTGTTGAAAGCAGAAATAGTTAAGTTGTGGTTTGGAGGAATATATGGGGGAAATTATTTGGTTTATTATTATTGGTAAATATAATTAATTGATTTGTAAGAAATTGGATTGCATGGAAATAATTGGAATATTCATGTTCATATTGATTAATATACAAAAAAGATAGTTATATAACTAATTGATCTATATTAAAATGTTGAATTTGTATTAAACAACTGTATTACATAATTACATAATTAACCAATGTGAGGATGGATATAAAAATAGATGACAATGGGAAGGGGTATAATATAGAATAGAAGGGAAAAATTGAATTTGATTAAGATTAGAGATGAGGATGAAGGGTAATATTTTTTTTAAAAAAAAATAGATGAGGAATGAATATGGCAAAAAGGAAATACAGAAATTGTAAATTTAATTGAAATGACTACACACTGTTTAAATTTGTGAACCGGCCAAATACTCTGTTCAGAGAAAATACGTTGTATGTTTGTATGTGTGTTTCTAATTATTGCTATTTATTCATATTTGTTCTCTTTTATTCTTTAAAGTTTAACAATTCATTCTTTATCATAATATCTTTATATTTGTTTAGGATTGGCTTTCTTCTCTTTCATCTTTTTTATTGTACAGCAATCTTTCTCCTCAAACCTACCACCTCTCTCTTTTCTTTCCTTCTTACTTTCTCTTCCTCCCCCTCTTCTTCTCCTACTTCCTCTTCCTTTCTCCTTCTCCTCCTCTCTTCCTCCCTCTCTTACCCTCACTCCTACTCTAATTTCCCTTCCCTTCCTTCATCCCTCTCTATTGCTGTATCTTTTTATGCATATGGACTACTCAGAGGGCTGAAAAAGTTATTTTTGACTGGTCCTCGCACTTTTGACCAGTCCTCGAATTTACGACTGTCCTCACATTTTACATTTTTTGCCCTATCTTATCACCATGGTGAAGAGAAGCAGTTGTGAAATGAGTGACATGGCTGTTAAGAATGCTGCACAGGCATAAATGTGAGGATGGTCATAAGTGTGAGGACCAATCAAAAGTGCGAGGACCTGTCAGAAATGACTTTTTTCAGCCCTCTGAGTAGTCCCTATACACATAGCCATGGCCACCTGGTCACATGACCAGCTAGCCACGCCCACCCAGTCACATGACCTCCAAGCCACACCCACAAAATAAGCCACGCCCACAGAACCGGTAGTAAAAAAAATTAGAACCCACCCCTGGTTGGGGGTCACCACAACATGAGGAACTGTATTAAAGGGTCGCGGCATTAGGAAGGTTGAGAACCACTATTTTACATACTGTAATACTTTTGAGTAAGATTGAGAAACTGAGATTACCAGCCTTAGCCAGAGAGTCTCAGTTTCTCACAGCCTTGCTGTGATTTATTTTGCCTAATGTAACAAAAACACAATAAAAGTCCAGTTTTATTCCAAAATTGGTAACACTGTTCTATGTAAACCGGGATATGTAATCTAGACACTTTTTTGCAAGCCAGTATACTGTTGCTCACCTCCCACCAACTATAAGAAGATGCTGAAGTGGTGGAGAACTTTTAAGATCAACCATCAACACTAAACCAAGAAGGAGTCAAACTGCAGGTGAGTACTCAGTAGAGCAGCCATGGAGGTCTTGGAAAAGGTACCATACTTTTCGGAGTATAAGACACACTTTTTTCTCCCTAAAAGAGGGTTGATGCGTCTTATACACCAAACACAGCCATTTTTGGCCTCCCAAAACCCCGCCCTGCGTGTCCCATTTTCGCCAAAGACAGGCCCATTTTTCACGAAAACAGGGCGCACAGAGGGTTTGGGAGGCCTGCGGAGTGCTTCTGGGGGCTGGGGAGGGAAAAAACGTGACGCATGGGGGGTTTGGGAGGCCAGAAATGGGCCCGTTTTTTGCAGAGGGTTTGGGAGGCCTGCAGAGTGCTCCTTGGAGCCGGGGAGGGCAAAAAATATTTTTTTTCTTGTTTTCCTCTTCAAAATCTTGGTGCGTCTTATACTCCGGTGCGTCTTATAGTCCGAAAAATACGGTATTTAATGCCACCATGTCTCTATATCTACAAAAATCAGAAATGGACAAGCCATGGTATTCCCTGTGACACTCTACAAAAGTGAAAGTTGGACTTTGAAGAAGCAGGATAGGAAGAGAATTGAAGCTTTTCAACTTTGGCCTTGGCGAAGACTCCTGAGAAGAGCATGGCCAGCCAAGGAAACACCTGATGGATCATGGACAAGCTGGAGAACATGGAAGGAAAGAGAAGATGATGACCAGCAGCAAGATGGGTGGACTCAATCCTAGTGGTGATGGGGGCACCTTTGGAAGATCTAAAAGAACAGATTGGGGGGAAAGCATCATGGAGAAAATCTATCTATGTGCTTGCTAAGAGCGGACAACAGCTTGATGGCACATCGTCAATCAATCTATCAATCAATCAATCAATCAATTCAAGCTTTCCTGACTGAACTGTGGGTCTCAGAGAGTATGACAATAGAAGCAACTCTAACCATAGAACAAAAAGCAAACCAAGCAAAAGTTGGTGACAGAACCCCTATGGTTGACAAAAGCCCCCTAAAATAAGAACTTGCATATTACACAACAACGCACACCAACAAAGGCCAAAGAGGAGATCCTTACCCACGGGGAACGTGTGCATCCAGCGCCTCCTGTTGGACGTGAGCTTCATGGGCATCCGGGAAGGGGCGAAGGGGTTGATCAGTGCCCGCTGTGGTGTGTAGCCCCCAGCAGAGCGGATGTGCAGCCGGGACTCAGCACTCCCCACATGAAATCTTCCAGGGGCGCTTGAGTCTCGCTGCTGAGCCTCCAACATGTTCTCAAGGTGATCTGTGAGGGGGTAAAAACTCATCTTCAATAAAAAATTATTGGAACTGCCAAAGATCCGGTGCTGCTTTGAAGCAAGGAGCTCTTCCGAGGCACCAAAACGGGAGCCAGTCAATCTGTGAGGGCTAAAGAGGAGGCTTTTATGCAACACCAAGGATTTCTGAAAGGCCCCCACCCCATATTATTAGATTGGGAGAGATGCTAGTTGTATTTTCTCATTCAAACTTCCAAATATGTTTGCTGGCTGAGCACTGCCTCCTTGGTTCCAGCATTTGGGACTAGAAACTTAATCCACGGTCAGAGAACTGTTACCATACTGCTTAGTGCAAGGATACAGGGAAGTTACCTCGAGGAAGTTACCTCACTTTCAAACACACTGAATAAGTGTTCAGGGCTAATCCTTTTCTATTTTTTTAATTATTTTATTTTTATCCTGCCTTTATTGTTTTTACAAATAACTCAAGGCTCAACACAACTTCCTCCTCTTAGTTTCTTTTCCGTGCAATTTCCCTGGCATGCCCTGTTTTCCCAAACACCATAGAATTCTAGAAGCCAGAGAGGTTCCTTCTTTCCAATTGGGTGGAACGTGGGGGGGAAAGATTCCTAGAGGGACGCAGGACTCGGCCAGTCTCTCCTGCAGCTGAAAGCCCTGTGGAGACAGTGCCTAGGAAGCCACAAGAGGCCTGAGCTGAGAACCCCAGGCGCCCAAGAGCAAGACACAACCCAGAAGAAGAGGAGGCAAGCAAAGGCCAGAGGGAGGAGGAGGAAGACATGGACCAAGACAACGTGAGGGAGGAGCTGCTTCCCAGAAGAATGAAGTGCTCTCACTGGTTGTGTCATACAACAGGTTCATGGACAGCACTGAAGTTTGGTAATGAAACATCTGCAAGAAAAGAACCAAGCTGAGAGCACCAAGGACCCCTCACAACAGGCTCAATTCTAACCATGGCTTAACAGAGCACCTCTGCTCTCCTCCCCTGAGATCTGCTCAGTTAGCCTTAATTTACACTGTGGAAGTGGACTCTCAGGATTCTGAATGTTTTTTTAAAAAGCTAATAACCCTTAAAGGTTGACAAAACACAAAGCACCAACTCCAGAGAAGTGGCCAGCTCGGCTGTCCTGAGCCCTGTGCTGACCTCGGCTGCTGGTGTAGCCCAAAGAGCTGCTGACTTCGTACTGCAGGTGCAGGTGGGGCCGGGGGATCACAAAGATGTCTGAGATCCTCCCCAGAGAGCTGTCATCTGAAGCCTGGCTCCGAACCTCTTCAGGGGGCAGGGGCCGACTCTGCATGGAGGGGCTGGAGGAGGCATCGTAGGAGCTGGAGGTCTTCCAGGGCCGGCTCTCTCTCTCCCGTACAGGCCTGCTGGGAAAGCCACAAGGGGCAGGTCACGCGGGGTTAGGAGGCCTGTATAATGGATCAAGGAGACTGCCAGGGTTTGATGGCATCGCATAGCAAACCACAACACGGATACAGCCTCAGAGATCCTCTCTGGCTCCCCACCCAGTGCAGGACCCTGCTTCCAAATTCCCCTACTCCGTCCTTTGCTTAAATGCTCTCCAGTGAGGGACAGCCCACCAGCTCTCGAGGAACTCTGTTCCCCACTGAACTACTATTAGGGTCAGGATGTTTCTCCTAGAATTTAGAAGGTTCTCTTCCTCCTTGGTCTCCTGCAGGAGAACCCTCATAATACTTGAAGGCCAGAGTCTGCCTCTCTTAACTATCTGTAGGATAGATAAACCCACCCGGACGTTCTTCCACCCTAGGCACTGTAACCTGCCTCCTAGACACATCCTGTTGATCAATGTCTGTCCTGCAATTCAGCATGAAAACTGGAGCCAGTAGGCCAAGTGGAACTGGGAGAGGGCGGAAGCCGTGATCAGACAAGATGTTTCTGTTCAGCGAGAGTGGAGTACAGCAAGTTTCTCTCACCCACTAAGGCATCTCCCTCATTACTGCTCCCCAGTTCTAGGACTCTCCTATCTTACAGAGTTTTTTTATTCCTTGTATTCAAATATAAAGTTTTGCCTCTCTTTTCCCCAGTGGAATTACCTAAGCTTGGCAATACACTTGCTTACCTGAAGGTGGTGCAACGTGGGGCTCTGGAGGGGCCGGGCAGATGGAACACCTGGGCATCATAGGCATCGTAGTCAACTTGAATGGGAAGTGCGTTCTCGGTCTCCTTAGGCGCTCCCAAGGCTGGAACACAAGCAGAGCAGCCTGTGACTGGAGGGCCTTCTAAGAGCTGGGTCCCAGGCTGCGGGCAAATCCACACCAAAACCACTTTGTCATCTTAAACATGGAGCGTGTGGCCCAACAGGGTGGGGTTGTGGAGGGGTAGATCAGCAGAGAGTCAAGTCTCCACCTTCTCCACCTGCCTGCCTGGATTCCTTGTCTACAAAGGTTGGCTCTGCAGAGACAAAACTCACGAGGGGATCCTAGCTGAATCCTAGGGCTGAAACTGTGCAGAGTCTCTCTCGGAGGTCCTTGGCTGCAGGTCTTGTGAGGCCTGTGAGGCCTTCTCACCCCAGGCCAGTCAGTCCAATAGCTGGCAGTGCCAGGCTTAACACAATTTGCATCGATCGTATCACTTCATTTGCCTGGAAAATGTGCTGCTGAGTTTGGGCAGTGAGATACTGGAATGCTCCACAGGGGGCTCAAGGCATGGAGTGGGGATTAAATTGTCATCCCTGCACTAATCTTTGACATGTCTGTTTTATTTTATTTATTTGTAAAATTTACTGGCTGCCCATCCTACCACAGGGTAACTCATTTTCCTTCAGAAAAGTTATCGTATATTGTGTGGCACAGAGTGCCCAATTTTTCTGAGTCTCTTTAGGGTTCTTGTTAAAGCCATGAATCCAGAAAATTGCTGGTGCAGTAGAAGGGCTAGTTACAAATGGAAATACCGCCCTGCTTTCTCTTCCATATAGAAAAGAGAAGGGAAGGGGAAACAGAAAAGAGAGAGAAGACAAGGAGGGAGAACGAGAAGGGAAGCAAAATCAGAGGAAAAACACGGGGAGGGGGAGAGAAGAGGAAACGAGGTGGGGGGCCCTTCAGACACTAAAAGTGAATGGAAAACATCCCTCCCATTTCAGCACGAACTTGCCAGCTGCACAGTGGAAGCGCTGGACATAAAACTCTCATTCTCATCTTTAAAAAAGAACAATGTAGGAATGTAGGAACGTTACTCACAAGATTCCCTGCTACTTTTGGCCTTTTCACTCTGTGGCTGAAATTTAACATGCAAAAAAGAAAAAAACTGGAATGAGTCTTTACAAATTCTAGAGCAGACCTGCACAACATGGCCCAGCAAGCGTTATCTGAAGAACCGATCTCTTGTCCCCAAAAGTTGCTGCTGCCAAGAAAGATCCACTGGCCCCCACTAGGTTTTCTGTGCAGCCATTTCTGCCTCCACAGACAGGCTGCTGGGCACCCCTGACACCACCAGGCTTCAGGGACACTGCCACCTCCAAGGCAGCTGCCACATCATTAGCTGCCCAACAACCGATTGGCACAACCATTACTTGTGGATCACAATTATTTTTCATGTATTGATCGGATCCTTCTCCTCCTCTATGAGTCGCACAGGCTTGCTCTGCAGGGTGAATTTTTTATTTTTCCCACTTCAATCATTGCAATGTCTGTGCTTAAAAATAGCTAGCGGTGATTATTCCTGTGGTTGAAATCTGAGCCGGTGCAGCTGCACCACTATGGCTGCGCTCCACATTTAGGCCAGTCCACTCACCTTCCGAGCTGCCAGTTTGATCCGTGGGGTGAAACTGTTGCATTGAAGTTGACTTTTGGAAGTGTAGAAACTATAAAGAGAAGGAAGCACAAAGATGAGGCAAAAGCACAACAGGTTGGGGAAAATATCTGAAGCAGCATCTTTTCTGGAAAAAGGAAAAAAGTAACTTATCCAAAACAAACGATCCATTATCATTTTCGCTTCCTCCCAAACCCACTTAAGCAGAAAAGTGATAGGCAAACCAGGCAGCCAGAGGCCTTGGGAAAGTCAGGGTGAGAGGCCTGTCTTTCAAAACCAAAGCTGCAATGGGGAGACAGCCCCACGTGGACACCGCCTGCTCCTGCCAGAGCCCAGCGCAATGGACTGGATTCCAGATGCACACCTGTGGTTGATCCAGTGGGGTATATTGTAATCATCTCCCAAGCGAGGATCCCCAGAACTGCAGCGATTGTGTAGCTAAGAAGAGGTGAGAAGGAGAAACCAGGAGTCAGACAGCTGGAGAACCAAAAGTTCTCTTTGCTTTGTGGGCAAGGAATTAATCCAGAGATCTTTCGCCCCAGCAACCTGTGGCCCTGGGAATACTGAATACAATGGGTCCCAATCGTGTTGGTGCCAGCTGAGGCTGAGAGTTGATGAACAAGCTGGAGGTAGCCTGCCCAAGTTTAAAAGAAGACTCTTCCTGGCCCTCAATGTTAGGCGCTCAGAAGCAAACGGAAAACAAGCAGGCTTCTGCCAGTGAGGAAGATGAAGCTGAAAGCATCGAGGATTCAGGTTTTTCTCTGCAGCTCTCTTTCTTGTCCTTCCCTTCCCTCCAGTACTGAGCCCTCCCCCAAATACCTCCTGCCTTCAGATGGAGGGGCAGGGTGACCAACAAGGCCATCAACCCAGAGGACTTTTGAGATCCTGTTTCCTTTCTCTCCTGAACCAATTTATTTGATTAAAAGAAAAGAAAAAAAAGCTTGACGGTAGATTGATAACAGCTGCAACCGCTTGCTGCACGAATGTCAAGGATGGTAGAAATGCAACCGTACGGGCACATTTTCATCCAGAAGCTTTATTCTGGCAGAGGAACTGGGTGCCCATGCTGGCGAAAAAGCCAGTAGCTGACCCTTTGTCTTGGTGGGGGTGGGGTGAAAGCTGAAGGAGATGGGCTGAGCCGGGAGGCCTTACCTTGAAAAGCGGCACTGCGTGCAGGGGCTGTTCTCCCATGCACACCAGATCTACCCCGATCCCTGCAAAGAGAAGCAATCCAAAGAGGAATATGAGAAGGAGTGGGAAAAGAAGAGAAACTTTGCCAGTTAAAGTACCCAAGAACTGCATCCAAGTGGTTCCGTTTAAAAATGCTTTTGTTTGTGAGCAAACCTTTGAATCACATCAAAACCTCATGACCTCTGGAAAAACATCGGATCTCGGAGTCAAGAGGAACCAGCATCTGCATTATGGTCTTGTGTGTGAAAACACTCCCTTGTTTTGAAGAGATCTTTCAAAGCAGGCATGAAAAATCTCTGTTAGGAAAAGGGAAGGGAATGTCCAGCTTCACAATTCCTCACTCATAATGAAAAAAAACATTTTGTGGATAATATATGATGCTCATATCTTTGATTGATGTCTCATAAGCAAACCAAAAAAAAGGCCTTTATTTCACTTTATTTTACTGATTGTAAGATCGGACTTTCCAAAAGACCCAATTCTTATCCCTTACTTACAGTGAAGATGGAAATAGGCTACTAAGGACTACTAAGGAGTCAACAAGTCAACAATGATGAATTAAGAATGTGCAGATTGAGAAATGCCTGCCAGCACCTCCTTAGAGAAGTAGAGCCTTTTCCTTGGACTGCAGAATAGCTATGCCATCAAAGAAGAACTGTTCACCTTTGACTTCTGGAGAGAGAAAGCCCATCTCTACGCTGAAGCCCCCTGCCACATCCCATCCCAACTACTTTCGTCTAAGATGTACTTCCTGGGATCACATATCTAGCCAGATGTAGTTTCCTGAAGGAGGTGCCCACAGGTGTGACATGTGCCCCACATCTTCTCCAAAGAAAAGAAGGGAGCCCGTAACTCTAACCCCAACTCCCAGCACTAAGGCAAAAACTATAGCCAATTGGATTTTATCCAATTAATAACATTGTTTTACCATTGTCTATCATCCGTTGCTTGGTCAAGATCATGAGAAGCCGGTCCACTTCAAAGACACCCACCCCTGGCGTGATGACCACAGACATCTGTCCTGTCCGGTCAAAATTTCGGTTGATGTAATGTTTGTCAAACACTAAAAAGGAACAAACAAGAACAAAAATTAAAAGGGCACCTAGGGCTTTATAAAGAGTATCCCTTGTACCTAACAAAGACATTCATCTAAAACAGCAATCCCCGACCTTTTCAGCTTGGCTACCCGGGAGAGGGGGGAGGGGATGGTCCTGTGAGTGGCAGGCATGTGCACGAGTGCAACAGCCCAACAAGTACAGCTTGTCCAAGTACAGCTGCATGTGCGCACACACTCACCTGCCACTTCTGCGGCCCATTTCCGACCGGGCCGTGGCCTAGTACTGGACTGTGGCCTGGGGGTTGGGGATACCTAATCAAAAAAAAATCCTGATACCATTTCCCATCAGTCCTCCAGGCCTTACCAAGAGGAGAAAACATGGTGTTCACCTTTGCTGTGATTTAGAACTTATCAGTCAATTTGTTTTAAAAGCTACTGGGGACTGGAGAGACATTTTGTCCAATGCTCCTTAATAAGACAAGCAAATTTGCCCGCACCCCTTGGCCTCACTTGGTCGTCTTTGCCTGCAAAAGACTCATTCAGGTCTCAGTTCAGGGAGACCATAAGGCAACACTACTGGCCTGGCCAGACCCCCCATCAGATGAGCTTCAGAAACATGCCCAGAATCTTTGGCCAACAGTTTGGGATTTCCTTTGAAGAAAAACCAACATGGAATTCCCCATACTGAGGAGTCTATCCTGCCTGATCTCTTCTTTAAGAGAGCCAATTTGGTCTGGTGGGTGAAGGCACCACGGTAGAAAGCGGGAGACCGTGAGTTCGAGTCCCACCTTAGCCATGAAAGCAGGCTGGGTGACTTTGGGCCAGTCTCTCTCTCTCTCGGCCCACCCTACCTCACAGGGTTGTTGTTGTGGGGGAAAATAGGAGGGGGAAGGCATGCTGAATATGTTCACTGCCTTGAGTTACTTGTAAGAATAATAAAGGCAGGATACAAATAAATAAATAAAGGCAATGGGGCCCTTCCTGGTTCAAGAACATCCCAGGCAAGACAAGAATTTCCCAAACTCACCATTAAACGAGAGATTTATGGCCTCCAAATAATTTCCTTGAGCAGAGGTGGAGTTGTATCCTGGTGGGAAATTCTCTAATTGTTCATCATCCAGAACAAAGGGAAGGGAAAATGAAGAAGATAAACCAGGATTCTTTATTATTATTTTACTTGTTGCTCTAAGTTTTAACCATGATGCATATAAACAAAACAAGCACAAAAACAAGCACGAAGAGTAGTCCCAGGGAGGTTGAGAAGCCTGGGGGAAATTTGGTCTTTATGGACCCTGTGGCAAGCGAAATCTTGGGCAAGGCCTTTCATGGGTGTCCCACCCGAGGCCAGCAGAGGCACCTGGCCAGGAAGGAGACAAAGCCCTTCACACATGCCAAACACCTTCCCCACAGCCCCTTCCTTCCCTGGATTTGCCAGCTCACCAATACAAGCCCACAGCTTGTTAGCCAGAGAAGCCGTTTTGCTTACTCCGGGTGCCCACAGACGTAACTCTACGCTGTGCTAACGTCCCACCAGCAGCAGCAGCAGCAAAAGCTACAGAGTGGAATCAAACCAGAAGGCCGTATTAGTAGTCCTTGACCTACAACCACAATTGGGACCAGAATTTCCATCGCTAAGGAAGGCAGTTGGTAAGTGAGCCACGCCCAATTACAACCTTTTTTGCCCTGGCTGTTAAGTGAATTGCTGCCCTTATTAAGGGAATCATACGGTTGTTAAAACAAATCCAGGTTCTCCCGTTGACTTTGCCTGAGGGAACCTGGCTGGCAAGGTCGCAAATAGCCATCACGTGACCAGGAGATACGGCAACGGTCGCAAAGACATTCCAAGCGCCCAAATTCTGATCACATGACCACCGGGCTGCTGCAATGGTTGTTTGTCTGAGGAGCCATCATAATTCTCTTTTTTCAGTGCCATCGTAACTTCAAATGGTGACTAAATGAATGGTTATAAGTCAAGGACTTCCTGTGCTGCCCATCGCATCTCACCTGCCTTCTCCAGGCGCACCAGAACTGGGTACTGGATGAAGAGCTTCTTAATAGTCACAAGCAGAGAAGTCCATTCCTCTCGCCGTTCATTTTGAACCACAACCCTGCAATGAACATGATGAGTGAGCCGCCTTCGCAAAGGAGGACAGAGCAGGAGCCCCTCACAGCCTACAGCAGCCTAAGGGGGGGGGGGGGATTATAGGGAGGGACAGAAATCTTAAGCCACTTCAAATTCAGAATCCGCAAGAGAAAAATGTGTGTCTTTTTCAGAATAGCAACAACTTTATAGCTATCATGATTCTAAAATTTAAAAAAGCATAACATGACCAAATAGCAGCTTCCATGAAAACATCAGATGTTTAAAATTTAGGTAAGTTTTCCAATTACAGTGTTTTCAGTCTTCTTTTTAAATGTCCAACTGCAGCAGATAGGGAGGCTACTTGGCTGGCATCCACCAACCCACCTGCATTAAATTTTGTCCATTTACACTTGGTCAAGTAAACTATTCTGGGGTTTTTCTTTTTCTTTCTGTTACTTGACAGCCACTTACGATCTAAAAGGACAAGAAGTTTCTCTTCCATATCTGGGCCTCCTGCAGAGGCTCCTGATAATCTGCTTCAACTGCAGCCCAACCACCTTCTGCAAAATCTTCCCTAAAAACAGAGGATTATAGACTAGGCAGAAGTTGTCTGGCATGTTTAGACAGAGAGGTGGCCTCCCCAAGTGGGTCTGCACCAATCCCTTTCTTAAAGGGGCGGCTACAATCCCCCGAATCCTTTGCCCTGATGCTAGCTGACTGAGGTGCACTGAGGGAGCTCAACCGATCTCATTGTACATATGTTGTGCACTGACAATCAAGATTTGAACTGAGCCAGATGGGGCAACGATCCACCTCCTCACCCACCCCCATGTGCCTGAGCTCATGCTACGGAGAACCTCTCCCACTTCTTCAAAGCCGGGGGTGGGTGGATGTGTGTTTCACAACTTCTAAACCAGATCATAAATAGGGGGTGTCCATTACAACTATGCACAGTTGCCGATCAACCAATTGTAAATCAAGGCCTGTGCAGATGAGGCTGCTTCATGAAAGAAGTCAAGGGCTCTCCGCCTACAGATTTCGCATAGAGTCCCTGACAGGCAGACTGACGAGACGCTGCCCGCTTCATGGGTGGACTGACTCTTCCAGAGAAGCGGCTCAGCCACAGGGAAGACCTACTTGTAGAAGTCTTCGTAGAAGCGCCCTTCGTGGTTCTGTTGGACTGAGCAACGATGCAGCTCTGGGAATTCATCTAGAAACAAACCAAGCCAGGTATAAGAGGAAGCTGCTCTCTGCTGCTGCTTTCAGCTTCCCAAGGAGGAGGTGAGAAAGAGGCCGGTGCCTCTCCAGACTCACTTAATGACTTGGCACTATAGAAGGTCCGGGAAAAGAGAATCACGGTCACTTCGTGGCTACAGTTCTTCTCCTGTTGGGACAAAAGCAGATCAAAGCACTGGGGATCCACTCCTGACGGGCACCACAGATTCCTTCCACACAAACTGCACTTCTGACACGCCCAGATGTTGCTCAGTTCCCCCTCAGTGGGAAGGACACGGGAGGGTGGGAGAGGGACCTCTTTGAGCCCCCCCTCCCCCAACTCACAAGATTCTTCCTTCTGACTACAGCAAGGGGAAAAAATCTAAAGTAGCCCAAGAGACCCTTTCCTTTGCTGGGGAGTCAAGGGACAGGGGGCAGGCAATGTCATTTCAGGCAGGAACGGATTCCTTCTCCCCAATCAATTCCCCACTGAGCAAGAAAGGGGCTTCGTCAGAGTTCCCCGGCCCCAATCCCCATGCTCCTGAGAGCCCTTCCGGCTTGGTCTCTGAACCCCCAGGGCTTGTCCTGAGGAAGGCTGGCTTGGGAAAGGACCGCAAGCCCTGCCCAGCTGCAGGCTCCCTTGAGGCCAGTTACAAGCTCCGTTTTGCTCCCACCGAGCTACCTTCCACTTGGTGAAAAGGTCAGCGAGGAAGCCGTTCACGGCCTTCTCAAAGTAAAGGTCTCCTGCAAAGGAAAGAGAACCAAGTGTAAGAGCTTCCCTCTTGGCCGCTCCAGCAGAGAGGCTGCCCCCTCTCTGGCAGAAAAGCTTTTTGGCTACTTTACTCAGCCAGACCCTGCATGGGACAGAGGCCCCGGTGGCAGGAGAGGGGCATCAGTTCCTGCTCACTTCTGGCTCCCCTCAAGGCCCTCTAGGGCCGCAGGCACACCCTTTGAGGGGCAGCTTCCTTCCACGTGGCTCCATCCTTCTGTCCGACCCAAGTCCCCCTTAGTGGCAGAGGAATCCTGGCTGTGGATTTGCCTCTTTTGGGACACCCAGTGGGGTTCCTCTCCTGGACTCTTCAGACTCAGGTTCCTCCACCTGGCTTTGGGGGTATTCTTGTAGCAGTAGGCCCTCCTGCATCTTTTCACCTATAGTGGGAGCTGCTCTTGAAGCCAAAGCCCTGAGCCTAACCCAGATTGGTCCTCTGGAGCCCAGTGGCCGAGGCCCTGCGTGTTCTGCAGAGGCCTGGCCAGAGGCCAGAGGGCATCCATGGGCAAAACCGAGATCAGAGTCTGCCTAAATTATTCACCAAGAAAATAGCTTCCTGCTTTCTTTTGTGATTCCTTCATCCCATTTTTACTGCCTTATAATTTATGTTGACAAATTATAATTCAGTAGACAAATTAAACTATGCCAACAGATGTTCTAGTTCCTCATTATTGTTTAAGTTTACAAAAAAGGGAAAGTCCTTCTTTTGCCATCTGCCCCCTTTCTCCATCAAAGGAGAGTGAGGATGTCTTCGGCTGGGGTAGATGAGTTGCCAGGCAAGCCGAGGCTCGACTGAGGTGGCCGAGGGATCCTCACCATAGATGTCGAAGTCCCACATTTCACAGCTCATCTGGATGAAGATGTAAACCATGGCTGAAGTCGAGCGGAACACCACCTGCAAGGAACCCAGAAGGGAAAGAGCTGAGCCTGGCCTCAAGGACTCCCTCTGAATCAGCATGACCAAACCTGGCTTGCTTCTGGGCAACGATCCACCCCCCAGCGTTTGAGAGATGGAAAGGAAATGTCTCAAGTCATAGTTGTACCCGAGTATCCTCGCTGATGTAGCCACAGGTGACTTTCTCACTTTTGACCCACAGTTCACCTGCCTGAGCCCTGAAAAGAAACCAAGAGAGAAGACTGAAAAAATGGGGAAAACCTTGCTGTGAAAGCTGGAAAACTGCTGACCAAAAGCAAAGCAAGAGGGGAATTTAAATACTGCGAGTTTTCTCTCCCTCCAGGAGCAGCTTTCCCTCCCAAATCCAGAGCCTTTATGGGCTCCTGCTGCTTTTATCAAAATGCCACCATTGTGCCAGCTCCTCTCTTTTTCAACTTGCTTGACATTGTGACGTGTGTACAAAGGGTGGGAGGGCAGAGTTTGCATTGTGACACGGTTGCTTTCATCAGCCTGAGCCACTTGGCCCCACTGCAGGAGCCCCTGTCCAAATGTATCTTCCCAAGATTGCCCATCCATGTTTAAATTCATCAATCTGATTTGCCTACCTGTGCCTTTGCTAATTATCAAAACCTCAGTGGTGCCTTTTAAACCTCCTCATTTAAACAGAAAATAAATTCAAGGGTTCAAGCAAAACTTCCATTCCCAAGGAGATTCTCAACTGCCATTCATCCTGGCCTCCTTACTCAGTGACTATAGTGCTAAGATGCCAGGATGTTGGCAGGGCAAACAGGCTTCATGAGCTGGATGTGCAGTCAATTGAAGTCCCAAGCTGTGCCACCCCAGGCAAAACAAGCTCCAAGTACTTCTCCCTGCAGTCTAGACCAAAGAGGAAGAACTGAGGACTTAGCAGATGCCGCCTCCCTCCTCTGGCACGAGGGTCCATGCCCATATTCTGGGAGGAGGTTTCACTGAAGCAAATGGGACCGATTTGGGGTCTGAACTTCAGTAAGAGAAAAGAGCTGGGAACCACAGAGATTGCCTTGAGAATGGAAACAGCCAAACTCTGTCCTCCAAGATAAGACTTGATTATTTGGAGACAGGCATTAATTCCTGATAAAACTCAACTTCCTTCCTATGCACTGTGAAAGGGAGGAAGGCACAGCTGCTTACTCACCGAATACCTGCATATTCAACTTTCTGAGTGATATAAGCACACGTGCCAACCTGAGGTGACAAGGAAAAAGAGAAATGGAACAATTTGCCCACAAGACAACTTGCACTTGCAGAAGAGAAACAACGATTTAAGAAGCAAGTCCATTTCTAGCTGGCACGACATTTCTAGTTGGGAAATATTCAGATCAACAGATGTGATCCTCACCAAGCTTTTCTTAAGGCGCCACATATCCCCGCGTCCGATGTACTGGTCCTTGAACGTCAGCTCCACTAAATCCAGAGTCACATCCTAAAAAGGAACATGAGGGGACTATGATTTCTGCCTCCACCATTCTGCTTCTGCTGATACTCCTGGATGCAGTTTTTCCAACCCTACAAACCATCTGCCTATTACTTCCCTTTCCAAAACATTTCAGGACATAAATACCAACAGCACTCAAGCATTTGTTAACTAATAACGGTTCTTTATCCATTACTGAAGAGTTTCCCAACCTTGCCAACTTTAAGATGCTTGAACGTCGGCTCCCAGAATTCCCCAGCCAGCATGGCTGGCTGAGGAGTTCTGAATTGGGGTCCACACATCTGAAAGTTGGCAAGGCTGGGAAATCCTGTACTACTGAGCACCAGAGGATTTTACCAATTTCATAAATTTAGCCATCTTAACTCCTTGGCAACCTCCAGAAGACAAAGCAGAGGACGATTAAATCGGGTGAACCTATTTGTCATATAGGGCAAAATACCAAAGCACACATCAGAAACAGGCAGGACTGACAGTTAGGCTGGGGAAAGAAATTCATGTTTGTGGTGGCATTTGACTTATAGCAAAGGATCGGCCCGGATTCCACTACACTTAGAACCGCTATAGTCATCAGAAGGTTCTGCAAGTGTTAAGCACCAGAGAAATCAGGAGATCCAAAGCACTTAAAATGTATATAAATATTTATTGGAAGCTTAAATTCTCTACAAGAATCTGAACTACTAAAGATCAAGGGAAATGAGTGGGAGTTAAGAATAGAAGGAATTCAAGGTGAGCTGGACTTAAATCTCTGGTGGGAGCAAAGGGACTCGGGACCGATGATGCCTCGAACCCCTCCCGCGGGCTCAGCCTGGTCATCTCCTACAGCCGGAAATTTATCCAAGCATCTTTAGCGAAAGCTGAAAGGCAGCAAAAAGCTCACCTACCTTGGAGTCCACAACGTTCACATGGACATCCTGGTAGGGCCTCAGTCGAAACACCTGAGCAACGGTCTGATCAACACTGATGGTTTCTGTGCAAAGAAAGGAGAGAAAGTTGGGAGAATTGGAGGCAGCTTTCTGTGGAATCACTCCAACAGTGACATCAGAGCAGCGTTTCTCAACCTTGGCAAGTTTAAAATGGGTGAACTTCAACTCCCAGAATTCCCCTCCCCAATTCCAGACTGTGGAATTCTGGGAGTTCCACACAACTTAAACTTGCTAGGGTAGCGAAACACTGAGCCTTGGTGGCGCAGTGGTTAGAATGCAGTACTGCAGACTACTTCTGCCGACTGCTGGCAATTTGGCAGTTCAAATCCCACCAGGCTCAAGGTTAACGCAGCCTTCTGTCCTTCAGAGGTGGGTAAAATGAGGACCCAAATTGTTGGGGGCCATAGGCTGACTCTGTAAACTCTGTAAATTTGGGGGGTTTTTAATATTGAGCCAAAATTATTTAATAATTTTAATTATTTTTTAAGTGATGTCTGTATATTTTTGTGTTTTTAATAGGCTGTACACCGCCCTGAGTCCTTCAGGAGAAGGGCGGTATAGAAAAATAATAATAATAATAATAATAATAATAATAATAATAATAATAATAATAATAATAATAATAATAATATTGTGCCAGAAGTTTGGATTTGAGTACAGCAAAAACCACTGGGAACATCAGGTTGAGAAAGTTTTAGAGAATGAGAAACTCAATATCTTGTGGGACTTTAGGATTCAGACTGACAGGCACTTGATCCACAACACACCTGACATAACAATAGTTGAAAAGGAAAAAGTATGGTTCATTGACATTGCAATACCTGGTGATGCACGAATTGAAGATAAGCAGCAAGAAAAAATCACAAAGTACCGGGACTTACAAATTGAAGTTGAGCGACTGTGGAAAAAGAAATCGTGTGTTGTCCCGATTGTAATTGGAGCCCTTGGAGCAATACCCAAAGGGCTACCCCGCTATTTAGAAATTCTAAATTTGCCAGACTTGAACATTTTGACTCTACAAAAAACCACCTTACTCGGAACAGCTTACATCCTCCGATGATACCTTAACAGTTCCTAGGTCCTTGGTTAGGACGAGCTGCTGAGCTATTAACCAGCCTCAAAGGCTGTGAATCTCACTAAAGATTAACCAATAAATAATAATAATTATTTATTTATTTATTTATTTATTTATTTATTATTTATTTATTATTTATTTCAATTTGTATACCGCCCTTCTCCTAGTGGACTCAGGGCGGTGAACAGCCAGAACTAAAACACATACCAATACAAAATTTAAAATTTTTAAAAGAATTACATAACTGGCCCAATTTAAAACAATTCAATTAAAACCCCATGACAATTTAAAACTAAAAAACTAAAAAGACTAAAAAAGGGGGGAGGGGGTTCACGCCAGCCCTGCTTGATGGAAAAGAAAAGTTTTCAGGGCACGGCGAAAGACCCGGAAATCGGATATCCTTCATATCTCCGGGGGCAAATCGTTCCAGAGGGCAGGAGCTGCCACAGAGAAGACCCTCCCCCTGGGGGTCGCCAGCCGACATTGCCTGGCTGACGGCACCCTGAGGAGTCCCTCTCTGTGGGCGTGTACTGGTTGGTGGGAGGCTATCGGCGGCAGAAGGTGGTCCTGCAAATACCCAGGTCCTATGCCATGGAGCGCTTTAAAGGTGGTAACCAACACCTTGAAGCGCACCCGGAAGACAACTGGAAGCCAATGCAGCATCAATAATAACAATATTATTATTATTATTATTATTATTATTATTATTATTATTATTATTATTATTATTATTATATTTCTATACCGCCCTTCTCCTGAAGGACTCAGGGCGGTGTACAGCCTATTAAAAACACAAAAATATAGACATCACTTAAAAAATAAATAAAATTATTAAATAATTTTGGCTCAATATTAACCCCCCCCAAAATTTAAAACATCCAATTTAAAATCATTACATTGATAGCCCGGCCTAGTGGAACAACAGGGTCTTGAGGACACAGCGAAACACACGGAGGTCAGAGATCTTGCGCAATTCCGGGGGCAGTTCCTTCCACAGGGCTGGGGCTCCCACAGAGAAGGCCCTCCCCCTGGGTGTCGCCAGCCGACATACCTTGGCCGATGGCACCCTGAAGAGCCCCTCTCTATGGAGCTAGTCCACTGACCAATGACTGACAGTCATGAGCAAGCAGCCAAAGCCACACTTCATGACAAAAGACTTGACATTTCTCTGGGGTGATGCTGGGCCTACAGGTCCCTGCTTTGGTCATTCCAATGCTTGCTTAGAAATTGCAATGACTGGTTCCAATCCAGAGCTGTGTTCCAGAAGTGCCTTCAAAGGCTCCAGAAAAAGAGACTAAAAGGCAAGGAGTCACCATACAGCAATTGGTGAAATGATGCTTTTGGACTGGTAGTGCTGGCAGCAAACCAGGTGCAAAATCTCCCCAACTGCCATCTTGCAACAGGATCTAAATGTTGCCAGCGTAACCCCCAGCCCAAAAAGGCAACTCTCAAGCAAATGATGAACAAATCCTGGCTTCTGAACTTGACCTGGAAGGATGATGACAAGCCAGGAACCCATCATCCTAAGAAGATGGCTTGAGAGCCAACCCCAGTGCAGGATGAAAATGGCATAAATTACAACTGTTCTAGAAATAATCAACTATGCCTGCTATTATAAGTGACGTCTGACATAAATGTCATCAGTCCCATTTAGACTCTGCAGTGATCAGAGATTCAAGGTTCTTCTGTGCAAATTCCCATCTGGCTTGAATTACGAGAAGGCTAACCCAGCAGTATTTCTTTCAAGCTATCCCCAGTGATTGAGCCTTAAGAGTCTCAAGTCTCACTGCAAGCAACCGACTGGGGATCAAAGACTGGCCATTGGAGCTCAGGGCCACTCTTGGGACTCATTAGGACCCCAATTTCTTTCAGATCTCCCAAAACCAGATCTTAGCTAATATTATACTCTGCACCACGGGCGTCCAACCTTTTGGCTTACCTGAGTGAAGAGCAGCTGTCTTGAGCCGCATATAAAATATATAATATAGTTAATGTATACAAATCACATAACAATGTTAAAAGTTTATGATCTTGTGGGGCCACTAGCTGTCCACGGCCACGTGGCCCACAGACCATGGGTTGGACAAGCCTGATCTAGACCCTTAGAATGGAATGATGCCCTTGACTGCCTCTGGTCTTTCCTGAGAAGAGATTTCTTTCAAGTGCAAAGAACAGTCCCACCATCTGACGTATCTTTGCAAACCGCCTAAGGCCCAATCTCCGTTTTAAGCTTATGGCACCAACCGGCTCCTCTATTTGCTTATGAACAATCCTCTACACGCAGCCTTGGAAGGTCATAGCCAGGCCTGAGCTAATCCCATCTAATCTATTTCACTGGTAAGGTCAGCACTGTGTGTTGAAATGTGGAAGGCAAGGGCATGTGCTTTATTTTGAGCTTCTGCAGAAAAGGGGGAAGAAAAATCAAATGAATATATAATAAATCGCGCTCTCTGGTTAGTGGGTTATTGGCTGGTGGTTAATGGGGACGGGCAGTTGCCAGAGCATCATTGGCAGTTTTCAATAGAGAGAGAGAGAAACCCCACCTTTCTGTAAGTCTTCCTTGAGCGACTTCACTTGCAGGAGGAGTGGACTGGAAAGCAAGAGTGACAATCAGGAACAGGATCTCTCCAGCAACTGAAAAGCACTTCAGCCAAGAAGATCCTCAAGAATTTCAAATTTCTCATGCTTCTGGCCAAGTAAACCTCTCAAAGCAGTCCTACTGGTCACCGTTTAGGAACATTTTGTTTCCCACAAGCTTTTTAGGGTTTTTTCACTTTATGTTCTTGGTTTCTATAAATTTGTTTATAGATATATTATTACATACTGATGTTTTCTATACCACCAAGAACCCCAAATGGAAGCAGGCAATGTCTGCCTTTTGAAACAAAGAAACAGTGACAAGGTTTTCTCCCTCTGACTGGCTCCCCCGGACTTCCCAGCAGCTTCCACTTTTCTCCAGCTAAAGCAAAAATACCAGTTCAGCTTGTGGTGCTGAGGCCTTCTATCTCCCCGTTGCAAAGTTTTGGAACTGCCCCTCCTCCTCATCATGCATTATGTCCCAAAGCAGATCCATCCACAAGGAGAGTCACCTGTATTCATCATTGGGGTGTGCTATTTCCACTATATCTCCCAACTTGATCTGAAGAAATACTTTGGGGTTCACCATAAGTTCATCATCTGAAAGAGTTGGAAAAGAACCCCTGTAGATGTTTGTAGTTTAGAGCAACTTTCATAGCAGTTCTAAAGTTATCCTCAATGCCACTAAAGCTGAGACGCCTGAGATGGGATGAGTGCCAGGGTGAGGGAAATACACGGAAAACCTAGAGAGTGTGAACCGTCCTACTCAGTCATCTAGCAAAGAACGACTCCCTCTTCTCTTCCTGGCTTTTGCCAAGAATATACTTTACTAAAGCTTAGGTAGTTACAGAAGAAGCGTAAGTTGAATCTGAGATTTTTCTATTCAAACAATACCAAGTAATTTTTCCTCTCAACCCCCTCCCCCCCCAGCTTCTCTGCAATTATCAGCAATCATCAGCTTATCTGATGTCCAATCAGGTTCTTGTATATTGTTCAGTTCCCAGCTCTGCATTTAGATAGTTGACCTTGGCTGGCTGGAGCTTTTCACAAGGCTCAGCTGGGCTTCCATCCTCCGCTTCTTCCTTACAGTTCAATCTTTCCCTCTTTCCTCCCCACCCTTGCTAAATTCATGCTGTCAGCTCAGGAAGCTTAGATAGGAAAGAGGCAGCCATGACAGAGTTTTTAAACTGAGAAAGCATCGCAACTGAGAGCAGGGGCGTTCACTTCAAATCCAAACCTCATCCTAAGAATAAACTAAACAGCTATGTCTTAGCCTCCCTGCATATGATGGAACACATTATAAAGTTGGTCAGTTATAAACATAAATGATTTTAACATCTTATGCAACCTTATTAGGGAAAATGTCCCACTGAACAGACTGCAATTCCCCCCCCCCCACTATTTTACAAGGAAGTGTTATCATTACCATTAAGCTGGGAACCTCAAATTTGCCCTAAAAGGCCTTGTTGCTGTCCAGATATTGCACAGCTTGGAAGATTTTGCACCCAAGGGGCAAAAGGTTTATTAGTGTTTTCCTGCACCTTCAGGGCGCCCCAAGGCCCATTCAATGAGGCTACTAACCGCTGCTTCCGAAGCCTTTCTTGTGTATGACAAGCTTGTAAACTTTGTTGGTTCTCATCTTGATTTCCAAATTCTTGTTCTTCTTGATTATCATAAATCAGGTATTAGACAACTTTCTACTTTCCGCAGAACAAAAGCAAGTAATACATGAGAAGCTATTCCTCTTCCATTGTATGCTGTGAGGAAGCCAAAGCAAAGCAAAATAAATTCACAGGTGCCAACAGCTTTATATATTGTTTATTTCTGTACGGTCATAGGCTAAAAAAAATAATTAAAATACAAAGCATCCAATATAAAAATCCTTTTTCTAACAGATACGCCTAATTAGATTTTGTTCTGATGAAATGGCTTGTTCTGATTGATTTTCACAAGCAGAAAATTTAATCACTTTTTTGGAAGCTTCATAAAAGTGATGTTTTAGCTACCCATTAGGACCAATTCAAACGTTTTACAGTCAGAGGGGATTTTAGCTCCAACCTCCAACAATGATCTTTTGGGCAATTCAACTGAACATGTGTGCAGCTGGTTCAATTTCAATACCCACACATCCCAAATAATCTTAGCAGGGATATTACTGAATCTCAGGACAGGGCATCTACGTGGCCCAGTGTACAGAAGTGCCCTTATCTATGAGGGCACAAGAGGTGAGGGAAAGGATTTGGGAGAGGTGAGCAACAGACATCTCATTCACCAAGGCAGAGGGATGAGGCAACCCTCTGCATGTCAAAGTCTAAGATCCTCTGCTTGATCTCAGTCCAGACTTTTATAATGTTGTGTTTATGGACAGCACAGCCCATTTTGGAAATCCACATTTGATTTCCTTTGGCCAGGCTGCAATGAGCATTTTGTGATAAACAGCTTATTTCGAAGGAAAAGGAAGCTTTGCAGGGATCATGTAACTGAGCCAGTGCAGTGGTTAGAATGCAGCACTGCAGGCTGTTTCTGCCAGCAGTTCAATCCTGACCGTCTCAAGGTTGACTCAGCCTTCCTTCCTTCCTTCCATCCTTCCGAGGTGGATGATGTTGGGGGCAAGAGGCTGACTCTGTAAGCCGCTTGGAGAGGGCAGGAAAGGACTGTGAAGCGGTTTGGAAGTCTAAGGGCTGTGGCTAAACAACCCAGAGCTCGAACGTCCCTCCAGCCACCTTCACAGGTTGGGGAGCCTCCTGAAGACCAGGCCAGCCCAGCCTTTAAGGAAAGGGGCTTTTCTGAGCCCCAATGGGGGTGGTGTCAGGCCTCTGCCCTAGAAAAAGCCCGCCAGCTGCCTGTGGCCCTATGGAAAGGCCGCCAGAGCTCACGCTTTCCTCTTCGGGGGCCTGAAACGGCCCCCAAAGCGTCCCACGGAGCCTTGGAACCGGGGGGCCGCCTGCGTGGCTGCCTCCATCCTCCGCATCCTCCTCGCTTCCTATCCTGGATCGTCGCCTCAGGCACCAAAGCCGGCGAGACAGACCGGCGGCCCCGCTTCTCCCACTCTGCACGGCGCTGCTCTCTGCTCCGCCTTCCGCCCGAGGGCCTCGCCCCAACCCCCGGCCCCGCCAGAGCCCCTCCCTGCAAGCAGAGGAGCCGCCGCGCAGGGCCAGGCCTAAAGGGAGGAAGCGCCTCGTCCCAGCCGCCCTCGCTTTCTACTCGCAGGGCCGCCGATTCCGACCTCCGAGACGGGGGGTGGGGGGGGACGGTCGCGGCTCCTGCCACCGCCTGGGTGCGGAGCGGGACCGCCGCGGCGAGCCGTTTCCTCGGCAACTCACCCGGCGCGGCCTCCGCCTGGGTCTCCTCCGGAAGTCCGCGCCCGGAAACCGCCCCTCGCCACTCTATGGTCCGGGGCAGTGCCCGGATGAGGAAGGAGGCGACCATAGAGCGGCAGCCCCGGGGGAGAGCGAGAGCGGCGCGATGCCGGAGCCGGCGCCCTGGGCCGCGGCCTGCCGCCCGCCGAGGTAGCCGCCGCGCCTCACCCGGCGGGGCTTTTCCCGGGGCCCAGGAGGCTCCGGAGGCCTCGCGTGGTCCGAGGCCTAACAGCCGCCTCTCCGCCCAGCAGTGGCCACGCCTCCGCGCCGCCGCCTGAGCCAAGGGGGGGCGGACGCCGCATGTCCTCGGCGGGGCGGGAGCTCCACGCCGCCGGCCCGGGGGACGCCCTGCCCGCCCAGCGCCCCGCCTCGGCCGCCCTTTGCGCGGCGCCGGGGGCGGCGGGCGAGAGGCCGGGCTGGGCGCTGCCCCGGGAGCCGCATGGCCGGGACCTCGACGCCCGCGAGCCCCTCCGGAGGCCGCCCTTGGAGGGCCGAGCGTCGCGCCGGGAGATGCGGGGCGGCGGCTTAGAAAGGCCGGGCTGGCGCGAGGAAGGCCCGAGGGAAGGTGCCCGGCCGGGGCTGCCCACCTGCGGAGGAAACGGGCGGCCGGGAGAGGTAAGAAGCGGAGGGGCCCCCGGTGGCTCTGGAGGCTTGAAAAGAGGGTTGCTGGGGTCAAAGACTCCCTTGGCTTCAGCGTCGCTGAAATCTCCCAGAGTTTTAAACATAAAATCTTCTCTTGTTGCGTTTATTTAGAATACTTTTAGGCCCCCTCAGAAGTCAAATGACTCTCCGTGGTTTACCCTCCAGACACACACACACACACAATAAAACATCCGTGGAGGGATTAGAATTGAAACAAAGCAGCCAGAGAGAAACCGGAGAGCACAAAAAGGTGAAAAATGGAGGCGAAAAGAACCAAGAGGCACCAAGGCCTTTCCAAAAGAAGTCTTGGGTTCAACGTTTCCAAACGCCCACAAGGGAGAGGCCAGAGCAGCCCCACTGAAAAGCAGCTTCATCTACCTCAAGCCCAAAACTCCGGGAAATGCAGCGATTAGAAGTTGTAATATTGCGGATCCTGCAATCTCCAGTTAAATAGTTGCCAGCCTGGTGCACAGGGAGGCCCTGGGGGTGTTAGGACATAAAAGGTCTCTCTTAATACGCAGAATTTATGTATCACACACTTATTTTTTCAGGGTCCCAGAGATGAAGGTCCCAGCGTTTCTCTTCTCCATTCTGCAGGACAGCCAGTAGCTAATCCCACTTTTCAATGCATTTGATGGTTGAGTGGGGCTCTCACCCAAAAAAGCTGCTATGCTATAGAAATAAATGTTGGAATTCAAGGAGCCACAAGGCTCTTGGTTGCTGCAAGAAAGTAACATGGGCAGCAAAATATATTAGAATATTAGAAAACCAAAAGCTCCTTGGGAGATGCATTTTTGTGAGAAAACTGCCCCTCCAACTATTGGCGGGTGATAAGTCTCAGATCCTCATGCTGTTGGAAGTTGGAGGTCAGTTGTTTTTAAAAGGCAGCTTGTGACTGTCTAGCACAGGAGTCTGAACCAGGCTGTGGAAGCAACAGGCGAGACGGGCACAGCCATCCCCTCTCCCACCCCCACTGATCTGCAAAGCCAGAAAGATTGGGGACCACGGCTGTAGCAAACCTGCCTCCAAGCATGGATAGACTGGGATACTGTTGCTGTGCCTGGAAAGGTGTTCAGGAAGTTCTGACTTTGCCCCCAACTCTGCTCGTGCTCTTACTGTTCTGTTGATGAACTTACCTGCTTTCCTTTCAGGAGGAGTTTCAGCTAATCCAGAAGGGGAGAGAACGTGTTTCTAGTCCTTCCTGCCTTGAAATAAAAGACTTGCTGCAGAATCCAGGTACAATCATGCATTATTTGGGAGGCTCTTCCGTGGCTTTGCTTTGCAAACGCAAACGTTGCTGGTAAGGCCCATTTGGAGGTGGGGAAAATCTGCTCCCCACTTCACTATGACTGAGAGGCACTCTGTGTATGTATGTTCCATGTATATATATGAATATGTACATGTGTATATACCAGTATATATATATACATACATCATACATGCATGAATGCATGCATGCATACATACATAAATAGTTCCTGCAGTTTTCTTGGCAAGGTTTTTCAAGAGTTGTTTGCTATTGCTTCCTTTGGTCGGGCCTCCCTGAGTAAACCAGACAGGAAACACAAATAGATGACCTAAATCTACTGTCATATGGACCCATTAACATATTTTTTGAAAATCTGAAAATACAAACTTCCCGCCTGCCAATTTAACTATATGTTGAATTAGGGCAGGTCCTTCATACCTTACCTTTAGTGAACGTGCAAATCAGTGCCTGCATTTCCTGCGTCGGATCAGGAGCACATCTTTTTCCTTCTGTCGTGGCCACTTTTCCCAGAGGCACGATTGGGAATGTTTTAACAAACTGCCCCACTGTTTACTTTGGTGGTAGCAAATAGCAGGTCCATTCAGAGAGTGGTAAGGATAGCTGAGAAGATTATAGGAAGCTCACTTCCTGTCATTCAAGATACTGCTTATAAGCGCTATGTGCTTAGAGCTTGAAGCATTGTTAGAAACCCTACACATCCACTATAGGATCTGTTTCTCCCCTCTGGGAAGAGGTTTTGAAGTGTTTCCAGCAGGATTACTAAATTCTGTAACAGAATCCTTATGCCATCCGTCTTGTAAACTCTCAGGTTGTGTATGTATACATTCAAACTAGACTGTGATGTTTCTGTGTGTGTGTGTGTGCGTGCATAATGGTTATCTTTTAGAGAGCTGAATGCAACAAAATTTCATTTTAATGTATGCTGATTAGTGTACATTTAAGGTGGCAATAAAGTTTTTATTCTGTTTCTATTCTATTCTATTTTTCTTTTCTTTTCTTCTTTGTTTCTCCGACCATTAATCCTGTGGGGGGCCCTGCCTCTCTTGTCCAATTGTCTCCCAGGCAGCCTTTTCTCTCCCCATTTCTCAAGGCCATCCCTGCATTCCATTATTTCACCCTCCCCTTCAGACACTTCCCGCCCGCAGAAGAACTGTGGAGCCTCTGGTTGAGGCAAGTTCTGCCCCAGTTGCTGTGCTAGCTGTTGGTTGGCATTCTGTAAGTTAGTCATCTATGCATCTGCTTGCTGCTGATGCTACAACAAGATGGCTGTCAGTGGTCAGTGGAGGTCCTTGAGGATCCAAAGCCATTCTTGAAATTCCTCTCTTTGGAAGGAAGTAGAAGACTTGCAAGGTTAATGTTGGCTTTCCTGAGTAAACCAGATAGGAAATGTGACTGGATGAACTATGTCTACTTTATTGTCAGGCTGCATTAACAGATTCTTGCAAGTCTGAAAATGCAACCTTCCCTCCAGTCCTTTTAACTGCTAGACTGATTAGGATGGGTCCTTCCAGAGTTTGAGGTTAGCTGCCTCTCTTGTCTGATGGTTTCCTAGGCAGCCCCTTGTCTTTCCTTTCCTCAAGGTTATCCAGGCATTGCAAAAGGGACTGGCCCAAGGTCACCCAGCTGGCTTTGTGTCCCAGGCAGGACTAGAAGTACAATCTCCTGGTTTCTGGACTGATGCCTGCACCCCTACACCAAATTGGCTCTACAACCCTTTGCGTGTGTGTGTACCTGTGTATCTGTCTTCTGAGGGATGGTTTTGCAAGCATTTTGCTTAGCGTTGCCTATCATTCCTTGCTTTGCATATAAATGCAAAAGATGTATTGCCAGTGGGTTAAGCCCTTGGACTACATTGCTAATGTACCTAAACAGGGATGTTTCAGTTTGACCAGTGAGGGAGTATCATCAAAGTGATGTCATGCAGTATTTCTTGACCTCAGCAGCTTTAAAATGTGTGGCCTTCAACTCCCAGAATTCCCCAGCCAGCATCTAGCAAGATCCTTATCTAAAAACGTGTTTGACCTCTTTTTATTGAAAAGGATAAAAATGGTTCGTCAGTTATATTGGGCCTGTCAAGTTGCTAGCATAGTTTTCCCCTTCTGATCTGGCCATCTTTTTCCCCTTCGCCTAGCCCACAGGTGTCAAACACGCGGTGTCACGTTGCCGTCACATGACGTTTCACAACGTTTTCCTCCTTCACGGGGAAGGTGGGGGAGCTGCCAGTTTGACACCCCTTCGCCTAGCCTAGCTGCCCTCTGCTAGAACTTCCGTTGCCCTCAGAGGGGGGAAGGTGGGTCCATTGTCCATGAATTTCTCCAGTTGACCAGCAGAGGTAGAGTTCCCTTCTAGGATTGTTTTTTTAAAAATGTGTACCATGCATTAATGAAAAATCAATAATACTAATTTATTAACTTGTTCACCACCCAACTCTCAACTAGGCAACTCAAAACAATCCAAATAATTACAATAAAACAAAAGGAAAAGTTAAAGGATGGCCAGTGCGGAGTCTCCCTCCCTGACCAAAGCCTCGGTGAAGAGGCTGCTTTGAGCTCTTTTGATGGGAAAAGATGCTCCCAGACTCCTCCTCCATGTTTGGCCAGGATGAGCTCTGAGTTCCTCCATATATTCCTGCCCTGAATCAGTGACATCTGAAGCGCTTCCTCTGGCTTTCATCATAAACACCGCAGTAGCGCATGCTGAATTCTAGAACCTGATTCGAGTTCTGACATGTCCACAGAGCAGAGGGTGTCCTGCTGGTCACAGGCCTTGCATGGGGGGACCTTGCTGTGCAGAACTCAGATTGTCAAATTAAGACCTGGCTGTCATGAACCGGAGCCGCCACACACACACACACACCCAGCTGCATATTTCCATAATCCTCTGTGGAAATCAGGCAGGTAGTGACAGAAAATTATAACTTAGTTCCTCCAGTGTATCAAGTGGGGCCTTTTTCCGGGTTTTGCTTCCAGGTCACCTGCTGAGTGGATGAGGACACCGAGTCCTTAAGTTTGTGGGTGTTTAGGAAGGATTTCGGTGGGGGAAGTTGAGGACTTAACTTCCTTTGAGGGTGTGGGGACGGGCACCGCGGAGAGACAGAGCATTAGGCACAGGAGTCTCTACTGTAATATGGGCAGTGTGAGGATCAGGATTAGGGTTATTTTAAAAGACAATGGCCCCATCTTAGTCCTGTTTTTCTTTTGTTTTTGTGTTTCTAGAAGAAAGCCCAGCAAAAGTGCAAGTGGTGTCTGAAAAGCAATCCAGGCTCCCGAAAGAAGCTCCAGGTATGAAGGCTGAGGGGACTGGGCTGTTTTGTAACACGGGAGAGCCCAGGGCCCAAGCGAGGACAGGTGTGCTGCTTGAGGCCAGTCAGTGCTCAGGTGGAGTTGCAGTTTCAGGAAATGGCAGCTTCGTCTCTCAAGAGCCTCTCAGTCCTGCCTCGTCTGAAGAAGAAGAAGAACCAGCCTTTGCCAGACAGGCTGGGGAAGAGAAGTTTCAGAATTCAGGCCAAGAAATGAATGCCGTTTTTAACAGTCCATCAGTTCAGCAAGAAACGTTTGGCACACCCAGTAAACACAGCCTTGCTCTGGCTTTGGAAGCTTGCCCACCAGGCATGAGGCTTGAAACCACAGGTCAGGCTTTTGAAGGCAGCACACCTTGGGGTGACCGCATGGATCTCTCTCAGGCTGTCCGTGAAGTACAAGAGGGAAGCTTAAAGAGCAGTCCGAGCGGTGGAAGGATGGAGGATCTGGGAGAAGCCTCTGAGCTGCAAATGGCTGAGGCTCCGTTACAGGCAGGGAGCCCTCGGGGAGAGCTGTCCAACGTTGAGCACAAGAGGGATGACAGCGTGGATCTTTTTTCTAGCCCTGTGCATAAGGGAATAATTGACATCCAGAAAGGATCTGCTGTGCACGGCTGCTGGAGAGGAGGTGGAGAACGTTTTCCTTCAGAACACGGCAGATTTCTAAGTCCAGATGAACAGCTAACGGGGCCAAAAGACCGGCATTCCGAAATTGGCTGCTCCTCCCTTTGTGATGTTGTCCAAGCAGCATTTGAAGATGAGCTAAGAGTGAGCTCTTCAGAGGCCAGCAGTGTTCAAGAGGATAGAAGTTCTTCTCTCAGCCATGAAAAATGTATCACTTTGGGAAAAGGAAATGGAGCTCTTTTGTTGAAAAGAAATTACTTTGGGTTCTTTCAGAACAGTTGCAGTATAAAGTCTGCTTCTGCGTTTCTCAGCTGCTTGGCTTCTCAGCTGAACTTGGGGGGGAATGGCTTGCCCCTCCGAGTGGAGCCTAAGGACAATCTGAGGACGGCCCTCCTGCTCTATGATTTAGCTCTGCCTCGGTGTGCTACCAGTTCTTTCCGTGTCACAGAGATCAGTGTGTGTGCTGATGAAAAAAGCCTTAAAGTCCCTCAGCTCCATGGCCCATCTCCATTTGCCCAGAAAGCTGACCCAGGCTCAGGTCATGGAGGGCCCATGGACAGCCTGTCTCCAGAGGGAGTCATTGTGATGCGAAGCACCGGTGCCTGGCTTCATCACAAGGAAGCATTTGCTCCAAGCCAAGCCATTGGCAAACTCCAGGCAGTAATGAATGAAGGGGCCTGGGAGATGGTCAGATGGGTGCTGAGAGGGGCAGAAAATGGGGAGATTGCTATGGAACCCTTCTGGAGAAAAGCACTCCGCTTTAGTGACCGAACCGTGAATGATCTTTCTTCTGCTCCAGAGGAGATCTACGCCCTGGCAAGAAATCTCTTCTTAGATTGCAAAAATCTACAAAGAGGCAGAAGAGGGGCAGCCACCCAAATCTCCTTCGGCTTGGGAATAAGCCCAGCCCTTTTGGAGTCCAGTGTGAGATTCTTTTCTCTCCAGAAATGTTTCAGTTGCTCTCCCTACAGAAGTAACTGGGTGGCCTTGGATAGGGCTGGAAGCCCCTTGGGCTCTGTTCATCCTCTGGAGGTTCCTTGCTCTAATCTGCCAAAGGCAGAAGCTGATAACCAGCGTGTTGATGGTGGAGATGCTGTTGGTGATTCCAAAAGCATTCTGCAGAGGAAGAGTAATATTTTCTCTCCCTATGGAAGAGTAGGAGTCCACAAAGCTTCCTTTGGAGCTGATGCTGGTGGAATGAAAACAATAGGAAATGCAACAGTACGTAACAATACTAGACTGTTCTTTCATCTTGCATTTGATGGAGACTTGAGCAAAACTTTCCTTCTTTGTAGAGCCACTTTTAGGAAAGGTCAGTGCCTAGAAGAGGAAGAACCATATCGGATTCACCCCTCTTCCCCAGCATGTCACCTCTCTTACTTAAATAAAAAAGGCTTCTCTTTATGTACTAAACATTCAGCTCAGCAGAGGGAACCCATTTATCAGATGAAAATATTTCTTTATCCATGTTATTTCCTTGATTGTTGCACCTTGTTTGAACAGAAAAATGATTCACCAAAGACAGAGTTTCTAGAATGCCAGCAGCCTTCCTTAATTTTCTACAAGAAACTAAGTCATCATGATTTGCAAACTGTTATCAGTTCGGCTATAAAATATGTCCGGTGTAATAAAAATGAATCATTGCATTCAAAGATGGAACTGAAAGTAACCCCACCAGCTACTGCACTTTTAACAGAATATCATCAAGGTCCATTTCAAGAAATCATCGTTGAATCATCCAATAATAATACAGGGTCAGAATTTACTGGCAATCAACTGAATGAAGACTTTTTAGAATCACAAAGTCCCAGGACACTATTCAGATGCTCAGAGTCTACTTCTGAGTTACTGAACCAGAATGATTTTGTGAAAAATCGGGCTCAGTCGAAGACCGATGATCTCCATTTCGCCTCTGAATCAGTCCACAAAAGTCTATCAGAGTTCAATATTATAAATGGATTATTGTCTGCCAGCAAATTGGTTTCATCTCCTTTTCAAACAGGCCCTACAGCGTCTGCCAAAATTAAAGGTCAGGAAAAAATGAAAGGACTACTTTTAAAATCATACAGAAAAAGAAAAATACCAAGCTTGATATCTGCAGGCTTAGGCTCCCAGAATAAAAAAATGTGCTTATTTCCAAAAGAGGCAGCATTAATGTCCCGTTCTTTGAAAGCTCACGGCTCTCCTCCTGCCCAGCGGCACTGCCGAGGGGCTCTCCTGCTTGAAAGAGAAGCTGATGGCTGCAGCCAGCCCTTCGGTTTGGGAAGCGAAAGGCTGAGCAGCTCCCCCAGACGAGATGTGGCTGCAGCTTGCCCTCTAACTCACAAGAGGACATGCCAGCATTTCAAGGGTCCCAGCGGAGGAGCGCCTGTATCCCTGTATCCTTTAGAGCAGTTCTTGGAAGCCAAACAGGATTTGGAAGCCAGCCCAAGAGAGGCCGGCCGGACAGCTAGGATGGCGGAAGGATTTCCAGTTCGCATTCTTTCTGACACTAAGGAGTCTTCAGAAGCCCTCCTGGACAATGTAATGCTTCCTTTCAGGGGTGGGAAGGTCACATTTTCATTCAAGGCCACGATACACCCAGGACTTCCTCTTGGCTTACCTGAAGGCATTTCAGAATCTGATTCCAGGAAAGCCACAGATTCCCCAGAGCCATCGGTGACCTGGGGGCATGTAGAGAGCCCGAGTTGTGCGCTACAGGCGAAACTTTTCTCTTCCTCAATGAAAGCAGCAGAAACCCTCTGCAGCTCAGTGTCATCATCTTCTGGCCTAAAAGGTGGGAGGTTAGCAAGCTCCCCCACAGGGCCCAGTATGAAAGAAAGACGTTTGCTGAAGGTTGAGAGCGGACAGGAGCTGGCAGGAGGCTCAGAGAAAGGGCTGGAAGGGCACATGGTGGCTGAGCGTATCGGGAGGGGAGATTCTGAAGCAGGGCCTCAGCTGCCACCCCCAAAAGCCAAGCCCCAAGTGGGAAGGAGCCCTGCAACTGGACAGCCTCCAGGCAACGTCTCCAATGAGAATGCTGCACGGCCCACTTTGGCATCTCTAGGAAGAGCCGGGCAGAAGAGGCGGCAGCAGGAACCCCCTTTCCACACGCGAAGCGAATCAAAAAGGCAAAAGAGAGGCCGCAGGTGGGGAGAGACGGCAAGCCTGAATCGTCACTTCTGGAACCGTAGCCGGCAGGCTAACCGGTGGCCCAGCTCCATTGGAGCTTTCAGCAGCTTCGCTCGAGCTGTTGGCTGCCGTCAAAGCAGAAGCACCGGCATCTTTGGGGATTTGCGCCTGCAAAGACCTTTTCCAGCATTCGGGAAAGTGGCCTGCATAAAAGTTGGCATGCCAAACCGGCGAAGGGCACCAAAACCTCTGGCATCCAAGGGCCCCTCTGAGACGTTCCCTGGGGAAAAGGGGCAGCTTGTTTATTCTGCACAATTAGCCACTGAGCCGGCAGCCCCGCAAGCCATCCTTTGGGACCCCCCAGCAAAGCAGCAAGGCCACCGGAGCAGCACTCTGGCCTCCTTCTGGCTCACCGGGCAGCCCAAAGATGCCGCCTTGTTGACGAGGCTGTCCTGGTTAGCTGAGAAATTGCTGCCCCCCCTATGCCAGCCCTTCCCGCCTCGCAGGGTGCTGCTTTCTTCAGCTGCCAAGTGGAGCCCGCTTAGGAGGAGGAGGAGGCTGCTGGAAATCTTCTCCTTCGTCAGTTTAAAGTTGCGCTCTCCCCCATGGTTCAGCAGCTGCTGCTTCAAGATGGAGGGCTCCCAGGCTCTGCCCGTTTATTCCATTGAGTCGACAATCCTGTGCTTCTTTGAGCTGAGCAGCGACAGTTCCTGCGGGTTCAGGACTCCAGTTTTCCCAGTGTCTTTCCCTCACCAAATGGACATTGGCCCCACCAGGAAGCTCCCCAAGACTGGGTCCCCAAGCCTCATCCCCAGATTTGCTCTGGGGCGTCCACAACTTCAGCAGCCCTCTGCGTGGAGCCTCTCTTTCCTTCTGCCTCAGAGATGCCCAGATATCACGGGGGCAATCCAGAAAGACGCTGAGCCCGGTTCTGCATCGGCCTCCAAGGAGGGAGAGGCCATTGCTCTCAGTACGGGCTGCCCGACCCCCGGCCTCTCTACAGCCTTAGCTTTGTTTTCCCCCGGCTGCTACCGTGCTTGGACGAGGAGAAGACGACACCCCAGCAGTCGAATCCCAGCAGTCCAGCGGCTGAGCCAGCTGCAGTTTGCTCAGGGCTTAAAGGGGTTCCAGTGTTGCACTTCCGTGTCGGCCGACCTCTTCCCTTCCTTGCCCTCTTTGCTGGGCAGCATCCAGTTCATCTGGAGCCAGCATGGACCGTCCACCCATCTCTCCGAATCCACTGCTCTGCATTCCAGTTCCAGCAAAGGACAAGCAGCCCTCCCTGCCACGGCCGGCCTGAGCCACAGAAGCAGGTAAATGCCTGTCCTCCTCCTGGGAATCAGCCTGTATGTATGGTGCTCTCTTTCTCTCTCTTGGGTGGGAGATCTTAGGCATGTTGGGTAAATCCGCTTGTTCAGGGAGATCCCACTAACTCTGCTTCTCTCCCTCCCAGCCACTATGAGGGTTGTTTGTTGTCCAAGGACACTCCACAACAGAGAAGTATGTACCCAATACTTTACTGTAGCAAACACCTTGCATAAGCTTTTGCTTGGGGTTAACTCCACAGTGCTAGGATTTACAAGTAGATGTACCCACATAAATAAATCGCTGGTTCTTAGCCCTTACAACTGGTCAAAGTCTTAAACTTCGGAAAGGGGCCTCCAACTCCCTCCAAAAGTTCTTATACTTGTTGGGATCAGGAACCGTCTCAGTGTGCTGGTTCTTTTTGTGATCCCTGGCGAACTCCAAGCCAGGCTCTGCTCTTAGAGCTGAACTCTAAGCCCAGACAGAATAGCAATAGCCCTTAGACTTATATCCCGCTTCACAGTGCTTGACAGCCCTCTAAGCAGTCTACAGAGTCAGCCTCTTGCCCCCAACAATCTGGGTCCTCAGTCTGGGTCCAGAATCGTACCACAATGGGCTGCTTCCTGGAGCACCTGGTCCTGGCAGTTGAATGACAGCCCTCTTGCCTGCCTATAATGGTTGTAAATGCCCAGGTGTTGCCTCCTGCTTCCTTCCGGTCTCCTAGGACTCCCACACTCTCTCTGCTATCTGTCCCTTTTATGGGTTAAGAGTCTGGATGGGATGAGGCTCCCTAGGGATGTGGGCACGTTCCTGAAAACATCAGGGCATGGCTCAGTTTGCTAAAGACTTAGGATGCTGGCATAGATGCCGCACTATTTCCCCCAACAAATTGAAGGGTGTGTGCGTGTTAATTGGCCCCTCTGATCTCAGATTTCTGAGATGGTTGATTTTACTGCTCTTTGGGCAAAGGGATGGGCTGAGCTTAGCCTTGGGAAGTGTTTCTGCCTGGCTGTAGCTGCCGTTTACAAAGGCAGACAGTAACCTCAGCTTCACGTCCTCACAGCCACACACGGCACACCAGGGGCCAGGAGATAGGCTGCAGAAAAGTGAATGACCTCACTCCTGTTTGGAAGCTGGTGCAGAGCCCCGGATTCTGAGGGAGGAGAGGTTTGGTGAGTCAGCCTTTGGGCTCCCCTTGCCTTAAAAGTGGCATTAGGCAGGCAGCAGAGAAGGCTGGCAGGGAGGAACGTTCCCCCAGGCCCTCTCTTCCCCTGGCTCAATTTAGCAAGATGGGGAGATTGATTTATGGAGGACAGTTGGGTGGTTTGATTTCTAGGCTGGATGTGCATTCTGTAAAAATTCAGTTTCTTTTCTCCCTTTGCAAGTAATCACAGAGGTGTAAATATGAGTTAACAAACTCAAAACTGTTTCTGCTGGACAGGTGATAACAGGAAAAAAAGCAATAAAAATGATAAAACAGGTTAAGTAGTACTAAACCTAATGGGAAAAATTATTTAGAAGTTACCCAATTGCTGCTTCTCCCCACATGAAGATCACTGTTTATCAGGCAGGGATGTCAAACTTGTGGCGTCACATTGTCGTCACGTGACGTATCATGACTTTTTCCCCCTTCGCTAAACGGGGGGTGGGGGTGGGCAGCCCATGATGCATGCGGGCCGCAAGTTTGACACCCCTGATCTAAGGCGAGGGTGTCCAGCCTTGGTGACTTTAAAACCTGTGGACTTCAATTCCCAAAATTCCCCAACCAGCGTAGCATAGCTGGTGGGGAATTCTGGAAGTTGAAGTCCACAGGTCTTAAAGTTGCCAAGGTTGGACATCCCTAATCTAGAGCTCAAGTCAGGAAAATTTGCAAAGGAAATTGCTGGATAACCAACCCAAGGCAACACATTTTGCCTAAGCCAATAAGGCTGTTGGGCTTTTTAAAAGTGTCCCAGGGCACCATTTGTGGAGCTTCCATGCAAACAAAATCCTTTCTCTTGGCTAAACAAAACTTAAGTGACGTTCCAAACCCAAGGAGGAGATTGGCTTCTTTATTTATAATTGCTGCTTTGGAGTGAAACTTCCCAAACCACCTAAAAGACAAAGACAAAGAGGCCGCTTGCTCTTCGTTGGGTGGCTGAAATGTAAGAACCTTTCAGAAGGCGAGCTTCCCGTAGGTGGTCAGTCATGTGGGTGACCCTTGCATTATTACCATTATGTAGGCTCCTTTGTGGTCATAACTTGAGGACTAACTGTATGATGTTTGAACAAGTGGAGTTAGGAAGGAGGCAGGTGCAAGCAGGCGTCTTGACTCCCAGGTCTCTTCCACTGGATTTTCTGTAATTCTGCAAGCTTTGTTAGTTTCTGGGCTAGCGCCAAGTGCTTCACTGAATAACAAGAGCAGGAAGGGACCTCGGAAGTCTTCTAGTCCAACCCCCCTGCTCAAGCAGGAGACCCTGGACCCTTTCAGACAAGTGACTTCACCCGTCTCTTCTTAAAAACCTCCAGTGATGAAGCACCCACAACCTCTGGTGGCCAGCTGTTCCACTGGTTAATTGTCCTCACTGTTGGGAAGTTTCTCCTTAATTCCAGGTTGCTTCTCTCCTTGGTTAGTTTCCACCCATTGCTTCTTGTCCTGCCTTCAGGTGCCTTGGTGAATAGGGTGACTCCCTTGTCTTTGCGGCAGCCCCTCAAATATTGGAACACTGCTATCATGTCACCCCAAAGGGCAGTAAAATCGGCCATCTCAGAAATGTGAGATCAGAGGGGCTAATTAGCACACACCCACCCCTCAATTTGCTGGGAGAAATGGTGCGGCATCTATGCCAGCATCCCAACTATTTAGCAAACTGAGCCATGCCCTGATGTTTCCAGGAACGTGCCCCCATCCATCTTTGCAGTAGACCAGACCCATCCAATTCCTGCAACCGTTCTTCATATGTTTTAGCCTCCTGCCCCTGCGTGAGGTTTCAATCTCGGGTCAAGGTGGGGCTTCCGCCTTTTAATCCTCTCTCACGTAGAATCAAGCTTCTGTTTTTGCAAAAGCAAAGATGGCTTCTGAATGGCCTTTCCACAAAGCCCTGCGCTGGTTCCAGCTGAAGGTTTGATGAAAGCCTGCCCAGGGAAGAGCCCTTGGCCCCAAGGCTTGGAGATGGGAGGCAGGAAGGGTTGCCCCCGCATTGCTCATCAGGCCTCCCACCCCCACCCACCCCCACCCCGGCCAAACGTTCACCGCTTGCAGCCTGCAATTGGACTTGCTCTTGGTCCATCTGAAGGCCTCCTGGAGTGGAAGCTCAAAACTCGGTCAGTCTCTCCAGCGCGTGTCCAGGCAGAATCCCTTGCCCTTTGTGCTCAACAAATGAATTTGCATGGTTGAAGCTCCTTGCTTCGGTCCAGCTCCTGCTAGGAATGCCCTCCTCGAGGCTGGCCTTTCCTGCCCATTTCAGAGGTGCCGGCAGAGTGGGAGGGAGGATGGCAGCCCAACGGAGGGCTGGGTGGTGGCAGGGATAAGCTTTCCCTTGTCTTAGGAAGCCATTTGGAGCTGGGCTGCTGCCAGAGGGAGCTTCCTCCCACCCAGTTCAGGTGTCCATTTTTGCCTTCGGCGCAACTTCTGCTTCCTAGACCAGCAGTCTCCAAATTTGGCCACTTTAAGACTTATGGACTTCAAATCCCAGAATTCCCCAGTCAGCGCATGCTGGCTGGGGAATTCTGGGAATTGAAGTCCACAAATGTTAAAAGTGGCCAAATTTGAAAACCTCTGGCCTAGACAAACAGGCCGGGAAAGCTCTAATTCTAATTCTTCCTTAGAATATAGATTCAGTGAATAATGTCTCATTCTGTGTTATGTTCTAATTTTCTGTTTGTTTTCTGTGATTTTTCCTCCACTTTAAACCAGCCTAAGTTTGCCTCCCCTGGTGCCCGGCCTGCCAAGTGACACTTCCAGGGCTGTGAAGAACGACGTGAGGTCAGTGCGCTCCTCCTTTCCCCCCACCCAAAACCTCCTTAGATACAAAAGAGAGCAATTCTGTTCGATTTGCCTTGAGCTCCCCCTTCATCCATCATCTTCAGCCTGGCTCCCCTTTTAGAATTTATGTCTTATTTCTACTCTACCCGTCTTACCTAAGTGTCTCTGGGCAGTTTACATAATACAGGTAGTCCTCAACTTAAGATCAGCCCCAAATTTCCCTTGCTAAGCAAGACAATTGTTAACTGGGTTTTGCCCCATTTTACATCCTTTCTTGCTACCGTTGTTAAATGAACATGGTTGTTAAGTGAGAGTCAGTTGCCAAGCATCCGAGTGTTGGTCACATGACTGTGGAGATGTTGCAACGGTTGTAAGAGTGAAAACTGGCCATAAGTCACTTTTTTCAGGGCCGTTGTAGCTTGAATGGTCACTAAACAAATAGTTGCAAATCGAGGACTCCCTGTAAAACAGAAGTAAATGGAAAGGTCAAAAAACACCCCCAGGGTTGCATTGTGTGCCCCCCCCCCACCCCCGTGTGCAGAGACAGCTGGGGAGCCTTGGCAGCTGAGCCTTCAGGAAGGCATGGAGGCTGGGGGGCTTTGTGGGGGGGGGAGGGGAAGCTTCTTCGCTCACAGTTGAGTATTGATTGGAGAACCCTCCTGCTTTAAGTATTCTACTGAAAGGTGGTTTCTCTTTTGGTTAATGAAGGTCCCCACAGTATCTGCCTTTGTTTATTCAGGTCAACGGGGGTGGGGGAGGGGGGGAGGTTCATTTTGCAACCTACTTTGTCCTTTTAAGTTGCTCAGGGCTCCACCAGCCCCGATGTGGAAGATGACCAGGCTGAGTGTTATCAGTTTGGAGTCTCTTCACACCCACGAGAGTCCAGCCCACCTTGAATTCCATCAACTCTTGTCTCTTATCTAATTTGCTTTGACTGTTAGTTCAGATTCTTGCAGAGAGCTTAAACTTGCAATAAACCTTTATATTTATTTGAACCGCCTAGCTTTCCTGACTTCCCGGTTTGACACACCCTCCGTTTCTTACCATCTAACTTTGCTTGCCATGGATGGTTGACTTGACTGTCACGGTGTAACAGCTCCAAAGATTCCTGGGCTCAGCCATCTTTCCTTTCCTTTGCCCCTTTCCTAGGTTGGAATCCATCTTGTCTGTGCTGTTGCCAACATCTTGCCAAGCTCCCGAACCGGCTGACCCTCCTTTAGGCTTTCCAGCTCTTGGATCTGGAGATGGAGACGAAGCTTCTGTCCCGGCATCGCCTAAGACTGGAGCTCAGCTTGAAAAAGTAAGTGGTGCAGTGGAGACAAGACCTCGTACTAACTCGGGTGCTTTTCATTGCTGCACAGAGACCATATTTTTGTTGGTAGAGTAAGTTACCCAGGGTGGAAATAAACATGTGATAAGGAAAGCCTGCTGGGGCTGAAGGGAATGGAGATGGGGGTTACTCTCAGTGAGCATCAGCTCCAGGATCTCCTCATCTCTTAGCCCCATCTAAGGGTCCCTGGAAGAGCCAGTGTGGGGTTCAGCGTAAGGCTTGGGAAAGCCACGGAAGGGAGCTGTCCTGTTCTGGCGGCTCAGACATTCAAGGACTTGAGGGAGGAGAAGCCGAGATCATCCTTCACATGGACCAGAGGGACAGATGGGGAGAGGCCCATCTGGACTAATGCTGAAAATGTACATCTCTCTTTCCCCCCCAAGGATGAGTCGGAGAACAGGCCAAAGAAAGTGTCTCAGATCCGCATTCGGAAGACGATTCCTAAGCCAGACCCTAACCTCACCCCCATGGGGCTTCCCAGACCAAAGAGGTAAGACTGTTGCCTTCATCTGCCTACTTGCTTGGCACCTGTGAAGTCCTAGGAGCTGCCCAGGATTAGGGAGGATCGGCATGCCTAACCGAAGAGCCTTCCGGGGATGGGGAGGGTGTTAGGAAAGTTACTTCTGTGAAAGCGGCCGAGAGGTGCCCACCGGTTGAGAAAAACCCAGATCATTCTCTGGGTTGGGGGATCAGCATACGGTCAGCCCTTCAAAATAGACCAGAGGTGGATATTGAAAATATGAATACTGAAACTTATTATAGGGTTGCAGTAACAGACTCTTACAACTGTGGAAGCACCTGCCTCCCCCCCCCCACGTCTCTTGCCTTCATCCTCATGAGAACGAGAAAGACTCAGTCTGCAGCCCTTCCTCAAGGTTATTCTCACAGCCAGTCACAGTACTGGATAAGAAGACAGAGGGGCTGCAGTAGACTTTCTGCTTCTCTTCCTGAGCTATGATGTAAATGCCTTCCTCCCCCCCCCCCCCCACCCACATGGGATGTATCCAGACAGAAGAACTAGGAGTAGCAGAAGGCCATGGAGTTTGCAGGTGGAACCATTCCGGAGGAGCTCTGTGGCAGAAAGAAGGGCAGCCTTCCAGTACGGCTCCCAACATCCCGGGCAGCAGCCCCTCTGGTGACTCTGCAGAGCTCCAGGGAGGGGGGCCCTCTGTATCAGAAGCTGAGCAGGAAGCAGATCTCTCTTCTGTAGAGGCATTGAGTTCCTTGGCCCCATTTGCATCTGTTATTGATTTGGCTGCCAATCTGAAGCACCTCTGGATGGTTCACGCAAGTAGCACTCAGACCAATTAGGTAAAACAATCATAAAACTGAAGCAATAAAATAATAAAAGTACGCCACTATTTTTCACAACTCTAAAAACGATGTATATAAAAATACTATAAAAGATTTAAGACGTAGCCTTATTTAATCTTGCTCATAAGATGTATTGGTTCCCTTAGGAAGATCTTTCCCAAGAAACCTCTGGATGCAAATGGCCCGAATCACGTGGCCAAACTGCAAAGGGTGCACTGAGGCGGGCAGGCGGTTCTGGGCTCCTGAGTCCAGTCCTGGTTCTCTCTGGAAAAGACAGCCCCAGAAGTAACAAGGGGCCAAGCTGTATGAGAAACTGGCAGCACCTTGAATTGGATCTGGGCTCCGACAACACTCTGGTGTCGTTTAGCTTAATCAGTGTGCTCCCATCAGCAAATGGGCACCATCTTCCATACCAGCTGTAGCTGGAGGACACACGAACAGCACGTGGTGATAGTGTAACCGAGAGACGACAAGGGCATGAATGACCATCCTCAGTGCCTCCTGGTGATTTCCTCACGGCTGGCTAAAGGCTCTCTTGCCACAGATGTCCCCTTCCATTAACAGGAGTTGTTGGTCCAAGGGATCCTGTGATTGTGTGCCGATATCTTCAGCATGATGCTTGGGAGCAATAGGTGGAGCAGCCATCCTACCGGAAGGGTTCGGTGCCAGCAGAAAAAGTGGTGTTTTATGTGTATTTGCTTATTTAAATACTTCAAAAACAGCTCTGGAGCCTATAGATAGGTCTGCAGCTGAGATGATGACGCTGCTAACATTTGCAGCCATTTGAAGCCTTCCCTGCCTGAGGTGTTTTGCTTCACCCAGCTATGATAAAGCAGCTTTCGTACATAGCTGAAAGTCTTCTCCTCTCTGAAGTAGAGAGGTTACCATAAAAGAGCAGCTACCATAAAGAATGGTAACGGTTCTTGAGATGTGATGTTATTAGTTAACAAGATGAGTTGGTGGTGAGTTGCTGCCTCCTTTTGCCTTCCAGGTTAAAGAAGACCGAATTCAGCTTGGAGGAAATCTATACCAATCAGAATTACAAATCTCCCCCGGCAACCAGGTTGGTTACCTAGCAGGAGCCTGTAGACAGCATAGCATTGGAATGGGGGATTTGGTGATTTGCACAAAGAAAGTTGTGGGAAAATGGCTTGAGTGGGTCTCCCTTCTACATCTGCTCCATAGTTGCAACGGGTTATACATGGTTGTGCTCTGTGGCTTTGAGCCCGGTTGCTAATTGTGTGAAAGGGCTTTGGGCCCCTGCTCAGATTATAATGATGATGCCCAAAGTTCACCCCTTTTGGGTTTTTTCAGGTGCCTGGAAACCATTTTTGAAGAGCCAAAAGAGAAAAATGGGTCTTTAATCTCTATCAGCCAGCAGAAGAGGAAACGGATTTTGGAGTTCCAGGACTTCACCATTCCCCGAAAGAGGAGAGCTCGCAGCAGAGTCCGGGTGATGGGCGGCTACACTCGGGCGCAGAAGGCGGCCATCGAAGGAAGGGAACTTGACGTCCTCCTCATTCAGAAACTGACCGACCTTGAGACCTTCTTTGCCAAGGAGGAGACACAGGAACAAGCTTCATCGGGTAGTTGAGTTTGGGTCGATCTGCCGGAAGAGCTTGTGGCGCTTCAATGATCTGGTGTGCCTGGAAAGGGAATCTTGTTTTCCCAAGGTTGGACCAACCTACCTGACTGAACCATATAGTGATATTTTCCTACATGTTGGAGGAGAATAATTAATTTCTGTTAACCTTATGAAACAGCCCTGTCTTTAGCCTCCATTGTCACAAGGAATTTACATCTGTGGGGTTGGTTTTTATTTTTTTTTTAATAAAAAAGGCTAAACAAAGGCTACAGCACCTTCAGAGACCTTAGGATTGTAAAGGCTTCCCGAAGTTAGCCGTGGGTTTGCCTCTGCTGCTCTTCTTGTTCTTGAACCCTAGTAATGTGGCAGCCAGGATGAAGGATTTTTAAGGTTTGGTTTGGTTTGGTTTTTTTTAGTTTTGTTTTGTTTGTTTCTAGCAAATCTCCTTAGTTGCAGCAGGGCCCACTGTGTCCATCAGCAAGCATGTTTTGCTCAAAGAAGAGAAGCTGTGTGTGGCATCCAAATTGTGTTCTGTGGCAGACATACCTAGTTATGGCACTTGGTTTGTTTTGCTGCATGGGGACCCAGCACAGAGGTTCATTAGAGACGCAGGAACCCTAGGAAGTGGCTTTGCTCTCTTCCGCCTTCATCAGTCTGTTCTGCAGGCTTCCTCTCTCTTATGTCTTGGAATTAGGGCTAGCGAACTTGTAGGAAATTTTAATTGTGATGTGACGCCAGAATGCAATGAGACCTCAACAATCCTTCATTTTTGTGTGTGTGTGTTCCTTCTACCACCTCGACTATCGCTCAACACCTCTCCTTGATTCCCATTTCCTGATTGTGACTTGTTTGGGTCCCAAATGGAGTGAATTGTACAAATGCAGCATAAGAAGGTGGTTGGGAGCATGAGTAGCAGCGTGTTACTGGATCCTGGTGAAAGTAGCAGCTGTAAGAAGCCACACGGAAGAAATGTTAGACTTGTACTTTTCCTTAGGGGTGCTTGGGAGATTTAAACATTTATCTTAAATGAAAATTTTACATGATGATCAACAGCTGTTTGCTGTCTATAGTGCCTGTAATTTGGGCCAGGTTTAATGGCTGAATCGTTCAAAGGGTTTGCCTTTTGCTTCCTCTCTCTCATCTAAAATTTGCACTTTTGGTACCTTCAGGCTCATGTGGACGCTTCATATCACCTGTGGAGTGGACTCTGGGGGCAAATGAGGGTATGCCAGACAGGGATGAAAATGGTGGACTCTTCCTTGAGCTTGCATTCCATACCTGAACAGGCAAAACGATGAAATTGGCCTTGTAGATGACAGAGGGCCTTAAAAACGGAGAAGTAGAGGGGCCTTGCCACACGTGTGCCTGGAAGTAGAAATGTAGCATTTCTGCTCCACATTGTTTTCCCACTGAGAAAAAGAGAACGGGAACACTTTTTAATAGTTGAGAGCCAGAGCTGGTTTCCCGTCTGACTGGGTCATTATGTGTTTGCTGCTGCATGCAAATTGGTGACACCGGAGAGTCTCCCTTCGTACTTTGGATCATTGTAGAAGATGCCCGATTGTCTGTAATCTCCACATTTTGGGTGGGCTGAGCGGAATCATTTATTAGACGTATCCTTTTGTCCCATAGTGGGATTTTATGACATGACACGCCAGTACAGATGCCAATGTGGTGGCTCAGAGGTGGAACTGCTGCTGCTCTGACTGCAGCCGGGCAGGCGACTACTTGGCATTCCTCTTCTTCTGGCAACCTTAAACTGGCCGTTGGCGTGCTTCATCCCTTTTCTCGGTGTTTTATCAATTACATTGATGTGAAGACAAGGATTCTCAGTGTGGTTTTGCTGCAGCTGTCCAAAGAACAGGGCTCTCCAACCGTGGCGACTTTAAGCTGGTGGACTTCAACTCCCAGCATAGCTGGCTGAGGAATTCTGGGAGTTGAAGTCCACAAGTCTTAAAGTCGCCAGGGCTGGAGACCCCTGCAGAAGAAAATACGGCCACTGAAGTGACAGGGTGGGATCTATGGTCCACCAAGGAAGCTCCACCTCGGAGGGGGCCAGAGGTGGGGGGGCTGCTTCTGCTGAAAGGCCCTCAGACCAGGCCTGCAAAAGGCAGCCTGCCTTCAAGCAGCATTCTCCCCAGGCGAGGACCCAATTCTCACCCGATTTTCAGTACAATCATGAAAAAGATTCTACTAAGAGCACTTGAAAGAAATCTCTTCTCAGGAAAATGCGGAGGCAACCAAGGATGTGATTAAGCTTTTTTTTTGGGGGGGGGAGGGGGGGGAAAGACTGTAATATTTCCTAAAATCTAATTGGGAAAGGGCTGTGCCTATCTGGGAGAAATGGGGGGGGGGGGGTTTCCACTCTTCATGCAGGTGTCATCATGGGGCCAAGAGCAGCTCTTAAGCTCCAACAGATGGTTTCTGAGCCCGGTCAGACCGCCCCCCCCCCCCCGAGCCTCTTGCGGGCTGTCATTGGGAGCAGCTTGAAAGGAAGACCGCCTGGTTAGCCTTCTCGTAATCCAAACCAAATGGGAATTTGCACACTTCTGTACTGGTGGCTGTTCTGTGCCATTATCACATGGTTTTTGTTTATTCCTGTATTTTATTTTATTTTTTAGTTTCAAATTCACTTTTTCTAGTGTTTGTTTAAATTATGGAAATAAAAAATTTAAACAAAAGCGCTGCTGGGTTTTTTAAAAAGCTACCTTCATTTAAACATTTCAAAAACACAAAGCGAAAAGGGCAAATGTAAAAAAATAAAAGAAAGGTAAACTATATGTTCCAATTATTTTAATATAAGCAAAACTGTTAAGTACAGTAAACTGAGAGTGCAATCCTGTACGTTGTTCTGAAGTCTGAAGCCCCAAATTGAACTGACATGCAAATGATGTTTGTTAATACTGTACCACCAACTCTGCTTCAGCATAAATGGAAATGTCCCCTATGGATGATACTCGGCTCTGCTGCTGAGATTCCTGACTTTCTGGGAATAGATTCTGTTTAGTGAGTTTGTACGTTCCACATTTCTGTGTATTCGTCAATTACGGTTTTTGTTCCCCTCTTCATTCCCCTTCGTTTGGAAAGACGTTTGGGGATTTGTGGCTCACAGCCTTAATTCCACTTCTGAATGTTTCAGGGATAGTGGTGGCAGATCAATTGGCTTCAAGACTACCTTCATTCATAGCATTGCTATCAACCTGATAGTTCTCTCTCCTAGTTGTAAAGTACAAGTACCATTTCTGCAAACTTTATTACAGAGCCCATTAGCTATTGTAAGCTACCACAGAAATGTCAGGGACATTTAATGTGCCAGGGACCTCTCAGAAATTCTTGGCTGTGCAGTGATCTGGAGATAGCCTTGTTTATTTAGCTGAACTATTACACCGGGTGCAGAATCTAGAAAGGGCTGGGTTGTTTTTTCAGGTGGAGCGGGAACAGCGCTATAAAATTAATACCCCATGCAATTGCTGGCCATGTTAACTGACCTCAGGAGGGAACACCTCCAAGAAATCCCTGTTATCAACCAGCCTAGGAAGAAAGCAAAGGCAAGGGGCACGGTGCCCACATGGTTGCTCAGCGGAGGACACGGCCATAAAGCTGCTAGTAACCTGGCTCAGTTTGGGGGGGGGGGGGCTCATCACTGAGGCAGATGCATTTGTGTTTAGAGCAACTGGGCAACAAAAAGCTTTAGTGCGTCCTTGGAATAAACTTTGGGATGTTTCTTCGGTCAAGGGGAGGATTAAGAGGAGGGTCCCGGCTCTTACATCCTGCTAAAGCCAGAGAAACAGCTCCTGGGGTTCCAAGGTGGCTTCTTGCCAGGGACTGGGGAAATTGGAGCTGTGCCATTGTCTCAACCAGTTCTTTCCAATTCAGATGGAATTTTGACTCAGAAAAAATGGACAAATCAATTCTGAATGCAGAAGTGATGGGAAGCAACCAGAGGGAGATGCAGGAGTTCCCAAACCAGCCTCTCTCTCTCCTGATGGAAGGCAGAGGACAGGCAGGGTAGAGCTGAAAAGGTGGCAGGTGCAGTCAAAACCTGGCTGGGATTGTGTATCCTAGAGATGGAGGGGAGGGGGAGTGAGAGTTAATCCATTGCATGAATGCCTTCCATTGGCTAATGTATCAGTAGGATAGATTCAAAAACGGATTTTCCAATAGATGCTGAAGGACACTTGGACGCTGGATAAGAAAATGGGGAAACCAGAATCGATGACAGTAAAAGCTTGTCTAAGTGTCTCCCTCTTCTTTTAGCTGGCAGAGTTGGCGGGAGCTTCTCTGGATAACTTCAAGGCTGTGTGGAAGAGGTACAAGTATCCAGTTCGCAAAAGTCTAGGATACCTGAAAACCAAAAACGGCAGTGTTAAATGTCTCCAAGGGAAATGTGCCCACCGTGGCATCCGAGAGGGCCCCTAACTCAGGTCCCCCACGATGATGATTAAGCACACAGCAGATTAAGCAGACAGATACGTTTGTGCATCATTTAAATTTCTTCAAAATCTCAGCTACTTGAAAAAGCATTTTATCAGAGGGCAGAATTCAATTCTCCCGGCATCAATCTCAACATTTTAATTCAGGACCTCAGATATCTTGGAGGACCAGCCGCACCATCCCTGGCATGGGATGGAAGACAGCAGGGCCCACTGGTCCGCTGAGGCTGTGGGACAGGTGGGCTCTAGCTGAATCATGTGCGGTAGGAGCTCCAGCCTCAAAAAGTGGGTCAGGAGGAAGGTTCTTTCTCCTATTGCCTCCCATGATAGTGTCCTTCAACAAAAGTATTCAACCTTGCCAGGTATGAACTAGGAGCTATTATGGAGACAACAGTTGATTTCCAATTTTCCTGCCAGTCCTTGGAGGTTTCACGTTCACCACCAGCTCCAAATCCATTTAATCTAGGAACTCAAAGATCCTGTCAGGCTGTTTTTTACCGATAAACGAAAACATTTTTAGTTGAGGGTTGAACTGTAGTGTCCTTGGTGCTCTCTGAGCTTGGCTGCTTTCTTGCAGATGCTTCTTCACCCAAACTAGGTACTACAGTAGGAGTCCTCAACTTTAGGGCTCAAAGCATAGAGTTAAGGTACATGTTTTAGTTTCTATTCTTATATAGCTACCTTAAATAACCTAAGTATATAAACACTAGAATTTGGTTTTGGTGTGAATGGCTTTACTTTCTCTGGATGGAGCAAATCAGAGCTGGCTGAGGAATTCTGGGAGCTCAAGTGCCACATTTGGAGACCCCTGAATGATTTCATTCTACTGGGCCGAGTCTCTGGTGTCTTTCAATGCATCAACACCACACAGACAAGAGAGACAAGGGGAGTTTGAGCTGAGGGGCCAGCCTGGCACCCGTCTCCTTCACAAGGACAGGTTACCTGCAGAGGTGCAGCTGAAGACGGATTGAGCAAGCTGAAAGAAAGACTGCCCAAGAATCGACTTGAAGTCCAACTGGCCTGTGAAGATGAGGCCTTGAGTAGCGTCTTTGAAGAGCAGGTCACTTCCTCCATATCTCAGTGACTCAAAGACCTGAAAACGGCTGTTCTTACTTGATTCCTGAAAGGAAAGAGGCCAAACTGGAGAGCAGGGACTGCCAGTAAAGCCTGTTGATGTTGGGGGGCGGGGGGGGGGGTGTAGAGGAGGCGAACAGGTGGACTGCATAGGATGTTGTCATAGAGGTCATTCTGCTGCTTGCTTCGCATTGCATCTTTTGCCAGCTTGACATCGGCAACAGTGGGAGGGGGAGAGATTGGGGGGGTTGAGGGTTGGGTTTTTTTTTTTTTTTTTTTTTATTGAAAAAGTTTTCAAATACAAATTTTTCCCCTTTTTTCCTTCCCCCCCTCCTCCCTAACCCCCCCTCACCACCCATCCCCCCGTGACTTCTTCACACCAAAAACCTAATTCATAACAGATTACATAATATTTTACCATCGCCTTACTCTCTCCTCTATATACTGACCCTTACTTACTAAAAATATTATTAATATTATTACTTTCCCCTTTTACCATACATTTCAAAAAAAAAAAAAAAAAAAAAGCAGTCTGCTATAACATTGTATGATAACTTCTAGTTTAGCATAATATTATTATAACCCCCAATTTAGCAATAATCTACCCTTTTTGTCCTCCCCAAAACTTATATCTATGTATTGTTACAACATTTCAAAACAACCTTCCACTTTAAGACTGTATAATAAATCCTACTTTAACATTTATTCCTTGTGTATATTAATATAACATTTCAAAGCAGCCTTCCACATAAGTCCTAATTTAACATTTATTCAACTCTGTCCATTTCCTCCACTACCCTAAATATATCACTTAAACATCCCTTTTCTTAAGCTAATCCATCAGTAGACTAACATATTTCCACCCACTTTCCTACAAAATTACCATACACAACAATTCAATTCTTAATATCTGCCCACTCTACTAATATATATATATATATACATATATTCCGTTATTTAAAAAAAAAAGACAATAACTTTAAATTTATAATCCATATAATATCTTCTTTGATGTCTTTCCACTAGATTGTTGAGTCCCCCATCCATAATTGGGTAACATAGCATCCTGGTGCAACAGTTTGTTCAAAGTCTTCAGTCTTCATCTGCCCCCATCAGTAATAAATATCCTCATATATATATAAAAATAAAAACAACCACCCGAGTGACATTATAATTGTATTCCATAGAGTTGTAATTGTGGCTTTCATCAGGATTATTAATTCCCATCATCGTAATGGGTAACAACCAGATCTTCTGCATGCCCCAACGTAACTCTCTTGCCTTGTAGCTCAGAATAATTATAATATATTTATCAGTACAAGAAAAGAAATCCAAAATAGATAATTCAAATCCAACAGATTAAGGCTCTTTTCACATCCCAAAATTACGGCATTGCAGAGGTCTGTCACTGTCCTCAGGATGATATTAACCAATACTTCGCCTCCACTATCTTTTCACATATTCATTCATTTTTTTTAAAATCACTGGCTTCACCGTTGCTTAGTTTAGAAATTTCTGTTTTTATGAGACCTATTTCTTTTTTTCTTTTCTTTTTGTGGGTTTGATTTCCATCCTGTTTTCCTTTCTACAAGTTGTATATCAACTGATCGGTTTTCATTCTGCTTTATAAACTGATCTTGTTGGATCATCACGTTGAAATCAGATGCCGCTTCTCTCATATTTGTAGATAATCCAGCTGGAGTATCAAGAGAATCCAAAGACAGTTTGTCTACCACAACCTCTGTAATTCGATGTTTTCCCTTTATTTCCAACTCCTTCTGCTTATCCTGTATTGTGCCTATAGATGTTAAGTTCATTTTCAAAAATTTTTGATAAAATTCTTCCGCTTTTTCAACAGTATCTAATTGGTATCTTTCTCCTTGATATCTCAATATTATGCCAACTGGGGCATTCCACCTAAATGGAATATTTCTGTATTTTAACTCAGTCACCAGAAAACCAAATTTCTTCCTTTCCATTAACATCTTGGGGGGAAGCTCTTTGTAGATCCATATCTTCCTTCCATACAATTGCAAAGTAGAATTGAAGGAATTTTGCACAATTTTATTCCTAATTTCCTTGTCTGTAAAATAAATCACCACATCTCTAGGCAATTGCCTTTGCTTTGCAATCCAGGAGTTTATTCTGTACACTCTATCAATCCTACAAAACACTTCCCCAGGTTGAACCTTTAAAATCCCAGCCAGAATTTCAGAAGATATTTTCCTTAAATCATCTCTGTTATTTTCCTGTAAACCTCTGAGTCTGATCGCATATTCTGTAAAATTATAATGCATCATTAAGACCTCTCTTTCAATCCGTTGTTGTAAATTTTCTACATTACAAGACTTTTGTTCAACCTCCATTTTAGATTTTTCTTCTGAGCTATTGTCTTGAGTATTTGTCAAATCATTTTCAATTTTTTGTATTTTATTATCCAAATTGTCCTCAATTTCTTCCACTTTAGACTCTAATAAGTTAGTATTTTCATCCAACTTAGTCATAAATCCTACAAGATCATTAGCCATTTTAATAATCTTTCGATTCAAAATATCAAACTTTAATTGCACTAATTCTTTAATTTCCTGCTTAAATTTTTCAAAGTTCTGATTCACAATCTCATCCCTTCTTACAATCTCCTCCAAAAGAAATTCAATTATATTAAAATCGGTTTTCTGAGACTGGAGCTTTAAAACTTGGTCACGTAGTTTGTTAATGGGGGAATCCCCCCCCATTGCTTGTTTGTCCAACTTTAATGCCATGTTTCAACACAGACAAACTATTTTTCTTAAAAAGAAAAGAGAGGCAGCAGAGAAAAAAAAAAACCTCTTTCCAACCAAGATGAATATCAAATCTCCAGGAAAAGAAAAAACACAAAAGTAGAGCTTTATTTTAAAGTGTAGCCAAAAATATTTATTCAGCTACTTTGTATCTCAATAAGAAACGGAAGGACTCTCCCTTTCAGCCCCTTCTCAAGCCTCGGCAGTCGCCCTTTTTAAAGATTCTTTTTTCCTTTTCCTTTTCCTTCTTCAATAATTGTTATAAAATAAGTGAAATACTTGCAATTCGAGGTCACAGATCCAGCTCAAATCCCTTCAAATGTAACCAGGAGCATTTATTCTGCTATTTTGTAACTTAATAAGAAACGGAAGGACTTTCTCTTTTCAGCTTCCCTGCTCCAGTTTCGGCAATCGCCATTTTAAAAGGTCTTTTTTACTTTGTTGAATATCCTTTGTAAAATAAGTATTAATACTTGCAATTTAGGGTCACAGATCCAAATCCAAATCTCATCATCTTTAGTTAATCTGTTAAATATCTTAAAAGGCTTGTCTTCGTAGCCTTGTTCTGCAAAAAGGCAGAAGTCTCCCAACGCCCGGAGCGGGCGGCGAGTGCTATAGGGAGCATTCCTCCGCCCGCCCCCAAGAGTAAAAAAAAAAACCCCTGGGGGCTACGGAGAGCTCTACCTGCACTCACCTGCTCTATCCCACATTTCCTCCTGGAAATGGGGTTTTTCGAGCCGCCTTTGCGCTGTACAGGCGGCTCTTTACAGGCGAAGGGGCTGGCGGTCCCAAGAGACCGTCTGGTGGCTACGAAGAGCAAACCGGAAGTCCGAGGGTTGGGTTTGAAGCAGAGCCGGCCCTGACTGTGGGGAGCACCAGTCAAGCACAAGGTCAGCCAAAGGAATGTGGAGGTGAGAAAGACAAACAATGGGGGGGGGAGAGTGGGGGAGGGTGGCCAGGGGAAAAGGGGAAAGTTAATTGCATTGTTTTCCCGCCAAGCCAACAAATTCTGCCCATCTCACCTGTAAGCGCTTTGTTCTCAAAAAGTCTACTCTTGGCAAAAGAAATGAGCCAGGAGTCTTTTTTTCTTTGCTAATTAAACTAAGGGGGGTGGATGACACTGTCACACTAGTAACTCATCACACTAATATTGCAACTTGTGTACTCAGGTCAGGATGCAAGTGCATAGTCACAACTTCTATGCAATGAAATAACTGTGTGTGTGTGTGTGTGTGTGTGTGTGTGTGTGTGTGTGTGTGTGTTGTCATTTCAACATCACTGAATTGCAAGCACTACAAGTAATTATCGCCTTAAAACCTTTCAAAGTTAACGACAGCACTGAAAAAGTGAACTGTGATCTGTCTTCAGACGGATGACTGTTGCATCATCCCACAGTCACACGGTTGCAATTTGGGCCCTTGGTCACCAACTTGCATTTATGGTTGCAGCATCCGGCAGTCACGTGGCCTTCCCAGCCAGCTTCCAAGGAGCAAAGTCTACAGGGGTAGCCAGGTTCACTTAATGGCCATGGATTCACTTCAGGGCAATATTATTTGCTTAATGATGATGGTGATTCACTTAATGACCGAGGTAAACATGAGTGATGACTAGCTTAACAACCATAACTCCCTAATGTCTGAAATTCCAGTCTCAATTGTGGTCATAAGCTGAGGACTATTTTCCTTTTTTCTTTGTTTGCAGTTGAGGTGCCCAATTTGTCCTTTGAAATGTTTGTTAAAACAGTTACATCAATAAGACCAAACATTTACAGGCGGGAAGAATGAAAAGAAGCCTCTGGCCAACTCTGAGCAGCTCTTTCCACAACTGGGCTGCCAACAGTGCTAACTCCTGACTCTCTCCAGATGCTGCCCCTGGAAAAGAGCAGGAGGCCTACCCTGGTTGGAAGAGAAAGGCTGAGCCAGGAACCCCTGCAGGCACCAGCTCAGCCCACATCAAAGCCTCCACCTCATTGGAAGTGGACTTCCTGGCTCTCCTCCAGGCCGTCACTGCAGCCAAGAACGGACTCCAAAGACTGGCTGCTTCTCACGGGGTTGATGAGAGAGAACTAAAGCTAAAACAAATGATGGAGGCTAAAACATAGGAAGAACGGTTGCAGGAACTGGGCCTGGCTAATCTAGTGAAGAGAAGGACCAAGGGAGACACAGTAGCAGCCTTCCAATACTTGAGGGGCTGCCACAGAGAGGAGGAAGGGGGTCAAGCTATTTTCCAAAGCACCCAAAGGCCAGACAAAGAATAACGGATGGAAACTGACCAAGGAGAGATTCAACCTGGAAATGAGGAGGAATTTTTATTATTATTATTTGATTTATATGCCGCCCTTCTCCGGAGACTCAGGGCGGCTTACAATGCGCTAAGCATTATTTTTCAACAGTGAGAGCAATCAACCCATGGAAGAGAAGTTGCCTTCAGAAGTTGTGGGAGCTTCATCACTTGAAACTTTCAAGAAGAGACTGGACTGCCACCTGTCAGAAATGGTGTAGGGTCTCCTGCTTGGGTTGGGGGTTGGACTAGATGACCTACAAGGTCCCTTTGTTAATCTGTATCTATATACCCTGAATTAACTCTGCCCCCAAGATGATGCAGTTGATGGAAATAAAAGTGCAGGAAGATGAACAGACCAGACCTGCACGCATCACACTAAATGATAATCTTGACATGCCTTCAGTCAGATGTCAAGCTTACCTGGGCCTTTGCCAGGAAATCCTGGACCTTAGTGACAGTCACTGGTCGAGTCACCACAACACTGGGGGGAACACAGCCCAGGTTGCAGGTCCTCCAAGCCGTTATGGCTGCTCGGCTCCCGTCTGGGCAAAGGAGTTCAAAATCCCCGGGAGAGTAGCCGGTGGCCCATCCCGAGCTAGTCAGAACTGCAAGGAACAAAGTAACCAACTTGAACTATTCAGCATCACAACATTTTCTCACCAAATCTCACCAAATAATATGATCATTTGCTGATTTTTTGAGCACTGAACATGGAAGTGCCAAGGACAGAAAAGATTCCTAGTCAGAAATCAATCGAGGTGTGAAAAGTAGGCGTGGGGGAAAAAAGCAGACATCCAGGTAAATCCAGGAGGACCCTCAAACTGCAGAGCCGCTCCATCGAGGGAAATGCCACACAGAGTCAAAGGCAGATTCTCTCTGGACTCAGTCGGTTTCCGAGTCTGCAGCTATTCTTGGTAGCATTCATTCTAAGCCGATGTCTCCCCATCTAACTGGATACTTGCTGGCTTTGTGCTTGTTGATTTGCAAGTGCTGCATCTTCTTGCTGTGACCATCCCTGGTGCTGTTACTGGCTACATGTCCAGGGGCCCCACAGCAAAAGCCCAGCCCCTCATCTCCAATTCTTCTTTTCTCTCCTGACGACAGGAATCTCCTGGCTCTGCCATACTGGATTACAATGAGCTCATTGGGAAAGGAGAAGACGGGCTGTAGCTTCCCTTTTCTACCCTGCCTCAATTCTTCCATTTGGCCACCTGTAATTAAGCATTTTGATAGAGCTGGTTGGGGAATTCTGGGAGTCAAAGTTCACAAGTCCTCATGTTTCCAAGGTTTGACACCCTCGAGGAAATTTAACCTGAAGATTTTCATGAGGCAACTTACCAAAATCTGAAAAGATAACACAAAATATCTTACATTCAATGTTCTGAAGTAGGTTATGATGTTCCAAGAGAGCCACATCACCAAAGCTTCTGCCAGTGGGATCACCCAAGAGGCATCTGGAAGATAAAACAACTGTGCCAAAATGTCTCTCCTTGGGCTTGTATCCAAAGGAATTTTGAAAACCCCACAAAAAATCACAAGGCCCAAAGTCAGGAAACTCCTAGCCCTTAAGGCATGGCCCATAGTGATATTTTACTAAGAAGTGAAACTTTTTCTCCAGGATGACTCACCTGAGGGCCCCCAGATTGCCATAGTACCGTTCATGATGATTAGCTGCACACTTGGAGGACCCTTTGACTCTCCCCTCTTGTCCAATGCACACTTTGCACAGATTTCCACTAGCTCCTGGCATGCAGCCTTTCCAAAAAAAATTCTGGTATGCTTTGAGACAAGGGAAAAGGGCAGTGGTTAACTCAGCGGAATTATGCGATGCTGGTTTTCCATTTACTGCACACTGCACATAGACAAACCAGCCAGCCAAGGTGGGCAGCACTGCAAAGTAAGAAAAAGTGAACTTTGGTTTCTTAGAATATTAGCAGAGGGGGCTTTCCCCATGTTCTGGTTACAGTGCAAAATCAGGGAGGGGTGGGAGGCGTGTACAGAAAAGCATCATTGCTACCATTTGGGTAACTGCTCAGCGCCTCCAGGTTTGCAGGCAGCATAACCTCTGCTGAGCAGCCCCTGGAGAACAAGAATGGAGGAACTCTTCCCCTTCCATCCTCCTCCCCCACCCCCCCATGTTCATGAACCTTCCAGATGCCGCTGCTCTGCCACTGACTGGGCGGCACAAAATGCTAGCGTACAGGGACCAGTGGCTTGCGATCTTTACTGTACAGGGAGTCCTCGCTTAGCAACTGCAGTTGGGACCAACAAATAGGGATGCTAAGCACTGTGGTCACTAAGCAGAAAATCATATGAGTGCTTATGGCCTTACTTCCCCTTTAGGCCTTAAGCGAGGTGCCGGAGTTATCAATTTGACTTTCGCTGCTGTTTGTTGCAAGCCAATTGCAAAGCACCGAATGGCCATCACACAGCTGCAGGATGCGGCAATAGTCATAAATGCAAGGATTGGTCACAAAGCTATTTTACACCGCTGTAACCTTGAACTAAAAGAGGTAATCGGTACGTGAACCATGCCTTCCCCCTTGATTGCTCAGGAGGAGCATGAGAAAGGTGTGCTAAATTTTATTCTTCCCCTCCCACCCACAACAACTGAGCCAACTCTTTTTAAATTTCAGCTCTTGGGTGTTATGGGTTTGACAGGCTGAAAAGCCTCATCTGACTGCTCCGTTTGAGCCTTAGGAACCAGAGTTATTCTATGAAGTTGTTTTCTCACTAAAAAAGCAACCAGTTTACTTTGGAAATCCATAATCAGGAAATTGCAAAATCTGCCCAGGTGGTTAAAGATGAAGTACAACATGAGTAAAACAGGCACCCAAGCTTGTAATATTCTTATATTACCACTCTGGACATCTGTCTGGCCACTGAGAGAAACAAACTGGTGGACTAAGAGGGCTTTGCTGAAATCGAGCAGATCTGTTCATAGGAAGATCTGTTGGGAAGCTCATCTCAAAATCTGTCCTGTTTCTCAAGTCCAACAGATGCTGCCTCCTTGAGCTCCTGCTGTGCCTATTGCGGGTCATGAATCCTTTGACCCCCAATCCTGACACCTTCAAAATATCTTATTCCTACCCACAAGGAAGCTCTCTTCTTGAATCAAACTCTTCGCTAGGCAGACGGGAAGGCTTACCAGAGGTGAGGTTGCAGGCGCTGCTGCCGTTCTCCAGGGCCCCAACTGTGTACTGTGAAAGCAGCAGCCACCCTCCTGGGCTGTACACATGGCTGTGGCAGGAGCGCTTTCTCCTCAGGGTGTATCGGTTCACTTTCTGGTTGGCCTTTCTCACCAGGGCTACGGAGTAGAGTGGAGGAAGACCTGCGTTGCGAGAACATACTGTTACCATGAGGCAGCCGAAGAAGAATAGAATAGAATAATAGAATAGAATAGAATAGAATAGAATAGAATAGAATAGAATAGAATAGAATAGAACAGAACAGAACAGAACAGAACAGAACAGAGTAGAGTAGAGTATAGAATATGATATATTATAACACAACAAAATACAATACAATAGAAAACAGAACAGAACAGAACAGAATAGAATAACAAGTTGGAAGGGACCCTAGAGGTCTTCTAGTCCAGCCTCCTGCTCAAACAGGGAACCCTATACCATTTCAGACAAATGGATGTCCAATCTCTTCTTGAAAAACCCTAGTGATGGAACACTCACAACCTCTGGAGGCAAGCCATTGATTAATTGTTTTAACTGTCAGGAAACCTCTCCTTAGTTCTAGATTGGATCTCTCTTTCTTAAGTTTCATCTGTTACTTCTTGTCCTGCCCTCAGGTGCTTTGGAGAATAGGTGGACCCCCTCTTCTTTGTGGCAGCCCCTGAGATATTGGAACACTGCTATCATATCACCCCTAATCCTTTTCTTTGTTGGGCTTACCATACCTAGTTCCCTTACCCATTCATCATATGATTTAGCCTCCAGCCCCCTAACCATCTTTGTTGCTCTTCTCTGAACTCTTTCCAGAGTCTCAACATTTTTTCATATTGCGGTGACCAAAACTGGATGAAGGATTGCAAGTGTGATCTGAGTAAAGCAGAATAAAGCAGTACTAACACTAGACACTGGAGAACCCAGAGACTTTGCCATGGCAAGAAAGAGCTTTATCCAACTTCCAACATGCTTGGATTCAATTCCCAAAATTCCCAGCCAAAATGCTAAAAGCTGAGGTCTCATATATCTGGAGAAAACTAGATTGGTTTTTAAGGAGAGACAGTCCGTTTCTGGAGAGAATGAGGAAGGTGAGATATGCAGGATCTGTTACCAAAACAATAAGGGGTGAAACATATGAAGTCTACAGCAGACAGAAAAAAATTGGAAAAGCTAGACCCTTCCCTAATAACCAAATAAGACTCAAATAACCAAGAACAACTGGTGAAGTAATTTAGTTTTATTGTTGTTTGCCTACAGACAGAATCGTGCCAAACTAAAGCAATTATCTATTTAACTGCTAGGGAGGGTCCATCCTTACTCTCTTCCTGTCTGCCAGACATTCCAAGCTCTGCTATCTTTTTGCCCCATATTCCAGGCCATATTCAATACCAGGAGGTATTGAAGGAGGAAGAGATACGGTACAATCACACTTGCAAGATTCTGTTATGGGGGCCACTCTCAATAAAAATAGCCTTAATCTTCTTGAGGAGTTGATTCTCTTATTTGGGTCTATCTGGAGCGGCTATTTTACATTTCCCTAGCACGGATGTCGGCAATCCATGACTCCAGAGCCACATGTGACTCTTTGACCCTTCTCCAGCAGCTCCCTGCCGACCCGGTCACGCAACCTGTTCTCTGCCCTGAGAAGGTGCGAGCCTCTCTGCAGAGCCGCATGGCTGAAGCGCCCCTAGTGTTTTCTCCGCACTGCTCGTGACCGGCTGCTTTTTGCAATTCCGTGTCCTTTGCAGGCAGCTCAGCACCAGCCATGGTCCCCTTCGTGTCGGCTCAGGAAGGAGAGGAACAGGGAGAAGCAGCCACCGCCACCAGATGCAGGGAGGGAAGAGCTCCAGCTCTCCTGTGCAGCGCAGCCGGCTACACACCTGAGCGTGCAGTGGTGGCAGCGAAAGGACGAGTCGCTGTCGCTGCTGTGATCCCAGCCCAGGAGGGTATCCTGCTTGTGTATGTGCGAGAGAGAGAGAGAGATAAGAGAAAGAGAGAAATGAGAGAGAGAAAAGGGGAGAAAAAGAGAGAAATGAGAAAATTATGGAGGACGAGAATGGGAGAGAGGAAAAAGAGAGGGAAACAAATTAGAGAGAGAAGGGGGAGAGAAAGGAAGAAAGAGAAAGAAAAAGAAGAGGGGGGAGAGGGAGAGGAAAAAGAGAAAAAACAGAAATGAGAGGGGGAGAGAGAGAGAGAGAGAGAGAAGAGAAAGAGAGAGACCCATTTCCTACAGAAAACACTGGAAGCATGGCAGGAGGGTGGGGGCATGTGACTGGGTGGGAGTGACGTTGAGTTGGCCACGCCCACCCAGATTTTGTGGCTCCTGGTGTTTTCTTTTCTGTGGGAAATGCGGCCAAATGGCTCTTTGAGTGTTTAAGATTGAAGACCCCTGCAGCCCTAGCACTTACCTGTTTTTACTGAAGTGATAGAAAGGCTATTCACATATTACTTTAGAACAGCGATAGTTTTGTAACTCTAGAAAATGCTTTCAGTTGCCATAACCATCAACGTTGCACAGGGCAGCTTTGCTAGTTGGCAGAAGAGGACAGAGAAAGTCTGTGCGGCCTGAACTCTCTCAAAAAGAACTGTACTACTTTTCCATATATTCCACATTTATTGCTGTTTATTTTACTTCATTCAGAGAACATTACTTGTCAGCGCAAATGAAAGGAGCGTAAAGAAAACATAGGGTACCTTTGAAATCAGCGTTAAAAGCAATACTTTAAAAAAAAACACTAGACTAGGAAATCTTTTAAACTCTATAAAGTGCAAATGGGCATTGATGCCACAATCTCAAGATGAAGAGTCTTTGTGGGAACAGAGACCCTGAGACCGGATCTTACATAAGAATTTGCCTCCCCTTCAAGGTGGCATCATGTGAGGCCTTCCTGGTGGCTCAAATAAACAACTATTTTGCAGAGAGCAGATTTTCTACTGCTGGCCTTTAAATGTTATTTTCCTTAATTCTGAAGTATGTCAATCAGCCTATAGCAAGAGAGCATCAGAGCAGGACAAACCATGTGCCAAAGCACCGCTCAAGGTGCTTCCACCCACAGCACTTCCTGTGTTTATGCTCACTCCCACTTACCCCCAACGTGGGTCAACAGGTCGGGTTCCTCCCTTGTGGGAGCACATTCTTCTCCTGTGCAGAAGAGACAGAAGGATGAAGAGCCACTCTCTAGGGCTCACCAGGCAAAAGCAGCGAGTTAAAAAACCGACAATGTCACAAGTTTGCGCTCAGGAAGGAAATGGCCTTCTCCCTCACATATGAGAGCCACACAGTGACTGGGCTGGGATCTTCTGGCCCAGGATTTGAGCAATCTGGCCTTATGGGAGACCTCTGGCTTCTCTGTCTAGCACAAAGAAGTAACCTGTGACAAAACATAGTTGCTGCGTGGTTGTTTTGTATTACAGTGTGCATCCTTCCCAGCCAGCCTTCCCTTGCATGCCTCATCTTTTTAATTTGTAAGCATCATGGCAGCTCCCCCATCCCACACAGACTTTAAACTGACACTGTCTTTGTAACGGATGCTTTGAAAGACTAAACATTTGATGTCATCCGGATTTTGCTCCTCAAGAGCTCCCCAGAGGCTCCAATGGGCTTTTCCCCATCGCCTGGACCATACCGCTTCCAAGGGCATACCTGGCGTTTCATTTTCCTACTTACGGTTTCAATGAAAATCAAACCTTACTGTAACACTCTGCAGCCACAGGGGCGAGCGCACAGGTCTCCGCAAAGTATGCATGGGTGGCATCCAGCGTGACAGCATCTGCCTCGTTTTTCTGTGATGTGAAGAACCATTCGGTTAGCCGAGAGACACCTGCCCTTTTCAACGGAAAAACCACTCATGCAAGACGGGACCATCTGGTTGGGACCACAACTTTTTCCAGCCGGAATCAAGTAGGAAAATAATGGGTCTCAGAAAGTGAAATGGGAAGCCAAACTTGCTTGCAGAATCTTAGAATGTCACGTCATTTCTTGGGCAGGATTGGTACATTATTTTAAGTCACAGTTTATCTAAGCATATTTAAATAAGCCACAATTGGCTGGGTTCACAAAACATGCAGAACCATAATTCACCGTTCATGAGCTGTAATTGTTGGACTAATATTATGCTATGCCTCAAACAAATCACCCAAAGCCTTCATGCAGAGGGCCACGTTCCCCAAAGGACCACTCTTTCTGGCTCGCTGAGCTCCCCAAATATGATCATTGAATAAAGAATATAGTTTCCGCCATTTTGATGTGGAAGGTGCAAGTTGTGTGAGCCATAAAATAAGTATATCCAGTGAAAAACGAAAAGGACCTCCAACGCCACCCTTCCCAAACCAGCTCTGCCCGTGTGTCTGATGCAGTTCCACTCAGTAGGTTCCCTGCTGACTTAGTGCCAGGCATGAATCAAAAGTTTCAGCTTCTCCCTCTGCTCCGAAGTCTCTGCCTGCCTCTGCTTGGCTACTGGGACCAGGTTTCTGCTTGTAAAACTTCCAGGACTGAAAGCGAACATGGTGAGCAGGTGCTTACCTTTCCTCCCATCACTCAAAACCCACAATTCATTGCACGCCTGCATCAACTAACCCTAGCAGGGTCCCGTGAGCCAGTCTCTCAGGCATAGAGGTGGGGTCCTTTGAATAGGCATCTCGTCTGAGTCCACACCCCTCCTCCATGCAACTTTGATAAAAAGCCCACCATGGCTTGGGATCAGGTTATTTGAAGGACCGCCTTTTCCCAGTCATATCTGCCCAGCCCACTAGAGTGGGGAGGCAGGGAATGTTTGGGGTCCTCTTCCCCTTTCCATTTAGGAGGACCAGGAAGAAGGGCCTTCTCTATGGTGGCTCCCTTCCTGTTGAGCATCATCCCTGCAGACAGGATTAGCCCCCAATTTGACACTCTTTTGCAAAGCCCTGAAGATGTGGTTCTGACAGTGGACCTGGAGACGCCGGGATGATAGGGAGACCATCAAGTTGCTCATCTGACTATTGTCACCAGAGGAGGGGGGGGGGGTTATTGCTTTTTGCGTTGGGGCTTTATTCTTTGTAAGCTGCCCAGAATCACTGAGAGTGAGTTGTGCTGCCATAGCAATTTTCTTAAATAAATAAACAAAAAAGGGGGGGAAAGCCCAGTAATTTCTTTAGGGTATGTTAGGCCATAGTTCTGTTGGGGAACTGCTTGGATCTCTCCCTCCCGCCTCCATTTTAAGCCATTTTTCTCACAGGTAATCGTGTCTCTTGAAGAAACCCCTCACCAGGGGTGAAATGCTCCTGGTTCAGATCGGATTGCCCGATCCGGGAGCGATGGCGGCAGGTGGTTCAGAGAACCAGTAGCAAAAATCCCTGCCCCCCCCTCCATGCCCAGCTGAGCCGCACAATCATCAGAGGCTTTTTTTTACTTTTAAAAACATTTTTTTCTACCACCTCTTCCGACGAAAAAATACTTTTAAAAGTTAAAAAAAAGCCTCTGACAATTGCGCGGCTCAGCTGGGATCATCAGAGGTTTTTCAAAGCATTTTTTTCCTGCAACCTCTTGGCCGAAGAAGCGGTAAAAGAAATGCTTTGAAAAGTCTCTGGTGATCCCAGCTGAGTTGCCTGATCAGCAGAGAGGTATTTTTTAAAAAGCCTCTCTGACGATCCCAGCTGAGTTGCTTGATCGGCAGAGGCTTTTCAAAGCATTAGAAAAAATGCTTTGAAAAGTTTAAAAAAAAAAAGTTGGCCACACCCACCCAGTCACATTACCCCCCCACCACCAAGCCACGCTCACAGAACCGGTAGTAACAAATTTTACATTTCGCCCCTGCTCCTCACCTTGATGAGCTCAATGCAGCTGATCATGGAGTCTGCTTGGACACAGACCAGGGGGTCAGACCTGACATTCAGAGCCCATTCCTCACATTTATGGAGCTCCAGGTCACTGATACAGCACCAGCGCACCAGGCTGTTGGACAGAGAGCTCCCTGGGACAGCAGAAAAATGACAATCAGAGGTGGGAGGAGAAGCTGCCTTGCCCAGTTGCCGGGAAATGGAGAATGCACCTTCCCTCACCTTCATGTCCCAAACCCTGCAGGAGGGTGACGTAGTCCAGGCCAAGAACTTGGCTGATCTTGGTCTCTTCTCCCAGCAGCTGCAGGTGCTGAGTGGCATCGAGGAACAGCAGATCCCTCCCTCTGAACGGTGCAGATGCAAAGAGCTCAAATCTGGCCTTTTCTTTTCCTCTGATTCCAAACAGGTGCTAAGAACCAAAGCCAGTTATCACAAGTTCTTGCACCCAGGCAGCAAGCAGGCACAACCCAGGGCAGGGGATGGGGACGCATCTGCCAAGAACCGTACCATCTGCAAGTTCCCAGAACCTCCACACAAGGCAGTTTTAATGGAGGAGCTCACCTGATCGCCAAAACCAGCAGCAGGAAGACAAAAAGGGGATTTAATTTAACTGGGACAGGTTTCTGGGGTAGAATCATCCTCAAACAGGACATATACCCAACCACACTTCTGATGCCCTCAAAACTATGTTTTTTTTTTTTTCTGGCTTCATTGCCACCTGGTTCTGGGCAGCTGGGACTTCTGTGTGCTACTCAGTGCTATGTATTTCAAAAACCTGCTTCCAGGAGGTTGGTTCTGGGGATGCTCCAGGAAGAAGCACAGGAACGATGGAAAGGTGATCTGTGTGTGGGCAGGCAGGCAGGAAAGACTTTTGAAAACATCCCCACAGCAGCTGGAGCTTGCTACTGCCAGGCTACCAGTCAACCACAGTTACACCTTCTCTTTTCCTGTCAGTAGGAGAGTACACAGCAAATGTTGTGTGACGTTCTTGGGGAACTGCCTCAGAACGCCATCACAACACCTCACTTGCATAGGAAGGTCCAGAGATCTTTTACTCTGGTCTGCAGTTATAATAACAGGCTAGCTAAATTAGGTCAAGGCAAACAAGTGTCTGCATTTATGTTCTATTTGCTAAACATTGAAAGGACATGTGCCTCGTTTAGCTTAGTTTATTTTAAGCCAGAATTTCTGTCTAAGAACCTTCTAAAAGTTGTAATGTATTTCTCCTTCTACCCAGCTATGACAAAGAATCCTTTAGCCCTCCTGCTCTCTGCAGGCTTCTGTCTCCTCAGTTATTTATTATTTGTTAAATTTATTTGCTGTCTATCTTGCTGTGGGGCTACTCTGGGTGACTTACAACAGTAAAAACAAAGAAGTGACAAGAAGTGTAAACATAACAGTAGCAAAATATTGAAACAGCAAAATAAACAATGAAATAAACAATGAAAATATGGTAATGAGATTAAAAAATGGGTGGGGGGAAGCAGGGAATGTGGGGAGGGGGAGGGGGGTTTGCTATCAATTTAGTAGCCACCTCCCTATTCTTATTTCTGAATCATGGCTTAAAATCTTATATCAATCCCAGCATGCTTTGCCTCCCTTGGAGCAAAGGATTTCTTCCTCCTTAACAGTCACATCCTTCCAAGTGCCTTGCAGCTGACATGCACCTCCCGAAGGAAGCGTCCTTTCCCCAGGGGGGCAGTAAGGCTGCTCGGAGGTATCTGGGATTGCAAGAGGAAAAGCATCCTACAAAGCTTGCTAAGGATATAATCCACCCAGTGGTGTGATCGAGGAAGAAAGACCCAGCCAACCCTGAGATCTCCTGTAAAACCTTGGGGAAAACACCTGGTTATTTGGGAGCCAGGGCAACAGTGTTGAAGAGTCACTTCCATCAGCTAAGCAACAGGAAACAAATTTGCATCAAACCCTTGGAGGGGGAGATGATGCAAACCAGTCTTTCAACCTTAGCAACTTGAAGATGCCTGGACTTCAATGCCCAGAGTTCCCAGCTGGTATGCGAATGGACCTCAGGCACCAGCCTCAAGTCAGTTCCCTTCTTGAGAATGAGAATCTGCATCTGTTTGCCAGGAAATACCTGAATGACCTGGAGAAATTTCTTCACGATCTTCTGCAAGTTGTGGCGTGTGACAATTGCGCGGCCTGGTCCGTTGCCCAGGTTGCAAGTAGAGTAGGCCATCAAAGGCGCAGTGGATCCATCAGGACACAGCAGCTCGTACTCCTCCTGTTCCAAGTCTTTGCAAGAGGAAAAAGAGGGTTTAAGAAGCTGAAGGTGGAGCCCACAGAGCAGAAGCCCGCCCCCTCCATCTCCGCCCCACCATGGGACAAAAGGACCACAGCTTGTTCAGTTACTAAGGGGGCAAAGGTCCTGGGTGCCTGGCCTCCTCGACAGACAATGGCTTCTGGGGTTCTTGGCATGGCTTCCTGACCAGTCTTCTTATCAAGAGTGATAAGAAGAGAGATTTAGGTTGAAGATAAAAGATCACCTTACTGCCATGAAAAAGACACTGGGCACAGCTGGCGGATCAGGACAATGGAAGTGGCTGATGGAGTAACAACAGATCCCACCTCCCCTTGTAGCGCCCACGCCCTCCCCAGGTGTCCTTGGTTTTAATGTCTTTTTATGTTTTAACTGTATATGTAACTGTAAGCCGCCCAGAGTTACCCCATGGAAAGATGAGCGGCCAATAAATTTTATAAATAAATAAATTTTATAAATAAATAAATAATACAACAGAAGAGGGTGAAATTTGATCTCAACAGTGCAGGGTCCCTTTTAATCAAGTGCAAAAGTCAGACACTGTCCTGGGCTAAAAGCTTACCTGTCGCACTCATGACTGTGAGGTGATCCACGAAAGCCACCTCCGCCAGCCCCAACTTCAGGCACCTGCACCTGCATGAAAGGGAAGTCAGTGGACGAGTTGCTCTGCCTGGCTTCTAATGCCATCACGAGGAAGCACCCGAGTGAACACAAGAGCACCTGAAGGCGCCCTCTGAGCCATAGAAGGGTTCACGATGGCTGGCCTCGCAGAAATGGTTCTTGTCCCAGATGTACGACTTCGGCCCTTGGCAGAGAACACAGAGCTTAGGATAGGTGGCTCCGATACCAGGGATGCAACTGGCATTGAAATAACCACTGATCGCTGGCAACAGAAGAAGAGCGGAATGAAAAGCAGATATGCATGAAGGGCAAGTCTAGTATGGTAAGTGTCTGTTTTCATGGAGGGCACCCCAAACGACTGGGATTTGTGGACTTATTTCAACAAAGTGCACCTATGGTCGCAAGGTAAGGACCAGGCTACATAAACAATTTATCTAGAGTTGTCTACTAACTCATGAGGCACACAACACACTGTGGTGCAATCCATCTTCCTGATGCTATGTTCTCTAAATAGCCCATCTGTCAGACTCCAAAACCCATGCTGAGTTACTTCAAAGCAGTTTCATTTATTGTTCCTCATCTACAGATAGATTTTTTGCCAAATTAAACTAAACTACTTGTATCATTAAAAATATACACTGAGAATGGCCATTTTATTTCTGTTTTAATTGTTGTATAGTTTCTGATCTTTGTTAGGCATCCAGAATTATGTATGACTTTGCTGTAGAAACTGAAATTATGAATAAATGAAAAATTTATCTCGGCCTTTATCTTGGATAAAGAGCATTCACTTTTTTTTTTTTTAATTTGATTTATATGCCGCCCTTCTCCGGAGACCCAGGGCAGCTTACAATGCGTTAAGCAATAGCCTTCATCCTTTTGTATATTTTATACAAAGTCAGTTTATTGCCCCCACAAACCGGGTCCTCATTTTACCTACCTTAGAAAGGATGGAAGGCTGAGTCAACCTTGAGCCTGGTGAGATTCGAACTTGCAGTAATTGCAGGCAGCTGATGTTAATAACAGTGCTTTAGTCTGCTGCGCCACCAGGGCTCTTTACTTAAGTAAAGACATTCCGTTCCAACTTCCAGTCCGAACAGGCCCAGATCCAATGTAGCAGCCAAAGAGAGGCAAAGTCCAGAAGTCACAGACGTACTCTTCTGGGGGAGTGCAAATACTGCAGAACAGACTGTTTCAAAATGCTTTGGGGTTAGGTTCTTTGTCAATCAGGAGTACCATATTTGATGCAAAAGGCTCCTCATCCCTCATACCTACGGAGAAGTAATCCCAGATTCAGACAAAGTGGCAACTCTTGTCCACTCACCGTGGCTGAGGGGCTGGCCTGAGACCCACATCAGATCACTTCTAGCTAAGAGGAAGCCCATGGGAATGTTCCAGCCCGAAGTCCACCTAGCTCCATTATGGCAACTTCGGACTCCTTTGAGCCTTTGGAGATCCAGCGTTCCACGCTTGGCCACAGCCACTGCAAACACACAGTTACCTAAGACAGAGAAAGTTAAGAGTGGAAACGACATTCACTTGTAGAGAACAAAGCTGCCCAGGATGAGGAGCCTTTTGCATCAAATATGGTACTCCTGATTGACAAGGAACCTAACCCAAAAGCATTTTGAAACAGTCTGTTCTGCAGTATTTTTTTTTTCTCTGTTTAAATACAACCCGAAAGAAGTTATTTCAAGTCATGTGGTACCTGGGATGCACCTCCAGCAGAATGACTAACACCATGGCTTTTGTCCAATGAATTTTGTGAACAATATTTGGTGAAAGTGTAAATAAAGTAATAAATCTTGGCCTTACTGAAATAGTTCTTTACTTACAATGTATGGAGGGATCTACCGGTAAATACACTGCTCCTCCTGTTAGCTCCAGAGGCCAAATGCTTTTAACATTCTTTCCTTATACAAGAGTCTTTCTTTCCCAGTTCTTGAAAATAAAGCACAGGCATAGCTCTGCTCAATTACCTTCTTACTTTTCTTTGCATTTGAAGAGACTTCATATTTTCTGGGGTGAGAGGAAAAGCACTCTGTGGACTTCCAAGCAGAGATGATGGTGTGGCCAAGACCAATGGACCTTCAAGAAGGCCCATCCTAAGGAACCTCTCGGGATAAAGAGAGGACAAGTGATTGCCCCCTTGTGCTCCAGATGGCTTCTCTTCATGAAGAGACCACATGACAGCAGTCAACTCATGGATTTGAGTGGCAGGAGATGAGGGAAGCCATTAAGTAAAGTGACCAACTTTTTTACAATGAGAAGGAGGACCCGTGCGTGTGTGCCGTGTCGTCTTTTGGTAAGAAGTAAACAAAGCCACTTGCCCATGGCGCATTCTTGCGCGTGGCACACTCTCTCAAAACAATTCTCCTTTAAGGAGCGCATGTGTCTCATAATCACGTCTCGCCACACTGTACTAAGCCTTGATGAATTGTCATGTCAAATACAAATAAGTCACATCACACGCAACGGATTGGCTCGGCATCGATCGAATACGGAGATTTACAGATTAGTCTTCAAATATCAGAAAGGAGGACATGTAGGAGGACACTTTTCAAGAGAGGACAGAACTTACAAAAGAAGGATTGTCCTCCCTAAAGGAGAACGATTGGTCACCTTACATTAAGCTCTCAATTGCAGCGGAGCATATGTGGATATGAGGTTCATCAAGCCACATTTTTAAAGCACTTTTGGAATATAACTGAAAGTTAAAAGAGGTCTTCCCAGTCACAAATCTGAAAAACTATGGTGAGTGGTCCTTTATTCCAGAAAGCAGGGAAAAATTAATTAATAATTTAAGTAAACGGCAAAAAAACCTAGGTAAGAATTTAATCCAAGAAAGTTTGAAACAAACTAAGGGACCAAATAAATTTGAAATATTTTATTTAATATTTGAAATATGATAACTTTTGCTACAAGACTTTTGAAGTATTTAAAAACAAGGTAGCATCTTTGTGGGAACAGAAATGTTTAACATTTCAGGAAAGAGATGATAAGACTGAAGCAAAAGAAATTTGAGAGATTATGCGATACAGAAATGATCCCAGGCAGAGGAAAGAAAAGCCTGCTTTTGAATTTGATGATTAGCAGTGATACATAAAGTGTATCATTTTAAAAAAATGAAAAATACAAAGCAAAATAATTTGGAAGGATTTACAGACCAACAGGATAGATATAAAAGAAATTCAAACCCATGCAGAGAAAACAAAATAGAAGTTGTGGGCTCTAATCCAGAAATAAAAAGTAAAATGGAAATACAGATGAAGCTGAAAGATGAAAAATGATCTGACTTATTATTGGATTTACAAGTGAGAGTTGTTAAATTTGTGAAGCAACTCCCATGTTAGGGTGTTCATCCCAAAAGGGATCGCTATATATCTATGGAGATTCTCATCATCCAGGGCATGGTTGTCCCAAAGGTGCTTTTAAAAATGCAACTGGACTTTTTTTATTTTTTTCTTTGAAAATGTTTTGCAAAACGTTTTCAGAGAAGAACCAAAGTTTTGAAAAGCACCTTTGTGTTCCCAAGTAACGGGAAATAAAATTTGGATGGAGATCAAATCCTATGACAGCTTCTTAATAAAATAAAGATTAAGATTTGTAAGAGCAAAAGAAAAGAATATAAAGTCAACCTGTTCCATCAGGGATAAAATAATAAATATTTTTATAAAGTTCTGAGTATCCTTTATGGACTTTTTGCTGCTTCTGGAAGGAAATGTTTAAATGAGTTTTGGATTTGTGGATGGTTAAGTTTTAGGAGTTGGGAAGAAGTGATTCATGTAATAGAATTATTAATGGTGGTTTAGAAATGTGAAGTTTGCTTGTTATGAAGAAGATCAGGAGCAATTTCTTTAAACATTCTTTTTTTCCCCTTTTTTTCCCCCTGCACTTTTCATTTTTTAATGTCAATTTGTCTTATCTAATTGGTCTTATTAAAATTTCGAATCCTTTTCTGAAAAAGGAAACACCCTGGTATAGCGCCTAGGTATAAATCTGAGTGGCATCAGTGAGCTTTCCTGGTAAGGAGACCTGGCAGGGTGGCCCAAGGCAACTTTCCTACGTGGCTTCTTTTCTAAAGTAACTCTGCTGCCTGACCTTTTCCTCCAGCACTAAGCCTGGCCAGAACATCCAACTCACAGTAGCCTTTTGTCCCAGAAATCCCTCCTCTATCAAGAGCCTTGAATGGGGAGACTCCTTGACTTTCTCTGGACCCTGGTCACTGGCTCTGAGATACCTTGAATAAATGGGCATACTGGATGACTTCTGCCTACAGTGGATGTGGCGATCTGCAGACTACCACACCCATGTACACTTGCCCCCTGGGCCCTGTCATCTCAACTCTTAAGACCGTGCAACAGAATGCAATCAATGTTGCACTCTTCTGGGCATGCACCGCCTAAATTAGGCTTTTGTACATTTTAAATTTTATGTTCTTATGTTTGTACATGCCCACACGTAAAATCTTAGTAATGATGCTTCACATATGAATAAAGAAGACTGGCTCTGGGAAGAAGGTAACTGACCTCCCAAATAGATCTCCTTGCCCACCACAGTCAAGCCATAAAGCTTCACAGCAGAGTATACATCTCCAGCATCCAAGGAAACTGCATCAGCTTTATTCTCCTGGGAGAGATTTAAAGCAACGTTTTAGTTTCTTCTCTACCCGCTCTTCTGGTCCATCTGGCATCTTGCTTTTAATTACAGAAGAATGTCATTTGGATGATACAATAGTCCAATGTTTCTCAACCTTGGTGATGTGGACTTCAACTCTCGCCCAACCATCCAGGCAGTGGATGTCTTGTGCTTGGTGACCAGTGAATGATGGCTGTCTTTTCCTCAGGGCTGCTTAGCGTCAGGAATCCAGGAAAAAAAACACAAGCGCTTCACTTTTTTAAGGTGCTCAATGCTGATTTTTTGTTATCTGAGCATAACATCTCAGATAACAATGTATTTATTTATTTATTTATTTAATTAAATTTTTATACCGCCCTTCTCCAAAATAGGACTCAGGGCGGTGCACAGCCAAGGTAAAAACAAGACATATATACAAACATGGTGAATCTAAAAAACTATTTAAAATAATTAAATGTTTTGGCCGAATTAAAACCATTTCCAATTTAAAATCAATTTAAAAATTAAAAAATTTGGTCAAGCCAGCCCAGCTTGTTGGAATAAATAGGTTTTTAGGGCCCGACGAAAAATCCGGAGGTCTGTTATTATGCGTAATTCTGGGGGGAGGGTGTTCCAGAGGGTAGGCGCCACCACAGAGAAGGCTCTCCCCCTGGGGGTCGCCAGCCGACATTGCCTGGCGGACGGCACCCTGAGGAGGCCCACTCTGTGTGAGCGTACTGGCCGGTGGGAGGCTATTGGTGGCAGAAGGCGGTCTCGTAAATACCCCGGCCCTAAGCCATGGAGCGCTTTAAAGGTGGTCACCAACACCTTGAAGCGCACCCGGAAGACCACCGGGAGCCAGTGCAGCTCGCGCAGGAGAGGTGTCACGTGGGAGCGCCTCGTCGCCCCCATGATCCCCCGCGCGGCCGCGTTCTGGACCAGCTGGAGCCTCCGGGTGCACCCCAGGGGGAGCCCCATGTAGAGAGCGTTGCAGTAGTCCAGGCGGGAGGTGACGAGTGCCTGAGTGACTGTGCGTAGGGAGTCCCGATCTAGAAAGGGACGCAACTGGCGTATCAGGCGAACCTGATAAAAAGCCCCCCTGGCCACGGCCGTCAAATGATCTTCCAAGGACAGCCGTGCGTCCAGGAGGACGCCCAAGTTGCGAGCCCTCTCCGTGGGGGCGAGTGATTCACCCCCAATAGTCAGCGATGGCGTCAGCTGGCTATATCGGGACGCCGGAAGCCACAGCCACTCGGTCTTGGAGGGGTTGAGTTGGAGCCTGTTTCTCCCCATCCAGGCCCGCACGGCCTCCAGGCACTGGGACAACACTTCAAGGGCATCATTGGGGTGGCCTGGGGTGGAGATATACAGCTGGGTGTTATCAGCGTATTGATGGAACTCCACCCCGAAGCCACGGATGATCTCACCCAGCGGCTTTACATAAATGTTGAACAGAAGGGGCGAGAGTACCGACCCTTGTGGCACCCCACAAGCAAGGTGCCTCGGGGTCGACCGCTGCCCCCCTGTCAACACAGATTGCGACCGGTCGGAGAGGTAGGAGGAGAACCACCGCAAAACGGTGCCTCCCACCCCCAACCCCGCCAACCGGTGCAACATGATACCATGGTCGATGGTATCAAAAGCCGCTGAGAGGTCTAACAGGACCAGGATAGAGGAATGACCCCTATCCCGGGCCCTCCAGAGATCATCCACCAATGCGACCAATGCCGTTTCCGTGCTGTGCCCAGGCCGGAAGCCGGACTGGAGCGGGTCTAGATAGACAGCTTCATCCAGGTACCGGGGAAGCTGTTGCGCCACCACACTCTCAACAACCTTCGCAACGAAGCGAAGGTTGGAGACTGGACGATAGTTAGCCAAAACAGCCGGATCCAGAGAGGGCTTCTTGAGGAGGGGCCTCACCACCGCTTCTTTCAAAGCGGCCGGCAGGACCCCCTCACCCAAAGAAGCGTTAACAATCATCTGGAGCCAGCCTCGCGTCACCTCCCGGGAGGCCAGTACCAACCAGGAGGGACACGGGTCCAATAAACATGTGGTCGCGTTCAGCCGTCCCAGGATCCTGTCCATGTCCTCGGGAGTCACAGGATCGAACTCCCCCCAGATAACACTCTCAAGACCTGCCTCAGTCATCCCGTCCGGACATACCCAGTCAGAGGCCAGCCCTTCTCGAATCTGAGCGATTTTGTCATACAGATATTGCACAAAATCCTCAGCTCGACCCTGCAAGGGGTCATCCCGCACTTCCAGATGGAGGAGGGAGCGGGTCACCCTAAACAGGGCGGCTGGGCGATTATCTGATGACGCGATAAGAGCGGCAAAATAGCTAGTTTTCGCCGCTTTTATCGCCACTAGGTAGGTCTTAATATGAGACCTCACCCGTGTTCGGTCAGATTCGGAGCGGCTGGTCCTCCAGCTACTCTCCAGGCGTCTTTTCCGGCGCTTCATCTCTCTAAGCTCCTCGGAGAACCAAGGAGCTAGGTGAGTTCGGTGCCGGGTCAGAGGCCGCAAAGGCACGACTCGGTCCAAGGCCCCGGCAGCCGCACTGTCCCAGGCGGCCACCAGGTCTTCCGCCGAGTCATGAGCCAGAATCTCAGGAAATGGCCCAAGCTCCATCTGGAACCTGTCTGGGTCCATCAGGCGCCTGGGGCGGAACCACCTTGTATTGCAATGGTTTATTAGTAGCCAACAATATCTGGACACTAATCCTTTACAAATGTAGCAGGAACACTTATATAATAACAGGTAACATGTTTTCCAGTGATCATGCCACTTCATCATTATGGAAGGCCTCTTCCTTCCACTTCTGACTACCTTGATCACCTAGATTATGTAAATGAAGACTCAATCATCCAGGCCAAAAACATCTAAAATGGTTAAATCATGGGCTGTTGATCTGCTTAATTCATGGCAATTGGACCAAAGTTTATTAAACTAAGATGTTTCATTACTCGTCCAAGTGACTTCTTCAGTCCCAACGAAAAATTTAAGTTAGGCAGAGAGTCGCTGGAATGCACCAACTTTTGCCATAACAACTGCAGGATTTTCTCCCCAAAATGTATTGCAAAACTTAAAATGTTTAATAAACTTTGGTTCAGTTGCCCTGATTTAACCTTTTTAGAAGCACTTAGCTGAGGTTCTTGGAAGATGTTATGCTCAAAAAACAAAAAAACAGCCTTGAGCACCTTAAAAACCTGAAGCGCTTGTGTTTCTTTCCTGGATTCCGGATGCTAACAGCCCCGAGGGAAAGCCCCGAGGGAAAGCCAGTCATCGTTCACTGCATCCCAGGGTCGCAAAGCACAAGGCAGCCACCCTGTCATCCCAGGGTAATGAGACATGCTGTCATTATTAAATATCATGTTCAAAAGGGTGGCATCCCCAACTAAATGAGTTACACCTCAGAGTATCTGTGTCATCTGCTCAGCAATTCAGCGATGATCTGATAAAGTTGTTTCTCCAAAGAAGTAAATAGTAATTTGTGCTGTTTATTTATTTACAAAGGCAAAATTCTCCTTGCTGCTCTTAGGAGCTCTTCTGCTTTTCAAAAGTTTAATTTTGAAATTATTCTGCCAGTAACTTCCCCCTCTCCCCCCAAGAAAGAACAACTTGTGTGATCAGCACATCAGCAGAATACTCACTCTGCCTCTTCATCCAAATGTTCAATGAAAATTGTGAAGTGTAAAGGACCTGGTCTCATTCTAGTCTTTCTAATGTGATGAGAAACAGTCCTAGAATGGTTTTCACCCCAATTTCTTATCCTCTTTAATTGTTCTCCTAGCCAGTTGAGACTTATATAGTTCACCATTTTAAGCTAACTGGAGCACTTGTACAAACAGAAAAGTGGGTTATAAATGTAATATATATTCCAAAATTAAAAACCGATCAGAATGTCTTGAGATAGTGGCCAAGAGAACCTATACCAAGTTTAACTTCCCTGCCTGAACAGAGGCATCTCAGGCTCATGATTCCAGGTTCCCCCAGAAGGTTTAGTCCAGGAATATGGGCTTCTCAGTGAGAATGCCCCAATTGCAGTCTGGAGCTCTGCCACAGCTACTGGGTACCAAAAGCTGAACTGGTGACTTGAGTGACTCCTGGAATTTTGAGACACTCACCCGAATCTTGTTGATACAGTCGTAAGTGTTGTGGGCTAGGATGCAAGAAACCCTCTTAAAAGGACTGCTGGAGACAGGTGATAAAGTAGACAGAAACGCTTTGGAGAGCTCAGAGCATTTCTTCTGCTCCAGGGGGGAAAGCGTGCACCAGCGGAGCTTCTTCCCTGTAAGTACATAGAAGGTTAAACAGCACAGTCCTTTCAAGCTAAATAGCTTATAACAACAGACCCACCCAGGTCATCTCCAAATGACCATAAATGAAAAACCCAGGGCCATGTCCACTTAAGCGTGCTGCACCTTCTTTGCCCTGTCCACTTTGAGCTGGGGAACCTACAACTGTGGTTAGCCCTCTTTGGAAGACAATGGACCCTTTTCATTCAAAGTCTATTTGTGAGATGACATGTTCTTCATACTATTCTCCAACTGTACAAAGTCTAAAATCATCTACTCAAGAATGAGCCCCTTATGCTCTGGGTTATGCAATCACACTCGAGATCACTTCTTCCATACCCATTCCTCCGCTCTCACTACATTCCTGGCTTGTCTTCACAATTCAGAAACATGAGGTGCTCAACATGCTGGCCAAGAGATAAATAGCAGAATGGCTAAGATCCAACTCTTATGTCCTTGGAACAATAATAAGACATAGAATAATAGAGCTGGAAGGCACCTTGGAAGTCTTCTAGTTGTTGGACTGTGGCAGGAGATTTTATACCATTCCTGATTTTCTTTGGACTTGATAGGATGGATACATGGATCACAGAAAGAAGAGCAGAATAATAGAGTTGGAAGGGACGCTGGAGGTCCTCCAGTCCAACCCTCCATCTAGCAGGAGACCCCATACCATTTCAGACAAATGGCTGTCCAGTCTCTCCTTAAAAGCCTCCAGTGATGGAGCACCCACATCATCTGGGCTGGATTTTGCCCACTCCATGAGATCCCCTCAACAGAGCTCCAGTGTTGGAGATGGGTCTAATGTTCAAAAATTAGATGGTAGGATCAGGGAGAGCACAAGGAAAAAGGTTTTTGAACTGGATATTCCCCCCCTTCTGTCATCCCTACCTGAGGCCAGATGAGCAACAACAGGCACGACAAGAAAAACAGCTACAAGAAACGACTTCATGATGGCAGAGGCACAAATCATCGTCTTCCCCTTCCCTCATTCCAAAGATTCCAAAGCAGTGACAGGAATCTGGGAGGGGAGAGCGGGGAGACTGAAAATGTGTGGTGCAGAAGCCGTGTAGACTGGAAGTGAAAGTGATGGGATGGGCAGGAAAGGAGGTCAATCCTTGAGTGCTAATGAGAAACTTTACAATGCAAAACCTCAGCCAGGCAAAATAAAGGATTGCAAACCTTTTGCTTTGCTTTTCCAACTCTTTTGCGGTGCTTAAAAAGCAGGTGCTACATTTAAAAGAAGACACTGCCCAGGATTAGATTTAGACTAGCCTGGCAGACATCCTACACATCAACATTTTGACAAATGAAGACACTGTAGAAGACATTCACAGTAGTGAAAAATCAGGAATCCAGTAGCATCTTTTTCAACTATGATGTGTAGATCTGTATCTTCTACTTATTACTGTATTAACATTGATTTATTATGAATCATCAAATTGTTATCAACTCTATAGTAACCAGACTTAGATTTTCACCAGGAGGACTTGTGACCTCATGGCCACTGTAACCAAGCCCATTCTCCTTGCTACCGGTTGCCTTCTTTCTTTTCACCTTTCTCAGCATCAGACCTTTTCCAGACAGCTGGGTCTTCACATAAGGGATCTGGTCATTTGTGCTTTGAGGGAAAACGCTGGGTCCATTTTGTTTGATGATACCTCCATTTGTTTTCTTGTCTGTCCACAGTATTCTCAGGAGTCTTCTCTAACATGAAAAGCTTCAATATTCTGGTCTTCCTGCTTGTTCAAAGTCCAACTTTCAGTTTTACACGGCGTCACAGGGAATACCACAGCATTGTGATTCTGTTGGTAGAGGCATCCTGACATTTGAATATCTTTTCCAAGGCCTTTTTAACTGCTGTATGGCATCTTTTGACTGTTGGCTCATTGTCCGTTGATGATGGACCCTAAAAGACAGAAGCCCTTCACCACTTCAAGATCTCCCTGGACAGCTCCAAGTGTCCACCCCAACTCTGGACCACCACAGACAATGGTGCTCTGGCCAAATGGCCACCACCAAGATTTTGGCCACCCAAGGACCGCAGAGGCACTCAATCAGGGCATCTTCTCCAGTGGCAGCCACGGCTTCTCTGGCCAACAGAGATCTTCCTTTTTTTTCTTTCCAACAGCAGCAAGCCCTGAAGTCCTTGAGTAATTTATAAAAATAATAAAGTTGGAATATACAGGCATAAAATAGTAAGTATTAAATAAATTGGGTTCCACCAGCATCCCAGGTGAATCTCTTATGAAAAAACACTAAAATGTATTTCAGTGCTTTTTCTTTTTAGTGCTATGTGTAGGTATATGCATAATTTTGTGTTTATTTTTTAGTCATATTTATGTAGTGTATATAGGAGGTGGAGACCCTTTGAGAGCTGTATGCAACAAAATTTCATTTTAATATATGCTGATTAGGGTACATTCAAAGTGACAGTAAAGTTATTCTAAGTCTAAGTCTGGTTTTTTTTAAATCCTAATTGATGACATGGTTATCTATCAGCAGAGGCCCTCACCTATATATGAGATTGTTATTCATAACTGTCATACATAATTGTATCTCCTATGTGTGTGTATGAGCGTATATTTAGCCATAGCTATATAAAATATAACTCTCTCTCTCTCTCTCTCTCTCTCTCTAGCGATGGGCAGGAACGGGCCACTTCCACACCGGAGCCCTCAGGCTGAGGAAGATGGGCGTTGTGATCCAACGGAGAGAGGCGTGGCTCCAGCCGCGGCGGCCCTCTTCGGAGCGGCCTACCTCACGGGGCGGGCGTGAGGAGGAGAAGGAGGACGGAGCGCGGCCGCCCTCAGGCTCGCACTGTCGTCGTAGTCGGTGGCGGCGCGGGAGGACGCGGGCTCCTCAGCGGCGGCAAGATGGCGGCGGCGGCGGCGGTGGCGGTGGCCAGGGCGGCCCAGCGGGTGGGCGGCAGCAGGTACCGGGGGCTTCGGGGCGGAGGGCTCGGCGTGAGGGAACCCCGCTCCACGCGGAGCTCCGGGCGCCGGTGGTGGGAAGCCGGCCTTGGGGTGGGGAAAACGGAACCGGCGTCTCGGGCACCTCCGAGGACGCGTCGGGTCGCCAGAGGGGCTGCCCTGGCCCGCCTGGCCCCGGGAAGACCCGCGTTGGGCCCTCAGAGACTCAGGCCGCGTGTGACGGCGGGGTCGGCGGGTTCTCGTCCGGTGGGGGACTCACTAGAACCCCCCCCGCCCTCCGACTCCGGACGGGGCCCTGCTTTTCGAGCTCCCCGTAAGGACCGCCAGGCGCTTGAGGGACCTGCCGGAGGGGAGCGGCGGCCTCGCTTCCTTCCCGGCTCGGGGGGGCCCGTACGCGGGATATTGGGAAGCCGCCTTCTTCAACCTTGGCGAGAGCCATTCGGGTTGGACTTCAACTCCCAGAATTCTCTTGCCAGCAGAACGTGCCGGGATTGCATGCTGAGGAATTCTGGGAGTTGAAGTCCACCCGCCTGAAAGTAGCCGAAGTTTTTCAATAAATCGGTCCCGTTAGCCCCTGAACATAGCTCGATTATTCTTTATAGCGAGTGGCAGGGATGTCAAAGAGGGCAGGGGCTCCATTGTGTGCTGAGGGCTCCCCTCTTTTCCGCGGATGCACTTGGCCAAGGTGCCCCTTTAGGCAAATGAAGCTTCTATCAGCAGGTCTTGCCTGCCGGCGAGGTTACCTTGAGACTTGGCAAATGGCCCCTGATTTATTTGTTTCTTTAGTCTTTACAGCTCCTGCTTTTCTGGCTTGTGGCCAAGGGAGGGTTGAAAACAAGGCTGGTATTTTGCTGTGCCAACAGCCCCCTTTTAATTAAATGTCTGGCCTGCTTGACCCCGTTCTATATATAGGTAGGTGCTGGTTAGTTGCCAAATGTGACTCAGTTTCTCTGAATGAGGTAAAATTCTGTTATTTTTGGTGCCTTCAGGTCAGTGTTGACTCCTGGCCACTGCCTGAGCTACTGTAATTCCTGTGGTTTTCTTGGCAAGTTTTCAGAAGTGGTTTGCCATTGCCTCCTTCCTAGGGCTGAGAGTGAGTGACTGGTTCAAGGTTACCCAGCTGGCTATCATGCCTAAGGAAGGACTAGAACTGAGGGTCTCCCTGTTGCCAGATCGGTGCCTTAATCTCTAGATTAAACTGGCTTTTAAACCAATTTCTGGTTTATTTTGTATTATATACTCTGTAGGTATCCCTGTTTAAACAATGGCAGCTGATATTTTAAAACATAAAAAACCCTTTAAAATCAATACTAAAATCAAAAGTCTTCAAAAGAAATGAGTTTTTGTAATGTTCTAAACATCGGGGTTGGGATAGAGGCAAAGGGAACTTGCCAGACAGCAAAGGATCAGAAGATTCTCTCCCTGAGAAAGAGCTGCTTCTGGGAGAGTTGGATCTTCAAAGCAGCATCTCCTGTAGGTTTTCCTGGCTAGACAGATTCATAGCAGGAGATATGCCCTCAGGTAATCAGGTTCCTCAACAGGGGAGGCTTTGGGGTACCTGGAAAGTAATTGGCAAATGGGGCAGATCTTTCTGGATGGGCATCATACAAGCCCCCATATCTGCTTCATTGGCATCAATCGCCATTTCCGGACTCTCTTTCAAGACAGTCCCATGTAGAGCACATTGGATTGTGAATGCCTGTTGCCAAATCTAAGTAGTTCAGCCATGGTCAAGTTGACACAGGAGATGTAATTGTGCAAATCTTCTGCTGCAACTAAATTCAGCAAAAGCTGAAAGCCAAGGAGTGTTCATGTGGGAAGAAGAAGCTGTATTGTTTGGGTAGAATGCAGTCTCACCTTAAATAAAGTTAATAAACTACTGCCTCAGAGTCTAGTTTTTTGCTGACCAGAAAAACCTCAGTCAAGTGATTCAATTCAATTTAAATGCAATTAAAGCTAATTGCAGTTTATCTTCCTTTATTCACCAATTTTTAAAAAAAATATAGATGTCTGAAGACTGACTACTTGAGTAGTCAGATACTCAAGAATCTTTGGGTACTGTTTGAATTTCATGACAGAGCTAAAAATATCACCTGGTTTATGATAGTTTCACCTGGTTTGTGAAATAGCATGATGGAGCTGTGCAACATGCCAGATGGGTATCAAAAAGTCACCGAGAGGTCCAGGAGAACTAAGTTGGACATTTCATCCCTGATCCAGAGTCTGACATAGGCCACATCCAGTGGCAAGATAAAAATTCTGAAGAGAGAATTTGACAGAAATTTGGACTGGCAGGAAAAATACTGTGTATAAGGTAGGAATAGTCTGAATTAGAGGAGTTGGTGTGTGCCTCAGCTTTGAACGTCAGTTCCCTGAGTTGTGATTGAACTGGTAGAACAGCCTCTTGTACAGAGCTACCTGGAAACCTTGTGCCTCTTTAAACGCCTTCCTTTTGATGCATTCATATGGCTGTCAAAATATGTGCCACAAATGAGCGAATGCAGGCTGATCAAGCCCATGCCACAATCTCTCATATCTCTTCAGCCAAAATCTTAGGCTTCTGGAATATGAACCAGGTTTATAGGCTTTTTGTAGGCTTTAGGTTTGGAAGACATGGACAGCCCAAGACTTTGGTTGAAGGGACACCTGTGGCACATGAGAAGAGGGTATTCATTGACCTGCCTTTTGAGTGTGAAGGAAAGGGCTGAAATATCAATAAAGAATATTTGTAGCTCAGAATTGACATGAAGGGTCCTTGGTGCTCTCTGAGCTTGCTTGTTTTCTTGCAAACATTTCATTTCCCCAACTAGGGAACATCAGTGCTAATTATGTATAGAGCCTCTGTGCCTCCCCAACTGGACTACTAAGGCCTTTGAAGGCTATTTTATTCCAGCATGTTATACTTCTGTTTTAACACACACACACAAACACGTACATTATCTGAAGACCTAAAGTGGGTTTTTGATTGGGGTCCAAGCTGTCCTCTATTGCCTCATCCCCCCCCCTTCCCGGTGAGCAGGGCCGCATGGAGGGGAGGGTCATTCATCAGAACAGGAGGATTGGCTGTCTTGACAGTCTGAACATCTAGTGCTGCCAGTTGGTATGGAGAGATACCAAAAGGGAAAGTGATACAGACTTCTGGCCATCCTTGCAAGGGAAATCATCTATGTGAATATGTGACAGGGCTTCCTAGTAATGTATTGAAAAGCCAGAGTTGATCAGGTTCGTGCAATTTGATAAGTCATAAAGCAGATTTTACTAACAATAGTGAAGGCCTTTTGAGTGCTAAGTCAACTCAAACATTCCTATCTGTTGGGGTTCCACTGAGCAGACTCAGTTGCTCATTTTGACACTAGGATTGGATCATATTATGGTTTAGGAAATTATAGAGACCAAGTATAGGGTGAATGAGGGTGAAGAGGAAGCTCTTATAGCAGCGTTTCTTAACTTGGCTGGCTGGGGAATTCTGGGAGTTGAAGGCCACACAAGTTGCCAAGAAATGCTGCTCTACAGTAGATGCATTAGGGTTCGAATCAGTTCTTCAACTGTTGCCTGCCCTTCGCCTAGTAGTCCTTGGAACAATAGGTTGGACCTGCTTCATGAGAAACATTTTAATCTGTCAAAATTTGGTTTCCCAGCTTTGTTTGGTGACTATAGTACTAGATATAGTGTATATTACCATATCCAACAGCTGGAGGCTGTTGAGATACAGGTAATCCTTGAGTTACGACCACAATTGAGCCCAACATTTACATTGCTAAGTGAAATATTTGTTAAGTGAGTTTGCCCCATTTTACAACTTTTCTTGCCTCATTTGTTATCTGAATCATTGCATTTGTTAAGTTAGTGACACGGTTGTTAATTGAATCTGGCTTCCCCATTGACTTTGCTTGTCAGAAGGTCTCAAAAGCTGATCCCATCATCCTGGGACACTGCAACCATCACAATTATGAGTCAGTTGCCAAATGGCTGAATTTTGATAATGTGATCACAGGGATGCTCACGTAAATGAAAAAAATGGTCATAAGTCACTTTTTTCAATGCCGTTGTAACTTTGAATGGTCATTAAATAAATTGCTGTAAGTTGAGGACTTCCTGTATATGATTAAATGGAGAAAAGAACTGCTTGTTTTTATAAACCAGAGTGACAGGTGGTTTATATGTTCTTAGATATAGAGCAATATTCTCTTGTGTTTGGATTAGAGAGAAGGAGATTTGCTGTTTGAAAAAGAGACTGCAACTTTCTTGGGAACCAGGATGGGGTAGTGCAGCCGTCTCCAACCTTTCCAGCTCGGTGGACTGGTGGAGGTGGTGAGGGCAGTGGGGGGAGAGGGGATGGTTTTGTGTGCGCATGCCACTTTCACAAACGCATCTTCATGCACCACTTCCATGGCCCAGTTCCAAATGGGCTGTGGCCTGGCACTGGGCCGTAGACCGGTGCAGTGGCTAAGTAAGTAGGTCAGGAACAAAGCGATTCCTGCTGTTGTTGTTGATTAAATGTATAGGCTGCCGAACTCCCAGTGACTTACAAAGTTCAAGGCCCCCCTTAGCCACAGAGTGGCTGGGTGAGTTTGGGGCAGTCACAGTGTTTCAACCTAGCCCGCCTTACAGACTGGTTGTTGTAAGAATATAGGAGAAGGGAATACTATGTTTGCTGCTTTCAGTTCCTGAATGAAAAGTGTGATGTAATTCTAATAAATCAATATATATGATTTTATCATTCAGAAATATCTTTAAAACTTGAATCTAGTCCAAGTACGCAAATGAAGTTCAATTTAATGCAAATTACCTTGAGTGTTTCACCCCTAAAATAGATTGTAATTTCAGAGACTATTTTCTGAATAGTTTATTTGAATTACCTTCCCACAAATTAATGTTGGGCAGTATTACTTCATGTAATTCAGGTTTCAGATGTAATTAGATTTAGGCCAAGGTTTTAAATTCACTTTGGTGTTTATATATCCTTGAAATATTTTATTTCTATATGGCTCTTTTATCTTTTCACAAGCATCTCATGGCAGGCAACAATTTTCCTAATATGATAGAATAAATCATAATATAATCAACTGCTTTGGATGGAATTACATGGATGATTATAGCTTTAGATAACTTAAACCTCAAACTTGAGTTTATATTATATATATAGTCGATTTAGAGAACATCAGTACAGTCACTATTGTATCAGTATTTCAAGTACATGTAATTGGATGTGTATCTGATGTTTTTCTATTCAACAGATTCGTCTTGTGGCATGGGAACCTACCCGTGAAGAAGACTTTATTTTTGAAGCAGCCCATTTCCCCAGTCTTCTTTGCAGGTAAGGCTCCTTGAAGCTTTTGTTTGATCTGGAAGACATGGAGGATTCAGAGACCATAACAAACTCATGCTAAAAAAACCCTATGAAATTAAAAAGAAGCTGAAAGCCAAACCCCACCATGACAGAGGCCTTGAGAGAATTCTTGCAGACAACCGATGGTGGTTGGAAAAACATCCCCATCCCAAAGTTCAGCCCTTTTCTCCATATACTGACTTGAGTGCTCCCATTATGCTAAGCTATAGTTCGTTTATGCAAGGTTTACCCAATAAACCAGAATAACTGGATTCACCCAACACAGTAAACACAATTCACATTATGACTTAACTCATTTGACTCACTTTTTATATTTGCATGTGCACACACACACACATGTGTGATGCATGCAACAGTGAGACACATTTAAGAAAAATAGGAACAAGGAAACATTTTCCTTAACTTCACATTCTTGGTCATTTATATGTGTAAACTTCCAATTTATCTGAAAATACGTGTTTAAATTGATGCCTTTCCACACTTCTTGCTTTTATTATTAGTCGTATCAGACTTCAGATTTTAAACCTCGAGTATGTCTGAGAACAAACTGTCCTTCTTTCATATGCTTATTTTGAATTATTTTCCCACAATTTAGAACTTAGTTATGGAATAAATTGTCACCTGTCAGCCTTGCACAATTAGAGATGAAGAAACTTGAACATAGGGTTTCAGGGAGAGGGGCTGTTAATGTTGGAAAGCTCTGGTACTATAAGATTTAAAACAACAGTTGGATTCATATTGTGTGACACTATGCTTTGTTTAATTGTGGTTTGTTGGATAAGGAATAGTTCTAAGTCGCTTTCAAGCCACAGTGGTTAGGTTTATCCAACAGGCTAACCTAAAATCAAAAACATCACATGATGCTTTAACATGATATGTCAATTAGTATCATATAGCAGAATAAGCTGTAGACTTGATTCCTGGCCCCTGTTTTGGGGGTGGGGGGGAGAGTCTGAAGTGAGGCAGTCTTACTACCCAGGCTGGGTCTGAAGAGGGGATGACCCAGACCATGTGAGAATGTGTCATGGCCAGACTTAGTTAATCAGTCAATAATTCCCCACCCTTGCTTAAAACATCAGGTTCATGATATTTGATCTTGGGCAAGAAAGCAGGTTCCTGTTTTGATTTTCAGCAGGAATACAGGACCTATTTCCCAAGACCGAGCAGTCTGGAAAGAAGACTGACATGTGTGCCTGTAGGTAGAAAGCCAGAGCCCTGGAACTGGGAGCCAGCAGTGAAGGAAACAGGTGTCCCACTGACTCCCAGGTTCAGTGACATTAGATTGTGCAACCAAAAACACACAGCAGCTAGTGCAGCCCCTGAAATTGGTAGGGCAGCTTCAAATAAAATTGTTTGGTTGTTTAGTCACTAAGTTGTGTCTGACTCTTTATAGCCGTGATGGCGAACTATGGCACGTGTGCCAGAGGTCGCACGCCGCACCCTCTCTGATGGCACACGAGCCATTGCCCCAGTTCAGTTGTGCTGCACAAGTGTGCACACCTCCTGCTGGCCAGCTGGTCTTTGGGTCTCTGTCATGCATGCACGGTGGCAGGGTGCGTGTGGGGGTGGCACACATGCATGCGCAGGGGGCCGGGGTGCATGCAGGGGGCTGCACGCGCATTGCATTTTGGGGGTTCGGCCACACTTTGGGTACTTGGTCCAGAAAAGGTTAGCCATCACTGCTTTATAGCATGCCAGCCCCCCGCCCCCCGCATCTTCCACCATCTCCCAGAGTTTGCCCAAACCAATGTTCACTGTGTTGATGACACTATCTAATCATCTCATCCTCTGCTGCCCTCTTCTCCTTTTGTTTTCCATTTTCCCCAACATCAGGGTTGGGGAAAATGGAAAATGGTTTTCCAGGGAGTCCTCTCTTTTAATTTGGTGGCCAAAGTATTTGAGCTTCAGCTTTGGGACAGTCAGGGCTGATTTGATATCTCTGTAGTCCAAGGGACTCTCCAGTGTCTTCTGCAACACCACAATTACAATTACCACATGCAGTGAATTACTGTAATTCAAACAAGGGATGACAGGGTGGTCCAGCAAGATGCACCGTCAATAGTATTGAATGCAGTTGAGAGAACCAGCAGGACAAGTCAGCCAGGAGTTTCCACTCCCCACCCAAGCCTCCATCCCAGCTGCCATGACTCAGACTTCCAACTGCCATCCTGTCATCTACCTGGCTCAGTCTCGTGAAAAAGCAAATGAGGTGAAGGAAGGCCTGGTTTCAGACTGTTGTGACATCATAACCAAACAAGCTGATAAAGGAGGAGCAGTCATCTTCAAATGGGTGGATTTTGTCACAATCTGACAAAACTTATCTTCTGACTTTCCTGCAACATAACAACAACATATCAGGGATAAGTACACAAACTGACAAAAGAATTTCCTGAAAGCATATAGGTAGACCTCGCTTATCGTGTGCCTAGAGCAGCAACTGTTCAAAGTTAGAATGATGCTGAAAAAAATAGCTTTGCAATAAAGACACATATTTACAAACTTCACAATTTCTTTCAGTGGTTATGGGATTGCCATTAGAACAGGGATCCACAACCCCTGAGCTGCGGCCCAGTACCAGGTTATAGCCCATTCAGAACTGGGCTGCTGAAATGGCGGGCGAGGGCACACATCTCCACTTGTGTGAGCAGCGGGAGAGTGCACACACCAAGCTCCATTTGTGCGAGTCATCCCCCTCCCCCCTGCCAATCCATAAAGCCAGAAAGGTTTGGGACCATTGCATTAGTACATGTTATCCTATGCCTGATCCTTTTTTCTCCCCGCCCCCACAGTGTGGAGAGATTGCTTTAGCAAGCAGTCCCTTTAGGCAATCTCTCCTGTCCTGACCAATTCTTTACTCCCTTCCCTTTATCCCCCTTTATCCCACCCCCCACCCCCAGGGAGAGATTGGAGAGAAAGGGATTACAAAACAGTAAGGATCCTTCTTCTTTTGAAATGTCTTCTTCTCTCCACTGAATGAAATTACAAACAGTAATTCCCTTTTTGCTAATTATTCCACCACCAGGTAAACATTCCAAAAGGTGGTGAAAAAGGAAAGCATAGTAGCTCTCACTTAGTAACTGCATCACTTAATTGCTAAATTGCCAATCCCAATAGTGGTTGCTAAACTAGGATTACTTGTACAAGACCATATCTATATGGAAATATCCCAGGGACTTCAATCAGATTAACAGATTAACAGTTGGAAGGGACTTTGTACGTTATCTAGTCCAACCTCCTGCCCAAGCAGGAGACCTTACACAATTTCTGACAGATGACAGTCCAGTTTTTTCTTTGAAGCCTCCAGTGATGAAGCTCCCAGAACTTCCAAATGCAACTTCTGTTCCGTTGGTTGATTGTTCTCACTGTCAGAAAATTTCTCCTTATTTCTAGGTTGAATCTCTCCTTGATCAGTTTCCATCCATTATTCCTTGCCTGGCCTTCAGGTGCCTTGGAAAATAGCTTGACCCCCCCCTCCTTTCTATGGTAGCCCCTCAAATATTGGATCACTGCTATTCTGTCTCCACTGGTTCTCTTCTCTTCTCTTCTCTTCTCTTCTCTTCTCTTCTCTTCTCTTCTCTTCTCTTCTCTTCTCTTCTCTTCTCTTCACTAGCCACGTCCAGTTCCTGTAACCATTCTTCATATGTTTTAGCCTCCAGTCCCTTAATCATCTTTTTTGCTCTTCTCTGCACTCTTTCTTATAGTGTGGTGACCAAAACTGGATGCAGTATTCTAGGTGTGGTCTTACTAAGGCTTTATAGAGTGGTATTAGTACCTCACTTGATCTTGATTGGATCCCTCTGTTAATGCAATTTAGGATTGCATTGGCTTTTTTGGCTGCTGCCACACACTGTTCACTCATATTTAATTGGTTGTCCACTAAGACTCCAAGATTCCCCTCACAGTTACTGCTATTAAGCCTGGTTTCACCCAGTCTATATGTCTACTTTTGGTTTTTCTTGCCTAAGTGTAAGACTTTACTTTTCTCTACACTGTATTTCATTTTGTTAGATAGGACCCAAGTCTGTCAATTTCCATCTGGATATTGAACCTATCTTCTAGGGTGTTAAGCTATTCCTGCCAGTTTAGTATCATCCACAAATTTGTTGAGTTTCCCTTCTATTCCCTCATCTAAGTCATTTATGAAGATATTGAAGAGTACTGGGCCTAAGGCGGAACCTTGTGGTACCGCACTCCTTAGGGGTTTCAATCAGAGAATACAGAATCTGGGCTGTCTCACTGTCTCAAGCATTAGCACTAACACAACTGCAGAATCAAATTTCATGGACTTAATATTCCCAGCTAGAGAAGACATCCTAAGAAATGTCTCTATAAGCAATCTTCCTAATTTTTACCATTTGGGCCACCATGGATTTTGAGGCACTGTATATATGAAACAACCGGACTTCAAGGCATCATCCACTGGAGGTGATTAGACAATAAATTTAAAGAAAAAAAAAGCAAAATAACTGGTGTCTTGCCACCAGACTGTAATATACCATATTATTTCACCTTTGGTATTTGCATGTACCCACAAATATGTGGCAAAGCCATGGGCAAAAATTATGACGGGCTCCTCAGAGCTACTTATGACCTGGTTCTGCAGTTGGATGGCCACATTTCTTTCCCTCCAGTCATGTGTTTGACAACTGGCTTTTATTTACAGCATCCTGCATTCATGGGACAGCAGTTTTTGGCATCATTTCATGTCAGTTTCTGGCATTTACTTCTGTTGTCTGTCAAAAAATGTCTATTGAAGAAAACTGGTTTGCTTAATGATCACAGTGTTCACTTAATAATTGGTACAAATCGTGCATGGTAATGTGTGGATCCTGCTAATGACTGCCAGAATTTACGACCATAATTCCAGGCTCAATTATGGCTGTAATCTGAGGACTACCTATATGGCAGCATATATGTGGCTGACTTAGAACGGTTTTTCCCCTCTGAAGCTCCTTCTTTAGTAGTAGTTTTAACCATTCAGTTGTGTCTGACTCTGTGTGATTTTGCAGGAAAGTGCTCTCCATGCTGCCTTGTCGAGCACAGCTTCTTTCAGTTGTTGGGCTTCGTATCAGCTTTGATGGTATCAAGCCAGTGAGCTCTTTGCTTGCCACTTTGCCATCCACTAACCAATCCTAGCATCGTTGACTTTTCCCATGAATTTGTATCTTGATATGGCCAAAGTAAATCAGACGTAGTCTTATGATTTTGGCTTCTAGTAATGTTTTATAGGATTCGGCACCTCTCTATTAGTTCTGGCTGTCCATGGTATACACAATAATTTACACCAGTACCACAGTTCAAAGGCCTAAATTCTTCTTTGCTCAGCCTTTTGTATCTCTATCAATATCTCTGCTTTTCCAGATCTATTGCAGTGCAGCCTGAGGTTATCCTGCATTTCCTTTCAGATGTAGAACTGCCATCGTGAACAATTCTTGATCCAAGGAAGATAAATTCTCGAATTAATTCCATTTCCTCCTTGTTGATTTTAAACATCTCATGTCTATCTGCAGCTGCTGTCGTTATTTTTGTTTTCCTGAAGTTAAGAATCAGTCCTACTTTTTTACTTTCATCCTTCATTTTCCAGATCATTTTTCCAGGTCTTCCTTATTTTCAGCCAATAGTGTTGTATTATCTGCATATCTCACATTATTTATGGTTCTTCCCCCAATCTTCACTCCAACATCAGGCAGTTCCAGATCTAATTTACACATGATCACTTCAGCATACAGATTGAAGAAAAATGGTGATAAAATGCCTGCCTGTCTAACTCCATTTCTCCCACCTGTTTGTTCTCTTCGGTTTCTGGCATGGACGTACTTTCCAGCAATTTCCATGATGTTACCTTGGATCTGTTCATTTCTAGTTTCGGTGGTTCTTAACTTCTGTGGCATATCTTCTTATCTTTATCTTTATCTGATTTATATACCGCCCTACTCCCGAAGGACTCAGGGCGGTGAACAGCCAAAACAGTAAAAATACATAAATACAAAATTTAAAAACAGAATAAAATCGAATTAAACAATTTGGCCCAGACAAATTAAAACACCCCAATCATTTAAAAACTGATTAAAATTTACATAATTAAAAAAGAGGGAAAAGATTAGGCCAGGCCCGCCTGATGGAATAAAAAGGTCTTTAGAGCATGGCGGAAGGTGCGCAGATCCAGGATCCTCCGTATCTCTGGGGGTAGCTCATTCCAGATAGTAGGTGCACCCACAGAGAAGGCTCTCCCCCTAGGGGCCGCCAGTTGACATTGTTTGGCCGACGGCACCCAGAGGAGCCCCTCTCTATGAGAGCGTACCGGCCAGTGGGAGGCTATTGGTGGTAGTAGGCGGTCCCATAAGTAACCAGGTCCTAAGCCATGGAGCGCTCTAAAGGTGGTAACCAAAACCTTGAAGCGCACCCGGAAGACCACCGGGAGCCAGTGCAGCTCGCGCAGGAGAGGTGTTACATGGGAATGCCTTGTTATTCCCATAACCACCCGCGCGGCCGCACTCTGCGCCAGTTGGAGCCTCCGGGTGCTCCTCAAGGGGATCCTCTTCCTTGATGTCCCTCTACAAGTACATCATGCACACATTAGCTCCATCTTATGCAGGAGAACTGCCGAATGCTTCCAGCTTTCACCCAGGACACACCATCTGTAGCCAAACTCTCTGCTACAAGCACATTTGTTCTGGCCTGCTGGACAGAGATGGAAGCAGGCCTTCAGGAAACTAAATTACCCCTCCAGGGAAATCTATAGACCAGGGGTCAGCAATCTGCGGCTCTGGAGCTGCATGTGGCTTTTTCACCCCTCTGCTGCGGCTCCCTGTCACTCAAAATACGTGTCACAACCGCCAATGTGTGACACCTGCTGGCACATGATTTATTGAACTTTTCAACCCCCGGTAGGCCAACCATGGATAAATCCAAGAAAAGAAAAGTTTCAGAAGAAAACAGAACGTTTAATTCAACTACATATGCTAGTTTTGTGGCCGCTCAAGAAATAGCCAGGCATGGGAAGGGTTTTGTGGCTCCCGGTGTTTTCTTTTCTGTGGGAAATGGGTCCAAATGGCTCTTTCAGTGTTTAAGGTTGCAGACCCCTGCTCTGGACTAATCCATGGAGCCCTCTCAGGGAGCAGAGAACAGAGCAAAAGTATTCAGACAATCTTAAAAGACCTCAACAAACACAAGGCGCTTTTAACACATTGCAATTTTTAATTGATCAGTTGCTTACAATCAGTCTCACATCTGCTTCTGCATAACCAAGCAATTTTCCCTGTCCTTCCTTCCACTTTCCCCTAATTTAAATCCTACACTAGACTAGTCATTCCACGCATCTGATAACTTAAGTTGCAGCTCAAGAAAACTGATGCCTTTTAAATAAAAACTGTTACTCAGAAAAAGGGCTACTGGACCCCTGGTTTTTATTTTTTTGCCATCGTGGACTAACATGGCTCTCCTCCTCCACCATCTCATGAGGAAGTGATGGGATATTTGTTAGATTTGTGTCTTAGCTGCTTACGAGAATTTGCCTCCTTGTGAGGGAGCTGGACTGAGAGACAGTGAATGGCTCAGAATCCCCCAGGGAGCTTCATTGTCTTTTGTTGACATTGGCCAATGAGTCAGATTGTGTTTCTCTTCAGCTCAGTCAGTGCATCTCAACTGTGGTCCTCTTGATGCGGAAGCAAATTCACACTCACCTCCAAATTCTGAAATGCTGTTAGCAAGCAGTTCCATAGCAGGAACTGTCCAGCAGGAGGCAGCAGAACCATAGAAGGTTATTCTGAAACCTCAATGAGGGAGATATCTTCCCTTTGCAAAGAGCAGAAGGTAGATTGGGCTCTTATGTTAGATATTTGCAGTGAATCTGCACTGGCTGGCAATTTCCATGGTAGCCAAATTGCACAAAAGATTTAAGGGTCTAGGACACCTTAAAGACTAACACATTTATTACAGACCAGGACCAAGGCACTTCACGTAGTACCTGTTTTATACCGGTGAATTGATTTTATGTTCAATCTGCATTCCTTCATTTGTCAATCATTCCTGATAAAGGGGAATGTTTGTAACTCAGGGTTGAAATGAGGGGTCCTTAGTGCTTCCTGAGTTTGATGGTTTTCTTGCAGATGTTTCATTACCAACCTAGGTAACTTCATCGTTCGTTACTTTTAAATAAAAAAATCAAAGCAGCCAAATTCAATCAGATTTTGGGGTTCCCACCTTAAATCTAGCTAGATCTGGCAACCTCCTGGCATCTGATAAAATTTAAATGTATTTTAATATCCCACACACCATGGACCACGTTCAGTAGACTATCATAGTTCTCAGAAATGAAAAAAGGGTGTTCTACTAAATCTAATTTCATTTGGAAGAAGCAAAGTAGATGCCTTATTATGGTTAACTCTTGTTCAGTGTTCTGGTTTGCCGATAGCTTAGGATTGTGGTTTTTCTGAAGTGCCTCATGTCTGACAAATTTGAGTTGCAAGCCAATGTAGCTAGCGACAAGCTACAAACCTGTATGACAGGCAGCAAGCTAGTCTTTTTGTCCTTTTGGATACAAATTTTGCCTTTGTGAAGCCCTGTCATCTTAAGCCTTTGGCTTGAACCACAAGCTGGGCTGCAACCTCTTGCCTGCTTTGATTTCAAGAGCCTTGATGGTGCAGCGGACTAAAGTGCTGTTAAGTAGCACTTAGCTGCCAGCTGCCTGCAATTACTGCGAGTTCAAATCTCACCAGGCTCAAGGTTGACTCAGCCTTCCATCCTTCCGAGGTAGGTAAAATGAGGACCCGGATTGTGGGGGCAATAAGCTGACTTTGTATAAAAAAGAACATCACTTACAGGGGGCCAAAAGCCCTACTAAGCAGGTATATAAAAAAGTATGAAGGCTATTGCTTAACGGATTGTAAGCCGCCCTGAGTCTCCGGAGAAGGGCGGCATATAAATCGAATCAATCAATCAATCAATCAATCAATCAATCAATCAATCAATCAATATCTAAAGAGTGGACCCTTTCATTCCAGGGCAGAGACCCTTGCACACCGGACCTCTGAATGTGGTGCTGCGCATCCGTCCACTGCATCTTCTTGTGGCTACAGGCACAGGATATGTGGGATACAAGCAATATGAGAAGCACAAGGACAAGAATCTTGAAAAGTTGGGTGTGGAGGTGGCCCCCAAAATTGCAACTGAATGGGAAGTAAGTGATTAAGCATTCTGTAACTTGTTCTTAAATGCCAAATCAAAAAAATATATATTAAGTGTTCTGTAACTTGTTCTAAATGCCAAATCCTTCCAAGGAAACATGAGAAGAAACAAGTATTGTAGTGCATTGTTTAAAATGCTGAATTTGGCAAGTGAGAATCTATCTTAGAATTTCTGCTTATCTACTGGTATTACTTCTGCTCAGCCAATTAAAGCCATGCTTCCACAGCTGATCTGGATCAAAATTGTGGTTTGTCCCTGCACTGTAAATTTATAGGGAAGTATTTAAGATTCCCAGATATCAGCATCTTGCTGGTATGAGCAGAGGTGAGGAGAGGCTACAGAATCCTACAATTGTCTTTTGTTATACAAACATTAAAAATACTGAATGAAAAAGACCTTACATTTTTTGGATTCCCCCCCCCTAATTTTCTGGTAATGTTAGGTAAATGAATGGATTTGTCTATTCCTGGTTTGCATCGGTTCATTTATCCCATTCCTACATTAATCAATAACTGTTTTTGAAAAAAATTCATGAACCATGAGTGTTACTTTAAAACAATTCACTTTGAATCTTTGAAATCTAAAACATGCAATGTATACATTTTAACATCCAATTTGATTTTAATACTTTAATTCAGAGAAATGTGAAATCTAGAGACTAATTGCATTTTGGTTCACATGTTAGAATGGGAATCATGTAAGATGGTTAAAAATGTGGATTGAACAAAATTCTTGAGCTTTGCTAAATATAAGAGCCAATGAGCATAATCTGTGGTAGAAGGATTTTTTTTGTTGTTTTAAATCACTGCTCCCTTAACAAATCTTGTAGTGGTGAAAGTTAATGCTTACAGGTCTCATCCTGTTGGCAAACAGTCCCAGTGCATTGTTGGCTAAATGCATCAATTCGTTTCTGAAAAGGAAAAGGTTTGTTTTGATTGACATACTTAGTGTGGCGCTATTTCTGTATTTTTTGCTGAGGGTGAATTTCCAGTAACCAGATCTCAAAGTGCTCTGTGGGGAATCCTGTACATTAATTCATTAGAGGTGAGCGAGTGGCTGGATTGCCTTGTTGACCTCTTGGGCAGCCGGCAGGATCTGAGGCATCCCGGAGCACTTCTGCTGCCCCAGCTGAGTCCAAGGCTTTAACGTTAGGAGAGGATGTTTTTGATATCAATACTGTGTATATTTTATGGTGGCTAGATGTGTTTCACTCTGTCCTGCGGAAGGGCGGGATACAAATTCTCTTCTTAATTAAGAGGTGTGATATCCATTAGCTCACTGCCCGTTATGATAACAAAGTTTTAAAGCAATAAAAATAAAGATAAAAAGACAGTAGGAGCATAATTTATTTCCCCACAGAGGTGTGTCTGAATAAGATGTTTTTGGACCTGTGGGGGAAAATCCTGCTCTAATGGTCACCCTGGTTCAAGCTTTTCTTCCAGCTTCCCTTGGTTTGCCAAAGGTCAGAAGTGGAGCCACAGCAGTCCATGCTTTACTGACCTTCCCTACAACCCTGGTTGCATTATTCAATGTGTTCATCAATTGCCTTGAAGCTCAATTGGGAATTCTGTTTGGTGGATGGGGTGGTAGCATCTCAATACCATTAGAATAGGGGTCTCCAAACTTGGCAACTTTAAGACTTGTGGACTTTAACTCTCAGAATTCCTCAGCTGACAGGGTGATTCTGAGAGTTAAAGTCCACAAAGATGCCGAGTTTGGAGACCCCTGCACTAGAAGGAGGGGGCAAGATTTTTACTCTCATTTCTGCCATTGTCGGGGTGCACCAGTTGTCGTTGCCACATGTCTAGGTATGGCATGGCCTCTCTAATATTCCACATTCGGTTTTCCACTCCAGAGGCTTTGTCAGCTGTGGGAAACACATTTTGGGAGGGATTCAAGAAAGTGGGTTTAGCCCTGAGGTTACTCGCTCCCAAACGGTGTAGTAGAATATCTGCTATTTGTTTTGAGGTGATGTGCTTCCTCCCGGGTTTCATGGCCTGCCCTTCATCTATCCCTAAATTTCTGAAGCAGCTTTCTTTCCCTGTGCCAAAGGGTCTATCTATGCCAGGGGTTTCAAACTTGATTTCATTGAGGGCCAGATAAGCATTGAGTTTGACACTCCTGATCTATGCAAATAATTTCCGTTTTTCTTTTGAAAAACAGCTTGTTTGATACCTACAAGGATGAGGGCTACTCTCTGCTAGGGTCCTGATTTTGGAATGCCCCCCTGCATTCTATTATTTTGGCATCATTGAAACCTTTCTTTTAAAGGTGTTGTAATACAAATGAGGTATTCCATTTTTGCATTTAAGTGTGCATTTTTAATCCTTGTCAAAGCAGCCTCCCCTTTGGTTTCATAGGGTAGTTTGCATCTTGTGCTGAATGCTGCTGTTTTCTCATGGCCTGGGCTGCCTTGTCTTTGCGTTCTGCCTGGGGTTTGCTGCTGATGTTGTGAGCTGCTGATGCTGTGACATCAGTGGGGTAGAAGGGGGGTACGCTTTCAAACTGGTGAGGGGGTGCTTGTTAAGCAGCAAAATGAATACTTTAAACCAGGGGTGTTAAACTCGATTTCATTGAGGGCCGCATCAGGGTTGTGTTTGATCTTGGGGAGCCAGGGTGGGTGTGGCCAGGGTGGGTGGGTGTGGCCAGCTTGATGTCACTAGTGTTGGGGGCATCTGTTGTGGCCCGAGTGCTCTGCTAGCAAAAATGGGCTCCCAACAGTGGTGGGTTGCTACCAGTTCGCACTGGTTCGGGTGAGCTGGTAGCGGCGATGGTGAGGTGAGAGCGAATCAGTTCGCTCCGACTGTCAGCTGGGCCCTCCCGCCTGCCCCTGCGCTATACTTACCTATATTTGTTCATTTTTAGCCCAGCTGATAGGCGCGACAGAGCAGATCTGAAATGCTGTTCTGAAATGCAATGCGCTTGCGTGGAGTGCAAGTTTGGCGTGCGTGTGAGCGAAGCGAGCAAAGAAACAAAATGGTAGTAACACTGGTTGAAACCCACCACTGGCTCCCAAGCTCCGTTTCCGATTGTGACAGCCTCCTGTAACTCTCTGCCAGCAAAAACGGAGCTTGGGAGGGCCCTGTGTGCCCTGAGCTCTGTTTTTGCTGGCAGAGGCACTGCGGGCCGGTCCTTTCGCTGTTTCCAGGGCGACCCCGCAGGCCAGATTTAAGCAGTTTGACACCCCTGCCTTAAACCCTGTTAAAATAGGAGAATATGCTTAATTTGTCAAGAGGGGCTCTGCAAAGTTTACGGCACCAATTCATATCCCCAAACTGCCTAGAGTCACCCCAAAAAACAATATGGAATAAACAAATAAATATCATTAATAAATAATGAAAACATATTGAAGAAGCATCTAAAATATTCCCCCCTGCCCATTCCAGGGGGAGTGTTGGAGCTACTAGTGCAGTGCTGAGCATTCCCCTCCCCCCCTTCATACCATTTCCAAATCTCTTGAAGTGTGTAGCTTTGAAAAGGACCTATTTGAGGGACCATTTTCCCCCAGTCACACCTACTGTACCTGACCCACCAGAGCAGGGAGGCCGAGAATGTCTCCTCTCCTAAGGAGGTCCATCTAGTGGGACAATGAAGAAGGGCCTTCCCTGGGGTGGCTCTCTCCCTGGGGAATATCAGCTCTGCATAGGTCAGAGTGGCCTTGATATTCTTTTGAAAACCCCCGGAGATGTGGTCTCGCCCTATGGACCCCAGGGGGATACGGAGCCCATGAAGTCATTTGTTGGATTGTTGTCACAAAGGGAGGGGGGTGGGGGCTTGTTCAGTTTTGTATTGGGGTTTTTATTTCTGTAAGCTGCCCAGGGTCACCGTGAGTGAGTTGGTCAGCCATTTAAATTTTCTTAATAAATAATAATGGACTGAAAAACCACCAGAGGTGTTGCCAGATGGGTTTCTTTAAAATGCCTCCCTTGAATGAAGGCCAGCAGATTTTTCTCCTGGACACAATCAGGCTGTAAAGGCCAGAGTGAGTCACTTGTGCTTTTTCCGCCTTCTGCTCCCTTGTTTGTTTTCCTTTAAATATAGACTGCAGATTACGCTGCTGTCGGAAAACACCGAGTAGCTGGCAGGAGGACTGTCTAAAGTCTGGCAGAGGAGCAGCACACGTCCCCTGAACCCAGTGTCCTTTGGCCCCAGTTCATGGTAACACCTTATCCCAGGGAGGCTGGTGCAGCGTGGCATTCCAGCTGAGCTCTGCCCTTGACACCTGTCCGGGTCAGGAAGACCCCCAAGTTTCTCAGCCTTCCTCCGGGCCCTGGTTGGCGCAGCAGGGGGGTGGGGCCAGGGTTTGCAAACAGCCCCTTGGGCCCAAAGGGCAGCGGGTTTGCTGCACCAGAGTGTGCAAGAGCTGTTGCCCCATGGGAGATCATGGCTCCAAAAAAAGATCAATGGAAAAGGCCAGAGCGTGAACCTCCTGTACAGAGGGAAGCCTTCTTCCAGGCCAGCTGTCCAGGGAGAGAGGGGGAGGGAATGTAACCCCTGACCCTCTGTCCAGAGGATAGGCCGCAGTATTGGTGTGACTCAAAGGGCTGCTACAAAGACTATGGAATTTGATCCCTTGGGAACACTGGAATGTTCAGTACTATTATTAAATAGGGAAATGCGTTTTAATGCGAAGACCTCCCGTAAATCAGCATTTCTATGGGAATGATAAGTTTTTTGTATATATGCTATAACTTGGGTTAAATCTGATCTGAAGGCCATGAGGGGCTAACCATTTTCCACAAATCAGCTTTTTTCTTGCTAGCTGTGTCCAGAGGCCTCCTGGGCTGAGAATACATAAAGATCTCTCTTGGATGATTAAGTGGTTCTGAGTGTTGTATATCATGGTAAATCAGTACTTCAGAGAATGAGAGTTTGGGTATGACCTATGTACTCCATCATTTGCATTGGTTCATGTGTCCCTCACATGTAGATTCAAGGGTCAGTTTGGTGTGGCAGTTTAAGGCTCCAGGCTAGAAACTGAGAGCCACAAAGGCTTTTTGGCACAAAACCAGCTGGGAGACTTTGGGTCCCTCGTGCTCTCTTAGCCTTGGGAAGAAGCAATGGCAAAGGACTTCCAAAAATCTCACCAAGAAAACTGTATAGACTTGTCCAGGCAGCTGCCAGGAATCAATAATGTCTTCCCAAAACAAACCAAAATGTTCATTCAGATGTTATGAAAATGACATTTTCTTACTTTTTTTAAAACTCTGGAAGTTAGAGACGGTAGCTTAAATGTTTTAGTTTATTTAATTCCATAAGGTGTGTGGATTTCTTGGATTAATTAAAGATGTTGTGCATCTTTATTCCCGTTCCATCTTTATATCAGTATAATTGATACCCCTTATGCACTGGAGGGTTTGGGGGTCCAAGTGTGAAATTCCTTTCCTTGCAGGTTAAAGACCCTGGGTGGAATGAATACTGCAGATCACTTAATAGGATATCCTGAAAAATCAATATTTATGATTAAAATGCTTTTTTGCCATCCAGATGTAAACCTGTAGCCTTGACTGCTCTAGAATCCCTTCTACTATGACCACATTAATCTTATAATAGCTGTTAGAAATTGTTGTTAAATGCCAGTAAGTTGTATACTCAAAAGTATAGGGAGGCATGAAAGAAAGGAAGGGTTGGAGTGTCTGATCTATGAATGTCACTACATCATTTTGGTACCATCAAATCATTTTTCTGTGGATTAAAAATTACACTTAACACAAGACAAATTATTATTTTCTATATTATTGGACCGTGGTAGGTCATTTGGGAATAAAATTGATGAGGTCAGTTCATTGGAACGTGGTGCTCAATAACATGATACAGTATGCTCATGTGCCATGTTTTTGGAAATTATCTCACACAGTTTCGGATGCATCTTTTTTTTTTTAGGGATTAAATTGTTTTGAATAAACTGATGGGAGACAATTGCTGTTGTTTTCTTTTATGAGATAAACATATGGATCCTCTCCACCAGTATAAGACTGGAAGGATGCCTTTCCCTATCAGAGATCTGAAGAAATCTCTTTATTTTCACAAGGAATTTATGAAGCTCCATTTGGAGAACTGTGCAATATGTTTAGGATTTTAATTTCCTGCATTTTCTCATTATTAATTAAATATTACATTGCATACTCTTACATGATTATATGCATAACATTAGATTTGTTTAGTTTATAAGAGGGACATGCTTTTGTTGTCTTTATTTATTTTCCCTTTTATCAGCAATATATTTTGAAATTCAGCTTTTATCATTTATAATAGTTTTCATGAATGAATATGAATCATGTTGGGCCTTTCTAACCACTAGATATTATAAAGAGCTGTTTGTAATTTGCTCTGCTTGATATTAGTTGGTATATCTCTTTTGTTATCATCGTTGTCATTACTTGTTAGATGTTTGTAGGGCAGGCAAACAGGTTCTAAATGTGCAAGCAACGGAATTCCAATTTGGGAAGCCTGAAAAGTCTTCATGAGCAGCTAAGTGGCACTGAGGTCTGTTGGTGAGCATCGGGTGGATTGCACATGAGAAAAAGATTAGCTTCTCAGAAACTTGGAAACCAGGGGTTGGTTGTTGGGAGAATTGGAAGCACAAATGCTGTATACACTGTGTGGAGCTTCTGGAAGAATGATGGGATATAAATTTAATAAATAAATAGAAAACTTCAGGATGCTTCCAAAATAAATTGAATCTAGATGCTGTTGGGAAAAGAGCAATCCTTGCTCTTTTTTTATTGTTGTGATGAAGAGTTTTGGAACCAGAAGTAGATGGGGAAGGTGGTTGCTGAAGGAAATGGGGTATTGGCATGGGCATATTCCCACACATTTGTTGGGAAGATGGAGAGCAGGGAACACTTATTAAGGGAAAATTATTGCGTGAAGACAAGGTTCCCAAGTGAAAAAACTGTCATTGGGATGAGATAAAATGCATTTGGCCCTCGCCACAAGTTCTTTCTACTCTCCTTCCCTTGCTCGAATATTCATTGCCCAAAGGAGAATGTGCTGCTTTGCAAGCTCCAGGTCTGGTTTCATGCCTCAAGTGCTTGCGCTCTAATCTACTAAGGGTCTACTTCCAGCAGGTGAAACTTACGCTGTGCAATTCTCAGGAGACGAATCTGACATTCCACCAGTTTTAGCACTAATTCTAGCCAGGTCTGAACATGCTAAGGCTTGTGGCTTGCAAGTGGGCACCCTGTTGAAGCAGCTCTTCCCTGTGGTGGCACCTGTCTTGTGGAATGATTTGCCCAAGGCAAGTATGTTTTGACAGATATACAGTACTTGACAGATGGCATCTAGCCTTACACCTCCAGCAAAGAAGAGTCCACCAAGACACTGAACGCCTGCAACTGTAGGTGGTTTTTCCTTTTGTCCACCTGAAGTCTGCTTCCTTATCACTTGTCCTGACTTCTCTTGACCCCTAACGTTTCTCTCGTCTCTTCTCTAAGCTAAACATCTCTATGTCCCCAACTATTCCTTAAACAGTGTTGCAGTATTCCTTCATCATCTAGGTTGCTCTCTTCTGGGCACTCTATATGTTGTCAACCAGCTCCCTAAAATGTGATGTGCAGGCCTGGCACAATCCTTCACGTGTGATTGGACCAGTTCAGAATTGAAAGGAAGGCGAGCTTGTCTTGAGCTTGACAATTAAGATGGTGACCATAATTGCATTTCCTTTTTTTTCCCAACTTAATCCCACTTTGAGATCATGTTCAGCTTGTGATCCATCAAGACAATTATATATATTTTGATGTTCTACTACCAAGTGTAATCATCCCAGCTCATGTCCTTAATTTTTCTTACTCAAAAATGGAACTTTTTTTAACAAAAAATTGATTTATATGTCGCCCTTCTCTGGAGACTCAGGGCGGCTTACAATGCGTTAAGCAATAGCTTTCATACTTTTGTATATTTATACAAAGTCAGCTTATTGCCCCCACAAACTGGGTCCTCATTTCACCTATCTCAGAAAGGATGGAAGGCTGAGTCAACCTTGAGCCTGGTGAGATTCGAACTTGCAGAAATTGCAGGCAGCTGGTATTAATCACAATGCTATCAGTCTGCTGAGCCACCAAGCCCTACCAGGCACAACTTTGTTTTTGTCCCTAACAATTTTGCTGACTTTTGCCCATTGTATCAGATTCCTCCTGAATTTTGATACTGTCCCTTAAGCAGCTTGCTATCTTTCTTATTCATATGCCATCCACAATTGGCCATTCATATTTTCAACCAAGTTTTTTGTAAATACATTGAACTGCATAAGGCCGAAATGGGGAATCTCATCTGGCAACTTAACGTGGCATGATTGAGATGCGATATTTGTTCAGCCAACTCTGTGACCTGCTAATGGCAGCGTTATCCAGCCCACATGTTGAATGGTTGAATGCTTTTCAAGGAAAAAAGGCATGCTGTGTCCATCCTGGTCCCATGGTCAATTTTATTTCAGACGTTGTTTTTACGTTACTGTTGTAAATTGCTTCATGGTTCACATAAATGTCTAGTAGTCTTTTAATTTGTGTGTGTGTGCGTGCGTGCATGTGTGTGCACATACATGTGTGCATTAAGTCATTTAAAGTTAAATGGATTTTATCTCAAGTAAGCAGATGTGGAATTGTAACCACAGCCCTAGAGGACAAAAAGTACAATGTGTGAAAAAGTGGGGTAGATTATTCTGCACATTTAAATTGGGAATACTAAACATTCAGTTATTTACTTTAGCCATTAGTTTACACACTTGGCTTATTTTACACTTTCAGTTACAAAACAGCAGGTGCAAGAAGGCTTGCAACAAAAGAAAAGAAAACATTATTACTGTGAAATCCATTTAAATGCAATAAATGCTTAGGGGACAGACAAAGCGATACAAATTTCATGTCTCTTTAGACACCCTTCTAAAATGGCCCTTCTAGGACAGAGTCCTCCTCGTCCTCCCAGGACTTTCTCCGCAGATCAGGACAAACGCTTGGCAGCAGCATTGCCCAAGTGCAAGTTCATATTAACTGTCAGTGGGTGCGCCTATGCCTTAAATGTCTTGCTGAGGAGAAGGTGTGGATGGAAGATCTGGAGGTCTTGTTCCCGTCAGTAATGCTTAGGAGTCACAAAGGCCATGAGAGAATTCCATGGAAAGGAGGAGGGCTCCTCCCCTTCTCCCCCTCCCCTCCCGTCCGTGACTTATAAAGTAGTTGGGAAGATCAGGAGCGGTGTTTATTCCGGTAGAAAAGCAAACGGCAGAAGACCTGGGGGCAGGTGAAGTCCCTGGGCCTTGGATTGGATTGTCTCATCTTCTCACCTGGGAAAAGTGCTTGGCTTCTCTGGAGATCCATCAATAGGGTACTTAACTCTGTGGGAAGGTAGACTGCCTTCATTCCCCCGTCTCTCAGTAAGACAGTGGATGTCACGGCTAACCTGAACCTGCTTTTCTTTGAGAATAAAGTCTTGTTTAGATGCCCTGCATTTCACCTGTTTCCTAGCCATCCTTTAGCTCAGGGTCTTTCCAAAATGGTTTACAGCAGTGGTGCTCAATCTATGGTCTGCGGACCCCTGGGAGCCCGCGATGTCGTCACAGGGGGTCTGCGAAAGCTTTGAAGAAACATTATTATTTAGATGTTGAGTCTTGGGGGTCTGCGGCCATGGAAGGTATTTAAAGGGAATTCATGGTAAAGAAAAGCTTGAGAACCGCTGGCTTACAGCATCCAAGCAAAAGAGTCGATGCGATTTGGCAGCGTCTGCTCAAGGGGGCTTTTCGTGCTTAACATTTTCAAATGCTGTTTTTCTGACCTCCATTAATATTTTTCTCTGTTCAGGAAGTTGATCTGCTGTTTCAACCTTTTGTGGGAGTTAATTGGTTTATAAATCAGTGCTGGCTTTTGTCTGCAGTCTCAGAGTCTCCCCGCCTGAAGCGTCTCAGCCAGTTGCAAAGGAAGGCTTCTCCCGTGACCCACCCAGCCCCCTCTTCAGACGCTGCCGCTTGCTGCCTTTGGCACATGCTGCCGGCAGTGGCCGGCGGGCTCTGGAGCTGGCAGGAAGCCTGGGGGAAGTGAGCAAGCCTTGTCATGCGGCCGGTGGCTCCTCCTGCCCCATTGCCTGCTGCGCCTCTCTTAAAGAAGCCCGGCTCCTGCTCTGGTATTCGTTGAAAAGCCACCTCTCCATCTCGGATGGTGGGGCGTCCTTAAGAGGAAACCATTGAAATCTGAGCCAGCTTTTCTACTCCACTGAGCTGCTTTCTTAAAAAAAAAGGCTGCTGAGGCTGCACTTCATCAGAACGGGGGATCCCAGGAGGGACCTTCATTTCTGAGGCCTCTCTAGGTCTCCCACATGCCTCTTCTTCTTCTTCTTCTTCATCCTCATGATGAGTCAAGGGTATGGCAAAATTACTCTCCTGCTGACTTACTTTTTCTCTCAATTGTAAATGCAAATGTTACCTCGGAGGGTTTGAATAGGGAAGCGGGTGATTCCAGGTACATTAGGCAATGTTATGGTTCCGGTTACAGGGTGATCAGAGTTTATATTTGCCTTGAAAAGTATACGATGAAACAAGGCTCTTTTAACGGTGATCCAGTGTGTCTCCTCAGCCTGGACCAGCCTTACCTGCCTGGCCTTGATCAAGGCATTGGTGAGGAGAGGTTGATCTCAAGCCAAAATAACCCAGTAGAATGCCTGTGCGGGTAACAGTAACAGAGTTGGAAGGGACCTTGGAGGTCATCTAGTCCAACCAGGCTGGGATTGGCAAAGATCTCTCTTTCCATCCCCCCCAAAAAAGTTGATAAATTTACATTCTTGTTGAGGACTGCTTAGTAGGCATCAAAGCAAGGGCCTTCTACCTTCGGGCACAGGGAGCTGTTTCTATGGAAGGAGGCATCCGTGTTCTGGTTTTGAAACTGAGTAACTGGGAGAGTTTGGAAGGAGAACACGGCCATCCTAATTCTTCCCCATTTTTAAATTATGGAAGCAGAGTGTGCAATGCATATAAAAGATGGGCATAGCTTCAGTTGCACCATCCTGGCTGCCATCTTGCCTTTTTTGAGCACCCCATGCAGACACCCCTGAAACTAGGGAGTAACTTTTCAGGGGTTGCTGTTATGACAGTGAAACCTGAAATGGCATTTGTTTGGGCCGACCTCTTGGGCAGCTCCTCAGGGAAATGCTTCCTTCCCAGGGTGAGCATATGAGCCTTGCTCAGCCCCTGCTCCCTGGTCAGGATGAGGGGCTATTTTTTATTTTATTTTATTTTATTATTTTATTTTATTTTATTTTATTTTATTTTATTTTATTTTATTTTATTTTATTATTTTATTTTATTTTATTTTATTATTTTATTTTATTTTATTTTTTCTTTTCTTTTCTTTTCTTTTCTTTTTTTATATTATTATTATTATTATTATTATTATTATTATTATTATTATTATTATTTAATTTTTTATTGTTTTCTGATGAGCCGTTGCAAAATACTAAAGAAAAGTGGTTGAAAAATGCCTCCTTTCATTGATTCTTTCAGGGCATGAAATTTTCTTCCCTTGTGAGGAAGGAAAGGGCTGCTTCTTGAAAATGGCGTGAGCCGAGCAGCAGCCAATCAGAGGCAGGCTTTCCGTCTCTATTGTTCGGCAGGGGTTACAGCGTGCAAAAGTTTGTGGAAAAGAAAGAGCGGTCCCAAGAGGCAGCGAGGAGGATTTAAAGAGAAAGAGCCAGTTGTGAAAGGAAAGTGGTAAAGAGACAAAAAGTATTTTGCCTCATGAGAGAGACTCTGCTTTTATACAGCACCAAGAAATGCCCTGGCGGTACAAAAGCGGCACTGAATTCCTTCCTGAGGTGCCAAGTTTATTTGATCATTTCTTTGTTTCAGTAGGAAGGGGAGCCTTTAATTCTGAAGCCTTCTTCCATCCGCTCTCTGGGCCTGGGTGACATAACGTGGCCCACAAGGCACCCAGTGTGTCTCAGGCCTGAAGGGCCTCAGGTTGTGGGTGCAGATTTGCCTGAGTTAGGATTAACCAACCAAGACTCTGCAAACTGAATCTGAAAAGAAGCCCATAATTCTTGGAGAATAATTCTCCGTATAATCTACCTATTAGAACTCTTCACGCAGATCTCTTACGTGGATAATTAAAATCTGCTTAGCTAATTGATTATCCTGATTTATCAACCCCGTAATCAAATGCTAATGATCAGAAAGTAGGAAAATCTTCTTGGGTGCCTAAAGTAAAGTGTGATCAGTTTGTTTGAGAAGTACAGAAATAGGGCTCGGAGAATCAGAGTTTCTTGCACAACGTTAAAATAAGTTTAAAAGACACAGGATGTAATAATGAGCCTGGGCAGCAGAGGGATTTCTCTCCGTCTCCTCTCAGACTCCAATTCTGGAATCAGGTCTCCCCTCAGAAGGAAAGACAAAAATAAATTTGGTGAACTCTCGCTTCTAGGCGTCAGGTTCATGAGGTTCAACCTGATATTGCAGCATCTGATTGCTAAGTCCCTGAGACCTTGGAGTTCCTATGGAGCCATTCAGCTGGTAATATTATAGTTTTATTAGGCTGAATATAAGGTGAAGTGGGGAAATTGCCAGAAGTAATTTGAATGACAGGAAGAATGTGGAAATGTGGACTTCTCATTAACGGTGGAGAGCAAAACAACAATCAAAATGAAATGTGTTCGGTTAGTATCTAGGTGCAAGCAGCTACTCAAGTGGAGGATCTGAGTATCATTCAAGCTGGGAGTGGAACGGAACAGACTGATCCCATCATGGGATGCGGTCGGTAGGATCCAGTGGAGAAAAGCAGAACCTGGGCGCCTCAGTTGCCACCCTGAAACATAAACTAGCCAGTCCTAGTTTAGATTGTTTGGTTGTATGAACTCTGTGCTTTATTTGAAGTTGAGTCTGAAAGCTCAAAAATAAATTGAATAAACTCTATTTAATTAACCACAAGTAAGCACATTGTGCAACCACAACCAATGAAGTCTCAGGAGAATAAGGTAAAGGTTTCCCCTGTTCATTTGTTTCTGACTCTAGGGCACAATCTCCATTTCTTAGCCAAGGAAGCCAGAAGACACATCCGTGGTCATATCGCCAGCATGACTAATATATGCCAAGGCGCACAGAATGCTGTTACCTTCCCACCAAAGTGGTACCTATTTAGCTACTCGCATTTACATGCTGTCGAACTGCTAGGTAGGCAGGAGCTGGGGCAAGAACGAGAGCTCACTCCGTCACGCGGTACTTGGGTGTCAAATTGACACGCCCAGGATATTAACCGCTGAGCTTTTGTGCCTTTGATCAGGAGGAAAAAACGGTAGTTATCTCTTTCCTGTTCTGGAAGAAAGGCAAAGTAATAACGTTTACCCCATCCAGAGGCAATTCAGGAGCCAGTTTGGCCTAGTGGTTAAGGTACCAGGCTAGAGAGCGGGAGATCATGAGTTCTAGTTCCGCTTTAGCCATGAATGTCAACTGGGTGACTTTGGGCCAGTCACTCCTCTTAGGCCAATCCACCTCACAGGGTTATTGTAGGGAAAATAGGAAGAGGAAGAAAGTGTGTTGGATATGTTCACTGCTTTGAGTCATTTGTAAAAATAATAAGGACAGGATACAAATAAATAAATAAATTCTCACATGATTAAAATGTGAACCAGGGGATGACGAGACCTGAATATATATATTTAAATACCATCTTATCTGTCCTGGAGGGGGAAAAAGCTCAAATCCCCAATGCCAACAAAACCCCAAATTTACCCTTGCTTGTTCTGAATTTGTAAATGTAAAGCAAAAGAAAACGTGGTCCTCATAACTAATAACAAAATACATATGTAAATAGGACTTTGTTACTGTGTATATTCTTTTTCCTAAAAAAAAAAAGGTTTCTCAATGCCCAGCCATTTCTTGGTGGGGCTGCTGTCCATTTTACATAAGGATACTGATAGAAGCAGGAGATTTTCTGAAATTTAGGTTTGGATCTGGAAGGAATATTTTAGAATAGATACAGGTAGTCCTTGACTTACAGCCATTCGTTTAGTGACTGTTTGATGTTACAATGGCGCTGAAATAAGCGACTTGTGACCATTTTTCATACTTGCGAATGCTGCAGCATCCCTATGGCCTTGTGATCAAAATCCAGATGCTTGGCATGCGTTTAGTATGGCTGCAATATCCCGGGATCACGTGATCCCTTTTGCAACCTTCTGACAAGCAAAGTCAATAGGGAAACCATATTCAGTTAAGAACCATCTTACTAACTTAACAGCTGCAGTGACTCCCTTGACAATTGTAGCAAGAAAGGTTATAAAATGGGGCAAAACTCACTGAACAACTGTCTCACTTAGCAACAGAAATTTTGGGCCCATTTGTGGCCGTAAGTCGAGGACTACCTGTATCTGTCCAGTTGACTTGGTTGAAGGAGGAAGGGCTTGTTCTCCGGCCTGCTTTTTCTCTCTGGGCTTCCTCCCTTCCTTCCTTCCTGAAACAGACATCTCCTTCCTTGAATGCTGCTGGCAATATTTGGCGACCAGAAACCAACTCACTACTTTCCTCACCCAGACTCCGCCTTGGCTCTTTGGAGAGTGACGGAGGTCCCTTATCATCAGGCTTCTGGTGTGGTTTCTGGTCCCCTGTTTGGCACCAACTCAGATACCTGGCATGACTCCGGCAGTCTTTGGGAGACGATGGTCCTGTCTATAAACCTTTTGAGTTGTTGCCTGCACTGCTCGGTTATCAATTCTGGTTCATTCTGTTGCTAGAAAATGTTTGCGGAGAGGATGATTCCCTGGGCCAGGGCCAGGGCCAGGGCCAGGTGGGCTTCCCAGTGCCCCTCCTGCTGCCTGCCTGGCGTGAGAATGCCCCCTCTCTCCCTGGCCTCCAGCTGGCCTTGGCTGGACAAGGAGAGATTCTTTGGCCCTAAGAATGCTGCATGCGTTGCCGGGCCTTGCACGCCTGCCCAGAACCATCCAGGCTGTCATTACTGCAGTGCAGAGTTGAGGCGAGAAGCGTCTCCCCCTCCTCCCGGCCAGCCTCACTCGCCTTCAGCCCGGCTTTGGGGAGAGATGCCTGCGGCTGGCTGGCCGAGCTCCTGACCGTGGGGCTTCAGTCTCCCACCGCTGCTCCAGACTCTTCCAAGAAGCAGCCCGGCTCCTATGGCAGCCCCCGGCTGAAGCGGGGCCTCTGCATGTGTATGGGGGAGAGGAGCCTTTGCTTTGTCTCTGCAGAAAGATGTGATACGGTGCCTGTTTGTTTGCACTAGCTGAGACCATCCTAAGAGCGAGAGGCAGGGCCAGTCGGAGGACATACCTGCAGGAGAAGTTGGGAGCCGTGACTGCGCCTCCTCCTTGCCTCCTCCTCCTTTCCCGCTGCCGGAGCCAGGGGGGGAAAGAAGCAAGAGAGAGAGAGAGAGAGAGGAACTGAGTCTCAGCCTGACAGCCCAGGATGTGTCAGTCAAGCGCCCTGCAGGGACCAGAGCTGCACTCAGGGAAATGGTGAGATGCTGCAAAGCTTTACCTAACCCTCCTCCCTCTTGCTGCAACCTCCACAAAGTTAAAATCCATGTCCGGAGGCTGCGCTCAGGAAACGGTGGCGGTGGCGGCGGCGGCGGTGCTGGGGAGCAGCATCCACAGCTGGAAAGCCCGGTCCCAGCTGGGAGCACCCCAAATAGGAAAGCCCGTTTCAGGTACTGTCTGGCGTCTCTGGCTTTGCGAGGAGGAGGAGGAGGGAGGGAGAGGAAACTGGCAGGTGTCCACCAAGCCTTTGTTTGGCCTAACTGCGGTGACAAACCTCTGGATTCACTTGATTGGCACAGGAAGGAGGGGCATCGCAGGTCTGTCAGGCCCTTTGGGGGGGGGTGGGACAAGAGATGCTGGGCCTCACCTGGGGATCAAAGGGAATCTTTGGAAAAGGAGGCCCTGCCTGGAGGGCCTGGGTCCTTTTTCAGGCAGCTCTTAAACCGCCACTCGGCAGGGATTGGCTGGGATTGTCTGCAGTGAAAGGGGAAGACGGAGCCAGGAAGCGAGCGTGATGCCCTGCCTCTCAGCTCTTGCCATTGTCTCCTGTCAGGCTAGCTTTGGGGGAGGGGGGGGTAAGGAGTGGGGGGGGGGAGAGGAATGAGCAGCATGCAGGAGGCCCCTTTTAGCCTCCTTGCACTTTTTTAGCTGAAATACAGCAGCCCCCCCCCTGGGGCTATGGGCTGGGGGTGGGGAAGCTGCTTGAGTCCTCAGGGATCCAAACTAATTGATTCTAGTCCAGGTTTTATTCTTGGGACAGATCCCTGCTGCACTTTCCAGAAGTTCTTTCTCCTGAAGGAGTTATTTTTTTCCTGAGGGGAGTTTGTGCTTTGCAAACCTGCCCTAGGTGGGCAACTGGGCTGCCCATTGAGGCTCGAAATACAAGTCCACAGCCAGTTTTGCTCCTAATTTGTAACTAATATATGCTAGAAGAAGAGTGAACTCTGTCTTTCCAGATAAAATAAAAATGAATAACTGGGTGGAATTTGCTAGTGGTGCTCTTTGTTTTGGCCATTTTAAGGTTAATCCAGTCCTTGTCCCTTTTTCTTATGAAGAGTTTGATCTGGAGATCAGGTGTTTTAGGAGCCCTGTGTGAATCAGGGTTTTAAACTACTTTCCTGGTGTAAAGCAGTGCTGTGGGTAGTCCCCACGGGATTTCCTTTTTCCCTTGGGACTTGTTGCCTGCTGAGAGGAAGTGGCTGGCTTCCTTGTGGGTGTTATGAGACCCACCTGGTCCTAACGCAGGATTCTTTATAGTGCTAGCAACTTGCAGGATATCCCAGTGAGGTCTTCAGGTGAAAGGAGACAAACTCTCAGACCAGTATCCATACTCCTGTCCTACAGAAGATCCCCCCATTATTCCCTGCAAAGGCCAGCAGACATGTCTGTTCTTACAAAACGACAGGGAAAGGGGCCTTGACTTCATCCTGTAGCAGAGGAGGCGAAATTCCCCAGGAAGCAGGATTTGCCACTTCCTGTACCATCTTGCAGCTCTGCTTTTGCTGCAGACAGTGGTAAAACTGTCCTTGTGGGATATATTTGCAGGGGCTTCTCTTATCTTTCTCACCCGGTACTGCTTCTGGACTCTACGGGAGCTTCCTTGAGGGCAAGACCATCTGAATCATGGCGAACTGGGCTGCTCTGCTTTGCTGGGGTTAGGCCAACTTTGTTTCTGATAGGAGGGGCCCTGTTTTGGGGGAAAGCCTCAGGAGGCAAAAGAGAGGCCCCTCCCCATGACACCAGGTTGGCTGACCATCTTGTGTGTCTGTAATCCCACAGGTTGCAATTTCCCCAGCTGGCCCTGAGGCGGAGGTTGGGCCAGCTGAGCTGTATGTCTAGGCCTGCTCTGAAACTCCGTTCTTGGCCTCTGACTATTCTCTATTATCTCCTGCCTTTCGGTGCTCTTAAACCTTTGACCAGAGTGAGATGGAGGCCTGTGAGCCGGGTAAGTGCTTGTGAGTTTGTCTTGTGCTTGTGGTGCCCTGTTGTTGGGGGGGGGGGGGGGGGGCTCTTGGTAGGCCACAGAAGCCGAACCCGAGATGGCCGCTGAAGGGGAAGGATGCCGGAAGAGTCTGTCTTTTCCTTTCCTCTTGCACCTTGCCCGCCTCCATTATGGCTTTGCAGAAGGGACCTCCAGGGAGTGCTTCTGCCTGGAAACTACTGGCACAGAGTGGGAGAGAAAGTCATGCCAGCTTCTGTTCCTTGTCTTGGGAAGCTAGAGAAGGGTTGGCGCCTATCTTTAGGCTACTCAGAATTGTACCATGGAGAACTAAAGCGACTTGGCTTTGGGAGCTGCAGGACATGTCTACAAAGGGGTCCAAAAGGGCCCCCTTTCCTTTCCCGGTACCCTTGGGGCTTTCTTTGTGTGGTCTTGGACACATTCAGCTCTGCATCCTTGAGGAAAACTATCCTTCTGAAAGCATCTCTAGGGTCAAGGGATTTTGTTGCAGGAGGTTATGATCACAGCTATTCAATTTGTTCCTTTTAATTATGAAAAGACATTGGTATTAAGTAGATAATTAGCATGAAAAGCAGGTGTGATGGGAAGCTGTTGCTTTTGTTCCGGACTTCCCAAAGCTGCTGCTCTTCCCTTGTTTGTTTACTATCTATCTTGGGATGCTGCTGTTTCAACTGTGAAATAGAAATTAGGACAAAAGTTTAACAAAAAGAATCCGAAGTTCTGCCAAGAAAGTAAAATGAGGAAATGATGCATAATATATCAGTTAGCAAACTAATGCCACATACCAGTTTATACATTCTAAACTTTACGTTTCATATGATTTCACATCAATGTATGTGTAGTCTTACCCATTTTAGAATGCAGTGGGTTGGGGTAAGAGGTTGAGGAAAAGATTACATATTCTACGTTTGTCTCTTCTTGTTTTGGAGTTGGTGTAATTCATGTGTGAACTCTTGGCACACCTGTGCATACCTGTCTATTACAAAAGTACTCCCTGTTATGTCTGCATGCAGAGATCTGTGAAGAGTATCTTCAAAGTGTTTCCAGTTAGAGATCCATACCATATACTTTCCATCGTTTGAACTTTTGGCTTGAGCCCAAGGTAGATGTTATCTGCGTTTCTGCCCAAGTTAGGGCTTTACCCATTGACTGTTATCAACAACCTGCTGTGATCCTTTGGCCTTCACTTCTTGGACTGATTGGCTGATGAACACTCTGGTTGGAGATGATCTACTGAAGGTTAAGAGGTTGAGAGGCTCTCTTGCCCTCCTGCAGTTTCACACATTTTGGATCCCTGGGGTTTGGCCCCTGGTTTTCTTGCTGCTGTTTGAGGGTACATTTTATTGTACTCGACATTCTTGGGCCCCTTTCCCACAAAAGCCATCCGAGGGGTGGGGGCAGTTGGGTCAACTTTGGGTAGAGGATGATGCGTTTTGAGATTTCCTTGAGGTGCCCGTTCTCCCAGCCCATGTGCTATGGTTGGCATATTTAAATTTAAGGGCCTTTAAAGCACCCCCCCCTTTGAGTTCACAGAGACTTCAGAGAACAGAACAGTTTGCATGCAGCCATTGAAAGAATGTCAGTTTTGTCAAGTGAGAGATTAGTTGCTGCTTCCATCCAATGCACTAGGAACTTGGCAGAGAAAAAGGTCATTTAGGTAAGCACTTAAAATAAACTGGAATCACCCAGTGGACTGAGCCTGATAAATAATGGAGGTTGGTATGCCTCTACTGCTCTTGCTACTTTTATTCCCCACCCCACCCCCCAGTGTTTTCTTATAAATGATTTTTAAAAGGGACCATGTTTTCAAAGGCAAAAATCTTTTCTGTTTTGTGTTAGGGAGCTCATCGTGAGGGGCCCTGGGATTCTCTAAAATCAGGATGCTCATTAGGAAACAATAGAAGCTGACTGGCTGTATCGTTCTCAGGGCAGCCGTAGTGATGGCAATAGACTGGAATTCGGGTCATGTGGCAGTTCCTGGCAGCTCCCTTGGGCAAATGAAACTAGGCACACACACACATACTCCTGGGCACAGAGGCATTGCTCTGACCCTAGCTTTGCCGCACCAACAATTCCTTGAAGAACTGCACAAGCAGGAATGATATGGGATGCAATGATAGTAAACAATCAATCAGGTTAGTTTCTTATTTAGAAAAGCTTCATTTCCAGGAAAACTGACACTTGGAAAACAGGACCGTTTTTTATCTCCTTGGCCTGCAAGTAAAGTCCCTCATTCTAGCCTGCCTGGTGAATTGCAGCTCAGTCATGTCTGGAAGAACAAGGTTTGTCACTCCTGGTGTAGGGCACGCCTGGTTGCATGGAGGAGTAGTAAGAACGTCCGCTTGAAGCCAAGGTTGGAGCTGTTAGAAATATTAGGTTCACTCAGCTTCAGATGATTCTCACCAGGCTTAAGGAGGAACATTGTAGTCTCTTTCAGCACTTCCAATCTTGAGGCCAGAGCTAAACTATTGACCTGGCCCTGAATATACTTACGCAAGTACCTCAAATCCTCTCCTGACCCAGTGTTCCTCAACCTTGGTGACTTCAAGATGTGTGGACTTAAATTCCCAGAATTCCCCAGCTAGCAAAGTTAGATTTTCCCACACATCTTAAAGTTGCCAAGGTTGAGAAACATTGCTCTACTGGGGGGTCATGCAGCTGGACCCCCATGTCTGTTCCTTTAAAATTCTGGAGTGGCAGAAGGCCAGAGGTAAAAGATGATTCAACAAGAGGTTTGAGGGTATTTGGGGCACATTTTTTTAAAATTCTAAATTCTGATTTTGTTTACAACTTTTACAGGTACATATACTACCTTTTAAAGGCCTAACACACTTTTATTTGAAGTTGAAAATGCCATTTTCTTGGCCATTCTGCAGATGTGTTGTTGAATGAACACCTGTGTCAGGTGCATTGCTGGCCCAAAGAAAACAGAGAGGACAGTCTGAATTGTGTCTCCTCCTCGCCATGGGTCACTAACTACCTGGTAGATCTGAGCTAATGTATCTTGCTGCTTTTTCCTTAGTCCTCTCCTATGACTTGTATACCAGGTGAAGCGGAGCCAGTGCCTGTAATTTTAGAGACGGCCAAATTGTTATTTTCCAGACACTCTTTATGAAACTTAAGCCAAGGAACCTACAATGTTCAGTCTCTTGTGATATTAACCATCGCCATCATAGTTCCTCCCGATGGAACCTTGTTTGCTAATACCCAGTCCTCAACTTCTGACATTCCCATGCCGGTAATTTGGCTGTGCAGAGAGATTTTGAAATTGTCATTCTGCAGTCACAAATAGGGTTCCACAATGAGTGTCTAGTAAGGTCATCTGTCGTAGAATGAGGAACTCTGCCCCTGAAGCAATGGTTATTTAGAACAGATGTACGGGAATCCATTCCGTAAGGAGTATGCAGCAGTCAGACTTCTAGAATCAGAAGCTACCACTGAGTAAGACGGCTATGCAATACAATTGTCCTTAAAGTGCTTAGGGAACAATGGGATGGACAGTTAGGGTAATCCTTGTGATGAATACACTGACTTGGCAGTTGCCTGTGCTGTAGAGTTGCGCCATTTGCTTGTTTCAAAGAGTAGCTATCAAGGACTTTAAGGACCTACAGCCATAGAGGATTAGGAGTTAAACTACTGCTCACTGTCCAGTGTCAATATTAATCATCACCTGGCAGCACCTCCTAGCAACCAGGCCCTGTCAAAAGAACAACGGGTACTGTACAAATATGACAGACAAATACAGGAAGTCCTTGGATTACAACCACTTGTTCAGCAGGCGTTCAAAATTATGACTGCGTTGAATCAGGAGGACCTTCAACCAGTCCTTAACGTTGCAATTGTCACGGTGTCCTCACACTCATGTGATTGTGATTCAGGTTGTCGGCAACTGGATTGCAATTTCAATGGCTTCAGTGTCCTATTGTCATGTGAGCACCATTTGAGACCTTGCTTGAAACAAATATAGTTACTGGGGAAGCCGGCAGGAGGTCACACCTGCTGCTGCTTCTCCCAAGGGGGCCCTTGGCGGCATCGGGGATCTTGTGCCCATACCCTATAGTGCCCAAGCACAGCACCTACCCACCTGCAGCACCTGCCCATTTGTTTCCATTTCGGAGCACTGGCACATGGTGCCAGCCCACCTGTACTCCATAGTGCTGCTCATGGTACTTGCCCACAATCTGTAGTGGCCGCCTGTAGCACCTGCCTATCTACCCATAGCTCTGACCTCCCAGCCTGCTTGCCTGGGATGCAGTTGCAGGTCCTACACTCCAGTCACATGAGGTCCTTGCTTAATGAATGGTGTTGCCCATCTATTGCTCTTGCTAAGTGATGCAGTCATGTGCCTTATGGTATAAGGACCCTTGCCTTGGGCAGGGGGTTGGACCTGGAGACCCCCAAGATCCCTTCCAGCACACACACACACACAGTAGTCAAAGCAGATGACAAGAAGACCTGGCAATAGCTAAGAGCAGGAAAGTTGAAGAAAGAGACAGAGACAGAGGGGCAAATTCTGGATACACAAGACCAAGCCATGAGAACAAATACATAGAAAGCCTGAATTGAGAAGAAAGCAACAGGTAGAAGCTAAAAAAAATAGTGGATCACCTGGTTAGCTGCTGCAAGAAGATCTCCCAGACTGACTACAAGCAACGGCATGGTAAAGTGGCAACAGTGATGCGTTGGAAGATCTGCAAGAAATACCATTTGCTTGCAAGCAAGAACTGGTGGGACCACAAAATAGACAATAATAGAGAATGAAGAAACTAAAATGCTCTGGGACTTTAAAATTCAAACTAATATCTTCCAGACAACATCCTAGGTTTAACAACTGTTGATAAGAAAGACAAGAAAGTGTTCCTTTTTGCAGAAGAGAAAGAACTGTAGAAAATCACAAAATAGAAAATCCTGCAAATAAAAGGGAAACAACAATGGGAAAAGAAAGTAAAGGCAATACTAGTAGTAATTGGTGTCTTGGGTTCAACCTTAAAACATCTCGAACACAATCGGCATTGACAAAATGCCCATCACTCAATTGCAAAAGGCAGCTTTAAGTGTGAGAATACATTTAACACTATTAAACAACTTCTGCTTATCCTAGACTCGATAGATGGACAAAAATGCCAAACTAGTCTAACCATCTGGCTGATTGTGTGACCAATCATAATTTCTTAAATTTGTATGCCACCTAATTCTCAACGACTCAGTGCTCACATTGTTAAACATTTCTCTTCTTCTGATTAATTGCAACAGGCAGAAAAGTTGAAAAGAACAATTACAGCCACTGTGATTGCATAAAAGGCGCAGTGAAAATGGGAGTGTCAAAACGGATCAGTACAGAGAACAAAAGAAAAAGAAAGCAAGAGCAAGGAAAAAAATGGTTCAGGGTGGTGCCATTAACGTTTGGAATGGCTGAAATTCCAAAAGGGTGCTAAAGCCAACAAAAAGTGTTTCCAGAAATAAAGAGAAGGGAAAAGAAATAGTATATAGAAAAGGCTAAAGGATAACGAAAGAAAACAGGAGGAGGACCTCTCTCGGAGTCCTATTTTGATGACTCCTTCCCCGGCCAAAGAAGTTTTCCACTGGCTAATAGTGAAAGCAGAATGAAAAGGCAGGGCCGAAGCTTGAGCAAGACAGAGCTATAGATGCGTAGAGCTGCAGAGAAGGAGCAAAGAGGTCAGATGTCTTGCATCCTTGGCTACTGGCTGTTACTTTTGAGAAATCCTAGACTCGGGGTTGTTTAAATGTCTCTATTTGAAACAAAAAATAAAGTAAAAGGAGGATGCAGAATTATAGACCAGTCAGTCTGGCAGCAACGTCTGGGAAGATTCAAGAGCAGATCATAGAGAGGTCAAGAGATTTGAAAATAATGCAGGAATTACATGAAGTTGTCTCTTCTCAAAAAAAAAATCTTCAAAATTTTAACAAACTTCTTTTGTAAATCTAATATAACAATAGCAATAGCACCTAGACTTACATATTGCCCCATAATGCTTTACAGCCTTCTCTAAGTGGTTTACAGAAGTACCCTATAGACCCCCAAAATCTGGGCCCTCATTTTACCGATCTTGGAAGGATGGAAGCTGAGTCAACCTTGAGCCAGTGAGAATCGAACTGCTGGCAATTGGCAAAGTTAATCTGCAATAGTGCATTCCAATTACTGCGCTACCACGGTTCCTCATTAATATAATATAGGAACATTATCAAAGTCATTCTCTTTTTTTTTATTTGTACATCCCTTTTTATTATTAAGACATCAGCCGTTTTTTTCCCTGTATTTTCAAATTGGTCTTAGTCTTCTCCAGTAAGATTTGTTCCTCTTCCATAACATCTTTTAAACACAGTTTCTAAAGAGGCAGACACACTTAATTTCTGGATCCATTGTTCAAAAATCTCCATCCGTATGTAAAATATTACAATATATGCTCTATTCTGTATTAATTAAATTTGTGTTTCTTTTCTTTAATTGTAAAGTTTAGTTCCTTCTAGTCCCCTCTAGTGTCCAACTTTCAAAGTTCATCCTATCAATTTTCTCATGGGAAGAATTTTTCCAAAATCTTATCCCAATTTTCTAGAGTCTTAGTACATTTGTAACTTTTTTGAAATAATTTTTATTTATTTCAAAGATAAAATATTAAGCATCTCTGTGGAGCACTTGTGATCGATATCCAGCCTTCCCGATGCTGGAGAGGAATTGCAAAGAGCTGGTCTGCTTGCCAGCTCTTCATTATGCCAGGATCAGCGGCTCTGCTTTTAGTGAGAGAGGGACTTCTGTGGGACTTGATTCTTTGGCCAAGCTTGCCTGCTGGTGTAGGTCACTCTGCGTGGGGACAGGAAGGCTATGAGAGCGCCCCTACCTCTTCTCTCCCGCTTGCAGTTGCTGGCCAAGGAAGCTCTTTAGCCTCTCTCCCAGGGTATGAGAGCCCCTCGGTGTCCAGTGTCGGTTCCACATTGCACATAATCAGGAGCGTAGTAAAGGTGGGGAGAATGGAGACCACCGTGGTCCTTAGGTTGAGAAGTGGATTTGAATTGAGCTCAGTAATCTTAAGGGAGTTTAAAAGCAAGAGAAGGAAAATCCCATCACAAGAGCAGCTGCAGGATGGATCTTAGCAATCTTCTAGTGAAATCGGGAGATGAATCACCAGAAAGAGGAGAATGTCCTTATTCAGCTTTCAAGGCAATTGGATAAAGGGACATTATTGAATCTGTGTGCCAGGCTGCATGAAATGGGCAAGGCCCTGGTAAAAGCATCATTGGCTGTTTTGTCTGCTGGCAGAGACCTAAACACACTCGCGTTGAGAGGTTGGTGTATCTCCCTCCCATAAACGGAGACCAAAGCATTATGTGCGGCCCAAGGAGACGCTCTCCAATGAAACAGACACTACTAGATAAATTGACCAAAGGAAGGGGTGCAGCCCCTGCCACAGCAGCCAGCTTGAGCAGCTCAGACCTTTCCTGGGATACATCTGGCTTCAGTGGCATTTTGGATCCCTCAAAGTCCAGTGCAATCTAATCCTGGACTGAGAGTCCACAAGATCCCAATTCCTATCCTGGTTTGTGGGTTTGTTGCCTGTGGCTCACTCCTAACATAAGACATGGCCTTCCCAGCTGTAGTATGATTGTAACCAACCTGGTTTAAATCTTAATTATCTGGTGAGTATCTGAGCCTTGGAGCCCTTGATCTTGGGAAGTCCCAGAGGGCTCTCCTGGCAGTCTTCCATTGTCGAGATGAGATCAGCAGCCATCTGTGCCAACTAAGCCACCCGCTCGTTTTGCCACTCCTACTCACCTTTTCACCAGTCTACTCATCCTACAAAGACACATGACACTCATTTGCATAGGTTGACTGTCTTCAGATGGACTAGCTTATTTTGGAGCCTCTGGAATCACGAGATCTAATGCTCCCTAAATAGCAAGATTCTTGATTTCAGATCTGTATTCCCATGAGGTCAGAATAGTAAACAAGAGTTTTAAAAACTTGAGACTGACTTCAAAATAGCAGGAGGAAGTATGTGATTCCTGCTTGAAGAAATATATCTGCACTCTCCTCTAAAGGGATTTCTTTCAGACAGCAAAGGATAGAAGAGGCAAAAGAGACGCCAGTGTAAATCAGCCCCTAGAGAAGGCAATCCACATTAGAGGCCCATGTGCAATCATGAATTGAAGCCCTGAGGAAACTAAAGTGCAGCCCTTAGAAATCTAGCCTGTACCGCTTCTAGGGGTTTGGCTCTTTATCTTTAAAAATCTGTGAATCATAATGGTGGCTGATTACCTTGTCTTTAAAAAAAAATCAGCATCCTGAACTTACTTCTTCCTATATGAGTGTTAGGGCCCCAGGCAGTAACAGCCCTTACTTGTTCTTTTCAGCAGTAGAAGATTGAAAAATGGCTCCGTTTAGAAGCCTCCATTTGCTCTTTGTAGATGCCATTGAGCCTACAGTAATAAGCTTCTTAATGGCACCGCCAGTACCTTTATCTTCGGTAACTGATGGCCAGTTTCTCCTTAGTGCAGAAGGAGAGCTTGAAGGCTCTGCTTTACGCTGCTTTGCTCAGTGGGTGGGATGGCTGCTGTGCCATCAGTGTAGAGCAGGGACCTCCAGCCTTGGCAACTTTAAGACTTGTGGGTTTCAACTCCCAGAATTCCTCAGCCAGCTATGTAGAAGACTGGCTGGAGCTCTGCTGCTGTTAAGGACAGAAATGAGGGTGAAAGGCACCCTACAACAGGTGCAGGAGAAATTGACTCAGTCACCCTCTCCAGACAGGGACAGAGATGAAGGTGAAGGAATGTTAGATCTCCCTTCAAAAACCATGGAGGGTGAAGAATTGAATCTTATTGGGAAGAAGATTCTTCTGTGGAGAACAACAGGATATTTATGACAATTGGCAGAAGTGAAGGGACTTGTAAACAAACCATCTTTGTAATAGTAAGGGGAAAATATTCACCTTCTTTGGAAGTCATAAACAAGTATCTCTTGTTTTAGCTCCACATTGGTTCTCTCAAAATCCAATGAATCTAAATACTGGGCCCAGAAGCTACAATTTCTACAATCTTCCACAAGGACCCAAAATTATCTCCAAAGATAAGGAATGCCAAAGATCTCTGCATAAAGGCGGGTTTTAATTAGAATTTAAGGTGTCGTGGTCCCACATGAGTCATCAGCTACTGGGCTCAACTGAAGTACACAGCAGTGTTGATGACACACTGCAGAATCTTATAAGTGACTTTGAAAATAGTGAAATTGTTGCCATCTAGACCAGACAATATGATTGAGCCTTTCCATGGGAGTCTTGGCCAGGCAGGTTTACCCTGGACAACATACTGCACGCTAATTTCACAGCCTAAGAGAAGCAATCACTACTAGTTGGGGTATCCTTTTTAAAGACCTTTTATCAGTTTTGGAGACAAGAAGTAATCTGCAATTCTGGCACCACATCTGCCCCATCCCTTTTGATGGTCCCTTTCTACAGATCCAAGATGGTTGAGTCAGAGTTAATGATCATTAGGGCCATCTGCTGGTCCCTGTGATCTTGGAGTGACAAACTGAAGATGGATCAAGCCATTAGGTGAAGAGGAGAATAAGCACTTGAGTCACATATAAAGAGTTTGGGTCAAGTCTAGCCATCAAATCAACAGCAAGAATTACAGTAGAATCATGATATGTTAATATCAAGATATACATAATTTTCAAGCTTATTTTTGCCATTAGTTTGTCTCAGTAACTGCTGAAGAGAATGGGAAATATTAAATAACAGTAAGATAATTCAATTGCTTTGAAATTTAGGGCCAAAGCCATAAACCATCTTGTTTGAAATGGTATAGGATCTCCTGCTTGAGCAGGGGGCTAGACTAGAAGACCTCCAAGGTCCCTTCCAGCTCTATTCTATTCTGACACCATGAGATGTTTGGGCCTTCTTTTTGGTCATGGTCCATCAGGTGAACTTGCAGTAGGCAGGTGTTATACCTTGACTATAACTTATTGGGGCAGAATATGCACTTTTGGATGCTTCCTCCCCTCTCTCCTTTTATAGTTTCATTATTTTGTACTATGACTTGCTAACACTTTTCATTTTCTACCAAAACCCAACCCAAAGCTATGGAGTATTTGTAGCATAATTTCATAAAGGCTTGTGGGCTGTAAATCTATTGGAGAGCAACCATCCCAGTTTGCAGGAGGGCTCAAGCAGGGAATTAGTCTGGACTCACTTTGTAAATGCAAGAGGGCAAAGTGTGACACCCCCCCCCCCGCAATGCCCTTGAGCCTTAATTAGTGTTTCCCAGGCACTAAATAGTTTGGGGAAGATTCCTGTATTATTGGCAGCGAACAATAAAGTTGTTCTGACCCAGCCTTAGCAGAAACAAGAAACAGACTCCTTGTCACGAAAAACCCCTCTTTATTTATCTCCTGTGAATTAATGACATCCACACACCGAAAAATCCAGGCAATAATCCTTCAAAGAGTTAACTGCAGTAACAGACCTTCTCAGTTCCTTGAGATGGGAACTTCCAGCCGCAAAGCTGTAAATAAAGTTCTGGCAAGCAGTCTCTGAGGCACAAAACACATGAGCCAAATCTTCAAAATCCAAAGGGTTGTTTCCCACAACCACCACTCCCCTTTCCTTCTATTTGTTTCCCAGCCAGGGAGGGGCCATTCAGCATCCACATGTGCCTTTTTCCCCAAGTCGACTCCTTGTCTTCAGTTGTTCTCCTCTCCTAAGAGCTCTCTGCATGCACGCATCTGGAACAGGCCCCAGCTGTTCTTCCTCCCCACTTACCTCCACCTCCGAAGGCAGCTGGGAAATGTCTGACGGCCCTGGCTCTATCTCTGCTTCTGATGCAGAGCATCCATCAGAGCCTTCCCCAGACTCCAGAACTGGCCCAAGGTCGGCCCCAACCTCCTCCTCATCCAAGCCTAGTTTAACTCTATAAGTGTGGATCTGATTGTTCATGTGGATCTGATTCTTCGGGCTTGGCAAAAAGGTTCAAGGCTGGGGTCATTCCATTTTATTCTGGGATGTCCAGGTGTTTCTTCCTTGCCAGAGGTGCAGAGCTCTTTGGGCCTTCAGGAAGGAGGAAACTCCAGCCTCGCAATGCTCTGAAAAACTTCCCGGCCTCTTCTCTTCCACTGTTACCGCTTGATCCGGGACCAGCGGAGGAAACCATCTAGAGGACAGAGCTTCCGTTGGCTTGAGACAAGGCAGGCTGAGCTGGATGGGCCTTTTTTGACCATGGAGCTAAACAGGCATGGAGCCATGCAGCCTTTGTGGGAAAGGGGGAGGGGAATTGCATTGGTCAAGAAAAGGAGGGCTGATTTCTTACTTCTGATAATTGGCCAGTTTCTGCAGTCTCAGGTTCTAAACCCAAAGGCAGAAATGTAAGTAATAGTCATAGTCAACATGCTGCAATTCTTAGCCATCTGTGATGAAGTGTTTCCATTGCTTTGTGCCGGTTAAAACAGAGTCGGCTCATCCCGACTCTGACTTCTTCCTCATATAGTAGTAAATGTGTGAAGGCAGAGGGGGGGAGAGGAGGCCCTGGAATGAACAATGAAAAACAGCCCAGAGCACTTCCGCATTTCCTTCTGGCATGGATTTTGTGATGGTGGTGGGAAGGAGTAGCTGATGGAAGGTGACTTTTGCCTTTTGCTATCAAAACCAATTAACCATCCAAACAACCCTCTCTGCAGAAGTAGGCCGCCCCATTCTGAGGTGCAAATGGCTCCTGAATCTCTCAAGGAAACCCCAGGAGGGTTCTTTGCAGAGGCTGCAAAGGGTTCTTGGCCTCTCTGGGGAAAACATGTGAACCGAATGGAGGCGTCCCTGTGCCAGGGGATTGCTCATCCCATCCCTCCTCAGAGCTCCATGTGGATAGCAGGTTCCCTGCTCTGGGTTGTTTGGGTGTTTTGGTCTTCCGTTCAGTCGTGCCTCATTCTCGGAGACTGCTTGGACAGAGTTCCAGTTAAATCAACAGGATATTGTGTGACTACAAGAGACCCATGTCGGGAGTCTATACCAGCCTTCCCAGTTCCAGTATCCCAGGAGGGAGGGAGGTCCCTGCTCTTGATCTGAAACTTTTACCAGGGGGATTTTTCTCCTTCTTCCCCCAAATTGCAGATGACCCTTGTGGCCACACCGTGGTGCACCTGACTCCCTGCCTCCCCCTCTCTCTAGGTCTCTCTGTACAAGTCAGTGCCAACCCGCCTGCTCTCCCGTGCGTGGGGCCGGCTGAACAACGTGGAGCTGCCCACCTGGCTGCGGAAGCCCGTCCTCAGCCTCTACATCTGGACCTTTGGGGTGAACATGAAGGAGGCGGCTGTGGAGGACCTCCATCACTACCGGAACCTGAGTGAATTTTTCCGACGGAAGCTGAAACCCCAGGCGCGGCCCGTCTGCGACCGGCACAGCGTGGTCAGTTTCTGGGTCAAAGGGCAGCTGCTCTGCTTCCTCCTTTTCCATTTTTGGATAGGGAAGTTGTAGAAAACCTTTTCAGTTAAAGTTGTTTTACTGCTGCTTGTTTGGGTCGGTTAATCACATCCATATTATTCTTATTGCATTTAACGAAAGTAGGACAAAGTACTGTAAATTCGAGTAACCATTGATATTGTTTAGTAGAAGTGGAAGAGAAAATAGCATCCAGCTTCTTTTTACTCTTTCTCCTCTACAGATCAGTCCTTCGGATGGAAAGATCCTCAGTTTTGGACAAGTGAAGAACTGTGAAGTGGAACAAGTAAAAGGCATCACTTACTCTCTCGAGTCCTTCCTGGGTCCCCATGCCAGTCACGACAACTGCCAAAATAATCCAAGTGAGTCTTCCCTTTGAGCCCCAGGATCCTTCTTTTCAAACAGTTTGCTAGCGGGGCAGAAGGCAGCCCTGCTGAACAGAGCAGCCCTCTCCCTTCTTGGACAGACTTCGAAGCATCTTTAGAAGGATGAATTGCACCAAGGCAAGGCCCCCCGCCTCCTCTCCCTCCCTAGAAACATCAGAAGGAGTTAAGTGGAGTTAAAGAACCAGGTGCACCTTGCATCTGTACTGCCTCCCCCCTTTTGCTCAGCGGAGGAGTCAAGAGACAAAGGCTGGCAATCCATGGAAGGCAGCTATGTCTGTCCTGTGGGAGGAGCCATGCAGCTCAGGACTGCCGTGCACCCAGGAAAGTGAGGGAATTTCTCCTGTCCCCAAGGAGAAATTCACTTCATTTCTCTTTGTTGTTCATTTGCTCTGCTTGTCCTCCAAGGAGGCAAACTCCTTCCACAACTTTCCCACGGGGTAGGTAGGATTGAGAGAGGGTTTTGGGCAGACATTCAATCTGCTCTGTGGCCAAGGATGACCAGATCTCTTGTCAGAAGATGTGATGGTCTCCAAGGTAGTTTTTTCAGAAGCCAAATTTGCAGTGTTTGGTGCCCCAATGGCTGTTCAGCTCCTAACCCTCACACACAAGGAATAAGTGGTGTTCTGTAATTCAGTCTGATGGCTGTATATTTAATATAAATTTGCAGGGGAAAGGTGCATGTCGGTGCGCCACCGCTGTTCTTGTGTTCACTTCTGGATTTTCATCAGTAATGAATCTGGAATGAAAGCTCAAGATCGGCATTCCAGCTTTGCTTCTGAGTTTCTCTATGTCCCGCATAAGGCCATACGCAGCAGTCGATGCTTTGAAAAACCAAATTGTTGCAAGAAAACGCTGGTTCCCCTCTCCAAGTATCACTGGACATTTAGATGTACCTTGTTTTTAAAGCTATGGCCGTTGCATGTTCCCCCCTCCCCATCCAGTTGCCTCTGAGTCTTCTTGCTCTGGGCTGGGCCCTGCTTTACATGCAGGTGATGCCAGGATCAGCCCTTAGCTTTTGTCTGGAGCAGGTGAAGGAGTGAATGATTTGAGTTGCTGGATCAGGAACTAGGCAGCTTTGCAGTTCTTTCTCAGAAAACCCTCCCTCTGCTGCTCTTTTCCAGCTTCCTGTTGCGAGTCCTTCCAAAAACAGTTGGTCACAAAAGACAACAACGAGCTCTTCCATTGTGTGATTTACCTGGCCCCAGGAGACTACCACTGCTTCCACTCACCCACCGACTGGAAGGTCTCTCATCGCCGTCACTTCCCAGGTAGGCTTCTTTTCCACAGGTGGGAGAGCCAGAGGCAGCTCTTCACACACTGACATTTGTTCATGGAACAAGTGAAACATCAGTTCTTTTCCAAGCACCGCTCAGGAACACCCTCTCATCACAGCGGCCTGCAAACGGCTTCAGTGTTTATTTAGATTTACAGTCAGGTCCAGAAATATTGGGACATCGACACAATTCTAACATCTTTGGCTCTATACACCACCACAATGGAGTTGGAATGAAACAAACACAATGTGCTTTAACTGCAGACTGTCAGCTTTAATTTGAGGGTATGTACATCCAACTCAGGTGAACGGTGTAGGACTTACAGCAGTTTGCATATGTGCCTCCCACTTGTTAAGGGACCAAAAGTAATGGGACAATTGGCTTCTCAGCTGTTCCATGGCCAGTGTGTGATATTCCCTCATTACCCCAATTACAATGTGCAGATAAAAGGCCCAGAGTTCATTTCAAGTGTGCTATTTGCATTTGGAATCTGTTGCTGTCAACTCTCAAGATGAGATCCAAAGAGCTGTCACTATCAGTGAAGCAAGCCATCATTAGGCTGAAGAAACAAAACAAACCTATCAGAGAGATAGCAAGAACATTAGGCGTGGCCAAAACAACTGTTTGAAACATTCTCAAAAAGAAGGAATGCATCGGTGAGCTCAGCAACACCAAAAGACCTGGGAGACCATGGAAAACAAGTGTGGTGGATGACTGAAGAATTCTTTCCCTGGTGAAGAAAACACCCTTCACAACAGTTGGCCAGATCAAGAACACTCTCCAGGAGGTAGGTGTATGTGCGTCAAAGTCAACAGTCAAGAGAAGACTTCACCAGAGTGAATACAGAGGGTTCACCACAAGATGTAAACCATTGGTGAGCCTCAAAAACAGGAAGGCCAGATTAGAGTTTGTCAAACAACATCTAGCAAAGCCTTCACAGTTCTGGAACAAGATCCTATGGACAGATGAGACCAAGATCAACTTGTACCAGAGTGATGGGAAGAGAAGAGTATGGAGAAGGAAAGGAATTGCTCATGATCCTAAGCATACCACCTCATCAGTGAAGCATGGTGGTGGTAGTGTCATGGCGTGGGCATGTATGGCTGCCTGTGGAACTGGTTCTCTTGTATTTATTGATGATGTGACTGCTGACAAAAGCAGCAGGATGAATTCTGAAGTGTTTCGGGCAATATTATCTGCTCACATTCAGCCAAATGCTGCAGAACTCATTGGACGGCGCTTCACAGTGCAGATGGACAATGACCCAAAGCATACTGCAAAAGCAACCAGAGAGTTTTTGAAGGGACAGAAGTGGAATGTTATGCAATGGCCAAGTCAATCACCTGACCTGAATCCCATTGAGCATGCATTTCACTTGCTGAAGACAAAACTGAAAGGAAAATGCCCCAAGATCAGGAACTGAAGACAGTTGCAGTAGAGGCCTGGCAGAGCATCACCAGGGATGAAACCCAATTTCTGGTGATGTCTATGCGTTCCAGACTTCAGGCTGTGATTGACTGCAAAGGATTTGCAACAAAGTATTAAGAAGGGAAAGTTTGATTTATGATTATTATTCTGTCCCATTACCTTTGGTCCCTTAACAAGTGGGAGGCACATATGCAAACTGCTGTAAGTCCTACACCGTTCACCTGAGTTGGATGTACATACCCTCAAATTAAAGCTGACAGTCTGCAGTTAAAGCACATTGTGTTTGTTTCATTCCAACTCCATTGTGGTGGTGTATAGAGCCAAAGATGTTAGAATTGTGTCGATGTCCCAATATTTCTGGACCTGACTGTGTATGGCTGCCCACTCACTCCCAGTGACTCTGGGCAGCTTACAAATAATAAAAACCCAATATAAAAGAATAAAATGACAACAATTACAACCAGTGATCACACAAAATCAAATGAGCCACTTGATAGGTTCCACCTCACTCTGGGTTCCCGAGCAGCGTCTTCTCTGCTGAATTGATGCCAACATCCATTGGGGGATGGCAGTTTGATTCACTAAGTTTATGCTGCACATTCCCAGAATCTCCCCACTTCAGAGAAATCTGGAGTTGGTGATTCTCCCCACAGTCCTCTGCAGGTAGACAAGAAAACCTGATGAAGAGGAAGCCATGAATTAGAAGTAATTTTGGGATCCAAAGTCTTTGTCCCAGGGATGGATCAAAGACAGCTGTTCCTAAAGAAGTTTGGAGTTTTCTTTGTTTAGCAAATGCTGGGCTCTTTCAGCCACTGCCCAATCTTTGCTTCTCTGAAACAACAGGGAGGTGCAGGAAGGCATCCTAGCAAGAAAGGGGGCTGGGTGGAGTCTTGCGAAGCCCCATCCCTGGCAGCAGAGAAAGGTCAGGAGACCAAAAGGGAGGGGAAGACCTTAAGCCCTTTCCCATCATTTCCAGCCCCCTCAGAGGTCCAGGAGGACAGCACCCACTTTAGCTCCCACTCACTTGAGAGGGAGATCTTTCTTATGAGCCTTAGTGGTGCAGTGCAGTATTGCACTGCACTTAAAAGTACAGTATTGTAAGCTAACAGAGCTCGCTGCCAAGAGTTCAATTCTGACTGGCTCAGGGTTGACTCAGCCTTCCATCCTTCTGAGGTGGATAAAATGAGAACCCCAGATTGTTGGGGGTGGTATGCTGACTCTGTAAACCGCTTAGAGAGGGCTGGAAACCACTGTGAAGCAGTATATAAGTCTAAGGGCTATTGCTATCCCCACAGTAGTTCAAACAGAGCAGCAGTCCAGAGCGGTATGTAACCTTGTGGCAGATCCCTTCCTGGGGGAAGGAATCGAGTCCCCACCTCTAGTTTTTCTCCCTCAGCCTGCCTTGGCAAGCCTTCTCTCCCTCTCTTCACTAGCACTAGCACTTAAACTTACAATATGTACCACCCCATAGTGATTTACAGCCCTCTCTGTGTGGGTTAGCACAGGATTAGAGTCAGCATGTTGCCCCCAACAATCTGGGTCCTCATTTTACCCACCTCAGAAGGATGGAAGGCTGAGTCAATCTCGAGCCTGTCAGGGTCAAACTGCAGACAGTGGGCCTGCAATCCTGCATTCTAACCACGGTGCCACCAGGGCAATAGATTAAATGAATGTTAGGGGCAATCCTTCTCTGGTAGACGTTGTCTTCAAACTCCTGCTGAGCTACTTTTCACAATGGTTGGAGACTTTAGAGTGCCTCAAAGGGGCCCCGAGTCGGACTTCTGGCATCTCCCCTCCCACCACCTCAGTTCTGCTCCCACCTTCTGGATAAGCCAAAGCAACAGCAGAGACTGGCTCTCTCCCCAGGTGCCCTGATGTCTGTGAACCCTGGTGTAGCACGTTGGATCAAAGAACTCTTCTGCCATAACGAGCGGGTCGTCCTCTCCGGCTACTGGAAACACGGCTTCTTTTCCTTGACAGCAGTAGGAGCTCAGAATGTGGGATCCATCCGCATTTACTGCGATCAGGTGAGGAAACGTCAAAGGGAGGCATTTGTGGGTGGGGTGTGCAGCCCTCAGGTGCGGATGAACCCCGGAATCTCTGCCTATTGGCGCCTGCCCAGAGGCACAAGGAGACTAGGCTCCAGAATAGCTGGAGGGCCACCAGGTGATTGAGTTGGCAGGGAGGGAAGCTTAAGTAGTTTGTGGACCCCGGAAGTTGCTCCTGTCACTATAAAAAAACCCGAGTTGGGCCAAGGCTGGCAGGGCTTCCCCAGGAGTACCAGAGCCCCCTTCTGAGGATCAGGCAGGACCACCACCCTTGGGTTCCCCCATCTTTAACACACAGAGCGAGTTCAGGCAATAGACAAAGAATGAAAGTGGCTGACTGCGTCTTCCTCACCTGCAAGATAAACCGCCTTTTCCCCTCCTCTCTCTCGGCAGAAGCTGCAGACCAACAGCCCTCACTACAGCAAAGGATCCTTCAATGATTTCAGCTTTGTAACCACCAAGGACCACGAAGGCATTCCAATGAGGAAAGGAGAACATTTAGGCGAATTTAATTTAGGCTCAACAATTGTTCTAATCTTTGAGGCACCCAAAGATTTCAACTTCTACTTGAAGCCTGGCCAGAAGATCCGCTTTGGGGAGGCTTTGGGGTCCCTCTAAGGTCTCGGTGGTCAGAGGGGAGGGGCTTTTCTATGGATAGGGACTCTGTTCATACAAGGAAGCCGTTCGGTATGGTGGAGTATTGCTCAGCAGGACCTGAGTGAAGAGAACGAGTCCTTAGTCTCAACCTGGGGGTGCCAGGCTAGTCTCATCGTGAGGGTTGCAGATTGATCGGGGACCGTGGCCCTGAAGAATGTGGATCGGGTGGCTTTTCTTCCCTCGGGGCTCTGGAAGGACGGCAGCTTCTTCCCCTTGCTCCACCTGCAGCTTGCCTTTGCACCACTCCTCAAGCTCTGTCCTGAGATGCCATAAGCTCTGCGGTCAAGAGGAAGAGGAAAGGCAGAAGGAAGCTCTCTTCTTTAAAGGGACAGGATCCAACTGGCCTCATTCAATTGAGGTTACACACACCAGTTTTTCAGTCCAATCCTAGAGAAGGGGGAGGGCTAAACAGAAAAAAAAATGCAGCTTGAAATCCAATTAAGAAACCTGCTAAAAATCTAGTTCTCTCCCTTTAAAGGAGAGGTTTGCGCTGTCTTTGAGCCTCCAACATCCAGTCCGTGTTCAGCATTTCACTTGATGTTGCTTTGGATTGGAGGAGCCCAGCTGGCCTCTTCCTCTAGCTTCCTCCAACTTCTAAAACTGTCTTGCCGTGCTGGGCCTTCACTTTTTCTGTGTTGCACGGGGGATATCAGATTTCCTTTCTTGAACCTGGCTTGCCAAAACACACACCAGTCCCATCACAAGGGATGAGAGTTTGCTTCTCTTCCCACTGTGCAGGGAAGTGGCACGGTGGACTCTGCCCAGCACCACTTAAAAAACATCATTAGGAATATTAAATCATTCTCATCTTTTCTCCTGTGCGTTAACTTCTAATTCTCTGCTGGAGCTAGTTAAGGCTGAGGAGGAAGCTGAATTGAACACAATAAATTCTCCAGGTTGCCCTAAAATATTATTTATAGGCTTCAGACTTTGGAGTTATGCCACCCCCCCCCCCCAATGGTCTCTTTGTTTTAATGGCCAGTAGTTTTAGGAGACACCCAGGCTGTAGATAAATGTAGAACAGGGCTTGATCAGACCCGTGTCCTGTGTGTGATGCTGCTTTATCTATGATAAGAGCCTTTTTCTGTGGCTGTGAGGGATGAGAGGCAGAAAGTGGTCCTTTGTGATGGCTGGTCCCTCCCTCCCTTCCCCCCCAAATGCAGAAGTGAAGTCCTTAACCAGAAAACAGCTCTTTAATCCTCCAAAATCAGCCTGTGCTCTGCTGCCATCCGGCCCAGGGAAGTCATTAGGAGACCCACGGCAGACAGCTGTGCCTTGCCCTATTCGTGGAGAGGAATTACTTGCTTCTCTTTGCTTGCATTGCAGTTCGACTCTGAGCCTCCCGTTTTCTTGTTGCTCGAATTCTGCTGTAGAGGAGCCCCTTCAGCGGGTCTCCGTCAGAAGGCGGTTCTGGGCCAGGTCCTGTGAAGCGGTGGGCTCAGGGGGTCACCCAAACTCTAAACAGACGGGAGTGGGTTTCTTGGTGACGCTGTGAATTTCTCCAACATGGAGAATCCTTTTATTTTTCAACTGTATCAGTAGCACAGTATTTTTGTATGTCAAAATGTACAACTTAAGACATTAACTCATTAATGGCAAATGTTTTAAAGTAAAAATAAGAACTGACCATGCTTTGTCTGTTAAAAGTGTTTTAATTTTGGAAAATGCCCTTGATGGGTTCTTAAAAGCAAGTCCCCTTTTCCCTTCCTGGGGTGGTTCGGTTTCAGGGTCCCCTGAGGAACAGGCGGGACTATCTGGGCGCAGCTTCTCCGGCCAGGCAGAAGAGCAAATCCTCCGTGCGTCCTCACCTAGACCGGAGGTGGAGATGCCATTGCCCAGGTCTTCAGAGCGGCTCGGATGTCCTGGACGCGGCCCACATGTTTCTGCATCAGCTGCCGCTCTCCTTCCAACGTGCTTACAAGTGAGGCAATCTGCACCTTCAGCTGCAAAAAACAGAACCAAACCCAGAACCATGAAGGGGGACGTGATGGCACGCTGTACCTTTCTGAAACTATTGCTAGGCTCCTTCATCCTAAACGTTTTTCCATCAGCAACCACCAGTCTCGCACTTCCTGCCGGTCCTCAATCTGCCAGAGCAATTCTAAGTTTATTTCTCAGGGATCTGAGGGAAGCAAGAGCAGCTTCATTTACTTCCAAGCAAAATGTGGGGTTAGCAATGTAATGTCTCTGCTAAAAGAAGATGAGTATTATTTTGGAGTGTGTTAACGGGAGCACAGAAGTCAGGAGAAGTCATTGTTCCTCTCTCCTTTGCCTTAATCGAGACCTGCTGGGAATATTCTTCCAGTTCTGGGCACCACAGGTCAAAAAGGAGAGAGGGGCCCACTGGGGAGAGTTCAGGTGGTGAAGGGCCCACAACCCAAGACCTGCACAGTTGGAGAAGTGGAAGAATGTGCGTGTTTCATCTACAGAAGAGCAGATAGGACAGCAATCTTTAAATATCTGAAGATATCACACACAGGTGGCAGTGGGCTTCTTCTCTTGAGAAAAGCAAGGGTTAAAGTTGCAAGGAAGGCTACACGTCAAGAGAAGCCTCTGGACTATGAGCCAGATGTGGGAAGCCTGAGCTCTCTTTTGCTGGAAGCCTTGAAACGGGCTGAATGGTCATCTGCCTGAGGTTCCAGTGAATCCCTGACAAGAGTTAGAGGGGTTGGACTGATGTTCCTTCCAATTTCATGAGTCTGAACCAATTGTTCTCAACATTGGTATTTTTAAGATAAGCATATTTCAACTTTTATGCTTGCTGGGGAATTCTGGGAGTTGAAGTCCACATATCTTCAAGCTGCCAAAGTTGAGAAACACTGGTCTAAATTTTAGTCTTGTGTCTAACTAGGATCAATCATAATTTCTCTCGTTTGCAAATATCATGGAAAGGTATGTGGAGGGTGCTAAGCAACCTGCGAATTATGATGCAGCTGCCAATTTTCTGGATTCTGAAAGTGATTATCGGGTTCAGCATAGTAATTTCTAATAGAAAATCCAGACCTTGGGAATATGTTATATGCACACTTAAGAAAATCAGGATCTTCTGTTGTGATAGGCAAAGGCACAAAGCAATTTTACCTAGTAACAACTCCAATGTTCCAGTTTTCACCTGTGTTATTTTTGCTGCCTTGCATTTAAAACCTATGAAGGTAAAGGTGAGCTTCCATGCTCAGTCCTACAACTACAGGACAAGAAAGGAACTAGGAACCTGCCAAAGCCAGAAAGTATCTGGGGGGGGGGGGTTGCAAGGCTCGTTTCCGCTCATCTTGAAGAAGCTGAAATGTTGCAGCACTTGGCTCTGGCCTGTCTGATGCTGTCCTGTCTGTCAGTGACCCCAGAGGCCTCAAGTTGATACCTGGCCCAGCTTCTCACGGATTTCCTGCGCATCGGTGGGTTCCCCAACTCCTCTCAATTCCAGCCACTTGCAAAGAAGCCGTTCTTGTCGCTGGTAAAACCTAAAAGACAAATGAAAAGAGTTCACTGTTCTTACAGAGAAGCAACTGATGCAACAGGCAAAGGATTTCTGCCCACAGCTCACATCAACTCTGCTCTTACAAGCCATTAATTAGAAAGAGTAAAAGAAATAAATAGAAAACACAAGGAAGCTAGATGGCAAAACCTCTTCCAAAACAAACACTTGACTATCCAAGAGGCTCCTGGGCCTCCACGGACAGAACAGGCCCATCCTTCTTCAAATAGGTCTTGGTTTCCAATCTGCTCTGACCACTAGGCAGCCACCACACACACACAGCCACTGCCTTCCATATCCACCTGGAGAATGACTCCCATCCACCACCAACTTGGCTTCACAAGGAAACTGGGTGACAACCAGCCCCATTTCAATGCCACCTCACAGGAAACGAGAGAGAAGAGAGGTTGACTCTTCATTGACCCTGGCAGATCAGGCTGGGTTGAATCCTTCCTTGGTGGGAGAACCACAGCCCCTCTCCCCCGCAGTCAAAGAGCCCCGGCTTGCCCCCACCCAGGCCCTGCACTCTCCCCAGAGCACTGCTTTCCAGCAGATGCTCTCGGCACCTCTGAAGGGGCAAGGAGAGGACAGCAGGCCGTGCAAAGCAGGGCAGCATCCATCCAGCCTCCCAGCTCTACAGAAGGAGGTCTGAGGTGCTTTGAGCTTGGTTGCTTTGATGCAGATGTTTCATTATCCAAACTAGGTAACGTCACCAGTGCTAGGGAGGAGGAGGAGGTCTTCCTGACCATCCTCCACAGCCGAGCGATTCTTCCGGTTCAGACTCTTCTACAAGCTGCAAAGCAGAAACCGACCCCTGAATTGGGACAGAAAGGCGTTTTTGGTACCCACTTCAGTTCCTGCTGCTGGCTGTAGTAATACTGCATCTTTTGCCCAATAAGTTGGAGCTCATCCTCCAGCTGCTGAATTTCAGTCTTTCCTTGCTTGGTTTCTAAAACAAAAACCAGTAACTTGCTTAGCGTTTGGAACGTTTTTCCCATCCCACTTTCCTTCTAGAAATTATCTCTGGAACTTGGCAAAATTTGTGCAGACTAATCTCTTTCCCAGTCTGGTTTAGCAGGTATGAGAGGAGCTGCCGGGACGATCAGATTGTTCCACATACCAAGATCAACCCAATCTTTTACTTGAAAGGCTAAATGGCTGACACCCCCAAATTCACAGATTTTCTTTTGCAAAAGTCAAGTTCTTGCCGTGCTTATGAAGCATCAAATGCCTATTTTCAAAACATTTCAGAATTTCTGCTGCTTTCTTTCTTAAATAGACTGGATTGGGTTGACATCCCCTGACACATGAAATGGCATTTTTCTAAAAGGGGGGGATGAAAAGCATGTTTGGGAAAGGAGCTAATCATAAGATTTGCATCCTGCTGATTCCACATGGAAGTTAGTGGTTTACACACAATCCAACAATCCCCCTCCCCAAATGCAGTTAAAACAGCCGTTCCCCCAGGATGAGAACTTGGTGACATCAAGCCCCAGATGCTCTCCAGAACAATCTCCTCTTGACCGCTCACCTCAAAACCACCAGTGAGGGTTCCATTCTGGCCCAAGAAACTCCATCGGACGAACACTGACAGAGACATCATCTGTTCTGTTGTATCTGTCCAATCCTATTCCCTTCCCATCCCTGTTCTTCCTCAGTCTCTCACGTGGTCTCAGAAAATGCAAATCTGTGCCTGGAGGTACCCAGGTGCCAAGCCATCTATGGGTCTTGGAAGCTTACTGGCAATTAACGCAGCTCCTGCAACTTTGGTGCTACGCTTAATGGTTCTCTTTCATGAATTGGGGGGGGGGGCTGTTCTCTTTTGACTGCAGTTTCCAAATGGCCCCCACATACAGCACTCTGCAGTAGCCCAGCCTAGAAGTGCTAAGGCCCTGGGTAACTACTGCCAGGTGGAGTTGAGGCTGGTGCTGTCCCCTGGCTGTGGCTTCCAGGTGGCTCTCTTAAGGGTAGCCAGGAGACCAGGATTATCTCCGTGTCACAGGCCTACTTTGGGGGAGCACAGTTCCATCCAGAACTACAAGGGGACAAAAGACCAGACAATTTTGGGACAAGCACAACCTTTGCCTTGCCAGGATTCACCCAATTGTTTCCACCCATTCCCACACACCTTCCAGGCACCAGGTCAAGATTTCCCAGCAATTCCGGCTAACTGGGCATCACTAGCACATTACAAATATTTCACTCCAAACGGGCTAATGACTCCACTCGGTGTTTTCATGGACGTATTTAAGAGCAGGATGAGAGGCACTCTGGCACCAACCACTGAAACTGCCCTTTTAAGCACCGACAATTTTCCTAAATCTTCCTTCACTCAAGTAGAAGCCAGGTTGGGCACAGATCCAGCCCACAGGTGGCTGGGCCCATTCTGCAGACTGCTTGCTCAGAATCACCAAACCACAAAGAATCCCAAGGAAGCTTCCTCATTTCATCAGGCATTGTCCAGAGTCCAGGCCTGAGCAAATTTGTGCAATTTTTTTTATCAGCAATACATTGCACAAACATCTCAAGGCAGCCCTCCGGTAGCTCTCGAGTTTCACCTCCCAGAAGAGAGGAGCTAATGGCTAATCAGGCATTCTTTGCTCAATGTAGTAAGAGTGGGAAAAGGGAAAAGCTGCATCGTGGCGTATGCCTTTTTTGTGGGGTATGTACTTTATGTGGTCAAGAACGTCTCTAGCCCCTTCTGCTGCTCCATCTCCTGGGGTTCCTCAACCAAGGAACTCTCCAGAACCTGCAGATGACAGCAGCAGCTTGGATGCCAAGCAGCCTGGCCTCCATGCACCAGAGACTCAGCTGAACTGATTTCCATATTGAGAAGCTTCCCAACCCCTTAGAAATCCATCTGGACCATCATGTGCTGGTGAGCCTCATGCAAACCTGAGGACAATTATGGCACAACGGACTAACCATAACATCCTCCACCTTCAGATCCTATACCCATTGTGCTGATGTCAAGATCAGACCAATGGCTCATGAAGCCTGATTGGCTTTAGTGCCCCTCCTGGTGAATCAGGGAGGCATTTGCCCGAGTCGCTTCCAAACTCTATCCTGCCTCTCAGGACTTAAGGAATGTTTCAACCCTCTTTGCTTATTTAAGGATTCTGGTCTATCTCGGTCAAAGGTTTCCCCTTTATTTGCCACACCTCCCTTCTATGAAGCAGGGAAGGAAAACATTTCTTCTGAAGGTGTCTCAGAATTCCAGCATTACCTGCTTTTCTGCAAAGAGAAGGACTCCTTCTTCTTGTAAAATCTTCGGGTACCAGCAAAGGCCCCCTCGAGACCACGGCTGGCTTCTCTTTGCCAGGGGCTGCAGCCGGAGGGCTGAGGGAAGGCTGGGGAAGGCAAAGGAGACCCTCACACCTGTAGCTCTGAGCTGGGCTCGCTGGTCCCACCTGAAGCCCCCAGGAGGGCCCCTGGATTGAGTGCCTTGGCCATCAGCCTCTGGATCGTGGAACGCCACAACCCAGACCCCGATCCACTCCCCCCCCCCCAAGAGGCCTGGGGAAGTAGCAGAGTGGGAGATGCTACGTTCAGATGCTCACCGTCTTGACACTCGTCCTCTTCATCCCCAGCATGAAGGAGGAGGGCGGCTGTAGCTCTGGGGCAGCACCGGTGGGGCCGTGAAGCCAAGGACTCCTGGGGGCCAGTGGCCCAGATTTGGGAAAGGAACCAGAAGAGTAACCGGAGCCACTGAAAGGGGACGCTGGAGGGTCGATGCTGGAGGGGACAAGCAAGAAGGGGCCTGCTGCCATTGGCTGAGCAAAACCAGCTGAGCTTTCCAGCCTGCGGAGGGGGGAGAAATATTTGCTAGTTTTTGTATAAATACTCAGTGCTCTTCCTAAACGTTTATCCATGTATGCCTCTGCCTTTCCAAGGTCTTTTTACCACAGCTGGAAGCAAAGCCATCACACCCAAAACAGCACACACACATACACACAGAGGTCTATGCTGATAACTGTCCACTTCCCTTGGCCACGGCTAGTGCTGGCAGGGGGCCTTCTGTCCAGTGACAAACCCTCCTTGGAAATCGGCCAGGGATGTTGGTCCCTGAAAGGAGTGATGCAGCACAACTGATCGTTATTTGTTCGTGGGTTATTATTTAACAGGTTCTAATTCAACCATCATAAAGTGGCTTATCTAAAGAGGAAGCTGGGATTCTGCAACTTGGAAGGTTGGAACAAATTTATCTGCATGGCTGAATTTGGCTACGATACTGATCATGATCAGAGCTCCAATTGGGAGGCTGACCTTGGGATGGTGAGTCAGAGTCACTCTGACCAGGTAGACCAGACAGGAAATTAAACCAGATGAGCTAATTCTACTCTACCGTTAAGGCTGCATTAACAGAATTTTGCAAGTCTGAAAGTACAGCCTCCTGAGGCCTCTCCTTTGCCACGTGAGAAGTTAGGGAGGGTCCCTGGCAAGCCGCTTTCTCTGCCCGTTATGCAGGTGTGGGCAGTGTCCTCCCTTATCTGATTGTTCAATTTTCTTCACCCCGTCTGCCGAGGTCTTTTCCACGTACCATTACCATCTCTTTGCAGTTCCCTGAAACATACATTTTGACTGGGATGCCCGAATGTTTGCCTGCATCTGAACTTTGGACCCAAATCAATGTGTAGGCAGGCCCAACAAGAATTACAGAAAAGAGACTAACTCATGAGGGCCAGAAACCTGACCTTGTTGTCCACTTACCACTTCCCTGCATGCGGTAGTCCCCTTTTCTCAGGAAATGGTATCAGGAAATCAGGTCTACGAGGCTGCAGCCTCACCTGGCGAGCTGCGTACCTGTGGGCAGGAGTACAGTGCTATTAGGGGCTCCGACTCAACCCTTCCAAGACCGAGTGGCTGTGGCTTCCGGCGTCCCAATATAGCCAGCTGGTGCCATCGCTGGCTATTGGGGGCGAATCACTGGCCCCCACAGAGAGGGCTCGCAACTTAGGCGTCCTCCTGGACACACAGCTGTCTTTAGAAGAGCACATGACGGCCGTGGCCAGGGGGGCTTTTTATCAGGTTCGCCTGATACGCCAGTTGCGCCCCTTTCTGGATCGGGACTCCCTACGCATGGTCACTCAAGCACTCGTCACTTCCTGCCTGGACTACTGCAATGCTCTCTACATGGGGCTCCCCTTGGGGTGCACTCGGAGGCTACAGTTAGTCCAGAATGCGGCCGCGTGGGGGATTATGAGAGCGACGGGGCGCTCACATATGACACCTCTCCTGCGCGAGCTGCACTGGCTTCCTATTGTCTTCCGGGTGCGCTTCAATGTGTTGGTAACCACCTTTAAAGCGCTCCATGGCTTAGGGCCGGGGTATCTGCGAGACCGCCTTCTGCCGCCAATAGCCTCCCATCGACCGGTTCGCTCGCACAGAGAGGGCCTCTTCAGGGTGCCGTCGGCCAGACAGTGTTGGCTGGCGACCCCCAGGGGGAGAGCCTTCTCTGTGGCAGCACCCGCCCTCTGGAATGACCTACCCCCTGAGATACGCACAATATCAGACCTCCGGACTTTTCGTCGGGCCCTGAAAACACACCTATTCCATCTAGCCGGGCTGGCTTGATCCCATCCTCTCAGTTTTAATTGAATTCGGTTTTATTTGGGTGGTTTTTAATATCTTGGGCTGAAATTATTTAGTTGTTTTTAAATTGTTTTTAAATTTTATATGCAATGTTTTATCTTGGCTGTACACCGCCCTGAGTCCTGCAGGAGAAGGGCGGTATAGAAATAAAATAAAATAAATAAATAAAATAAATAAATTTGCTTGGCATCCCCAGGGCAGCTGCTCACCAGCAGGACACATGCAAAGTGGTTTTGCACAAGCTGATGGGTTGCCCAAGCTCTCCTCCTCCATCCCCCAGGCCCTTTATCCAGGACTATGGGGGGGAGGGGGGCAAAAAGGCCGTCGGGTGGCCAGGAGAAAAGGAAAAGGCGGTGGAGGAAACCAACTCCCAAGGGCCACCTTATTGCCAAACAGCCCTTCTGCCTCCTCTGAGCTGCAGCCTTGAGGCCCACCGCCAGCCCAACGATTCATGGCAGATGGTTCAAGCAGGGCACCCAGGAGGCCTCAAGATGGGGCACCCCTCCCCTCTCAGAGAGAGTGAAAGCTGGAGAAAGGGGTTCCGAGGCTCTGGGCACGGGAAGTTGCAGACATCAGCTCTTCTCTTGCTCCTTCTTTGCAGGGGAAACATTGCGAGCCAAGTCAGAGCCAAGTGCGTGATGCAGCTGCAGAAAAATCCAGTCCTTGGCAGCATCAACCAAAGTACGGGGTCCCAACTAAGGGAAGGCCCAGCTCCTCTCCCGTCTACAATAGGGATGGGGCAGGGAGCATCCGGGGTCCAGTTCTGGGCAGTGCAATTTAGGAAGGTGCTGGCAAACCAGAGCTGTGATGAGAAGGGCCCCGAGGGTTCAGCATGGAAGAAAAAAGATGGGGGCGCATATTCATCCACACGACCGCATCTGCGATTTCTGACTCACAAATCTGTGAGGATGGAATCTCCAGCAGCTTGGTAGTCCCTTGGCACACCGGGAAAGTTGGCCTGTCCCCTGGGAACGCCAGGAGGGGCATGGCCCAGCCTTGGCACTTCAAAAGTCACGTGCTTTTTGGCAGGAGCGCCTGAAAGTGCCAGGCTGGGCTTCCGGGAAAGAGCCTTCTGCTTCCACGTCATGGCACAGCGGTAGACCAAGTGGTGACGCTGACAGGCAGCCTGCAAGCACAGAGCAGGAGGGGCTGGTCTCGCACTCTGGTCCCAGACCCCGAACCCCACCCAGGAATGAAAAGCCTGCCCCAAGCAGAGCCCCCCCCCCTCCAGCCATCATCAGCCTGGGCAGGGCCCCACACCCAAATCCCCTGGCACTGTCGTGGGAGTGAGAGACGCGCTTGCCAGCCGGGCTCCGGCTTCACCTGCAGCTGATGCTGGGCTTGCAAGCACCCTCGGCGCTGCTTCATGGCGGCCACGTATCTCAGGATGCGGCAGATGCCCTCGCGCAGCAGCTCCACCTGGTAGCTCTCGGCCGCCCGTGCCATCCGTCCCTTCTTCCGCAGCTGCTCCTGCACGAAGCCGCCCCAGGCGCTCAGCACCTGCAGCCAAGGTAAAGCGGGGCAGCCTGGAGAGCGGCATCCCCCTCACTCGCTTTCCGGTGCCCCCAAGAGAGGCTGAGAGGAAGCGCTGAGGGCCCCGCTGGCTGGGGAAAACACCCTGGCCAGCCTGTGCAACGAGTGGGAGTTACCCTGTGCCCTTTGCCATGGAGCGCAATCAGGTCTTTGCTCTGGGGGTCCTTAGGGACCGTGCTTACAATGGCATTCCTCTTCATATGAGAGAGAGAGATGCAGCTAGTGGGCAGGGAGGGATAAATCTTTCAGAAATGCCGGATGCGCCATCAGACAGCTTGACTGTGCGCTGAGAGCAGAAAGTGACGGCCACGAGGAAACCAGATGGGACAACTCTAGAAATGAAGAACCTGGCAGTTCCTACACTGGACAGAATCTGGTTCTGAAGAACAGTTACCCCCTGCTAGCTTCCCATCCCTCTAATTTTGAAGACTCTGGAGGGAGAAAAGCAGAGAAGTCACTTAGAGATGGAAACTCAAGTCAAGACGTTTGAGGCAGAGGTATACAATCAAGATCACAGGAGGTACTAAGACCACTCTATAAAGCCTTAGTAAGGCCACACCTAGAGTACTGCATCCAGTTTTGGTCACCACACTATAAGAAAGATGTTGAGACTCTAGAAAGAGTGCAGAGAAGAGCAACCAGGATGATGAGGGGACTGGAGGCTCAAACATACAATGAACGGTTGCAGGAACTGGGCCTGGCTAATCGAGTGAAGAGAAGGACCAGGGGAGACATGATAGCAGTCTTCCAATATTTGAGGGGCTGCCAAAGAGAGGAGGGGGTCAAGCTATTTTCCAAAGCACCTGAAGGCCAGACAAGGAATAATGGATTGAAACTGAACAAGAAGAGATTCAACCTGGAAATAAGAAGAAATTTTCTGACATAGCAATCCACCCATGGAACAGAAGTTGCGTTCAGAAGTTGTGGGAGCTTCATTACTGGAAGCTTTCAAGAAGAGACTGGACTGCAATTGTCAGAAATGGTGTAGGCAGGGTCTCCTGCTTGGCTGAAGGGTTGGACTAGATGACCTACAAAGTCCCTTCCAACTCTGTTACTCTGTTAAGAGGCTGAAGAAGTGAGAGGTGTGTTTCAAAAGCCCTTCCAGGGAGCCAAGGGCCTTCGTGGGTGCAAGAGGCAGGTAAGCAACATCACAGGCTAAACCACGGAGAAACAGAGTCCAGTTCTAGGCTGCCTGGACAGCCCTGCCTCTATCTCCAACAACTGTTGCTGCATAAACTCTTCTCTTTACCTTTGGCCTCCTTTACTCATTGACTGCGGAATTGCTACTCCACAACATTGGATAGGATGTGACCTTTGTACGTGTTGCTATCACCTGTTGAACACCGATGCTCAGGTTTTAAAAGGGACGCGGGTGAGAAGATTACGGAGGCTGCTTCCTGGGGTTTCATAACAGGGTGTTGCAAGACTCTTTATCTGTTTGGCATCCTGATAAATGTGGGTCAGCGATGTCAACCTTGCTGGATCATCCAGTAGGAAAAACTCTCAATGAAGAGTATGCTACATTAAACGATTAAAAACCTGACAATACAGAACTTGAAAATTTTTTTGCAAAATTCACAATAGATGGTAATCAACAAAATGGAAACTGACCAAATAGTTACATCATTTCAATATCCTGCTTTTTTCTTTTACATTTAGAACTGGATAGAATGTAGATGCTTTAATGTTTGTTTACTTGCTTTTTGATTTTTTTAAAAGGTTTATCTTCTGTTTCCTATTCCAATTTTTTTTCGCCATTTTCTTTATCTGGATTTCTTCTTTGATGTAGATAGCATAGCATAATTACAACCATTTGTGATGATGAAGGGACTGGAGACTAAAACAAATGAAGAACGGTTGCAGGGAGTGGGCCTGGCTAGTCTAGTGAAGAGAAGGACCAAGGGAGACACAGTAGCAGTCTTCCAATATTTGAGGGGCTCCCACAGAGAGGAGGGGGTCAAGCTATTTCCCAAAGCACCTGAAGGCCAGACAAGGAACAATGGATGGAAACTGTTCAAGGAGAGATTCAATGTAGAAATAAGGAGGAATTTCCTGACAGTGAGAACAATCAACCGATGGAACAGAAGTTGCCTTCAGAAGTTGTGGGAGCTTCATCACTGGAGGCTTTCAAGAAGAGACTGGACTGCCATCGGTCAGAAATGGTGTAGGGTCTCCTGCTTGGGGGGGGGGGGGTTGGGGTTGGACTAGATGACCTACATGGTCCCTTCCAACTCTATTCTATTCTCATCCAAGAAGCTTCTTCAGAACTGGAGAAGCTTCTTGCATGAGGAGCGAAACATTTTCAAAGAAAAACACCAAGAAAGTCCACTTGCCTTTTGGAAAAGCAACACAGGGACGTCTGAAACACAATGCCCAATGCACACCCACCTCCTTTGCACAGCCTCTCAGAACCACAAATGGTGCTGGAAAGAGGAGACGGGAGGGTGGGCACTGGGGGGCTCCACAGTCAGCAGTCCCAAGCTGAGGGAGCTGGGGATGGGTACCCACAGGGCCAAGACTGACCTTCCGCTGGAGGGTCCGGGACCAGTGCCAGAGGGCCCGCATGGTCTGCTGCTGTTCTCGCCGTCTGTCCGCCAGCTGTAGGCGCAGAGAGAGGACTGAATGGCCACGCTGACAGCCGGCATCCACAAAAGGAGCCCTACAGTGGCTGCAAGACCAAAGGGGAAGGTGCCCTCTCTCCTCACCCCAGGGAACCTCCACTCCTGGCCAGCCTCAGCCTCTTCCTGCCCTGCTTGGAAGGGGGCCGGGGGCCAAAGTGGGTGCCATGTGCCCAAGCTCACCTGCACCTTCCAGGAGGCAAAGGCGGCTGCAGAAAGTCTCCGGGCCAGCAGCTGCTCCCCTTGCCTCTGCAGGAGCTACAGGGGGGAAAGCACCACCTGAAGCCCCCTTCCCTCCTGGAGGGGGACGAGGGCTGCTTCTGCCTGCTGCAGCTGCTTTTCCCAAATGCAGACGGTAATCCCAGCTTCATTCCCTCCCAGCACCCCCAAATAGATCCCTCCGGTGGAACCCAAAACCCTAACCCAGTGGAAAGGCCACACTTGACCAGAAAGGACCCCTCACCTACGCCTCCCCTCCCCAAAAGAGGGAATCTCCTCCTGGGAGATCTCACCATGACCCTGAGGCGGCTGAGATGATCTTGCTTCCACCTCTCCAGGCACCGGCTGAGCAGCTGCCTCCGGTGGTGCTCGGCTGCCACGGTGAGCTGCCCCCTCTGCTGGGAAGAGCTGGCAGTGGCCTCCCTCCAGCGGAGAAACAGCCCCCGCAGCCTCCCTGTGGGGAGGAAGGAGGACTCAGCTGCTGTGACAGCCCCCGGCCCCTCACCACCTCTTGGCTGGGAAGGTTGCTAGACCAGGAGTGTCCAACCTTGGCTATTTTAAGGCTTGTGGATTTCAGCTTCAAGGATTCTCCAGTCAGCTCTGGGAGTTGACATCTGTAAGTCTTAAAGTTGTCAAGTTGGACCCCCCTGCACTAGACACAGAGTGCAAAGGCTGTGGTGGCCACTTCCAGGACTCTGCCCTGTGCCCAGCTGGTATCACCCCACTGCCAACTTAGATATGGGGGAAAGGAAGAGCAAGTGGGGGCTGGTGAGCCAGTCCTTCCCTCCACAAGCCAAACCCCAGAGCAGCCTCCGCTCCTTGGAATGGGCTTGCAAAGGATTCCTGGGCCTGAGAATCAAGCATCAGTTTAGCAAGCTGTGTCAATTCTGCCTCATGTCATCCACCCCCCTTAGTTTAACTAGTAAAGAAAAAAAGACTCCTGGCTCATTTCTTTTGCCAAGAGTAGACTTTGTGAGAACAAAGCGCTTACAGGTGAGATGGGCAGAATTTGTTGGCTTGGCGGGAAAACAATGCAATTAACTTTCCCCTTTTCCCCTGGCCACCCTCCCCCACTCCCCCCCCCATTGTTTGTTTGCGTCTTTCTCACCTCCACATTCCTTTGGCTGACCTTGTGCTTGACTGGTGCTCCCCACAGTCAGGGCCGGCTCTGCTTCAAACCCAACCCTCAACCCCCCCAATCTCTCCCCCTCCCACAGTTGCCGATGTCAAGCTGGCAAAAGATGCAATGCGGAGCAAGCAGCAGAATGACCTCTATGACAACCATCACTGAAGGCAGATGTTTTATTCCTGGGGTGTCTCCTACTAGGCCAACACAGCAACTGTGTTCCAAAGGTGCTTTTCCAAAAGGCAACTGGACTTTCTTGATTGTTTTCCTTTAAAATGTTTCGCTTCTCATCCAAGAAGCTTCTTCAGTTCTACTGAAGTTCTTCAGCTCCCCGGATGACAAGCAAACTAAGAAAGTCCAGTTGTCTTTTGGAAAAGCACCTTGGGGGCAACCATGAGGGAGAATCTCCACAGACTCCTGACCCAGCCCCAAATTCCAGCTGGACTGAAATGGAGAAGCGACTCTCGTCCTGCAGGGGTATCGAGAGATGTTCAAGCAGCTCTGCCTTCGGCCACCACATCCTGCCCTTCCCCCACAGGAGAAAAACTGCCCTGTAATAATGATGGGCTTTAAGCTCATTGCTGGATGGGAAGTGATGGGCACTGCTACCCCTCTATCACTGGCAAGTGGGGGAGAGGGCATGGCTGCCAAAAAGGTGCCAAGGCTGAAAGAATTCCTCCAAAGAATCACTTCCCCCTCACCTGTCTGCAAGTGCCTCTGGGCATCCTTCACAGCCACAGCCACCTTTTCTCGGCTATCGGCCTGCAGCGCAGCGGCCTCCCTCCACTGGAACAACACCTGCGCTGAGAAAATGGGGGGCTTGAATATTTCCAGGGCCACATTTTATCTCATGGCGAGAAAGCATCCCAAGACCCTCACAACAGCTGCTCACTGAGTTTCCCTTACTTTGGACTTCACCAAAACCCATCCGAGCGCGGGGGGTGGAGGGGCAGATGGCCAGAAAGCAGGGGTGAAATGCTCCCGGTTCGGACCGGATCGCCTGATACGGTAGCGATGGCAGCAGGTGGTTCGGAGAACCGGTAGCAAACATCACTGCCCCCCCACCATGCCCAGCTGAGCCGTGTCAATCATCAGAGGCTTTTATTTTTAAAGCATTTTTTCTACAACCTCTTTGGCCAAAAAAATGCTTTTAAAAGTAAAAAAAAAGCCTCTGATGATCGCGCGGCTCAGATGGCATCATCAGAGGCTTTTAACAGCATTTTTTCTACAACCTCTTTGGCGGAAGAGGTTGTAGAAAAAATGCTTTTAAAAGCCTCTGACGATCCCAGCTGAGTTGCCTGATCGGCAGAGGCTTTTTTTTCTTTTAAAAACATTTTTTCTATAACCTCTTCGGCCAAAGAGGTTGTTAAAAAATGCTTTTAAAAGCCTCTGACAATCAGGCAACTCAGCTGGGATCGTCAGAGGCTTTTAAAAGCATTTTTTTACAACCTCTGCAGCCGAAGAGGTTGTAGAAAAAATGGTTTTAAAAGTAAAAAAAAAAAAAAAAGTTGGCCACACACACCCAGTCACATTTACACCCCCCCCAAGCCACGCCCAGAGAACTGGTAGTAACAAATTTTACATTTCACCATTGCTGGAAAGCCAAAGTTTCCGGGACCAGCCTTCCCTTGCTTGAGGTTACCTTGGAGAGAAGGACCCGCCTGTGATGATGCCCAGCCAGCCTGGCTGCCTTTGCTTCCTGCCTGAGCTCAGCCGTGGTTTCCTTCCAGGATCGCAGCACCTGCCTGGGAACCAGAGAGGCACAGATGCCCCAAAGCGCCTGGAGGGTTTCCCCACAGCCCGGCCAGATCTTTGGGGAGAATGGCCTGAGGGCCGTCTTCACACCGACACAGGGGAGCCCAGCCGGCTGAGGAAGGGGGATCACCCTGAGACTGAGTTGGGGAGGATTACCGCAGCAGCTCCCGCCTGTGGTCTCTCTCCTTCTGGGCCACCTGGTGAAGGACGCCCTGAATGCTCTTTTGGTATGCCTGGAAGGAGAGAAGGGCCAAAATTCTTGTCCATGAAAACTTACCCTATGAAGCATCTTCTTTGCATGAAAAGGGGCTTGAATGTGTCACACCAGACTTGGGGATGCTTCTCTGTGGGGCAGAGACCCCCCCCCTTGCTGCTTAAGGACATCACTGAGCACCAAGAAAAGACAAAGTTCACTTTTGTTGGTCCAACTAAACGGCATAAGAGTGCACAAATGTTCATGTTCCCCAGGGCTTTTCGTCAAAACAGTGCAGTGCACTGACAAACCCTGTGACCACACCACTTAATGACAGCCATTCCAGCAGTCTCTGGTTGCCGTTGTTAAGCAAGGACCTGACATGATCGTGGCCTCCCGCTGGCTTCCTCACTGACTTTGTTTTGTGTGAAGCTGGCAGGGAAGGTCACAAGTGGTGATTGTGTGACCAAGGGATGCTGTGACAATGTAAGGACAAGGCCTGGTCGTAACTACCACCCACTCAGCCCCGTTATAAGTTTGAACGGTCATTAACTGTGAACCACTTGTGAGCCCACTCCATTGTTGGATTGCTGGATGAAAACTTTTTTTCCATTTCTCTTTTTCTCTTTTAACTAACTGCTGTTTCTATTCTTCCTCATTCCGTTTTTTACTTTGTCGCAACTTCCTAAGTTTCCTTTGGTTGAAGCGATTTCCAAGCCACTTAGACCCCCACCCCCACCCCCCCGGGCCCTGCTGAGTCTGCTCAGCCTTCCAGCCTTCCAGCCGGGGACAGGCCCTCATTCTCTTCACAACAGGGAAAAAAACCCTCCCTCGGTTCAACTGCAGCCAGCAGATGCTCTGGGGCTGCCCAAAACGCTGCCAGTCCGAGCCTGGCATCCTACCTTCCAAGCCGTCATGACCCTGCCCAGCAAGGCCTGCTGGTAGTGCCCCTCGGCTCGGGCTGTCTTCTTCCACTTCTCAGACTTCTGCATCTGGTACTGGAAGGAAAAAGGAGCCTGGAGCAGAACTTGAAAAACCAGATCACATGCAGAGAGAGAGTGAGAGACAGAGAGAGACAGAGAGAGACAGAGAGAGACAGACAGACAGACAGGAAAAGAGACAGAAAAAGACAGAGACACAGAGAGAGTGAAAGTGAGAGAGAGATAGACAGCAAGACAGAGAGAGAGCGATGGAGAGACAGAGAGAGAGAGACAAAGAGCGAAAATGAGAGACAGAGAGAGACAGCAAGACAGAGAGAGAGATGGAGAGACAGACACAGAGAGAGACACCAAGACAGAGAGAGAGATGGAGAGACAAAGAGAGAGAGACAGAGAGAGAGAGAGATGGAGAAAGAGAGAGAGATGGAGAGACAGACACAGAGAGAGACACCAAGACAGAGAGAGAGATGGAGAGACAGAGAGAGAGAGATGGAGAAAGAGAGAGAGATGGAGAGACAGACACAGAGAGAGACACCAAGACAGAGAGAGAGATGGAGAGACAAAGAGAGAGAGACAGAGAGAGAGAGATGGAGAAAGAGAGAGAGATGGAGAGAGAGAGACAAAGAGAGTGAAAACAAGAAAGACAGAGAGAGACAGCAAGACAGAGAGAGAGAGATGGACAGAGATGAGAGACAGCAAGACACACAGAGAGAGATGGAGACAGAGAGAGATGGAGAGACAGAGAGAGAGAGACAGAGAGAGATGGAGAGACAGAGAGAGAGAGAGACAGAGAGAGAGACAGAGAGATGGAGAGACAGAGACAAAGAGAGTGAAAACGAGAGAGATGGAGAGAGAGAGAGAGAGATGGGGAGAGAGAGAGAGAGAGAGAGACAGAGAGAGAGAGAGAGAGACAGAGAGAGAGAGACAGAGAGAGCTTTCTGCAAAGCAGCCATTGCAGCCGAAAACTGAGTCGGACTTCTTCCTACAGGAAGTGCACAAAGACACATCCCCGGCATAGGAACTTCTGCCAGCATCTCTTACTCTCCTGGGGCCCCTCTTTTGAATGCGGGGAACAAATTTCCACTAGGAGCCCCCTCCACCCTGCAACCTGGCTCCTTCCAGACTCAAATGCTTCAGGTGGTTGACATCCAAAGCGAAGGCAGTCAAACAATGGCAGCCGAGGAACAGAACTCCATCAGGATAAACAGCCCAGAATTTCCCCAGAGTAAACGGTTTGGTGGGTGGGGTGCAGGTAAGTGGCTGCTGTCAGATGGGGGAGAGTCCACAAGGAGGCAAGGCAGGTGTGGCAAGACTTGGGGAGGGGCTGTGGGGGTGCAAGGGAGACACAGCAAAGGTTCGGGAGGCTGCCCGGAAGTATCAGGGAGAGAAATATCATATGGAGAGAAGGCATCTCTACAAACCCACTATCAATAAATCAGTTTCATATGCACATTTAATTATTAAAACACATGTTGTTTTAATATTCCTTTCATCTTATCTCCTTTTTAAAAAAAGCAGACAATAAAAGGATTTGGTCATGAAAAGAACACGTTTCTCCTGAAACTTCCTTCTCCTTCGGACAACTTTGGAAACCTCCCTGCCTCTACCAAATGCCTCCTGTGACGTCCTTGGGCATGTAACACGCACATCGCAAGAGTCGCAGCTTTCATCTTGGGAGGAAAAAAAGCCACAAAGGAAGCCGGCATCAGCGCTTTTGTGGCCACAATAAAGCCTCTGAAGGAATTTCAGCCATATTAGCAAGAGCAAGAGCACTCAGACTTCTATACCGCTTCATACTGCTTTTACAGCCCTCTCTAAGCGGTTTACAGAGTCAGCATCTTTTCCCCAACAATCTGGCTCCTCATATTGGTAGAATATTTAACAGCAGGGAAAAGTTCCCGATTCCAGCAGCCAGCTTCTTGCTTAATTTCTGCCCTCTCAGGCCACTCTGTGCTCGTGAGGGTCAGTTTCCACGGGAGAGCCTCAGTGGCTTCTCTCACCTGCCGCCACTTCCTCCACGAACACCGCAGGAGCTTCTCAGAATGGAAGTGCAATGCCGCCGCCTCCTTCGCCCGCCTGAAAGAAGCACAGGAGACCCGAGCTTTGGTGACAGCAGGTCCTTGGCCGAGATACGGGCATGACCTGAGGGAAGGAACCCAGATTCTAGCCTGGGGGTGGGGCTTCTTAAGCCCAACAAAAGCTGAGCTCCACTGAATTGTCTGAAATGGCATCGCTTGCTTGGTGCCAGGGGGGTCAGACTAGAAGACCTCCAAGGTCCCTTCCGACTCTGCTGTTCTGAATGATTCACCCCTGGAAATGCAGCAAATCCATCGGTCTTCCAGGAGACCCTGCTGGGAGCCTTGGGAAGATAAAGATTGGCCTGGGGCCTGACACAGGCTGCTCATTCCTACCTCAGAACCTCAGCAAGAGCAAAACTGGTATTGCCACCATCTCTATCCTTGGCTCACTTTCATTATGGAAGATCAGCAATGCAGGCAGGAAAGAGCATCACTGCCCCCCATCCTCCATTCAAGCAGTGACCACATCAGGCCTGTCCTGTTTTGGTTGCAAAGATCTAGACCTCAGGGAGCTACAGGATGGGCCCAGGAACATCCACCAGGAGCTCCCTTCCACTAAGTCTTGAGCAATGGTGGGACCCAAACCACTTCTGAAGCACCAAGAAGCTCAAGGCAAGAGAGATCTGCCATCCCGGCTCCTTTGCACAGTTTCCTCATTCAAAGCCAGGTCCATTTCTAATGTTTCTGGGCTCCAAAGGGGCCCTGCAAACTTTCTCAGAAACTAAAAATGAGGTGCCTCCATCTGCCCCCTAAGCAGGACCCATAGGGAGAAATCTGGCTTAGGGCCAGGTTATCTTCGAGACCGCCTTCTGCCGCATAGCTCCCAGCGACCGGTAAGATCCCACAGAGTTGGTCTCCTCCGGGTCCCGTCAGCTAAACAATGCCGGCTGGTGGACCCACGGGGGAGGGCCTTCTCTGTGGCTGCCCCGGCTCTCTGGAACCAGTTACCCCCTGAGATCCGGACCATCCCCACCCTATTGGCCTTCCAAAAAGCGGTGAAGACCTGGCTTTTCCGGCAGGCCTGGAGCCGTTGATCTCGCTCTTGTGATCTGGCGAGATCTGGCCATGAATGGCGAGAATGAGTTTTTAATGTTTTTAATGTTTTTAATTTTTAAATGTTTTTTATAATGATTTTTTTAAATGTATTGTGAGCCTCCCTGAGTCTTCGGAGAGGGGTGGCATTTAAATTAAATTAAATATTAAATTAAATATTAAATTAAATATTAAATTAAATATTAAATTAAATATTAAATTAAATATTAAATTAAATATTAAATTAAATATTAAATTAAATATTAAATTAAATATTAAATTAAATATTAAATTAAATATTAAATTAAATATTAAATTAAATCAAATCAAATCAAATCTGGGAGAAAGGACGGAAGAATGGGGGGAAGCCTCTTTGTCCTATATCACCCCACCCACTAGCCATTTTGTGAGAGCACCCACAACACTACCTGCCAGCCAGAGAAGCCAATGACCCCCCGAGAGGCTATCTTGGGGCACAGCCGCCAGATTGAGGCCACCAAGAGACAAAGACATGAAGCTCACAGCATCAGGGAATGGGGGGTCCTTACCCTCTCTTCATTTCCCAGACATTCTCCCTCCAGAGGTGCAAAGTGGCCCGAAGGAGATGATGCCGGTGATGCCCCTTGGCCAAGCAGATGCCCTCTCGCTCTTCCAGGCAGGCCAGGGTGGCCCTGTGCCACCGGCCCCAGAACTGGGACAAAACCCGCTCTTCAGCACACAACGCTGCCTGCAAAGAGAGAGGCCGGAGGTTGGGACTGCGGCTGGGCTGCCCTGGGGTCATTTCCTTGGCAGCCTCTTGGCTTCAGGTGGCAAAAAGCTGAGGGGGGGGGGGGGAGAGGCAGGGACCCAAGCAAGCAGGAAAAGAAAGCTTCTGGTGCAGGATTATGCAGCAGAACTGAGGCCAAGCTCAGGACCAGAAGGGATGCCATCTAGGTTGCTCTTTTCCCCAGACTAAGCCTCCCTTTGAGATCCGAGCCCTGTTTCAACTCCCACAACCCTTAAACTGAGGAGCCAACGATGGGCGCGGAGACACTCCTCCTGATGGAGAGGCCTGGACAGACTCAGCAGGAGAGCCGTGCACAGAACACCCCCACCCACCCACCCCCCGGCCGAAGGCCGCCCTTACCATCTTCTCTGCCGCCCGTCCCTCCTGTTGCTCACGCTGCCTCAACAGCCACTGCGCAAAGACTCGCCTGGTCCACGTCTCCCTGTGGAAGAGCGCAGTGTGAGACGCCCGAGAGAGCAGCTGGGCCTCCGTGGGTCTCCGCAGCCCACATTCTGTAGCCCCATGGGGCTGACCACACAAAAGGCAAAGCAGCAGCATGAGGGAAGCCAGAGCTGGACCGAGTGAACAGCAACCTGCCAGGCGGAAGTCCAGCAACGCTATCTCAGAGCCCCCTCCTCACTTTCTTTGCAGGGCAAAGGCAACACAGCAGCCGAGGGATGCAGCCCCAAGTGGCTTACAAGGGACTAGAACTCACGTTCTCCCCATTTCTCACCCTGGGCCCTTCCCCTTACACCGAAGTGGCTCTTCTAAACTTTGCAAGTTTCAAAATGACCCAAGGCAACCTTGAATGGTGGACTGAAGTGAGCAGGATAAACTAATGGGGTGGAAAAACAGAGTCCTACATCAGAGGAGAAAAAAATGCAAAAAGGCAGAAATCTAGGATTCTGACTTGGCAGCTCCAGAAGCAAAAAATGGTTTGGCAAAATAGTAGACCGCAACAGTCTCACGCAGGGAGTAATAAGGAAAGGGGTAAAATTGGGGTCTGGGTGAACAGGCACCCAGGGTGCAGGACATGGGAGGCAACTGTCCCCCTCTCCTCCTCTGACTTGCTCAGGCCCCCCTTGGAATTCTGTGTCCAATTCTGGCCCCACCATCCAAGCGGGACGTTGACAGACTGCAGTGCGCTCAGAGGACGGCCATCAACGCGGGGAAGGCTCTGGAAACCAAATCTGGCAAAGACTGGATGAAGGAAGGGGGTATATTTAGAGTGCAGCACAGGGGCTGCGGAGAGTTAGGAAAGCTCTTCAGAGGCCTAAGACCAGAGCCAACAGCCAGGAACTACAAGGAAACAGATTCGGGTTAGACAGGATGGTGGACGAGGTAAGAGAGGAAGAAGCTGCCTGATGAAATGGTGGCTTCCTTTCGGTGAAAGGTGTTCAAACTGAGGCTGTATTGGATCTGTCTCAAATGCAGTAGCAGATCCTCCACAGACTTGTGGGAGGAAGTTTGCAACCTCGGAGGTCTTTCCTAGCTCTTGTGATGCCACGATTCAAGGATGGATCGTTCTCAACAGCTTCTCTGATTCAGCATCCCTGATATTCGTGACTGAGCTACAAACCTTTCCGAGCTTTGCTCCTGGTGCCTCAAGAGAAGACGACGCCAAGATCCTCATCAGGCCAGAAGGAAACACAGGCTGCCTCGCCCCTAAGTGAGAGGCTGCAGCCAGCCAGCCAGCCCACCTGTGGTAACCGGCGGCCACCCCGTTCATCTCCGTCCACCAGAGCTGGTGATCCTTGAAGAGCTTCCAGGCCTGAAAAGCAGCAGACAAGAGCACGGCCTCGCGATGCTGCTCGGCTTTGGCACACTGGAACTGAAGACAAGAAGAGACTCTTAATGGGAACTTTTGATCATCCCCCACAGTCTCCTTGCAGGAATTAAGGGCTAAAATAAAGGCAAGCAAGGAAGGGAGCAGTCAGACTTCGACCCTGATGTGAAGTTCAGGATCCCTCAGTCCCACATGGTGACTGGCACGCTGGGCTTCTGTTTCTGTGGCTCACCTTCCGCCATCTTTCCCCGCAGGCTCGCTGTCTCCAGGTCTGCAGAGATTTCTGCAGCAGCCTCCGGCTGGAAGGCAAAATGGGCATGTCAGCCGAGGGTCAGCTGGCACTCAGTAGCCACTTCTGGATGCTCAGCGCCAGGGAAAGTTTTCCCTGGGCCAAACTGAATGGCCCAGCAAAGCAGAGGACAAACAAATCGCAACTTGCAAGGGCCGGGCCAATGGGATGTCTTTGGGCTTATGTGGGCATCTCTGTTTTTTGTTGGTGCCCCAACATTCACCAGTTGGAGCTGCTGACAAAAGGGGTGCCTGCAAGTATTCAGGTTCAATCTAGGGTTGGCCGGAGCTGGGACCCAAATCCTTCCATATCCCACACCTACGATTTTCAACAAGCCAGTTTACAGGAAGAACTAGTAGCTACTCTAGCCCATCTACTACGCCTGCCCTGTTGCACAAGTATGAAAGGATGTAGGGGGCCTCACTGCGGAGAAAAGATGGGCACAAGTCGGTGCCCTCAAGGGCAAACCCGACACGCCGGGCAGGAGTGACCTCTCCAGCCCTGCCTTCCCTCTTCTCTGATGCTGTGCAGGATTTTCACAAGGAACTCTATTCTATCTCACTGAAAGCTGCAAGGTGCAACAGGAACAGTACGTAAGCAAGCCAGGGGGAAACCGGCCCAGCCCCAGCCAACCCCCCTCCCTACACTTCGTAACCGGATCCTCACTGGCACTTGAGAGCCACGGGACCCTCGGCAGCACCTGTGGTGAGAAACGGCTGCCAGGGTCAGGGGGCGGTGCTGCTCGTCCTCCTTCTGCTCCAGACGGGACCTCCAGCAAGCCCAGAACCTGGATGTGAGCTGGAGGAGGAGAGAAGCGGCAGCAAATAAATAGTAACTCGACTCACAAGATGCAGAGAGAGATGGGGGGGGGAGGGTTTCCCACAGCAGACACCTGCTTGCTCATCACCAAACAGCAGCAATTGTCACCTGTGACAGAATTTGGGTCCCAGGGAAGAGCGGATCACACTTACCTGTCATCCAGCTCTACCTTCCATATAATGAACATTTTCTTTTTCCTGGTCACCTCCTGGGCCCTTCCCAATCAGAGTCAGGTACCCCGGTTCTTGGAAAAGTCCTTAGTTAGGTGCTATCCAGTTGGGTTCAACCATATTGCCCTTCTCTAGTGATTAAGACTCTCTAAGGGCTCTCTACCCATCCGCCTTGCCTCCTCTCTTCCCCTCTGCTGCTTTCCTCCATGCTGGCAAGGATCCTCCTCTTCCTAGGACAGGATCTGCTTAGGATCTGAGCCCAAGTTGTGTGTTTACTGGTCACTGCTTTCAGGGAAGCAATCTGCCTATATTTGGTTCGGGACTGTTAACTGCTTTTTCTGGTAGCCCCTGGTGCCCTTAGATTTATAATTCAAACGTTCTGTCTTCTTTCTCTTTGTCACTATCCAGTTTTCACAGTTTTACATCATCTCATTTTTTTAAAAAAAGTCTAATCTTTCAGGATATCCTTTTCATTTTTCCTGCACCCCCTCTTCAGCTACCTTCAAGCCCATCTCTTTGTCATCATCACCAATAATTTAACAATTATTGTTTACATTACTCAGGTTTTAAATTTGTACAGATGCAGAAAAAATGATCTCTAAGAACAACCACCCAGTTGAGAAAAAACTCAAGCACACAAAAGTCCCTTTTTCAGGGTGAAGGCTGAGGCCAGCATAGTTGCAAGCAGGGGAACAAGGAAGGCTCACCATGACCTGGTGCTGCTGACAAGCCAGGTTTCTTCTCACTTGCTTGAGGGAAGCCTCCCGGATGTTCCTCCGCAAGGCACGAAACCCACAACTCTGTGGAAAGTGAAAGAGCAGCTGACCTCAGTTCCAGATGCAGGGAAGGTGCACCTCTGGATCAGCCCTTCCTGTGCGTCATTTATGAAAGCACAACTGGCGAGGTCAAGAGAAGCAGGCAAGTTATTCCACACATGCGTGTGTCCAGAGCCTGGGAAATCTTCTCAATTTACTCATATTACAAGTGCCCAAGATCACGAGCCGTGCATAACAGCCTGTGGAGTAGAACCTGCGTCCTTCCAGCCTGGGCCTTCTGCTGCCTGGGCAAGTGCCAGGATGCCGCAAGGAAAGCAGCTCTCCCAGCCCCCCGCAAGATGCCTTTTCCATGAGAAACCACAAAGCTCTTACCAGCAGGCGACGGTTATGGTGGCTCTGAGCCAGCCGGTAACGCTCTGCTTCTTCCGCACACAAGGCCACATCTGACGGACGGGTTAAGAAAGGCAACAGACTGGACTAACCTGCAGCTGTTTTGTCCCTCAAAGGAGGAAGGCAACGTTTCAGAAGGTGAACTGGTGTGGCTCAAGCACTGTTTCCTCTTATCCTCATTGCCCAAACAGGATGGGTGCCTCGGTCACTGTCTGAGTTAGGAGTCAGTGGCCCTTCTGTCACCTCTGTCTGTCCTGGGACTCCTGAGGCAGTGGGCCCCCCAACTTTTCTGGCTCCACGGACTGGTGGCGGGGGGATAGTTTCATGTGTGCAACCTAGACTCTGTGCATGTGCAAATGAAGCCTTGCACATTCCCCCGCTACTTGCAGACTGGGGGTTGGGGACCCCTGTTCTAATGTATTTATTACATGGGGCTCCAGGCAATTTGCACCAAAAATAAAAGCAGCATCGGTTAAGATCACGTGACTTACCTCAGGTGGCCACCCACTCCATCCCACAGCCGCCCCAATGCCTTTCAACCACCCTGAAAGGCTAACAAGGGAAGGTGCCAGGTGTACCTGGGGGAAAGAAAGGGCTTCTCAAACAGACCGGACCCTCCAACGTGCCTCCTGCACATCTGCACCAGCCACACAGATTCTATGAAGCTCCCTGGAGCCAAGCCACATGGGCTTTATGCTTGCCTTTGCATACGGCTTTCCTTCATTTACATACCTAATTTATTTTTTGCTTGTTTTATTATTACATTTATTTGCCGCCCATCTCACCACAAGGATTAAGGTTAACCCCTAACATAAATTGCCAATTTTGCTAAACCACACAGATGAATCTCACTTTTTCTACCCAACCGAAGGATTGTTTTTTTTCTGTAAACCGTCAGTGCAGGCCTCCGTTTCAAAAGTTAGCTGACTTTGTGGGGATTCTGACCCTGTTCACCCCCAGCAGCAGGAGAGCCCAGGAGCGGATACAGAGTTTCCACCGAGCAAAAGCCCTTCGCAAAGCTGTGCCAGCCGCCTGCTGGGCGAGGTGCTCCAACTGCTTCTTGTGTCTCCATGCCAGTTGCCAGGTCAAGAAGTGCCAGCGGAGGAGCTGGGCATGATGGTGCTGCACAGCCAGCCCTGGGGAAGGAAGGAGAATGGCAGGACCTCAGAGAAAAGGAAAGGAGAGCGCTGGATGGAGATCATCTTCTAAAGAGCCTTGGTGGTGCAGCGGACTAAAGTGCTGTTAAGTAGCACTTAGCTGCCAGCTGCCTGCAATTACTGCGAGTTCAAATCTCACCAGGCTCAAGGTTGACTCAGCCTTCCATCCTTCCGAGGTAGGTAAAATGAGGATCCGGTTTGTGGGGGCAATAAGCTGACTTTGTATATAAAAGAACACCGCTTAGCGGGGGGGCCAAAAGCCCTACTAAGCAGGTATATACAAAAGTATGTGAAGGCTATTGCTTAACGCATTGTAAGCCACCCTGAGTCTCCGGAGAAGGGCAGCATATAAATCGAACCAATAAATAAATAAATAAATAAATAGAGGGAGCCCTCGAGTTACCACCAAAATGGAGCCCAGAATTTATGTTGTTAAGTGAATTTTGTCCCATTTTATGACTTTTCTTGCCACAGTTGCCAGGTGAATTCCCTGCAGTCGTCAAGTTAGTCACACGGTTGTTAAGTGAATCCGGCTTCCCCATTGACTTTGTTTGTCAGAAGGTCGCAAAAGGGGAACACGTGATTCAAGGACACTGCAACCGTCATAAGTATGAACCAATTGCCAAGCACCCGAGTTTTGGTCACGCAGCCACGGGGATGCTGCAACGGTCGTAAGTGTGAAAAACAGTCATGTGTCACTTTTTTCAGTGCCACTGTAACTTTGAACAGTCACCAAATGAACATTTGAGGACCAATCAGGAGAGGGAGGTCTTCATCTATGAATCCTGGAGTGAAAAGCAGCTTTAATATGATGCCACCTGTTCAAAAGAATCACCTGCTCTGGAAGGGCTGCTTAATCCCGAGAAGCTCAACTAATGGTCCACTCTGCACTCAAGTCCGTGTGCAGAGACAGTGGACTTCCACAACCCCATTCGTGGCCTTGACGCCTCCATCTGAACCTATTTTTTCATGGGCTTGGCCCGGAGAACCTGTGCCTCGTAACCCTCCTGCATGGGGGACACCCCCCCCCCGGCACTTGCCACGCCGGAGGAAGGGCCTCCTTTTGGGACACTCACTGCTCCTGTGCCGCTTCTCCCTCCGCTGGGCCACGTACTGGAGCCAGGACTTCAAGCCCTTCCGCATCGTCCAGTGCTGCAGGCACCTCGCTGCCCAGCTGGCTGTTGCCGTTTCCCGCTGGAGTTGTGTGTCGAGGGCCTTCCACTGCAGCCAGGCCTGAGGAGAAGAGCGACCAGAGAGGCTAAGAGCCAGAAGCAGGCAGGGAAGGCTGAGCAGCCACAAACCCCAGATTCACAGGGCCTGGGAGCTCAGCTGAAAGCCCACGAAGGTTCTGGACTCACACGAAGCTGCACGCTGTGCGCCCACTGCTGGAGGGCCTGGGACTCCATCCCCCGGTGCACCTGACTCTGGCACCATCGCTTCTGCCACCATCCCCAAGAGAGCCTGCTTGAAAGAGGAAGAGGTTTGTGAATGCAGAGTCCACAAAGCCCCCTTTTCTCCCGGCCAGACTCAAGTCAACCACTTCCACCATCAGCTCTGGAAGCTCCTGGGAAGCAGCCGACGGCCCCTCCAGGGGATCCTGGGCTTACCACAGTTCCTTTGTTGACCGTTCGAAGTTACAACGGCACTGAAAAAAAGGACTTACGACCGTTTTTCACATTTATGGCCACTGTAGCATCCCCATGGTCACGTGATCAAAATTTGGAGGCTTGGCAACTGGCATGTATTTATGACGGTTAACGAGTCCCGGGATCACGTGATCCCTTTATGTGACCCTCTGAGAGGCAAAGTGAATGGGGAAGCCAGATTCACTTCACCATCGTGTTACTAACTGAACAGCTGCAGTGATTCACTTAATAACTGTGGCAAGAAAGGACATAAAATGGGGCAAAGCTCACTTAACTGTCTCACATAGCAACAGAAATTTTGGGCTCAACTGTGGTTATAAGTTGAGGACTACCTGTATCTGAACTTTGCTGTCTCTCGGTCCTCTGGAATGCAGCCCCTCCCTCCTGGGAATCCAGACTATATTCCACCACATCCAGCCCTCCCAACTCCACCCCCCCCCCCAGGGATCTCACCACAGGGTGCTCTGCTGCCGGAAGTGCAGTGCCTCCCAGTGCATCCGCTGCTTCATCCTGCGTAGCTGGACGTAGCTCAGCCAACGCTGCCAACTCCGGAGGGTTTTCTGCTTGGTTGCTGCAGAAGATGGTTGGCGAGGTCATTAGAACAAGGGATACCGGTTAAGTTCATACGTTATGCTAAGCTACACTTTAACCACACTTCGCTAATCAAGTACAAAGCTTGGACCCCTAAAAGAGGGTGGAAATGTTGGTGCGTCTTATACACCAAATACAGCCATTTTTGGCTTCCTGAAACCCCGCCCCACGTGTCCCGTTTTCGCCAAAAACAGGCCCGTTTTTCACAAAAATGGGGTGTGCAGAGGGTTTGGGAGGCCTGCAGAGGGCTCCTGGGTGCTGGGGAGGGCAAAAACGTGACACATGGGGGGTTTGGGAGGGGGAAAATGGGAGAAAATGAGACACACGGGTCGGGGTTTTGGGAAGCCAAAAATGGTTGTATTTGGTGTATAAGACGCACCAACATTTCCACCCTCTTTTGGGAGTGGGGGGGGAGTACATCTTATACTCTGAAAAGTACGGTATATCATGGTTTAGTTAAGCCTGCCTCTATTTTGATAAAATTGTGATTTTTCAATCCTTTGGAAACTTGTCTGTCCAGGGAGGAGCAAAGCCCAGCTGCAGAACTGATGGCATGGAAGAGAGCAGAAGATCCAACTGAAGAAGCATTGGATGAAGGAAGGAAGCAGATGAGAACCAGGGGAGGGGAGGCGGGAGGCCCTTTTCTGCAGCTGCTGCTGAGGGAGACAGAAGCATCAGGGAAGGACGAGGGTCAGACCCAACCCAAGAGCTGCAGGACACATTTCCTGATCTGCAAAGGGTTACTGGATCATGAGGGTCTTTGGAACCAACAACAAGGGGTCTTTGGTTAAGAATCTCAGCCTTGCAATCAAGCAGGCAATGGGAAAAGAAGCACCAGACCCAAACACTGTCACTCCTCTGCAGAGAGCTCTGCGCCTTCCATGCCGTCATCCCCTCTGCCGGCAGAGCAGCAGCACTCGTGGGTCAGGAGGAGAAAGCTCTCCTGGTGTCAGACCTGGAAGCCATATTTCTACCTTTGTGCCTTCAGGCTTCAGGCCTGCCACAAATCCTACTGTGGGGAATTGGGAGGGGGGATTGCATAGAGAGAAAAAGATATGTAGTCACAATAAAATTCTTTATAGAAAATCAAGGCCATGGGGCCCTGCAGCTGTGTGGAGAAGAAATGAGGAGGTATCTTCTGGTCTGGACAGCAACTGATCGGATGCATGGTGGACATGTGGGAGAGGGCAAGGTCTTGAACTTCCTTTTGGGTGTGGAAAACCCGGAAGCTCTCAGATTCGGGTTTTCCCAGATGTGCCAATATGACATCTCTAATAAAGTTTAGGTTTGAGGAAATTCAAGCCTCAGAGTTTTTTTGTTGTTGTTTTTTATTTGATTTATATGCCGCCCTTCTCCGGAGACTCAGGGTGGCTTACAATGCATTAAGCAATTAAGCAATTTTGTTGGGGGAGTTAGTTGGAACCCTGACACCTGGCCCAGAAGCATTTCCAGAGGTGGGGAAGATACTGTGGGCACAAGCAGGGCACCTGCTCTGGGTAGGCAGCCCATTGAGAGAGATCTGTCCGGAAGAGACTCTCAGCCTTTCTGCAAGTATAACACCAGATTTGCCCTCGGCTTTGCAATAGGCTGGCTTTCCTTTCTTGTGAAAAAGTAGGCCAACAAGGAACTGAGTGGGCACAAGCATGAAAGGGCACATGGGGTGACAGCGGCCTTGAGCTCATCTGCACTAAGGCTCCTTCTGAGAATCGAGCCCCAACCCTCGCACCCCTGCCCAGCCCAGCCCCCCCACTTCTCACCATGGGCCTCTGCAATACAGTAGGCGAGCTTCTTCGCTCGTTGCTGGAGCAGGAAGGACCTCCAAGCCTGAAAGACCTTGTGGTAGAGAAAATACCTGACCAACGGAGAACAGAACGATTGGTCAGCAGCCAGGATCAGGTTGAGCTGTGGCACGTATGTGCTGAAGGGATTTCTGCAAATGCTTTCATATCCAACGCTTCTTGCTAAAATAACTATTTTACGTAACTCTCTCTTTCTCCCTCCTTCCCTCTCCCCCCACCTCTCTCTCTGTGGGTGGGTGTATCAGTACCAGTTTAACCAACAGGTTTCATATTTTTCCTCTTTCCAAAGAACAGGAAACTGGGACTTCCAGGGAAGAAATGTCAAAGTGGCTTCACTAAAAGAGGAACTGATGACTGTGGTGGAGTGAAGAGCCAGCAAGTACGCGAGTTCTTCATCATTTCTCTCCAGGCAAGGAGAGGCCTTGAGATCACCCACAAGTGCTCCAGACAACTGCTCCCCACAAGGAGACGGCAAGACAGTGGTCTCTTGTGGGTTCAGAGCTCCAGGAGGCGAGGGAACAATTTCCATGCTTCCTTTTTTTTCATTATTTCTGGAAATTGTTTGCTAACTACTTTTCAGTTATTAGGAAAATTTAGATCAACAAATTTTACAGCACCTGGTAAACTTCCTTCAATCCCTAGCCAAAGAAATTTGAAATACAAGGACCTTTTTTTCCCCTGGAATCAACAGCAAAAAAGTGATCAAATTTTTGACTTTAAAAATTTACAAATGGACTAAGGGTCTACATAAATTTGAAAAGATTTTGGAATTAATAAGAATTCTTGCCATGAGAAAAGATCTTTGTTTTAATTTTTTTTAAAAAAAGAACGATAGGTACTTTGAAGATTGGACACTAGAGGGAACCCTGAAGGAACTAAAACAATTCAAGGAGAGCTCTTACATTTGACTTACTAATACAGGATTAAACAAAATATTTTAACATTGGAGACTGGACGCCAACTATGGTTTAGTTTAACATTTCAAAATATTACTTCACTCTAGGCAACCCATGATCTTCTGGCCATTCTTTCAGAGATATTCCTTCCCAATGACAGGACTTCTAACGTCCTGCCTTCCTCCCTGAGAGACCTTCAGAGGTGGAGCTTCACTGAAAGCAGCCCCCGCTGAACTGAACAGCACAAACCTCAGCACAGGAAATGTTTGATGACGTGCTGTATTAGGTCATAAAGTGTTTTATCTTCATGTTTAATGTCATAAAGTGTTTTATAAAATTTGCCAAATTTCAACTCCACTGGTCTCAGATTTTTGACATATTCTATAAGTTAGCCCATTTGAGGTATCTTGGTTGAAAAATTGTTGCCCTACGATGCCATTTTGCCCTGTTAAGGGTTACAGGGACAAGAATGTTAGTAGAATATAGATTTGTTTTATCTTCAGGGACCCGGAAGAGAAATGTTGAATAGATGGAAACTAAACACATAAATAAACAACTCTAAGCTGATCTGCCTGGCTCAAGATGGTTTAGGGCCTAAACTACAGTTAGCATGCATCATGGTTCAGTGCAATGTCTGAACAGAACCATTTACTTTTTTTTAGCTAGGATGCAGGAAAGACAACATAAGCCTGGGAAATGAAAGCAATTTTCTAACAGGCTCAAATGGATTCCTAGCCCAAAGAGCAAGGTGACACCAGAACCCTCTTGCACAGACCTGTGATGGCAGTCGGCTCTGACGGTAAGCTTCCATTCTCTGCAAAGAACCCACCATTCCTCTTTCCACTCTCCAAAGGTTTTCTGCAGCATTTTCTGAACAAAATAAGCCCTACAGAGAGATGACAACAAAAACACACCAAACACCGATATAAGTAGTGTGTGTTCTGGGGCAGTCAGTCACACAAAGGACATCTGGAGCTAATCAGGCATTTGAGAGAACTGCCCACATCCTCTCCTGGACTTTTTAATCAGTGCATTGGCCCTATGGCAAAGTTCAGCACAGGAAAAGTTGGATGACATGCTGTATTACGTCATAAACTGTTTTATGATTATGTTTAACATCATAAGTTGTTTTATGTTTGCCCAATTTCTATTCATGGGTCCTGATTTTGGACACATTTTGTAAGTTAGCCCAGATCAAAAATGGTTGCCCCAGCAACTCAGCATTGGAGTAAGTGCAGCGTGAAATGCTGACATCGCCATTTCGCCTAAAGGTTATGGGAATGAGAGTTTGAATAGAATGAACAGAATAGAATGAATGAGCTGGAAGGGACCTTGGAGTTCAGCCCTCTGCTGAAGCAGGAGAACCTAGACGATTTCAGATAAGTGACTGTCTAGACCAGGAGTGTCAAACTCGTATCATTGCGGCAGCATCACGTGACGTATCAGGACTTTTTCCCCCCTTCGCTAAAGTGGGCAGGGCGGGTCCAGCACGTGACACATCTGGCCCACGGGCCGCGAGTTTGACACCCCTGGTCTAGACTCTTCTTAAAAACCTCCAGTGATGAAGCACCCACAACTTCTGGAGGCAACTTCTCGGTTAATTGTCTTCACTGTTAGGAAGTTTCTCCTTAATTCCAGATTGCTTCTCTCTTTGATTAGTTTCCAACTGTTGTTTCTTGTCCTGCCCTCGGGTGCTTTGGGGAATAATTTGGCCCCCTTCTTCTTTGTGGCAGCCCCTCAAGTACTGGAATGCTGATATCATGTCACTTCTAATTCTTCTTTTCTTTAGACTAGCATATAGATAAATCACTCCTGATGATACCATGTTTTTTGTATCTCACTGTCGAAATGCAAACATCTTTGAGCGAAAAGCTTACCTGGCCTTGGATGGCAGGACTCTTCCAAATGTCTTCCTCTTCCACAGGTAAAAAAATTTCCTTGCCAGATGCCTAGGAAACAAATGGAGTCAGCAATGCTTCTGGGCAGGCTTTTCTTCTCCTAAATAAACTGCAGCCATCAGCTCTCCATATCGAGCCTATTTTTTAAGATATTCCATTTTCTCTAACAGAGTCATAGGAGCTACAAGGAAGAGCCGAAATGGAGGTGGGAAATGGAGTTTCCATGAAACCTGGCTGAGAATTGGCTTATTCTTTACCTGTTCAAATCATTCAGAGTTTGGCATTCCATGTCCAGTTGCCCAAGGATGCTAAATAAATGTTTAGATCACTGAAACCAATAGCCATATTTTAAAAAAGTCCCATCTACTTATAAAATTAGATTAAACGGAATCAGACCCCTCCAAACCCTTAGATTCTAAACCTCCCTGAGATGGCCACAGGAACTTTCTTCTGTGATGGCTTTAAGCATCCTTTTGAGAATATCATCAAAAGGGAGCACAGTTTTACGTGTCTGTAAAACTCCTTTTGCTTCTTGAGGTGCAGGACAATATAATTCAGGGGTCTCCAACCTTGGCAACTTTAAGACTTGTGGATTTCAACTTCCAGAGTTCCTCAGCCAGTGGAATTCTGGGAGTTGAAGTCCACAAGTCTTAAAGTTGCCAAGGTTGGAGACCCCTGATACAACTGATCCAGTGACTTGGTTCACACTCTGCACTGACTAATTATATGAAGCCACTAACTGTGATTTGTATAACCCTGCTTTATGGCTGAAAAGGCTTAATTTCAACTGATTATACAAACATGGTTGAACTTATGCTGGTTTTGAACTATAACATATATACAACTAACTATAGTTAAACCACTTTCAGTTGAAGGCAGTAAGTGAGTCCCATCATTAAATCAGCTCCTTATATCACCCAGTCTGGCTTATCACTTTTAAGATTTGTGGACTTCAATTCCAGACCAACAGCGACATAGCTGGCTGGGGAATTTTGGGAGTTGAAGTCCACAAGACTTAAAATTAACAAGGTTTAGATCTCTTCCGAGTCATATTTTCTCTGAACCTATGTTACTGGGATGTAACTTTTGATGTATTCCAGTTACTGTTACTTATGCTTGAAACATAAATCATTGAAAGATGCTAACCAGGTGGACAAAGCAGGAGACACATTTCAAAAGTCACATTTCAAGATCTAATTCTTGCATACACCTGCCATTTCTAATAGATCATTCAGATTAACAGAAAATACACATAACCCAAATTTCATTCTTACCTAATACGAAGTTCTTTCAACCTCCCACCTCGATTCCAGGTATACATCACACGATATAAGATCCGGCAATTCCCACTTTGCCCCGAATTTCTGTTCGGGTGACAAGGTATTGGCTGATGGCCCACACATTCTTTATGTGGTTTCTGTGCCTTTTGAAACTTGGAACTTTAAAACAAAAACCATATTTTTTATCATTAGAAATATAGTTTAATACTATTTTATATAGATACAGAAACACCAATAATTTCAGAAATGAGCCATATCATCAGAGATCCTACACCTGAAAGAGGGCAGGAAGCAACAGATGGAAACTAATCAAAAAGAGAAGCAACCAAAAACTAAGGAGAAATTTCCTGACAGAATAATTAATCAGCGGAACAACCTGCTTCCAGAAGTTGTGAGTGCCCCAACACTGGAAGTTTTTAAGAGATTGGACAAGACCTCCAAGATCTCTTCCAATTCTGTTATTTTGTTATTTCTTTGCAGCACCTTTTCTGCTACAATAGCTCAATTTTTCTGTTTCTAAGATTGACAGAATTTGCAGACAAACTGGCTTTTTAAACCAATCTGCCTGAAATTCAGGTTCCACATAATTTAATGCTAAGATAGGCACTGCAGGTATTCCTCGACTTATGATTGCAATGGAGGCCTGTCCATCATGGTCAGTTTATGACAGTCATAAAACAGGTCAATCAAGTGACTGGCCTGTTTTATGACCTCTTTTGCTGAGGTCATTAGCAAATGCTATGAACATTAAACAAACCTGGTTTACTATGGGTGTGATTCTGCCAAACACTAGAAGGGTCAGGTTTTGGCAGAACCATCATAAAGTACAGTCAGGTGACCAGAGGATACTGCAAATGGGTTAAATGAGGGCCATGTTGCCAAGCACCTGAAGTCTGGTCACATGACCATGGGGAGGGACAGAATTTCAAATTTGGGTCATAACTAGTCCCAAAGTAGGTCTGTCGTTAATGACCAGTTGTAAATCAAGGACTACCTGCAGTTTAGAAGTAATGGCTTTCTTGATATTAAAAAGCGCATTTGCAGTCCAATGCAGATAGAAAGCAATAGTTGGGCTCCCTAAATAAGTTAAACCAAAACCAAGCAAACCACCCTATAGCTTAGTAAAATACGCAAACGGAGATAATATTTCTAAGTTTCTAAAGCAGGGTGGGCATCTATGGCCCCCTAATGACCTGTGGACTTCAACTCCCAGAATTCCTGAGCCAGCATGAGAGTGGAACCAAAGGCTCAGCCCTCAGTCAATAGAAAAGCAATTATTATACAGACACAATGCATTCCCTACAGTTCTCCAAAAACCCAACATTCAACATTCAGTGGAGCATTCAGAGGGAGCTTGGCAGACAAAATAGGAGGAGAAGCCAAATGTAAAGGCTGTTAGTCCCTCAACGTTTCCTTTGAATGAAATCAGGACAGGCCGTCCTCACTTACCAACTGCAATTTGGACTTGCAATTGGGTCACTAAGCCACGTGGTCATAAAGCGAAACATCATGTGACTGCATCCGGCGGCATTCCAATAATGAAGCCCAACCACAAGGTCCTGCCGCTTGATTGTGAGAAGCCGGCTGTGAAGCGGCGCTCAGACCACCAGGAGGGGGCGCTGCAATGCAGCCGCTTCAACCACTGACTGCAAATCGCTTCTTTTCATCACGGGGTTAATTTTGAACGGTCACAGAATGAGCGGTCGGTAAGCAAGGACGGCCCGTATGACTAAGGGATGATTCTTTCACAGCCTGGTCAGCGTCTCTTCGCACTTCGGGCAGAAGACATCGAAGCATAGGCAGCCCAACAAACAGGCTTAAAGCTGGTTTCTATCATCCTTGGGCTGTCAGACTCTTAAACACAACCACCATCACTCCACGCACACGCGGAAACCCTTGGCTAGTTTTTCCTTTTCCCCCCCAAAACTACTTGCCTAGGGGCTATTCTTTATACTGTTTACGTTGTTTGTATTTTTTGTCCTGGGTTGCGCCAGAGAGGCTAAGGCCAATTTCGTGGTATAGGTGGGGTGCAGTGGCAATAAAGGCTGTACTATAAATACTATACCGTAGCTGTTAAGGCCATGCCCGGGGCAGCCTTTCTTGCCCTGCTGCTCTTTCCCACGAGCCCATTTTTATTTGCAATTCCGCCGTTTACAGAGTCCTTAAAAGTTATACCTTCCCGAGCACTGACCTCCCACAAGCAGACATTCCTCTATCCCCCCCCCTCCCCCCCAAAAGGCCTCTCTCTCTCTCTCCCCGCCGCACAGGTGAGCGCAGCCGGCCCTTCTCACCTGCGCCGGCCCTTCCTCTCCATCAGGCGCCCTTCCCGTCCAGGCGGAACCCGGTTTTCTGGCGGGTCGCAGGGAAAAAGAGGAGATCCGTTAGTCCCGAGTTCGCCCATTCAAACGACCGTTTAGGACCCGGTTTGGCGCGGCGAGGGCTCTCTGGGCATACGCAGAGTGCCTCCTGGGAGGGTCGCCCCTCGCCCCCGCCAAGATACCCGAGGGGCCACGCCGGGCAAGCCCCTCCGGCCCGAAGACGCCCAGCGGCTAAAGCGGCATACATACCCCCGTCGGCCGAGCGCCCGCAGCCGGGCCGGGGGATGCGCTGGGCTGCAAAGGCTGCTCTGACCCGCTGGGAGCCTCCGCGGACGCTTTCGCGCCGGATGAGCGCGGTCCCAACGCGGCCACCGTTGGTTCGCGCGTGGCCCCGCCTCCTCGGAGTGTCCTCAGGAGGCTGCCTTCTAGATCGCCTGAAGGACCCTTCCCGCGCCGCCTCGACACGGCACCCGTCCGCCGCCCGTCACGCCGCCGCAGTTGCCAAAAACTGCTTCTCTGGGGCGAGCTCCGCGTTCTGAGCCTACAATCGCGGGAAAGCCACGTTTTCCCGTCAGGCGAGCGCGGAGGGCAGCCCTCAAGCAAGGCCGTCGGAAGAAGGGCGCCGTTTGCGCGTGCGCGAGCGCAGCGGGAGGCGGAGAGGGAGAGGAAGGGGCGCGTGCCCGGCGCATGCGCCGTAGCTATAAAGGGGGAGGGGTGGGTAACGGAGGCCCCGGTTACGGCGGCTGAGGAGACGCGGACGGAGGGAGCGGTGGGTCGAGTGCAGAGCGGCCCGGCAGGGGCGGACGACGGCGGACGGGGCGAGCGCGGCGGCGACAGAAGCAGCAGCGGCGGCCGCGGTGCCTGGGCCTGAGGGGGAGAAGGCCGGCGAACGGAGACGGCCTCCCCGCAGAGCGTGAAGGGAGCGCGGCGGCAGCGGTGGGCGGGCGCTTGGCGGCCGGGCCCAGGTGAGGCGCCCGCTGAGTCACCTGCCGGTGCGGCGCTCCGTCTTCCGGGGCGGCCTAGGCCCCGCTTCCCTCCTTCCCCGCTCGACAGCGCCGGAAAAAGCCCTCCCGTGGCCCCGCAGCCTCCCCTCGCCTGCCCCGCGCGGTGCTCCGGCGTGCGCCGATAACTTCGCAACGCCCCTGCCAGGTAGGCCGCCCGCCCGCCGTGCGGCTCTCGCGGACTGTCAGGCCGGCTGCCTCCGCTGCGGCGCCTCTTGCGGGGTGTATGTGTGTGTGGAGGGGGGCCTCTGCCGCGCGACCCCCGGCGAAGAAGCGGCTTCACTCGGGCCCCTCGCCGCCTCGGTCCGTGCCGAGGCGCCGCTACCGCTCCTCCCGCCCCCGCAGGAGCGCCGCCCTCGGTGCTGCCGGGGGTCCCGTGCAAGTTCCGCCCCGGTGCCTTGCTTGGCCCTGCGCGGAACGGCTGCGGGTGGCGGGCCGGTCCCAGGGCGAGGCGGCTCAGCCCTCTGGAAGCCCTCTGGGGGCGCGTGGGGGCCTGCTGGGCCGGCGGTGCTCGCCTTGAAAGAAGCCCCCGAGCATCCAAGGGGGCTGGGTGGGATGGGAGGCTGCCCGCCTCCCGGGTGTCCTGCCTGAGCAGCCAAGCCGTTTGAAACCCTCCGAGGTTTCAGCTAGAGAGGGTTTATTTCTCTGGGCCGCCAAACGCCCAGCCCGGCCTTGCTAGGCAGGTGTAACTAGCAATCTTAACTTCAGGTCTTTGGGAGCAGAGTCACAGGTCAAAGTGAGAAAAGGCCATTGGGCTTAAATCCCGAGGCTGAGGTTCAGTTTGAGGGGGCGCAGACGAGTCCAGTGGGAGTCTGGAGCCGCCTGGCTTGGCAACTGGAGAGAGGCCTACTAGTGGACCACCGGATGGGGCAAAAGGTTTGATTTGGAGTGTGTGAAGCCTCACACTTTAAGAAGGACTTGGAGAAGTTGCCTGGGTCTCATTCTGGCTGCTCCCCTCTGAAGCAAGCCGGCCGGTGAACAGGGGCTGGGCCCCTCTTGAGATTGCAGAAGAAGAGGCTGTCGAAAGACGGGGGTGCAGGGCAGGACAAGAGAGCAGGAGGCTGAAATTAAAGGAGACTAGTAGCAGGTTTGACGAGTAGCAGGAATTTTCTGACCATAAGAGCAGCAGTGAAACGATCTGTAGATACTCAGCTGGGGAAGTTGGTGGCCACCCAGGGAGGTTTCCTGCCCTGCACAGTGGGTCAGACTACAGAGCCTTTCAACTTGCACACAGTGATACTTGAAGTGAAACTTTGTTGCACCGTTTTTTCAGACAAGCTGCAAGATCTGATGTCAGATTTTGTATCTGTTCTTTTCCTCCACATAGTTCCACTATGGATAAACGAGGTGGATTGGCAGAAGCTGTGAATGGAGATGCATTGCTTAACATGAACATAATCAGTACAATGAAGTTCCCTCATCGATACACAAAAGTAAGCAGATAGAGCTTTAAAATGTTGCTAAATGGACATCAAAGTGTCACCCCATCTTTAGAACAAGGCTGTTTCTGCAAGTATAGAATTAAATTCGCTTAAAAGCATTGTAAGCCGCCCTGGGTCTCCGGAGAAGGGCGGCATATAAATCAAACTAATAAATAAATAAATAAATAAATAAATTTGGAAATTGTTTTTCTTGTTTGGAACTGGATTTTCATATCCATTTCCTATAAGGCATTGCTGAAATACCATTTAAACTGATGCCCATGTTGAACAACAAGCATCAACAAGCCCTGTAAATTTCAGTTGGTCACCACAGTAGCCTAAGATGTAAAGATATGAATTGGCTTATAGTTGCAAAGCACTCTTGTAATTATTACAAACACTTGTTTTAATAACTAAATGTTTTGAATAGTGAACAAAACCAACTATTTTACTGTTATCGATGTAAATTATGCTACTTTTCTTATTTCCATATGTTTAGAGTAAATGTATAATTGCTCAGATACATAGATACGTGTTGTACAGTACTACAAAATTACATGACAAATTGTGACATGGAACTGTGCAATGCTGGCTAATCTCTAAAAGTACTATTTACACTATGACAATGTCACAGATCTGGATATTTTACTCTTTCATTGCTATGCTTGTTTGAACCAGCATTTCCCAACCTCTGCAACTTGAAAGTGTATGGATTTCTGGGAGTTGAAGTTACATAACTTAAAGTGCTGTGATTAATATATTAACGTGTGTATATGTATGTGCGTATAGTCTCCCAATGGGCAGCAGGGAGCTTGCTGGCTGCTGGGGGAAAAAAGCCTAGAAACTAGTGGATTGGGATTTCACTGAACTAGGGCTGCAGAAAAATCTTGGTTTACGTAGGAAGAACCTGGCTAAAGAGAAATACATACATACATACATACATACATACATACATACATACATATATATATATATATATACACACATACATACACACACACACACACACTTTTGAGTAGTTTCATTTTTTAATGTGTGCCAGTGTGTTCACGGAAAAAAGTGACAATAAAGATTATCTTATCTTTGGGAAACAATGCTTTGGACTATTGATGATCCATGAAATCGTCTGAATTTCAAGAGTTAGTGGCTCTGAATACAACTCTTGCATTCCTGTTTTTTTCCTTTTTCAGGAAGAACTCCTGGACATTAAAGAACATCCCCAATCTAAACAAAGGCCGTCATGTCTCTCTGAAAAATACGACAGGTACTTCTGTTAAGCGTACAATATTGGCCAGTTTGGATGTTGGCATGTTTACTAACTAGGAATTGCATGCACTGCATACTATATTTTATATATTAGTAAATTTTGGCTTTAGTGCAGCTGCCTAGAGGTCTGTACTTTTCCTTTAGGAATAATAACAAATGCAACTTGTTCATTTTTCTTGTGATGTTTTGACTGTTAGTAAAAGGTGAAACAGTATAAAGATCATAGCTAATAGGCAAGTCTAAAGTAACACAAAATATATCTGGGGATCATTAAACTGATAAGGATAATGGGCAAAACATTTTTTTTCTATTGTAAGGATTTTCAACTTGATTAGCATTGTTTGCCTAATTCATTGCAAATTATAAACAATAATGAAATAGTTCAAATTCAGTATTTATCCTTAGGTTGCAATAGCGAGAGGTCCTACCTTTACATGTTTGTCACTGGAGAGCCTGTGGTGGTTGCCAAGGGGGTCTGCCAGATAGGACTGCTATTTTGCTGTCTGTCACTCATAAAAGGAAAAGAAGCAGAAGCTTTGGGTGTGCGATGGGGAGGAGTTCAGGTCATCACATCCTCAGTAGAGGAAACAGTTTATCATACATAGTGATCATCTCAACTGTGACATAATGAAGCAGATCATTTTATGAGTCCTGCACATTTTCGTTAAATATTAAACAGTAAAAATAGAGTACCAGTGTGATTTTTATTAAGATTGCTTTGCATATCAGAGACTTAATGCAATAGCAGGTATAAACCTGTCAAAATACTCGTGGAGAACTGACTAACCTAGAAGTTACTCTTTAGCAAATCACAACATCCAAGGATATTTCAATTTCTTACCATTTACCCACTTCAAAGTATACACTTTGGTTTCAACTGTTCATAAAAAGAAAAGGTTTATAAATTGTGCAGAAGAGTTTTTAACAAGTTTTGTAGGTGTGAGCTAAGTATAAATGACAGAGGTTTTAACAAGAGCCTTCCTGCCTATCTGGCTGCACCAGCAAGTTATTACAGGTAGAAATCCTAGGCACTCCACCTCCCCATTAGCAGCCTGCAAAATTGATGAGATACTTTGGTTGCTTGATTGGTTTTGTGTTCGTATGACCAATTGGCATGACTACGGTACTGTTGGAGCCTGTGGTGATTGTTTGTCTTGGCCATTTTCATGGCCCAGAGGCTGTCTCTGAGTTGATGTCATAGTTAACTTTTTCAGTGATCCATTTCAGCTTAACTGTACAAGAAGGTGACGATTATGATAGTCCAATCTTTTTTCACTGAATGTGTCAACATACTTCCTGGATTTGTGGAATTTGGAATAGGGCTGCTGAGATAATGCCTAACTCACAGAAAACTACATGGTGCTGAAAGTTGCCCAATGCCCTCTGGCTTTGCCCATGTGATCCGTGGGATCATTTTAGCCCATGTGATCTGTGGGACAGTGAATGTTCCTGTCTAATTAATAGGAAATAATATTTTCCTGTTAAATTTCCTTATAATTAATTATAATTATAATTCCTTATAATTCCGCCGTGCCCTCAAGACCCTGATGTTCCAACAGGCAGGGCTAAACATACAAACATGCAAATGATTTTTTAAATGTTATCTAATTCTGGGTTTTATTTAATTGACCAAACTAAGTAACAATTTTAATTAGCAATTTTATGATGTTTGTGTGTCTATATTTTTCTTGACTGTACACCACCTTGAGTCCTACGGGAGAAAGGCGGTATAGAAATATAATAAATAAATAAATAAATAAATAAATAATTGTGTGCCAGCCGGTCTTCTCTCCATGCATTTTCCGAACCTGCATGTTGATTAACTTAAGTTTTGACAGATACATTGCAGAGCCCTGCAGCCCCCCTCTGAGCTTCTTTTGTACAGTAAACAAATGCCATTTCCTTAGCCCACCTTTAAAAAAAAAGTTTTGGTAGAGAGCTGTATATGCCATAGCAGAGAAGACCTTACAATGTTCCCTTACAAGCTATTTCTGTTAGAACAATGTCATTGAAAGCAGACATAGATGTGTCATTTTTTTTCTGTCCAATTCTGGCTGAAAGGGTACTTGTTTCCAAAGTATAGTTTTGTTATTCAAATTGATGGCTCCTTCCACTAGTTTGTATTTATTTCCCTTTCAAGTCATCATTTTTAAATTCATTTGAAAAATCTGTATGAAAATCCTCTGTCCATATTATCAAGGAAAGGCTGCATCTTTTAAGATTCTTGCCCTAAGATTCTTACGTTTCTACTCGGGAGCATTTCTTTCTGAGTGCCTGTCCTCAGGTGGGAACAAGGAAGTGGGTGTTTTCCATCACAGTGCTTGCCCTTGGAACACATCCTCCCAGAAATCCAGATAGCCCCTAACCTGGCCTGTTTAAACAGTCTTTAAAAACCTGACTTTTCCCCCAGGCTAGGTCAGGGTTATTTACAAAAGATCCAGTCAAATATCAAAGTACTAGCTTTTATTAAAACAACAAAAATGTTACCTTGATCGACATGTTTGATCTGTTATTGAACCCAAATAAGTTTGGTTTCAGTAATAATCCAAAATTTCAAGGGCCAAAATCTTTTTTTATCTTGTTGGTAATTAAACCTGGTGTGGGAATTTGCAACCCCAAGCACCAAGTAGAAATAAGGGTGCCAAAGGTTTCTATGAAATGCTACACTGAAAAAGATTTTTTGTAATATCAAGTTTTTGAAGTGTTTGTGTTTCTGCATTCATGTTTCCATTCTGAACCACTTCAGAGGTGTTGTGAAATTAAGGATATGCTACACTTTCCAAGGCTAAGACTTAATCAAGGAAAGTGTAATGTTTGCTTTGGTCAAAAGCACTGAGCATCTGAGATGTTATGAAACATTGGCCTAGTTACCAATCTATTGCTTTTGGGTCTTCTACTCTTCCTACTAGTGGCAGCTGGAATTATTCTTTAGCAGGGATTCTTTCATATTTTGTCTTAACTGGGATTCCTGGCTTGCTTCCAAATAAGACAGGTGCTAGAAGCCAAAATAAAACCGTTAGCTATACATAATAAAATTGTGATCAATTGCTGTTATTAAAAAGATTAAATTCAGATATGGAAAGATATTAACATAATCTTTCCAGGTATGAATTTACGAATCAAAATTCATTCATAGTTCCAGAAACTACCGCATTTGCCAAAATTAAAGCTATAACTCTTATTAATAGGTCTAATTTTGGCAATTTGCAATTTATGGCAACTATGAATGAATTTTGAATTTTATTATTAAATATTAAACATAAAAAAGTTTCAACAGTGTTGAGTTTACAGATGAGGTTCAAACATTTGATAACTCATTGAGTACTTTTCTTCAGTTGATGAAGTTAGTAAGCGTTCTCTTAGTGGGATTATCAAACTTTAGCTCACATCTAAATAACTTTCTAATAAGAATTCAGTGGGTTCATTAATGGTTTACTGAGGTGAAGATGTATATTGTATATACATTGTTTGTATATATGGCACTCCCAGTATCTATTTACTATTGACAAGACACTTCTTGGCAAATTCATTGTGATTACTGGTAATTTATTTTCAAGATGCTTGCAGATTAGCTACATATGATTAGCTCTGGAATCTTCCCACATTTTCCTGTCTGACTGACTGTAATTTCCTGGATCTTTCCCCCTCCCCATTCTTTTGGAAGATGCTTGCCATGTTCTTGCTGGCCATGTTTTGATAATTCCTTTACCTGTTTTTCAGGTTTTTCAGAGGAAATACAAATATGTAGATCAGACAATTAGCAGGTTCTTTCATAAGCTAAGGCACAGTTCACCTGTTCCAGGAAATTTAAACTCATTCGGAGTAATTAGACATTTCCTGTTTCTATTCTCAGTGCTGCCTCTTCAGTTCTTCACATTTTTTAATGAAATTCCTATTATTCGGATTATTTGAGGACCCGCTTCTCCCTGATTGTATGTATCCATCCCATCAGATCCAGCAGAAGAGGCATGTTATGGGTCCCATCTATTAAAAAGTGCCATCTGATGGAACCCAGGAAGAGAGCCACTTCTGTTGTGGTACCCACTCCTTGGAAATATAATCCCCTTCAGAGATCAGATAGTCCTTGGCCTTTTGCATGTCTTTGAAGACCTGGTTATGCCACAGGGATGATGGTTAGAATATGAGACAGAGCCTGTGGAATGATGTTAATGGTTGGGATGGTTTTACCTTGGCTTCCAATTTGTTTTCATTGTGATATTGCTGTTATTTTATATTTTTAACTGCTGTTCCCCATCCAGAGTCATGAGCAAGGATCTCCAAATTTGTCAACTTTAAGACTTGTGGACTTCAACTCCCAGAATTCAGCATGGCTGGCTGAGGAATTCTGGGAGTTGAAGTCCACAAGTCTTAAAGTTGCCAGGTTTGGAGACCCCTGCTTGGGAGTGCAAGATGAATATTGTTGGAGAAGTAAAGGCCTAATAAAGGTTCAGTAGTTCTAAATCTTTTTTTGTTACTTTTGTTATTATTTTGCTATTTTTGTTGAGAACTCTGGTACACTCTTTTTATTATTTCTTTTCATTCTCAGCATTCTTCACTAGTCTGAGTTTATCCTTCATAACTTGTTCCTTCTTTCTATTTCTTGTGTCTGTCCATTTGTTTATTTATGACATTCTTTCAGTACCTCTTTTTTGAATCCATTTTCTTTTCTAATTAAGTTCTCCTGCTATTGAATCTGTTATTGTTGACCTGAGATTAATTCACTTTTTTAAAAATCCAATGTATTTGTTCATATGCAACTCATTCAGTTTTAATTTCCTTTAAAATGCAGCATCCCAGCATTTCTCCCTTGTCATCAATTAAGTCTTCCTGTTTTCAAGAAGAGAGGTTCTTTTTGAGTCCATTTTGAATGTTCTGTTTTAAAACTGGTTTTTGATATCTATGTACCTGCAGGCATTCATTGAGCAGATTTGGACAGATACATGTTTATCACTGGGTTTTATTTATTTAATTTTATATATCGCCCATCACATTTGCCTGCCTTTGTGTTTGGTTTTGGAATGGAAAGAGTAGCTTCTTTGACACTGAATGGTGTTGATTATGTCGCTTTGATGGAATCTTTGGCAACACGTCTTGGCTTCACCTCTGTCTGTCGCTGGTTACCAAATGCCAGGTGAAATGTAATGTGATTCTGCTTTTGCAACATTGCAGCGATGGGGTATGGGACCCTGAAAAATGGCATGCATCATTGTACCCAAATTCCGGAAGGACTTCGCCGGTGGAAAGTCTAAAAAAGGAATTAGACTCAGATCGGCCTGCCCTGATACGGAGAATAGCGGGTGAGTATTATATTCATTATGAGTTGCAGACTGAACGCTAAATCTTCAGTGCCATGAAGTGCTAATTTTGGATTCTGTCATCACTTAATAGAATGGATTAGCACTAAACCAGAGCAGATCTTGTTTTTGTTGATAGTGGGTGATGCTCATTTTGGATATTTTTAATGGGGATCTACTGTTTTGCAAACAGAAGTCATTATTTGCATGCAAATGAATAGCTTAACAAGTAGGAACAATTCTTTTTTCTTGTATTTATTATGTCCGCCTCGGCCTGTGGCTAAAATCTTTTTCAAACCTGCAGATCCCAGAGAACGGGTAAAAGAAGATGAATTAGATATAGTGCTGAGTCCCCAGAGGCGAAGTTTTGGAGGGGGCTGTCATGTTACTGCAGCAGCTGGTGCACGTCGATCCGGGAGTCCCCTGGAGAAAGAGAACGACTGTGTCCGTGTCATTGGTGGGCGCAGAATTGGGAGTGGAAGAATAATCTCTGCACGAAACTTTGACAAAGACCACCGAAGCGGTGAAAAGGACTCAAGAGATGTGAGAGAGAGAGACCGTGACAGGGAATACAAAGACAAACGTTTCAGGGTTAGTACAAAAGTGGAGGAAGTAGGAATGTGGCTTGTATTTGGCATTTACTTTCTAGGTTAGGCTTTTTTTAATGCAGGGATTGCAGATTGCAGATTCCTTATGCATCTTCAAATGCTGGAAATATTTGCAGCCTGAACTTTTGCTAAGATAATGTTAGTGTTTTTTCAGACACAAGCCTTGGGATGCATCAAATTGTTGAACTTGGTAGAATACTACAATTCCTGTTTTCTGGTTGGAAACAGATGATAGTGCCCCAAACCGGGTTAAGAGTTGGTGAATTTGCCTTTAAGCATAGGAATAAGTCACTTTTTTCTTCAAAACCTCTGAGGGGGATAAACATTGCACTTTTCTATCCTTACGAACATCACAGGATCTTTGATGGCCTGAGACCAGGATGGAGATGTACCATTCAACCCAGCAGTCAGAGAGTCCCACCTTTCTCTGTTCGGTTGTCAGATCAAGTCTGTTGGTTATTAAAAGGAAACATATTCAAAATATGAAAAAAGAAAATTAGTTGTAGTCTTAGCCTCTTTAAGGGAACATCAGCTCTCAAATTTTTCTGTTAATTTCTTTCTTGCTCAGCACCAAGCCAAAGACTGGATAAGAATGTAGTAATGGTGAAATCCTGATATTTCTTGTGACTCTATTTCCTTTTCTGTGCCCTCAGAGGGAATATGGGGACAGCAAGCGTCTCTTTGGGGAACGTCGAAGGAATGACTCCTACACCGAGGAAGAGCCCGAGTGGTTCTCAGCTGGCCCCACAAGTCAGTCAGAAACCATTGAGCTGACAGGGTTTGATGATAAAATCCTGGAAGAGGAACACAAAGGGCGGAAACGAACCAGGCGCCGCACAACCTCTTTAAAAGAAGGTACTTGATGCTGAAAGCCCCTGTCTGTATCACAGGCAGAAAGGCTCCATATAAGCTAAACCCAACTATCATTTGTCTTTGTTCCTCTTCTGTAATTTTATTTTCAAGATGTTATTTTACTGTTGTTCAATAAAATTAGACTGAAAAGCTTCTGTTGTAAAATCAACTTTCCGCTTTTACTTATGTGTATCTTTCTTGCACTCTAGAATGAGGTCCAGAATAAATAAGATTTAATGGAAAGGGCAGACTAATGAGCGGGTTTAGGTACTTTAGATCACCAGTGTGATAGCATGATAGTAAGCCAAATAAGCGTAACACATACAGATAAATTCATAATAGTGGCTATTTTGATCTTTATCATAAAGAAATGAGTGGAAGAAAAATATCACAAGTTCTTCATTTGATCCTGGGGGTGAAATGGCTATCTGTGTGAATTTTCCCAAACAAGGCCTTTGCTCACTTTATACTTTTTACCTGTTGAGCTACATTCTCCATAGTCTAGGAACTGTGTGCTCGTGAACCAATGGCTGAATGTGCTTAGCCTCAAGAGGTCTCAGGAATTCCTACAAAAATATTTTTGAAATATGGAGTTACAAATATTTGAGACCACCAAAATTAGGACAAGGCCTTTAACTGGTTTCCTTCCTGAATGTTCAGCAGAGGGGCTCTAACATTTACCTTGAAACAATTATATATAATTGAGAGGAGCTTTTAATGAACTGAACTGTAGCTGCCAAAGCCAGCAGCTAAGCCATTTAGTACCAATTATTTGATTTGAGATGATCCTGAAAATTGTTGTGGCCAGGCTGATTTGGGATTTACTTTTTCAAGGAATAGAATGCAATGGTGGAGTAACTGAGGAGGAAGAACTGCGTACGACTCGCGGCCAGGAGACGGCAGCTGACCAGGAAGTCCCCAGGGAAATGGTCCTGCCAGAGTCAGCCCCAGGAGAGTTTGATTTCAATGAGTTCTTCAACTTGGATAAGAGCGTTCCAGGTTTGGCCTCAGTGAGTACTAAAACAGCATCAACTGCAGTAGGGAACATCTTAAAGCCAGATGCTCTATCTCTGATGAATGAATGAATGTAACTTAGCTTGTTCCTTTGGCTGCATAGAAGATTTGGGTAAGATTGGTCAATGGAATAGGGAGTTTAAAAATTGCAGAACAGCCTGTTTAGGTGGATCAGTGGCATGTCCTCTCTGGATATTGGGGTAATTCACTTCCTTTCTTGGCCTCCTCATTTTGGTGATGGTTGCACAGATATCCTGCAAGGGGATAAACACCGTAAATCCTATTTAAAAAAACATGAATGTTAAACCATTTCAATAACATGTTTTGCTCTGATTTGTGTATCAACATCCATTGAAGTTCTAAAGAAGAGTTTTACTAAACTTCACTTATTTTTTTAAGTTGGTTGGAATTCCAAAAATCCTTGCAAACACAGTGGCGTTCTCTTGAAAGGCTATGGAAGGAAGCGACTCCAAAGAATATTAGTATCTGACTAGCAGATATAACCAAATATATTGGTTGCGTAATTGGTTTTGGTTATATAATTATAACCACAATCAGGCTTCCTAGAAACAAGAGCGTGCTGAGGTTTTCAGGAGAAAACCTACCATAATTAGGTATAGAGCTAACCTAACATTGGCCTGTTAAGACCTTGGCCTGCTTAGTATTCAAAGTGCAGGTTAATAATTGGGAAGCAGAAGAGAAGGTGGGCAGGAGGAATGGAGGCACTGCCTGGCTGAGACCCTACAGAAATAGGTCCTCAATTCTTCCTTGTAGATCCCACTGGGTAAAATTTACAGAAAGTTTCCAAGGTCTCACGTAGAGAGATTTTACATTTGTACTGAGCTTGCAGCAAGCTTTTAATCCTCACATCAGGCATTTGATGACCGTTCTCTATAAGTGAAGAGACATGAAAGGGAATCTTGTCTAATAGAGGAAGGAAACTGTTACGAAACATAGTAGTTGCAGGCATTTTTTTTCTCACAAGGGATGAATTTAATGCATATCTCAGCTTTTGCCCAGAAAGTGCAAGCACATAAAGTGTTTTTATAAGGTGGATTACCATTAGTTCTTACAGGGCCAAAATTATGCGTTAGATAGCAAATTCCTTCATGATCATTTGTGCTAAATTCCTTTCTTCCAAAATGATAATTGGCTTCTCCCACCAGAACAGGGTTGCTCTCTTGGGCTTGTTGGTAAGGGTACAAGAGATGGGATGAGAAATGTTGAGGTACAGATATTGGCATGGTGGTCCGTTTACAAAAAGCCAATTTGACACAGCCTGGTGAAGTTACTTCCTGCTCCTAGAGGCTACTTCTCTTTCTGTTTCCATGCTGACTGCGGTGCTATGGCCACCACTGCCTTTAAAAAAACCAGTTTGTTCTTCAACCTCTCCTCATTTAGTGGCTAACTTATTTAGCAACAATTTACTAATAGGTCAGTCATTTTTTTAAAAACTTGATTTTTCAGCAAGCAAATTTTGTGTGCTTGACAATAGAAACCTTTAGTGTGAGACTGATTAAGGTCTGGTGAGTTTCAGGTAGCAATTGTGAAAATTCCAATCTAATTATGGCCACAGCTGAACTTGTTAATTTGTGGTCTGCCCTTTTCAGGGAAGGGCAAGCAGCTGAGGAAGAGACACCTAAGCAATCTCTCCCCTTTCCCCTTCCCCCCCTCTCCCAATGAGGGAGCAAAAGGAAATAAAAGAAAAAATGGTGAGGCATAGGACACGGTAAGGGAGAACTTTATCTGAATGAGACAGGTGCAACCAGTAATCGCCCATGTTCGCTTAGCAACCATTTCACTTAAGATTTAAGGAACTGATTGCAGTCACTAAGCAAGGAGAAGGTTGACCCCATCAGCCTCAATCCTGCAAGATATCAAAAGTATGTTTCAACGAAGTTACAGAGCACTTAAATGAAACATTTTCTTAGTTGCAAATCTAGAGGGAGCTGATTTGTGATAACGTGCTTGAAACCAAGTTGACAGCCATCTGTCTAGGACTTAAGACTATGAATCTGGATTTAATTTGACACGACTGAAATAAAAAAAAGAATCTTAGTTTTGTTTTTGGTGGAAGAGCCTCAGATCCTTTCATGTATTGCACTAAACCATAATGCAATTTAGTTTTCTTTCTGTATGAGCTCAACCATTGTGGTTTATAAACTCTGATTTGGTGTGATATCATAAGTGAATTATGATTAAGACCATGACTTAATACATCGCCTCAATCTTGATACATGGGCCAAGCTATTAACTTGATATGACCAAAATGCTCCTTCTTGATTAATCAGTGCAGCTTTGAATTTAAAAGACCAAAAAAGGAGGGAGAGAAAGTACGATATAATTAGTTTCCAGGAAATTACTATAAGGAGCCTCTGCCTTTACACAGAATGAATTCTACTTAACTGGAACCAATTGGCCATCCGTGTCCATTTTAAATAACTCTCCTATCTGGACACTCTTGTCTTTGCCCAATTGCTTTTAAATAATTAACACTTAATGAAAAGCTGACTTTAGTGCTGACTGGTCCCAGGCATTTCCAGAGCAGCCGATCCTTCCCTGAGCTCAGACTCAGCAATCCATTTCCCACATGGCCCTGAACAGCTGTCACTGGTTTTATTTTGCAGAATTTCAAGTCAAAAGCTTTCCAGTAGCTTGGTTGCTGCTTAACCAAATCTTATATGGGTCAGAATAACAAAGCTAACATTGGTTTCCTTTTTTAAAAAAATCCTATATCTGCATTGATTAATACAATCCTGGCCAAAATGCAGGGTAGTATAAGAATTTAAGCTCAAAGTAGTGGGAAGGGATCAAAAGTACAACAAAATAAATTTATAATAAAAATTGGTCTCCCAATCTCTTTGCCCTCTGCCAAGTGAAGTTCTCTAGGATACTTCCTATCATTTGCCTATCATTTTCTGTGTTGGTACATTTTTAAAAAGTAGAGCCACCCACATTCTAACTTTCTGAGAATCCCTTGGGTATCTTTGTGGAGCCAGAAGCTTTCTTTGAAATGGACATGCCACTGGGTGCAAGAACGCCACTTGGCAGCAACATGCAGCCTCACCAGTTAATTTTTCTCTCCCTCCCCCTTAATTAAACAACCTGGCTTAAAAGGAAATGGGAACTTAAAATAATATAAACCCAGAGCTGAGATAATAATACTTAAGTTTTACACACTGGGCTAACAGCTGCTTGTCCTTGTAGAAAAACAAGGTAGTTAAGAGGTAAGGATCATGTCTCCATAGTGCAAGCTTCTCTTTCTGAGTGATTGGCAGGGATGCCTGTGTTCCTGTTGAAGGAAAATGGCTTTAGAAGAATGTGATCCAAATCTTGGTCAGATGTCCTGTGTGGACTCAGTAATGCCTCTTGGTTGTGCTGTATTTTAGCAGGTCATTTTGGATAGTTGATGAAGCATCCAGAAAATATATGAGAGAACAGCTAACCATATTAACTGCTTGGCTCAACTATAATCTCCAGAGCTCTGTGATGAGATATAATGGGAAGCAGAGCGACTCCCATTTCTTTCCTCAACAAATGTAGCTTTGGTGCATAGAATGCTTGATGTGGTGCTAAAACACGGGATTGAAAATCCTGTTTCTACACCTTCACAGAGTTCTAAAAAATGTCCTGTTTCTGCAGCTGAAACATTTTATTTATTTATTTATTAATTTAATTTGTATACCGCCCTTCTCCCAGAAGGGACTCAGGGCGGTGAACAGCCAAAATTAAAAAACATACAAATGCAAAAGTTAAGATAATTAAAAGAATTAAATCATTGGCTACCCAAATTTAAAACCCCAAATCCATAAAATTTAAAATCCCAATTAAAAAACCATTTAGGCTAGGCCGGCTAGATGAAATAAAAATGTCTTCAGGGCTTTACGGAAGGTCCGGAGGTCCGGGATCAATCGTATTCCAGGAGGCAGCTCATTCCACAGGGCGGGTGCCCCCACAGAGAAGGCTCGCCCCCTGGGGTGAAATGCAAGCTGCTGAAGCAAGTGCCTTTGGAATCAAGCACATAAATGGATAGGATTTTAGAAAAGAGACATCTTGTATGCCTGCTTAGACGAGGAAGAGAAAGTTGCTTAGGACAGTTGAGAGTGACAAATTCAGGAAGGAGCCATCTGGTACAGGGGAAAGGACTTTGCAGGGCTTAATAATAAGTGCTACTACCTCTTACTCACAATTCTCAGACTTTTGTTCTGTCACCGTCTGAAATAATATTCCTTTCCCCTCATGCTATAGATGATAGAAGATGTGCTGGGGGAAGGCTCTGTGTCTGCCAGTAGGTTCAGCCGCTGGTTTTCTAATCCTAGTCGATCTGGAAGCCGCTCAAGTAGTCTTAGATCTACGCCCCACGAAGAGTTGGAGAGATTGGCAGGTAACTGTGTCTTGTCCTTTCAGCCACCATTCCATGCCTTGTAGAGAGCTGTAGGATTGTGAGCTTCTCATGTTGTTGGTTGCTTCTCCCTCTTAAAGCGGTCACATCTCGCCCATGGAAAGAAATGTCTTGAAAATTGCTGTTGCAGCCTGTGAAAGTCTTGCTGGGTTCCCATGGTGTTACTTAGCCGCATAACTTACAAGGCAGTCCTGGTTTTTACTGTTTCAGGTCTAGAGCAAGGCATTCTGTCCCCTGGTCAGAACTCTGGAAACTACTTTGCTCCCATTCCTTTGGAAGATCATTCTGAAAACAAAGTGGACATCTTAGAGATGCTACAGAAAGCTAAAGTGGACTTAAAGCCTCTCCTCTCGAGTCTTTCAGCCAACAAGGAGAAGCTGAGAGAGAGCAGTAAGTCTCCCCTTCTGCTGTTGTACCTCTGCCTTCGGGCGCCTCTGACCAAAACAGGCCTCAGGGCCACATTTCCCTTTCCATGCAGGAAGTGCTAAGGCTCACTTCAGGAGTCCTCCGGGGTATTTGTTGACTTGCACTTAATTGCCTGGCCTGGGCCTCTTGGTGTGGCTGAAGCTCCCCTCTGGGCTTGAGTGGCATCTAAGGCCATGATGAAACCACTAAGCACTCAGAGGATGCTTGCCTCTTGAGCAGCTCTTGCCAATACCATGTGTTAAATAAATAAATAAGCCTCCGCTGCCTCAATGGTTTTAGTAAAGCTTCAGCAGCTACCCAAGGCTTCTCTGGATCTGCTATAAAACAGGAACATTTAAAAAGGTGGGGTGCGGGGAAGACTAGCACATGAAGTGGCAAGCCATGCTTACAAAACTTGCACAAGGAGGCGATTTAGCTCTTAGTCTTCCTGCTGGAATCCCATCTTGCTGATTATTGAGGTCCACCTTTAGCTGTGAGCAACTGGCATGGAAGACCTGCATGTGTCATATGGGCATCCAAGCAGCCCGGCCAGCTTTCAGGACGAAGTCTGTTGGCCCCTTGAAACAGATACAGGCATGTGCCCGGTGCTGAAGGCCTGTTTGCATCTTTTGCTTTGTGGCATCCAAATTACATGGAGAGCAGAACTTTTATTTTTGTTTCGCAGCTTGGCTAATGAATGTGCATGCTGGAAAACAGGGTTTGGTCCTACAACAAGGGCATCTTGCTAACTAAGTCCCGAGCCTTTCCAGGCTTCCTACTGAACTATTGCTGAGTGTGTTTGAAAGACGGAGTGAAGCAAATTGGGACTAGGCCTCTCCTTCCGTGGATGCTGGTGCCTCTTGGTTGCCGCTTTAGTCACCAGGTTTGCCTGTCCCAGGGTCTCTGTGAGGAAATCCGGGCCAAGGGGACCTTCTGCTTCAGGGTTCCCTCCTCTCTTCCTGCCTGGAACTGTCTGGCCAAGACGAGCTGCTCTTAGGGACTCCCTGGCTGGGCTTTGCCTCCAAACAGATGCCGTCTCTCTAACAGACATGACCAGCAGAGTCCTGTAAGCAAAACTCTGGACTGGCACCCTTGTACAGCTGCTTTGACGCTACCTGTCCTCCATTGTTAGACGGAGGATAATTCAAGTGCTGCTTCTGCAAGAGAGGAAATAGCCATTTCTCAAATCTTGATAGTTGTACATCGTACCAAAATGAAATGAATAGAAAAAGCCTTGTGGATGGATGAAAGCACTGTCTTTCAAAGCCAGATTGGGAAGTACCGTACTGTTAAGGGTGGACTTCCTCCTTCATTCCGAAGCAAGCCTATCTGGCCCATGGAAAGGAACGTATGTACTATGAAGACTTTGCGGGTTCCCATTGTGTTCCTTAGCAGCAAAACGTGCAAAGACAAGTAGGCTGCCCAGAATTGCTTGTTTGGTGAGATGGGCTGCTATATAAATTGGATAAATAAGTACAGTTTAATTGCACCCTAGTTAGTGTTTGTGTAGCCCAAAGGATTGCAAACTGCACAACAGAGTGTTTGCTTCCTAGTGTGAGCTTTTGCTCAGAAGTGGAAATGAGTGAGATGATGCCTCAGGTGTCAGTGAACCTTCTGTTTTTGCTTTAATCCCTCCCACCGCATCACACATTAGAAGCCCCAATGATTCAGATACACCGGCACCGAATTTCCATTAAAAATTCTTGGGAGAAATTATTGTTCAAAAAGTGTGTTGCTCCACTGGCAGATTTCACAATGTCTCTTATGTTTTGGGGTGTAAAATACACTCCAAAAGTGCCGTTGTAAAGCACTGCTTGTGTCAGTGAGGCTTGTGTGCTGTGAGCATGTATAGCTGGTTGTTTTTTGTTTCCCTTGTGTGTGCATTAAATTGTGCAAACCTGTTTGCTGCCTAATTATTTTCACTTCAGATTCAGAAATTTTGGCATTCTGATGATTGAAAAATCCATTGATTTCCTCGGTCTGCATGATCCCCTCCCTTATTTGATTATTTTGCTATGTAGATGCCCTGGAAGATTTATTTCAGATTCAGTTGCGGCTTGAATGTTAGTTCCTAGCATGGCTTCGGAATCCCTACTATTTTAATAGTCTTCCCGAATAAAGGTGGAACCTGCTTATAAACTATTCTAACAGTCTCTGTACATCTGAAATCTGCACCTAGTTCTTCATTATCCATCCTCCTCCCCCACCTTTTTTTTTCTCCAGCACATTCAGGGGTTGTCCTTTCAGTGGAGGAAGTAGAAGCTGGGCTGAAAGGCCTGAAAATGGACCAGGAGGGGATAACTGCCACCCCCTTAACGGCAGAGCGGATGGAGGAGTCCCTGAATGTGGCTGATTCACGGCACTTGAAGGACGGGGACATGTCTGCCTTCAACAAGTTAGTCAGTACCATGAAGGCAAGCGGAACTCTACCCTCACAACCCAAAGTCAATGTAAGTAATAAGACCGAGATTATAAAGCCCACCACTCCTGATCTTGGGCTACATACTGAACTGCCCCGTATGATACAGAGATGTAACGTGCATAATTTATATAATAAATGTTCAGTTTCCCTACATGTGGCCCTTTTTTTTTTTTTTTTTTTTTTTGCATATCAGCAAATAAGTTGATATGAGGCTTAGCATTAAAGCGCCCATTTTGGCAATTAAAAGAAAGTCCTTGGCAATCTAATTGTTTGGTTCCAAAAGTATCTGCATTGAGCATTCCCAAGTAGAAGCTTTTATTCAATTTTAAAATTTTATTTGTTAGACAAATTTATATGACTGCCCAACCCACAGGCGACTCCAAGTCTCTACTGTCTCTACTCTTTGTATGATAGATGAATCCAGCCATTGTGATTTGTAAACCATGGCTATAATGCTTTAGTATTGATGCCAGGAAGCTGGCAGCTGTGTCTTCCTCAACAAACCACGTGTAAAAAAAATAGCTGACTATAATGCAGAAACTGAATACAATTCTCTAGTTTCTTGCATGGTGCTCTTTTTATAGGCTCTGAGGTCCGTTTACAATGGATACATCTGTTGATAAGAGCAGGTCTCATTCCATGCAGTATTCTGTAAAGAAATGTCCTCAGTTGTAGCTCCTGCCAGGTTCTTCTGCAGAAGTAGTTTCCAGCTGCTGCTGTTTGGCTGGTAGATCTTCAAGAGGAGAAAAAACTCCTTTGAAAATAGTCCAGGGACATAAATATCCTTTGAACTCAAGGTAACCTTTGGGAGAAGGTAGAGAAGAGATCGGAGAGAATTTCAGGCAGAAACTGGTGAGAGAATATTGTGTTTATAGCTGCAATGGCTGCTGCCTTTTGGGGTTGCCTTGATTATTCAGACATGCCAACTGGCACCTTGAATCATCAAGAAAAGCAAATCTTGCCTCCTGGTAGAGGTTGGAATATCTCTGTGGACTCCTTAGATGAAACGTTGGTGGCCTCCAAACTCCTAGTTCACCAGGACATGTAACCTTAAGTCCCAGAAACATTGAATTGGAGGGGGTCAATGAGGTCATCAAATCCAGCCTCCTATTAAAGCCTCTCACCAGCTGTTCTGCTTTGGAATACATCCGGGGAAGGGATACCCTCCACCCTCCCCACCCCAGCAGCATGGGTGGAATCTCTGTTTATTGGAGAATGAGGAAAAGGGTGGACCCTAATACAGGGGTCCCCAAGCCCCGATCCCTGGACCGGCACTGGGCCACGGCATGCCAGAATCCGGGCCATGCAAACAAGCGAAACCCCATTTGCGGGATGCAGGCAGCACATGAAACAACGCCCCCTCCGGCCTGTGGAAAAAAATTTCTCCACGGAACCGGTCCCTGGTGCCCAAAAGGTTGGGGGCTACTGCCCTAAAAGACAGTGAAGGAACCTGGGTGAGTGGATCATGTGTGGTGGGAACGTGTGGTGAAAATTATAGTAAATTCAAATAAATAGCAGTCCCAGCTCACAACCTGCCTTTGCCTTTTATTGAGATTCTTGGGCAAATTATTCCTGCTCATTTGCTTTCCTGAGAAGTTGATCCTTGTGACCGCACCCACCACAGAAAACATACTACAAGTGAAAATGTATTCTACCACTTCAAAATTCCAAAGGTGCCATAAGCTCAAGTTGGAGACTCTCTAAATATTTCTTTACTAAAGCTAGAGAGAAAGAGGCAGAATTACATTATTTGTTAGTATGACATAAATTTGTTATCTTGCACTCTTTGAAGGAAGGAGGTCTACCTGGTTTTGAAGGCTGCTGACACCCAGGTCTAAGAGCCTGACTGTGTGATGTGATGGGCAATAAACTTTAATTGTCTGGATTTTAAGTCTGCATCTTGACATAATTGAACAATCTATGTTACAGAACAAAGGATGACATAATTTGCTTTTGCATAGTCACAATCTTTGGAAGAATATTAATGATTTCTTTAAAAAAATAATTGAAAACTTAGACGGGATGGCTTCCCTTAATGTTTAATGTGGACTCTTGCTAGAGGCAAATTCAGCTGCAGAACTATTTCCTCTGTTGTTTGTTAACAATAGAATTTATTAAATTAAAGACCAGATTAGTAATTTCACACATGCAAACAAAGTATTAAGATCCAAACCAGGCATATCAGGAACTACTAAATATTGTCCAAACACTTTGATGATGATAGTGTTCGTTTGTTACTTCAGATTAAATCAGCCAAATATGTGTTTGGACTGCTAGGGAGCAACCCAACCATGGCCTTTAGATTGCCTGCGTCTGGTGGCTACACACCTGGTGGCAAATTAGACACTTAGCACCTCATCAGTTGAAGGGTGCTTCCCTTTGCATGTGGTGATGGACAGTGGTTGAGTTTGGATCAGACAGTGAATTTAGCAAGAGAGAGAGATCGCAGGTATGTTGTTTTCCTTTCAGCAAACTTCTGAAAACCCACTGATATCACCTTCTGAGATGCCGGGCCAGGCAGCTACAAAGAATATCTTGCAGGTATTATAGCAATTTCTTATTTTGTTCAAACTCCTGTTGAAAACATTTCTGGCTATAGTGTTAGAGTATCAACAGAGCATTTTAATTATTCTAAAATCTTTTTTATATGGTCCATAAGATATATAATAATCATGTAACATCTGTACATTAAAAATGCAGCATTTGAAGACTGATTTAATTACTCTGCATATGACTGAGTGGTGTTAGAACAGTTTTCTTCTCCACACCTCCCACTTTCTGCTTTTGCAGACCTTAGAATTAATCTATGCCCCACTAACAGGCCCTTGAAAGAACACAGTTAGCAAACTGTCATTCTTAGGACTTTGAAATGTCATCAACGGACCCCACGCCTCAACTTGATGCCTGTTTGTTTTGTTGCATGTTTATTGATAGAGGTTTCCAAAGCCCTAAGCAGAGAGCTACGGTATTTGTGAGAATTGTAATTATACTGTCAGAAAAATGCAGAATGCATAACTGGAGGTTTAAAAGAGCTGTGTTCTTCCCAAGGAGATCCTGGGGCCCTCCCCTTCTTGCAGACAGACATCATCCAATGTCCTCAGCACCTTGATGGGGGGCTTGGAGCCTGTTCCCTCCCTCCTTGCCCAGAGAGCCTCCTCTCCACCACAGCCTCCCATCTCACAGATGTTTCCCACTCGGGCTGCTTCAGCTGACTACTTGAGGCATCGCATCCCATCTCCAGTTGGTGAGAAACGTTCCTGCTCAGGTAGTTTCAGTAACATAGATGGTAGCCAGTTCATGTCTGAAGCATTGAGCATTGACCCTTCTGTGAGATCAAGTCATAGAATGGATGGGACCTGGATGGAATTTACCTGATCTAATCCTTCGCCCAGAATACTGCTGTAGCATCCCAATTGACTGCAGGTCCAGAGTAGCTGAAAATTTCTGACTGGAATAAGCCAGACTCTGGTTCTAAATAATGTTTAGATCAACATTAAGCACAAATGCAGAAGAAACCTCTTGGCTGCTTTCACTGTGTGTTGCTTTCGGGGGATTGGCGGAGAGAATGAGACTGGCCTTTCTGCCTACTGGTGTGTTTTTAACCATTTTAAAGCATTAGAACTATAGTTTTAAAATAATTCACTTGAGCAAAGGGGCAAAAAAATGGGCCAGAATAATTGTTAAAACGTCCTATGTTTTCCTCTTCTGTTTCCTACAATCGGTAGCTCTCATTCTTCTCCGCTAAGTAGGCTGGCATTCTGATCTCCTCCAGTGAAAGATGCTTGTTCTAAAACAAAATCATACAGAAACTGCATTTTCCACCGAAGGAAAGAGCTCATGTCTTATTGGTGAAATTACTCATGAACTTATTCTAGGTTTTGGACCAGGGGCGCAGCAGTTGCTTACTGATCCATTTCAGGGGATTCGGAAACCAGTGAGCCCAGCTGCTGCCACTGCTGCTCAGGTAAGGGAAGGAGCTGGCTCCTCTCCATCTCACTTGGCTTTAAGAGTGGAAGCATAATGCCAAAAGCATTCAGTTTGTGATCTAGAGCAGGGGTTTCCAACCTTGGCAAGTCTAAGACTTGTGGATTTCAACTCCCAGAATTCCTCAGCCACAAGTCTTAAAAGTTGCCAAGGTTGGAGACCCCTGCTCTAGAGGGAAATGTTGTAAATGTTGAGTAAAATGTTGTATTTTCAGTGTGAAAACTCTGCAGCTAAAATGTTCCTCCTGAATTTATATACAGAATAATTTGCCATGCTTTTTCTAATTCTGGAGGTCAGAGCATTTTGCTCTGGGAGACCAATGTTTTAGAAAATGCTGGGAGGTGTGGAAATGTCAAAATGCACACACCAATAACCTGATTATTTAAGATAATGGTGACAATGGGGAAAACCACATTTAATGGGATCCAAGAAATGTGAAGCAATGGGAAAAAAGATAACCTACTTTAGAATAGAATACGTAAACACTTGTAACATAGCAATACAGTTATTTAGAGAGTATATTTCACAGTGCCACAGCTCTGAGAAGTAGCCTTGGTTTAATTTAACTTATATACATGGGGTCTCCCTTAAATGGAAGTAAATCCTGCAATGCACAGATGAAGTTATTATAGGAGAAACAAGAGTGTGGTGTAGCATGACACATTCTGCAGAGTAGCAGTGAGTGGTGTGCCTACTTTGTAAAAGAAAATTGTGAAGTAGCAAAAATCTGAAAGCAGTAAAGACCGGTGTCCACATTCACAGTAGACAGAAGTAGTGAAATGCCATCTTGATTAGGGTCTTGGCTGATTGAAGCCTTCTTGATTTCAGATGAATTCTCTTGAGTTGCAGCAAGCTGCGTTAGAAGGTCTCTCTCTTCCACATGACTTAGCTATGCAAATGCCAAATTTCTACCAACCAGGTTTTGGCAAACTACAGATGGATAAAAACCGAGACGGCTTCAGGAACCGGTGAGTTTAAATTTCAGGCTGGAAGTTGGAAATGCTAAACAAATGTCAAACTGCTTGCCCATCTACCTCGGTTTCTCCATCTTTAAAGTAAAGTGGAGCAAGAGGAGAAATCTGCTGTCCCTTGCTGGAGAACCTTCAGCCAGGATTTTATTTCCTTGCAGGCAGAGAAAGATGTTCTAACGTGAATTTCTGTTTGATAGGCAGCCACGCATGACTCAGTCTCCTGCCTCTCTGGGGCTCCGAGGAAACGCCTCTTCTCCTCCGACCGCTGCTGCTTCCATCACTAGCATGGTCAGTGTCACACCGGCCATTGCAAAAATGTGGCAGCTTTTTGCTTTCAAGTTCTGTATGACAAATGCGAGATGAAAAGAAAGGATGTAATTTGAAAAGTTCAAACAAATAGAAGACAGATTTCCTTAGCGTGATTGAGGGGAGGGGGCTGGCAGCATTTTCCATTCTAATTCACCCTGATTATTTATGTATTTTGTCTTAGATTATTATTATTGCATATGTTGGGCCCATAAACAACCAAAACTGGTTATTTGGGGACAAATATATTAAATATTAATTGTTGGTTTATGCTTTTGCAGCTATCTCCTTCCTTTACTCCTACCTCAGTGATACGCAAGATGTATGAAAGCAAAGACAAGAGCAAAGATGAGCCCCATGCAGCGAAGTTGAAATCAAGTGAGAGAGAAGAAGATCCGAGGACAACCGAAGGTAGGTTTGCTCACATCTGTGTAAAGAGAAATTATTCCTAAAAGGCACGTCTAGAAACTCTTGACTGTAGGTCTTCCTAAAGTTAAGAAGTTTCTGAAGGGGGCTTTTATCTAAGAGGAGAGCTCTTGGTAGCCTTGGCCGTTGTATCAAGATCCAGAGGGATTATGGAGACTAAACAAATAACATGTGGCTCCATCTCCAGACTTCCAGGAATGCTTTGATATATTGGTAAATTATTCCTGGATTTGGGAACAAGGCTATCACTCTGGCTGCTCCTCCAACAAGACAATTGTCCATGGAACAGATCTTCTTACAGCCAGAGAACAGACATGTAATGTAAGGGAAAAGCACAACTGTTTTTCTTCCTACTCTTTCATCCAAAGGATGAAAAGCTCCTCCAGCTATGGGACAGTACAAAGTTGCAGTTATAGGCAAGGAAGGGTTGCAACCACATCTGGAGTTGTTGTGCTCTTGAGCTCGCCTCCGTCCTTCATGTTTTCCCTTGACCGTTTCAAGGGAAAGAGGCCCTTGAGTTGGCCAAGAAGGTTTCTTCACGCTGAGAAGAGGGTAGATCATGGCATTGCACATGATGGTTGAGGTCGACTTCTTTTGTGTTCCTCTGCAGAGAGTCTTTTGCCACCCAGGTCCACAGATCATGTTGATCAAGAGAACTCGTCCTCCGTAGCTCCCAAACTAACATCCCTGCAGCGTTCCACATGTTCCACTCCACTTTCTCAAGCCAACCGTTGCACCAAAGAGCAGGACTACAGGCCAAAGTCTTCTGGGAGAAAAACTCCTACAATGGCTTCTCCAGTTCCAGGGAATACTTTCCTCCGTCCAATTCACCAAGTTCCCCTGGTCCCTCATGTTCCGATGGTACGACCTGCTCATCAGTTGCCCCCAGGATTAGTCCAGAGGATGCTGGCACAAGGCATCCATCCACAGCACCTTCCTCCTCTGCTGCAAGCAGGTAAGCTTCAGCCTCACTCCTGGTTGAAGGGGCCTCATTGACCAGTCAGCCCTTCATTTATGCCCAGCATTTCTACATGGGACTGTCAGGCATTGCTGAAAGATTAGCATGTGTGCGCACGCACACACACACTCACAGTCTTGATCTTACTGCAAGTTAGGAGCTTGTTTTCTCACAAGGGCAGTTACTGCATTTAGCCTTACACATTCTGTCATATTTGGAAATTGTGTGAGTGGTGTAAAAGTTGAGCAGCTGCATCTGGTAGGAAGCCCAGTGTTTTCTGTTGTTACCTGCTAGCATGGCTTGCTTTCTGATAGGAATGTGATAGTGGAGGCATACTTTGCTGATTTTCATAACTGTGAGGGAGTAGTTAAGGGTCCTGAGTTTGCCTCGTGATGCAACAGCTGTGGATGATTCACGTTTAACTATTTCTGAAATGGCTTTGATGACTACGGGCAAAGGCAGCAGTTAAGAAGTTTGCCACTCTCAGCTCACAAACGGTTGTTCTAGAGTGCTGCTTTGCTGCTTCCTTTCATCTGTGGCTTGTGGGGAGGGGGCCCCTGAGAGGTACCAATGTGAAAGTGCTAAGTATGGAAGGTCCTTGCTTAAAAAACGATATGATTCCATTTAACAGGTATGATCCCTCCTGGGGTTGACCTGTCTCACCTGCAGGGAGTATCTGCTCCCCTCCTTGGTCAACCATGCTACCCGTTAACCACAGCTGGCCACCCTCTCTTGAATCCTCGCTCAGCAACACCTTTGCAGCTGGCAATGATGCAGCAGCAACTACAGCGCTCAGGTAACGGGCCTCCCTTTGAGAAATCCTAAATGTTCTTTTTGCCAAGGCCAATCGTGCACCACCTTCATCCCAGATCTGTAACACAAGGTGGTTGGCCTCTCTCTCCCTCTCTCTCTTTCAGGCGCCGGCACACAAGGATCTGCTGTCGGGGTGCAAACAACTCCTCCCCCTGTGTCCTCTCGGACTGGACTGCCTCATATGCACTCGCAGCTTGACCATCGTGCCGCTGCCCAGCGAAGTAGCTCTCCCGTCGGCCTCGCGAAGTGGTTTGGTTCTGACGTCTTACAGCAGCCCCTCCCGTCCATGCCTTCCAAAGTGATCAGCGTGGATGAGCTGGAATACCGGCAGTGAAGAGCAGGATCTGCGCTGCTTCTGACTAGAGCCGTCTCTCCTCGGGCAGCTGGCCTCTGACGTGCTTCACTCCTATTTCTTTTGGGGTGCTTTGGTTTCAGCACTTGGTGCAGAATTCTTTTTGGAGTGACTAAAAGCACACAGCGCCTGTCCTAGCTTCCATGTCTACATCAAGATTGAAAGAATTTATTATAGACTGAATAGTGAACCCTGAAAAAACTTGGATGCAAGACAGTACCAGAAGAATTCTGGAAGCATCTACCTTTTTTGTTTGGTTTTTTTTTTTTTTTTTGTAAAAATGTAGGAATGAAGTGCTGGTGACCTCTTGGGATAGAGGTGTCAGCCTTAAGGGTTCATCACTGGAAATTCTATGTACAGACCAATGTATGAACATCTTTTTTTGTATATATCCACGGGAGAGCTTTTTTGAACTTATACAGCTGTACATATAAGAGTAGCTAGTAAAAAGTTAAGCTTTAGTTTGTGTGCCTCTGGTTTGGATCTATTCACTGTACATGTGGGATGTGTATTAAAGGTGCCGCAAAAGTCAATTGTGCGTGAGCCAGGCTGACATGGCTTTGCCTCTTGTGTATCCCGGTCTTACTCCTCTACATTCTCTTCTAGGCAGGTCACAAAAGTGGGGAAAGGCCACTAGGGACATACTGTATATTTTTGCAGAGCAGAGGACAAGAAATTACTGTCGGGATCTTAAGCCCCTGAAAAATGGGCTGCAAGATGATACTGCCCTTCATAACGGCACACAAATTTAGGTACCATAGACCTTGCACCTGACTTCCAACTCTGCTGCAGCGTGGTGCATCTTCAGTGTTGCTGTTCACTAAAAAGTCAGACATAGCTACCCTTGAGTGTCTACAACTGCTAGCAGTCATAGTAATTTGTTCTCCCCTGCTGTGAAGTAACAGCCTTAAATCGGACACCTTCAGACCCAATCCAATCCAATCCAATCCAATCCTGAATTGTTGCACTTGGTGGCATGCTGTGTTAGCATTGATGACCCAGATCAGTTTGGATAAATGTCCTATAAATTGTGCCATGACCTCTGAGGGCCATCAGTGACTGAACACTTGAAGATTTAAGTCAGCAGAAGTGGTTACAGGTGTTGTCCCTGTAAGATTGTTACATCACTTTTTTAAAATGAAAACTTCCCCAGAATTCTTTCTGTAAATAAAGTCAATTCTATGAGCTTTCTGACTCATTGTGTAAAGGGATATAGGGGCATGTTTACGAAATTTGACTTTAGCAAAACAAATTCCAAGATTCATTGTGAAATATCCATTTTTTATCAGAAACACTCAAAATTCTTGAGGATTTCAGAACTCTGCAATAAGTATCTGTTTAGAAAAAAAGGTTTTTTAATTTTTTTAAAAAAATGTATCTGATGGTGCCTGTCTAAGCCACAATGATGGTTTGGAAGCTGCTTTTGGGAATTGCTTCAACTCATTTATAGATTGAGGTTGTCTTGCTGATACTGAATCAAAAGCTTCATGATTTTTCCCCTGCAATGAAGACAGTGAGTATTGACAGTTTTATCTCTAGAACAGGGGTGTCAAACTGAAGGCCCGTGGGCCGGATGCGGCCTAGATCTGACCCGTGAGGCCAGCCTGGAAACAGCAAAGGACTGGCCTGGGGTGCCTCTGCCAGCAAAAATGGAGCTTGGGGGACTGCACATGGCCCACCCAGGCTCCATTTTTGCTGGCAGAGGGCTATCAAAACAAACTAAAAACAAAAAAAGAGGAATGTTTCCCCTTTTGCATTTGAGCATGCAAGAAGAGGCAGGAAAGGAGAAAGGGAAAGACAAAAAGGAAAGCTGGGAAGAGGGCAAGGATGGAAAAATAAGGAAAGGGGAAGGAAGAAGGAAGATTATGAGAATGAGGAAGGGTCTCAGGGAAATCCTGCCTTAGCACTTGGCCACCACAGGTGCCCCCAACATGAGTTCCGTGTCTCACCCACCATGGCCCTCCCCTCCCCCACCCTTCAAGATCAAACAGCCCTGATGGGGCCCTCAATGAAATTGAGTTTGACACCCCTGCTCTAGAACATTGTAATGTGAGAAAACACTCAAGAGCTTCAGAGATCAGAATCAAAGTTAAGCCTGTCAAACTAGGTAAGTGGTCAGAGACCAGCCCAGAAAACAGTTTGAGCAGCAGTGGGGGGGGGGGGGGGAGGTTCCCCCGGCTTTGAAGCAAGGAATTTGAGAAGTGGGTGCTCCTTTAGGTCTTGGTTCTTTAGCCCTGCAATGTGGCTTTGTAGTCTCACTTCCACCACTTAGGAAAAGCAGAAGGGGGCTGAAGGATCAGAGGGAACGGCTACCTAAAGAAATAGAGTCAGGTGCATTTTAAGTAAGATATGTTGAAATTTGCAACATTGCTTTTTAATTGTTTCCTTGAACTCTTAATCCTACTGATATTATTGGTGCTGGGGTGTGTTCTCATTCCTGGAAGATTAACTTCAGATTAATGAGCCTGCAAAATTCCTGATTAGAGTAGAATCAAGGAATGTGAAAATGGCTCAGGCAGACACCTCCCATGAATATTGGTGGGGGTGGGTGGGTAAATAGCTGTAGCGTTCCTGTGGAATTGGTTTCTTGGTCTGATCGACATAAGTGGGGCTGACCTTTTTCCTTTCTTGGGAAGCTGCAACAGTAGGGATTGTATTGGAAGAGCTATAACCAGCCCATTACATGCCTTGTGTGTGCAAGCATTTGACCAAAGCACTTAACTAGCCCATTTCTTCCCTCCCACCATATCAACCACCTCATTGTGAGAAGGGCCGATACCAGGAGCCTTGAAGGATACCCTTAAGAAGCTCTCCCTTGAGCCCCCCATACTGGATGGCTATTGCCTGGTTCTAACTTTGTCTTTCAGGAGAAGGCTGTAGGGAGGGCAGTTGAATGGCCACAAAGAAAAAATGGATTACCTGGACTCAGAGATGGGATGGAAAGATCAATCTGGCCAACAGCCCTTGGGGGATGCAGGGGGATGTTACGCATCTCCTGGTCCTACTGTACCTCTTCCCAGTCCTTGATACTGGCCACTATGGTAACATTTGGACCACCTATGAGGGTTTGGGATTGCAAGCAATACTTGCTCCTTGGCATCTGATCCCAATTGGTGGGTGCAGGGAAGGAGGGGGGACCCTCCCTTGTGGAGTTCCGGATTCTCCCCATTGGCTGCTTAATGCTTACATAAGGCTGCTGTTATTCACAACCACTGTCAATACACTGGGTATCATTACTCCAAGCCCACTTTGGAGATGCTTCCAAGGCAAGTGGAAGCCATTGGCTTGGATGGGATCATGAGACAAACCGAACCCTGGCAAAATGGCATTTAAAAGAGTTCCGAATCTGCTCTATGGTTGACTCTCAAAGGTGGTCCTGGACTCAGTCTACACGGGATGGGTGGGTGTAGCAGCTGCAGGCCTACAGAGAGCAAGATGTCCTTGCAGTAATCTTGCCATCCAGTGCAAGGTGCTCTATGTAGGGCCACCACTGACAAATGCTCAGTGGAGAAAGTACAACTTGTGAAAGCCACTTTCAGCGCTTTGTGAAATTTCCAAGGGCAAATCAATGTAAAATCTGCACAACCCGATGCCCGAGTGCTTCCAAGATGGACTTCTCCAGCTAGAATTACCCATCCAAGATATGCTTCTTGAAAGAACTGCTTGTGATTTCCAAATTTATGATGTTTGGGGTAAAATGGAAGGCTGAGGTCCAGAGAGGCTGCTTTTCAATTATGGCCCCCATTTTAAGAAGCATCCTCCCTCCTGAAATTAGTCCAAACTTTCTTTTTTTAGCAGTCTTAAAAGTTTTTTGCAATTCTATTCAAAAGATAACAAAAATGTATTTAACCTACAATTTTAAAATAGATCTAACAATCTTAAGATGTTTAGGTTTCTAAGTATATTCTTAGAGTTCTTTCTAATAGGAATACCAACAATCAGTCCTTTTTTACATCCTCTTGGTTTATTTCTGTTAAGAGTGTTCATGGGGGGTTCCCCCCCCCTTCGTATTTGGATAAAATGTGTTAAGAAAGCCAATGCTGGTGAACTGCTGGACTTGGTGAAACTTCTTCTGATCCATTGTAGTAATTCTTTGTAATCCAGAAATATTTGACACTGATTTTCCTTTCAGCAATTTCTTTCAATTCCCATTTTTAGTGAGACTGATTTTCTTGATGTCAACTGCAATTTTGCAGAACCTTAACATGCTCAAAGAATTAAATGTCAAGCCTGCCTATTTCAAAGCATCACCTAAGCCCTTTTGACGAGAACATCCTCTCCGAGTTTTTGCCTGTAGATTTTATTTACATCAGTAACAGGGACAGGACCATCACTTTTGTATACAAATCCACAAATGATAACGAGAAAAAGTTTTAATTTGTATCCTAATTTATGTCGGCAGCATAAAAGCTTCATTGACTGAACTCTTCCCAGGACAAAAATGTGGACTCAATTAAACAGCAGTGCAAAGCCACGTGTGTGTGCAATGCTCTCCCGCCCACCTCAGCAAAAAGATTTTAATCAGTCCACAAACTTGCCGAGTTGTGTTCGCATCCACTCAACCATCTGGCAGGCCAGGAAGTTCCATAGTTAGTCTTTTCTGAAAGGAATCGCGATCGATGGGCCAGAGGAATTTTTTTTTTATTTCTTGACTATCTGAATGACATCTTCATCCTCCAAAGTATGATCTTTTCCCACTTTTTGAGGGTTGTGCTTGACGGATGAGCCCCACACAAGAGCACTGGAAGAAAAGAGAGTTAGCAGAGAGTTAATGGCATGGATTTGTGATTGCATTGATCTTATTTTTAAATCAAGTAACTTCCTTCATAGATTAGGGGAACGTGGTGGATAATCTTGATTTATCTTAAGCAAAGCATTTGGATGGATGGCTTGGCTTTCAATATCTTCTCCTGCATCACGGTTGGTCCAAGGCTCCCTGGGCAGCGGCTGCCCCCTCCTCTCCTGACACTGAACACCTCCCCACCCACCCCCAGGCAGGACTACAGCTCCCACCTCTACTATAGTCCTAAAGGAACTGAATCGGCTGTTTGTAGACCATACTTACTATTTGAAATCTTTAATTAGGTTTTTATGAATCTTCATGCAGAAATCCTCCACGGTGGTCCGGGAGTCAGGCAGGACCACTGGAGAAGTATAATCTGGGAGCTGCCCTTTGGGTTTAGTGTAACTGCAATTAAACACAATGAAACGTCCCTTTATCAAGCATTTATGCTTTCAGACAAGCCCCCTTTCTAATCAAGTTTACTCTTTACAGTTATTATTACAAATAAAGAGCTTAACCCAAAGCGTACCCCAACAAGTGGAGCAGGAAGGAAGGCCCCTCTACCAGAATAATTCCCACCTGACAAACAATTACATGTCAGTGAAAAAGATTTGAGATGGTCTTCTCTGTGATGCATCCATTTTCTATATATACATAAGTGCTGGAGCATGTCCTCCAGTTTATGAAAAAAATCATTCTGAGTCCTAAAAATATCACGGACCTTTTACAGAACAGAACTGAATGATTCTAACCCAAACATTTTTCCCCCTGACTACAATCCTGCATATCTGAAGAACTGCTGAAATTCTGGCCCCCAGAGAATTATCAGGAACTTCGAGGGTCAAGGGAACATAGTTGAGATTTCAGAGTTGAGGGGAAATTGACACTAGGGAACATTTTTAAAAGGAACTGGAATGACGGAGATTTTGAGCTCTAACAAACCAAAACTTACATCCGCACAAGTTTAAGGTAATCCCAGATTTTCTCCAGCAGGTCATCAAAATTCCACCGATGATGAGCAGAGATGGGAACGCAGTGGGGCACTTTGTAAATGATGTCTAGTTCCTCAATGGAGATTTGATCAATTTTGTTCAATACATAAATGCACGGGATGTAAACTCTGCAAGGATGAAGAAGTTGAGCAAAAAATGTAAGACAGAGGTCCTTCCTATCTTGCTCCTATCTTGAGAGGTAGGAGACTTCCAATTCTAGGTAGTTACCGTAACCAAGTTGGTAGAGCAAGAGACTCTGCCCTGTAAGTTACATCCAGCCTATTTACTATAGTCCTACTAAGCAATCAGATGCTAGGAAGCTAAGAGAGGCCCCTGCAACTTTCACTGCAGTGAAGACCCCTTTCTTGAACAATGCTTTGTGCTTAGATCAAAAGAGCAAAAAAGCAGTCATGTTGTAAGATACTCCAGCTCCCTGCCATGCAACAAGAGAATCTCCTTCCCCAGGCCCTTCCTTCTTTTATCAGCCCATGAAAACTACCTGTTTCCTTCAACCACATCAATGAGGTCATCTGCAGTCACATCGCTCCTCAGGGTGATATCAGCATTGTGGATTTTATATTCTGCCAAGATGCTCTTCACAGTTTCGATATCCAGCTCACTCTGTGGACACTGATCAAACAAAATATGATGATACACAGAACCTTTCAGACCACAACAGGGACTGGATCAGGAGTGAAGCACATGGACTTGTAGGCTTAGCCATATGGCAGGAAGGGCTTAATGAGCTTCACGCATCAGGACAGGAGATGGCCACAGCACACCCAGGTGGCAGGAATGCTAAACAGAAGTCACAGTAGCTAACCTGGAGCAGGAGGTCTCCTCAGAAGCCCTTCGCAGAACCCTAAAGGAGTGTCCTGATCAAAGCAGGGCCTGCTTCTCTTCCCATCTCACTGGTGTCATGACTGAACCAAACTCTTGAGCTATACTTCAAAGGGAGCCCTTGCTGGACTCAGGGACTGTTGCCAGAGATCTCTTTCAGACATTCCTTCACATATAGCAAATGGCCGAGTACAAATTTATCAGGTCAGATTTCTTATGCACAGCAAGGTAGGAAAGTAGAGGTACTACTTACTGTGGCCGTGAGGTTAATGCCTCCTTTGTCCTTTTTTTTAAAGCCAATATTGGGAGGTTTGCTGTTCAAACGTATCCCGAAGCCCTCCAGCTCGCTCTCAATTATCTTCTTATGTCCCAAAGGTTTCAGAACATCCAGAACGATCAGGATAAGGTTGCAGGTTCGGGCAACTGAAAAAAAAAGGAGGGGGTAGAATCTGAAAATATTTTCTTTCTCTCAGCCTCTTCTAAAAAGCCAAAGTGTTGGAATCTAAAGAAAAAAACTTCATGGTCATCTAACCTCCTAACTCAAACTAGAGTAATAAACTAAACATATTTTGCATCAAATGTATGTCAAGGAAGCAAGAAAAAAACCATACACTTACTTAGTATGAAAATAAGCTTTCCCCAGATGCAATACTTTTGGGATCAGAAGCAAAAGCAGCACCAAGCACATGTCTCTTTTCTTCACTTCACCAGCCAGCCCTCATCTCCCTTTTTGCCCTGGGACCACCAGCACTCACCTGCAATGACCTGGCGACCTCTGCCTTTCCCATCTTTGGCACCCTCGATAATTCCTGGTAAATCAAGAAGCTGCAAAGTTTGTGGGGAAAAAACAAATAAGAGAAATGTGGAGAAGCCAGACAACACACCTTAACCAGCTGTTAACCCATTTCCCTTTGTCCTGTGATACTTCAGCCATGCTTTGCTGACCATCAGAATTTCTGGCCATCTCCTCCCGCTGATTCTTTCAGCATCCATTGCATTATTCTCCACCAAGGATTGGATTCCAAAATTCTACTCAACAACCTCACTGCAACAATGCAAAAGAGCATGTTGAAATCTTAGCTATTTATCTGCTTAGGAGATGATCTAGGAGCAAATGCAAAGTAATTCTTTTTTACTATTGTCGAAAGCAAATCATCTTGGATGCGTTGATGAGCTGAAGATGATCTTCAATATACAGCACCTGAAGCTATTAAAATGAGCTTGACATATGTATCTGACAGATGTACATGAACAAACCAAGCAAGGGACAAATATTGATTAAATCCATTCTTTAAATCCAGTAATTAAAAAAGACAACACTTCCAACCATTCCTGTAAAGTTTTTCCTTCCAGGGTTTTCATCTTGGCTACTTTCTTCTTGACAACCTTCAGTTTATTAGTGTCTTGTATAAAATGCAGTTTCAGAACTGGCCACAATATTCCGACCACAGAGGAACAATAACTTTTATTTTCTCTTAATACTTACAGTGGTTCTTAAAAGTTTGCAGATACTTTTGAATTTTCAATATTTTTGCATAAACGTGATCTGTTCTCCATGTATTCTAAAACTAGATAGAGAACCTTAGTTAAAGAAATGAGACCAAAAATTCTATTGGTTCATTGATTTATTGAGGAAAATGATCCAAAGCTACATATTGGTATGTGGCAAACATATGTGAGCCTTGGTGGCGCAGCAGACTAAAGTGCTGTTAAGTAACACCAGCTGCCTGCAATTACTGCAAGTTCAAATCTCACCAGGCTCAAGGTTGACTCAGCCTTCCATCCTTCCGAGGTAGGTAAAATGAGGACCCGGATTGTGGGGGCAATAAGCTGACTTTGTATAAAAAAGAACACCACTTTTGGGGGGGGGCAAAAGCCCTACTAAGCAGGTATATACGAAAGTATGAAGGCTATTGCTTAACGCATTGTAAGCCGTCCTGAGTCTCCGGAAAAGGGCGGCATATATATATATAAATATATATATATATATATATATATTTAATAATAATAAATAAATAAATAAACAAACAAACAAACAAACAAACCTCTAGGATTATCAGTTCATTTGAAGAGGAAATTAGAGTCAGGTGTTTCAAATAATGGGATGATAACGAAGTGTGAGTGGGAAAAGTCCTGCCTTACCTAAAGAACAGAATTCTGGATATTCACCATAAAAGTCTGATGATGTCATGGCTTGAATAAAAGATTTCTGAGGACCTTCAAAAAGAGTTGATACTCGACAGGTTGAAAAAAATTACAAAACTATTTCCAAAAGTTTTGGACTCTGACAGTTCACTGTTAGGCAGATTGTGTCCAAAAACAATACTGCTCCATCGACAGTTTGTGAAAACCTGTATCTTCTTCTTCTTCCTAGTGTATTCCCGCAGGTGCAGGGTGTGCTTTTGTGAAAACCCATATGAGTAACCCAAAAGGCTGTTGGAAGAATTTCTGTGAACAGACGAGACTAAAACAGAATGTTCTGCCTTGAATGAAAAGTACTGTTTTTTTTTTCTTATTTTCTTTTAGACTTGAAAATAAGCACTTGGGTTTATTTCGAGGCAGTCTTACTTTTTTTGAGGGTGCAGCAGGCCAGATGTTCGGAATGGAGGCTTTTTGGCAAACGGGAGGAAAATGGGGAGGGGGATTTTTCTGCCTGCCATCCTTCCCTTAGTCTGTCCTAAGCTTGAGAAATGGAGGACAGGCAGGAAAATTCCCCTCCCCATTTTCCTCCTGTTCACCAAAAAGCCTCCTGCAAGCCTCCCAAAAAGAGGGAAAAAGCAAAGCAGCTGGCCGCAGAGCTGCTGGCTTCGGGGACAGCCAGACAGTTGCCCCCACCCACCCACCCCGTGCCGCCCCTTGTGCTGGCCACCCCCACCCCCATGGGTTTATTTCCAGGGTAGGGGTAATATTAGGCCCACCCCCCAAAAATTAAGAATTGGGCTTATTATTGGGATGGGTCGTGTTTTCAGAGAAACACGGTATTACATTGAGCAAGGCAAGTGCTGTATTCCGGCGTAAGAATTTTATCTCATCTGTAAAATATGGCGGTAATGGTATCGTACTTTGAGCCTATTCTGTTGCCTCTGGACCAGGACAGCATACCATCACTGATGGAACAATGAATTTCAAATTGTACCAATAAATTCAAATGAAAACATTAAGGCATCTGCCATGAACTCAAGTGCAAGAGAAAGTGGGCCATGCAGTGAGGCAGTGATCCAAAATACAGTCACAGGACCAAAGAATGCTTAAAGCAGAAGTTGAGGTTTTGAAATGGCCAAGTCAAAGTGCTGACCTTTAGTCTTATAGAAGTGCTGTGGAAGGCCCGGAAGGTGGGCAATTCATGTGAGGAAACCCAGCAACATCCCTGAACTGAGGCTGTCCTGTAAGGAGGAAGGGGCTACAGTTCCTCCAAGCTGATGTACAGGACTGGACAATTATCGGAAACATTTAGTTGCAGTTATTGCTGCCGTAGGGGAGCACAGGAGCTCCTGAAAGCAAAGGTTCACATATTTTTGCCACATATGAATATATAGCTTTGGATCATTTTCCCTAATAAATCAACGAACAAGTACATTTTTAATTCATTTAATTGCATTCTCTTTATCTAGTTTTCGGACTTGTGTGGACAACAGTTCATATTTTAGATCATATTTATCAGAAATATTGAAAATCTAAAAGGGTTCACAAACTGATGCTTGGTCTATAGGTTTTGGGATTTTGTAATCATTTTTCTACCTATTTGTCAAACATGCTTTGTCATTGTTTTTAATATCACCTAAAGTTGGCTTCAGAGTTTATGAAAAATCAGGGAGCTATCAGTTGCCTACTTTGCAAAACACCACTGTCTGGCTTACATCAAAGCAAATCCCTAGAACTGTCAATCAGCAGAGAAAGCTATTAGACAGTTATGATATATGCTTCTCTACTGCTCTGGACTTGCTAAGGATAAGCATATTTCTGTGTGAAATAAAAGGCATGTACAGGCACAAGCCTTGGGTTCATAGGCCTCACCTGTATTTTGGCTCCTTTGTACCGGATCACTCCTGGAACTGTGGTTAGAGTCGTGAACTCGTACGCAGCTACTTCTGAGTAAACACCAGCAAGATTGCTCAGCAGAGTAGATTTCCCCACTGAAGGGAAGCCCACAAAACCAATCCGGGCATCGCCAGTCTTCGCCACATCAAAACCTACCAAGTGATCATTAATTCAGAGTAACGGATAGGCCCCAGAAAGCCTCTAGCAGAAAAGTCAAAGCAGAGAAACTGTGCCACCTTGGCATCGTCTTGGGCAAGAGGAAGGCCCACAGCTGTCCCTCCCTCCCGCAATTGGGGGCCCACTTCTCAAATCTATCCCCAAAGGACAGCCTGGTCCTGAGCTGCTGAAGCAAGAAGAGAAGTATAATAACCAAATTGTTTAAAATTCTATACCCTTCGCTTAAGTTTTTCAAATAAAGCAACAGGAACGTACCCAATTCAGTTTACATGTGTTACTACAATTTATACAAGCTTAAGGCTGACAATTTCACACTTCAGCTGACAATAGAATTGTGTGGACGTGACATACCTGAATGAATGTATGTACATGTTCAAAATGGACATTTTGACACATTCAACTGAAAAGGAAAGAATTGGCTGCTCCGTAGAGGCAGTAATTCCCTATAATACCAATAGACAGACCATCAACTACTTCTATTTTGGTTTAGTCTCTATTGGTAAAAAAAGTATAAAGAGCAAGGCTAAAGGGGCAAGACTGACATTTGGGACTGTTAGAAACATGGTCAGCCCACCTCACAAAATTGGGCTCGCTTTCTGTTTCTTTTAGATCTTGGGGTCACACAGGTGCCACGTTGCCGATTCTGCCCTGGTTACCAAAAAGGGCTCTGAAAGCGTATTGACATCCTAGCAGGGGATGCCATGCTCCCGCTCTGTCCTTTTGAGAGGACACACGCACCTTCTCCGGTTCCGCTCCCTCCGCCTCCTTTTGGGGTAATCAGCTCTCGACGCAGCTTGGCCAGGCGGGCCTTCAACAGCCCCAAGTGGTGGGCCGTGGCTTTATTCTTTTGGGTGCGAGCCATCTGGAAAAGAGGGGGGAAATCAGGGTCAGCAGAAAGACGGACCTGTTTCCCATGGCAGAAAATGGGGTTCGTTAGGGGGGGAAAGGCGCAGGGGGTACATTTGGTGGAGAGGCGCTGCAGGAACGGTTCTCTGGATCCCAACCAAGGTCCGCGCCTGCCCAGGGCCCCCTTTCGGCCAAGGCCCAGCTCAGAGGCAGCCTGAGAACCGGCTCTCTTCCCTGCAGAGGCTGAGGGGGGGCTGGGCGTTTTCTGCCTAGGAAAGCCCCCTTCTCGCGTTGCTGCTGGCCCAGAAGGCGGGAGGGCCTGGGTCCCAGTCCTGCCGTGGGCGCCAGAGCCGGTTGAGGGCTTTCTTCGCTGCCTTGAGTTGATCACCGAAGGAAGGGCGGAGACCTAAGCATCACCGCCGCTTCGGCCTTCTCTTTTGCGGCTCCCCAAGCGCATCCTCCGGCCTGCCTCCTTCACCGACATCTTCAGCGGCGTCCCCCGGATTCCCGTTGCCCAGAGGCCGCGGACTCCTCCGGGACGCCTGGCGAGGAGCTCCCCAGGGCGGCGAAGAGAAGCCGAGGCCCTGCCGACCTCTGGCCGGTAGACTGCTGCTGTGCGGAAGGTTCCACCGCCACGCCACGGGCCCCCCTCCCCTCCCCTCGCCCAGAGGCAAGCAGCCCGCCGCTCCTCCGTTACCTCCGCCTCGATCTCGGCGATCTTGGCCAGCGTCGTAGCCATGGTGGCGGCGGCACCTCAGAGCTGGCTCCCGTCAGGCTGCAGCCGCGCAGGCGCAGAAGAGAACTCGCGCGGGGCTCCCCACAAAAGCCCTGCGGGGGCGGAGCAAAGAAAAAAAAAGAACGGGAATTGACACGCCGGGCTTGCGCGCGACTTCCCCGCGCTCCTCCCCTGACGGAGGGCGGGAAAGGGCCATAGAGCGTGGGCGCCAGAGCGGCACTCGTCCGTCCGGCGCCTTCCTCCGCCGCTACTTGTGGGCGCCCCCTGGAGACGAGAGCCGCGGCGGGCCGCCGTCTCGCTCCGCCGCTTCCTCTTGCTCCAGCGCAAAATGGAGCGGGCGCCTCCCCCGCGGTTCCCCTGAGGCCGAAGCACGGGGGGCGCCCTCGCCAAATGGGGGCTCCCCGTCGGCCCCGACCCCGCTGCAGCCCCACTGAGCCCGGGGACGGAGGCCGCCTCCTCCGCAGGCGGAATTCAGCTTCTGCGTCGCAGCGCCTCCGCCAACCGCGTGCCTCGGGTCAACCCGACGAGCGAGGCCGGCTTCGCGTGCGTGAAGCCAGAAAACTGGGCCCGGGCTGGCTTCCCCAGAGCCCGAGGGCGTCCCGCCGCCTTCCAGAGGGAGCGTCGTTTGGGCCCCGCTGGCCCCGCGGCTGCACACCGGTCCCTGGTGTCGCGGGGGGGGGGGAAAGGAGGAGGAAAGCGGACGTAGTGCCAGTCGGTGAGCGGGCGACGGGGGCATCTGGTGTCTCATCGGTTGTCTGCACGGCCTGTTGCAGAGGAGCATCGGCTCCCACCTGCCAAGAGCACCAAGGCCCATGTTGCTGGACAGTTGGCCTCCAGGAGGGAGCATCAGCAGAGGCCAAGGGAGAGGGATCTGCTGGGGTGCCTTGGTGGCTGCTCAGGGCAGGTTTTCCCAGGTCTCCCAAACCCAGAGGAGTGTAAGCCGGAGGCCTCGGCCACACACGGCCTCCCCTTCAGACACTGAGATGTGAGGACCAAGAGTCCCGTCTCCACATTTATTTGATAAACCGATAATGATGTTCCAGTGAGATGCAAAACTTCTTCACTCCTCCTCCCAGGAACAAAAAGGCCCTTCCTTCCTTTTGGAGCAAACCAGAAATGTGCTTTCAAGAAAACCTGGACACGTTTCCAGCATGGGAGGAAGTTGCTTCTGCCAGCTGGCTTCGTCTGGTGACTTTAGGATGTTTTGAAAATGGCCGCTGCTATTCTTGAGTGCACCCTGTATATGCATAAAGCAGCAAATTTTAAACAAATAGAATAATAAGTTTAAATCCTACTTATTTCAGAGGCACACCATAAATTAAGAACACTAATTAATAAGCTTACAATTCAGGGAAGGATGGGGAAAAAGCCTCTTTTTCCAGCTACTTTGGATGTCACTTGACTGTTCTCTGGAAATGCCTTGATTCAGGATCCAGGAGTTCTGGGTTTCCAGATCCAACCCCCTAATTCCGGCAATCCAACTAAGGAGAAATGTAACTTCTATGCTGATGCATTTCCATATACACCTCCGCTGGTGCACATATTGCCAAGATGGCTGGATTTACTTAAAGAATCCATTTGGGCACCCAACTCGGACATAGCAATTCCAGGTGGCATATAATAAATAAAAAATAAAGCAAAATAAACAAATACAACTAAAATTCAAGAACATTTAATAGGAAATCACATCCAAATCCTTCTCCAGAAGGGCCATAGGCTAGTCCACAAACCATGGTTAAGAAACCATGATGGGTCTGTTCTGCCTTAAAGTGATGCAAAATTGGCCGAGTTACATTTGTGTACACTAATCTGATTTCATTGCATATATTAAGCCACCAACTGACGGCCCGGAAGCACATGAAGTGGCAGAGGAAGCTGGGCGCGTTGTGCAGTCAAAAGGCCTGTGACCCAAGGGATGAGGGGCAGGCAGGTGCCGGCCTCTGCTTATTTCGGCTCTCTTCCTGCTGCCATTCCTTGGGAGGGGGACTTCCCCTTGTGAAGGCATTAGCCCCCTGGGAGACTCCACCGTCCCCCTTCGCATGTCGCAGCTGCTTTTTCTGCTGGTGCAACATCCTTGGGGTTGAGGGGGTGCTTGGAGTTTGGGAGCTGCACTGACTGCATATGCTGATGCCTAATGGCAAAACTGGGGCATCACCAACCACTTGAAGGTCACTCCCAGGGAGGGTCCCGGCTCTCTCTGACTTGGGGGTGCAAGGAAACCAGCCCACCTCCCGATGGCATCAATGGGACTGTGCCACTTGGTTCGCCCATGCATTGTATTTTAACCTTCACAAAAGGGCCCCCCAGTTACTTGGGAGCCACAGGGATGCCCAGGGATGCAGCACATCCACCCCGAGGCTGATTTCCCCACAGGAGACCCCGAGGCTGGCAGGCCCTTAGCTGGCCAAACATCCCACAGAGTGAGGGGTCCGGATGGTGTAGGGGGCAGGCCAGGCCAGGCTTCCCGGAGGCCTGGGCCCTCTTGTGCTCTCTGGCAACTTTGGGGGCAGCCTCCTCCACTCCGCTCTCCAAGAGCTTGGAGATGTGGATGCTGGTGCCATGGCAACAGATGCTTTAAGTAGATGCCCTGGAAGAGGAAGGAGGAGGAAGGAAGGAAGCCACCGAATCAGGCGAGCAAAACTCGGGGCGACCTGGCAGTCTGGGGGGCAGGAAAATGAAAGGGGTGCCAGGGAGGGAGGGATGGGGGGGAGGAAGGGGCTCTCTCCTTCAGTCCCTGTTTGAAGCACCGCCTTCAGGCCCAACCAGCTTCTGCTGTCCGGGAGGCTCTCCTGGGCACAAGAGCAGAGGGGCTGCCCGGGGGTCGTGGGGGGCAGAAGCGGAGACTGCCAAGGGGGAGTCCCGGCCCCGCTCCAGCAGGACCCGCGGCTGTGGGGGGGGGAGGCCGGGGACGGCTGGGCGGGGCTGGTGGGGGGGGCGCTGAGGGGCGGGGGGGGGGCGGCGGCGCCCGTGGCCGCGCTCGCATTGGCGGAGGCGCTGGGAGGGGAGGGGGCAGGAAGCGAGGAGGGGGCGCCGCTCGGGCGGCAGGGGAGGCGGCGGCGGGGCGGGGGGGAGGGCTTGGCGGGGGGGGGGCTTGGCGCGGGGGGGGGCCGCGGGGGGGTCGGGGGCGGCGAGGGGGGCCGGCGCAGACCCTGGAGCGGCGGCCGGCCTACTTTTGCGGCGGGGGGGGTGGGGGACGCCCCCCCTCCCCTTCCTCCCCCCCAGGGGTGAAAGTGCAAGAGGAAGTGCAGCCGCTGCCATCTTTCCTCCGCTGCAAACACACACACACACTCGCACGCACGCACGCACACCCAGGGAGGGAGGGAGGACCCCCCCGCGCCGCGCCCGCCGCGCCGACGGCCTTCCACAGCCACCGGCCGAGCCCGACGCCGCCGCCGCCGCTTCGCCTGGGCCCTCGGAGAATCCGCCCGGCGGGGCCTGCTGCCTCCCCCCCTCGCGCCGCCCTCGCTGCCGCTGCCCTCCCGCCGGCGTCGCCCGGGCCTTTGTTCCTCCTCGCCGCCGCCGCCGCCGCCGGACTCGCGGGCGGACGGGCGGGCGGGCGCGCGCGCGCTCCCCGCCGGGCCCGGAACTGCTGGAAGGCGCGGGCGGCGCGCGGGCGGCCTCCTGACGGGCGCGCGCCCCGGCCCCTCGACGGGGAAGCGGGCGCGCGCCTCCTGCCGGCCGCCGCCGGGCACAGCAGGCAGGTAAGCGCGGCGCCGCGGCCGCCCCGATGGAGCGGGTGAGCGAGGCGGCCGCCGCCGCCGCCAGCAACCCGTGCGGCGCGACCCCCGCCGAGCTGCTACACGTACCAGGTGAGCCGGCACAGCGCCGACCTGCTGCACAGCCTGAACCAGCAGCGCAAGAACGGCGGGCGCTTCTGCGACGTGCTGCTGCGCGTGGGCGACGAGAGCTTCCCGGCGCACCGGGCCGTGCTGGCCGCCTGCAGCGAGTACTTCGAGTCGGTCTTCAGCGCGCAGGGGCTGGGCGGCGAGGGCGGCGGGGCGCCGGAGGGGGGCGCCGGCGAGGCGGGGGGCGGCCCCGGCGGGGGCCCCGGGCCCGGCGGCGGCGGGGCGCGCGAGCTGGAGATGCACACCATCAGCTCCAAGGTCTTCGGGGACATCCTGGACTTCGCCTACACGTCGCGCATCGTGGTGCGGCTGGAGAGCTTCCCGGAGCTGATGACGGCCGCCAAGTTCCTGCTGATGCGCTCCGTGATCGACATCTGCCAGGAGGTCATCAAGCAGTCCAACGTGCAGATCCTGGTGCCGCCCGCCGCCCGCCCCGACGTCATGCTCTTCCGCCCCGGCGCCGCCTCCGCCGCCGAGCTGGGCTTCCCGCTGGACATGAGCAACGGCGCCGGCCTGGCGCCCAACGGCAACGGCATCGCCGGCATGCCCGAGGACGAGGCCACGCGGGCCGTGCTCTCGGCCGCCGCCGCCGCCCAGGCCTCGCTGCCCGTGCTGCAGGGCGTGGAGCGGCTGCCCATGGTGGCCGGGCCCCTCTCGCCGCCCCTGCTGGCCTCGCCCTTCCAGAGCGTGGGCGGCGCCGGCCCCTCGCTCGGCAGCAAGCGCGGCCGGGGGCGCCCCCGCAAGGCCAACCTCCTGGACTCGGTGATGTTCAGCGCCCCGGGAGGGCTGCGCGACGCCGGCATCCTGCCCTGCGGCCTCTGCGGGAAGGTCTTCACCGACGCCAACCGGCTCCGGCAGCACGAAGCCCAGCACGGCGTGACCAGCCTGCAGCTGGGCTACCTCGACCTGCCCCCGCCGCGGCTGAGCGAGAACGGCCTGCCCGGCCTGGAGGACCCCGAGGCGCCCCGCAAGAGGAGCCGCACCAGGAAGCAGGTGGCCTGCGAGATCTGCGGCAAGATCTTCCGGGATGTTTACCACCTGAACCGGCACAAGCTGTCCCACTCCGGCGAGAAGCCCTACTCGTGCCCCGTCTGCGGCCTGCGCTTCAAGAGGAAAGACCGCATGTCCTACCACGTCCGCTCCCATGACGGTTCGGTGGGGAAGCCTTACATTTGCCAGAGCTGTGGAAAAGGTTTCTCTAGGTAAGAGAGAGAGAGGCGCTGCTGGGTTCAGAGATGCTGAGGGCCAGGCCCCCCCTCCCTCCCCCCGGGGCAGCAGGTTGAGGGAGAAAGGCAGGCAGGCAGTGGGGACAGGGGGCTCTAGCCCACCCCTCCAACCTCCGTCCCATCTCCCCCCCACACACACCTATCCCCACCCAGGAAAGAGGTTTTATCACCTCCCCGCTCTTCAAGGAGGGGTGAAGCCATCCAGGTGTGCAGGGACCGCGGCTTGGATCTCCTGGGCCCTTGATTATGGCATGTTGGGGCTGTGTCCAGCTAGGCTTGTGGATTTAATGCTTTGGGTTCTGTTTTACAATGGCCCTTTTCAGAGCGGCACCCAAAGTTCAGCCCACTTTTGGCCTTTTGCACAAAATGCCTTGGATATCTCAGTGCTTTGCCCTCTCCGCAAACGGTTCCTGAGCATCAGTTAGGGGCTTCCACGCTCTGGGTTGCAGCCTAAAGAGGAGGGAAGCATCTTCAGGATTGCAGATGGGTCCACTGCAGGGATGCCCGACCTTGGCGACTTTAAGACTTGTGGACTTCCAATTCCCAGAATTCCCCAGCCAGCTTTGGAATTCTGGGAGGTTTGGAATTTGGAATAATGCTTTAAGTTCACAACTCTTAAAGTTGCCAAGGTTGGACAGCTCTGGTTTACTGGGAAAAGAGGAGGGCTTGATTGTCATTGCCGCTGCTCCCCCCTAAAAAGGGGCCTGTACTTCCTGTTCCCCCCCCCCTTCAAGGTATTATTATGGTTTGCACACATTGGCTCAAAGGTCACGTTTCCCAATGGTTTCTCCTGAGTAAAAATTTAGATCCAGATTACCTGCTTGGGGGAATCAATCGTACTTTTACCAAGGAGATCCTACTCTTAAATTACTGCTTGCAGGCTTGGGAGATTCCTGGGCCCTCAACTCCATTAAGGTGATGAAAGCAGATCCAAAGTGGGAGTGGAGGAAGCTTTGCAGGGCTGACTTTTGCTAGCATCTAAAGCAGAGGTCTCCAACCTTGGCAGCTTTAAGACTTGTGGCTGAGGAATTCTGGGAGTTGACGTCCACAAGTCTTAAAGTTGGCAAGGTTGGAGACCCCTGGTCTAAAGGGAAAAAATGACTCTAAGTTCACATTATAGACTGAGCCAAATCAGATTTGGGGCATGGCTTGAGTTATGCAGTCAGCCAACCATAGTGTGCTTCTCTTCCACTTCAGGGTGAGGGGTGGGCAACAGGCCAAAGCAGACCCCTCGCCCTGTCCCCAGACAGCCCTGAGTCAGGACTGCTGACAAGTTAAGAGGTGGCCAAATCTAGGCAATTGTGCATCTGAAAGAAATGTGACTTTGGGAGGGCCCTTTAATTAATGTCCTCCTTTCCTGCTTGATCCGAGTACCTCACTTTGGTTGTCCAGACAGGGCAACAAAGCCCCTCATTCAGGACCCTCCCATTTAGGGACAAAAGAGCCTCATTGAGCCTGGCAAGAGTCTTGTGTGCATCTGCCTAGGAGCAGGCGGTCAGAATCCGTGCCATAGCCCTGCTTGGCAGCCGGCGGCCTTAGGAACCTTTTCCAGGTGGCCCAGACGCTATTTTTCCTTCTGGCGTGCCTGGTCTGCCTTGGCACAGAGGAGCTCGAGGAAAGATGGCAACTGGGGCACCCTGTGAAGCGCATATGCAAGGCTCCCCTTTCTGAAGAGTCCTCAGCGTCTCAGAAAGGGCCTGGCGCCCCTCCGGCCTCAGCCTGAGTGGCATCTCTTCCCAGACCTGCCCTTCACGACACAACAGTCACAGAGATGGACGTCTTCCTGGCAGCCCCATTGCCTCTGCGGAGCCAAGGGTACCTTTTCCTTCCTTTGACCTGCCCCTGGGGAGCCTGGATTTGGCCTGCTTTCCTCAGGATGTGGCAGGGGCATTCCCAAGTGCTTGGTGGCAAGGGGCACTACTCTTGAGTCAGCCACTGCGGAGAACGAGATGGGAGCAGCCCTGTGCCTTGTGGCCTGGCATCTTTGCAGCTCTCTGAAGAAAGGGAATGCTCCTTTTAGGCTGTTTGGATGTCCACAAGAGGGCTCTTGCACCAGCTTCCTTGAGGGCAGTCCTGTAGATGGAAGTAAGTGCCACTGAACTTAGCAAGGCTTCCATCCAGGTAAGTGGGTTGAGGGTTGCTGTCTTTAGAAGAAAGACATGGGGGTAGTTGACATCAGCCACAGTACAGCAGCTCTGCCCACAGCAGTCCGGAAGATCCCACGCAATACCAGCCAGGCTGTTTTTTTAATCCGAAGTGGGTAGAATCTGCATGAGGTGACCACGTCTCTTGAGCTTTCCATATTCTTGCATGGTAGGCAAGGCCTCCAGGAATTTGGGCCAGGGGTTCCCAAATTCGGCAACTTGAAGACTTGTGAACTTCAACTCTGGCTAAGCTATACTGGTAGGGGGATTCTGGGAGTTGAAGTTCACAAGTCTTAAAATTGTCAAGTTTGGAGATGCCCGATTTGGGCCTTTGTGCATGAGACTGCCTGCGATCTTGATGGTGAGATTCCTGCCTTTAGTGCCCGTGTGTGATCTTGCCTGATGGCACACAGTACCTGAAGAACTATAGTATAGCTATAATACAGGTTCTCCTGCTTGAGCAGGGGGCTGGACTAGAAGACCTCCAAGGTCCCTCCAGCTCATTCATTCTAAAAAGAATGAAAGTGAATGAAGCTCACTGTGGGGAACACTTTTACGGCAGGGCTCTCCAACTTTCGCAACTTTAAGACCATGCTGGCTGAGGAATTCTGGGAGTTGAAGTTCACAAGTCTTAAAGTTGCCAAGGTTGGAGACTCCTGCCGTAAAAGCGTTCCCCACAGCTTTCCCCTCTTCAGGTGTTGTGTGCCATCAGGCATGATCGCACATCATGATCAAAGAATTTTGGACCTCATGCTTTTGCACAGAATCTGCCGTTTTGGGAAAGAACAAAGGGTCTCCTGGCCCAGTCTTGCAGCCCAGACTCACAGAGCAGGATGGGGTCTCCAAAATTACTCCACGGGGTGTAATTTTAAGAAGCAGCAAAACGATAACGAGCGAAATCCTTGAGGATTTCCTCCACTTATAGAGGTGTTTCGCCATTTCCAAGTTCCTCCCCAGGGTGGTCTGGAGGTCTAATAAGTGAAAAGAGTCCCTTGGGGCTATTAGTCTCTGGCTCGCTGGGTGCCATCCAGCCGCCATCCCTGGTTTTCCCAGGAACTCGGTACAGCCTGCACATTTTCTGACCGAGAGCTCCCAGAAGCCTCTTTCTGCCTTGTGCTGGTGCAGGAAAGGAGGACCTGCTGGATTTGGAGGCCACTGAGTCCAGGAATGACTACTAGAAGGCCCAAACAGGCCTCTCTGGGGCTATAGCCCACCACCTCCCCTTCCCTCAGCTGAACTGCAAGCCCCATGGGAGAATTCCGCTGAGCTGCATGGGATGGCTGAGGACAGAGAAGCCGGGGAGGGTCATCTCGTTTCCAAGCAACTTCTGATTGCCAGGCTTTCTTCCCACCCTTGTTCCAACTCCTCTGGTGATGCTTGAAAAGAAGAAGCTTGTTTGTGGTTGCGTTGCCTGCTGAACGGGATCTGCAAGCACCAGCCAAATGGTCTATTCAGGTGCCTGTCCTTTACACACCTCCCAGCAGCTGTGTCCAGTTGATGTTGATGGGTGAACTCAGAGTCCAGCAGAAGGACATGGCCTGGCTAGTCCAGCCGGGCATCAAATCCTAGAGGAGCAAATCGCCATAACAGAGTTGCTGTTTCCCCGAGTGACTCTCCAAGCCACACAACAATCCTCCATGCTGGAAGCATTCCAGAGAATCCCACAATTTTATCCTGTCTTCTGACCCAGAATTTTGGAGGTCCAGGCACCGACCCCAACAACTCTTCTGCAGTTGCATGAAGGTTCCTGCAGAGCGATGGCGCTCAAGACCATTTGGGGAAGATTTCAGATGTTAAACGATAATTATAGAGATGTATTTTAAATCATGAACAAAGGCGATTCGTGGTTTAGATATTTTAAATCCTTCGAGGTGCCAACTGATGCTTAAACATAGAAAGGAATGCCACTTACTAAATCTTGTGTGCGTAAGCTTGCATGTGAGTTTTTTTAAAAAATAGCAACTTTTTTTTTTAAGATCCTGAAGAAAGAAATTTTCTTAGGGTGGGAGAAAGGGGGAAATGCCTCCCTGAAGATGGCCTGTAAACCCTGCACTCCTTAGATGTAGAAGTTATTTAGCATATGGCATAACGTGCATGGACTTGGGCCATTAGATTGTGATGTTGGTCTTTGGACAGGCAGGCCCAGCCCAGGTGGCTCAGAGGTCTCCTCTAGAACATTTTTGGCTGCAGCCCTGCCTGGAGGCCACTAGTGTCTTGGAAGCCTATGCAGTTCATCTTCACTCGTGGCATGATGGCCTCCTGGTTCTTCAGGAGATTGGTGGGTGGGTGGGCAGGGTCTGTGTAAATGTGGTGCCTCCACACCTCTGGAGGTACCTTGGAGAGAGTGTGGTGGTTGAACTGTGTGTCCAAGGAGTAAGCTTGCAGATTGAGTCATGCTTGTCCTTGTTTTTCTTTTCAAGGCCTGACCACCTGAATGGGCATATCAAGCAGGTGCACACATCAGAGAGACCTCACAAATGTCAGGTAGGTGTCCTGGGATGTGGTGAAGGTGTTCGTTAGAATAAAACAAAGCATGCGTTTGCAGCGAAGGTGGAGCCCTGGGGTGGCCGTTGCTTGCAGTAGAGTCCAGAGGCTGTTGGACCTCTTGGCTGCTTCCTGATGTCGTCTTTGGCTTCTCCAGCTGCCTTCTTCTTCTTCCCTGGAAGACCCTTCCTCCTCCCCAGCCTTGGATCTCTTTCTTTACAGCTTGGCTTTCCCCACTTAGACACTGGGGTTCTCCGTTCCTTTGTCTCTTCTGCCTATTCACCAAGAACTGGCCGTAGCTTGGGGGCAGCACTAACTAGCCCCTGAACACCATTTCCTGGTTGCCCCCTCCCTGCCTGAGCAGCCTTCAGAACACGACCTTGGGAATCGGTTGCTTCTTCCTTGCTTTCTCTCGAGGCTTCTTGTGGCTGAAGCAGAACAGGAGCAGGCAAAGCATGTGCAGAGTTTTCCTTCCTGTGGCCTGAATTTGTTTGCAATTGAAGTTTAAAGCACAGAGAGAATCCACTGAAAATGGAATTTTAATAGGATTTGAAGAAAAAACTCCTTCCCCTTTGCACTAAAAGCAAGCAATTTAGAAACGGTGAAACTCTTGTCCAGCTGTCAGGATGCCCCAGGGCCTTACTGTGGCTGCAGGGGTCTTTTTTTCTCTTGCCCACAATTGTGCAACCCACCCACCCCATTTCCTTTCCCCCATTTCAAGCATGTTGGGCCAGCCTTTCCAGCCTGGATACTCTCAGGAGGGGGGGTTTCAGCTCTCGGAATACCCCAGCGTGGCTGCTGCTGCTGAGAATTTGGGGAAGGGGAGGGAAAGGCACAGATTGACTGGGTGCTGGGGGAGTAAAGGCTGTTTGAGCCCCAGAACTCTGGTGGAAATTAACTGGGATTAAAGGAGATTAAGCATCCCCTGAACATCGGTTGTGTTTTGGGATTCGTTAGAATTAATACAGGTAGTCTTTGACTTATGACCGTTCGTTTAACAACAGTCTGAAGTTTCAACAATGCTAAAAAATGTGACTTATGGCCTGTCCTCAAAGTTATGACAGTTGTACCACCCCCGTGGTCATGTGACCGGATTTCAGGCGCTTGGCTTGCATTTACAAGGGTTGCAGGGTCCTGCAATCACATTATCACAATTTGTGACTTTCCTGCCGGCTTCTGACCAGCAAAGTCAGCAGATTCACTTAATAACCATGGTAAAGAAATGGTCATAAAATTGATTCCAGTCAAGTGATGATCTTCTTAGCACCCACACTGCTTAGCGATGCAATTTCTGGTCCCAACTGTCATAAATTGAGGTCTAGCTGTAATAGACCCCAAACCAAGATTGGGAGGGCTGCAGGCTGCAGGTTTGGGAGGGGTCTGTGTGTCTCAAAAGAGCCTGAACTGAGTAAAGTTAAAAGGGGGGGATATTATTTTAAGCTGCTGTGTGGTTCGTAGCATATTCTGTTAGAAATGGGAGGTAGCCATCTGATGTCACAGCCTCAATCAGTCTTCTGGAATCAACCAGGAAAAAGGGGGAGAGGAAATCACTCCCAGCAACCCTGCAAATGGGGAAAAAAAGATAAATTCTTTTAATTTGGCTCTAAGAAGATTGGCAAAGTTAAATGTTAGCAGGTTTCTTTTGGGAGGAAATGGCCGTGGGAATGCTCTGCAGATTTTTACTTGCCGGAAGTGCTGAACGTTCACCAGGAAGGGAAGTGGGCTTGTTCGGGGATGGTGTTTGGCCTTGAAAGATGCTGAAACTAGCATGAGTTTGGGAGGGGGGGAGGGTCAGGGCTAGGCTCAGTTGTTTTCCAGGTTAGCCTGTTTGGGTGTTTCTCTTTCTAGGAATTGCTAATTGCCAGTAATCACAACCAGTGCTTTAGACATACAGTAGCTGTGCAAAAGCTGTTCCTTGCCATTGTCATCGGCTGTAAATTCAGGGACAGCCAGGGGGTCTCTTGATGCGGATCTGCTCTTTCAAGGAAGTCCAGAACAAGCTGAACCCCAATCCTAGCAGCATCTCCACCTTGTCTGGACTTAACCTCGGTTTATATGCCTTTGTCCAGCCCTGGCAGACTTCGGCAGGCAGCGGCAGCCGCTTCCATTCAGATGTGGGGAAGTAGGAACCCGGCTGGGTCTCACCCCATTCAACAGGGACTCTGCCTGAGGGCTCCTCAAGTCTCGTGTAGATGTTCACAAGTGCTGGGAACAAGCTGTTGGCACCAATTTCCGGTAGGGGATATCCCACTCCAACAGGAGAGACGGGCTCGTTGTAAAAGAGTGCCCCAGTCTCAAGACTGCCAGGGGGTTGGAAGCAGGATACCGTGCTTGATGGGGCTGAAATCTTGGGAGGTCCAAGAACAGGTAGAGCTGAAGTTTCACATTGAAATCCCAGCACAAGTTCCCCGACGGGGTAGATGCATGACCCTCCAGATGCCCTGAAGCTATAAGGCCTCTGCATTCTTATTCAGCCAGAAATAGGATGTTTGAGATCAGCCATGAGATTCTCCAAGCCAAGGGAAGTTTTCTTTAACAAGGGTCTGCTTTATTGCCTGCTTTAGTCAGGGATCCTTTTTGGCTATTGTGGGTTCTCCATCACTGGAGGTTTTTAAGAAGAGGTTGGACAGCTATTTGTCCAGAATGGTACAGGATCTCCTGCTTGAGCGGGGTTGGTCTAGAAGACCTCCAAAGTCCCTTCCAACTCTGTTATTCTGTATTCTATTCACCTGCTGATGAGCAAAGGGCAAGCTCTGCTTACCAGACTCCCTTTTTCCCTCCCAATATTGGGAGGCACCCCCCTCAAATCCTGCCTAGCTAATCAGCCAGCCCCTGTGACTTATGTTTTTTTTCTCCTTGTGGCCTAACGCCCAGATGTGAGTAGCACTTCTGTGCTTAACATAGAAAGCAACCCAGCTGTTTGCAGAAGAAGAAGCAAGTGTAAGCAACCTTGCCATAGCTGGTAGCACCAGGTGGGCTGGGTCCGGAGGTCACTGGGTTGGAGAAGACAGAGATGGCCATGCATAGCCAGGCCTGGGGAATCTCACGATGGGGCTGACTGAGAGTTTGACTGAACGATTGGTAAAAAAAAATAGTATATATTTTTCATAGTTATTCTTTTTTTGCTTCTTTACTAGAATACCTTGTTCTGGTATGTGTAACAAGGTATGCAAACGAAAAAAAAAAAATAATAATTTAAGCTTGCTTCTCTTAAGAAGCGACAAGTACATTAAATTGCATATTATATTTTCAACATTGGAAATGGCTCTTGAATTGAAGTTTTTGGTGATTAGTAAGTGTACTTACACTTGATGAATTTATTTATGTCATCGTATTTTTATGCCTCATATTCGGCACCTTAGGAAAGAAACACCGCATCGTCATTAGGACTCGATTCCCCCTCCCATCCTCAGGGACTGTCTTGATTGCAGGTAGCCGAATCTGTCCAGCTGCAATTTCTGCCCAAGGCAGTTTGATCCTCTTCGGTAGGAAAGATGCCCCCAGGACTGAAAAGTACAACCACAGTTTAGGAAACTCTGCTTCCTTTAACAAGAGGAGCTGAGATCGAAACAGAGATGCTTCCAGCTCGCTTTCAGTCCGTTCGGCCGTTCCCTTGTTCAGAGGCCAAGCAGTTCCCAGAGTTGCTGGCTGTTGTGCCTGGTGGATGAGCCCAGATCACAATCACAGTCCAATCCTTCTGAGGACTGTTGACTTGAGAACAGAACTTCTTGGGGGGGAGGGGCTGGGGGGGGCTGGTTCAGACATTGCAGCAAAACTGTTGATTTGGGGTAAACCTGTCCAAGGGTGGAACCTCCCAAAATGGCTAGAGAAATGGGGACTTAGTGCAGGAGTTTTCAGTTGGTGGTCTTCTCCCTCTCGCTGCCCTCCAAGTGCATCTCTTCCCCTCTAGCCAACGGGGAGAGTCCGGAGTGGGTGGGTTGTGAAGACCGATACTCTTCCCCACTGATGTTGATGTAGGAATTAGTCTTCGTTTTCTAATCTTTCTTACTTCCTGCCTATTAGCAGGAAAATTCCAGCTTCCAGGGGATAAACTCAGAGACCTCTACATCCATAGAACAGTTGAAACTTCAAGAGGTATTTCTTAAACACTGTTTATTGTTTCAATATAAACACACTTCTCTTTGCTTACTATATTTGCCATGCTTGACAGGAAACTACTGGGCCTTTTACTTATTTACCACTGTTGTTAAGAACAGGGGTCTCCTGTGATGTTTTACTCTTCTTTAAAAGGCATTAACGTTTTGTGGTTTATTTTAAACTTTCCGGGTCTTGCTTGATAGCTGACCTCTGCAGTTTGGGTCTTGTGTTTCGGCTTCTCTTAACATTATTTTTATTTTACCTTCCAGTCTCTTAATTTTGACTGGGAATAAGCTGTCATTTGGCATCAAGAGAGATGAGCAAATTAAATACTGTCTTAAGGACTGGTCGCTGGGAATTTCTCTTGAAGGAGAGGGGGGAATAAATTGGTGGGATTTATACAGACCATCCTGAACCCTCCTGAGATCATTGGGTGGGGGGGAATTGCTTACAAATGTAGGACAAGAGTCACCCTATTGGGGAGATGGGCAGCATATCAATTTAATACATAAATAACTAAAGCTATAACTTTTCTTCCTTTTACAAGTAGTTCCCAACGTAACATATTACCATTCGTTTGATGACTCTTAGAGTTTAGGATCAGTCCTCACACCTACAACTGTTGCATTGTCCCCACGGTCACATGATCCTGTCCAGCAATCCGCTTTCATTCACAATGGCTGCAGGATCCCAGCCATTTGCGACCCTCCCAGTCGGCTTTGACAAGCACAGGCCATAGGGAATCCGGCAGGAAAGGCCACGAATTATTATCACGTGGGTTGATCTCGGTTGACATAAAAAGTCATAAAACTGGATGTGGTCATTTGATGACCACACCATTTAGCGACTAATTTTCCCGTTCTGATTGTGGTCGTTATTTGAGGATTTCCTGTATGGCCATGATGATAGCTATTTAATGGAGCTCTGAAACATATGATGGGCTTTTTTTAATGGCCAACTGCCTGGTAACTTTCCACTGGAGTCATAAAAATTGCCTTTTGTTTTTCATGGGTGACATTGGGCATGGGAAGCGATTGCGAGGAGGAAGAGCTTTCACAGGCCAATCAAGAGGGATGCTTTGGGGGAGGACACCCCTATGCCCCCCCCTCAAAAGTCTTTTCTTCTTCAGATCCAAAGGGCTCCCCTCCCAATTATTGTGAAACGGCACTTTTAATAGGACCGCAGACCCCTTGGCATTCTTCCTGAAGTCTCTGCTTCGGCTCCTCTTGGTGTTTTCTCCCGTGTGCTCTTTGGCTCAATGCCAGGTCTTCGCTTCACTTACCTGAAAAGGATGTCACCTTTTGGCTTTCATCATTTGAAATCCCAGAATCCTTTCCTCGTGCAATGTTAGCAATCCAGGTTGCACCCACTTGTGTTGTAGACACAAATGCTATTAAATACGCCTCAGTTCTCCAGGAGCAGGTCAGCATCCTCAGCTGAGCATCAGAAGATCCCAAGGGATCCCAAAGATCCCTTTGATGCCCGGCTACCAGGCTTAGCTGCATAGACCTTCCCTTTTCTTTTTTCTTTTGTCCTTCCATCATAGGCTGGCAGTGCAGCTCCTCCCAAGGCAGAATTATTTGCCCAACAAAGATCCCTAAAAGTTCTGGGAGACTTTTTGATACGAAGGAGAAGAGCTCAGTCGGAAAGAGTTGTCCTGCTGCAGACTTGCTTCCCAGCTCGTCCTGTGGCTCCTCCAAGAATTCCTTGTTGAGGCCACCCCAATTGGTGGGGTGAAAAGTCCTGAGCGAGTGCAAAGTGATTGCCACTGTGGCCAAATCGGGACACATTGGTATCGAGATGTTAGGTTATCCTTTCCCTCAAGTATATGAAGGCACCACTGTTGTTTTCTTGGCAACTTTATAATAGATAGAATTCTTTATTGGCCAAGCGTGATTGGACACACAAGGAATTTGTCTTCGGTGCATAAGCTCTCAGTGTACATAAAAAATACATTCATCATGAATCATAAAATACAGCCCTTAGTGATAGTCATAGGATACTAAATAAGCAATCAAAATCATACTAGGAAACTAAATAAAACAATATAAATCGTAAAGATAGAAGCAACAAGGTTTATGGAAGCAATCAAGAAAAAGAAGGCTGTTGATTGTGTGTCCGTGGGAAATGGTTTGGAGAAGTTACCTTCACGGCCATTTGCTTCTTGGCTTCTCTAGCTGTATCTTTCCTCTCTGAACAGAAAAAGGGGAAAAAAACCAGACCGTTGAATGACCATCTCTCGCTAGGGAGGAGCCCTCTCTGATGGGGCTTTGGCTGGGTCAGCCGTGATGCGGCCAGATCTCAGTGCAAGGGCTCAGACTTGGTTCTTCTGATTTAGGGCAGTCCTGGTCATCCTTTGATTCTAGCAATTGAGTGGGGGGAGGTCTGTTGAGCTTGGGCCTGCAGCCCCCTAGGCAGAGGAGGCAGAAACTGGGCTATGACGGAGTCTGGGTTTGGGCATTACAATCCTGCCATTGTGGGGCTATAACTAAGGATGAATTACGGGCTCAGCCAACTGCCTGACTCAAAAACCTGTGGTCAAGCAACCCCAGCAGAACCTAATCCCTTTCTGCCCCTGCCTGGCTAATGTCCCTCTGTTGCCCTCCACAGACCTGCAACGCTTCCTTTGCCACCCGGGACCGGCTGCGCTCTCACCTGGCTTGCCACGAAGACAAAGTTCCCTGCCAGGTCTGTGGGAAGTACTTACGGGCCGCGTACATGGCGGATCATTTGAAGAAACACAGCGAAGGACCAAGCAACTTCTGCACCATCTGCAACAGAGGTAATGGGTCTCCTGCTGTTGGTGGGCTAAGAGGGTAGGGGGGTGGCTTCATTCAAGCTGATTGAAGTCTCAGGAGGAGGAGGAGGAGGAGGAGGAAAACAATTCTTCCATTCAACAGAAGGATGTTCCTCTTGAGGTTGTTGTTTGTTCACTCTCAGGCACAAAAGACCCCCAGATCTGGCCCTGCACTGCCTCTTCCATTGCTGGAGCCCTGGTGCTTCTGGACGCTCATTCAGGCCTTCCAGGCACCAGGGGGCCAACATGAAGCTCTGGGCATAGAGCAGGGGCCACCTATGCATGAACCAGCACCCCGTCTTGCTCTCTGAATCACCTCAAAAGGTGGATGAGGCTGGGATGCAGGGGGGGGGGCACCCACACATTCCTCCTAGTGTGCAGGGCAAACTAGGCCCTTCTGCCAAATGAGGACATGGCAGCAATATCCCTCCACAATGGCTGGGTGCGTCACTCTGCAAGGCGTGTTTTTCTCTTAGTCAGAAAAGTCTCCCTGAGCCCGGAAGAATCTGCCCCATTGCAGCCTCGGGGCCGTGACCTAAGTTTGGTTGTGCTCCGTGATCCTTCCCCACCCTTTTTTCCATGGGGAGTCCCTCTGAGCATGCCTAAGATTGCAGCCGTAGCCAAAAAAATGGTTAAAGGGCTAAAGCTGCTTAGTTCTTAAATGGCTCAGTTTGGATGTCGCAAATAAAGACTGCCGGTGATATCAGTGGCAATATATTCTTTAGACTCCAGGCGGGGCAAAATGGTCTTTCTCTGAGAAACCTGCTCCATTTGTGGGAGTGTGGGAGGCAAGAAAAATAGGGACCTGTAGTTTAGTAGATCAGGGGAATGCTGTAGACATAGTATACCAGGAGATTAGCAAAGCAGTCAGGAAGCCTCTCATAATTTTCTCCATAATCAAATGACAATGTGTGAGCTGGACCATACTACGATGACATAAATAATTGTACTGAATGGATCCCCTTCAGTCGAGGGTCACTTGGAGTGGGCTGTCCCGGGCCCGGTGCTGCTCAACATTTATCAAGGACTTGGATGGGAGAGTTGAGGGGATACTTGCAAAGTCTGTACATGATACAGAACTGGGAGGATGGATAAAAGGGATTCGTCTTCTTTTCTTTTAACGACCCCATAATCCCTTGTGGGGTGGAATCTGGGTAACTGAATGGAGCTAGCAGAGTGTTCCAATGGCCGGATGCCCTTCCTGTCGCCAGTGTGGAGTTTTTGTTCAGCAAATGTGCCTCTCTCAGTGTGCCCAGAGAGAGAAATAATTGCTTCTACCTAGGGTCGAACTCGCAGCCTCCTGATTGTGAGGCGAGAGCTACACCTCTAGGCCACCGCACCACTCCATGGATAAAAGGGATTAAAGAGAACAGTTCAAAAAGATCTATCCAGGGCATTCTAGTGTCTAACATGATCCAGCAGTGCCATGCAGATGCTAAAAAAGCACACGGGATGCGTTCATAGGAGCATAGGGTCACGTCATGGGACCCAATTGCTCTCTTCTACCCGGTCCTGGTCAGATCCCACTTGAAGTGTTGTGTCCAGTTTTGGGCACTACGATAGGAAAAGGGCCCTGGCAAATTGGATCCAGTTCAGAGGGAGGCTGCCAAGATGAGGAAAGGTCTGGAAATACCTGAAGGCTTGTCCCTTAGAGGAGCGAGTGGACTTCGTTGCCCCAACAGGTAAGGCCAGAACCAGTCTGTTAAAACTACAAGGAAGGAGGTTGAAGTTAGACATCTTCCTAAGTGTACAAACTGTCAGCCAGTGGAACAGGCAGCCAGATCAAGTGGCAAGTTCTCCTTGCTGCAGGCTTTGAGACAGAGACGAGATCAGGGGTCTCCTGATCAGCAAAGTTGGCTGGGGAATTCTGGGAGTTGAAGTCCGCCAGGCTTCAAGTTGCCAAGGTTGGAGACCCCTGGACTAGATGGCTGTCTGTCAGAGATCCTGCACTGAAGCAGAGGGTTGGAGTGGAAGACCAGGGAAATGAGGAGGGGGCTAAAAGCATCAGTCCTATGAAGGGAAAATGAAGGAATTGGGGATGTTTAGCCTTGAGGGAACATACCAGAGAAGGAGAAGGACAGCAGTCTACAGAGGAGGCCACACCATATTGTAGAGCAGTTGCTGGGGAATTCTGGGAGTTGAAGTCCATAAGCAAAGTTGCCAACTTTGGAGACCCCTGTTGTAGAGGACACAGATTGATAGGCCAAAATTGTAGGGGAACTGATGGTGACCGATCTCAGCAAGAGCTTCCTAGGCGTAAGACCCATTCAAGAGTGGAACTGGAGATTGGGGAGGGTCAGCCCCGGTGCCGAGAGCCACCGCTCTGAGTGAGGCTGGGCATCCTTGTCTTAAGATGCACCTTCTGGTTGGATGAATCTATTTGCTGATTAGTGTTAGATTTGAGGTTAACTTGCAGGCAGCAGGAGGGAAGTCCATCCGCGGAAGCTGCAGAGACTGAGAAGAGAGGAAAAGGTAGCTGAAATGGGGTTTCGGGAGGCTGATCTGGGGTGGGAGAAGCTGCTTGAAGACACAAGTGACAGGATAGGTTGCTTGGTGGACATCCAGACAGCACGTTGGTCATTTTTTATCTGCCCAGCCTCTTGCCCTTCTGGTTTTCTGGTTGAGGAAGATTGAAGCTGGTTCTTCTGGGTGCTCCTTGGCTGCCCTACCAGCTTGGACCCCTCAAACACCCCAAGGGCCCCTGTAGAGCCACTTAGGTTGACAAACAGGTTCCTTCTGCACCCCAACTCCAGGCCTTCTGGCCCCCTTGGACTCCAGCTCCAGTCTAGGCATTGCGCCCCTGGTCACCCCATTTCTTCTCTGCTGGGCCTCTTCCAGTACCCACACAGATGAGTTGGCATCTCCTGCCACCTGGTTGGGATAGGACCAGTCCAAATATTTTTTTTTTTAATTTGATTTATATGCCGCCCTTCTCCAGAGACTCAGGGCGGCTTACAATGCGTTAAGCAATAGCCTTCATACTTTTGTATATTTATACAAAGTCAGCTTATTGCCCCCACAAACTGGGTCCTCATTTTACCTACCTTAGAAAGGATGGAAGGCTGAGTCAACCTTGAGCCTGGTGAGATTTGAACTTGCAGTAATTACAGACAGCTGGTGTTAATCACAATGCTTTTAGTCTGCTGAGCCACCAGGCCCAATTGCCAAGTCCCCAGTCCAGCTTCCTTCAGCTGCTGTTCTATGTTTCAGCCAGATGGCCACTGAGTGTCACATAGCTCCGGCTACTGATCCCCCCCGCCCCGCCCCGCGGCGTTTGGTTGACTCTGGCAGCTTATAGAGAAGGTCGCTTTAACCTGGCACTGTGTTTTGCCTGCGGGGAGGGCTGTGCCAGGCCCCCCCAGGACTCTTGCCCCCTTAATTGAGATAGAACAGCCTCTGGTACTGGAGCTGCTGAGAGAGAGACTGCGATGCAAGGACCCCAGAAGGATAGATACAGATACAGATACAGATACAGATACAGATACAGATTAATAGAGTTGGAAGAGACCTTGTAGGTCATCTAGTCCAACCCCCCACACAAGCAGGAGACCCTACATCATTTCTGACAGATGGCAGTCCAGTCTCTTCTTGAAAGCTTCCACTGATGAAGCTTCCACAACATCTGAAGGCAACTTCTTTCCATGGTCAGAAAACTTCTTTTTATTTCCAGGTTTCTCTCCTTGCTCAGTTTCCATCCATTATTCCTTGTCTGGCCTTCAGGTGCCTTGGAAAATAACTTGACCCCTTCCTCTTCTCTAGTCCTTCTCTTCACTAGACTAGCCGTGCCCAGTTCTTGCAACCGTTCATCGTATGTTTTAGCTTCCAGTCCCCTCATCATCCTGGTTGCTCTTCTCTGCACTCTTTCTAGAGTCTCAACATTTTCATTATAGTGTGGTGACCAAAACTGGATGTAGGACTCTAGGTGTGGCCTTAGATAGAAAGGAGGGCTGCTGTAGTGGTGGGGTGGGGGTGGGGGGTGGCTTGGAGACAGACCCCTTTCTCCCCACAGGAGGGGCTTTGAGCTGCTTCCGGGTCTTCCAGCTGGGCCCCTCCTGCTTTCCATTGAGATGAATGGGCTTCCTGGGCGGAGATCTGATTTGTGGGGGTTCGGTTATCCTGCGGATGCTATTTTTCTCTCCTTCCCCAGCAGAGGAAAATGCCCGTCTCCAACCTCACCGAAGGAGACTTTTGGGCAGAAACACGGGGCAGGTCTATTTCAGGAGCCAGGTCTGATTGCCTTGCGAGTCACACCAGATTGGTCTTTAGGGGGGCATCACACAAAAAGCCTTTGAAGTCAAAGCACAGTCAGAGCCTGCCATCTTGGATTCTGCCAGGGGGGTCCTGAGAGGACCCCGGCAGACCTTGAGCCCAGCCACGTGCCCTGCCGAAGGGGGAGGCTGCCAGTTATCTGGGCCTGACAACCCTCAATCCTCCCGTTTGCGAGCAACCTATTGGTGGCATTGCTTCCATTTCAAGATCAGGAATAGAGGAAAACTGCAGTGGAGGCCTGAAAATGGACAAGTTTATTTATTTATTATTTATTTATCATATTTGTATACCACCCTACTCCCGAAGGACTCAGGGCGGTGAACCACCAAAATAAAATACAGAGACATACAAAAGTTAAAAACTATTAAAAACAGATTAAATAATTTGGGCTCAAAAAATTAAAAGCATCCAATTTATCTAAAAAACATTTAAAACCCAATTTAAAAGCCAATTTAAAAGGGGGAGTTAGGCCAGACCAGCCTGTTGGAATAAAAACGTTTTTAGGGCGCGGCGGAAGATGCGTAAGTCTTGGATCCTCCGTATCTCCGGGGGGAGCTCGTTCCAGATGGCAGGTGCCCCCACAGAGAAGGCTCTCCCCCTGGGGGCCGCCATTCGACATTGTTTGGCCGACGGCACCCTGAGGAGCCCCTCTCTATGGGAGCGAACTGGTCGGTGAGAGGCTACTGGTGGCAGAAGGCGGTCTCGTAAGTACCCTGGTCCGATGCCATGGAGCGCTCTAAAGGTGGTAACCAAAACCTTGAAGCGCACCCGGAAGACCACTGGGAGCCAGTGCAGCTCGTGCAGGAGGGGGGCCACATGGGAGCGCCACGTTGCTCCCGTCACCACCCGCGCGGCCGCATTCTGGACCAGTTGGAGCCTCCGGGTGCTCCTCAAGGGGAGCCCCATGTAGAGAGCATTGCAATAATCCAGGTGTGAGGTGACAAGGGCGTGAGTGACCGTGCATAACGAGTCCCGATCCAGAAAGGGACGCAACTGGCGAATCAGGCGAACCTGATAAAAGTTGAGGTTAAAATCAAAAAATGCCCTGAAGTTGGCCCCACCCAGATGTGTGACTGGCCCCACCCAACCCGTTGGCAGCTCCGCAGCTCTCCCCTGGCATTCAGAAACACGTTTTGCAAGTGCTTCTGCGGTTTCCGTAGGCCCAGAACGGGACAGGGGCCTCCTGCATTCAGCTGGACTGGTTGGCTGGGATTCCCTGGAGCTGCATGTTCAGGAGGGTGGGCTCGGCCCCACCCCACTCATCCAGGGGGCAAGGCCAGGGCTCTTGTCTCTGATGCCCCCGGGTGCCATGGCTGCAGCTGCACTGAACGGGCACAAGAGCTTCCACAGAGAAAACGGGTTTTCTTGCAGCGTGAGAAGTAATAGCTCATTTCTTTACAAGGGGTCCTCGGCATACAACCATTCATTTAGTGACCAAAGTTAGAATGGCACTGAAAAAAGTGACTTGTGACTTTTGCAACGACTGTTGCAGCATCTCCATGATCACGTGATCAAAATTCAGACACTTGGCAACTGATTCACATTTATGACGGTTGCAGTGTCCCGAGTCATGGGGGTCCCCCTTTGCGACCTTCTGACAAGCAAAGTCAACGGGGAAGCTGGATTCACTGAACAACCATATGACTAACTTGACAACCTGTGGCAAGAAAACTGGTGCAAAATTGACAAGTGTCTCGCTTAGCAGCAGAAATTTTCGACTCAATTTGGGTCGCAAGTCGAGGAGTAGCTTTACTTGCTTGCTATATTTAGCGCATCTGTAGAAGCAGCATTTTGCACAGGCAGCATAAAGACCCGGACCCAGAAATAGCCAGTCAGTTTTAATTAAATAGGAGGAAAGCATCAGAAAAATGGGGCTGTCGGACATTTCTGAGGACGAGATGGGTCCCATTAAACCAGCAGGCTGTGGGGGCAACAGGGGTCCTGCACACAGCACCCCCCACCCCCAAATAACCAGACGGAATGGGCAGGTTGAGCAGGCGCACGCTAGGGCTTATTTTCAGGGAACACACGGTAGGTAACACTCTTATTTAATCCAGAAGTTCTGTGGCTGGTATAGAGGTTTCTGGTGTCCCAAAAGTTTTACAACAATCACTCTATCCAAAGTAACATCATGTGATTTTCTCTCTCAGGAAAACAAGAGAAACTGTTTTTTTTCTTGATCTTCTAAATGAAGGTTTCGGCCTGGTTCTCTCCACTAACGAAAAATTAACCATAAAAGACATGAGAATGGCATGTGAGCCATGAGCTTCTTGGCTTAGGGCTTGGCTTTGCTGGCTGGGGAATTCTGGGAATTGAAGTCCACCCACCTTAAAGTTGCCAAGGTTGAGGAAGTTACCAAGGTTGAGAACTATGGCTTCAGAGGTAGAAGGGTCTGGGTTTTGCCCCTCTGCTTAAGGGTCTCGGGCATTGGCATAGAGAAGAGACTCCCTGGAAGGGCAGGAAATGCGAGCAAGACGTCATCCGAGATCCTGCTGACCTTAGGAGGCCACTGTCCGCAGGAGAGAGGTCCTCCTGCAACGGGAGGGGACTTTTGTTTTCAAATGCCACCTGGCTCTTCCTGGGGGTCTAGTGGTGTTTGACCAACAGCCAAGAAGGTGGAGAAGGTGGGATCGTGTTCTCTGCGGAGTCCTTTGAGTCTCATCCCTGCCACCTGACACCCCTGGTGCTTTGCTGGTGGGGAATTCTGGAGAAGTTGTCCTGTCTTGTCTGGTGGGACTTGAGGTACCAGACCTCCCTTCTCCAGGAGATTTTTCCCCTCTTCTACCAGAAGATGCATCTCCTTGGTCTTGATGTGTTGGCCAAAGTTTCTCACTTCGGTCTGTTCTGGACTGCCAACCAGATATTATAGGTTCCTCCCAGAGCAGAGCACCAGGTATTCCTGGTGTGCGATTTTCTGGAAGGGACACGGCCATGAATGGATTCTAGAGTCCTGGCATGTCTTGCCGCAGCATCGGCTGGGCCTGGAAGCTCCCCTCGTCTCTCTGAGCTTGGCTGTTTTCTTGCAGTGGTTCGCTTAACAACTGTGGCAAAAACAATGGTAAAACAGGGCGAAACTCACTTAACATGTGCTTTGCTTCATAATGGAAATGTTGAGCTCCATTGTGGTCATAAGTCGTAATGAAAGTAACGTCATCAGTGCTAGCGCTAACGCTGATGATGTTACCTAATTAGGTCATGAAACGCCTGCAAGAAAACAACCAAGTTCAGAGAGCACCAAGGGTCCTCATTTCAGCCCATGCTACAAATATTCTCCTTTGTTGGCTCCATCATTCCTGGGCCGTTTCCCCCCCAACAGAGGGGCACAAAGGAGAGGCACCCTCTGCAGCTTGCTGCCTCTTCCAAGACCCGTCGCGCCAGTCCTGGGAGCGGCCGGAGAGGTCCGAGGGGAGACAGGCAGAGGTGCGTCGGTGCTGGTGGCAGGATCTCATCTCCTTTTGTCTTGTTTAGGTTTCTCCTCTGCCTCCTACTTAAAGGTCCATGTTAAAACCCACCACGGTGTTCCCCTTCCCCAGGTCTCCAGGCACCCGGAGCCCATTCCGAATGGGGGAGCGGCGTTCCACAGCGTCAGGACCTATGGCATCAAAGGCAAGCGACCCCTCCCCCGATCTCGGCGTAGGACTCTGGTGGGGGGGACACAGGTGGGTGGCCAGGGGCCCGTCACGTGGCTGAGGACAGGAGCGAGCAAAGGACTTAGGGAGCAAGGGAAGGCCGTGCCCAGGGCACCCGCCGGCTCTGCGAAGGGAGGCCCCACTGGGATTCTGAGATGCTGCTGTCTCTGGGGGTGGGGTGGGAGGGGTCTGTGTGTCTGCCTCACTATCCTGCTGAAGAGACACAGATCAGCTGTTCCCATTCTTATATCCACCCAGGGCTCAGGGCATCCCTGGCCCCTCTAGAATTCTGTTCCACAGGTTGGGTGTTTCTTGCATGGAGAGCAGTTTTTGTAGCATGTGTTCTGGTGTTGTCTTTCTGACCATCAAATCAGTGTTTCCCTCACAATGAACCCCTGGTATTTTCCAGACAAGGGTGTCCCACCCACCCACCCACCTATCCCAGACTGGCAGCCCAGGAAAAACTGCATTTTCTCAATGCGTACAACTGGAGCCTCCAAAGCCTCCGGCTGACCTCTGGCGTCCATGTTAGCATCTGTAGCCTAGGAAGTTCAGGCTGCATCCTGGATGGGGGGGAGGGGCTTAATTCTCCCCCTCCTCCCTTCATGCATGCTTCAGGCCTCATGGCAACCTTCCCATTGTGGCAGGGAAAGAGGAGAGCCCTAGCCTGGCGCACCTGTGGGCAGAAGACCAGGTGTGGGAAGGCTGCTCAGTGTGAGGACAGCTCAGCCTTCTGATGGACAGCTTGGTGGCCCCCAGACAGGTGGTCAGCCGTGGATGTCTGGGAGGTGGTGCAGCTCCGGCTGATCTCGTGTTAATGTGCAGGGAGGCTCCTGGCTTCAGACCCTGCTAGCAGTTGAAGGCAGTCATGCCCAGTGAGAGTGGGCAGAGGGTCCTGGCTTCCGAAGGCTGAGAAGACAGTTGCATCGTGCTTGGAGTGCCCACCAGAGCTTCCAGGCTTTTATTCCTGGGGGGGAGAGTGGCCCGTCCTCACCACCCCTTTGTCGTGCTTGAATCGAGCCCGTTCTGTGGGTCTGCTGGGGGAATCTGGGTTTGCCTCCTGAGGAAAGTAATTAGAAGTTGTTGCTTGAGGGACCTTCTTCTCCACTCCTTGTCCTCTTCTGTGCCTCCTCAGTTGCCTCCCACGTGTCCCCCATGTGGAGCGGGGCTCTAAATCATCTCTGGCCGGCATGGCATCGCTACCCATCACCCCCACTGCTTTTGAGGTTGTCTTTTGGCTCAGGCCAAAATGGGACTTGATTGATCGTGTTGCGAGGTTTCATTGATGTGGGATGTTTTCATTCATGTTGGGGTGCAAAAATTGTTCTGCCGGGGCTGTTCCGCAGACCAGTTGCTCCTGGGACAGCTCGACCCTCAGGTCTGCCGGCAGTATTGGAGCAGTCTTGCAGGGACCCTGCCCCCCCCCCCCATGCGCGGCGTAGCAACGTAGGGTAGCCACTTCCCGGTTGGTCCATGCTCACTCAGAATGGTAAATCCTAAACCAGAGTTCACACAGGACAGATGCTGCTTTCACACATCACATGCTGTACCCAGAGAAATAGACTCTAGGAGACTTCCCTGCATGGCCTGATTCAGCCCACGTATGAAGACGGTGGCTGGGATCCCAAAGAGACAAAACCCCTGAGCCCAAACGGCTGAGTGGAGGAGCCCCGCTTGGGGTCGTGTCTGGGCAGATGAAAGTAAACCTTCGGGGGGGGGGGGTTCCTGACATGGCAAAGGGATGCAGTTACAGGCGGGAAGGGCAGTTAGGCCTGGCCTCTATTTTATGGGTTAGGGAGTGGGGGGGGGGGGGTAGAGCCTAGAGGGTGGCCCATCTGCTGCATCTCTCAGTGGGCTTGACTTCCAGCCAGAGAAGCGGCTGAGCCTCTGGGGATCTGCAGGCAACATCCCTCTGCAGCTGCAGCCAGATTCTCACATACGGCTTCTCCTCCTAGCTTGGCCTGGGATGCTGCACTTCCCGGGCAGACGCCGGCTTCTCTATTGTGAATTGGGGGGGGGGGGTCTTGTTTTCCGTTGCACTTTCACACCATGAACACATCCTCCTTGCCCATAAAGGTGCCAGCAGCTGCAGTAGAGAAGTCCAGGGGATGAGACTTTCACAAGCGGATTGAAACGTGGGGTGGGACATTCTGTTGCATGTTGATGACGTTGCCATCTTGAAGGACGATTAGCCCAAGTCTGGAATCTGCCCTGGACCTCAGTGGGGCCAATTTAGCTAGGAGCCTCTTGGGGCCGTTGTGTGTGTCCCTCAGGGCCTAATGAGGGATGCTCAACTTTAAGATTTGTGGATTTCAACTGCCAGAATTCCCCAGCCGCCAAGGCCGTTTGGGGAATTCTGAGAGTCGAAGCCCACGAGACTTAAAAATTGCCAAGGTTGGACATTCCTGGCCCAAGGCTTTGCAGTACTTAAGGTAGCTGTGGCTGGGCTTCTCAGCTAGGCTACCCACTGCATGGAATAGAAGGGGCGTCCCTGGGAAACGGGTGGCCACCGTCGGGTTTGAAAACCGCCATTTTCTTTCTCTTCCTAGAAGGCCAGAAATGCTCACATTCGGACCAGATTGAGAGCTCAGATTCCTACGGAGACCTCTCTGACGCCAGCGACCTCAAGACGCCCGAGAAACAGAACGCCAACGGTTCCTTCTCCTGTGACATGGTGGTCACCAAAAACAAATTGGAGTCAGAGGGGGATAAGAAGTACCCCTGCCCCGAATGTGGCAGCTTTTTCAGATCCAAGTCCTATCTCAACAAACACATACAGAAAGTTCACGTCCGCTCCTTGGGGGCCCCCTTAGGGGACTTGGCCTCTGCCTTGGGGTCCCCTTTCTCCCCCCAACAGAACATGTCTCTCCTGGAATCATTTGGGTTTCAGATTGTGCAGTCCGCATTTGCCTCGTCTCTGGTGGATCCAGAAGCCGACCAGCAAGTGATGGGGCCAGACGCAAAGTGAGGCGCCTTGGCTCTTAAGAAGCAGCAGTCAGTTTTTATTTTCTAGAGAAGATGGCTGTGAGATACCAGATGCAGTTTTAGAGTGGGGAGAGGTTGACTTAAATTCCCTTGAGGTGTCCACCCTTCCTCCTCTTTCTTTTCTCTCCAAACCCTTCCCCGGATGGAGACAGTTTTCAGCTAACAATCTGCAAAGTCCCTGTATGAGGGTGGAGATGTAGCGGAATAGGGGATCTTGAGCAGAAGGCTGGCAGAGATCTGGCTCGAAGACCCCGTGAACAAAAGAGATGCCCCAAAGCTGGATCCAGAATTTGGAGATGTCCCGCTTCAGCTGGCAAAGATCCCAGCGCTCCTCTGAGCCCTCTCTGCTCAGGATTCCCATCTTGTCTGCTCATCCACACATTCCCCATGGTACCCGGTAGGTAGCGTGGCTGTTTCCTTGGAAAGGAAAATCCACAGGAAGCCAGCTTCTCAAAGCCAGCCATGGTTCAAGAAGACAGGGCAATTGGCAAGAAGCAGAGGTGCCACAGGAGGAGATGCCACCAGATTCCCAAGATGACCAGGAGGCTGCCCGAGACCCCCCGGAGGGCATAGCAGCAGCTTCCCGGAGGACCTTGTGCAGGGACGCCTCAGTTGTGTGGCTGGCTTGTTTTTCTGATCCTCAACACTTGGCCATTGGTTTCCTCTCTCTCTCTCTCTCTCCCTCTCTCTCTCTCTCTCTCTCTCTCTCTCCCTCCCTCTCCCTCTCCCTCCCTCCCTCTTGCTCTCTCTCTCTCTCTCTCTTATAATTATGGTTATTATTATTATTATTACATTTATGATTTTAGGACCTGTTGTAGTGATTTGCTACTGAGATGCCTTCCAGGGCAATTATACAGAGAGCTCTTAAAGCAGCAGTCATGTTAGGATAGGATTAATTTTTTTTAGATGTATCATAATTAAAACCTTGCCTAGTTGATTGTTTTTAAGTCTACGGGATAATATAGTTATGCAAAGTGAAAGAAAGTTGGGGGTGGGAGAAATAAGCTTAAACTTTAAAAGAAGGTAAGAAGGCACTCTTGGTTGGTTGATGCATAAAGACCTCCAGAAGTTTAACATTTTCAATTAGATGATAACGTTTTTTTGAACCACCAACCTCCTGTGCAAATAGAGAGTTCACAGAGTGATTTCAAAGCAGAAAATAATTATTGGATTGGACTGCATTAAAGAAGTTAGAATGTTACTTTATAAACTTTCTTTTGTCTTTTTTTAATTTTTTAATTTATTTTTATTTGTTTGGCACAGGGATTGAAAGGTACTTCTGTGCTTTGGTGGCAGCAGAGAGATTGTTCTGGTGGGAAGATGCCATTTCTGATTGCCACCTTTCGGGGTGCACCTTCCTCTCTATATGCTTAGCTTTGTCTCTGGGAACATAAGCCTTCTTAGATCAGACTAAAGTCCCGACTCTCCCCCCCCCCCCCCCCATTGCTCCATGCCGTTGGTCTGTGATTCCACCGGAATATATGCAGCCCTCGGGACTGGTTGCCCCAAACAATGAGCCCACCTTCTTTTCAAAAAATAACTTAGTTGCCCCCCCTGCAGTCCCATCACCTAACCTGGTTTCTTTCCATGTCACTCCTTGAGCTCAACAGCAGCAGATTAGCTTTAATTGCAGCTTGCAGGCCTACTTCCAATTACACCTAGAGGGGACCCACAAGGCAATTGTACTATTGCTGGGGAGGGAAGGGGAGAATTGTGCGAGGCTCAGATAGACAAGAGGTTGTGGGGAGGCACAGGCTCCCCAACCTCTGGTGAGCAAGGTAAGATTTGCTCTGGGCTGGGAGCCAAGGGCCTCCTGGTGGGAAGGAGCCTTGCGAGAGAGGATCTTGTTCATTCAGAGGAACACCACCAGTCCCCCCACGCCCCCACCGCCTCTTGGTGAAGCTGGGTGGTGGCAGGGACAATGAGCTTGTGGAGTGTGGGTGGGGAAGGTTGTGGTCACAGCAGGGAAAGGCATGACAGCAGCACAACAGTGCCAACAATCAGGATAGGGACCCGGCCACATCTCCCTCTGAACGGACCTTTGTGGATCTTCCAGAAGACTGTCATGGAGTCCACATGATGGTGGCCCAGGTTACTGCTGGTTTTGCCTCACCGAGTATGAACGCGAGCCAGGCTGCCTAGAGTGAGTTTGGAGTCCAGGCAGAGTGCAAGTCTCGGCTTGTCGTTCGTTCTGAACCGCGGCCGCAAATAAACCACCAGAAACAATGCAAAGTTTACTTCAGTGCTTGTAGGCTCACAGTCAAAAGTAAAGTACAAGTCGGTGTTTTGGTTCAAAGTCAGCGCTGTGCGCAACTACACCACAGCGCTATTTAACAGAAAATCAGCCCTCAAACAAGATCCGGCACTTAACAACAATCAATAACCCCCTCCCCCAATGCCAACAGCTGTGAGCGTCGTGACAGCAAGTTCGGAGATTCTGACGTTGACGTCATCATCGCCAAAGCGAATGCCACCGACCAGGAACTGCGTGGGCACGTGTGCTGCTGTCCGTCTCCGCGCTCACCTTCCCATACCCCCCATCAATGGCGAGCTCCGGTAGGATTCGACAGGCGGCCCCTCTACCAGGAGCTCATCTGTAACAGAAAGCACACAGATGTTAAGTACTGTTATGATCCTACACTTGGTTTGTTTGGGTATTTACAATTGAATCGTATTAACCGGGCGGCGTGAACATCGGGTGCTGCCACCCACGTAGCCTGTGCTATAGGATATCCTTTCCACCTGACAAGATACTGTAAAACCCCTCTACGGAATCTGGAGTCTAGTATCCGGTCTATTTCATATTGATCGGTATGCACGGGACCTGGTGGATTGGCTGAAGCATTTGGTCTTGTTATCGTTATAGGTTTTAACAAACTGCTATGGAACGCAGGATGTACTCTGCTAAACAGAGAGGGGAGTTTAAGAACTACGGTAACAGGATTGATTACTCGTGTTATTGGGAATGGCCCTATATACTTTGGCCCTAGCTTTTTACTAGGTAGTTTTAGTTTGAGATATTTAGTAGACAAGTAAACTTTATCTCCTACTTGGAATGGTTTTGGATTAGCTCTTTTCTTATCAGCATATTACTTGTACTCGTCTGCTGCCTTTTGTAACACTATTTTCACGCTTGGCCACACGTGGCTAATTTTCTTGGCCCAACCTCGTGGGGTGTCACTATCTGTCGCAGGGGGATCTAATTCTGGAATGGCTGAAAAGTCCCGACCGTATATTACCTGGAATGGGGATAGTCCTGTACTACGATGTGGTATGTTGTTATAAGCTACCTCGGCAAAAGGCAGGAGACCTGATCAGTTGGACTGCTGATATGAAACATAACATCTTATATATCTCTCAACCTTGGCATTGGCCCGTTCAACCGCTCCGTTGGTACTCGGATGAAATGCCGAGCTCAGCCCTTGAGAAGATCCAATTAAATGGATAAAACATTTCCAAAATTTAGACGTAAATTGAACACCTCGATCGGATATAATCCTTGGTGCCCCATGAAGTCGATAAATATGTTGTAGGAAGAGTTCGGTTAGCTGCCGTGCGGATGGTATGCCTTTACATGGCACGAAGTGGGCCTGTTTTGAAAACAAATCCACTACCGTCCAAATCACGGTATGACCATGGCTAGAAGAGAGATCGTCCATGAAATCCATAGCGATCTCTTCCCAAGGCTTGTTAGGGTTTGCTACTGTCTGTAATAATCCTAATGGTCATCCAGACCAGCGTTTGGCAGTTGCACAAGTTGTGCAACTTTTTACATATGCTTCTATCTCTCTACGCATCCGTGGCCACCAGAATTGCCTTCTTACAAGATGTAAGGTTTTTAAATACCCAAAATGGCCTGCCGGTTTAGCATCATGGCATCTGCGTAATACTACATTCCGTAGGCATTCCGGAATATATATCCTATCCTCTCTCCAGGCTAATCCATCTTTGTAGTTGATCATAGATGGATTCTGAGTTGCCTACTGGTCATGTTGTAGAGCTGTTTTGAGCTCAGAGTGTAACGGATTATCCAATTCTGTAAGTATTAGTGTCTTTTGGGAAGGTGGGATAAGAGCTATGACCTCGTTTGCTGTTATACTGTGGCATTCGGGACAGCACATGAGCTAGGAAGTTCTTCCCAGCAGGAACATACCGTAATCGGAAAGAGAAGCGCTGAAAATATTGTGCCCACCTTATAGTCGCCTGGGCGTTTGCAAGGCTTCTAAATTTTTGTGGTCCGTCCACACCTCAAAAGGATGTGACACCCCCTCCAATAGATGCTGCCACATCATCAACGCCCAATGGACAGCAAATGCCTCTTTTTCCCAGATTGCCCATGCATGTTCTGTAGTGGTTAGTTTCCTAGACGTGTAGGCACAGGGTTGCAACCCTCCTGCCCCATTCTTTGTAGGAGTACCGCTCCTACAGCCACGTCGCTAGCATCCACCTGGACTACAAACAGTTACGTTGGATCTGGATGTTTGAGCACTGGCTCTCGGACAAAGAGTTTCTTCAACTGCTCAAAAGCTGTTTGACACGTTGACGACCACGTCAACGGTTGTCCCGGCCTCGGTTTAGTTGTGGCTGGTTTGGTCCGCAATAAATCTGTTAATGGCAGAGCTATCTCAGCAAAGTTAGGAATAAACTGCCGGCAGAAGTTGGCAAAACCTAGGAAGCTTTGCAATTGCTTCCTAGTCCTAGGAGCCTGCCACTCAAGCACTGCCTGGACCTTTCTGGGATCCATCTCCACCCCATTCTCTGATATTCTATAGCCTAGATAATCGATTTTCTTTTTGTGAAACTCACACTTCGAGAGTTTCACGTACAACTTGGCGGCTAGTAGTTTTTCTAACACTCGTCAGACCAGGGTTATGTGTTCCTCTTCCGTTTGGGTGTATATCAGTATATCATCTAAGTACACAAGGACACCCCTATACAGATGTTCATGCAATACCTCATTTATGAGCTGCATGAACACTGCAGGAGCGCCCTGCAGCCCGAACGGCATGACCTGGAACTGATAGCTTCCTAGGGGACAATTGAATGTTGTTTTCCACTCATCCCCCGGTTTGATTCGTATCCTATAGTATGCCTCACGTAGGTCAAGTTTCGTAAAGATACAACCGGTTGCCAGGGTAGCTAACAGGTCCTTCATTAATGGGAGTGGATATAGGTGCTCCACACACACTGCATTGAGGTCCCTGAAATCAACACATAACCGTAACCCCCCGTCTTTTTTCCCCACGAAATAGGACGGGAGCAGCCATCCTAGATCTACTAGGCTTGATAAAGCCCCGGGCCAGGTTCTTGTCTATGTATTTCCTTAACTCTTCTAATTCGGTTTCGGTCATCGAGTACATCCGGGGTTTTGGTAGCTTAGCTCCAGGAATCAACTCAATAGCGCAGTCCGTGGACCGATGGGGGGCAGGGTTTCACATTCCTCCTCACTAAAAACAATGGCGAGGTCTCTATACACACTAGGGAATGTCGAGTTTGTAAGCGGTGTCCCTGATTCTGTCCCCCCTGCTGTTTCCTTTGTCCGGTGGAGGTGGACCTAGCATCAATCAGTTTGCGGAAACCCCCTTCCCACCATATCGTAGGAGCCCACTTATCCAGCCATGCTAAACCCAAAATTACTGGTTCTAACATTTTCTCCACTATGATAAACCGAATGGTTTCGGTGTGCTCTCCGATACTGAGGTGCACACTTTCTGTTATATGAGTGCCCCTCCCAACAATGACCCGTCCATCTGTTCAAAAGTTATAGGGGTTCTTAACCGTATAACCCGTAACCCAAGTTCATCCACTATTGCTCTACGGATTAAGCAACGGGTACATCCTGAATCAATTAACGCCCCATATTGGCGTCCAGTAGTTGACAGAGGGTTCCGGAGTACGACCGGTATCACGAAAGGTCGGATGGGTTCACTCACCATCGGGTCATCCGGATCCTCATCATTGTCGTCACTATCCCCTGCCACAACCGGGAATTTTTCCGTCACCACCTTCTTAGTATCTCTAGCTGGGACATCCGTCTCCGTACTGGACGTTCAAGTCATTTGTGACCGTTCGGACATCGGTCGACCCCTACCCCTCATCATGGCTCTAGGGGGTTCTGGTCCGGGTTATGAGGCATAGGGCTAGGACATTCGGCTGCTCGGTGACCGATGTGATTACATCTAAAGCAACGGAATACGGGCCGCTGGTTCCTATCTCCAACGCCTGAGATGACACTGGGTTTAGTCTCTTTGGGGGGTTGTGTGCGTTCTGCTGGCTATTTCACCTGAGTTGCAACCCCTTCACCCCATACTCGAAATTCTCTAAGACTCACGTCCAACTCGATTGCTGCCTTGAACCACAGGCTCAACTTGGGGGGGCAAGCCCCGGTACGCACAAGCTTGCCGTAAATCTCGATCCAATCCTTTATGGAATTGGTGCACCAGAAGACGTTCCAGCCAACCCACCAAACGGGCCACAGTCTTCCGAAATTCATGCAAATATTCCTTGGCTGATAAGCCCCATTGCTTGAGTGCAAACAAATCCCCCTCTGCTACCTGAGTGCTTGTTTCATCTTCAAACCTAGCACGAAGAGCCTCCAGCAACCTTCCCACATCCACCAGTTCTCTTGCATGTTTAGAGTGGAGGCTCACTACCCACTCGGCTGCTTCTCCTATCAGGACCCCCATAACAGCAACCACCATAGCCCACTGGGATGGGTACCACTGTCCATACTGATCCATATGACTAATCACCTGACTCGGGAAAAGAGCCACTCGTTCAGGGCTTCCGTCAAAGGAGGTCTGCAAGGCAGGTGGTCCCCAAACAGCCTGAGGAGTCCATAATCCTGGAGGGGCTCCCGGAAGCCAGGGCATGGGACCTGGGGACCTTGCTGCGCTGGCACCCCTCCTATCCTGCCTGGGTCGGTCTCTCACCGCTCCGCGACCCCCAACAGGTAAGCCGCCTGTCAGCTGTGCTGGTTGGGATTCAGGGCCACCTCCGACATCTCCCGACGAGGTTCCTTGGTCCTGTTCTGGGGTGGCTGATCCACCGACCGCGCAGAGGCTCGGTCCAGCTTCAATTTAGGACTAGTGAGCCAGAACTGGGTCTCCGAACCAGTTACCCCTGTGTCCTGCCAAGAAGAGACCGGAGTTCTAGTCCAGCAACCCATGGCTGCCATGATGGGGTGTCACGGAAACCTGACTCCCCGAAGCGCTCACGCAACATATCCATAGTGCTGGGACCAGAAGACGAAGGATACCCCCATTCTCCTTCCTCCTCATCCGTCCAACGTCTCTCTCTCCAACCCTGGAAGGAGGCTCCTAAATGAGGGGGAGTTGGCATCCGCGGTCTGAGGAGAACAGAGCTGTGCCACTAGTCCCCCGTCTGCCCTCGCTGTCCCGGGAGACTCTCCTCCTCCGGGCGGGGCGGTCCGCTTTTGGTTTGCCTAACTTTCGGTTTCACCACCAATTGTTCAACGTCTTCCTTCGCCTCCTCTATCAGCAGTTCCTCCTCCTCTACACCTCCTCTGCACTCCTCCGATTCCAGCTCTTCCAAAACCATCCCTTCTGCCATTATCCCCACATTAAATAAGCAATAGGGATTCCGAACTTACATGTGAAAAGGAACACAGCGCTGACTTTCTCTCGGCTTGTCGTTCGTTCTGAACCGCGGCCGCAAATAAACCACCAGAAACAATGCAGAGATTCAAAGTTTACTTCAGTGATTGTAGGTTCGCAGTCAAAAGTAAAGTACAACTCGGTGTTTTGGTTCAAAGTCAGCGCTGTGCGCAACTACACCACAGCGCTATTTAACAGAAAATCAGCCCTCAACAAGCATCCAGCACTTAACAACAATCAATAACTACCCCCCAATGCCAACAGCTGTGAGCGTCCTGGTGACAGCAAGTTCGGAGATTCTGACGTTGACGTCATCACCCATCGCCAGAGCGAATGCCGCCGACCAGGAACTGCGTGGGCACGTGTGCTGCTGTCCGTCTCCGCGCTCGCCTTCCCATACCCCCCATCAATGGCGAGCTCCGGTAGGACTCGACAGCAAGAGGCTGGGGGAAGGTCAACGGCTGCTGCTTCTCCCTCTCTTCCAGATGCCCAGACACAGTCTCTGGAGGGCTGCAGTGGCATCTGTAACACTCTGAATGCCATGGGGTTACCCAGCCTGTTTGCTGTACTAACTTTGGCACGTCTTCCAAAGGTAAATCCTGCAAAATTAGAGAGTCCCTTTTTATATCAAGCCATAAACTAGCTAGCCACCTTTGACTATGTTATGGGAAGCCATGGTTACGCTAATCTTGGGTGAGTCTATTGTGCGAATGCAGCTTCTGTGATTTACTCCAAGATGAACTGCATCATATTTGGAGCCACAAATAAGTAGTTCGGCTGAGAATGGATGGAGTGTGAGTGTGTGTCCAACAGCTCTGCAGGGCATCGCTTGAAGAAGGCTGCCCAGGAAGGCTGAAATGCAAGTTTTCTGGGACCGACAGCAATTTAGCCATTGGATTTCCAAGTTAGTGGAGATCCTAGATTTGAATCCTAAGAGATTAGATTAAACAAGGTGCAGCAGTTGGGTGCACACAACCAGGCCAAATGTATGATGCTCGAGCATGTTGTGAGCCCATCCAGAGGGCCTTCCTTCGGGTGAAGAACATGTGGGCTGCCACAGGTTGAGGAGCAGCACAAGGGGATGTGGTGATGCGGGGAGCTAGAGGGTTTGATGATCTCCCTGCAAGGACGTCCTTTGGAGATGGCACGTCAAGCAAACATGGAGCTGGGGCAGGGAGGTGAAGCCCAGAAAATGCACAAGAAGTGGGTGTGTGCAGATGTGACGCTTCTCCTTTTCATTAGGATTAGGCAGCAGTTCACAGAACTTTCTGAAAACAGCAAAGCTACAATTTGAGATGCCCTCTGCTGTGGCCTCTTTGGACAGTCTAGCATTCAGTGCTGCTTAACATAGTTGCCAACAAATTCATTTCTTCAGATGCAAAATTATAGAGGGGGAATACACACACAGGCACACATTTGTGCATCTCCTTGTATGCTGCTGCCTCAAAGGATTCCAGGCAGCTTGCAGGTCACAAAAACACCACTGCATAGACCCACAACTCCTCCAGTTGCTATCCTTCACAAGAGCCGCCTCTTGTTATGCCCCCACCCCCAGCTCTGGAAGAACAGACTCCCAGGCTGCCTTGGGGGGAGGGGCTGCTCCTCACTGTGCAGCCACCATTGATCTGGGTCTCCTCCATTCCTAGGGAGAGGTGGCACACCCCCCCAGCCCCCCACCCAGCATTTTCTGAGTGGGTGGAGTGTTGGAGTAGATGCTCCGGAAGGTAGCAAGGAGCTGATCTGAACTGAGCCCAGAAGTCAACCAGCAACTGGAGCATCTCCCACAGGATTGGTGCCCTTCTGCTGTGCCAACTTCCATCTGTTGACAAGCAGGCTGCTGAACATTACACACACACACACACACAGAGTAGTTTCTGAACCTTCTCCCAGGGCAGCCCTGCGAAGAGCAACTTGTGGTAGTCCCACCCAACAGACGAACAGCTTCTGTGTCTGCTCCTCGGTAGCACCATCCCAGCCAGAGCGAAAGAGGGAGCCACTTGCAGACTCTCCATCAGGGCTTCTGGTGATCCTGATAGGACGTATTGCAAGTCGATCCATTCCCATGACTTTCAGGCCCAGGGCTTGTTTACGTGAATAAAATTTGATGAGCAATTGAAGTGTTTCCATTTTAACTCCAGAATTTAATACCCCAAGGAAGTGCCCGGTGCACCAATTGCAGCCCTACTTGGATCAGGAGGCTCTCCTCACAGTCACTCATGCCCTTGTCACCTCACGATTGGACTATTGCAACACGCTCTACTTGGGGTTACCCTTGAAAAGTGTTCGGAGACTACAGTTGGTCCAGAATGCAGCCACGTGAGTTATAGTGGGTGCGCCTAGATACACCCACATTACACCAATTCTCCGTGAGCTGCAGTGGCTCCCTGTTGGCCTCAAGGTGCAATTCAAGGTGTTGGTTATTACCTTTAAAGCCCTACATGGCTCAGGGCCAGGCTATCTTCGAGACCGCCTTCTGCCGCATAGCTCCCAGCGACCGGTAAGATCCCACAGAGTTGGTCTCCTCCAGGTCCCGTCAGCTAAACAATGCCGGCTGGCGGACCCGCGGGGGAGGGCCTTCTCTGTGGCTGTCCCGGCTCTCTGGAACCAGTTACCTCCTGAGGTCTGGACCATCCCCACCCTATTGGCCTTCCGAAAAGCGGTGAAGACCTGGCTCTTCTGGCAGGCCTGGGACCGTTGATCTTCTTATCTTGTGAGACCCGGCCACGAATTGGAGTGCATGTGTTTTAACGTTTTTAAAGTTTTAATGTTTTTCTTTTTAACATTTTTAACGGGATTGTTCGCATTGTTTTATTCTTTGTTGTAAGCCACCCAGAGTCCCTTGGGAGTTGGGCGGCATAGAAATGGGACAAATAAATAAATTAAATAAATAATTTTTGGAAATTCTTTCTAGAGTTCATTCTCCCCACACCCTGATCCTTGCAACCAGGCTGGGGGTGTGCCCCTCTGAAATCCCAAGACGAGGTCCCAGAGCAATGGGAAGCACAAGCCAGGATGGCTGGCCAGGCATTTTAAAGGGTCCCCCACTCCAAAGGGCAGATGCTGCTAACAGGATGGAAAATGTGGGTCTCTCCAACAGCCGAGATGAGGGAGGCCTGTTGTGTTGGGGAAGAAAAGGGAAGCAGCTTTCAGTTTCTGTCTGCGGCCTTCAAAATGGAGACCCCGCAGAAGCCCCAGCGGGGCGGATTCTCCCCCCGAGTTGGCCCTTGGGAGGCAGCAGCTGGAGCATCCCCCCCCCCGCTTTTGAGGGCCATTGTGCAACACGCGGCTGCTGTTCTTTGCCGTGCTAAAAGGGACGAGACGGGGAAGTCGAAGTACCATCAGCGGCCGACGGCCAGAGGTTCCCGCCCTGCTTGCGGGGCTTCCCCTCCCCATAGCTCGGAGGTCGCCCTGCTGCTGCTCCTCGGGACTCGAAGCCAGAGCCGGATCGAGGCAGGGGGACGGGAAGCGCCGCGGCCTCTCGGCGGGGATCGCCCCGCCTGCCCGGCTCAGCTCCGGCGTCCTTCGGCTCTTCTCACGTCGGGGCAGCCGCGCCTGGAGCGCCGGCCCTTCGTCCGCGGAGCCTCGCCCTCCCGATTCAAGCCGGGTTGCAGGGACAGAGGCCGAGCCTCTCCCCTCCCTCAGCGGCCCCGCAGGCAGCAGCGCGGTCTCTCCAGCAGGGCCGGGAAGGGGGCGCCTTCCGCGGGGGAGCCGGGCTGCCCTGCGGCGCTTCTGCCTCCCCGCCCGGACTGCGCCGGATCGCGGGCAACCGAAGCCGCCTCCTGGGGGCAAAGCTGCGGGGGGGACGCCCGGGGGGGGTCGGGGGCGTCCCAGGCAGGCAGAGCGGCGGGGAGGGGCAGAAGGAATCCCTCGCCTCCCCCTTCTTGGCTGCCGGCCTGGAAGCCGATCCGTGCGAGTAAGCCGGGCCGGCCGCCCCGAAGCAGCCGAGAGCCGGCCAAACGGAGCCTTTCCGGCCCTTCTCCTGCCGCCCATTGAGGGGTTCAGGGGCTCCTGCAGGCATTTGATTTGCTCGGCCAGACCTTGGGCCCCTTCAAGAGCCCCCCCCCAGCTTTCCCTCCCTGGGTGGCAGCTGGAGCCCGGGGCGTCTCTTGGGGGAGGGGCTACCCAGCCAGAGGGATCCCAGAGGCGCGCTAGGCCTATGCTGACACAACCCCCCCCCGCCCTTCAGAGCCGCAGCGCTTCGAGGGGAGGCTCGGCTCTACCTTGGCACTGCCCCCCCACCCCCCCCCCCAGGAAATCGGCCACAATTTTACCACAAAACCTTCCCACCCCTTTTCCGTGAAGCCAGAGGATGCTTTACAGCCACTCGGGGGAGGGGGGAAGCAGCCCCCCTCCCGCCCCCCCCCGATACGTGGCAGGCGCAAGAGGGCGGCCTTTCTGGCACGGGGAGGCCCCTCAACTTCCTGCCGTCGAAGACGAATGGCCCTGAACCCAGGGACCAAGGCGGAAGGGCGGGGGGGGGGGGCTCTCCAGTGCAGTGGAGTCTGCGGGGAGCAGGCCAAATTCAAGGGGGCGAGCAGAGGCAGCCAAGCCCAGCAGCGTTGGGGCACAGAAAGGAAACAGTTCGGAGTTGCTGCCTCAGTTAACTCCCTGCAAGTCTGTCTGGAAATCTGCTTGCACCTTTCGATATTTTTACCCTGACGGGAATTAAAGGCACTTTGTGGTCCTTGGATTTGCCAGCAATCTGAAGCCCCTCAGCCCTGAAGGCATCTGCACAGAAGGGAAAAACCCCTAGAGGAGGAAGGACACGGAGGCCCCTCTGCAGGGGTGGGCAGGCAGCTCTCTTGCCCTCAGCAGCAGTTGGGAGGGGGGGCTGCTGCCAGGCCAAGCAGGCCCCATGGAAGAGCCCCGAGGCAGGCAACCCCCTGCCAGTCCATCAGAGCTGGCCTGGGTGCCTTCTTATAAATAGGCCCCGTTAAGGTGTGGGGCATCTTGGGGCACTCTGAAAACTTGGTTGGGACTTCAGTTAAGCTAGGAAGGGGGAAAGGGGTGTGTGTGTGGGGGGGGTTTGTGATCAGTGAAGGACAGCAGGAAAGCCTCAGGGGAGGGAGCCTGAGAGCCACTGCCAACCCAGCCAAACTACCAAACCCAGCTTGTCCTTGCCCTGCACTTGAGATCTTGGCAACCCCAGAAAGGTTGCAGAACGTCTGCTTGGCGTTCCAATAACACCGCAGATTCTGTCCCTAAGTAGGGCGGGAAGAGTCCTGTGGCTACTCTGAGCTGAAAGGCTAAAAGCTTGCTTGGCACAGGAAAGGTAGTGCTGTTTAGAGTGCTAGCCTAGCAAACGCCCAAGGCTGAAACCTGGCTTCTGGAATGAGGCTGTCTGAGCAGTTGTGGCAGAAGCAAGGAGCCAAGAGCGGGTGGATATTTGGGCATCTGTCATCGGCTTTCAAAAAATAGCTCTTTGGGGAGGACTGAGCTTTTAGTGTGGTGAACCAAGGCCTCGCTCCTCCAGGGCATCAAACAAGAGCTGGGAGTACACACAGCTGGCTCTTGGCACAAAGCCTGGTTGCCGGGCACTTTCTCCTTGACCTGCTCCTGCTCCCCCCCCCATTTCTACTGCCACCTCCAAGGGCTGCCCAAAAAGGCATTTGATAACATCCGTGGAACTTATCGGCAGAGAAATGAAATCTTAGCTACACTCAGCCAATTCAGACCATGTCAGCCCCTGAGCTGCACTGATGACTGCCATGCAAAATGCCCCCTCCCCATCTCAAGCACTAAAGAAGGAGCATCCTGATCAGGCCATGAGCAAGAATGCTGCTGGACTGGAGTCCTGGCATCTTCACCCAGCAAGGTATGGGTGCTAACCCCCTCCTGGCATTTGTCCTGCACTGATGTGTGGGTAGAAAGTAGCTCCCAGACTAGTAGCTGCCTTGACTTTGTCCACCACCCTGTTTTCAAAAAGCACCCAGCTTCGTGGTGATGACTTGTAATGCACCAAGCATGATCCTGCTCGCCTGCAGAACAGGCTCCGCCCCCAGAAATACGGCCTCAGACTCCCATGCGCTCTGGAGGGTCCACACCGAAGGTCTTGTGCTGGTAGAAGGAAACATTTCCACACTAGAACACCTGAGCCATCTTGGGCTGCCTCAGAAGCAGGCTGGAGAGGAGATGGAGGCCAGGCCTTGAAGACACTTAAGCCTTTGTGCCCTGCAAGGAGAAGCACATATGCAGCTCCCACAAATCAACACAGAATGGTAGCAACCCTGGGCTGGTAATGATGCCCCCAAATTATGTTTGTGTTGAGCTCCAGTTCCGTGCCCTCGGCCGCTCATTCTGCTTCCCTCTTCCTGGCTTGAGCGTTGGCCACAGAGCACAGAAGGGGGTCTTGTCAATTCTCACAGCCGTCTGTCTCCTCAAGTCTTTGTCCAAGACCTGCAGATCTTGGTGCACCATTGTGGAGAAACAGGAAGGACTCTGGGGAAGCCAGGCGGCTCCCCTGCTTTCCAAGCCAGTGTTCCTGGGATGCCTCAAGTTTGGAACATTGTGAACTAATCCCCCACTTTCGCTTCCTGAAGGGGCAGCCCTGTCACCCCCCCCTTCCTCTTGGGCTAGAAACTGTAGCTGACAAACCACCGCCAGCAGCTTAATGCAAACAAAGCAAACAACTACATTGCATAAAATCAAACTTCAAGGCGTTGTGTGAACACACCGCAATTTTGCAAACTCGGACGGATCCCAAAGGGCTCCTAGTGAGGCCACCAACCCCCCTTCTTCAGGCGCAGGAGGCCTTCGGGGGGGCTCGGCGGGCACAAGGGACTCGGCCGCACCCAGCACCGAGAGCGAGCGCCGCCCGTCTGCCGTCTCGGCCCTCCCGCCCCACCCGGGCCTCTGCGGAGGAGCCGGGACAGCCGCTCTGCTCGCGGGGCCGCCCCCCGCTCTGGCGCCGGCCCGGGGAGCTCAGGAGAGGGGACCGCGCAGCGCGAGCCCCCCGAACCGGCGGCGGAGCAGCGGAGCCAGCCCGCCCGCGCTCCTTCCCTCCCTCCCTCCCTCCCTCCCCGCGCGAGGCGGAGCCGCTCCGGAGCCTCTCCCCCGCACCCGCCCGCGGCGCCCTTCCAGATGGGCCGGCCCTGGCCGGCTGCGGAGGATGGGAGCCCCGGTCCGCGCCCCCAGTCGGCTGCCTGCTGCGCGCCGGGAGGGCGGCCTGCGGGGCTGGAGGCTGCGCGCTCCCGAACACCAGCAGGAGCCGCGGGGCGGGCTCCCCTCGCCTCGCCGCCCGATGGAGGCTGCCCGGCTGCTGCTGCTGCTGCTGGCGCTGCTGCGCCTTTCCACCGCGGCCGAAGGTGCGCGGCTCGCGCGGGGACGGGACGGGACGGGACGGGGGGGGGGCGGAGCGGGGCCCGTTCGCACGTGCACTTTGCACGCGTCTGGCAGCTGCCGGCGGGGCGCTTCCCGGGGGGCTTCCCAGGTGGGGCGCCGGGCTGCTCGGGCCGGGACGGTCACTTGCGGGCAGCGCTGGGGTGGGGGCAGGCAAAGCGGCGCCGGGAAGAACGGGCGCACTCTTCACGTGCTCAGAGGCCACGGCGGCACGCGCGGAAGGCACACGACGACCCCCCCACCACCCCGCGAGGATTGCTCCCGAATACGCATGCTCGGCCCTCCGCACGGGGCGGGGCGGGCAGGGTGACGTCGTGTTTTTCTCCCGAGTCCCCGCCCTCCTCGGCTCGGGATTGGCTCGCGCTCGGTGTGGCGACGGGCCCCTGCGGGGTGATGTCATCCCAGCCGCATTGCTCCGTGGAGTAAACAACCTGGCCCCGCCCCCGGCACGTGGCCGGCCCCGCCCCGCGGCGAAGCCCCGCCTTGAACCACAGCTCCCATAACTCCCAGCCTCCACGCCCCCCACCTGAAACGAGCGGGGCTCCTCGGGGGCGGCGGGCGGCCCTTTCTCGCCTCCGCCCTTCCTGGGCGACCAGTTGCCTGACGTGGCGGAGGGTCTCCCGCTCTGAGCGGCGGGTCCGACTAGAAGACCTCGGAGGCCCCCTGCAACTTTTGTCCCTGTGCGCTTCCTCGGCAGATGCCACCGCCATTCCGCCGGGCTCGCCGGCCCTTCCCGCCCGGACGCCCGCCGCCCAGGAGCCGCCCGAAGCCTTCGAGCCCGCCCGGGGCGGGTCGGCCGCGGTGCAGCCGGTGGTGGGCATCAGCCAGAGGGTCAAGATGAGGCCCGGCGAGAAGAAGGACCTGGGCACGCTGGGTGAGCGGGCCGCGCAGGGAGCCCCGTCTGCCGCAGTGGGTGCTGGGCAGGGAGGGGGAACACACCCTGGAGCAGCGGCTGGGGAGCCCTTTGCAAAGGCTGCCAACCAACCCAGCTTAGCTGTTGGGGGGGAGACAACCTAGAAGGTGGGCAGGCTCAGATCGGGGGCATCACTAACCTCGCTGCTTTCTGCCCCCCCCCACAGGCTACGTGTTGGGCATTATCATGGTAGTAGTCCTCATTGGCATCGGAGTGGGCGTTGTGCTGGGCTACCTGTACAAGAGGCAAGTACTGGGGAGCAGCCCCTTATGCCCTTGTGGACGGGTTTTGGTTTTAATAAATGGACACCTCAGTCTCCCTTTGGGGGTCCCACAAATCCCCGGCCTTAGCATCCATCTTATCCCGTGTGAGAGTTGCAGGGTGTGTATCTCTCTGCTTTCTTTCCTGTCTTAAGGTCTGTTGTGGCTGTGTGCATCTCTCTCTAGGCAATACTTGTCTTTGGTTAAATAGTTTTCTTGAGGTTTCTGAGGTTTTGCATGTGGGGCTCAGACCCACTTTGGCCTTATTCTTAGTGCTCCCCCATGCTTTGGAGCTTGGTTTTAGGCAGTTTCTTAGTGGGGTGGGGGGGCTCTTCTGTTCTCTTGAGGCAGAACTTTTGGGAAGTGGTCAGGAGCCCTCTGCTCCTGCAGCCACGGAATAACAGAATTGGAAGGGACCTTGGAGGCCTTCTAGCTCAAGCAGGAGACTCCAGTGGCCTGTGCCATTTCAACAAATGGCCTTCCCGTCTCTTCTTAAAAGTTTCTAATGATGGAGCACCCACAACTTCTGAAGTTCCAATGATTAATTGTTCCCGCGGTCAGAAATTTCTCCTTAGTTCTAGGCTGCTTCTCTCCTTGGTTAGTTTTGCAAGCGCAACTAAAACTTGCATTCAGAATCTGAAATGTGTCCAGCCAGTCTGTCCTGGAGGGGGATCTCTGTATTTGGGGGCACAACATTCTGTGCACTGCCCCACAGGTGGCAGAGGGCCATGGGAGGCAACTATTATAGTTGGTAGCAAATGAAAATTCATTCTCCATTAAATTGGCTGGATTTTGTGTGTGTGCACAAAACTATGCAGGAATGGATTTGGGGGAGCTGTCCCTGGCTTATTCCTGCCAGCTTTGGGCTTCTCTCATTCCTCAGCTATCTAGGAGAGTTGCTTGAAAGCATTTTTGGGGTTCATGGAGAGGTTTCTAGAAGGGCATTTGTGGAGCAGAGAAAAACTTTCCCAACTCAGCCTGTGGCCTCCAGCAGCGGCCTCTGCTGTTTTCCGGGGACCATCGAAGGCCAAATGCCCACCACTGCTCTGGGTCACTTGCCAGAGACACGGAGGCAATTGGATCAGCTGCGGTGGCTCTGCACCCAGAACAAACGTCTTGGGGCACCAGTGCCATGGGACAGTTCAGGTTTCCTACACTGCCTTGGGAAAAACAACACCTGCTGAAATGTATATTTACTGACAAAAGAAAAGTAAATATAAATTTAGGACAAAAATTAGTTTGCCTGCGAAGGCTCCTGGACTGGGGCTGAAAGGCGAAAGCGGAAGCCGTCTGCTCCGTCCCATAGCTGGGTAGACCAGGTTGCCCTGATAAAAAACACTTAACACCTGTTGGAAGTTGTAGGTACGCCCCCACAAACGCCCCCGTCTCTTCGGTCTCTTCCAGGGGCAAAGACCTGAAAGAGCGGCAGGAGCAAAAAGCCAACGAGCGCGAAATGCAGCGCATCACTTTGCCCCTCTCGGCTTTCAGCAACCCGGCCTGTGAGCTCGTGGAGGAGAACGTCATTGTGGTGCACACCAACCCCACCCCGGTGGAGGAGATTCAGGGGGGAAACACTCCACTCATGGGCCAGGCCGGCACTCCGGGGGCTTGAGGAAGAGATGCCCCCCCCCCCCCCGTTGGACCTCTGAGGCGGACGCCTCTTTGCCTCTCCATTTACCCTGAGGATCCATTTGTATTTTGCTTTTCCGTTTGAAAAACAGGCCACCCGGACAGAAAAGCGCCCAGCACTCGCTCAGCCGAGCAGAGAGAGTGGCGGCGTGGCTGTCCCCCCAGCCAGCAGCAGCTCTGCAGGGGGCCTGTTTGACGCAAGGGGCCGGGTGGGACTTTGGGAGGGTCGGCTGCCTCTGGTTCTTCCATTGTGCGGCCTGCACGTTCTCTGGGCAGCGCCATGCTGGAGTGGGGAGCTTTAGCGAAAGGAAAGAGTGTTTGTGCAGGGATCCAATCCTGCGCACGTTGATGCTGCTGAAAGGGCTGCACATAATATGGCAGTTCCCTTCCTTCAAAGCGGCCACAGCCTTGCCAGCCCTCCAGTCTGGAGCCAGACGGAAATCCCCCTCCCTGCTCCTCCCGGGGCGGAAGCAGCCAGGCCTGTCTGAGCAAAGAGGAGATTTGGGGGGGAGGCAGCACCAAAGGAAAAGCTTGGAATCGCCCCAGAAGGGCTTTGGGTAGGGCTGGAATGGGGGGCTGATGCCTCTTGTGCCAGCAAGGAAGCAACTCCAGCTGTGCTTTTTTAAAAAACCTTTTACCACTCGAGGGCGGGAACTGGGACTTGGATGCCAAAAGCAGAGGTTTCTTACAAGTTCTGTTTATGCAGGTTTAGCGGTTTTTTAAAATCTTTTAAATGCCTTTGGATACAGTTTATTTCTAAGTGTTTTGAATACCTCATACCTAAAAATAAAAACTATTCAGGTTGTAAGTGTCGTCTTTAGTGGGATTCACCTCCTGCACCTGGGGGCGCACACATCCCCTCCTTTCTCTCTCCAGCTGCCTCCTGTCCAAGGCCAGGCTGGTCTCAGGTTGCCAAAACTCATTCCAGCCCAGACATCCCCCCCCCAGGTCCATCAAAAGGTTTAGGATTTGCTCCACCAACTGCCCAGTCCCCCAAGAGTCTCTTCCTCGGATCATCTGAAGTTCTGGCAGACTCTCTAAATCAGGGGTGTCAAACTCGAGGCCTCCTTTTAATGCCCTATTAAAAGCAGCTTCCCTCACTGGGCATTACAAAGAAAAGCAAGTGAATTTGTGCAACAACAGAAGCCCTGCAAGCACAAACACAAACTCAATAGTTGCATTGCAGGAGTTTGGTGCTCTTGTTCTTTGCAATGAAAGTATTGTCAACCTGGAGTAGGAAATGGACCAGACTCACAAAATGCCTTTGGCAGTCGGCTCCAAGTCAGGCTTCAAGAAATGGCATCTACGTTCATCTTTGTAGAACGAAGTTTATTGCTTTTAATTTAGACAAAAATCTGTGCGCTTACAACAGTTGTGTCACCTTTCTTGACACATGATCCATGTTTCCTATAGCTGGCCCGTTTATAGCACATGTGCGCGTACACAACTTTTAAGAATGAAATGAAATGAAATGAAATGAAATCTGGTCTAAAATGCACCGGATTTGTTGCAGTCGCTTAGACCAGTGTACAAGGGCCCAGCATTTTGAGCTCTTGTAGCATGAAAGGGGGGTAGAAGTCCCTCCAGACACCAGTGAACTACAACCCACAGCATTCCAGAGTCTTGGGATGCGTGGCCAGACCTGCTGGGAGATGTTCAACATCCAGGGGTGTAAATGTTGCCAACCTTTAAGTAGCCCTCAATGTATTTTGCAGAGAGGGGAGAGATGCAACCAGCGCAGCTCCTCTCTACTTCTGGAAGAGGGAGGGGAAAGGTGGCCCCAGCCGAGTGTTTCTCTGAGGGGCCTGAAATGGAGGACAGAGGTAGTGACTATAGCGTGCCAGTCTTTCAGATCTGTGGCCCAAGTTGATTGCTCCACTCCTGGTCAGTTTGGGAATAGAAGCACTTCCTTTCCAGGGATCCACCTCCACCAACCCCCTCCCTCAAACGGAGAAGCTGCCCAGCCTGGCCCTCAACCCATGTCTGTGGCCCTACAGGGCAGACCGATGAAATGCCACCCAGTGCATGAAGAGTTCTTTGGCCAGGCAGATGGTGGTTCGGAGCTGTTCCTGGGAGACAAACCGCAAAATTCAGCCGTCTCTGTAGAGGTGAGTGCAAGCAATCCAGGTTGCCCTCCCCTTACCTGATCTAGCAGAACAGGGAGTCCCAGTCAAAGCAACCCCAAGGTTTGTATCCTGGCGGGATTCTGCTTTGTGAGCCCATCCTGGAGGCTTCACAACTTGTAGTGTATTGTGTTGGAAGGCAGGTCCGCACCCCAACTCTTGAGAACCGCATTCCCAAAGATAAAGAACATCTGTACTGAGAAGCGAGTGGCGTGAAGAAGAGGATGATGCTTTCAGGAAGTGCCCACAGGAGGTGACGGTGGTGGAGAGAAGTAACGAGGCGAAAGAGGCTGCCTTCCTGTTGCCCTCCCAAAACGGACGGGGTGGAGATTTTTCTGCTGCCTCCAGGACAATCCGTGGAAAGAAGCCGCACAGCGATGGCCAAGTGGTGGGATTATGTCAGATCGCCAGAGTGCTTGTCCCGAATCAGGCCAAACTGCACGCTCACGCTGTGGTCCAGTTCCTCCAGTTCTGAAGGGAGCGGAATGCCCAGTTCTCCCAGGTACAAAGAAAGGGCTTCAAAAGAATCCTCCAGTTTGGAAAAGGGGGGCCTAGGAGAGAAGGCGGGAGAAGGGAAGGTAGCAATGGGGGCTTCCTAACAGGAGCGCCATTAGCACACCTCCGAGCAGAACTGCAAGCCTTTTTCCAAAAATGCAGCTGACCCTAAATTTCCATTCTATGCCGAGGTAGTGATCGCTTCTGCCCCAGCCTCTTCAGCTGTTGAGAAGCCCAGCAGAGGATCAGCAATGGGGCTGCCTTGCCGACCACTCCCTCGCCTAAACAGCTTGCTTTCAGCCCCCAAAGGGAGTGGGGCAGAGGAGGCACACACACACAGACCTCCCAGACTGACCTGCTCTCTGGCTCCAGCCTGCAGCAGATGGCTGCCAGAGGGAAGAAGGCCGGAGGACAGTCCACCGGAACAAACTTCTCCCAGAACAGCTTCACATTGAGGCCAAAATCCAGGGTGCGAGGGAGACAGTCCGGGTCCGCATACACTTGTCCTATGATCTGGAGCAGAGCAATTCCCCGTCATTCCCTCCAGGCACCTAAGGCAGGACGTGTGGCTCAGCTACCTGCTGCTCCTGCTGACTCGACGGTTGCTTCAAGAAAGGAGTCCCAGGCCTAAGCAGGAGGCAACTGCAAGCACCCAGGCAGCCCAAGGTGCCTTGTGGGGAACAGCAGGCTCCCTTCTCACAACCCCTGTTGGCAACCTTCACTGGGTGCCATGGTATTCATGCCTGCTAGCCTGGCTTTTGTGAAGCTGCCACACTAGTCCCCACTGACAGGCAGGGCTCAGGGCAATGCAACCTCCCTACAGCGGAAGGCTCTTGCTGCAGGATGAGATGGACTGGACTCAGTTTGAGAAAACAACCTTGAAACTATGACAAGATTAGAATTTCCAGGCCTGTTATTGCCTCAGCTTTTCCCCCCGAATAAGAGAAAATTATACTGATGCTTTGCTGGAGCAACTACCAGAAAAGCAGGAGTTTTCACTTAGGGTGGATATGCTCCAGTGGTGGGTTGCTACCGGTTCGCCCCGGTTTGGGCAAACTGGTAGCGGCGGCAGCGGGAGGCTCCACCCACCCTCCCGGACGTCTCTGCGCATGCATAGAAGTGTTGAGCACGTGTGCGAGAGAACATGAGTCCATGAGCGAACCGGTAGCAACAGGATTTGAAACCCACTACTGATATGCTCAAACCTTAGAAATTGCAATCAGGAATTCAGAATGGACCTGCTGCTAGCTTTGTTTGAAGTAAGCCACTGTAGAAAAAATGGAAGTCTGCAGTGAGTGCTATAATATATGGTACACTGCTCAGACCTTCTCTGAGGGAGATGGGTGGTTAAAAAATACAAAATATAAATAAGCTTTGATTTATCATGAGAGCAGAAAAACTGGCCCACCCTCGAAAAGGACAACCTAAACCATATTTCTTTTTTGACACATGGCAAACTTTTAGTGATGAAAAATAAATCGCGAGCAAAAGCTGTCCGTTGTTATCCCTGGGTTCGTTGTCGCTGATATAGGAAAATATGTGCTATTTATAAAAAAATTAGAGAGTTGCTAGGCAGTGGGTTAGATGATAAAAATTCCAATTTCTTACATAATCTCTTTCTAAGAAAAATATTGAAATGGAAGCATTATATGTGCGCTGCTAAGAGTTCCACATTATCTTTCAGAGAATTCACAACAAACCAGCAAGAGGAGAGCTGCCCTCAGCTCCCAGATGGGCTTCCCCTCCTGAAGTCTTCGCCTCCTTAAGTCCAGAGACCGAGTCCATTGACCAAGAGGGTCTGAACTGCCAGCCCATTTGGGAAAGACTGATGGTCAACCAGGTGTGCCAAAAAACCCCAAGCAATTGTGCAATCATTGGACAACTGGGGTGGCTGCAGTCCTTGGCCAGGAAAGGTGAGCTGGCAGCTCCATTCTTAGATGAGCAGCTCAAACCAGAGACAAACCCACTTTTGTGGTTGACCACTGAATCTTCCTCTGGGTAGTCCAGAAGGCGGTCCAAGCCCACCCTCCCTTTTCGTCTCTAGCCCTGGCAGCCTCTACAGGGGGCTGGCTGGTGAAATCCCAAGGGGCACAAAGCCTGAGGTTTCCAGGTGTGGTCCTCGGCATTTTCCGGGACAGGATCGATCCTCAAGCCCCCTACCCCACCCAAATCCCCTCAATGGACTGGGCTTACCTCACAGAGCACGATCCCAAAGGAGAAGATATCGACTGTCTCATCGTAGCTCTGTCCTGTAAGAATCGGAAACAGTCATTAGAATGGAGACAATATGGATGAAAACCCACGCAGGGGTAGGGATAACTGGGCACAGAACGGAACATGGAAGAATCGGGGTGCCCTGCCTATCCTGCAGGGTGGGGCAAGTATCTTGTGTGTGTCCAGCTGCCATGGAGCCCTGGCAGCTGTGAGGGGAGGAAGTGGAGAGCGAGAGCTTCCCCATCAGTATCAGGGCAGCCCTTCCGGAACTCCCACTCCTCAAAAGAACATCAGGCCCAAAGCCAGCAGGTGGATGTCTTTCCCCCACCAAATGGGGAGAGGGGAGGCAAGGCCGGTCAGCCTTCGAGGTGATCCAGAGAAGAAGGAGCCACTGTGAGCAGTAAGGCTACTTTCACTGTAAGGCGACAGCAACACAATCTTGCAAGTTTGACAGCACATTCCCCCCTCCCTTACTTTTCCCTTCCAGAGAAGTAGGGAGGGTCCCTTCCAAGATGCCTGCTCTGCCCCCAGTCCTTCCCTTGGCTGAGATAAGGCTTGTCAGACCCACTATCCTGACTGTGGCTCTCCCTCCTGTCTCCCAAGGTCGGCCTACGACCGATTCCTTAGCAACTGTTTCATGTTAGGATGGACCTATCTTGGGGCTACCTATGAACTGGATTTGAAGTTGCAACAGTCGCCCCCTCCCTCCCCCCCCCCCGGTCATGTGAGTGAACTTTGGGCACTCGGCAACCAGGTTACATTTACAATTGTTTGACACTTCCCACATTCACATGATATGTTTTACAACGGTTTTGTCAAAACTGCACCCATAGCGAACCGTGGGTTCATTTGACTAGCACAGAAAAGGCTGTAGACTCTCAGGCTCCACGCGTGTGCGGAGCCCACGAGAGGACAGACCAACCGTTGGCAAAGGCCCAGCGGCCAGGCTCTGCAATGGTGAGTTTGGCAGGCTCCTCCACGGCCCCAGGAGGGAGGGGGCTCCTACCGTTCAGCATCTCGGGGGCCATCCAATACGGGTTCCCGACCACAGTGTAGCGCTTCCTCCGGTCGCTCTTGCGCAGCGTCCGCTTCTTGGCCAGTGGCTTTTCCAGGGAGGGCCTCTTCCTCTCCTCCACAATCAGCCGAGAGAGGCCAAAGTCTGCCACTACCACCGTGTTGTCCTGGGCCAAAGGCGAAGCAAGAATTAGCAAGCCATCCCGGGAAGGCCTGGACTGATCAGGAGAGAGGAAGCCCTGATGCTGAGGGCAGGCACCACTGTGCCATGTTCCGGGAACCCACTTCATACACGTGGCATCAGCACCGCTGAGGGGCACAAGAGCCTTCCTGGCCCTTCTCCAGGCAGCTCCTTCTGCTCCCCCCGGCCCTTCCGGCCTTCGCCAACTGCCAGCAATTCTTGGGTTCTCAAGTGTGAAGGTTTTTCAACTGCATTGAAATTAGATTTGTTTTATCCAAATGCACACAAAACAATGAAAAACCTCCAGTTTAGGCCTTTTCATCAATTCATTGGGCCTCAAAGAATTTTAAAAGTTTGGCTTGCCTTAAGAAAAGCAAAACAAAAGGGTCTGGGACCCTGAAATAGCAAAGGATGACCTCTGATATTCATCGTTTTTCAGGGGTCTTCAAACTTGGCAGCTTTAAGTCTTGTGGACTTCAACTCCCAGAATTCCTCAGCCAGCCGTTGCTGAGCTATGTTGGCTGAGGAATTCTGGGAGTTGAAGTCCACAAGTCGCCAAGTTTCAAGACCCCTGATTTATATGTTCCTTGAGTTGTTAGACCAATGAACAGGCTTTGATTCATAAACCACATGTTCCACAAGCCACAATTTTCTCAAGGAAAGTGATTGCGGGTGTGCTTGCAATTCCCCCATTCAAAGTGGGATTTGTGGCCAAACAATCTATAGTAACCACTGGATTGATTGGCATTCATGCTTCTCAAAGGCTAAAGCACCCTATGACAGAACGTCTTCTTCCTTTCTGAAGACAGGGCTCCCCAAATTCTCCCTCAGTGGTCAAATGCCTATTTTGGGCTCTGCCCCATGCAAGATCTCGGCTGACCATCCTTTGGTTGGTGCTCTTTGCTTTAACAGCAAGAGAGGAGTTGACTTGCTGCAACCTGCTGACATTAATCATACTGGCCTTGGCTCCCCTCTAATGGCTGGTGCACTGCTGGGCGAGTTTTCCGACTGTGAGACCTTTGTGCCAGTCCAACCTGAGGCTGGTGCTTCCCAGGGAAAGGGGCGGGCCCCCCAAAGAACCAGGAGAGCCAGCCTCCTCCTATGACTTCAGCAGGTGAGCAGGAAGCGGACCTGGCCAAGCGCAGGTACTTACCAGTTTGATCAGGCAGTTGTGGGAGTTCAGATCTCGGTGAATGATACGCATGGAGTGCAGGTAAGCCTGCAAGAGGGAGAAGCCAGAGGTGAAGACGAGGCGCCATGTGTCTCCATGCTCAGCCTCGGCTGCTGTCCTGGGAGCCTCCGCTGGCAGCTGAGCAGCCCAAGAGACGGGGGACAGGCCAGCCCAAGGGCTACTTTGTCCCCTGGGAAGGGCCGATGCCTGGAGGCAAGGCTGCTGGAGAGTCAGGGGCGGGAGCAACCCCTACACCAAGAAGAGCTGGGGGCAGAAGCTGTGGGGTGGGGCGATGGACTGAGACTGAGGACTCGGATTCTAGTCCTCACTGGACCCAACCTTCCTCATCAGAATTACAGTAGGGCTAAAATGCAGGCAGGTCTCATTCTTCGTGTTTTGAACTTCCAAGAAAGGTACGATAAAGCAACCAGCTCTTGTGTCATCCTCGCTTTGGAAAACACATGACTAACTAAACCTCAGGTGCTGCCCCAGGAGATTCTGTGACTCTATGTTGGTTTCAGCAGACCTTCCAACCGCGGCTGAATGGACTGGCGATCCGCACCCTCTCCCTTTGGCCCTAAGACCCACCCCTTCGCAAGGCCAGGAAGGGGGCTCACCATTCCAGAGGCAATTCCTTTGGCAAAGCTGACCTTCTGTTCCCAAGGAAACGGATCCTGCAAGGAAAAAAGGGTCCCTTCATTAAATTGTCTTCAAGACAGGGAGGGATGCCAAGGGTTTTGCCATCACAGCAGTGGTGGGCATGTAAAAACTGACCCAATTGTTACCAATGTGTAGAGCAGAATGCAGTTAGGACATGAAACAGGATTTTCTGCAGGTGATAAGATGCAGAACTGGCCTTCCCCACGTGCCTGCAGAAAATCCCTTCAATGCACGCCAGGAATTTCCACCTCTTAAATATCTTTGAGGAAGAGGAGGAAATCCTTGCTGTGCACTGAAGAAATTTCATAATGATAACCCAGCAGGTTGCAAAGCAAAACTGTATGTCCAGAATCATTCTTCCCCCCAGAAATGTTTCCTTAAATGAACCCTCAAGTGAGTCTTTTAGAAAAACAAGAACAAGATGACCTTGATGGGAAAAACCCAGGAACCATTACGTAGGTAAAAGAAGCTGGAACTCTTTTTTAAATTGAAAAGAGCAAAATAACATTTGAAAGCAGCTCAGGCAGGCGTATCCTTAATTCACCAGATTTTTAAGGAAGTGGTGAAGGTCCAATCAGATTTGCAAGACTGATGCAATCCCACTAGGTCAACCAGCCAGGATATCAACTCCTTGGAAGGTTAAAACTATTTTTATTGAAATGGGTTACAATAAGAGAACCTTCCCAGTGAATGGAGAGAGGGGTCTACCTGAGCCGCTTCTGGATGTTATGTTGTAGTTCTGGACTTCCAACGTGCTTCAGCCCCTTTTCCCCAGGCAGCAGGTCCTGCCCAGCTCTATCAAGGCCATCTCCCCCTAGTCGCCAAAAGGGCACACAGAAGGCCCAGGGCTGGTGAAGAGGGCAAGTGACTCCGTTTACCTTTAGTAAGTGGGTATTTTGTGATTGTCAATGCTGACTATGTCACCCATCTTGTAAAAGGTCTAGGATTTGCCATCAAATTTCACACAGCCCAGAAGGGCTACCCTTGCTTTACAATGGGTAATTTGAAAGGGAGCAAAGCAATATCAGGTGCTGGTCGGCTTCACACACCATGCTAAGCCCAGGTTTGTTGAAAAGGTCACCACCGCCATGTTTAAGCCAGAAACCAAAGTCTTTTTTCTTTCACGACTCGTGAGCCAGCCATGGAGTGGGATCTCATTTCGGGGTGTTTTAGCTGCTTCTTCCACAAGGACCTTCTTTCCCCTGGCCCAGCCTACTGATGCTGCAAGAAGTGGCACCCACCACGTTCCGGAGGAAGTCCTTCAGAGTCCCCCCTTCAATGTACTCGGTGAGAAGATTCAGCTTCTTGTCCTTGTACAAGACCCCGATGAACTTCAGGACATTGGGATGCTCTAGGCTGCGCATCACCTTGACCTGCAAGAGAGATGGATGTTTCCCACGCTTGGAATAAACCGAGGCCGTTGCCTCTCCCCCAGGGACCCTCCTTACAAAAGCAAAATAACGAATTCTGGTATACCAAAAAAAAAAATAAGCTAATGTCCAAGAGCTAAGTCGCTTTCCTCTGGTGGGGCCTTAAGCCACAGGGCTGCTGAAAGGAAATGCTCTCCTCTGCCGGGACATCTTCAAGACGGCCCTTTTCAGAAAGGGGACTCACCTCGGTCAGGAAAGTCTTCTGTGTTTCTTCATCACAGCGAATCAGTTCCTTCATCACCATCACCTTTCCTGTGGCTTTATGAGTCACCTGATGAAGAGAAGAGCATGACACCTTTCAAGAGGAGAACAGGGGTTCTTCTGTCTTGGCCCTGTTGAATCACTTTTAATTCCCTCTAATTCTGCCTGGAGCCCTGGAATAAAAGCCCAACCACAGGTGGAGGAGGGAGAGGAACGAAGCCAAGCTTGGAAGGTGAAGAAAGTTCTTCCCTCCCATCAATGGCTAAGCACATTATTTCCTGCTGTGACCAGGGTTTCCTTCTGCTCCTCAGAGATTTGAAAGAGTTGCTCCATGGCAGAATCAAGATCTCTGCTACGGCTGCAGGCAAAACAACAAGCAAGGGAGAGATTCGACATGAACGCGGCCAGGAAAATCCAGGGTAGGCTGGCCCTTCTTCCTTTCTGCTCTTCAACCACAGGCTGCCCCGAGTGAGCAAAGACGACTTTACACTTTTCAAGCTGACAATAAAACAGGTTCTGTGCTTCCTTCCAGGGAGCTTCATCAGCACGGACCAGTATTTCACTGGAACTTTTCCTCCACAACTCTGGGCCCAGGAGGCCTGTGCTGCTTGGCTCGCGTGGTACACTGGAAGACTTTTTAAGAGCCCCGGTAGCGCAGCAGACTAAAGCACTGTTATTAACATCAGCTGCCTGCAATAACTGCAAGTTCAAATCTCACCAGGCTCAAGGTTGACTCAGCCTTCCATCCTTTCTAAGGTAGGTAAATTGAGGACCCAGTTTGTGGGGGCAATAAGCTGACTTTGTAAAAATATACAAAAGTAGGAGGGCTATTGCTTAACGCATTGTAAGCCGCCCTGAGTCTCCGGAGAAGGGCGGCATATAAATCAAATTAAAAAAAAAATGCCTTCATGTCCACAAAGGAAGAAATTGTTTGCTTAAAAACTCCCCTTTCCACCCATTGCACACGGGGGTACTTTCCACACTAGGATCCCAGGGCTGGTACCTGGAGCCTAAGAGCTCCTCTTTTTTCTGTTGGGTTCTGCTCAGCGAGGAGGCCAAACCGGTCAGAAAGCTCCAGCTAGTTAGAGCTCTGCAGAAGGTCAGGAGCCACAAAAGTGGCATCTGCCTTTTGAAAGCAGCCTTTGTAATATGCCCTGACAATCTATGGAAGGAAAACCTGGCGACTTGGATCCCAAAGGTGCTTTTTCAAGAGGCAACTGGACATTCTCGGTTCTTTTTTTTGAAGACGTTTCGCTTTTCATCCAAGAAGCTAAAGGATGAGAAGTGAAACGTCTTCAAAGGAAAACAAAGAAAGTCCAGTTGCCCCTTGAAAACGCACCTTTGGGACAACTGTGACCTGGATGATCGAGAATCCCCAGAGCCCTCCGGCTACTTGACTTCTCTGCACTTGCTTCCCTCCCTCTTTCCTGCCCCCAGAATCCCCTGCAAGCCAAGGGCTTTCCAAAGGAGCCTGAGCATTCTGCAGAAATAATTATGTCAAAGGAAGACTTTGATTCACGCAACTTTACGCACCAAGACGTCCTACAAATTTCATCAGCCGGAAGAATTTTCCTAGCACTTGGAGAGAAATCTGTAACCTTTTATCCAGTAGCATTTTGCTAATGTTATTTGCATTCACAGTGCCTTATGTAGCTATGCGCTTTTTCTTTACAAAAAAAAAATCCCTGTAACGGAAGCTGGGAAAGTTTTTATCTTCCCAAGGAACTCTTCCTTGTGCTCTGCCCTTAATCATCGAGCTACAGCAACAGCGACATTTTTTGGCTAGGAAATGTGAAACTGGTGGAGACCAAAAGTTGGCTCTGCACAGCTTCAGGAACCTGTCACAAGTGACAATGAGGTCGAAGACTCTGCTCAAACCGCAAACGCACTTAGCAAACAGCAGAGCCAGGTGCAGTTCACTTGTGCTTTCGTGTCCCAAATCTTGCAAGCCAGGCCCTTCCAGCACCTCCCAGCAGCCTTGGAGTCAACAAGGCAGGCAAGCACCGACAGCTCAGGGAGGGGAGGGGACCTATGAACAAGCTGCACCTTGTCGGGCTTTGTTTTCACCCTGCAGCCTTAGCGACACAAACAGAACGTGGATTGCCTGGAGGCATTTCAGATCAAGATATGAACACCTAAGGTGAGGAGGGTGGCAGAGACACTATCAAACCGCAGAGGCCTGTCCAGGGTTAAGCAGGAGGGCTAGCACGAAACACGCTCTAGAGTAGGGGCCTCCAACCGTGGCAGCTTTAAGCCTTGCGGACTTCAACACCCAGAATTCCTCAGCCAGCTATTGCTCCCAGGAATTCTGGGAGTTAAAGTCTTAAAGTTGCCCAGTTTGGAGACCCCTGCTCTCTAGTGCAAACTGTCGCCATACAGGATGCTTCAGAAGTTAAGAACAGCCTCGCTGGATCAGGCCAAGGACCCTGTTAGTCCAGCATCCTGTTTTTCATTAGAGCTGACCAGATATCTCTGGGGTGTCCATCAGCAGGAGATGGCCAACCCCCTCCTTTCCCAGAGCTCTGTGCCAGCAATAGGCATCTGGGGACAGGCCGGTAAGATGGAGGCTTCCAGGTCAATAGCACAGAAACTCATCCTGTCCCACCAGGCAGACCAGACCAGGAAATCAACTCCGCAGGAAGGCTAAAGCTGCTTTGAGAGTAGGATTGCCAGAAAAAGCAGTCCTTTCCATCAACCCGTTCGCTCAGGTGGTCGTTCTCTCAAGCCCTGTGTGCTCCTGTTGGGTTGCCAATTCCAAAAGCCTCCTCCTTGCTAACACACAATACTGCCAATTCACACCATTCAGAAAGAACTCCGAAGCACCATCCCCTCCTCTGCCCTCTAGGACGGTGCACAGCGCAAAGGCAGGCGCTTTAATTAGGCACAGATCCTTCCAGAGTTTCATGAGGTTAAGCCCAAAACCTCAAGGTCACTGCATCATCCCTAGTCCAGCAGGTTACTTGGCCCCACAACTGCACATTAACTCCCTTTCAGGGAATTAATATAGTCCAGGCACGGACTTTGTGATTACCTAGGAATGTAGCTCATCTCCAAGAGTTGGAAAAAGAATGAAAGATGTCACCACCTCCACAAAGCCTAGAAATAAAGAATTAGGGATCTTGTTTACTTGAATCTCTCCACATGCAAAGGGCCTCCCTTGCTCCCTTTAAGACAGGGGTGGGGACCCCTGGCCCTTTTTATGACTTGTGGACTTCAACTCCCAGAATTCCTGAGCCAGCATGGCCCTTTAATGGCTGGCTCAGGAATTCTGGGAGTTGAAGTCCACAAGTCATAAAAGGGCCATGGGTCCCCACCCCTGCTTTAAGAAGACCAGTCTTAAAACATTCGCTTCAGCATGAATTTCTTAAACTACAGATCACCAAATACAGAAGAAAAGCAAGTTCAGGAGAAAGACCTCTGAGATACTACAACTAGCGGCAAGCCATCTGTTTATATTAAAAATAATATAAATTTCTCAGACTGTAATAGATACTATTTCTCTCTCTTGTCTTTCTCATTGACAATTGTAAGTCTGGCATGTCATGAAGCAGGTGACCGACCGTCTGTCTGAATGTTAAAGTCTGGATAGTGGACGTGACAATACCTGAATAGAAGAGAAGGAACTGGAGAAGATCACAAAATACAAAGACCTGCAAATAGAAATAGAGTGACTATGGCAAGAGAAAACAAAAGTAGTACTGATAGTCATTGGGTGCAAACAACTGGAACACCTTTTGAACTCTGTCAGCATTAAGAATTTCACCGTCAGTCAATTACAAAAGGCAACTTAATTTGGGATAGTTTACATCCTGCAATATTTTTAAAACCATCAATCGTCCACATCTGCCTATCTCCAGATCCTTAGGAAGGACTTGATAGGCAGACAAAAATGCCAAATCCAGTCTGAACCTCTGGCTTAGTTACTGTGTGACAAAACAAATATCTCTTGATATTACAACTCCTAACACCGTGCCTAAACACTGTTTCCAACAGCCCAGGCTGTAAAATCCATAAATAACTGCAATTTCAACAAAAATAGAAGAGTTAAAGAGTTTCTTTGACGGGCTTAATAAAAACATTGCTAAAAATACAGTCATATCATTTGACTTTAAGCCAAACTGCTTAATGGCAAAATACTGGCAAAAATAGAGTTTGTGCTCTCTACCTATCAACACAAGGAAACTGTTCTATATATAGCAAATAACAGAATAAATGCTAGGAGTCACTTAATTTAAGCCAACTTCATTGCCAACTGCAAGCAATTGATGGTAAGAGGGCTTCCCAGCTATAAAAGCAGAAAGGGGATTAACCACCTGCCTATTTCAACAACCTTCCTAAGGACGAGAATCTGTCTGGGATCCTTTGCAATCACCCCTGTGTGAGTCTATGCAATGTGAAAAGGCTCTCAAATAGTAGTTGGGGTTTTCTCCAGGATTTACACAAAACCTCTAATAGAGGATAGATACCAAATACCAATCAGCCTCCCCCACTTTTGCTGCGGACTGAGGAACCTGTGCTTGGTCCACTTGAGCCAGGATCGATCACCACCTACAGCCAAAAGGTGAACAGAAGGTGTATTGTGTATTGCCTCAGACTTGCAATGTTGCACATTTGGGAGTCAGCAAAACTTCTGGCAGCTCTAACAGGCTCACAAAATAACTCTTGAGTCAATCCAGAATGGAGTTTTAAAGTCAAAGGAAAGACAACTGCCGACTTGACTCACCCCTGTGTTAATTAAAGAAAATCCAAGATCTCAAAGAAAAAAATACTGACCCACACGGCCCCAGTTAAGCTTTCTGTTTCTGAGCAGTCGCTCCAAGAGTCTTTTCCCCCCTAATTAAGTTTGCGGAAAGTTAATTATCGGAAGCCGGCTCCGTTCATTCTCTGTCTCAACAAAGCAAGCCAGTGGTGTGAGAAAACCCTTTGAAAGCTGAACCTCTCCTCTGAACCCTGGTCTTCAGATGGGGAATTTCCCTTTGGGGAGACTGGAAACCAAGTCAAGGTACCCCAAATAACCCCTCCTAACCCTACCACCTAGTAGATGGATGTTCCCCTGTGTTGAGGACCCATCCAGACAATGAAGACAAGTTTAAACTCATCTCAACATTCCTTACAAAGGACCGAGGACCCAGCTTGCATGAAGATTCACCACAAAAGCCTATTCTCCAGCTTGAACGAGGCATTTAAGATGAGACCATTAGGTACGGCCTCTTAACTAAATCGCCCTCGTATACATATACGGGTTACATCTGATTTCACTGAAGACCCTCTGGGGAAATTCATCAACTGTATCAGTTGGAACCTTCTTATCTAAGAGTTTATTTTAGAGACTCTGATTTACAGGATAGGATGCAAGAGGCACTTCCGATGCTAACAGTAGATGAGCCACCATGCCTTGACAGGGCTCCTCCAGAACCAGGGTCTGCTATATTTAGATTAAAAGCTACAAGGGATAACCATCTGTTTGCCTCAGCGGACAAGCTAATTTCACTTGTTATAGACTTCCGGGTGGAATGTGCTACAGCAGACCAAATCGCTGGGTGCCATTCATTTAAAGGGATACAATCAAAGGAATGGTTGCAAATGCGAAGCGAGGCAAAATTTTAAGGGCTTAAATGGTCGTCAAAGTTTAATGGTCCCAGGGATCTTCAACTTCTTCATGAATGATGAGCGAGCTGAAGAAGTGCTCAGCATGCTGCAAACAATTCTGGTCACCCTACTACAAAAAAGATGCTGAGACCTTGGAAAAAGTGCCAGAGAAGAGCAACTAAGACGATTTGAGGGGTGGGTGGGTGGGAGGGAATGAAAGTAACATGTGAAGCCTGGGTGTTGGGAAAGGGGGCTGGCTCTCTCACCTTGATTGCTTGGCCGAAGAAACCTTTGCCCAGCACCTCCCCATGGATCAGGTCACAGGGGCGGAAGATCTGCTGGGAACCGCTGGTGGAGGAGCGAAGGGATTCCGATCGGCTGATGTCGCGGCTCAGGATGAGCGGTTCCTTGGGGGAGCTGGGCCCGGGGGACTTGGAGATGCTGTTGCTTCGCCTGGAATACAACACACATTCAGAAGGGGACTCCAGGTACCATCTGCAGCCTCAGTGCTCCCTTCCCTCTTTGAGGAAAGAGCAAACTTCCGAACAAGAAGAGCACCTTAACAAACAACCTGGGGAACTGGCTCCATGCAGGAGCAGGATGGACATCCATGAGTCAGACCAGGATCCAGGCTACCAAGCAATGCCCCCTCCTTTTAATCCTTTGCATATCTGGGATTTTGCCCAATCCCATCCCTAAACTGGCCTCTACAGGAGGAATAGATCCAAGTATGTATTTATTTGTTCAGCGTATGATGAGAACATGACAATGAGAGGTAAACATATACACACAATTAATCCAATTAATGAATTGATACGAAATATCTCTATCAATCCAGAAAAAGTAGACTGGAGGGGGGGGGTCTTCCTCCTTACTTTAGGATTTTCTGTTGTTCCTTATGCGAATCACATTAGCCTGTGGTAGCCAAAAGTCAGAAAATCTGGTAGGACCTTTATAGACTAACAAAATTTATTTTTAAAAGGTATAAACGTTCACCAGCTGCAGCTCCCTTCATCGTATGCACAGACTGGCTCGGTTGATGCAGCGTTTAAATTGGGATGAGGTGGAGGGAAATGGAAGAATGATTGGGCAGATTATATCCGAGGCAGATGACAAGAACCGTATCAGTTAACAGATGTGAAGTGTTAAAACTAATTAGGTTTGTTGAGAGACTTTCTGAAATAGACTGAAACTTGTCTGATGTTTGTGAGTCCACTGGTCTCGTGGTCAATCATGCAGGCCAGGTTTCTTACTATTTCCAAAATAGTCCCACACAGAACCCAGAGGGGAACTGCCAGCAAACGATGGCATTAGAAGAGCCGGTGATCTTGTGTGCCTCCAGTCTTATTTGGGAGGCTGCTGAGGTCTGTGGTGGTGCTGTTGGTAGAAATGCAGACCTGGGTTTATTAGAGGGTCTCATGTTGGCTCTTGTTGTTTCTTGTTGCTTGTGAGAATCAGCTTCAGGCTGGGGGGTGGTCTGCATGCAAGTCTGGGCCTGCCACTTAGGACCTGTAACAGGCCAGGGTTATGGCTGAGTGGGGCTCTGGGGCAGCGTTGATGGGTTTGATTGGCTGGAGCTGTGAGATGTCGCTGACCACCAACCACATTTTTTTCAATTTTTATTTAGGGAATTTATATTGCCGCCTATTCGCACATGGAGACTCAAGGAGGCTTACAGAATATAAAACCTCATTTAAAACAATAAAACTAATAAAAAAAGAATCAAATAAATTAATGTAATAAAATAAAATAAAATCACCCCCCCCCCCACCCCAGCGACAGCAGATCACACGAGCCATTTAATGGGCTCCATCCTGCTCTGGGTTCCCCAGGCCCACTGGCAGAATCAGGTCTTCAGCGCCTTCTGGAAGAGTGTCAGAGTGGGGGCCATCCTAATCTCTGGGGAGGATGATGTTCCAGAGAGAGGGAGCCACCACGGAGAAGGCCCTTCTTCTGGGTCCCACCAGGTGCATCTCCCTTGGGGATGGGACCTGCAGCATTCCCTGCCTCCCTGCTCTGGTGGGTCAGGTAGATGTGACCGGCAAGAGACGGTCCCTCAGGTCACCTGGTCCCAAGCCATGGAGGGCTTTAAAGGTGACAACCAGCACCTTGAATTGCACCCGGAAGCAAATCGGCAGCCAATGCAGCTCCCGCAGGAGAGGTGATACATGGACACACCGGGGTCTGCACAAAACCATGTGGGCTGCTGCATTTTACACCAATTGTAGCTTTTGGATGCTCTTCAAGGGCAGCTCCATGTAGAGCATGTTGCAATAGTCAAGACGGGAAGTGACTAGGGCATGAGTGACTGAGTAGGGATTGTTGGTCCAGGAAAGGGCGAAGCTGGCACCCAACCCATAGTTGCGCAAAAGCCCTCCTGGCCTCAACTGCCACCTGCTCTTTGAGCAGGAGTTGAGTCCAGGAGAACCCCCAGATTACGCACAGGGTCTGTTTGAGGTTGTATTCTGTTACTCTGTTTGGTGGGATGTTCTGTATGAGATAATGCACAATTGTATGCTTTGTGCACAGCCAACTGCTTTACCCAGCAAGGGTGTCCAACCTTGGCAACTTTAAGACTTGGTGATTTCAACTCAACATGGTTGGCTGAGGAATTCTGGGAGTTGAAGTACACAGGTCTGTGGATTTCATCTCCTGCTATACAGCATCCCTCTTCCAAAATTTCTCACAATAACCCAGTGGGGCAAGTTGAGTTGAAAGATTTTGAGTTTTGAGCTTCACGGTAGAGGTTGGGATGCTGGCTGGGGAATTCTGGTAGTTGATTATCTTTTATTTCCTTTATTTTCTATGTGCTAATTAGTAGGAGCTGCGGTGGCACAGTGGTTAGAATGTAGCAGGCTATTTCTGCTGGCTGCCTGCAATTTGGCAGATCAAATCTCACCAGGCTCTAGGATGACTCAGCCTTCCCTCCTTCCGAGGTAGGTAAAATGAGGACCCAGATTGTTGGGGTCAAGAGGCTGACTCTGTAAACCGCTTAGAGAGGGCTGTGAAGGACTGTGAAGTAGTATATAAGTCTAGGTGCTATGCCTATTGTTATCTTCATTGTCTCTGAAGTTTACTATAAATTAAATCGTACCCTGTTTCCCCCAAAATAAGACATCCCTTGATCCCCAATCGGGCTTTTGAATGCATGGCAATAAGGCCAAGCGCTTATTTCAGGGTTCAAAAAAATATAAGACAGGGTCTTATTTTTGGGAAAACACGGTAAGTATGTTTGATGCCTCTTGGGATCTCTGAGCAGAAGATTTATCACATTTAATTAATTTAATTTAATTAATTAAATTTATATGCCGCCCCTCTCCAAAGACTCAGGGCGATATATATATAAGATATATCACAATTATAACCAAATTTATAAGGAATCACTTAAAGGTCAGTTTTGGGATTCAAAAAGCATTTTTAAATTTCTTCTATCATCAATTGTTTTTACAGATGACCAGATCTACCAATAAAGTAACCGTTATACATTTTTCCTTTCTTGATTTTGATTATACCTCGTGACCAATCTAACTCTCGAAGTACGGAGGGGCGATTTTCCTGGTCAACCCCCCCACCCCCCCAGGGTGATGCTAGAGACGCTTGAACCCATTGTTCTCCTCTGTTTCTCTTCCATTTGCCCGCAAGGTGCCTAGGCTGCAGGACACCTCTGCTGATCTCACACATCGGGATCAGAGGGGGAAAGCCCCAGGAAGAAGCAGATGGTGGCAGGTGTTCCAAAGTTGGGGAGCAGGGCAAGGTTCCCGGGACAGAACGCTTGAGCTGTCAGTCTCACCCCTTGCAGCTCAGCTACTTACAGGGACAACCGAGACGAAGCTGCTGTGTCAGGGAAGACGTGATTCAAGGGAATCTATTTCACTTATTTCTTACCCTTTATACAGGCAGTCCTCAACTTAGAACCATTTGTTTAGTGACCATTTGAAGTTAACAAAGGCACGGATAAAAGTGACTTATGACTGACCGATTGCAGCATCCCCAAAGCTCACATGATCAAATTTCGGGAGTTTGGCAGTAGGCATGTGTTTACGATAGTCGTAGCATCCTGGGATCACGTGATCTCTATCTGCCGCCTTCCCAACCAGATTTCCAACGAGCAGCCAAGGGCGGAATCCAGATTCCCTTAGCAGCTACTTGTTTAACTAGTGACTTACTTAACAACCATGGCAAAAAAAAAAGGTTGTAAAATTGGGCACAACTCACTTAATAATCACCTTGCTTAGCAACGGAAATTCTAGTCCCAACTGTGGCTGTAAGTCGAAGACTACCTGTGTATCCCTGACTGGTGGTTTACAATAAAGGTGAGGAACCATAAGACCAAATCAGCAGCAGGCCAGGCAGTGATCAGCAGATGCAGATAGGAAAAGCGCCTGGCCTCTAGAGCAGGGGTCTCCAACCTTGCAACTTTAAGCCTGGCGGACCTCAACTCCCAGAATTCTGGGAGTTGAAGTCTGCCAGGCTTAAAGTTGCCAAGTCCTTAAAGTCCTCCAGGCTTAAAGTTGCCAAGGTTGGAGACCCCTGCTCTAGAGAGCCAGAGATACAGCCTTGCAGAAACTACCCAGTGGAGACAGTTCCAACATGTTCAGCAACATGATTAAAGCCTGAGAAATGAACACCAGGAAGCAGCTCTGACTGAGTCCACCCTGAGCTGTAGGAGGGAGGGAGGGAGGGAGGGAAGGAAGGAAAGGCAAACCCAATCAGGCTTTCAAGAATCTGTTACTAGAGCTCAGGTCAATTAAGCAACGTTCCAGTCAAACTGGCAGGGTCAGTTCCCTGCCTTGGCCACCTCCAAGGACGGTTATGGCCAGAGGGCAGCACTTGCTTGTGCTCTACTTCGCAGCTGGAGATTAGCAGGCCATTCTGGAGTCTGGGGAATGTTACCTGAGGGAGCGTCGCCGCAGGGTCCCTTCCAGGTTCTTCTTGAGCTCCAAGGCAGAAATAGAAGGGGTGGAGGGCTTCTTATTGCCCCCGGAGAGCCGGGAGTCCAGGCGCAACCGGTCCAAGCGCTGAGAGACCGGGTCATGTTCGATTAACAGCTGAAGGGTTTGATTCGTCTTGTGGATCAGTTCTTTGACCTGAGAAGTAAAGAGTTCAGGGAATTGGGCCGTGCTGGGAAAAGGTTTCCAAAACAACAGAGCCACAATCTTCCTCCATCAACCTGGGATGGGAAGGGTTGGGTGAAGGAGGCATTTTCTTAGCAGGTCTTGGCTCTCTTTAAGCCACTTTTCCTGATCAGGGCTCCTTTATTTATGTCACATAAATCTGCGATGAAAATCAAAATAGCATATGCAAGTTTTTCGACTGGCACTCAGGAAGACAAAAAAATACGAAACTCCTATTTTTGTTTTAAAACACCACCTTAAGGAAGAAGTCAAGTCTTCTGAAGCATCAGGCCAATCCCCCCAGGCCCTTCAGCCAGCCTGCTCTTCTCTTCTCTCTCAGCATCTCTTCAGGTTTTCAGAGGAAAGGAGGTCTTTCACAGTTACTTAGAGAAGCTGAGAACTTAGAGGGGGCTGCCAAACCCAGCTCCTCCCAGCCCCAAGAGGCCTTTGGTTCCCGCTCAGTTACGGGACAGCAGGAAATAAGGAAGGCTGTTCAGAACGTACCTCTTCGGTTTGTAGTGTGCGGACTGGGTTTCCGTTGATCTCCAGGATTTTGTCCCCAGGATGAATGGCATTTTGGACATCAGAGCTGATGTGCCTTCGGTCAACTCTGCACACAGAGAAAAACATGACTTGGGCAATGAAGGCAATGCAAGCCACCTCTGAAGGAACAAGGATAGGTAATCTTCGCTTTATGACCTTTTGTTCAGTGATAGTTACAATAGCAATGAATGAATGATGGTTAGGAACAGTCCTCAGTTACAGCTGTTGCAGGGCCCCTAGAGACACATAATCAATATTTGGGTGCTTCACAGCTGTATTTATTATGATCGCACGGTAGGATTCAAGTCGTGTGTCCCGTCCCGTCGTCCCCGTGTCCACCCCCCACCCCCCGCTACTTGCCTACCTCTCTCCCTATCTTTGGGGACAACCCACACTCCATCACCCCCTACCCCTGCCACCCCCAGCTGACCTTTGTTATCTTCTTCTTCCCTCCCTCCTTCCTGCTGCTGCTGGGAGGGCCAGCAGTTGCCTCAGCTGGAGCAGCTGGGAGGAAAATGATAGTGAAGGGGGCGGCAAGGGATGGGCGACGATGGAAGTGCCGGGCAGCCAAAAGGGCAGGGATGGGAGGAGAGATGGGGTAGGGGGAAGTGAAGTGCATCCTCTGGCCTTAAATTGTTGTAAGCTGCCCAGAGTAGCCCCCACAGTGAGATGGGCAGCAAATAAATGTGATAGGTTTTGCAATCCCTTGGTCATCTTTGTTACCTTTCACTGAAAGTGTTCTACTCTGAAAGCCTTTTGTGAGGAGGAGTCTGGCATCACTTCTTCCAACTAAGAATTATTTTTCTGCGTTGCATCTGCTGGTATCAGACTGATGCAAGACTGAAACTGGGGTGAGGCAAAGATTATGCAGATGCAGGTTACAGGTGAGACAGTTCACAGGCGCCTTATCAATTAACAATGGCGACCTGCTGAAAATGCACTGTATCTGAGTCCTTTTGAGGGATCCTTTTGGAAGAATTCACAAGCAGAATAATTTCAACACAATGCCTCCTATTTTCAAGGAAGGCCATGAATGGCATACTCACTCCTTCACTTCCACAGTAGCAGCATAGGGGGAGCAGCCCCCTTCCACAGCCACAGCAAACCCCCTTTCGCCATTGGTGGCTGCAGGCATGGAGAGAAGAGTCAACGTGTACGGCAGCTGTTCACACAGAGGCTCCACTGACAGCCTTTCTAGCATTGGCGTCAGCACAAACTGGTTATGGCATTTGCCACTGGAAAAGGAGAACGGAATTCTGCTGTTAGTTTAGACCAGAGGACAGAAAAGACCAAGTATGCTTTCCATGCCCATCTAAAGCCTTGGCCTTCCTTACGGTGCTGCTGGTTGCAAAGACAAGGCCTATATTCAGACAGCTTTGTTTCCAACATTCCCTCTTTGGCATTCCGACACCCCCTTGCCCTCAGGGTTCTCTCCCCACATAGGACCACAGTGGCCAGAAAAGCATCAAGGCTAAAGATCCAAGGGGCAGCTGGGCTGGCCAGTGAGGGAACACAAGGTCCAGGCTTCACTCTGTTTCCAAGGAATTCCAAGACAACATGTGGCCCACCCTCCACTTTCCAGCCTTCTCCTTTAGAGATCTGGGTGGCACGACCACTTGAAGGCAGCTGGCCTTTTACCCGCTGTCTCTTACAAACAGCACAGATCTCCTGATAGGAATCCTAGGCCCTGGCAGGGCCTGTTCCATCCTGGCACATGGACATGAAGAGCGGGAAAGCAGAACCGTCTCGTGCAGCCTTTCCTTACTTGGTGCCCTGAAGATCCACTGACCCTCCATGCTCCTAATGACCAACCAGAGGGGTTGAGGACCGGAAGGCACTCTCCAGGTCCCTCCCCTCTCTGGGGAACGCAAGGGGGGAAACACACAACCATTTCCTGCCATTCTCACTTCTTGGTGCCAAGGGCAGAGCAGAAGACTTTCCCTGTCCCAGAGAGCCACTCAAACCCACGGCTGAGCGTCGCCGCTTCTCCTTACCAGTAAAGAGCCGAGTGCTGCACCAAAGCGTAGCTGTCACCATCTTCAATGATCACTTTACATCGCATGCACGCAAAGCACTCCGGGTGGTACTTGTACTCCCCGGCCACCTGCCAGGAAAAGGGACGTGCAGGATGGTCAGGAAGAAAAGTGAGGATGCTCTAGAAAGATGGGAGTGAAACCCCAGTGGTGGTTTTGCCCTTTTCCTGAATGCAGACATGGCAGTTGCTGTCGAGCCAGAATTTTGCCACACTCTGAAATCCCAGATCTCAGAGATGCCTCAGGAACAGGGACTCCTTGCGCACTCTTGCACAGAGCACACGACGGGGGAGACGGCCCCAGGAGAGAAGAGAACAAGGGGCCAGTCTGGTTCTTCATGGTGGGGCTGGAAGGCAGCTGGCAAGGAGAGGCTGAGCTAAGGCGGAGGGGCCTTAGCTCAACTGAGAGCAGGAAACGAGGTGCTAAACCACCGGGCAGCTGCTGCTGTTTGGGAAAAGAGGCAGGGATTGACAAGCCAGCACAAGAACCATGGATGGGTGGCTGATTCCAGGAAGGGAAATCTCAGGAACCGTCTGGGGGAAATTACCTTGCAAGGCCTGCTTAGTTTTAATCAGACTTCTTGCTCACTAAACACCCTCCTACGGACTGCTAGGATCTGGGAGGGAGGCTGTAGACTCAGCTGACCTACCGGTCTGTCCTCGGCAGCCTTTCTCACTTGCCTTACACTGTGTCTCCAGGCCGTGCCCTTGTGAAGACAAGCAGGGAAGCCGCCCTCGATCCCAGGACCAAAGCAAAGCTAAAAAAACCCGGGGAAGGGAAGAGGAAGAGAACCCGGGGCTGCTCCCCGCCTCTCCCTATCTCTCAACTGCCACTTCCAGCCACTTTGAAAAAAAGAAACGATAAAACCAAGAGACTCGTCTCCCCAGCTAAAGCATCTACTGCTACATGTAGAGGGAGGAGGGCTTCCTCCATATTGCAGCTTGTCCCCAAGCACCAGACGGTGGTCTCAACCCCCAAGGCCAGCATGGAGGCAGACTCTGGCTCCCCCCAGCCCAAGAGGGCCCTCTAGTGGCCACAACCAGGTTTCAGCCCTCAGCCAGTGTCCTCCTCCTGGGTTCCCTGGGCCTGAAATGGGCTGTTTCTCGGCACTTTTGAGACCGGAGACAATAGCTAAAGCCCTCAGATGAGATTAGCATTATTTTAAAATAAAAGGTTTCCCAAACCTAGGAAAACATGCCTCCCACCATGCAGGTGATCCAGCTTTGCCATGTTCCCTGACCTCATGCTTCCCCCCCCAGAGGGGTCCTCCACCCCCACCCAAGTGGGAAACCTGATTCCAGGACACTAAAAAGCTATTCTTCCAGCCCAGTGACCCTTCTGGCTTTTAATGGGTGCGGTTAAGCCTGAGGAATTCTGGGAGTTGAAGTCCACACACCTTAACATTGCCAAGGTTGAGAAACATTAGCTTAAGGGATGAAATGAATGTGTCACTCCTTCACCCCCAAGTGTCCCTTCCACCAATCTGGCACCCAACGCTTGAAAAAGCCAAGCATTTGAAGCTGTAACTCATAAAATGAAGCAATTTGGGGTTTTTAAATTCAATGTTGTTAGGGTGATTCAGGTGACCCAAACCCCCAAGTGCCCTTAACAGCTTAAAAGAGCTGTGGTGGTGCAGTGGATACAGTGCGGTACTGCAGGCTACTTCTGCTGATCATCGGCTGCCAGCAGTTTGGCAGTTCAAATCTCAGCAGCTCAAGCCTTCCCTCCTTCCGAGGTGTAAAGAGGACCCAGATTGTTGGGGGCAATCTGCTGACTCTGTAAACCGCTTAGAGAGGGCTGGAAAGCAGTGTGAAGTGGTATATATGTCTAGGTGCTATTGCTGTTGCTATGGCTCTGAGAGAGAGAGAGAGAGAGAGAGAGAGAGAGAGAGAGAGAGAGAGAGAGAGAGAGAGAGAGAGAGAGAGGTCTAACAACTAGATGACTGCAAAGAAATACAATCCTTCTGCGCACACACATCCTGTCAGAATCTATCTTTCCATTCCTGCACCATCCAGTCACAACTGATGATGCTCCTTGGATGAAAAGCGAAACATTTTCTTCTTCCTCAAGGAAACAACAGTCCAGTTGCCTTTTGAAAAAGTACTTTGAGACACCTAGGACCTGGATGACTGAGAATCTCAATAGGCATGTTGAGAGGATGCCTCCTCAGGCTGCTTGCTGGAAGGTATGTGTTTAATAGACCCCTTCAGGGAGAAGCCCACCGATCCCATCTCTGTGGCTAAGGAAGGCAATTCATTTCTCCCAAGGGGAACCCAGAGGTGCTAGCTGGCTATGGTGAGGGAGAGCACAGCACAAGACTTACCATGACGGGCCCCGTCATCAGCAGCGAGCAGCCGTGGCAAGACTCCCCAAACTTCCGCCAGTAGTCCTTGGGGCAGTACAGCTTGGCATCCTTCTCATAGTACCAATTGGTGAGGTGGTCCTGGCACTCTGAGCAGCTGGCAGGGGGGAAAAAGAGGGCGGGATGTTTTATTTGCTGGGCACCGTTTTAATGTCACATTTTTAACTATTCTTGCCCTATTTTAATTTTTTTACATTCAGCTTTTATGTTTTTAACATTTTATTTGCACATACGACCCATGATCCCTCTATGAGGGAGATGGGCAGTTTCTAAATATGATGGATGGAATGAGATAGATAGATAGATAGATAGATAGATAGATAGATAGATAGATGGATGGATAGACCTATGTACTAATCCGATCCCCATTTAATGTTGCTTGCTTTGAATAGAGAAGGCCTGCAACTATTCCCATCTCTTCAATCTGGGAAAGAGACAGTGAAGGAGAATCCAAAAACAAAACCCAAGCTAGGGTTGACTTCTTCCAACCAGAGGCAAAGGGGGGCTTCACAGAAACAAGCAAGGCTTCTTTCCATCTGCTGGGAACCAAGAAGCATCTTTTGCAAGGTGGACCATGAGGAAAAGAGCTTGGAGTCTATTGAAAGCCCCCCTGGAGCAGCTGCAGTTACTCCTGAGCAGCAAGGAAAGAGACTGGAAAATTCTAAGCTGTCACTGAGCAAGAAAATACCAAAGAACCCCAGAATGGAAACAAAAAAATAAATTCTTGCAGTGACTCTGAACACTTCTGCCACCAGGTCCTTGGCAAGATTTCAAAACTGTCTTTCTCCTCCCCCAAAATTCATTACCTTTGCAGCAAAGACCAATTTGTTCCGGGGGGGTGGGGGAGGAGATGATGTACTTTGGCTTGTAGCTACAGATCTTGAAACCTTCCCAAGAGGAAACGGGCCAATGCTGGCCAGACCACACTGCCTTCACTCACTAGGCATGCTTTCCCACAGAAAGCTCCACTCCCCCAACTCATTCATCATGCAACTGAACATGAAATCTGATCCCCGTTGGAAGTCTGTCATTCTGAAACACTTTGCCTTTGCTTTGGGCTCTGGCTGGTCAAAGAACTGGGACGTGGACCCAGGTTTCATGGCAAACAGGGAGAGGGGCCTTTAAAGTGGTCTTTGACTACCAAAGCACTTTGATGTATGAGTTCACCGGCACACTTTCTCATGTAGTACCTACCAAGTGACTTTTGGAATTTCCACTGAGGAAAAAAATTATTATCCTGCCCCACACTGCCTAAAGGACAAAAAGAGCTCTTCCTTTCTGTTCCCCCTGGAAAAGATAGCAAATCCACTCAAGGAGGCATCGCATTGTTCAGGTCCTTCTAAATTTACCTGTGGTTTCCAAGGAAGGTGTTATGGAAATAGGCCTCAGGTATCACTTTTCCTTATGCTCAGTGATATTTTATATTTATTTTAAAATAAATCTCTACTGTTGCATAAAAGAGAAAATCACTTCCATCTAGATAGACGATGTCATGAACTGATTGAAATCTTTACGTATTTTGCAATCTATACCAAACTGACAAAACAGCATGTTAAGTTTCAAACCCAGATTTGAAGAACTCTACACCTAAAGAAAACCAGTGGGTATTTTTGTGGTTGCTTAGTAGCTGATTGACAGCTTCTGACCACCAGCACTTCTTTATAAGTTCATTATATTCTTCCCTGCACTGGAGAAAGGCCAACCGATAGAATTGGGAGAGTAAGACACAGCTGCCTTCACTGAAAGGCTGCCATGCTGGGAACATCGATAACAAATGAATGGTTATCGCAAAGTCCACTAGTAAAACTGCTCACTGCCACCCCCTCCAGTACCAAAAATGTTCTTCACCTGCTCAACTCACCTCTATCCTTTTTCCAGATTGTTAGAAAAACTTCGAAAGAAAGAGGGTTTCCCACCAATTTTGCCTTCTAACAATCTGGGGCTTGTGGGGAATATAAAGAGAGGCATTTATGGACACTTAATATTCATAGACGCTACGTACCACCAATCACTAATGTCTCCCACCAGGCCAGGAATAATGGATCGGTGTTATATTCCAATAACATAATGATTTCAATCAAGTATGGAGTTCATGTATAAAGTTGCAACTGTCTCTTCAGTAATAAACTATTACTTTCCACTTTACAGATTAACAGAGTTGTAAGGTACCTTGCAGGTCATCTAATCCACCCCCCTCCGTCCAAGCAGGAGACCCTACTACACCATTTCTGACAGATGGTAGTCCATCTGTTCTGTTCTGTTCCTTGGGTTGATTGTTCTCACTGTCAGAAAATTTCTCCTCATTTCTACATTGAATCTCTCCTTGAACAGTTTCCATCCATTGTTCCTTGTCTGGCCTTCAGGTGCCTTGGAAAATAGCTTGACCCCCTCCTCTCTGTGGCAGCCCCTCAAATATTGCAACACTGCTATCCTGTCTCCCCTGGTCCTTCTCTTCACATCTTTGCATCTGCCCTATGGACAGAAAATCCTATCACAGAGCAAAGCAAGCAAAAGGCACCTGCAGTTATCCTCCCTTCACCCAGCTCTTCGCAAACAAGGTCTACTAGGCAGACAAGGCAAGCGGGAAGGCAGACTTACCAAAAGGGCTTCCTTGGAGTGACATAAGCCCAGGCAGACAAGTAGCTTCCCATCTCCAGAGCACTGGCCAAACCAGCTCAGCAGCAAACCTGTCCAACTGCGTCTACTCAGCCCTCGCAAGGGTGCACTTCAGCTCCTGAAGTGTTTCAGGTGTTCGCACGGGAATGCCAGATGCTGGGCCAGCAGGGGCTCCTCGGTGGGCTTGCCCCAGCTCTCATGGTCTCCTGCCCCAGAACGGCCCAAAGGGCAGCTCAACTCGCAATCGTGCAGGAGGGCCAACGTACTTGCGGAGGAGCTACCCAAGGAAGTCAAGACTGGCTGAGGCACCAAGTTCCCTCCCTTTGCAGTTCTCCCGCGAGGGTGGAAGAGGAGGAGGAGCTTCCTTCAGAAGAGAGCTGGATACCTGAACGATCAGGAGGTAACAACTGATCTGCAAAGGGTGGAATTGCAGCCGCGGAAACCCTGGAGGGCATGAAGCTCTTGCAAAGGAGAAAGCTGCCTCCAAGACAAAAGAGGCCAAATCAATCCGACAGCCAAAGTTTGCTATGACACTTGGCATTATTTTCTTTTTTCTTTTCCTTTTTAATGTTGCTGAAAGTCTTTAAGATAACAACAACAGAAAACTATATAAACCCAGAAGACAAGAAAAATAAAGTGCCAGAGAAAAGAAAAGAGGAAAAAAAAATGAAAATAGAGAGTGACTTTCAGTCTTCACAATAAGCACAAATTTAGTAACTTTGGTTACCTTTGTAGGTGCTCCTGATAAAAATACAGACAGGTCTGCTAGACGTAACATGCAAAGATCTCTCTTCTTTCCATATCTTACTTATTCATATGCAAACCCATAAATCATTATCATTCCAGTCCTCATATCAGCAAAATGTCCATTAAAGGTTCTCAGAATTTTACACTAATATGTCTTGGTTTAAGTGTGGTCAAACAAACCAACTTTTTACTCCTTTTTTTTTGCTTCTACCAATCTTGAACTTTATTCAGATGCTGTCACAGAATTCAATCTCTCTTCAGTTTTTCTTTTTCCCATCTTAAAAGCTTCTCGGATTTATCAATCCTCCTTCATAAATCCAGAATACAATAATTTTCCAGGTCATTTTCTTGGCTTATCATCTGTATTTCCACTAACTGTTATCCCTACTTTATAATTCCCCCCCCCTTTTTTATTTTTTCAGTATTTCAACAGTATTTCTTTATATTTCAGCATCAGATGATATTTCTTTCAACTCTTTATCCTGTAGATCTTTCGGCCAATTCTCCTTCACATCTGTTATTTCTTCTTTGGGCAAGAGGTTGGTGGCAGCCTTAGCTGGTACTGGCTTTCCAGATGCAGCTTTTCTGAATGTTGTTGTCTCAAGAGTGAAATGGTTGCTAGGAGGCAGAGGAAACATAATCCTGCTAGCTCTCCTTGGGCTTCTCTGTAGCTTTTGATGCTGTCAACCATCAAACCCTTCTGGAAAGTTAAGTAAGGGGTCCTTGGCACTCACTGAGCTTGGTTAACCCAAGGAGCCCTCATTTCAACCCTGGGCTACAAATATTCTCCTTTAAATTTAAGTAAATTGGAGCTGTGGCAACTATTTTTGGATCGTTCCAATATTATTTGAATGGTTAATTTCAGAAGATGGCTTAACTTTTTTTTTTTTTAATTTGATTTATATGCCGCCCTTCTCCGGAGACTCAGGGTGGCTTACAATGCATTAAGCAATAGCCTTCATACTTTTGTATATTTATACAAAGTCAGCTTATTGCCCCCACAAACTGGGTCCTCAATTTACCTACCTTAAAAAGGACGGAAGGCTGAGTCAACCTTGAGCCTGGTGAGATTAGAACTTACAGTAATTGCAGACAGCTGATGTTAATCACAATGCTATCAGTCTGCTGAGCCACCAGGCCCTTCTTTGTGTTCATACTTTTGAGTAGAAAGTATTTAGTAGACAGCTTATTTGCCTAATAACTGATAAGTCTATGGAAGACTGCAGACCCCACTTCTTGAAAAATAATCTTCTTGAAGCACATAATCTAGAAATCACTTGTGAATTGTCCTCGTTGTTGGTGCATCTGTAGGAGCCTGATGGACATGAGAATCCTTTATTAGAATAAGTGGAAATTCCAGCTACAGCACTCCTGGGACAAGGATACTGTGTTGGGAATTTCCTATCTTGAATACTGCAATGCATCACATTTGGAACCAGTTTTCAAAACCATTCCCAAATTGTAGTGAGGTCAGAGTCAGAGACAGGTAACTTGGAACGGGAGATCAGAGCCTGCTTCTAGGGCTCCTCCAACTGCACTGAATCCTGGAACATCGTTTCTGTGAGAATTGGATTGTTAAGGTTCTTTATAGCACAGAATTTTCCCCCTGCTTGCATTTACCCAAACTGGCTGGGAGTTTTTCAGAGTCTTCTTAAGGGCCAGAGGAGATGCAGGAGCACCTGGCTTTTGGTAAGGGTCTTTTCAGTTCCATGGTACCCTAGTTCTGCAATTTCTTCCCCAAAGAATACCATTAGCACCTAGATTGGTCGTGTCTACAATATGTTTGCTTTGCAGGTTTCTGAATCTGCCTTAGCTTCAGGCTTTTTATGCCTCAAGACTTTCCTTTTCTGTGGTGACTGCTTTTTTTTAATTCTTATTGAAATTCTACTTGATTTATAGAATAAATAGAATAATTTATTGGCCAAGTGTGATTGGACACACAAGGAATTTGTCTTCGGTGCATAAGCTCTCAGTGTACATAAAAGATATAAGTGATAAATCATGATGATAGCCATCATAAATACATTCATCATGAATCATAAGATACAACACTTATCTCTTGTGAGTAACTCAGAGGACTTTACTATAGGAACAGGGCCTCAGGGGCTCTGAGATCCATGCCCCACATCTCCATTTCCTCTGTTAAATGGTATCTCAGGGACAACAAAATTGGAAACTCTCCAAATATTTAGTGTTTGTTTGAATTCTATGTAAAAACCCATACATTTTATTAGTCCTCTTTGTCATGCGTCATGGACCAGATTCCTCCTAGTGCTAAACAAAGGCTGAGGGCAACTATTTTATTTATTTAGCCTGTGAAATCTACAGAGGTGATGCAATCACTGATATGCAAATATTGGAGTCTAATTGCTGCCTTTATAGTTTTTGGCCTTGAGGGATGCAATATCCTCTTTGGTTGCCAGTGTGTATAGACTATTAAGACAGAACATTGCCAGGCAGGGGTAGACCATTGTGGAGGTAGTCCATACTTCACACCCCAGGGCATCAGTCCAAATTCATGCATGGCCCAGTCACAGAGGCCAATCAGATGCTCTCCAGGAAACACCAACACAAATACACAAGCTTCTCAACCGCCACCTCCGCCAGTGGCCACAAACGGTCTCATCTTCCAGAAACCAACCTTTCTTTTTTGAAAGACATCCACGCCCGTCACAACATCTGCTAGTCATGGATTTTGGGGACTATCTGTGTGGATATATGGATCAGGACTTGTTGCTGCCTGGAATCTCCTGCTTTTCAGTATAGTTAGGCAATTGTTACATACATAATTGAGTCCTGGGATATAATTAAATGCTGCATTTTTTTCACCCCGGACCATATCGATCGTGCCATTCCAGAAGACAACTGGCCTATCAGGCTGGCTTCCTGAGTCAGTAAAACATAAAAAGTAGTCCCAAAACCTCTTTTATTGCAACAGCTGTGAATTATGTTCATTCACAGATGAGTCCCAAATAGTTGTAAAGAGTCCTTCCGGATAAGGCTGATAATCACCCTCCTTTATCTCCCTTGACATGCTGCCAAAGACCTAATTGGCAAAGCCACACAGAGTCCAGAATCAAACAGAGCTTCAGACTTTAAACTGAACAGAATTAACAATGTTGCTTCCTGCAAAGGCCCAGGTGCCTTTGCTCCTCTTTTAAGTCTTATGGCACTTCCAGGCAATTCGCAACGTCACATATTCATAACAGTCGCATTTGTTCCGGGCTCAGATGATCTCCATTTGTAACCTTCCCATCTGGCTTCCAACAAGCAAAGGCAATGGGGGAAGCTGGATTTACTTAACAACTACATGATTCTCTTAACAACTTCAGTGTGTCAACCCTGAAGTTGACCTGACCGGAGCCATCTTGGAGCTTCAGTGTTGCCACAATGGAGCTGAGGGATTGGGGGGGGGGGAGGATTAGAGATAGCTGGAGTTTGTAGCCAAAACAAAATACTTTCTCTTGGGAACCAAGGACATTCTCACACCTGGTCCGAGGAAGGACGAGTGAGGTCACCAGGCAACCAGACAGTGTCTTGATTGGACCATGTAACTGATTGTTTGGGGTTGTGGGAAAACTTTCTCTTTTAATTAGGTGAAAACTGTGGGAACCTTCAGAGTCAGCTTTCACCAGATTTGTGCCAATATGATATCTCCAATAAAGCCATTCTTTGAGGAATCCGTCTGCCTTGGAGTTTTGCTTCCTAGGGGTCTATTACTTGGAACCCTGACATAGTGATGCACTTGCCTTGCTTAGGAAAGGAAATTTTGGGTTCTGTTGTGCTTGTAAGTCAAGGACTCTCTGTAAATAGAACTGCTAGCATATCCCTGAAGGGCAGGAGGAATAGGACTGCGGCCTTCGGATGCTCCCAGCTGGGAACCAGCCGTTTTCTTTAACCCTGAAGGCAGGAAGGAATCTGGCACATGCACCACCTATCACCAACGACAACATCCAGTCTACCCTTCCCATTTGGAGGCAGATTTTGAACTGCGGACCTTACAGTTGAAGCATTTGGTCAAATGTTGGCATTTCCAGTTCTTCGCTGTCCCCCGTTTCTACGTTAATGAATGATGAAGAATTCTGGAGAAGCCAAAAATGGCATGTTAAGGATTTATGGACCAACTCAAGCATGAAAACAAAATGGTGACTGTTGATCCTCAATTCAAAAAGGAGCTTTGCCATACCCCTTGTGGGTGGGCACAAGCAGCAAACAACGAGTTACCCTTGCTTTAAAACTCATTGTAAGACAAGCCACCCCTCCTCCCAGCAAGAACTCAAAGGTACATTTTGTAAGTATTCAAAAAGGAAATGGAGCTTTCAACTCTGTTCACAAAATGGCTTGGTCTGAGGTGCAACACAAGAATTAAAGGAATGTATGCTTTGGCATCAATCCTCCAATAGTGGGGAGAGACAAAGCAGACACGAAATGGTGTGTTGACCAACTGGGTGTTACACGCTACTCCCGAGCTTTAGAGCTGCACCAAAACTATTGTCCTTTTGGTATCGATTCTGCTCTTTGGACAGCTGCCCAACACAAGTGATTTAATTGTCCAAGTTTGCTATGGAACTGATCTTGCTGCGCTCCACAAAGCCTCACGGAGAAACAGCAGGGCGGCTGGCAACGTTTGGGTCTTTTCTTAAGAAACCTACCCTGGTTTCCTCAATGAGGAAAAATTATAGGCCAGTCTTCCACTTCCCTCGGTTGGGAGAGATGACGGAGAAGGTGGTGGCAAACAGCTTCATGTGTTTTGGAGGGAACAGATCACCTCTAGACCCATTTTAAGCAGGCTCCAAAGTCAGCTATGGGCTTGAAATGGCCTTGGTCAGCCTGACAGATGACCGTGACTAGTCCAAAGAGTATCACAGTTGGGTTTTCCTGAATCTTTCCATAGATTCAGAATCCAGTTGGTATCTTCTGGATTTGGAAAGTATCTTCTAGATCTACAGACTAAGGAATTTGGGAACTGAAGTACTGCACTGCACTTGTTCCATTCCTATCCTTTGGGTAGAACTCAACGGATCCTTAATGACATAGTCACTCCTCAAAAATATTGGCGCCACTTTGTCATTGATATGAAACTGCCGAGCGAGATCATCTTGGTGTTATCAAGATGCCAATGACACTAATTTATTTCTCCATGTTATTACCTTCAAGTAATCTTCAACACCTCCAGACAGAAAGGCTGTGCTTCAAATTCAAAAAGGTGTTTCAGTGTATGTGGGAACACTGTAGAATTACCTGCATTTTCCCAATATTGTGTAGTAGCTGCACGGGACAGCCACATGATCTGAGATTAGTTAGTTTAGCTTATTTATTAGCCTGCATAGGCCATATCAAAATACAGAGTTCCAAACACAAATTATTAATAAAATCCTATAAAAACAATTTAAAATGAAATTGGAATAAAACACAATTATTTAATATATAGATAAGTGAAACAAGATAAAATTATATTTCAGTATCACCCCTACAATCTACTTCAATCAGTCCCACATATGAGCCTGGATAGCTCAGCAGACTAATGCATTGTAATTTAACTCCAGCTGTCTGCAATTAGTAAATTCGAATCTTGCCAGGCTCAAGGTTGACTCAGCCTTCCATCCTTTCTAAGGTAGGTAAATTGAGGACCCAGTTTGTGGGGGCAATAAGCTGACTTTGTAAAAATATACAAAAGTAGGAAGGCTATTGCTTGACGCATTGTAAGCCGCCCTGAGTCTCCGGAGAAGGGCGGCATATAAATCAAAAAATTTTTTTTAAAAAAATGCCAATCTCAACCGAACCATTTTACTCAAGTACTGCATCTTATTAAATGTTGTTTTCAAATTCTGGCCGCACATGTTGTTTTAATATGGGGTTCCCAATGGGTCAATTGTTTAATATATGAACCTCTCACCTCTCATTACAAACAACACCCAATCAGTATGTGAGCCAAGTTTTCTACCTCTGCTGCTCCGCAAATGCAGATATGCCCATTATATGATATAGAATGGAACCTCTCATATCTGACCATTGGGTCAAACTGTTTGAATCTTGCTGGCATAAAAATCTCTCTCAGATGTTTTGGCAGTTGTATCTTTAAATAGCTGTCTATTTGAAAAGTAGGTTTATATTCACTCAGACATTTCAAGTTACCAGCCTTACTGAGAGTAGCTCATTTTGTGCTTCTCTGCCCATCATTCTTTGAGCAAATCTTTTTTTAACTTGTTCTCCTGTTACATAAGAGACAGGAAGGCCACAGCTTCTTACAAAATTTCTCAGGTTAGTGATCCAAGAGGTTTGTAGTTCTGATTTTATCTGCTCTAATAAACATAACTTGGGGAGGGACAAGGAGGGCTGATTCTGCTAACAATCACCCTCGATTTCAGGGCCAGGAAGTTATGAATTTATTTCATTTCATGTGTTTCATTATTTTGTTTTCGATTCGTCAGAAAAGCCACATTAATATCAATAGAAACATTATTTTTAAACCCTATCTTTATATCTTCAAGGGATTTTCAGGGCAAGGGAACACATAAAGGGGAGGGTAAAGCCTTTCATTCAGCCCCTCCAACAATTAGGGATTTTTTAACTCCACCCATCCTCGGTGGGACACATCCGTTGGCAAGCTGGGCTTTGCCATAAAGCAGAGCATCCACAATTGCTGACTCTCAGCCCTGACCTTCTGGGCTGCCCTTCCTTTTCTACCATGCCATTATGCAACTTTGAAGCATAAAAGTTCAAAGGGCCCAAGCAAGACAACCAATGTTAAGGCATTCCCTCTGGACGCTCCTTTAAAGCCAAATTCAGGAGGCTCCTTTACACAGGAAATGTCTTACGAATCCCAGGTCTGCTTCTGAATAAGAGTCTGGCAAGGAATCAATAAAAGTTATCCTTCTCCAGCAGAGGATACTTCCCAGCACTGAAGGGAAAAAGAGTTCACTGCTCAGACAGGAATACAGCAGTCCTGATAAAATGGTGCAGAAACTTGGGATGGATGGATGGATGGAGAGACAGACAGACAGACAGATTAGGTCTGCCTAATCACAATTCCAAAGGTGCCGTTCAAAAGGCTTCTTGGATGAGAACTGGGCTTCCTTGGGTTTTTTTTCTTGAAAACGTTTTGGTTCTCATCCAAGAAGCTTCTTTAGTCCTGGCTTGACGCTTCTTGGGTGAGATGCAAAACATTTTCAAGAAAAAACCCCCAAGAAAGTCTAATTTCCTTTTGATCAGCACTTTTGGAATAGCCATGGCCCTGGAATGGTTGAGAATCCCCATAAGCATTTGCCTAATCACACATTTTTTCAATGAAACTTTTGAATGAGTCTTCTTTAATGTGGATCCCTCCCAGGGATGTCGCTTCAAGGCCAGGGCAACCATGGCTGAGTATTTATTTAGTGTATTTACAAACATATTCAGAAGACACCCAGATAATGGAAGATAAAGCGATGCTATGCTAAAATTAAGGAGAAACTTATTTATTTATTATTCATATTTCTATGCCGCCCACTCTCTGAGGACTCTGGGTGGCTTACACCAAAGACAGTATACTAAATAGCATATTGCCCCCCAACAATCTGGGTCCTCATTTTACCCACCTCAGAAGGACGGAAGGCTGAGTCAACCTTGAGCCGGTGAGATTTGATCCGCTGATCTGCTGAACTAGCAGTCAGCTGAAGTAGCTGCAGTACTGCACCCTAACCACTGCGCCACAAACTCTAACCGCAAACTTCCTAACAGGGTGGACAATTAACCAGTGGAACAGCTTGCCTCCAGAAATAGTGGGCGCTCCATCACTGGAAGTTTTTAAGAAGAGTCGACACCACAGGTGTCAAACTGCATCACGTTGCCATCATGTGACATTTCGCGATGCTTTTCCCCTTCGCAGAGCTGGGGTAGGCATGGACTGCACATGATGCATCCGGCCTGCAGGCTGCCAGTTTGACACCCCTGATCTAAACAGTCACTTATCTGAAATGGTATAAGTTCTCCTGCTTGAGCAGGGGGTTGGACTAGAAGACCTCCAAGGCCCCTTCCAGCTCATTCCATTCCATTCCATTCTCCTTTTAAAGGCAACTTCCCCATTACAAAGGAAATGGGTCTCTTCCAAAGACTTCTGGGTGCTGCAGTCCAATGGCAGCAGAAAAGAATGCCTGTCCCTGGTACCACCATCTCTGGAAGAACTGGGTCCTTTCTCCAAAAGGGTAGACTTCAGCTGTTAGAACCGGCAACCAGCTTGGCCATTCCTGAGAATTCTAGAAGCCCATGGAGACCATCCAGCCTGGCCAGGGCTGGACTCTGAACTCCAATACAAAAGGAATTCAACGTGAGCATTTAATGCAGCGGAAGAGGACAAATAGCAGGGCATAATCCTTTAAACACAATTTAGTGCAATGAAATCCAAATTGGTATTTACAAAGGCAGCTTCAGGGCCCTGCTCAGCCCAGAAATGGCTGCACACTCCAACTCCCAGACTTCCCCAGCCAGCATGCGCTCGGCCACTTCGGAACCACCCGAATTCATGAATCATGACATCCTCCAAGAGCGAACAAACCTGGAGCTTGGCCGCAGAGTTCATGAGCAAGGCGCCTTCTTTTTCATGCCCTTCCTGCCCTCTGGGCTCGGCCAAGGAGGGGAGAGGAAGGCGACGTGCCTCTTCAAGGGACTGTGCGGAGATTAGGCAGGTTGCGCCACTCCTGGGAGAGGGCTGGTCCCGAAGAAAGCCTGACACGGAGACCTGAGCACATTCCTGGCAGGCCTCTGGTGACACATTAACTGCTCAGAAGGGGCCGCACGGGAGGGAGCCTGCAGCTGCCCCGGGGGAGGACAGGGTGGGAAGGAAACCATCAAGGAGGCTGATCTGCTGTTTGTTTCCACAGAGCTGGAGGTCTGCCCCACCCAACTTATGTCCAGGTCACAGGAACAAAAACAGCGAAAGCAAGGGGGCACTCAGGAGTCAGAGCCCAAACGAATTCTGTCCCCCCCATCATGGGTCACAAACAAAAGGCAACCATTCTACTTGGCTTGGCACCCAGAAGAAATAGAGAGGTCTCCATGAAGCACTTCCAATGTTTAAGGGGAAAAGTCTCAATTTAAAGCCAATCATAGAAACATGGAAAGCTGATGGCAGAAAAAGATCTAGTGGTCCACAAAATTTGCCATTGGAGTTTGGTTTTGTTTTTAATTAATAATTATTTTAATTATTTTTTATATTTGATTGATTTTTTATTTTTAGTATTTGTCAAATGATGGACTTACGTTTATCTCCCTCAATTACTGAGGACTTGAACCACTACTTCCACTGGAAACTGGCTCCAAGCTTCCACTCCTCTTTTTCTGTGAAATAAGACTTTCCCGTATTATCTCTGAACTTCCCTCCTGTCAGGTTGAGGTTATGCTGCCACGTTCTTGAGTTTTTGCTTAATGGCCTGAGAGGCAGAAACGGGGCAGGGGAGGGAGGGAGGGAGGGAGGGAGAGAGGCTTTGTTTTCTCTGTGCAAGGGGAGACTGGGGTGGGGGGGGAAAGAGCAGGACAGACCAAAGCCCGGGGGCTCTGCCATGCACCCGCAGCCCCCCTCCCTCGAGAGAAAGGCCACCAGCACATTCTTGGTCAGGGTACAGCAAGTGCTCTCAGAGTCAGAGAAGGGAGGGGAGGCAACGAGAGGGCAGCCCACCCAGAAGAACGAGTCCTGGGGCATTACCGGCCCCTTGGCATGTCTGTAACCCACTTACATCCCCCAAGAGAAAAGCGATGCTTTGGAAGATATGGAAGATGACCAACTAGGCATCTCTGACCCTCCTCAGGCACAAGAGGGCTGCCTGTGGCCCAGGCCTACTCCAAGCCAAAAAATGACCCAAAGGTCTGTCTGGACTAAAGTGACTCTCATCCTCCCTCTGAGAGCAGAGAACAAACCTCTCTTCGGATCAGGCTAGGGACGGTCACCAAGTCACTGCTGGTTTCAACCACAGGCTGTTAATGGCCCCCCACCAGCCCTCAGTCAACTGGCAGCTGTCCTGCTACTGGCTCCAGGCCAGATCCTGTCCCAGCCAGGTCCCATCCGGTATGGAGTAATGGTGAGCCAGAGCTCAGTGGGCAGGAACCATTCCCTTCCCAGCAACATCCCCTTGTCAGGTGTCCCCATCCCGAGCTTGAACGTAATGGGGGCTCAGGGCTGTATGCTGCGGTTGCTGAAGAGGACTTGCGGACAACGGCCGTGAGATCCTCTTAGGTCGGGTTTGCAGCTCAGGGGTGTCAAGAGACAAAAGGAGAAAAACCTGGCCCAAAGGAGAAGCCGGGAGATTCCGCCCCAACTGTCCGAGTGCTGCCTCCTTGGCTGAGCAAAGGCCTGGAGGATGGCCAGTCACACAGCAGCACAACTGCACAATGGCAGGCCAAGGAGTCAGCTAATCCGCTGGACGCCTGTCAACAGCCTTCCCTCTGCTGGAACACACGGCCAAAGGCTTTTCACCCACAGCAGCCTCTTAAAAATTGACCACAGGAGCCGCAGAAGCAATTGGGGCATGCTTTTTTTTAAAAAAAAAGAGGACTTCTTCTGGAAGAAAAATGTTTGGCTCCTGGGAATGCAGGTAGAGAGAGAGACACATTTCTGCAACTGCAGTTTCAAATGTGAAATGTTGGTGTCCTGGCTTGGATGGCTGGCCAGAAAGGAAGTGCTGACAGGTCCAACTGCAGGGCGTCCAGTTTTTTGTTTTTTAAATGGAGCTGAGGCTGGATGCTGACCCCCCACAATAGAGCTAGTCCTCCATTTACGACCACAATTGAGCCCAGAATTTATGTTGCTAAGTGAAAAATTTGTTAAGTGAGTTTTCCCCCATTTTACAACTTTTATTGCCATAGTTGTTAAGGGAAGCTCTGCAGTTGTTAAGTTAGTGACACGGTTGTTAAGTGAATCTGGCTTCCCCATTGGCTTTGCTTGTCAGAAGGTCGCAAAAGGGGATCGCGTGACCCCGGGACACAGCAACCGACATAAATACGAACCAGTGGTCAAGCATCTGAATGTAAATCATGGGGATGTTGCAATGGACATAAGTGTGAAAAATGGTCATGTCACTTTTTCCAGTGGCGTTGTAACTTCGAACGGTCACTAAATGAACTGTTGTAAGTCGAGGACCTTACCTGTAAAGCCTGGCAGAGTAAAACTCAAGCCATTTCCACAAAAGTCCCTCCCTCCCTCCCAGTAAGAGGGTAGAGCCAGCCTTAAAGCCGTCCTGGTTGGGGCAGATTGTCTGGGACGGATGAAGCCGCTTCCAGCTCATCTGACAAGCCAATTAAAACAGCTCCTGGCAAACTGGCCACCCTGGAGCCTCAGCTTGGGAAGCATCCCGAGATCTCCCTGCTCCAATTTTCCCCATAGCCCTGTCAGGCTAAGGACGATGGGCCCAAAGCCACCCAGGGAGCTCCCATGAATAGATCTGTGGCCCACTGCACGACACCTGGGTCACCCCCTCCTTCCTCGCTCTGTCTATTCATCTATTCATCTGTACCAGATGTTAGAGGCGACACACATCCTATTTAAAACAGCAACAGACAAAACCAGCAAAACACAACCGGATCCGAGTATCAGGAAGAAACCATTTCCTGATGAAAAAAAGCCTCTCTGTCAGGGAAAGACTACCCCAGAGCAGCAAGAGGGGCCTCCCTCTGAGAGAGCCTCCCAAAGCCCCCCAACCTTTCATGTGGGAATTCCTTCCAAGCTCCCATGTGCAGGATGAGCAGTAAATCTCTGACAAGGTCACCCACTGGTGCCCTCTGAAAGGACCCTTCAGAGCCGACGAAACACAGGAATGACAATCATTTGTAGCTGCTATCTTAAGTTGGGGGACACTCCTATTTCTACCCGTTCCAAAGCCAAAATGGCTTTCAGAGCCATCACTTGGGGCACCAATGAAGGAACCCAGCTGAAACTCCCAGATTAACAGAGTTGGAAGGGACCTTGTAAGTCATCTAGTCCAACCCCCCGCCCAAGCAGGAGACCCTAGGCCATTTCTGACAGATGGCCGTCCAGCCTCTTCTTGAAAGCCTCCAGGGATGAAGCTCCCACAACCTCCAAAGGCAACTTCTGTCCCATGGGTTGAGCTGCTGGGCCAAGCAGAAGCCCTGAAGGCAGCATGCAGGGAGCATCAAAAAGGAAGGCTACAACCCGGCCATTACTTGCTTGACTGGCTCAGCCAGACCCTTTTCTGCCCCGGCCATTTGTCCTGCTTTGTAATTCACAGACTCAGAAGAGGCCACCGAGGTCCCAGGTCAGAGCCGGGACCCAGATCCAGGCATCCCGACCACACCTGCCGTCTTCTGCTCAAAAACATCCAGAGAAGGGAGCTCATTAAACCAGGGGTGAAATGCTCCCAGTTCGGACCGGCTCAGGCGAGTAGGTAGCAATGGCAGCGGGCAGTTCGGAGAACCGGTAGCAAAAATCCCTGCCCCCAACCCCCATGCCGCAGGCTGAGCCCCACAATCATCAGAGCCTTTTTTTTCTTTTAAATGGCTCTGACCAGCCAAGCTCTGACATCCCAGCTGAGTTACCTGCTAATCAGGCAACTCAGCTTGGATCGCCAGAGCATGTAAAACAAAAAAAGTTTCTTTTTTTCTCCCCCCACCCCTCTCCCAGCCTCCAGCTTGCTTACCTTAGCTGCTGATCGCATGACGATCGCAATCCATGCATCAGCAAGCAACTGAATCTCCCTGCCTGCAATCAAGCTCATCGGTAAGCAGCTCTTTCTGCCTGCCTGCCTAGACTTGTGGACTTCAACTCCCAGCAAAGCTGGCTGAAGAATTCTGGGAGTTGAAGTCCAGAAGTCTTAAAGTTGCCAAGGTTGGAGACCCCTGTTCTATTGGGTAAGTTTTTTTCCCCTTTGGGAGCTTTAAAAAAAAAAGTTAATTGGGGTTTTTTTTAAGTTGTTCTTTTTTTAGACCTAGCCATTTAAAGTTTAGGATGTTTTAAATTTAGCTGCTTTTATATAAAAATAAAAATAAATTAAAATAAAATAATATTTGTGCAGCTTTCTGAGATTTAGTGTGTTTCTGTAGTGTTTCACTCTAACTACACAAACACACAAAATCTCCCAAAGCTGTATGTGGAATTTTGTGTGTGTAAAATGTGAAAGTTGGTTTTTTGGCCTTTTTGTGGCTGTGTGAGGTTCCTGCTTGTTGCAGGGGCCACTTTGGGTCTAGCACAGATGCTTTTACATTGTGGGTGAGCCAGTTGTGTTGTGTTGTGTTGTGTTTTGTAGGTTAAAAAAGGGCAAAGAAGTGACATTGACTTGGCCATGCCCACCCAGTCACCTTACCACCAAGCCATGCCCACTAATTAAGCCACGCCCACAGAACCGGTAGCAAAAAAAAATTAGATTTCACTCCCGCATTAAACCCTCTGGCTCCGAGGCTCTAGTACTTAAACGCATGGGGATTTTTTTTCTCTTGGTATTTAATCAGGCTCTGCTTTGCATCAAACTTCAAAATGTTTTCCAGATCGTGGAGCTTTGCTTGATAGGGAAGAGGGCTTGATCTTCAGATACTTCAGTCTCACCAAGTGCCCCTCAGTTGTCTTTCTTCAAGACCAGACATATATGTCTCTATAGCTATTCTGTCCATCTTTCTTCATCAGGCTTCGCTTCTATTTCCCCGTTATCCTTACTTCGCAGAAGAAAACACAGCACCCAAGATGGGACCTGGCCATCACACCAAACTGACTTTAGTAATTAAATAAATAATAAATCCTGTGATTTTTCTCACTATGCAATGAAAAATTATCAAAACAGCAGACATTAAATTTTCTTCAAATAAAACCACTACTGAATCAGTACAATTCAGCTATATTGAATCAGTACAATAATACAGTGTAAGGACAAGGTAAGGAACAGAAAAGTAAAAGCAAAATCTCCATAAATGTTTAGATTGCCTTTGGTTTTTCAGGAAGAATAAAGAGAGAGAGAAAATAAAAATCCATTCTCCAGATTTCAGATGCCACAGACATAATTTGCTCCAGGCTTCACCACCAAACAATAGCTCTTTTGTCTCCAAAGCCATCCGAACAATGATGTCATTTACCATAGTTGCATAATTGACTTTGCCTCTATTTGTAATTATGCAATCGGCATTTTTACATCATTTGAGCCACTGAAAATTAAGCGATGACATAAACAGGGAAGTATGCAACTCTGCAAATTATCCAGATTTATGAAGGTGACCGCAATCACTTAACTTTAGACATACCAGATATCTTTCTCCTCTTTAAAGGGAGGTTTTATTTTACTGGAGGAGGAGCCCAGTCTATACTGGGAGGGGAGGGTCTCAACGGAATGATAATCTGATGAGCTGGCTCCCCCGTTCATAATTTGACCTCCCTCTTAGTCCTTTCAGGATATTATTAACTTTTGTGCTTTTTACAGGTTTTCAAAATAGTCTTTTGTCACGTCACATGAAACGCGTAAACAGACAGACATTGATAGATGCTGTAACCTGCCTACATGAGTTGTATGTTCTGAATTTCCACAGTCGCAGCCCTCCCAGGCTATCCAGAAGCGACAACAGGAGCCCTTTGACCTACCGAAAACAGGAAATATGCCAAGATTCATTAACGGTCTTGAAGAGGCGTTGACCAGTTGCAATGCTATTGCCACATCCCAGGCACTTCCAATCTTCTTCACCTACATGGAACACAAAAAACGGACACTTCAGTAGATGCTCTTTCAACGGCAGGTATATGGGAACAGGGTATCATGAAAGTCCAGCCTTAGGAAAAGACCAGCACTAAACATGGGTTTCTTCTACAATCTGTTTCCTATACAGTCGGCCAAAAGAAAATTATTGCTGACAAAACTGCTCTTATCAAAGTTGTGACTCCCAAAGTTTCACGTTTATATACTGGCTGCATTCCTGGCCTACTCAGTTTTTATGAAGACTATACTGGTGTAGGTTTTCATGGCTGGTAACTGTTGGGCAGTGTTGGGCCTCAGGGTATAATGATCCTGGTCTAGAGAAGGGATTTCCTCCCTCTGAAGATGCCAGCCATGGTTACCAGTGAAGCATCAGGAAATGTTTTTTGTAAACCATGGTCTAAAACTAAACCCTGACACCCAGCACTGTTCAAACTCAATAACACTGTCAAGAATGTTGAAGGGGAAAAAAAGATTTTGAAAATGGAGTTCACCGTAGATGGCTCTCACTTGCTCACAGCCAATGAATGCATTCTGGCTAATCTGCTGATGGACCCACAGGGGAACATCAGTGCAACCTAGAATTGCACTGTAGTACAGTGGACTAAAGTTTTGCTTGCTTGACTAAAGCCCTGTTATTAACATCTGCTGCTTGCAATTACTACAAGTTCAAATCTCACCAGGCTCAAGGTTGACTCAGCCTTCCATCCTTTCTAAGGTAGGTAAATTGAGGACCCAGATTGTGGGGGCAATAAGCTGACTTTGTATAAATATACAAAAGTATGAAGGCTATTGCTTAACGCATTGTAAGCCGCCCTGAGTCTCCAGAGAAGGGCGGCATATAAATTAAAGCAAAAAAAAAAAAAATTCCTAAAATATCTGTGTCTACCGATTATTTCTCATCGTGCCAGCTTGCTTTGCTGGTTCAGACAAAAGCCTTCTGCTGGGCTCCCTCCAGGCCCTCTCCTGCCATGCATGAGAGTGAATGGGAGGAAGAGCTGTGAAGCAGGAAGCCCCGTGAAATCCTTTGTTATGCCCTACATTCATCCGAAGAGCCCTGGCTGTGCCAGAGGCAGCCGTGAGAATTCAGCAGTTTCAGAAGAAAAGTATTTTCTGCAATACAATATTAAAAGCGCATTACCCCTTTGGGCTGGATTACATTCATTCAACTAGGGGTGTTCCCTAGAGTTGGAATACCAGTAGACGATTTTCTCAGAAAGGGAAATGCAAGCAAGCTTCCTTTAAGCTATAGACCAATTCATCACTGATACTACAGATCTGAACCACGGTTATATAACACTGAAAAGCTGGCCTTGTGAAACAGAATATTCTGACAAAAAACCAGATTGAATTCAGTGAATGAAACTCCATTAGGCCTCTTTTTAATATTGCATAATTGGGCTCATAAATGTGCAAGTTCACCTCTCTTTATGTGACTTATTTTTGTGCAGCTTTTTATTTAATCAACAGAAACTGTCTGGAGGAAATTATCAGCTACAGAGGGCACCGTCTCTGATTTTGTTCCAATTTGTAAGGGAAAAATCAAGTGTCCCAATGTGGCTTTTGTTCTGCAGAATTTAGGTTTGATAACATCTCAGAGGCTTGCAATCAAGATGATGATGCTCTAGCACAGCTTTAGGTCTCAGATTAGAAGGAAAGTTGGTTACTTGGTTGGAAATGCAATATAGATCTAGTCAGTATAACAGAAACCTTAACAGATGATCCTGAATCCACAGTTAAGACAGAGAAAGATTTACTGGGAGAAAGAGAGAGGGTATCAATCCAGGGGTGAAATGCTCCCGGTTCAGACTGGTAGCAATGGCGGCAGGTGGTTCGGAGAACTGGTAGCAAAAATCCCTGCACACACCCCCTCCCCCACCATGCCCAGCTGAGCCGCACGATCATGACTGGTTGCCTTGACCAAGAGGAGGAGGAGAATAACATGGTGGGGAAGATCTGAGGAAGGCAGGATGAACATCAAGACCATGGGAGGTACGGTGGGAACCCATGGATGGGTCCCTCTTGAGAGCACTGGGCATGCCATTTAAGCATAATCTGAATGTCCAGCCCAAAGGGTAGTCTTAGCGGGGTGGTCTTTTCCCTGTAATTATTGCTTTTCCTTTCTTACTATACTTATCTACTTTCTGTTCTTTATTCCTCAAGAATGAGTCTAATGCTATGTAATCCGACACAAATATTTTAAATGTGTATGAATACCTGAAGGTACTTTGACCTTACGTTTTGATATACCCCCATGGAAGCACATACTTTTCAGAATGAGATAGCCATATACTTGAAAGAGAAGGAGTTCAAATGAATGCATCTGCAAGAGATGCTTGTCATGGAGTTGAAAACAATCAGAAAAGAGAAGCACATCCTCTCCCTCAGACGATGACTCAGCTGCTGACCTCTCAAAGTCTACCCAAACATTCAGTCAAAAATCTGCCTTCCCTAAATTAAGCCCCTTAGCCAATAGATCTTGAGTCTGACACCCCTGTACTAGGTGTTCCAAGAAAGCATTTGCTGACCAATTGAGAGCAATAAGAAGAAGGATTTCATGGCAGGAAAAGGAGTTCAAAATAAGAAGGCATTCCCTAAACAGGAAATATTAAAAGCCCCATTGCAAAACAATTCCTGTAAGCAGAAAATGGGAGAGGAGCAGATAGTGAGACTGTACAAACAAATTTAGCAAAGATAAAAAACCCCAAAGGATGGAAAAGGAACGTCTCCAGTGATGAACAGCCTGGAACTGCAGAGTTCCTCACACTGTGCAACTGGAATATCATTGTGGCTGCTCTGCTAACATCATCTGTTCTGATGGATCAGCAGACCTGGAGAATTGTTGATGGACATTATCTGTCCAACACCCCTAATCCATGATCATGGATGAATTCATGAGTCAACGGTATGATTGGCACACATTTGTTTCTGTCTGCCTTGGAGTAGTCAATTGTTAACAGCACAACTCTTGTCTGGGCACAGATCAGTAATATGCCCTGTGCAAGTGTCATTCAGGGTTTTTCTTTTCCCACAGATTCAAAGCTGGTCTTTCATGTATGAACCTTTCTGTAGGAGCTCTTTCTAGGTCCCACCAGTATAGAAATGTGTTCCTTGGTGTAGCTTACAGAGAGTGGTGTTTCCTCCATCAGCTATCATTTACTCTATAAGTGTATAGACCAGTGTTTCTCAACCTTGGCAGCTGGAAGGCAGGGGGACTTCCATGCTGGCTGGGGAATTCTGGGAGTTGAAGTCCACCCGCCTTCCAGCTGCCAAGATTGGGAAACACTGGTATAGACTCTTTACTTGGCCATATGAACCTTTGTTCATTGTTCCAATCCTGGTATTATTTTTCCTCCTGAACTACTATAAAGTTGCATTTGCTGCAAGACACATACCAGACTGTGTTCAGGAAGGAAAGGAAACATGCCATAATCATTAGAGATCATGGTTGCCGTGTCAGGTTCCCTGTTATTTCAATTTCTTAAAGTATACCAGGAGGCAGATATTTATTTCTTCTTGCTTCCTTCTCAGCTTTGCAAGTTAGCTAAACGCATCCTTTTGAACCTCTCCTGCCCAAACCCTTTTAAGCGTTTCTATTCACTCGCTCGATGAGCTCATTTCTTGGAAACGGCTACTCTATATTCCCCCTGCAGCCTTTCCAGCGGCCTCTGCTTCCTCGGCAGGAAGCAGTCATTTAATCACCCACAGTGGGCAACGCAAGGGGCTCTAAGGCATCCCCTTCCCAATCCTAGCCAGATGAGGGCTTACTCCGAGTAGAACATGTGGCCCTTGTTCCTTACTCTTCTGCACTTGTTTTGTCGAGCCACCCAAGTCTGTTGGTGCTCCCTCTTTGCTGGCTCAGCCACATCCCTGGAGGGTTCACACGAACCCTCAGAGAGAATAAAATGCCAAGACCTTACAAAGCCTCTAGAATAATTCCACTTCCAGCCTCCAAATGCTCTAAAATGAAATCCGAGGCAAAAGCCCACACAGTACAGCTGTAAAAACGATCACCTGGGCTCAGAGCCGCCCAATAACACAGAACCTGGATAAGGTGAAATGCAATTATGGAGCATGGAAACATTTGAGACTTCCAAAGAACTCGGAACAATCATACACAACGCAGGTGCCACACAATCTGTTTATGTATCTGTATCTGTGTCTATCTATCTCCCAAGATCTAGATAAGGGTCGTCTATTGTTTAAGGACCCAGCCACTTGGCCTGAGCTGCACGTGCCTTTTCTCAGCCCGGGTGGCCTTTTCCCTCCCAGAACTCCCCAGCCGAGGTCGAGACGCGCAGCCTCTGGTGGGACGGTCGCAGGGGAGGCTCCCCGCAGGGTCCCCCCGCAAGACGGCCTCTCTTTCAACGGCAGCCACGGTCACCGCTGCTCCCCGGCAGGGTCTCCACGCAGCCCCCGAAGACCCCCGAGGCCCCACCCTCCGGCAGGACTCCGGCAGGACCCGCTCTCTGTCGGGGGGGGAACCTCCGGGCCAGGGGCGCAGCCGAGACCCCCGACCGAGCGAGGAGCGTCCCGGCGGCGGGAGAGCCCTTCAGGATCCCCCCCCCGAGGACGCGGCGCCCGGGAAACCTGAGCGGGACTCGGCCACGCGCCCCGCCGGACACCTGGCGCCGGGCCAGCCGGCTCCCCCCGCGGCCGCCGCCTTACCCGCCGGCGCGGCCACCCCGCCGTCCATGGCCTCCGAGCGTCGCCTCGGCCACCCCGCGCGCGCGTGACGTCACCGGCGGGGCGAAGGCGGGAGCCTCACACACACACACACACACACACACACACACACACACACACGCCCCCCCTCCTCCTCCTCCCCCCGCGCTCGCCAGCACAGCGGACACCGCCAGCGACGTCGCACCTGGACCTCCGGCCACGCCCCGCCCGGCCCCTGCCCTCGCGCGGCCAATGACCGGTCCCGCGCCGGCTCCGCCCCTCTTCCCCGCCCACCGCTTCCGACCAATGGGGCCGCGGAACGAGACCTCGCCGCCCCCCGCCTCCTTTTAACTTCTCTCTCTGCGCCGTTCTATCCCCGCCCCTTGTTCAGCCGGGTAGCCAATCGGCGCCTGCCGCTCCCGCCGCCGCACGTGGCTGAGGATGCGAGCGACTCCGATTTCGGAAACGAGCGAGTCGGCGCCCGGCTTGAGTTCTCCCGATGCTGGACCGGGAATCCCCTCCCGGCTGCAGGGCTTTGCCAGCCTCGCCTGGTTTTCCCCGGACGGAGGGCGTGGAGGTCCGGCCCGGGGCTCGCTTCACACCCGGAGATGCTTCCGGCAAAGCCTTAAAACGCCGGCTGACTTAGCGCTGGCGGATGCCCGGAGCTTGCAAGAGGGAGGCACCGGGGCTGCCGCCCTGCTGAGCAACTCGCGCGCCTTCTCGAATCCGGCAAATCCAAGTTCGTGCCGGAAAGGCTCCCTTCGAACGGCCTGCCCCAGCGCCTCTGCCGCCCAAGAGCGAAGCCGTGTGAAGTGGGCAACGGTTGCTTCGAGGGCCCGCTTGGCTGGGGGAAAGCAAGCCGGAAGCCTCCGCGCTAATGGGGAGGCAGCGCCACAGAAGCTATGCGACCCAGCAAGGGGGCATACCTGGCTCTGCGCTCCAGCCCCACCCCCCGGGGTGAAGTCCGGTTGGGCAGGTGGCCCTAGGGAGGAGGAAGGCTCCGAGGGAATCGCTGGGAAATCCCTGGCGCTCCTCCCGATGATGGGGCTCCCCTTCCGCTCCCAGCCATTTGCCCGGCAGGAAATGAACTCCACGCAGCAGTAGGATAATGTAAAAAGGTGTTTATTCTGACTTTTGTCACAAGAGTGAAAATTAGTGAACAGCAGTGTTGCACAGTGGTACCATACTTTGCTAACCACAAGCCAAGAGGAATCTGAATAGATGGTGCAGAGGGAAAAAAAAGGGGGGGAATACAAAGAGTGTGAGGCCGAGAGGGCCTTGAAGACCAGAGGAAGTCCAGGGGTGGGTCTGCTTATCAAACAAACGTGACCGGAGGGGCCAGTGGCTCCCTGAAGCCAAGGAAGCCCAGAATCTGCCACAATCACAATTCAGCCAGAAACTTTTTCAGATTCTGTGGCAATTGTGTTCCCCCACCAAAAGCAGACAAGCCAGAAATAATCCCAACCCCAAAGACAATGGACCTTGGCCAGCACGGCCAATCCAACCGTCAACGTCTGACAATTCAATGCTATCCCACTATCACAGCCATTTGATTGTTTGTATAAGATTGATTTTAGAAATCCAGCTTTTCCAATGTGATAAAATTTCTAGCAGAGGGAGAAATAAAATATATTTTATTTTACAATGTTACAATGCAACTGAATGTTTTTTTGTTGACAGTAGGTGGCACTGATTTTCAAGGGATGGAGCCTTCTTGCTACCAAGTCTGATTTTGTGGACAAGCGATGGAACATTGCTGTGTGGAGCTAGGTCTGCCTTCCGTGCTGAAAGATCAGAGCCAGGATAGAATTTGGGCCACAAGAAAATTCACATTTGGTATCTTACTTCTTCTGTGAAAGGAAACGGTGGCGACATGCATCTTGCTCTTGAGATTTCCAACCTCGCCCCCCACATCACAGCTACAGGAAAAATAAGCCTCAACCTCAGTGGGGTCTGACCAGCAAGCCTCTGTTAACATCCAAAAGACCAAAAGAATCGCAACAGAAATACGTCCTTGAGAGACACTCTTCGTACAAAAGTATTGGCAGTCGGTCAAGTGAATGTTGCATCCTGTGGGCCCAGAAGATTCAACCGCAATTATTTTAAAGCATGATTCTTCCTCCGCCCCTTCTGTAAAGGGTTCTCCAAATGCACCCAGTACCATCATGTGAGACGCTCTGTGGCTGAAGCGCTGTTCAAACCACTGCTGCATTGGGCCCATGATTACCCTTCCAAAAAAACGTGTCTTTGGTAATGTGAAAAAGCTCACCCACCAATGGCCCCTTGGCCACGTTTAAGCAGAATTCCTTGCTCTTGTCAAAAATGTACAGCTTCCCATTTGCGTAATAATCATAATTGTGAGGGGGAGGCATAAAATACTCAGCAAATTACCCCGTTAGAGACTGTCCTATACTCCTCCCAGTTAACCTATTCCAAATATGGAAAAAATGTACATTTCAGGAAGGAGAGTTGTATATAAATAAGAACAGCAGCTGGAATTATGTCCACCTAAATTAAAAGTTGATAGCTGCTACAAACCCTTTAAAACACTGCTTTTATCGGCGAGGAAGTGTGCTGCAGGACAGCTAACAGCCCCTCCAAAACCCTGAGATGAGAGATTCTGCCCCTCCCCGATTCCAGTAAATTTAGATATGCTACCGTTTTAGGTTAAAGAGTCTTTTATCCTTTCATTTTTGTGATTGCTGGAAAAAGAAAGATGGTCTTTTATCACTTGGGTATGTAACAGCAGGAATGGGACACAATCCTCTTCAGCCAGATGTCTTATCTATAGAAGATATTACCTGGAGTCAGTTGGCTTTTGAGCAAGATGTACAGCTGGGTTCTGAAGTCTACTGATCTCCTTTCTCTCGCTGCTCTTGAGACACAAGGTAGTGGGGTATGTGACGAGGTCCATTGCTAGCCACCATGCCTGATTCCCTTGGGGGCAGCATCTCTTCCAGATGTTTGGCACAAGATTCAAACATTCCTCGTTGAGATACGGAGCTCAAAGCTAGGGTCACAGTTCCAGCCAGATCCTTGTGTAAGTTATGGCTGAGCTTCAGAAAACTTTAAAAAACGTTAACTCCATAGCTCTGGAAAAATAAGAGAGACTCCTCCTCACACGAAGACACTGGTGGCTTTTAGGAGCCCATCATTAGCTGAAGAATTGGACACCAAGAGGCAGACAGGGAGACAAGCAGCAGTCTGTGGCTGGTTCAGAGCTCCGCAAGGTATGGAGCCAAGTTAAGCTATCAGGAGCCAGAACATGATGACCAGGGCCACGAACAGGAAGAGGCGAGAAAGAAACTGTTCATCCACATACTGAGGAGTCCCTGGAACAGCTAAGGAAAGCGAAAACAAAGCCCAGTTATCACCTTTCTGTTAGAATTTACCAACAGAACTTTAAGTTTTTCCAGAATTGGAGTTCTAGGTGTGGAACCTAAAGCTGTTTTATTAGAAAGCTTCCCTTAAAATGGACAGTCCCTACAATGTCTTGTCTTCTTAGAAATAGATGTGTTTTGGAAGGAAGACCTTCTTCCGAGGGATGTTATGGGCTCACTTCTCATTTAGTCACTGTAGTTATGTTAGTAATAGAGTTCCTAAGTGAATCTGGTTTCCCCATTGACTTTGCTTGTCAGAAGGTTGCAAAAGGTGATCACATGACCCAAGAACAATGCAACTGTCATAAATGAGTCACTTGCCAAACATCTGAATTTTGATCATGTGACCATGGGGAGGCTGCAATGGTTGTGTGAAAAACGCTCATGTCACTTTTTTCAATGGCATTGTTAACTTCAAATTGTTAAGTCGAGGACTACCTGTATTGTAAAAAAAATTCTTAATTCACTGGAAGTAGATTTCAATTAAATGTCAGAAAATGTCTACAAGCCCATTGAAGAGTTTAGCCAATGACCCAGAGAGATAATGAGCATCCCTTCCCTGGATATGTCCAAAGGGAAACTGGATGGATATCAGAGGAGAATGCTTTATTGTGGATTCCTGCCTTGGATTCCAGAAGAGGCCATGGCTTTTGTGCATTAGCTGTTCAGGAAGGCCATAAAAACAATCAGTGCAACAGTTTGCCTCCAGAAGGTGTGGGTGCTCCAACATTAGAGGTTTTTAAGAAAAGATTGGACAGCCAGTTCTCCAGATTGGTGTATGGTCTCCAGTTTGGGCAGGAGGCTGGAGTAGAGGACCTCCAAAGTTCCTTCCAACTCTGTTACTCTGTATTCTTCCAGGTTTTGCAAAGTTCTCCCAAAGCAGATGTCCCTGTTCTCTACAGCAGGGGTCTCCAACCTTGGCAACTTGGCAGCCAGAGGAATTCTGGGAGTTGAAGTCCACAAGTCTTAAAGTTGCCAAGGTTGGAGACCCCTGCTCCAGAGCCTGCTACAACTCATCAGATAGTGACTCTGAAGAGGGCCATATACAGTACAGATGCTCATCGGGCAAAGTGAGATGATGAGCATTGATTCAGGGATGAAAGTTAAGCAAAACAGATCAGAATACTTGGCTGCACAACAACTGAAGCTCAATGGAGCAATGCCCAGTCATGATTAGCCAGGGTAATTTTATTTAATTCCTTACCTGGAGGGGGTCGCCCATCGTTTATATTGAAGGCTGTAGCAAATATGCCAAATGGAAATGCTCCAATTCCAAATGACATTTGGAAGCCTCCATCGCCAAAACCAAAACCCTGGAAACCCTAGAAACAAAGAAAGAAATGATCAACATGTAGATATGTCCTAGTTTACAAACTAAAACCTGACTGGCTGCAGTCTCTTTATTAGAGGGGCTTCCAAAGTGTGTGCTGTGAGAACATTGAGCTGAAAGTAGAATCCCAGACCAAATGACTTTATGGACCTGGCTCCATTTCCCTTCCAACAGAAGAGAATAAACATAGCTCAGGGATGAACTGTGAAATCCTTGGTGCACTTCAAGCTTGGTGGTTTGTGTGTAGATGTTTCATCCACGCTTCTTTGGCCTTGCCTTCTTGCATTCAGGTGGCAATTATTTTCTGCCACCCTTCCATACTTGGTCTCTGGATAAAATCTCATCTCTGCAAAGCTACGAGTGGAAAGGTATGTACGTCTTGGCCACTGTTATTCTGAAACTTTTCAATTCGGGGGGGGGGGGGGGGGGAGGCTCCCTAAGAGAAGCAGTGAGGGACCTCCGCAGAAATACAGTGACAGTAGTAAAACCTCAGAGTGTGTAATCCCTTGTTCAACAAATGTTTGATTACATTTTATTTCATTAAATGGGTCCATCTGAAAAGGTGCTGCAGACTCCTGATGCTTGAGCTAAAGATCATGAAAGTTTATGCCTTTAACAGAATTTGTTAGCTGTGAAAGGGGGCTACAGAGTTCTGATTTTCAGGGCTTTGTTACTGTCCTCTCATGTGATTGTTTTGGGTGCAAGAGTATAGCGTGTTTCCAAGTTGACAGCATGTTAACTCCCCCAAGACTTTAATAGATAAGCACGATGGTTCTTTGCTGGTCAGAGGTTGCAAAACCTGCCTGAGCAACCTGAGCTTATCCCCATAGCAAACAGAGCCTGAGGATCAGAGATCACCTTCAGGCTGGGTAAGGCAGCCTGTGCGCTTTGCCATGGGAGCTTCAGGCAGAAGCCATGCCAAAAAGGTGCCCTCCACCTTCAGCACCTGATTCAATAAGGCATTGGCTCTCCAGGGAGTAGAGGATCGAAGTGCTCCTTAATCACCCCCAGCAGAGCTGTTTGTTTGATGAAAAGAAACCCAAGAGCAGCCTCTGGAGGCTCCCGCTGACTTGCATGGAAACAGGCAACTCTTTCGTCAGGCCAGGCACACTCCCCAACTCAGGGCTACGAAAGATTAAACTACTACTCCAGAGTCTGCTATTTATAAAATCAGCATTCACAATCTTTTTGGACACAACTTGATGCACCTCATGTAATGCAGGCTAAGTTGATACCCACTATATTTTAAAGCGGAGTTTCCAACCTTGGCAACTTTAAAAGTTGTGGACCTCAACTCCCAGAATTCTGAAATCACTGTCTAAAAGTCACTGCCTAAATCAGAGTTGTCCAACCTTTGCAACTTTTAAGACTTATGGACTTTAACTCACAGAAGAACTTTGCTGGCTGGGAAATTCACCCATTTTAAGAGTAGTCACACTGCAGCTGGAAGTTTGCAAAATCTACACCAGAGCATTATTTGTATCAGCAATTTAACTCACTCTCTACATAAATGGTCATCCAAGATTTAATTTGGCTTACAAAGACCTGAAGCAGACAAGCCTGAAAGATCTCCCAGCCACCAATGGCCTTGCTGCATTTTCACTCTGCACTTCCGAGAAGCACAAGCCCCTCCCGTAGTCTCTGTACTCACCCCTCTGTTTTCTGGCTCAGGTCTCTGGCCTTGAGGTCGAGGTGGCGTTTTCTCCCTGCAAGACACAATCCATTATGGGGCTTAATGAGGATATTTAGCAGTTGGCTGCAGGCCCCAACAGGGAGTATCACCTCCGTGTTTCAGCAGACCCTGGTCCTGAGAACCCCACATAGGCTGGTAGGAGCCATGTATGAGCAAACAGCCATTCAAGGAAACGTCTCTATCCTTACTGATTGTCTTCTGAAAAATCCCAATAAAGTTCCAAAAAGACAAAAACCTCCTGGATATCTGTTTTTTAAATTATTATTTCTAAGTTCCAAAGAAGGCTTCCACTGCTCAGTAATGCAGCTGCCCATGGCAGACTTGGACTATACCTGTGAAGCTTACGTAATGCTAAATTTGTCCATCCTTCAGATTCTTTCTTGCCTATCCTACTAAGATAGGGAGAGGATGGGAGGAGAAATCTCCAGAATCAACCTTGACCATCTTTGCTTGTTGATTCTTGGCTTGTGAGCCTTATGGGTTAACATACCAAAATGAAGATGTGGAACACTATTTCCTGTCTCCAGCCGTATCATGTGAAGCTACATAGGACCCCACCCAGAATGCTGCGGCCAGGGACCGGCAGCACATGGAGCAATCTATTACCAGTAAGAAACATTTGAACGGTGAGATTCTTACAGGTAAGAAAAGGTTGCAGAAACCTGAAGACTAAATCTGAGTCAAAAGTAGCCAGACAGGTTTTCTTCCATGAATTCCACTTGAGGAGAACTTGAAAGCCAAAGGCTGTTCCCAGGAGAGGCCGTCTTACCTGGGGTCCTGTTGTCCAGTGCTGCCCCTTCCATAAAGTGGTATAACTTTATCACGGCTGATTCCTGCTTTACATACAGGGCACACCTGTCTGTTTGGCCTGGTCTCCAGCCACTGAAAAGCAGAAAAGAGGAATGGCATCTGGTGAAAACCTGGACTACAACAGAAGAATGCCTCGCATCTCCCAGGCCTTGGGGTAGGGAGTCTGTGGAACTCTGGGGTGGTTGCTAGTTGTGCGGCTTGTCTGGACACCTGGATTCTTTTTCTTGATTTTTCTATTTTAAGCATAATCACTTAGGAGCCGCCCAGAGTCATTTTGGAATTGAGGACCTCCTAAATGTACTAAATAAATAAAAAATAAAAACATGGAGTGCTACAAAGATGCTATTTATTGGCTTTACGGGCAATCCTTGTTTAGTGAGCACAATTAGGACTGGCAATGTAGTCATTAAGTGAAAAAAAAAGGTGACCACGACTGCACTTATGATTTTACTTCAGGTTTCCTCTGCTTTACAGCATCAGGATACAATGTCAAACATCTGGCTGAGCCCAAATGGCTGAGAAAAGGGGAAATCTTATAGCCCTTTTTTCTCACTCCCCAACCCTTTGGAAGGCTCATTCTGATGCTGGGATAAGTAGCAAGAAGATCATTGATGTTTATATTCATTGGAGAGAAAGGGAGTATAAGAGACTAAGCCAGCACACAATAGGAATATACATGGAAAGGAATGCAATGGTGTTTAGGAGGCAAATAAAAGCCTTTAGTGTGAAACTGACTAGGGTTTTGTCAATTTCAGGCTGCAGCTGCAAGGCCCATTCTAATCAAGGTCACAGAGCTGAGCTTGTTAACTTGCCGCACTACAGAGAAAAGCAGTTCAGGACAAGAGAGCTTCTTTAGGCAATCTCTCAGGGATGGGGAAAAGAAAAAAAATGGGTCAGGCATAGGACAATAAGTACTACCTGACTGTAATGGTGAACAGGGACTGAGAAACACTTTTACATTATAACTGAATTGTCATTTTCTGAGGCAGTCGCTGAGGATAGAGTTGATGAGGATACTGGTTCTGTTTGCAGGGCCCAAAGTGTCCAGCTGTTTCCCCTCCCACAAAGTTCCCAACACTGTAAAATAATCCTGGTCTGGACAAAGGCTTGGCACTTCCATAATTCTACACTGTTGGGATTATGGAGAGGAGGAAAGCAACGAATGATTCATCTGCAAGCCTTTCACCCAGTGGGAGATGGGTCAGCACCTTTTCAGACATTAAAAACTAAGTATGTCTGTCTGTCTGTCTGTCTGTCTGTCAGGCCCAGCCGAGAAACGACATAGAAAAATCCAGCCAAAGTTCAGTTCTTTATTTGTTCACACCAAATAGACAGAATCTTGCCAGACTAAACTTTTGCTACTCTCACCCGAAGGGATGTATCCTGGGAGATTCCTCCGAGTGGCTATTCCTCTGTCTCCTATCCATCTCTGGGCTGTGTTGCCTCTTTTCTCACCTCCCTCCTTGGAATGTGCTCCCTCCTTCCTGTGAAACTGCTGCTTCCACAGTCCATCACACCACCTCCCTCTCGGTAGGCACAATCCACCACAATATCTCACCTTTCTAATCTGAAAGTTCACAAGATCCTTATGTGAGAGCGTCAACATATCACAGTGTCATATTTGCTGTTGGGTGGTTGGGAAATGTGATTTAAGTCCCCCATAAATTCTAAAAGAGGTCTCCTAAAACCATCTAATCTGCCATCTTAAGTATTAATCTAACCTACCTCACAGAATGACAGAAAGGATAGCCAGAATATATATCTTGAATGCTCACTGTTACTAAACAGTAGCATCTCATCCCTCTTTTCATAAAAGCCGCCAAACAGTAGATTGCCAATAATTGCATGGTTAACGCTAATTACCAAAAGGAGTTGCCTTGGGGAGGACGCACAATCCATTTAGAATTGGAAAGGCATACTGCACCTTCCCAGAGTCCCTTGGGAAACCAAGAAGGTGGACTGGGTAGCCAAAGCTGATGAAAGACAAAGCAAAGCAGAACCAGCCTTACCTGGTGTAAACAAGGCCAACTGCAGGGATTCCCAAAGTGATTTGTTCATAGAGTAGAATGTCCGCAGAGGTGGCAGTGGGGAGAAAAACCAACACATTACACGTTAGATGTGGACAATCAGAAACCTGAAATCCAGCTCTGCAAATTCGCCTCTCGGATAATACAATCACAGCATTTTAAAAGGCAACAGCAAAAGCAGGATTTTCCTGCTTCTTTAATAGCTGGTCTTCCAATTTATACAAACCGGCATAGACATTTCTTGAACTAAGGGACTCTAAAGTGGAACTCCCCTTACTAAGAAAGCATGAATTGAACTCTGCATAACCGAATTCTGAATTAACTGAATTCTGTAGAATAAGGAAAAGAACACCCCACCCCACCCCCAGGAAATACAGTGTGATACACAGCCTGAGTAATGAAACGACAGCACACACCGAAAAAAAGGACAGGATTACTTGCTCTGCCAAGTCTCAAATCTTGGCTCATCAGCAGGGCAGATTCTTGAATGCATTCTTACATTACACATAGCTGTTGCACTAATGTCACTAAGATATTTCCACCCCTGTCAACTGTGGGTACTACTTCTGGAAACCCAGGATTAGTTAAGATAGTATGTTTTTATACTGATGTGAAATGTTATACTCTGGCAGAACCTGTATATATTTACAAGGCCCTCCAGGAACTCCAGTTTTGTAATCCAGAGTTTGGCACATTGTCTTCTCCACTCTTTCATAACTGTGGCTGAAGCTCATGGCCATTATACTGAGAGAAAACCAGAAAGTCTAAATTATGCGGCTGGATTTGGAGCTTGGGTACAAGACAAGATTGTTCATTCTATCTGCTTTAAATTCAACACATTTTGTTTTAGAAAAGGTAGGAGACGAATTTAAATTGAAATATTAATTCAGAGTGAACAAATACAATCACAATTGCATGCTGAAAACTGGGAGTGATACTGACCAGAAGAGGTGGCCACACAGACTGATCACAGCATCTTTGGCGGTGTCCAAACAGATGTTGCATTCAAATGTGCTGTCCTGACCCGTACTGTCCCCGTTGCTGCTGTTCCCACTGGTTCCACCTGCACTGGAACTTTCTGGGGAAGCTGAAGCCGCAGGTCCTTTGCTGGCCATTCTTGGCTTCCAGTTAGGAAGTCTCTGGGAAACTGAATCCTGGCAGAGCAAATAATAATAAGAGTTAGAAACAGAACTGAAAAAAAATCATCAAATGATTCAAAGTGCAGATTTTGTGCAAAGAAACAGTAGATAATGTACTTGGCTTGTGCAAGAAGATTGCACAAACTCATTATAAGCAACAACACGACACAGTCGCCAAAATGATTTGCTGGGGCACCAATAAAACTTATCATTTGGCAGAATTTGAAAAAATGGTGGCAGCTATTAGTTGAAAAATAGTCAAAAAATGATCAGAATAAAATATTGTGAGATTCCGAATTCAAGCTGATAAAGTCTTGGCTCATAACTCCTGAATCAACTATATTTGGAAAAAAAACATAATTGTGTGGCTAATTGATGGGGCAATACCAGAGAAAAGTAGAATAGAAAACAAAGGACTGGAGAAGACCACAAAGATCAAGATCTGAAAATAGAAATTGAAAGATTGTGGCACCAGCTGTGGTGATTTCAATGATTATTGGCACACTGGGTACCATACCAAAAACTCATAACCAGAAAATCTCTGCACTGACAACATTTCCATCTGCCAATTGCAAAAGGCCACACTGCTTGGATCCAAGATAGTACCCAATAGTGATAAGTACCTTGGGGGCAATTCCAAAACTTTTGGAGCACCACTTGAACACCACAAGTATTGACAAAATCACTGCTAGTCAATTGCAAAAGGAAGTTTTACTTAGAGCAGCTTACATCCTGTGAGGATACCACTAACACCATCAGAAGACAATATTTGCCTATTCCAGATCCCTGGGAGGATTCGATAGGTGGATAAAAATGCCAGATCCAGTCTGAACGTCTGGCTGACTGTGAAACCAACCATAATAATAATTCAAAACCACAATTATTTTGCTAACTACGCCCAGAAGATGATACCCCCGAGGCTAGTTGTGCAATAAGAGCACTTACAACAGATCTTAAGAGCCTTGGTAGTACAGTGGTTTAATGCACCCTGTTATTAAAACAGCTGCCTGCAATTTCTGCAGGTTCGAATCTTACCAGGCTGAAGGTTGACTCAGCCTTCCATCCTTTCTAAGGTAGGTTAAATGAGGACCCAGTTTGTGGGGGCAATAAGCTGACTTTGTATAAATATACAAAAAGTATGAAGCCTATTGCTTAACGCATTGTAAGCCACCCTGTGTCTCCGGAGAAGGGCGGCATATAAATCAAATTTTTTTAAAAAAAAAAAAGAGTTTAGAACAGGCAGGAGAAATCCTGATGGATTAAGAAACAATCAAGTCTTAATATGAGAATAAGAATCCCGTGGATGCTTTTTATTCAAGGTAATTTCTACCACAACACTGAACATGCCTGTTTCTAAACGCTTATTAAAGTTCGTTGCATGCATCAAGAATCTCTGCATTCTATAAATATATAATAATAAAAATTACATCTCCACATGTTGCCCTTTCCAGAGAGCCCAGCAGAGCTTATCTGTGACAGAAGAAAGCTGAAATATGGGTTTAACAAAGTAGCATGAAAAACAGATAAATTCTCTAAAATGTCTAGCATTCAATAAGATATGTACAAATCTTTAGAGAAAGAGTCTTGTTAGCAGAGAGACCAGTCAGCAGCTGAAAGGAGGGTGGCAGGAGAACAGGAAAGCGCTCTTGATCATCAGAGGCAGAAAGGGAGCTTAGGGGCAGCTCCTTGGATGGCTGGAGGAACAACAGCCCAAATTCCCCCATTCAGAACAGTTCGCACAGGAAGGAGCCAACTCCAGTTAAAGGGTTAGGTTCCCAAAAATCTGTCTCTAAGAGACTGGGAAAGGTGCAGTGATTGGTTCTCCCTTCTGTATTTCCTGCTTGCCCTGAGGGTAGATAGGCCGAAACCCTGAGACGTCTCCTACCTTCTAAAATGGTCTGGATTTGACTCATGGAGCAAGCCTGCATCCTGAAGTGGTCTGGCCTGAAGGAGTTTCAGGATGCTAAACCTGAGCAGCCAGAACACAGAGCGCCTGGCTCCAGGGATGGAAGAGAACTGCAAGAGTACTAGCCGTAGCTCAGAAAATCTTTTGAGCACTACTACTAGACAAACAAACACCCGCATCAGGTTTTTTCCCACCTTTTCTGTTTTAATTCAGCAAATGGAAAGAGCTGGGATGGAATTATCAGTTGTACAAAAGGAAGCCAGTCCCTTGACCCAAGATGAATGTTAGAATTATTTAAAATTCACACATAGTTGTGCTGCAACACAGCAATCAGGTCTTAACATTTTTCTAGCTGGAAATAGATCTTTCAATAGGATAAAATGGACTAAATTGAGAAGAATGTGGCACTAAATTTGTGTTTTTCTGGCTTGAGGAAATTCCTCACAGGGATTTCTTCAGTGACAGATGCACCTGACAGATCTGAATTCCATCTAGAAGGACTGAAAGAACCTGAAAGTCAAGAATTTTCCAATAACTATTTCTGAAATTGTTGCATTGAGAAACACTGCATTCTTAAAAATGCACTTGATACAGACTTAACATTACTTTAAGGACCCTTCACTACATGTATTAACATTAGCTAATTAATAGCTTTTTTTTTTTACTTTTCTAAGCCAATATCTATATATCTTACTCTGGCAAGCTCCTCCCCTCCCCCAATTTGTTATAAGCGATCAGGCAGAAAGGCTCTGAAAAGCCTGCAACACAACAATCCCAGGACAGGGGCTTAAGGTAATGGTAAATATAGGTAGTCCTCAATTTACAACAACAATTGAGCCCAATGTTTTTGTTGCTAAGCAAGACAGAGGCTAGGTGAATTCTGCCAGATTTTACAATCTTTCTTGCCATTGTTGTTAAGTGAATCACTGCAGTTGTTAAGTTAGCAACAGGTTATTAAATGAATCTGCATTCCACACTGACTTTGCTTTTCAGAAGATCACAAAAGGAGATCACATGATTCCAGGACACAACAACTATCGTAAATATGAGCCAGTTGCCAAGCGCCTGAATTTTGATCACGTGACCATGGGGATACTGCAAGGGACATTATTAACAGTGCAAAACGGTCGTAAGTCACTTGTTTCAATGCCGCTGTAACTTTGAACAGTCACTAACTGAACTGTTGTAAATTGAGAACTCCCTGTATGAAGAAATCAGGAGAGGCCTTGGAGCCCTTTTCCCAAACAGCCCATCTTATTAAAAGGCAGGCGCTTTGGTAAGCTGCAGCTCCCTTCATCATTTCCAAAGGGCAGCTGATGGATAACAGAATGTTAGCCAGGCCAAGGTCTCCTCACACACTCAATGCCTCTAACAAAGGCAGCTGTGGCTCACCAAACTTTTTAACCTTTTAATAAAATGTGAAAGGCAAAAAAAAAAAAAATTGCTCAAGAACACACAGTAACACATCCCTCTGTAACAGTGAGATGGACAGCATATAAATTAAATATAGAGCCCTGGTGGCACAGCAGACTAAAGCACTGTTATTAACATCAGCTGCCTGCAATTACTGCAAGTCCAAATCTCACCAGGCTGAAGGTTGACTCAGCCTTCCATCCTTTCTAAGGTAGGTAAAATGAGGACCCAGACTGTGGGGGCAATAAGCTGACTTTGTATAAAATATACAAAAGTATGAAGGCTACTGCTTAACGCATTGTAAACCGCCCTGAGTCTCTGGAGAAGGGCGGCATATAAATCAAATAAAAAAATAAATAAATAAATAAACAATGCACCTCATGAAAAAAGCCAAAATGCTGCTAAAAGGTTTTTTAAATTATTATTACTGCTTAATCTACTGTTTTGTCTGTCTACAGAGGAAAGCTGCATTTGGGAAAACTAGTTTCGTATTGTGTTTCTCAATTCAACAGCATGACAATCTCAGGGATCCCTGGGACAGAGCTACGGTTGGGCTGCTGACCCACCAATAGGAAATGTGAGCTGGGATTAGGCCATCATAAAACAGTTTTACTCTTAGTTTTACTTAGTTTACTAAGTAAAAGTTTTACTAAGTTTACTAAGAGTTTTACTCTTCTGATGTAAAATCTACATCTTCTAGATTGCATTAGGGTTCAGTACACGAAGAATTGCAAGATATATTATTTTTTGTTTTCACATAGAAAACAAGTGTACTCCCAGACTCTCTTATGGCAATACATCAAAACCTAGTTAAAGAAGGGTGCCCTCAGCTGTTGCGACCTCACCTGAAACAAGGCTGCTGCTCAAAACTACTGATCAAATCTTAGCTAAATAACATCCAAACCTACAGCCTTTTTAAAGTCATAAAATACTTGGGGATAAGGACGACTTCCTTCATTTTAGCTAATACATTCAAATACATACAGTAACAACAATAACCTCTGGCCTGACTCACCTGAAGCAATCTCTGCTCACCTCCTATGCAAATATTTCCAAGAAAAACCAAAGCAGCAAAGAAGACGTCTGTATCTTCCCTCAGCCCTGATGAAAATGTCCACCCACAACCAGCCACAAGAAATCCAGGGAGACTTCATGCCCACAGTATCCAAACACAAGTGGAGAAAGAGAAGATCTCTATTTCAACAGATTTTTTTCATTCAATTACATCATGCAGGATGCCCCCAAAGGACAACATCACAATCTGCTAGCAAGCATCTAACAGACCAGCTTTGCCAGCTCCGAGCTCTCTTTAGTGACGTCAAAGTGTGCAATTTGAATGAAAAAAAGGCAATAATGTGGGCAAATGTTTCATGACATCTTGTGCTTCCTCCCCACAGAAAAAATATTCTCTACACTCAGATATGGGAGATAATTTTTTAAAAAAATATTTAATTTAAATGCTTTTTCTCTGTGACTGAAGCTTCCATTGTGAAATCTCTACATCCGTGTTACTATTATTTGACTCTTTGGTACATTAATTACTGCAATTATTACAGTTGAGATGGGCAGCTACAGAAGCTGAATAAATAAATAAATTATAGCCCTTCAGGCAACGAGTCTTAAAGCCATTTTCTATGCAAGCGTATGATGTGTATTTGGAAATAAATTCAATTTGTTCATTGGAGCTTTGTTTTTAAAAACAAACAAGGAAGAGGAGGTAAGTGGCATTATTCCTTATATGTAATCTTTACATTAGCAATAATTTATGTACAATAATGTGATCATTTACCGGTACTTATATAGCAGCATCAAATAGGTGAACCCTGTACCACTCACTAGAAGCAAGCCAACTTAACTTTTAGAATAGGACTGGAAAAATCTTAGATGGCACAAAAGGGTCTAAAATTCTTATTCCAAAAGTAGTAGTGCTGAAATATTTAGGCACCACCTGACTCTGGATGATTTACAATACAAGGGGGGGTGGGGAGGAAAAACCCAAAAATAATGATTTACATAAAGAGCAACTGGATTTTTAAAGTGAATCTTAGAAATTCAAATATCCTTCTACTTTGTCATAAATTGTACTACATTCTAAAAAAACCTAATGTTTAGTTGCAAAACCATTCTAAATGTTAAACCCCAAGGAAGGGCTATCCTGGATCAAGTCTGAGAGCTGGTCTGGCCCATGGAAGTCCACGCACAGCCATCCCTCACGACCAATAGTCACAAACGGCTTCGAATTCAAAGCCGCATCTCGAGGCAATGAATCCCCCATGAGACAACCCGAGTTTAATCCTAGAAGTTTAGAAAAAGTGATTTTCCCCAGCTCTGGCCACAATGCGGCCAATCCTGAGGCTTGTGGCTGATGGAATGAAATGTTGGCTTGTTGGAAGAGTGAGATGGAGGTCGAGACTGTGAGGTATTTTATCAGGATATATTATCTTCTTCCTAGCCTTCTACCCCCCCCACCCCCCACCCCCACCGCTGGAGGGTTTGTTCTCTTCCGTCGGATCCAGCGGCTGTTGACCCACTGACGGCCAGAGGGACGGATCCAGCGGCCCAGAGCCCACCGTCGCCGCCTCCTCTCAGGCCAGAGGGACCAAGACAGAGATGGTAAAAGGACCCTCAGCACACGGGCGCTGCCTTTCCAAGCGCCCCACCGACCCCCTTCCCCGCCCCGCCCCCGCCCCCCCACGGCAGCCTCCCCTCAGGAGAACCGCCTCGCGCCCCCCACTGCCCTTCCCGGCGGAGGAGCCCCAGCCCCACCCCGCTCAGGGCCGGTCGGTGGGGGGCGGCTTCCTTCTCCCCGGGGGCTTCCGGCCGATCGGCGAGCGCTCCCCCGGCAACCCCCGGCCCGTCTTCCAAAGGCCCCGCTCCACCGCCCGGACCCCCCCCCCCCGCTCACCGGAAGGGGCCACAGCCGCCGCTCTCCTTCCCGGACGGCGTACGCTTCTCTCCCCACCCAGCCGGCCGGAAGTGAGGCCTGCACCGGAAGCGCCTTTCGCCCCCGCGCCGCCACGCGCCACGCGACGAAGGTTCCGGCGGCGAAAAGGGTCTGTCCGCGCGGCCTGGAAGAAGTTCACGGAGCAGCGGACTTTCCTGACTCAGATCCCGCGTTCGCCCTCCCCACCGCCGGCGCGCCTCAGCGGCCCCCGGACTACGACTCCCAGAGTGCTCCGCGGCCAGCACGGCTTCGCGATGGCGGCGCCCGAGGCGAGCGACAGCGAGGAAGAAGAAGCGGCGGCCTGGCAGCGCCTGAGGGAGGCGGCCTGGGATCCGGCGCTCGGCCGAGCGGCCGCCCTGGCTCCAGCCGGTAGGGCTTCTGGGCCTGCGAGGGCCTCGACCCGTCCGGCGGCTGGTGGCGACGGCGCCCCGCTTGCCAAGGGAGCTCCGTGCGGCCCCCGCCGGCCCTGCGCGTCCCCGAGAGGCAGCCCGGGCCCTTCCGGCCTCTTCCGGCCTGCGGGGCTTGCTCTTAGACCGACGCCGGGGAGGCGAAGCGAAGCGAAGCGCGGCGGTTGCTGCCAGGAGGGATCTAGGGCAGGGGTGGCTCAGCTTTTTGCCATCGAGTGCCCAAAGCGCGGGGGGGGGGGTCGCGCACGCACGTGCCCCCCCATAATTCTATGGGCCCTGCCCCCCCCCCGCTTTTGGCATGCGATGGCACAGTGGGCCACCAGACTTCTGGTGGGACTGGAGGTCGGAAAGCGAGCCGTTTCCGGCCTCTGGAGGGGTGGGGAAGGACATTTTCGCCCTCCCCAGGCTCCTAGAAAGGCTCTGGAGGCTGGGGAGAGCAAAAAGCAAGACTTCCTCTCTCACACACACACACACACACACCCGTAGGCCCTCCAGAGGCCGGAAACTGGGTTTACTGACTTCCAGTGGGCCCAGAAAACCCAAAAATCAGCTGGCGCCAGGCACATGCATGCACACCAGAGCTCAGCTCACTTGGCCACCAATATGGCTCCATGTGCCACCTGTGGCACGCATGCCATAGGTTCGCCATCACAGATCTAGGGAGTCTTGGGGGGGGTGTTGTATGTATACCTATATATATATATATATATATATACCTATGTTTTTATATACATACACATGTACGCACACAAACATATAAGCAGATAACCCCCGACTTACAACAGTTCGGTTGGTGACCATTCGAAGTTACAACGGCACTGAAAAAGGAGACTTATGACTGTTTTTCACACTTAACGACCGTTGTGGTATCCCGATGGCCAGGATTCACATCACTGCTTCGTATTTATGATGGTTGCCTCATCCTGGGCTAATGGAATCCACCTTCTGACAAGCAAAGTCAATGGGGAAGTGAGATTCACTTAACAACCGTGTTACTAACTGAACAACTGCAGTGGTTTACTTAACGGTGGCAAGAAAGGACACAAAATGGGACACAACTCATTTTGATTGTCTTGCTTAGTAAGGGAAATTTTGGGCTCTCTCGTCATAAAAAAGAGCCTTGGTAGTACAGTGGTTTAATGCACCCTGTTATTAACACAGCTGCCTGCAATTTCTGCAGGTTCGAATCTCACCAGGCTCAAGGTTGACTCAGCCTTCCATCCTTTCTAAGGTAGGTGAAATGAGGACCCGGTTTGTGGGGGTAATAAGCTGACTTTGTATAAAATATACAAAAAGTATGAAGGCTATTGCTTAACACATTGTAAGCCGCCCTGAGTCTCCGGAGAAGGGCAGCATATAAATCAAATTAAAAACAATAAAAAATAAAAATAAATAAATCAAGGACTACCTGTATGTGTATGTACAATTCTATGTAATATAAGGCATAATAGATGTGCTACAAATACATTCGCGTAAGGAGGAGGACTCAAAACCCATCACCTCCCTGTGACAAAGTTTGTGCAACAGACTTGGCTGGGCTCTCTGGGAGATACTTCCAATCACTCAGCTCTGCTGGCTCAATTTGCCCTTGGAGTTTAGTATTGCTTTATAAGGCCTTGGTAAGGCCACGCTTGGAATTTTTGGTCACCACAATGTAAAAAAGATGTTGAGACTCTGGAAAGAGTGCAGAGAAGAGCAACAAAGGATTAGGGGAGTGGAGGCTAAAACACAGGAAGAACGGTTGCAGGAATTGAGCATGACTAGTTTAATGAAAAGAAGGACTAGGGGAGACATGATAGCAGTCTTCCAATATCTCAGGGGCTGCCACAAAGAAGAGGGGATCAATTTATTCTCCAAAGCACCTGAGGATAGAACAAGAAGCAACGGATGAAAACTAATCGAGGAGAGAAGCAACCCAGAAGTAAGGAGAAATTTCCTGATAGTGGGAACAATTGACCAGTGGAACAGAAGTTGCCTCCTCAAGTTGTTCCAACACTGGAGGCTTTTTAAAAGGAGAGATGCTTGCTTTGCCTCTTCTGAGGTCTGGACTTTGCCCTAGAGATGACCCGTGTCTATGGAATAGTCTGAGGCTGCAACTCTGCTCATGTTCTGATAGCCAGACACCCCCAGAGCATTGGAAAACGGGCAGAAATTGTTAGTGGTGGTGCATATCCCTCTGCGGCTGAGACCTGTTTTGCAGTAAGTCTGATCCTGTGTGTGTTGCTGATGTTTTTAGATATTTATGCTCTGGTTAAAAGAAAAACCTGGGGCAGGAAGCAGACTCTTCCTTATACTGACTGGGAGAACTGAGAAAATGGCTGGCATGCAAAAACAATCCAGCCGTCCCTTATTATGTGCTGACACTTCATGAAAGTGGATCAACTGACGGCGTGAGGAGAGCTGTGTCACATGAGCAGATCTTTGTGAAACAGGTCTAATGCAAGCAAACGTAGCTTAAGAGGGATTACAAAAACAGGAGCCTCCCAAATGGGAAAAAAATCCTTTGCAGAGCTTGTTTCGGCATCACTGTCGAGGAAGCCTCGCCCAGCACCCGCAGGTCTCGCCTATCTCCATGTTGTATCATCTGACATTTAAGGCTTCAGGAAAAGATCTTAAGGACAAAGAATTCAGCATTAAATTGTGGCAAGAAATTGGGGTCAGAGTTCTTCAGACTAAATGTGCCAAGAACCACCAACCTTCTATTCCTCAACTTCCAAGCACCTAGTCTCAATCGCGTCCCTCCACCACTAGGCAAATGTCTCTCCTAAAATTCAGTACAAGTAGTCCTCACTTGCTGTCTGAAGTTGGGACAGTCCGTCACTAAGTGATGTGGTTTTTAAGTGAATTGTCTGCAGTCATTAAGCGTGACATTTTGTGACTTCCAGCCAGCTTTTCATGGTCTTTGCTTGTCAGAAACGGCAGCAGAGCTTGTGGTTGTGGTCGTGTGACTGCACAGATGCTGTGACGGCCACAATTTCAAGAACCAATTGTAAATCTTCTTTTTCAGGGCTGTCGTACTTTCTGATGGTTGCTAAAGGGGTAGTCGGTAAGCGAGGACCACCTGTACAGTATCCAGGACTGGAATCCATATATCAAGTGCCATCTGATCAGCATAGGACAGAAAGAAATGATCACTTATTTTTATCGTCTATTGATGCTGCTTAAAATTGTACAGGTAGTCCTCAGCTTACGACCACAATTGAGCCCAAAGTTTATGTCATTAGGTGAGAAATTTGCCCCATTTTATGACTTTTCTTGCCAAAAGAAAGTGACAGGAAGTGAATCACTGAAGTTGTTAAATTAGCAAAAGGCAGCTGTTAAGTGACTCTGGCTTCCCCATCAGCTTTGCTTGTCGGAAGGTCGCAAAAGGGGATCATGTGACCCCAGGACACTGCAGTCGTCATAAATATGAACCAGTTGTCAAGCATCTGAATGTAAATCACATGATCATGGGGATGCAATGGTCGAAATTGTGAAAAATGGTGGTAAGTCACTTTCTTCAGTGCTGTTGTAACTTCGAATGGTCACTAAATGAACTTTTTGTAAGTCAAGGACTACCTGTATTTGCCTTTCTTGCTTCACTATCAGACTGTTGGCTTCTATTCAACTCGTGATCCATCGAGACATCCAGATGCCTTTCCAATGTCTGGTTCATCTGTCCTTTATTTTTTTATATATATCTTTATTTTTTTCTTGCTTAGATGTGGGACCTTGCTTTTGTCTCTGGTGACATTCACGCTGCCGGGTTTTGTTCAAAGGAGTCATGCTGTCTGCTTTCTGCCAACGGATAACCATTTCCCTAGTCGCTCGTCAAAGCCATTTATCCAACAGAGCTGGCCATCCTCCCCTTGATGCTCCCCTCCAGCTTAGCCCAGAGCCATGGAGCGTTCTCTGGTTACAGCCGTTCCACCAGCTCTGCATCAATTCAGGGGGAGCATTGCCTGACCTCTGTTTTACTGGCTTCTCCTCTACTTGGCTCTGAAGGGAGACTTTGCCAAGTGCTGCGATGAAACTCAAGCAGAGGGTCTGCGCTGCATTCCTGTCGTCCGTTAAACTGGACTTTCCATCAAATTCTCAGTAGACCACTAGGGCTTTTTCTTCTACATTCCTTAGTCACAACTGTTGTGAATTCACATTGAAGGTTTTTTTTATTTTTTTGTTGTTTTCAGAGAATTCTTGGAAAAGGAACCAGCAAGCCGGTGAACCCAGCATCAGGTAATTAAGCAGTCCCCAATTGCACCTACTAGACATAATTCTGACTCTTAAACAGTGGCCCCTCTTCCCTCCACCAGTAAGAGAAAGGTATGTTTGTGGATGAGGAATACTGAGGAGAGAAGGCTGAAGTCCTTGACTCCCGACATACTAACTTCCCAAAGGCAAATGTTCAGCCGCTGCCCCTCCAAAAAGGGGGGTGGGAGAGAGAGCACAGCCCCTGAAGAGAAATAGCGGAGGCAGTACTTACTCAGGAGAAGGCTGTTTCTTCACTGAATTGGGGATCATTTCCTGCAAGTCACATTTAGAAAGTAGAGGTCTACTACACTGAAAGCAGGCAGATCCCAAATCAGATAGGGTATGGTGTTTCTTCTCCCTCAACTTTCCAGAGACATCCGCTGAGGAGCACGGACTTCGGCTCCCAGCATCCCAGCCATCAAAATCATTGCAGAGACTGCTGGAAACTGTAGTTCATACGAATTATCTGTCCTGGATGATCTGAACTGCAGTTGCCATCATTCTCAGGGATCCCCAAATCCATCCAAATGATTCTGTTCAAGGTGAACTATCCAAATAGCAAGTGCTTGAGGGACGTCTTCCAGAGATTACTCCTATGGCGAAGGGAATCCCAGAAAATAACTGAACCTTCTTTCTCCTGAAACAGAGAGAAGATCTGCAACCATGAGCAGGATGGAAATGAACTGCAGACCACACCAGAATTTCGAGCACACGTTGCAAAAAAACTGGACACGATCTTGGACAAGTAGGCACAAGCATTTTATTAACATTTCCCCTTAGTTATGGCCTGGTGAGAGCTTTTCATAGAGAATTCTGAATAGCAGTAGCAATACACCTAGACTTATATACTGCTTTACAGCCCTCTCTGTAGACTGAGTCAACCTTGAGCCAGTGAGAATCGAACTGGTGGCACTTGGCAGAATTAGCCTGCAATACTGCATTCTAACCACTGTGCTATCATGATTCCTGAATAGTACACTTTACATTCCCGCCCCAAGGGTCTTATCGAGATACTGCAGATACCTCTTAGTTAGTTGGTGATATGCAGGTATCAGTATTGTTGCTTGCAATACTGATACCTGCATATCACCAACTAACTAAGAGGTATCGGCAGTATACCTAGCAGTATACAGTATATCTAGCAGTTTCTAGATTAGAGATCCTGATTTGCACAGAATCGCGTGAACATCCTTGGGGTAAAATTCCATGATGTACTTCTAACCCAAATGTGCCAACCTGGTTGATATGGTCCTTGGCAGGGAATGCTTCGTGTTGCATGGATACAACCGAGGCTGGTGGTCCGATTTATACATTCATTCACTTCTTTCCAATCAACATGTTCCTTGAAAATCTTGATGGGTAGCAGAAGTCAATATATAAATTTTATATATATATATTGTTCTTTTTTCGTAGATCTATATGTGCATTACTGTTCTAGGGTTTTTCCTATGTAAATCAAGATGTTTGTATAGCCATAGTTAAGTGACATCCCAAATCACTATTTTCTAGGCTTTATCAGACATTTAAGCAGCATTATGTTGTCTGCTGCAAGACTTAAGGGAGACTAGAATAGATCTATTTCTGCCTTATTTGGCTTCATCGGCTAGCCACACTCTCATTTTATGACTCCTCCCTGTAACGGTCAAATATTTATTTGGCTAGAACAGTAATGTGTGTATAAATATATATATATATATATATGAGGCGATAGACATCACGATCTCCGGAACATTTAAAAGTTTAAAATTTTTTATTTTAAAACTTGTGCTAAGCTTTCGTCGGCCCCTACTAACTTCGTCAGAGTGTAAAATCCCCATTGAGGAGCTGCTTGCTTTTATGTAATGCTGATCAATTTAGTCATTGTGCGTGTAACAAGGCCCACACCCTTGCCTTCCCCCTGTAATTATCTTTTTTTCTGCCTTAGTCATGCTAACAGATGACAATGCACTTTCCCCTGCCTCCTTCCCCATTGTGTGTTGCCTCTTTCTCTCCCTGGGGGGTAACGCAGGGTTATCAGGCATTGCTTTGAAGGTACCTGGGCCTGTTATATATATATATAGTGTTTTACCGAGACACCTGGTCTACTCCAACATGTGGGAGAGCGCATTCTGCTCTCTTTTGCCTTTCAGCTCCAACCCAGGAGCCCTCAAGCAGTTGCATCCACAACAAACCATTTTTTATACCAAATATATTTTACTGATAAAGAAATGAAGGGTGACTGGTATAGATCTATTTCAAGCTTCTTAGCTCTCATCAGCCAGCCTTACCCTTACTTGGATTCGAACCTGGGCTGCCTGCATGTTAGGCAGTTGTATTAACCACTGAGCCACAGGTTCTCCTCTCAGGTGTTTTCCCGCGTCATTGTAAATAAGTTGGTTAAAATATTTAAAATCCTAGTTAAAATCCCAGCTTAAAAGCAGCAGCAAATATAGATAAGCGACAGCTCCGACCTCGCAACAGAGAACCCATAGTTTCCAAACGAAACAAGAGCCTGAAGATGACAGGGTTGTCAGCCTGTCGAAACGTTGCTATAAGAAAAACTTTTAAAGCCACTGGTAGGATTTTAGCTGAGGTTTTAAAGGACCTTGCAGAGTGCTCTGTAGGGATTTTTAGAAGATTTTAAGATGGGATTTTAACCAGGATTTTAAATATTTTAACCAACTTATTTACAATGACGCGGGAAAACACCCGAGATTTTAATTTTTTGCATATGCACACCCACGAAAACTTAAGAAGACATATATGTGTGTGTGTGTGTGTGTGTGTGTGTGTGTGTGTGTGTGTGTAAAACATACAATTATATGAATGTTTAAAATAACTAAATATCTGTGGACTAGTGATGACGGTGGCATTTGGAGGATGGTGACTTGGCACATAAGAGGAGAGAATGGCAGAGTCCTTGAAGTAACGACTGAAGAAAAGAAATACAAGTAGTCTTCGCTTAGTAGCCACTTTGTTTAGGGACTCTTCGCAGTTATGATGGTGATGAAGCAGTAACTTTCCATCCAATCCTTGCACCTACACCTTTGCAGGTCACAGGAAAACTGAAGTGAAATCATCAGCACAATGGCAGTTTCTCTTAGTGGCCACTTTGTTTAATGACTGAGATGTGGGTCCCCGTTGTGGTCACTATATGAGGACTCCCTGTAGATATAACACAGGTCCACAAAGCCAAGAGAAAATGACAAGATCTGAAAGAAAGTGATCGCCTTGTGGACTGGAGTGGATGACAGGAGGGCTAAAATACAGGTCAGGAAGCAGGCATGAGTGTTATCTAGTTATCTAGTTGTGATGGTTGCAGGTGAAAGTAGGGACTCATAAGCTGGAGGTATTTGCATGTGACACACCTCAGTGACGGGACAACAGAAGAACCAGAGATGACTTTGCAGGCAAAATGTACAACATTCCGAATGTCACCAAGGGCAAAGTTTTCATAATGCCATCCATCTCCCTGTCCAGCAACTCTGGGCAGTTAAACTATTCCATTAAGTGCCCTGAATGGATGTGTCGAAACAAGAGGAGAGATTATTAACCTGACTTTCCTTCTTTGAAACTAACGAAATAACAACTGATTTCAAAATAACCCTCTATCTTGGTGAACAGGTCCATTAACTTCCCCCACCAGCTGTGCTAAAGTCCTAGATTTCTCCAGGCCTTTCTCTAGCTGTGGGAGGAGGGGAAAACATCTCTGGATGCTCCTGACTTTACTCTTTTCACCAGCTTTCCTGGTGCGCAAAACATGGGACTTGTCTGGTGCCCCTGAAGTCATTTGGGCAGAATCGGTTCTGCTGGTCTGGGCCCATATCTCTAGTTTACGGGGCCCAGATTTTGGGGCCTTTGCTCTTCTGGGAACTTGGGCCAGCTAGGAGTGTTAATGATCAGCAGGCACTTGGTTGCAGATTTAGCCTGTGTTTTTTTTCAGGCATGAGAGGCCGCAAGAAAACTCACTGCTAGCCTTCTTTGGCACCACGCTCAGTGGCAGCCCTGGCTTCCTCTCTTTCTCCATTGTGCTTATCCTGCTTTTCCTTTCAGTGTGATAACCCTCTCGACATGCCCATTGCGACTCCCGCGACATGGGAACAGTGCCTCCCTGGAAGAAGACAATGGTGAGCTACTTGCCTGGAGGAAATCCCTGGGGATAAACGTGTCCTGTTCCTTCAGCCTGCTGTGTCTGGAGCTCTAGAGCAGGGAAGTTGTGCTGGCTGGGAGCTGAAGTCCCTAGAAGGTGACAAGGTTGGACACCCCTGCTCTAGTTGGACGCTTGAGCCGCGCGGGATTGATGGGCCGTGTGTGGGAGAGGTTCACCCCCTTCAAAGGGTCCGTCTTTCGGCACTGGACATTGAGATGCTTGCAGTGTGGGTTTTAGGAAGCTCAGCTCCCATAAGCCTCTTCTTCCTCCTTTCAGGCACCAGCTTTTAATTCTAGAAACCAACTTTAGGGTTGCCTGGCCCAGCCTGAGCAGCTAACTTACACAGCACCTTCCCTCTTTTTCCTCCTGAAACGGCGCAGGCTTTCGCCTCTTTTCCTCCTCCGTCCCGGGAGACACTGGGGAGCCAGAAGCTGCCCCTCGGAAACGGTCAGCGTTGCAGCATTCCAACTCCAGGTGAGGAATGGGAATGGGAGGGTCTCTGCCATGAAAGAGACGACCTCGGCTGCTGTAATGTACTGAAGCCTTCTGGCTTGCAATTGGGCCTCAGTCAGTCTTTGAGGCTGGCTCAGGGTCTGGGCTCTGGCAGCCTGCCAGCTGAAACGTGCCTTGCCCTCTTGGGTGCATTTATTTTATTTGTTTATTTATATCTCATCCAACTCAAGGTGGCAAATATACTAATACTCCTTCCTCCTGTTTTCCCCACAACAGGGGAAGGTGAGGTGGGCTGGGCTGATTGGCCCCAAGATACCCAGATGACTTTTCATGCCTAAGGCAGGACTAGAAGTCACTGTCTTCTGGATGTTTGGCCCAAAGTCCTCCACCCGTCCTTCATGCCTAAGGAGGGATTAAAACTCACTCTCTTCTGGTGATCGGCCCAAAATCGCCCAGCCCACTTTTGTGCCTAAGGTAGAACTAGAACCCACTGTCACCTGATTTCTATCCTGGTGTCTTAACCACTAAACCAAACTGTCAAGCAACAATCTTTAACTGAATGGAGATAGCCTTGGTCATTTTTAAGCCATGGCTTAGAGGGTGGTGTGGACCAAGGCAGTAGATTTTTTTTTAATTTTTTTTTTAAATTTGATTTATATGCCGCCCTTCTCCGGAGACTCAGGGCGGCTTACAATGCGTTAAGCAATAGCCTTCATTCTTTTGTATATTTTATACGAAGTCAGCTTATTGCCCCCACAAACTGGGTCCTCATTTTAACTGACGCCAGTCTAATGTTACCTCTCTTAACAGAGCATAGTAAGATTTGCACAGCATACAGCACCATAAACAGACTCAGTTTGCATAACACGGTGATTGTGTCCACACAGGATAACAAGCACATTTTAGCCAAGTATATTGTGCAAACTCAGTGCATGAAGTTGGGTGTTGTACAAAGAATATTGGTTGAATCACTTGATTAAAGATAAGTCAGCATGACACTCATAAAAGGAATTAAACATCTGGTTTTCCAGCTGTTAATATTGTTTCATTAATATACCCCCTCACCCCCCATGTGTTTCATAATAGTACCCGGTTTCAGTCTCAGAATTGTAAGCCATTAATAAGCGTATATAAGTGTTAGCCGAGTATGGGAGAAAACGTAATTCTGCTTTCCTCCCCAGCATTGCTTGTGATCCTTCCAGCGGCCTGGAAAGTGACCAAGAGTGGCAGAGATGCCAAGAGGTTGCGGTGACGGCAGCAGACATTCTGAAGCAGAGTGGTCTGCCCCCACCAGCGGCCCAGGACTCCGGCCAAACAATAGAGGCTGGATGGAAAAAAGTCAAGAAGAAGAAGAAGAGGAAGAAAGGGAAAAAAGAGGAGAATGGCCAGCCAGATGCCATCAAAGCAGCGGGTAATAGCCAGAACAAGGAGCCCTCGTGTCCCAGCAGTCCAGAGGCCATTAGTTGGACAGAGACGATGCAGAGGAAGAGGAAGAGGAAAAGGAGGAAAACAGAAGCAAGAAGAGAATGACCATCCCTCCAATACTAATTTGCCAGGGGGAGTTGCTTACAGAGGGCAGAGGGCTCCAGAGTTGGACCTGGTTTGGCTCTGCACCCTGGGAAAATGAAGGGACTCTCAGTGATGGAAAACAGCTGCTCCCACTACTGTTGTCTGGGCAGCCGATGGGGCTGGGATGGATCAGGAGGGCTGCTGTGGCTCCTGGGTAGCACTACAAATTGGGAGGAAGAGCGGGCTGGCACTCCTTGCATCCCATCAAAGTGGACATCCTGACTGCCGCTTTCTCTGGTGAGCCCCAGCGGCTCTTGGAGCTGCAGGACCGGGGGGGGCGGCAGTGAAGACGGTGAGTGGGCCAACTTTGTGGGTCACCTGGTGGAGCAGCCAGAGCAATTTGTTTTCTCACCTGGTCCATCTGAAGAATGACGTGACTCTGCTTTTACAGATATGGTTCCAGTTTCTATGAGATGGTCATTTTGTGAATAGCCAATATATATATATATAACAATATTTTAAGATACAGCGTCTCCCCTGTTTTATTGACCCAAAGTTAAATATATTTACAAAACAGAGCTGATGAGGCCCTTGATTCTGCAAGTGAAATCTCCAGAGTGCTCTGGGGCTTAAGAGCAGCACTGGGAGCTTGAAACATCCAAATGGATAAATTTGGCTACTGATTTACATGATTCAAAAGCTCAGTGAATAATATTTTGAGCCTCAAATAAGTACAGGGTGATGCATAGATTAGACTTATGCCTGGTTAATTTCTGACTTTCCTTCCACTCTGACTTGACCAGTGGTTTTCCCTCTGGCTTTTTTCTTCTAGCTCCTTCCATGTGAACAATTTGTGGTTCTCCTAGCAACAGAAAGACCTTGGCTTTGCCTGTTTTGTGTGGAGACACTGATGTCCAGCGAGGCCAAGAGTAAGCTAGCATATCCCTAAACATTCCCTACGAAGGAAGCTTGAATTGTGCATTTTGAGAAGTGGCCTAATTGACTAAATTGTTGCTGGTGTTAGCAGACACAGGTCTGCCGCTGGCCACGGTGCAGGTGTCTCCAAAGTCTGATTCCAAGATGAGCAGCCACTAGGGAAGAAGCACAGCTACTATTTTGTGCTTCAAAAAAACCACCTGTGAAAAGAAATGCCTGTTTCTGCAACTGGTTCAAATTATGCCCAGTCAGAGGCTGTGTTACATAACAAACCAAGCACTTGAGGGGGGGGGGGTGTCTGAATCCAGGAAGAGAGGGTTGAGGCAGATGGAGGAAAGCTGATGGAATGCAGGTGGTCTCAAATCCTTTAAGGTGGGGTAGCAATAACAGAGTCGCTTTGTTTCTAAGCAATTTATAGAAATGATGCTCATCCTCTTTGGGGATTTATTGCTATTTTTACAAACATCATGAGGACGTGTTATTTGGTTTGCTTATCTCTAAAATGGGAGACGAGACTCTTACCAATACTTTTGCATTTAAACTCAAGGTCCATGTTTTACTTAGGCTCTTAACTCTTACTACGAGTGTGTCTTTTAATTTAACTTTGAAAACAGTATTCTGTTTATGATGTAGGGTGCATCTGTCACACTTGATTGCTGCCAGAGCAGATTCCTGGTGCCTTGCACTAAGGCACAAACGTGTAGAAGTTCCAGGAAGTATCCCCTGCCTGGTTCAGACCTTTGGCATCGGGACTGCTCTCCTTGCAGTTTCCACCTCGGGCCAAGCCTGTGGGGCTGCTTGTGGGCTGAGAACCAGCCAGGACCTCACTGCAACCAGAGCCAACTTGAATCTGGTTGGAGAGCAAGTTCTCCCAAGGCTCAGCACCTTGGGAGGCGTGTGTCTCTTCTACATCCTTTATAGAGGATGAGTGCTCCCTTTTTCTGTTCCTCATTCCAACTCTGCTTTGTCCTTGCTCTGGGGGCCCATCTGAAGAGCAGAAGGGGGCCCATCTACTCCACCATCACTCATCCCTCGGCAGCCAGCCCCAGATCAAAGAATATTGTCCACTACAAACCCTTCTTGACTACTTTCTCTGGCTTTTCTCAGCAGTGCAAAAACTCCATCTCTGCCTCCTGCTCACTTGGTACATATTTTTGCTTGGAGTTTTGAAATTACAGCGTGTGTTTTGGAAAGGGTGGGGAGCCATACAAATCCTGGCAGAGGAGGCAGCCAGGGGCATAGCCTGGCCTTCCCTCCCAGGAGCAGGGATGGGGTGCAGGAGAAGTTCCTCGGGATGCAGGCAAGGGCTGCCGAATGTCCAGTTATTGTGTGGAAGAAGCCATATGGGTGGAGATGAAGGTCTCTATCACGCCGTGGGTGGAGGGCAGCAAGTGGCCGTTGGAGGAGTCGGAGCTCTGGTAAAGGACCAAACTGCCGGACGAGACTGTTTGAGGGGGGAAGAAGGGGATTGGGTGGGGGCAGAAACAACAGGTAAGCACATCGCACAAGGAGCTTTTCACTCTTTCCTTCACAGTCCAGAGGGGCCGATACTCCCTACCCCCAAAGTATCCAAGTCCTATTTAATCAGCTGATTAAAAAACACGGAAGGGATTATTTTTAAAATGACAGACAGCATGTTTTATTCCTAGAGAGTTTATGGCTGACTATTGGGGGCATCAGAAGAGCTGAACCTCCCATTCTGGCAGGTGACAGTGACAGTGATGATGCCCCGTTGCTAAGTGGAGCCCCAAGGAACTAAGGAGGGTCCCTATCTCCATCATTCGTCCCAGGCCGCTGAAGGCAAAGCTTTCCCTTTCTTTTAGGGCTGTGGGGAGCATTTTGAAAGCGGGGGGGGGGGGGCGCTGCCAGTATTTCAAAGCCTGAAGGCCCCAGGGGTGGGGATGCCTTACCTCTGCAGACCTTCTCCAGCTGTCTGCATATGTTTGTGTGCGCTTGGACAAGACGGAGTGGCTGTGGTTCTGCATGGTTAGCCACAATTTATTTGCCAAGATTAAAGATAACCAAATGTAGCATTTCTCTAAAGGCAGCTGCCGAACGACTACACTTTAAGGTGTTACGTTCAATTGAGAAGAGATTAAAAACACAGAGACTTAAAAAAACATTTTAGTATGGGGGACCTTTTCATCACCTATGAAATAGAAACTTTTCTGGCTCCATTATGGAGGCATACAGGTAGTCCTCGAGTTATGACCATAATGGAGACTGTCCATTACGGCCATAAGTCATAATGGTCGTAAGGTGGGTTGCTCACACGACCAACCCAATTTTATAACTTTTTTGCAGGGGTTATTAAGCGAACCCAGTGCTCATAAGTGCAAATGTTCTGGGATCTACTAAGAAACAGAACAACTAGTGAAAAGTTGCCGCTTACCGGCAGGGCTGGAGGTCAGGCGGGGTCCCGACTGAAGGTGTGACTGGATGGAGCCTTCCTGGCCCTGCAAGTGGACCGAAGATTGGCTGGTTGGCGTTGGGATCCCAGATTCCGTGGGAGTCTCTGCGTCTGATGTGAAGATCTGGGGGGAAATCGCAACACAAGAGGAGTTACAAAGCTTGCCCGGGCCACTTGCGAGACGCAGCACAGTAGAAGACGGACGTTTTTGTTAAACATCAGTATTGTTTTAGCCAGGCTTAGGAACTAAATTCGATCCAAAACATTCAGAAGAAACGCTTTGAATCTGGCAGAGTGACGCTCCTGCTGCTGTTCAGTATCCAGGGATGCAATGTCTTTGGCAGGGGTGGGATTCAAATAGTTTAACAACCAATTCTCTGCCCTAATGAGGGCTGGGTGGGCGTGGCCATGGTGGGCGTGGCCAGGGGGAGTGACAGGCAGCACTTGGCCTCCTGCACCCCCCTGGGAGCAAAAACGGGCCGCAGGGGGAGAGCACCACACCTAGTAGGCCTCCCTGCACTTACCTGGGAGCCAAAATGGGGTGCATGGAAGGGGCGAGGAGGGGAGGGGTGGGACCAGCCAGCAATTTAACAACTGGTTCGGCCGAAGTGGTGCAAACCGGTTGAATCCCACCACTGGTCTTTGGTCCTAGAGACTGCAGCTCATGCAGCGTTTATGGGCGTTTCTGTAGGTTATGGGGTTCCTCCTGCCCCTTTATAGCCCCTCCTGCCCCTCAGCTGTTTGTGGAAGAAGACTGAACTGAAGCTTTTCATTATTTACCAGCGTTTGGGGCAGCTGTTAAATTTATTCTTACCCAGTTCCTTTATTTTCAGCATACCCGAAGAAGCCTTTTTTGTCCTTGGTCTCCTTCCCTAAAGCTCCTCTTACTTGGAGTGTTCCCTTTCCTCTCTCTCAAGACTCTCCTCTTCCATGAGAGTCGCCTGCCTCCCCATTTCCCTCTTTAGATCTTCACTTGGCCTTTTTGCGTGGCTCTGCTCTTGTGTTTCTATTTCCTTCATTTGATTTATTTGTTAACGGCACTTTTAAAATCTCCTCCTTCAGGATCAGCTATCCATCCTGAAGCCCTCTTCCCATTTCTCCTTCCTGCCACATCTTCTATTTATCATTGGTCTCTTTTGAACAAAGTTCAAATTCATTAAAGTCCAAGACTTTGCTCAGACTTATTATTTGTTAAAATCGGAAGCCAGCATTAAATGGTCCATTTCCATTAATTTTCCTACTGCTTCCATTTCCTCAGCTAAACTTCCTATGGCTTAGCATGGAGTCCAGGACGGCTGAACCTCTTTGGCCTTCCTGGACTCTCCCCTGGAGCGAATGGTCAGCAAGAGAAGTTCGGAATGTCCTGAAAGGGCCAAGAGAGGGCCAAGCCTGCTTAGGCCGGAAACCCTATCATTTCAGAAAAATGGTTATCCAATCTCTTCTTAAAGATTCCCAGTGTTGCAGCATTTACAACTTCTGGAGGCAACTTCTGTTCCACTGGTTGGTTGTCCTCACTGTCAGGAAGTTTCTCCTTAATTCCAGGTTGCTTCTCTCCTTGATCAGTTTCCATCCATTGCTTCTTGTCCTGCCTTCTGGTTCTTTGGAAAATAAGTGGACCCCTCTCTTCTTTCTTAGCACCTACAATTGCTGGCCCCAAACTTTGCAGGCAAGTTCCCCTTAATTTTTCCTACTTCTTCATTCAGTTCCTTCTTCTTCTTTAAAGCAGCTGGGTTCTCCCAACCCACAGCTTCTGTGGGGGGAGGGAGTAGCACCTGCTTTAAAGAGTTGCATTCACAATAACAAGCTAACTGCAGCCTGAAAAAGACGGGCTGCTCGAATGAATAATCAGGGGGAACTTTGCTTCTACTTGCAGGAGGTCCAAAGGCCTTCTGAATCCTTTTCAAAGCGTGCACAGACCTTAAAATAACATTCAATCTAAAAAAGCAAACTAAACTTCACAATACCATAAAACCAGTAAAAAAAGGCAATCTTGCCACCCTTGGCCTTTGATCTTCTAATCTTAAAAACTTTGGAGGAGAAGATCAAAGGCACAAAGCTGGCCATAAAACTAGGAGAGAGAAGGCAGGAAGTAACTAGATGGCATTATAGAGGAGGCCCCGTTTTCTCTTGTCTTCTGTCTAGCAAATATCTCAGCTTTTTATGGCCAAGGAAAACCTGCCCTGTGGGCAACTTTCCTGTGCTCACACAACCTGTTTAAGCAAGAGTGGGACACCTTTTGTTAAGCGAAGAGTGCCGAGTGGCTTGACAAGGAGATGGGCAGCACAGACGTTTGATAAATGAATAAAATGCAACCTGCTCTCCTTGCCAACCAAAGAACTGGAGGATACCTTGCAGGAACAAAGCAACCTTGCCAGATCAAGGAGGGTCAATATTGGAGGGGGTGGGATGTTTAACCTTAAGGGTGAGAAGGAGAGCAGGGCCTCTGTGGAGGGGAAATGCTTCCATTCCTGCCTTCATCCCCTCCAGAAATCACCCAAAATTCTATTTGAAAGTTGGGATGCAAAATTTAGCAGGAACAAGAGATTTAATTTCAGGTTGTGAAACTCACACTCGTGTTTGGCTAGCAGTGTTATCTAATTGTTTTTGCAAACCACTAGTTTCTTATAAAAGAGAGAATTTGCAGCTCAGGGTTGAACCGTTGGGTCTTTGGTGCTCTGAGTTTGCTTGTTTTCTTGCAGATGTTTTGTTATCCAGCTAGATAACATTGTTAGTGCTAGAAGAGGGAGGGGTTTTCTCTCAGTTTACATACCAGTTTCTGGTTCTGCAGAAGAAACTGTAGGATTAGTCCCTCCCTCCCCTCGAGAGACTTGCCTCTTGGGCCTAAATTTGGTCTGCTGTGGATGCAGAAGCAGACCCCACGTGCTTCGGCTCAGCTTGTTCTCTTGGGCCACGTGGGTGTTGGCCCCTTGGGCTCCCTTCAGCTGTGCCCCCCCCCCAAAGTCTCCCCTCACCTGTTTGGTTGGCGTCAGGCTGGCCAAGGTACTGAGGTTCGCCGTGTCTGTGATCACCATGGTCTGGGGGAGAAGACTGGTATGTGCGTACTGGGTCATCTCTGGCTTGTGGCTATAGAGAGCTGGGAATAATGGAGATCAAGAAGGTATCATGAACCACGGAGGCCTTGAGGGACAGGCTGGAAGGTCCTCCTTCCCATCAGCTCCAAGGTGCAGGAAGGCTGCCTGGCGTGGAGCATTCCCGGGATGGCCGTCCTCCCTTCCAAACCTACCATGAGGAGCCTGGATCTGGGCCATGGTGGCCATGAAGGGGCTCTGGTTGAGGTGACCCTGGACCTGCTGCATGATAGGTTGCTGGTAGGACGGGTGCAGCTGCTGGGAGAACTGGACCGGCTGGAGGGTGGTGAGGCTGCTGCCCATGTTGTTGATCATAGGGACGCTCTGCGCTTGGGTGGAAGCCAGACCTGGCAGACAGGAGAGCCTTCGTCAGGCTGGGCTGCAGCAGCACCCGGAGCTTGTTGGGATGCGGCATCCGGGTGCCTGGCTGTCAAACCCCCAGGGGCTCCCCTTTCACATGAACCCGCAGCCCTCATGCACACCGCCACACAATTGGATGGGTTCACCATTTGCTTGGTTTTGTCCTAGCAGATTCTTTTGGGATGACTAGGTTACTGGCTAGTCCCACGATGGCTTGTTCGATCAACCATGCAAATTGGCTTTAAAAGTCTAGCCACCGAGCTGAAACATATGGCTTTTCATAGTGTGCCATGCATTTGATTGGTAAACTATGGTTTATAGGATTTTGTTATGCACAAATGTTGGTTAAGATGAATTGGGGCTTCATGGAATGTATGAAGCCACCCACATTTGCAAACCTATTAACCTGAAGCACAAATTTCAGTGCGGCACCTTTGGCTACTTCATCGGGTCCTTTGCATGAAGGCTGAGCTCAGTGGCCCTCCGGCCATAATATTTTCCTCCCCAAAATATCATCTCGGCTGGAAGGCCTCAAGCTATGGGCAGCCCCTGCCAGTAAGAGAGGAATGCCCAGCTGGGCAGCAGAGGGCAGGGCTCCTGAAGAGGGAGCTGCCCTGCACAGGGGTGGGTGCCAGCTCCTTTCATGCTGCCTAGAATGAGCCCCCTCTCCGCACCCAATGCCTCCTCACTTACCAATGACTAAGGTGGAAGCCCCTGTGTTGGTGAATGTTGGTGCAAGCGAAGGTGTGTCTCCAGGGCCAATGGCCATGACCCCCGGGAGGGAGGCCATGATGAGGTTCTGTGTTTGATGGCTCAGGGCGTGTGGGTTGGGCTCCAGGCTGTGCAGCGCTGTCAGGGTACTGACGGGGGGGAGCGAGCCCCCTGGAGCAGAGATCTGTGAGACAGGAAGGAAGCCACAAGGTCTAAGGACCCTTTCGAGCTTGGCAGGTGTCTGGAGACCACAGTAGTGCCCAGAGATCTTTAAGCCAAAAGTCTCTGCCATCCTTTGCTTGATCTGGCTGCTCTTGATCCCGGCTGGTCCTTCTCGTCTCCTGCTAGAGTCAACGCCCAGCTTGGACATAAATGTGCTGGGTGATCAAAGTGTCCAGGTAACATTCCCTTAATAATCTGCCATCTGTAGATGGCACATGCCAGGAGCAGGAAGCCCTCAAGATACACCCACCCGGGGCCTATGCCCACCACTTTGCTACTGGATCACCGAACCAATGGCCAAGATCGGTACCAGACCAGGTGATCCGGTCTGATCCGGGAGCATTTCACCCCTGGTCTCGGGCATCTTTCACTCACCAGCTTGGTGTCTGGTCCTGAGCTGGTGGAGCAGAGGCTCGGGGAGGAAACTTGGTGCAGGATGGTCTGGGTGGTGGTGATGGAATTGTGCTGGCTGTTGTTGGAGGAATCGGTTTCACTGACTGGCTGCTGGCCGTACCTCATGCCCGGGTCCGAGAAGGAGAGTCCTTGTGGCTGCTGCTGCTGCTGGAGAGGAGAGGGCTCTGAAACGACAACGGCAACAAGAAAGCCTCATCAAGTAGATGCCTTGGTGAGCATGGCCAGGGACAAAACCCCGTGCCACAAACTGGGGAGGGGGTTTCCTGCCACAAGCTTTTGCCCCCAGGATAACTCTGCTATGCTGCCTGATCTGCGTCCTCTTGCTCAGCCAGGGGCAAACAGTAGTATTTGGAAACTAAGTGGGAGGGTGGGGGGTACTTAGGAAGTGTTTCAGTCCCCTGAGGACCACAACTTTTCCTGCTCCATGGACTGGGGATGGTTTCAGGTGTGCAACCAAATCCTGTGTATGCGCAAATGCAGCTTTGCACACTTGCCTGCTGTTTGCACAGACCGGTTTCCAACACGCCGCGAACTGGTAGCAGGCCACGGACTGGGGGTTTGGAGACCTTTGCCTTAGGAGACCTTAACCTCCTTCTGCCCTCCCCCTCTCCAGAGCTTGGCAGAACTCGAGGCTACAAAGCAGATGCTCCAAGTTAGCAAAGCTCCAGCATGTGTTTTTCAGGTGAGACCGGTCTATCAGGGCAACCTGGTCCACCCAACTATGGGACGGAGCACATAGCTTCTGCTTTCGCCTTCCAGCCCCAATCCAGGAGCCTTCGTAGGCAGCAGCTTTCACGACAAACTATATTCGTGTTGCATTTATATTTTACTGACAAATCTTCCTGTTTCTTTCAAATCTTCCTCCTGCATCTTCCTGTTTTGCTTAGAAACAGAACTTTACATGTGAATATATACAGGTCGTCCTCGGCTTACAGCCATCCATTCAGAGGTGAAATCCAAACCGGTTTGCTACCGATTTGCTGGGCGTAGATGCGCAGTGCGTGCCAAAAGGAGGCTGGGAAGGTAAGTAGAAGCAAGGGTGTGGGGATCAGCTGTGGCGCACGATAGCAGGATTTCCTGCTTCCTAGCAAAGCTAAACCCCGCTGCACACCCCGCTGTCGGAAATACTGGTTGGGAGGAACCGGCAGCTTATTTTAGCTACTGGTTCTTCCTTACCAGAGCGAACTGGTAGCATTTTACCCCTGCATCCATTTTGTTACCGTGGAAAGTTACAGCAGCAAAAAAAAAAAGCGGCTTCCTCCCAGCATCCCAGGGGTCACGTGGGTGATAAAAATTCAGGCGCTTATATTCATCAATACCGGACTAGGGGGACAATGTAGGGGCATTATTTTAGATCACTTTTTGGGGGACTTGTTTAGTTTTTGCTTTGTTTTTATTTTTGTATTTTGTTATTATTGTTATTTTCTTTTTTGTTGTTGAAGTTTGTATTTTAACTAAAATAAAAATAAATAAATAAATAAATAAATTATCAAGTGACTGGCATGTAGTACGGTATTTAGGAGAGTTGCAGTGTCCCAGGGTCACGTGATCGCCACCTTCCCAGCCAGTTTCCAACAAGCAAAGTCAGCTGTTGGAGAGGGAGCCGGATTTCCTTAACGACCTCAAGATTCATTTAATCTTTAAAGTGATTTAAATGGGGGTTTTGTCCCTGGCAACCGTGGCAAAAAGAAGATTGCAAAGTCAGGTATGATTCATTTAACAACCACCTTGCTTAGCCATGGAAATCTTGGTCCCAATCATGGTAATAAGGCAAGGGCTACGCATACGTTGATATATTTTTTTAAAAAAATGTATATATACCAGGAGTGAAATGCTACCGGTTCGCACCGGTTCAGACGAATCGGTAGTGATAAAAGCTACTGGTTTGGGCAAACAGGTAGTTAAAAAAAAGGTCTCGGTTCGTCCAAACCAGTATTTCTGACGATCAACTGTGCCGCGCGATTTAAATTTGCGAGAAAGCAGAAAACCCTGCTTTCTAGCGAATATAAATCACACGGCACAGCTGTTTCCCCCCTGCCCGCTGTTCAACTTACCTTGTTAAGCCTCCTTTTTCCGTGCAAAGCGTGCATTTGGTGCGCACTGCGCATGCACACAGACACTTTTGGTGCACAGCGTACACGCCGCGCGCAGTCAGCGAACCAGTGGCAATCCGCAGAGGATTTCACCACTGATATATACCCACTTCTTAGTAACAGAATAACAGAATTGGAAGGGATCTTACAGATTTTCTAGTCCAACCCTGTTCAGGCATTCCAGACAACCCTCTGTACCATTCCAGACCAAATGTCTGTCCAGTCTCTTCTTAAAAACTTCCAGTGTTGGAGCAATTACAACTTCTGGAGGCAAGTTGTTCCACTGATTAATTGTTCTAACTGTCAGGAAATCTCTCCTTAGTTCTAAGGTGCTTTTCTCCTTGATTAGTTTCCATTTATTGCTTCTTGTCCTGCCTTCAGGTGCTTTGGAGAATAGGTTGACCCCTTGCTCTCTGTGGCAGCCCCTCAGATATTGGAAGGCTGCTATCATGTCACCCCTGGTCCTTCTTTTTATTAAACTAGACATGCCCAATTTCTGCAGACATTCTTCATATATTCTTCATACGTCCCTGCCCATCTCCCTCTGCCCTGCCACCCCCTGCCTGGCACTCACCATGGACTTTGCTTGGGGACAGAGGAGTTGCCGATTGGAGAGAAGAGGACCCATGAGAGGCCAAAGTGGGCACGGAACTGGGCTGGGAGCCGTTGTAGCTGTCCATAGCAAGCTTGTGCCTGAAGGCTTCCTCTTTACGGCGGTTGGCAAACCAGTTGTAAACCCTCACCTCGGTCACCAGGTTGGAGCCCAGCCCCTGGGCCTGGGATGGAGAGACGCCACGCTGAAGACACTCTGCCCTGCCAAGGAAGGGCATGGTTGGGTCAGATCTGGAGCAATCCCCAATTGGATATGTTCCCAATATGGCACAACACAATTTCTGGAAGTTCTCAGCAACTGACTGGGAATTTTGGAAGCTCAACTTTTTTTTTTTTTTTTTAAATTTGATTTATATGCCGCCCTTCTCCAGAGACTCAGGGCGGCTTACAATGTGCTAACCTTCTCACCCTTGGCCACTTAAAGATTGTGGTTGTGGAATTCTGAGAGTTGAATTCAGTGGCCAAGGTTGAGAAATAATTATGAAGTTTAGGAAAACTTAAGTGACCTCCAAGAATGCGTGATAGTTGTCTCTAGGGAAGGAAAGTTGATAACTTGGTTAGTATCTCATTCAATCCTGATGTGCTCAAGGCAGAATGATCACAGTTCACAGCAAGCTAAGCACAATTGGCTCCTTTCAAGAAGAGTTTCCACACTTCTGCTAAACCATAAATTATGAGTTGTCAACCACAATTGCTGGATTTACATAGCTCATCAAACCAAACCTAGCAGACCGTTTTATGGCTCATTTGATAAGTGAAGCAAGTTCAAGAGATAGGGTGCATCACTCTGACAAACTATTCAAACCAGTCCTAAAAAAGAATATACACATCATGGTGACCACCATCCCAAAAGATGGCTTATTCAGCCCAACATGCAATTGCAGAGAAGTATTGTGCGCCGGAGCTGGTGCTGATGAACCTCAAAATGCTTATGTAGAAGCCCAGCATATTTAGCAAGATTCAGGCCTTCAGAACAGACAAACTGTCATTGAACTGCTTCTCCAGAGTTAGGAAGAGAGCCAGTTGTTGCCTAGTCATTAAAGCCTCAGGCTAGAAAGCAGGGGACTCTGAATTCAAGTCCTGCCTTAGCCATGAAAGCTGGATGGGTGACTTTGGCCATTCACCAGGTGACTGGGAGTTCTAGTCCTGCCTGAGGAATAAAAACCAGCTGGGTGACTTTGGGCCAGTCCCTCTCTCCCAGTCCAGTCCACTTCACAGGGTGGTTCTTGTGGGGAAAACAGGAAGGTGTGTTGGATATGTTCGTCACCTTGAGTTATTTGTAAAAATAATAAAAGCAGGATATAAAGAAACAAATAAAAATAGGTAAGTTTGAAGGTTTTTGCCATGAATAGCCCAGGGAAGCTCTCATGTATTTATTCTGCTAATTGTAATCAAACTATGATTGTACTGAATCTCTCAGTGTTCTCCTTTTTTTTTTTTTTTTTTTGCATCAAGCTCAGATTGATGGTTAGTTGTTTCAGGTTAATTTGAAACAAAATAGAGATGGGAGGGTGAAGGAGCATTCTCCCCCTTTTCATGGAGCAGATTGTCTTGCTCGACTGCGGGAAATTGATGAGATCTCAACCCTCCCTCCCTCCCTCCCCAAGGGTTTCTGGAGGCTACTAATTTATTATATTTCTATACCGCCTTTCTCCCGTAGGACTCAAGGCGGTGTACAGTCAAGAAAAATATAGACACACAAACATCATAAAATTGCTAATTAAAATTATTACTTAGTTTGGTCAATTAAATAAAACCCAGAATTAGATAACATTTAAAAAAAATCATTCACATGTTCATATGTTTAGCCCCGCCTGTTGGAACATCAGGGTCTTGAGGGCACGGCGGAAAGCACGGAGATCAGGGATATTCCGTATCTCTTGTGGGGCTGGATCAAGGAGCCGTTGGCCTGGTAGGGCCTTTCCAGTGGTGGCCTGCGGGAGGCTCTGAGAGGCACAGAGGGTGGACTTTATAATACTTGAAACATGGTTTTGCAATACTGTTGCACTGTGTAGTTAACATGGGTTTTCTTGTATTTATTTTAAATTTGTTTTTTCAATTGTGTTGCTAATAATTTCCCACAAACCTTCAAGAAAGAGCCTCTCTTTCAGAAACCAGGACTGGCAGGAGAGCATTCAACACATTATAGATAATAGTTTCATTTTTAGCTGTTCTCAAACTTTGGTGAACAAAGGAAATAGTCAAGCCAACCTTGGGAAGCGCCGAGAATGTATCTTACCCAACCCATTTGGATGTTTTTCCTCTGCAAATGTTTCTTTTGCTGTTGCTGAGCACACAATGCCCTTTCCTATGGCTATGCTGTAATTCTTGTGATGTAACTGAACAGATGACTATTCCTAAACCAATCTGCTTTTGCTTTGAAGCTCTAACTATAAAAGTAGATGTAATCCATTTCTCTGGGTTCCCCCTTTTCATAGGGAGACCGAACTTTATCAGAGTACTCTAATAAATTGCTTTTAAGTGATCTTCCGACTTGGTTGCTTATTCAAAAGGGGAAACCGAGGCAGAACCTAGGGCCGGATTTGGCCAACAGCTCCCAAGTGGGATCCAAAGGCCTTCCCCCAAAGAGGCCCTTTCCGGAACGGGCACGAGGCAGTGTCTGTCTCCCCGGTACCTGTTGCATTCCTCCACCAGAGCCTCCCTCTCTTCCTTGCTCGGGTTCTTCTGCCTCTCGTAGGCTTGGAAGAGGATCTGCTGTGACGCCGGGCCCCACTTGAACCGGTTCCTCCGGCCCTTCTTGACCGGGAGCTCCTCCCCCATCGGGTCCTCCACCATGAGGCCCTGGCCGGCATGGGTGAATTCTGGAAGGGCAAAAAGAGACTCTGGGAAGGGATCGACGGGGCAGGACTGGAAAGCAAAGGATTGCTGAGCTCTGGAGAAGAGAGCAGGAGCAGCTCCTTTGCAAGTTTTCTTGGGGTCTTGGTGGCTTCTGTATTCGGCTAGCTTCCCCCCTTCCCCCCCGTCTGTTCCCTCCAAGTCCAAAGGCTATTGATGGTTGGGAATAATTTATTCATTATTATTTATTTATGTACTAAGCACATTTATATAGCCACCCAAGTCAACAGTGTACAATATTAAATATTCACAATTAAAAATTCACAATTTCACCCCACCCCAATAAGAAATTGGGAATAATGGCTGTTGGAGCCCTGCTTTAGATCCCACCTCTAAAATCTGTCATCTTGCAGTGTCTGAGGGATGCTGCTAGGCAATTTTACGTACGTGACCGAAAGGACATAGTTAATTACATGTATATGTACAATTAATTAAATCAAATTAAACCTAATTGTGGGTTTGCTGCCTATTCCTCTTGCTTGACCCCCATCATCTTTTGGGGGGTATAGATTCTAGAGTGATATTTGCAGATTCCTCGCCCCCCCCCCCAAAAAAAAAAGTTTGCAAGGATTAGGATTTCAGATCCAGAAGATGACATGTTACTGTATTTCCACAGGAAACATTTTCTGCTTGGCTTGCAATCCAGAAAGGGGCCATAATAATACACTCCCCGCCCTTTGGCAGGTGTGGCTAACATCTGGCCATTTCCTGCTGAGAACCGTCAATAAGAAACGGAGACAAAGGAGCCGTCGAGCCTCAGAACTGGCTCAGAGCCTCTGATGAACTGAAGAAGTAGCCTTCCCCAGGCCCACCCACCCTCCCTTCTGCCTCACCCTCTGCCCACAGCAGCCCTCAGCCCCAGAAGGAGGAAGACCTGCACAGATCTCGGGTTGGGTCTGCCTAGGGCACCATCTCCCACCTCTGCACTGGGAAAGCTTGCTGGAGCAGAGATACCTCCCAGAGTCCGAGCTGGCCCCTGGTCTACCCGCAGGGGTCTTGGGAAGGGACACGCTGCTGGTTGCTGTACTTACGCTGGGCCACCTCTCGTTGCTTGCGAACGTACCAGGTGTACAGGGCAGCTCTCTTCTGGGTCTTCATGGGGGTGCCCTTGTTGAGATGCTGGGAGAGGTGGGACTGGTTCAAGCCCGTTGTGTCCACCACCTCCCGTTGAGGGATGTTGTGCTGCTGGAGGTAGGACTTCACCATCTTTGCCACCCTCCAGGGATCCTCCCTGGAAGAGAAAGAAAGCGGCTGTCTCAGAGAGGGGTCTTTGCCCCCCTCCGAATCCTGAGATACAATTTATTTATTTAAGAAAATGTATATGGCCACCCAACTCACTCTTGGTGACTCCGAGCAGCTTACAAGGATAAACAATCCAGAATTGCTAGGTTCATACAATGTCTTGCCTCCAAATGAATCAAGGTCTTAGGGATAACATTCAGTTCTCTGATTCCTGGAACATGTGAAGACACTGGCTACGTGCCCAGTGCCCACAACTCTGTTTTATCCCGCTGATATTAAATTAGACCATACTAGGAAGCCAGCATCATTCTTGCTAAGACTACTTTTATTCCAAGATCTTAGTAACAGAATCCTGCAAGTCTGAAGCCCCCTCCTTCCACCCTCCCTCTCATTTTCTTCAAGAGAACCAAGAAGGATCTTGTCTGAGATGCTTTCTGGCCCAGAGTCAGATTTCTTCTTTCTCTGACCATTGTCTTGCTGACAACTCTTCCTCCAGTCCCTGAAGGTCAGGAGTCTGCAAGCTTGGCAGCTTTAAGAATTGTGGACGTCAACTGGCCATGCTTGCTCAGGAATTCTGGGAACTGAAGTCCACAGGTCGTAAAGTTGCTCTGGTTAGCAGTCAAGGAGAGGGCGAGTTCTAGTCCTGCCTTAGCCAGCTGGCTGACTCTGTGCCAGACCCGCTCTCTTGGCCCATGGCCTCAGGCTCAGATTGAAGCCAGTCAATCCTCTTCCTAACTCAACCAACTGATCAACCATTTGGTTGATCAAAAGCAAAACAAACAAACAAAAAGGCAGACCCAGAACTTGTGGGAAAAACACTAAGAAGAAAAAAACAACTTTAGGGAAATACTAGGCAGAATCCTGCGGACAAAATTTCTCTGATAAAGGGAGGGAGTGCAAGAGAACTTCTCAAAAACTAAGATGGCAACCAATGAGGAAAAAGCAGCTCAGGAATCCACCCAAGATGCCCAAGGAGCTTTTGACCAAAGGGTCAAAAGGAAGCCTGTCAGACAGCAGCTAATGCAGGAAGTCGGAACCCCTGAAGGGCCAAAGGAGCAGAGCTCACAAGGGAAGCCGAAAGCAATAAAAGCCCCTTTTGGCTCTAGGGGTGGTAAAACCAGGAGGAGGAAGGGGTGGGCGGCTGCTAAGATGGGGAGAGGGCCCAATTCCTACCTGGCTCCTGGCTTCTCCTCTGGGGGAATTGCATTCAAAGGGCTCAAAAGGAGGGAGTGGCAAAAAAAAAAATAGAATAACATAATGGAACCTCGGAGATCTTCTAGTCCAACCGCTTGCACAAGCAAGAGACCCTATACATTCCAGACAAATGATTGTCCAGCCTCTTAAAACCCTCCATTGGTGAAGCACCCACAACTTCTGGAGGCAGGCTATTCTACTGATGAATTGCTCTGACTGTCAGGAAATTTCTCCTTGGTTTTAAGTTACTTCTTTCCTTGATTAGTTTCTATCCATTGCTTCTTGATCAGCCTTCAAGTCAGGGGTGAAATGTTCCTGGTTCAGACTGGATCGGGCGATCCGGTAGCGATGGTGGCAAGTGGTTCGGAGAACCGGTAGCGATGGTGGCGCGTGGCTCCACCCACCCGCCTGGGTGTCGTTACTTCCTGGTTTTAACCAGGAAGTAATGTCTTTTGCCCTCTGCGCATGCGCAGGTTTTGCGCATGTGCAGAGGGTCTGTGCCTACATGTGACGTGTGTGGTGCGTGCACTTTCGAATCGGTAAGGAAGGTAAGTAGATTTCACCCCTGCTTCAAGTACTTTGGAAAATAGGTGACCCCCTCTTCTTTGTGGTAGCCCCTCAAGTATTGGAACACTGCTATTTTTTCACCCCTAGCCTTTCTTTTCGCTAGAATAGACATTCCTCCAACCATTCTTCGTATGTTTTAGCCTCCAGTCCCCTAATCATCCTTGCTGCTCTTCTCTGCATTCTTTCTAGAATCTCAATACCTTTTTTTATATCATGGCAATCAAAACTGGATGCAATATTCCAGGAGTGGTCTTATCACAGCATTATAAATTGGTACTAACACTTCATGTGATTTTGAAAGGGGAGTAAAGCAAGGCTGAGGTGTCCTGCCCTGCAAATGGGTTTAGGGCTCCAAAATCAGGTTAGTTCCATCCAAAAAGCACAAAGGGACCTGTGGATGTTGTCTTGGAGAACTTTTCGGTGTATCTGAGGAACCATGGAAGACAGAATGTCAGAAGTTCAGAGAAGGCAAAAGCTGCCTCACTTTTAAAAAAGTGGCTGGGGGGAAGAATGGAGAGCAAAATACCATCTAGCTCTGCGGTGTCAAACTCAATTCATTGAGGGCCGCATCAGGGTTGTGTTTGACCTCAGGGGGCTGGGGTGGGTGTGGTCAGAGTGGGTGTGGCCTGCTCAATGTCACTCATGTCAAGGGTGCCTGTGATGGCCTGAGTGCTCTGCCAGTGAAATGGGCTCCCGAGCACCGTTTCTGGCTGTGACAGCCTCCTGCAATCCTCTGCCAGTGAAAACAGAGCTCGGGAGCCCATTTTCACTGGCAGAGCGCTTGGGCCGCCACAGGTGCCCCTGACATGAGTGACATCAAGCAGGCCACACCCACAGTGGAAACAGTGAGGGCCTGGCCCGCGGTGCCTCTGCCAGCAAAAACGGGTTCCTGAGCTCCGTTTTCGCTGGCAGAGGGTTGCAGGAGGCCATCGCAACCGGAAACGGAGCTTGGGAGCCCATTTTCACTAGCCGAGGCACCATGGGCCAGGCCCTCACTGTTTCCAGGGTGGCCCCACGGGCCAGATCCAAGCATCCTGTGGGTCGGATCCAGCCTGCGGGCCATGAGTTTGACAGCCCTGCTCTAGCTTGATGTTATTCCTGCAGGGAGGGGCAGGAATCCTTTCTAGGCTATCTACCACTTACCATATTTATAAATGACTTGGAGGAAAGATTAGAAAATATGGTTGTCGCATCTGCAAACAACAGAACAATGGGGGGGGGGGAATAGAAGTGTTTAGATCGGCATTTCTCAACCTAAGTAACTGTAAAATGGGCGGACTTCAACTCCCAGAATTCCCCCAGCCAGCAAAGATGAAGTCCACCCATCTTAGAGTTGGTAACGTTGAGAAACGCTGGTTTAGATGAGAATATCAAGATGCAAAAGGATTTTGGATTTTGACAAAGGTGCTCATCTCCTCAGTAGCCATTAAAACGCCCTCAAAGGCATTTCATATGGGGAATTTACAGTCTCTTTAGATTGTGTTGTGTTTATTCTGGCATAGAGCCATACAACCTGTTTTTAAAAGAGGTAAAGAGAGAATTAAATGCACAAAGATGGGGAAAAAACTGAAAAAAGCCACACAACAGAGGCAAGAAACATGAACATGGCAGAACTTGGGAAATAGTGAAATTGACCTCTTTGATCAGGGATAAGACAACTAAAACTTTTGTAAAAGACTGAATATCTCTGACAAAAAAGAATATTTCAACAAAAAAGATTTTTTGTTGAAAATGGAAAAGATAAATGGCAATTTATAGATTTTCTGTTTAAAAAGGGTTGAATATGGGCGTAAGAGACCCATGTTGTAACTTTAAAGAGGGAAGAGATGTAATCAATTTGTAAAGAATATTGGAAGTCTTTTTCCTTTCCTTTCCTTCACTGTTTTTTCTACTTACTCTTTTATCTTTTATTTTTCTTAATTTTATACTATATAATTTCAGGTTTATGTGAATATATACATATGCATATACATATACTGTACATATACATATGAGAAATAGAGATAAGTGAATTTAAGGTGGCCACAATAGCTTATTTTACTCTGCGGAAAATGTCCAATATTTCATTGCCCCATAATGCAATTGAAGAAAATTGGAAATAAATTTGAGTGAAGGAAACGCACAGAATATGCGCATCTGTCCCCAGAATGATCTCAGGTACTTTGGTAGAGCCAGAAATGTGGGGTTCTTGGGGGTAGCCGTTTCCTGGAGCCTTGAAGGGAGGCTGAAAGGAGCATTCAAACCATGTCCTGTCTGTGCCTTCTGATGTGGGGCAGAGGTGGGGAGCAAGGGGGTCCTTAGAAAAGTATGAAGAAACCCAGACATTCAGAAGGTCACCTTAATTCCCCCCTCCCGGGGGCAGGAGGAACAGGCTTTGGTGGCCTCTCTCTGCAGGAGGGCTTCTGGGTGTGGGACAGTTGAGGACGGGTCCCTACCCCCTCCTGACCTCCAACCTTTGGCCCTCCTGCTTTTCCCTATGGGGATCACCCCTGGGGTTCAAGTTCCTCTCTTGCCCGGTCCGAGGTTATTCCTGAAGGGCTTCCTCACCTCCCTTTTGTTACCTGAACAATAAGTAACCCAGGTAGTTAGTTATCAACTCAAAGGGAACAAGAGCCTGGTTGATAATTTATAGCAGCATCTCAAATTTAAATGGAAAGTAAATATCAAGTTGTTAGCATTAAAAGAAAGCCCAATCCTCAGAAGAGGGAATTCAACTTTCGGGGTGGGGGGACGACTCCATGTTCCTCCCCTCCTGCTGAAATCTCCTTCTCTCCTTTTCATTCTCCTCCATGTCCAGCTGTCCCCCCGTCCTCCAGTCTTGCCTCCTTCAGTGCTGAGCCAAGCCAGTCTGGGGCGGCCCCAGTTTAGCCTAGGTCAACCTGGACCTTGGATTCTTGGGAAACCTCCCCGAGACTCCTTACAGAGGACCAAGCGGGATGCTAGATCGCCACGCGTGCCAAGGATGCGACCATCCATGCTGTCCTTTGACCCGGGACCGTTCTTCTCTCTCGCTTTGGTGGATTGCAGTGGACTTGGGGGACGGACAGGAAGAAAGGTAAGACTTGTGTGCAGTGATGTGTTTTATTCTTCTTGATGGATTTGGCCCTTCCTGGCTTAGGCTGGATTCTGCGCTGTCTGAGGCAACACCGGAGATGTTGCAACGTTCAGATATATGGACCCAAACGTCTGCAAAGAAAAAGTGAGGAAGGGACCCAGCCGGGGCCTACTTTCATTTCACAGAAGGTGATTCTAGTTGCCTAAATGGGCTTTCTTATTTTTGGAATGGAATTCCATTTCTCATCCACCCTTTCAGTTTCTTCTCTATTTAAAAGAAGTCTTGCTTGGAATTTTCTTTCAGGAAGTAGCAGCCTCCACAATGAAGGGCTTGAGGCTCAGCCCAGGCTCTAGCCCCTGCCTATCAGCTGAACATTTGTGGGCAACTGCAATAGAGTTTTCAAACTCTGGGAACCCTCTCAGCCTTGGCTACTGCCCTTCTCCCCAGTTTAGCGATTTGGCAGGGGTCCTTCCTGGGTGCCCTGTGCCCCCAACACATCTGTGTTACTGAATCTGATGGTAATGGCAGGCAAGCTGTCAGTGGAAGTTATCCAGGACTTCCACGGAGAGACCCAAACTCATGAGGAGGCGTGTTACCCCTTTGCCGGCACGGCTGCACCCATAGACCTGGGAATGACTATGGAGATTCTCCATCATCTTCTAGGTCATGGTTTCCTCAAGGGTGCTTTTCCAAAACACAAGTGGACTTTTTTCCCCTTGACAGCGTTTCGATTCTCATCCAAGAATCTAGATGGGAATCGAAGAAGCTTCTTGGATGAGAAGCAAAGCGTTTTGAAGGAAATAAACCACAAGAGTTCCTTTTGGAAAAGCACCTTTGGGATTCTCATCCGGGACTGGCTTTCTGTTGGCTCCTTCATGGATCTCTTTCTCTCTCGGGGAGGGGCTGGAAGAGTTTCTGTTCAGCTGTGCAAGGGCCACCCCACCTTCTGCGCCTTTGCTGTTGCCAGTATTTTTCCTAAGGCCAAAGTCCAAAGTGCTTCCACAAGCTGGATAAATTAACAGGAGTCCATGTTTACTCTCTCCTCCCTTACAAGATAAAGAGCACAACATGTTCCCAGAAGGACAGTAAAAAGGCCTGGATGTGGTCCAGAAATGGCCCTGGAACAAGGCGAGGCAGATCTGGCATGCCACCAGCGGCAAAAGGGTGGGCAGACTTTTGGGGTGCAGCTTCTGTTGGCTGCAGTGGTGTCTTTCCTGCTGGGTTGGGATGCTCCTCTTCCATCCCTCTCCATGCCAGTTATTTCAAGGTGTTCCCCCACTCCCCAAAGTGGCTGTAACCACCTTGCTAGCCAAGGAAAGGGAGCAGAATTAGGACTTGGTTCCTGGGTAGAAAAGCACCAGGGAATGTAGATTCCCACTTTCCAAAGAAGTGGAAAAATCTTCCTGTAAGAAGTCATTTGCAGCTGTGAAAGAGACAGTGGGAGTTGTTTATGAAGAGGAGCAAGGGAAATGTTCTTCTTTCAGTTCCTTTATGCAGAAAGGCCCCTTGCTGAGAACAGGCACTAAGAAAGAGTACAATTACTAGAGTCGGCGGCACAAAGGTGTAAATTAATGAACATGGGTGCAATCGGCTGCTCTAAAACAAAGGGGTCCAACTTTGGCGACTTGAAGACTTGTGGACTTAAAATTTCTAGCATGCTGGCTGGGGAATTCTGGGAGTTGGAAGTCCACAAGTCTTCAAGTTGCCAAGGTTGGACACCCTGCTCTAAAGAGTTTTGAAAAAGGGCTCTTAAATTAACACCCCCTTTTTTTTTAGCTCATCAGAGCCCTTAGACTAGATTTGCATTAGATTCCTGGCATTCCACGCCTTCAGTCACCTGATAAGACAGTGGAAAAGGTCAATTTCAGCCCTGCAAGATTGATTTTATTTTATTGTACGATTTTCTAGAAGTCCAAATGAGTATGTAATCAATGGGGGTTGACTCCAGTGATTCTGTTCTCAACCAAGAACCTCAGAGCCACCGATGCATTGCCCAGAACGGCATTTGGCAAAATGAGGGATGTCAAATCTATTCATGCTTTGAGTGTTGCTTCAGGGCCCTGTTGTTGCTGCTGTTATTTCTTGGGGATGGGGGGGTGGGGGATGTGGATGCAAAATACTGGCTAGAGCATGAGCCAAATGCAAAATGGTGACGTGGGGTCAAAATGGCTGAATTTGGCAGGACACAGGGCTGTCCACAGGGTGTAGTCGAAGGAGCAAAGATGGTGGCTAGGATAGCATGATAGAAACTTTTTATGCTGTTGCCTATAAAAAGCAGCAGAAGTTCAGTGACTCCGTTGTGGCTGCCATCTTGACTTTTCTGACTGTGGACTCTCCTGGTGGGTTACAGATAGAATAGAATAACAGAGTTGGAAGGGACCTTGGAGGTCTTCTAGTCCAACCCCCTGCCCAAGCAGGAGACTCTGTATCATTCAATCAGAATAGAGCTGGAAAGGACCTTAGAGGTCTTCTACTCTAACTCCTTGTTCAGGCAGGAAACTCTATACCATTTCAAACAAATGGTTGTCCAATCTCTTCTTAAAAACTTCCAGTGTTGGAGCAGCCACAACTTCTGGAGGCAAGTCGTTCCACTGATTAATCAAGCAGTTAATGAGTGGAGATCCTTATGATGAGTCTTGCAGCTGGTTCATATTGTGGATTCCTTTGAGCTTGCCCTGGAAGCTACACATTTGAAGGGTCTGCAAAAGAGATGACTGATGGGAGATGAGATAGCAGTCTTCAAATTTGTGTTATTCTCTGTTGCCCAGAGGTCTGAAACTTTGGGAAAATAGATTCAGGTTAAATGTGAAAAGCGATTTCCTAATAGTGGGCTTCTCTCTTGATGGAGCACTGAAGAAATTTTCTCTTCACTGGAGGTTTTCAAGCCCAGCGAAGGATTGGATTAAATCAGGGGGTTCAATCTTGGCAACTTTTAAAACTCCCCGAATTCCTCAATTCTGAGAATTGAAGTCCAAAAGTATTAAGCCTGGGGAATTCTGGGAATTGAAATCCACAAGTCTTAAAGTTGCCAAGCTTGGAGTCTCCTGGACTAAATGACCACTAATGTCCCTTCCAGCTCTAGGATCCTTTGAAAACAGATTCGGTTGATGCTGAATTTTAACAGCCCAGTCTTGAGGGTTCTAGGGCTGAAGAACTTAGCTGAAGGGCTCACATGACCCTCACATTACTCGCTGTCTATCCCTCATTTAATATGAGGATTAATCCTGGTAATTGTGATTCTTTAAACAAACCTGGATGTGGCTATGGTTTAGCATTGCATGTGAATTAAGTTACAGTTTCATGTTCTTGGCTAATTCCTCCCAAATCCTTTACCCAATTCTGTGAGTTGAAGCCCACACACTTAAGATTGCCAAGGTTGAGAAACACTGATTTAAAAGGTGTTTCCAGACACTTTCTAACCTATATTCTAGGTGGCCGGTCCAGAACTTCCCAGGTGTCATAATCCTGGAGCTTCTTCTGAATGTCCTCTAAGAAAACAAGCAAAGGAGGGAGACAGGAGGTTGCTGGAGGGGGCTATGGAGGACCTCATGTTCTCTGCAGTTGGAGAAGATGGGCCCCTTCTTTATCTTTGAACCGGGTCCCTGAGGTTGGCTGCTGCACTTCTTTCCCCCTAGTTATCATGGACCTGACTTGATGATGGGGAAACCTGATGAAGTCAATCACTATGGTTTGTCTCATAAATCCACAGAGCCATCTGGTATGACTTTATGATAACTCAGCTAAATCCTAGATGAGCTAATTCCATAAATTTATGCGAGATGTTTTGAATTCTGAAATAGTGCCAGTTCAGAGGGCCAATATTTTGGTTGTTGGCCCATATTCCTGCAAAACTGGCCAGAATGTTTTCCTTGGGCACTGGGCACCCAGTTTAGGTGAACTTGATTTAGTGCTATCTATCTATCTCTCTATCTCTCTATCTGTCTATTTAGTGAATGGCAGAGTAATGGATAACAGTAGTAAAAATATATAAAAGGAACACATAATACTATGGTACATGTGTGAAGGAAATATGTACATAAGTACTTAAGTTCCTTTTACTTGCAACCACAATGGAACCCAAAATTTTTGTTGCTAAGTGAGACAGTTAAGTGAGTTTTGTCCTATTTTACAACCTTTCTTGACACAGTTGTTAAGTGAACCTGACTTTGCTTGTCAGAAGGTTGCAAAAGGTGATCACATGACCCCGGGACTCTACAACCGTCATAAACATGAGTCAGTTGCAAAGCATCCGAATTTTGATCACATGACCAGGGGGATGCTGCAATGGTCGTAAGTGTGAAAAATGATTATAAGTCACTTTTTTCAGTGCCGCTGCAACTTTGAAAGGTCACTAAACAAGCGGTTGTAAGTCGAGGATCAATTTTGTAAGGTATGAGGAATTCAAAAGTTAGTTATAGGTTATGTTTTAAAATACATCGGCTCACGAGAATGGAATAAGTATTCTATATATGAACATCTTCTAGTGCTGCCCCGGGCAGAGACCCCCACTGCCCTCCCTCTCCCCTTCTGCCCTGCTGGTTTCCCAGGACCCCTTGCAGGACAGGTGTTCTCTGGCTTCTGCGCTTTCCTCTAAGAAGAGACACCTGATAAATCATCAGAAGTTAATGATCAAAAGGCTTATCTGAGCCTTTTCGTTTATAAATGTATAAGACAAAAGAGAAATAATAAAGCCACTGGATAATTAGTAACCAGTCCAGTCCTGAAACGTTGGAAACCAAGCTGACCCTAGATCTCCACGCAGAGTCAGGGCGACTTGGGGGACGAGAAGAAGGGGTCATCTGAAGGGCAGGTAGCTTGGAAGCTGAACCCCAGAAGGGGAATTAGCGAAGGGAGATGAGTGGGGAAGGTCTCCCTAGCTGCAACAGAGGAAGAAGAGGAGGAAGAAGCCCAGAAGCTTGTCTGCTTCACCCCACAGGTAAGGATCCCATCTAGGGCATGCTTGTCCTTTACTAGGGAGGGGAGCCCCCTCAATCTCTAAGGCAGAAGAGCTTCTCGACCCCTGCAATCTCTCTATTCCTTCTGAAAGATGGGCGTCTGCATTTGCACTCATCCCCCCCACCCCCAAGGTGGAAAGAGATGGCTGCTCCCAACAGATCTGGCAGGGCTCATGTAGGCTTCATTTTCCAGGGGAGCCTTTCATTAAATGCTTAGTGCGAGACTCCTCACTTTTTATTCAGACAGATCTATGACCCACTTTTTAGCAACGTCCTGAGCCCTTTAGGAAAGAACTAAAAAAACAGCGTAAAACAGAGTTATAAAACAGCCCCTGCAGTAAGATCCAGGATAATGAAAGAAACGAAAGGTGGGGAAGACACATGGTGGGGGGGGGGTCTTCCATCCTGTACAGAAACTGTCAGGAGTTATGACTTGGGGGGTGTGGGGGGGGAAAGCAGTCACAGTGCTAATGTCAGGCAGCAAAAATGTGTTCCCCAAAACGCGTTGCCCAAGAATAGAGGGGCCTCATGCAAAGACTTGAATTAATCGTATAGAATTATTCCCCCCTCCAAGGATTCAACTACCCGTTTTTAAGCTGGTTAGGTACGGAGTAACACCCTTTGTAAGTTGTGTTTGTGCAACTCGCTTCATCGTGTGCCATGGGTTACAATTAATACAGGTGGAAGGTACTTCTGCCATCAACACAGTTCTTCACAGCACCCGACCTTCATAAACAGCTTGCTCCCCGTTTGGTTCTATGGGGTTCCTGCACGCCGATTCCTCCGAGCAATATTTGAAATGGGCCCCTCAAAAAACAGAATGTGGAAGGTTGTTTTCTGCTTTGACCGAGAAAGGATTTTTTCCCTCCCAGATGTGCCTGAAATGTCCACTGTCCCTCCACCCTCTTTCAGGATTGTCAGCCTGGATCTCATTGCCAGCCTTGGGATAAACCTCTGAAGTTTAGGTTAGTTGGGATCCCTAAACCACTCCTGGGGTCATCTTTCTCTCACCAGGCCCCTCTCCATACACATTGGACTGCATCTTCCATCCTCCCCAGCCAATGCCTCCTTCCGAGGGATCCTATTGGGGAAAGGGGTCCCAAAGTGAAGGAGGAAGAAGACAGAGCCATGGACGAAGGGAGAGAGAAGGGCGAGGAGGAAACTAGAGGCAGGCGTGCTCTTACTGTAATAATCTCTCCACCACGGCTTTCTGGTGAGCAGCTTCTTCTGGGCTCAGGTTTTCCAGTTCCTTCATGATTGGAGGAGTGAAGTCTTCCCCATCGTCTGAGGTCTCCTCCTCTGACATCCTGGACTCCCCCATTCCATTGGGGAGATGCGGGATCATCTCGCTACAAGGCTCCCCCTTATCCACTTGGAGGGCTCCACCGAGCTGCTGGTTGTCCCTGTGGTGCAATTCGGACTCCGCCAGAGCCTTGATCAGGGTCTCCTTGCTGAGCCCCGATTCCAGCAGGGCTCCCAGCAGCTCCACCTGAAGATGGGTCAGTTTGGAGACCATGGTCCCAGCTGTCCTCCTTGCCTGGAACTTGCGCGTTCAACGCCTTTTGGGGCTACATCATGTTTCCAAAGTCAGCCATCCAGCCGTCAGCGGATAGAAATGGCCGCAGATCTTCTTTTGGCACCCCCACCCCCAATTTCCCCAAGACCAAAAAAAGAGAAAAGGCTGCCTTAGGCCCCCCACCACTGTCCTGAGCCAGTCCTGATAAAGGGACCCTCGCCTTTCTGTTTACATTGGAGCAATGCAAATTCTCCAAGGTTCATATTTATCTGTGTGCTTAGGCAAGTAGCTGAACTTTGGACTTCGGCATTGCAACAGCAGTTCACAAAGTGCGTTAGGAGGGAGGGAGGGAGGAAGAGCGAAAATGGGGGAGAGGAAGAGAGAGGAGGAAGGCTTATGGAGAGAAGGGCCAGGGACGAGGACAAGGACCCCACACCAAGATCCTCTTGCATTTGTGGGAAAAGGAGCTTCCAATCAAGGTGGGAGGTTGAGGGACCTCATCTAAGTAGCTCCATGGAAGACTGATATCTCAGATGGGCTCCCCTCCCTCTCCTCCCTGTTGCAGGGCAGGCGTTGAGATGAAGCACAACAGGGAGTATGTCCCATACTCTGCTGCCTGCTTGGTGTGACTTTCTTGGTTGCCTCGTCATGGGACCTTCTGCCTTGAGCTAAAGGCTGCTTCCCAGACCTTGCTGGTCTGTTTCCTTCTTTGGCAACCAAACTTCAGCCGGAGCATCCCTGCTTCCTCTTGTAGGGAAGGGAAAGAAACAACTTTAACCCCAAGCATAAGGGAAGAGGGTGAAAGGAAGGCACCCAATAGAAACGTGGATCCTGCTTCATTCCAGTTCTCTCGTGGGTCATAGAAAAATCACGTTCTCTCCATTCCAGCTCTGAGCTACTTTTTTCCCTCACAAAATGTGGCAGATGGAATTGCATAATTGTGCTCTTACTGTCCTCAAAAACAACCTAGAGATAAAACAACAACAACAACAAACACATTACATAGTCCTAAGGCACCTTGAAAGCTAGTAAGAAGATATGTTTGAGTTGTTTTAGTTCAAAATATTGGTTTTACTGGTTGATCATTAACTTGTGAACTAATATTATTGGCTGGAATTTCGTAATAATTGTGTTTTTCTTTTGATCTAGTTTCTCTTACTAAGCATCTATACAATGGCTTTGTAAAGGCTCAGAATGAATGTTACGATTACGATTGTTAACCAATTAATTGTGCAACAATCAGTTGATAGAGGCATTTGGCTTTGCAGTGGTTAAAGTGATATTTTACTGATAAGCCTCCTCCACTCACTAAAAAAGAAAAAGAAAACAATAAATAAAAGTTATTTTATTTACAAGGTAGTCCTTGAGTTATGTCTGTAACAGAGCCTGACCAGAATAACAGAGTTGGAAGGGACCTTGGAGGTCTTCTAGTCCAACTCCCTGCTCAAGCAGGAGACTCTACCATTTCAGACTGATGGTTGTTCAGTCTCTTCTTGAGTGATGGAGCACAACTTCTGAAGGCAAGTCATTCCACTGATTAATCATTCTCAGTATCAGGAAATTTCTACTTTGCTCTAGGTTGCTTCTCTCCATAGTTGCTTCTTGTCTTGCTTTCTTGTGCTTTGGGAAATAAATTGACTCCCTCTTCGTGGCAGCCTCTCAAATATTGGAACACTGCTATCATGTCAACCCTAGTCCTTGTAACTCATAATGGTAATAAAGCAAGTCACTATATGATTGGACCCATTTTTACAATCTTTTTTGCAGCGGTCATAAAGGGAACCCCATGGTCATAAAACAAACCCATTGTTCCCCATGGAACAATGCTGAAAACCAGAAATAAATGCCTGTTTTCAGCAAAAATGTTGTAAAATGTGGTCATGTGACCATGGGACACCCCAAACTCTTGTAAATGCAGGCTGGTGGCCAAGCTCCAGATATGCAGTCACATCCACCCACGCTAATCATAATGGCCACCAGGAAGCTTATATGGGGCAGGATGTAAATTTTGGTTAGAGGGCATGGCCAAGGCTGCCTTCTGATTGGTACAGGGAGGAGGGGAATGGCCAACAGGCCTATAAAAAGGTCTGTTGGCCATGAGCTCCAGAGTAGTGTCCAGTGGTGGGCTGCTATTGGTTCGCCCCAGTTCGGGTGAACCGGTAGCAGCAGTGGGAGGCTCCGCCCACCTGCCCAGATGTCATCAAATATGATCTGCGCATGCGCAGAAGCTTCTGCGCATGTGCAGATGTGGTGCACGTGAGCGAACCGGTAGCAAAGGTAAGTGAAACCCACCCCTGGTAGTGTCCCACTTGAGAGCTGATTCTTGGGATTCGCTGGAGAGATGTTTTAAGAAAGAATTCAACATTGGGTTAGGTCAGGAATGTCCAACCTTGGCAACATTAAGATTTGTGGACTTCAACTCCCAGAATCCCCCAGCCAGCAAAGCTAAGGTTGGACACCTCTGATTTAGGCAGTGACTTTTAGACATGGATATTTTTGAGTTTGAAACCTCGTGATGGAAACAACCAACAAGAACTGAATTCAGGAGCCACCTGCTGTTTCCCTGTTGCAGAAAACCACAAGTAACTGGATTTTGTGTATCACAGTATGCAATGCATGGTCCTTTCTTCATAAAGTGAAAATACAATAATCCTAAAATCTACCAATATGAGGGTCAAAAAGGGAGGGAAGGGACCAAAAAGGTGACACTGGGAGAAGGCGGCTGCCTGGGACACGTTTTGGTCTTTCTGCCTTCTTGCCAATGATGCGTATCTGTGGCCTTTGGCAACCTTGGCTTGAGATCAGCTTAAAGACACTGTTTAGGTAGTCCCAGACTTGTGACCACAACTGAGCTCAACATTTCTGATGCTAAGCAAGGCAGTTGTTAAGTGAGTTGTGCCTCATTTTACAACCTTTTTTTGCCACTGTTTTGCCCTTAAGGGAATCTGGCTTTCCCCATTGACTTTGCTTGTCAGAAGCCAGTTGGGAGGGTTCTAAATGCTGATCACGTGACCCCCCCCAGGATAATACAACTGTCATAAATGCATGCCAGTTGCCAAGCATCCAAATTGAACAGTCACTAAACGAATGGTTATAAGTCGAGAACTTATGGCAATGTTCCAATATTTGAGGGGCTGCCACAAAGAAGAGGGGGTCAACCTATTCTCCAAAGGACCAGAAGGCAGGACAACAAGCAATGGATGGAAACCAATCAAGGAGAGAAGCAACCTAGAACTAAGGGGAAACTTCCTGACAGTGAGGACAATCGACCAGTGGAACAGAAGTTGCCTCCAGAAATTGTGAGTGCTCCATCACTGGGGGTCTTTAGGAAGAGATTGGACAGCCATTTGTCCAGAATGGCTTGAGCAGGGGGGTGGAGTAGATGGCCTCCAAGTCCCTTCCAACTCTGTTAATCTGACGACTTGTAATGATAATCATTATGTCAATCTTATACAATGATGCACCTCCAACTTAGTGGGCATAGCTGTGACTGGATGGAGGAGTTAAGCCACGACTATCTTGCAACTGACACCTTAGCATTTTGAAGTCCTGCAGGTTTGTGAAAGAACAGGCTAATTAGAAAAATGGCAGGCCCCTGCGCCCCCTTCCTCCCCTTCATCTGAGTTCTCCCCCAGCGTCAGCAGGGCAGAGTTGCCAATAAAGCTGCAACCTTGACACAGGTGTGGGAGGAGAATGCAGGCAGCGCTCCATTTTGGAGGCTCTGCAGCTACCGACAAGCAGATAAAGCAGCTGATGAAAAACAGGCCTTTGTCTCTCAAAGGGAATGGATGGTGCAGAAAAGAAAGAAGTATAGAGACAGAGCAGAGCACAGGGATTCTACAGGCTAGCCATTAAGAGAGAAGAAAAAGAAAGTAGAAGAAATTCTGGAGAGAGAAGCATTAAGGCAGAATGAGATAGTTTTCCTGGGTGTCCAGTTGACACCCTCAGATTGATGGCTATCCAGCTTCCACTTGAACAGGTCCAAGGAACCCCCGACTCTACTTCCAAATTGCTCTTATTTGTTGGAAAAGGTATAAGATCTGCTGCTTGACCAGGGCGTTGGACTAGAAGACTTCCCTTCCAACTTTTATTCTTTTATTCTGTAATATCTGTTATCATGCTTAGTTGGAGGCTGCCTTTGGAGGCTGCAGAAGGAATCCCCGAAGAGGCCAAATTGTCACTAGGAAAGAACTAAGCATCTTGGGGAGTCACAGAACATAGAATTATAGGCCTGGAAAGGACCTCAGAGGTCTTCTAGTCCAACTCCCTGCTCATGACAGGTGACTTTATACCATCCTGGTCAAATGGTTGTCTAATCTTTTCTTGAAAGTCTCCAGTGTTGGAGCACCCACAACTTCTGGAGACAAGTCGTTCCACTAATGAAATGTTCTAACTATCAAGAAATTTCTCTTTAGTTCTAGGTTGGATCTCTCTTAAGTTTCATCTGTTACTTCTTGTCCTGCCTTCATGGTCTTTGGGGAATAGGTTGACCCCCTCTTCTTTGTGGCAGCCTCTCAAATATTGGAACATTTCTATCATAACACCCCTAGTGATACGACAGCATATCATATCAATCCCCTCTTCTTTGTGATAGCCTCTCAAGTTCTGGAAGACAGCTATCATGTCCCCTAGTCCTCCAGAGTAGACATACTCGGTTCTGGCAACTGTTCAGCCTAAATTTTATCTTTATCCTCTAGGTCCCTAGTTATGCGCATAGTTTGTGCATTGCTTTTAGGGCCTCAGCAACTTTTCTATATGATGATGACCAAAACTAGATGCAGTTCTCCAAGTGTAGCTTCACCAGTGCAGTGTAAAGCAATACTAACACTTCACATGATTTTAAAACTTAAATCCTCCTGGTGATGCAACCTAGGACTGCCTTGGCTGTGGGACCCACAGTTCAATTTCTACCTTATGGTACCTGTATTGACTGCTGGATTTTTTCCTTCTCTTTTTAGGACTGCCGAGTAGCTTGATGGGCAAAGGGGATATAAAAGAAGTGTCTGTTCACTGGAAAGAAAATCTGAAGTGGGGTCAGGGTCTGTGCCCCAACAAAGCAACACACCCTTTGTAAGCTTCTGCTGATTCCATCAAAGGAATTGAAAGGTTCCTTTGGCTCCTGCAAATTCCACTTCAGAAGTGCAACGGGGGCATATTTTCCTTCTGCTGAAGTTTTATACATATAAAACTTAAAAGAAAACAATATTCAAGAGCTGCCTCTGAATTTGAAATATCGCCAAAACAGATACTTTCTGTTTAAGGTCTATAAAATAACATGCTGCAGTATCATTATCAGATAATGGACTTTAATTCAAATGTCAAATTATGTTTCACAAGAATGTTAACTATTAGTATTTTAAGATAGTTTAAATATTGATTTTTCATTTAGAGAGGTTGTTGTATTATACTTTTTATATGAAAAAAGAAGGTCACTTTTATATTTATTTGATGGGTTTTTTTGTTACCTTTTAATCTGTCCCGTTATTCCTATCCTATCTTAGTTTGTATTTTAATATTTATGAAATAAAGATATTTGTAAAAAAAAAGAATGAACTCATTTTAAATCAATTATCTTTTCCTCCTCCCTCCCTCCCTCCCTATTTCTTCTCTGTCCCTCTCTTTCTTTCCTTTATTAAAAAAATGGATGGCTTTCATCCCAGATCTGTGTTTCTTGCTCAAAACATATGAGAACAGAATCAATCACGATGGGGGGCACAAAATTTTCTGGAGGTAACAAATGTCACTTTACAGACAATAAGAGAATTTCTCCCATTGCCCTTTTTCTAGATCAGTGATGGCTAATCTTTTCTGGACCGAGTGCCCAAAACATATGCACCTGTGTGTGTGAATGCGCACGCGCACGCCCACACCTCAAAAATGCAATGTAAGTGCGCACCTGCCCCCCTGCGCATGCACGCGTGGCCCCCTGCATGCTTCCCTGTATGCTCCCATGGATGCACATATGGCCCCACACACTTGCCCTGCGCATGCACGTGCAAGCCCGCACGTCTCCCATCTCCCCATGCGTGGCAGAGACCCAAAGACCAGCTGGCTGGTGGGAGGCACATGCGCATGCGCAGCGGAGCTGAACTGGGTCGACGGCTCATGTGCCATGAGAGAGGGCGCTGCATGCCATGTGTGGCACACGTGCCATAGGTTCACCATCACGGGTCTAGATCAATGTTTCCCAACCTTGGCAATTTTAAGATGTGCGGACTTCAATTATCAGAGTTCACATCACTATTGATCTGGTGGAAAATTAAACTTTCCCTTTTCTCTGATTTAGGCATTTCACTTTTAATCTTTTTTATTGTTTACATTTGGAAATGTTATAGGTCTGTATTGGACTAAACAAGTGATTTCTTATTAATTGTATTTATTCAATACATGAGTATGAGTCAAAAAGAGGGCTGTGAAAATATTTACAGACCCAAGACAACTAGACACAAGAACAGTTTTTTCCCCGAACGCCATCACTCTGCTAAACAAATAATTCCCTCAATTCTGTCAAACTATTCACTGTCTGCATTATTACTATTAATCTTCTCATCGTTCCTATCACCCATCTCCTCCCACTTATGACTGCATGATTGTAACTTTGTTGCTTGTATCCTTACAATTTATATTGATATTGTTTCCTAGTATGATTCGATTGCTTATTTGTACCCTATGACTATCATTAAGTGTTGTACTTATGATTCTTGATGAATGTATCTTTTCTTTTTATGTACACTGAGAGTGTATGCAACAAAGATCACACTTGGCCAATAAAGAATTCTATCTTCTATCTATTCTTTTTGAAGCTAACATGACTCTATTGGTTCTGTTGCTATCTATGAGCGCCATTGGGGAAAATAATGAAGCATTTGCCTATTTATTTTAGGTAGAATCTTCTGCTTTGTAAAAAAAAGAAAAAAGAAAAAGAAAAGAAGGCAGAATGTTTTTCTTCTTGATGAGGGCAGCCAGTAGGCTTGCACAAAAGTTGGGAACTAGTAGCAGAGATACAAGGTTCTTCCCTGACCTTTTCTGTCCTTGTTGAATGCAGAGAAGCTCCTTGCTCCTCACCGCCCAAACCGAACACGAGGCCCCACCTACTCCGAGATGCAGGTGGAGGAAAGACGCTGTCTCCATCTGTTCCCAGGACTGACACAAGATCTTGCAAGAAAACGGAGATTCTTCTCGCCTTCTCAGACTCAGGCGGCATGTGGAATCCTGCAAGCATGTTGCAAACATGCCCCCACCCAGGGCTCTCCCCCTCACTCCGTGGGGCCTTGGGTGGTTCCGTGCCAACTCTTGGTCCTTTTTCTCAGCAACCAGACCCATTTCTAACCCAAAGAAGCCGATCCCCCCCTCCCCCTCCCATCTCCTCCTCTCGAAAGGTACCCAGGGGACCCTATTAGACTACTTGAGAGAAAGTGGTTTGAAGACTGCAGCCTAAAGCCACCATATCATTATGATGTCTATACATTACAGAACATTTTAGCTCTCCTGGGAAAGTTGCTAAAAAGGTTAATGATGTAATTACTGTTATTATCATAAGCATAATGAATGGAATTGCCTCATTTACTTAAATGCTGCCAAGCTATTTGCTCCTTGCTGGACGCCTCCCCAAAGGATAGCATCTCTGCTAATCCTCCTGGCAAATTTGTTCCTTTCTTTCATGTTAAAAGCTGTGAAGGACTGCAAGACCAGTTGGAAGCCCCAGGTCCAGTTCTCTGCTGCAGAGTTCCAGTGGGTGTTGAGTGTGTGCAAATTCTCAGGATTGCAAAATGTAACTAGCAAGACTTCCTCTGTCACTCTGACCCAGTATTTCTCAACCTTGGCAACTTTAAGATGGGTGAACTTCAGAATTTCCCAGTCAGTATGGCTGCTAGGGAATTCTGGGAGTTGAAGTTCACTATCTTAAAGGTGATAAGGTTGCCAACCCTTCTTAAACTCAGCAGCTGGATTCTACATAGCAAGAAGCCACAACATGTGCTAGTTTCTGCTTTCTGGGGTTCATAACTGCCATATATGGTGCATTGTTCAATATGAATCTTCAGGGCTTGTTTTTTTTTTTTATTTTATTTTATTTGATTTGATTTATATGCCGCCCTTCTCCGGAGACTCAGGGCAGCTTACAATGCGTTAAGCAATAGCCTTCATACTTTTGTATATTTATACAAAGTCAGCTTATTGCCCCCACAAACTGGGTCCTCAATTTACCTATCTTAGAAAGGATGGAAGGCTGAGTCAACCTTGAGCCTGGTGAGATTCGAACCTGCAGAAATTGCAGGCAGCTGTGTTAATTACAGGGTGCATTAAACCACTGTACTACCAAGGTTCACAAAACATATTTAAAACAATAGCAATAATAGCACTTAGACTTATATACTGCTTTGCAGCCCTCTCTAAGCGGTTTACAGAGACAGCCTCTTGCCCCCAACAATCTGAGTCCTCATTTTACTCACCTCAGGAGGATGGAAGGCTGAGTCAACCTTGATCTGATGAGAATTAAACTGCTGAACTGCTGGCAGCCAGCAATCAGCAATCAGCAGAAGTAGCCTGCAGTGCTGCATTCTAACCACTGTGCCACAGCTCACGGTTTAATGTTGGCAAAACCAACCATTTGAATACAGGTAGTTCTCAACTTGCAACGATTTGTTTAGTGACCATTCAAGAGTATAACCATTGAAAAAAGTGACTTATGACCGATTTTTCACACAACCATTGCATTGGTCTGTTGTCTATTGTCAACGTGATAAATATTGGGATGCTTGGCAGCTGGTTCATATTTATGATGGTTGCAGTGTCTGGGATCAGGTGATCCCTTTTGCAACGTTTTAACAAGCAAAGTCAATGAGGATATTAGACTCACTTAACAATATTACTAACTTAACACCTGCAGTGGTTCACTTAATAACTGTGGCAAGAAGGGTCATTAATGGGGCAAAATTCACTTAACAATTGTCTTGCTTAGCAACAGAAATTTTTGGTTCAGTTATGGTTGTAAGTCAAGGGCTACCTGTACAAAGATACAAGGTTCTTTATTTTTTCATTAAGATTAAATATTGTTTTGTTAACTATACAAGCATAATATAAATGAAATTCATTTAAAAACAACCAAAGCTACTGGATTCTGAATCCAATTTTCCTTCATTCTTCAGTTCAGCTTAACTGATGACAATTGACCACTTTCTTTGTAAAAAAAAAAAAACATGAATGTCCTTGACCCATGGTGCATATGTTCTCCCAGGCTGGGATGAATGTCTGGATGGGACCATAAGGAGACAGGTGCCAGATACAAGCATGTCTTCATCTGCTGAGGGCTGTACTTCTCTGGATGTATTTTGGGGCTGTTGAGGGACATGCTCAGCTGGTCAAAGAGATCCCATCATGGGTGCCATGGGATAAGGGTGGTAGTTAATAGCAAAGTATCAGTTTTTCCCAGTCTTTCTCAAACATGTTAAGTCTATCTATTGGCTTATAGATGTCCAAATTCTAAGCATGACAACAAATTAGATATTTTTACAGTGTGCAATTTAAAATCAAAGGGGTAAACCTACTAGTGGCTTTTCATTTGTGCAATTGTTTTCTTTTCTAATTCTTTTTAATCTTGCTGCTTTCACAATTATAGTTATAGGACAAAAGAAAATATTCTATTAAAAATTTAACAGACACTTACATACTCTTCCTAGAATATGTGGTAGATACACTGAAGCAGTAGGCGTGAGCTTAAATGGACTCCAGAGGATGGTAGAGGACAGGAAGGCTTGCAGGAACATTGTCCATGGGGTCACAATGGGTCAGACATGACTTCGCAACTAACAAGAAGAAGCAGGAGATAGTAAAATCCTCAATCTGGCAAGATTTTATTTATAGACACAAAATAATAAAGAACTCTGCTTGGAAGAATCACCACTGAATCATCATCATTCTTGGCTTTGGGCCTGACAGAAGATCACTTGGAAGCTGCAGCCGGCTGCGTCTTGATTTGTCCATGGAACATAACTGCTTTGAGAGTTGCAATGCTTACCTGTTTGCCTCTGGGAAAAATTAAAGGTGTTGGTTGTCACCTTTAAAGTGGGCCTGTGCTATTAGATTGCAGAAGGGACTTCATCCGGGGTCCCTCTTTTGAAGAATGTTAGCTACAATGTGTTAAGGCAGTCTTTTATTTATCACTGCCCCCATTCTCTGAAATAGCCTCAAGATCTGACTTGCCCCAACCTTATTGGGATTTAGGAAGGCAAACAAAACCTGGCTAGGATTTGGAAAGGAATTGATTTAGAACATAGAAGATACAATAACATAGTTGGAAGGGATCTTTGAGGTCTTCTAGTCCAACCCCCTGGCTCAAGCAGCAGACCAGTGTTGGCGAACCTTTTCGGCACCAAGTACTGAAACGGGAGTGTGTACGTGCGTGCCGGAAACCCGAAGAGCAGCTGGCGCAAGCTGGAAACCGGAAGATCATCTTCCTGGCATGTACATGCGCATTGGGTGACTGCTTTTCCACTTTCTGGCACTCCAGTGTGTGTGAAGACCAACTGGCCGGCGTGCTGGACCCCGGAAGAGCAACGGGTGATGGTTTGCGTGCCTGGAAAGATGGTCTGCAAGCAACTTCTGGCACCCATGCCATAGGTTTGCCATCACGGCCCTAGATCATTTCAGACAAATAGCTGTCCAGTCTCTTCTTCAACTTTTGAAGGCAAGCCATACCACTGGTTAATTGTTCTGTCACAAACAACAACAACATAAGCAAAGCTGTGTTTATGCACTGGGGAGCTCAAGGGTGAATTGTGCAGTTGGAACATGCTTTAAAAGTTATTTAGTCTCAGCAGGCTGGTCTAGGATTCACTGAAATATTTGGCAAATTTATTTAGTTATTTATATGGACACTAATCTTGCAAACATAACTCTTGGGGGCTAACCATGCAAACAAATATGAGCAAAACCCCAAAGTTTTGCAAAGCAGGCAGGTCTTAAGACCAGCAACCTCTGCTTGAAGACCCCCGGCAAAGTAGAGTTCACCACTTTCTGCGGAGGGGCTTCCATTGGCTTCCAGCTTGATCCTTCAGGAAGTTCTGCCTGATGTCTAGCTTGAATTTGAAGCTTGAAATAAAGGCTTGTACATAGCATGGAACCTTATGGTCAGCTGTACATGTCAAACGGAAGGCGAGTCAAAAGTGTGGTCCCAGGAAATAAATATAATCCCAAACTGGATTGTATCCCTGGATTAGATACCACTCAGGCTGGGCCTGTCCTTCTGACAGACTTCCACGGGCAGAATTCCTGACTGAGATGCATTTTGTGTGATGCATGATGCACAGGTCTGCACTGCTGCTATTCTGTTATCGAACAGGCTGAAATATCAAGAACAAATATACTGGGTTTTAAACCCCTGTATGGATTGGAGGGTATCAATACCAGTTGATGCAGCCTGGGATTGTATTTATTCCCTGGGATCAAATTTTTGATTCACATTCCCTTTGATATGTACAGCTGTCATGCTTTATCCATGCCTTTTTTTTTCTATACAAATGTAGGATTTTGCATTTGCTCCTATTGGAATTCATCCTGCTGATTTCCATTTATTTTTCCAGCATCCCAAGATCCTCTGAAACTTAAACTTATTTTCTATATGTCTCTATTTTGTTGCTGGTTCTTGACCAAATAAAGATTACCGGTACTTGAGGCTTAAACTAGATACTGTCTTCTAATGAATCAAAGATGACTTCAAAAGAAAATATCTGGTTCATCTGCAAACCAGATAAATCATATTTCCTAACTCATCCAAGTCATTAATATATTAAATTGCAGACCTACAACAGACTCCTGTGGCATGCCATTTGACACTTCCTTCCAGCCTGATGCAGAGCCATTGATGTTAGGATAATTTTATAAATTTATATACTGTCCAACTCTCAGCGATGTTATAAATGGTACCAATGGTTAAAAACATTTAATCAAGAAAATATTTTTCAAAAGTGCTGTGAGCCATTGCCTATTTCCTGGGGCTAAGGGAGTGACTGGCCCAAGGTCTCCCAGCTGGCTTTGTGCCTAAGGGAGGACTAGAACTCACCGTCTCCCAGTTTCTAGCCATTGCGCCAAATGGGCTCTCCACATCGACTGCCCCTTAGGCCGAATCTGGGCACTCCATTAACATTTTGCTAGTCTCAATCCAGTAAATGAGAGCCAGTTTAAGGCATCATCAGGCTAGAGACCGGGAGGCTGCGAGTTCTAGTCCCCCCATAAGCACAGCTGGGAGACTTTGGGCCAGTCACTCATTCTCCGCCCGCGGGAGGAGGCAATGGCAAAGCACTTCTGAAAAGCCTTGCCAAGACAACTGCAGGGCCTGAACGGGAGGAAAACATGCCAGTCAATGGGAAAGGCGAAGGGAGGCTGGCGGGGTTTTCCTCAGCTCTCCGGCCTGTCTCCAAACGGCCAAAACCCCTTTGGGCATCCTCTGGAGTTCGGCATTTCTCCTCAGAAGGGAGTGGACTTCAACTCCCAGAATTCCCCAGCCAGTTTGGCTTTGTTTGGACATAGGAAGGACGATTCCAGACGGATTCTACTGTCCGAAAAGCGAGAGATAGCGGAACCCCTGCGCTCCCCGCGCCGGGCAGCTCAATCGGCGGCCCGACGACGGGCCCAACTCGACTTCCCCACGCTCCCCTCGGGCAGGCCTGCAAGAATCCACGCAAGCGCAGTAGGCCGCTAAGCCGGCTCCTCACGGGGCGCACGCGCAGCCGGGTGGGCGGGGTCATCTCGCTCGTCCCTTTCTCCGCCAGGCGCCGCTGGCTTCCCCGACGCGCTGCGCCGAGGCACGTGAGCCTGTTTGGGCCACGTGACGCGCCGCCGGTTCGCGCGGGATGCGTGCGTGAGTGCGTGCGCGGGCGACGCGCCTCCGCCCCGCCCCGCGTCCGCCAAGCCCCGCCCCCTCCGCGCGAGAACGAGCGAGCGGCCTCCCCTCAGGAGCTCGCCCGGCCCGATCCGCTCCCTCCGCCGCCGCCGCCGCCGCCCTCCCGCTCGGTTATGAGGCGCGCCCGCCGGCGCTGGAGCGCAGCTGGGTTTGTGCGGCGCGGCCGCCGCTGAGGCTTCGCCGCCTCCGCTTGGGCGGGGACCGCCTTCCCAGCCCCCGCCGCCGCCGCCGCCGCCATCGCCGCCAGGATGGGCCGGGAGCCGCAGCCGGGCCGCCGCTGAGCGCGAGACGCGGAGGGAGCCGAGAGCGGCAGCGGGAGGAGGAGGAGGACGACGAGGAGGAGGAGGAGGAGGAGGGCCGGCGCCATGGCGGAGCAGACCTACTCCTGGTGAGCGCCGCCGACCCCCGGCCTCTCCGGGAGCCCCGCTGGCCGAGCCCCCGCTCGCAGCCTTCCCTTCTCGGGCCGCCCCGAGCTGCCGAGGCGCCGCGCTCCGGTTGTGGTGGTGGGGGGGGGCGGCCCGGGGTCCTCCGGCCTTGGGAGCTTTTGTCCCCCTGAGGAAAAAAGGGGCCGAGCGACCCTCCTCCCCCTCCCCCCCGGCGCTCGGCTGGGCCTGGAGCGCACCTGGAGGGCCCACCTGGCTGGGCAGCGGTCCTCGGCCACCAGCGCTTCCCTCTCCCCCAAAGACCGAGCCGCGGGGCCGATTCGGGGCCTGTGGTTGGCCTAGAAAGTGGCCGATTCGGGGGCGCTCAGTCGGGGTGGTGGTGGTGGAAGATGGAGGAGGAGGCGCCTGTGTGTGTGTGTGTGTGTGTGTGTGCCAGACAGGCTTGGGAACCCCGCTGGGCGGGCATCGGAGAAACGTCCGGGATGCTGCCACCGTCTCCCTGCTCCGGGCTTGGAGCAGCCGAGCATCCCACCTGCACGCACATCGCACCGGGCTGCTGCCTGGCTCCATCCGTTTGCTCTCGGCGCGCCTTTTATGGCAGTCTCCGAGGTGCCTCCTGCCAGGAACAGGTTTGTTTGGGTGGAGAACCCAAAAGCGAGTGGGAGCTGAAGGCCATTTTCCGAGGGGAAAGGGATTAAGAGAGCCTGGCTTTCCTATTGTCATGCTGATGGGGGCTCCTAGCAACTTGTCTAGTTGTGGGGGCAACCTTGTGATGTCTGGGGAATAACAGGGGGGCTGCAGCTTTGCACCTGTCTCACAATGGCTGTTTTCCCTGAAATCTGCAATTGTGAGAAGAGGCAGCCCTGTCCTTTCTGTTAATGCCTTCTGAGGATGAACTCTTACAGAGGCATGATTCATACTACAGTTCACCCTAAGCCATAATGTAGCTTAATTTTATTATTTATTTACTAATCTTACAGACTACTATAGTCCAACAAATTCCCAGTGGTTTAGAATATTTAGAATATTCCTGTTAAAAGATCAAATTTTGATAAACGGTACAACTGATAAAACACTAGGTATCTATTTTCATTATTGGATCCTGTAAACCCAAGCATTATACTTTGTAAATGATGGTATATTGTTTAGTGTAATGTGTAAAAACAGCTAAGATCTAGTGGGGTTTGAATGGACATAATATTACACCATGTTTTTAAGTGTAGTCGGGAATTTGGTTTTCATACATAAGATTCTCACATAAAGCAGTAAATACAAAAGCTTGGATGGCTATTGTGTTAAGTGGTGATTTTTCATATTCCTTTGATGATCTTTTTGTGAGGTTAGGATCAGTTATTTGGTTAGAGCCATTTTGGTCTAGTGGTTAAGGCACTAAGGCTAGAAACCTGGAGATTGGGAGGTGCATGAAAGCTAACTTAGTGACTTGGGGCCAGTTGCTCTCTAAGCCCAACAACCTCACAGGGATGTTGTGGGGAAAATAGGCGGAGGAAAGATTGTTAGGTATGTTTGCTGCCTTAGTTATTGATAAAAATAAAGGGATAAAAATAAATAAATTAAACTGATGTCATATGGCTGAAAATTAGTGGAATGTAGGCTTAATTCCAAAGCTGGATGTTTGTGAGGCAGTGATACCATTGACCTGAGTATAACTGTTAGAGTGAATAGTGGTTAAATTGAGATAACTAATTACTTAGAAAAATATTTGACTTGAAATGTTATGTTTTGGCCAACATGCCAGTTAAAATGACCTATTGCTAACATCCTGATTGAGATTTCAGTCCTGACACCCATGATAACTAAGGACATTTGTTCTTCAACAAAGGAGAATATTTGTGGCTCAGGGTTGAAACGAAGGGTCCTTGGGACAGTCTGAACGTCTTTTCTTGCAGATGTTTCATTACCAACTAGCTAACATCATCAGGTGATTCAAGGACCAAGGTCCCCTCATTTCTTCTTCTATTCAATTGTGTCTGATTCTTGGAGACTGCCTGGGCAAGTCCCTGTGGTTTTCTTGCAAGTTTTTCTCAGAAGTGATTTGCCATTGCCTCCTTCCTAGGGCTGAGAGAAAGTGCCCAAGGCAGGACTAGGAATTATGGACTCCTGGTTTCCTGCCTGATGTTTTCACAATTACCCCAAATCGGCTCTCAATTGATAGATTTTTTAAAAATTCTTGAGTCACAACAATATCCACTTGGAAGTTCTTAAAGAATTATTCTATCAGAAATATTTCTGTTTAAAGTTGATGTCTTTTTCTGAAAACTAGAAAATCATTAACTCCAGGTTTTAAAAGGATGTAGGGAGGAGGCAGGATTGACTGGCATATAATATCCTTTCTAAGTAAATGATAAAAAGCATTATTGAAGAAGCAGTAATTAAATATACATACAGAAGAACAAGCTTGCTCTAAAGAACCAACATGGCTTCTACAAAGAGATCAGCAAGCATGTAGACTGGTTATAGTCAACAGATTGTTTATTTGATATTTCAAAAAGCTTTTGTTGGTCTCCCTCATCCAAAGCTCTCATAAAATCTTAAAACCATCCAATAAAAGAGCAGGTCCTGCCATAGATGTTCAAAATGGACACAATATTTGTATGCTTTTAATTTATTTGGATTTAGAATTGAATAGAGAATTGGCCAGTTTGCTAGTGATATCAGTTGTAAAATCAAAAGAAGACCCTGGGAACTTCAAAAGGATCTCTCCAAAGGGGATGAATAATGAAAGATGCGGTTTGCAATTGCAAAAAGCATCTGGCACATTTTTCCTCAAAAATTTCTCATGTGTACAATTCAAACTGGTGATGAGTGACAAGGAAGAGTTTCTTGAAGACAGACATAATCATTATTAGCCAGAGTATTATGGGTACTGTGAAAAAGTTAAGTTCCAACCAATAAATTCTTAAAGGAACCAAAAATTAACTAGCCACTATAATATGATTGGACCACACTTGGAAGGTTATGTGCAGCCCTGGTCGCCATAATACCTGAAAAGTGGAATATTGGCTGGCTCCCGGTGGTCTTCCGGGTGCGCTTCAAGGTTTTGGTTACCACCTTTAGAGCGCTCCATGGCATCGGACCGGGGTATTTACGAGACCGCCTTCTGCTACCAATAGCCTCTTACCGACTAGTACGCTCCCATAGAGAGGGGCTTCTCAGGGTGCCATCAGCCAAACAGTGTCGACTGGCGGCCCCCAGGGGGAGAGCCTTCTCTACGGGGGCACCTACCATCTGGAACGAGCTCTCCCCAGAGATATGGAGAATCCCGGACCCGCGCACGTTTCGTCGTGCTTTCAAAACTTTTTTATTTCAGCAGGCTGGCCTGGCCTAACTCTCCTCTTTTAAATTTTTAATTCGTTTGATTTTATAAATTGGGTGTTTTAATTTGTGTTTCAGCCAAAATATTTAATAATTTTAAGAGATTTTTTAATATTTGTATTATCTGTATTTTATCTTGGCTGTTCACTGCCCTGAGTCCTCCGGGAGTAGGGCGTATAAAAATTTGATTAATAAATAATAAATAAATAAATATTGTATAATAGGAAAAATCACAACAAAGGCATCCAAAATGATCAAGGGGCTGAAACACCTTCCCAGTGAAGAAAGACAGTGGCCTAGAAGAGCCTCGGTGGTGCAGCGGACTAAGTGCTGTTAAGTGCTAGCACTTAGCTGCCAGCTGCCTGCAATTAGTGCGAGTTCAAATCTCACCAGATTCAAGGTTGATTCAGCCTTCCATCCTTTCGAGGTAGGTAAATTGAGGACCTGGATTGTGGGGGCAATAAGCCAGCTTTGTATAGAACAACACCGCTTGGGGGGGCCAAAAGCCCTAATAAGCAGGTATATACATAAAAGTATGCTATAATGCATTGTAAACCGCAATATTAAAGCATAGGTTTATCTATTAAAATTAAATATAGGGAAATTCAACAATATTTAAAGGGAGGATCTGTTTACATAATCCATGGTTAAAAATATAGAAGCCCTTGTATTCCTGATGTGATAGCTTGTGGCTGATTTAGGGGGTTGGATCAAGTCACAGAGAATCAATTATTATTGATGTTATTTTATGTTCTGTTTCCAAAAATCATGACCAGCTGATCTTAAATACCAGATTGACCACTCTGTGATCTAGAATGCTAAATTAGACGAAGTTGACATGATGTAGTAATTTCTTTAATTTTTGTGTCAATGTGCTTAGGACTGCAATCTGAATTTTATAGTGATGTAATTGATCCAAGAGGTGAGAATTCCCAAGCTATAGTGTAGGACTAATGTGGCATTTTGGATAGAGAAAATGTGGTTCAAATTGCTCTTTTAATTAAAAATTGCATTTGGAGGCTGTGGACATATATTGCAGTGTTCAGGTTCAGATTTTGAGTTTCTCCCATTTCCTTGTAGAATATTGTTACTTTTGTTATTTTTTTACTGTATCCACATTACAACAACACTGGCTTCCAAATCAGAAAATGGGGACTTGTCATTTTGGTTCTAGATTGCTGAAAACCTGTAGCTCTTATATAAATCATCTATACTTAATAGACTTTGTGTTTGCTAAATGTGGACATTTCATTGTTGAAACATTGCATTTTTAAGTACATTGTTTTACAATTGCGTCAAAATTATTATGTGACTGAAAATGACCACAGAAGCAGATTCAAATGTGGGCAGCTGAATGTCATCAATTTTCTCTCAGTATTAAGCTGCAATACAGGTAGTCCTTGACTTACGATCAAATTTGAGCCCAAAATTTCTGTTGCTAAGCAAGACAGTTAAGTGAATTTTGCCCCATTTTACGACCTTTCTTGCCACAGTTGTTTAGTGAATCACTGCAGTTGTTAACATAGTAACACAGTTATAAAGTGAATCTGGGTTTCCCATTGAGATCACAAAAAGGGATCACATGACCCCAGGACATTGCAACTGTCCATAAATATGAGTCAGATTTGACTTTTGATCACATGACCATGGGGATGTTTCAATGGTCATAAGTGAAAAAATGGTCATGTCACTTTTTTTAATGCTGTGGTAACTTATAACAATCACTAAATGAATGTTGTAAGTCAAGGACTACATGTAGCTTAGATGAAACATTTATTTACTTACTTACAATTGGAATTCTGGGCAAATTATTAACAGAGTACAGATATGAAAGAATACAAAACATTTTATAAAAACTAAAACACCTCCCCCAAATGTTTCTGTAAATGAATGTGGAATAGGACCAATGGAGGTGGGGGGCTCGGTAGTCACTTGGGAGTTGAGATTTCTGAAGTGTGGGGGGGCCACAACAGGAAGGGCTGCTGTCTGGTACTTTTCTACCAATCTCTGTTGAGAGGGTGAGTCATTGTGGGCCTTCTGAAGTTTCCATCCTGGCAAGGAGGTGCTGAATCTATCCTGGTGCTTTATGATCTGTAGTAATAATGACACTTTGACTTGGACCCCAAATTCTGCAGATGGCCAATGCAGTGATTTTAGAAAAGAGTTTACCTTGCAGTTAACTCTGCAATGATCCCAGTGCTGTCTTTTGGATCAGATGCCATTCTGGGCTGCCTTATGCAGTGTACATTAAGCTATCAGTTGGATAGTGGTAGAAGCAGATTGGGTCACTGCTGACACACCTGAGGAACCTGGGCAAAAGACTCCTTTAACATGACTCCCAAGAGGGCTCCCAAACTGTAAACCAATTCCTTCGGAGGGAGGATATCTCCATTCAGGCAGACTAGTGGAACCAATGTTTCTGGACACTTATTGATATACAGCAACTCAGCCTTGAGTTAATGCCAGATTTAAAACACGGAAGTTTTTCTTGGAATTTTTATTGGTACATTATTATAGATAAGGCTCATGTGTAACTACTGTTCAGTGCCCAGTTGGAACTTTATAACTTAAGGTTTATGTTCCATCTTGTGTTCCAAGTATATTAAGTTGGGAGGCAGCATTGACTTAAGTTGAAACGGGTGCATGCGTACATCATAGCATGGCGACTGAAAAAACTCATAGGTATTGATGAGTGCTTTCCATATTCCATTCTTGATCATATCAATTTATCTTATTAGATCTGGCAGAGAAGACCTCTGCCTACATTTGGTGGGTCCCAGGAGCACCTGCCTCCTGGAAAATGCTGTTGTGACCCAGGCCCAAGTAAGTAGTAGGAAAATCAGTCAGTGAAAAAAAACAAACAAACTTTATTTTGAACAGCTGGGAATTACTTCATTCCCAGCGTCTTTCAACTAAATTAAAGCAAATTCCTCCCAACACAAATTCCTCAGTCCTATTGCAAACCTTGATCCAATTAGGCAAACTGCCAAAGGTCTTTCTTGGCAAACATTCAGAAGTCCCAGATACAAAAATAAATGCAAGACGTAGATGAAGAAGACGAAGCTACCAATGTTGTTTTCCGGCAAAGCCCAAACGCCGTTGCTGGTCTGTTTTAAGCCTTATGGGAGGGGCCAATCACCTCTTGGCCCTACTCCCGAGTTGTCCTCTTTGCTTGAGCTGCTCCTGCCTTCTGGCAGCTCTTCTCATGCGTGCTTTAGGAACAGGCTCCTCCTGTTTCTCTGCCTCACTCCTACCAGTCTCTGGAGGCTCTGGAGTCCGCGCATCACTCCCCGATGGCCCTGGCCCCATCTCTGCCTCCGATGCAGAGCCCTTATCTGGGCCTTCCCCAGCCTCCAGGACTGGCCCATGTTCTTCCTCAGCCTTATCGCTGTCCGACTCTGCTGCCAACTCCGCAGGCTGCTGGCGGACCACAACACTTGCTTCCCCCCAAAATGAGATCAGTTCCATCACTTTTGCCATTTCAGAAATCCCTCAAGATCTGGTTATGTTTTCATGCCTGGGGTTCCCAGGGAGCCAGAGACATGCTGTTGTTGAAAAGGCCATTCTGATCTCTCTCCATTTAGGGTGTGTGTATATATATACATTAATTATAATGGAGATCTTTATATTTTTGTATCTGTTGGTTTACTTCATTGTTGTATGCCACTCAGTCAGTTTTGGTGAGACGAGTGGTTATACATGTTTGATAAATAAGTAAATGAATATTGAGGACAGTTAAGAATCAAGACAGACTGAGACGGTTTTACAGGTAGTCCTCGGGTTATGACCGTAATGAAGTATGCCCATCATGGTCATACTCATGAGAGTCATAATGACCTTTTTTGGTCATAACGATGATTGTGGCAGTCATTAAGCGAACACCAGGGTTGAAGAGCAACCACCACAGTTGTTAAGTGAACCCGTGATTTGCTATGGGCAGTTTCACCATATATCAGAAGTAAATCCAATTTTCAGCAAAATCGTCATAAAACACTGTGAGGTGAGTGTGGGATGCTGCAAACGGTCCTAATCTGTGGCTTGGTAGTCAAGGCTTAAAGTACAGAACATGACTTTGGAGGGAGAGCAACTTTTGGAATCCAAATTGTAAGTATCCGTCAGGTAAGTCAGTCACAATTTTGAATGTCTGCTAGGCCACTGATCATAACTTAACTTAAGGACTACCTGTGTAAATCTCAGAAATGTCAGTTTCTAGGAGGACATCCATTGCAGTTACAGCAAACAGAGGTTTCATTCAGTGACTGCCTGATCGTTGTTTAGCGATCATCTGCAGTTAAGGTGGTGATGAAAAAGTAACTCGATGACCAGTCTTCACTTTTTCAGCCAGCCTCCAGAAACAACAGGAAGTTGAAATCCAACAGAGGTTTTAATTCTTGAGTTGAGAGGTGGTGTGATGAGGTAAGGGGCATGGTGTGCCTTAGGGAGTAGAGAGGCCCAGTGCCGGCTGCTTGCATCTCTCCACTTAGGGGTTAAAACTGCATGGATTTTGGCAGGGACGATTTTCAGCTCCTGAGTGGAGAGACACTTGTATGAGGCCTGTGCCAGGCTTCCCAGGGTCTCCTCCATTCCCCTGAGGCACCCATCCTCCTTATTTGGCACTCCATTCGCTTAACAACCAATGACATTTTTTAACAACTGTCTGGGGATTTCTGGGAGTTGAAGTCCACAAGTCTTAAAGTTCCCAAGTTTGGAGACCCCTGTACTATACCCTCTGTAAGTATCCTAAGAACAGCCTTATATCGTCTTTCTTGATAACACACCTCAGGAATTCTGGTCATTTTTATGTGTGTTTACTAGTATGAGATGAGTATGATTTAGTTTTCTTGGATGTAGCCAAATTCTGTTATGGCCTGTAAAACTAGCACACTGATTACCCATCAATCTGCTGTCAATTGCAACATTCTTGTCCTGTTTTGTATTTTTAATTCTTATTTTTAAAGTATTTTGTTTAAAACTCTGATTTGTAATAAATTTGGAATGGAAATCGCCTTGAAGGGAATATTCAGAAACCCCTTACAGAAACCAGAAGGGTAGAATTGAGGAGTTAGAGTTAGGAAGCAGCTCTGGTTGGTTCCTCCCTGACTCAGTGAGGTGTAAGAGGGACAGAAAGTAAACATCAGAATGCAAAATTCTGTTACTGTAGCCTATCTCAATATAGTATATTCTAGAACAGGGGTCCCAACTCCCAGGCCGTAGCCCACTACCAGGCTGCAGCCTATTCGGAACCGGGCAGTGGGTGCTTGCGTACAAAGCTCAATTTGTGCAAGCAGTGCATGTGCCCCTGTGCAAATGGAGGTGTGCGCACATTCACGCAGGTGTCTGCCACTCCCCACCCACCCCGCCTGTCTGCTAAGCCTTCCGGGGACCCGCTGTTCTAGTTTTTCTGTGGAGTCAGATCCGATCTGCCTCGTGAGACTGAGAATTCTGTCAAAACTCAACAATGTTTTGTTTCTCTTAAATTGTCATTTTTAAAAAGTGAAGGCGCTTTAGCTTATAACATGCCCTACAAATTGCACACAAAATACATGCTCCTGATTTTGTGCCTGTACTGCGAGCACCCTGTGAGGGAGATTATGCTGAGAGGCTGAATCCTAATGTCCACCAGAGAGCTTCTGAGGTTGAATGTGAGCTTGAGTCTGGTTCCTGTAATTGGGGCCCAACTATGGAACATCCCGCCAGCATGAAGAATATTGTCTAAAATATAGAATACTGTAAGCATTCTATTCCTCAAATTTAACTTGTATTGCATTCATTATATTCCTGTTTAATGCCTTTGGCTGCAAATGTCCCTGGTGATACCATTGGGTATTTGCCAAGCCCTCTGCCACACCTGATTTTAAGATTCTTTTAATTAAAAAAACAAAAACAAAAAATGGAAACTAGTATACTGCAAAGCAAAATCTAAGTTTAATTTATAATCTCAGTCTCCAAGAATTCCTCTGGGCCTGTAGCAGCTCCCATATATAAAATATAAAAATATAAAAATGATAAGCGGCTGCTGCCTAGAGTTTTGTTTGGGAGCGTGCCCACCTGCCCAGAAACACAGTAGCTGGAGAAGGAGAGAAGCTGTAGACATTGTTGAGGAGCAACTTCAATAGCTTGCCTTTGGCTAAATGGGAGTTTTGTGGCTGGCAGTGATTGCTTACATCAACCATTTTATGCAAGTTCTTGTAAGTTCCTTCCCTCCCAGAGTCATTTTCTGAAATGGGCGGCTATCGAAATTAAATAAATACATAAAATAAGATGCTTTGAAAATTCCAGACGTGCCCACCTGGAGTTGGTGATTGGATGCATTGTTGCGTCACTCTCCCTAAATGCACTTTAATTATACTTACTTTGCCATCAAAACAGATTTATAGTTGGCAGTCGCCATAGTAAGCCCAATTTAAGTGTCCTCAAGCTGTTAAAAGTCTGTTATTGCAAAAAGAATTTTATCGCACCTTTAAAGTTACTAATGTATTAAATCTTAAGCATGCCCTTCATCTGATGGGGAATTAGGGTTGATTAAGGAGGAGAAAGCAAATAACCATAATAGGCAAAGTAGTTTGTTTGGTTACTTTTCAATTTAACATACGTAGAGGGAGAGGACATCCCTGCCAGGGGCAGAAAAGACTACATGGGTTACTAGATCGTCATGTAAACTAGTATATTAAACTGCAGAATGGTCATAGGTTGAAACATTTGGCTTCCAGATTGTTGTTTCAGGCATCTATGGGCAGAGATGCTTCCTTTAGTGGTGGTCTCCCCCTCCTCCTCCTCATTTTATTCTTATAGAAGGAACTTATGAGATTTGTCCTTGCAAAAAATCTCTATCAGTTGAGGTAGATACTAAAGGTTTGACATGTATGATATGTATGAGTGTATAATCAGTGGGAAGTAACTGGTAGGATGAACTCTGATGATGTCATTCTTGAAAATGGATGCATAAAATATATACCATATTGAAATAAATGACTTGCATTGTTTTTATACCACGTATAAATATAACATAGATTGTGGAATTAACATGATTTAGGGACTCTTTCTCTAAAATTTCTCTAAAAAGGGTGCTTTCTGAAATATTTATTTAATTTATTAAACAAATTTATTTAGCCACCCAACTCGCACAAAGTGACTCTGGGAAAATACGGAAACAATTTTTAAAGGACATCTGGGAAACTGGCTTATGTTTCATACTAGATTCTTTAGAAGTATCATGTATCATGGCAGATACTTGCCATATTTTTTGAGATTTAAATCACTAGCAACATTTGCAGAAGTGGGAACTTGTACCATGTTCTAAGCCAATTTGGGATTTCGCTTTTGAATTAGGTTAGCTTTATCCATAATAGGTTTAGTAAGCCATAGTTCCTTGTTTTCTTACATCCATAGATTCTGATTTGCAAATCTCGCTGAACTGAGTTTAAACAACATGCTAAGCTAAAACCAGACAACCCACATTTCCACCTAATGTATGTATGTATGAACTTATAAACTTATAAATCATTCATTCATTCCCATGATGGAGGTAGTCATCTTATATGTAGGTACTCTGTGGCCAGTAATGAGCCATATTGTTGCAATCCATGGTTCTAGGACTGTATAGTTTGTTTTCTGTTCTGTCTCGCATGAGAATAGCTGTGTGCAAGTACCTAATTCTAGCTTTAAATTAATCACAGTTCCTTGAGTTTGGAATGTCACTGAGATGCATTTAATTTTAAAATTAGAAGCAGATGTTTCCAGTTTATATGAGATATAAAAGAATGAGAGCATTTGGGATTGTTGCTGTATGTTTTATTCCTCTATTGAGAAAAATCAAGGGTTCAGCACCTCAAAATATTCCAGCCTAATAAGGGCTGTTTTCTGTATTATAAGTTATAAATAGAGTCTGATTTCAAAATGAACTTTGAAGAGTGTTATTCCAACAGTCTTGATAATAGAAAATATCTTAAAAATTGAACTTTTGTTTTGAGCTTGAAATAAATACAAGTAGTCCTTGATTTATGGCTGGATGTTAATGGCCGTTTGCAGTTACGGCGGCCTTGGATAAGGCATTTTATGGCTGTCATAAAACATTGCCCCCCAGTCACATGATCACATTGGGGTGGCAACCTGTTTGCATTGACGACTGATTGCCAGGTGCCCTTCAATCAATCATATGTTTGCCATTTGCAGTCTTCTCTGCTAGCTTCCCTAGAAAGTCAGTGGAGAAGCCAGCGGGGAAGTCGGCAAGTGGACTGGATGGTAGAGCTGATGTCTGTTCCCCCAGCATGCTGAGGGAATTCTCCTCCACCTGCTGGAGGAATGGACCTGAAATCTGGCAAAAACACTAGTGAACCCCAGCATTCTGGAAGCCTCAGAATGTAGCTGTTTGCTATTGTTTCTTCCTTCAGAGGGGTGGAAATGCTAACAAATGCCTGGTTCTGACCCATCCAGAATGATGGTCATTCCGCCCTGTGGAATGAGCTACCTCCTGGAATACGACTGATCCCGGACCTCCGGACCCTCTGTAAGGCCCTGAAGACTTATTTATTCCACCAAGCCAGCCTAGCCTAAATGATTTTTAATGGGATTTTTAAATTTTATAGACTTGGGGTTTTAAATTGGGAGGCCGATTGATTTAATCTCTTTTAATTATCTTAACTTTTGTATTGTATGTATTTTAATTTTGGCTGTTCACCGTCCTGAGTCCCTCTTGGGAGAAGGGCGGTATACAAATTAATTAAATAAATAAATAAATGATCATTTTCCCCCACATACCCTCTCCCTACCCACCCCAGCCTGGGAGGCCTGGGCCCTCTCTCTGGTACTTCGCTTAGTCACCCATGGGATTGCTTAGGAGTGCAACTGGAAGAGCTGGGATTGTGGTCATTGAGTGACGTGGTCACACGGTTTCTCACTTTGCATCCAATTTGCTCAGTGACTGAGATTCTGGACCCAATTGTGATCATAAGTGGAAGACTTCCTGTACTCAAAAAATATTTTTCATGAGACTTCAAGTTTTGTTCCAATGGATCATATTGAAGTGCCCTGCGTTATTTCAGGCTTGAAATAAATCAGATTTGTAATTTTGTAAGTACCTGTACATGTTTAAACCAAGTTTATGTATGATACAGATAGCATGATTCCATACTTTATAGATGTGTTGATAACTGGCTTAAATGTTTAATTGTGATGGGTTTATATTTGGCTATGCTGTTGTCTTATGTTCAGCTTCGGTTCTTGAGAGTTTAAAAGCTGCCCTAGTAATCTTCTTACAGCATAGGCTGGCTTTGTGATGGTGTAGTTGTTAAAGCAAATGAAGAATGGATTAGCCTGGCTGGACACAGTTGGATTCTGTCTCTGTATACTTGCATATATCTCCAGACATATTAAACGTTTTATTATGTTTAAATGTGCCTGGGAAGAATTTGGGTGTCGCTTATACTTGTGTTTCCTGAATTGATCAGGAAATTAATGTTCCTTGACTTCAATATTGATTTTTTTTTCTTTAAGTATAGTTATTGCTTGAAGTTTTTTATTTGCAATCATGTCCATTATATTTTTATTAAATTGTGCTGCATTTCAACATGCCATGAGGGACATTGCTAGGTGGAAAGGTATTCTAAACATCCAATTAGTAGTAATAATATTAGTAACTGCTGTTAGCTCTGGTATATTACAAGGGAGGCAGTAGAGCCAGTCTCCGCTTACAGCATATCCAGCAGAAGAGTGAGAAGCTTATGCAGAAACCATAACCATGGCTATGTTTCTGAGGAGCAAAGGAAACAGAAAGAAATAACTCCTTTCACCTAAAATGCAAAAAATGTGTTTCAGAAACCATATGAAACAATGGGATAAATTCATTCTGAACATGGATCATTCAGAACACTAGATGTAGGTGAAATTGCTGAAATAGCTTTTTGGAGTCTAAAACCAGATTATGGCAACATGTCTCCCAAATACAAATAAGATAGTTCTGTACTTGTTTCTTTGCAGTTCCGCTTTTTGAAAATTTAATATGATCAACTCTGCAGCTATAAGTAATGTGGCACCTTCTAAAAAACACAACTTTGTTTGCATAGTGATTTTTAACCCTTTTTGTAATGTTGGAACACGGCATAGGAGCTTTTTCATTATGGATATTTAGCTTCTGTATCAAGAGAAACACAGGAGGAGAATAAAGGAAAACCAGATCAATACCCCAAGGATATCTTTTCCAGTTTTACTGATCATTTACACTGCCAGAATGCATTCCTCCCCAAGAGAATTGCATATTTACATGTTGCAGTGGGACTTACTACTGTTGTGGCTCCGTTACCTGAGCCTGTGTCATCGGCAGGAGAGGAGTTGGCAAGGCCTCCCTCTCCAGGACCCTCCTCTCTGGCAATGCCTTCGGTGTCCGCCGAAGGGCAAGAGATAGGGCTGGGGCCAAACACGTCCACGCAGCCACAGATGGACAGTGATGAGGGTAATGAGTCTTGGCTGGATCCACGCCAGCGTCGCAGAGATAAGCGCGTGCAACAGAAGAAAAGGCGTGCCCGAGATTAGGTTGAGTCACTGGACCACACCCCACAGGATATAAAAGGGAGCGTGGTGGCCAGTCAAACCTTGTGACGAACAAAGCTGAAAGCTTCCACGCCATTCTTCATTGCCCGACTTTTGCTATAGACTTTGCTGGATTATCTCTGGACTTGATTGACTCCATAATTATTGAGCTGTTTCTTTTGATGTACCAGGAGTGGGGAGAAGTTATCTCTCCTCTTCGTAAATAATAAACTCTTGGCAGGCAGCCACTAGGTTGTTGCCAAGTTCTGTTATCATAAGGAAAAGGATTTTGCTGGCTGGTTTGGTCTTTAACTCTTGAACGTCTGTTGGTGTGTGTGCATGTGGTTGGGGACAGAACAACTACACAGTAATGCAGAACATCTTTGCTTTCAGTGTCTATAGTTTGTTCATGAACTTGTGTGTTCAAAAGAGAGATTGAATATTGAAGAGAGGCAATATTTGTATTGGCTAAGGGAGCTCAATTAATTACAAATGACATTCCTTATTTTATGTGAATTTATTTCAGTTGATCATTTCAGTTAATTTTGATTTTTGGTCTTGGTCATTTTTATAGGTGGGTGGTAGGGTTTGGTGTGTGTGTGTGTGTGTGTGTGTGTGTGTGTGTGTGTGTGAGTGAGAGAGAGAAATGGCCAGTCATGTACATGTTTGCCTGCCTGCCCATCTATCTGTCTGGATCACATGTTCATCACAATTGTTCCAAAAAACAATATACAGGGTAGGTTTCTTTGGGAACTGACAACTAGCTAGCAAGGAAATTGTAACTGTAATTTTAAAATCTGTTTATAAGTTTTTTTGTTAATGTTAATGAAGACTTAAAGACAGGAGAGTTGTCTTATTTTCCTTTGTGATAAATACAGTGTGCATGCAATACAGTATGAGTATTGAAATGGTTCTTCATAGAGAAAAATGTAGTTCCAATTACCTGCAAGTGAATGCTGGTCTATGGAGAACAAACATGTATGTATCTGACTTCATAATTGATGCATATTCATAGGAAAGGTGCTATGCAAGGGTGAAATGCTATTGATTCGGACAAACAGGTACCGATGGCACAAGGTCGTCGTTACTTCCTGCGTGGCACGTGCACTTCTGAACTGGTAGGGAAGGTAAGTAGATTTCACCCCGGTGCTATGTATTGTTTGAATTTCAAATTGCTTCTATGGCACAAAATGCCCTTTGTTGGCATAGGCTGGTAGCTGTGACCCTATCTGAGAATGCAGAGACAACGTTACACAAAGCTTGGTGCAGACCTTGTCCACTCTTAAGTATTCGTTTTTGGCAAGAGCACCTGGCCTTAGGTTCTGGTGACATTCAACTTGAGAGCACTATTTATTTATGGACTAGCAATATCTCTTAACATTTCAGCTAGGTTAAAAGGTTCACCAAGAACCAAGGTGGCACAGTGGTTAGAGTGCAGTACTGCAGGCTATTACTGCTGACTGCCTGCAATTTGGTAGATCGAATCTCACCAAGCTCATTGTTGACTCAGCCTGCCATCCTTCCGAGGTGGGTAAAATGAGGACCCAGATGGTTGCGGGCAATATGCTTAGCCTGGCTAGGTGGCTCAGTGGCTATGACACTGAGCTTGTCGATCAGAAAGGTCAGCAGTTAAGCGGTTCGAATCCCTAGTATAGGTCTCCTGTGTGAGCAAGAGGTTGCGCTAGATGACCTCCAAGGTCCCTTCCAACTCTGTTACTGTTACCTGTTACTGTTAACTGTTACCTATAAACCGCTTAGAGAGGGCTTGTAAAGCACTGTGAAGCAGTATATAAGTCTAAGTGCTATTGCTATTGCTATTGGGCCGGTATAGGCCCTCAGCTCACAGCCAGTTACAATGTGATCTACAGTTTGATGAGGGACCCTGCAGTCACACTGAGGGGAGGATGCTTTGCCCCATTTATAGAGAGAGTGAGGTGCGAATCCTATTCAGGATTGTCTGTTGCTGATGTGATAGTTCAAAGCCTAGCACCTTTTTTGTGGGGTCATATGTTCTTCCTGGAAATAGGCATTCAGCAACCCATTTGGCTTGATATCACTAATGGTCTTTCAAGATTGGTAGCATGGCATGGTTATTAGAAATTATCATTAATGGGAGTTGACAATTCTATCAGGATATATTTTCTTAAAATGTATTTCAAAATCTGTAGTTCTTCACCTATTAAAGCTGTACTAGTCAGAAGCACGCTTTTTTAGAATACTCTCATTTCTGAAGAGCAGCAGAAATCTGAACAAAGTTCTTAGATCTTTTTTTTTTTTTTACTAAATAGTATGGCTAAAAAAACAAATCAATCCAAAAATATAAATATTATCTTAGTGCATGCTGCTGAGAGACAATAACAGCAGTATAACAAGCTCAATAAGTAAATATAGTGCATGCATTGAAAAATAATCAGATACCATTTGGAGAATTTCCATGCCAGCAGGACGCCACGGTTATACTTGGAAAGCACAGTATTGATCTACTTTATTGCCATGCCTGGTAATTACCACTTGTATATATATAACCAAAAGAATGATCATGATACATAATTTTTGATCAAAGGATTTTGATTACAATAGTAAAAACTAAGACAAAAACAGATACCAAAAAGGGCAAGGAAAAAAGAGAAAAGGAATATGATAAAGAAAACAAAAGTATATAAATAAGTGACTTCCAACTTCCATTACAACAAATGTAGACAAATTTAGTAACTCTTTACCCTTACAAGATTAGCAGGGGCGGGCAAATGTGGCCCTTTTACAATCCTTTTACAACCTGTGGACTTCAACTCCCAGAATTCCTGAGACAGTTGTCTCAGGGATTCTGGGAGTTGAAGTCCACAGGTTGTAAAAGGGCCACATTTGCCCACCCCTGGATTATAGGATACATTATTGTCTTCATTCCTTTTTCTATAAAGAAACCTATAAAATTATCAACTTTTCAATTTCTGTCAGCAAAAGGTGCTAAAAGGTTCCCAAAACTAAATGTGTTAATTTAACCTTGATTAAATAAACTTGTATTTCTTCTTTTTACTTCTAACAGTCTAAATTTATAGTTCATCCAAATATTGTTATAGGATTTGATTTTTCTTCAATTATTTATTCCACCATATAGACTTCTTCAAAAGATTAACAAGCCTCTTTTTTTAATCCAATAAGAAAACATTTTCCTTTGGTTTGGCATTTGTATTCCCCCTTTAATTTTTAAAACTTCAGGCAATTTCTTTTGTATATTGAATAAAATAAAGCACCCTTTTCCAAATCATTATTTTCGCCAGTTTATCTTGTCAGGAAAAAAATGTTCCATATCTGTCATTCCCTCATTGAGCTTTTTTGGACATCCATAGAATCAGATTACATTATTACTGACACTGGGTTGATATTGTAATTTCTAATTTCTGGCTCCATTTTTCAAAGTTCTCCTTTAATATTTCCCTTGTTAATGATATTTTGTGTCATTTTTAAAATCCCAACTAACCGACATAAAAAAACAGATTTGTCATTCCCCCCACTTCTTAGAATTTTTAATTCCCTCCTAATGTCCAGTTTCTAAAAAATTTAAAGATACTTATCTTTGCTTTGACCCAAGGTAATCAAAATAAGTCTGGTTCCCATGAGAAAGCTATGTTTTATAGTTAATTTCAAAATTTTATGGTAAAGGTAAATATTTCAAATTTAACTGGACCTTTAATCCATTTGTTAGATCAAAATGATGTCGCTCTGTTTTTCCCTCTATTGGGGGTGGGTGGGTGGTGTCCTGATGTCATGAAATTCACCTGAATCCTCCAGCTGCTCCTGTGTTTGATCAGCCTCAGATTATTCTTAGTTCTGTGTCTTCTGAGGCTGACATCCCACAAGTTCTGCTGGCACCTTTTTCTCAATGTCTGAGTTCTGGGCCATGACAGATACTAGGTTCACAAGCTTCACCTTCTAATCATTTTTGGAAATTAAAATTATTTAGAACAATAAGTGTGAAAAGTCACCTGGCTGAGTTTTGCTTCAACCCTGAACAAAAGAAAAATTAATTGCAAATTTAAGAACAAAAAAAATAAAATCAATAGCAAAAAGGTAAATAAGATTCTATTAGTCTTCTGGCCAAGCAAGGGAGTAAATCTTTTGATTGATAACAGCTGGTTGCAGCCTCATTTAAGAAGCAGTTCTGACCCATGTTCCCTTTGCTTGGAAGCAACATCTGGTCTCCCTGTTTGTGTAACAAACCCTGAATCTCTCAATCTTGCCAAGATTGAGAACCCCTGCTCTGACCCATAGGACTGTCAGACAACTCTGACCCAGCTCTCAGAACATTAGATTAATTCTGGACTTTTTTTTTTTGTTTGCTCCTATTTGAAAGCAATTCATTCAAGCAAGCACCTAAGACTCTGAGTTGGTTTGTGTGCTCTTATCTCTTGACTTTGAGCAAGCTGAAAAATAGCATACCAACTATGTGTGAGTCAATAATTGAAAGAAACTTTTGAACAATTTAGTTCAAACAATTGAACTGAAGCAGCACAATTAAAGCAGGACTCCTTTAAAAGCCTCTGCAATGGTTGTGAACAAAATATCTCCTGGCACTCAAGCCCATGGAAGACTGATGCCCTGTGGTCTCCTCAGGAGGAGCAGCTGCTCAGAGGGGGTGCAGAGTTATCTACTGTCCTCTCCTAACCTGGAGAAGATTCCCCAAAACTGGTCTACTTATTGGGTCTTTGGACTTTGCCACAATTGTTGGCTCTGCTTTCCCAGAGGCATCTTGTTCACCATGCCTTCTCTGGATGGCTGTAACATAAAAATGATCAATGAATGTATCATTAAGGTTTGAAATGATTACAATAAATAAAAATTTAGCATCAGATTAGTATCCTAAGCCTATTTCTTTTGTGAAAGAAAATAATACTATTTAGAGAATCTGTTGGAGAACAAACTTTATCCTCTTCCATCAAAATGATTAAGATCTGTATACGTTTGGAGAGAAACACATTTTTAAGACATTTTAATATTCCAAAGCCGTGTTCTCCTCTTATTATTTATATGTCAAATGTCTATCGTCATATTAATTGAAAATGTGAACTTGTCAATATCAAGTCCAGATTATCCCAGAAAATTCTGATTTTTAAAGACATGTTCCAAAATGAGGACAGGTACACAATTGTTTATGAACAAATTATTGGAAAAAATGTGCCAAGTTTTAGGGCAAAAATTGTGACTTGACTGAAATGATTCCTGTCATCATGTCTTACAATACCTTGCTTTCCTTTTAAAAACAACCCAATTTGCTCTTTAATAAAAAGTATGTATTATAGTGAAACACATTATGTCTGCAGAATGCAAGTCTGTTCTATGTTAGCAGAGCTTGCATTTAGGAGAAAATGTATTTCCTCTGTGATTTGTATAACTGGATGTGCAGCATTGTCAGTTACCTCCAATCAGGGGTATACAATTTGTCCAGTTTTACAATCGTCGTACATTAAGTGTAAATTAAAGTGTGAATGCTTTTAATGAATCATGCACAGGGTTCCTGCCAGCAAACTGGATCAAAGGGGCAACACAGAGACTGCTCAAAACCGCATCCTGTATTGTAAAGATGATCAAATTCAGTTATCAAACTCACCATGAACTGAGGTGTATGAGAACAAGGATAGCTCAACAGACAGAGCTCTATAATTTAACATCAGCTGTCTGCAATTAAAGTAAGATCGAATCTTGCCAGGCTCAAGGTTGACTCAGCCTTCCATCCTTTCAAAGGTAGGTGAAATGAGGACCCAGATTGTGGGGGCAATAAGCTGACTTTGTATAAAATATACAAAAGTATGAAGGCTATTGCTTAACGCACTGTAAGCCGCCCTGAGTCTCCAGAGAAGGGCGGCATATAAATCAAATTAAGAAAAAAAAAAAAAAAGTTGTAGATGGAAAGTTTTTCCAGCATTTAATGGCTGGAAAGATAGCAGATCTCCCACAGAAAGCCAATTAATTGAGAATGGGAGACATTTCATGAAACTAACTGACTTGGGAGGAGCAGAACAATACTTTCACACGGTATGTGCATGTTACCACTGCCTCAACATAGCTGAAAGATTAAAAAAGTGCTGCAATTTTAATTAAAAAAAACGGTGAAAAAAGAGTTTATGTAAAATCCAAATGTTCCAATACAGTAGACCTTGACTTAGGACCATTCATTTGGTGACTGCTTAAAGTTATGAGGATGCTGAAAAAAGAAAGACATGACCTGAGCTTGCACTTATGACTGTTGCACCTTTTCTGTGGCCATGTGATCACCATTCAGGCACTTGCCAACTAACATGTATTTACATGATTGCAGGGTCCTGAGGTCATATGATTATATTATTAAATTTATTGGCTGCCCATCTTACCACAGGGTAACTCTAGAGCAGGGGTCTCCAACCTGGGCAACTTTAAGCCTGGAGGACTTCAACTCCCAGAATTCTCCACCTAGCTGGCTGGGGAATTCTGGGAGTTGAAGTCCTCCAGGCTTAAAATTGCCAAGGTTGGAGCAGGGGTCACCAACCTCAGGAACCACTAAATTCATAATTTTAAATCCCACGGACCACTAATACAAATCCAGTGCGCCGCTCACTGAAGTGCCTCGACTGCCAGTGACGGGATGGGGTCCTGGCACTTAGTTTGGCCTAAGAAAGAAAGAAAAATCTCTCTCTCTCTCTCTCTCTCTCTTTGTCTGTCTTTCTGTCTCATCTCTTTCTCTCTCTCTCTCTCATCTCTCTGTCTCTGTCTCATCTTTCTCATCTCTCTTTCTCTTTCCCCCCTCTGTCTGTCTCTCTCATCTTTCTCTCTCTTATCTCTTTCTCTCATCTCTCCCCCCTCTCTTTGTCTCTCTCTCTCATCTCTCTCTCTCTCTCTCTCTCTCTGTATCTGGCTCATCTCTCTCTCTCTCCTCCTTTCTTTCTCTCATCTCTCTCCCCTTCTCTTTGTCTCTCTCTCTCATCTCTTTCTTTTTCTCTCAACTCTCTCTCTCTCTCTCTCTCTCTCTCTCTCTCTCTCTCTCTCTCTCTCTCTCTCTCTCTCCCTCCCTCCCTCCCTCCCTCCCTCCCTCCCTCCCTCTCTCTGATTCTCCAGCGGTCTCTGGATCCTGCAGGCGCTTCTTTGGCCTTTGTTGGTGCTGAACGCACCTTGGTCACTCAGGGAGACGCACAACCTGCTCTCCGCCCCGAGACACTTGCCCAACCCGGCTGCAACCGATGCTCCGCATAATGGGCTCCAGGAGGAAAAGGGGACGCCGTCTCCCCCATTGTGAAGCATGCAGGCAGGCAATGGAGGCGCCAACAGCAGCAGCAGAGAGAAATGGTCGGGCCAGGCCAGTGTCTCGGGGCTAAGAGGAAGTTGCGCTCTCTCCGAGATGCTTAACAACCATGATGATTCACTTAATGACCATGGCATTAAGGTCATAAACTTGGGTGAGGTCACATGATGATTCATTTAATCATCGTATTGTGATCACAATATTATCACAATATTGTGACCATATTGCTTAGCAACAGAAAGTTCCAGCCCCATTGTGGTAAATTGAAGGCTGCCTGTAAAAGAGATGAAGCTTACAAGGGAAAGGAAAGTCTTCACATTTTACTGTGGGAAATAAGGATTTTAGGACTAGGTCAGATCCGATCAAAGAATTAAGCCAAGATTGAATGGCAGAATGGAACATTAAATCTTTAGAATATAAAATTTTAGTACTCAGAGAAAATAGCTGATAAAAAAAAGCAGTAAAAGAAACAGTGAATCAGATTATATCAAGAAGGCAGCAAGGCCAGAGCTCACTGCTTTCCCGGGTCATGGAAGGCATCCATTTCTCTGCATATCTAAAAACTAATCATGATCTGTCAGGTTTACATTCTTCAGCTGTTTATTTAGGTAGTAAGTAGCCTAGAGAATCAAAGCTTAGGAAAATCAAACCCCAAATCCAATTGGGGGGGTGGGGAGGAAGATTTCTCTCTCAGATGGGTATTTAAAAGGAGATAGGGAGAGCCGGTTCTGTGTAGCAGTGAATGCATCAGGCTAGAAACGGGGAGACAGTGAGTTCTAGTCCTGCCTGGGGCATGATAGCCAGCTGAAGGACTTTGGGCCAGTCCTTGTCTCAGCCCTAGGAAGGCTTGAAAGGGACCAAAGGGGGGGAGGGGAGCCCCCCCCTCTATTCTGCCCTTGTTTTTTGCTTTTCTTGGGAGGAATGGGAGCATCTCTTCCAGGTTGGCTTAGGGCCAGGGAAGGAGAAGCCACAAAGCCAGAAATCTCAGGAATGACATAGCTACTGTATTTAGGGACAAGAAGCTGCTGAATTCAGGTTGGCATGTTGATTGTTTGGTGAAAAATAGTTTCACCTGTTTCCCTTTTGTTTTGCCTTGGGGGGGGGAGGTTGCAGGTGAGCAGGAAGAACAGAAAAAAACCCTTTAGGTGTTTTTATTACTTTCTTGGTATGTATAATAAAGAATTGTACTGAGTCGGCAGTTTCATTCTGAAAAGGTTTGACTTTAGCATCTGCATCTTCCTCTGCTCAGCTAAGTTACAAACATAAAAAGGGGAGGGAGCAGCAACTGAGTGATTTAACTTCAGAGAAGATTCCTCCGGGGCAAAGTAGCTGGTGGCAGTGGTCCAGGAAAGATTATGGGGGTGAGATCTAGGGTTAGATGCCCCCTCATGGGACCCTATTACATCCCAAGTATATATGCATTTGCCCATTCAGAACATTAACAGAGAATAATGGTATTGGCAAGAAAAAGTTCATAACACCAAATTTCCCATGCTTTAAAACAGTTATCTCCAAACTGGCAACTTTAAGCACTTCTGGACTTCAGGTCCCCGAATTCTCCAGCCACTGCATTCTGGGAATTGAAGTCCAAAGGTCTTAAAGTTGCCAAGTTTGGAGAACCCTGCTTTAAAAAATGCAATGCGTAGACGTACAAAACAGAATTTATAGATGATATATTTATGTGGAGTTTATTTAATTATTATTTATTCAGTGTATGATGAGAACATGACAGAAGAGTTTAATGTTTCAATTAAAACTAAGGCAATCAACCATATGAGAGGAGAATTGATAAAAGAAAGTTGGGAGGCATTAAAGCAAATTTTAGACACACATTACCAAACTAGGTAACCTCATCATTGCTAGTAAGGAGGGGAAGTTGCTTTCATTTTATATATCCTGGTGCCCTATCAGGGTGGGAGGGTTCCCACACTCATGCCCCCCCCAATATGCCACACCACCCACATATGTGTGGCAGGGACCCGACAACCAGCTGGCCGGCAGGAGGCACACACGTGCGGCAGAGCTGACCTGGGGTGACAGCTTGCGTGCCCACAGAGAGGGCGCTGTGTGCCACATGTGGCCCGCTTGCCATAGGTTCGCCATCATGGATATAGTCAATACATGATGGAGTTTCCCTGATATGTGCCCAGAGGGCAAAGTTCCACAATATGTCGCACTGTCTGGTTTGAACTTCGACCAGTTGCCAAGCACCCCGATCCCCATTCTCTAACCTTCCCCGCTGGCTTGCTCAGAAAGTCAACAGGGAAGCTAGCAGGGACAGGACACAAGTCCCTGGGATAGGTCCCCCCAACCAGTACACCTTCCCCCAGGCCTGCTGTGCACACACACCGATCCCCCCATGTACCTGAGCCACATATTGCCTCTTCTGAACCCTCCCAACCTATGTGCTGCCTCTCGTTCACCCCCTTGCACCCTCCCCAACCCATGCCTTTTGTGCACTTACCTGCACTGTCTGCAACCTACATGGTGCCTCTTGCGCACACTCATGAACCCTCCCAGAGCCTCCCCCGCGCACCCTCTTGCTCCCTCCCCCAACTGGCATCAGCCATGTACCTGCCAGGGGGGCTGGGATTTGCAGCTTCCTGCTGGTTTTCCCATTAACTTTGGTTTGTGGAGGTGGTCTTGCCTAATGACTGTGGAATTCAGTTAATGATGGCATAGCGAAGCCCCATCCGCAGGATGCAGGCAGCACATGAAACTACGCTCCCTCCGGTCTGCAGAAAAACCTCTCCACAGAAGTGCCCAAAAGGTTGGAGGCCATTGAGCTACACAATAGATGGTGGTGTAATAAGTCTTGCTGGAAGTTTTCACTGTAATGCATTAAGATCAAGCAGAGATTTTGAAATTCCAGTCGATTAATGGTGCAGCAGTGCAGAGATACATTGATAAAAAGAATAATTGATATTGAGGAACAGCTTCTCCAATAGACAGCAAAACAGATCTTTCTGCATTTGAAAGGTGATGGTGATGAATGCTGCATACTACTGCAAGAAGACGTGTTAATTGATTAAAATGCCATCAATCTGGATCAGTTCTTAGTGACCGCAGGATAGATTCTCTCCAGGGTAATCTGTCTGCAATTTGATCTTCAAGGTTTCTCAGGTGTGGATGTCCATTGACAACATAATTGAGTCTGTCCACCATGATCATGCTTTTCTTCAAATTTTCCTAGCAACTTAACAAGGAAGCTAGGCCTTCATGTAATAGGTCCAAAATATGATAATTTAAACCTGGTCATTTCTGCCTGAAATGAAAATTCTGTATTAATTTGTGCTGTGATGCACAAATTAATACAATTAATTAATTTTTCTAGCTGCTTTGAAAGTCTTTTCCAGCACCCGAGTTTGAATGCATCAGGTTTTTTTCTCTCTCTCTCTCCCTCCCTCCCTCCCTTCCTCCCTATTTTTCACCATGCTCCTTGATGTTCGTTACTAGACTCTCTAGATCAGTGGTGTCAAACTCAATTTCATTGAGGGCTGCTGGGGTGGATGCGGCCAGCTCGATGTCACTCATGTCAGGGGCGCCTATGGTGGCTCGAGCCTATCCCACCAAAAACAGGTTCCCAAGCTCCATTTCCAGCTGTGATGACCTCCTGCAACCCTCTGCCAGTGACAACAGAGCTTGGGAGAGCTGCAAACTGCCCTCCCAAGCTCCGTTTTTGCTGGCATAAGCACCACAGGCTGGTCCTTAGCTGTTTCCAGGGCAGCCCTGTGGACCAGATCTAAGCACCCTGGGGGCTGAATCCGGCCCCTGGGCCTTGAGTTTCACATCCCTGTTCTAGATAATTTGCTTTCATGTTTCTTCCTCTGATCCATGGTTATCTTGTAGTCCAGCTTCTCTCACTGTATATTAAAAATATTGATTGACTTAATAAGATGATAGTATATAACCGTGATGGCGAACCTATGGCATGCATGCCCGAAGCGGCACACGGAGCCATGTCACTGGCATGCGTGGCGTCGCCTGTCCCTCTTCCCAGTTTCTGGCATGCGACAATCAGCTGGCCTTTGTGAGTGCAGCAGTGCCGGAAACCAGAAGACCTGGTCTTCCGTTTTCCGGTGTGAGCCGGCCAGCTGATTGGCATGTGTGAATGCGTGGCAGTAACCAGAAAACTTGCTGACGTGCCGTACTTCATCCGGCATGCTCCTCTTCCTGGTTGCGGCCCTGACGAGCGTGAAGTGCTTTCCTTTTTGGCACTTGGTGCTGTGCGCACACTCACTTTCTGGCACTCAGTGCCGAAAAGGTTCTCCATCACTGGCATATAGGTTTGTCTCACTTCTTGCTGACCCGGAGTTGGTCTGTTGCATCTGGACATGGAACATCCTGTCCTTTATGTAAATTTTGCATGACAATAGTGATTTTGTGAGATTCCCATTTTTCTAAGGACACCTCACAGCTTAACAGGGTTAAGCCGAGGTTACATTTCTGTAGTCATTGAAGTACATGTTGGCTTATTTGGGGTATTCTTTGGCTTTTTCAGTTATCCAGTGTGATCAGTAATGTACTTGTGGAGTTTTCTAAAACAACTGTCATTTCTCTTTCTATGTAGGGCTCTAATCTGTAATTTTTTAAATCCTAAATACTTTTACAAAGCAAGAATTGGTGTTGCCACTTTAAACGTACCCTTTTAAAAAAACTTCACAGTTCGCTCTTTCAACTCACAGCCACAATTGAGCCCAAAGTTTCCATTGTTAAACAAGGCAGTTGTTACATGAACTTTGTCCCATTTTATAACCTTTTGTGCCATAGTTGTTAAGTGAATCGTGCAGTTAAGGGAATTTGAGTTTTCTTGTCAGAAGTCAGCTGGGAAGGTTGCAAATGGTGATCACATCGGCCTTGGAACAGTGCAAACGCCATCAATACATGCCAGTTGCCAAGCACCCAAATTTTGATCAAAATTTGATGAAATTTTGCTGAGAAACAATTCTATTATGCTGAGGTTCTTCACAAAAGAACAAAAATAAGCACAATAACAAAATACTATGGATTTACGTCAGTTTCGAAGAAGGAGGTTTGAGATGGGTTTTTCTTGCACTCAGTGTATAAACGTAGAGACATCTTTTTGCAAAATGTTTTAAGTTGTTGCCTAAATCAATGCTTTATGAGTAAATGCAGCAAATAAAATTAAAACTAATTCCAAGAATAATCATCTATTTCATTTATCTTGTTACAATTATGATAAGCATTTTGATAATTTGTTATTGCATCCAGATGTTATTGCATCCAGATTCTCAATGTGTTTGACACATTTAGTAGATTTATAACAGAAATCAAATACACTTTTGAATTTCAAGTACTGGAAACAAAATTGGCATACAAAAGTTTTTAAAAATGAAAAAATATGTTTTATTTGACAGAGGTATCTAAGTAGCTTAATAACGTTAATTTCATGTTTAGTTACACTTACTGATTTTTATCTCTGTATTTATTGACTATTCAGGCAAGAAAATTCTGTCAACTATTCTCAAGCAGATTAAAACTGCTGAGATGGAGAAATTTAGAACCCACTTAATGTGCTCTGAGAATTGACAGGATGGCTGAGTTCAATGGCCTAAGAAATTTAAAGGGTGATGGTAAACACACTCAGGGTAAACGTGTCAAGAGATAATTTTGCAACTGTGCCACAGTGACAAATGAAAGCCTATTGTGTTCAAGGTGGAAATTTATAATTTCAGCAGCAGCAGCCAGAAGCTGATGCTCTTTAGCCACAATTGTGGAGTCAACTTTCATTAAAGCTGCCAGTTTTACAACTTTGTACCTAGTTGAATCAGGTTCCAGTGCAGTCAATCTTTTTACAAAAGAAACTTATTTTGGACTTTAAAAAAAAATAATAATAACATGTTTATGTGAATAATGAAAAAGTGTTGTTTGTGTGAAAATTGATTTGATAGCCACTAAAGAGAACCTCTTTAAACTAACTAAAACTTAACATGATTTACAAAACTGAAATGTCACAGGTGAATGAGAGTAGTAACTATTTATAAAGAGGTATAAAAACCAGAAATGTTACTACATAGGTGGGTGATAAAATCTATTGCAAGCGTAAGAGTATTGAAAGACTGGGAGTTGATTGAAAACGGATTGCGTATCATTGCATTTAAGCATCCAGACGGGTGTTGCCTATTGATGGGAGTTGGGTGGCATTTAAATTTAATACATTGCAGGTAGTCCTCGACTTACAACCACAATTGAACCCAAAAATTTCCATTGCAAAGTAAGGCATCCGTTGAGTGAGTTTTGCCCCATTTTTGCTCCACTTGTGAAGCGAACCACACAATTGTCAAGTGAATCTGGCTTCCCCATTGCCTTTGCTGCTTGGACCTTGGTTGGGAAGGTTGCAGATGGTGACCACATGAGCCCAGAACAGTCCAGCTGCCATAAATTCAAGGAATGCCAATTGCCAGCATCTGAATTTGGATCACATGACCAAGGGGATGCTTCAGGGATCGTAAGTGGGAGAAACAATCATAAGTAACTTTGAACGGTCACTAAATGGTTGTAAGTCAGGGACTACCTGCATAATACGTTTTTTTATTACATCCGATGCTTTGAAAGCCTCTCTTGTATTCAGCGTGAATTCTATGAATTTCAACCCCATTCTTATTTTGCTGGCAATAGGCAATAGGCAAGGCATATGCTAGCCTTTTAGAATTAGAATTAGAATTCTTTATTGGCCAAGCGTGACACAAGGAATTTGTCTCCAGTGCATAAACTCTCAGTGTATATACAACAATAGTGATAGATTATTATCATAGTATTGTAAAAATACATTCATCATAAAATATTAGATACAACACTTAGTGATAGTCACGGATACTAAATAAGCAATCAACATAAATCATACTAGGGTACTAATTAAAAAAAATAAATTGTAAGATACAAGCAACAAAGTTATAGTCATAAGAAGATAAGGTGATATGTAATAGGAAGGATGAGAAGAATAATAGTAATGCAGTCTTAGTAAATAGTTTGACAGTGTTGTGGGAATTAGTTTTTTAGCAAAGTGATGGCATGGGGGGGAAAACTGTCCTAGCGTCTAGTTGTTCTAACATGCAGTGCCCTATAGAGGCGGCGTGCTTTTTTTGATGACATATTTTATGGTAGGTGTCCATTTTAGGTCTTGAAATATTATACAACCTAGAAACTTGAAGTTCTCTACTGTGGCTACTATTGTCTGGTATTGTGACTGGTGATAGTGTAGGAGAGCTTCTCCTAAAATCTACTGTAGAAATCGTTTCAGCCGCACCACAAGACTAATTGTTCAACCTCCCGTCTGTATGCAGATTCATCATTGTCTCGAATGAGACCAATCACTGTTGTATCATCTGCAAACTTCAGTACTTTAACAGAGGGATCCTTTGAGATGCAATCATTGGTATAGAGTGGGTATCGGCAACCCGCGGCTCCAGAGCCACATGCAGCTCTTTCGTCCCCCTGTTGTGGCTCCCTGTCGGCTGGGAGCCACCACTGGCTGGCCCCACCCCTTGCCCTCCCCTCCCAGTCATTCCTCGCCTAGCTTTAATTGTGCTGCGAGCACTTTGCGCAGCACAGTTAAATTTAGCACGCTTCATAATGAGGGAGACGTCCCCTCCTCCTCCTGGAGCCCATTACGATGCGGAGCATCGGCCTCAGCCAGACCAGGCCAGTGTCTTGGGGCAGAGAGGAAATCGCCCATCTCCCCGAGCGACCAAGGTACACGCAGCACCAACAAGTGCTGGACGTAGCGCCCGCGAGAGGAGGCAAGTACAGAGGCACTTCTCTCCTGCTCTGAAATATGCAACAAGTCTCCATCCCCCACTGTCACCTTTACCTTCTCAGGCCAGGTGAGGAGTGACTGGGAGGGGAGGGCGAGGGATGGGGCCAGCCAGTGGTGGGTTCAGTTGACAGGAAGCCACAGCAGGAGGACAAAAGAGCTTCATTTATCTCGGAACCTGAAATGACTCTTGATTTAAATCAGATGGTAAAAACCACCCAAAGAAGAAGAAAGAACATCAGCCAAAAAAAAAAAAAAAAAAAGGAAGAAAACAAATAAAACCCTTGCCTGTTTTTGGAAATGGTTCAAGAGAGAACACACACAAACACACACGAGAGAGAGAGAGAGAGAGAGAGAGAGACAGACAGACACAGACACAGACACAGACACAGACACAGACACAGAGAGAGGGAGATACCTGTTTCCCACAGAAAAGAAAACACCGGGAGCCAGAAAACCTGGGTAGGCGTGGCTGGGTGTGGTCATGTGACTGGGTGGGTGATGTTGAGTTGGCCAAGCCCACCCAGGTTTTGTGGCTCCCGGTGTTTTCTTTTTTGTGGGAAACTGCTCCAAATGGCTCTTTGAGTGTTTAAAATTGCAGACCCCTAGTATAGAGAGAGAAGTGCAGAGAGCACACAGCCCTGGGGGCCCCTGTGCTAATTGTACAGGTATCTGATGTGATTCTGCCTAGCTTCACCTGCTGCTTCCTGTCTGTTAGATAATTGTACTGCAGACCTCTTACATGGGTCTCTGTCCTTTTGTGTCATGTGCAGCTGAATATGCTTTAGGCTTTTCTTACAGGGTTTTTTCCCCAAGCCCTTTATCCTCCTGCTTGCTCTGCTGAACTCTTTCTCACTTTTCCTTTGAAGGGTGCTGGCAAAAATGGTCACACTGAACTCTGATCTAACCAATGTGGAGTTTCCTCCCATGCTTTGCTTGCTGTTCATGAAGCTCAAGACAGCCTTGGATTTTCCAGGGTTGCTTCACCCTCGTTGCTCGTTCAGCTGGTGATGTGACCTTGGCTACTTCTCACACAGAAAGCAGCCATGCCACATTTCTCCAGTGTTATAGCGATGCATTTGAATTTCCCTATCACATGCAAAATTGTTACAGTTAAATTTTGTATTATGTTCAAGCATGTGGGAAATAATCCAATTCCCCTAGCCTGGCCATTGATAAGCAACACATTCATTTGCATTGTCTGTTACTTGTAAATAGGTTTTAGTAGGCAGAGACAGAGCCCCGGGGGACACTGAGAACTGCCTTACAGTATGCCGAAGAAGCATGTATAAGCATGCTTTGGGTGCAGTGGTATAAACCGGTCGCAAATCCATGGGACTGTGATTCTCCATAGGAGACTTTGATCAAACATTGCATCTGTTCCAATCCCTTGCATGTTTATTATGGAAAGATATAGATTTAGGCTTGCATGTTTTTTTTTGTTGAAAAACAGGTGCTGGTTCCTGGCTCCATCCCAGACGTATTGCTGATACCATGTTCTAGTGTTCCATCAGGTGCAGCTGCTACCGGTCTGTGGTTTCTCAGGCCGCCACTGGCTCTTTTTGAATAGTGGAAGTGCTCTTCTCCAGTCTTCTGGCACTTCACCAATTCTCCAAGAAATTTCAGGGATGGTTCTTCCATCATTTCTGGTATCTTCTTCAGCATCCTGGGATGTATAATTTGTCTGGTCCAGGATACCAATTTGCTAAGGGTAAAAATTCAGCTTGCTGCTTGAATCGTTGGAGTCCCTTTCTTTATACAAGGAAGTTTAAAAGAGCTCTCCTTTTCTGAGAGAAGAGAAATAGCAATAGCCCTTAGATTTATATACCACTTCACAGTCCTTTATAGCCCTCTCTAAGCAGTTTACAGAGTCAGCCTCTTGCCCCCAACAATCTGGGTCCTAGTTTTACCCACCTCAGAAGGATGGGAGGCTGAGTCAACCTTGAGCCTGGTGAGAAATGCAAGGAAAGTACTATGTCTTGTGTATTCTCATCACTTTTTCTGCCAACAGATCAGCAGCTTCCTTGACCCTTATTTTAGATATAAACTCCCCCCTCGTGCCCCTTGCTTCTTACATTTATATTGTGATTGTTGTTATCTTCAGATGATTTTAAGTTTTAGCTTTCCAACTTCATCCCTACAGCATCGACTCTCAGTTTGGCTTCTGAAGCCTGTCAGTTGCTGTTTATTGTGCACTGAAAACGCACATGCAGGCCTGGTGCTCGATGGCCCATGTTTCTGGCAGCTCAAATGTTTGTCTTTCAGGGTGTCTCCAACAGTATACTAAGCTGCCCCAGATATTAATTAACGCTGTAATGCTTGTAGGAAGTGATTATACTTTAAAAGAGGCACTTGGGTGATTGCATGAAGAGCTCTGATCTGGAACCAGATCAATCCATCTGTGTTTTGCTACTTGTACTTGAAATATCCTGGGTTGATTTGGGAAATGATAAGGCTTGTACTAATCCTAAAAGTGCGAAGTTGTTTTCAGAAGTTGCTCCAGGGGATTGATGCTTGATCGGTTGACTTTTTATGCAGCTTTGTATCTTCTAACATTTGATGTTATGTTTTTCAGTGGAATTATACAACTTACATGTTATATTAAAGGTGGAAAGATTTCTGAAGTGATACATAAAACAAAATGCAAAGATAAATCACTTTAAAATGCATTTTAACAGGGGTGTGTAGACTTTTTATATCTAATGTACGATGTTGCTTTTTAACAATCCTAAAACTATACTTAATAAAAATTTGATGGTGGAATTAAACAGAAATTATTGTGCATTGGAACAACAATTTCGCGTTTTCTTCACTAGCTGCTGCCTGTCCATGTTCCTGCCCAGTTCGGGGTGCAAATGGCCAAATAAGCTTTTTGACCTGTTAAAGTCACTTAGTAGATGCTTTTCATTCTGGTCTTCCTGCTCTTGAGGTAAAACTAATGGAACCAAAAAAGGAATGTTTTTGCTGTTATACACCGTCTTTGAAATTATTTCACTAAAATCTTGAGCTTCTACTTAGTTATCTTTCCGGTAATGTTTTTTTCTTCAATCATTTTATCTAAGTGCAATATTGTTTCTGTGCTTTGTTATGTGCTGTTTGTTGCTTAGATATAAACCACCTTAAGAGTTAATTGATGGAATGTACACATTTCTAAAGTAATAGCTTTTTTTGAGATACAGTTGGCTGAGATCTCTCCTCATCTAAAGAAGTAGATCGAGCGTCTTTCTTACACCTTCATTTTTTTCTAGAAGAAAGAAAGCTTTTAGCAGGATTTTAATCGGTTCATGGTTTTAAAAATTGTTTCAAATTGCCAGCTCATTGTTTTAAACTGTGTTTTTCTGTTTCTGTTCTTTCATTGTTTTGATTTATTTGTTTAGTATCACACCTCAGTAGTGTAAGAAATAAATCAAGTGATGTTTACCAAACAATACAAAAAGGCACTTCTTGTCCATAGGTGTATAATCTGAAAGTATACAAGATGGGGGAACAAGAAAAAGACAAAAGAGATACCAGTTTTTAGGGCAACAGAGTTCTTGGCGTGTCCCTCTGCTGCACCTGAGCTAATTAGGCAAATGAGTTAGGAATTTTGGAATTGGAAAAGCTAACAAAAACTCATCCGATGAAATATTTATATAGATTGTGCTTGTAAAACATAGTACAGCTGTTACACACAAATCTGCATGTTCTTATGCTTAATCGTGGACTCCTACAGTGGAATTGAAGGAGTCCATTTAAACCATTGAGATCAAACTTTTGTCTCAGTTCAAGAATTCAAATTAAACTATCCCAAACAAGAGGTCACCCCAGCTTGGTTTGAACACATCTTATGAAATGAAGCCATCACCTTTCTGGCATTCAGTTGGAGCTTGCCTTAAATCCATTACTCCCTAATGGAATATTCTGGAAAAAAGAGAACAAGCTTCCCAGTCCTGAATTAAGTCACCATCTTGCTTGGATTTTTCCACGTCTACATCCTGACAGCCTCCAGGCATTGAATCGTGACTTCTGTTGTAGCTCTCATTGAGGTCGGGTTGAATTGCACAACTAGGTTTCATTAGCGTACAAATGATGCCTCACACCTAACCAGAAGACGACTGTCTCAGCAGCTTCATGGAGCTGCTGAACAGACCAAACCATGATCATCCATGAGAATGACCAGTGCAGTGCATCCCTCCGAATGCAGCTGAAGCCAGACTGCTATAAATCAAATAATCAGTTTCTTCTACCTGTTCTCTATAATTGCAGTGAACCTGCTTTTTTTAAATGATCTTCTCTAAGAAGAGAATAGTGGGGAAAGGATGGTAGGCTGCATGCTGTCCTGGTTCCTGCAAAGAGGGCAGAGTTGCTGGGACCTTACCTTTTCTCAAAGAAGCATTTGTTACAGCTCCAATCTGGTTCTCAATCCCTTCCCTAGCTGCTTTCAGTAGCCAAGTGAAACAGGAATCCAATTCACAAGTGACGGAAGAACTGAGATCCCAGAGCCCAGTCCATTTCCTCAAGATTCCCAGTCTCCAGCACCTTCCACAGGGTGTCACCTCTATCATCTTGCTAGATTCTGTCCATTTGGTTTTGCTCCGAGCCAGAATGGGAATGATTTTATTCAGAAAGTGCCTGAGCAGATTATGGCAATTTTACCTAATAGGTTTTTCCAGTTTATCTTTTCTTACTAGGGATTAGCACACTCTAAATAGTAGTGCAGCTGGCCAGCATTCCACAGATGCAGTGAGGGCAGAAAACTCATTCTGCTTGGCCACCCTGATTCCCATGGCACAGGCTCAGATTTGAGCTCAGAGATGTGCCTAGTCACACTTCTTTCTCATTTATGCCAGTGGTCTTTGCCCACTTTATTTCTCTGAGCATCTCAGAAAACCAAGGAAATTTAAAAATATTAGTTGTAGAAGAGTTTGCTGGAAACAGCTCAACTCCTTCTTCACTGGGTAGGAATGCTCCTCTTCCTCAGATTAAAATATTTTTTATTCTTAATATTAAAAAGGCAGGATAGAATATTTCCCCAAAGAAGAAATGGAGAAACAGGTTCTTAAAGGCAGAAAGCAGCCCCAGTCTTCCTGCCATAGGAAAACAGCCTCAAACAGAAGAGACTGGTCTTTGGGAATGAAGATTTGGTATCCATTCAGGAAGACTGGACCAATCTATTCATAAACAAAATGCATGGACAGAAGGTTGGATCTGATGGGATTAAAATCTGCATTCCCCACCCAAATCTAAGGACAGGGCATGACCTCTAGGACATAATAGGATTAACCCACCGCCATTAGAATAGCAAAAGTCACAAGGCTCACTACATTGCACAACCCCCTGGAGCATCTGAATCAGAACCCTATAAAGATCCATCCACTTACTCAGCCATTTGGTCAGCCACCCCAGAAACATTGCAATCACTGAAGTTTCTGGAAACCAAATAAACCTTTCCTTGCAGTCAGTCAGCCTCCATTTTATTTCTACCACCTTGTTCCCGGCTTGGAACCAGACCGGATTGTTCTTCCAACAACCGGTTCTCCTGTGATACCCATTCCAAGTTCCCCCTGCTTGTTTCTCTGTAATTGCACCTTCAACTTTTATTTCTGGATCAGTTTTCATGGAATTCTCTCACAACGTTTTGCATTATTTTGTGTATCTGCCTCCAGATTCTTCAAACTAGAAGCCTTGCAGTGCTGATATCGTTTATAAGGGAAACAGTGTCTTTTTCAACTCTCCAAGCCTTGTTCTTGCTATCTACTTAGCTTACCCTTATCTTGGTATGGCTCAAAGTTTTACAGTGCGCCAATAGAACTTTGAATGGCCTTGCTTTCTATCAGTCCAAAGCATCAGTATCAGTCTAAAGTAAAGGTTTTCTAAATTTGGCAACTTTTAAGACTCGTGGACCTCAACTCCCAGAATTCCCTAGTGAGTATGGGGCTGGTTGGGGAATTCTGGGGGTTGAAATTCACAAGTCTTAAAAGTTGCCAACATTGCCAACATTTGCATGGTATAAATCCTTTGCTGAAGTCAAGGGTTCTTAAGTCCATAACCTTCTCTCCATCTGTTAAGAAAATTAGCATCATGGATGTATATAAAATTTGTAGATTCATTAGATGATTCCATGTGCAGACTCCATGCAGGCTTGGTATGACATTGGTAAAGTGTATTATCTGGGTAGAAAATTAGCACCCATCCCTCTCCTAGAAGAATGAAATATTTTAGGAAATATTAAAAAGGCAGAATATTATATTTCCTTAAATAAGAAATAGAGAATCATGCTCTTAAAAAGACAGAAAGCAGACTCAGTCTCTGTCCCCCCAGCAGATATTTTGTGCCCATTAAGAAAGACTGGACCAGTCTATCTGCAAAACAAAAGACCTTCAGCTCCAGGGTGATAGGATTAAGACATGACCCTTCAGGACATAATACGATTAACCCACTAAACCACAGAGCTCACTACATTGCACAATCTCCTAAGGACATTGCGTCACCCTCCAAACTTCAACCAAACTTAGCTCAGACAAACATGACCCCTACATGGCCCCATGGGAGTCTGACAACAGCCAATAGAATACATGTTCTTGCACAGGAAAAGGAAAATTAAATAAGAAGCCTAGAGAAGGTATAAAAGCCACCCACTCTCAACTCCATCTGATCAGCTGCCCAGAACCATGTGCTTGGTGGTTCTGTTCATCATTAAACCATTTTTCCAATCAGCCTCCAGCCTCCATTTTGTCTCCAGTGCCTTTCTCCCGGCTTGGAACTGAACCAGATGGATATTTCTTTCAACAATTGTTACATACCATATTCAGGATGTGGATGGAGGTATTAGCAAGATTATTCAAATTTACTGTTATCCTTTCCTCTTAATCCATTTAGATCCAATGATAGATCCAGAAGAGATCTTAAAAGAATCTCGAGACTACAAGATGTAGGGATGTGAAGACACAGATAGGGTGGTTCCCCCTCCAACCTCCAAATCAGGCCTTTTTAGAAGAAAACAGAAGCCTAGAAGTCAGCAAATAGCTATGCAAATAAGGTCATTGAGAAGGACTTAAAGTCTATGACGGTGGTAAGCACTTGGCAGCATCTTATCAGTCTCATCAGGAGAGATTTAAACTACAAACAAAGAGGCTGAATGGCAGGGACCCAGAACCAAATATGCAGCCAAGCCCTGAGAGCACAAAAGGGCATCGTAAATGGAGAAATGGGAAGCCAGGATGGAGGCTTCTGCATTCCTTAATAACTAAAAAATCAGTTGGTTTTATTTGTAAATCCAGTGAAAGTAAATCTTTTTCCATATCACTCTTGTAATGTGGCATCCCAAACAGATTAATTCTCAGTTGTATCCTCTTTTATCTACTCTTTTATCCCCATTTTTATGGTATCAGAAAATCTTGAGAAGTTTATTAGTAGTGCATTGTTCCCAAATGTCCCTGAATTTTTCCAAAGTTAAAATACTTTTCTCTATTCTATATTAGTAAGTCTTCTTTAATTATAATCTTTAGTTCTTTCTGCTTGCCTCTAGTGTCCAGCTTTCAAAGTTTCCTCTTATCACGTTTTTCTCTAATCCACAAAATTTTCCCAAAGGAAGATTTCTTACACTTAAATTCAGAATCTTCATATATTTTAATGGAATTTTAAAAAACCCACAGGAAGGATTCTTACAATTAATTTCAAAATCTTATTTCTAAGCCATCTGCCCTTTACTCCAAAATCAATGTATTTATTTCAGAATATTGTGTTAAGTTTTTAAAGTTATATAAAACTTCTTTTGCAGAGGATTGATGGAAAATCACTCAGTGATGGAATGTGCAGCTGGAGTTTGGGGGGGGGGGGGGAGAATCTCAGCAATCCCATCCTGGTTTCCTAGGGAGGGGGAAACACATTCCAGAGACCCAAAGTAAGGGATTGTGCCCTCCTGACTGGACAGGGAAGGAAATCTCCCAGGATATATCTATTAGATTAGAATGCAATAGCTATAGCCTGGTGAGATTCTGTCTATTAGGTATAAGCCAGTGTTTCTCAACCTTGGCACATTGAAGATGTGTGGACTTCAACTCCCAGAATTCCCAAGCCAGCAAAGCTTCAACATGCCAAGGTTGAGAAACACTGGTATAAGCAAAGAAAGAACTGGACTCGATTGGATTTCACTGTGTCATCTTTGGATTTGGTCTGACATCTGGTGTGATGGAACCTGTCCTACTGAAGGTTCTTAATATCCAAAAACCAGTTAACAAGCAATTTCCTGAAGTGATCAAGAAAGGAAGTGGGGGAACTCAGTATCCCTTTGAAGTCTCTGAATTACAACTTGGGCAACGCAGACTTTTTCCTTGGCTTCCAGAGCTCTAAAACCCATTGAAGACAGCTGTTTTACAGCGACCCTCTGTATGGAGCGCTTGTGGGTGATCCCAGTGCTGTCTTTGTCCAGAGAGGAAGTTCAGGGTGCCAATCCATTTGCCTGGTCCTAGTTCTGCTGTGGTCATTGGCTCCACTGAAAATGGAGGCGTCTTCAGTGCACCATTGCTTCCTGGAAAGTCCGGTCGAAGTATTTTCTATCGCTGGAAGAACTAGGGCCAGAAATAACAGGTGTAAATTATAGCTATCTAGATTTTATTTTCTAACTGCACAGTCCCTTCCTTTTACCTGATGGTCCTGCCAGAAGAACTTCACAGACATGGACACTCAACTGGGTGACCCTCACAGAAGGGCTGCTTTAATGTTTGGAAAGGAGGGTCTTCATTTGGAAAAGCGGTCTTTGGAAGTGCCCTCTTTCAGATGCCTTGCACAACCTTTTCTCATTCTACATTTAACAATGTATATGTAAGAAAGAAAATCAGATCCTGGAAGAAGTTTTCTAAGTCTTTATAATAATTAGGACAAAGGGTCGTAGGCTGTTATCGTGTGTGTTTGAAGTTATAACAAAACAGTACCTACCTCTCGCGACTCTTCTGTAGAGCTGGAAGGTTGCCAATTAGGTTTGAAGGTTTTTCTTCTTTTTCTGAGAAGTCAAATTGTGGGATCCTGAACCTGAATCCTGCACTGTGGTCTCCCTCCACCTTCTCCAGTCTAGCAGCTAAAATTCAAGGAACCGGCTCCCATGCAGCTTCTGGCCATCTGTTCCTTCCCTTGGGATGTCTTGTAGGGCAATAGAATAGTTGAACAGAAAGACTGACCGTCCCCTCATGGTTCCATTTCTGGAGCATTTTTGAGCGGTCTGGAATTGTTGCTTGGAAACTATAACCATCTGAGCATTTGCTCCTTCTGCATGCCTTGCTTGGGATACTGCTTTCTGAACCTGCTTCTTCTCCCTGCAACTTTCATAGGTAAAATGAAAAGGTTTTGTGTCCAACACTGTCTTGAAGTGGCAGATGGCTGCCACTTGGTGACTGGCCTGTTTGAGATCCCTGTATAATGCAGAACAAAGTTTCAGGACATGGGGATCTTGGAAATTTGAAAAAAATAAGACCCACATTTCCTTAAACTATTCGGATAGTTTATTGTTGTGAGCCGCCCTGAGTCCTATGGAGATAGGGCGGCATATAAATCAAATCAAATCAATCAGTAAATAAATAATCAAGATACAAGTTGAAGAATACTTGAATGAGGGATCATCAGCAAATGCCAGGTCTACAGAATAGTCTGGGAAGTGGAAAAAACTCTCTGAAGAAGACAGTGGCAGCCACTTACTTGCTGTTGCCATGAAACAGCAACATGGCCGCACCCATCAGTCACCTGGAGTTAAGGAAGTCTTTACATCCCGAAACGGAGCCACAGAATCAGTTCTCACTTTCTCCTGCCATGGTTTTGCAGTTAACTTGCTAGGCAAGCTTAGTTTACAGCTGCACCTGTGGTTTACTTGGTGGGGGGTTCTTTTGTCCTATGCTATTTGTGTATTCACTGTGCTTGTGTGTAATTAGTTTCCCTTGTGCTTGCCTTTCCCTGCTTTTGTGTCTTCAGTGTGTTTCACATTCTTGCAATCTGCCCAGGCAATCAGTGGTTTTGCTTAAAGAGAGCCAGTGTGATCTAGTGATGAAGACTCCAGGCAAGAAACCAAGTTACTGGAAGCTGGAAGAGCTGAAGAAGCTTCTTGGATGAGAAGCGAAACGTCTTCAAAGGAAATCCAGAAAGTCCAGTTGCCTCTTGAAAAAGCACCTTTGGAACAGGAGACTGGAAGTTCTAGTTCCGCCTCAGGCGCAAAAGCTAGCCGGAGCGAGTCCCTCTCTCAGCCTGATTGTCAGTCTCAAGCGACAAGTTGGTTGATCAATTCCTACCACAACCAATGGATCAATACTCAGTTCATCTGAAAAAGAAAAAGGATCTTGCACTTGTGGGAAAAATGCCAAGCTTGCAAAAAACCCAGTGGTTTCTCTCAGCTGGCATGTGATGAAAAGAAGGTTCAATAGAACGCTCCCCTTACCTCTCCGTTTGACCTATTTCAGGAGAAGCACAGTGGAGGTGAGCTTGGAAAATATGTAGAACATGATTTGCACGTTGCTGTCAGAAAATAGGAGGATCTTAAAGCAAGTGGGGATGAAGAGTCTGGTTGCCATGCAGGTTGAGCAGGCATGTTACATCTCCATGACCAATTATAAACCACGGGGAGGTGGGGCACACCTGTTGACAGGAAGGAGCCCGACATTCTGTCTTGACTAGTATTTGACTAAATTATAATTAATAATACTGGTGAGTTCTCATTCAGATAATTATTCACTCTGCATCTGCACATATGTATTCCTTTCCAATGTGAATTTGAGTTGCTCTTTCATTTTAAAATTCCATTTTGTATCATTTATTTTGTTTCTTGTTTAGAAAGCTAGACTTTCCAAAGGAGCCTAAAAAAACTCTGAACCAAGAGTTTACTCATACTGTTCATTCTTTCTATATTTACGACGTTTTCCCAATAGGTAATAACTAAGTCATGCTAATTTCATTTTAATTTTGAACACAGGTAGTCCTTGACTTACGACCTGAACGGAGCCCAAAATTTCTTAACATTTGTTAAGTGAGTTTTGCTCCTTTTTGCAACCTTTCTTGCCTCAGTTGTTAAGTTAGTAATACAGTTCCTAAGTGAATCTGGTTTTCCCATTGACTCTGTTGCAAAAGGTGATCACATGACCCTGGGACACTGCAACCTGGATCTGGATCGGGATCGGGACTCCTTACACACAGTCACTCAGGCGCTCGTCACTTCCCGCCTGGACTACTGCAATGCTCTCTACATGGGGCTCCCCTTGAGGAGCACCCGGAGGCTCCAACTGGTGCAGAATGCGGCCGCGTGGGGGATTATGGGAGCGAGGGGGCACTCCCATGTGACACCTCTCCTGCGTGAGCTTCATTGGCTTCCAGTAGTCTTCCGGGTGCGCTTCAAGATGTTGGTCACCACCTTTAAAGCGCTCCATGACATGGGACCTGGGTATTTGCAGGACCGCCTTCTGCCGCCGATAGCCTCCACCGATCAGTACGCTCCCACAGAGAGGGACTCCTCAGGGTGCCATCAGCCAAGCAATGTTGGCTGGCGACCCCCAGGGGGAGGGCCTTCTCTGTGGCAGCTCCTGCCCTCTGGAACGATTTGCCCCCAGCGATACGAAGGATATCGGATCTCTGGGTTTTTCGCCGTGCCCTTTTCCATCAAGCAGGGCTGGCGTGAAACCCCCCCCCCCCCTTTTTAAAGCCTTTTTTAGCTTTTTAAATTGTCAAATGGGTTTTAGTTTTCAATGTTTTAAATTTTGGGCCACAGTTATATAATTCTTTTAATAATTTTAAATTTTGTATTGGTATGTGTTTTAGTTCTGGCTGTGCACCGCCTTGAGTCCACTAGGAGAAGGGCGGGATATACAGGTGAAACTCAAAAAATTAGAATATCGTGCAAAAGTTCATTTATTTCAGTAATGCAACTTAAAAGGTGAAACTAATATATGAGATAGACTCATTACATGCAAAGCGAGATAGTTCAAGCCTTGATTTGTCATACTTTTGATGATTATGGCTTACAGCTCATGAAAACCCCAAATTCACAATCTCAGAAAATTAGAATATTGTGAAAAGGTTCCATATTCTAGGCTCAAAGTGTCCCACTCTAATCAGCTAATTAAGCCATAACACCTGCAAAGGGTTCCTGAGCCTTTAAATGGTCTCTCAGTCTGGTTCAGTAGGAATCACAATCATGGGAAAGACTGCTGACCTGACAGTTGTGCAGAAAACCATCATTGACACCCTCCATAAGAAGGGAAAGCCTCAAAAGGTCATTGCAAAAGAAGTTGGATGTTCTCAAAGTGCTGTATCAAAGCACATTAATAGAAAGTTATGTGGAAGGGAAAAGCGTGGAAGAAAAAGGTGCACAAGCAGCAGGGATGACCGCAGCCTGGAGAGGAGTGTCAGGAAAAGGCCATTCAAAAGTGTTGGGGACTTTCACAAGGAGTGGACTAAGGCTGGAGTTAGTGCATCAAGAGCCACCACACACAGACGGATCCTGGAAATGGGCTTCAAATGTCGTATTCCTCTTGTCAAGCCACTCCTGAACAACAAACAACGTCAGAAGCGTCTTACCTGGGCTAAAGACAAAAAGAACTGGTCTGTTGCTCAGTGGTCCAAAGTCCTCTTTTCTGATGAGAGCAACTTTTGCATCTCATTTGGAAACCAAGGACCCAGAGTCTGGAGGAAGAATGGAGAGGCACACACTGCAAGATGCTTGAAGTCCAGTGTGAAGTTTCCACAGTCTGTGTTGATTTGGGGAGCCATGTCATCTGCTGGTGTTGGTCCACAGTGCTTCATTAAGTCCAGGGTCAACGCAGCCATCTACCAGGAGATTTTGGAGCACTTCATGCTTCCTTCCGCAGACGAGCTTTATGGGGATGCTGACTTCATTTTCCAGCAGGACTTGGCACCTGCCCACACTGCCAAAAGTACCAAAACCTGGTTCAATGACCATGGGATTACTGTGCTTGATTGGCCAGCAAACTCGCCTGACCTGAACCCCATAGAGAATCTATGGGGCATTGCCAAGAGAAAGATGAGAGACATGAGACCGAACAATGCAGAAGAGCTGAAGGCCGCTATTGAAGCATCCTGGTCTTCCATAACACCTCAGCAGTGCCACAGGCTGATAGCATCCATGCCACGCCGCATTGAGGCAGTAATTGATGCAAAAGGGGCCCAAACCAAGTACTGAGTACATATGCATGCTTATACTTTTCAGAGGTCCGATATTGTTCTATGTACAATCCTTGTTTTATTGATTTCATGTAATATTCTAATTTTCTGAGATTGTGAATTTGGGGTTTTCATGAGCTGTAAGCCATAATCATCAAAATTATGACAAATCAAGGCTTGAACTATCTTGCTTTGCATGTAATCAGTCTATCTCATATATTAGTTTCACCTTTTAAGTTGCATTACTGAAATAAATGAACTTTTGCACGATATTCTAATTTTTCGAGTTTCACCTGTAAATTGAATAAAATAAATAAATAAATAAATAAATAAATAAATAAATAAATAAATAAAACTTCATAAATATGAGTCAGCTGCCAAGTGCCTGAATTTTGATCATGTGACCATGCTGCAATGGTCATAAGTGTGAAAAATGGCCATAAGTCACTTTTTTCAGTGGTGGTGTAACTTCGAACGGTCACTAAATTAAGTGTTGTAAGTGGAGGATTACTTGTACCAATTTCCTTGTAATTATTATTTAAATACGTACTTTATTTTCAATTTATATCATATGTACTATTTGGATACATAATTTCAATACCCACCCACCCAAATATTGGGGAGTTATGTATACTTCCTTCTCCCATTATGACTCTGATCCCTCTTCGAAAAGCATAAGTAAGAAAAAATATTGCTTGTAAATTGGGAGCCTTTTGCAAGCAGTATTCAAAAAGAAGAAACTGACTTGGAGTGTATGTGAAGGTCAATGTCACGCATGTTGCACTGCCTTAAATCAGATGTGCCTTTTCTTGAAATCCCATGAATGCTGCAGTGTAAGTCCAGGATGATGGGCAGCATGTCTAAGGAGTTGCAGTAGATGCAACCTTCGGTACTTGTTCATATACACAATGAATAATCCCCCTTTCCCTTTTAAATCTGGATTACTGCAGCCCAGCTCCCCATTTGTCATACAGTCAGATTCATTCATCATACTTAAGCAGTATACAACAGGGAAGCCTTATTTAGGGCATATATGTCCTTTGTTTCTCATTATGCATTTTTCCAGAAATAAGAATTATAGGAGCAGTCCTTTTGAAAGTATTCTCCCAATCGGTATCTTATCTCTTCAGCATGATGAACTGAGCTTTCTCTGTATTGCTCTGAGGCTATGGATGCCTTCAGAGTTACATTTGGCCCTCACTGTTCTGTAAAGAAGTATTATTCTTTTTCCCAAGTTTTAACAGTTTTATTTCATTTGTGTAAGTGAGTGAGAAAGCTTGCATAAATATTTTGTTGACTATGGGCACAAACTGAATAAATATTTTTCTGTTTATGCAACCAAAGATCTGACATTTTCCCAAGTTAAAACTAGTAAAAACATGTTAATGAGATTCTTCTCTAAAGAAATTTAATTAAATTTGACTCCATATCTCTTCAACAGAATTTTCTTAGCAGACTCCTGGATTTGGTTCCTTCTGAATTTTGGCAGTGAATTTTATGGATATGAGCCAATTTTGCAGAAAGTTATACAATAACATTATAACAATTGCACTTATAACTAAACCGCTTTTAATTGAAGGTGACTTATAATTTATCTGCCACACAAGAGTGTTGACAGGGCCACTGAAGCCAACTCTTTCAGTGCAGAAATCCAATTTACTATCCTTCTCTCTGTGAAATTACAGATTAACAGACTTGGAAGGGATCTTGTAGGTCATCTAGTCCACCCCCCCAAGCAGGAGACCCTACATCATTTCTGACAGATGGCAATCCAATCTCTTCTTGAAAGCTTCCAGGGATGAAGCTCCCACAAATTCTGTTCCATGGGTTGATTGTTCTCACTGTCAGAAAATTTCTCCTTATTTCCAGGTTGAATCTCTCCTTGATCAGTTTCCATCCATTATTCCTTGCCTGACCTTCAGGTGCTTTGGAGAATATTACAGTAGTGATAATTGTTGGCATTAACTACCAAGGGTATCAGCATATATTGTATGCATCTCTGAATTGTTGGGATATTACAAGTAGCAAGTATATTATGACATTGAAGGTAGACTGCATAGAACAGCAGGAGTATCCTTGGGTGAAATTCTGCTTTAGTTGCACCAGCGCTATACTGGCCCAAAGGTACTAAAAGAAGTATTGTACTGACCTTGCAGAAGGGAATGCTGCATGTACTGTAACTTAGATCACACTTCTCTACCTCTCTAAAATTCATTATGTGAGGACAAGCATAAGAGTGGCCATCTGTGTGGGCAATTAAAGAATTAATATAAATTTACAGAATGATTTCCTGGTGGCTTATGATCAATTAGTGATGAGTGAATTGTGATAAAAAATAATATATCTGAATGTGAGACCGAGACTATTCTTTTGTAATATCCATAATGAATGAAATTGGAAAAAGAAAAACAAAGTGAAAGAAACAAAAGTGAATGCAGAAGGAATTCAGGAAGAAAAAGAATGAATTCTGTATCAAAATTATTACAATATAATCTCCCAACAGAATGAATAGGAATCAATAAGGAAAAAGGATTAAAAAAACTGCTTAGAAAAACGTAAAAAGAACCATCTTACAGAACGTTACAGAACTATGATGGGAGTATGTAATGGCAAGTTTGAAGAAAAAAAAAGTTAATGGAATAATGGAAAGAGGCAATGGATGATTAAAAAATAATGCTAGAGAAAGGTGCAGGACATGTGAATGTAAGGAAAAAATAGTTGTAGAGAATATAGAGAACAAAAAAGAACATAAGGAAAAAAATAATTGCAAAGTGTAATAAAGAGAGCACAGAATGGCTAAAGGGCAAAGAAAATGCAGAATAATTTTGATGGAGATGTTCTGGAAATTGGGTGAAGATGCCTAAACAAGGAGCCTTCAGCAGAGTGAGTAGAATTAAAAATAAAACTAATGAAATTATTAGGGATGAAATTGAAGTAAGGGCATACTGGGAGATTTCTTTGGAAAGGATACTGGTATATGAAAGAACAGAATTGAAATAAACACTGTACATGTGAGCGCCCAAGAAAAAATTATAAAGGGGGGGGGTGTCATAGATGCTGTATAAATTGAAATACTTACGATTGCAGGTGAAGATAGTATATCTGGAGAAAAGTGATTTGCTCATGGAATGGCTCTGCAGCTTGTTCAATGTGTGTGTGTGTGTGTGTGAAAATAATATTTGGAAGAATCTTGGTGTTATTTCTCTATACAAAAGGACAGATAGAGGGGTGAATGCAAAAGCTTCAGCGGATTAATCGGTTAAGTATGCCTGTTGAAGGTTTTGGCAAAATTCTCATTGAAAAGTCAGGAAAGGTAAAAATCAGAAAACCATTGGGAAGGGCAGTGCCAGGCTGAGGGAGTGCAGACCAGGCATTTGATCTTCAGCGAGTTATTTAGAGCTGTATGAAAATTAAAGTTTATGGTGTGTTTGTGTATTTGAAATACATATATATGCTAAAGTGAATTGGCTTGAGTGGGGTCAATGTCAGACTGCCAGACCGGCGCAGGTGGTGTCCTCCTGGGCATTGTGCCTGTAGATTGAACCACAGCAGAGCCTTCCCCTGCCAACCCCAATGCCTCTTCAGGATCCTCATTGGCCAACACCCTTCCCTCTTTGGCTAGCATAGTGCCAAGCAGTGGGGAAGTCCCCTGGACCAAGAGTGCTGTATCCTGTCAAATTGAGTACTTTGTGAGTAAGCAGCCAGTTGCTGGCCTTGCAAGCAAGCCAAGCATTTAATTATTGGCAGCTGCTGAGCAAGGGAAGCTTCAGCTGGGTGCATTCAGCGGACAGAGGTCTGCCTCCCATAGCTGGAAGCAGCTTTGGGGTCGGGCTTTATACTTCAGGAGCAAGAGCAAGAAAAGCTCTTGGCGCTTACGGATTTTGGCCAAGTCTTGGGTTCTTCCACTGGCCTTTTCCAAGAAATGGTACGTTTTCTGACTATGGACCAATTTACCTGGTTTATATCTCCTTCTCAGCCTCCATTAAGCTAATATCTGCACAAAAGTTCCTTCTCAACTCTACTCCTGTTGTCTCTCTCATCTGCCCACATTGGTACACTCCTGATGCCTCATCTTTGCCCTCCTGTTGTGGTTCCACCAGCCAGGTTCTCCTGACACTTCAGAAACCTCACTGGAAAGCACTGTTCCCATTGTGCATATATGGACTCTCCCCTTGGCCTTCCTTGCTTCTCTGCTGCCAAGTCCCACCTGAGCCCCTTTGCAAGGCCCACACATGGCTGCTTGCACTGTGCCTTTATTTTGCCTGCCAGTTCCATGGGTGTTTTGCACCTGCTGAAACTAGGATGTGAAAATGTTCTGCGTAAATATGGAATTGGGGTTGTTGAATGTAGTAAGAGCAGTATATGATGGAAGTAGAGCATACAGGCAGGAGATGCTTAGTTCAGTATCAAATAGGGAATAAGACATGAGAAGGTAGATGAAAGTGGGTCGGCTGTCTTAAGACTTAATCTTCACCACCCAGGAGGATTAAGCCAGCCAAAGAAGTAAAGTTAATTGGAACATTGGGCAAAAGTGATCATGCTGTCCTTGAATTTGTGATGTCCAGAGGAGGAGTAATTAAATTTGTAAACTGAGCTTCAGAAGCACAGTTGTTGATGAACTCCATGTAGTTTGGATCCAATAGCTTGAAATCCTATTTTCAAGAGAAATATGTTTAGAAAAGATAGAATATCCTATGGAAAGAAATTCCACAACCCCATGGAAAAGCATTATTGCAGACAATCTCTGCAAGAAGGAAAATGGGAGGACTCTGCACGAAAGAGCTCAGCCTGAACGTAGGTATTGCTTGTGGAAATGAAGAGAAAAAGGAACAAGAACAGAAAATGGAAGGGGAAATATAACCAAAAAAAGAGCAGGAGCTGTCTCTGGGAGTCCATGTTCATTGTGCACCAGTGGTGGGACACAGCTGCTCAAAAGCAAGTTGCAATCTTGAGGTTTGTTCCCAAGAGCACAGAGTCTTTTGATCACAAGAAGCCGTTCCATTCTACTCGGTCCTGCTCAGATCCACAAGGTGCACTGGTAGGTCAGTTCAAAAAGGATCATGGGAAGTGTTTTTCTCAATCAACTGTTTGGTGCATTGCTGAAGCCAGGGGGGTGAGCTTGTGCTTGGTGTGGCTTTCAGATCTGAATATACGTTATGTATATATTTATTAATATGCTGACCATCTCACTATCCAAAGCAGGTCAGAATAAATTAGATATTTTTTCACATAACCTTTCCCATTGATCCACACTTTGAAATTTTGCATCCATTTTATCATGCAATTTTTGGTCCTGTTTCCATATCATATTTCAGTAACTTTTTTTAAATACAATACAATGATCTTAATTTTATGTGAATGCTTCAGATTCTGTCATTTTTCTCAAATTCTAATTATTATTATTCTCCATTGTGGGTGGAGACAGCAGCCAGTATGGATAATCCTCATCCAATCAGCCTGAAGGACTGGGTCTATCCAAAGCTTAAATCCCGCCCTTGTTGCCGGGTAGACCAGCTTTTGACTCAGTCCTTCAGTCAGGATTGGCGTGTGGTCTTTAGCTGTCTCTAATTTGTCTAAATTCTGCTTCCTATTTGATTCCTTTGGTGTGATTTTACTCTGGACTGTTGTATTGACTTCGCTTTCTGGATTTTCCTTCGGATTTGGTGATTCTGGACTGTGCTGTGAGTTTCCCTTTGGTTGCTTGGGGCTGCCCCTAGCCTAACAGCTTTTTCCCTGGGAAGGCAAAGGGAGGATTTCTTCTGCCTTGCTGCCTGTGGCGATTCCTAGTCTGGAAGGGAGATCGTTGGGGACTTCTCCGACCTGTGCCTGTCCCAGATAGCCCCAGCCTCCTGGTTCCTTCATTTCGGCCGTTTTTCGCGCCGTTTGAGTGGCGGCGGCCATTTTGTTTCATCGGGACTGCAGCGCAGCTTTATTTTCGGCCCGTTTGCTTCACTGCGGCTTGGATTTCACTCTCCCACTTGTTCCTGGCCATCGGATTGCTGAGGAGGGAATTTCCTGCTCCCAGAGGGACCCTTCGACTGTCACCCATAGCCTGCACGATCGCGCGGCTGCGCGGCTGACCTCATTTGGCTGCCTTTCATCTGGGAGTCAAGTTTTTCAAACGGAATTATATTTGCTCTCCTCAACTTACTTTCAATTGCCTTTGATCTTCAAAGCACCAATTGCTGTGACTGGACAGGCTGCTTTAATAGGACTGTTTTAATTCACCTGTCACTGACGGCCGCCATTTTGTTTCACTTACTGACAGACACGGTGGCCATTTTGTGGAGTTTCCGCGCTCCCCCCTCTGATTGCTGAACTAAGATATTGACATTTGAAGGTCCTTGTGGAGTTTCTGCGCTCCCCCTTTGCCCCTTGATCACATCTCTGTCTGCCTCGCTTAGTGTCATCATGCCCAAAGCAGTCGCTAAAACAAAGCACGGCAGCAAGGCCGTAGCTTCTTCTGTTGCCCACTCAGAGGGTCCGTCTACTATTCCTCCAATTTCTGCCCAGGCTCCTAGCGAGGCCCCAGCTCAGCCCCAAAGGCCGCACTCACACCATAAGGTGCATAGCAAACATGGCGGTACTTCCTCGAAAGTGGAAAAGCGCTGTGATAAAGTGCTTACAAAGCTCTGCGACAAGGCATGCGCTGAGCGGAACCCATCTGCAAGTGTGACACCAATGGCGGCGACTGATGTGGGGGCTTCTCAGGATATTCGACCTGCAACTCCTGACCAGCTGTCTCTTCAAGATTGCCCAGTGGCAATCTCCACTTCTGACCTGTGGGGCCCTGGACCATCTACCCCAGCCATTGCTCCAACTTCAGTTATGGCGCAGGAAACGTCCATCCCTGCTTCCTCGACAGGGTCTGCTCCTCTGGCCTTCCCAGACCTGTTGACCTATGACCATTTACAACTGCTCATTGAAACTGCGGTACAGAAATCCTTGGCCGCTAGGTCCCTTCTCCCTAGCAGGGCCACTTCGGTGAGATCGGTCTCTCCTGTGTGTCATCATACTACAGAGCAGGATGTCGTCGGACGACCCTCTTCTCCCTCTGTCTCGCAGACTGCCCAGTCTTCTGCTTTGTCTGATGTGGAGGATGCTGAGGGTTCTGGCTTATCTGATGACGAGGATTTGCCTCCGGACCAACCTGTCGTATCCGGCCTATTCCCACAAGTTCTGTTTAAATCCTTACTTTTTAAGGCCATCAACACGGCCCAACTGTCTTCTCCAGTTGCCCAGTCTGCTACTCCGGTTCCTCCCAGGGCCCTGGACCCGATGTTTGCGGAGCCGGCCAAACAAGTCACTGCTATTCCTGCCCCACCTCTGTTCCTGAATGCAGTTAAACAACAATGGGTTTCTCCAGGCTCTGCCCCCATGCCCTCATCTATTGATAGAAATAACTTTAATGTTGCGTCTGACCTGGACTCACTACTTAAACTTCCGTCAGTGGATGCCCCTGTGGCTTCTCTCCTACCAAATGCTTACACTACTTACACTACTCGGCCTCTCTCCCGGGCTACTGATGGTGGGGGTCCTTCCTCTTCCTCCTCCTTTTTCCCTCCGTCATGGCCCTTCAATAATTTCGGGCGGCCTCGGGAATCCCAAGATAGGTTGTCCCAGGGTAAACACCTTGCATCCAAATGGCCCCTTCGGGGGGGCGGGGGTCGTTCCTACTGGCGCCGTCACTAGTCGCATCTCTGACCCTCCCATTGGCGGCAGATTGGCCCTCTTCGCTGCCATTTGGGAGAAGTCTATTTCGGATAAATGGGTCCTGGCCACTTTATGATCAGGGTTGGCCATTGAATTTCTCCCCCCCCCCCCAGCACCTTTGTCTGCTGTCCGATTTCTCGTAACGTCGAGAGGAGGGCCCTTATGGACTCTGCTGTTCAGCATCTCCTCTCCATCAGGGCTATCCAACTGGTCCCTGCGGACAAAATTGGTACGGGGTTCTATTCTCGTGTTTTTCTGGTGCCTAAATCCTTGGGGGAGTGGAGACCCATTCTGGACCTAAAACGTTTGAATCGGTACGTGGTGTACCGGAAATTTAAGATGCAGACTCTTAAATCCATTCTTGACGACGTTAGGAGGGGCGATCTCCTTTCTTCCATCGACCTTACGGAGGCCTATTTACACATCCTAATTCTACCTTCTCACAGACGCTATTTACGGTTCTGTTATGGGGGAGTTCATTATCAATATTGGGCTTTGCCCTTCGGGCTTTCGTCCGCCCCCTGCACCTTTACTAAGGTGTTGGCGGCATTGGCCGCTTACCTCAGACTCTCGTCAGTCAGGCTCCTTTGTTATTTAGATGACATTTTAATATTGTCATCTTCCACTTTCCAAGCTGCCCGGGATATTCAATTCACTCTTAAGAACATTAGCTGCCCATGGTTTTTCCATTAATCTGGAAAAGAGCCATCTGGTCCCTTCTACTTTCCTAGTTCATTTAGGGGCTCTGATTGATTCGCTACAGGGTAAAGTTTTTCTTTCCCCAGAACGTCAGGTTAGCCTGCGAGATTTGGTGGTTAGAGTTGAAGGATCTCGGAAGGTCTCCCCTTATGTTCTCTCCCAACTCTTGGGGAAGATGATTTCTGCTATAGCCATTGTCCCTTGGGCGCAGCTCTACGCTCGGGAGCTCCAATGGTTTCTTTTACCTTTACAGAAGGCGGGCAGAGGCACATCATCCAGTCAGATCCTGCTTCCTCCTGCTGTTCGCAGATCCCTTCGGTGGTGGCGATCCCCGGCCCTTTCAGCGGGTTCCCTCTTTCTCGAGCCCCAGAGAGTGGTGGTAACAACGGATGCCAGCCTCCGCGGCTGGGGGGCTCATTGTTAGGACCAGTTCGCCCAAGGTGTGTGGAACGAGATGGATGCGCGCCGTCCGATCAACTGGCTAGAGCTACAAGCCATCTTCCTGGCTCTCAGAGCGTTCCCTCAACTACTAGCCGGAGCCCACGTTCTTGTCTTGACGGACAATATAACAGCCAAGGCGCATTTGAACAAATTGGGGGGCACCAGGTCATGGGCCCTATTGTCTGTGGCTCTGAAAGTCGGCCTCTGGGCAGAACGTCATCTCGGGTCTCTTCGGGCAGAACACATCTCGGGCGTCAACAACATTCAGGCGGATTGGCTGAGCCGACAACAGGTGGACAATGCGGAGTGGCGACTCCACCCCCAAATCTTCAAGAGCCTGGCCCTTCGGTTCGGGACTCCAGTCGTGGACCTCTTCGCGACTCCAGCAAACGCTCAGCTGCCCCGCTTTTTCGCCCGGTTTCCATCACCTCAGGCGAAGGCTGTCGACGCCCTCCGAGTTCCTTGGCCACGAGGCCTGCTATATGCCTTTCCACCAACGTCGCTACTCCCCAGAGTGATCCGCAAGCTCTTGGACGAACGGGCAGAGGTGATTCTCCTGGCTCCTCACTGGCCTCGCAGAGCTTGGTTTGCGGACTTGGTTTCCCTTTCTGTCGCCCCCTCCTGGCACATCCCGATTACACTGGACACTCTGTCTCAAGGGGCTTTGAACCACCCAGACCTCCCGTGGCTCAATCTGACCGCTTGGCGGTTGAGCGGCTCTCTTTGAGCACGGCTCATATTCCAGACGATGTTATTCATATAATCCAGGCCTCCCGTCGCCCTTCTACCAACAGGGTTTATTTTGCCACTTGGCGGTCTTTCTGTTCTTGGTGTGACAGGAATGGTGTGCCCATCCTACAGCCTTCGATAGTGGACATCCTGGTGTTCCTGCAACGTGGATTCGCTGACGGACTTTCACCAAATACGTTGCGTCGCCAAGTTGCAGCCATATCTTCGGTCCTTACCTGCGGATCCCTCTCGGCGCAGCATCCTCTAATTCGACGCTTCCTCCGCGGGGCCACTAACCTGTCCCCTCCCGTTTTGCACCGTTACCCACCTGGGACCTACCTTTAGTCTTGGAGTCTCTCACGGGACCTCCCTACGAACCCCTACGAACAGCTTCTCTGCGTTTGTTGTCATGTAAAGTCGCCTTCCTGGTGGCTATCACTTCGGCGCGGTGCATCTCGGAAGTAGCGGCTCTTTCCACCAGGGCGGACCTTTGCGTGTTTCACGCTGATCGGGTCGTCCTCCGCCTGGATCCAACCTTCGTGCCGAAGATAAACTCAGTGTTTCATCGCTCTCAAGAACTCATCCTCCCGAACTTCTGTCCACGTCCTTCTCATCCTCGCGAATGCCGTTGGCACACCTTGGATGTCAGACGTGCCCTCCGCATCTATATCAAACGCACAGCATCATTCAGACAATCGGAGGCTTTGTTCGTTTCCTTCCTCCCCGTCTCCTTGGGTCGTAAGGTGTCTTCTTCTACTATCGGTCGCTGGATCCGACAGACCATTGCCTCAGCCTATGACTTCCGCTCTCTGCCACGACCTTCTCATGTGACTGCTCATTCTACGCGCAGTGCAGCAACGTCGGCGGCCTGGGCTACTCAGGCTCCATTGCTAGAGATTTGTCGTGCGGCCACGTGGACCTCGCCGGCCCCCTTTATTAAGCACTATAAAATTGACTCATTCGCCTCTGCGGAGGCGGCTTTTGGTCGGCAGGTGTTGCAGAGGGTTGTTGATGGGGAGGCTATTTCGGACCAGCCTGGGCCCTCCCAGGTCTCGGGACAGTGAACTTGGGTATGTCCCATACTGGCTGCTGTCTCCACCCACAATGGAGAAGGGGCGTTGGTCCTACCTGATACGCTCCTTCTCGTTGGGTGGAGACAGCAGCCAGGCTCTCCCGTTTTTTTGTGTCAGGCTGGTCTTGTATTTCTTTCTCTAACTTTCTGTTATCTGGACCACACGCCGAGTCTTTCCTTAGTCTTCGCCAAAAGCTGGTCTACCCGGCAACAAGGGCGGGATTTAAGCTTTGGATAGACCCAGTCCTTCAGGCTGATTGGATGAGGATTACCCATACTGGCTGCTGTCTCCACCCAACGAGAAGGAGCGTATCAGGTAGGACCAACGCCCCTTTTGCCTCCAAGCATCCATCAAAGTCAATATGTCCATGTGTTGGAAGATCTTTTTTTGGGGGGGGGGAATCTTTCCTCCACCCCCCTCACCCCCCTTGAAGTGGTTTATCTAAATTCAATCTAGATCTCCATTCGTGTCTCTTTCAGTGGTGATTTCCCCCTCTGCCATTTCCACCAGCATGTGGCAAAACCTTGTATGAAATTGTTAGGCAGAGCCCTGCATGGTTAAGTACATAAACAAGGCAAAGAAAAGGTCCTATAAGTGGCCCAGTCTGGATTAACATCTGAAAAATAAGGCACTGATGTCATTTTAGAAATCTAATGGTTTTGTTAGCAATTACAAAATAAAATAATGTGAAATATGATTATGTGAATCAAAGTTTTCTAAAGGCAGAATTTTGAGAATCACCTGTTTCATACTTACTGCTACATTATGGTGAGTTTTGCTTGTTTTTATTTAGCACTGTCAGAAATGTTCTCCCCTTCCCACACCCAAGCTGTGGTTTAAAATTATATGTGAATCAGGTTAGTAGTCAACCCATGGCTTAAACAATTCTGATTTAGCACGATATGTGAATGCCTTAGTCTGGTTTTCTCAAGCTTGTTTTGATTGCAGCCTTGGAAGCCTTCCCTCCCGCCTGTTTCCTGCTGTGCGCAACTGCTTTGTCATCTTTGTTGAACCTACTTCTTCATGCTCAGCCCTGTGTTTCTCAACCGTAGCGACTTCAAGTGAAGAGTGGACTTCAACCCTGGGAGTTACAAAGTCCACACTTTGTAGAAGTGACTTGGTTGAGAGACACGACGTAGCCAGCTTTTAATTGATATGCAGCTCAGGATCAGGGCAATTGCTTCACTTACAGTAAGTTGCCTGTTTCCAGCAATTTGGCTTTTTCTTAATGTCTCCTGATGCAGACAGATAAAAATGAGTTATGTCACCTTTTCATCTACTCTCAGGCCTCTCAGGTAAAACAGCAGGAAACGACTACATGAGCTAATTTTATTTTATTTTAAGGGTACATTAACAGAATCTTGCAAGTCTGAAGTCCTGCCATCCCTTTCAACTGTCTGGTCCATTAGGGCAGGACTCAAAGTACAAAAATAAATTTCGGACTTCTGATCAGAATTACACTTTTCACAATGCAGAAGAATGAGTCTGCTTCAGGAGGAAGGATCGCTAGAATTCACTTTGAGCAGTTCCAACTGAAACTAGATTGACAGATCAGTACAGTAGAGACAGCAAATTATGACATGGGTGTTTTGTGGTTAGGACATGCAGTGCTTTAATAAGTAATTTCACTTCTGGGATAAGGAAGAAAATATGAAAATAATTTAATTACAACTTTGTTTACATATCCTCCTTTGGGTTAAGAAACAAATTTATTTTGAAACATTAAGTACAGATTTACTTAACAATTAACAAATGGTTTTACATTGTTCTAGAATTCAAAACACTGAATTTTTAAGAATTGATGGCGTGAACAAAACCTGCAGCAGTCATAAACATTAATTGAGGGAAATAAACCTTTGCACACAAGCTGCATGACACCTGTAATAAAAAATGCTCATCTCATAAAAGTCAAGCTCTGCAACAAAAGTTTGCAAGTCTGACCATAAGGCAGATGTGACTCCATTCCAGGATTTCTTCACTGCTTTGAAATTGGTTATCTCCTCCAACTGAGCACTCATTTCACAGGAAACAAGTCATCAATTTCCCCAAATCATTTGGAAATTAATTTATCTTAAATGAATTGTTCTTCAAATTAATTTCCCACAGATTTATTTCCTGAATAAATTACTGTTTAGCTATCTTTCAATATAATCATTGTCTTTGTGGCTGCCAACTCATCTTTTCCAGCTTGCTTCTCTGTCTGTCTGTCTGTCTGTCTGTCTGTCTGTCTGTCTGTCTGTCTGTCTGTCCCTCCCTCCCTCTGCCCCCCCCCCCCCGTAAAAAATATGCAAGCACTTTTTGCCCTCCTCGCCAAAAAACAAAGTAACAAAAAGAACTCTGCTGGATGGAGGAAAAACTTCCCTGGGTTTCTAGCAGCTGGGATTTAGAGGTGCACAGCCTCCAGGATTACAGGTAACGTAATCGCCACCAACTGCCTGTAGTCTCCATGACCTCTGATCTCCCTTTGAAGCCATGCGATTGCATCTTTTGAGAGAGAGGTGCATACTTCTCAGGTGTATGTAGCCACCTCATCATCTGTGGGGTTCCAGTCCTGCATCAGAAGTTGAGCTGAAGGGCTGTGTGCAATTTAGGTGACAATACATAGTAACATCCATCTCTGTTCTGAGAATTTAAAGAAGGAAGTGAGTTGTATATACCGTTTTAAACTCCCATAAAATGATCCGCATACATTTCCTCAGTTATTGAACAGATACTTTAAAAGAATTATGTTCTTTTGATGTGAAACTTTGATGGTCTGCTTTTATTCTTGGTGTGGCATCCATCCGTTTCCTACAGACCCAACTCAGTATTCAAATATGCTCTAGAATGCCAAACAACTTTCCCCAAGGGGTGTACATTGAAGGGCAGCATTGTCCCTAGTGGCAACAGTGGCTGAGCTTGATGGGAATTAAGTTCCCATCCAACTGGATGCTGTGAGCTTGGGAAAACCTGATTAAACTAGCACACAAACTCTTCTACTGCCTCATCCGCACAGCAACATCTTCAGTTTCATTTGTCTAGTTGGTCTTGTGCATACGAGGCAGTTGTAAGCAAGAGCTTCACAGGGCCGGAAGGCTGAAAATGTAAATAAGCAACTGCCAGGAGCACCTAGTGTGAGAAATGGAAAGCAGGATTCCCATTAAGTGATGGGAACTTGTAAAGATATTTAGCTGTGGATTTTTCAGGAATAGGATCTGGCCACAAAAGGTTTTGTATTCCATACAGAAAAGAGTAGCTGATCTGCTGAAACAGGTTGGTGATATGTTGATTCAGATACAGTTGTTTGAAGGTTGACTCATGGCGACTGGAATTATGTTGCTTGTTAGTGTGAGACATTGCTCATCCAAGCAGCAGCTAGTTAGTTAGGCAGAGAGCCCTTGGAGGTACCAACTCCTTCCCCAAAGTGCATTGTAATAGGTTGATTGGGGGGAAACCTTTGAAGTTGATCAGCCAAACATCTCAAACTAAGAAGAAAAATAAGTTCAGTCTCCATGATTCAACCTTCAGATGAGTTGCCGATATGTGTCAGTGTTGGATTAGTCTTTATTTTGGAGGGGGGAGGGGCAGAGAGGATGATTTGCAAGCATCTGATCGAAGATTTGGGACTTCTCTCTATAACATTTTTTCCCTTTTTCTTTCCTTGCTGCTAATTTTATGACTGTTGATTTTGTTGATAAATGCATTTGTACTTTCTTTATTCATTTGCATTGTATTTATACAATAGGGTACTTTTTATAAATCCCTACATGGACAGGCCTGGCATCAACAGCTAATTCATCTTATTCTGGATCAGAGCTCATATCATTAAAAAAAAAAATACTGCTGAAGCTAAAACCTGGGCTCTCCCATATAGAGAGGGGTTAAAAGATATATTTCCCATATTATTATTTTAGCTTTTAAGTTTTATAACTATGTTTTAATACTGTTTTTATGAATATTCACTGTATTAGTCAGCAAGCATTGTCAAAGGTTAGAGTGAAAGAGAAAATGTTTAAACACATAAATTACCACCTGAGTCATCTCTAATGTCTTGAAAGCTGTGGTTGTTACATGTGTGCGGGCCTGATTTTGATCACGTGAGAACAATGATGCTGTAACAGCCCTAATTTCGATCCTGGGTCAGAAGTTCCTTCACTCGGCACTGTTGTAACTTATTGCGGTCACTGAATCAATAATCCTAAACCAAGAACTCCCTGTATTCCTCCGTCTGTTGCTTACATCCATGCAGATGTGTCCTCCCGTGTTTCACCCAGCTATTTTTACCACACACACACACCCATTTTACTATGCCAAAAAGCATTTTGGAAAATGAAAATGATGCAGCGTGCCATCATTGTACACGCATAGGACACGCAAAACTTTGCTGCACCCCAAAGAACCTATCATGAAGAAGGCAAAAAGCAGTATGGGGCCTCCAGGCACCAAAGGGAATCGGGGGATCTTGTGTAATCTACTGGTGATGGGAGAGTGGCTCTAGTCACAGAGGCCATTAAGAGATTGCATGTGTTCTCTCTGAGGGGGAGATGGGTGGTTAAGGAGTGTGAAATATTAAATTCTATTTAGGGTCTTCATTTATTATTTGTTTAGCACAGGGGGTGTCCAACTCAAGGCCCACAGGCCAGATTCTGCTGGCTTTCCCCATAATTTGACTTCTTGTAAGCAGGAACTCATGAGGTTGCTTAAGAGACCTGAGTCCTTCCTTAACAACTTCAACAGGGAATGCCGTCACCAAGTACCACGTTTTCTTGAAAGTAAGACCCATCTTAATTTCTTTTGGGCCTCAGAATAAGCACCAGGTCTTATTTTTGGCTTATAGAGCCGAGGTGGTGCAGTACTGCAGGCTACTTCAGCTGACTGCTAGCTGCAGTTCAGCAGTTCAGATCTCACCAGCTCAAGGTTGACTCAGCCTTCCATCCTTCCAAGGTGGGTAAAATGAGGACCCAGATTGTTGGGGGCAAGAGGCTGACTCTGTAAACTGCACTATGAAGGGGTATATAAGTGCTATTGCTATTCAGGGGATGTCTTACTTGCTTACCTTAGGACCGCTGCAACCAGGCCTCCCACACTCTGACACCTGTCATGCTACTACCTGACTCTTGTGGCTGCTTGCTGGTGCCGCTGCTCACGGCAGGAGGCTGTGTGGCGCATTGTGCCCTTCCGCGCACGAGTGGCATCACCTGCGTGATGTGCCCTGCAGTGCCCTGCAGCGAATGGTGCCACTGGTGTCATGAGCCACACACGCATCCCTGGCCTAGCTTGATTTTTACGCATGTGTCTCACCCCCATCTCGTACAACCAGATGGTGGGCAGGGCGTAACTAGTGCTTATTTTTGGGGTAGGGCTTATACAGTAGAATCTCTGGTCACGACTATAATTTGTTCCATAACTTTGGTCACAATCCAAATTGCTCGTGACCTGAACCTAATTTTGGAAATTTGGCACTTACAAAAAAAAAAAAAAAAAAAAATGGTGCAGAAGGGGAAATTGGCCGTGAAAAAAAAAATTTTGGTTGGAACCTGATTAGGTCGTGGTCAGAAGTATTCGTGACCAGAGGTTCTACTGTATTCAGCACAGGCGTGAAAATCAAGCTAGGGCTTGTTTTTGGGTTACGTTGTATTTTTGGGAAAACACGGTAGCATGGTCATGTGATGTCACACTTTACGACTGCATTGTGTAGCATTGGAAATTCCGGTCCTAGGTACTGTCATTACCCAAGGACTACCTGTGCTTAAATAATTAGAACCTAGAATAATAGGGTTCAAAGGGACTTGGAGCTCTTCCGGTCCAATCCCTGTTGAACTTCATGTTACCATCTAATGGAATTGAAACAGAAATATGCAAGTGCCCTTGGCTGAAGTCTATACCGCTTCAAAAGTGCCACAGCAGGAGCCCAGTTTAGGGGTGCACTGAAAGCATCTTTTGCTTTAAACCCTCCTCCCCGCCTGCAATTTTGGTCCCACCTGCTCTGCACAATGCAAAGGTACTGCTTCTTAGGGTTGGTTACCTTTTTAATGCTTTTAAATCTGTGATCTACCTAGCAATTGTCATCGTATATAGAGCTTGAAAATAGCTTGGAGCATTGTTTCTCAACCATGTCAACTTTAAGAGGGGTGGACATCAACTCCCAGAATTCCCAGCCAGCCCCTCTTAAAGTTGCAAGTTTGAGAAATACTGGCTTGGAGTATTTCTGTAGATAGAAGAGCCTTTAGGTTTGTCCCACTGTATAGGCCAACCAGCTACTGAAGGTGTGGTTCTTGAGATTCTTCTTGTTCTGCTGTGAATACGTTTTCTTAGTGATTATTGTGTATTAATGAGTTATTGTGAATCACCCTGGGGATATTAAATTGAAGAGCCTAACAAAACTATTACCTGGCACGAGGAAGAATTAAATTGTTCAGCACTATTTCCTTTTATGATTGAAGATGCTGCAGAATTGGGTCTTGGGCTGTGAAGTCCAACCTGAAGCCGATTGCATAAGTCCTCCGTATTGTGACCCAGTTTATATTCTGAATCATGAAGTGGTACAGCTGGAAAAAGGCCATTTAGGGCATTGTGTTCAGCTTTGTATTTGGTGTAGGATTTCAAATGACAGCATCTGCAGTGTCGAGCCTCTGCTTCAGCAAACAGTAAGAGAGGGAGGCCAACTGTGGATCAGTTGTTCTCATGGCAGAATTGTTTTTCCCCAACACCTAATGAATCTCTTCCTTCTTTGTCTCTGTATCTGGAAAGGTAGCGAATAGATCTTGACTTTCTCCTCGATGGCAGCTCCCTTATCCCCTCCACTCCTCCGGTCTTCTCAAGGAGAAGCCTTTGCAGTCCCTTCAGTTTTCCTGGAACGTGGTTATCCTTGTAGCCCATTTGTTCCAGCAATAGCATGCTTATAGTTCTCCTGGGATGCTTGCATTTGGAGTCACAGTGCCCAGTAAATGGGGAATGTTGAGTGGCTGAGTAAATAGACAAGTTAGATATTGCAACAGGTGTGGCTTAGTCTGAATTTTCAATAAACCTTTTGCCTAATTTTGAAATGATCAAATTTTAAATTGGAATGGTTCATTATTGTAATATGCTGTGTCTCTCTTCCTTTCAGGGCTTATTCCCTTGTGGACTCTAGTCAAGTATCCACGTTCCTAATTTCCATTCTTCTCATTGTTTACGGCAGCTTCAGGTAAGGTCATTGGCTTTTGAATATTGCCACTCCCCCCCCCCCCAGCATGCCTATAAGTTTAACAGTTCTGCTCACCATGTATATACATTAGAGCCCAGGAGGAGATAGGACGGTCTACAATTCAGGTCTCAGTGGGCTGTTCTTTCAAGTAGGAATGTATATTAATGCTATTTCCCTGAAATGTAGAATTGCAAAGCAGGCCAGAACTGAAGAGCAGGTCATTTAGCATACTATTTGTTCCTGGAAGCTTTCATGGAAGATTTTTTTTTAAAAGGTTGTGAAGAAGCAATTACTTTTATTGTGACTTATTTAAAGGTGAAAATTGAAGCTTTTGTCAATTTATTCTTAAGGCTCATTTTAATCCAACCTGCAATAAAAATTGCAATCTGGCTCTTTTATCTGAAACACACCGGATAATTCAAGGAAAGAGTGACACATTCCTTGAATTTCTTTAAAAAAAAAAAAAAAAAAAGCAAAGACTCCAGAGCTGTTACAGAAGCCTGGGAAATCTAAAAATAACACAATATTGTGCAGTTGCTGCTCTTCTTCAGTGTTGTTTTTGTTAAATTCACAGAGATTAGATACTTTGGGGAAGAATTGAAATGTTCTAAAATTGCTATTTTTGTACTGAAGAGGAAGGAAGTTTACAGGGAAGATAGGTAGGTGGGTACTTACTTAAGTAGGCAGGTAGATAATTTATTGATCAATTAGTTTTATGACCTGTTTAAAAACATACAAATAAAGATTAAATACAAATTAGGCTTCCAAAATAAAATAGGTAAGAGCAAATACAATAATAAAATATGTGCTAAATACGAAGTATCAACATTCAAATATAGTAGTTTAATTTAATATAATTTAAATGCTGCTCATCTCACTCTACAAAGCAACTCATCACTTTTACATGATAGCCCGTTCTGTTTTATTTTTATTTTATTTATCAAATTTAGAAACTGTCCATCTCCCTTACAGAGGATTCCTGACAGTATACGAATAAAATATTAAATCCTAAAATACAGTATATACTCTGATCTGTTCATTATAACAAGTTCTTAGCTGAACTGCCTTGTCTATAAATTACCAGTTCTGCACACAATGTATATATTAAAGCCCAGGAGGAAATAGGACTGTCTACAATTCAGGTCCCAGTGGGCTGTTCTTTCAAGTAGGAATTTTAAGTATCTAAGCCTAAAAGGCATACAGTTGATAATCAAATAAAACATGAACACGAACTATCTATGATGGCCGGAGCAACACATATACACATCTTCTCATGATATCACAACTAATGGAAATGCTCTTATTTGGCCATGGAATCCAACAACTGAAATCTTGCTCTAGAAAAGGTTTTCCTTAGCTTTGGGTCAAACTTATTGACTGGTGTTTTTTGGTTTGGAAAGTGGTTTTGTTTTTAGCCAACCAATTTAAAAATCATTTTTTTGCCAATAACTCTCATCTATTTAGAAAATGATAACTAGGACTCTGTTTAAAAATTGCCTTTCTATGGGAGGCATTGGATAGAAAACCCATGCTGTAAAATAACTTAGGATGTTGACTTACCCAGGAGTTGGGCTGAGTCATACTTACGATGAGGAATGGCAGGAATTATATTTTTTGCAGTCATTTACCCAACACGGAGTCATGGGCAAATCATTTTTAAAAAAACTCAGTGACATAGGTACCAAAAATTATCTATGGAAATTCTCAGTCATCTAGGATGTAGTTCTCCCAAAGATGCCTTTTCTGTATTGGGTAAAAATTGTTCCTAAATAGATGAAAGAATTCAGTTGTCCAAGAGGTTTTCCACCCAGCACACTTTATATGTTATATGTCACTCTTTTAGTTTTGCTGAATACCACCACTTCAGATTTTGTTTTAGTCACTTTTAAAGAATTGAGCACCCAGTAGGTTTTTAGCTTCTGCGGCATTCTTCTCAGGACTACTTGGGAACGTGCCATCAGAACCGTACGGTTAGCATATAAGAGAATATTAATAAATTTATCATGCATCTTTGACATATGAGTGTCTAGAGCATATATAGGAATCCTGGGATGATGATGTTATAGAGGGTTAAAAGCATTGGAGCTAGAGCACTACCCTGTCTAATATCTTCATCAGAGTAAGCCTACTCTGAGTTAGAGAACCATTTACACCAACACACACCAGGTGTTTGAATACAGGGCTTTAAACAGGAGTAAGAGTTAACTCCAACTTTTCTGATTTGATTGATTATATGGGTGATTGATTATATGGGCCATTGGGTCAGTTCTTAGCAACCACATTCACAACCTGTCCACAACCTGTTCCTTTAGGTCTTCCTATGATGAAGACATGGCTGCTCTAGCTGAGGCCATGCTGGTTGCCTTCTTCGCTATCTTCCTTCCAATCTTTCCAAGCATTATAGACTACTCCAGAGATCTAGGTGTTCACACAATATGTCCAAAGTGTAATAATTTACACTTAAATTAATTAATTAAATTAATTAAGGGGTGGGGGAGTGGCAGCAATCATTAGAGAAAGTCTTTGCCCGAGGGAGGCCACTGTTCCTCAGATAGCCGGATGTGAGTCCCTCCTTGTGAAGTGGGGTCAGGGGATTCAGATGGGCCTACTGATTGCGTACCTGGCTCCCTGCCACGTAACAGCGGTCCTGCCTGAGCTGCTCGACATTATAGCCGGGGTGGCGGTGGAAACCCCCAGACATACTGTTATGGGGGATTTTAACCTGCCATCCGCTGGTGAGATGTCGGAGACGGCTCGGGAGTTCATGACTTCCATGACGGCCATGGACCTGACCCAGGTAGTTCAAGGCCCCACCCACTTGGGGAATCACACTCTGGACTTGATTTTTGTCTCTGATCAGTGGCTGAATGATCTAAGAATAGGGGATATAGACATCAAGCCCTTGTCATGGTCTGATCATTCTCTCCTTCACATGGACTTTCAAGTCACTTCCACCCACCGCAGGGAGACGGAACCAACCAAATGGTTCCGTCCCAGGCGCCTGATGGACCCCGAAAGGTTCCTGATGGAGCTTGGGCCATTTCCTGAGACTCTGGCTCACGACTCGACTGAGGACCTGGTGGTCGCCTGGGACAGGGCGGCTACTGGGGCCTTGGACCGCGTTGTGCCTTTGCGGCCTCTGACCCGATGCCGATCTCGTCTAGCTCCTTGGTTTTCCGAGGAGCTGAGAGAGATGAAGCGTCGGAAAAGACGCCTGGAGAGCGATTGGAGGACAAGCCGATCTGAATCTGACCGAACACAGGTGAGATCTTATATTAAGACCTACCTAGTGGCGATAGGAGCGGCGAAGTCTAGCTACTTCTCCGCTCTTATTGCATCTGCAGAGAACCGCCCAGCTGCGCTGTTTAGGGTTACCCGCTCCCTACTTCAGGTGGGGGTACGGGAAGATCCCTTAAAGGGTCGAGCTGAGGATTTTGTACAATTTCTGCATGATAAAGTCGCTCAGATTCGGGAAGGCCTGGACTCCGATTGGGTAGATCCAGGGGAGGAGACAGGGGCAGGTCTTGAGAGCGTTATCTGGGAAGAGTTTGACTCTGTGACTCCTGAGGACATGGACAGGATTCTGGGCAAGCTTAACGCTGCCAAATGTTTATTGGACCCGTGTCCCTCCTGGTTGGTACTGGCCTCCCGGGAGGTTACACGAGGCTGGCTCCAGGGGATTATAAATGCTTCTCTGAGTGAGGGTGTCTTTCCCGCTGCCTTGAAAGAGGCGGTTGTGAAGCCCCTCCTCAAGAAGCCTTCCCTGGACCCAGCTATATTATCAAATTATCGTCCAGTCTCCAATCTTCGCTTTGTTGCGAAGGTTGTTGAGAGTGTGGTGGCGCGACAACTACCCCGATACCTGGATGAAGTTGTCTATCTGGATCCGTTCCAGACGGGCTTCAGGTCACGATACAGCACGGAAACGGCATTGGTCGCGTTGGTGGATGATCTCTGGAGGGCTCGGGACAGAGGTTGCTCCTCTATCCTGGTCCTATTAGATCTCTCAGCGGCTTTTGATACCATCGACCATGGTATCTTACTGCACCGGCTGGAGGGGTTAGGAATAGGGGGCACCGTGCTTCGGTGGTTCTCCTCCTTCCTCTCTGACCGTTCGCAGTTTGTGTTGGCAGGGGGGGCAGAGGTCGACCTCGAGGCACCTTATTTGTGGAGTGCCGCAAGGGTCAGTCCTCTCACCCCTTCTGTTCAACATTTATGTAAAACCGCTAGGCGAGATCATCCGTGGTTTCGGGGTGAGTGTTCATCAGTATGCTGTTGACACACAGCTATACATCTCCACCCCAGACCACCCCAATGATGCCCTTGCTGTGATGTCCCGTTGCCTGGAGGCCGTGCGGATCTGGATGGGGAGAAACAAGCTCAGACTCAACCCCTCCAAGACCGAGTGGCTGTGGCTTCTGGTGTCCCGGTATAGTCAGCTGGTACCATCACTGACAATAGGGGATGAGATCTTGCTCCCCACAGAGAGGGCCCGCAACTTGGGTGTCCTCCTGGATTCACGGCTATCTTTAGAAGATCATTTGACGGCCGTGGCCAGGGGTGCCTTTTATCAGGTTCGCCTGATCCGCCAGTTGCGTCCCTTTCTGGATCGGGACGCCTTGCGCACGGTCACTCATGCCCTAGTTACCTCCCGTATGGACTACTGTAATGCTCTCTACATGGGGCTCCCCTTGAAAAGCACCCGGAGGCTCCAACTGGTCCAGAACGTAGCCGCGCGGGTGATTATGGGCGCAGCTCGTTACGCCCATGTAACACCTCTCCTATGCGAGCTGCACTGGCTCCCGATGGTCTTCCGGGTGCGATTCAAGGTGTTATTTATCACCTTTAAAGCGCTCCATGGCTTAGGATCTGGGTACCTACGAGACCGTCTTTTGCCACCAATAGCCTCCCACTAACCAGTTCGTTCTCACAGGGAGGGACTACTCAGGGTACTGTCAGTCAAATTATGCCGACTGGCGACTCCCAGGGGGAGGGCCTTCTCTGTGAGGGCTCCAACCCTTTGGAATGAACTGCCCCCGGAGATACGGAATATCCCTGATCTCCGTGCTTTCCGCCGTGCCCTCAAGACCCTGATGTTCCAACAGACGGGGCTAAACATATGAACATGTGAATGATTTTTAAATGTGATCTAATTCTGGGTTTTATTTAATTGACCAAACTAAGTAATAATTTTAATTAGCAATTTTATGATGTTTGTGTGTCTATATTTTTCTTGACTGTACACCGCCTTGAGTCCTACGGGAGAAAGGCGGTATAGAAATATAATAAATAAATAAATAAATAAATAAATAGATAGATAGATAGATAGATAGATAGATAGATAGATCTTGGTCATTTGTGCCGCAAGTAAAAACTTTGGATTAATTTGCTCTTACTTCTGCGGAAAAGGAAGAACTTTTAGGTCATGTGTTTAAAAAAAATAGGAGAGGGAAAAAAAGAGAAAAACCTTTAGACAAAGAGGAAGAAACGAAGCCCCGAAGTATGCAGGGGTGCCAAGTAGGGACAGAAAGATCATCTCCTTTGTTTCTCGTCTGGCCAGACAGATTAGTAGAAAGCAGCTTTTTACCACCCTGGGAAGTTCTGGGTGGGGGCATCTCCCCACTTCTCCCCTCAGATGAATAAAAGGTGAATGAGGTAAGCAGAGAGTTCCAGATTTGCTTCCTCCTTTCTCTCTACTGAACTCGGTGAACTTCAGGCATCCCTACCTAGGAGACCCAGGGAAGGTCAGGCTTCATATGGAGACCAAGTGCACTGTCCCTACTTCCTATTCGAAAAGAATAGCCGGGTAAAAAGGACAGTTATGTGACATGGAAGATGGAGACAGCACTCAGGCACATAACTTCTATAAACTGTGCAGCCTGGATTCCTACAACATGGTAATCAAAAACCCAACAAGAACCTTAAAGATGGATTCTGAGAACACTTACTAGTAGCATCAAAAGGACCAGGGGAAAGTCAGCTGCCTTCCCTGCCTTGTCTAAACTGCATCTAAAATTTCATGATGATGATGATAATGATGATTTTGTAAGTAAAATATGGACAGAACCCATTTCTGTTTGGGAATAAGTGGATAGCTATCCTAGCATTGACAATCCCATTAGAGCCCTGATTGGTCTCCAAGTCACTCGTCTAAAAATGGTCTCACCCTCCCAATAGAGTGCAAAGTTTACGTAGGTGAATACTTGAGGCACCATCAGTAGCTATTAACAGATTAACAGAGTTGGAAGGGACCTTGTAGGTCATCTAGTCCAACCCACACCCAAGCAGGAGACCTGCACCATTTCTGACAGATGGCAGTCCAGTCTCTTCTTGAAAGCCTCCAGTGATGAAGCTCCCAGAACTTCTGAAGGCAACTTCTGTTCCATTGGTTGATTGTTCTCACTGTCAGAAAATTCCTCCTTATTTCTACATTGAATCTCTCCTTGTCCAGTTTCCATCCGTTATTCCTTGTCTGGCCTTCGGGTGCCTGGAAAATAGCTTGACTCTCTCTCTCTCTCTCTCTCTCTCTCTCTCTCTCTCTCTCTCTCTCTCTCTCTCTCTCTCTCTCACTCTCACTCTCACTCTCACTCTCACTCTCACTCTCACTCTCACTCTCACTCTCACTCTCCTCTCTCTCTCTCTCTCTAACTCTTTCTAACTCCCTAAATGAATAGTTGTAAGGCAAGGACTCCCTGTAATAGATTGGAACCTGTTGCAATGGAACAGGTACTGACCAGGGAAAGGAACTCTGCCCCTGTTCTTTGCATGGGGCTGAAGAAGACTAGGGCTTGGAGAGCTTCTTGAAATTCAAATCTGTGAAAAATTTCAGAGACATTTATAAGGCAACAACTTGGTCAGCGTTTTTTTTCCCTCATGAACCATTAGAGAAGATGGATGTCTAATTTCATTTGTTACTAAATCTTAATTATAAACTCCAGTTTAGTAGTAAAATTCAATTATGTGCATATAAGGGCCAATTATTTAAGACCAGATGTCTCTTCAGATACTATTTTTATGAATCTAGATAAGTGGACACTAGATTTGTTGAAAATCTTCTTGGATTCCATGATCTGTTAAGAGGTTGTTGTGTTACCGTCTGAGCTGAGCTTGTGTGCCCTGAGAGGAAGCATATTTTTTATCAGTGTTGTTCAGCTGCAAAACAATCTCCCTAGGAATGTACAGCTGATCCTAACTAAATCTGAAAATTGAAACCGGCTTCATATTGATTTTATAAGTTGTTATGATTGATATTATTATAATATTTTTAGTTTATTGTTTTGCTTCTCTTTCTATACAGCAAAGCTAGAAAAAATGTCTTTGGATGGATGCAGATCTTCAATAAAAACAAAATTAACTCTTGTGCATAAGGATGTTTTAATGTTTTAATGAATCATGCTCCTAAGTTTGATTCTGTGATTGCTAGCATTTACATTGCTAGAATTTCATATTTTTCCAGCTTTGCTGCTCCAACAATCCACACGCATGGGTAATCACTTCCTGAGTGAAAAAAGTCTCTGGCAAAGCAGGAAGTGATTACCCATGCATGTGGATTGTCGGAGCAGCGAGCTGAAAAGGGATGTTCAGGTAAGCCAATGTCCATTTTCTGCATAATTGATTTTTGTTAATACATCTACTATTTGTGTAAGATGCTTGGAAAATTCTAACAAAAAGTGGGTACAAATTAAAAAAACCCCTATGTTTTGATTGCACTGATATTCCATTTAAGGACACCAACGTTCTGGCCCTTCCAGATGTAAAGCTGATATTTTGCATGTGCTCATTTTCTGCAGGTCCCTGAACATGGACTTTGAGAACCAAGACAAGGAAAAGGACAGCAGCAACTCGGCTGGACCCTTCAATGGCGGTAGCACCAATAACAGTAAGAGGCTTCCTTCAAAGGCCAGCTTTCATAACAGCGCTACTTTTGGGGGTAGACTGTGACTGGCCGCTCCACACAGCCGGCCCATCCAGCTTTCAGTGTGGCCCAGCTGGAAGAAATGGGACTGAGGCCCACTCTGCAAAACTGGGATGTTTAAAAAACTTCTGTTAATGGAAATTAAGGAATTAAGGTTAGGCTCCACCCCCAAGGTATTTTTTTGACTGCAGCCAATCTTTTCAGTCGGGTTTGGAGGGCTCAGACCTTTCTTCAAGGAGCCTTCAATTTTGCCCATCTCTGCAAAAAGTATATAAAAAAGGAAAGTACTCTAGAATCATTTGCCCAAAGTGAGAAACACAGAACCTGCAATATCATAAAACAAGGAATAGCTTAGTTGAATGTTTTTTTTTAAATACTGCTGGCATATGCAAGATACAAAAAAGAGCTTATTTGTGAAAAGGGGAAAATTAATAAAAGGAAGGCAACAATGAGAAACTCCAAATAAAAGTCAGAAGTAAAGTTAGTTGGATCACAGGTTGTGTCAGGTTGAGCATCTGCAGAATCTGCAGCCACAGTGCCAGTGAGTCCCAGAAGCTCCAGAGGAGATGGCTTTTAGGAGGATCCGGACTCCGGGATCGTGAAATCCGTGGAAGCTTATTATCTCTTAGTCCTGTGGGGAGAGCAACTGGTTTATCCAGCTCTGTCATCTGTTTCTCGTGTTAGTGGTCTAGACAGTAAATCTTAAAATTATTGCATGGTTGGGCCCACCTATAATAAATGACACATTTCATGAGCACGTTGAAGAATTAAAATGAAATTTAGCCTACTCGGGTTATCTGGCATGAGCTAGAAATGTAGAACAATATCAATATTATATAAATCTTCTACTATCTTTCCTTGTAATAATTATATCTAAAATTACGCATTTCTAATATATGTTAATAACAGTTATTTCATTTTGGAGTAGCAGTGCTGTTGTCTGTGAAACATAGATGAAATATTTTAAGAAAATTAACCTGATCTTGGAAGTTACAAGTAGTAAAATCCAAGGCATCTTTACTTTGAAGAAAGGCATATGAAATATAGCGGGGTTCATTTCATTTTTTTTTTTATTTGATTTATATGCCGGAGACTCAGGGCGGCTTACAATGCGTCAAGCAATAGCCTTCATACTTTTGTATATTTTATACAAAGTCAGCTTATTGCCCCCACAAACTGGGTCCTCATTTAACCTACCTTAGAAAGGATGGAAGGCTGAGTCAACCTTGAGCCTGGTAAGATTCGAACCTGCAGTAATTGCAGGCAGCTGTGTTAATAACAGGGTTAATAACAGGGTGCATTAAACCACTGTACTACCAATATTTTAATATTTTAATATTTTTAGTTTAAGAGATGTTGGTGGTATATAAGTAGGTTAGTGCAAAGTATTGAACTGTCTCCTAATAGGCTCTGAGCTTTCATTTTTTTAATTATTAGAATTTTGAATAAAAGCATTGAAACTATTAACAATTAACAGATTAGAATAAAAATAATAATGGATTTCAAATAATTGAGTAGAGTAAAACAGATTGAATTGTGACACCACTTTAAATCCTACCCTTCAAAATGGTGATTTTCAGCTCTCCGAATCTACATTATTCTTGAGGACAAAGTCTTTTAATTGATTCTGAATTTATATCAAAGGGAACAAAATCTTCTCAGGCTGGATTAAAAAGTCAATTAGCCAAACCGGATTTGCTTAATGATCCCAGTGATTCACTTCATAGTGAAAATGGTCACCCTACATGAAATTTACAAGATTGATCATAAAATTGGGTTGAGTCGTGTGAGGAGTCACTTAACAACCACATTGCTCAGTGACTGAAATTCTGGTCCCGATTGTGGCCATAGGTCAAGGACTATCTATATTATACCTCTTGTTTTTCTCCTCTTCTGAACATTTCCTATTTGCAATTTAAAAATGTGCATATCTAGCCTGTCACTTTAGCTTTGTTTGTTTGTGTGTGTGGCAGCAAGAGGATCTAGGCTGACGCCCTTGTAGCTGTGGCTATTGTGTGATGCCAAATAATCGCTACCTTTCCTCCTTTTCCCCTGCAGGTATCCAGACTATTGATTCAACACAGGCGCTTTTCCTGCCCATTGGGGCATCCGTGTCTCTCCTGGTTATGTTCTTCTTCTTTGACTCGGTTCAGGTGGTTTTTACAATATGCACAGCAGGTGAGGCTGATTGTCCCAAGGAGAGGTTTCCCAGTGGATTCATGACTCAGAAGCTGTTAGCTATAAACCAGGGGTGTCAAACTCATGGAGTCATGTTGTCATCATGTAATGGATCGCGACGTTTCCCTCCTTCGCTAAAGCACGGGTGGGCGTGGCCAGCGCGAGACGCATCCGGCCCACAGGCCATGACTTTGACACCCCTGCTGTAAACTGATTTTCTGGAAGCCTTCGTCAAGAAATGCAGCGCTAGTGACAGAAATTGGCTACATTTGAGCACAAATGTTTTATTGATTTGATTTTTTTATTTGATTGATTTTTTTAATTAAGGGCATTTATATGGCTTCCCAATTCACTCACGATGATTTCAGGCAGCTTAAAGAAATAAAATCCTAATACAAAACCCCAATAAACCTCCATCCAGCTCTGGTGACAACAGTCAAACCAACCACTTCATGGATTCTGGGTCCCCAGGCTTGATGGCAAAATTATACTTTTTTCACCCTTAAACCCTCACAGTATCTTGGGGTTCCAAGGAACAGCTTGAAAAACCTGGTGTAATATTTGCCAAAAGTCTAGTTAGCCTTGTGTGTGTATATCCAAGAGAGTTGAATAAACGTATTTATTTTGTCAACCCCAGACACCATGACCAGAAGTGTGTTGCATGCGGGGAATTGTAGCACAAACTATTTGGGCACAACTAAATTGTCAACCCTTGATTTGGAAGTCCTTAGCACATCAGCGATCCCCCCAACCCACCAAATGCCTGATCTCACCTATTTCTGCTATTTTAAAGATCATTTTATGTTTATTATGGTTCTCTTGTTTTTATGCTGCTTTTTATACATTGCACTGGTTCTGTTTTACCTTTTTACGGAGTAATGTTTTTTGTTTTTTTTAAACCACCATGAAATTGAAGGGTGGCCATAAACCTGTAGAATAAAACAGTTTTAAAATGAAATAAATAATAGTATAACATAATCCGCTGGGAAGCTCTTTTTCTAAAACTACATTTAAGCGGTCAGAAACTCTGCGAGAGCCCCAGGTGCCGATTTCTTTCAGTGGAGCTGCAGAGAAGAACTCGGAAGATTAGAATCAAAATGTGCTGCTGATGTTGCTAAACTTCCCCAGTTGCATCTTAGTCACCCTGAGTCTCTGGGCTGAAAGTTGGGCCCAGTCACAAAAAGGCAGCCTCTGGTACACTGCGCCCAGTTTTTTGTCTTCTGCCAAATGTCACGTATGCGTCACCAAATCAGAAAGTATTTGTTTCATGGGTATAAAGTACTGGATCGCAAGCGCCGAGGGTACTGATATTATTCTTCAAGAAACAGGGCTCTTAAACACAAAATTGTCTGAGTTAATTGTGGATGTCTGCTTTTCTTGGATTTTTATTTTTTTGCAATAATGGTATTTCCCCCCCCTTTTTCTGTTTCTCTGCAGTCCTTGCAACAATAGCCTTTGCTTTCCTCCTGCTCCCAATGTGCCAGTATTTAACACGACCTTGTTCACCTCAAAACAAGTAAGAAGGAAGTTTGTTCATCTTCTGTGTCGTTAAGAGATCCTGTTGGACTGGTAGTGAAATAGCTTAGCAATGGATTCTGCAGGGGCTTTTCATTCATGCAGAGAAGGTACCAGGTGCAACCTTTTCTGGCACCAGACAAGAAACCCAAAGTTCCTTTCCCCTGGCCATTTGGGGCAGTGCTGATAATATTGAAACACAAGGGGTCCTTGATGCTCTCTGAGCTTGGTGGTTTTCTTGCAGATGTTTCATTACTCAAACTAGGTAGCATCTACTTCATGTTAACTGGGATCATCATTTTGGTCTCTTTTGACTAGGATGATCCCAGTTAACATCAAGTAGATGAAAAGCCCCACCAGCAATCAATACCCAGATGAGCATAGATTGACACCCAGGTTAACATCAGGCCAACAATCAAGAAATACACAATACTCTAATCAAGAAACTGTGAAATAACAGTAACAGTCCAACCAAGCCACTAGAATATAAATTGAGAACAAACTTCACACTTTACTATCACTGATGATGTTGCCCAGTTTGGGTAACAAGAAAACAACCAAGCTCAGAGAGCACCAAGGACCCTTCATTTCAGCCCTGAGCTACAAATATTCTCCTGTATCAATAATGAAACAAACATCTGTCTGTCTGTCAATAATGCTGGTCCAATCCCACAACATTGTTGTATAAAAACATCTTTATATAGCAATTTTACAATGTGACAGCATAAGTAAAAACGGTTAACTACTCAAATAAAAAATGGCTAGACATCAAAGGCCTATTTAAAGGAGAAGGAGCTTCCTGGAGTCCAGGGGAAAGAGATGAACATGCCTGGGGGACATACTCGTGGGGCCACAATCCAAAAGCCCATCTTCTGTCCACCCCACCTCCGTTTCACAAGCAGACCCTTCTCCTTTGTGATGAGGCATCTTCTGTGGATAGCCATGCCTTTAGGGAGAGAATAACAGCCACAGTTCTACACCATCATTTAGCATTGGCTTTTCAATTTGGGCAGGGACATGGAAAAAATGCCCCAGTATACATGATCGATTGGATCCATGCTCTCCTCTGAAACGGTGCTCTTTGTGAATAGGAAAAAAAGAAAGAAAGAAATAGAAACAATAAATAATAATTTTAAAAATAGAAAAAGCTGGGTGATCTTAGGCCAGTCACATTTTCCGCCTAACCCACAACCCGCTGTGGAGAAAATAGAAAGAGGATAGAATTTAGATCCGTTCGCTGTTTTGGGTTATTTATAAAGATAATGAAAATGAGATAGCATCCTGAAGTGGGAGATGCATGACAGATTCTCTGGCCCTGCTTATAAAGCTACAAATATTCTCTTAAGAGAAAAAGGCTCATGGCATCTTTGAAATGCCCCTGTCTGATGGGAGCACAAGGAGCCTGACTCCTTTCATAGAAATGGCCACTAGGAGCTGTTGAGCATGCTCTCCTAATCGGCACAGCTAATAGGTGCAACCCTTATTCACTCAGGACTTGTAAAGTTAGCAATAACAATAGCACTTAGAACTTCTATATTATTTATAGTGTCTCTTTCTCCTGGATTCCAGGAACTCTCTAAGCAGTTTATAGTCAGCATATTACCCCCAACAATCTGGGTCCTTATTTTACCGACCTCGGAGGGATGGAAAGCTGAGTCAACCTTGAGCCAGTCAGGATTGAACTCCTGGCTATGGACAGAGTCAGCCTGCAATGCTTCATTCTAACCACTGCACCATCAGAGCTCCTAAAGTTACCAGGCTGTGCAAGTCAGTTCTGTATAGGTATTTTTGCACAATAATTCTTTCATTGCTTACATACGGGGTGGGGAACTCTGGTCCTTTTATGACTTGTGGACCAACTCCCAGTATTCCCAGAATGATTTGTGAACTTCAACTTGTGGACTTCAATTCCCATGCTGGCTAATGAATTCTGGGAGTTGAAGTCCACAAGTCATAAAGGGGCCATCGTTCCCCACCTCTGTCTTATAACGTAGCCAATTGTGTAGTGTGTGCAATACTGCGGGAATTGATATCCAGTTAATGCTAATTGGGCTAAAATTATTCTGTTTTTTATCTTGATCTTAGCAGCCAACTATGTATATCTGTCATTTTATGCTTTTTAAAGTAATGCATAATTCATTTTTAAATTTGGTTACATATCTACAGTAAGTAAGTCATGGATTTTCAATAAACGGTACAGAGGCTTTCAGAGTTTAGAATTTAAATTTATTTATAGCTCTTAGTTACCTTATTTCTATTTTATTGTAGTAATACATAGATTTTAGATTCATAGTTATTCACTTAAACTTTGTGATTAATTACATTACTCACATTATAAGTTGTATTCTCATAGATACTTTATGGCAAATATATTTTCTTACTAACATCTAGCTCTGTGGGTACATCATCAATTTTGAGATTAATTTTGTTTTGTTTATTTTATATCTGGTTGAAAACAAACAAACCAAGAGAAGTGTAGTAGAAAGGAGCATTTAAGTTTAAGTTTCCAAATTAGTCTAGTAATTTTAATAATGAGTTTGTTTTTTTTAATTGTACTTTGCTTTAGAATGTAGGTATGGCACCATTATGAGCCACGGTGGCGCAGTGGTTAGAGTGCAGTACTGCAAGCTATTTCTGCTGACTGCCGGCTGCCTGCAATTTGGCAGTTCAAATCTCACCAGGCTCAAGGTTGACTCAGCCTTCCATCCTTCTGGGGTGGGTAAAATGAAGACCCAGATTGTTGGGGGCAATAGGCTGACTCTGTAAACTGCTTAGAAAGGGTTGTAAAGCACTGTGAAGCGGTAAGTCTAAGTGCTATTGCTATTATACGATCATATTTATTACACCTTCTGAAAGGCAGAAAACTAATGGCTGATCCAAAAAGAGCTTTTGTGGTTCCCTTTTAGTGCTTTTTGGAGGACTGATTTTTCTGCGGGACACTTTTCTTATGCTCTGGTGCCCTTGGAGTCCATAGAAATGAGAGTTGGAGATGTTTTCTCTCCTTTTGTTGAGAGGATCTTAAACTTGTGGCCATATTTTCCAGGATTTCCTTTGGATGCTGTGGGCGTTTCACTGCTGCAGAGCTGCTCTCTTTCTCACTCTCTGTGATGCTCGTCCTTATCTGGGTCTTAACTGGGCACTGGCTTCTCATGGACGGTAAGTGCAGGAGATGCAAATTAGAAGGGTCAGACCTTCCTGGATTTCCTCTCACCTTTCTCGTGGAATGGAGTATTTTATATGGCATTCGTTCCTGGATTGGAATAAAAGTCCTTGCGTTCAGAGAACTTCAGAATCCTTGCACAGACTTGCCTTCACTTGTTTTGTTTGCTTGTTCTCCATTAGGTTTGATGGGCCACCTAGATCAGCATTTTTCAACCTCAGCAAGTTTAAGGTATGTGGACTTTAATTCCCAGCATTCCCCAGACGTTGTTTGGCTGAGGAATTCTGGGCGGGTGTTGAAGTCCACATACCTTAAGGTTGCAGAGGTTGAGAAACGCTGATCTAGAGATATGCAGGGGCTTTGAATCTAACCTGTTTCAAACTTGAAAGGGCCCAATTCAGCTCTTTCAAGCAGGAAACGGGCTGCTTGCCTCATTCTGAAAGTATTTCAAAGACAGGCCTGTTTCAAGTCTGAGGCATGCTATTCTGAACTCAAAACACTTGCAGACTTTTTAAAAAAGATGTTTTTAATCTGAAACACTTCTAATATTGACTAAGGGTACAGCCCCTGGATTACTAGATGCAGAGGGGCAGCGAAGGTCAGAGTGCAGAAAATGCCCTTCTAGCTCAGGCAGGCAAAAGTTGCTGTGTTTTGCAGTACATGAGCTTCATTCTTCACTTTTGGAATAGAAACATGAAACATGCCTACATTTTCAATGCAGGAAAAGCCATGGCTCGGCTTTCAGAAATCTGTACTTCTCTACTATCCCAAGCATTTGGTGACTTTGTGTTCCAAACAGGGATTTTTAGTTACTGTAGTTCTGACTTGAACTTGGGTACAAGCGGTATCCTGGTGATTTCCAGTGACCAGAATCACCTATAGTGAGTTTACTTTCTCTCCTCTGGGCCCAGCATGAGGAACAAGTGGGCACCATGGAAAGACAGTTCTTCGTAGTTCAACTGCCGTGTTTCAGCTAGTAAAATTTTAGCTAGTAAATATTTTAGCTAGTAAAATTGTTTTTATAGCAAATAGTTTGGATTTGGAAGGGCTTGTGGTATAACATCCTGACCAGATAAGCCTATTGCGTAGCATGCTTCGGTATTCCTTGGGGGGCTGGTTCTTTATCAATTCTTCAGCCTGGTTCTTTCTTCACAGAATGAAGAATTTTGGGCATTGAGAGCTACCCACTTTTTTCCTGTGCAAATACTGCTGTTTTATTGTTTCTCATCTAATATTTGCATTTGTGATGAAGCCTGTAGGGCCTGTACATACTTGATACCACAAGGACTGGGTGTGAGTAGAAAGCTGCTCTCAGCACTTTCAGTGAAGCATCATCTTTAAATAAACAACTCTACTATTGTAGAGTGATAGAACATAAGGGTTGGTGGGACCTTCAAGATCATTTAGTTCAAATGGCTGCCCAAGCAATAACTCGCTCTTACAGCATTGCCAGTTGAAAGGGCTGCAGCAAAAGAACGTCCATCAGCTCTCAAGGCAGTCCTTTCCATTGTTAAGCAACTCTTAAGGTTGGGACAGTCTTCGTGATGCTCAAATGAAACCTTCCCCACCTGCAGTTTAAACCCATTGCTTCTTGTCTTGCATTCTGGATAACTCTGAATACTTCTTCTGCACTTTGTTTGTGGCAGCTTTTCAGAGACTTGAAGATAGTGATGGTTTTTTCTTCTCCAAACATTTTCCATCCATTTTGTTTTGTATGCCTCTTGTTTTCCAAAAACAGTTGAGTTTGTCATTGTCCTTCTCAAAATCCAATCATCTTGTTTTAATGACCCCGTAATCCCTTGCGGGGTAGAGTCTGGGCAACTAAATGGAGCTGAGTGTTTACTGCCTGGATGCTCTTCCTGTCGCCAGTGCAGAGTTATATCCAGCAGATATATTCTCATCGTGCCCAGAGAAAGAAATATCTGCCTCTACCTAGGATCGATCTCAAAATCCAATGCCAGAATAGAATGCAGTGTTCTTCTAGAGCAGTCTGGCCAAGAAAGAAAACCTGGAGGCTTTTAAGAGGAGACTGGACTGCCATTTGTCTGGAATGGTATAGGTTCTCCTGCTTGAGCAGGAGAGGGTTGGACTAGAAGGCCTCCAAGGTCCCTTCCAAGCCTGTTATTCTGTACTCTGTTGTTGACATTATATTTCTGTTGATGCAGCCTAGGATCATATTTGCTTTTTTTTCTTTATAGTTGCCACACGTTATGGGCTCACGGTCAGCTGGACACGATCCCCTAAGATACCAAGATCCTTCTGCATGTACAACTTTATTAATTAGGGTTCCCTCCTCTGTTACACATGTAGTTTTTCATACAAGAATTTGGGGCTCCTCATTTGTCCCTGTTGAAATTCATCTGGCTTGCGTTTGCCCAGTGTTCCAACTTACTGTTCTCTGAGATACTTTCCATCTTTCTATTGCTGCACTGATACAGGTAGTCCTTGACTTAGAGCTGTTCACTTAGGGTCCGAAGATACAATAGCACTGAAAAAAGTGACATGACCAATTTTCACACTTACGACCATTGCAGCATCCCCATGGTCATGTGATCTAAATTCAGAAGGTTGGTAACTGACTCTAAATATGAGTCTCCTTTTGCGACCTTCTGACAAGAAAAGTCAACAGGGAAGCCAGATTCACTTACCAACCGTGTTACTAACTTAACAGTTGCAGATTCCCTTAACAACTGGGACATAAAGGTCTCAAAACAGGACAAAATTCACTTAACAACTGTCTCGCTTAGCAGTGGAAATTTTGGGCTCAGTTGTGGTCATAAGTCAAGGACTACCTGTAGTCATGAAACGTCTTCAAATGACAAAACAAGAAAGACCAGCTGCCGCCTGAAAAAGCACCTTTGGGACTACCTGCAGTCATGTGTTCTAACCTCTTGTCTAGTCATTGGTAAATAAGCCCATGAAGTAGACCAGGCCAGGAAATCAACGCCACAGGAAGACTAAAATTACTTTTACTGAGAATGGCTATAAAAGTATAGACATAAACATTTTGCAAGTCTGTGCCCTAAACCTGATCCATCCTGTTCTAGTTCAGCGAATTAGGAAAGTATTTACCTGAGCTGCTTCCAAATGTTACCCCATTGCTTACTCCAGGACGTTAGCCTGGAGTTGCCAGTGCTGCTCCCCTCTTCCCAGCTTGACATGGACCCACTGATGTGTACTTTGCTCTCCGTTCTCCTCTCCCCTTTTTTGAAAGTGGGGCAGCTTCCGCCTTCTCCAAATTTCTGACGCTCTATCTTCCATGGTTCCTCAGCTACACCAGAAAGTCCTCCAAGACAACACCCCAAGCCCCTTTGTGCCTCTTGGATGATCTGATTTTGGAGCCCTGAACCCATTTGCAGCAATTGGGACCTCATCATCTCTTTACTGCCTTTTCCTTACCATTCCCTCCTTTTGTCCACCATCCCACTTAGAGCCCTTTGAATGCAATTCCCCCAGAGGAGAAGCCAGGAGCCAAGTAGGAATTGGGCCCTCTCCCCATCTTAGCAGCCGCCCACCCCTTCCTCCTCCTGGTTTTACCACCCCTAGAGCCAAAAGGGGCTTTTATTGCTTTCGGCTTCCCTTGTGAGCTCTGCTCCTTTGGCCCTTCAGGGGTTCCGACTTCCTGCATTAGCTGCTGTCTGACAGGCTTCCTTTTGACCCTTTGGTCAAAAGCTCCTTGGGCATCTTGGGTGGATTCCTGAGCTGCTTTTTCCTCATTGGTTGCCATCTTAGTTTTTGAGAAGTTCTCTTGCACTCCCTCCCTTTATCAGAGAAATTTTGTCCGCAGGTTTCTGCCTAGTATTTCTTGAAAGTTGTTGGTCTCCTGAAATCTATTGTGGGTGTCTGGGTGTGCTCCATTTTCTCACTCTGTAATATCTTGAACCCCAAGATGGTGTCATTTCTGCCCAGATTTCCATTGTTTTTTCCTCTTCTTCCAACCTTTCCTTTTGATTAGGATCAGATTGAGGAGAAGCAATACCTTTGTCTTCTCTCTAGGCTTCTGGAAAACAAAAGTCAGCAAGGAGGAATTTAAAGGGTTTGCAATCATGCACGAGCTAGTTTTTGAGCAGATGTGCAAATAATTGAAATCTCCCTTAATTCTCCTCTCTCTCCCTCTCTCTCTCTCTTTCTGAAAGTTCTCTCTTTTGTCCATTATGCTTGTCTTTGTGCTTGCCAGCACATTGTCACTATTGTTTCGTCTCCCCTTCCTTATATTTTTACCCCAATCCCTTTGAATAAGTTCTTATCTTTAAATGATTGGAACTTTGAATAGGTGTATTTCCTTCACAGTTAACGTTAATTTATTCTCTGCACATTGAAGGCGTTGTACAATGTTATAAACAAAAGATACATTTCTTGTAATTCTGGTGCCCACTGTTGGCACTTTAAAAACGATGTAGACAGATTTAAATAAACACAGAGGATGAAGAGTCAGCAGCATAGAAAGCAAGTTTTACAAGAAGAGGTGAAGTAATTGTCTGGGCTTAGTCTAGTGAGCAGAAGGCCAACACTTTATGGGACGAATTCTTGTAGTGTCCCATGAAGACCCAAGGATTTGTTGACTGGTTCTGAAGGTTGAAAAAACAGGAAGTACTTTCTGTGTCTCAAGGAGTCTTAACAGTGGGGCCATTTACACTTGGCCAATAAAGAATTCTATTCTATTCTAGTCTATTCTATTTAGCCACTGCTGTCAGTTTTCAAGCAGAGACCGGATAGGGACCTCCTTAAGGTGCACAAGCCGCCTGATTTTGTGCATAAAGCTAAGATGGACTTCAGCATCCTGCCGTGCTTTATTCTGGTTTTTCTACTTGAAAGTGCTGAAATACAGTGGGGAGTGACTTGCTTGCAAAGATTATAGGTTTAAATGTTTGCCTTGCAAAGTAGCAGAACACAGAAAAAGAAGATTTGTGTGCGAGAACTGCTAACACTGACGGTGGGATTTAAAATTCATTTTGAAAGTGTTGAACCAGCAGCCTGTCTTGTTCTTCGGGGATTCTGGAAGGCTGGTTCTTAATTGAAATATTTAAGGGTGTTTAAAACATCATCCAAAGCAGCACTCTTGACTGACTTGAGGAAACCCACTGTGACTTGATAAGTAATGAAAAAGTGTGTTTTCCACAAGCCCTTTACACAATGGGAAAGCTTCTGAAATTGACAGATTATTAAAATAAGGTTGCATGAAGGCGTGTCGGATGATCACATTTCTTGCCTGTTTGAGGCAAGGGCTTCTGTGCCTAGGGAGGCAGACTGCAGAGGCAGCAGGCTTGGGCCTCAGGAATGCACTTGGCTTGTCAGCAGTTAAATTTGTTTGTCTTGTCTAAACCATGTTTGATACAAGCCATGATAAGTCATATCACCCCCCCCCCCGATTAATGGCACCCCCAAAGGGTGTTCCAGAATTAAAGCCTCTAGAAAATAAGCAGGGGAACAACTGGTACCCAAAGCTTTCCAAAGTAGCTGCCAGGCAAGCTGGACATTAAAACACTACAAATGTTCTCCTGAGAAGGTCCTCTCCAGCGGCTTCCTCTTACAGAGTTGGGCTCCCTGGGAAGGAGATGACGCTTTTAAGAAGGGGTTGGAGAGCCATATAGAACAGGGGCATCCAAGCTTAGGAACTTTAAGACATGTGGACTTCAACTCCCAGAATTCCCAAGCCAGCCAGGGGAATTCTGGGAGTTGAAGTTCACAGGTTTTAAAGTTCCCAAGGTTGGACACCCATGATATCAGGCCTCCTGCTTTTGGGCAGGGGATTGGACTAGAAGACCTCCAAGGTCCCTTGCAACTCTGTTCTTCTGTAATTCTGGGCTCTCATAGCTGCCCCTTCCTCATCTCAAACCCTCAGCTCTGTCCAAGCGCAGAATGGCAATGCTGCCCTCGTGTTGGGCTGAGGAGAAGTGCCAGTGAAATGAAGAGGAGGCCTGGGCATGGCCCAATGAGGCCTGGGCAGCTTTCAGTTGAATCTCCTTTTCGGCAGGAGCACCGCTTGGAAAGAGACACTTTTGTCTGACATTTGGCGTTGAAATTTGAAAGGGCCAAACAGCCGCTGCACTAAATGAGTTGACTGCTGGGGAGGGAGGCATGGAGAAGATCCTGATAAGTTTGCCCAGTTCTGATTTGGACATCTTAGCTGTTGCTTTAATTTGAAGTTTGTTTCCCATACTATATGCAAGTAGTGCTTGACTTAACGACTGTTCACTTAGTGACCATTCAAAATCACAGTGGACTTAAGATCCCGATTCAAAGTTCCAACATCTCCTCCCCCAGGTTGGTCACCTAACAGCGTTGTGGCACTTGGCAGCCTCCATGTATGTGACTGTGATTTGTGGTGGGGTTTTTTTTTTTTTAAGAAACTGGCTTTTACTTCCAGTTTCCAGCTTTTTTCATCCCACAGTGAACAATGAGTTCAGTCAACAACCACAACCATGTGCTCGCTTAATGACCGCTGCAAAAAAGGTCCAATTACGAGTTCAGTTATGGTCATAGGTCGAGGACTACCTACCTGTCTCTCATGTTTCATACAGGAGCTGAAGGCATCAGAGTGAAGAGTTCCTTCTGCCAGGCTCTTTTCCCTGACCCTGGGCCCCCTGGGAGGGGATTGGTCCGGGAGAAGCTTCCCGCTCAAAACCCCTCGGAAGCTTCCAGGTTTCCCTGCGCCTGGTTCAGCAACCATACCCCCTGGCATATTTCTGCCCTGGACCTTCTCCACTAGAGGTTTTTCTTTTCACCAACGCCTCTTGTTCTGCCTGATAACGCAGATCTGATTTCATTCCTTCTCTTCGTAGCTCTGGCCATGGGCCTCTGTGTGGCAATGATTGCCTTCGTCCGGCTGCCGAGCCTTAAGGTCTCCTGCCTGCTGCTATCAGGGCTATTAATTTATGATGTCTTTTGGGTGAGTTTTTGAATACATATCTGTATTTCTAAATATATGTATCTGTTACCACAAGCATAATATTCTTCCAGCTTTAGAATTTGACATCACAGCTACTTTTATTGGGTGTTATGGAATGCCTCTACAGGCATTATATTTCAGAATGCTTTGCATTTATCAACTGTCAAAATGCCTTTTCATTTATATAAAATGTATGTTCATTCCTCTCTCTCCTCCCCCCCACCCCCAATACATTCTCCTGAGGCTCTCATGTTCATTTCAGCTAGGAAAAGTATAGAAGGATCTGCAATCTTCATTAGGGGAGCTAAATATACATCTTAATGTATACATCTTAATGCACTTCAGAGTTTGGGAAATTAAAAGCTGCTACACGATGTGCATCATAAACCAGGCTCATCATAAAAATCTAACATTTTAATTCTAAACATTTGCTCTTCTATTTATTTATTTATTTATTTATTTATTCTTTCCTTCCTTTGAGTTTGAAAGACCATATTAGGCATACCATATCAACAGCTGTGACTTCATGGAAAGCAAAGCTGCTGGAGTTTCTGGGATGGGAGCAGTCACACTTAAAAAATCCCTTGACCAGCTTTTTGGTAGCCGCTACTTTTTTGTGCTTGCAGGCATTCAGAGACATTCCCATCAAGTCATTTTCCTTCTCTCTTTCCTAGACCTTAGAGCAGGGGTATCAAACTCAAAGCCTGGGAGCCAGAGCCGGCCCACAGGGTGCTTAGATCCGGCCCGCAGGACCACCCTGGAAACAGCAAAGGACCGGCCTGGGATGCCTCTATGAGCGAAAACAGAGCTTGGGAATGCTCTGTTTTCGCTGGCAGAGGGTTGCAGGAGGCCATTGCAGCTGAAAACGGAATTCGGGAGCCCGTTTTCTCTGGCAAAGTGCTTGGCCACCACAGGTGTCCCCGACACGAGTGACGTTGATGCTGGCCACACACACCCCTGCCCCCCTCCCCCCCCCAAGTTCAAGCACATCCCTGATTTGGTCCTCAATGAAATCAAGTTTGACACCCCTGCCTTAGAGGCAGAGGGGGTGGGCAGGCCTCACCTTCCAAATCTCCAGGCTGAAGCAACATCAGTGATGAATGCCCAAAGAGCTCTGGGCAGATCTTCAACAGGGATCTGTTATTTGGGGGTGAAACGCCTGGCACAGTCTCTAGTTTGCTGTTGAGTTTTGCAGAGCTGCCTCGCTGTGCAGACCTGTCTTCTTGGAAGCTGGGCTGTTTATTCTTCAGAGTTCCTCAAAGGGTAGTTATAAGCTGGACAAGCCTCCCACCTCCTTGTTCACTGCTGACTAGATATGTTATTTTATTTAAGGAAGGGTTCCCAAGTCATAGATAGAGCTGAATGATGCAAGTGGACAAAGGGGTCACTGTTTAATTTGCCCACAGAACATTTCTATATATCTTTCCCACCAGCAACAAGGCTGCTGAGGCTGGTCCCTGAGACCTGGTGGGTGCATCTGCCAGCCTCCGTTTTGCTTCCCTGCTGCAGGTCCCAAGTTGGCTGGTGGGGAGTTCAAACTCGCTCTTTCTCCCCTCCAGGTCTTCTTCTCTGCCTACATCTTCAACAGCAACGTCATGGTGAAAGTGGCCACGCAGCCGGCAGACAACCCCCTGGATGTCTTATCTCGGAAGCTTCACCTGGGGCCCAGCGTTGGCCGAGACGTCCCCCGCTTGTCGCTGCCTGGCAAACTTGTCTTTCCAAGGTAGGATTGGGCTTCTTTGTTTCCTGTCCTGGGCTTCTCGACTTTGGGAACTTATTTTCAGGACATGATTGTCCTTACAAAAGAGAGACCCGTAGCCTTCCCGTTCATCAGCCTGGCTTCCCTGGCCAGTTTGTGGCCATTGCTGGCCAAGAGGGAAGGGCTGGTGCTGGGGGCCTTAATGCCACTTGCTCTTTTGCAGTTCTACAGGCAGCCATTTTTCCATGCTGGGGATTGGAGATATTGTGATGCCAGGCCTCCTGCTTTGCTTTGTTCTGCGTTACGACAACTACAAAAAACAAGCGAACGGAGATTCCTGTGGCACAGCAGGACCCGGGAACATTTCTGGCCGGATGCAAAAGGTCTCCTATTTCCATTGCACTCTCATCGGATACTTTGTAGGTAAGAGGAAAGGACAGCTGGAAAAGGCTGTGACAACTGTGAAATGTGTGTGTGTTTTTGTGTATGTGTAGAGGTGTTCATCGGATCCCTCCACGGAAAGAATATGTTTCCCTCTTCAACATTCTTTGTAGTATTTTCCTGAATCTCTCCCTCTCACAAACTGTTCATTTGGGTTTGCCGTTGTTCATAATTTGGAGTGGTTTATGATTCTTTTCCAAGTACAAAACACAAAAAAAGGTAAGAAGTGCAAATTCTTAAAACTCTTATATGTTGATAAAAGCTTAACTTACACACATATAGGCTGTTCTCGACCTATACCCACAATTGGGTATGGGATATCGGTTGTTGAGAGAGTAGTCATTAAATGAGACATCACATCACTGCTTCGCTTAACAATGCTGGCATTCTCGGTTGCTGTTGTTTAGCGATCTCAGGGGTCATTAAGCAGATGGAGTTCCAGGTAAGGAACTTGAGGTGTGGGAGACCCTGGGCAGGACACAGAAGTTGGAAGTGCTGTGGACAGGTTTCTCCCCTCAGACTGAAGATCCTCCCTGCTAAAATCCAAGGAGGATTGTCGGCCCCTGAGCAGAGAGACACTTGCATGTGGCCTGTGCTTCAAGGGCTTCTTCCAGTCCTGAAGCACCCCACCCTTCTCCCCTCTGGCACTGAAAATCGTCCTTGGTGAAATCCACGCAAAATTTCCAGTGCTAATACGGAATAGCCGATCTGCGCTGACTTCCCAGGGACTCTCCCACCCCTCTGAAGCACCCCATAGAAAGCCTTGACTTTCCGGGGAAATTGACAGGGAAGATTGCAGATGGCAATCAGGTGATGCATGGTCATAAATGCCAGTGGGTTGCCAAGTGCCCAGATTACAATCACTTTTGGGGTGGGGGGGAGTTGGAACATTTTTTTCCAAGCACCCTTTCTGAGGCATTGTTAATCTGAACCTCATTAACATGACACCGTTGATGTAGAAATAGGGAGAAATGGGGAAAGAGACCTATAAACCCGTATGTGTGTATGCATTTTTGTGCCTTTGAGTCAGTTTTTGGCTCCAGTGACAGGCAGGAAAAGTCCCTGCTGGTTTCTTGGCAAGATTTGCAGAAGTGGTTTGCCACTGCTTCCTGCCCAGGGTGGAGAGAGAAGGTCAAAGGTCAGCCAGCTTATAGCCTGGTATCTTAAGCAATACGCCAGACTCATAAACACAATACATGCGGGGTGAATTTCTAAATAGTTTCCAAATGGGACTTCTGGCAATTCAGATGCAGAAAGAGAGCGGGGTCTTCAGATCGCTGTATAATTGGCAGAAAATGCCTTTGTCATTGTAAGAGCCTGGGGCTTGCCACTTCCTGCCAGGTTTCCCAGTCATTTGATGGTAGGAAGCCAGCAGGAAATTGCCCAGCCTAATGGCTTCACTTAACAGCAGCACACGCAGGCTGCCTGGATTGCCATTGCTAAGCAAAGCGGTCACACCTATGACCGCCTTGCTTAGTGACGGCATTCCCGGGCCCGATTGCCATTATGGGTTGACTTAGAAGAGGATTTATGCTGAGCATTCCAAATAGAGTAATTGAGTTCATGAGGTATGGTAGCTTGAAGTTTTTTGTTTAGTTTTTTTTTTCTAAACACAGGTAGTCCTCGATTTACGACCACAATTGAGCCCAAAATTTCTGTTGTTAAGTGAGACATTTGTTAAGTGAGTTTTGCCCCATTTTACGACCTTTCTTGCCAGAGTTGTTAAGTGAATCACTGCAGTTGATAAGTTGGCTAACCCAGTTATTAAGTGAATCTGGCCTTCCCATTGACTTCCTTGTTAGAAGGTTGCAAAAGGTGATGATATGACCCTGGGACACAACAACGGTCATAAATATGAATCAGTTGCCAAGCATCTGAATTTTGGTCACATAATCATGGGGAAGCTGCAAAGATCATCACTGTGCAAAACGGTCATAAGTCACGTTTTTCAGTGCCGTTGTAACTTTGAACAGTCACTAAATGAACTGTTGTAAGTCAAGGATCACCTGCATAGCCCTAATTTTTAATTAGTTTTAAACATACACATGTAGGCTAACTAGCTCATAGGATGACTAGCTGAGAAATGTAGTTTTGGAGCCATTATTAACTCTTGGAAGCTTTTTAATTTTTAATTGGCAGCAAAGCTGGCTGGGGAATTCTGGGAGTTGACGTCCACAAATCTTAAAGTTGCCACGGTTGGAGATCTCTGGTTTGCAGATAATTCTGTTTGGAAATGGGTGGCAAAGCAGAGCCAGCAAAGACAAACCTCCTCTTCTGTCCCAGGCCTTCTATGGATAGTAGATTTCTCCAGGGGTTGAATCTGCTGAGTAAGAATTAGCATCTTCTAGCAGTGAATTTTCTTGCCTCCTTTGCAGGGCTCTTGACAGCAACCGTGGCATCTCGCATCCACCGGGCAGCCCAGCCGGCTCTGCTGTACCTGGTGCCCTTCACCTTGCTGCCACTCCTCACAATGGCCTACTTAAAGGTAAGTGGGGCAGGACGAAGACCAGCTGAGGGTTGCCCCCTTTGGAGCAGGGGTCCCCAACCGTGGCAACTTTAAGACTTGTGGACTTCAACTCCAAGAGTTCCTCAGCCAGTTTTGCTGGTTGAGGAACTCTGGGAGTTGAAGTCCACAAGTCTTAAAAGTTGCCACGTTGGGGACCCCTGCTTTGGAGAGTCTGACCTGTAGCCACAGAGGCAGCTAATTCCTAGAAGGGCTTCTCTGGACACTATAGTTCCTGCTCAAAAAAGGAAAAAATGCACTTGTGCCTTGAAAAGGCTGTGATCTTTAACCAGCTTTTGTTTTTATGTCTTTATGTTAAGTTTTAAATATATCTGCCTGCAATTGCTTGAGATTGCCCACTGCCTAAAAACGTAACTCCTCAGCTAATGCAGGCATGTTAAATATCTTGACTTCCTTCTTGAATCCTTTGTCAGGATGGCCTGCAGCAGCACTGCAGTCAGCAAGTAGCCCCAACTGGTTGTTTACTGAACATTCAGGTGGCCTTAGCCTAGCAGTTAAGCACGGTGTGATGGAGTGAGCGCTCGTTCTTGCCCCAGCTCCTGCCCACCGAGCAGTACAAAAGCATGCAAATGCGAGTAGCTAAATAGGTACCACAACAATTGGACAGGGGAAACCTTTGCCTGTTGTTGTTGTTTTTTAAAAAACCTCTGGAAAGGGTGCTGTTGTAAAATGCCGGTTACACTATCGTCTGCTGGGTGCTTGGCAATTGGCCTATATTTACAACTGATTGCAGCATCTTGTTGTCATAGGGCTGCAATTTGTATTGTTTTTTTGCCCGTTTCCAGCAACGACAAAAAAAAAGTCTATTATTTATTTATTTATTTATTTATTTATTTATTTATTTATTTATTTATTTAATTTCATTTCTATACCGCCCTTCTCCCGAAGGACTCAGGACCGTGTACAGCCTGATTAAAAGCACAAAGACAGACAAAATTTAAAAATAATTAAAATTATTAAATAAGTGGCTCAATTATAAAACCCTCAAATTTAAAATCCCATATTTAAAACCAATTAAAATCTTTACATTGATAGCCCGGCCTGGTGGAACAACAAGGTTCTTCTATTCAGGAGAACAGATTTGAACTTACAGCTATATTTTTCTCCTAACAATTGCCATAAAAACAAACATATAATTGGGTCCGGCCTGGGCGTACGACCATCACAGCTCACAATTCTGGTTGCAATTGTAAGAAGCACCTATAGAATACTAAAAGCCAATACAAGAAAATGCCATTAATTCAGAATAATTATAAGCTGCCTTTGAGGCCAGGCCATTCTGGACAAAATATACATAGGCAAAACATAATACAGTGAAGCCTCATTTTAACAGAGGGATGTCCGTTAAATTTAAACTGGTGTAAATCATTTGGTAACTACAGGATTGATGTTTTTATCTCATTTGTGTCAATGTATACAAATATATGATTGATGCAAATGATATAAAATATAACAGATGTAATTATGCACAGTGGACAGATTACATGGACTGACTGGCTTTGGAAATGGTGGATTGGAGACTAAAATGTTGTCCATCTGAACTCTTCTAAAGAGTGGGTGGCTGAAGAACTGATCTTTCCTGGGTGTTGTCCTGTGGCTAAACAAACTCCCTGGCTTAGCTACCACCCGCTCAGCAAATACTCAGAGTTACAATAGTGCTGGATAAGGAGACGTAACGATCTGTCCTTGAATAGCGTCCCCAGGGTCACATAATCATGATTTCAGTGCTTCAGACAAGCAGAGTCAATGGGGAAGCTGGCAGGAAGGTTCAAGTCACAAGCATGAGGCGTGCATGATTTGCTTAGTAGCTAGAACCAAGGTCTTACGTTTGACATAGTCCTGCAATTTTTCACTTTACAACCTTAGCAATGGGGTTGCTGTTCCCAATGACAATCATTAACCGGGGATTACCTGTACTTCTTGCAACCAGAGGCATCGCTTTGCACACGGTAACTCTAAATCAATGGTTCTCAACCTTCCTAATGCCGTGACCCTTTAATACAGTTCCTCATGTTGTGGTGACCCCCAACCATAAAATTATTCCTAAAACCATTGAAAATATGTGTTTTCCGATGGTCTTAGGCGACCCCTGTGAAAGGGTCGTTCGACCCCCAAAGGGGTCACGACCCACAGGTGGAGAACCACTGCTCTAAATGAAGCCGTAGGATTTCATCATGGAGCAACATGAACCACAGGGCCCAAAATATAAAGAAGGGCATTGAAAGGCAAAATATACTAAAGGTTGTTGTGAGGCCTCTGGGGCCATTTTCTTAGAATAAACCTGGTCTTTTTGGGATGGTGGTTGAGAATAAGCTGTTCCTGATGCCTCCCAGGGCAGCATGTTCTTTTTTCTACTCCGTCTGGAGCTAATGAGATGTTCTGCTAGGCTTGTTGGCTAAAACGGCCCTTTAGATAATTGGTCCCCAGCCATTTCCCTTCAGAGGTTCACACCAGCACTTTGCACGGGGCGGTGAAATGTATTGATTGCTTCTGCAGTGGGCCCCTGCCAGGCTTTCTTCGGAGGAATTCTGTGAAAATACTTCATAGCAGACCAGGAATTCTAATTGCAGTAATCTGTATATTTGAACCCTTGGCAAGAAATTGAATGACTTTATAAAGAGATCAGGACTGGGGGAACTCACGGTCCTTTTTGACTAGGCTTCACCAGGGTGTCCTTCTGAGCCATCTCTGAGGGATTGGTGGAAGAGTCACTCATCTCATCGTGGTTGAGATGAGAGAAAATGGCCACCCCTCCCCTTTTCTCCCCTGTGCTGCTGGCACGGCCCAAAGGCACCTTCCCTTGGGGTCCTGAGTGCCTTTCAGACTTCCTTTTTGATCACGCCCATCCTCTACTTCCTCTCATTCTTAGACGAGAGGGAATCTTTCTGGGTGTCCATAATGTTTTCTGTTTCTTTCTTTGAAAGAGAGAGCTGTTCTCCTTAAATTTTAAGTTTTGAGGTGGCTCCTCTTGCCTTCCCTTTGACCGGAGAGTTTTGCTCTCTGGCTCACCTGGCCCAGGAGCCTTCCCCCTCTTGCCAGGAGCCCCTGATTCGGAAAGGAGTCCCATTAGGGAAGGCTCCAAGGTGTTGCTCTGCTCTTTTCTCCCTTCCTGGCCAGGTCCTTTCACAGGCCAGGAGGGCAGTAGAGCTCCCTCTGCCTTGCAGAGCCTCCAATCCTGCATCCTTTGTTTCCTGTGAAGGTCAGGCATCCTTCTTAGCTCCAGCCATCGCATCACCCGGGCAGTCACGGGATCATGACTGGGCACTTGGCAACCGGCTCACACTTACGTTGGTTGCAGCATCCCACAGTTACATGGTCACCATGTGCAACTTTCCCTACTGGCTTCCCACAGGCAAAGTCAAGGGGAAAGTCACGTCCTTCTTTTTAAATCTCCCCCACCCAGCAGTATCCATCCCAAGCCCCGCCCCGCTTGCGCCACACCTGGCAGCAGCCCTGTCCCTGTCCCTGCCAGCCAGCCAGCCAGCCAGCCAGCCTTCTTGCAAGCAAGCCGTCCCAGGCTGACAACTTCCTGTCAAGCTTCCCATTGACTTTGAGTGTTGGATGCTGGCAGGAAGTTGCGACGAGGTCCTCACTTAATACTTGCCTCCACAATACTTGCTTAAGAACAGCTGTGGGGACTGCTGGGGTGGTTGTTGCTAAGTGGTGATGTCACCCTTCATGACTTCAATGCTTGGCAATGGAAATTCCAGTCCCACTTTCTGCCACTTACAGAAAACTCTCTGTAGCAGAAAAGGATATTTGTCAATGAGACTCTTGCATTGCGTCTCTGTAGGTGTGGCCCAGGAAAGCAGCCCATTTCTCTTGATGGACAATCCAATCGTTGCTTCTCTCCCTCTCAGTAAGGAGTCTCACGCCTCACCCTCTGTTGTTGCCTCTTCCTCAGAGTACAAGACTCTGCAGAATCCTCTTATTTGGTCTTGGAAGTTTGTGGCAGCTGCTCTTTATTCCCTGCTTTCCTCAAAGCTTCTGGATGAGAAGGGAAATGTATTCAAAGAAAAAAAGCAAGAAAGTCTAGTTGCCTTTTGGAGAAGCGCCTTTGGGACCCCCTGGAATGTCTTCTGAAGTTCCAAGAGAATTAAGAGTTTTTCTTGAGAGCTTGGGCCATTGCGGCACCATCCTCCACTTTTAGTCCCCTCTTTTTTCTTTTTTTGTTTCTAGAAGCATTCTTGTAACTGTTGTCTATCTGTAAGAATTTCCTGAGTCTGATTTAATGATCCCAAGATAACAGCTGGAAGTGGATACTTTGCCTCCAAGCAATCCTTTCCCAGCACAGGTGTATCTATCTGCACGTCCACTACATGTGGTTTTTGGGGGTTTTTTGGAAGAGAACAGACACGGCTCCTGCTTTCCAGGTCCCAAGAGCAGCTCCTCATGTCATCTCAGGTGAACAGTAACCGTAAGACAAAGGTGCCACCTCCTTGATCTGCCAAAGTCCTTTTTGCTCGCTCAGTGAGCCTGGCTGCCTAGGGAGCCTCCCTTACATGCCTCAAGTAGGTCAGCAGCATGCCCTGCTCCAGTGGGCATTCAGCAGCCAAGACACAGGTCAGCCACCTCTCCCTGTCCTTGTTTCTCCTAGTCCTTTTCTCCCTCTTCAGCTGAACTCCCCTGCCAGACTTCGGCTTCTCTTCCTGTTTGGTTGCTCAGCAGGCTCACTTCTTTGGGAGCTGGCTTCTGAAGCTGCCTCAGCCAGGTCCACTGAAAGCAGGGCTCCAGCTACACACCCAGGGCAAGGAAACGGGAGCACCAGTCAGCAGCCAATCCCTCTGCTTAGTTCCTCCGCTCTTCCTCTTCCTTCTGCTTATTTGAATTCCCCGCTAGACTGCTGCCTGCTTGGGATTTACAGATAGCAAGAGCACTTAGACTCACCGCTTCACGGGGCTTTCCAGCCCTCTCTTGTAGTTTACAGAGTCAGCCTGTTGCCCCCAACAATCTGGGTCCTCATTTTACCCACCTTGGAAGGACAGAAAGCTGAGCCAGCCTTGAGCCGGTCAGAATTGAACTGCTGGCAGCTGGCAGTCCGCAGAAGTAGCCTGCAGTGCTGCATTCTAACCACTGCGCCACCACCAGATGATTTAACTCAGATTATTATAATTTAATTAAATTTATATGCTGCCCTTCTCGCTGATAAGGCGACCCTGGGCTGCTTACAAATAGTAAAAAGATAAAATATAGAAACAATTCAGATTACAATTCAACACTGTATAAAAACTATATAATTACTTCAGCATGATAGTATTCTTCAGGTTGGGTGACATCACTGAGAAGCCCCTGTTGCCATCATCGGGTATGTTTTCAGCAGGAGCGGGGTCTCCAATTAGGGTATGACATTATTCAGGAACGCGGCTGAGCGCTCGTCTCTTGGGAGTCAGTCCTTCGAGTGGGGACAAGAAGCAGGTGTGGGAGTGTGGGGTGGGGAGATGCCTGGGTTCAGCAGAAAAACAGCTTCAATGATGACAATTTTCCAATGCTCGTACAGTCCTCAATGTGTGACCATAATTGAGCCCACAGTTACATTCGTAAGTTGTGATTGTGGTTATGATCACGTATTTCGCCCAATTTTTACAATCTTTTTTGCAGCAGTTGTTAAGTGAACCCATTATTATGGCTCATTTTTTTTGCTGAGAAGTTTAAGTAAACGCCAATTTTTGGCAAAAAAAAGGCATAGCTTTAATGGTCACTAAGCAACCGGTCATAAGTTGGGGACTATCTGCACCTGGCTTTTGATTTTGATAGGGAAATGCATTCATGGTGGAAAGGAGGTAATTGTTTTTCCTCTCTTAAACCAAATTTTCTTCAGGAAATCTTTCTAATGAAAGGACCTGATCTCTTTTTCGGCTCAAATCCAGGAAGCCCCTATTGGCCCTTCCAGAACATCTGCCCAACAACTTTAACATTCAATTCCCAATGGGTCTCTGAATGCCCAGTTACAGGGAGAACATCTAAATGACCCCACAAAAAAGGTGCCAGGCTTTGACCTACCATGTCAGCAACGGACAATCCTGAATAGGATTTGCACCTCGCTCTCTGTATAAATGGGGCAAAGCTACTCCCCTCAGTGTGACTGCAGGGTCCCACATCAAACTGTAGATCCCACTGTGACCGGCTGTGAGCTGAGGGCCTATACCGGCCCAGTATCTGCTTTTTAAAACATATAAACGATGCTGCTCTTCAATGGTTGGATGGCACAGACACTGGTATTCGAACATAAATCTTTTTAACATTTATTTTTTATTGGGTTCCATTAACCTAGGTGAAACGTTAATATATACGTTGCTAGTCCACGTATGATATGCTGCAGGCTAAATAACTAACTCCATCTCTTTCACAGGGCGATCTGCGCCGCATGTGGTCGGAGCCATTCCATTCGAAGTCCAGCAGCTCACGGTTCTTGGAGGTATGATGGAGCGGACGGACAGCGGCCAAACTTCTGCCTGGTCCTTTTTTCACTCACAGCTTGCTTGCCGGTGCCTGAGGCTGGGCTGGTACTTAGGAGCATTGCCAGTTTGTGGAACTTGTACAGATGGACTTGCTATGTTTCCAGGAGGAGAGGGCAGAGCTGCCGGGCTTCCTCTCCAGCCTCCCTTCCTCCTTGTGACTGGAGACCCCCCTGCCCAGCTCCCTTCTCCTCCCGGCCCCCCTCCTGTTTACAACTCAGTGCCAGACCATCCGCTCTTCTTGAGGGGGGCAGGAGGAGGAGGAGGCAGCAGCCTAGTTCAGAAAACGGCACCACCGCTGAGTCATTGAGGAACTTGTGAACACTACAAGGAAAAATGGCCACAGCACTTGGAGTTTCCTGGAAAACCCCACCAGTACTTTGGATCCTGTTTTTCCATTGGACTCCATTTCGGAAAGAACTGAATTTCTTCTCTCACTGTACTCTTCCCCCCCTCTTCCATTTATTTTCTCCTGTGGTGTGAGGTGACCTATGACTTCCACAGACATTGATTGACTTCTCGCAGTTATTACACCAGATTAAAAACTTTGTTGTAACAAGTTACATTTCCACCCTGATATCATAATGCAGTGAATAAGAGCACCACACACACGCACACACACACACACAGACAGACACACTCCTACACTCCTCCTCCTTTTATACATCCCTACAGACATAGGCACATATAGCATTGTATATGTGTGTGAACCGACACAAAACACAGTCCGCCACCCACACTGCAAGGGTGAACTCTGCTAGGATCATGCTTTGTAGCTGAGAGGGGCTTGCTGTAATTTTGAGCATGTAGAGCAGTTGACAATGGCTTTCTTGTATATGGATCTGCAAACAGCCCAATGCCTCCCTGTTCCTCCCCACCAGTGAAGCTTCCAGTTTCGTTTTCTTTTAAAGGTGTAGTATGTTGTACTGAATGTCCTCCTGGATTTTAGGGGATTTTCTTTTGATTTGCAATCAATGTAGCAAACTTAGGGGAGGAAGAAAGACGAAGCCTTTTCCTTCCTGCCCCGTTTTGTTTGTGGGTTTGTTTTTTACAACTTGTCCATTACAGTTTTTAGTAGCTCTCTTCTTGACTTAATGCATGTATTATAGCAGCTGTTGTCTTCGTGTGTTCTGATCATAGTAATGTATGACTTGTAAATACATTTTTTCTATTTTCTATTTTTTGGTAATTTCTTTTGCATTGTTTCATTAGTGTGTTGTATTTCTCCCCATTACCCAGTGTTTAAAAGTGGGGGACCCCACCCTCTGCTGTTGTGATGGTCAACGTTTATGATGACTACTTTGTACCTGGGAGTCTCTTAAAAACAAGGACTTTTCTAAACAAATTGTCCAGGTTCTGTTGTGTTAACTGTGACAGATCATAATGATCCCTTTCTGATCAAAAGAAAAGTTTCTGGTTTTCTATTTGAAAGGTTTGTGCCTGTAAACTCTCAAATCCCAGGAGGTGACAGGCCTTTCCTGGGCTTGCTTTGAAGAAGTTGGAGCTGAAATGGTTTATTGCCCTTCAGTCACACATGGACAGTCATCTCTTGCCTGGCATTCAACTCTCCCTCATCCCTCTGTTCCATGTTGCCTTCCTGTCCAATTGGAGAGCTTCCTGGAAGCATCTGGTTTAGGGGCCTGCTGGAGATGGTGTGGTGCACCTCACTCATCTGATCCAATGGACCTCCTTTCTATCTCCAGTTTAAGAGGCCCCTTGAGAAAGTGGCACAGGAACACAATTCTTAAATTAAAGGAACCCCACAGCTTCCCTCGAGAAGTTGTGGGTGTCCATCCCTGGAGGTTTTTAAAGAACAGCTTGGCCATTTGTCAATGGCCAATCTCCATTTGTCTGGAATGGAGAAGGGGATAAAGGAGTCCAACCTTGGGAACTTTTAAGGCTTCTTATGGTCTTCAACTCCCAGAACTCCCCAGCCAGCATAGTCTTAAATTTCCAAGATTGGACACCCCGGGATAGGGCCTCCTGCTTGCACTGGAAGACCTCCAAAGTCCCTTCCAACTCCCTTGTTCTGTCTTCTGTGTGTGTATTTCATCTTTTCTCCGTCGTGGAGCTTGCAGGCCACCCAACTTCCATCCAGGCCCCGACCACTCTAAGAGCTGCTTGACTTCTAAAGATGGCTGCTTCTCTTGTCTTTACATGCGGTCCAGGTCAAGTGGTCAGTCTGGAACATGTTGAAATTTTTGTTGTAAACAAATCCAGGACTTCTGTAATTTCCAGACAGGCTTTTGTACCGTGCATTGGAGACTCGGTTTCTCTTGGTTTAGTTGACCAATTGGAGCCGATCCTAAGAATTCCTGCACATTCCTCGCACTCGACTCATCAGGCCGACCTCTGCTGTATCTTGGTGTTTGCTAGCTTTAAACATGTTCTTCAGTCAGTTTTACTATTTGAAGAGCACAGGTCTTTGGAAAAGGAGCCACCTTGGAACAAACGTTTATTTTGCATTTGTTCAAGTCACCGGGCAGGAATTCACTTTCAAGTACAGATTTCATTTAGCAGCCGGTGTGCATTTGCATATGTGACAGCATTGAAGACGCTTGCAGGTTGCTTAGAGAGGCAAGATTTTTTTATGAAGGGGACTTCTCTGACTTCCGGTCCACTAATTTTGCATACTGGATCTTTGCATCCCCTACCCCCCCCCCCTCTCAAAACTCTTGGTGGGTCTGGGCTTGAATTTTGAAAATCCTTGCTGAAATCCCCAGGTGATTTGCAGTTGAAAGTTCTTGTCACTTTCAATCATTTTTCAATTCTCAGATATCATTTTCTTGTTCTCAACGATGGTGATGTAATTCACTCATCTTAAAATCAGTTTTGGTGCTCCTAGGAGAATGTACCCATTTGCATGGAGAATTGACGTAAATTGCAGGTTATGAGAGAATGTGAGGAACTTTTTGAAGCCATGATAACCATTTGTCCGGCTCTAGAGGGCTGGGAATTGGCAGGCAGGAAGCACATCTGGCCACATGAGGCAGGACCCTGTTGAAGGGCCTGGAAGCAGCTGGGAAGCCTGCAATGATCGGGGTCTCGTGGGGTCAATCTGCCTTCCTCCTGGAGGGCCTTTCGACGTGCTGCGATGGGTTAAGAGTGACTGGGATTTTCACTGCGCAAGAAGCGCAGATATGGTGTTTATTTGCTCTGCTCAGACCATGCCTTTCTATAAAATATTCCCAATGTACGCATATTTTTAAACCATACTTTTTAGAAGTCATATTTTTACAAGTCCGTTAAAAAGCAGCTCCAACGTGGATGCTATACTTGTACTATAATTAACATCCCAGCATCTTATAAAGTATATATTAATTTGTGCTTGTGGCTCTAATTTATTTAATGAGATGTGTCGAAATTATATGTCATTGAGGCACTGATTATCAGGGTCTGGTTTCTTCAAATCCATTTAAAAATGTTTTCATTTTTGATCCCTTAAAAGAGAAAAAAAGAGGGAGGCAAAATTATTATACAGGCAGTCGATGCTGGGTTGTGTTATATCAAATTACACATTTTACTTTCTATTTAAAACTCTTCTCGTTTTCTGCTTTGAATTGGCTCTGTGGGAGGAAAGAATGGCTCACTTCATGTTCTCCCACCGTGGCGGTAAAATGACTGGAAGCCGGTGGTGTTTTTGTTATTTAAATTCCCTAACTCTCTAGGCAAGACCCAGGCCTTTCTCTACCATAATTTTACCAGGGACGTGAGTTTGAACGGAGGCCCAGAGTAGCTAAAGGCTGTTCTCGGGTGCAGAGTGGAGGCCCTTTTCCTAAGAAGAGCTGCCCAAGTGCACGTGCAGATGCCAGCTGGGGTGGGCAGCGCTGGAGCCGGTGGAGATGGCTCTGCTAAGCCCTGCCAGTCGGAGACATCTTAGTGGCCAGAAACCTCAGTCAGGGTCTCCTCCTTCTCTGGATTGAGTCCCCATTTGTTGGCTCTTGCCCAGTTAGCTGCTCTGCCCAAACATTGCTTCAGATGCCGGCTCTGCCAGCCTCTCCGGAAGGATTCCAGGGTAGCTGGAGAGATGGCCACCAACAGGCCCAGAAGGTCTGACAAGATTACAGTCCCTGGTTTTTTATTCCCAGCACGGGTTAATCCCTCAAGGCAGCCAAGTTTGGTTGCATGGCTGGGCCTCCCAAAAACCAAGGAGCGTTTACATTCAGCAGCTCTCCAAATTTTGGTAATCCCAGCCTTGTGTGTTGCTGTCCAAGGCCTTGTTGTCTGAGCGCTGATGTACCTGGAACCGAGGAAGAAGCTGCCAGAGGAGCCCCAAGGAGGATCCTTGAAAAGCTTCTGAGGAGCAGCAGCAGCAGCAGAAGCACGTTTTGTTGACTTGCTTAAACATTTCGTTAAATATTTTTGATTCAGAAGCTCCTACTTTCTTTTCCTGTGGTGGTGTAACTGTACAGGAGCCCTTAACTGAATTCAGGTTGCTAAGCAACGCAGTCATTAAGTCGTTAAATCATTATGGGACCAGACCCAACTTTATGACTATTTTTACCACAGTTAAGTCAATCACCGTGGTCGTTAAGTGAATAACATGATTGCTTAGCGAATCCAGCTTCCCCGATTGGCTGCTTGTCAGAAGCCGGCTGGGAAGGCCGCAAACGGACTGCAAGATGCCGCAAGCGTTATAATGTGAGCGCCCAAGTTGTGATTGTGTGACCGCAAAATTGATGTAAGAGTTGTAATTTCAAAGCAAGCCCCTTTTTCTGAGGCCATCATAACTGTGAATCATTGTTACTGTAAGGGAAGAGTGGTAAATTGAGGGCTACCTGTAGCTTTATTGTGATGTTCTCAGGGTAGAAGGGCAGACACAGATACGCCAAGACAGACGGAGATCCTCAAACGGCCCAACGTTGAGCTTCCTGGATTTGATAGAATCCCCTCCACCTGCTGACATCTTCCACTTACGATGGGAGAGAAGTAGATCACATGCTTGTGCTACTTCTCTAGTTATCCATCCTGGAATGGTGCAACTTGAACTTTCTTTTTATCCCCATCTAAAAAGACCAATTTTACCTGCAATATCTTTATTATGTTTTAAATACTGTATTTTTCGGAGTATAAGACGCACCTTTTCCCCCCTAAAAGGGGGTGAAAATTTAGGTGCGTCTTATACACCGAATGTAGCCCCGCCCACCCACTGGCCTCCACCCTTTGCCCTCTGCCTCGCAGCAGTTACCTCCTTGCAAGCAAACAGCACGAAAAAACAGCTCCTTTCAGCTTCAGCACAGTCTAATTAGCACAAGTTGATTGGATCGGCCTCCGGACTCTCAGCTGATTTGCTCTCAGCTGTTTTGCACAGGGCTCTGCTGCTTGCTGCAAAGAGGTAAATTGCTGGAGCAGATTTTTTTTCCCTTGTGCTAATCAAGCTATGCTGAAAATGAAAATGAAAGTAAAGCAGGCTGTTTCCTGTTTGCTGCAACAAGGCAAAATTGCTCAGAGGCAAAGGCAGATTTCTTTTTCTTCTTTTCCTCACCAAAAAAGGTAGGTGTGTCTTATACTCTGAAAAATACGGTAGTTATGATGTGAGTTGAATACTGCTTCAGTGGCAACCCTTTCCAAGAAAGATATAGCTTATACCGCTGTCAAAAGTTAATGTTATTGCACAGAGGACACACTCTACAACATGCACAGCTATAGCCATTTGCATTCGGAATCACCTTCTGGGTGGCCTTCCAGGGCAGCCCCATATAAAGTCTATTTCAGTAATCCAAGCAAGGGAGAAGCAAGGCATGATGACAGAGCAGCAAATCTCCTGGCGCAGAAAGGAGATGCAGTTGTGCAAGAACCCCCTTGGCTGCCGTTGCCACCTCCTCCTGGCAGAAGCCACGAGTCCAACTGGTGATTCTGGTTCACCAGTTCCAAATGTGTGCATAATCGAGGATGGAATCTCCCTGGACTCAAGATATTCTTGGGATCCAAAGCAATTCCATCTTACTAGATTCTGACTTCCGGTTTGTGACTTGATGCCAGTATACCCAGATGAATATTGGTCTACTGATACTGTGTCAAGAAATAACCTGCCACGCTTCATACGGATGTTGTAGAGAAGGAGTCAAACATTGCAGCCACCTACAACTGAAGGGCTCCACTTCTCCCACTACCATTTGCTGGATTCATCTTAGAAGGATAAACACTCTTAAAAATTTTCCCGATTCCCAAACGCAGGAGACTGCCCAGACCAAGGCGGTGATTTAATCAAAGGCTGCTGAAAACTCAAGGAAGGACACAGGTCATCAAAAAGCATGGATATTGTTTCACAAATTTACTGAAAACCTATTTCTTCCAGAGTTACAGACCCACAACCTATTCAAGAACTTTCACTACGAATGAAGCATTAGAGACTGGTTGGTAATTCTCCAAATCAGACTGAGTGATGTCTAAGGAGAGCAGTTCCACTGATCGGAAAAGGCAGGGATCCAGCCCAAAAGAGTTGGTAGGATTGGTGTCCAAGACCTTGGCGGACTTCAACTCCCAGAATTCCCCAGCCAGACCAACAATTGCAGGCTCATCCCAGGTAACCTCACAAGTGGAAGCTTTCTTCACCTCAACTGGTGACTCAGCAACTTAACTCTGAATGCCAGATGCTCAACAGATGTTCTTCAGAGCCCTCTGTCTCCTTTGGGGAGTGAGATGGACTGATCAATATTAATCAGGCTATGATAGCTGACTTGTCAATGCTCCCCAAATTCAGATTGTGCTGCCTCTGCTCCAAGGCCATGTGCAAGCAGGCTCCCAAGAAGCCCACGATTATCATGGCGACCATAACATCTGGACTGAATCCAACCCTGGAGAAGGCAAACTGAAGCTGCCCGAATCATTAGCCTGGGAATGTCCTGTGCTAACTTGGCAATGAGCTGAGCTACAGCATGTTTCTCAACCTCGGCAACTAACCTGTTGACTTCAACTTCCAGAACATGGTGGGGAAAGAGCTCCAAGCTGGAAACGAGGAGATTTGAGAGTTCTCGTCCCGCCTTAGGCATGAAAGCCGGCTGGGTGAGTTTGGGCCAATTAAATTTCAGTTAAATGCGCAGATAAAAACACCTGGCAGGGAAACCACTTTGAGGGGGGAGCCAGGGCCCAGCAAGAGTCTCCCCTTTTCTCTGGAAAGCTTCAAGGGATCCTCTTCCATTTCACGGTTCTAGCAAGCAGGAGGCTGGGCCCTTGAATGTGGGTTCGAAAAAGGACTGCAATTAAACCAAGAGACACAACAAGCTGTCAGTGCTTAAATTTAATAGTCTATTCTGATTGCATCAAGGAGGGCACCTGCATGCGAGGTGGAGGAAACTTGGCTTTGGGGTACAAACAAGGCACTTGGGAGTCTTATGGCTACTGTTCGCGCTCTGCCACCACCATCAGCAACTTTTCAAGGTTCATTTCAGTTGATTCGGGTCGCTTCCCAATTCGCAGTTAATGTCTCTCTGACCTGTTTCCCAACAACCTGCTTTCTTGCAGCTGTCACTGAACACAAAGAGAAACTGCACCTGGGCAGATCTGGCTCCATGGGAATCCGTGTGGTCCACGATAGAGTAGATCTTGGCAAGAGACTAGTGGACTTTGACAAGTGTGGTTTAGGAGGCACTCGTGCACCCATTTCCCAGGTCCTCCTTCCCCTGGTTGTTCCAGGTGCCTCTTCTCAACCTCCATCGGAGAGGAGTTGGATGCCCGGCCGGTCTCTTCCGTAGTGAGCCAAGGGGCAGATGCCCTCCATTTAAGCCAGTCCCTGGACCTAAGGGGTGGCACCTCTTCTTCAGAGGCCTCTGTAGCAGTCCTCCCCTTCAGCCTCGATAGGCCTTTAGCAGCTGCCCTGCAATCACCAACCTCTGGATTTCGCTGGTTCCCTCATAGATCTCTGTGATGCGGGCATCTCGGTAGTGGCGCTCGGCCGGCATTTCTGTCACGTAGCCCATGCCGCCAAGGATCTGGATTGCCTGGAAGAAAAACATAGGTTCTGGCACGGATGGAATGGAGGCCATCTCCCAGTCATTTAATCCCCAGGTTTTGCCAGGATCTTCTGCCCTTACAAGACAGAAACACAACTCTCCTGCTGCTGCTGGTTGGCCATTCAACCTTTCCTGAAGGATCAGAGCTTCTGGAACTTACCTGGTGGGAGATGAAAGTCGCTGCCTCGGATGCCGACAGCTTGGCCATGGCTGCTTCCTAGGGAGAGAAAATAGAGAAGTTACCTGGCACAGCCCTCCCTAGGAGGCTCAGGGTACATGTATGACATGTGTGTCACCAGTAACATGCCAGGCCTCTGGAAGCTGTGTGAGAGGCTTCCAAAAATTCATGCAACTTCCTCTTTTTTCTGGCAGGGGGAAATGGGGGTTTGTGTGGGTGTGACATGCCAGCAGAGTCAAGACAGGCATTTTCTGAATTTTCGATACGCCAAACTCAAAAAATATCACCGGCCAAGGGGAATCTGCTGCTTATGGCTTGGCTTTCTTGCAGGGCTTGTGAATCCCAGCAACATCTTGCTTGGTAGAGCCAGGAGGCCTTTACACCAAGCAGCAGCTTCAGGGCCCAGTACAGGTGCCCCCACCCAACTGACAACTATTAATGAGCCTCGGTGGCACAGTGCTGTCTGCAATCTGGCAGTTTAAATCTCAGCAGGCTCAAGGTTGACTCAGCCTTCCGTTCTTCCGAGGTGGGTAAAATGAGGACCCAGAATGTTGGGGGCAAGAGGCTGACTCTGTAAACCGCTCAGAGATGGGTGGAAAGCACTTTGAAGCGGTATATAAGTCTAAGGGCTATTGCTATTAAGAAATTCTTGAGATCCTTCTTATTCCTTTTCATAATCTTGTAAAATGTTGGCATTCTCCTGGGATGCTATGTTAAAGATGCCACACTCCTGCTAAAGAAGCTAATTATGATGCCCTTTCAAAAGACTATAAGCGCTCGGGGGCCATTTTCTAGGCCCTTCAGAAGATGCTCCAGTTGGTAAAGATGGAGATTACCTTTGTGTAGGGCTTTCCATTATCACTCAAGGCGGCTGCTCTCCAGGTCAGCAGACGAGCCCCCTCCAGCGCCACCGCCATGTCAGCCATCTTAAACTAGACACAGAACACCCCGAGGGGGGGAGGTGTTACCACTAAGCCACGGGAGTCTAGTCCGGCATTATTTCTGGTTAGGAGGCCACCCACTCTTAGCTGAAGGGAAGACGGTGCCACGAAGGAGCGCTGAGCGGCCCTTGCAAGGCCCCCGGATGGGGCAGGGGATTCGCCATGAATGGGGTGGGGGGAAAGTCACATGTGAATAGTATAGGGCAGAGGTGGGCCACTATGGCCATTTTATGACCTGTGGACTTCAACTCCCAGGATCCCTGGCTGGTTCAAGAATTCTGGGAATTGAAGTCCATAGGTGGTAAAGTGGCCATAGTTGCCTCCCCCATTAGAGTCCTCAACTTACAACCTTTCGTTTGGGGGTTTACTTGTGATCAGTTTTCACACTTAAGACCATCGCAGCATCCCCTTGGTCACGTGATCAAAATTCAGACACTTGGCAACTGACTCGTATTTAAGACGGTTGCAGTGTCCCCGGGGTGTGTGTTTGTGTGTGTGTCGTGTGATCCCCTTTTGCAAGCAATGGGGAAGCCAGATTCACTTAACAGCTGGGTTAATGTGCAGTGATTCACTTAACAACTGTGGAGACAAAACTCACTTAACAGCTGCCTCGCTTAGCAACAGAAGTGTTGGGCTCAACTGTAGTTGTAGATCGAGGACTATAGGGTCTCCTGCTTAAGCAGGGGGTGGGACTAGAAGGCCACCAAGGTCCCTTCCTCCTCTCTTATTCTGCATTCTTCAGCCCCAGCCTCCAGTGGGACATGGGCTGGAGCCCCAAATTGGGCAGGGGGAGGCCTGTATTTTCTCATTTGGGCCCCAGAAGCGCCTTTAATCACCTCCCTGACATGATGAGCATCTTCTGTGCCTCCAAAAGAGAAGCCCTTGAAGGAGAGCTGGGCAGCAAGAAGAGCGGGAAAGCAGGGGGGGGGGCCATCCCCATAATCCCCATACCTGAATGGCCTGCAGCTTGGTGATGGGGTGGCCAAACGCCAGTCTCTTCTCCGCGTAATCCACGGCACAATCCAGAGCCGCCTGGGCGATTCCCAAGGCCTGGCAAGCGATTCCAATCCGGCCAGAGTCCAAGGTTTGCTGAGAAGACGAGGCGATGGGAGAGGGGCGATGGGAGAGGGGTCTGGGAGAGGGGGGCCCCCCCGCCCTCCCCTGCTCCACTCACCATGGCGATCTTGAAGCCCATGCCCTGCGTGCCCAGCAGGTTCTCCTTGGGGATGCGGCAGTCTTCGAAAATGAGGTTGGCAGTAGAGGAAGCCCTGATGCCAAGCTTGTCCTCCTTCTTCCCCAGCGAGAGGCCCGGGCACGGCATGGGCACAAGGAAGGCGCTGATGCCCTGCAACAGACAGCAGCCTTTCCCGGGGGTTCTCCAGAAACCCCAAAGCCACGGCTGACTTTTCGTGCCCAGCAGGACTTGGGAAGGGAGGACGCAGCTTCCCCTCCTCCCAAGGGAGCCCTCAAGGAAAGTCACCTGCTCTGCTTCTGAACCCAGACCCCCCCTCCCCCCATGCCCTTTGTCCAGCAGCAGCCATCACTGGGGAGGTTGTCCCAAAGATCAGGACCTCCGATTCCCCCCACCACCTTCACGGCTTCCTTTGGACACCTGTGGTCTCCTCTTTCTTTTCTCAGCCAGGTTCTTCGTCCCTCTGGAGATGTTTCCCAGGGTCCTTTCTCCCTACACAGAGACCAGCCGAGGCTGGAACCTACCTTGTGCTTCAGGGCTCTGTCTGTGGTGGCGAAGACCACGGTGGCCGAGGCCTCCCAGGCGTTGGTGATCCAGGCCTTGGTGCCGTTCAACACCCACTCGTCCCCAACCAGCTGAGCAACCGTGGATGCAGCACCAGCATCGCTGCCGTTTCCTTGGCAAGAAAAAGAGCGTCTACAGCCAAGAGGCGCTATGGCTGCTGCTGGGCCACATGCATTGGGTGGGCAGGGGGTGGGGGGGGAGAGAATGCTGCCTTTTGCTCTTCTACAGCAAGCACTGCCTGGCTGGCTGCACTAGGTAGACAGTGCCCTGTGTCAGACCTGCCCCAATCTGATCCCTTAGGAAAGAAAGACCCTCGACTCCCATTTGGTTAAAGCAAAGGATTCTTTTACTAAAGGTGTTGGCTGCAGTAAAGTCAGGCTAGCTCTGATGTTTCCCACGCTCAAGTTACAAGAAGGTTTGCCCGCAGCCCACCCATCCCCCCCCGAACAGTCCATTTCCAGCCAATCAGAGCTCACCAAAGTGCTTTGAGAATGCTGAGATGTTTTGGGGTAATCCACCTATTTTCTCAGGGTGCCTGGCTTTAGGAAGCTGTTACAAACTGGATCTGGGCTTCATCACCTGTTATTCCCACCCCACTCCCGATTCCCATTCATGGACACACACAGCTTTATTGCCCTTCCATCCTCCCCACCCCCCACCAGTGTTTCATGGCAGGATGCCTGTGAGGCGTCAAGCTGAATCAGAAGAGCTGACGCTGCATTTCTCGGGCACTGACCCTCAACTGGACCCTGTGGAACTTCCACCTTGCTCAGCTGTCGCTTTGGCAGGCGGGGACGGTGTGTCAGCAGCATCTGAACTGCAGGGGGCTTGTGGGGCACAGCCTCCCCAGGGAGCCCCTTACTCTCTGCTAAGCAACTATGCGAAGGCAGGACGTGGCTAAATGTTAAAAAACATGCAGAAGAAATTGGGGAGAAATTATGCAAAGCAGAAGTAACACCCGGCAGGGAGCTTCCAGTCCTGGCTCTCTTCATTACCATCGATGATTTTTCTAGAAGTTTCTGCTCAGTCGAGCAAAGCGGAGCCACCGAGGGGTAGTTTAGAGCCATGTCAGGGCACAACAGATGCCCAGGTGGCAAAGCTGCTGCTGTGCTTTCTGAAGGTTTCTAATTGCAAAGGCAAGAATTTGGGGTGGGGGAGGCCCAGCCCCATCGGCAAAGCCACATCCAGGGACTCTTTGCAGCCTCCATTCCTCTCCATTGCATAACACCCTACAGACATATATGCAAGCTTCCCTGTACAGGTAGTCCTCGACTTACAACCGTTCATTTAGTGTGTTACAACAGCACTGAAAAAAGTGACTTATGACCATTTTTCACACTTATGATCGTTGCAGCATCTCCATCGTCACATGATCAAAATTTGGATGCTTGGCAACTGGCTCGTACTTATGACGGTTGCAGTGTCCCGGGGTCACGAGATCCCCTTTTGCGACCTTCTGAAAAGCAAGGTCAATGAGGAAGCTGGATTCACTTAACAACCGTGCAGTGATTCGCGTAACAACTGTGGCAAGAAAGGTTGTAAAATGGGGCAAAACTCGCTCAACAACTGTCTTGCTTAGCAATGGAAATTTTGGGGTCATTTATGGTCGTAAATTGAGGATTATCTGCAGAATTTAAAACAGGGGTATCAAAATCAAGGGCCACAGGCTGGATCCGGCCTGCAGGGTGCTTAGTACTGGCCCATGTGGCCGGCCTGGAAACAGCAAAGGACCAGCCTGTGGTGCCTCTGCCAATGAAAATGGAGCTCGGGGGGTGGGGGTTGCCCCCCCTCCTGTTTTCGGCTGCACAGCCTCCTGCAGCCCTCTGCCAGAGGAAATGGACATCGGGGGGGTGGGGGAGAGGGGGCGTGAGGCTTCCCTGAGCTCAGTTTTCACTGGCAGAGGACTATCAAAACAAACTAAAAACAAAACAAAAGGGGAAATGTTTCCCCTTTTGCATTTGAGCATGCAAGAAGGGACAGGAAAGGAGGAAGGGAAAGAGGAAAGATAAAGAAGAAGAAGAAAAGATGGGAAGAGAGCAAGGAAGGAAAAATAAGGAAAGAGGGGAAGGAAGAAGAAAGGAGAATGAAGAGGGAAGGAAAAAGAAGAAAAGGAAGGAGATTATAATGAGAATGGGGGAGGGTCTTAGGGAAGTCCTGCCTTAGCATGTGCCTCCCACACGTCCTATGTCACAGCCACCATGGCCACTCCCCCCCCCCAGCCCTCTGAAGTCAAACACAACCCTCATGCAGCCCTCAATGAAATCGAGTTTGACACCCCTGATCTAAAACGAAAAGGGCTGCCAGGGGGCAACTCCCAAGCACCCACCTTACCTGGTTCGCTTAGGGCAAAGCACCCCACTTTCTCCCCACTGGTGAAAGGAGGGATCCACTTCTGTTTCTGCTCTTCAGACCCAAACTTCAAAACTGGCCCTAGATACAGCGACTCAAGAAACAAAAGGATCCCTGTAAATCTCCTTTGGGGACCCCCCACCTCTGACCATCTGGGGAGCAGGCGTGGCCCCTCCAGGCAGGGCAGTGCCACTGGGGTCAGGGTGGGGGGGTCGGGGAAGGGGCCGCTGGTGGGACCTACGTTGTTGACACTCATGATGACACCGGTGGAGGCGCAGCCGCGGCTGATCTCCTCCGTGGCGACGGCGTAGGCCAAACAATCCAAGCCGGCTCCTCTGTATTTTTCGGGCACAGCCATCGCTAGAAGGCCAAGCGCCCCCATTTTCTTAATCTAGACATGGGAGGAATGAGGTTACGAAAGGGACTTGATGGTGTTTGGCCCCAGGGGGAAAACCCAGCAAAGCAACTTAGCTTTGAGTGTCGATCAAGTTAGTGGCAGTTGCTGATGCCACCAACCAATCCAGGATCTACCCTCAAGCTAGAACATTTATGCCCGGGCTGAGCAACTCTGCCAACGTTACGACCTGTGGACTTCAACTCCCAGAATTCCTGAGCCAGCCATGCTACCGGTTGTAAAAGGGACACAGCTGCTCAACCCTGATTTATGCCCTTCGTTGCTTCTCAAAATGGCATAGGTCAGAACAATTTAAGTTCAACAAGGAAGCGCCAGGCAAACACAAATCGGTGCAAAAGACGTTGAGGTGGCACACCTGCCGTAGCTTAAGGGGCAGAAAACAGGAAATGGTGGCTGGAGAGCCTCGTTCTCCTGCAAAGAATCTGCGTTTCTCACTTTAGAAATGAAAGGAGGCCTCCTGCGCCTTGTGGTTAAAGGACTGGCAATGCCAGGAGGGGAGGCAGAGTCGCCCAGCCCAGGTGGGAACCCCGTACTGGAGGGGCCAAGATGCCTCGAAAAATGGAAGGAAGTTCGTCCACAGGAAGCAAATAAACGTGAAATGCAGGTAGTCCTTGACTTACGACCACAACGGCGCTCAAAATCTCCGTTGCTAAGTGAGTTTGGCCCTGTTTTACAACCTTTCTTGCCACAGTTCTTAACTCCTGCAATTGCCAAGTTAGTTGTTCAGCGAGTCTGGTTTCCCCGTTGACTTCGCTGGTCAGAAGGTCCAGCAAAGGGGATCCCGGAGGTGCTTTTTGGCCGGGCTCTTTCCCCTCAGAAAGCAGAAAGTCCAGCTGCTTCTTGGAAAAAGCACCTTTGGGGCAGCCCCGACTGGATGGCTGAGAAGCTCCACGATCCAAAGGGGATCACGGGACCCCGAGACTCCCCCCCCCCCCCCGCCAAGCCTCCGAACTTTCAGTGCCCTTGCCACTTTGGTCACTCAACGAATGGTCATAAATCGAGGACTACCTGGAAGCAATTCCAGGAAGCCCCTTTGCAAAGCCCCCCCCCCATCCCCGCTTGGCTGCTGGGACCTGCTCGGCGGGGAAGCGGTGGTGGCGGTCGAGGCTTGCGGCGAGGGGCGCCAACTCCTTGGCGGCGAAGTCCCGGCAGGTCTCCCGCAGCATCCGGTGCGTCTCGGGCAGCCCCGCGTGGAGCAGCCGCGCTGCAGGAGGAAGAGGGGGAGGGGGAGGAGAGGGGGGCTCAGCCGGCCGCCCACCCCAGACCCGCCCGCCCGCCCGCCGCCCCTGCCAGGCCGGCCGCCCCCGGAGCAGCCGGAGGGTCCCTCCCCGAAGCCCCGCCGACCTCCGCGGGCACCAAGGACGCCCCGACGCCCCGCCGAGGCCACCAGCGCCGCCATCGCCTCCGTCGACGCCCACCGGAGGGCGGGGCTGGGCGGGGCCTCCCCTCGCCCCTCCCCCTCGCGGAGGGTGGTCCCTCTTCCTCGGACTCCGCCTCCGCCCAACGACCCTCCTTCGGCCCCGGGACGGAGGGGGCGGGGGGGGGGGTCCAAAGCGGGGATGATTTGCTTGCGAGAAAGCGGGGAGGGGGACACACCCCGGTTTAATGGCCGGTTCTTCTCTGGCTCCTCCGTTAAACGAAGCTTCTAGGCCAGAATATAAGACAGGTGTCAGAATCAGGTAGCCCGGAACTGGAGAATCTGCTCTGGGCCGTTTGCTGCGCCCGAATTAAATCCTCTCTTTTTTTCTTTTTAATTTGATTTATATGTGGGAGACTCAGGGCGGCTTACAATGCGTTAAGCAATAGCCTTCATTCTTTTGTATATTTTTTACACAAAATCAGCTTATTGCCCCCACAAACCGGGTCCTCAATTCACCTACCTTAGAAAGGATGGAAGGCTGAGTCAACCTCTGCAAAAGGTTTGGTCACAAAACGAGGATGCGACTTCTACGTTCCAAACTTGTCCCAAGAACTCAGTGAGACCAACCGAGGGAGTCTTGCAATGTCCTTCTGCACTTCTGGCTGATGTAGAGCAAGAGTTCTTGGCCTGCATGAAGGCTGCCATGATATCCTCCACCTCCTGCTTTTCTCTCCTTTTCCCTCTTTTGCAATAATCACAGTTGAAAAAGTGCTGCTTCTATGGTCCACCCAATTATGGGACAGAGCAGACTGCTTCCCTTTCGCCTTTCAGCCCCAATCCAGGAGCCCTGGCAGGCGGTCGCTTTCACGAGAAACTATTTTGTATTTACTGACATTTCTTTATTTCTTTGTCAGTAAGTATAAATTTCAGAGAGTTGAAAGTGGCCACAGAGGCCAGCAAAATGAGCACATCCAATCTCTCGGTCTGCAGAGAAATCCAATTTTACTACTCCCCAAGGATTTCAGAAGTCTTTCTCAATCAGACAGAATAGAGTTGGAAGGGACCTTGGAGGTCTTCTAGTCCACCTCCCTGCTCAAGCAGGAGAACCTATACCATCTCAGAGAAGTGGCTGCCCAGTTCTCTTCTTAAAAACCTCCAGTGATGGAGCGCCCACAACTTCTGGAGGCAAGTCGTTCCACTGGCTAATTGTCCTGTTAGGAAATTTCTTAGTTCTACATTGCTTCTCTCCTTGACTCCATTTATTGCTTCTTGTTTTGCCTTCAGGTACTTTGGAGAATAAGTTGACCCCCCTCTTCTTTGTGGCAGCCCCTCAAATATTGGAAGATGCTATCATGTCACCCCAGTCCTTCTTTTCTCTAGACTAGACCTACCCGATTCCTGCAACCCTGCATGTTTTAGCCTCATCATCTTTGTTGCTTTCTTCTGCACTCACTTTGCAGTGTCTTAACATCTTTTATATTATGGTGACCAAACCTGGATACAGTATTCCGAGTGTGGTCTTACTAAGGCTTTATAAAGTGGTGCTAATACTTCACATTGTCTTGATTCTATCCCTGTTAACGCAGCCTAGGGTTGCATTGGCTTTTTTGGCTGCCACCATACACTACTAACTCATGTTTAAGTGATTGTCCGCTGGGACTCCAAGGTCCCTCTCAGTTTTCTAGCCAGGTGTCTTGTACCTTTGGTTTTTCTTGCCCAGGTGTAAAACGTTGCTTTTCTCCACATTAAATTTCATTGTGTTGGATAGGGCCCATTGTTCAAGTCTGTCAAGTCCGTGGGGTGTTCACTATTCCTGCCAGTTAAGTATCATTTACAAATTTGATGAGTTCCCATGCTATTCCCTCATCCAAGTCATTAATGAAGCTATTGAGTACTGGGCCTAAGATGAAATCTTGTGGCACCTCACTGCTTACTTCCCTCCATGTAGATGTAGTACCATTAAGGACAACTTGTTGAGTAGGGTTTGTCAGCCAGTTACAAATCCATCTGGGGGTGATGCTGTCTATCCCACATTTTTCTAGCTTACCAAGAAATACATTGTGATCTACTTTGTCAAATGCCTTGAAGTCTACTATGTACACAGCATTTCACTGGTCTACTAATTTAGTCACTTTGTCAAAGAATGAAATAAGTTGGGCTTGGCATGATCTCTTTTCAACAAACCTGACATAGTGCTGACTACGTTATAATTATCTACTTATAGGAGCATTATTAACCGCTACAGAAAAAGGCTCCTCCCCCAATTTATGTGGGATGCTGACATCCTCCAATGTTCTTCTGATGTGTCCTCTTAGGCCCCCTTTTTAAGTAAATTCACAATCTGAATGTACAGAATTCATGCCCACGTTATGACACAACACCAGGGTGGAATGTAGGTTTTTTTTAATTACTATTGCTTCAGACAAAATAACACTTTATACAAACAAGTCGGCTAAATTACTGCAGATCAAGGAGATATAAAAATGATAGCATGATGGAGCAGATACTATTATGGAAATCACTTGGGGGGGGCACTTTTGGAACTTCTGCCATTCTCTATGGAAAAATATCTCGGCAAAAAATTAGAAAAACTAGCGACCATCCTGTGCACTTCACACTTGCCACACTAAGATTCTGTCTTAGGGGAGGGGCAGCCCCTTTCATGGATAAACTCTCATGAAGCGCCACTGGCCAATTCAAAGCCACAAGATCGGGTTGGGGGGCATGTGTGGGTGTGGGGGGGTTTTTGGCCACAGTGCTCAATCTTCTCCCGCCCTGGGAAAATTCATTGCACTGTTGCTCTAAATAACCATCTCAGAAGATCATTGCATACGGAATTCCAGAACATCCGTAGTTTGAGCCTGCAGATCAGTTCACATAACTGGAAACGGCCAGAGATGCATGTGTGTGTGCTTGACCCACACACAACGGCCGTGGCCAAGCTGCTGCTCCTAAGCAGTACTCGGGTGGGGCATGCTCCAGACAGGATGGCTACCAGTGGCCAAAAAGGTGGCCACGGCTGCTGCCGATTGCCGAGAGCAGGTCTCCCCAGAGCAGTCTTTGCTTTCAAGGGTGGGGGTGGGGGGAATGAGCCTAAAGGGGAGCCCCCCTTTTGCTTTTCTCATGAGCTGGCTGGAGGAAACGAAACCCTCTCAATTTCATGCCCCTTTTCCAGCCACCCACTTGCCTAGGTCACTAGTCCCCCTGCAGTGCTCCGGCCAAAAGGGAGGCCTGCATTTCTAATCACATCCTGCTTTGGAAGGGCAGCCCCACTCTGCATGCCCCCTTGGTCAGCATGGCAGAAACACCCCAACCCCCAAACTGATCCCTGCATGCCCAACGGGGGTGGCAGAAACGCAGCCCTTGCAGAGCAGAACAGCTCCAGGAGAGAACAGATGAGGGCCTAAGGACAGCTGTTGTCCAGGGCTCCAGAGGATGCACTTGGGGCGTCTGGCAATTCCCTCTTGCCCAGTGAAGCACCCCATTTTTTTCACACACGTACCCCATTTCCCTCCTATTGCTGGGCAGTCAGTGGCAAGGAAGGCACAGAGGAAAAATGGCAGGGAGGGTGGGTTATTGCGAACGGCCCCTGCTTTGGGGTCAGCCCTTCCAAGGCTTCCAGGTCAGAGGAGCTGCCTGGGGACTCCGTGCAGCAGAGGGTAGTTCCAAAGGCACCTGGGTTTAACCGTGAAGGATCGGGAAAAGAGAGCCCTTGGAGAAAGGCACTTTGCCAGAGAGAGCCGGGGAAGCGTCGACCCACCATTCTCACCACCAGCCCTTCCCCAGACGACCATGAGAACTTACCCCTTAAAAGAACCGGAACTGAGTCCTGCACCCGAAGCTCTTTTGTTGGGGGCAGTTAAACCTCCCCCCAACTAAGAGGTTTAAACGTTGCTCGTTTGGGACTTCTCCGTTGCTCCCTGGAGCCTCCCTCCCTTTGGAGACTGACTGCCATGGGGTGCCCCACCTCCCTCCAGAGAGACTCCAGCCCTTCTGCCAAAGCAGCGCCTGTAGCCCAGCCAGATGGCGGAGTCAATTCTCACCTGCAGCCTTTGCCAGCCTTTTCTCAGCCAGAAGCAAGGCAATATTGAGAGGGGAGGAGGAAGACTAGGATGGCCCCCACCTCCCCAGTGAGAATTGCTAGGTAGTAGAAGCCAGGGAGTCACCTTCTGCTCTTCTGGCTAGGGGCACATCTTTACCATACAGGCCAGACCTTTAGGGGTGGCTGTTGCTCAAACAGGCCCAGAACAAGACAAAGTTCTGCCCTCCCCCAGGAGCCCCCTCCAGGCCCCTCCGACTCCAAAGACAGAGAAACAACCCTGACAAACGGGAACATCAGCTCAGGTGCAAAGCAGGCCACAAGGCCCAGCACTCTCTGAGCTGCGGGATGCGTTAGGAAGGGGATTCTAGCCAAGCTTGGTCCATTGGGAGGGCCAGTGCTGGGCTTGTCACCAGACCAGGATGCCAATGGAAGCCATGAGGGAGCAAAGCATCAACGGCCCAGAGAATTCCTTTACTGTCCCAGAGGAGACCCCTCCCGCTTGGCATGCTGCTTCTTGAGCCTCGCGGGAAGGAGGGGCAGGACCAGGCTGCCTCTGGCCCACGCAATGTCCGCAGGCGATGCTGGAATGGCTACTGCCCGCCATTGTAGGCGTAATCGGCCTTGTTGTGCATGATCAGCTTGTTGTCCACAAAGTAGAAGCTGTCTGAGCGAGTCTCGTAGGGGTTCTCGACCATCAAGCGTACTGCAGGGGCAAAAGAGAGGGAGGAGGGTCAGCCACAGCCCAGAAACAGCCACTGGCACCGACCCTGCAGTGCAGGTAGCGTCCACTCCACAAAGCAGCCTGAAACACTCTGGGGAGCAGGAAGCAGAGAATGAATTTGTGGGTTTCAGAGAAATTAAAGTAAAACCGTTTATCTTCTGTCTCCCTCAAAACATTGACAAAACGTTATGGGGTCCATAACGGCACCAAAGCAGATCACTATGGACGAATCATCCAAAGGGCAGAATGTTCTGACTGCTGCCGAGGAATCCGGTGCTGACAGGGAGCCTTTTACGGAAGGCTCCCTGCTTGGCCCGTGTGACTCATCTGGTTCAAAGCCTCCCACCTGTGGACCTTTCACCAGACCAGGCCCAAGAGGTACTTACTGAGGTCCTCTGACAGCTGAGGAAACTCGTATATGTGCTCACAGGTGTTCCTGCTGCAGGGGATGCAGAAGCCAAAATCAAAGTCAAAGTTCTTCAGAAGACGGTCCCTGAAGTAATGCCTCTCGATCATACGGAAGTTGGAGACGGGCTTGTCTCCCACGGTGAACTCCACCCTGCAGGGAGAGAAAAGGGCGAGATAAACCCACAGGTGGACAATCAAACTGGTCTCCTCCCACGTGGCAACTCTGGAGTCCTGCCCTAGAGACGGCCCTGAAGCCGCTGAGGCAGCGGGAGCACCCTTGAGGGGCCCAGTTGTCCCTTGACACGATCCTGCCTGCATCACCACCAGTCTTTCTCCCCTGGTTGTAAAGAAGGGCTGACCTAGGAAGGGGATTCAACTCTGAATTCAAATTAGCAGAAAGAATAATAAGAAAAAAGAATAAACACAACAGACCTGCCTCAAGCAACATATATTCTTCTTTTGATTTGTACAAACTGCAAAATTCCAGACTTGGGTTTTGAAAATCTCTTTCTTTCTTTCTTTCTTTCTCTTTTACGTGCTCATTTAGAAGTGCTGAACTTGCTTTTCACCATGCCCGGTTGTGATTTTGTGGCTGGTGCTGAGCACAGCAACCACAGCAGCCCCACAGTCTCGCCCATCCCGAGCTTCTGCCCAGACTCACGTTGCCCCAACGGTCCGTAGGCGCAGGAAGGCCGGAGTGAACTGATAGCGAACAAAGCGTCCGGCGCTGCTGTCCACCTCCCCAAGGTCACACTCATAGTCCTCTTGCTCTGTTAGGAATTAACAGTTATAGAAAATTCAGCAGGTCGGCTCTGTGGGGCTTCTCATTGGCCTGCCCTTCTGGAAGTGGGGCCACTCCAGGAAGCCCCCGCAGCCGTCGCCTGCCCTTCCAGGTCTCAGCCTTCGGGGGCTGCCTCTGCAATACGGCCAAAATCAAGGTCAGGAACAGGAACTGTGGAACGAGCAACCGAGGCAGCTTTGCTGGACCAAGCTAACAAAGCTAAACATGACTTGGCTTAGGTGGGTGAACTGTTGGGACAGATGCCTTTGTGGGCACCTGGAATAACAGACGGAACCCATATTTAGACAGAAAAGTCCCAAGGAAACAGATCGTCCCAAGAGTGATGACAGAGGAAGAGGAAGCAAAGATTTAGGGATTGTGAAACCACCATCTAATTATACTTGGAAACAAAACATCCTTCTTGGAATTTTTAACCATTAGTTGGGTCTTGCGATTCAGAACGGACCACGTTACTTTACACCAAAAGTAACTTACCTAAAATTGAAGGTTTGGCAATTTCAAACAGCACTGTCCCAGTCTCCAGGTCCCGGATTTTAAACTTGGTGAAGTCGATATTGTAGATGTTGTCTTCGGGTCGGCAAAGGTAATCTGGAAGAGAGGAAAGCAGAAGTGATGCTGAAATGCAATGGAGAGGCTGCCTGGCCCAGCCCACCAAAAGGGCCTTTGCATTCAGGGCAAGGAAGCGAGTTTCCAACCACAGCAGACAATACTAGGAAGTCTCTCCCAAGATTCCTGATCAATTCTGTGGCCAAGAGAGGCACCCGGTTAAAGGAGAAGAATCAGTGGAAGGATGTAAGACACAGACCTACTGTATGCAAGCACCATGGCAGGGATTCTACACCTAAAAAACTTCGCATTTAGAACCGAGCAACAAAATTATCAAGCTTACTAATGGCACCAAATTATTTAGCCAAGATAGGAGAAAAGTGAAAGTACAGTTACAACCAGTCAAGAGAGAATTAACACAAGCAGCCTACCTAAATCTAAGTAAGTGCAACCTAGCTCATATCAGGACAAAAAGGGCCTAATTTTAAGTACAAAGAATTGTAGATCATAATCTACTTTATCTGACTTTATTTTTAGTAGTCTTGTAATGGAAGAAAAAAGAGAGAAATGGTAAACAGGGGACATGTAAGCCAAATTCATGACATAAAAGTCAGGGCAAACACTTTTATACCCTTGTGACTTTGTAAAGATCGCCAGTCCTACATACCAGCTAAATCTGCTAACTACTGTTTATAGATTTAGGATCCTCGGTTTAATGACCATTCAAAGTTACAATAGATCTGAAAAAAATGAATTGCAACTGGTCCTTGCACTTAGGATTGACAAAGTGTCTCCAGGGTCCATAATCGTGTGATTCACTCAATGGCCATGGCAAAGAAAGATCATAAAATCAGGGACAACTGACTTAACAATTGATGTCCTTGTGATTCTTGTCAGCTGACATAGTCATTGGACCTTTCCTAAGCAGCAGCTACTGTTTAGGAAGCATCCAATGAATATCTGTTCTTTCTTCTGCAATTTTATATTTATTTATTTACAGGGCTTGTAGGGCCACCTAGCTCATGCAGTGATTTTAGGCATAAAAATCAAACAAACAAATAAATAAAACCAAATGTAAAAACAGAAGTCCCCCCCTCCCCAGGCATCCGACCACACAACCCCCCCCCCCAGCTCAACCCCAATCCTAGCCCAATGCTGAGAGAAGAGCCAGGCCGTCACGGCCCTCCAGAAAACTAAGCAGCTTCAGGTCTCTCAACTCTCAGCTTGGAGGCTATTCGAAAGGGCCACGACGATAACAGTGAAACTATGTTGTGGCAGTTGTCCCAAAGCTGCTTCCAAAGCCCACAGAAAAAGTTCTGCCAGAGGAGAAGCCTCTTTTGCACTTAAAAGAGCCGGAGTGGCTGAGCTCACTGGGTTGGTGACACCTGATACAAATAATCACATCATGGAGCGGAATTTAAAATTTCCCTGTTCTAGCAGGGAATGCAAGAAACTGCTACTCAGCCAAATGGTCCATTTAATAACATTTCCATTCTGGGCCCAATCCTGTAGTGGTCTCCCTAGCAATTCCACAAGGGTCCTTTTTGGTGACATCACCTTGCAAGATGATATTATGGGTAGACATTGTTGAGGTGGGGCTAGTCAGAACCTCACTGCCCTCAACACTGACAAGACGGAATAAGAGAATAAGGGACTTGGAAGGGACCTTGGAGGTCTTCTAGTCCAACCCCTGTTCAAGCAGGAGACCCTATGCCATTTCAGACGAGTGGCTGTCCAGTGTCTTCTTAACAACTTTCAGTGATGGAGCACCTGCAACTTCTGAAGGCAAGTCATTCCACCGATTAATTGTTCTCACGGTCAGGGAATTTCTTAGTTCACTGCTTCTTGTTTTGCGTTCAAGTGCTTTGGAGAATAAGTTGACCTCCTTCCTCTTCTTTGTGGCAGCCCCTCAAATATTGGAAGATGCTACTTCTGGAGGCAAGTCATTCCACTGATTACCGTAACTGTTCTTGCTGTCAGGAAATGTCTCTCCTTGATTCGTTTCCATCCATTCCTTCTTGTCCTACTTTCAGGTGCTCTGGAGAATAGACTGACCTCCTTCCTCTTCTTTGTGGTAGCCCCTCAAATGTTGACAATCCAGATGTACATACAAAATCAGGGAATCTTCATGCAGCTGTCTACCTGCTTGTTGAGGGCACAATTACTTTGACTAGCAATGAAGCATGTGCAGCAGCATCAAAGGTTGGTGGTGCTCATTAACAACCTTTTCATGTTCAATCGTGTGAATAACACCGAGATCAAAAATAGTATGAATCTCAGACAGGCCACAACGATGAAAGGAACACAGACCTATGGCAATGACTTCTTAAAGATTTAAGGTTTCAACATGTGCCATAAAAAAGATACAAGTGCTGTGGCCAAGACTGTGCACTTCTGCTTCGAAGCCTGAAGAGAGTTGGTCATCTCCAGGCCGTGTCTTGGCACACTGTCTTCCATGATCTTGTTGAGACGCCTTTTTGGTTTCTGTGGAGACTACACAAAGGTTGTGTACAGAATCAAGCAGACCCTCCCGCTAAGTCGAAAGGGTGATGCAGATGCCGCTTCCGGTGCACTGATGTGATGAATGGAGGGATGATGCCCATTCAGCCGTCTTGGTTCATGCCACAGGTTGTAGCACCCCATGAGTACGAGAATCTTTCTGAGGAAGCAGACTGAAAGAGCAAGATGCAGGTGCCAGTGGCATTCCGTGTCATGCAGTGCAACAACACCTGTGCCATACCATAAACCGCCTCTCTCTCATGGGATTTGAAAATCTTTGTTTTGGATGTGCACAAGGAGTCCAAATATTTGAAGATGACGACTACTGGCAAGTCAGACTTTGATGCCACTTTGTTGGCTAACACAACTCCCTATGGTGCCCTGGTTAGTGGCAAGCTAATCTACCTTGAATCTGATGGGAACAAATTCAACAGTGTATTGACTGAAGGAAGTTTTGTCCCTTCCCCCCTTTAGAGCTCAACCATTTTTGGCTCATGATGAGTTGCCAAAATGGATCAGAATGAGCAGCAAAATGAAACAAAATACATTGCCTTTGGTGTAACATTAAGCAATTTGGGGTGGGTGGGAGAAGAGGAGACACGACTACCGAAAGCTGCAAGGGATGCCACTGAAGTTACTCTCTGCCAACTTCAAAATGAATCTGGCCTGCCGCAGCCATCTTTTCGTTTCTCATCTTGCCACATTATACGGGGAGAGGAGGAGGAAGCTTGGAATGTCGGACCAGATAATAACAACCAATCCTCCCATGGGAACCAAGGCCATCTCAACAGGTGTCGGCCAGAGACTGGAAGGAGTTACCAAGGAGACGCCAGAACACTTAATTGGACAATGTGATCTGTGACATGGGAAGGGAATATCTATTCTTTAATTATTCCAAAACTGTGGGAAACAAGAGTTGGTTTTGTTTTCATGGGTGCCGAAATGGTGTAGTCAATAAAACAGTTCTTTGCGAAAGCTGTCCGTCTCGGAGTGCTGAAGGGTTGGGTTCATCAGTCGGGATCTTGACACTCCCGTGGCCAACTCTCTGGAATTGACAAGTTTGGGTACAGCAGACGGCCTACATCATGAAGAGGCCGAGGGGTGCTGGAACAGAACTGAAGCTGAGCAAGATCCAGCCGAAGCGGATGAGCCAGGAGGGCAGCAACCTTGCGTGAGGGACCCTCCGTTCTGGGTTGTAGCTAGAGGAGGGGGCTCCAACCTGGGCAACTTACTAAAGCAGAGTTTCTCAACCTTGGCCGTTTGAAGACGTGTGGACTTCAACTCCCAGAATTCCCCAGCCAGCAACGCTGGCTGGGGAATTCTGGGAGTTGAAGTCCACACGTCTTCAAACGGCCAAGGTTGAGAAACTCTGTAGAAAGGCTTCCCCAGCATGGCTGCCAGGGGAATTCTGGGAGTTCCAGAATTAAAGCAGCCACGGTTGGAGACCCCTCCCCTTGAGTGTGAGATTTGGGGGGGGGCTCTATCTTTCCAAAAAGTGCTGAGTATCTGGGAGGTCAAGAGGGCAACCAGGGAGCTCCTGCATTCCGGGGAGGGGGGAACGTGGGTGCCCAAAAGGCCTAGGAGGCAAAGATGGGGGGGGGGACAGACCCTGTGGGTGCCCCCCCCCACGAAAGGCGCCGGGGGCTCCGTGCCTAGGAGCCCTTCCCTCCCCCCCCCGCTCTTTCTGCGGAGCCCAAAGCCCCCCCGTGCCTTCACGCCTGGCGGGGGGGGAGAGCCGGCGGGGGGGAAGGGGCGGGGGGGTCTTTCCAAGAGGCTCCACCCCTTCGACCCCCCCCTCAAAGGACCGGACTGCCCGGCGGCCTATTTCCCGGCCGAGGAGGCCCCGGGCGAAGGGAAGCGGCTACTCACGCTCCGTGACGCGGCCGAGTCCCAGGATGTGCTCGGGCCGCACCGCCTCGAGCGCCAGCAGCTCCGCCTCCGTCCTGGGAGGCGGCAGGGCGGCCCGCGGAGGAGGCGCGGCGGCATTGGCAGCCCCCGAGCTCCTCTGCCCGCGCAGGCGACTCAGCGCCCCGCCGGGCCCGGCCGCGGCCACCCTGGGCTTCGAGCCGCTCATCGCCGGGCCGGCCCCGCCGCCGCCGCCGCCGCTGCTGCCAAGATGGCCGCCGCCTCTGCCTCGGCCCCGCCGGTCGCCATGGCAGCCGAGGGGCGGGGCGCGCGGCCTAACAAGGGGAGGGCGGCGCCGCCCCTGGAAACGGGCGGGCGGGCGCGTGGCCACGCCCCCTTCCCGCGCCTCTCACGCCGGGCGGCTCCCCCGGGGCGGTCAGAGGACGACCGAGGCGGCGTCCAGCGGCCCTCTCGGAGCCCTTTCCCCACCAGCCCGTCGCTTCGGGAAGCGGTTTCCTGAGAGCAGCGCGGCTCCACTGAGGAAGCCCTGAACCGCCTCCAGGGAAGAAGAAAAAAAAAAAAAGGCCTTTTGGAAAAAGAACCGCCCACTCCCTGAGTTCCCCCCTCCCCCCCGCGTGGTGGCCGGAGAATTCTGGGAGTTGAAGTCCACACAACTTTCAAAGTTGAGGCTGTCCTAAAGTGGATCCGACAGCACAGCGGTTCTCAACCTTCCTAAGGCCGCGACCCTTTAATACAGTTCCTCATGTTGTGGTGACCCCCAACCATAAAATTATTCCTAAAACCATTGAAAATATGGTCTTAGGCGGCCCCTGTGAAAGGGTCGTTCGACCCCCAAGGTGGAGAACCACTGCCATAGCAGAATTTGGCAGAAAGCAGAGGAGTTAAAACACGCCTGACTAGAAGAGGGAGGGAATCATTTTTTAAACCTTCAAGCCTGTTTTTTGCACACAGCAACAGCACTTAGGCTGCTCTACAGCCCCCTCTCAGCCTCCTGCCCCCAACCATCTCGCCTCCCCACTTGACCCACCTCGGAAGGACGGGAGGCTGAAGGACAAGCAAGCTTAAGGCCTACCGGAGGCAACAATGTAACTGCCAGCTTGGGAAGGATTCTTTGTTGTGGTTCCAGGATTTTAAGTTAGGCACGAGTTAGAGAGTTTCGAGCTGAGTCCGTCATCTTTCCACTTAAAAAAATAAAAATGCCAGTTTTGTTAAGTGACAATATAATTTTTATTTTTTTTAACACACTGCTGGTTAAAACTGCCAGGCAGTAGATTTCAGAATATTTCCCTCAACCAGACATCCTGAGAGAGAAAAAAAGAGAAACCAACAAAATGTATTTAAAAAACAAAACAAAACAGCTAAATGTACCAAAATGGGATGGAGGGAATAATTAATGCAGAACTCATCCATACCTATTTCACTTCCCCAGGAAAAGAAATGTTTTGCAAAGCCAATGTAGTCAGACAAAAGTCGTATGTGCTTTTTACCCTTTGCCCAAGCTCAATATTAAATGCACACCTACACACATCCCAATAATAAAAAGAACCAATGCAAAATATTAAAAGACACAAAAGTAAAGGACAGTTGAACGCACCACCCTGCTTCAGAATTATGTACTGACTTTAAAGTTATGAATGGCAAACCAGCGTAAGGACAGATTCCACCCAAGCTTGAAACCTGGCAGCAAACATTCTAGGGCCTAGGCCATGTCAACTTCCAGCCTGGCAGACTTCAACTCCCAGAATTCCCCAGCCAGCAAAGTAAAGTTGGCTGGGGAATTCTGGGAGTTGGAATCCTCCAGGGTGGAAGTTGCCACGGTTGGAGACCCTGTTCTAGGCTGTCCTAAGAGGCCATGTCAACGCCTCTTTAGCAAGCAGGGACACAAATAGAAAAGATAAACACACATAACAGTACAATAAAGGGTGGGGCCTCAATCTTCTGATAGCTGAGACTGCAGCCCCCCAAACCTGCATCTGCCTTGTTAACAACAATAACAAGGATTATCTCCACTTAAACTTTGATCGTGACAAGGTGACCTGACTCCAATTGGCTTAGGAAGTGAAGTTGAGAGAGAGGGGGAGAGATAGAGGGGGAGAGAGAAAGGTCAGGCCCTTTCCCTGGGGGGAATTCAAAAATCTCTCAAGGCATTCCCCAAAGGCACCCCAAATAATTTCCCATAGGCTTAACCAGGGAGTGATCTCTTGGTTCAAGAAACGAACCCAGGGACACAAACAGAGACCAAGTCAAATAACGATCTGGAAGCTAAGCCCCACTCTCAGATCCCCATCAAGCACAGCTTTGGGGGCCTGGGGGCGGGGGGGGGGGGCAGCCCAAAGGCAACGGAAGGAGGTTGGCTGCCAATGCCTCCCTATTCCCTACCTCCCTCGGCTCTTCTGCTTTGAAGGAAGCAGCATTAGGGGCTAGCAGGCATTGTGCACCACCAGCTAAGCTCCTGAAGGAAGACGGCATTTCGAGGCCTATCCAAAATTCTCCAGCAGAGATTTCTACTGCTGTGTTTGTCTTCGGGGTTTTTCAAAAGCCATCTACAGTCAGGTCTTTAGGATAAACACAGTTCTCCACAGCAACCACCTCAACTTTACCTTTGGCTTTGCGGCCAGGGAGGCCCAACAATATCCGTTCACTTAGGCTTTCCTTTTGGCAAATTCCAACATCCGATCTTTCCAACTTATATGGGAGTCGGAGATGCTTTTAGCGAGTCTTGGCCTACATCCAACGGAATACTCATTGGAATTACCCAATGCCCATACCAAAGCAGAGTTTTACCTTTGGGATTCACTGATGAGCCCCAACCCAGCCCTCCCGCCAAAGGCAACTGCAGATCTTTCCCAAGGCTGCTCAAATGGCCCTTTCTCACTCTTGAAGATATTTAAACGATGATACCCGATTCATAGGTTTCCTCTTCTGAATGTCTAAATTGCTGCAGTAAAACAGGAACATTTCTCAATAGCATAGGTCTGATGGAACCTCAGGAACTATAAAATAGTCATTTATTCCCCCTACTGGCTAAGGGAGAGGGCATGATATTTGTGCAAGCAAAATGTAGGTCACAAAATAAAAACAATTCCACAAAGGGGCAGCCAGATTCCACTGTGCCCAATAATGCTACTACTCAAGGACCGGTGCCCCAAACACATAACTAAAGCATGCATCGGCATAAATGAATCCAGAACGCGGACCCTGCTCACAACAGCGGTAGCGGAAGGAACCTTCATCACCTTTTGGCATCTGGCAGGCATAGACTGCCATTCCCTTGTACCCTACAGCCTGCAAGCACAAGATCTCCAGCTTAGGTATAGAAGAGCCTCAAGGACCACGATCCCTAAATCAAGATGCCAAGGCAACGTAAGCCAATTGACCCCCAACCCTCTGTCTCAAACTGTGCAGATCCACAGTAGTCTTAATACTTTTATGGATCCTAAAAGGGGCAGATGCCCCGCACAAACACAACCAGAGAGTTGTAAAAGCAAAATCTGTGGAAGAAGAGATCGGCTTCTGTTGTGATGTGCTTTGTGGAGGGCAACTCTGCAAGCATCATCTTGACAGATACGCCTGTTGTTGTTTTTTATTCTCAGAGTATATAGAGGAATGAAAGACCCAGCCCTCGCACATGCTCATGGTTTTAAGGGCATCTCAGAACAGGAAGTGAAGGGTAGAGGGTGAACTTCTCCACTTTTTGCAAGTGTACAGAGCATGGGGCTCCAAGGGCCTTTCTCGTGCAAAGTTTCTACAAAACAAAGTTCCTTTAAAAAAAAAAAACCACCTCTTGACATGCAAAGAAGCCTGCCAACTCATACCTGAAAAAGTTCAAAAGGCAGAAGCAACAAATGCAGATTCAAATGCTGACTTTGCTGCAGTTTCCTTTAAGAAAGAAAATACTAGAATGTCTTACCACACTCAACGTATTCAAATTCTAAGGGAAAATTAGGGCCACGTTCTTTCTGTATAAAAAATAGGGATGAAGCTGCTCTTACTAGTGAATGACTGGAACCAAACCTTCTTAGGATAAAAGGGAATTGCCTTTTTTTTTACGCCTCAAGACCCAGAAATGCAGAATTTCAGTTGCGTTAAGTCTACCCATCCATATCAGAAACAAACCATCTCTTCCTTTAGGAATTTTGAGTTCTCTGAATTGGAGACGATAGCAAGTACTCAGATAGCTCAGGAAGATAATCAGTAACTGTTTGCCTCCTCTGGCCCTGGAGGAAAAAAGGGAATGGAAATAAGGTTGCAATCGCTCACTTGGTCTTCCTCCATCTTCCATTTGTTTGTGGAGGAAATGTGCAGTTTTACAATCAAGTGGGAAATTAGGGTACGAGCGAGGCGAGGCAGCCTATATGTTCTGTTCACTTGCAAAATATAAGTCAGTCTCCAAATAAACAGCTACAAGGGCTTTCGTTTAAAGATTAAGGATTCAAAAAAATGAATAGTCAGCCCCTTACCCTCGTGGCTATGTACCTGAGCTCACATAACATCCACCTGCTTTGAAAAACAGATTCATCTGTCCACACCTGCAACATTCATGGCTTCCGATTCAAATTCTTCCAAGTTGAAATTCAAAGAATATATTGGTGAAATTATTTCGGGGTAATGTGTGTGTGAGACAATGAAGGTGCGAAATTTCCATAGCTGTATTCTGCTAGCAGGTATCAACTGTCTCACAGGGCATAACCCAGAAGTCACTTCACCAATGACAGCCATGAAAATGGGACACCCTACTTCTGAATATGGGCTTCCATCAAACGAAATTTAGAGCCATGGTCAGAAAGAGCAAAGGGGAGCAGCTTTCAGATGGGGCTCTTGCAAATCCCTGCCAGCATTTTCAGTCAAATGGGGTTTATTCCTAAATAAATTGGGGCAGGATGGGGTGGGCATACTACTGTCTGGTAGAAATATATATAAATAAATAAAAAGAAAAAAAATTACTTTTGAGGTGAAATGTCTAAAAGGAAGCCAAATCTGGGCAGGAAGACTATTTTCTGAGCCAGCTGGAAAAAGAGAGCAGCTGACTGAGTTTAATATGTTTACTAGCAGTATGAAAAGAAAATGCAAAACAGTTCACTTCCCTGTTGAGATTGTAGCTGGAAAGAAACCGGACAAGTGCCTTAAAATTAAGCCCACAAACTGGGAAAATGGAACAGATTATAGGAACAAACATTAAATACGGTGGCACAACCTGGCCGCTGCAGGGCTCAAGCACCATGAGCTGAATATCAACTGACTGATTGACAAGTACAGTCATCTCGCTCTCTGTGTGAAAAGGCCATGGAGGAAAATGTCTTCCACTCTGCCTTTGTTTTGCCCAGATTCCACTTATATAACTACAGCAATGGAAAACCAGAAAGCCACATCAAGAGAGGCGAGAGAGAAATATTCCTTAGATCCCAGTAAATATTTAGGGAAGATAACAACAGCAATCCCAACAGCCCAAGGAGGGAATTTTTCTGTAGGTTATAGATTCTCAAGCAACCCTGCCTTTGCTTACAATACAATCTGCTCTCCATGGAAGGTCATTTCAGACTCTGCCCACAAAAAGACCCGAGAAAGGAATGGCCAGCGGGATCCCTCCAGAGGGCATGCATCTCTTTCAAAAGTTGCCTTGAAGCTGAGCCTAAAGAAGCTCAAAGACACAAACCTTTTCGAGATTTCCTAGCTCTGGACCTCTTAAGCAGAAAAAAGGAGATGCTGCCTTGGATTATGGAAAGTCTCCAGGCACAAGAAAAACGGAAGGCCATCAGGGAAGATTCCTACATGCCTGCTGGAGTGCCAGCTTCTACTGGTCAGGTTTTTGCCACGTAACGTGGAATGGGAAGAGGAGTCAAGAGTGGAATCACAGCATTTGGGAGGAGGGGGAGAGAAACTAGATTAAAGTTACACCGTGTCTGTGTGTGTGTGTGAGAGAGAGAGAGAGGAAGAGGGAATTCTCTAAGGACAACTCAAGACTTGCCAGAATTGTCATGACCAGGGAAAGCACTTGCCTGAAAATAAAATCTTCTCAGAATGCCTGGCAGAGCAGGGGACCTAGATTACCTGCTCAACCTGTTCCATAACCAAAAGCAGGTTGACCAAACATCAATCCGTCAAGGTGAACCTCCTCATTCAGAGGAGAAAAGAAGTACCATGTGTTGAGCTACAAATGTTCTAGCGGATGTCTACCCAACCCCCACCTCCACACCCGTGGATCCTTCTAGCAAGGCTGCTCAGTGGCCGCTTTTCTTTTCAGCCAACCTTTGGATCGTGTGCCTTTTCTCCCGCCCCTTTTGACGCCATCTTGTTCGTCGCAGGATTCGCTGCCCCAAAGATCCAGGTTCTGCTTCAAGACCTTCTGGACAGGAAAGGTGCCCGCTGCTGGCCCACAGCTGGCCAAGACCCAAAGTTCTGCTGAGGGGGATGCAAACTCTCCCTTTATTGTACCTGCTGCTCCTTAAAAAGCCATTATTTTCCTTAAATACGGAGAAGCCAGGGCTGACTCCACGTCCGGCCCAACTCCTCCTCCCCGGCTTGCAGACCACTGTGCTTGCTGTCTTTTTCACAACCTGCAAAGGCAGAAGAGGGTTGGAATGAAGACGCCAAAGGCCACTAAGATCGGGAACATGAGGCTGCTGTTGTCCGAGGCATAGGGGTTTGGTGTGCGGGGGCCTGACTGGACCCGGTTCTTATTGGTCTGCTTTTTAGGGCTGGACCCTTCTTCATACTCCTCTTCATCTTCCTCCTCCTCTTTCTTCTCCAGGCCTGGGTGAGGCTGAAGCTTTGGAACATCTGTAGAAAGAAGAAAAACAATGCCAGAGTCTACACCATGGTGCAAAGCAGAGAAATTGCAGGGAGGCAAGGAGCATTTTTCTAAACCCTAAACCGTTACGATTCAAAGCTGTAGGTAAGATACTTAATCCACATACAAAACCTTATCAAGGCCAACGTAGAATCCCACCGAGAGTTGAACATGTCATCCTCTCCATAAAATGCAACAGGTTAGCATTTTCTGACCATTACAAACTCCCTTTTTCCCCCCCTGGAAGGGAAGTTTGGGGCACTAGCCCTAGGGAATAGAGAAATCTGAGGCTCCCTTCCATTTCCTCTGGGTGTTCTCAACAGACAAGTAGGCTGACACTGCTCAGATAGCCAGAGCACCTGCAGCCAGACCCCTGTCCACGTGACCTCTTCTACCACCCAGAGAAGGTCAGCCAAATGGGAATGACACCCCCACCCTCACCCCCAGATGGCAACCTACGACTTCCCTGCTCCAGGAGTGCTCTGGCGTAGCATGGCAACACATTCAGCTTGCCTACAGACTGTTGTCTCTTGCAGTGGGACTTGACTGCAGCTAGAAGAACTTAGTAAAAAGAAAACTGTTGCGGGTGAGGCAAGAGGAGTTCCTTTCTGCTCAAATGGACCCGAGAATACAGGGCTATGTCCGCCTCTTTGGCCAGAAGGCTCGAGGCATTTTCCCGTCTCGTGTGGGAAAACCCTCCTTAGGTAACACGTACTGGCTGAGTCTGGTTTACTGAACAGCAAACTAAAGAGAAAACCTTTCCACTGGCTGGGAGCAACACGTAGCAGTTACAAAGAAAAAGTTAATGTTTAAACCCTTAAAAGCTAGAACCATCTATTTTCTTTTAGCGGTGCAGGACTAATTCCTATCTTTTGGAGACCCTGAACATATTGAAGGATAACTCCAGCTACTGTTACCAGAATTATATTGTCACGCAGCCTAAACTGAGTTTCTACCAGGTTGCCAGCATTCAGGAGATGTTGCCTTCAATTACTGGACACATAAGCACGACCGATCAATCTGATACTGGCTTTGAGGCAAGAACTGCTCGCTTACCTCCACTGCAGGGGAAAACCCACAGACTCCTAAGCCAAAAACAGCACAATCAGAATTACAAGGCCCCTGAGTGTTTACACTTTCCGCACCACTTTGGGCAGCACCAGGATCAATGGGAACAAACCAGGTGGAATTTCTGGCTATGGGGCCACCAGGGTTTTGAGTCTGGAGAAAAAGTTCTTCATTTGTTACAAACAACAGAGGATTCGCATCTTGATGAGGTTTTGGGAAACTGACAACGCAGCCAGTGCAATGATACTCTTAGATATTCAGCTGATATGGAGAGATGCCCACGCTGTAGCTTTGTGGCTTCCTTTGCAAGGTTCCCTGATCTGGAGCCACTGTAACTGTTTACGCAACCTTCCTAATATATTCCACTTGTTTCTGTTGGTGCTGTCCACTCCCCTGGATCCATAGGGCCTTCAGAGCCACCATACAACCTAACTGGTTGATAAGCAAAATCCAGTCATGACGGGTCCTGATTCCAGCACTGCTCCTCCCTCCATTGTGTGCCTATGGGTGGCATTTCCTGTGACAGGCTGGATGGAGATAGCAAGTGCCTTGCTTGGGACCGTTCTATGTACAGTAATCGGAGGTGCATCTGGTTCATTCCTGACCCAGGAACATTTAATTTCCCCCCAAGTGCAGGATTTGTGTGGGACCTCTAGATTTCAGAACACTGGGAGGCACTGAGGTTGGAGCTGCTCTCTCTTTTCTCTGTAGCGAACAATCCAATAAGCAAATATTCCAAACTGCATTCTTTTAATGCAAATTAATGCAAATGACCAGCTGCCTGCAAGGAGTATAAATCCTTCAGTTCCCCATCATCCGGTCAGAGCTGAAGAAGCTTCTTGGATGAGAAGCGAAACATCTTCAAAGAGAAACCAGAAAGTCCAGTTGCCTCTTGAAAAAAGCACCTTTGGGACAACTGTGACCTGGAGGACGGAGAATCTCCATAGAAGACAAGGGCTGCTATCACTTTTCAAAATATTTTGGGTATCGAATCCAACAAATCAGAGGAAATTCCAGGAAGAGGTTCTGATCGGAACATGCAAACATGCTTCTAAAAGATTCACCAGGACTAGTAAAACTGATGCAACAGCTTTTCTTTTCAATTTTCCATTTTGAAGGCTTAATACCTGCTAAGAGTTAAGCCCTTTCATTGACTTATCAAGTAATATTGGGAATAAATCAGAATTAAATTGATGGGAAAAAGCAGATCGTGTGAGGTCATCCACAAGCACATGGGTGCCTGAAGTCGCAAAGTACGACGTCTTCCAGTCTCAGCCCACAGAGTGAAATCACACTGCCTAAAAGCATCCCACCACTTGCAAACACTTTGGCAAGCAATCTCCCTGCAGGCTTCGGCAACCCTTTGCCAGCAAGAACGGAGCCCGGGAGGGTCCAGCGCATCCCTCCTGGTCTCTGTTCTTGCCACCAAAGGCAAAGATGACCTGCAGGCTTCGGTAAGGAAATGGCAAACGGCGGGAAGGCCTGAAGGACCGAAGCCTTCCCTCCATTTGCAAAGCCTTTTGCCGCAGATCTCATCCAGGCCTCAATTTGCAGAGAATAGAGGCCTAAAGGAGAACGAGATCTCGCGCTACTGATCTCGTATGATCTCACAGTACTTGAGGCCTCTGCTCTCTGCAAATGCACCGAAGGCCTGATGTAACGAAGCAGGCAAAGACATTGTGACACAGAGGAGGTCTTCGCAAGGTGAGTCTCCACAGGCAGAGAGCCTGTGGCAGGGTGAATGTTGCAGTGCCTTTGCGGATTCATAAGGATGAACAACTGCGGTGGTGCTGCAACATTCATAACTTTGGGACTGTGTCGTAAGTACTTGGGGGGAGCTATGTCGCAACTTAGAACGGTCACTAAGTGAACTGTCGTAACTTGGAGATTACCTGTATATGGGAAAAAAGATAACTAAGAGAAAAAATGTCAGCTAGCATGCTGCTTGCTGGAAATGGACAGAGGCAGCTCTGACAAAAAATGTATAATTATTATTGGGAACAATATAATAATAATTCAATCCTTAAGTTTATCATTAATATCAGACAGTATGGACACATTACTTCATCTTTTCCTTTTTAGAACAGACTTCAAAAATAAACAATGACCAAATCTCTTTCTTAAAATCAGGTTTTCCATTTACACAACTTTATTTCTCTGCCGCATCCCAGGCTTGATAAAACTGAAGCTCTTTCTACGGTTACAGATTCTATCTTTTAGCAACTGAATTTAACATCACCTTAAGTTCCTTAAATTATTGTGTTGGTGTGTGACCGAGAGCTGTCCTTTGGACAGAGACAGGATCGCCCGCCATTTGCCTGGGGGTTCAAAGAAGAAATGGGAAGACAAAGAAGTTACTCACCATCCACTGTTCCTGCGAGGACATAGAGTGCACAGATTTTTGGATTATCATAGTACCCCTGTGGAAAGCAACAGAGAGTTGATGAATTCCTTCGTGACCATTTGTTCCTTTGGAAGAGCTGATTTTTAAGAATGGTTCAGGTTTGGGGCTGCCCAAGGAGGTTGTGAGCTCTTATGGCAGCTCTGTAGAAGAGTTCACAGCCCAGGCTCTCAGGGGTTGTTACCTGCCCACAGAGTTGCCCGGTTTAGGATACTACTGGGAGAAAGTGAATTGGGATTCACAGCCAGCTATCTGTTGGACTTTTTTTAAGTACATGTAGACCTCGATTTACAACTATTCATTTAGTGACCATTTAAAGTTACAATGGCACTGACTTATGACCAGTAGGTACACTAAGGACTTCTGCACCAGAGACAAATTCCTTGTGTATCCAATCACAGTTGGCCAATAAAGAGTTCTGTTCTGCTCTGTCCAATCCGTTCCCACACTTATGACGATTGCAGCATCCCTGTGGACAAAATGCAGGCGTTGGCAACTGGCATGCATTCATGACAGCTGCACTGCCCAGGTTCAAGTGATCATCATTTCTAACCGTCTCATCCAGCAAAGTCAATAGGGGAAGCCAGATTTGCTTAATGACCGTATGTCCACTTAACAACTCTGGCAAAAAGGTTGTAAAATGGGACAAAACACACTTTGTGTTGCTTAGCAACAGAAACTTTGGGCTCAATTGGGGTCATAAGTCGAGGACTACCTGTACTTAAACTAGCCTCCCAAACGTCCCTCAGGCCAAGCCCACAAATAATTCAAACTCCACTGAGTGAAATTCAGACTGGATCCACGTTCATGCACACACTCAAGAGATCACAGGAACAAAGTTAGCCTTGATGCAGCTAGAAATAACAGAGGTGGGTGCTTTTTGGGCCAACAGATGAAGATCAATGGTAGCCTCGGTACGGGACAGAGGGTGCAACTTCTCGTCGTATGTCACTGGCGAAAATATGCTGCCCTTGACTCTGCAGTGTAAGTCTGTCAGACCTGCCCCAGGTAGATCCCTTAGGAAAGAAAGACCCTCGACTCCACTTGGTGGAAGTGATAGGTTCTTTTACCTAAAGATGCTGGCTGCAGTAAAGTCAGGCTAGAACTAAATTTCCAGTGCTAAAATGATACAAAATGTTTCCCCTCATCCCAGCCTCCCCCCCCCCCCGCCCAAAATGACTATTCTGTATTCAGCCAATGAAGTTTCATCTACGTAGATGTTTTGAATACGCTGAGATTTCTGGGTAATCCACACTGTTTCTCAGGGTGCATGGCTTTTGAGTGCTGGCCCAAACTCATTCTGAGCTACCCTGTCATTCCCCCCTCCCTAATTCCCACCACATAGCCATACATGTTTATTGCCCATTTGTTCCCCCCCATGGCCCACCTCCCTCCTAGCCTTTGAGGGTAGGATGCCAGCCAGCCAGCCAGCCAGGCGCCAAGCCAAAGCCTGTGGAGACACATGTCATGGCTGCCATTCTGCTTCTAGCTTTGCATCACATCTGGCCAGGCTGTCATTTGCAACCGGGGAAGGGAGGGGAGACATGGGATGTGGGTGGATAAGGACATGGGGGTAGGGATGAAGCCGGCCCAGCCCTGACAGTGAGTCGCACCAATCTAGTACAAGGTCAGCCAAAACAACTGGACGGGAGTCTTTCTTTGCCCAAAATGCTTTGGGAGCACAAGTGACAGGTACCAAGTGCTTGATTTCCACATTATCTTAGGACCTTATATTATTTGATTATCCACTCAGGAGAGGGAAGATGCTTCAAACTTTGAATCTGAATTGGCTGATAGCACATTCAGTCTGCAAAAGGAGTTTTGAATTATTTTTAAAACTGAGTTATGAATGGTCTGAAAAATCCCAGCCCTGACAAAGCCGAGGAGCAAGACGATCAGGGACAGCAAGCATGTCTCATTAAGGCACCCATGTCTACAAAGGCGCTTGTTTAATAGGCTAACAGAGTTGGAAGGGACCTTGCAGGTCATCTAGTCCAATCCCCTGCCCAAGCAGGAGACCCTACATCTGTCTCTACCTAGGATTGAACTCACAACCTCCTGATTGTGAGGCAAGAGCTCCACCTCTAGGCCACAGCAGCTGGGCTTTGATGTCAAGGCTCTGGTATGAAAGCACCGCAGAGTTCTGCCCCTCCCAAAAGGAACCATAGCAGCTGTTGACTGAAGGAAACTCTGTACAGGTAGTCCTCGACTTAACAACCACAATTGAACCCAACATTTATGTTGCTACGTGAGAAATTTGTTAAGTGAATTTTGCTCCTTTTTACAACTTTTCTAAGTGAATCACTGCAGTTGTTAAATTAGTAACAGGGTTGTTAGGTGAATCCCACTGACTTTGCTTGTCGCAAGATTGCAAAAGGGGATCACACGACCCCAGGACACAGCAACTGTCATAAATACGAGTCAATTGTCAAGGATCCAAATGTAAATCATGTGACCATGGGGTCATAAGTACTAAAAATGTCACTTTTTTCAGTGCCCTTGTAATTTTTTTTTTTTTTTAAATTTGATTTATATGCCGCCCTTCTCCGGAGACTCAGGGCGGCTTACAGTGCGTTAAGCAATAGCCTTCATACTTTTGTATATTTATACAAAGTCAGCTTATTGCCCCCACAAACTGGGTCCTCATTTCACCTACCTTAGAAAGGATGGAAGGCTGAGTCAACCTTGAGCCTTGGAGAGATTCGAACCAGCAGTAAATTGCAGGCAGCTGTGTTAATAACAGGGTGCTTTAAACCACTGTAGTACCAAGGCTCTTGGTAATTTCAAACGGACACTAAGCGAACTGTTGTAAATTGAGGACTACCTGTACTCTCTTTCCTGCTCTACTGGCCCCTTCCTCTGGCTCCAGAACGAGAGAGACATGTGGCTCCCTCGGCTCCTCTGCCTGCACAGGATGGTGACAAAGGGTTTAGCCAATCTGCCTTCTTGCAAGTTTTTTTTTTTTTTTCCTTTTACCTTGACAAACTCAATGTTGAGCTTCCCTGTGAAGGTAGAAACCTCTCCCTGCACGCTCAGCTTCCCCTTCTTGATGCTGATGGGAACAATCTCATCGTGGGCAGTGCTGTGTCCCACTCGGTCAAAGATGTCCAAGTCCTTCACCACCATGTGGCCGTTCAGACGCACATCAAAAACCTGCAAGTTGAAAAGGAGACAGAATTGCTCTCAGCACGTTGGGAACACAGACGCAGGTGAGTTTTCAAGCTGCTCAAAATTCTCTCTGTGAAGAATGGAACGGCCACACACAACACACCCGTCTACACTCCTTGTTGAGGAATCTTGCATAACTCAGGCCACTGAGAGCTGCTTTCAATAAATGCTGCACCAATGGAAATATTATTTTATTAACACCGTTTTGAGATGGTGCCAACATTTGGAGCTGTGAATTGGACCAAAGGGCATGCCCACTCACTGGTAACATAAATGAGACAAGTATCTTTAGATATATAGTCAAAACTGAAGTTTAAGGTCGTTCCCCCCTCCACAGTGGAGCACTCCACAGTCCAGGGGAAACCGTCCAGGATGGCAGCCCAACCCACACCTCTTGGGATGCCCCCTCCAGCTCCACCAGCCTTTCAAATGGCACTTCTGTTCATTCACAAAAAAGGCTGAGTTCCCAGGACAACTTTTTCTTTCTTTCTTACCTTCTGCTGTGACTGTGCAAAATAGACTTCGGCGAACTTCAGCACCAGGACATAGTCGCCCTCTTCCTTGATCGGGACCTCGTAGCCAAAGGTTTCCTCGTTGTAGCGTTCCGTCTGGTAGAGAATTTGATCCTCGGGGTTGGAGCGCAAGATGGGCAATTTCATGCCATAATCAGAAGCTGCAATTCCAATAAATAAATACATAACGTATTTTTCGGACGCACTTCCCCCATGCCCCCAAAAGTGGGTGGAAATGTCTGTGTGTCTTATAGAGCGAAAAATGCGCGTGGGTGAGGAGGGTTGGTGCGGTGATCAGCTGTTCTAGGTGGCGGGGATCGCCCCTGCCTATTGGCACCACCCGTTCACAGCAATCAGCGGCGAATGGGCTGATTTTTTTTCTTGCTTTCCTCCTCTAAAGCTAATGTGCGTCTTATAGTCCGAAAAATACAGTAATTTTTATAAGCATAAGGCAAGTTTACCTTAGCCCAGTGGTCCCCAACCCCCGGTCCGCGGACCGGTGCCGGGCCGTGGAGTACCTGGCACCGGGCCGCGCAGCGGCCGGGGGACATGAACGCTGCAGCGCAAAGGCTCCTGGGCCGTGCGCAATGGGCCGTGCGCAAAAGCTCCTGGGCCGTGCCCCCACCCCTGCGCGCGCTCAGCGGGCCGCGGCGATAAAAAGGTTGGGGACCACTGCCTTAGCCCATGGGAAGGTGGCACCAAACATTTAAGTGTTTAGCTTCTCCTTCCCTCCCCTTCTTCTTCCCCCAGACCTTAAGGCACGGGGTGTCCAACCTTTTGGCTTGCCTGGGCCGCATTGTGTCTTGGACCACATACAGGATAAACTATGCAGTATAGTTAATGTATATAAATAACTAATTTCCTGTTTTAATCTTTTATACAATCTTGTGGAGCTGCATTAACTAGCTGCTCAGGGCTTCATACGACCTGTAGATTGGACACACCTGCAAAGTTTAAGGAAAGAATTCCCTGATCAAATCTCTCAATCTCTCTCTCTCTCTCTCTCTCTCTCTCTCACACACACACACACACACACACACACACACACACACACACAGAGCTAACTTGAAAGACATCTGCAGGCTAAACCAAGCGGGTCACAAGGTATCCCAAGAGTTCTGCCAGTGACATTGGCTCAAGATCTACTGGCCTATTTCCCGGTGACATGTGGCAGGTCAACAAGGACTTCCTACTTTCAGTAGCTTAACAAAAACAGTGGAGCATTTTCTTCCCTCTTAAATTAAGCTGCTAAATTAGGAACTCTTTGACAAAACCAGGAAGCGATTGGTGGGGAGGGAGCTTCAAACTCTGGAACAGTACAGAAAAGAAAGTCCCATGCGGAGCACGTCTTTAGCTGCATCCCTCTCAGGGACGCTCGGTCCACTTTCCCCCCAGAATCCACTCGGGTGGATCTCGGGACGGTAACTAAGAAATAAAAAGCTTTCAGGTCTGCTCAATATTGGGATCTCATTTCTGGAGAGAAACTGACACAGCTGTGCTTGCTTCTCTCTGCAATGCAAGCCATTACATCTTTCAGGTTACAAAACTAAGATCTTGAATTGGTGATACAGGCTGTCCTTGAGTTAAGACCAGTCACTTAGTAACTGTTCAGATGAGCATCCCTAGAGCTACTTGCAACCCAGATGTGAAGTTCTGGCACCCTCCCTGCAGTCACGTGATGATATTCTGGGTGCTCATCCCCTGCATTCACAGCTGCTTGGGGAATCCTGTGGTCACGTCACTGCGGTTTAGTTTTTTTTGCTGAAACCCAGCATTATTTCTGGTTTCCAGCAAGCAAAGTCCATTGTAGAAATGGATTCGCTTAATATGCATGGGGTTCGCTTAATGACTGCAATGATTCTCTTAATGACTGCTGCAAAAAAGATCGTAAATTGGGCATAGTCACACAGTGACCCACTAATGATTGGCACGACTTATGACTGTAATTCATAAGGTCATAAATCAAGCACTACCCGTTTATTAGTAGCAGACTACTATATATTTTCAAACCACTTTGATGCTGTAATTCTCTTTATTGGGTTATTTTCATTTTAAGTGTTTATGTGATGTTTTCTTATGGTTTATGCATTCCATGGTTTAAATTCTGAGATGAGAACTTCTCAAGAGTTCTTTGACAGATGGGCAGAGCAGATCCGCAAGGAAGTCGTGCCATTTTACACAGCTGACTTCTCATGTGTCCTTGGGGTAGCTCTCCTCCCTCTTTTGTTCTGCATGTAGGAGGGTGGGAGGACAAAGGAACCACAAAATAACAAAAGGAACTTCAGCCACCCCTAGCCCAGAAGAAAATGCTTGAAGAACTAGGCTGTGTAAAGGTTATGACTTGATGTCAAAATGTCTAACCTCAGCATTATGACAGCCAAGCAGAAGCCTTCATTCTGCTATTTTTGGCATAAAACCCCCTGTAATTCCTGTGAGAAATGATAAGTACGTTCAGTATCTCAATGACAGAAGTTGTGTCCCAAATCATTCCACATATGCCCCCATTTGGGATGCTTAGTTCTCCTCCCCGAAAGAGCCCAAAGTCATGGCAAAATTTGAGCAGGCTCGAACCAAAGCTTGAGTTCCTGTGTGTAAATCCTTAAGCACGCCCTTTCCAGAAACAGGGCTTTTTCCAGCTAGCAAAGCCAGGAGGGAAGCTGGATTCACTTAATAAATGCAGTGATTTGCATAAACAGGGCAAAAAAAGAAAGTTTGGAAAATCAGCCACGACTCACTTAATAGCTTTGCTGCTTAGCAATGGGAATGCTGGTCCCAACTGTGGTTATAAACTGAGGACTAGCTGCATGGCTAGATCATGGGGGTGTCATTTGGAGAGGCCTGTCAGAGCTTCTCATTCGCTAGCCATGAGCCTGCCATGGGAGGAAGCCGAATGGGACGGGGGAAGGTTACAGACTCATCATACCTTCCAGAGACACCATCTCAAGGTCTAAGCCTGGGAATGGAATGCAATATCTTACCAACCAGCCCATCATTGAAGAGATTGTTTGAATTTTAAATATAATTGGACAATAGGGGCCAGGGGAGGTGAGGAACTGGATGGGGAAAGTTAACTGGGAAATTCTAGCCCGCAAACTTCAGTTCTGGCTTTGTTATACTGTAATCCACTTGGCTTTTAGTAAAAGTATACCTTTCACTATAAATGGAGTCAAGGGTCTTTCTTAACTAAAGGACCAAGTCGGGGTAGGTCTGACAGGCACTATGTGTGGGAAAACCTGTTTAAATTTACCTGTAGAACCTGGATACACTCACTTGGGGCAAAATGTGCTATCCAGCTTGGAAGTCATTCAGATTCAGGGAAAGAAAACTTTACTCCCAGGCACTAAGAAGAGAAGTTATTCCAGACTGAAGTCAGTGCACTCCTGCCCTGATTCTAGCTTCATCTACCAAACAAGCAGCACAATCCCAATGGAAGTGCAAATGGCTGATGAGCATCTTTATTTTAAGTATGGCCACAGTACGTTCATGTGATTATAATATCAGCTGATAACAGAGCATTTTCAATTAACCACAAAGCTAATTTATCTTTTGATCTACAAAGCCACTCTTCCTTCTCACACACACACACGTCTCTTGTCTCTTCAAAAACAATGCAGCTTTTATGAGACATGGGTATGTTCATCCAAAAGCAACAGCAGGTTTATATTTATATTTAAGCATCAATTATCGACAACTTTAACACTCATCATTGAAGGCTCACTCACCCACAGTAGAGCATGCAACATTCTCTAATCAAGACTTGCAAAACTGGATTTGAAGAATAAATTAGTAGGAGTTGAGCTTAAGACGCCGCCTGGACCTTCCTTGAGCCAAAATTCTCAATACTGCAGCACACTACAGATTAAAACAAAGTGTGTTGCAAGCTTAAAGTTCCCAGTAGAAGAAATGGTTAGCCTACTCATTTGGCAGATTCAGCGCTGGGATCCTCTTATGAACCTGAGGGCCCCGAGTCTGCCTGGCTTTTGCAATGAGAGGAATTGCAGATTCCCAGCGCATTTGCCATGACTCAGAAAAATCTGCCTAGAAACTTTTGCAAAGAAGTGACTCTGGGAATATCTGAAAGCAGGGAATCCTCTAACGTGCGATTCTGTACCCATAATGCAGAAAGACCTCTAAACAAGGATGAAATCTAATGGAGGAGGAAGCTGATGTAAACCATTACCAAGTAATGAAAGCTACCTGCTTGGTTGAAGATGACCTCTTCATCCAGTAGCTTACAGCCAACCCATTAAAACAATTTGTAACACCATAAAGATTAAACAACTTTTGTTCAATGTTTGGATTTGAATTGTAGAGTTCCTAAGGTATGACCTACACTTACTTTTAAAACAAGGGGAGGAAGAGACGACACGCTCACCAGTGTACAGAGTGCAGGACATGGGAGGCAATTGTCCCCCTCCCCTCCTCTGACCTGCTTAAGCCCCCCTTGGAATTCTGTGTCCAATTCTGCCATCAACGCGGGGAAGGCTCTGGAAACCAAATCTGGCACAGACTGGATGAAGGAAGGGGGTATATTTAGAGTGCAGCACAGGGGCTGCGGAGAGTTAGGAAAGCTCTTCAGAGGCCTAAGACCAGAGCCAACAGCCAGGAACTACAAGGAAACAGATTTGGGTTAGATAGGATGGTGGACGAGATAACAGAGGAAGAAGCTGCCTGATGAAATGGTGTCTTCCTTTCGGTGAAAGGTGTTCAAACCGAGGCTGTGTTGGATCTGTCTCAAATGTGGTAGCAGATCCTCCACCATGCAGGATTTAAACTAGAGATCCATTCTGGGGAGGAAGTTAGAAAAGAAAGGATTCAAGATGCAAAGAATTAACATAAAAAACACAACCTTGTGTTCAGAACATAATTTATTCTAGGAAAAATGAATATAGGAAATATTAATGACTGTGAAATACACACACACATGCACACAGAGTCAACTGGCCCCCTCAGTCATCTAGCAAAGAAAGACTGCTGGCTATTTGTTCTTGCTAAGAGTATACTTTACTAAAGCTTACGTGGTTATAGAAGTAGCGAAGCTGAAGCTGAGATTTTCCTGTGCAAACAATACAAAGTAAATATTCCTCTCCCACCCCCACCCACCCGCCACCCCCCAGTTATCTGCAAGTGTCCAATCAGGCGCTTGTATATTGTTCAGGAAACAGGTTCTCGGTTCCCAGCTCTGCTTATTGATAGTTGAGCTTGACTGGCTGGAGCTTCTCAGCTGGGCTTCCATTCCCCCCTTCTTCTTCCAATCTTTCTCTCTGTTGCTAATGTCCAGCTGTCAGCTCATAAAGTTTGGATAGGAGAGATACAGCCATGACACACACACAGATTTATATGGCCACCAACTTCCACAGTGTGACATTAAAAGTGAAGAGTATAAAAACCCACCCCACCTCGTTATTATGTATTATTTTAGATTTAGATTATAACACATATAATCTTTTTAGATTATAACACGTCAGCTGGTCAGGATACAATTATAAAGTCCTCTTCTTCTCCCAACTAAATAGTGCTCTGAAACAGGTTGAGAAGACTGCTTTAATTTATAGTTTAAATACATTTTACTGTGAAATAATGTAATATACATGGGACCAAGCCTACCTCAGCACCAAGTCATTATTTCTGGCTTTTAATTTGGAATCCAATGCAGAATGCCCGCCCGCCACCCCCAAGTCCCTACTATGTGCATAGCTCGAGCCTCAGGTTGGAGCTTTGGCTGGCCTTCCTCTCCAGAAAAGCTCAGCAGAAAAGCCTTGGCAAGCCCCCATCTCCAGCTCAGGAGTATCTGAGAGAGAAATGGACCCGAATGGCCCCAAAGCCATCTCTTTATTGGGACAGAGATGGCACTGCCACAAGCAGCCTTCCCTCCCACCTGGTGGCATCTGGGGAAAAGTGACCCACCCTTGGGCCTGAGTGCAGCCCCTTCCGCTCCTCCTGGGCAGCGCATGGACAGTCATTACACAACAGTGCTGAAGAGTTGCCATTTTTTCCCCAATGTTACTTTTACTACTCCAGATCACAAACCAGAGAAAAGTAGAATAGAAACGCAGGAAACAAAGCAACCGAAAATTATCTTTCCTCACAGCTAGAATCCCAGAAAACTCACTGGACTTCCAAACCTTAATGCTAAAATGAGGCAGAGAGTGGGAAGCAGACCAAGGGCCTGCAGAGAGCTGCAGCAGTCAGCTGGGGAAAAGCCGTATTCACTTGGGAAGAGGCAACTGGGCCATATCCATGGACTGTCCAGTATACAAGCAGCCAAACTCCTTCAGGGTTTGATTGAGAAAAGACAGAGACTGCATGCATGCACAGTCCAACTGCCTGCAGTCAGAATATTGCAGCAAGCTTAAGCCTGAAATACTTTTTATAGTCTTGTGGCAAAGTCCAGGTTTTGCAAGCCAACGTTTCCCAACCTGGTAACTTTCAACCCATTTGATTACAGCTAACATAGAGAAGACAATCTAAATACTTGTGCAAGAGCTGAATATTGGAAGAATCTTTGTTTTGACATCAAAGGGCAATTTGTAAATATGATGGCAACACAGAAAATGTGTGAAATGGAGGTTTGTTTTAATATATGTCACATATTGATTTTGAATGAAAAATCTGGAAGTTGCTTAGTGTAATTAAATCTGATGATAGCTCAGTTACATGGTCAGAAAATGTCTGCAGTATGATCATGGGGGCAAGATCAGAGAATCAAAATGTTAAAGGAGCCTAAGACCATCGAATCCAACTTCCTATCCAGGACAGGAATCCAAATTAATACATCCCAAAAGACTAACTCTTGTCTTCAGAGAAAGGAAGCCCACCATCTTTCTTGGAGTTAGTTTTCCTGTTGAACTGTTACTTATGAGAATTTTTTTCTAAAATAATTCTTCCACATTCTTCCTACAGTTTAAATCCATTATTTCATGTCCCAGACCCTGATAAAACAAGATTGTGACCATCCTCCAGTTTGGCCTAGTCAAGTCAGTTTGGTGTAATGGTGAAGGCTTCAGGCTACAAAGCAGGAGACCGTGACTTTAAGTCCCGCCTCAGCCATGAAAGCTGGGTGGGTGACTCTGGGCCAGTCCTTCTCTCTCAGCCCAACCCACCTCACAGGGTTGTTGTTGTGGTTGTTGTTGTTGTGGGGAAAATAGGGGAGGAAGGGATGTTGGATATATTTGCCACCTTGAGTTATTTGTAAAAATATTAAAGGCAGGATACCAACCAACCAATAAGACATGATTACAGGTATTTGAAGAGGGCTCCACCTTTAGTCTTCCCTTCTGAAAGTTAATCCTCCAAATTCCTTCAATCTCTCATCATGGGAACTGTTCGTTTATTTTCAGACTATTTCTCTAAGGTACCATGAAAGTTTTAAATTTTGCTTTTATCTTTTAGGATGTCCACTATCCCAATTATGTCTGTCAACCGTAAATCTGTTAAGCATTTGTCTTCGCTTTGCAAACAGTTAATAAACTGTCGTTTTTACAGACTACAGAGCTCAGGGCTGAAACTTCTGGCAGCTCATGCCACTGAAAGAATCTTCAGCTTGTGCAGCAAAATCATATTCCATATCTATAAACTGCCCCAGAAGATGACAGACATTACTGAAGATTATGATCTGTTTTGCAAAACCACACAATCTACTAAGGCTTTACTCATCAAGCCTTCTTCCCCTAGCAGTGAAAGTACTACTGGACATGTGAAAGCAGGAACTGCAGCGTTGTGTCGAAGTGCTGTGTCCTTCCAATATAACCCTCTAGAATTCAAGCTGCTTAAAGATTAACAGGCCTGGAAATGAGAATGGGGAAGAAGCTGAGAGAGTCCAGCTAAACTTAGAAAACTATTGGAACCACCGGAGCACAAAGTGATGAAACTGTCAAGCAACTTTGCAATGGCTTAACATTTTCCACTTCCCACCAGCCCAGTTCTGGGACACTAAAAAACAGCACAGCACAGAAGGAAAAAAAACCCCCAAGAAATGTAGAAAGAACAGGAAGCAAAAATTATTGCAGCATTTTATAAGACAAGGAGGTAGAAGAGAAGCAGCTTCTGGTTTATTCCAACCACAAACAGCTCCCTAAAGAGGCACCTGGAATTGGTGTGGTTATTTCTTTGAGCAGACACCACATCTATCTATCTCCATCAGAGCTGCATGCATGAGGGGCTGCCCCCCCCCACCATCTGATGTGAATCAAAAGGAGAACAGGCCATATGCTCAAGTTCCTCACATTTGCAGTTTACCATTCATACAAGGAAAGCAGATTATAATGACTTGTCAAAAGAATTCAGAAACTCTGGTTTGTCACTGAAGCCCCAAAATCCAGCCACAATAAGCCAATACGGAGAGGGAGAGGAGGAGGAAAGAGAGATGACAAGAATAACTGTAGAAATCAAGATGTTGGGAAATGGTGAAAAAAGGAGAAGCAGATCATGGAGGGCAGCTCTGAAGAAAGAGAACAGGCCACTGCAGTGAGGAGAAGGGGAAGCCCAGCAAGGTCAGAAAGGCTGGTCTATCCCTCATCTTCCCTTCGCTGCTTAAATTTCTGCTTGCATGCAGAGGGTGCAATGGAATTCACACCAAGGCAGAAGTCAGAAGCGTCATGTGAGATCAGGCCATGACTTCCCCAGAGCAGAAGCAGGGATATGAAGGGCAGAATCCACAAAAGGGGAAAAAAAGTGGGCTGGGAGCTCCCCTGTGCATAGGAGTTGTGCTCCAACACACCTGGAAGCCCCAAAGCTGGATGTTCCAGGTAATGAGAACTGCATTACTCCTGGCCAACAACATCTACGTAGTGCCTTGGACTCAAAGTCTACGCACGTGGGCGATCAGTGCTCTTTCCACCCTCTTTCGAACCAGGATCTGTACAGCATCTGCAGTTTGGGCTGAGGGGCTAATCCTGCACTGCCTCTACCCAGCATTTCTCTGGAAGCATGCCCACCTTAATAGTGGGACGGCCGCCTTTGTCCCGGGGCGCAGAGCCGGAGGGACACCCCCTCTGGAGCAGCGAAAAGGGAAGGGCATGCTTTCAAGTTTACTTTCTGTGGCAGCTGCCACTGGACCACAACGTGGAAGGCAACCACTGCGTCGCCCCCTTTGCCCAGCTTGGCAGAAGGTAGGGCAGCAGGGCAGCTGCTCCCTGGTGAGCCCCCCCCACTCCATCCCATTGACAAGCAGCGCTGTCAAACTCAGAGCACGACCCTCCCCCTATTTCTGGGAGACCCAGCAGATGCCAAGGACCCTCCCCCGGGAGGGGGGCACATCCTTCTCCCCTCCAGGCCTCTGCAGTCTCAGGCGAAGAGGGCAGCATCGCAGGAGGCCCAGATAGGCTGCCTCGACACATGGCAGATCCATCGCCCTATCACCCAACCAGCCAGCCCGGCGGCTCTCCTCGCCCTACGCCAAGCCCCCCCCTCAGGTACACAAGCCCCCCCTCTCCCCCTCAGGTGCAGAAGCCCCCCCTCTCCCCCCTCAGGTGCACGAGCCCCCCCTCTCCCCCTCAGGTGCAGAAGCCCCCCCCCTCTCCCCCTCAGGTGCACGAGCCCCCCCCCACCCCTTCCCCAGGTGCAGGAGCCGCTGGCGTGGGGGTTCCGGCGAGCTCACCTCGTCCCACCCGTCCCTCGAGGGGGTCCTTCCGGAAGTGGATGCCGTGGACGTCCACATGGGCCTCCCCGCCGGCGTTGACGGCCCAGACCACGTTCTCGGCCAGGCTGGCCCCGGCCACGCTGCCAGGCGGCGGCTGCGACACCAGCAGCGCCAGCAGCGCCGCGGCCAAGAGCGAGGCGACGCGGAGCTGCGGCCCCCCCGGCCGCGGCCACCATCTCCGGCTCCTTCCGCGCTGCCGCCTCAGCTCGGCAACGGCTCCGCCCCGCCGCCGCTGCCGCCGCCGCCGCTGCCCCTCTCGCACATGCCTCCCGCCGCCTCAGCCGCAAGGGGGCATCCCACCGTGCTGGCCGTGCCGGCTACCCTGACGCCGGCCAATCGCCGCGCGGCTTCGCGGGGTCGCGCCGCCTCGTTGGCTGCCGGAATCCCGCTATTTGCATATCGGCACGGCCGCCGGCCCATAGGTGCGCGGAGAGGGGGATGGCAGCAAGGTACGTTGAGAGCGCAAGTGGACGAAGCCTATTGGGGGACTCTTTGGCCTATTGGCGACGCCTCCCGCCTTTCTGGGGGCAGAGCGTGGCCGTGGACCGTTCCACCGAGACCTGATGGGGGTGCGACTATTCGCTTCTCCCTGGGCGGCCTTTGCTCTCCGCGGCTTATTACCACAGAGAGAGCGGAAACGGAGGAACTGCGATGTCTGTGTTTTCCCTGGCAAAACGTTTTCCTACGTTTCCTCCCCCGGGTTATCCCCCGATCTAGTGGTAGAGCCCAAAGCAGCCTGTCCAATTAGAAAGCTACAGCGCGGCTCCTGAGCGCGGTGGATTGTGGAGTCGTGCTGGCAGGAAACCGGAAGTTGATGCCCGGGTGCTCAAGAGGCCTGTGGTTGCCATGGCAGCGCACGCCTGTCCTAGAGTAGCGGTCTCCTTGTGGGAACGGCGCTCCTGACTGAACCTGCGTTAACGTGGCATGCAAGCGAAGCATCTTATTGCTTCCCGTGACGCGGTAGCGGCTGTTCAGCCCACCTGTTTATTCGCAACCATTGATTGCCATTAAGTCTTAAAAAGCCGTGGAGTTTATTTAAAATAGGCATAAATGATGTGCAAAGCAATGTTTCCAACTTGGCAACTTTAGGATGTAGGGAAGTCGACGTTTTGGTGTGGTAATAGGTTATTGTTCATTGTGTGTCTGCACTTTGGCTAGAAATAAGAGCGTAATAAAGAGAATCACCATTGCTGCTGGCCCTTGCGCATGTGCAGAGTGCATTTTCGTAGCTCCTGCTTGGCTCCCTGCTTTCTCCGCGTCTGGATTTCAGCGACTGCAACTGAGCACCAGCAGGCCGGGGACCTTGGGGGAATCCAGCCCTGGTGCTTGAAGGGGTCGTTTAAATATCATCTATTCGGGCTCATCGGGAATCCAAACTGAAGCATCCCTGAGGAACGGAGGAGTCCTTGGCTTGGTCATCAAACGGCTCTTGCTTATTGGAGCAATTCCTTTTTTTAAGGTTCAAAAACCAGACTCCCTGATTTTGCCCTTTCAATTAGGGCCCCTGGGCAGCACCCTTCAGGCCTTTGAAGGCGGCTGTCAGAACTCGAGGGGTTTCACCAAAGCAGGACGGTGCATAATCTCTGTGGTTCAAAAATTGCACTTTTGATGAGGAGGCAGCCCAAAATGGCATCTGACTTTCTTTTACTGCCACATCACCTGACTGGCACAAACTCGAGTGCTGTTTACTGTTCCAAAGTCCTTTTCATGTGGGCTGTTATCAAGCCAGGGATCTCCCATCCCATAATTATGGGTTTGAATTGCTTCCTCTTTAAAGGTCGTTGCCTTTGCCACATTTATTATTTCCAGTCTAGATCTCTCTTCTATCCTTTCTGTCATCTTCTAAAGCAGGACTCTCCAAACTTGGCAACTTTTAAGACGTGTGGGCAACTATACAATTTTTTAATCATTCTCTCATCTGTTCCTGTAAGTATCTCATCCAATTCTACTATCTCCAAAGAAAAACCTTATAACACTGCACCTTTTTCATATCTCGATTGTATTTGCAATTGTGTATACCACTCCATATCAATCCCTTGTTCACCATCAATTGCCCTCGATGGCAAGTAATACACGTCCAGCTGGAAAAATTGTCTGCCATTCCAAGCGCTATCCTGCAGCAAGAACCAACCATGAGAAGGTTTGTGGTGATCACCCTCTCCTCACTTTCATGGAAGAAAGTGTGTGTGTGTGTGCATTCAAGAAGTATTCAAACGACCTTCACTTTTGTCAGTTATGCTGCAGCCTGATTCTACAGTTGTTGAAATTATTTTTTTTCTCATTAATCTACATCAGTACCCCATAATGACAAAATGAAAACATTTTGGAAATGTCTGTAATTTTTTTTAAAAAAAAACTGAAATATCATATTGGTATAATTATTCAGACCCTTTGCTACTTGGAATTTTGCTCAGATGCCTCCCATTTCTCTTGATCATTGCTGATGTTTCTATACCTTGATAGAAGTCCACTTGTAAATTAAATTGGGCATGGTTTGGAAAGGCACACACACCTCTCTATAGAAGACCTCACCGCTGAGAATGCAAAAGCCATGAGGTCAAAGGAAATGCCTGCAGAGCTCAGAGTTAGGATTATTGCAAGACACAGATCTGGGAAAGGCTACAATAAAATTGCTGCTGCACTGAAGGTTCCTAAGAGCACAGTGACCTCTATAATTTTCAAGTGGAAGAAGAAGAACCTTAAGCACAAGCCAAAACAACACAGGAGTGGCTAAGGAAGAACTCTGTGAATGTCCTAGAGTGGCCCAGCCAAAGCCCTGACCCTATTGAACCTGAAAATGGCTGTCCACCGACAGTTGCCATCTAACCTGATTGAGTTTGAGAGGATTTGCAAGGAAGAATGGCAGAAAATCCCCCAATCAAAGGTGAGCAAAGCTTGTTGCATCATACCCAAAAAGACTTGAGGCTGTAATTGCTGCCAAAGATGCTTCAACAAAGTACTGAGTGAAGGGTCTGAATACTTATGCCAATGGGATATTTCATTTTTTTTCTTTCTAATACATTTACAGACATTTCTAAAATTCTGTTTTCACTTTGTCAGCATGGGGTAGTGAGTGTAGATTAATGAGAAAAAAAAGAATTTCAATCAGGCTGCAGCCTAACAAAAGTGAAGGGATCTCAATACTTTCTGAATGCACTATTACAATATATGACATAAAATATTGCATTAAGATAAAACCATGATAAAATCACCATAATGTAGTGCCATAGAATCGAATAGGATAGATGCTATAATTTGACATCCTAAGGAAGCTAAGCATCCAGATGCTTGTGTGGTTGCAAAGAGGTCGCCTCCAGGTGCCTTGAAATATCCTGAGAGGACATTTGCAAACTATATATGTTGTTGTTTGTTCCAATGTACCTGGTGTGTTGCAGGCTTTTGGCCATTCCCCACTTAAAAGAATTTTGTCTTAGTTCCGGCCTGGCCTGATTCTATTCAGGTGGGTCCATATTCCTTGGGGCAGCAGCCTTCCTGGAAGTGGTATTATTGAATCTGCATGATCTATTTGGTTATAGTTATTAAAGGCCAACCCATTATAATCGCCCTTCTTCATCTAGATCAGGGGTCTCCAAACTCGACAACTTTTAAGATTTGTGGACATGCTGGCTGAGGAATTCTGGGTGTTAAAAGACCACAGGTCTTTAACTCCAAGAGTTTAGAGACCCCTGAGCTAGATCATACTGTATATTATCCCAAATTGGTTTCCTAGACATAAGCCTGGTGCAAAGTAGAGAGCCTAATATTTTATGTATCAGTAGATCTCTAGGATTCGATGGCCTATTGATCTTATTCTACTTTCAAGCTGTCTGTTTTTGTCGCCTGAGATCAGGAAGAGGCAAGTGTTAGAAAGAACATGGAGCCATGAGAGTGGTATGGATTTGAGGATTCAGATATTGTTCTCATTGTGTCATTAGTCTTTTGAACTAACAGATCCTGAAGAGAATGGCAGTGTCAAAGGAGAGCCATCTTCAGAGCTGTGTTAAAGCTATTCAGTCCATTCTTTCATGGTTTCTTCAAACAGAAGCAGCTTCCGGATACTTCTAAGGACACCAAAGACCCTCCAAAGATGTGACTCTCTTACACGAGGGCTCTCCTCTCCCTCTGTACTTTTCAGGAGACCTTGACGACTTGGCGCAAGCTGAGGCACTCTTTCATCTCTGGCAGGTTTTCTTCAGATGCATCTCTTTGGCATTTAAACAGTAAACGTCCCTTCCAATTCTGTTATTCTGGGATTTTTTTGGTAGCATCTAAAAGCTGAGTGCCCCATTAAAGAAAAGAATATGTACCTTCATTTCCACATGGAGAACTTTGTGCTTGAGGTGGAAAAGAATGAAACTTTGATTTTGGGTTTTACCGATTAGATTGATAGGTCCTTATAGAAATGGCTAGTTTACTAACTTTTTTCTTTTTCCCAAACCCTTCCTCACTTTTCTTCCCCCCACCCTTTTCCCCTCACTGCTTTCCTATTTACTTTTGTATTTTGTATTATAACTAATGGTGAAATCCAAATTTTTTTACTACCGGTTCTGTGGGCGTGGCTTGGTAGGCATGGCAGGGGAAGGATACTGCAAAATCTCCATTCCCACCCCACTCCTGGGAGCAGCCAGAGGTGGTATTTGCCAGTTCTCCGAACTACTCAAAATTTCTGCTACCGGTTCTTCAGAACCTGTCAGAACCTGCTTATAACTCAATAAAGTGTTAAAACTCTGATAAAAGCCGAGTGCCCCAGTTAAAGTGCTCTGAGCAGTCAAGACGTATTCATGAAGGCAGTTAGGCAGTTAGATAGAGGCACTAGGTGGAGCTGTTTACCTACAAGAATCGTGCTCAGAATTCCTCCCATTGCAGATTTTAAACCCACCTCATCATTACAGAAGCTGAAGGGACTACGGACACCACTACTCCCTAGCTAGCCCCAACCCAGTGCTTAGTGCAAGGCCTGCAAATTCATACAGTATATATAGAGTATATATATATATAGCATACATATAGGGCCTCCTGAGGTAGAAGATCTACCGTATCCTCTCATTCCACCAAAGGAGAGCCTTCCCAAGAGATCTGTCTTTTCTCTCCCTCTCTCTCTCCCCCTCCCTCCCCCCTTACTTTCTCCAATCTAAGAGCTTTTAAAAAAAACCTGGACAATCATTTGACTGGGATGGTATTAAGCTCCTGCCTTGAGGAGGAGATTGCACTACAAGATCTCCAAGATCCCTTTCATCCTATGAAGCTATGATCGGAATCTATTCAGCTTTTTTCAAGAGGACTTGGTTTACATACTCTTTCCTCTCATTGTTTTCTTCTGGGCACACTATAGCCTAGAGCTAGATCAGGACAGAGTCCAGAGGCAGTGTGGCCAGCGCAAAGATTGGAAAACTATTCTGATGATCCTCAACATAGCTGTGAAGGCTGGAAACCACGGTAGTACAACCCATCTACAAGGCACCAGGAAGCAAAGGAAGGCCACACTACCCCACAGGCTTCACTATGGTTGCACAGTAACACAAAAAAGCATAGAATCATAGGGCTGGAAAAGACCTGGGTGGGCTAATCCAGTCGCCTGGCCAAGTCTCTGAATTCAGCTCCTGGCTCTGCCAGTCCTCATGGACAGATAGTGCATCAAATCATGCAATGCTAATTTTTTAAAGAAGATCTGTACCAACTTAAAATCAATCCATTATTTATCAGAGGCTTGGACTTGTGAAATATTAGAGTGGACCACAAGAGCCGAATATAATTTAAATGCTCTGATTGCTCTTAAAAAAAGATTACTCTCAAAAATCAAGGAGAAAGATGATGAGTAAGAGTGTTTCTGTATCAAAATCCTTCTAATTCCACTTCTCAGAAATTGGGACATTATAGGGACGTAGTATTTAAATTGAGGGAACTGTCAGCCAGGCACCATCTGCTGCTAGACGTGTTGCCCCATCCTGGTTCATCCTGAAATCTTTTCTCCTTTTGCCTCTTTTCAAAAAGGAAACACATTTTCTTTTATATAGCACTGTACAATTTTGTGCTTTGGCCCCTTTGAAGTTTGCCTTCTTGACTAAGGCAAGAAGCTGAAGTTTGGAGCTGAGTGGCCTGAAGGAGAATACAGCCACTTCACACCCCAGGAAGGAAGAGCACCCAAGTCACAGCGATGAAATATTGAGAAAATGAGAAGAAATTGCTTTTGCAAAGTGCCAGTAATGATGCCATCTGCTGGGAGGGTGGGAGGTTGGAATCTGTCAGGTCCAGCCGTCAATCAAAAGAGGGTCCTTGCTGGGTGATTTCCTCTTGCAGGGAATTGAACCCTCAGCATTCTGCAGAAACTGCCTCTTCAGGCTGGCATGACCAATGTTCTCAGCTCCTCGTTCTGCAACAGGTATACTGTGCTTGTGTGATTGTCTGACAAGGAGTAAATCCACTCCACGTGGGAAAGAGAGGTAAGTGAAGGTAGGAGGAAGCAGAAGCAACTCAACTTCCGTTGGCCAAGAATCAATCCTGGCACACGTGTCCATGGGAAGCCATGCCTTCACACAAAGGATGCCAATTACCTAACATGCATCACTCGTGTCAGTGGCACAGTCTGCATCATGACACAAGGTCACTTTTTTGGGTCTGCCTGGCAGGATCCGAGAATAGTTGCTCTCTGATCTGTTTTGCTCCATCATGTTAAAATGGAGCATAGAAATGTTTAAAATAAAAATATGTTTTCTGAATTCGTCAACATTTCAATTCCTTTTTTTTGGCAAAATGCTGCTGGCAGCAGGAAAAACGATTGAAGGACTATAACAAAGTGTTAGAGCCCAACCTCAACATCACCACCCAGGCCTTCCTGTGCCTGTATCCATCCTTGACAAAAAGTTCTGGCCAGTTTCATACATCCTGCTAAATCCTCAACACCGATGACCCAAACACAACTGCCACAGAACATGTCACCTTCAGCCCAGTAAGTCAGTGGAACATCTAGGTCGGGTCTCCAAAACTTTTGGATTTCAACTCCCAGAATACCCCAGCCAGCATGGCTGCCTAGGGAATTCTGGGAATTAAAATCCACAGTCTTAAAGTTGCCAAGTTTGGAGACCCCTGATGTAGGTGGAAGGGATCTTACAGATCATTGTTTGTCATGGTTTAAGGAGACAACCCACCTAACATGCAGAAACAACAGGCAAGCCTGCCACAAACTGCCCGTTTATATCCCTGACATGCAGGTTGGGCAAAGAGAATGGAGGGGTATAAGTACAGTTGTCCACAGAGAAATATCAGCTACGCATCCTCCCGTGTGCCAGGTTTGCTTGGCTCCTGTTTTGGAAGGGCAGCAAGATCTTGGTTTAGGTTGCAAAGCGATGAGGAGACGCAGCACTCCGTTTCCAGTTCAAATCCAGCAATGTGCTCTCATTGCATTTAAATACTTTGAAGAAGGATTGCTGATCTGGACAAATCAGAGCTTAAGCTAAGTGCCAAATCACAGGAGATTAATGAGCATCATCTGTAATCATTGTAAATGAGCCTCAGTGAGGCTTAGTCCACCAGGTGGAGAGGAATAATATTTCAGAGACTGGAAGGGGCCGTTTGTGTGGCACACAGTGCAATATGTGGTGCGCAAAATCTAGTCCATTCCTTGGCAACGGCAATTTGCAAATGGCTCCTAACTTCAGCTCTTTCTATGTGGTTGATTCCACCAACCCTAACAGTATTCAAAATCAAAAGTTTATGCTGCTTAAAAAGCTCTCCCTGTAGCAGGTCTATCATTTTGGGTCCATGACCATGTTTCCTCCTGGAGACCACCAGCCCTGGCCCCTTGGTCTTTGCATTCCAGAGATGGCTGTCTGCAGCTGCTCCAGTTCAGAAGGTCTGGGATTGGGGTTCTAACCTCAAAGATTTCAGGATACTTCCTTTTAAGCAAGCAAGGTGAGAGCAAATGAGGACCAGCTGAGGGATCCTGCTGTTTTGTGATGTTGCTGTCTTAGAGCAAATTGACCAGGGGAGGGGGCTTGTTGCTCTCTAAGCTTGTATGTTTTCTTGCAGATGTTTCATTACCCAACTAGGTAACATCATCAGTGCTAGTGATATCACCTCGTTGAGTAATGAAACGTCTGCAAGAAAACAACCAAGCTCAGAGAGCACCAAGGACCGCTCATTTCAGCCCTGAGCTACAAATATTCTCCTGTATTGGTAGAGAGGAGTGGGCTGCCCTTCACCCCCTGCATGGAGCCTTTCCAAACACCATCTGTCCTCCACCTGCCCCTCTCCCCTTTGAGGCTGCCTAACCGGAAAGGCTTCAAGACAGTTCCTACACTCTGGAGTACATGAGGCTGGAAGGGGTCCTACAGAGAGGAGGAGGTCCAGTTCCTCTCCCATGCCAGAAAAACAGGCTGAGATGCTGACCAATGAAGTTGCTCTGGACGGACTGATGGGAGCCTCCTCTGGGCTGGCTGGCAGATGAAAGGAGTAATCTCTGCAATGAGATTATTAGATTGAAGACTTAATCCCCAAATCCGTCTGTACATGAAAACTACCTCCCCCCCAATCCTCCCCCTGCCTCCATGAGCATTGTTTGGCAGGGAACGAGAGAAGTGGGAGAGCCTCTCTTGCAGGAGGAGGAGAAGGAGGCTGGAAGGACTGGATCCTGACACACACACACACACACACACACACACACACACACACACACACACCCCAAAATTTAATGAGAGGTGCTGAGGGACAAGACCAAACCACCAGGGCTGAGAGGGGGAGAGTACATTCTGGACTTTTGTCAGGGCAAGTGCAGTCCACACAATGTGGGAGAAGAAGCCAATGGTTTTGCATCTTTGGGGTTCAGCCTGTTGTGGAAACCAGACCTAAACATGAAACTATAATCAGCTTATTGATGGGTCTAGCACATGACCTGAACACAGCCATGTTTTCTTAGCCTGCGATGATGACTCCAGTTTAGCGTGTTGTGTGAACATATTGTGCAAGGACTACCGGGTTTCTTCATAGCCACCTCTCTACAAGCTGTGATTTTCCTTTTGTAGGCATGTGAGATCAGAATGGTAGTCACTCTCTTGGCTGAGCCTCCCAGAGGCAAAGGATGCCTATTCAATGGCAGGAAAGCCTTCCAAGCCCCTCCCCCTTTGCTTTTCAGCCGACAACCACCAAATTCTGCCACGGCTTTCAGTGTTCATCTAAATCTGTTTCTCAAACTGGGCCACTTTTAGGTAGGGTGCACGTCTACTTCCAGATTTCTTCAGCCAGCATTGTTGGCTAAGGAATTCTGGGAATGGAAAGCCACATACCCTCAAGTTGCTGAGGTTGACAAACACTGATCTAAATTAATCATGTTGTGTCGTACTGAGTGATTTCAGTATTTCATTTTGTATTCAGTCATCCAAAGGAAGGATATTCCTGCTGATTGCATTACAAATCTCCATTAATACTGCATTTAATGTGCTTGGTCATAAGCGCATCATAGGGATGAGTGTGTTTGTGCATGTGCAATCTTTTTGTAAAGACAAAGACTCCCATGCTCCTGGCCGCTTCATACATGCATGATCCACCGTGTTTTCTTAGCAGTGATGTAGATTTCCTGGTCTCCCTACCCTCACTAGATATGAGCCTGCTTGGCCATTTAGGATGCTGCCCTGTGCTGAATTTAATTTTGCCTGTCTGTAAAAACCTGTTTTGATTCTTTAATGCACTAGGTGAGTTGCCTACCACTCTCAGCACAAAAGCTCAAGAGTGCCCAGTTGCTGCAGCCACATGTGCTGACTGTGTCTCACCTATGTAAAAGGGTGCAGCTCCAGGTGGTCTGCAGTGTTTGGTCAAAAATAGTCAAGATGGCAGCCACAGCTGTGTGATCGAAGCTCTGCCTGTTTTCCCATCCACTGTGTGCGTCTCCCAAGGGCCTGGCACCTGGCTGGCTCAGATTAATGGCTAACCCAGTCAGGGGAGAGTGCTAGCCTTCCTCCTTTAGCAGCTGGCATCTCTGGAGTCAGGTCAAGATGGCAGCAACGCAGGTAAGAAATGGACAGCTTCAACTGCAAGGCCGCAGCCACCATCTTGGTCTTAGACTTGGATGGCCAGAGGGCAAGTGTGGGGAACAGGCAAACAAGTGTGTTGTCTCTTCTTTCACAATGTGGCTTCTTGGGTGAGGTTGTGTGGTTTGCAGACCGGCTGGCATGATGCATGTGGCCAGATGCAAATTGGCAAAGTGGCTCCACTTGAGTCTCTTTAGCAACCCAGGAGGCCAACCTGCCTGGGCTGTGCCTCCTGCCAGCTTCACTGCCCCTTCTCCCCTACATTGACTTCTTGCAGAAGAAGGAAGAGGAAGGCCATGTGGACAGGAGCTGGGCAGATCCAGGGGCGCTCCTCGACTTGTGGGCAAGGGGTTGCCTTCCTTTGATTCCTCTGAGCCATTTGGGGGGGGGGGGAATAGCAAGTTTGGAGCTTAAAGAAGACACCAGAGCAGCCGAGACTGGCCACAGATGGACAGTCAGGCCACAAGGGCCATTGTTTCTTGCTAGTGAAGTATAGGGGCTCTAGAGCAAAACTTCTCAACCTTGGGAATTTTAACATGTGTGGATTTCAACTCCCAGAATTCCACAGCCAGCATGATGGCTAGGGAATTCTGGGAATTGAAGTCCACAGGTTAAGTTGCCCAGGTTGAAAAACACCAGGCTAGAGTAAACCAGGTAAACATTACTTGTCTCCTAAGGCAAGAGCAGTCTGCAGCTTTGTGCCAGCATGAAATGTGGGCACAACAGTATCAAGAGAAGCAGAGGCTCAATCCTTTATCTCTTCACTAGAGAGAGAGGGCAGCTGAAGAGAAGCCGGGCTCCTGGGCATACCCATGCCGTGGAGCTGCAGTGTTTACAGGTGGCCTCTGGTGGACAACGCAGTGGTCATCCTTCCCCTTGAAAAGGGGTTGCCTTCGTTATGGCAAGGTGGCCTTGCCAATGGACAATGATCGCCTCCAATGGGCAACGATTGCCAGCTCCAGTTTTGAGGGGTCCTTGGTGTCCTCTGAGCTTGGTTCTTTTTTCCCCACCTGTTTCATGACCCAAAGTAGGTAATGTCATCAGTGCTAGTCAGTACTGGTCAGGCTAGCACTGATGGTGTTACCTAGATTAGGTCATGAAACATCTGGAAGAAATCAATCAAGTTCAGAGAGCACCAAGGCCCCTCAGCTCAACCCTGAGCTACAAATATTATTATACAATATTATCCTATTATATATTATATAATATATATTTATATTATATATTATATTATATTTATATTAATTTTATTTTAATATAATAAATATATATATAATTATTATATTCTCCTATTCTTTTAGCATCTTATGGCCATCAGTTGTTTGTATCTTATTATTTATGTTGACTGCTTTTATTTAGGATCGTATGACTATCCCTGAGTGTTGTATCATGATTTATTATGAATGTATTTTATGATTATGTTCATGGTTTATCATTGTTGTTTTGCATGTACATTGAGAGCTTATGGACCAAAGACAAGTTCCTTGTGCGTCCTATCACACTTGGCCGACAAAGAATTCTATTCTATTCTATTCTTAGCTCCAGCTTTTTTTGGGGGGGGTTCTTAGTAGCCCCCCTTGCAGGCCTTGATCCCCAGTTTCCCCACTACGGCCCCATCACCCCTTGGCAAATAAGAGCCAGCCTCGCGGAGAGTATTTGTTCGATATTATTTGTTTTTCTGCGCAAACATATATCGGTGCCCCTTAACATGACTGTAGGGAGACAGAAAAACATTCCAGAGGCAAAAATCAAGGCGACACAGAGGAGAGGAAGGAGGCATTCGCACAAGGCGCCTTGGCCAAGGAACAGAAGTCCAGAGCACAGTCCACATCAGGCACTGGTCCCGGGGGCCCCACCACATCCAGGCCCCCCCCTCTTTCTCATCGCTTTGCAGGGTTGGCCGGAAGAGCAAAAGCAGGCGAGGCGTTGGAAAAGGAGACCTCGACGACGTCCAGCCCTCCGTGGCTGCTTCGGGCACGGGCACCGCTGCCCCCTCTGAGGTCGCCTCCCCCGGCAGCGCTTCGGATGCAGGAGACCCCGAATCATTCACAGTGTGGAGAGGGAAGGAGCATCAGGCCAGGTGGAGTAGTGAGGCAGGTCACTGCGGCACACCGTCGGTGGGGCAGCCAGCATTGCATAGGAGCTCAGGGCATGGCGCGCCACACGGGCCCTTTTCTATCCTCCAGGATTGGGTCACCACTCAGCTCAAGAGCCGTCTTCAGCGAGACATCATCCTGACAAACTCTGCAGAAAAGGGACGAGGCCAGAGAGACAGTGCTGGACAGGACCTTCTCCCACTGACCAAGGGTCCTTCTAGACCAGCGTTTTTCAAAGTTGCCAACTCCCAGAATTTCCCAACCAGCTTTGCAATTGAAGTCCACACATCTTAATATTGCCAACTTTGCCAACAAAAAACACTGGTTTAAATCTCATTATTCAGATTTACAGCAGTTTTCCAGAAACAGAGAGCGTTTCTGTAAAGGAATTTGGGGGAAGGTATGAAAGAGACACCCAAAGAAGACGTGGAAAAGCGGTTATGTGCCCAGAGAAAGAAGGAAGAGGGAAAAGAAACTCAAAATAGTGGACCTTGACTCTGCTTAGTATAAGAAGGAACAGACAGCAACCTGGGAAGCCTTTCAACATGGGTGTCAGACAGGCCAGGTCAAGAAACTGGGGGTGGAGGTGGGGATCCCAGGAATTCATGCATTTATTGTATTGATTTGATTATAGCTGCCCCCCCAAAAACGGACTCAGGATGGCCAACGTAATTGCAAAATAACTGAAAAAAAGAGATTATACAAATAAATGGATACTTTTTTACTATTATGGGGTATAGGATTAAATAACAGAATCTTGAAAGCCTGTTCAGGCATCTTGTTGTTCTTTCTTGTACTAGCTTGAGCTTCTCGTGCTTCCTTCTGTCTCATGGTCTCGGCCAACTTTCACCTAAGCAGCCCTTCCCTCCTCTGTCCTCCCCTTTCCTTCCTTTCCCTCCCTTCCCCTTCCCTCCCTCCCTCCTCCCTTGACTAGCTCTTTCATATCTTCCCCAAGTTCAGCTCACAATTTCTTCAATTGCTCAAGCCCCAATTTCCTAACAGTGAGAACAATGATCCAGTGGAACGACTTGCCTCCAGAAGTTGGGAATTCTCCAACCCTGGAAGTTTTTAAGAAGCAATTGGACAACCATTTGTTTGGAAAGGTATAGGATAGGGTTTACTGCCTGAGCAGGGGGTTGGACTAGAAGACCTCCATGGTCCCTTCCAACTCTGTTACTCTGTATAATTGGAGATGATGCTGGGGGTGGGAAATCTGCCATTTTTTATTTCTTGCTTTCTAAATAAAATGTCCATTTTAAATTACTTAATGTAAGAATTACATTATGTTCATGATTAGCGACTCTGGGAACTATTTCAAGGTGGGCTGGAAATGCCACAAGTAACTGTATTAGCAGGTCAGAAGGCATCTTAAGAGCCTTTCCACCAGGGATGGCATTCACTTACCTTCTCTACCGGTTCACAAATGTGAGCGCATGCGCAGAGCATCAAAAATGGGACGTGATGTGCAGGCAGTTGGGCGGAGCCTCTGGTAGCTGCCGCTACTGTTTCGCCCGAACCGGATAGAACTGGCTGAATACCACCACTGGCTTCCACAGGGGGCTTTAGCAGCCCTTCTTGGCCAGCAAAGCCCATTTTCTTCTGGCTCAGCTGCCCAAATCACAAATGGCAGAACATCCATGTTTGTGTCTAGAGACCTGTTTGAGTTGGGGGTGGGAAGAACCCCCCCTCCCCCAGCTCCTGACTCTGAGTCTCCCCCATCCCTGGGCTGCAACAGGTACAGAAGCCTCTTAGAGCCAGGCCACTTTCCTTTTTCTAACCTTCTAAAGTCAGGGGTGAGGGGTGGGAGCTGGCCAGAGGCCCCTTTCTACTCTCCTTTAGAGGCTGGGGGGGTGGTATCTGTGTGCGTGCGTGCGTGCGTGCAGATCATCCCTGCCATTTTCACAGCAGCTGGCCGAGGTCAGTCGTGAGAAGAATTGTGAGGCCCGTAGACCAGGAGTGGGTTCTACTTATCTTTACTACCGGTTCGCAAGAACCGGACAGAACTAGGAGCAATCCACCACTGCCGTAGACCCCTGCTGAGCCTTTATTGAGTGCCTCTTAAGAGCCTCTACATGCTGTAATAAACAAGCTACAGGAAAGGATCTTTCTCCAAGCAGCCACGTCTCCCAGCTCCATGGCTGCTTCCCTCCCTGTGGCCAATGGACAGCCCCCCTCCCTCCGCTCACCTTCAAAGTCCACTCGCCCATCCCCGTTCAGGTCGACATCCCGTATGATGTCCTCTATGTCTCGGTGTCCCACCTGCTGCCCGAGGAGCTTCCTCATAGCTTCTCGCAGTTCGTTGGTGCTGATTTCTCCGTCTCCGTTGGTGTCAAACTGCACAAAGCACACCAGGAGGAACCACAGAGTTGGTGGCTCCCCAAAGGCTTTCCGTGGATCTCTCAAAGCTGCGGCTTTTTTTTTTTTTTTTTGATTTATATGCCGCCCTTCTCCGGAGACTCAGGGCGGCTTACAATGCGTTAAGCAATAGCCTTCATTCTTTTGTATATTTTATACAAAGTCAGCTTATTGCCCCCACAAACTGGGTCCGGCTTGACCCAACCTAGCCCACTACACGTGACTACACTTTGGTTTTACACCTCACACCTTGAGAGTGTCCCTTGAAAGCCGTTGGCCAACAGCAGCATTAAATGCAATGACATGCAAGTGTGAATTGCACTTTCAATTCACGAGGGGAACTGAGACGAGGCCATTCCCAGTGGAGGGATTAGGAGGGAGTTCTTCTTATCTTCAGAGCGGCAGCTGGAAAGTAGGGCTGCGCAGCTCTTCAGACGCGGTCTCCAGAAAGTGCTTTGGCGTGTGCAGGAAAGTGAACCTGACACCTGCCTCCAGCAATTTCTATCAACCCCCTGTTCTCAACAGGTGCAACGCGCATATTCCATGTGCCACAAAGCAATTCTTTGAGATTCAATCCTAAGCACACCTACTCCAACTAGGGAGGAAGCAGCGATGGGAAAGAAAACAAGGAGAATAGCAGCAGCACCGCCATCCCGTCCAACCATCGAGTAAGGAGAAAACACCACCAAGAGAATCGGGGAAAGAGACCTTTGTCCCCACCCCCCCACCCCCAAGAAGAAGGCAGAAAAACAATCCTCCCTCCGAGAGGAAGAGAAGAGACATGACGCAAATGGTTTCTCACCTCCCTGAAGGCATCTCGCAGCTCCTTCACCCCAATCATGTCGGCCGTCTCTGCCAGCAGCTTGGGTCCCATCAGTTCCACAAAGTCATCAAAGTCTACATGGCCGCCCACTGAGGACACAAGGAGGGAGAATGTGCAGAAGGCGGTTACAGCTGAGCACCCCCATCCAAACCCAGACTCCGGCCGCACCGTCTGGACGCTACGGGATGTGCACAAGTGGCCCCACACGGGGTGGAGAAGACAGCATGCGCTGGGGGACTCCATGCAGCTTGGCCTGTGCCTAAAAGGGCACAGAAACAATTGACGTCTAAAAAGGAGCAGATTACCTGTCCAGCCAGGGCTGCCTGCCCCCCCACCTAACACCCCCTCCCCCACTGTTTTGCAACTGCTGGGGGAGGCCACAGAGTCTGCATGTACAGAAGAAAAATAAGTATTTTCAAACGCAAACTTCCTACTGAAACAAAGTGTGTAAAATTTTAGGCTTGTTATGAGTTCATGTCACGATGTCACAGCACAAATGTGCGCTTAAAATAAACTCATGAGCTATAGACCTAAAATTGCAAGGATCTGCTGTTTCTCATGATTATATTTTTCAATCTGAATTTCTTAGTTTAAATAGACTCGGCATCCTTTTTTCTGCAACCAACATTCTCGTCACACCAGTTCAGCGGGATAAATTGAGACCAAAGTACGTTCACAGCTTGGCATGGAATAAAAGCAAGCAGCTCTGGATTCAGACTGACTCATGACCCAAAACATTCCCAGGACGGTAACATTTACGGCTGTGAACCACTCGAAGAACCCTGGATGGCCTCCCTGAAGAAAGAGTGGAAAATATTTTTCTCTAGTGAGACTGGAAACATTCTCATAAATACTTGGCAAGACAGCCAGAGCCATGTTCCTCAACCTTGGCAACTTTAAGGCTTTAACTCCCAGAATTTCCCAGTCTCCCGTGAATTCTGGGAGTTGAAGTCCACCCATCTTCAAGCTTCCAAGGTTGAGAAACACTGTTATAGCTGATCCTGAACCATCGTTAAAGTTTTCAAGAAAAGATTGGAGAACCATTTGTCCAAAATGGTATGAAGAGTGCTCCCCTGAGCAGGGGTTGGACTAGAAGGCCTCCAAGTTCCCTTCCAGCCCCTCAATTCTATGCTTGGTATAAAAAGAGCTACCAACAGGGAAGAGTGCAGGGCTTGGTGACCAAAAGGGCATACTTGGCAAAGGCCATTGACTGGGGAAGGAGTAGATGGGCTCAGCTTTGATTTTCAGCTTTATACATGCATACAGATTAGATTAACAGAGTTGGAAGGGACCTTGGAGATCATCTAGTCCAACACCCTGCCAAAGCAGGAGACCCTACACCATTTCTGATGGATGGCAGTCCAGTCTCTTCTTGAAAGCCTCCAGTGATGAAGCTCCCACAACTTCCGAAGGCAACTTCCGTTCCATAGGTTGATTGTTCTCACTGTCAGGAAATTCCTCCTTATTTCTAGGTTGACTCTCTCCTTGATCAGTTTCCATTCATTATTCCTTGTTTGGCCTTCAGGTGCCTTGGAAAACAGCTTGGCCCCTTTCTCTCTGTGGCAGCCCCTCCAATATTGGCAGACTGCTATCCTGTCTCCCCTGGTGCTTCTCTTCACTAGACTGGCCAGGCCCACTCCCTGCAACCGTTCTTCATTTGTTTTAGTCTCCAGTCTCAGAATCCTCTTGGTTGCTCTTTTCTGCATTCTTTCTAGAATCTCAACATATTTTTTATATACATGTGCGCATGCATGCGTGTGCGCTCACACACGGACGCACACACTCACAGAGGCAAGCACAGCCACAGCCTGGGGACCACTGCAGCTCTTAGCACCGGATTCCTTTTCTCTCTTACATTTCAAGATGGCAGCACCAGTGTCACTTTCTCCTTTTTCATAACTTCCAAAGAGTTGCTTATTTCCCAAAACAAAACGATGCTTCGCCTCGAATGAGGCATCTGGTGGTTCAAGGCAATCGCAGGTCCCCTGATTAAGTCAGCCTCCGACTCTCTCGCTGCCCTGCTGCTGCTGCTGCTGCTGCTGCTGCTGCTAATTTACTGCAAAATAATTACTTTCTGCCCTTCTTGGAGGAAAGGGCAAGACCAGAACAGAATTCGCCTTGCCAGGCCAACTGGAACTGATTTAAACCAACCGAGGCTGGTTTCCGTCCCCCCAGCAAGGCAGCAGGAACCCTGGAGGAAAGGGGTGCAGCAAAGCGAGAAGGCGATTACGCATGTGGGAGTCACGTTCCCGTCTCCATCTGGCCTTGCGACGGGAACTGTGCTTGGGGGACAATCCTTCTGCTTGCCTTGCTCTGAGCGAGCGGGAGGATGTGCAAGCCACTGAGCAGAGCCGCTCCCTACCTTCATCCCCAACTGGCGCCCCCCCCCCCCCGACTGCAAGGGGCTGCTCAGTCCGACCCCCCCTCAGGGTGGGAGCCAAGGAGAAGTCCTCTGGGGGTCCAGCCTTCGCTCCAGCCGATTGAGTGACGGGAGGCAGCCCCTCTCCAGGTCAGCTTGAACCCAACCTCCTGCTTTCGCTACTCTAAAGCAGCTTTTCTCAGCTCGGAAGATGTGTGGACTTAAGTTCCCTTAGTTCCCCAGTCAGCATGAATGAAGACTTCAACAACTCCCAGAATGCTGGCTGGGAAATTCCAGGCATGGAAGCCCACACCTTCCAGTTTGAGAGACATGGGTCGGTGGCTACAAAAAAATCAAGAGGTGTCTGGGAACATTTTTTCCTAATTTAACAGATTTTATCAAAAGAAATAAGCTTGCTGTTGCTCTTTCGGTTGCACTACCTTCTCCTTAAAATGTAGGTTAAAATAACAACAACAACAGACACAATGCCATCACGGTACCCCAGTTGCTTGAGAAGAACTATTGTGGATGAAAGCCAATGCCGGCTGAAGAACCAGCAGCTGTGGCTTCACATTTTTGTGTATATAATATTAATAATATGGTCCCAGAACTGAACACAGAACTCGTGGTAAGTCTACCAGTGTAGTAAATGACTTTTTTTTGGTTTTAATCGCAATAATACACACACTAACAACTGCTCTAAACTCAATGTAAATTGTTCTAAACTTGACTGTAAAAAACATGATATCTGTAATAGAGTTGTCAAAGTCTGGAATCCTCTACCTGATCCAGTTGTCTCAGCTACAACATTTTCACAGTTTCAGTCACAAATGGACTTCCGTGGCCCTTACATCATACTTAAGTGGTCAGTGGAGGGGGCGTGCATAAGTACACTAACGTGCCTATTGTCCCTGTCATTGTATTTTTATTCTTTCATTCTTGTTCTCTTTTTGATAAATTCTAATTAATTAATTAATTAATTGTAAACAGTCCCTTTCCATGGTTTCAAAATGATGGTTTGAGTGATGCTGCTTAAATTCACAAAGTGTGTGATTGTAACTAAACTGGAACAGGGGACTTTCAGCTTCTGTACACTGCAGGAATTAAAGTGTCTTAATGTGCCTCACACAAACCATCGCATTAAGCCTGCATAGGAGATTTGGAATGATGAACTCGGTTTTGGGTTGAGTGAAGTGTGTGAACCAAGCCAGAGTCTCCTTGGCCAAAGCAATCCTCCTATCCTTGCAAAAACACTTGAGCTGGTCCAGGAAAGAACGATGAAGCTGCACGAGGGACAATCCCCTCCACCCCACCAAGGCAGCCGTACAGGGGAGTGGATGATGGCAGGCCCCCCGAGAGGAAACGGGGCACCTTGAGGAGCAGTGGGCTGACTCTCTCCTCCGTGTGTTGGCTGAGCTTTCAGGCGCGCAGATCCCACCGGTGGCCATGCAGGGATCATGCCTGGCGCAAGGCTGGGGTTCTACTTGGGCGAGGAAGCAGGCAAAGGTGGGAGCAGGAAGATGGGGCCGGAGAGAGAAAAAGCATCCAGGAGAGGCCGGGCACACACACACACCCTGGCAGCAGGCAGGTGGGTGGCTGCCACTCACAGTTCATGTTGATCTGCTGCGACAGTTCGATCAGCTCCATCTCGGTGGGCATGTAACCCATGGTCCTCATGCAATTCCCCAGGTCTCGGCAGTTGATGTAGCCGTCTCGGTCTCGGTCAAACTCTTTGAAGGCTTCTCTCAGCTCTGTGGGGTCAAATGCAGGTGAGGGAGGGGCCTGTGGAGGGGGACAGGTCTTTTGCCCTCGCCTCTTGCAAAGCCTGGCCCTGGAGGGTCTCTCATCTAGGGTCTGGGAGGGGGTCTCTGCCCCCCACTGCTGACTGGAGCTCGAGCAACACACGTGTTCCTGCAGAGCCCCCCTCCAGCCCTCCCTGAGATTTCGCCTCTTCAAGGAATCAGCTTGCAGTGAAGCCAAGAAACCCCACCATCACTCGGATCTTCCAAGGGGGAGCAATTCCCCAAGAGGACGGCTATGGCGCTTGGCAGAAGCCCAGGGAGGTCATGTGGAACAGGTGCCAAAACTGGCAGGTGAACGGGGGTCCTGAAAAGAAGGTGGCAGGGGGGCATGTGTGGGAATTGGTGCTTTCTCCTCCGATCAGCCTCCTGGGGATTCAGCAGACCCTCAGCCTTGGAGCAAGACCCCCACCATTATTGTCTTCTTCCGCAGGTGTAAAGGAGCTAGCGACTTGGCTAACTTTTGTGCCCTTTTGGGAGCAGAGAAGGGGATGAGTGACAACGCCCCCCCCCCTCGACTCATCAGAGGTCTTTTTAAGTCACTCTCGGTGGCCCCCACAGAGCTAAAGGCATGACTCTCAGTGGAGATCATCCAGGTCGTGGTTGTCCCAAATATGCTTTTCCAAAAGGCAATTGGACTTCCTTGGTTTTTCTTTGAAAATGTTTTGTTTCTCAGGTTTCTTCACTTCTAACCGACTGGTGGAGGATGGAAGGATTGATATTCTTTGCAGTCACCTCGTGGTTAGCACTCCAAGGGCCAGTTGTAACGTTAAGAAGCAAAACGTTTTTCAAAGGGAAAAAAAAAAAACCCAAGAAAGTCCAGTTGCCTTTTGGGAAAAGCAGCTTTGGGGTAAAGCCACATACGATTCCACTCAAAGCATCTCAGAGGATCCTGGTTTAAACCAGAAGTCTTCAAACTTGGTAGTTTTAAGACTTGTGGAGTTCAACTCCCAGAATTCTCCAGCCAGCATAGCCAAGTTTGAAGACCTCCGGTTTAAACTAGCGGTCCCCAATCCTCAGGCCGTGGCCCACTGCTGGGCCATACAAGCAGCAGGCAAACACACATGCGTGTGAAGCTCCACTTGTGAGAGCGGTGGGCACCCATACACAACTATTCCCCCTCTCCCCCCACTCTCTGCCAGGCTGCCAAGCCAGTAAGGTTGGGGACTAAGGTTTAAACTAAGAACCTCTCCAAAACTCCCCTAGTGTCTCTGTACTCTCCCCCCAGGCAGGGACTCAGAGTTGCTTGGATCACAGATCACTTTTCGTGAATCCAGAGTCCCAGAGTCTCATTCTGGCACCCCAGCAGGATGCTTCTTTGCTGCCGATTCAAATCCCCACTTCCAAATCAATCTGCCACCCAAACATATTTCTCCAGTTTTCACACTTCTCGGAATGTATGTAAGGATGCAAGTTTTCACACAAAGTATAATCTAATCTGTGTACATTTGTGGGTGGGAAATACAGAACAACCGCTTGCAAAGATAGATTGGTAGATGGGTGAAAAAGAGAGAGACAGACAACATGCATAAATGCATGTCAATTTTTATGGCTCTTTTTTTTTTAAAAGTTGCCAGTTGCTGGAGAAGTGGGAGACAACTAAAGATTGAAAATACAAGAACTGGAGTCTCCGACATGAATGGCCCTCTTTCCCTTTTACAGTCCTCTAAACCAGGGGTCTCCACTCTTGGCAACATAAAGACTTGTGGGTGGGGAAATCTGGGAGTTGAAGTTGCCCAGTGTGGAGACCCCCTCTCTAAAACAGTAAAAGAAAAGAGGAAACATCTCACCGTCGATTTCTTCTGGACGCAGCTCTCGGTCCTGCAGGGGGAAAGTTCCTGTGGTTAAAACCGGCTCTTCATTCCTCAGAGCATACACTGAGTGCGCTGACATGGGAAGTGAGGAAAAGGCATGAGGGGCCATGGGGAGGTCATCGGGTCCAGTAGACAATCTGGCCAAGAGCGTTTGCAGCCGAACTCCCTCCGCCCTCCTGTGGCTCATCCATGTAATTCAGGGGTACCTGAAGAAAAGGCCTCCCTCCTAAGGACAGAGGATGGCGGATGTGGTAGAGGGGGTGGGGAGGGAGAGCCCCTTTCTCAGGTGGGGGGTTGGACTACAGGACCTCTGGGTTCCCTTCCAACTCTGTTTTTCTGTTCTGTTACTCTTCTTTCTATGATCCCATCCCATGAACCCAAAGAAAGTTTGGAATGGTATAGGACTGTGATGGCGAACCTATGGCATGGGTGCCACAGGTGCCACACGGAGCCATATCTGTGGGCACACGAGCATTGCCCTACCTCAGTTCAGCATGCATGTGCCCGCTGGCCAACTGATTTTGGGGCCTTCTGGGCCCATTGGAAGTCGGGAAACGGGCTGTTTCCGGGCCTCCGGAGGGCCTCTGGGGGAGTGGGGAAGGCTGTTTTCACCCTCCCCAAGCTCCTAGAAAGGCTCTGGAGCCTGGGGAGGGCAAAAAAATGGGCCTACCAGGCCATCGTATGCCAAAAGCGGGGGGAGAGCGGAGGGGTCACTCGCGCATGCGTGGGGGGATGGGGTGCATTTAATTATGGGAGTGGGCACGCGCACACGCAATCCCCCCCATTACCCCCGCTTTTGGCACACGATGGCAAAAAGGTTAGCCATCACTGGTATAGGATCTCCTGTCATAGGGAGGGGCTTGGACTAGAGGACCTCTAAGGCCCCTTCCAACCCTATTATTGTATGTTCTATGTTCCTTCCTTCCACCCTGTTTCAGCTGCAGCCTCCACCTCCCCCCCCCCGCCACTCCTGCTCTTCAGGGCAGCAAGAATGGCCCAGCCTTAGCCCAGAGATGCCGTTAGGAAGGGATCCTGGGGTGGACGAAGGAGGAGGGGCCAACAAAGGCATGAAGCAGCCAAGATGGGCCTTGCGCTTCAGAGGTGGAGGATGGGGAGGGAAGGAGGGAAGGAAGCTCGTTTGGAGCAGAAGAAAACTCTGTGGCTGCCATGAATAGAAGCAAACCCAGCTGGAAATGCGCTGCTTAAGGGGGAAACATCTCTTCTTCCATAGGATGCTGCTGGCTCCCAGCCCCTCCCCCCTCCCCAATCTCCTTGTCTGACAAAGCCACGGAAGGCCGGCTACTCCACCTAGCATGCTCCTGCCCTGAGCCCAGGGTGGCTCCAAGGGGAGCAGAAAGGCTGAACCAGACAGCAAATCCCTTTCAGATGGCCTCCCCGCCTGTCCCCCCCACTTCTTTCCAGATGCCACCTCCCCTTTCTTCTGCTAGGCTGGGAGGGGGGAGTGAGCAGGAGGGGCTGCGAAGGAGAAAAAGCAGCTTCCTTGCTTATGGGCAATCTCTGCGGGAGATCAGTTGCAGCCATTGGCTGGTTTGGGGCAAGGATCCCTCAAGGGTGCGGAGAGCAGTAAGGCAACAACAGGAATAATCACCCAGAGAGCTGGAGCTGAACCCAGCCAGATGCTGCCCTGGCAGAGCAGTTGAGAGGAGACGGGGGAGGGGGAGGGTTAAATAACTTTTAGGGCGCCCTGAGGAGAGCTCTGGAGAAGGATGATCCCCTAACAGGCATCCTGGTGTAACGGTGGGTTTGCAACGTTCCGGGGGTGGGGGGGGCAGGGGGGAATGACACATAGGAGATGGCCCAACTGTCAGCCGTTTCTCCCCTCTGCCGCTCCATCAGCCCCCACATGGCGCCTCTTGAAGGTGTCCTCCACCTGAGCTCAGCGTAGCATCGCTTTCCATGGTCCCCCTGCTGCAGTTCAGGTCTCCGTGTCATGTTCCTGCAACTAAGGGGTGTTCGGGGCACGGGAATCTCCCCGAGCATGGGAAGGGCCAGGCAGGGGAGGAGGAGAGGTCTCCGGGGGTCTCGGAGCAGCCCCTTCCAGCCCTGGGCGCAGGCGATTCTGTGCCCCCTGTGGGCAGCCTGTCCCAAGAGGGTGCTGCTGTGACTTACATACCGGCTGCCTGTTCTCCGCGAATCCCTTCCTCAGGAAGATGCAGGCTGGGCCCAGCAGGTTGTGCATCACCGCGCAGTTCTGGGCCAGCACCAGCAGCCCAGAGCCCTGGCCCTGGCCCTCGATGGCCGACGGCCCCTCCTCACTCAGCTGGACCGCCTTATAGCAGGCCTTCTCCTCCTGGTGGATCTTCTTGGTCAGTTCAGCAGCAAGCAAACAACACAACAGAGGAAGTTACCTCTCTGCGCCTCCGGCCTCAGGTGGGCACCCCGAGAATCACCCCTGCCTCTGGGACACCCCCCCGCCCTCCCTGCAACCCCTTGAAGTGGCACAGCCTTCTCAGCTGAGGATGGTTTCAGAGGACCAGCTGTGGGGTTCTAGGGGAAAAGCTACATCTTTCAGGCACAGAATGTTCTACCTCCCAGACACCTGGTACCTGGCTACCCTTCCACAATCTTTCCCATCGCCCTGCAGTTTGGCCTCAGTGTAAACTCACATTCGCTTCAAAGAGAGGACGCAAGTTTACATGTCTTTGTAAATCACTCAGAGAGGGCTGTAAAGCACTATGAGGCGGTACTCTTGCTCTTGCAAGTCAAGCAGCCTCCTCCACTCTCCGGACTTTACTTCTGCAATGACATCAAAAGCCACACAGTCCTTCCAACAGACAGCAGACCCAGCATGGAAGAAGGGCTGCTGGATTCACTTCGGTCACTGGTCCTAAGCAAAGAAGGCTTGGAGAGGCCAGGACAATCCAGCAAGAGTGCAACCGGCAACTGCCTGGTCCCAACATATTGCTAACTCCGAAGGCAGGACCCAAGAAACCAGCATTTCTCAACCCCCATAACTATTGAGGTGGGAGATAAACAAGAATATTCACATCTCCAGATGTCTGGGGCCCAGCAGCCCCCAGCATGGCAGATGTGGAGGGGTAATGGACCGTATGGATGACCTTCGGGGAGGAGGGGAAGAGATGCTGCCTAGGAAACAATCAGAGAGAAGAGATTGAGAAGCCCCAGACGCTTAAACGGTCAGAGGAAGAAACTTAGGAAGGAGCTGCCTTAATTGATCAAGGATTTAAAAGGGGTGGCAGGAAGTTTCTACCTGCAAGATTCTTTTAATGCAACCTTACAATACAGTAGATTTATCTCATCTGTTTGTATTTCCTGTCTGGCTCACCTGACATGAGGGGGATCCCCTTCCCAAGAGTGTACGTTGCTATTTTTAAGACCAAGACAGTAGCAAAAACAAGAAAGGTGGGATAAAAATATCTAAAAGAATATTAATAAAAGACCTTTCAGAGAAGGTGAAGCTCTAGCAGAGACCCTCAGCCTTTAGGACAAGGTTTGCTTTCGGTGTTCAGGGATGGAAGTTCCAGGTAACAGTCCACCTTCTCTGCCTCAGATAGGATTGGATAAAATACCCCGTGAGGTTTTTGAGGGAGGAAGGAGCCACAGTTGCTTGTGTCTTCATTAGGGCTTCCTCTAGAGCAGGGGTCTCCAACCTTGGCAACTTTTAGACTTGTGGACTTCAACTCCCAGAATTCCTCAGCCAGCAAAGCTCCACAAGTCTTAAAGTTGCCAAGGTTGGAGACCCTGGTCTAGAAGCAGTTTTTTTCAACCATGGCTGCTTTAAAATGTGTGGACTTCAGCTCCCAGAATTCCCCAAGCAGCATGGCTGGTTGGGGAATTCTGGGAGTTGAAGTCCACACATCTTAAAGCGGTCACAGTTGAGAAACACTGTTCTAGAGTCTTCACCTGCCCCCTCTCTACAAACGGGGGGGGGGAGTCTGCCCATTTGATTCTCATCAGAAAAGCCTCCCAGGGCCCCAGGCTGTCATCCCTGCTGTGGGGAAAGGCCTGTTGTCACGATGGAGGTCACTCCTTGCCTTGTTTTTACAGACTGCGCAAAAGAGCCTGTGGGTTCAGACAAGCCAGAAAATGCAAACCTTTTGTGGGTCTGCTTCCTCCCTGCTTCCGTAAAAGCCCTTCCTGAATCTGTTCTTCGACTCACTTACTGAGCCCTTTCATTAGGGCTGCACTCCGTGCATGCACAGAAAACCTTGCATAGACTGACCAGCCATTTAGAATCCCTCAAATTTCTGCTGTGGAGGTTTTATTTCAAGGCGAACGGCTTGTGCAAAGGCGAAAGGGGAGCCCCCTCCCTCTGGAGAGTCCAGAGGTTTCCTGTGCAACACGGGAGACTTGCATTCTACTGTATGTAGAGGGCCGACCACACGTGCAATTGTCTCTCGCTCTTGTGCATGACACAGAGAGAAACAGGCAAAAAATCAGCAGCAGCAGCCAGCTATGACCTGGTTTAGCTCCACAGGAGCCGACTGCATGCTGGGTTTTAACCCACTGGATGCAGCACAGCCCCTACCTGACTCCCTCTCTGGGGGCGAGACCCATTCCCCTTGCCCCCTCCCCCCATCTGGGGCACAGCTTCTCCAACAGGCCTTCGGGGCTCCAGCTGGAATCCTGTCTGAGTGCTTCCAGGCCCAACAGAGAGTCAGTGGCTCACACCTTATATAGTCATGACCCCCCCACTCCAAGCTCTGGCAGAAACGCTCCTTCCCGACATTCCCATGCAGCTATAAAAAGCAGCGGTGCTCACAAGGACCTCTGCATTCGGTGCAATAAACATTTGCCATCCTATTGCTGATTTCATGAGAAGCCGAGAGCATTCCCCCCTTCCCCTCAAAGTTCCTCTGGCCCCATTTGAGAGCTACTGTTAAGAAGCTGCCACCCCATCATCCTGCTTGGCAGAATGCTTCCTGACAGGGCTGAGAATGTGGATTCAGGGGGCACCTGCACTGCCATGTGGAATGGCAACGAAGGTTTATGGCAGGGGACACACCCTGCCTGATGGGATGGCCGTTTTTTCTGTCTGGAACGCAGCCTGAATGGACTCGCTCCGGTCAGCTGCAGCTGGCGCTGGGGGTGGGGGCAGGAGCAGCTTCCGCAACCAAGATGTCCCCACGAAATAAGGTGGGCACTATTTCCCAATAATAGGTCCCCCTCCCTGGACCAATTGGAATGAATTTCTGGTATGGGCAGAGGTCCACACCCGGCTGGACCCAACATTCTTTTGAAGAGGAAAGCCTGGCCCAGGAGGGGCTTCTTGAGTCTGAAGGCAGAAGGGTTGACCTGCAGCAGATATGGAATACTTGGTCATGGGAAGGGGCAGCCAGGGGCATGGCTGGCTGGGGAATTCCACAAGTCCTAACGTTTCCAAGTTTGGAGAAGGCTCCTGCTTTAAACTGGAACCTTCAACTCCAGAGATGCTTTTTCTAAGGACTCAGAGCCGCATCTTCTTATCCTCGCTTCGGCCAAAGGGAGAGCAGGGACGGCAGGACACAGCACCGAAATCACCATCCACACCCATTTTAGTAGGTCCCCTCCTGGTTTCTCAGCCTCCACACCCCCAATCACCAAAAACTCATCTGGGTTGTAGGCTTAATGCTGCAGACCAAACCCAATGCAGTGACCAACTCTGTTGGCCGCAATACAAAAAGGTTGTTGAGGAGCCAGAGAGCAAAGAAAAGCAGCAGAGATGGTGAGAGGCTTGGAATATAAACTTTATGGAGGGTGGGTACAGGAATACAGTATACCAGAGTCGGAAGGGACCTTGGAGGTCTTCTAGTCCAACCCCCTGCTCAGGCAGGAAACCCAATGCCACTTCAGGCCAATGGTTGTCCAATCTCTTCTTAAAAACCTCCAGTGTTGGAGCACCCACAATTGGCTGAGTTTAGCCTCAAGAAGAGCAGGCTAAGGGGAGACAGGCTGGCAATCTTGCAATACATGAAAGATGTCACAGAGAAGAGAGGGTGGATCTATTTTGGGGAGGGTGAAGGCATAGGACAAGAGCCGATGGACAGAAGCTTTACAGAGGAAGATCCATACTTGAAATCAGGAGGAACTTTCTGACTGCAAGAGCTCTGGAGCCATGGAAGAACCGGCCTCCTAGTGTTATGGAGGCTCCATCACTGGAGGCTTTCAAATACAACCTGGACAGCCATTTCTCTGGAATAGTCCAAGACTTTCTGCAGGGGTGAAACTGCAAGACTTCCAAGGTGCCCTTTCAACCCCAGCGGTTCTACGGTTCTATCCTTTAGTCCGTTGAATTCACCGTGAGAACACAGGTGGGGTTGTCTGCATATTCATTACAACTCTCATAACATTAGAGAGCCCGTGTGGTGTGGTGGTTGAGGCAGCAGTCTGGAATCTGGGTGGTGGTGAGTTCTAGTCCCACCTTGGGCATGAAGTCAGTTGGGGGGGGCCTTGGGCCAGTCACTCTCTCTCAACCCTAGAAAGCAGGCAATGGAAAATTACTTCGGAAAACTTGCCAAGAAAAGTACAGGAACTCATTAGTGGTAGTCCTCGACTTACGACCACAATTGAGCCCAACATTTCTGTTGTTAAGTGAGGCATTTGTTAAGTGAGTTTGGCCCCATTTTACGACCTTTCTTGCCACAGTTGTTAAGTCAATCACTGCAGTTGATAAGTTACTAACACCGTTGTTAAGTGAATCAACTTTGTCGGTCAGAAGGCCGCAAAAGAGGATCACGTGACCTTGGGACACAGCGTCGGTCATAAATACGAACCAGTTGCCAAGCATCTAAATTTGGATCACATGATCATGAGGCGGCTGCAAAGGTTGTGAGAGCGAAAAACGGTCATAAGTTACTTTTTTCAGTGCCGTTGTAACTTTGAACGGTCACTAAATGAACTGTTGTAAGTCGAGGACTACCTGCAGTCCAGGCAATCACCAGGAGTCAAAACTGACCACACACACACACACACACACACCCCTCAATCAAGGGGCCTTCTTCCCTTCTTTCCTTCCCCATTCAAGACCCTGCTGGTCTCCTCTGTAAAGCCAAAAGCACCAGGAGCTTCTCTGGGCACTGCCAAGGAAGATTTCCAAGACTGCAGTGTGGCAGATGATGCTCAGGGCTGCACATTTTGAAGACCCGGGTGCCATCAAACACAGACTTACCGCTCGTGAACAGGCGCCCCAATGAGACCTAGCTCCCTGATTGGGCTGTACGTTTGCACAGACATCCTTGGGGGTGTCCTTAAGGCTTCTTGGGGGTGAGGGGGGGGGTGATGTGGAGGAAGAGACAATTAGAATTTATGTGAGGTTCAGAGTCCTAAATTATATTTATCCTCTTTTGGAACATAATCTCTCAAGCTAATTTCTTTCTGAAACTTTATCTTGGGTGACTCAGAAGGAGGGCAGAGAAATCAAAAGCCCTGAAAATTGAGCTGAAGCCCCAGCCAATAAACCTAGTTAGGGTGCTGTATCAGCAGAGCTGAAGGTGATAATAAAGTACCAGAATAAGTACATGATAGATTCTTCAGCCTCCTTCAAAGGGTACCTCTTCCCATCAACTCTCTTGATCCGAGATTCAGCTGGAGGGACCAGCAGCTGCTTAGTCTGCCCAGCTGGAGATGGGCCAGAGCATCAGCCAGAAAGACCTCCACCCCCACCCACCTCACCCCCTGTCCTTGTTGGGACCTCATTTAAGCCCTTCTCCTTAAGGCACTCTGGACCTTTGGACAGAACATTCTCTCCTCCCCTTCTAGGAAGCGCTGCTGGGACCTGTGCCTTCCCACACGTCCATCCTCGGAGCCACGATGGAGACCCCAACTCAACATCAAAGTCATCCTAGCATCTCTCTGTCTCACACACAGGCACAAACACACACGCCTCTGCATGGGCACAGATCCTTAGAGCAATATGCCGCTTGATGACTTGCACACACAATAACCGCTTGTTCCAGATTCTCAGCTCCTGCTTGTTCCGACCAGCAGAACCTCAAACAACACAGGAAGAGGGGCAGAAGTGGGGCTCTGGTCAGCATATGTCCAGGGTGGGAAATGCCCCATAAGAGTGTGTGTTGGGGTGCGCAAGGAACATTGTTCAATTCCTTGCTATTATACACACACATGCACACTTCATTAGCACCACGTATATTTGTGCCTGGACTTCCATTAACACGTTTTTTTTCCTCTAGAACAGTATTTCTCAACCTTGGTAGCTTGAAGATGGGTGGACTTCAACTCCCAGAATCCCCCAGCCAGCTGGCTGGGGGATTCTGGCAGTTGAAGTCCATCCATCTTCAAGCTTCCAAGGTTGAGAAACACTGCTCTAGAACTCTTCCTGGCAAGCCTGCCCCTCTTCAAGCCCCAGTTCCTTGAAGGATCAGGCTCTGCAGGCCCAAGGAGGCCCCCTTGTCCTGCCTCTCTTTGAGAGCCACCAGCTGGGTGAGAACAAGGGATTATTTCTCCTTGCAGGGGGCAACCCAGTTGTGGGTTCCACTGAAGGATATCAGAACAAGTTTCTAGGAAAGCTTTGATGACTCATAATCATTAATCAATTGTCGTTAGCTTGGATTGGACGGGATAGTTTTTCCTTTCCTTAGTGCTCATTGCATAGCCTGATGTTCACCAATGCAGGACAGGAAAGCAGCTTGGGAACGGCCTAATTTTTTTTAAAACAACAACAAAAAATAAATGCAAAGTGCCCAAGCAAAAGGTCTAATCCAAGGGACCGGGGACCCCCAACCTGCAGCCAAAAAGTTGAGATGCTGGTTCGGGAAGGAGCAACGGTTCAGTCCTATTGTTTTGACTGCCATTTTGGCTTTTTAATCACTCCCAGGAGCCCTGACGGAGGCCTTTCCGCTGATGAGCCACAGATTGTTTCAGAAACTGGTACCTCCATTCAAAGCTTTGTCCCATTTTAGAAAAAAAAAAAGGGAGGGGCTTTGGTGAAAACCAGTAAATATTGTAGCGTTCCTCTATATTGCTGAGTTTCTTGGTTAAACTTCACGGTAGCTAAAATGATTTCTTGCAAAGGCGGTGCCAGGAAAATTGAAGGCATCATCAAGCTCCATAAAGCAGCTAATGGTACAAATTCCCAAGTACCACTTTGGCTGGGAATTCTGACTCTGCCATCCTCTGAAGGATGATCGGATGCAGAGTTAGCAAAACTTCAGCAAAGCCAGAAGCCCCCTTATAAAGCTGCATGCAACATAAGACTTGCTGGCTCATACAAACAATTTAGAAACAGTTTGGGAGTATAAATCTATCAAGGAAGCTCCACTGAACACTGAGCAAAAATATTGATCTCCTGGGGAAAAAATTCTCTCTCAGCAAACTTCTGGAGTAGGAGATGTTTACTCTCTCTTTCTCTCACCTGGAACTTGCCAGGGGAAAAAGAAAGGGGGGGGCAGGAAGGAAAGAAGAGGAAGTTCCTTCAAGTACCTTAAATGGAAACTGGTCTGTCTTTTTTTCCCCTCTACATCTCCTTTTCCCACACATAAACTACCAGCAGTGGATGGTGAGAAAACAAACGCAAATATTTGGGGACGTAACTAGCGATGCAGCTGCGTGCCCAACCCCTGGCACGGCGATCTTGCTATGGTTTCCATCTGTGCCTGGCACTAGGGAGCTCCCCAGCCCTGCAAAAGTCCGGCTTACGGCCCTTCAGCTGCCGGCGCTGCAGAAACTCCGACCGGCGTCTTTCAGAAGGGAGCGGGAGACGCCGGCGCCTGTGGGGAGGGGGCTTTGCCTCCCCCCCACCACAAAAGGTCCTCCTTAGCAGCCGCCTTCCCGCTTGCGGCGGATCCGCCAGACCCGCAATTCCAGCTGAGCAAACTGGAGGGAGCCTCCGCTAATCCGACACCCCCCGTTGCAAACTCACCCATTAGGCGACCACCACCTGCCCCGGGATACGAGAGTGCGTGGCCGGAGCCCCCCACCCGGCGCAAGAGGCTCCTTTGGCTGCTGCCCGAGATCCACGTGCCGCCTCTGCCCGCGTCTTCTCCACCCCCCCCCCCACGCCCCCCCGTCCCTCGGCCGCTGGGGAAGGGGCCCGCCGCGCTGGGGGACCTACCTTCCGCGAGAGGCTTCTCAGCGGAGACTTCACGCAGTTGCCCATCCCGGAGGCGGCCTTCCTTCCTTCCCGGCTCAGGCAGGGCAGCCGGCAGCCGAGCCCATCGGAGCAAAGGGCGCCCCCGGTCACCCCCGAGCCCTCTGGCTGCCGCGGGCGGGGCCTCTCCCTCCCCTCCCCCCTCCCTTCCTCCCTTCTTTCTTTCTGCCGCCTTTCGCCCAACTTTCTCCACCAAGAAGGGAAAGAGGGGAAGGCGAGGGAGGGAGGGAGGGAGGGAGGGAGAGGAATTATCTAATCTACCTCGGTTTAAAGCCCGACCCCTCCCTCCCTCTCCCCCCCCCCCGCCCCGCTTGGCAGGCAGGGAGCCGCTCTGGCTCTGAAGGGGAGCGGAGATTAAGGGCAAAGCGCCCCCCGCCCCATTGCCCTCCCCAGGGTCGGGCTTCTCTCTGCCTCCCGCTTCGCCGCCGAGCAAGGGGGCTCCCGGCCGGAGGGAAAGCCGCGGTGCGGGGAGGCAGGTGGGCTCCTCCGGGCAGCGAGCGGGGTGCCGGCGGGGAGGTCCAGAGTTGGCGCCGCTTAGCCTTCCGACGTTCAGGTGTGCGCGGGCAGCTGAAGGGGAAGCAACCGGTAAAGAGCGGGCAGATCAAAGGACTCTGAGCGAAGAGGAAGGAAGGAAGGAAGGAAGGAAGGCGCGTTCCGGCCAGTTCCCGGGAAACGGAGTCGGAAAGGGAGGCGAAGGCGCCGTCGGAGCCCCGCTTGGGTCGCCCTTTCTTTCTTCCACGCCCAGGAAGGCTGGGAAGGGACTCCACCTTCAACCTAGGAAACTGACCCATAGTTGAAATCAAGGGTGCTGGAGCTCAGCTGCCCCCAGGTCTAGCCAGCCCCCCCCCCAAGCCCCGCAGGAGGGGCTGAGCTTTCCAGGCAGCAGCTGAAGGGAGCCAGCTGAGGGTCTCTCTACCACAGCCAGCTAACTCCTACAGCCAACTTGCTCTGGCCAACTCACTGCAAGAGAACTCACAGGACAACCTGCAGGACCAGTGACACTAACGTCAAAGAATTGGTGGAATAGAGTCATTAAAGAAAGGATGCAAAAGGAGGGACAGAATGAGATGGGAATGGCAAAAATTAAAATAATGTTTATTAAAAATGATTAAAATAGAATTGTTGAAATTGTCCCACGGTGAGTTTTCCCATGGCGAGAGCTGGCCGTGGCAAACTGTCCAGCAGCGAGTCAGCTGTGGTGACTTAGTCATGGTGACTTGGCCACAGGAAGTTGGCTGTGGCAAGTTGTCCCATTCCCCCCAGCTGAGGACCTCTCTGCTCTCCTTCTCAGATCCAGGGAGCTCCAAGGGACATTCTCTGGAATGAGAGAAGGCAGCTCAGCTGAGCTTTCTTATGGGCTGCTTTTCAAGCAAGACTGAGCCCTTCCCTTCCTTGGGCACTTGGAGAAGGTCCAGAGGAGAGGAAACGCAAGGAATTATTCTACCGATACACTCAGGCCAACTGGAGTCTCTGCAGCCAGACATTCCTGGATCAGGGAGCTGATCCTTCAGAGCCCAGAACCAGGTTTATGAAGCTGAGAATCCAGCATATACAAAGAGGAGGGAAGGGGAAAGGAATAGACCATGGTGGGGCCCCGAATGGCTTGGCAACAGCCAGAGGGTTCTGGGCACAGCATAGCTGGTTGGGGAATTCTGGGAGTTGAAATCCACACATCTTGATATTGCCAAGATTGAGTAACACTGGTCTAAGGAGATACAAACAGACTTTTTCTCCACACTCAATTTGAGGCAGCTCCAAAATCAGCCCTTCTATAATATCACCTCACTGTCATGATTAAGAGTCAGTTTGGGGTAGCAAAGAAGGTGCTGGCCTGCAAACCAGGCACAGTGAATTTTCTCCATTTGTGATGTGGAGATTTTTCAGATTTTGGTGAAGTGGAACTTCCCCTCATCGGGCCTGGCTCTTGTATTCGAGCATCTTTCTTCATCCTTTCCATTATCCTCACCCCGTCTGGTCTTCTTTTAGAAATGACGGAGCAAATGCTGATAGAGGAGCTTGAACTGAGGGGGCAGAGGGCGGCAGACACCGATTGAGTGTCCATCCTTTGTCCCTTCTTGCAGAAGAACTGATGGTTTTAATACTTTTCTCCCTGTTTTGAAAATCACTGCAGCTCAGTTCAACCCCCTTTTTGAGGAGGGGGAGGGGGCAATTGCTTAGTATTTGCCAGATGTGGCTGAGCAGGGACCAAAGCTGCTGCTTTTTTTTTTAATACCAAAAGAGGGTCTCTCCTGCCCCTCTGCCCTGGTAGGAGAGCCTCGGCTCTTGACTATTATGGTGTGAAGGTCGTGCGTCATTGCTCACTTTCCGCCGTGCTTCTTTTCTAAGCATGTGTGTCCTGAGTGGATGCACAGAACTGTTTTCCAGATGGCAGCTTAGCCTGTTTTGCGCTTAGCAATATCCTTTCACCAAAGGCAGGTTCCTTCCAGCCAGCCAGCCATTGGAAGCGAGTTAACTCCAATTCAAAATGCATTTTGGCCCCTTCTGAGGATGAGTCTCCTGCTCGAATTTGCCTCACAGGAATCTCAGTTATTCGGCGGAGAAAACGGTCTTGCCCGGCTGCTAGAGGGGCTTGTGACTGACGGGGCAAGCCATAAGTGCTGCCACCAGGTCACCTCTTCCTCCTCCTGCATCCATCTGCCACGGGAGACCGGATGGAGCTTCCTTTCCTGAAGTGGCTCCTTATCTTATCAAGGCAGTGACAAGAGGAGTCTGGGCCTGCTGGGAAGATGCCAGGGTCCCTTGGCTGGGTCAGCCAGGCTGTGCGTGGCTTCTTCAGGAGCCCCAAGGAAGCAGGTGCTCAGATCCAGATGTCCTCCTAGCTGTGAGTTAAATCAGGGGTCTCCAATCTTGGCAACTTTAAACCTGGCGGACTTCAATTTGTTTTTTATTTATTTATTTATTGGTTCGATTTATATGCCGCCCTTCTCCGGAGACTCAGGGCGGCTTACAATGCGTTAAGCAACAGCCTTCATACTTTTGTATATACCTGCTTAGTAGGGCTTTCGGCCCCCCCTAGGCAGTGTTCTTTTTTATACAAAGTCAACTTATTGCCCCCACAATCCGGGTCCTCATTTTACCTACCTTGGAAGGATGGAAGGCTGAGTCAACCTTGAGCCTGGTGAGATTCAAACTTGCAGTAATTGCAGGCAGGTGGTGCTACTTAACAGCACTTTAGTCTGCTGCGCCACCAAGGCCCCTAGGGGGCTGGGGAATTCTGGGAGTTGAAGTCCGCCAGGCTTAAAGCTGCCGAGGTTGGAGACCCCTGTGTTAAATGATCTTTGGAAGGATGTTCAACTTGGCATGGCTGCCTGGCCCCCGGGATGATGCAGAAGGGCCTTTTCTGGCCCTGTAAGATGAGCAGAGGGGCTCAGAGGCAGCTGCTGTTCTACCATCTTCTGTCTTTGGCAACCAGCAGCTTGATCTCTCCCCCCTCCCCCCTTGGAGTTCTGCTCCAGTTGACGGACTTCTGTGAACACTGAAAAGCGGCTCCAAAGAGGGGCGGCTGAGGAGCGAAGTCTCATTTGTGGCAAGAGCTGCTGGGTCGGACACTGTCCTCTGCTGGGGTTTGAATGCTTGCCTCTCCCGCAGCGCTGACCTGCCACTAGGTGGAGCTGTGTCCTTAGTTCTCAGCCGGTCTTCTGATTCTTGCCAGGTTTGCTCAGGGAGAATGCCCATGGATGGCATGGCGGGTGCTGCTGCTGCCGCCCCCTGGCAAGAAGGTTTCTGGTCTCACTGCTACGTTCCGACAACCACTTCATGCAGTCAAAGCAGCCCTTGTCTCCAAAAACCCAGTCTCTTGACGAAAAAACCCAAACCACAACCCCGTTCTTGAAGGAGTCCTGTGGCCCCTGGGTGGGTTTCCACTGCAATGGGCCAACATGGGGGTCTCCAAACTTGGCAACTTTAAGACTTGTGGACTTCAATTCCCAGAATTCTGGGAACTGAATTCTATGCTGGCTGAGGAATTCTGGGAACTTTATTTTATTTTTTATTTTATTTTTATTTGATTTATATGCCGCCCTTCTCCGGAGACTCAGGGCGACTTACAATGTGTTAAGAAATAGCCTTCATCCTTTTGTATATTTTATACAAAGTCAGCTTATTGCCCCCACAAACTGGGTCCTCATTTAACCTACCTTAGAAAGGATGGAAGGCTGAGTCAACCTTGAGCCTTGGAGAGATTCGAACCAGCAGAAATTGCAGGCAGCTGTGTTAATTACAGGGTGCACTAAACCACTGTACTACCAAGGCTCCTGAAGTCCACTTGAAAGATGCCAAGTTTAAAGACTGCTGGGCTAACACAAAGTCATTTTAGAGGAGTCTCTCTACCATAGGGGAAACAGATTAATTTTATATGTAGGTGCTTTGACATATATTCAACCACAAAGGGACAAGCTACAAACAAGTATGCTTAAGGATCCGCCTCAGTCAAAACAGAAAAATGAATCACAGTCTAGGTACTGTAGTTGATGTCTAAATGCTAGATGTACCTTTCACTAAATTAAATAATTAGGATTGTTAGTTTCATATTATAGTCAGGCGCAGGCGATATTGTTCTTCCATTATTAACAAACTATATTTTTGTTTGTGGGTTTGCACTGTAGTTAGTGGGTTCAATAATGTTTGAAGAAGCCTCAGAAGCACATAAAACGAGTATATCCTTTCCCAGTAAGAACATCTTAGGTAATTTAACTGAACAGTGTAAATATAAAATATAAAGTTACCGTTTTGCTTCTTTTTAATCTTTTACAATAATGGTTTTTATTGTATTCTAAGCTCCCCAAAGTCACATATATAAATTTAATAAATAAACGCAAAGCAAAAGTTGAGAACAAAAGTCTGCAAATTACTTTTACATTATTTTTAAAAGTGTAATTGTAGGCAACAAAAGAAACCAGAGCTGTATTTCTATTCTTTTCTGCTTGCCTGCCTTTTTCACTGGCCTCTGAGTTGTGAGATTCAGCCCAACACAACCTTCCTGGTGGCACCAAGCAGACGACAGGAAAATCCCCAACTGCTGCCTAGTTTAGAGTTGGGAAAAACATAAGCAGAGCCAAAGGAGAGAGGCTGCAAATACAGGTAGACGCAATTGAGCCCATCCTTTCTGTTGTTAAGTGAGACAGTTGTTAAGTGGATTTTGCCCCATTTGTCACCATAGTTGTTCAGTCACTGATGAATGACTGTTAAGGTTGTTAAGTGAATCTGGTTCCCCATTGGCTTTGCTTGTGAGAAGGCGACAAAAGATGATCCCATGATCCACTGCAACCGTCATAAATACGAGCCAGTTGCCAGGCATCAATTTTGATCATGTGATTATGGGGGATGCTGCAATGAAGTCGTAAGTGTGAAAAACGGTCATAAGTCATTTTTTTTCACTGCCCAATGTCACTCTGAATGGTCATTAAACGAACTGTTGTAAATCAAGGATTCCAGGTACTCTGCTAAGTACTTGACAGGCCAAGAAACAGCATGGCCCCTCCCAGAACAAAAGGCCTCTCGGTTCCCCAGTCCAGCAGCTTAAAACATGGGACTTCTGCTCCGTCGCTGGCTGGGGAATTCTGGGAGCTGAAGTTGCCAAGATTGAGAAAGATTGTTCTATGGTCTGCCAAATCTCTCTTTGAAAAGATTGGCCTTGACCTGACTCCTAAGAGCAACAACATGATATCCCACCATTCTCAGGCAGGAGAACTGAAACGAAAGCCCCTAAGAAGAGTACCAGGAAGGGGGGGGGTGAAATCAAAAGCCCCCTCCTTCCTAACTTTTAAAACTAGCCAGTGCAGCTAAGCCAGGACCATCCACTGTGGAGGTGACCTTCAGTTGTGCAAAATTTGCCCATCCGGCCTGTCTCTCCAAAAACTCAGCCAGACAGGAGACTTTGCGATCTTCGAGGAAGGCTTTTCAAGGCTGGTTTTACAGAAGAGATCTTTGCTTCCTGGAAAAGCTCAACCGGTTTCACCGTCACCTTTCCTACAGCTAGTTTTCCAAGCACAAAGACACCGACTGCCAGACCCCCCTTTACTGTCACCAGGGAAGGAAGCAGCTGCGGCGCTGAAGGGCTGCCCAGCTACACTCCACGCTCCAAGTCAAGTTCAGCTCCCACCACCACCACAAAGAAAGAAAGATGCTGGTTATGCAGCCATTGGTTTGCCACATGCCCAATTTGCAAGGTCCCCTCAAAATGGAGGAGGGGGAGAAAAAGACAGGGGAGGCGCATTAACCCCTGCTAAGGCCACGGACTGATTGTCTTCAGGGATCCCCATAGTACGCCCCAAAAAATCCCAATGGTGCAGTTGAAGCTCCAGCTGGTTTTAGGCACGATGCACCTAAGAAACCTAAGTAATTGCAGGCAGCTGGTCTTAACAACAGGGTGCTTTAGTCTGCTGCACTACCAGGGCTCTTTTTTGGTCCTTGGTGCCCTCTGACCTTGGTGGGGTTTTTTTTGCAGATTACCCAATCTAGATAACATCATCAGTGCACTACCTAGTTTACCTTTGACCATTGACCATTATTTATTTATTTATTTAATTTATTTATTTAGAAAATTTATATTGTCACCTAGTCACACATGGCAACTCAAGGTGACTTACAGGAATATAAAAACATCACATATTAAAAAAATAAAACTAATAGAAGAAAATAATCAAATAATAAATTAATAAAATAATATAACTGTTGTGGCCTGTCTGCCCCTCCAGCAGCCAAATAAGAGGAGGAGGAGGAGGCGTGGGAGTCAGGGCCAGCATCAAGGCAACCTGGGAGCTCCGAGGGGAAAGAGAGAAGGGAGCTGTCAGAGAGAGAGACAGAGGCAGAGCCTGGGCTGTCCGTCAGCCCTCAGATGGAGAGTCAACAGCCCCCAGGTCTGGAGGTGGCTGATGAGGAGGAGGAGGAACAGCTGGGTCCAGTGCCTGATGCACAGAAGGCAGAGGAGAGGAGAGCAGTGGAAATCTGTGGGCCAGTCCTTGGGACGGAAGAGCCACTGCTGCTAGCGAAGCCCCACCCTAGCTGTGGGGATAAAAGGCAGGGGTCGGAGATGAATACATGTGGCAGACAACTGCATCTTCCGGCCAGCCGGACGTGTTAGCCTGCGGTGAGAGAGAAACTTTTTGCCGGGGCTGCCGGCACTCCTGATAAAGGAATATTTGAGTTCACTTCACAGGGTTTGTCATGTTTGGGGAGCTGGGTCAATTTGGGTCAGAACAATAACAGCCACCCCCCCCCCCTTGTTTGGGTAATGAAACATCTGCAAGAAAACCCACCAAGCTCAGAAAGCATTAAGGACCCATCAGGTCAACCTTGAGCTACAAATATCCTCCTTTATTGATATTTGATTACTTTCTATTAGCACATGTCAGGCGGTAATAAATTAAGAGCTTCGAGGAAGCAGTGGTGTTTTGTTTACAAAGAGGCGGTCTCTGGAGGCTGATTCCAGCTGGATATTCAAAAACTAGAAGAGCCCTTTGACAGCAAAGGCTCTAGAAGTTCTGTGATTTTCTGGCTCAGACGTGGTCAGGCGGAGGCTGGACAGCTCTCTCCCTGGGACACTGGCATTTGAGTTCCTCTACTGCAGGGGTGAGCAGCTATGGCCATTTTACAGCCTGTGGACTTCGGCTCCCCGCATTCCTGAGCCAGCATTCTGGCAGCTGATGTTCAAAAGTCATAAAATCACCATCACGTAACCGGTGTGCCAGTTACACCCTTTCCTAGACAGGGATGCCCTCCGTACAGTCACCCAAGCTCTCGTTATCTCTCGTTTGGACTACTGCAATGCCCTCTACATGGGGCTGCCCTTGGAGTGTACCTGGAGGCTCCAGCTGGTCCAGAATGCGGCCGCACGGGTTGTTACGGGAGCGTCCCGTTACTCCTGTGTTACACCTCTCCTGCGCGAGCTGCACTGGTTACCGGTGGTCCTTCGGATCCGCTTCAAAGTGCTGGTACTTACCTATAAAGCCCTACATGGCATGGGCCCCGGGTACCTGCAGGACCACCTTCTGCCTGCCTCCCACCGCCCTGTGTGCTCACATAGGACTGCCCTCCTCCGGATGCCATCAGCTAGACAATGTCGGCTGGTGGCGCCCAGGATGAGGGCATTCTCTGTGGGTGCACCGACCCTCTGGAATGGGTTACCCACGAGGCTCCGGACAGCCCCTGACCTCCGCTCCTTCCACCGTGACCTGAAGACATGGCTTTTCCAACAAATTTGCTGATCTGATGGGTGATTTTAATTGGGAGATTTTAATTGATTATTTTAGTAGCTATTTTTATTGTTTTCATCGTTTTAATTTTTGTGAGCTGCCCCGAGTCCTTTGGGAGAAGGGCGGCATATAAGTATAAAAAAAAACATAAATAAATAAATAAATCATTGCCCACTCCTGCTCTACTGAATTGATCTAAAGGGTTGGCCATCATTGCATTCAACTCCAGGATTCTAGCATTAAATAACGTAAATAAAATGTTATTTAATGCCTCCAGTGTGGAGACAAGAGCTGCCCTTGCAATTCAGGCATGGTGGAAGGTCTAGGAATGGCAAGGGGGAGAAGTGGTTGCACACCTTGTCTGTTGTCTTCCTCTTCTACTTCCCTCCAGTTTGCACCTTGGTGTCCAAGGAGAGGAGCTGCAAGAAGGGGACAGAAACATCCTCACGCAAACACCACAACTGATGTATTTGAGGCAGCTGTTTGGATACCAGTGCCTAGACACGTGATGACATCGCAACAGATGGGTGAATATTGGAGTGTTACTGTGGTTTACTGTGGAGGTTGAGATGGAATGGAATGGGGAGGTGGTTTCTCGGGAGGGAGGGGGCCGTTCCAGAGGAGAAAGCAATGACTCAGTTCAGAGAGTTTGTGTGAGAGAAAGAGGGTGAAGACAGTCCCTTCTTATTAGTTCCCAGCATACAGGCTTCATGTGGGTAGCAATCTGGCAAATTTCTGTCCATAACAAAAAAGAAATCTATTTGGAAGATTCACTCCATTTTGGGGGAGGGGATGTCTGACAACTGTCAAGCATACTGGTAGTCCTTGACATACAACATTCATTTAGTGACCACTCAAAGATACAATGGCATCAAAAAAGTGACTTTTCTTCATATTTACAACCACTGCAGTATCCCCATGGTCACATGATCAGAATTTGGACATTCATATTTATGACGGTTGCATTGTCCTGGGGTCGTTTGCAACCTTCTGACAAGCAAAGTGGGGAAGCAGATTCATTTATCAACTGTGTTATTGACTTAACAATTGTGGCAAGGAAGGTCATAAAGTGGAGCAAAACTCACTTAACAACAGAAATTATGGGCTCAATTGTGGTCTTAGGTTGAGGACTATCTCTAATGATTTTTTCTGCTCCATCATCCACTCTGCTTTGCGGACTTCAACTCCCAGAATTCACTGGCTGGGGAATTCTGGCAGTTGAAGTCCACAAGTCTTAAAGTTGCCATGGTTTGGAGACCCTGCAGTAGGGGATAATATTCAACTTTAGATATTCAATTTAGGAGCTGTGGTGGCGCAGTGGTTAGAGTGCAGTACTGCAGGCTACTTCTGCTGACTGCTGGCTGCCTGCAATCTGGCAGTTCGAATCTCACCAGGCTTAAGGTTGACTCAGCCTTCCGTCCTTCCGAGGTCGGTAAAATGAGGACCCTGATTGTTGGGGCAAGAGGCTGACTGCTTAGAGAGGGCTGTAAAGCACTGTACAGCGATATATAAGTCTAGGTGCTATTGCTATTATTATAGTCCAGCTAATAAATGATTGTGTATCCCAAGAAATGAAAATACTGAGAATTTATGCCATCCCCCCCCCCCCCCCGCTAACCCAGTTGGAAGAAAGAAAAGAGAAATTTCAAGACAGACAAAATTTCCAAAGGCTCCAATATTTGGATCTGTAGAACCCTTACAATTTTTTATGGCTTAGTACAAGACTTGCCTTCTGTCTCTTATTTTTTGAGTTCTCTTAATGGCTGAGATTTGGATGGGACAAACACCTTGTGAAGCAGGGAAGGGAACTTTATTTATACCAGGGACCGGATTCCCTCTGAGGAATTGTTGGAGGAGTTTTGCAGGCTCACTGGAAGAGGAGAAGGAAGGGAGAAAGTCAAATCAAAGTTGGGCTCCTGCTTTCTGCTCAGTGGCTCATTTCCCAGCACATCAAGCTATAATGGGGCTATTTGGTGTGGCTCATTGAGTGGTACAACTCAGCCACCAGGGCTTGTAAACCATGGTTGACAGCTCACCATCTTGTGTGAACGCAGCCAGTTGTAGTTAATTCAGTTGGGTGCAGTTAGACAGATCCCATTATGGGTTATCGGCCATCTGCTTTCCTTTCTTGCCTGGGAATCTCAACTTGCATGTGGCTTTTGCAATTTAGGGAGCCTCCAGGCCCAAATCTTCTGGTTTTCCAGCCCTGGGCTAAACAAGGGAGAAAGGAAGAGGTGCTGGGTTCTTTGCTGGCAGAACTTTCATGACCAGGTAACATCACCAGTGCTAGTAGGTGTGGGGTTTGTTCCTTGTTTATAATATTTGTATATAAAAAGAGTCTAAAGCCCACACTTGATAGAACTTATAATGCTACATAGTTGGGTAATCAAATGTCTGCAAGCAAACAACCAAGCTCAGAGTGTATCAAGGACCCCACAGTTCTCCTCCTCCTCCTCCTCCTCCTCCTCCTCCTCCTCCTCCTCCTCCTCCTCCTCCCCCTCCTCTTCTTCACAAACCCCTGTCTCTTCTAGCACTGATGCTGTTCCCTAGTTGGATTATGAAATGTCTGTAAACAAGCAACCAAGGTCAGAGAGCACCACGTTCTGCCCTGAGCTACAAATATCCTTTTCTGAACAAAGGATTAGGTTGGTCAGTGGCACAATTAACAGTGTCCATATCTCTAAATTGCTGCCTGCAATTACTGCGAGTTCAAATCTCACCAGGCTCAAGGTTGACTCAGCCTTCCATCCTCCCGAGGTAGGTAAAATGAGGACCCGGATTGTAGGAGCAATGAGCTGACTTTGTATTAAAAAGAACACCATTTGTGGGGGCCAAAAAGCCCTACTAAGCAGGTATATACAAAAGTATGAAGGCTACTTTGCTGAAGAATTAGAACAGACTTCTTGATGCTAAGAAGAGTCTTCTGAGCCCAAGATGGGTGGCCATCCATTTAGGTTACCTAGGTGGCTAGATCCATACAGAAGAGTGTAGAGAAACAGCTGAGTTGCTGGGGTTCACTCCTGAAGAAGAAGCCTAGCTGGGAGTAGCCACTTGCTTAAGGAAGGGAAGGGGAGTCTCCAAGCCCAGTTGGCTTGAGGAGCAACTTCCTTTGATGGAAATGGGGCTGCTGAGATTTCCAAAAGAGGGACCCGCAAGCGGATATTGCACCCCTCTTTCTTTGAGCCGGATGGAATTGGAGTGATCCTAAGAGCGGCTGGAAGGAACCGTGCCAGGCTGGGGAAGAGCATCATTGCAAACAGAAAAGCAGACAAGCAGAGCGCCAGGCGGCTTGCTTGGACTGGTGCAGAGGGACAAAGAGCTATCAATGTTTCCTGTCAAGGTCAAGAGAAGCAACATTGAAGAAACTGGGCCCAGGGGAAATCTTGCTGAGAATGAATTTGGAACACTTTGCTGTTGCCCGATAACACAAACAGTGGTCTTCCCACTGCAAGGTCCAGGCGCAGCCTTGGACTCTTGCTAACAGCACACAGTCGTGGTTATTAACTCCATGTGCTCTGGAGTTCACGCGGAGGAAGGAGCTTCATAGCTTGGATAGCTTCAAAATTGGAGATTTTTACATGGAGCTCTTTACAGGTACATGCGTTTATAAGCATGTAAACCAGGGGTGAAATCCAGCAGGTTCTGACAGGTTCTGGAGAACCGGTAGTGGAAATTTTGAGTAGTTTGGAGAACCGGCAAATGCCACCTCTGGCTGGCCCTGGAGTGGGGACGGAATTGGGATTTTGCACTATCCTTCCCCTGCCACGCCCGCCACGCCACGCCACCCCACACCACGCCCACCACACCAAGCCACTCCCCCAGAACTGGTAGTAAAAAAATTTGGATTTCACCACTACATCAGTACCTCTGTTTTGCCCCAGCTCCGGATTTCCGAGGTTATTGACACACACCAACGGTCCTTATTAAATTTATTAAGTAACAAGAATAAAAAGACCGGCAAAGGTTGGCAACCAGCCCAGAAAACAAGATATGATAAACCAAAATACTCTGATAATAATACAAGTTGTTTTCAGCAAGAAACTTACTAACGGTGTGTGACTTAAATAGGCTAAGGGAGTGGCCAATTATCCTCAAGCCCTACTCTCAAGGAGACTTCCTCCTCCTGAGTAGCCACTCCTGCCTTTTGGCAGCCCTGCGTGCTCGAGCATTGAGGAGAGGCTCCTCCACTTCGCTCTCTCCACTTGAAGGAGCCTCTGGAGGTTCTGAAGGCCCTGGCTGAGTCTCTGCCTCTGGCACCACATCCTCTTCAGCCTCCTCGCTGTCCGACGTGAGCGCTGGCTGTGCAGGCTGCTGGCACGATCCCACACCAGCCTCCTCTTTGTCGGGATGAGCCACGATCCACACAGGCCACTGGTGGGCCACAACAGCTCTTTACAGGTACATGCGTTTATAAGCATGTAAGCCAGGGGTGAAATCCAGCAGTTCTGACAGGTTTTGGAGAACCGGTAGTGGAAATTTTGAGTAGTTCGGAGAACCGGCAAATGCCACCTCTGGCTGGCCCCGGAATGGGGTGGGAATGGGGATTTTGCAATATCCTTTCCCCAGGAGTGGGGAGGGAATTGGGATTTTGCACTATCCTTCCCCTGCCACGCCCGCCACGCCACGCCACGCCACCCCACCCCACGCCCACCACCCCACCCCAAGCCACTCCCTCAGAACCGGTAGTAAAAAAATTTGGATTTCACCACTGATGTAAGTCTCTGCATCTCATGTTTCCCTGAAATCTTGCATCCCTGGCCCACCTGTCTTTATGCCTCATGTGCTGTGAGTGTCTTGAGAAAACCAAAGTGTCAGTCAAGACAGTGCAATGTGACTAACGGAACTCTCCAGGCTCTGCTCCAAGGGGGGGTGGGAGTCCTGCTCGGCTGATCAAATCCAATTGCAGAGCTGCAAAACAACAACAACAGCGGGTTGTCTACACTTAAGGGGGAAAAACAAAGATAAACATTCTACACCAGGTTTCCTGAAGTGTGTAGATATGACGGAAGTTTAAGTTCGGATTTAGTACAATTAAACCAAATTATCTTGGTTCTGTCTGGGAAAGCCAAGGGAAATTATCAAAACCGTAAAGAAGTGAAAGTTAGACTATTTTGGACATGGGATGCAACACCCAGAAAAATATGGCATCCTTCACTTAATCCTCCAGGGAAAAATTGAAGGCAAAGGAGGCCCAGGCAGAAGAAGAAGATCATGGCTTCAAAATCGAAGGGGCTGGTTTGGACTAAACTCAGCAGCACTTTTTCGTGCAGCTGTTGATAAAAATAGGATGGCCAACATGATCGCCAACATCCGATGACGGATATGGCACAAGAAGAAGAAGAATCTTGGTTCAGTCTGGGGAGATGCAAAGTGCTATGCAATATTATGTGAAGATGCTTGACTCCTTCACTACGACAGGAAAAATCGTAGTTGAGACGGGGGAGGCCTTCTTGGGTATATCAGGCCAGAGGGCTCTATGTGGATCTCCCTCTAAACATGAGCCAACAGAGTCAGGCAGCTACAGAAACCTCAAATGCAATCCTAGGTGACCTTCATCGAAGTACAGAGTCAAGATCATTGCTCTTCTCTCTTGGTCTTCGTATGTTTTAGCTGCCAGCTCTCTGATCATTCTTGTTACTCTTCTCTGCACTCTTTCCAGATTCTCCCTCAACCCAACCCACCTCACGGGAAGAGGAAGGGATATGTTCTCGCAACTTGAATTATATATCTCTATCTCTAAAAGTAAAGGTATCCCTGACAGTTGTGTCCGAACTCCAGGGCATATATATATAACATTATATATATATAAAACATTATATATAAAATATATATAATAAATGCTAAATATCTAAAGGTAAAAATCTAAAAGAAGAGGGAAAAAAAGACATTGACAAACTGGAGGGTGCCCAGAAGTGAAAATCAAGATGATAAAAAAACCTCAAAGAAAATACTGAAGAAAAGATTGAGCCTGCAGAAGAGAAGACACGGTGGAGGAAAGGTGATATGACAGCATCTTGAGAGCTATTTGGAAGAATTTTTCAACGTTGTTCAAGGGGCTTAAATGACATGGATTTTGGACAGCACCAGGAAAAAAAATCCCCAGCAAGAAGAGCTCCCCAGCAGAGGAGATTCTGCTTTGCTGAGGGTGTTTAACGGAGGCTGGATGGGCACCTGCTGCTGGGGGGGGGATTTGAAAGGGGGGCAGAGCTCTGGGTTTCCCCACCCCAGGCCCTCTTTATGCTCTACAGTCCTATGACTCTTCAGTCTCGCCCCTTTCAACATGCATTGCCTGCCCACTTCTGCAGCCTGAACATGGGGCTTTTGAAAGAAGAAGCAGACCTTTGCATCCAGTTCAAAGTTCTGTGCCTCCGAATGAAGCCCACTCCCAGAGGCAGGTTTAAGGAAATGTACAGCAGCTGCACTCCGAAGCTTTCCTTGCCTTGGTCGACTGTTGTCTCACATTTGTCATTGTCTAGACTGTAATCTCCTTGGAAGAGGAACTTTCTTGCAATGATTTACAAAGTGACGCATTTAGGAATGTTGCTCTCCTAATAAATTAGCCACAGCCAGAGACAACTGCAATCTACCTCCTAACCGCCTCCAGCAAATTGCATCTAGTAAGCCACAGACACACACAATGCCCTTGGAGCCTCTCTGGGGCCATCGCAGCGGTGCTGTTAGGGGTGGGGGCTGACCTGAAATGCTAACCAAAGGTGATCCTGTCTGTATTGCCTGGGCAGCCAGGCAGCCAGGGATGAAGAGCAATGATGACAGCATTTTTACAGCCTCACTGAAGCAGCTGTAAGGACTGATGCTAGTCTCCATTGCCATTTGATAGGAAGGGTCTACTGGCATGAAAAGCTGAGCACTACAAACCTGGGCAGCTCCCTCAGCGTCATCAGAAATGCCGCTCGCACCAGAAGCTGATCTTTTGCAAGGAGACCAGCGGGTTTTAGAGAGGGGCTCGGTCTCGCTCTCCTGAGCTGCTGCATTTCAGACAGAGGAACCCCCAACAGCTTCAATAATGCTCTCATTGTAGGCAGAACGCACCATTCCATCTTGAGAGCAGCTATGCCTGGCTTCGGGCTCACAACGGCCCCGTGGGACATTGCTGGCTGCTGGTGATGGAAGAGGAGGACAAGCAGGCTGAGTTTAAGGGGTGTTGGGGGGGGGTTCCACTTCTCTCAGTGCTCCAGCCGCTTCTTCTTTACCTTGGCTCCCACTGGCCAACTCAGCCAGCCGGCTGCATCTTGGCTCTGGGCCCCATTCCCGCAGAGGACTCCGCCTGGCTAAGATTTTAGCAATTACTCCACCAGCCAGGCGCACTAACCGGTCATTAATCTAATGCGACACCTCAGCTTGAGCGCAGAGTCAGTGACACTGAAAACCGAGCACGCTGTGCCAAAAGCAGCAGGAGCCCAAATGCCAAACCTGGCCAGGCCTTTCCTTACGTGCCCCGTTCCCCAGACTCCTGCAGCCAAGAGGGGGGCATCAGATGGGAGAAAGTTGCCAGATCTTTCCCTGGAGCCCCACACCTTCCCCCTTCCTGTATCACAAATACGGGAGGCTCAGGAAAACAGGCAGCTTCTCACCTTGAAACCACACAGCCTGTACAGAAGCTGCAACTTTGCCCCCCGAAACCCTGCAGTCTGATTGACAAAGGGCTCCTTTGCAGCACCTCCCAGGAATGGCTTGCAGATTCCGCAGCATCTCTCTCCCACGCAGAAGCTCTCTGACTTGCTTCGGTTCCCTCCAATCCAGCCTCCTCCAGCACTTTCTTGTAATCCATACCTGGGAGCTGCTGTCCATGTGCCTCACCCCAATGCAAAATGAAAACAGGGACTCTAGTCTTGGTGCTTTCCCAGCTGCTCTCCCCCCCCCCATTTCTTTCCCCTGAAGATTCGGTATAACCAGACACCAGCAATGCGCTGCATTCAACCCTCAACCGCATCTTACAACCAACGTTCAGCCCTCTCTGGCTTCAGCACCTGCCCTAATTTTCAAAGGTGTTTTCAAATTTCTTGTCTGATGGAAAATCCTGGGGGATTTCTTATGCACAGGCTTCTTCTGTCATTTTGATTGATTCTATAAAAATCTTGCCCAACCATGGATTTTTAAGTACAATTTATTCATTACCAATGCCAAACTATTATTTTGAAATCTTCCTGGTCACCATGGCTGCCTTTTTCAATTGGGTGTGTCATCCCCCCACCCCTGGCCCCACCCCCACACTAGATATGTTAGAATATAGCCACATTATCACAGGGCAAGCCCAGAAACGATGGCCTTTGTAGTCCAATCCATTGGAAGGGCTACAGGGAAGAAGAGAAACTGCCCTTGGAAAATGTTATTTTCCAACTCCTGGATTAAGTTGTTAAGTCATTTTTTTTATTAAGAAAGGGAAAAAAAAAGATGAATTTGAGCAGAGCCTATAAGGCAGTTGAAAGCAAAGTCAGGGACTCTCTCTGGCTTTGGTGGATCATTTGAGGATTCTGGGAGCACCCAGAACAGTCTTGCCTGGATCACCTCTTGGTCTCCAGAGACTTTTGCTTCCTCTTCAGGACCCTTCCCGGGGGAGAACGGCCTTCTGGATCATCTGCTACTCTTTCCTTTTAATTTTAACTTACATTTCTTTTTAATAATTCAATTTCCTTTTCATCACAAATCACAATGAAGCATGCCCGGGACAACATAACCAAGCACACAACTAATTGCTACAGGATTATGACTTGTGCCCCATTCCTGCAGCATAAGAACGAGAAACAAGAACTTCAGGGAATGAGAAAGAGGAGAATCCCACCCTCGTTCTCTGCTCTTTCGCTCGAATGTCAGTGGTTACCACTGCATTGCCCTGAAAGAGGCTGGAATATAAAAGAGAAACTTCTGAATGAGGGCTTGGCGTTTACTTTGCAAGCTGGTCTATGGCAGGTTTTTCAACTTCAGCATGGGCAGACTTCGACATGCCAGCTGGGGGATTCTGGGAGTTGAAGTCTACATATCTCAAAGCTGATGTGATTGAGAAACACCGAGCTGTTGCACAGCTTTCCTTCTTGAAATCCTGCAAAGCACAGCTGTAGCTTTCAATACACCAGTGGATCGCTGGAGGACATTTCTCTCCCACCACTTGCCTGCCTCCCTGTTTTTAGCCCATTCCACTTCATTTTTATAAGCACCTCCCTAGGTGCCCAGAAACCTGCCCTTCTATCTTTTTAGTTAAAAAGGGGCATGATATGCCAACTGCAAAGTGCCAGATTTTGTATTTAAGCTTGTACAGCCAATCTAAAGAACTTCTGACTTTAAATGGCCTATTATATTTTGTTTCTGCTGCTTTTTAAGTATGTCCCCTTTATACAATGGTTGTGATCATAAAAAGTAGATTTATTATGCAGAGGCCATGATTCCTGAGGTTTCGCCTGGCATCTCACTTTTGCCAGCTCTCTGGAAAAGGTATCGAGCAAAATCTAGCCTTCCCTCAAAGAGTGTTTTCCCCACTAGGACTGGTGAGGTCTTTGAGGTTCATTCCCACCATGGTTGGTGCACATTTAAAGTCATGAGGGAGGAAATGGTCGCAGTTTTCTTCTTAGGACCAGTTTTTCCTACCTCTTGGGCTCTATCCCAGTTTTAGCGTGTGCCTGCCAACTGCAAAGCACCATAGCTGAGAATGACCCTTTCAGGAGAGTCACTTTTACTCTTGCCCTCTATGCGGGAAATTTTAGCCAGCCCCTCTTCCTCAATCTCCTCTCCAGACTGGGAGGGCATCCCTGTCTCTGCCTTCCCTCTTGCCTAGGCGTCCTCCAGCTCTCTTCCTCCTGCCTTTCAGGAGGCCTCAGAATTGGGTCAAAAGGATGTTTGATGAAGCTCATGCACCATCAATCTCGTCCTGATTCTTCCCTCCTCCAAATTTTTGTGACTAATTGCATGCACAGAATCAGACCCAGGGCACAATTCAGGAAATAAAACTAGGATGGCAGATATCTCCCTTGCCCTCTGCCAAGTGGACGCTGAACCTTCGGGGGACGCAGGAGAATGAAAAAGAAAAGCGATGTTGAAAGACATTCCCCACTTCTGCCACTGCGAAGCAGAGCAACGGGTGGCAGCCTGGCACACTTGTTGGGATGGAGAAGGTCTTGTGGGAATGGAGGTGCACTGATCAAGCAGCATCCCAGCAGCTGGGCAGGGATGGCAAGATTGCACCCCTACTACTGTTGGCTGCATTTATACAATGTGATTAAGAGGGTGACTGAATTAACCCACATTCTGGAAGCCCAGACTCTAGCACAACAAATGAAGTGGGTTCGCAGGACAAACCTGCATAAAATTAGCCAAGCCATAACCACATTTATCATGCTGTGCAAATGGTACTGTTAGGTTTGTAACAGAGTAATTGATCTGAGTACTTGTGTACATACACCGTGTGTGTGTGTGTGTGTGTGTAGTCTCCACTTTCACAGGTAGCAGACCACACTGTCCCCTGGAGACCCAAGAAAGTAACACCAAGACCAGCCCTGCAGGTACACAAAGCCTAACCTGGCCAATTCCAGACAAATGCTCACTTGTGGTAGGTCAAGCCTTTGTTGCACCAGGTGCACAAGCCTCTAAACAGAAGGCAAAGAAGGAGGCAGGGAGTTCCAAGGCGGTGCCCACACTCTGTTAACGGGAACACCTAACATCCTATCTAGGTGTTCTTGTCCCTGCCAGGTGGCCACCTTTCCCTCCCCATTTTGACTAGACATAGAACTTGAGGACTGGTGGGCTTTGCCATTTCCATCCCCATTCCGTCTTTTCTGCAGTTGCAACGGCCCGAATTTCAGTCACCCCTAAACACTCCCCCAACCTGTCTAAAGGCTGCCCCTGACAACTCAGAGAAGTTTTATGCCATCAGCCCTGAAGCAGCGCATTTCCAGAACAGAGTTTTCGACCCCAGGGAGAAAGGCGAAGGGCGAGCGCCTACCTGGCCGAAGACGGCGCTCAGGACAGGGCGCAGCTGATGGACCAGCGGGTCGCCGTCAACGCCGGGCTTGGCCGCGGGGCTCTTGCCGTTGGCCGGCAGCAGCGCTTCAGGGGTGGCCCGTGGACTGCCCGCGGAGGTTCCCCAGTCTGAGCGCCGCGCGGTCCAGTCCTGCTCCCCGTCCGGGCTGGGGGCCGCTGGCGAGGGTTCCTGGGGGCGTGGGCGCCCCCGCCGCGGCGCTGCCTGCTGCTGCTGCTGCTGCTGCTGCTGCGGGCGCCGCCGGAGGCTGCCGTTGGCCGGGGCGTCGGGCTGGCAGAGGGGCCTCCTGGCGCTGGGCTCGGCGGCGAGCGGTGGGCAGGGGCTGCTTTCTGCTTCTGCCGCGGCCGCCGGGCGCCCGTTCCGCCTCTGGCTCCGCGGCGGGGGCGGCGGCTGGCCGGGTGCCCGCCTGCCGCTCCCGCCGCGCGCCGCTCGCCGCAGGGGCGCCTTGGAGTCGCTCTGGTGCGGTGCGGAGCTCATGGTCGGCACGGCCGCGGAGCGGAGCGGCTCTTAAGGCGGGAAGGCGGAGGGCGGGGCGCTGTGGCCGCCGCCGAAGCGATCTCCCCCCCGCGCGGGAAACGGCTCCGGAGGCGCCGCGCTTCAGCACCGCCGCTGCGGACAGCGCCAACGGGGCAGGCGGGCGCGCCGGGCAGCTGCGAGTCGCGTCGTTTGGGCTGCCTCGACGCGCAGCTGCCGCCTGGCCCGCTGGCGCTGTCCGCAGCCGCGGTGCTGAAGTGCGGCGCCTCCGGAGCGCGGGATAGCCCCGGGCGGCCCTGAAAGGGTGCAGGCCACGCGACCGGCCCGAGGCTGGCGGGGGCGATGAATGAACCCGCAGAACCAGACGGGTCAGCAATCTGGAGGAGGAAGATTAGGGGCCCGCCTTTCAAGCAAGCAGTGGAATGAAGTCCTCTCTTTCTTTTGGAAGATTCATGCTACACACACACACACACACAGTGGCTCTAGTCTGCCTGCCCTGCCTGCCCGACCACCCAGTTTGTCTTGGTGTACCTCTTCTCTAGGTGAGTTGGCTGGCTGCAAGGTCCGTCATCTTCAGCTCATGGGGGGTGGGGAGTAAAGCAGGAACGAACAGTCTTTTCAGGTCGTACTGGCACCAGCCAGGCTTTGAGGCAACATCAAGAACATCAAATTCAGCAATAGTAACATAAGGATAAAATCTTGTTCCAATCAAGTTCATAATCTCAAGTATTCTTGGCAACAATGCAGGAGTGATTGGTCATTGCCCTTTTCCAGGATCTATTATTTACTTCCCAGCCTTTCCTACAGTCGTGGGATTTCCTGGAGGCCTCTCATCCAACTACTCACCAACTACTAACCGGGACTAATCCTATTTTATTTCTCAAGTTCAACTTGGTTAGCAAAGTGGCTAGTCATGATCTCTCCCCCCCCCCACACACACACTCCCCATCTACTATTAACACTGGCCAAAGTTTGGGGTCATCTGCTGTTGGATTTTGCAAGGTTTGAGATGTTTTAAGAGATAATCTGGTTGAAATCTGATGACTCCTTCAGAGGCATTTAATGATAGTGTAGTACTTTTATTGGCCAGCACTTTACTGTCCCAGCCAGACCTATTGAATTCCATATGAGTTGTACAAGACGGTCATGTTGTCAAAAGACGGTTGACCCGATTTGCTGGTGCTGCAGTTAATAAGTTCATTTTTGTGGGCTGATTGGCTCAGAGTCTCTGTTGACTCTAATAACTGGTGAGTGGCCATTTTCACAAATAAGCTTCAGTTTTCTCTCTTTCGCCAGAGATAGAGGGAAGTTAGCATTACCTGGGGTTGGTTTGGGAGAAACCCACATGCCTTTTGGCCCTCTTTCAAGTGGTGGCAAGGGAAAGGAACCAAAAAATAGGGATCCCTGTAGGACTTTGTTTCGGAAATGAAAAGGAATTGTTAGTCCTCCCTGAAGTTCTTTGGATGGAATAGCTACTCGGGAGAAATTATTTTACCTCCAAACAGCTTAGAAGCTAAAACAGGGGCTAAAACCAAGTCTTCCCAGGTTGCCTATTTGCATGCCTGTTATCTCCTTCATGACCCAGTTAAATTGGCAGGCAGACCGAGTTCTGCCTCGATTCGCTAGGGACCTCATGATCTACCAGTGAAGTGGTGGGTGCCAAGCTGAGTGCCCATTTTATTCTGAGCAAAGGATGGTTGGACCATCTGGCAGAGTTCTAACCATTTGTCTCCATTTTGGACAGGCCCATGCTGAAGCCACCCAGACCAGGGGTGAAATGTAAAATTTGTTACTACTGGTTCTGTGGGCGTGGCTTGGTGGTGGTGGGGTAATGTGATTGGGTGGGCATGGCCAACTTTTTTAAAAAAAAAAATTTCAAAGCATTTTTTCTAATGCTTTGAAAAGCCTCTGCCGATCAGGCAAGTCAGCTGGGATAGTCAGAGATTTTTCAAAGCATTTTTTTAACCATCTCTTTGGCCAAGAGGTTGCAGGAAAAAAATGCTTTGAAAAGCCTCTGATGATCCCAGCTGAGCCGCGCTTTTTTTTTTAACTTTTAAAAGCATTTTTTCATTGGAAGAGGTTGTGGCATGGGGGGGGGGGGCGCAGGGATTTTTGCTACCGGTTCTCCGAACCACCCGCTGGCATCACTACCGGATCAGGCAATCCGGTCCGAACCGGGAGCATTTCACCCCTGACCCAGACACAAAGGCTACCTGCACTGATCTCACCGTCTCAGATTCTGGAGTGAAATCTATCTTGGGTTAATTATCCCTTAGAACTTGGCCAGGGCACCAAATTCTCTCTTGCAAAGGTAAGTAAAAGAGTCCTGGGCCAGACAGACATGGAATATCAGCAGCCAAAGGTTACACCTCTTCCCTCCTCCGCTTTCTCAGGTGCCCACTTGACACCCAGGGAGGTCACAGCGGGCTATTTTTATGGCCAGTAACCATCTGCAGGTAACCAGAGGCCATCTTACAGTTGGACTGAAAAACAAAAATGCATGAACACCAGATTGTCTGATAACAAGTAACCCAACAGACACTCTTTCTGAAGTCTTAAAGCTTTGCATTTTTTAAAAAATGACATTAAATATAACACTTCCTTAGTCACCAAACGTTTGGAGTTATATTTTTCTTAGTTGTTTCAAGGCCTCCTACAGCACAGGCATAACATTTCCTTAATATATATTTTTCCAAAACACCATTTGACTCTTGCAGATGTGTGAATAGTGTCTGTTGTTTCAGTCAACTGAACTCTGCAGAGCTAATTTACAAATGGAGCAAAGCTGGTTAATGCAGGAAACCCTAATTCTGGAGGAGCAATTGATTTGATGAAGGAAGTCAATCGGTCATGATTAGGTATGAAAGGGTTATTTGTATGGGCCGATTAAAATGGCTTGCCCAAGGTGAATGCAATAGTTTTACAGATGAATTTGAAAACAAAAGACTTGGAACGTAGAATCATAGGGTTGGCAGGGACCTTGGAGGTCTTCTAGTCCAACCCCCTGCTCAAGCAAGAGATCCTATACCATTTCACACAAGTGGTTGTCCAATCTCTTCTTAAAAGTCTCCAGGGATGGAGCAGCCACAACATCTGGAAGGAAGCCATTCTATTGATTAATTGTTATCATTAATAGGAAATTTCTCCATAGTCTAGTTCGTTCTCATTCTCTTCTCTCTCTCCCTCTCTCTCACACACACACAAACACACAATGCATACCTAAACAGGCTAGAGAGTTCCAGATTAACTGAGAAAGGCTGCTCATGTCTTGTGATGTGATAGTTCTGCTGCCTTTCCTTATTTTCCCAAAACTACTTAAATCAAAATTTGGAGGTGCCTTTTTTGAGTCAATGGATCCTGAATTCTGCAATAATTTGATTGGCTACCTCCATGCTGTATATCTGTCTCAGGCCCTAAAGGATAGATGTTGAAAGTGTTTGCATAGCGGTGGGAGCAGCTATGGAAAAATGGGGGAAATGCCCATTTTGCACAACCTGTCTAATCAGTGTTTCTCAACCTTGGTAACTTTAAGATGTGTGGACTTCACTCCCAGAATTTTCCAGCTAGCATTCCATTCACATAGTGACAGACAACTGTCCCCAACACATAAGCATTGCACTTAGACTGCCATAATTGAAAGTCTTCTAACCATATACAAAGTGCATTTTCTTCCACTGAAAGGAAACACTGTTATTTTAAAACCAGCCAAAGAACAAAGTACTCTTGGAAGTGTGCAGAATATGGTTCTGGTCCAGGAAAGAGAAAAATAGAAATATCTCTTGGAAAGGGAGAGGGGAGGGAGGAAGGGAGGGAGGGAGGGAAGAAGGAAGGAAGGAAAGAAGGAAGGAAGGGAGGAAGGAAAGAAGGAAGGAAGGAAGGAAGGAAGGAAAGAAGGAAGGAAGGAAGGAAGGAAGGAAGGAAAGAAGGAAGGAAGGAAGGAAGGAAAGATAAGGAGGGAGGGAGGGAGGACAAGGAGGGAGGGAGGAAGAAGAGATATGGAGGGAGGGAGGAAGGAAGGAAGAAAGAAGGGACAGAAAAGGAGGGAGGGAGGGAGGGAGGAAGAAAGAAGACAGAAAAAGAGGGAGGGAGGGAAGAAGGAAGGAAGGAAGGAGTATTGTTGGACTGGAAGCTAGGAAGTTCAAGCAACTGCTGACTTTGAGAAACATTCTTTCAGTCCATATTTGCTTGGAAACTTCCAAATATTCCTCCTGCTGTGCCCAGCTCTGCAGATGGGCACCAAAGCCCTTTAGAGCTGCCCTGTGTACAAACAAGTCCCAAGGAAGCTCTGCTGTGATTCAACCGTTAGCTACGTAAACAGCCTCCTGAGAGAGGGTGGATTATTTGCCATCTGGCAGTACTGAATTGTCAAGACACTTAATATTTTACATAATATGCTTATTCACTGCTTCTGAAACAAGCCTACCCTTGGCACCCACCTGCTTTTCAAGGCAAGGAAAGGCCTCTTAATACAGTGGTGCAGCAGGGCACTCGAAGCAACCGCACTGTGGCATCCAGTTCTGAACACTGAACATCTGAGCACCTGGACCAATCGGAGGTGCCCAAGAGCTCTCAAGACGATAAATAGCCAGGAAGAAAAAAATTGGGAGGAAGAGTTGGAAGTATTAATATTTTTTAGTCTGGAGATAAGAGATGTTGTGGAGAGAGACAGGATAGCTCTCCTTCAAGTATCTGAAGGGCTGTCATGTACGAGATGACAGAATGGTTTAAGTTACAAGGAGGTAGGCTTTGGATGGACAGTAGGAATAAATTCTTAACGGAAATAGTTTTTTAACAGTGGAAAGCTTTGATTTTGGGAGATGATGGACTCTCAAGGAAGGTGTTTACAAAGGCTAGATTCAGATTCAGATTAACAGAGTTGGAAGGGACCTTGTGAGGTCATCTAGTCCAAGCCCCCGCCCAAGCAGGAGATCCTACACTATTTCTGACAGATGGCCGTCCAGTCTCTTCTTGGAAGCTTCCAGTGATGAAGCTCCCACAGCTTCTTAAGGCAACTTCTGTTCCACTGGTTGATTGTTCTCATAATTCCTTCTTATTTCCAGGTTGAATCTCTCCTTGTTCAGTTTCCATCCATTATTCCTTGTCTGGCCTTCAGGTGCTTTGGAACAATGGTTACCAACTGGTGATCCGTGGACCACTGGTGGTCCACGAGAAAATTTTGATGGTCTGCAGAAAAATATTGTACTAAATCAGGGCTCCTCAAACTATGCCCTCTGGGCCGGATACATGCAATGAACGTTTGTGTTGCTGCAGAGAGTCTCCCCCTTCGGGGTCTTCTTGTGTGGGTTGGAGGGGGGCAGAAATTCTAACTTGGGGTCTGCTTCGGCCTCCTGGTACAGGGCTTTGGGCGAAGGCTGGATGGATGGAAGTGCTGCTGGTGGAGAAGAGCCGGAGGGCCTCGTTCCAGTAGGACTGCCTCATGGCCTGTACCTGGCTGACCATCTCAGCCCGCTGAGCCTCCAGGCGCCGGTACCTGGCCTTGCACTCCCGCAGGTCTTTCATCTGCTTGGAAAGCCTATGCTCCTAGTCCTCAGTGAGGTGCTTCTGCTGAGCCTCCTTCTCAGTCAGATCCAATTTGAACTGAGCTGTTCTCCCAACTCTTTCTCATGGTGGTTGCTTAGCTCCAGCAACTGCTTCCTGTTGGGGCCCTAAGGAGCCCGGCTGGGAGTGGCTGGGAGGGGAGGGGCAAGTAGAGGCCAGCGAGACACCCCTCAATGTGAATGATATAAAGTTGGCCACACCCACCCAGTCACATGACCACCTAGCCACACCCATCCAGCTGGTCATTAGGCAGATCATATTAGTGGACCGCAGGATTTAAAATTATGAAGTTAGTGGTCCCTGAGGTCCGAAAGGTTGGGAACCCCTGCTTTGGAGAATAGCTTGGCCCCCTCCTCTCTGTGGCAGCCCCTCAAATATTGGAAGATACTATTCTGTCTCCCCCAGTCTTTCTCTTCACTAGCCCAGTTCCTGCAACTGTTCATTGTATATTTTAGCCTCCAGTCTCCTCATCATCCTGGTTGCTCTTCCAAATTTCTCTGGAAGTTGCTGTAGGAGTGAATTCCTGCATTGAAGATCTCCTAGGTTCCTTCCAGCCTTAAGTTCTACAATTCTGTGATTGCTCTGGGAAGAGAACTTGAAACCATGCCGGGCAGAGGATGAGATGTGGTTGGGATGGTACCCAGGTCCATCAACCATCAAGCCTCTTGGCTCAGCAAACTTTTTCTTGGCTTGAGAGTCAGATTGTTCTCCCAGTGAAGAGTGGATTCTTTCATTGAAGGTGCCAGGAGACACAAATCACATGAGTTTGCCTTTATGAAATGATTCTCTCCCCCAAACAAATGCTTGAAGCACATTCATGCAACCTCCAAGACATACCTGTTCGCTTGCTTACAGAAATGCTCTAAAACAGGGGTGGGGAACAATAGCCCTTTTATGTCCTGTGAACTTCAACTCCCAGAATTCCTGGTTGGCTCAGAAATTCTGGGAGTTAAAGTCCACAAGTTGTAATAGAGTCATGGTTCCCCACCCCTGCTCTCAGGGACCCCTCTATAGCAGGGGTGAAATCCAGCAGGTTCTGACAGGTTCTGAAGAACCGGTAGTGGAAATTTTGAGCAGTTTGGAGAACTGACAAATATCACCCCTGGCTGGCCCCAGAATGGGGTGGGAATGGAGATTTTGCAATATCCTTCCCCCAGGAGTGGGGTGGGAATGAGGATTTTACAGTATCCTTCCCTTGCCATGCCCACCAAGCCACACCACGCCCACCAAGCCATGCCCACAGAACTGGTAGTAAAAAAAAATTGGATTTTACCACTGCTCTATAGACTGCATGATACAGGAAAAAAAGGAACTTATGATGTATGTTTCTGATTAGGAAAAATAGATAATAGAAAAAAGACCATTTTTAATAACTATTGAGTAAGAGTTAATTTTGTATTTGTATTTATAATTGTGGTAAAGAAAATTGAAGTTACTTGTTTCTCTTTTTATTCTTTTTTTTGTACTTTGTTTTTCCCCTTTCATTGTTTTTTTTATAGTTCTTATTAGCTTTTATCTTCTTTTTAAGATTTTTAAATAAAAAATAGATGACAAAAAGAAATGCCGAAGGGATGTTCTTCCATGTTAATAACCTCGAGAGAGAACAGGCCATGTGAGTCTCTTTCCCCCCACCTCCAGGGAAACATCTGCCATGAATCAAATGCTCCCTCACCCATTCACAATTTCTTCTGCTCACTTGGGCTGAAAAGAACTGGGGTGGGGGGTGGGGGGGAAGGTGGAGAATTGGCCCAGCTCCCATAGAGGAAGGGGGCTCAGTTTAAAGTTTTGAGGGATCCGATAGAATAGAATAGAATGAATGAGCAGGAAGGGATCTTAGAGGTCTTCTAGTCCAGCCCCCTGTTCAAGCAGGAGAACCTATACCATATCAGATAAGTGACTGTCTAATCTCTTCTTCAAAACCTCCAGTGATGGAGTGCCCACGATTTCTGGAGGCCAGCTGTTCCACTGGTTAATTGTCCTCACTGTTAGGAAGTTTCTCCTTAATTCCAGGTTGCTTCTCTCCTTGATCAGTTTCCATCCGTTGCTTCTTGTCCTGCCTTCAGATGCTTTGGAAAATAATTTGACCCCCTCTTCTTTGTGGCAGCCCCTCAAATACCGGAATGTTGCTATCATGGGTTACGGTCCATCATTTATATATTTATAAATTTATATAATGCTGTCCATCATTTGGGATGGATGGATGCTTTTTATTTAAAGCAGTAAAAGTAATGAATGCAGGCGCAATTCGTTGGATAATGTTTTCTGGGTGGAACATCCAGAGTCCGGTGCCCAGTTTAATCCCTACATTTGAAAAAGAATATAATAGAGCTGCAAACACACAGAAGAAGGCAATGCCTCCGGTGGAGGGGAGGATAGGCCGGAGCACAGAAATGCGCATGTACAGTTAGAAAATTAAGATGGTGATTGCACTAAAAATGGAGGGAGCTTTTATCGTTCCATTGTGGCTGCCATCTTGACTGTTTGATCATATGCCACAGATATCCCTGGGCTACGAAATGTGGGACCCTTTTGCTTAAAAAAAAAGGAGACTGGAGGAGGCAGCATAAAATCATACATGGTGAATGTAGTTTTTCACCCTTTGCCAAAATACTAAAACTAAGGATCACCCACTGAACCTGATTGGAAAGGGTAGACCAAAGAAGATACATTTTAAGAAGATACCTTTGCTGTGGAATCCACCATCATAAGATGTGGTGACAGCCACCAACATGAATGCTTTCAATGCAGGAGACATCTATTGAAGGTTTTTTGGTCTTGAAGCAATGCCCTTCTGGGTTGGGAGTACAGATAGTCTTCAATTTACAACCACAGTTGGGAACAGAACTTCCATTGGTAAGCTAGGTAGTTGTTAAGTGAACTGAACCCAATTTTAGGACCGTTTTTCTCAGTCATTAAGCAAATCTGGTATCCCCCATTATCTTTGCTTTTTGGAAGCCTCCTGGGAAGATCTCAAATAACAACAGCAATAGTACTTAGACTTATATACCACTTTACAGTGCTTTCCAGCCCCTTTCCAAAAGGTTTACAGAGTCAGCCTCTTGCCCCCAACAATCTGGGTCCTCATTTTACCAACCTCAGAAGGACGGAAGGCTAAGTCAACCTTGAGCCTGGTGAGATTTGAACTGCCAAATTGCAGGCAGCCGGCAGTCAGCAGAAGTAGCTGCAGGACTGCACTCTTACCACTGTGCCACCATGGCTCATAGCAATAGCAATCACATGATTGTCAGACATTGCAACTGTGAGGGTTGCCAAACACCAGACTTTTGATCAACTGACTGTGGGGACACGGTGTTGGTCATAGATTTGAGGACTTTTCCCTGTACCATTGTACTTCAAACAGTTGTAAGTTGAAGACTACCTGTAACATGCTTCCAGTTGCAAGTGAACATTGATGGAAGAGACCTCCGGAGCTTAAAGAAACCTGGATGGCTTGCCTACGATTTGCCTGATCCAGTAGAGTTGAGGGTAATTTTTATGTTTAGGGCCTGCATTGAAAGAGCTGTACTAATTGCTCACCAAACCACAATTCTGTGTGTTATTCATTTGCCAAGTGTTTGACTAAGAGTCAAGTTTGATTTGACTCAAGAACAATGCCACCTTTCCCCATTTTAACTTCATATTCTGTATTTTAACTGTTATTCAAAGTGTTGAACGTTTAATTGGGTGACTGAAAATATAAAGTCAGCTAAAATAAAACAATGCAATACATGCGAATTTAGCATACGTAAGAATGTCATTATGCTGCAGCTGTTCAGCTCACTGTGTAATGCAACCGCTAAAAAAATAAAGCAAATGGGGTCCAGTGCAATTCAACTGTTAGGTGAGGCTTTCCTGGATCTTGGATTGGTCTGCAGGGAGCTTCAGCTTCTGAAGTCACCTGTCGTCTCTGTCAGGTGCAAGAAGCCAGGAGAGCTCAAAAGCACTGCAAATTTATTCCATGCAACTGTGGGAAGCCACCCCTCCCCTCCTAATTTCTGGCACAGGAGAGCCAGCAGGGTGGTAAAGCTGCAAAAAGGGCAACTGCTATCTTGAGATGCACCTGCTCTGACTTACTCAGACCTCATTTGGAATCCTGTGCCCAGCTCTAGGTACCACCATTCAAAAGGAAACTGACAAATTGAAGCCTGTCCAGAAGACGGCTATCGATAATGCTGAAGCCCTAAGCAGAAAGGTTGAAGAATTTGGGTCCAGGGGTGTCAAAGTTGATTTCATTGAGGGCTGCATCAGAGTTCTATTTGACCTTGGAGGGCTGAGAGGGCATGGGGTGTGGCTGGAGGCATGGCCATGGTGGGTGTGGCCAGGGGTGGGAATGGCCATGGTGGGCGTGACATGGGACTCGTGTTGGGGAAACATGTGGTGGCCAAGTGCTAAGGCAGCATTCCCTGAGACCCTCCCTTACTCTCATTATAATCTTCCTTCCTTCCTTCCTTCCTTCCTTCCTTCCTTCCTTCCTTCCTTCCTTCCTTCCTTCCCTCCCTCCCTCCTTCCCTCCCTTCTTTTTCCTTCCCTCTTCATTCTAACTTCTTCCTTCCCGTTTCCTTATTTTTCCTTCCTTGCTCTCTTCCCATCTTTTCTTCTTCTTCTTTGTCTTTCCTCTTTCCCTTCCTCCTTTCCTGTCCCTTCTTGCATGCTCAAATGCAAAAGGGGAAACATTTCCCCTTTTGTTTTGTTTTTAGTTTGTTTTGATAGCCCTCTGCCAGCAAAAATGAAGCGGCCTGAATGGCTGCCTCCCCCAAGCTCTGTTTTTGCTACCAGAGGCACCGCAGGCTAGAACTAAGCACCTCATGGGCTGGATCTGGCCTGCGTGCCTTGAGTTTGACACCCCTACAGAAGGGAAGATTGAGGTCAGACTGGAGAACACTCGCTAAATACCTGAGGGTTTCTTCTATAGAAGAGTGGAAGTCATTCCGTGTGGCTCAGAGGGCAGGACCAGAGCTGGTGGGATAAAACTGCAAGGAGGGGATTTCGGGAGTGGATAAGCTTTCAAAGCCGTCTCTCCAAGCCAAGCGCCTCCATTGACCTGGACTGACAAACAACATTACAGAAAGACTTTTTCTGCTGCAGAGTGAGAGATGGACAATGCTGGCTCTTCTCTTGAGGGACAGGACTTCTTATCCCAGAATGCTGGGCAAAGCAACACCGGCCTCCATTCTCCCCTTCAAACTCACGAACTGTGTTTGCTCTTCACTCAGAAAAGCAGAGCTCGGGATGAATTATGTATGTGGAGCAACTTTGCATAATTTCTCACTCTGGCTGTAATTTACTCATCTCCTTCTACTTAAATCTTCAGAAGCCGTTAGAGTTGTAGCAAATCATGAGAACAAGATACCATATTTGAAGTTCAGTGAATCATGAAAATTAAAGATAAGTCAAGCAGGTTAGCCATTTCTAAGATTTATTAACTGGTGGGTTCTCCCCCCAAAAAAACCTGGATTTCCATTTTAGAGTAAGAGTCACATTTAGGAGAGTAGTATAGTTGGTTTTTTTACGCACTTATAACGAGATGAAAGGCAGTATGAAAAATTAATAAGGTTCATTAGAGGTAGTTTTTTGACTTACAACTGTCCACTTAGTGACCGTTTGAAGTTGCAACCCAAAAAAGTGTTGTACTTGTTTGAACCCCTCCCCCAGAGGTACTTATTTCCAAAATTATGACGGCTGCTCCCCTTTGCAGCCACCTGACCATATTTACAGCTGTTTGCAGCCTCCCACAGTCATGTGCCCGCAATTTACAATGTTTTCTCGAAAACCAGCATGGAATTCTGGTTTTCAGCAAACATGCCCCATAGTGAACAATGCAGTGCGAGCTGCGAAAAAGCTCTTAACGGCAATGTGGCCATTTTAATATGAGAAATGCTAGCTGACAAGGCTAAAAGAGTAGACCAATAGATCAGTGTTTCTCGAAGCTGGCAATTTTAAGATGTGTGACCTGGAATAGTGCATTCAGTTTTGGTCCCCACGTTATTAAAAAGATGTTGAGACTTTGGAAAAAGTGCAAAGAAGAGCAACTAAGATGATTAAAGGCCTGGAGACTAAAACATAGGAAGAACAGTTGCAGGATTTGGGTTTGGCTAGTCTTAAAGAAAAGAAGAATTAGGGGTGACTTGATAGCAGTATTCCAGTATTTCCTGGGCTGCCACAAAAAAGAGGAGGGGGTCAATTTATTTTCCAAAGCACCAGAAGACAAGGCAAGAAACAACGGATGGAAACTAATCAAGGGGAGAAGCAACCTGGAATTAAGGAGAAACTTCCTAACAATGAGAACAATTAACCAGTGGAACAGAAGTTATGGGTGCTCCACCACTCGATGCTTTTAAGAAGAGACTGGACAGTCACTTTTCTGAAATGGTATAGGACAGGTTCTCCTGCTTGAGCAGGGGGCTCGACTAGAAGACCTCCAAAGTCCCTTCCAGCTCTATTGTAATTGATTGATCTCCCAGAATTCCCAGCCAGCAATGGAATTCTGGAAATTGAAATCCACACATCTTAAAGTTGACAGCTTTGAGAAGCACGGCAATTTGCCAAAGGACCGGTTTGTCCAGACAGTCTGATGAATTAACCCAGCAACTTAAACCGGCATCTTTTATGAATACGCGGTGTAGGGACTGATGATAAAGGGAGGGAGGGGAGCTGGCAGAAAGCCCAGGAGAGTGGAAGCTGTGCTGCTCTGGACCCAGATTACAGGATGGACCTGCAATATAGAACTCTTAAAAACCATTGATTAAATACGCACAGCCACTGAAAAGAATGCCCACTTCACAGGGCTTGCTGAACTAGGAATGCTACCTTGATGCTCGATGGAAGAATAGGGCCATGTAAAGATGTCAGGACAGTCTAAGCAATGGAAAATGTCATCCAGTCCCTGGAAACTTGCAGTTGCAACAGCCCTGGTAGCTTTCAGCAGAAGAACCATCAATTATTCACGCTGGAGACCGACAATGGGCAGCCTGAAAAATGTTAAGGTTAATAATTGCAGCTTGTGTATGTTTGTGAGCTCAGGAGGCTCTCCAACGAGTTGTGTACATAACACACATCAAAAATAGGTGGAGCTTCCATCACAGTGTTGTGGCTACTACCTCGCCTTGTTTTTTTTACCATCTCCTGCAAACAGATTAACAGAGTTGGAAGGGACCTTGTAGGTTATCTAGTCCAACCCCCCCACCTAAGCAGGAGACCCTACACCATTTCTGACAGATGGCAGTCCAGTCTCTTCTTGAAAGCCTCCAGGGATGAAGCTCCCGCAACTTCTGAAGGCAACTTCTGTTCCATCAGTTAATTGTTCTCACTGTCAGAAAATTCCTCCTTATTTCCAGGTTGAATCTCTCCTTGTTCAGTTTCCATCCATTATTCCTTGTCCGGCCTTGGAAAATAGCTGGACCCCCTCCTCTCTGTGGCAGCCCCTCAAATATTGGAAGACTGCTATTCTGTTTCCCCTGGTCCTTCTCTTCACTAGACTCACCAGGCCCAGTTCCTGCAACCGTTCATCGTATGTTTTAGTCTCCAGTCTCCGAATCATCCTGGTTGCTCTTCTCTGTACTTTTTCCAGAGTCAACCTCTTTTTTATAGTGTGGTGACCGAAACTGGATGCAGGATTCTAGGTGTGGTCTTCCTAAGGCTTTATAGAGTGGTATTAGTACCTCCTTTGATCTTGATTGGATCCCTCCATTAATGCAACTTAGGATCGCATTGGCTTTTTTTGGCTGCCACCTCTGGTCAACCTCAAGAGAACTTTTTCTTCTGTACTGGGTAGATCAATCCTCAAACATGGCAAGTTTAAGGCATGTGGACTTAGAATTTAGAATAACAGAGTTAGAAGGGACCTTGGAGGTCTTCTAGTCCAGTCCCCTGCTCAAGAAGGAGACCTACGCCCATTCCAGACAAATGGCTGCCCAGTCTGTTCTTGAAAACCTCCAGTGATGGAGTACCTGCAACTTCTGGAAAGAAGCCATTCCAGTGATTAATTGTTCCGTCAGGAAAAAGGATGCAAAGGACCAGCTGTCTGCAAGGAATATAAATCCTTCCATTCCCCACCATCCAGTCTGTGCTGAAGAAGCTTCTTGGATGAGAAGCAAAACATCTTCAAAGAAAAACCAGAAAGTCCAGTTGCCTCTTGAAAAAGCACCTTTGGGACACTAAATAAATTGTTATAAGTCGAGGACTATCTGTATTCCAAGTGTGGTCTTATTAAGGCTTTATAAAGCGGTACTAGAACTTCACGTGAACTTGATTCTATCTTTTGTTAATGCAACCTAGGATCGTGTTGGCTTTTTTGGCTGCTGCTGCACACTACTGGCTCATATTTAAATGGTCGTCCACTTATGACTCCAAGAGCCTTCTCACGGTTACTGCTATTGAGCCAGCTTTCACTTAATCTGTACGTTGTACACTGTACATTGGATTTTTCTTGCCTAAGCATAAAATCTTATTTTTCTTGTTTTTTTCTTGGTCTGATATTCACCTGGGGAGGCATGGTGGGCCTCTGACCAAATGCCTCCAGGAGTTTGATGGTGGAGTGTTGCTGTGCAAGAATTCGCCCTCAATTCCAAGAAACGTCTTGTCCTGAGCAACGTTTGGCAGCTGATTGTTCCAGATAGCAACTGGGAAGGCAGGCAGGGTCTCTGGAGTCTCATCAGCTTCTTCCTCCGACCAGCTCAGATCTCCAGGGCAATCCGTGAGTTTTCCTCTCGACTAAGGCCAGGCACAGCCACGCTAATCCCACCTCCACCGGTGCTCTTAATAAGAGAAAGTTCAGGGAAAGATACAAGAAATTCCCGGGGGACTAGATTAATTCTGACCCCTGCTTAAAAGAAAAGTATTCAGCCAGATGGGCAAACAGTCATGCCACCCTTTGCCTCAACCTCCCAGGCCCCAAAACCCATTCTGCTGAATAACAAGTCAGGACACTTTCTGTTCCCTGCTAAGCCGCTGCCATATTTGCAATGCAAAACATGATGGTACAAAGCATAATCAACATGAGAGGAAGAGATTTGCCTTAAGCAGACATTGAAATAGGCCTTTAAGCCTTTCATTTTCCTTGCACATTTTCAAAGGCTCAGTTTATAATGAAAGCGCTGGAGATCAGGCTGCTCAGAGTGAAATCTATTCCTGGAGACTTGATTTGACAAGCCCGGTATGGATAAGAAGGTTATATAAGATATGTTGTCAGATATCACTGAAGCATATCAAAAATAAAACAGGACATTAAAAAAAACAGCAAATCAAGCAAGAAAAGTCTCCGGCTATTAAGTGGATTAATTTTTTCATCGGTCTAAGCAGTCTTCCCCAGTTCAAGCCTTCCAGATGTGTTGCGCCTAATCTCTCACTCGGCAAGTCTCCTGGATTATGAAACATGACACTCCATGCCTCTCCAGGGCCTTGCTTGGGGGAAGCAGCTGCAGGGTTGAGGGTGGGGAGTGGCATCGTATTTCTTCTGAACTGAAGCAGGAAGAGGGCACTTGCTCCAGAAAGGGGGAGCTGGCCATGGGTCAGAAATGGGGCTGCGATCCAAGGACTTCGCCTGCACGTGAGAAGCGCAACAGCTTTTAGGAGTGCCAGGGAAGTGGTGTGAGTTCTCAGCCATGTGCGGGAGGAAGATTGTGGCTGGCAGACCTGCAGTCCCAGCAAACTGAAAGGTACCACAAATGAGACAGGAAGCATCATGAGTAGGTTGTGGTCCAAAATAACAAGATGGCAGCCACAACTGTGTTTTTTATGTATGTTGCTTTGATTGTACATTACGGTTGTGGCTGCCACCTTGATGTTTTTGACTACATCTGGCCTAGGAGTCATGGCCGGTGACCTGCAGATGACTTCTGGAGCTTTGGGTACCACATTCCAAGCCTTTTCAGAGAAGATGAGCAGAGTGTAAGATAATAGCAGAACAGAATAGAGTTGGAAGGGACCTTGGATGTCATCTAGTCCAACCCCCCGCTCAAGCAGGAGACCCTACACCGTTTCTGACAGAGGGCAGTCCAGTCTCTTCTTGAAAGCCTCCAGTGATGAAGCTCCCACAACTTCCGAAGGCAACTTCTGTTCCATGGGTTGATTGTTCTCACTGTCAGAAAATTCCTCCTTATTTCCAGGTTGAATCTCTCCTTGGTCAGTTTCCATCCATTGTTCCTTGTCTGGCCTTGCACAGCAGCTACAGGCTCAGGTGAACTGCTCCTTCACCTCTCCTCTGTGTGTTCTTAGGATCACACACAATCATCACCTATGCAAGACAACATAGACGTGGTTCTTCTGCCGACAGACACAGCCCAGCCCAAATGGGAAGCGCCCCAAACACCACCACCCCATGGTTGTAAAGAAGCTTGGCAGCATTATCCAAAAATGGGCAACCGCATGCAAGATTGAATATGAAGACAGATCAAAACAGAAAAAAAATCCAATGCAATTCTGCGTTAACAAGATCACATGAAGTCTTAGTACCATTTTATAATGCCTTGGTAAGACCGCACTCGGAATGCTGCATGCAGTTTTGGTCACCATGACACAAAAATGATGTTGAGACCTTAGAAAGAGTGCAGAGAAGAGCAACAAAGATAATAAGGGGCCTGGGGGCTAAAACAGATGAAGAACGGTTGCAGGAACCAGCTGGATATGTCTAGTCTAATGAAAAGGAGTACTAGGGATGACTTGATAGCAGTCTTTCAATATCTGAGGGGCTTCCACAAAGAAGAGGGGGTCAACCTATTCTCCAAAGCACCTGAAGTCAAAACAAGAAGCAATGGATGGAAACTAATCAAGGAAAGCTCCCATCTAGACTGGGGGGTGGGGCATACTGATTTCTAAATCAATGTTCCTCAATTGATTTGGGAACTTTTTAGAATTGTATGGACTTCAACTCCTAGAATTAAATTAATTCTAGCTTGGGAATTCTGAGAGTTGAAGTCCACACATCTTAAAGCTCCCAAGATCGAGAAACACTGCTCTTAATAAATAAGTAGTAGCCCAGGATGGAGGGGAATCATCTAAACTTGGGGAATCTAATTTCCCCAAGAAAACAGCTAAGCAACAACAGAAATGTACAGGAAGGAAGGAAGGAAGGAAGGAAGGAAGGAAGGAAGGAAGGAAGGAAGGAAGGAAGGAAGGAAGGAAGGAAGGGCTACCAGCTCAAAACATGCAGTAGTCTTGAAACCTAAAACCAGCAAGGCTGCCCCAAACCTAGTGCCCTTTCTAGTACTTTCCTATTTCTCTCACAGTTATGAGCGGAGGCTCTAAGATTTGAACACTAGATTTTCTGCTAGTCACCGAGTGGCAAAGAGGGAGGTGTTTGGGGAAATTGCCTCTGCTGCAGACCAAGGAGTAGAATTGGGTTATGGCCGGGTCTCCTAAACTTGGCATCTTTAAGATGGGCAGACTTCAAGAACCCTGTAGGGATCTCTGGGAAGAGGGAAGATGGAGTTTTTCAACAGGAAACTTGGAAGGCCCGGTTATAGTGCAGGGAGATTTGGCAAGGGACCACAATCAGAAATAAAATACAAACAAGCCTCTTGTCCTTCCCACCAGACACATGGCCCCCTCAGAGGGTTTTGCAAAGCCACAGGAACCAAAATAATTTACTTTGAATCCATCAAGCATTAAAATCCTTTCCCGGAGGGATTGAACTGAAAAATGAGCCGCAGACTGAAATTAGAAGCTCTCTACCCAAGCTGTCAGGAGGGATTTTCTCCAGATGGAACATAAGCAAAGCTGAAATCGCAGGAAGCAAATCCTTCTTGCCTTTCGGTTGATGTGCCAGTAGGACCTGTTTTGGTGGCTCCCCTTCTGGTGGGACCATGATCAACGGGATGTGGCAAATGGAGCCACAAAGCCTCTGGAAGGGCTGGCCAGCTCCCTGGTGGAAAAGGTCAGTCAAGAGGGTACAACCCACGGCAGTGCAGTTGAAGCTCTGCCTTTTGTGAGCTTCAACCACACCATCATTGCCACCATTGCGATCTTTTTTCAGCCATACCTTGGAGACTCCCTGCTGCACCACTGGACTTTTTACACTGCTCAACAGTACTTTTAATGAAAACACAGAGAATCCAATGCACTGCCAAATCTAAATTACCCTTCTGGCCCACCTGGTCAGAAATAAGGAAGAAAATATGTTCCAACGGTGGTGAAAGCCAGTTTGGTGTAGTGGTGGAGGTGCTGGCCAAGACACCAAGAGGCAGCGAGCTCTAGTTCTGCCTTAGCCATGAGAGCCGGCTGGGTGACTTTGAGCCAATCACTAGGAGCCTGTGAATTCTAGTCCCACCTTGGGCATGAAAGCTGGCTGGGTGACTTTCAGCCCATCGCTCTGTCTCAGCTCAACCCATATGACGGGGTGGTGGTTATGAAGAAAATAGGAGGAGGAAGGAGTATTAGATATGTTCATCACCACCTTGAGTTATTTATATATATATATATAAAAGCAGGATAGATATAAATAAAGGAATAACATTTAAAATGCCTCATAAAAATATTTATACTGACTGTGTGGGTTGAGAAGCACAGATTTGGTGAACATTTATTTCTTTCCTTCCGTTCTTTTGCCCCACCCAGCCCACCTTCTGCCTGCCTCTCAAAGCCAAAAGGATTAAATCCCAACAAGCCAGCAGTGACTGATATTACTAATTAGGAGTATGTACATGATGGCTTTTAAGGCATCCATCATTGAATGAGATCCTTGAGACTAGAGAAACTGGAAGGCAAGTCAGAGATTTACAGCCTCAAACATCAAACAGCAGCTTTCTTTTCATAGAGGGAAAAAGCCGGGATGGGGAAGAGGAAGTGGTGAGTTATGTTCTTTGATATGGGCAGGAATAGCAATCAATCAATCAGAATAGAGCTGGAAGGGACCTTGGAGGTTTTCTAGTCTAGCCCCCTGTCTCAAGCAGGAAATCCTATACCATTTCAGATAAGTGACTGACCAGTCTCTTCTTTAAAACCTCCAGTGACGAAGCACTTACAACATCTGGAGGCAACTTCTGTTCCACTGATTCATTGTCCTGACTGTTACGAAATTTCTCCTTAATTTCAGGTTTCTTCTCTCTTTGGTTAGTTACCAACCATTGTTTCTTGCCTTGCCCTCTGGTGTTTTGGGGAATAAGTTGATCCAAAGGATGCAATCAGGGGTGAAATCTAAAATTTGTTACTACCGGTTCTGTGGCTTGGTGGGGGGGAGGTGTAATGTGACTGGGTGGGCGTGGCCATTTTTTTTTTTTAATTTTTAAAACCATTTTTTCTACAACCTCTTTGGCTAAGAGGTTGTAAAAAATGTTTTCAAAAGGCTCTGAGGATCCCAGCTGAGTTCCCTGATCGGCAGAGGCTTTTTTTAAAAAGGCTCTGCCGATCAGGGAACTCAGCTGGGATCATCAGAGAATTTAAAAGAAAACAAGGTTTTTTTCCTTTTAAATGCCTTTGATGAGCCATCAGAGGCTTTTTTAAAAAAAAACTTTTAGAAGCATTTTTTCAGCCGAAGTTGTAGAAAAAATGCTTTTAAAAGTAAAAAAAAAAGCCTCTGATGATTGTGGGCTCAACTGGGCATGGGGGGTGGGGGCGGGGATTTTTGCTACCGGTTCTCCAAACCACCCGCCTCCATCACTGCCGGTTCAGGCAATCCAGTCCGAACCGGGAGCATTTCACCCCTGGATGCAATCCAATGGATGCTCTCATGTTTACTAACAGTGCCTGGCACAGGGCTCTCTGAATCTCACACTTCAGCCAGAAATTGTTTAGGCAGGTGCACTTGAAGGGAGAAAGACACACACACACACAGATGTTTTCCGTTGTTGTGGTAGTAGCAGTAGTAGTAGTAGTAGTAGTAGTAGTAGTAGTAGTAGTAATAGTAGTAGTCCTCCTCCTCCTCCTCCTCCTCCTCCTCCTCCTCCTCCTGATCCGACACACTTAGTCTCTTGCAGGTCTTGTTTTTTTTCTCCATATTATTTTTTTACTTATCTCTCCTTAACTCTCAGTTTATTCCTCTGACTTTTAGTCTAGTCAGTCCTATTAATCTCCAGCCAATTAGTTACTGTCAGTATCCAGCAGATTAACTCAGTTCTGGCCACTCCTCCCTTCCAAAAGAGCAAACATATGTTTCTGTTTGTCCCCTGCCTATCTGGCCATCTTCGTTGCAGTGGGGGAAATAAAGTTTCAGATGTTAGTCAGTTGATGCATATAATGCAGAAAACATTACATAATGACACACAAACATCTAAGACTTTTTTTGAAAAAATTATTGCCATTTCTAGAGGAAGCGGCTGCCTATAAGATATGCAAGAAAACCTTCTGATCTACAAGTGCAAGTGGCTGGCAGATGGTGGAGTTTTTGATTTTTTTAGAAAAAAGTACTCTTTTTAAACAGCTTTTGGATGGTTTTGAACTTTTTTTAAATATGTCATCCTGGATTCTTGAGAGGCTGCTCTGGCATCCTTTCTTCCTTCCTCCCTCTTATCTCCACTCTAAAAAAAATGAAGGTCTCTGGCAGAAATCTTGCAGGGCAAATATTATCTGAAGGAGCAACTGCCCTTGCAATTTTCACCTACCCCCCCACCACCCAAAATAAATAAATAAATAATAAATTCATAAATTAGTAGTGGAAGATCTGCCAAAATAAAAATAAGCAGTTGCAGCTGTTTCAATAAATCCTCTTGATAATCTGTAGTTGATTCTTTTATCAGATTGAGTCTTACATTGATCTGAATTGAATCTTAGAATTTCTTAGTTTCTTTGAATCTTGTAACTCAGCCCCAAATTGAATTGTGGCTGTTGCACACCTGACTCAGAAGTGGAGCTGAAGAGTATTTGCCGCCATGAGAGCAGAATTCCCTTAAGTCTGGAGAAAAAAAAAGGAAATGCCTCATAATGAAAACTAAATAGCTACCAGTCCCTGAAACTGTCAATCACTACAAATATCATGTTCTGCTGAAGTAAAAGAAAGAGATAAAAATAGTTTTGCTCCTCTGTCTGTTACTTTGTGTGGGTTGGGGAAAGAGTTGATCTGTACCCAAGAAGATTTTATATTCTCAATTTTTCACATGTCCTCTTTGACCAAATCCATATGTTGCTTTATAACTTGAATCTCTCCCTGAGATCTTGAGGACGTGGAAGTAAAAGTTAAGCAAAAGTCACCCCTGTCACTCAGTAGTATTATAAAGAACAATCCTGTTGCTCTGATTATTGTAGCATTGAAAGGCTCTGCCTTAGTTTGTGTCCAAATGAATAGGGTGTGTATGTGTGTGTGTGTGTGTGTGTGTGTGTGTGTGTGTGTGTGTGTGTGAAGGCCTCAACAGGTATAATCACCTAGGAAAACAAAGACATAAGGGTCCAATCTGGGTCTGTCACTGGGACCAGAGGTTTTATCTACCGAGCTTTTGGACTCATGCTGGAGCCCATCTTCAGGGAATTTCTCTTTAGCAGAGTGTGTGCTGTTCTGTGTGTGGTATTTATAGTGCCTGTTTTTTGTGGCTTTTTAGATGTTGATTGGGGTGTGTTGGTGGCTGGCTGTCATTTGTGTGTGCTGCCCAGCCTTTGCCTTCTAAGTACTTGATTGGCTGGTGGTAAATCAGCACTCCTGTTGATTTGCAAGGTGCCTGTTTCCCAGGCTTCAATCACTTCCCTGGCTGTTTTTGTGCCTGCTCGTCCAACAATCTTCGTAGCTGCAAAATTGAATATGAGTCCTTTTCATTGCAGTGTGAGGCTACCAATGAGTCTGGGTCTCCTCGTCCGACCGCTAGCTTGCGTTCTTGCCATCTGGTGCTTAGCTTCCTCCCTGTCTGTCCTACATAGTCACAAGGGCAATCCATGCAGGGAATTTGGTAATTACACTGGAAGTATCTCTCACCTCCAAGCAAACTTTACAATGCATGATTTGTCCTTCCTATAGTAGCCTCTGGGCAGTGTGTGATGCCCACTTGCAAATCTTGGAAGCTGTGTTCCACAGCTTCTGATACGTTTTCGTTGTATGGCAGGTGTGCCATGTGGTTGGTCTTACAACTTGTTTCTTCCTTTCTCCTCCCACCGTGTTGCACAGATACCTTGTGACAAATTACTGTGGGTACCCATTCTGCTTGAATTGTTCAAGTAGGTACCTCCTGTCCAGCTGTTTGGCTTGCTGGGTACTACAGTGGGTTCTCACCCTGCCTTATAGTGTTCTGGTACAATACTTTTGGTGTGACAGTGGATGGTTGCTGTTGAAATTCAGAATCTGTGGAATGTTGGTGGCCTTGCAATAAACTGTGGTTTCTAGGTCTTCCATCCTCTTGTCCGTTGACAAGTACATCTCAAAATGCTAATTGCCTAACTGTTTCTTCCTCCATTGTGAACTGCATGTCGGGGGAGATGGAGTTCAGCGTGATATGAAAGTCTTTAAGTGCATTTCTCTTGATGATGATGAACATGTCTCCCATGTAGTGGCACCAGAATTTAGGTGTGTAGTTCTGAATGCTCAGAAGACAAAATCTCTGGTCCCGGTGACTGACCAGATTGGATCCTGCAACATTATCCTGGGGGCTTGTATAGCCGCTTTCATTCATGAAAGACATGAAGGAAGTTCTAAACCTTTTCCCCATTTAACCTCTGGAATTGACTCTCCCTTGAATTATGTTGACTCTCACCATGGATAGTGAGATAGGTGGCATATAAATCTATTAAATAAATTAATGTCGAGCGCAATTGCTGAAGTTTAAAAAGGCTCTTCAAAGACTTCTTTTTTGCAGGAGCTCTATGCAGCCAGAACTTTCTTTGTTATTGTGCTAGAACAGCATTATGTCACTGTTGTGCTGTTACTATAACTATGTTTTATGCTGATAAAGTATTTTACTACTTTGCCTGTATTATGCTTAATTACAAGCACACGTGAAATGATACTAGTATTACTGCAATCACAGCAAAGCTCTCAGGAATCGGCAGCAGCAGCAGCCACAGTCGTCCACAATCTCTCCTTCTCAGAGAGAGATGGCCCCAAGGAATGATCTTGGGAGACACGGGGAAGAGTCACAGGCAGGACAACGGTCAGATAAAAGGCAGCTGAGCCCACAGAAGGAAGGAGGGTGTGGCTCAGAAGGGATAGTTTCCGGGGCTGCAAAGGCAAAGGGGGAGACATTCACTTTCAGACTTGTTCAATTTATATTTACCGACAAAGAAATAAAGGGAGACTAGTATAGATCTATTTCAAACTATTTAGCTCTCATCAACTAGCAATACCCTTCTGGGATTTGAACCCGGGCTGCTTGCATATTAGGTAACTGTATTAACCTCTAAGCCACGGGCTCTCCTCATTTTGTCTGCTATACCAGGAGAGAGATTCAGTGTTTTTTATCAGGGCAACCTAGTCTACCCAGATATGGGATGGAGCAGACTGCTTCCGCTTTTGCCTTTCAGCCCCAATCCAGGAGCATTCGCAGGCAGTCACTTTCGCAACAAACCAGTGGTGAAATCCTACCAGTTCGCACCAGTTCAGGCAAACCAGTAGTGATAAAAGCTTCCAGTTGGTCCGAACTGGTATTTCCGATGATCAGCTGTGCTGTGTGATTTAAAATCTAAATCATGTGGCACAGCTGTTCCTCCCCCCCGGCTTCCCAAGTCTCCTTTTTCCGCGCACAGCGTGCGTTTGGTGTGCATTGTGCATTTGTGCATGTGTGCACGTATAGCGTGCATTTGATGGGCACTGTGCATGCATGCACGCAGCATGCATTTGGCATGCACTGCACATGTGCTCATGCAGCGCCTGCTTAGTGCGCATTGCATATGCGCAGGCAGCGAACCGATGGCAAACCGGGGAGGATTTCACCACTGCAACAAACTATTTTTGTAATGTTTATTTCTTTGTGGTAAATATAAATTTAACACAAAAATAGTTTGCCTGCGAAGGCTCCTGGATTGGGGCTGAAAGGCGAAAACGGAAGCCGTCTGCTCCGTCCCATATCTGGGTAGACCAGGTTGCCCTGATAAAAAACACTTACTTTCAGACTTGCAAGATTCTTCTAACACAATTTTTACACTAAAGATAGAGCTATTCTTTCTTGAATGAACTAAAAGGCTGACAGGTATTCACGTGGTATGGTCAAAAGCGTCAAGATAGTGATAGAATCTCCACTTATTTTTTGGTTCATTGTTCCCTCCCACCATACCCTTTAGAGACCCTCCTTGTCCCTTCCTGTCCACCAGTCAGTAAAAACAGAAACTCCAAGATAAAGCTGTGTCAATCAAGGTTTGGGATGAGATCTGGGGAGAAAGCGAAGAAGTGTGGCTGTCAGATTATCCAGGGGTCACAAGAGATAACTGGAGTCAAAAGGTCACTAGGAGATTTCCCCCAACTTGGAGAAAAGACATTGCTGTTTATGGAAGTGCTGCTTGGAACTTCCGTGCTAATTCCGCTTCTAACTATTCCTGGGAAAAATATTCTTTCATCAGCTCTCAGATATTCTATCATGGGCTCATGAGAGAGCCTGGTGGATACCAAACGTTGAAGTGTTGTTTTTAAACCCTGAAATATGGTTATGTTATTAGCAAGGGAGTAAAGAGTGGTGTGGTGGCCTAGAGGTGGAGCTCTCCCCTCATAATCAGGAGGCTGTGAGCTCGATCCTTGATAGAGGCAGATATTTCTCTCTCTGGGCACAATTTATTTATTTATTTATTTATTGGTTCGATTTATATGCCGCCCTTCTCCGGAGACTCAGGGCACCTTACAATGCGTTAAGCAATAGCCTTCATACTTTTGTATATACCTGCTTAGTAGGGCTTTCGGGCCCCCCAAACGGTGTTCTTTTTTATACAAAGTCAGCTTATTGCCCCCACAAACCGGATCCTCATTTTACCTACCTCGGAAGGATGGAAGGCTGAGTCAACCTTGAGCCTGGTGAGATTTGAACTCGCAGTAATTGCAGGCAGCTGGCAGCTAAGTGCTATTTAACAACACTTTAGTCCACTGCACCACCAAGGCTCCTTACAATGAGAATAAATCTGCTGAACAAAACTCCACATTGGTGACAGGAAGGACATCCGGCCATTAAAATACTCTGCTAGCTCCATTCAGTTGCCCAGACTCCACCCCATAAGGCCGTAAAAAGAAGAAGATGATGATTAGCAAGGAAGCAAGAGGCCTGCTGGAATGAAATGTCACTGCCCCTACAGCTTTGCTGGCTGGGGAATTCTGGGAGCTGAAGTCTACCCATCTTAAAGCTGCTGAGGTTGAAAAACAGTACTCCTAAGAGGAATGCAGACGGTTCAGCTTTTGTCATTTTGCAGCAAGGACGTTTCTGTTTTGGAATTCCCTCTTCTCCTAGATTTGGAGTTTTGGGGATTGAGGAGGCAGGAAGGAGGAATTGGGGCTCCTAGTTTATACTGTGTTTCCCCGAAAATAAGACCCTGTCTTATATTTTTTTGAACCCCAAAATAAGCGCTTGGCCTTATTTTTGGGGAGGTCTTATTATTTTGGGGTGTGTGGAGCAAGACGGGGCTCCTTTTGCTGTCTTACCTGATTTCCAGCTGTGACCATAACCCTAACCCTAACCTTAACCAGAAGAAATGGTGGGGACTAGCTCTCATGCAGTTTAATATTTTCGGGGAGTGCTTATTTTTGGGAGGGGGGGCTTATTTTAGTGGATTCATTCAAAAGCCTGATTGGGCTTATTATCCAGGGAGGTTTTATTTTGGGGGAAAGAGGGGTAGCAATAGCACTTAGACTTAAATACAGCTTCACAGTGCTTTAACAGCCCTCTTTAAGTGGTTTATAGTCAGCCTCTTGCCCCCAACCACCTGGGCCCTCATTTTACCCACCACAGAAGGATGGGAGGCTGAGTCAACTTTGAGCCTGGTGAGATTCGATCTGCCAAACTGCAGGCAGCTGGCAGGCAGCAGAAATAGCCTGCAGTACTGCACTCTAACCACTGTGCCACCGCAGCTCATAGGTGGACCAGTGCCCACAGCAAACTACCATGATGCCCAAATGTCATCCTGCACATCCTGCATACCAATCCAGGGGCATCCTGACATCTACAACGGGTAGGTAAGACACAGCATTTGTAGGAGGTTGTTGTGCTCCTTTCATACCCCACACCACCCCGTGGACACCCATGTCCCATTCTCGAGTGGGTCGGAGCCAGAGCTTCCCCATCTCTCCAAACCCGCATGAGCTGCTGGACCCGAGTGACGGCATTAATGGCTGTTTGCAGTAATTCAGTCACTTTTCTGAATTGCTGTACTTTTCCTGCCAGTGTTTTGGCATCTCAGCGCCTCGCTCCGCCTGTGCCGGCATATGAGTGAAAGCAAACAGCAGGGAAATGCCAGTTGCTGTGGCTGTGAACGCTTGGAGGAAAATCCCCCTGGTAGGCAAGGAATAACACCGGCTATCTTTTGGGCACAGGCTTGGATTGTCCTGTAGGACGAGTAGGATTTTGCCTAATGTTTACCTAGCACTATAACACCCCTCCAGCTTGGGGGTCTGGTGGTTTATTAGCCTATAAAACAAGTAATTAGAGTTATGAATTAACTCTAGCCACAGTTATTAATTGTACCTTTGCCTGCTAGAAGTAACATTTCCATTTGCAAGAGCTAGAGGGGTCAATCGAAACACTCCATAGGCTGACTACAAAATCTCCCCTATAGGCTCTCTGTTGTTTTGCAAGTGTTTCTATACCGGAGACAAATTCCTTGTGTGTCCAATCAACACTTGGCCAATAAAGCTGTTCTGTTCTGGATGAGCCTGGATGAGCTGGGGAGAGGAGTCAAGCGGGGAAGTAGTCTGGAATAGTTACATAGGCAGAAAAGGGCGAGGTCTGACCCTGCTTGAATGCCACCGAGACTTTTCTAGTCTTGTTCGGGTACAAACTGCCACTCTGGGAAGGTTGCTGTGAAGTAGGCATTGAGCAACAAAACAGCTAATTTGAACTCTTCATGTGTGGGTCTGGTTGCTCATGCCTGACAATTTAGAAACTTATATCCTTTCCCAAATAACTGAAGTTTTGCTCCGGGGTGGTGGTGGTTATACAGGGTTCCAGAATGGGATTCCTTTCCAGGGGGTTTTCAAGAATGCTTTGTTCCCATTCTCCCCGGCCATCAGTCATGTTGTCTGGGGTGATGGGCATTCTAGTGTATCTCTCTCTGTCTCTCTCTCTCTGTCTGTGTATGCGTGTGTGTTTGTTCTTTTTTTACTGAATGGACTAAGTCTATCTTTGGCTCTGTTACCTGAGTCTAACAGGCTCATTCAGTGAGGATGACATTTAGACTCACCTTTTATTGTTTCCTCCTGCCCTGTCCTCTTGGCCAACATCCAATCTGATTTTCACTTGGAGAAGCTAGAATATTCTTTAATAAGGAGCAAAGAAGGAGGGGAGAGAAAGCGGTGCAGCTTATGCCATGTCCTCATTGCTTATTAATGATCTCGGAAAAGACTTTGCATTGTGGGAATTATGCAAAGAGGGGCTCAGTGGCACTTATCTCAATTTGTATGCAAGGAACTTTGATGCAGAAGGATTTGTGTGTCCTGCCAGACACAGGAGTTGCTACCAAGCGACAAGACAGCTCTGCACCCTTGAAACACCTCGGACAAATGTCCAGTTGTTTTGGGGGGGGGAGGGTGGATGTAATTAGTCACGAGAGTCTTTTGGAGAACAAAAAGTGCACGGCAAAATTGCTTCAGCCACTTAGGAAATGTGATAATCCTGCCCAAATCGAAAACCACAAAAGGATTTGATTGTCATTAAGAAGAGACATTATGAGTCACAGGAAAAGAAAAACAAGTTGCATCCAACTGAACAGAGGATGCCACTGGAGGGTTGATTCCAATAAAACAGGGAGACGTTTGTGTCCAGATTAACAAGATTTAGACCTACCGTACTATAACAGAAAAGAATAACAGGATAGCAGAATTAGAAGGGTTCTTGGAGGTCTTCTAGTCCAACCTCCTGCTCAAGCAGGAGACCCTGGCTATATCATTTCAGACAAGTGGTTATCCAATCTCTTCCTAAAAACCTCCACTGATGGGTTCTCCATTATTTTGGATAGAGGAGAGATGTCACTGCCTCTTCTTACATCACTCAGTCCTGGTTTGTTTAAGCCCATTTAATTAATTCACAATGGCCTGAGTTTGAAAAGGTGCTTCAGATTTAGGGAGAGTCCCCTTACCCTACCTGTTGGCAGCTTCTTAAAAAAACTTCACATATATTCAGATTTACAGATTAACAGAGTCAGAAGGGAACTTGTAGGTCATCTAGTCCAACCCCCTGCCCAAGCAGATGGCAGTCCAGTCTCTTCTTGAAAGCCTCCAGGGATGAACCTCCCACAACTTCCGAAGGCAACTTCTGTTCCATCAGTTGATTGTTCTCACTGTCAGAAAATTCCTCCTTGTTTTCCAGGTTGAATCTCTCCTTGGTCAGTTTCCATCCATTGTTCCTTGTCTGGCCTTGCACAGCAGCTACAGGCTCAGGCGACCTGCCCTTTCACCACCTCCTCTGTGTGTTCTTAGGATCACACACAATCATCACCTATGCAAGACAACATAGATGTGGTTCTTCTGCCGACAGACACAGCCCAGCCCAAATGCGAAGCGCCCCAAACACCACCACCCCATGGTTGCAAAGAAGCTTGGCAGCATTATCCCAAAATGGGCAACCGCATGCAAGATTGAATATGAAGACAGATCAAAACAGGAAAAAAATCCAATGCAATTCTGCGTTAACAAGATCACATGAAGTCTTAGTACTATTTTATAATGCCTTGGTAAGACCGCACTCGGAATGCTGCATGCAGTTTTGGTCACCATGACACAAAAATGATGTTGAGACCTTAGAAAGAGTGCAGAGAAGAGCAACAAAGATAATAAGGGGCCTGGGGGCTAAAACAGATGAAGAACGGTTGCAGGAACCAGCTGGATATGTCTAGTCTAATGAAAAGGAGTACTAGGGGTAACTTGATAGCAGTCTTTCAATATCTGAGGGGCTTCCACAAAGAAGAGGGGGTCAACCTATTCTCCAAAGCACCTGAAGTCAAAACAAGAAGCAATGGATGGAAACTAATCAAGGAAAGCTCCCATCTAGAATTAAGGAGAACTTTCCTGAGAGTCAGAACAATTAATCAATGGAACAGTTTGCCTCAAGGAGTTGTGGGGCTCCATCCCTGGAGGCAGTGGCGGGTTGCTACCGGTTCACCCTGGATTGGGCAAACCAGTAGTGGCGGCAGGAGGCTCCGCCCACCCACCCGGACACTTCTGGGCATGTGCAGAAGTGTTGTGTGTGGGAGTGTGCGCGGGCACGCCCATGAGCAAACTGGTAGCGATGGGTTTTGAAACCCACCCCTGCCTGGAGGTTCTTAAGAAGAGATTGGATAACGATTTGTCTGAAATGGTATAAGGCTGTGTTGGGAAACCTATGGCACATGTGCCGGAAGTGGCACGCAGAGCCATTTTTCCAGGCATGCGAGCCATCGCCAAACTCACCTGAAACTGCACATGCTGGTGTTCAAGTCTCTAGTGCGCATGCGTGCAAATCAGGGGACCCAGCTGGTCTTTGGAGCTCTCCTGCACATGCATGCGTGTTTGCGCATGCATGTGAGATTGTGCGCAGACAGCGTTTGTGCATGTGCATAAAAGCTGTGCTCATGCACATATGGTGAGATTGTGCGTGCAGCATGCACTAGTGCGCATGCGCAAAAGCTGTGTGCATGCGCAGATGGCGCAGTTGTGCACGCAGCACATGGGGAGGAGCCACGCATTATCGTGGATGGCACGCAAGTGCGCACAGAGCACAAAGCGCATTCCTGTTCAGCACTCTGTAAGTAAAAGGTTCACCACCACTGGTGTAGGGTTTCCTGCTTCAGTAGGGGTTGGACTAGAAGACCTCCAATGTCCCTTCCAACTCTGTGCCATGGTGACCAAAACTGAATGCAGTGTTCCAAGTGTGGCCTTACCAAGGCATTATAAAGAGGTACTAACACTTCAAGTGATCTTGATTCTATATCTCTCTGTTGATGCAACCTGGGATTGTGTTGGCTTTTTGGGCAGCTGCAGCACCTGGCTGGCTCCTGTTTAAGTGATTGTCCACTAGGACTCCAAGATCCCTCTCACAGTTACTGCTATTGAGTGAGATACCACCTACTCTATGCCTGCGCATTGCCTTAACCCACTGCCTTAACCTTTTATTGTTTCATCTCAAAATAGAAGAATGAGACTTCCCCACAGAAAAAAAAGATCCATCTGGGGTTTCAGTGAGGAACAAGCACGGCTGAGAAGAGAGATGGGAAGAGCCTGATCGAAGTAGGATGTTGGCGTGGAGAATGGTGATGTGGAGACATGTTTTCCCTTCTCCTTTAATCCTTCAAAAGGTACAAACATCCCATCTGTCCCAAAGGTGCTTTTTCCCCCCCAAAAGGCATCTGGACTTTCTTGTTGTTGTTTTTCTTTAAAAATGTTTCACACCTCATCCAAAAAGATGAAGAAGCTTCTTGGATGAGAAGCAAAATCCAGGACAACCATGACCTGGATGATGGAGAATCTCCACAGACAAACACCCTGTGTCAGCATTCTGATGCTGCCATAAAAAGGAGGTGACGAGGCTTGACTTTTCATCTACTTATTTTCTCTGTAGATAATATCCCCTAGGAGATGGGATGGGAGGGGGGACATTCCTGTGGGGTGAGGTCAGAAGCTGGGGAGACTGACTTGGAAGATGGGCAATGAGAAGATGAGAATTGGGGAACGGAAAGGGAAAGGTTTGGGGGTCAGAGGGTTAGTATCGGCTACGACGAAGTCGGGGCCAGATCTGTCGTACTCAATAAATGGAATATTTCAGCAAAGATTAATTGTTTGGGAGTGCAATTTATTTGAGATGACATTGAAACCTGACAGACCATGGGAGGAGATTGTCAGGAATAAATGCCTTGCCTCAGACCCAGGGCTAAGGGCAGGGGGGCTGGACAAGCCAACCCCCAAGGTCCACCCCAATAACCCCTCCTTACCTTAGCCATGCCCAGTGGGTACTTAAGGGTCAGCCATGCGGTCCTGCTTCAGTTCCAGATCTGTACCTGTAATGATAAGATGCCTTGTTAATAAATACTACTTGATTTAATGAATACCTGCTTGTTGGAGTTATTGGGCGCGATCCTCGAACATCCTTAACAGAGATTGAGATGGATTTCATAGTAGAACTGCCGAGAAGTGGTGGCAACACAGTGATCTGGACTGTAATAGACTTATTCTCCAAACAGGCACACTTTATACCCTGCAGCGGGCTACCCTCAGCCCACCAATTATCCAAACTGTTCCTGAAACACATCTACCGCCTGCATGGAGTGTTAATTGTGTTCGAGGATCGTGCCCAATAACTCCATAGGCAAGTTCTTAGTAAATCAATTATTGTTTATTGATCATACATCTTATCGTTACAGGTACAAGTCTGGAACTGCTGCAGGACCGCATGGTTGACCCTTAAGTACCCCCGGGGCGTGGCTAAGGTAAGGAGGGGTTATTGGGCTAGGGTGGACCTTGGGGGCTGGCTTGTCCAGCCCCCCTGCTTCCAGCTCTGGGTCAGAGGCAAGGCATTTATTTATGATAAAACCCCCTCTAAATGCCTGGCCGAGATGTTTTTGCTTGGTGTGTACCTGAGGTGTCCTTTTCAGTAGGACGCCTAATTTTGATGTGAGATAGGTGTGTTGTTTATTTTGCAATGGCTTTGTTAGAATGTCTGCTGTCTGCTCTTCCGTGTCACAGTGTATAACCTTCACAAATCCTATGTTCGCGAACTGTCTGACGTGCTTGTACTTTATGTCGATATGCCTCGACCTTTGACCCACCGCTTCAGCCTTAGATATTTCCATGGCAGCTTTATTGTCCTCGTGCATGATGATGGGATAGCTTGGCTCGGCCCATATGTCAGCGAGCAGGTCATCAAACCAGACCAGGTTGTTGGCGGCTTTGGACAAGCAGATATATTCGGCCTCTGTGGTGGATGTAGCTACCAAGTCTTGCTTGCCTGTATACCAATGAACTGGGCTGTTGTTCAGAAAAAATATGTAACCTGAGGTACTCCTTCTGCACTTTACGTCCCCAGCCCAGTCAGCGTCAGCGTAACACGTGAGTGTGGGTGTTGTGGTGTTCTCGGGCTCTAATGACAGGCAAGCCTCGGAGGTTTGCTTTAGATACCTTAATACCCTTTTGATGGCCTCCCAGTGGTACACAGTGGGCTTACCCACATGTCTTGACAGCAAGTTAACTGGCAGGGCGATGTCTGGCCTGGTCCAGTTTGCAATGTATAGTAGGGAGCCTATGGTGGATCTGTATAATGTGTTGTCCTTGAACGCCTCAGCCTCATTATACATGTCCTTTAAGAAGTCTGGTTGCATTGGCGTTTCACACCCCTTGGCGCTTGCCATGTTGCATTTATGAACTAGTTCCAAAATTTTATCCTTCTGTGACAGTTGAAAACCCTTGCTTGTTTTCGTGATCTGCACCCCCAAGTATTTGTCCACCTTGCCCAATACTTTTAGTGTAAAATGTTTTCCTAGTTCGTTGGCAAAGTTATTACATTTGCTGGCTTGATCACCGATATACAATATATCGTCTACGTATATCAAAACATATTCGAGGGAGTTGTCTGACTTCTTGGTGAAGAAGCAGTTGTCGGCTGAAGTGGCTGAGAACCCCATGGATTTTAATGTCTTGGATAGGCACTCATACCAACGTTTCCCTGATTGTTTGAGTCCATACAAGCTTCGGTTTAAAATCCAGGTTTCTCCCTTTTTGGTGCTTTGGCTGGGTGGCGCTCTCACGTATATCTCTTTGTCGAGTTCAGCGTGCAGGTAAGCGGTTTGCACGTCGAACTGGTGCACTTCTAGCCCTAGCAGTGATGCGATTACGAGTGCACACTTCACGCTCTCGGCCCTGACCGTGGGGGAGTACGTTTCCGTGTAGTCATCAGGGTATTTCTGGGCGAACCCCTGTGCCACCAGTCTCGCTTTGTAGAGCGCTTTGTTTCCCTCTAGTGTCTTGACTTTGTAGACCCACCTAGTGCCTATGGTTGTCTTTCCCGTTGGGACTTTGGAGGGAGTGTATACGTTTAGTTCCCTCAGGCTGTCCATTTCCCTTTCCATGGCTTGTTCCCATTTCTCTCTCTCCTCATCCGGTAACCCCAGTACGTCCTCGTATGTGTTGGGGGTTAGTTGGTTAGTGTGTAGGGATAGTATATAGTCCCCCAACCTTTCTGGCCTTTTGCCCCTGTTTGCCCTGACTGGTCTGTCAGGAGGTGTCTCTGTGTCATGCATGTACCTAGCTTCTTTCTCAGTGAGTGAGTCCACTTTAATGTGCGGGTGGTTTTCCTTCCATCCCTTCACTGGTATTTCCTGCCCCTTGGGTTTGTTCTTTGCCTGTTCAGTGTCCCTTCCTGCTTGGTGTTTTATCTCCCTTTGATCATCCCCTGGTCCGTCCTTGTTAAGGGACACCTCGTTGAGGTGTATTTTGGACCAGTTGGTGTTTTCGTGAAAAACAGCTGTTCGTGATATTACGAAATTGTTGCTGTTGTCTATGAACCTGTATCCCTTCGTCCCCGGCTCATAGCCCATGAACCTCAGCCTCCTGGATACCCTGTCCCCCTTACGCCTGAGTTGCTTGGGGATGTGCACATCTGCTGTGACCCCGAATATGTGTAAGTGTGATACCTGTGGTTTCCTTTGGTACATTAACTCGTATGGAGTTTTATTTAGTACGCTGGACCATAGTCTATTTAGGGTATAATTCGAATAGATGAGTGCTTCAGACCAGAAATGCTGCCCTAGGCCGGCATCATCCAGTGCGCACCTCACCATGGTCTGTAGCGTTCCGTTTTTTCGTTCTGCCACGCCATTTTGAAAGGCGGAAAACGGAGAAGTCGTGTAATGGACCATCCCGTGTGCTTTCAGCCATCGCGAGAAGTCGCTTGATAAGAATTCAGACCCCCGGTCTGTCATTATTTGCCTGATTTTGGTGTTGTGCTGTGTTTCCACCCTCGCATAGAATTCCTTAAATTTTTGGAATACCTCATTTTTGTGTTTCAGGGTGTACACGAAGCCATAGCGGCTGAAGTCATCCACTATGGTCAGGAAGTACCTTTTCCTATACTTGATGGAGGGCCTTAGTGGTCCCACTAGGTCCATATGTACAAGTTGAAAAATCGAATTAGTTGTGCGTACTGATTTTTTGGGTCTTGGTTTGGTTTTTAATTTGGAGCCCTTACAAATAGAACACTCGAGATAGTTCTCACAATCCTTTATTTTTACACCTTCAGAGCATTCCAACATTTTCTGCACTACGGGAAAACTAATGTGTCCTAGTTTTCTGTGTAATAGGTGGGCACAGTTGTCATGCATCGGTTTTCCTATTGCTGGTTTCTCCTTCCTGGGTGCCCCCTGTTCACTGGGTTCATCGGTGGTGTGTGTGTGCTTAACCCCCTCTACTTCCTTACTTGCGTTGTCTGTGTTACTGGGTCTAACCCCTCGGTGATTGTTTACTTCTGGCTGTCTGTCCTTGGTTGGGTGGAAGAATGGTAGTTCCCCAGTGACTACTACTTTCCCTATCCTTTTACCCCCTCTGGTTACCTGTGCCTTTCCTTCTTTGAAAATCACCTCTACATTGTTATCCTTGCTCAATTTTAGGGTGGCAAGGATATTATATGGTATGTTTGGCACTAGGAGTACTCCCTGTACCTCACCTATTCCTGGCACGTACGCGTTACCTTTGCCGGTTACTTGCACGTTATTCTGGTTAGCCACTTTCACTACGAAGCTTTCTCCTGTAAAGGAGGTTAGTAGATTGCGATCATGTGTGGTGTGGTTTGTGGCTCCTGAGTCCAGTAGCCACGTGCCCTCCTCCTTGTCTTGGCCTATGTGTCGCACTTGGTCCCCTATGCCATACAGTGATCCGGTGTGGCTCTCCCTGGAACTGTCCCTGTGGTCTCTCCTGTCCCTGGGGCTAGGGGAATCCCTACGCCTGTGTCTGGCCTCTGGTGAGTGTCCGCTAGTGTGTCTTACCCTTTGCTCTGGCCTATCTCTTCTATGTATTCTGTCTCCTGTATTTTTGGGGCAATCCCTTTTGTAATGGTTTCTTGACCCACATATATAACACTCTGTGTTGCTGTGGCTCCTGCCCTGTGGTTCAACCTTTCTGCTAGGTCTTTGCTCCCTGCGGCTTAGGGAGCGGTCCTTTCTGATGCAGTCCTCTGATATTAGTTTGCTTGTTAGTAAGTCCAGTGAGAGCCTCCCTGTCCCTAGGTTGTCTATCTGCGTAATGAAGGTGTCCCAACTGGGGTCTAGGGAATTTACTATGATACTTATCATGGTCCTCTCGCTTATGACCTCCCCCCTTTGTGTCAGCTGGGCCCTAGTATTATTTAGGGATAGTAAATGCTCGCTCATGGGTGTCCCTGCCTTGAGTTTGGTGGCATAAAATTCCCTGGAGAGCCTGGTGGTGCTGGCAACGCTTTGGCAGTAAAACAATTTGTGCATTCTCTGTATTATTTCTAACGCAGTCAGGTGGTGCCTAATACTGGGGTAAATGCTGGGGGTGATGCTTGCAATTACAATACAGTAAGCTTTGTGATGAATGCAATCTAACTCAAAAGTCCAGGGTTTTTCTGGGGGGTCTGTAACCATAGATAATAGGTCTTCCTTAAGCAGGGTGGCCTGGAGTTGTTGATTCCAGTCCAGGAAATTCTCCCCATCTAGCCTCAGTTTGGGAAAGTCACTGGGCAAAGTCCCTGAATTGTAAGTTAAATTACTCACATTATGTCGCTGTCCATGGTTTCTCACGTAAGGATACTCACAATAAGGCAGAGGGACGACTGTGGCAAGTCTGAACTGACTTGTCTCTATGTGTCTGCGTCGGTGTAGCTCTATGTTCTGTTCCGTTTCTTCTACAGGGGCGTGTTGCGCATGCGTGAGGTTCATTTCTCCCCAGTCGCCGTGGAGTGAGGAGCTCGTCCATGCTGCTCCCGGGTGAAGGCCCCAATCTTCCGGATGGGCCTTCAGTTCTTCTCCGGTCGGCCTTGTTTGCTCGGGATCGTCGCGGATCGTCGCCTGGAGTCTCGGGAAGCGGTGAGGATCGCCGGTGGGTGCTGGGAGTCCCGTTGGGGCCGCAAATGGTCCCGGGTGGCCCGGTCTCGCGCGGATGCCGCCTGTGGGTGTCGGGCCGAGCCCCCTGCCCGCCGATGGACGTCCCCTGCCAGCGGATGGCCTCGCGGTCCACGGATCTGGTCCCGGTCGTCGGTCCGGTGAGTAGTCCCATCGCCCTTGGTGTCCCGTTTTTGCGGGTGGGTCCCTTAGGGGCTCTGGGTGGTCCTGGGTCCACGCGATGGCGGCTGCCTTCCCGGGGTGGGCGTCGGCGCCGGCCCACGTCGCGCTGGGGTCCCTTTTGTTTTTCGGCCTGGCACCGGGGTGTACGGTTGGTATTTTCACCTTGTCCCCTAGGGCCGCGGCGATTAGTTCGATGGCTTTATTGACCTCGGGCTCGGTAGGCGAGTCTGTAGGTTTGGGTTTTGGGCTTTTGTGTTTTTTGTGATATTTTTGGTCGGTAGGTTTTGAGTAGGCCCCGATTCCCGCCATGGAATTTAAATCTCGGGAGTCTATTGGTGGATGGTCGGCCATTTTTGATGATGCCGTCTTCCAAGATGGCCGCCGTGAAAAGGGCGCGAAGTCTCCTTCGGCCTTTGCGGTAGGTTTTTGGTGGGGGAAATTTTCCCTTACCGGGTCTCCTTCGCTGTAATCGGATTTGTCCTCATCTTCCTCACTCGCTGCTTCGCAGCCTTTGATCAGGCTTCGGAGTTCCGCGATGAGGTCGTTGTTGCTTTGCGACGAATCTATCAGCTCGAGGAGTTTTCCTTTTAGGTCGTGCATCTCTTCCTTTGAGGTTTCGTGCTTCGTCCACCCCTCGTTGGTCCTGGCCGGGGTGGATGGGTGGTGGAGTAGGCCGCTCGTCTCGGGTGCCTCTCCTTGCGTGGTTTCGGGTTGAGCAGGTCGTTCTGCCATCTTCTTGGTGAATGCTCTGGTATTCACCCTGTCTGTCGTGGTCCCTTGCATGCTGTGGAGTATCAGGATTGGGCTATCCAACCATCCTCTGCTACCATATTGTTAATTGTGTTTGAGGATCGTGCCCAATAACTCCATAGGCAAGTTCTTAGTAAATCAATTATTGTTTATTGATCATACATCTTATCGTTACAGGTACAAGTCTGGAACTGCTGCAGGACCGCATGGCTGACCCTTAAGTACCCCCGGGGCGTGGCTAAGGTAAGGAGGGGTTATTGGGCTAGGGTGGACCTTGGGGGCTGGCTTGTCCAGCCCCCCTGCTTCCAGCTCTGGGTCAGAGGCAAGGCATTTATTTATGATATGGAGTACCCAGAAGAATCATCTCCGACCGAGGGGTCCACTTCACAGCAAAAATTTGGAGGGAGTTCCTACGATCCATAGGTTCATCCCAAGGCCTCAGCTCAGCGTTTCACCTGAGCACCAATGGGGGGGGGCGGAGAGACTGAATGCCATGATAGAGCAGTATTTAAGATGCTACGTCAACTACCAACAGTCCAATTGGGCAGACCTCCTATCGTTTGCGGAGGTCACATATAATAACAAGTGTAAATTGCTTAACGCATTGTAAGCCGCTCTGAGTCTCCGGAGAAGGGCGTCATATAAAAATAAATAAATAAATAAATAAATAAATAAATAAATAAATAAATAAATAAATAAATATAATGCTGTCCACAGTAGCACAGGATTAACCCCGTTTAAAATAGTGAGTGGTATGGATTTCGTGCCCATGCCAGAGTACCCAAGGGAGCCCCCTTCCTCAGTCAGCTTGACCGATTGGATGGATATGTTGAGGGAAACCTGGGAGAATGTTAAGAGGGTGTTGGCCAAGGTGGTACAATCCTATAAGAAACAAGCAGACAAGCACCGAACTCCCCAAAGACCATTTCGAGTGGGGGAGAAGGTTTATCTCTCCACCAAGTATTTGAGACTTAGACTCCCAAGCAAGAAATTGGGCCCAAAATTTATAGGACCTTTCCCCTATAGAAAAAATAATCAACCCGGTTACAGTACAACTGCAGTTGCCCTGGCTACTAGGGGAGATACACCCCGTTTTCCACAGCAGCCTCCTGAAGCCTGTGGTGGGGTCAACTTTAAGGCCGGTGCCACGTGACCCCCCCAAGCCCCTGGTTGTTGGGGGCCACACTCACTATGAGGTACAGCGAATTCTCGATTCTAGGTGGCATAGGGGGCGCCTCCAATACTTAATTAAGTGGAAGGTTACCCCTTGTCAGAGGCTTCCTCGGTGAAGAGCACAAATATCCAAGCTGATCGCCTTATAGCCAAATTCCATGCAGAATCCCAAGGCGGGAGGGGGTGGGACACACCCTCAGACGGGGTAACGGTACTTAATTTGTTTTTTTTTTCTTGAAACAGGCCTCCCTGGAAAAATGAAGGGAGAGGGGCCGGATGTCAGCATTCTGATGCTGCCATAAAAAGGAGGAGACGAGGCTTGACTTTTCACCTACTTATTTTCTCTGTAGATAATATCCCCTAGGAGATGGGAGGGGAGGGGGAACATTCCTGTGGGGTGAGGTCAGAAGCTGGGGAGACTGACTTGGAAGATGGGCAATGAGAAGATGAGAATTGGGGAACGGAAAGGGAAGGGTTTGGGGGTCAGAGGGTTAGTATCGGCTACGACGAAGTCGGGGCCAGATCTGTCGTACTCAATAAATGGAATATTTCAGCAAAGATTAATTGTTTGGGAGTGCAATTTATTTGAGATGACATCGAAACCTGACACCCTGCTTGTTTAAAGAGTTGTAAACTATAATTACTCATAAAACTCTTGGGCACAGTGTGGTGATGATCAGGGGTGGGTTGTACTTACCTTTACTACCGGTTCGCAACGGGGCTTCTGCACATGCGCAGAAGCTTCCTGATGACGATGGGATCGGTGCGCAGAGCCTCCCGCTGGTTTTACTACTGGTTCTTGCAAACCGGTCTGAACTGGGGGCAACCCACCACCGGTGATGATGCTCTTGGCTTAAAAGGCCATACACCACAATAATGGAGAAGAACTGCGGGATTCCTGACTGCGTGGAAATCCTTCTTCAGAAGCCATGTGCCACTGAAGGCCAGTTGGGGGGAGGCAGCAAGTGTGGCTGTGGGGGGGCATTTATGGGCAAAAGGAGGCTGACCTGGGCGCACCCTTTACCTGATACAGAAATACTTTCTCTTGGAGTTTTATTTTGCCCCAAATTTCCTGGTTTGCCTAGCAACCCAGAGGGAGCAGATGGCTGCTTCTGTCAGAATTGCTGCAAAGTAAGGAGCTGTCAGGATTCTGAGCCAGGCCAAACCTGGAGCTGCTGGCTGAAATCTCCTCTCGTAGAGAGACCTGTTGTCCCAGCAAAGGACAGCATGTGACTGATGTCTTCAGGGCCGAAATCTTTCAGAAGCTTTCACTCCCTGTCAAGTGTTGTCATGTTATTCTTCAAGAGCCCGTGGCTATTTCAGTAGTCGAATGCACTTAAGAGAGCCGGTTTGGTGCAGTGGTTAAAGGCCTTTGACTAGAAGCTGGGAGATGGGGAGCGCCAGTCCCGCTGGAGGCACGAGGCCAGCCGGGTGACTTGGGGTCAGTCCTTCTCTCGCAGGCCCAGGAAGGAGGCCAGGGCAACCCCCTCCCCAAAAAACCCCTCCTCCTAGAAAACTATGAATCAAGATTGACTCAAAGACACTTCATAGCATGCCCTCATCTGGCTGATGGAAAACAACATCTGAAGGAGCCTTTTCAGAAGCTGAGATTTAGAGGAGGAGGGGTGACTATGCCAAAGACGGCAGATTGAGAGTAGATTCTGCTCCCCAGAAAAAAGAGATCTCCCTTTACTGGATGGGTTGAAACAGAGGGCAGAGAAAGAGAGAAAGAGAGAGAGAGAGCCATCTATCTGAGACGCTGTGATTGGGAGCTCTCCTCCATGCCTGGACAGCCTGTAATAAATAAGCAACTTACTGAAGATGTATCAAGAAAACTGTTTTACAATCTGTCTGATACTAGGATATTATACAGATACAAATGGAAATATGCCACCTGGAGTTGCAGTTTTTATGGGCAGCCACATAAATCCATTAATAATATGGAAATTTTAAAGAAGAGATTGGATAACCATTGGTCTGAAGTAGTGTAAGCAGGAGGTTGGACTAGAAGACCTCCAAGGTCCCTTCCAACTCTGTTGTTCTGTTCTGTTCCGTTCCGTTCCGTTCTAATGAAATGATGTTAAAAATGAAAGAAAGGAGAATGGAACATGCACTCAAGAGGCAGAGAAGCAACCCAGGCCAAAATCATGGTTGTCTCACCACCCAGCCAGCCAGCAGCACCAGGAAAACCTTGGGATATATGAAAAAGGGAAGTAGAACTGAGCCTAGAATGGAGATCCTCCAGGCAACTGCAGATCTGTAAACTGGTACCAGGAAATTGGGGAAAAAACTATAACCCAGGCATGGTCAAAAAAAGTCAAAATGGCACCCAGGATGCTGCTGTCAAAGATCTGTCTTTGCAACACACTTTGAAAATGGCGGAGCATCAGTCACACAGTTGTACCTGCCATCTTGATTTTTTTGACTGCACCTCGTAGACATCCCTGCCAGCATCAAACCGATTCCATATTTCACCAACAGAAGCAATATGAACAATGAAGTCAACAAGCTCAGCTTGAGAAAAGTACTGAAAGTATACAGTGCTACTAATACCACTCTATAAAGCCTTAGTAAGACCACACCTAGAGTACTGCATCCAGTTTTGGTCACCACACTATAAAACAGATGTTGAGACTCTAGAAAGAGTGCAGAGAAGAGCAACCAAGAAGATTAGGGGACTGGAGGCTCAAACATACGATGAACCGTTGCAGGAACTGGGCATGGCTAGTCTAGTGAAGAGAAGGACCAGGGGAGACATGAGAGCAGTCTTCCAATATTTGAGGGGCTGCCACAAAGAGGAAGGGGTGAAGCTATTTTCCAAAGCACCTGACAAGGAATAATGGTTGGAAACTGATCAAGGAGAAATTCAACCTAGAAATAAGGAGAAATTTTCTGACTGGTTAAAACCAGAAAGTAACGACGTCCAGGCGGGTGGGCGGAGCCTTGCACTGCCGCCACTACCGGTTCACCGAACCACATGCCACCACCGCTACCAGTTCATCTGAACCGGAGCGAACTGGTAGCATTTCACCCCTGGATTGGACTAGATGTCCTACAAGGTCCCTTCCAACTCAGTTAATCTGTTAAAAAAAGTCATGGTTCCAACTAACGAACCCAAGCAAATAAGAACTCTGAGGCTAAGATTTTCCTCAAAGAACTTCTTTATTGGATACATCATATCAGCACAATCAAATGCAAAACCAACTCTAAATGTTTCCCGCAGTTTCAGTATAATTAAAATAGGAAATAACTCCCTCCCCAAAAGTCACAGGTCAGGTTGGCCAATTGGGTTAATCAGTAGGCTCTCCAGGCACTCCTCCCCATCTCTATCCACCACCTGTAGAGATGACCTTGGTGCCCACAAGAAAGTTCTGTGTTTTGTCTAGCAATGCATTTTGTTAAGGATATAGTTGTTAAGGATAACTCTGTTTAGCTCTGAGCAATTCTGGTTAATTCTGGTTGGCTCTGGGCCCATAACCAATGTTAAGGATATAGTTGTGAGATAACCAGGAATGGTTATGAAGCAGAGCATAGAGTTTTGCGCATGGAAACGGTGCTGAGAGTAGTTATGAATAAACTGCATACAAACTGGTTTTTAAAGTAGTTTACTTATAGAGCAAAGCAAATTCATAGTCTTTTACCAATCCAAGTCTTAGCCATGCATAATCAATCCAGAGATACAAAACTTCGTACCGGTTCATAGAACAATACATGAAACATTCAGGAACAATATAAAAACAGTTCATAAAAGCAGTAATAAATAAACCATGATCAAATTGACCATGTAAAGATCAAAGATATCTACAACATAGCAGCAGGTAACAATATGGTGTAATGTCCACACTGACCACAATCAGTGGTCTCCTTAAATAGAGTTGCTACAGAGCTCATTCAATCAGGATGTAGAATGACTCAGCAATACTCTTAAAGTTATATTATATATATTCATACTATAAACATATAATGTTGGCTTATATATTACCTGGCCAACTAGTTAGGCAATGACCATTTCCTAACACATTTCATCCTTCTTCCCCCTCCCCCCTGTGTGTGGCAACTGAGGAATAGAAAAATGACTTCTGCCAGGTTCAATTTGAATTTGACATTACCTTTAAGTGAACTTAGTAGAACGGGGAGGAAGAAAATGGGGGTGATACTCTCTCAAAGGCCATCCATGATTTCAATTCAGCCAGCCATGAAGGCTGAGCACAAGAAAAGACACCAGGATGGAGGCAAGACAAACCTGTAGCCCCACCAGTTCCCACCTCAGAGGGCTCTGGAGGACTGCAAAAACTCAGGTCTGTAACATTTGTGCCTTTTCCCAAGTCAAAATGGTGGCTGGGTGTGTGATCCAAGCTCTCCCATTTTTCATGTGCAACCTGGATCTTCAATTGCACTACTATAGCTACCTGACATTTTTGACAACACCCTGATACTGATTTTCAGGGACTTTTTGTTCTGGGTGGTGTGTAAGAGCTAAAATTTACCTGAGATTGACATATTTTGGTTAAGGCTGATGACTTGCAAATGTAATGTTTATGTCTCTTGGGCTGTCAAGGATTGGCATCCAAGAGGCATTGCGTTGGTAGCTGCACAAGATGTTGTGCTTTGGCTACTCATCACAGACTCCACATACATCATTCTCTTTTCAGTTGGCTGTTTGTAACTGCCTGACAAACAGTACTCAATGTGTAGTCTGTCAGGCCTGGAGGCCATCTTTTTCTTTGGATCTTCAGGGCTGCCACACTTAGTGCTGTGGGAAATTGGGAGGGGGGATTGCATGGAGTCACAAGGATATCTAGCCATAATAACATTCTTTTCTCTGGGAGTCAAGGACGTTCAGGCTGCACCTGGAGTGGTGTGACTGGGAGGCATCTCCAGTTGGGACGGTGCATTGATTGGACTGTGTGATGGACATGTGGGTGCAGGGGAAAGGACTTGGACTTGCTTTTGGGTGGGGAAAACCTGGAAGCTTTCAGATTCGGATTTTCCCAGATGTGCCAATATGACATCTCTAATAAAGTGGAACTTTGAGGAACTTCTAGCCTCGGAGTCTTCTTTCACTGGGGGAACCCTGACGTAGTCCTCCACAGAACTACTTCCACATGGAGGGAAGTAAGCAGTGGGGTACTACAATGTTCCATCGTAGGCCCAATACTCTTCAATATCTTCATCAACAATCTAGATGAGGGAATAGAAGAGGAACTCATCTAATTTGAAGATGACACCAAGCTGGCAGGAATAGCCAACACCTGAGATGATAGTCTCAAGATTCAAAATGATCTCGACAGACTTGGGCCCTATCTAACAAAGTGAAACTCAACACAAATAAAAGATTTTACACTTAGGCAAGAAAAACCAACTGTACAGACACAGACTAGGTCAAATTTGGCTCAATGCCAATAATTGTAAGCGGGATCTTGGAATCCAAGTAGACAATCACTTAAATATGAGCCAATAGTGTACGACAGTAGTCAAAAAAAGCCAATGCAATCCTAGGCTGCATTGAGGGATAGAACCAACACAACATAAAGTATTAGTACCACTTTACAAAGCCTTAGTATGGCCACACATGGAACCCTGCATCCAGTTTTGGTCACCAGAATACAAAAAAGATGTGGAGACTCTGGAAAGAGTGCAGAGAAGAGCAACAAAGAGGATTAGAGCGCTGGAGTCTAAAACATATGAAGAACGGTTGCAGGAATTGGGTATGTCTAGTCTAGTGAAAAGAAGGACTAGGGGAGACATAGCAGTGTTTCAATATTTGAGGGGCTTCCAAAAAGAAGAGGGGGTTCACCCTATTCTCCAAAGCACCTGAAGGCAGGACAAAAAGCAATAGATGGAAACTAATTAAGGAGAGAAGCAACTTTCCTAATGGTGAAAATAATCAATCAGTGGAACGGAAGTTGCCTTCAGAAGTTGTGAGTGCCCCATCACTGGAGGCTTTCAAGAAGAGACTGGACTGCCATTTGTCTGAAATGGTATATAGACTGTCCTGCTCGTGCAGGGGGTTGGATTAGATGATCTCTGGGGTTCCTTCCAACACTGTTTTCCTATGTTCCATGTTCCCCCTAAGGCTGCACCTGCCCTGCTGAATGTCCACCTGTGAAAGGGGGATAAACTAAGGCAGTGTTTTCCACCTCAGCAACTGTCAGATATGTGGACTTCTACTCCCAGAATTCCCCAGCTGCCTTCCTCTCTCTCTTTACTGTAAAATTACATGTATATAATCTTGAGTTCTGAAAGTACATCCCTCCCGCCCTCACTTTTACGGCCCAAGAAAGTAGGGAGGGTCTCTTGTGTGATGTTTGCCACACCCTCGTTCTTCTGAGAGCTGAGCTGCCTCTTATCTGGCCAGTGCCTGGTCTGCAGCTCTTCCTCCTGTTTCCCAAAGTCACCCGCACAGATCATTATGTCAGCTTTGTGACCTTATGTCCTGGAGATTGGATCCCTGCAGACCCGGCTTCTTAAGAATGAGAGAACGGCAGCTCTCAGTCAAACCTTGGGAGAAAGGCTTGAGGGGGAGAGCTGTCAGGGCTCTCCCTCTCCCTGAAGCCCTTTTCCTATGAGGTTGGGAGACAATCTTCAGATTCTTAAAAACCTTAATTAACTGCCTGATTGACTGGCATCGTCTCTCCAATATATTTGCATTCTGCTCTTGACCTACTGCTTTATTCATTTATTGGCAGTTTTAAAGGTTTTTAATGGCACTAATTGCCAGTTTTCCATGCTTATGAAAGATAGCTTCAACATTGTCTGTACGAATGCCCTGTTGTGGCTGCCATCTTGACTGTTTTTGTCCATCCTCGCAGACACCTCTGGACATTAACAGATTAACAAAGTTGGAAGGGACCTTGTAGGCCATCTAGTCCAACCCCCCACCCAAGCAGGAGACCCTACACCAGGGGTGAAATCCAGCAGGTTCTGACAGGTTCTGGAGAACCGGTAGCGGAAATTTTGAGTAGTTCGGAGGGCTGGCCCCAGAGTGGGGTGGGAATGGAGATTTTACAGCATCCTTCCCCTGTCATGCCCACCAAGCCACGCCCACCAAGCCATGCCCATAGAACCGGTAGTAAAAAAAATTGGATTTCACTACTGTCCTACACCATTTCTGACAGATGCCAGTCCAGTCTCTTCTTGAAAGCCTCCAGTGATGAAGCTCCCAGAACTTCCAAAGGCAACTTCTGTTCCATTGGTTGATTGTTCTCACGGTCAGAAAATTTCTCCTTATTTCCAGGCCGAATCTCTCCTTGTTCAGTTTCCATCCGTTATTCCTTGTCCGGCCTTCAGGGGCTTTGGGAAAATAGCTTGACCCCCTTCTCTCTGTGGCAGCCCCTCAAATATTGGAAGATGCTATCCTGTCTCCCCTGGTCCTTCCCTTCACTTGACAAGGACATCTTGATTGGATATTGTGTCTTAACTATTAATACTAATAATAATTGGAAGGCATGGGCTGCCTTTAAACATTTTCTCTGACATTGTTTAACCCAGAATCGAGGCAGATGTCAGAAAAATGCCTGCCAAGGTATGGTCTGAGTGCAGCAGCACCAGAAGCTGAAATTCCCAAATGATTTTTGTAAGAGATTCACTCTCTACAGTAAAATTCTTTTGCAGCAGCTGGGGCAGCTTGCAGAATTGACCCTTGTAAGCGGCGATGGCAGAGGCTCTTTCGAAAGAAAACTCCCAAGAAGGGTGGTTGGGCATAAACAGAGGAGTGCCTCCCCCTCAGATGGTCCTGAATGATTTTGGCTTAATGAGGAAGTGGCTTTGGAAAGACGTTGCCTGCCTGTGTGACTCTTGGCAAAAGGCTGCTCCTCAGCTGTGTGTTCCAGAGGGAGCCTTGGAAGGGGTTCAGCTTGTACGAGTGGCCTTCTCGGTGCTCTGAGCTCCAGGCCACTGTGCCAAAAATGCTCATTTCTGTTTCAGTGACTTTGGAAAATGAAGGAAAGGGAAGTCGGTGTGTGTGTGAGAGAGAGAGGCGAGCCGAGAACAGAAAGCCCCAGGCAGGAGCAGCCAAAATTCAAATGGCTGTTTTAATTTTAGCCAGATTGTTTTGTACATTTAGCGGAGGAGGTTATTTTAGGATGAAAATATGCTTTTCATAGGCAAGTGCAACAGAAGGATGCTTGGCTGCTTTGTCACATCACCAGGTTTATGTAAGCCTGAATGCAGCCCTTCTAACAGGCCCCACCCAGGGGTGAAATGCTCCCAGTTTGGACCAGATTGGCCGATGGTAGCGGTGATGGTGTAGCGATGGAGGTGGGTGGTTTGGAGAACCGGTAGCAAAAATCCCTGCCCCCCCCGCCCATGCCCACCCAATTGCCCAGTCGCCCACTTGCCGCTTCTTTTAAAAATGCTTTTAAAAGGTTAAAAAAGGCTCTGACAATCCCAGATGAGCCGGACGATCGTCAGAGCCTTTTTTTTTTTTTTTTTACTTTTAAAAGCATTTTTTACAACCTATTCGACCAAATAGGTTGTAAAAAAAAATGCTTTTAAAAGTAAAAAAAAAAGATTGCATGCCACAGCTGATCACCACCACCACCCCCCGTGTTGTTCTACTTACCCCATGCTTCCTTGTGGCGTGCACTAGCGTGCCTGCGCAGCCAGCAAACCGATACTAAACCAGTTCAGATTTCACCACTGGCCCCACCTGAGTGTCCAGGTGGGGAGAAAGTGAGTTAGCTGCCTCTTCTGCCAGCTGGACGCCACCATCTCCAGCGCCATGTCCTGCAGGCCTTGGGGTCAAGGGTGACCTCTGGGTTGTGGTCAGAAAAGAAGGTGGTGGCCATTTCTTATGTGTTTTTCATGCTGGATGAAATCCAGGATATGCCTGGAGTGGCAATTCCTCTAACGAAATGTGCAAATGGAAAATATATTCTAGGATTTCTCGAAAGCAAAAGTAATATTTTCTATTGATACTAACCAGCATTCTAGAGCATGGCTGGCTGGGGAATTCTGGGAGTTGAAGTCCACACATGTCTGAAAGTTGCCAAGTTTGGGAATCCTTACTCTAGGAAGGGAGACCAAACATTGAATTAAAAGGGATGCATTTTTATAGTTAATATGGGTCTCTGATTGTCATTATTAGTTGTGTACCTTGGTTAAAGGATGTGGTAACAGTAACAGAGTTGGAAGGGACCATTGGAGGTCATCTAGTCCAACCCCCTGCTCACACAGGAAACCTATACTAGGGATTCGAACTGCCAACCTTTCTGATCGACAAGCTCAGTGTCTTAGCCACTGAGCCACCTAGGGAGCCACCATGTTGGCTCAATGGCTAAGACACTGAGCTTGTCGATTGAAAGGTCGGCAGTTCAGCGGTTCGAATCCCTAGTGCTGTGTAACGGGGTGAGCTCCCGTTCCTTGTCCCAGCTTCTGCCAACCTAGCAGTTCGAAAGCAGGTAAAAAATGCAAGTAGAAAAATAGGGACCACCTTTGGTGGGAAAGGAACAGCATTCCGTGTGACTTCGGCATTGAGTCATGCCAGCCACAGGACCACGGAGACGTCTCCAGACAGCATTGTTCTTCGGCTTTGAAACGGAGATGAGCACCGCCCCCTAGAGTCAGGAATGACTACCATGTATGTGCGAGGGGAACCTTTACCTTTACCTTACCCTGGTTAACCATTTTTTAAAAAAATTAAAGCTGGGAAGTTGTGAGAGGCAGCCGAGGTCTCCCAGCCCCTTCAGCCCAGTGGTTATAATTGAGGCTATGCAACAGTGAGCAAAATCAGAAGGGATGGGTAGCTTCAAAGGAATTCTGTAGATCACTGAATGTACAATCAGATAGCAAACAGTTCTGCTTGTGTGAAGCTGTGCATGCTTTGAAAATGAGTTGGAAAAGATGCTTCAGCGCACATCCAAATACAACTGGTTGAGGGGCGGGGGAGGGGGAGGTATTTCTGCGAAGCCTGAAACAAGTTACGGATGCTGTGCTTACATTCTGGCTGGTAATAGAGGAGAACTTTTGTAGCTCAGGGTTGAATTGAGGGGTGGTTGGTTGTTTTCTCATAGGCGTTTCCTTAGCCAAAGTAGGTATCATTATGAGTGCTATAGTAGCACTGATGATATTATCTAGTTTGGGTTGTAGGAAGTTAGCACCCACCCCTTTCCTAGAGGAATGAAATATTTTGGGAAATATTAAAAAGGCAGAATATTATGTTTCCCTGGATGAGAAATGGAGAAGCATGTTTTAAAGACGAAGCAGCTCCCATCTTCCTGCCTCCACCCTTTGTCAATGGGCCAGAGGCAGAAACTCAATCTTTGTCAATGGACCATCATCTGCAACACAATAGGACCCATCTAGGACAGAAACTCACCACATGGCACCTGGGAAGATTACATCAGCCAGCAAGGCTAGCTAAAACCCCCACCCCCTGGGAGTCTGACAACCAATCAGGATACTCTTTCTAGGCCCCAGGAAGTTCAAAGCCAGAGAGAGCATAAAACCCAGGGACTCACTGTATCTCGCCCCTTTTCTGTTCAGGAACTCAAACCATGTGATCCTGTCCACCATTAAACCATCTTTCCAAGCAGTCTCCATGTTTCCAGTATCTTTTTCCCCACTTGGAGCTGAACCCAGAAGGATATTTCTTCCTACAGGGTAATGAAGCAAATGCAAGGAAACAACCAGGCTCAGAGAGCACCAAGGACCCCTCATTCTGGCTTGTTCCAAAGCCCCTCCTGCAAAGAGAAATCTGAAAAATAGTTGAAGAGAAGGCCAAAATAACTGTGTTCATGGGCTGGGATGGGAGAGGAATAATAAAGGAATGGCAGGGATCCAGGGCAGGGCAGCCCCTGGTTTTAGAAATAGAAATAGAAATAGAATTCTTTATTGGCCAAGTGTGATTGGACACACAAGGAATTTCTCTTGGTGCATACGCTCTCAGTGTACATAAAAGAAAAGACACGTTTATCAAGAATCATAAGGTACAACACTTAATGATAGTCATAGGATACAAATAAGCAATCAGGAAACAATATCAATATAAATCTTAAGGATACCAGCAATAAGGTTACAGTCATACAGTCATAAGTGGAAGGAGATGGGTGATGGGAACAATGAGAAGATTAATAGTAGTGCAGACTTAGTGAATAGTTTGACAGTGTTGAGGGAATTATTTGTTGAGCAGAGTGATGGCGTTCGGGGAAAAAACTGTCCTTGTGTCTAGTTGTTCTGGTGTGCAGTGCTCTATAGTGTCGTTTTGAGGGTAGGAGTTGAAACAGTTTATGTCCAGGATGCGAGGGGTCTATGAATATTTTCCCAGCCCTCTTTTTGACTTGTGCAGTATACACGTCCTCAATGGAAGGCAGGTTGGTAGCAGTTGTTTTTTCTGCAGTTCTAATTATCCTCTTCTCCCCAGTTTAAGATTATTTGTAAGTGCTGTGCCTGTAGAGCGTCATCCCTGGCATTTTCCAGCTGGTCAGAAGAAGAATCTCACCAAACCCCTCTTAGCAAATAAGTCTGGGCTGACTTGGCATGAGGCCATTTTCAGGTGCTAATTTTGGTTTGTTTATCATTGGGCTTTCATTATTTTTCCTTGTTTGTATATGTCTCCGACTGGAGCTTTTCACCCTCTTGTTTACGCTTTTTTTCTTTAAACAGAGAACATGTGTATCCTGACGGTTACAGGATCGGAACTCGTAAAAAAATTAAAAGGTTAAGTGAGCAACGCAGACAAACAGCTCTTCAAGAAAGTCACTATGCTGTTTATTGGGGTTGGTGATGCAGGAAGCCCCCCCCCCCGAGAATAAAATATCTTGGGGAATATTAAAAGAGGTAGAATATTATATTTCCCCAAAGGAGAAATGGAGAAACGTGTTCTTAGAGGCAGAAAGCAGCCCCCAGTCTTTCTTAATAGCCCACAGCAGATGCCCATTAAGAAATCCTGAGCCAGCCTATTCACAAACAAAACACCTTCACCTCCAGGGATGGGATTAAAATTTACTTCCTTCCCCCACCCAGATTCTAAGGACAGGATGTGACCTTTTAGGACATAATAGGATTAACCCACCACCATTAGAATAGCAAAAGACACCAGGCTCACTACATTGCATTTCAGAAACTGTATAAAAAGCCTGGCACTCATCAAGCTAATTTGTCAGCTGTCCCAGAACTCCATGCTGCGGTTCTGTTCATCAATAAATGGACCTTCTTTCCAATTAGCCTCCATTTTATTTCCAGCACCTTTCTCCCATCTTGGAACTGAACCAGATGGATTTTTCTTCCATGGGAAAAGTGGGGCTTGCCAGACCCAAATGTGTGGCAGGACCTAGGAAAGCCTTTTCACATTTGCCCTTTGGGCATCTTTCCAAATAAAATGAGAGAAATTAATGATGGAGATGAGGCTATTGGGAAGACCCGTATCCTCCACAGGCTGGTCACCTATTGTTCATTTTGAGATCGCAAACAAGAGCCAGTTTTTGTTTGGGTTGCTAATTAATGCCACTGCTGGCTCATCGGGTTTCCTGCCCCACCTTCAGTGAGACCTCAGCTCCATGCCAGGCCTTCTTTCTCTCTATTATCTGAAAGGTTAAGTGATGTTAAGTACTTGGGGGAAGCCAAAAAGCCAGTCCTCCTTTCTTGGGCTCTTAGTGGATGGTGCAAAAATCAGACACCAACTCAATGGGAGGGAAGGAATCGGAGAGCTTGGCTGCCTGAAGGGCAGCAGTGGGACACACAGTGGCTGACAGAAAGTCACAGAACATAGAACATAGACTAATAGAGTTGGAAGGGACCTTGGAGGTCTTCTAGTCCAGCTCCCTGCCCAAGCAGGAGACCCTGGTCTATACCATTTCAGACAAGTGGCTTCTCCAGTCTCTTCTTAAAAGCCTCCAGTGATGGAGCACTTATGATTTTTGGAGTCAAGCTGTTCCACTGGTTAATTGTTCTCACTGTTAGGAAATTTCTCCTTAATTCCAGGTTGCTTCTCTCATTGTTTCTTGTCCTGCCCTCTGGTGTTTTGGAAAATAGCTTGACCCCTCCTCCTCTCTGTGGCAGCCTCTCAAATATTGGAAGAATTCTATCATGTCTCCCCTGGTCCTTCTCTTCACTAGACAAGCCATGCCCAGTTCCTGCAACTGTTCTTCATGTTTTAACCTCCAGTGCCCTCATCATCCTAGTTGTTCTTCTCTGCACTCTTTCTAGAGTCTCAATATTTTTTCTATAGTGTGGTGACCAAAACTGGATGCAGGATTCTATTGTGGTCTTACTAAGGCTTAATATTGTAGCCTGGATCCTCCTTTAAATGCAGCACTGTACCAAGAATTGAACAGCACATGGAAAGTGGGTGGAGACGAATGGACTGCAAATAGAACCATTAGCTTCTTATGATTTAGAAACTAAATATCTATGGATGTGGCTGAAATTTTCTGTTATTTTATTTCACACCCACAACTCACTGTTGGTTCATGTACATAAAGTTGCAATCTGCTACTCCAAAATCTTTTTCACAGAAACCACTATCAAGCCAGGAATTGCACATCTTGTACCTGACAATCTGATTGGTTTCCCCTTAATTCAAAACTGTTATTTTCAACCCTTCCACAAATCTATCAACTGGTTTGAATTTTTATTTCTGTCTTCTCTCTATTTATTCCATGCATTTTTTTCCATGATATGCAAATCAGATTAAGTATTCTTTCCACCCAAGTCATGAATAAAGATGCTCAAAGTAGAGCTAAAACTGCACTTAATACCTCCTCCAGTTTGAGTACCCTTTGCAAACCAGCTATGTATTCCCGTGAGAATTTGAGTTATGGCACAACAGCGCCCTCTAGAGCATAAGTGGGACCCATGCTGAGTGGGCTGAATAGCAGTTGCAATAGCAATAGTTTCACAGTGCTTTACAGCAGGGGTCTCCAGCCTTGGCAACTTTAAGCCTGGCCGACTTCAACTCCCAGAATTCTCCAGCCAGCCAAGTTGCCACTGTTGGAGACCCCTGCTTTCCAGCCCTCTGTAAACTGTTCAGAGTCAGCATATGGCCCCCAACAATCTGGGTCCTCATTTTACTGACCTCGGAAGGATGGAATACACTACATGGAATTCAGCTTTTCTCTCCCTCACCCCACTCCCATCTTCTCCAGCAATAATACAAGTGAGGAAAGTAGATTGTGCCTTCATCCATCTATCATCATTAGCCACTAGATTTCTGATCTCTAAATTTCTGATTTCTGGGTAGACATCAAACATGGAGCAGTTTGCTTTACTGGACAAAGAAAAAAAGCTGATTTTTTTCTCTGTATCAGGTGGGTTATTTATTTATTTATTTTATTTGTTTAAATTTATATACCGCCCTTCTCCAATAGGACTCAGGACGGTGAGGGTTCTCAGGGTTCTACTTACCTTTACTACCAGTTTGCAATGGGTCTGCACGAGCTCTGCTGGTTGGGGAATTCTGTGAATTGAGGTCCACCAGTCTTAAAAGTGAAACAATCAACCAGTGGAACAGAAGTTGCCTTCAGAAGTTGTGGGAGCTTCATCACTGGGGGTTTTCAAGAAGAGATTGGACGGCCATCTGTCAGAAATGGTGCAGGGTCTCCTGCTTGGGTGGGGTGGTGGTGGACTAGATGACCTACAAGGTCCCTTCCAACTTCCATGTTAATCTGTTAAAGTTGTCAAGTCTGGAGGCCCCTGTTCTATATCATAGATCCTCCCGTGTTTGTGTTATAAAAGATCACAGACTTTTCTCTGCCATTAGCTCTTGGGCAAGAGTTTTCATTCCTCCAATGGGAGGTTCCTCCCAAGATCAAAACCCCCTCTTCAATCTAAGTCTTCTCTCCACTTCATTAATCATCATAAAAAGCTCCCTCTACATTTATTATATCATTAAGACCTCCTTTAGTTTGAACGACGTTTGTGGGTCTAGAATGCTGTGGGGGAGGGGGCAATCTTTTACTGAGAGCCATCAGGATGGTTCTCCTTCCAGTATTCCTAGATTCTGAAGTCCTGTTTTCCCCACTGAGCATCAGGGATCCAGGTCCTCTCACACCTGTATTTATTTACTTATTTATAGAATAGAATTCTTTATTGGCCAAGCGTGATTGAGGAACTTGTCTCCGGTCCATACATACAAACAAAAGTGATACATACAAGTGATTAAATTTACATCCTGTCCATCTCACTATCAAATGACTCTGGGCAGCTTACAATATTTTGTACTTGTCCGTGATCCAGTTGTTAGGTGATACAGTAGTGGCCAAAATTGTGGGAAACTTTTGGGAACAGTGTATTTTCTAAAACTAGCTAATAACATCACTTTTTTTTTGGAGTAGCACCATAAAATTATAGATCAATGGAAAGATAATTTAATCAAGAATGTAATGCAAGAACTTTTATGATTTGCTATTAGAAGAGCAGTTACAGTATAAAGAAGAAAAGTGAAACACGTGGAAAAAACGAGATATACAAAAATTATCACCATGTCAGTGAATACTTCGTTGGGTAACCTTTAGCATGAATGATGGCCTTACAACGTCTTCCCATGGAGCGAACCAAGTCTTTTAGTTCTGCAGCTGTTCTAATGTGAAACCAAGATTGAATGATGGCTTCTATTAACTGGGTTTTATTGCTGGGTCGCTTCTGACTAACAAGTTCCTTTAGTCAGCTCCATAGATTTTCAATTGGGTGAAGGTCTGGGCTATTCCCAGGCCATTCCAGCAGTGGAATAGGATTGTCTTGAAACTCTCCCCAAAAAAGTGGTGTTATTAGCCACCAAACCTCAAAAATACACTTTTCCCCAAAAGGTTTCCACAATTTTGGCCACGACTGTATGTGCTCAATATACTCTTATGTTAGAGAGCATGGGCAGTAAAAGACTACAGGGAGTCCTCGATTTACAACAGTTCATTGAATGGTCATTCAAAGTTACAATGGCACTGAAAAAGGTGACTCGTGACCATTTTCACACTTCTGGCCGTTGCCAGCATCTCCACAATCACATGAGCAAAATTCAGACGCTTGGCAACTGACTCCTAGTTATGACGGTTGCAGTGTCCCGGGGTTGCGTGATTCCCTTTTGCGACCTTCTGACAAGCAAAGTCAATGGGGGAGTCAGATTCACTTAACAACCGTGGCAAAAGAGGTCATAAAATGGGGCAAAATTATCTTAACTGTCTCAGTAACAGAAATTTTGGACTCAATTGGGGACTTAAATTGAGGACTACCTGTATCAGGTTCCTTTTTTCCAGATGGAAGAAATTAAGGAAGGTGATATTGGTGGCAATACGTTTCCATATGGGTGGCAGCTACCCCAAGGGAATGCGGTTACAGTGGTGTTTTTCCCACTTAAAAACAAAGGAAAATGGTTTGTCTCGTGCACTTTTTCTTCCGCCTTCCATGTCGCCCCTAATCAGACTCCTGAGCCAAAAATAGAAGCCCTTTGCTACTCCCTGGACCTGGCTCAGTGCACCCTTCCTATCCGATTACCCAACCAAGCGCACTCAAGCAGACAGGGTACCAAAGCCTCAGCTGCATCGTTGTCAGATGGAAAAGCACAACCTGTGTTCAGGGTTTTGTAAGGCACGAGAAAGCATTGCATACTTGGAGAAGTGTCCCTGCATCGAGATCCTGAGCTGGAAGGCGAACCGTTCTCTGGGAGGGAAGGTCCAGAATGCAACCTGATTAAACACACGTTAACCATAAAGCTTAGAGCCAGGAAGGGGAAAGAGGGTTGAAGCAGGAGTGCTATGCTGAGACTCCAGTAGACTCAAAGGCTTACAAACCTGTTCACAGCTTGAAGTGAATACTTTATTTGGCAAATGCGATTGGACCCGCAAGGAATTTGTCTCCGATACAGAAGCTCTCAGCAAAGCAACAGAATAATAATAATAATAATAGTAATACCAATAAGAGGGAGTAAAGAAGATAATAAAAAGGATAAATAATAGTACAGTCACACTGGGTTAATGGGCATTAGCAGCACTGAGAGAATTAAGGGTTCAACAGAGTGATGGCACGAGGGGAAAAACTGTCCCTGTGTCTTATTGTTTTGGCATACAATGCCCTATAGCAGTGATGGCTAACCTTTTTGCCGTCGCGTGCCAAAAGCAGGGAGAGTGCCGGGGGGGGGTCATGCGCACATGCCCACACCCATAATTCAATGCCCACCCTGCACCCCACGCATACAACCCCCCCCCCCCGTGCCCTGTTTTGGGCCTAGCAGGCTTCCCTGAAGCCTCCGGAGGCCAGAAAGGGCCCATTTCCAGACTTCCCATAGGCCCGTTTTTCACCCTCCCCAGGCTCCAGAGGCTTTCCTGGAGCCTGGGGATAGCAAAAACGACCTTCCCCGCCCCCTCTGGAGGCCGAAAACGGCCTCCCAGAGCCTCCATGCGAGCCCTGTACTTACCTGGCATCCAAAACGGGCTCCTCCAAAAACCCATTCTCATCGCTACAATTTTAAACATGTTAAGCTCCAGATTGTTACAATCAAAAAAAGTCAAGGTGGTGACCACAATAGTAAAATTTAACCTTTGCCCATTTTTATACACTGTCTCGACTTTTTGACCATGAACAATTGGGATGCCTGGAGTGTTACCTGGCACTGGGGCACACAAGAGCCTTTCAGGCCCCCAAAGCAGGGATGTGATTAGTTTATGAATTTAATGTTGGATACATGAGCATGCATGTTAAATAAGTAAGAGAACATACAATATATACATTGTAGTGACTTGGGCTGCACCACATTCTGGTATGGGAAGGTCCCTCATACAGGCACTAGCTGGGCAGTGAGCTCAAATGGGCAAGGCTGCATCTGACAGACAAGGGAGGTGTATGGACAAGTAGGGGTTTCCTTTGTTTTTGAAGGGCAGAGCTTTTTTGCAAAGTGCACTTACCTGTTTCCTTCTATAGAATTACAGGAAATTGCTATCAATTCTTGGCAATCAGACTAGCAAATTTGGCAATGCAGCAATGCAGTTGGAGGACACTCATAACCATAAAAAGGTTTTTGGGGGATTACATGGAAGCAATTATGTACATTTCCTGCAACACAATGCAGAAGTCACAATTTGAGCCAAGTTTCTTAGAAAAGGAAGTGGCATTTCAAGGAGATTGAAAATAAAAGGGCAGTCGTGTTTTTCCATAAGTATTCACACATTTTTATGAATACCCCAATCTACATTTTTGTTCCATAATCAATACTTATTGTACTGCCCATCACTCACCAAAATCTTCAAGCATGACAGTAGTTCGCTTTGTTCACATTTAAGGAATTGTGCAAGAGATAAAACTTAATCCTACCTCCTTCCCGCCTGAACTCTGCATTACATGTGTTTTAGCCATTTTCTTCCTGACCTTGTCAAATCTGGTCTCTTCTGTTCGCTGGACGTGTGGATTTTCTAGCAAGGCATCAATATGAAAGGGGCTGGTGGTCTGTTTCTCTCCAACAAAGCTGGGCAGTCTCTGAAGGGGCAGGAGATTTTAATTGTTCAATATTTCCAATATTTGAACAAGCCCACCTAGGTGAGGCTTGTGTGCAAGTGGCAGCATAACATCCTTTGCACTCATGATGCTTTCCTACAATGGGCAGCAGGCCAAGATTTGAAGTGTGAATGAGTTTTCCAGACAGTAGAAAATGGAAAAGGAAAATGGAAAGCCACAGGATGTCACATTCATTCTATTCCTTTAGTTTCTCCAATTTCAACCGGGTGGAGGGTGGATCTTGCAGCAGTGGGCACTGCCAGCGCAGCTAACCAGAATCTCAATAGAAATTTTATCTTGTGTCAGAAAAAAAGAACAGTTGAATGAATTATGGCTATATACACTCTGTGGCCAAAGAATCCTTGTGCTTGTTTTTTTTATCTGTTGGCATTATGAATTGAACCCCCCCCCCCCCAAATTTGACAGTTAATTAGAAAAAACATTAACTGAATCAATTGAGGTGCAATTCTAGAGAAAGATCAATCAGAGAACCTTATTACCTGTCAACCTTACTCTGCTTGTCCAAATATTGGAAATGTTAAACAAATAGAACATTTCTGAGATGTTGGACCATCCTGCCCCTTCAGAGACTGCCCAACCTTGTTGGAGAGAAAGAGACCATCAGCCACTTTCATATTGATGCCTTGCTAGAAAATTCACACTTCCAGTGAACAGAGTAGACCGGATTTGACAAGGTCAGGGAGAAAATGGCTAAAACAGTTTACAATAACATAAAGGTAATGTCTCTTTCAGATTGAGCTTGACCTCATTTAAATTATATATGGGAGTATTTAAGATAAATAAGTATTTATAAGATACTTATAAGTATATAAGTATCTTTTTGCTTACATAGGCACTCTAGATGGCTATTTAAATTTGAGGCACACTGCCTCAAATTGCCTCCTAATAACATGCACACTGCTGAAACATTAAAGGCACAAATTAGTGTATTCAATTTAATGACATATTTACGCACATTGTTTTGTTCTGTTTAATATTAAAAGCAAAGGAATTCGGAAGGGCAGGAAAAAATTCACTGCTTTTGCTTCCTGATTCCACTAAAAAAAGGGACAGCGTAGCATGATGATGCTTGTGTTTCCAACTGCTTTTTCATACCTTAGCAGTGTCAACTTTCTCCTCAAAGTCCCTCAATAGCAATGCATCAACAAGCAAATCACACATGGTGAAGCCTGGGTCCACCTGCTTTGCCTTGGTCAGTGTTTCTTTCGGGCTGCTTGATTTTCCAGGGCCATCAACTCAGCATTTTAGCTTTGATCCTTCACAAAATCCAGTATTTCTTTTAAATACAACAGGGCTTGCATTGCACAGATTTCCAGAACTTTGAAGAGGGCAGTACAAGTAGTAATGGCTGGAAGCTCATTAAAGAGAGATCCATCCAGCCTGGAAATAAGATAACCTTTCATATCATTTTCCTGTATACAGTACATAATGGCACACATTAAAATGAAATTCCACTGTACTGTACGAGGAGGAACTGATTACAGCTTCAGAAGTTGTAGGTGTTCCATCACTGGAGGTTTTAAAGAGACTGGACAGCCATTTGTCCAGAATGGCATATGGGGTTGGACTAGAAGACCTCCAAGGTCCCTTCCAGCCCAATTCATCATTGAGCACTTGTCTTTTCATAGCATCCTCCTCCAACTGTAATGTCAACTCTCTTCTCTCTCTAGTGACACACATCCTTTCAAGAACCCCCAAATTATTCCCCACCCCACTGCCTTCTTCTGCCCTGTTTTTCAACTTCATTCAGCCTGGGCTTTCCTGGTGGTCTCCCATCCAAGACTGATCCACTCTTAAATGTTTAGTGCTGCCACTCCACTGAGCGGGTTAAGCTAAGCCAATCCCACATTGAAACACATCTACAAGGCAGGATGTGCCTTGGCTGCAACGCCTTCTTGGTGGGGATGATGGGTATTGTTGTCCCAGCCATTCCCAGAAGGCTCTTCGTGTCCCCGGAATTATTCACTGGCGGGTTTGTGTGTTGAGGTGACAATTGGTGACATCCAATTCTCTTATTTGTATTGATTTACAAAAGCGAGACGTCGCCTCAAGAAGCTCTACCCTCGCTGAAGGGAACAAAAAAAAAAATCCCCCAAAGGGCGGGAAAAAAGCGGCTTTTATAGGCTCCGTTTTGGTCCTCTCCCCGCCTTCCCTCCCAAACAGCCAATGAGAGAAGGTGCTACGTTAGAGACAGGAAAAATAAACCGTTTGTGGGAGGAGAAAAAGGAAGGGTATGACAGCCGCTGATTGGTCCATTGGAGAAAAAACCCCGAAAAGAACTTTCCAAAGGAGAAGGCGAGGGCGGCAAAAGATCTGCACGTGACGTCAAAGGCGGACCAATGGGAAGGCGAGTCTTCTCTGACGCAATCGGTCTTGCCGCCGCCTTCTCGAATGATAGGATACCTCAGAGAAACGAAAAGAGGAGTTGTCCTCCGCCCCGGAAGTGCTCGCCAGGCTTCTCTCTCTTTCTAACCCAGAGGAAAACAAGCGGATATAAATGCCCGTAGACACCACTGTTAGTTTAAAAATCAATGGGGTGGGAAGAAATCAAGATTTCTCCAGTGACTTCCAGCGAGAGCGGCTGAGCAGGAGAAAGTGCCCGTTTCTTTTCCTATCTCTGTGGGCGACAGCGCTTCCGCGATAGAGACGCCGCGGGCTAGAGCGCACCTTCTTCCGGACTGACTCGCGCTATGGTGCGGTTTAAAAACCGGTGAGGCTTCGGCGGGCGGGTGGCAGGGAAGGACGGAGGGCTGGGCTTGGCCGCTTCCCACGGGAGCTCGAGGCGCGCGGCGGCGTTTGGAGCCCTTGTCCCGCCGAAACAGCCGCTGCCTTCCCACGACGCGTGGACACGCGGGCTAAGCGCGTGGTGGTGCGGATGATTAGAATGAATGAGCTGGAAGGGACCTTGGAGGTCCTCTAGTCCAGCCCCCTGCTCAAGCAGGAGAATCTATATTATTTCAGATGAGTGACTCTCCAGTCCCTTCTTATAAAACCTCCAGGGATGGAGCGCCCACGATTTCTGGTGGCAAGCTGTTCCACTGGTTAATTCCCTGTTAGGAAGTTTCTCCTTAATTCTCCCGCTCTCTTGCTTAGGACTCGGCGGGTGCGAATGCTTCCATCTGGGCTTAAGTGCCCCAAACCGAAGGACGGGCGTGCGTCTCGGGTGAACTCGGGCAGTCCGAGCTGAGGCTTCGCAGGGAGATTCAGGCAGGAATTGAGACCTTGTGGAAAAGTCCGGGAGATGGGGGCGGGGGTGAGAAGAGAAGCGGGGGATCTGGCTGCTTTGTTTAACCCAGGAATGGGGGGGTGTTAGGATATGGTTTGAGCCTAACAAGTTGTCCAGGTAATATATGTGTTCTGTAACTTTAATATGAATATGTATTGTGTGACTTTAAAGTTTTACTGCTGATTCATTGTAATGCTGAGTCATGCTGTAATTAGATAATCACTGGTTGTAAACGTATTTAAGAAAGGTACTGTAACGTAGTCAGTTGATGATAAGCTACCATAGTGTGTGGAGTTGCTACCATTGTGCTATCATTGTTGGATGGATCTGCTACCATCGTGGTTTGTGAACTAGAGTGAACTTGTTATTCTAACCAACTACTGTTTGTGTGGTAAGAAGATATCTGTATCACTGGACTGATTTAACTGGCAAAGACTTGGATTGATTTAAAGACTATGAGATTGTTTTTTTTCACTATAAAGTAAACTTTTGATAAACCAGTTTGCACATCTCTTATTCATTGCTCTCAGCAACGTTTCTCTGTGCTCTACACTCTGCTGGTTGGTAACACAACAACAATATCCTTAACGGGTGGGGGACTTTGGCCTCTTTATGACTTGTGGGCTTCAACTCTCAGAATTCCTGGGTTTAGGAATTCTGGAAGTCCGCAAGTCATAAAAGGGCCAAGGTTCCCCACTCCCCTGATTTAACTGATTAATTCTGCTTGCGAAGCACTTGTTCTTGGTGAAACCATCTGCAAAAGAGCTGAAGAAGCTTTTTGGATGAGAAGCGACACGTCTTCAAAGAAAAAGAAAAACCAGAAAGTCCAGTTGCCTCTTGAAAAAGCACCTTTGGGACATCTGCAAAAGATTTTTGGAATTGAACTGAATGCGTTGATAAATAAAGCGCTTTTGGAAAACTTAAGAATGCTTTTGTGAACAATATTTTGCTTCTAAGCTTTTAATTATGTGTAAAGGATAAGTTTGTATTTGATTTAGCCACTAAATTCTCTCACAAATGAGAGAATGAGTTCAAAAGCTCGAAAGATTAAACCTCTGGCCTGGTGACCAACCCAGACTGGTTCTTGCACTAAATTCACTGTTGCAGCTCAAAGATCCCTTTGATGAAAATTAATACAGAAATATTTCAAATAATGAATAATATTGCTTGCCAAATGAAGCCCTGGTTGACTGGCAACAGATCTTCCTAAGTTCTGAATCAGTCCCTGCCTGGCTCTACCTGACAAGGGCAGGAATTGATGCCACTCTCTGCGGCTGTCACCTCAGCTGTTAAAACATGTTTACATCTGCCTATCAAATTCTGGAAAGTGCATAGGTGAGCCTAGGCAATCCTGTTCTTTGTTCTCTGGAAGTTATGAATATGTTCTGCTGCCCAGCGGTGTAAAGCAGTTGGTGCGCTATGGGTAGCTTTAAGAGTCCTTTCTTGGATCTTCTGCTCTGCTTTTCCAGGTACTTCCTGTGCGAGATCATCTCCGAAGACCCTCGCTGTCGGCAGTTCATTGAGGAGCGCATAGTGCACAATGCGGTAAAGAATGCAGTTGCAAGAATACATGGAGACTTTGGAGTCGCCTGTTGCTCTATTGCTTTTTCAGGTCTGTTTTCCAGGTTTTGCTAGTGTGCAGTGCAGGTAGTCTTTGATTAATGGCCGTGATGGAGCCTGTACATTAGTCATAAGTCATGATAGTTGTAAAATAGGTCACCATGTCACTGACCTAATTTTATGATGTTTGCAATGGTTAAGCAAATCATCATGGTTGCTAAGTAAATCCATGGTCATTGAGAGAATTCATTGTTTGCTATGGGTCATTTTTGCTGAAGTTTTCGGCAATGCTGGCAGCGGAGTTCTAGTTGAACGCCACAAGTTGTCAAGTTTGAAGCCACATTTTTTTTTTCCCTGAAAGGAGGGAAACTTCTGCGTGCTGCTCATCCCACCACTTCCCTTTACGAGATTCTCTGGTTTCTTTCTTCAGTAAAATACCTGAATGCCTACACGGGAGTAGTTCTCTTCTGCTGCCGGAAAGATTTTTATCGGCTTCTGTGGTCGTCCCTTCCTTTTATTACTCACTTGGAAAATAGGAGCCAACACTGCCCCTGCTCTTTGAACACACTTCATGTTGGAGGTAAGCTTTCTCTTGTAAGAGTCTGTACTTTAACAGGGCATTTTTTAAAAAATCTTCCCTTGTGCAATTGCTTAAGGGAAATAATCTGATTTATTGGTACCATGTTCATTGGTAACCAGTTTTGTTGTATATATGATGTACAATGACAATAAAGGCTATACAATCTTTGCCACAAGTGGAATTGTTCAAAGTGTGGGTATTTTGAAATAAAAATCCATACAATTTACAGTAATAGCAGAAATAAATACACATTGTAACAGTTTAAAAAACAGAAGGTTGAAATGAAAAATAAAAGAAAGTGAGGTTGGGCACAGCAGTAGAAATTGGGAGGAAGTGAGTTTTAGTTCTGCTTTAGGGTGACTTTGGGAGACAGACAGGCAGACACACCCACAGACACACCCACACACACCAGGCAAAGCAAACCAATAAAACTGCAAGCAGCCTCTGGGAATCAGGCATGATTGAACAGGAAGAAAAGACTTCAAAAGGACACAAGTATCGGGGAAAAGTTAAGTTTCCCAACATTACCTCCTTAGATGTAGCCATCAGGGATGGGCATCAGACCCTGGGTCTACGGCTGATGTTATGTAATGCCAGGTCAGTAGTAAATAAAGCCCCCCTCATTCATGATCTTATTTCAGAGGGGGGTGCTGACCTGGCAGGGATTATGGAGACCTGGTTAGGCCAGGAGGGAGGAGTTCCCCTTGTGGAAATGTGCCCGCCAGGTTTCCGTGCATTCCATCAGCCAAGGGCTCAGGGAAGGGGTGGGGGAGTGGCAGCAATCTTTAGAGAAAGACTTTGCCCGAGGGAGGCCACTGTTCCTCAGATAGCCGGATGTGAGTCCCTCCTTGTGAAGTGGGGTCAGGGGATTCAGATGGGCCTACTGATTGCGTACCTGGCTCCCTACCATGTAACAGCGGTCCTGCCTGAGCTGCTCGACATTATAGCCGGGGGTGGCGGTGGAAACCCCCAGACTTATTGTTATGGGGGATTTTAACCTGCCATCTGCTGGTGAGATGTCGGAGACGGCTCGGGAGTTCATGGCTTCCATGACGGCCATGGGCCTGACCCAGGTAGTTCAAGGCCCCACCCACTTGGGGAATCACACTCTGGACTTGATTTTTATCTCTGATCAGTGGCTGAATGATCTAAGAATAGGGGATATAGACATCAAGCCCTTGTCATGGTCTGATCATTCTCTCCTTCACATGGACTTTCAAGTCACTTCTACCCACCGCAGGGAGACGGAACCAACCAAATGGTTCCGTCCCAGGCGCCTGATGGACCCCGAAAGGTTCCTGATGGAGCTTGGGCCATTTCCTGAGACTCTGGCTCACGACTCGACTGAGGACCTGGTGGTCGCCTGGGACAGGGCGACTACTGGGGCCTTGGACCGCGTTGTGCCTTTGCGGCCTCTGACCCGATGCCGATCTCGTCTAGCTCCTTGGTTTTCCGAGGAGCTAAGAGAGATGAAGCGTCGGAAAAGACGCCTGGAGAGTGATTGGAGGACAAGCCGATCTGAATCTGACCGAACACAGGTGAGATCTTATATTAAGATCTACCTAGTGGCGATAAGAGCGGCGAAGTCTAGCTACTTCTCCGCTCTTATTGCATCTGCAGAGAACCGCCCAGCTGCCCTGTTTAGGGTGACCCGCTCCCTACTTCAGGTGGGGGTACGGGAAGATCCCTTAAAGGGTCGAGCTGAGGATTTTGTACAATTCCTGCATGATAAAGTCGCTCAGATTCGGGAAGGCCTGGACTCCGATTGGGTAGATCCAGGGGAGGAGACGGGGGCAGGTCTTGAGAGCGTTATCTGGGAAGAGTTTGACTCTGTGGCTCCTGAGGACGTGGACAGGATTCTGGGCAAGCTTAACGCTGCCACATGTTTATTGGACCCGTGTCCCTTCTGGTTGGTACTAGCCTCCCGGGAGGTTACACGAGGCTGGCTCCAGCGGATTATAAATGCTTCTCTGAGTGAGGGTGTCTTCCCGCCGCCTTGAAAGAGGCGGTTGTGAAGCCCCTCCCCAAGAAGCCTTCCCTGGACCCGGCTATATTATCAAATTATCGTCCAGTCTCCAATCTTCGCTTTGTTGCGAAGGTTGTTGAGAGTGTGGTGGCGCGACAACTACCCCGATACCTGGATGAAGTTGTCTATCTGGATCCGTTCCAGTCGGGCTTCAGGTCACGATACAGCACAGAAACGGCATTGGTCGCATTGGTGGATGATCTCTGGAGGGCTCGGGACAGAGGTTGCTCCTCTATCCTGGTCCTATTAGATCTCTCAGCGGCTTTTGATACCATCGACCATGGTATCTTACTGCACCGGCTGGAGGGGTTAGGAATAGGGGGCACTGTTCTTCGGTGGTTCTCCTCCTTCCTCTCTGACCGTTCGCAGTTTGTGTTGGCAGGGGGGCAGAGGTCGACCTCGAGGCACCTTATTTGTGGGGTGCCGCAAGGGTCAGTCCTCTCACCCCTTCTGTTCAACATTTATGTAAAACCGCTAGGTGAGATCATCCGTGGTTTTGGGGTGAGTGTTCATCAGTATGCTGATGACACACAGCTATACATCTCCACCCCAGACCACCCCAATGATGCCCTTGCTGTGATGTCCTGTTGCCTGGAGGCCGTGCGGATCTGGATGGGGAGAAACAAGCTCAGACTCAACCCCTCCAAGACCGAGTGGCTGTGGCTTCCGGCGTCCCGGTATAGTCAGCTGGTACCATCACTGACAATAGGGGATGAGATCTTGCTCACCACAGAGAGGGCCCGCAACTTGGGTGTCCTCCTGGATTCACGGTTATCTTTAGAAGATCATTTGACGGCCGTGGCCAGGGGTGCCTTTTATCAGGTTCGCCTGATCCGCCAGTTGCGTCCCTTTCTGGATCGGGACGCCTTGCGCACGGTCACTCATGCCCTAGTTACCTCCCGTATGGACTACTGTAATGCTCTCTACATGGGGCTCCCCTTGAAAAGCACCCGGAGGCTCCAACTGGTCCAGAACGTAGCCGCGCGGGTGATTATGGGCGCAGCTCATTACGCCCATGTAACACCTCTCCTACGCGAGCTGCACTGGCTCCCGGTGGTCTTCCGGGTGCGATTCAAGGTGTTAGTTATCACCTTTAAAGCGCTCCATGGCTTAGGACCTGGGTACCTACGAGACCGTCTTTTGCCACCAATAGCCTCCCACCGACCAGTTCGTTCTCACAGGGAGGGACTACTCAGGGTACCGTCAGTCAAATTATGTCGACTGGCGACTCCCAGGGGGAGGGCCTTCTCTGTGGGGGCTCCAACCCTTTGGAATGAACTGCCCCCGGAGATACGGAATATCCCTGATCTCCGTGCTTTCCGCCGTGCCCTCAAGACCCTGATGTTCCAACAGGCAGGGCTAAACATACAAACATGCAAATGATTTTTTAAATGTTATCTAATTCTGGGTTTTATTTAATTGACCAAACTAAGTAACAATTTTAATTAGCAATTTTATGATGTTTGTGTGTCTATATTTTTCTTGACTGTACACCGCCTTGAGTCCTACGGGAGAAAGGCGGTATAGAAATATAATAAATAAATAAATAAATAAATAAATTTTTTGTGAGGCAACTCAAAAGGATTCTATGATCTGGAATATTAAAACAATATCAAGAGATTTTTCATTGGCACCAATTCTGTAATTGGGGTCATGGTAGAAGCAGTTCAGAAAATTTATTTTCTCTTGCACCAGTATTGAGTAACAGTTACGTGTACATGTCTTAGGCAACAAACTAGTCAGTCAATTTGTTTCACAACTGGTGGATTAAAACTTGGGTTGGTCTGAAAATAGAAGGATCCTGTTTTTGAGAGAAAGCACTAGTTAAAAAAAAAGTTATGCATGTTATTTCTGGGCTAAAATATAATGCACTAATTATAAACTGATTTCTGGATTTCATAAATAGTAAATATGGTATTTAAGTCACCAGATGGCAGTACTCAAAGATGGAGGGCACTAGTGTTTTACTGTCCTCCAATTGGTTGTGTGGATTTTTGCAACACAGATATTGTAGCCTAATCCTGAAGGAAGCGGGCACAAATTGTAAAGGTTACATGAAGAGCTTTAATATAGTCTTTGTTTCTTGCTTATCTGTTAAAAATGGGCAACGAGAATGTCTCATTGTGGCTTATTCTGTTAAAAATCCATTTCTCTGAATATTTAGGCTGCAAGTAATTCCTTGTCTGCATAGTCCTCATGTCTTCCTTCTCTGCTTCTAGCAACAATACGGACCTGTCAGAAATTCCTCATTCAGTACAACAGGGATCAGCTACTGCTGCTGTTACGGAACTGTACCAGTGAAGGTAATTAATCATAACCTGGCATGTTGGCATACCTCTGAGTGAAGCGCAGCCTCTAACTTAGAACAGAATGGCAGAGTTGGAAGAGATCTTGGAGGTCTTCTAGTCCGACCAACTACTTGAGCAGGAGAGGCTACCAGTTGGGCAAATGGCTGTCCAATCTCTTCTCGAAAACCTCCAGTGATGGGGCGCCCACAACTTAACCTTCCTTTTAAAAAATCTCTCTGAATCCCAAATAAAATAAAAATGAGGAACGAGGCAGCGGCAGGCCATAGCTTGATAAATCAGTTCTTTATAGCTGCATTGTCTGTGGTGGTTGCTTTTTCAAAAACAATAATAATACTGCAGCCTCCAACCCAGGAATTATGCAGATTCCAGTAATAGGAAGATAAATCCTTGTAGATCTAATGTTTCTCAACCTTGGCAACCTGAGGATATGCAGACTTCAATTCCCAGAATTCCCCTGCCAGTTTGGCTGGCGGAGGAATTCAGGGAGTTGAAGTCCGCATATCCTCAGGTTGCCAAACATTCCTCCTCTGGAATCAGAATGCCTTGTAAAAAGAGATTGAATCTAACATTACTAAGCACTGGTTATTAATTATCTAATTACTAACTACTGGAGCTCCATTGGCCTTATTCCTCTTCCCCCCCCCTTTTTTTTTGTGCGTGTGGCTACTTTGTCCAAGCACAGGACAGTTTAATTTTTTTCTTTAAAATCCCCTGTATTTTACATAAAAATTGAGAATCACCATCATGCAATGGCAGTACTGAGAACCTATATGGAATGCCAGCTTCCTGGAAATCTGAACTTGTTTCTTTCAATTTCTAATTCCTAACAATCAAAAAGTTAAATCTGGATTGTGTATGAAATAGCCAAAGGCAGGCTATTTCAGGCAAAAGGTGGGTGGCAGCGTTTGGTTTGCTGCTCCAGATGCTTGACCAACAGGATTAGACAGCCAAGGAAGGCAGCCATTGGACGGGGAATTCTGGGTGCTGCAGTCCAAGGTGGGGGAAGGAATGCTATAGGAGTATTCAGCTTTTAAGACTTCAACTTCTACAGTTTCTCAGCCAGCATAATTCTTGAGTGGCTGGGGAATTCTGGGAATTGAAGTCCACGACATGAAGTGGCTCAGGATTGAGAAGTATTACTAGAGACATTCCATTGCCATGATGTCAACTAAAGGAGGGCCACTGGAAGACGGTGAGACCTCTAATGACATGTCAATGAGAGTGTCTTGCAAATTCCTTTCCCCTGTTTTACCAGCCGATAGAGAAGCCATCCGGAAGTCGGTCCAGAGCTGTGTGCTTGTGGGAGTGGAGCGGTTCCAGAGTGAAGAGAGTGAGGAGAACCTGGAGATGGACTGAATTACATCACCCCTGAAGTGCTTAGGCAAGGAGTGCCTCTCAAGGGCAAGGATCAGTACCTTTTCTCCATTATATATACATATATTTACAGAGTTTTACACATCTTTTATAAAACTAGCTGAAGCTATGTGTGTATTGTACCAATCTCTCCTCCCCCCCCCGTCTCTGCTCCTGTTTGTTCAAGGGGGGGGAGGGGAGCTTTTGACCCACAGAAAAACCACAAGGGCTGGACACTGGGTGGAATTGATGGTGTGGCGTAATGGTGCAGCACATAGAAGAGTTACTTCCAGAGGAGCGAACCGGAGGCTGTTTTCCAAGCATGGATTTAGTGTATTTGCTGGAAAACGCAAGGCCATGAATGCACACAGACAGGCCAACAGTGGGGTCACTGGTGGATTTGCAGTGTGCTGCAAAGATAGCAGTCCGGGCAGCAAATGGCCATGGTTGGCAGCACCCAATAGCCCACGGAGCAAGCAAAATGGCGCCCCTCCTTCTCTGATAGGAGCAGCAAAACGCTACCCAAGTGAAATCCCGGTCAACAAGCAATAGCAAGGCCAGAAGATGTTCGGTTGGGATGGAACTAGCAACCGTTAACAAGGTCTGAATTCGGAAGATGCACATTCTTGTACATTTTCCCTTTTTTTGTATCGTTCTGATAATTTTATACTGCAGGTGGGTTATTTTGAGGGAATAGTATGACTATAATTCTTTGTATAACACAGTTCTAAGGGGCTAAACAAAGAAATAATAAACCAAAAAAATTCATGAGTATTATTTTCAGGGGGATTTTTTGATAAGAGTAAGCCATCCAGACTCTGAGGATTAGATGGCATTCAAACGTGTACCATCCATCCATCCATCTAGGGCAGTGGTTCTCAACCTGTGGGTCGGGACCCCTTTGGGGGTCGAATGACCCTTTCACAGGGGTCGCCTAAGACCATCGAAAAACACATTTTTTCAATGGTTTTAGGAATAATTGTATGGTTGGGGGTCACCACAACATGAGGAACTGTATTAAAGGGTCGCAGCATTAGGAAGGTTGAGAACCACTGATCTAGGGGATAAACAATCCCTTTCTTCAATGTATTTACTCTGTATTTTGAGTAATACATGACTCATACCTGAACCAGTGTTTCAATTGTACCTTTAATTGTACTGTTCTGGGTTTCAAAGGAAACTTTCCAGAATAACTTAACCATCCTGAGTGCAGTAGAAAAATACTCTGCTGTTGTAAAAGGGCATAACTGCAGGAAACTTAAAATATATGACATATGCCCCTGCAAATAAGCTCTACTTTCCCAGAGAAGTAAAATTCAGACTCTTAAGAGACAGATGCAATAGATATCAAGGCCTGTTCTCATGTTCCTGAGCGCCGGACATGTAACAATATGTTGGGATCACAGGTAGATGATGACCACCAGAAAAACATACTTACCATTAAGGACAGTGTAACCTGTTCCCCAGAGAGGTGGTGGATTTTCCATCATTGGGCGTGTTCAAGGGAGGCTGAACAGCCCCGTCTGGGTTGCTATAATTTGGATCCCTGTCCTGAGCAAGGGAGCGACCTCAATAGCCCTCCAATTCCAGGGTTCTATGATATGGAAGTGAGACATACTGCTACATCATTTTGTGTGCAGTTGTAATACATGAGGGGGGCATTTGCTCAGATTTGTCTGGTGCGCCAGTTGCGCCCCTACCTGGACTGTGATGACCTGCGCACATTCACTCGTGCGCTCGTCACCTCCCGGATTGACTACTGCAATGCTCTCTACATGGGGCTGCCCTTGAAGACCACCCGGAGGCTTCAGCTGGTGCAGAATGCGGCCGCGCGGTTAGTGATGGGAGCGTCCTGACACTCTCATGTTACACCCCTCCTGCGGGACCTGCATTGGGTACTGATTGCCCTCCGGGTGAGATTCAGGGTGCTGGTTATTACCTATAAAGCCCTACATGGCTTAGGCCCAGGGTACCTGGCAGACCATCTGCGGCCAGCAACAGCTCCCCATCGCCCGGTGCGCTCTCACAGGGAGGGCCTCCTAGGGGTCCCGTCGGCCAGACAGTGTCGGCTGGCGACTCCCAGGGAGCGGGCCTTCTCTGTGGAATCAGCTCCCCCTGGAGCTCCGGATGGCCCCTGACCTTCGTTCTTTCCGCCATGACCTCAAAACATGGCTATGTCAGCGCTTCAACGCTGGCATAGAGAGCAGAGGAGAGAGAGATAAGCTCTGAACTTTTGCCTGCTAAATCCCTTTGAAGTCGGGTTGTCGTGGAAATGAGGGGGGATATTCCTGGGAAATGACGAGACAAGAAGTCTGAAGAATGACTTGGAAGATAGCCAATGAGAAGCAGAGATTTGGGGATCGGAAAGGGAGGGATTGGGGAGCAAAAGGTCAGTCTTGTCCGCATCGAGTCATGATCCGGTGGCTGTGCTCAATTAAAGAAAAGATTTCCTTAAAGATTGGCAGTTTGGAAATCATTTATTTTGAGATAGCACCGAAGTCTGACAGGCTATTTGGCCTGGCCGGATTGGACTGAAGGGGTTTTTTAAAGGGCATTTTATTGGTTTTTATATTTGAATACTGAATTTTATGCGTTTTTTATCGTTGTGAGCCGCCCTGAGTCCTTGGGAGAGAGGGCGGCATACAAGTTTAATAAAATAAAATAAAAAAATGAATCTTGGATTTAGCATGCAGAAGGCCATTAGACATCCTGCTACTTAAAAGAGTCCATATACTATTCTATATCTAAAGGCAAAGCAGCATCTACAGGTCCCCCTATTTATAACCATTCATTTGATAATGGTTTATACTTATGACGTCCTAGAAAAAGTGACTTATGATCCATCCTTAAAGTTACAACCATATGACCCCATAGTCGTAGTCATAATCTGGGTGCTTGACAGCCAACTCACGATGGTTGCAGAGTCTTGCAGCCACCTGATCATGACCTGAGACCTTCCCAGTCGGCTTCTGACGAGCAGTTAATTGGGGAAGCCAAATTTACTTAAATGCATGATTCACTTAATGACGTGACTCGCTCAACAATTGCGGTCATTATTTATTAAACTTCTATGCTGCTCATCTCATCCAGAGGTGACTCTAGACAGCTTATAATCAATAAAAACAAGATAAAACATTAAAACAATATTAACACTAAAATTGATTTAAAAATTGACAAAGGAAGGAAGGGAGCAAGATACACATTGAGAGGAGTGGGGTTTAAGCTTAATAACCAGGGTAAAATTGGCTATAAAATTGGATCCAGTCACCCGATGACTCACTTAACAACCATAGTGCTTAGTGACTGAAATTCTGGTCCCAATTGTGGTCAAGTCAAGGAGTTTCTATAAGACCACCGCATACTGAGGGAATATTCTCCTCAGGGAGGAGCTTATAGTCTTTCAGGGATGTTTTAAGAAAAGCGATTTCATGCATCTACTAAAATGAAGTGATCGTACAGATCATTGGTTTGTTAATTTTAAGTTCCTGCATGATGTGTTACTGGTTTGGTTTGCAACGGAGCTTCCTGTTCTGGGAGATCAGCTACATGTTTTTGACATGGGTAAATGGCCTGTTCATAATGAAGCAAACTGATTCCAAATCAGAGTGACTCAATCAAAAATAGAATTGGGGGGAGAAAAAAACCCTGCGGAAATACCAATTGTTGTGCATATGGTTTATTGCAACTATTTACTTTTGCTGGTATATTACACCAAACTTCATTGTAGTCAATGGAAATGACACTTTAGTACTAATTAATTTCGGATCAAGCCAAAAAGCAGTGCAGAATGGGAGTTTTTTTCTCTAACAGAAGAAACGAAAGTGGGAAAAGAACACACATCCTCCTACCCATCTGGAATCGGCCCCCAACGAATGCCAGGCTCCTCTGGGCTGCCCCTTCTGTGCAAAGGGAAACGCTGCTCCCCATTCCTCCCTTCCCTCAGGAATTAGCCCCTTCACCCCAAAAGCAGCCACTGCACACGGACTGACCATGGTAGGTTTATTCCAACAGAAACTCTGCAAACACTGGTCATCGCAGAAAGCATCGGGAGGGAGGAACTGAGTTACATGCACCACGACCTGCTGCTCTCCCAAGTGCTAATTAAGTGGGCACAGCCATCGGGAAGTGTGTCTATCGGCTGGTGTCTTCCCTATGTCCAAAGTGTGAACAACAGCCCCCTGGTTGCGTTTAGCTCACTGCAGCCCCAGGCTAATCACATTCAACCTGTCCCCCGAATGGCAAAAGCAGCTGTGCACCCACCATCCAGATGTTGTACTTCTACAGCCCAATGGCAAGCCAGCCTGGCAAAACACACATCCTTTTGGCCAAGGGTCTGTGTTGCAATACTTCAGTTTGATATCAGCAAGCAAACAAACAACATATGCCCATTTTTAATCATCCCTAGCCCTCCCCGCTTCCCGGAAACAGATCGTGTTCGAATTAAAATAATTTATCTATAGCAGCAAAAACACAAAAGCAAACCCAATAAATTGAAAGGAGGAGGAGCCACCTGCCCATTGATAAAATCACTTTGTGTGAACCACTGATGTGCTGAAGAGCAGCTTCTGCTTCTGCTTCTTTTTCTTGCCTCGTTTCTCCTCTGCAAAAGAAGAACAGCCATCGGGGCCTTTCAAAGCCTGCTAAACTATTGGCCAAGAGATGGTAGCCCTGACTGAGGAGGGATCTCCCCTCAAGCCTGGCTGCCGTTCTGACCGGTTCCCCTCCTGCCCCCAGCCAACATTCCCAGGCAAACAAGCGGCAACTCCTGTGATGTCTGCCTACTGCAGGTTACATCAAGGTCTCAATTCTATTTTGTTAAAATATACAGCCTGCCTGTTGTAAGTACCTCTAGGACACGGGTGTCAAAGTCAAGGCCCATGGGCCGGATCTGGCCCACAGGATTCTTAGATCTGGGCCGCGGGGCCGGCCTGGAAATAGCATCCCCAGGGTCATGTGATCAAAATTCAGACATTTGGCAACTGATTCAAATTTATGACGGTTGCAGTATCTTGGGGTCACGTGATCCTCTTTTGTGACCTGACAAGCAAAGTCAATGGGGAAGCCAGATTCACTTAACAACCTTGTTACTAACTTAACAACTGCAGTGATTCACTTAACTGTGGCAAGAAAAGTCGTAAAATGGAGCAAAACTCAATAAATGTCTCACTCAGCAACAGACATTCTGGACTCAATTGTGATTGTAAGTTGAGGACTACATGTATTCAGCTGGAGAAACTTAAAGACAGGTATGACCACGGTGGGACAGGTGTCCTGGGATGACTGAAGGAACAGGTACACCAGCTGCCCCTGCCTTTCTGCACAGAATGAAGGGCGAACGCCCTTTTCTCTGACTTACCTAAGAGGTGGTCAGAAGTGGATGGTTTGTCCAGCTTGAGGAAGGCTGCCTCGATAGCTTTGCTGAATGAGTTCTGGAAACTGGGCACGGGCACACGGTCCGAGTTGTCGCTCTCTGCATCGCTGTCTCCGGGAGCCGGAGGTGCCACAGTGGGGGTCTCTTCTGAAAAATGCTGCTTTGAGATTCCTGGAAAGGCTACAGATCTCACGAGGGAATCATGACCATAGAACTCTTCTCTAGTGGATCTCCATTGGCCAGGAAAAGATTAAGATCTTTCGCCTCCCAGGTTGCTCAGATGTTAATGAAATTTACAACTCTTTTGAATATTTCAGTACTGTTTTATGGCTTGCCTTGATTCATTTTACTTTTAATCTTATTGACAGAGGCTCATTTTACCACTACTGTTGGCTATTTCAAATGTGATGCACAAGGAAGGTAGGATTATCAATGGAGACCATCACTGCACAATTATTTAGAAAGGACTACTTTAGCAAGTGAATTTGTAAATAGTATGATTAAGGAAAATTGGTTAAATGGACATTAATCACCGATGCGAAGGTTTTCTAGAAGTTAGTCGATTGACTCTTTGTTAATGTATAAGTGTTTACATGTATTTGTGTTTTATGTTTGTTTATGTTAATAAAACTTAAAAAAAAAAAAAAGAAAGGACTACTTTAGAAAACTGCTGAATATAAACAGCAGCTCCCTCACCTAGTTAGGTGATGAAATGTCTGCCAGCCATCAATCTGAGAGAGAGCACCAAGGCCTCACAGGAAGGCCCAGCCCAACAGAATAATCCTGCTTACCTTTCTTCTTTGGCTGAGAACTATTCCATACTTCTGGTTTGGCTTTTCCAGCCCTCAGCATCTGAAAAGATACAAAATGGACTCAGAAACCTCACATGCTGATTTTTACTGATTTGGGAATCAAGCAGGATCATCTGTTTACCAAGCGATTACCAATAAAGCTGCTTGAGATAAATAAGAAAGGGAAGCCCAATTTCTACAATTCAAGAGTTACTCAGCCATGTAGGCCAAGTTCAGCCTCAACTTCTGCTCTCCATAAAATGAGAAGATAAGGTCTTGCAGGCAGCCACACGCACCTGGGCAAATGAGGGGAAGGCAGAGTCTTCCTCCAGACTGCCAATAAGGAACGGGGGACTGCCAAGGCTGGAAGATGACAGGGGAGTCAACAAGGACTCTGGAAGACACAAAACAGACAAATGAAGACTTGTTACTAAAGAGGCAGGGAATATAAATTACACACTTTTGATACTGTGCCCCCCAATTCCAAATTTTATTACATCATTAACCCTCCTGGTTTTTCAGATGTGGGCCTCCTGTAATTCTGGGGTCTCCAACCTTGGCAACTTTAAGCCTGGTGGACTTCAACTCCACCAGGCTTAAAGTTGCCAAGATTGGAGGCCCTTGCTGTAATTGATTTTCGGTCGTCTTAAGAGCTCCAGCTTGCAAATTTCTGCTGCTTTGCCTTTGAAAGCATCTGGCAGGCCTGCAGCTGCATTAGGGTTCCTTTGGACTGATTTAGTTATTATGCAAATGTTAAGTGTCACCACCAAGTGGTGGAGGAAACAGAATTACATAAGCCTTTTCAGAGCCATGGCAAAGTTTAAGACTTCAATTCCCAGCGTTGTTGGCTGGGGAATTCTGGAAGTTGAAGTCTGCCCATCCTTAAAGTTGCCAAGGTCAAGAAATGCTGCTTTAGAAGATGCTGTCGATGGCTGAAATTGCTTCGGCTGCTTACCTGACTGAGAAGTGGGACTTCCTCCAACACAAGGTGGTAGCAGGTGGCTCTGGTTCTCAGGGCCAGCAGGTTCTCCTGAGCAAGCGCTGAAGGCCGGAAACTGCTGTAGGTTCTCTAACGCAATCCGGACCTCTGGATCTAGACATAAAAGAAGAAGTTCCATTACAAACTCTAAACAGTTTTCTATTCAGGTACACTGGTCAACTGAAGCCAGGCCCCTTCCTTTTCTTCCCAGGAGCAAGGACTTCAACAGCACTGCGGCTTCACTGCTTGAAACAGGTGTTTCAACTTTGCCAAAGCCTGGCGTCAATGATCCCTTAATACGGGCTTTGCTTCCCATCTCTGCCAAACTAGGCCTAGACTTCTGCCTTTTCCCCTTTCATCCAACTGTGCCTGATTCTCGGAGGCTGCCTGGACAAGTCCCTGCAGTTTCCTTGGCAAGGTTTTTCAGAAGTGGCTTGCCATTGCCTCTTTCCTAGGGCGGAGAGAACGTGCTAGACACTTGGCTTTGTGCCCAAGGCAGGATTAGAACATGACGTAGCCGGATGCCTTCACCACTACGCCAAACTGACTCGCTATACGCCCACATACTGGGTGATGACACACAGATGAGCTGTGCCCAGGAGTGCCACTCACATTTGCCCTGCTTCTTGTTTTCCTCCATCTCAATTCTGCGTTCCCGACGCCGTTCATCGCGTGCTTTCTTCTGTCTGAGCCGTTTTCGTTTCTCAATGTCATCTAAGTTGAAAGGGAGTCTTGGTGAGATGGGCTACTGCAGGCACCCAAATCTCTGCTGTGCCCACCTTTTGGGGAACTGGGTGGCAGTTCCTCTCCCCCATCCCTCAGAAGCCCAACCCAGTACTTGGACTTCAGCTTTCACTGACTACCGAAATCATTCACGACTATGGATCAGTGGTGGGTTTCAAAATTTTTTACTACCGGTTCTGTGGGTGTGGCTTGGTGGGCGTGGCATGGCTTGGTGGGCGTGGCAGGGGAAGGATACTGTCAAATCCCCATTTCCTCCCAATCAGCTGGAACTCGGGAGGCAGAGAATAGATGGGGGCGGGGCCAGCCAGAGGTGGTATTTACCGGTTCTCCGAACTACTCAAAATTTCCGCTACCGGTTCTCCAGAACTGGTCAGAACCTGCTGAAACCCACCTCTGCCATGGATCCAATCTCTTGTTTCCAAATTCAACATTTCCATTAACTGCCTTTCTTTTTTCAACCCAAATTTCAACAACTAGATTTTTCTAAGCAGAGCAATTGTTTTTCCTCGTTAGTTTAATTTAAAAATGAGAGGATACTTTGTCTAAGCTGTTTTTTAGGTAGTCTTTCTTGTGGGTAATGTAAGTTGGAACTTGAAAGTAAAGCTGTTGACTAAAGTTGCTGACCCCGTCCCTGAGGATTTCATGGCCACGTCCATCCAGCTTCCTTAGGGAACAAGAGCAGAGCAGCTGGGGCTTTTCTCTCCTGCCCCAGAACAGCCTTCAGCTACAGCTTTCTTAGTGGTCTTCCTACTAAAGACTATGTGTGGCTCAACGGTGAACTCCCGCAAGATTTCTCGGGCAACTTTTTCTTGAAATCCTTTTTTATAACCGAAAGCAGAACTCCCAGAGATCCATTTTCCTGATCTCACCTGAAAACATCTGCAGTGTTTCCTTCGAAATGACAGGAGGCTTCAAAGCTAATTCGCAGATGCTGAACTCACAGGTGAGGGGCAAATGGCAGAGGTAACGATGACGCTGACGCACATCCTGCAGGCGGGAGTTGTGGTTCAGGGAAGAGAAATGGACCCCAAACTCTTCTCCCCCCCAACTCCCCCCTTCCTATTTTGTTACCAGACAAAATAGGCAACCCTAAGAGACTCCCAGAAAGAGTTTGAGCAAGGACTGAACTGAAACATCTCCTAGCAAAGGAGCTTTAATGCTCATCCAAGAGGCCCTGCATGGCCATCCCCCCCCCTTACCTCTGTCATGGAGTGGCCAGATATCTCCACCACGGTAGCCGTGATTCTCTCTGGACTCTTCTCCAGGCTCCCATATTCATGCACGAGGCAACGGACGTTCACTGGGTGCAGGTACAGACACTGCCCGTCTTCAGCTGCAGCATGAGAAGAGAAGTTGTAGGGCAGTTACTGTATGTACAGTTAGGATCTTAAAACAGCCCCTCAGGGCGAGACAGCATTTAAGCAGATCGAAAGTAGGTAGTTCTTGACTTATGACCATAATTGGGACCAGAATTTCCTTTGCTGACCTTGGTAGAAGTAATAGGAAGGAGAACTCTGGGTGTGTCTGCTGGCAAATGCAGCCTTGGGTTTTCCTGAGGCAGATGCACTCAAAATGGCTTCCCCTCCTTCACTTGTGCTTGCTGGATCCATGTTCCTCTCCACGCCGTTATCCGCTGCCGCCTCTGCCCTTTCCAAAGGTGGGGGATCTCCACTCGCAGGATCCACAGGAGGAGATCCCAGCAATTCATCATTGAAAGCAGAAAGGTATTCTGGAATGCACTGTAGCAATAAAAAGCAGTTAGCACCCACTGGTCTTTTTCCACTTAATTTCTTCTTTCTTTCCCTCTGTAGGCTCGAGAGAGGCCAGCACAAAGAGAAGGAAGGGAAACAATGGCCGGGAAGAGAAAACTGGAGAATCACACTCCAGAACAACGGCCAAATTTGTCTTTATTTTAAAACCAGGTAGAAACTGCTTGCAAAATGGGCAGCCTCGGGAGACAAAGTGTTCTCGGGGAATCTCTGGGTGGACAAAGGGCCTAGGTGCCTCACTTCCTGGCACTCTCGCACTGCTCTCACCACCACTGCACTCAGGCCACCCACAAAGCAGCCGAGAAGAAGATACTGGAGATGCTTCCTCAGGCATCCCCTTCCTGCTCATGGGCTGCTCAGTGCTAATCAAAATAGCAGGAGACCTTTAGGCAGAAAGGATCATCCACCCATGTTTTAAAAACCCATTTCCTTGTGAGCAAGGAACTCTCCAATGTCTGGCCACAAAACGGAAGAAACAGATATTTACAGGAAAGGATCTAATTTGGTGATCACGAACTTGGCCCCCGTCTCAACGCGCAACTGCAGCTGCCAGAATTTCCCTCCATTGGCCAGGCTCATTGTGTCTCGGTTGCTCTTTTCTTGACCTGCTCTAGATGTGAATTTCTTCACTATGAATACTTCCATGCTGATTCTCAGTAATCTTTCAAAATGCAGCACCCAGAAGTGGGTGGAACCAACTCTTAAGAGTTGTTACCCTCATGTGCAAGGCCACAGAAAGCGGGTCTGGTCCCAATTCATTCTAGGAAGCCCACTTCCTGTTCCCCAGCCTCCTTCTGAAGGCGGATGAAATGCGATTTAAGACCACACAAGTACTCACCTTTTCCTCCTGTGGTACTGCCAGAGTTTCTTTCTCAGAAGCTTCTGTCATGACTAATTTTTCCACAGCTGCAGTGACACCAGGAACATCACCGTCAGACATCAAGTGGCCTTCACGATCCTAGAAGGAAATCCAGTTATGTGACTTTAGAACCATATAATGTAAACCTAATCTATCTAATTTTTCTATTACTGAGTTAGGAATGTGGTCAATGCAATGTGCAAATTATCAGAAGAGTAAAAATCTTCTGATAATCTTCTGATTCTCAGTCATCCAGGTCATGGCTGTCCCAAAGATGCTTTTTCAAGAGGCAACTAGACTTTCTCGTTTTCCTTTGAAGATGTTTCGCTTCTCATCCAAGAAGCTTCTTCAGCTCTGACTGGATGGTGGGAAATGGAAGGATTTATACTCCTTGCAGACAGCTGGTCATTTGCATCCTTTTAGAGGGTCCTTGAGGCCACTTGGAGGTTTGTCTGTGTCCTCAGGGTCACCTGAGTGGTGCAAATGGGGATGAAGCCTTCTGGGCTACAGGATGTTTTCTGCCCTTTGTCTCTTCACTGTTGAAGACAGGCACAGGCTATCAGGGAAGAATCTGTGTTGTTTGAATCTCAAACTGAAGCACAAATGGTTCCAATTTTTTCTGGAAATCCATTCATACACCCACCCCATTTGAAGGGTGCTCATCACAAAGTGCATAGTTAAAAGTCTATGGAGATTCTCAGTCATCCAGGTGTAAATCCTTCCATTCCCCACCATCCAGTCAGAGCTGAAGAAGCTTCTTGGATGAGAAGCGAAACGTCTTCAAAGAAAAAACAAGAAAGTCCTGTTGCCTCCTGAAAAAGCACCTTTGGGACTATCAGTAAGTATTAATAACTTATTTTTGCCAACACCCTAAAATCTTTATATTTTACACAATACTTCCTATTCTGTGGACCCCATCCTGTCATGTAGTTTGAATAAACAAACACAAACTATTCCAAGGATTTCTAACTTGCATTTTCTGCAGCTACTTGCTTAGTGACATTTTTTGTCCTCCTCCTGTCTTCCATTCTCTGAAACTTCTCTGAGATGATAAATTGAAATTGGAGACACCATCAATACCTACCTTCTGTTCCCTAAAGCACAACTGATCCAACCTTAGAAATTTCAGCTCACTGTTATTTCCTGAATGTGACTCTATCAAACTCGATTTTCATCTTTCAGTAGTTTCTCAAGAGTTATTCTATGAACTGCATAACCTCTTTTTGGTTCATTCTTAGGTTCAGCTTTCCCGATATCAAAACTAGTTTGCTCTTCCCTAGTGATCTTCCAGCTTTTTGAGTTTCAGTAACTTTTGCGCACCTACAACAGAGTGACATACTATATGCTAAATAAATAAATAAATAACCTACAACAGTTGCTCCTTTTTTTTCTTTCCAGAAATGACTCATAACTGTCCTTTCCATATATTCTTTTTCATGAACTTCCTTTTGTTTTCAGTAATTTTATTCATTAGCTTCTTTTATGAAGGAATCCAACTTAGCTTTGCTTTATATGTTAACTCAAATCTGGATTCCTATTCCCTTCTCTATCAAATAAATCCAGGATTACACGGCACTTTCTCTTAACGTTGCTGCTCCTTCCACTTTCTGGATTAACTTTTCTATTTCACTTAGCTGGTCCTCTACCCACTGAAAGTGAAAGTTGCCAGAGAGGAAGTCCTCCATGGGCTTCTTTGAAAGATCTGCAAAGGGCTTCAGGAATGCTTCATCCACAGCAGCTTAGGTGGGTGGGTAATCAATAAGATATCCTCGACCTACAATCACAATTGAGCCCAAAATTTATGTTGCTAAGTGAGACAGTTAAGTGAGTTTTGCCCCATTTTACGACTTTTCTTGCCTCAGTTGTTAAGTGAATCACTGCACTTGAAAAGTTAGTAACCTGGTTGTTGAGTGAATCTGGCTTCCCCATTGACTTTGTTTGTCAGAAGGTTGCAAAAGTGTATCCCGTGACCTTGGGACACAGCAACTTGGGACACGCATAAATATGAGTCAGATGCCAAGCATCCGAAATTTTGATCGCATGACCATGAGGATGCTGGGAAGGTCGTAACTGAAAAATGGTCGAAAGTCACTTTTTTCCCACATCTTGTAATTTTGAACAGTCACTAAATGAACCACTTGTAGACACTATCAGTGATGGTGCTTTTATTCATCTTTATTTGTTCCTTCTTTCTAATAATTAAAACCATATAGGGTCATTTCTAATTTTTATTTTTAGAATCATCATATTGTGGGGCAGATTGGAGTAACCCAGAAAATATCATGATCAAGCAAAGAACCAAATCTCAGGTCATTCCAATCCTTGTAAAATAAAACACAGTGTGCAAACTAGAAATATACAGGCTACTCAAAACAAACAAACTAACTAACTAACTAACAAACAAACCCAGACCACATTAAAACAGGGGTCTGTACAAGGAAGTGTTCCAAGCCAACGGCTGCCATTCTACAAGCCAGTACATCACACTGATTTCCATCCCTCTCCACACATGATCTCCAAAGTTTAAAGGATTCTCCACCTTCAGTTCCTGCAGGGCTGCTTCAATAAAACATGCTTCAGGTGTATGTTTTTCCTCCTGGTACTGATGCAGAAGGGCCATCTTTTCCTCCAAGATTACTTGCTGGAGGACCTGAGCCTCAGAAGCCAGAAGCAGCTTTGAATACTGGCTGCGCGGCTTATCTGGATGAAGAAAGAGAGATACATTGCAACAAACGTTACCTCGTCTCATTTGGATCTATTGGACATCAATACCCCACAATGCACTCTCAAAGCAGCTTTGTTAAGGAGTTACATTAAAACTTTGTCTTCAATGACAAAATAGTTAAGGTTTATAATGAAGAAGAAAATCTGCAAGACTAGAAACAACTTCTAGTTGCTTCAGGCTGTCTAATGAGAGTTTGTGTGATGCCTTTAGAGAGCAGGGATTGATTTTCAGTAATGTACAGACTGACCCACTGTAGAGCAACCGATCTCAATGGAATTAGAGCTGCTCCTTTCAGTAAGTTTCACAGGAGATACAATAACTCTGGAAGCAATTGGGGTTCATTCTGCACCCAGCTCGGGTTTGCAGAACTCAAAGCAATCTCAATTCACAAGACACTTGAATCCTCAACATAGAACAGAACACAGAATAGAATAATAGAGTTGGAAGGGACCTCAGAGGTCTTCCATTCAACTCCCTGCTTGAGCAGGAAGTCCTATACCATTTCGGACAAATGCTTGTCCAGTCTCTTTTTGAAAGCCTCCAGTGTTGAACATTAGGAAATTTCTCCTTAGTTCTAGGTTGTTTCTCTCCTTGATTAGTTTCCATCCACTGTTTCTTGCCTTACCTTTTGGTGTTTTGGAAAATAGTTTGACCCCCACATCTTTGTAGGAGCCCCTCAAATATTGGAACACTGCTATCATGTCACCCCTAATCCTTCTTTTCATTAGACTTGAGTGTAGGAATTGACTACACTTAATTCCTGTAACCACTGTTGGTATGTTTTAGCCTCCTAATCAGAATAGAGCTGGAAGAGACCTTGGAGGTCTTCTAGTCCAACCCCCTGCTCAAGCAGGAGGCCCTATACCCGTGATGGCGAACCTATGGCACACGTGCCACAGGTGGCATGCGGAGCCATAATAGTGAGCACGCCAGCTTAGCTTTGGGGCGCATGCGCATGCCGGCCAGCTGATTTTCGGGCCTTCTGGGCCCACCAGAAGTAGGGAAACAGGCTGTTTCCTGCCTCTGGAGGGCCTGGGGTGTGTGTGTGTGGGGAAGGCCCGTTTTTCTTTACCTGGTTCCAGATCCTCTCTATGCATCTGGGAAGGACGAAAACAGCCTTTCCCACTCCCTTGGAGGCCCTACGGAGGCTGAAAGGGCCCATTTCCCGACTCTCGGTGGGACAGGAAGTCCCCAGCCTCCAGAGACTCCTAGAGAGGCTCCTAGAGAGGCTCTGGAGGCTGGGGACAGCAAAAAATGTCACTTCCTGTCCCACCGAGAGTTGGGAAATGGGCCCTTTCAGCCTCCGTAGGGCCTCCAAGGGAGTGGGAAAGGCTGTTTTCGCCCTTCCCAGATGCATAGAGAGGATCTGGAACCAGGTAAGAAAGAAAAACGGGCCTACCAGGCCATCATGTGCCAGGAGCGGGGGTGGGTGGGGTTGCGTGTGCATGTGCATGGGCACATGTGCGCATGACCCTCCCCCGCCCCGTCTCCTGGCACACAATGGCAAAAAGATTAGCCATCACTGCCCTATACCATTCCAGACAAGTGGCTATCCAGTTTTTTCTTAAAACCCTCCAGTGATGGAGCCCCCACCACTTCTGGAGGCAAGTTACACTCTTACCCCCCAAGTGAATCGGCTGCTCCACGTGGGCGAGCGCTGACTTTGGCAGTGCCATCAAGGCTCCTTTCTTCCGCTGCATGAGCTGCATTGTTATTGTGTCACCAATTGCATACTGACGGGTTTCTAGAGCCACAACACTGTAAAAAAGAAAAGAAAAGGATAAGCAATGACAACTGACTTGGTACAGGAGGAAAAGGAGGCCTCCCTCAGGGACTCTCTATACCTTTTGAGGTCCTTCTTGTGAATAGAGCCGTAGCAGATGGGGCACTTACTCCAGATCTTCTCACTCAGGGAGAGATAGTGCAGGATGCAGGCCCAGCAGAAGATGTGCCCGCAGTGAGTGATCTTGGCAGCAGTGGGTGGGTATAAGCAGATTGGGCAGGAGGGCACTTCATGGCTGTAAATCCGCTGAAAAAGTACAACAGAATCCCATTGATAAAAACTGAACTCTCAAAAGGTGTTCTTCTTTAAAGAGCAGAATATATTAAAACAGGATGTGGGGAGCTGGCTATTTAAAAGCCCAGCCATGAATAAAACTGTAAATCAGGTGGCTATCTGATTTATATTTAAAAAAAAACATGCTTCTCTCAGTAGCACTGAGAGGTCATTCCAGCACCTGCCAAATTTAGCAATTTCAATGGAGAACGTAAGAAAGTATCCCTGAGAAGTGACTCTCCAGGTTTTATATGAAGTTCTAGAGAAAAGCAGTCCCACAATCAACTTTCACTTCCACTATCAAATCGCTTGTACCATGCAGAAAAATTTAAATGTGCTCCCCTGCAATTTTCTTTCTAGTTCTACATGGCATAAAGCAGGCTAAATCCGATTCCACTGTAGAATATGTTAACCACCAGCAAATGGTGGAAAACTAGAATTAAAAGCCTAGGTATTTAAAAGGCCTGACCTGCTTAATTTGGTTACCACTGATTGTCCACTTATAGAAGCTATATATTGTGATGCTTTGTGAATACAGTCACCTGGAGTTTGGAATGGCTGATTTCCAGCTTTTTGTCTTACAGCCTGACCCTATTGCATGTAAGCTTTGTGGTGTTCCCTGAGACACGGGTGACTGCATTATCAACATGTAAAAAGAGAGCAATAGCAAAAGACTTATATACCGCTTTACAGCCCTCTCTAAGGGGTTTACAGAGTCAGCCTATTGCCCCCAACAATCAAGGTCCTCATTTTACTCATCTCGGAAGGATGGAAGGCTGAGTCAACCTTGAGCCTGGTGAGATTTGAACTGCCAAACTGCAGTCAGCCGGCAGTCAGCAGAAGTAGCCTGCAGTACTGCACTCTAACCACTGCACCACTGTGGCTCATGGAAGTTCAGATGGAAGTTGGTTCATGAGTTCAGGGCAGAAATCATGTTTAGCCGCCACCTGTATCGATAACATAAATGTTTCACTTAATGAAGGGGTCAGAATGCAATTTGACTCCTTTAAATAAGGAGTCCTGGAAATAAAGTTTGTCAGTTTGATACTGGGCAAGCCTTTGAGATATATGTGTGTACACACTCACACACATATATAGGGTGTTTTCATATGGCATCGTTATCAGCTAGAAAAAATGAGGCGGCTAATTTGCTCTCTACCTTCTTTTGGGGAACTGTAGTTTTGAATTCACAAGTTGCCTAATGAGGTGTGTGGAGGACTTCCTTTTCTATCCTGAATCTCTCCCACCAGCCCTAAGCTGACTACAGTACTTGTTTGAGAGAGAGAGAGAGAGAGAGAGAGAGAGAGAGAGAGGGAGGGAGGGAGGGAGGGAGGGAGAGAGAGAGGGGGGGGAGAGAGGAAGAAGGATACTAACCACTTGTTGCACAAAATCCCAGTTGACCAAGGTATCTGGGTCAGTGAAGTGAACCGTGTAGTCCTGATCATCACGCACCACAAACTGGCAGCTGCAAAGAATATGAGGGATTTAAAGTTAAAAACTCATAACAACCACCTGAAACTGATTATATAGAAATGATCCAGGAAGACAGATATTCAGATGAAGTAACTGCTAACAATTGTCTACAACAATCTTAAAACAACACAATTTATCTTTTCGATGAGTCTAACTGCAATCCAAGGACATACAGCGCTCTCAGAAATCAAATATGCCAAAGAGAGAAAATTGAAAAGTATCTGCTTTTTAACCTTCCAAGGAATGCTCTCAATTAACCAGAACTGCATTCACTATTTATTTCTACAAATAAAATAATGCATATTAGACCTTGGCATTAATAATTTCATAAAGCTATGTTGTATTGGACATATTTGAATTCACATCACTAATACTTTTCTTTTTCTTTGTTTTGAATGAATTCAAATGCAAGCAGCAATTTAAATGCATTTCAAATACAACAGAGCAATGAGAGTCAAATTGCCAAAACAGCTTCAAATGTAAAATATAAACCCAAAGTAAATGTTTCCATGGAGAATAAAAACTACAAAACAGCAGCTGGAAGCAACAGGCGGGAACAGCACAGGAACCTGATTAAATTCTCCCTCAGATATTTATGATCCAGACCGAGCTCACACTCACTTGGCCTGAAGGAAAAGCTCCTTGTTGAAAGGTTTGTTTTCCCATCTGTTTCTTCTTCCCCAACTGCCATGGCTGCTCCCATCAAAATGGCTAGTATGGCCACGAGGTTCAAATGTAAAATTCAGCAAATGGTTCAGATTAATCTTCTTGGGGCCAGAGAATTGGGCAGGGCTGAACTCTGCCCGCTGAGTTTCTGCTACCTGAGAAAACAGACAATTTAGTTTTTGTTTTTTTTTATTATTAGATTTATATGCCGCCCTTCTCCGGAGACTCAGGGCGGCTTACAGTGCGTTAAGCAATAGCCTTCATACTTTTGTATATTTTATACAAAGTCAGCTTATAGCCCCCACAAACTGGGTCCTCAATTTACCTACCTTAGAAAGGATGGAAGGCTGAGTCAACCTTGAGCCTGGCAAGATTCGAACTTACTTTAATTGCAGACAGCTGGTGTTAAATTACAGTGCTTAGTCTGCAGAGCTATCCAGGCTCTTCCCTAGTTTGCAGGAGTTGCAATAAAAAAACTTTTACCAGGAAGATGAACGTTTGGCCAGAACTTTGGAACAATCTCTTGGAGGAGGGAAAAGCAAACTACAGCTTTATTTTTGCCAAAAATATCACATAACTTTCCCAAGTAGGAACAGAGTTCAAACTAAAGAAAGCTTTATTCTTCTTATAAGCCAAGAGCTTATTTTTCTGTAGCCCTTTACATCAGATAGCATATGATTCACGTGCAAAAGGACACTGGACTTTCCTCTGACATTATTTTCTATATTATCATCAAAAATCTTTTAAATATATTTTGCTTTCAAAGGTCATGATCTGGAAAACAGCTTATACATCCCTTAAAGCAGGGGTGAAGTTCAGCAGGTTCTGACAGGTTCTGGAGAACCGGTAGCAGAAATTTTGAGTACCCTGTTTCCCCCAAAATAAGACATCCTCTGACAATAAGCCTAATCGGGCTTTTGAGCGCATGGCAATAAGGCCAAGCGCTTATTTCATGGTTCATAAAAATATAAGACAGGGTCTTATTTTCGGGGAAACACAGGTAGTTCAGAGAACAGGCAAATACCACCTCTGGCTGGCCCCAGAGTGGGGAGAGAATGGGGATTTTTCAGTATCCTTCCCCTGCCATGCCCACGAAGCCACTCCCACGAAGCCACTCCCACAGAACCGGTAGTAAAAAAAATTTGAATTTCACCACTGCCTCAAAGTATAGGTTAAGAAGGATTTGCCATTTACTGTAATTTTTTAAAATATACAAATAGAAGCAACATCAACAGTCAACCCTCCAGTTTTATTTGAGTCTTTCGACAATTAAACATTTGAGGTAACACTTCAATCAGATGCATTTTTTGGTAATGAGCCTCCATCATCCTTGAATATGAACTCACCTAGACATAAGGTAAAGTCTTAAACATCTACAGCTTATATACCTGGGAAATGCTGAACATTTATCTTTCTTGAATTCCACAGGCTGGATAGGGACAGCTGAAAGGCCAGATGTGACCCGCAAATGTCCAGGCCTGCCATGTTTAATTGCCACATTTGATAGAACTAAGAAAAAAATGTACATGCTAATGCCAACATTCCTTTCTGTACACATTTAGAAGCAAAGAATCCATAGTAAACTCTTGCATTTTTGCAGAAGTAATTTGGCCATTATTTTTTCATGATAGGACATTATTGTTTTATTTTTCCCCCCACAAGCATGAAGGTAAGAATATTCAGTTCAATTGTGTTTAATTTAAATCTTACCGACAAAGAAATAGAGGTAGACTAATATAGTTATTTCAAGCTGATTAGTTCTCATCAGCTAGCCATACCCTTCTGGGATTTGAACCTGGGCCACTTGCATATTAGGCAGATGTATTAACCTCTAGGACATGGTCTCCCCTCTCTTTGTCAGCTGTACTAGGGGGGAGATTAAGTGTTTTTCTGGTGAGACAGATCTATCAGGGCAACCTTGTCTACCAAACTATGGGATGGAGCATATTGCTTCCACTTTTGTCTTTCAGCCCCAATCCAGGAGCCTTCGCAGGCAGTCACTTCCACAACAAACTATTTGTTGTTTGATACAGTTGCTTCCACGACAAAAAATAATTGTCGTGGAAGCAACTGCCTGCAAAGACTCCTGGATTGGGGCTAAAAGGCAAAAAGCGGAAGCAGTTACTCCATTCCATATCTGGGTAGACCAGGTTGCCCTGTTAAAAAACACTGAATCTCCCACCTAGTATAGCAGACAAAATGAGGAGAGCCCGTGGCTTAGAGGTTAATACATCTACCTAATATGCAAGTAGCCTGGGTTCGAATCCCAGAAGGGTATGGCTAGCTGATGAGAGCTAAGTAGCTTGAAATAGATCTATACTAATCTCCCTTTATTTCTTTGTTGGTAAATATAAATTCAACACAAAAAATAGTTTGTCACGAAAGCCTGTGAAGGCTCCTGGATTGGGGCTGAAAGACAAAAGCAGAAGCAGTATGCTCCATCCCATAATTGAGTGGACCAGGTTGCCCTGATAGTCTCACCAGAAAATTATTGTTCAATTAAATTCTTATTTTTAATCTGCATTTCACATTTTTAATGAGAGAAGAAAAATAGAAGTTTCTATTGTGTCAGAAAAGAGAGATAAGACAAAATATTTATTTAATTAAAGCATGTAACTGTCCCAGTAAGGGCAGGATCTCACCTCATCTCGTCTTCCACCATTAGAAGAAAGGCTAAAAGATTTGCTGCCGCTGTTCTGCTCCCCCCTCTGAGGGGGCATCTTGTTAAAAGCTTTGCTTTTCTGTGAAAAGGAGCGACGGGACTGGCTGGGGAAAGTCTCATTTTTGGGATATGAAGTTTCTCTCTTACGATTATAACGCTGTCTGGATCCACTTGCATTTTTCCCTTCTAAAATAAACAGGAAAGGAAAATAATGTTCAGCATTAAGTTAAAAGCAATTCCTAGCAGAGCAGGTAACTTATATCGAGCCAAAGTGACAGCCAGACTGGTAACACAAGCAAAAGCTTATCTAGAGAAACCTACCACATAGCACTTTCATGACTTGAGGGTGAAGCCAAATATCTTTATTTAATGATCTTGCAAACTGAAGATATTTTGATCTTAAAAACTATAACATTTTTCTGACCCTTGTGCTGACAAAAACAAAGATCGCACTAATAGAAATGTTACTATGTTTACTTACAACAGGAAAGGATTACTCTTATCCTCATCCTCAGAATCGCTTAGGAAGAAAGCGGGTTAGTCTATGGTGGCCCAAAATCAGAAGGACCGATAGCCCCTTTCCAGACTAATTAAATTTTATTAACATTGGATTATTTGCTCAGTTGCCTAATTTCATGATTCTAATACTTTGAATCACCCCAAGAGAATTAGACAAGTAAACATACGTAAATGCTTTACCTATATATTTTTTTTCAAATGCTTCTGACAAGGAAAACATTGATCTTTTTAAATTTGAGATTTTGTACACTCAAGCTCTTTCTTCCAGCAATATTAAGTTTTCCACACATCGAAACTTTTTTCAATAAAATAAATTATTCTGTATGCAATCCAAAGTAATAATGTTTACTATCCAATGTAGGCAATACATTTACATCATCATAAGTTGTTATAATAGAACAGTAATTCAAGAAAGAAGCTGCTACTAGGATAGGAAGCTTGGGAGTACAGGTAGTCCTCAATTTATGACAACTGAGCCCAAAAGTTCACTAAATGAACTGTTGTAAGTTGAGGACTACCTGTATTACCAACCTTAAATTCCCTAAGATATAAAATTTAAAACTTTGTAATATAAATTCCCCCAGTTGGAAACAGATTTCCTACATGTGTGAAAAAGTTATATATATACAAATGACAGATACTATCAAAAAGGAGAGCAGGCATTTGTCGTTTCCTACTTATAAACTTTAAGAACATCCAAGGAGTTTCTTTCTCCCTTTAAAACAGCCAATGATTGACTGGAAATTATCAGAACTTAAGAAGTACTGTATATACTGAATTTTTGCAACTTTACTCTTGTATAGAAAGGCCTCTTTTCTAAAATATTTGTCATATATAATTTTAATAATTGTCATATAAATCATTTGGTAACCGCTAGGCAATTCTGTAGCTGCAGGATTGTTACCCCAGGCTTGGTAGAATGTGATGGTAGTGTCAGCACACTCAGCTATTTGCACCACTGCCCCGTTCAGATTAGGACTTAATCAATGTCTGCACACACGGCTGTCGTAAGCTAAAAGCAGCATTTTCTAAACGTGAACCTTTTATCTACAGAGAGCCTCCAGTTACTACAACAAAAAATTAGTTGAAAATAGTTGGTCAAAATGAATGTCGCCTTCTGTAGTGATGGAAAGCTTGTGGACTCTACAGAACCATTCTGCATTGTTGTGACCTGGAACGTCATCTAAGAGTTGTTAGTAAAGATATTCTATAAGGCAGTCTGGTGCAGTGGATAAAGCAACAAACAAGAAACCAGGAGGCCGGGAGTCAACAGTGACTTACAGGCACACACAAAATTGAAGTTGTTACATAAAACAGTATATCCTTTGATATCTCCTTGGTGGTAGCCTTTTCCTTTCCGAGTGATCCTTTCTGCAGATACAATTGAGCCCAATCCTGCAGGCTTTTAGAAGTTTTCCCAGGCATTTGGGTCAGGATGAATAAAATCCCATTTGGATGAATTACAGTCCATTTAGTCTTGATAGCTGCCCAATTAGTAATTACACTGCAGAAGATGGAGATCTCTAAAGAGTTGAACACTGGGCCCTATCTAACAAAATGAAATTTAATGGAGACAAAAGTAAGGTTTTGCACTTCAGCAAGAAAAATCTGTGAAAGGGATCTTGGAGTCCAAGTGGACAATCACTTAAACATGAGCCAGCAGTGTGTGGCAGCAGCCAAAAAAGCCAACACAGTCCTAGACTGCATTAATAGAAGGATAGAATCAGAATTACCTGAACTATTAGTACCGCTTTATAAAGCAGCCTTAGTAAGACCACACTTAGAATACAGCATCCAGTTTTGGTCACCATATTATATTAAAAAATGTAGAGACTCTGGAAAGAGTGCAGAAAAGAGCAACAGAGATAAGGGAATGAAAGCTAAAACATTTGAAGAATGGTTGCAGGAATTGGGTTTGTCTAGTCTAGTGAAAAGAAGGAATAGGGATGACATGATAGCAGTGTTCCAATATTTGAGGGGCTGCCACAAAGAAGTGGGTGTGTGTGTGTGTCAAACTATTTTCCAAAGCACCAGAAGGGAGACAAGAGTCAATGGATGGAAAGTAATCAAGGAGAGAAGCAACTTAGGAGAAACTTCCTAACAATGAGAACAATTAACCAGTGGAACAGAAGTTGCCTTCAGAAGTTGTGGGTGCTCCATCACTGGAGGCTTTCTTACACCAGGCAGTTGAGTCAGATGTTTAAATCAATGAGATGATACTGGGGTGTGAGTTTAAGTGGCATTCTTCATTTAAAAACAAACAATCCCAACCATAACTGGTTGCTAGCACTTGAGCCTGCCTTCATGAATCTGCTCTGTGGAAATGAATACCACTCCAGTCAAAAGAACTGTCTGACTAACTCAGAAAAAAAGACTTCAAGAGGCTAGAAGAACTCATATAATCATTGTCGAAGACTCTGACCTCCATCATCAAGCAGACAGGATACAAATGAAGAAAATGCAACATTAGTTGTCCAATAACAAATCACCAAATATGATGAAGCACAATAACACTCCAGAAGAGTTCAAAGAATAATGGCAAAGAAACTGCAGGTATTTTTGTGCTGCCTGATGTCAGTCTCTGTGTCTACCATAAGGAAAATACTGAATAAGAGCAAGATGTACGGGAGAATACCAAGGAAGTATCACACTCTGCAAAATACACTCTGCTGCCCATCAAAACTGAAGAAGCTTCTTGGATGAGAAGTGAAATTTTTTCAAAGGGAAAAAACAAGAAAGTTCAGTTGCTTTTTGGAAGAAGCACCTTTAGATTGCCTATCTCAAATTTGCCAAAGACCACCTGGATGATATAGAAGGCAACTGGAACAATGTTCAAAGGACAAATGAGATTAATATGTTTTTTTTGAATAATGAGAAATCTTAAGCTTGGAGAACACAAAGGAGTGTTCCATCACATTTCAGATGTGAAGCTTGCCAGCAGAAATAGTTGGATCTAGATCAGGGGTGTTACACTCTATTTTATTGAGGGCCATATCAGGGTTAGGTTTGATCTCGGGGGGCCGGAGGAGGTGGCCAGGGTGGGCGTGGCCAGCTCAACGCCACTTGTGTCAGGGGGCCGAGTGCTCTGCCACTAAAAACAGGCTCCGGAGTTCCGTTTACAGTTGCGATGGCCTCCTGCAACCCTCTGCCAGTGAAAGTGGAGCTCGGGAGGGCTGCATGCGGCCCTCCCAAGCTCAGTTTTCACTGGCAGAGTTACTGTTGTCTGGTCCTTTGCTCTTTTCAGGGCAGCCCCGCAGGCCAGGTCTAAGCACTCCGTGGGCCGTATGCAGCCTTGAGTTTGACACCCAATCTAGATAACTCAATCATTGATGGAACAATGGATTCTCTGCTGCCCAGACGAATGCCAGGTGAATATGGGATAGGCTGCCCAATGATCAACAGGTACCTACAGGAAAACATTTGGTTCAAGTCACTGGTGCTGAAAGGGGCACCACTGTTACCGCATCTAAAACTTCACACACTTTTTCCAGTGAGGTCACTGAAATGTTGGCTCATTTCTCTGTGGTTTTTTTAGCCAGAATCTCTCTCTATTAAAATGACATGGATGACACTCAGATTACACGATCTGTGGTCACAATACTGGACATTTCTCAAGGGCTCATAAACTTTCTTTTACCACTGAATCCAGAGCAAAATATACCTGCCCACAAAGCAAGCAGGAGTTAAGGAATGAGCTCTACATGAGATTTGTTTAATAAAGGGGTACCCCTGAATTTAGTTCAACTGATGACTTCATGAACATGTTGGCTTCCACTGCTTCCTTCCATAAACTTTTTTGAATCTCCTCTAGATTAAATTAGCTGACATTTCCTATGGTCTCCAAAAATTAACCAGGACCAACCTCGCTTAGCTTTTTAAGCCACAGTGGCGCAGTGGTTAGATTGCAGTACTGCAGGGTACTTCTGCTGACTGCCGGCTGCATGCAATTTGGCAGATCGAATCTCAGGGTTGACTCAGCCTTCCATCCTTCCGAGATGGGTAAAATGAGGACGCAGATGGTTGGGGGCAAGAGGCTGATTCTGTAAACCGCTTAGAGAGGGCTGTACAGCAGTATAAGTGCTATTGCTATAACAAAAATGAGGGTGGTGCTGTCTAGATTCAGTTTCAAACATAGCATCCTTGTTAGGATGACCTAGGAGGGATGACCAAAGTCTTTTGATATGGGAATAAAATATTCCAGAATGTTTTAGTTCCCTCCAGAATATGCCAAACCTCCCCTTAGACCATGTCATTTCTAGAAGTAAATAGACATGATATTCCAGATGAGGTCTCTAGTTTGAAGCTTATCTAGCCCCCGACAACTGATACTGACAAACTACTTCCATACCACTCCCAAGAAAAAGGCAGACACGGAGAGTCAGGCTCAACTCATGGGTGTCTGTTTTTCCAGCTCTGCAAAACGATGATGCCTCCAGGGCAAAGGAGTGTTTCTTTTAATCTAAGGCAATTGGCAGTTTGTCACAGAACAACAACTGCATTAAGAAAAATGGAGACAAGGATGCCTCACTGATCATCATCTGGTGACACTGCCACCAGAGGTTATTGGAGTGAAGACTTACAAATGCCGTCTGTCCAATTAGTTTCATCTCATTTAAAGGCTGCGAATGTTTAGATTAAACATTGGGCTTTTTAATTGCAACACTCAAGCATTCCGAATAAAGAAAAACAAATACAATAAAGCCTGGAAATCCAGCCAGCAGAGTCCCTTCTTTATCGGACAAACAAATGACAAATTCCACCGACGTATTTGCTTTGACTTTTTCAACATGCTGTACCTTATCTCCACTTTATATATTGGCTATATAGCAGATTACAAGTCGTTTCTAAGCAGGCTTTCCCCTATGGAAAGAAGCTCCTAACCTCCCAAATTAAAAAAACAAAACAAAAACCCAGCCTTAATTTAGATTCATAAAAAACCAGCGCCTTGCTGCACTCTTTAATAAGAACAAAGCTAAGATCCAACCCGGGGGGGGGGGAAGGGGGGGCTGGCAGCAACCTGGCTTGAAAGTGCTTCACCTTCCCTTTAAAAGGACAAAGGTCACCCCCATCGGTAGGAGGTTTTATATGTTGGGTGTGCAAGATTCGTGCAACCGCGTTCGGCTCCGCCGGTTGTAACAACCCAGGAAGCGGCTGCGGCTGCTTGGACTTCGCTCTAGGGCAGGGGTCTCCAACCTTGGACGCTTTAAGACTTGTGGACTTCAACTCCCAGAATTCCTCAGGCAGCAAAGCTGCCTGAGGAATTCTGGGAGTTGAAGTCCACAAGTCTTAAAGCGCCCAAGGTTGGAGACCCCTGCGAGTCCAGCGCAGCGTCTCAACCTCCTCCAACGTCCAGAATTCCCCACCCGCCCGAGGAATTCTGGGAGCTGAAGCCCGCCCCTCTTCAAGCTGCCGGGGCGCATGGGTCGGGGGGTCCCTCTGGTCCAGATGCGCGGCCTTACCCCCTTTGGGCTTGGACTCCCCCCCGGCCGGGCCGGCGGAGTTAGAGCGGGGCTGCTGCCCTTTGCCTCCCGTCGCGGAGGAGGATCCGGGGCCGGGGCCGCCGCAGGGGCTGTTCTTGTCCATGGCGTTGGCGGGCGGGCGCGGGGGCGCCGCTACGGAGCGGGCGGGAGGGCGGCTGGCGGCTGGGGCCGAGGCCCAGGCTCATGGCCCGGCGGCGGGGTCGGCGCAGCGCAGTCGTCTCGGCCACCCTCATGGCGACATGTTCCTCACGGCTTCGCCCGGGCGAGGGAAGGAACGGGCCGGGATGCTCCGGTGCCGAGTCAGAGAGACAGAGAGAGAGAGGCGGCCTGGCGCGGCCGGGCCTGCGCCCCGCGGACGGAGGAGCGGCCTCGGGAGAGGGCGAGGGCCCGCGAGGCCTCCGCAAGCCAGGCCCGGCCTTGCGCCGGCGCCTCGAGAGTGGCGAGAAGGGGAGTCCGCGGCCAAGGGGAGCCGCCCGGTCCGCCTCAGCGCCGCCGCCGATGCCTGTAATGGCGACGAGTCGCCCACAGCCCTGACGGGAAGGCCCGGATGGAGCCTTTCTCCAGGGGGCGGGGCGCGCCGCAAAGCATGCCGGTCGCGGTGGTTCCTCCCTCAGCGGCCGGACGGACCAGGCGCCGGCCTCCTTTCCAAGGAAAAACTACGCCTCCCGACAGGCACCGGTTGAGGCTCGCCCAGCGGCCTCGTAGGCGTAGAGGCGGTTTTGGGATTTGTTTGGCAGGCCGAGCTTTGGGGCCGCTTGTTGCGGCTGAGCGCCTTGGGGGGGTGGCGGCTCCCTCGGTTCCTGTGCCCGGGGAGGCTGAAAACTGGGTGCCCGCACTCTTGGCCTCTCCTAACTTTTCTAAACTCTGCCACCGACTTGCAATAGTGGTCAGTCGAGTGGGGAGTGCATAAGTGCACTAACTTGCCTATCCTCACTGTCATCTTTATTCTCTTCTTCTTGTTTATGTTTGACAAATTCCAATAAATAGATAGATAGATAGATAGATAGATAGATAGATAGATAGATAGATAGATAGATAGATAGATAGATAGATAGATAGAATAGAGCTAGAGATATAGATAGATAGACTGACTGACTGACTGATAGACAGACAGAGATAGAGCTAGAGATAGAGCTAGAGATAGATAGATAGATAGATAGATAGATAGATAGATAGATAGATAATAAAATAAAATAAAATAATAAAATAAAATAAAATAAAATAAAATAAAATAAAATAAAATAAAATAAAATAAAATAAAATAAAATAATAAATAAAAGTCCCCTGGCTCCCAGTAAGACTTCTGGCGAAACTCTGTATTTTTCACCCCGAAACTCTCCCGTGGCTGGATTAACAGGGAGGGTAACCGTATTCCACATTCCTGCCTTATTCATGACCTAAATTCTGATTCCATTGCTGAAGCGATGAATGGTGGCTCAACCAGCCAGGGCACATAACTTTGTGAAGTTATGCGTAAATCAGCCTCGTTTTCCCCCTGGGGTAATTGCACTTAATTAGAGACGGGTGGATCTTGTTTTCCATGCTGTATACTTTAAAAAAAGAAAAACCGAAATATATATATTCTAATAAGGATTTTATTATACAAATAGAAAAACTAGCTAACTACATCTTTACCGGCAGCTTATCACTCAGACGAACAAAAGAAAAAAAAAACAGGAAGTTAGAAAAGAAAAATGTAGACATGCGCAGTAGCTCAAAGTTTCACAAGACTAGTCTTATCTCTGTTGCTATAGATACGCGATAAAGTTCTCTGGCAGGCTACCATAACGCTCAGAAAGGACACTCAGCTGACAAACACATAATGCAGTGACAGTATGGCTCCAGGTTAATTATGTAAAACGAAAGAGTTAGAAAAGCTGGGTTGTTGGACAAAATAATAGCTAAAATTACAGAATGTGCAGAACTGGATAAGCTCACAAAAGAAATACAAGAGAAAGACAATACTGATTACTATTTAGTATGGCAAAGATGGTACAGCTGGCTGGAGACAAAATAGGAATATAAAGATAATTTTCGACTATTCAATAGAAATGTATAGAATTAAATAAAGAGTCAACTATATATATATATATATACAATCATGTAAATATGTGAATGTAGATATAGACACAAATAGAGAAAAATAAGAGAAATACGAAAATGACCCACCGTTTGTAGTAACTTCTAAGAGTCAGTCATTCGACTGAATTGATGTTTGTTCGTTTTGTATGTTGTTTTAATATATTTATGTTTGTTTGTATTTTTTTTATTATTAATAAAAATCTTTTTAAAAAAAAGAAAAGAAAAGAAAAGCTGGGTTGTTAATCTTGTCCAGCCTCCTGCTTGGAGCAGAATTGGCTAAATAAAACATTTCAGGCAGGCTCTGAAAATTTCCAATGAACAGCAATGTTGCCCTTCAAGGGGCAAACTATTCCACTGATTGACAGCACTTTGCCTGAAGAAGTTCCTCCTAATAACTTAGCTTCCTGCTTCCCTGCACTTCCCTGCATCCTATTGCTTTTGGTCCCTCCCTCTGGGGCAGTGTTTTTCAACCATAGCAATTTTAAGATGAATGGACTTCAACTCCCAAGGCAAATACCAGAATTTCATGGCTGGTATTCTGGGAGTTGAAGTCCACTCATCTTATTGTTATTGCATAACAGCAACAGCACTTAGATTTACATATGCTACATAGTGCTTTACAGCACTCTCTAAGTTTACGGAGTAACCCTCTTGCCCCCAACAATCTGGGTCCTCATTTTACTGACCACAGAAGGATGGAAGGCTGAGTCATCCTTTAGTCAGTGAGAATTGAACTCCTGGCAATGGGCAGAATTAGCCTGCAATTACTGCAAAACACTAGGTAATAGAGAACTTACCATTCCCTGCCCTCTCTGACAATCCTTGAAGACCACTACAATATTGTACCAGTATCTCCCCTAGGTATCAACAGCATGATATACCCAGTTATGCATCTTTATTCCTGGATGAACAATAACACAGTTTGAAGTAGTAAAAATAGCTAGAAAAACAGAAAATCCTGTTATCTGATGCATATGCTGCCTTTTATTCAGAGCTCATGGTAATATATTGTGGGATTGAGAATACTTAGGAGGAGAATAGAATAGAATAGAATGGGATGGGATGGGGATGGAATGTAATTCTTTATTGGCCAAGTGTGATTGGACACACAAGGAATTTATTTTTGGTGCGTAAGCTCTCATTGTACATAAAAGCCATAAGTGATAAATCGTGATCACTATCATAAAAAATACATCATAAATCATGATACAACACTTAGTGATAGTCGTAGGATACTAAATAAACAATCAACATAAATTGTACTAGGAAACAAAATAATATAAACCGTACAAGCAACAAAGTTATAGTCATAAGTAGAGAAGGAGATTGGTAATAGGAAAGATGAGAATAATATTAATTCTTACGAAATAGTAAGCTTCAAGTCTTGCATGGGTAATGTTATCTCTTTAAGGTAACATCAAGGTTATCTCTCCAGATAAAAAGCACAATCAGAGCATCAGCACTATTTTTATTGTAAGGTTACCCCAAACAGAATCTTACAAGACTGGAAGAATTTCTCCTCTCCTTTCTTTTTCAGCTCCAGAAAACTAGGGAGGGTCCCTTCTAAAGCGTTTCTTATGCTTTTCTCCCACCTGCAGACTGAACTGCCATCTTGTCAGACCATTGCCTAGGCCGCAGGCCTGCCAGGTCATTCCTACAGATCATCACACTTACCCAGCATTCACTCCTTCAATTTTTCCCTACAATAACCTTCTGTACAAATGGAACAGAGAGGACAAGCTCCCAAATACACAGAAGGTGTCAATGGCTGTAGGTTGTTGGAAGAAAAATCCGGTCCGGTTCTAAAGCAGGAGAAAGATGCTGGATGCATAAAATGGAGGGTGAATGGCTGCACGGAAAGGTTTATTTGGTTTCCAGAAACTTCACAGACAACAGCAATGTTTCTGGAGTGGCTGAGCCCTTGGTTTAGGAATGAATGGATAGGTTTTTATAGGGTTCTGAGATGTTGCAGGGGGTTGTACAATGTAGTGAGCCTTGTGCCTTTTGTTATTCTAATGGTGGGTTAGTCCTATTATGTCCTAAAAGTAATATCATGTCCTTAGAATTTGGGTGTGGGGTGTAAATTCTTAATCCAGAATTTGGGTGAGGAATGTAAATTCTTAATCCCATCATCTGGAGCTGAAGGTTTATGAATAGATTGACTCAGTCTTTCTTAATAGGTACAAAATATCCATCTCTATAGATTGGAGGCTTCTGCTCCAGGTTATTAAGAAAGACTGGGGCTGCTTTCTGTCTTTAAGAACATGCTTCTCCATTTCTCCTTTGGGGAAATATCCTACCTTGCCTCTCTTTAATATTAAGAATAAATAATATTTTAATCCGGGGAGGGGGGGTTCCTACAAGGTAGACTTCAACCAAGGTTTTCTTCTGCCAGCCAAATCCCTTAATCATTAGACCATGCTGACTTTAAATTGGGCCCAGCAACCTATTGATAATCAGTGCAGCTACTGCAAGGTATATGCTGAAGCAGACTTCACTTCCTGTATCTTCAAGTCCAGGCCTGCATAGAGCATATTGCAGAAGTCAAGACCCGGTGATGATAGGCATGAATTATTGCCACTGGTTCTGGAAGGTCCATGACTGATGCACCAATGGATGTTGGGCAAAAGACAGCCTTCACATTAAACCATTGCTTAAGCAGGAGCTGAAATTCAGAACCCAAATTCAGAACCCCCAAATCACATAGCTTATTTAAGGGGATGGACCTTTGTCTAGAGCAATCACTAGGGCCAATGTTCTTGAACTCCCCGATGTCTATGGACAAAACACACCTCTGTCCTGTTTGGGTTTACTCTGAAATCACTTCTACCAAATCGGTCCTTCAGACATGGGTTCAACACTTGCATAGCAGCTTTAGTATACCTGGAACAATACTTTTTATTATGGGCCAAGATCAGAACGCAGCTAAAATGATACAGTACCTCACCCCAAACTAATAGATGCCTTCACCCAGAGGTTTCATATGGATGTTGCATCCATGGGCTCAATCATTCCTTCCTTATTCTTTGGAACCTCTCAATCAGTGAAGAGCAGAACCATTTTTTTTCTTTCTGACAGACTAGTGATTTCAGAAATTAGCATTTTGCACTATAACTCTGCAACAATATCTAATTAAATACGAAGGGGAAAAAAGACAGGCATGAGCCTGTCTAGCAGGACAGTTGCTGTTAAGAATTTCCTGATCCATAAACAGGTTGTTGTCTGAAGACCAGGCAGTGGTGAAGTTTTTGGGCACCTGCATTCTTCACAGAACAAAGCTGAAGTCCATCTGGTCCAGCTTCCTGCTTTCCAGCTGGTTCCCCTGGGTAGGCTCATTTCCTTAGTCCAAATTTCCAGATTGTTGCAATACAATAGAAGCATAAAGTTAACCGCAGGAATTGAGTTCACACAAATTGCCACGGGTTCAACTGGGTTTGCCTAACTGGTTATTCAACACTTGGCTACCAGCCCCATCATTAGTAGCCATGTTTGGAAAGGGCTCATTGCCACCTGATGTTGAACCAGTGGGAGCATTTGCATGTCACCCTAGAGTAGACCAGTGCTTCTCAAACATGGCAGCTTTTCAGATGTGAAGACTTCAACTCCCAGAATTCTTCAGCCAGCCACTTAGGGAATTCTGGGAGTTTGAGTCTTCACATCTTAAAAGCAAACTTGTTAAGTTTGAGAAACGATGCACTAGACTGTGGTTTAAATAATACCAAACTGTAAAAATCAGACAACTATTGAGTGCCCGCAAAAGGAAAAGTCAGGAATGTCACCTAGCACTTATTCGGAGGTTTGCAACCCAACTTAGCATTTGCTGACTAATAGCAATAGCACTTAGACTTAGGTTGGCAGTTTGGTGGTTCGAATCCCTAGTATAAATCTCCTGCGTGAGCAGGGGGTTGGACTAGATGACCTCCAAAATCCCTTCCAACTCTGTTACTGTTACTAAACTTATATACCGCTTCACAGTGTTTTTACAGCCCTCTCTAAGCGATTTACAGAGTCAGAAAATTGCCCTCCCCATCAATCTGGGTCCTCATTTTACCGACTTCGGAAGGACGGAACTCTGAGTCAACCTTGAGCCAGGAGCCTCAAAAGCGTCTTCTCCGTCTTCCTTGCAGAGGGAACTCCGATTACCATTCACACGACCTCGGAGCGTGTCCGTGTCAAATTGGAGGAAGGCGTTGCTTTTCCAGAGCGCACACGTGACCGCGAGCGCCCCGCCCCTTCTCGCACTCCAGGCTAACCGCAGCCATCCGCAGGCGGTAATAAACAAGGGAGCCCCGCGCGCATGCGCGTTCTGAGTCCTCCGCCGCCTTTGGGGCTAAAAGGGACGGGTGGGTGGGAAGAGGGAGAGAGAAACAGACAGACTGTGCGTGACGTCACGTCGCTGGGCAAGATGGCGGCCTCCGTGCTGGCTGTTTCGGGCCGAGGCTGGGTGGGTTGCGGGCCGCGGGGTCTTTGGTGGGCTTTTTCGCGGGGCCTGTGCAGCGCCGGAACCACGCACTTCGGGTTCCAGGAGGTATCGGAGGAGGAGAAAGGAGAGAAAGGTGAGGGGCCGAGCAACCCTGGCTGCGCCCGGGAGCCCTTGAACCGCCCGACCGCCTGGATCAGGGGTTTCCAACCTTGGCCGCTTTAAGACTTGTGGACTTCAACTCCCAGAATTCCTCAGTCAGCAAAGCTGGCTCAGCAACAGCAAAGCTGGCTGAGGAATTCTGGGAGTTGAAGTCCACAAGTCTTAAAGCGGCCAAGGTTGGAGACCTCTGTCCTGGATGGCTCGTAGGATGTGTGTGTGTGTGTCTCTCTCTCTCTCTGCAAGTAGAAAGAAAGAAAGTAGAAAGCTCTCTGCCCTGGGTTGCCTCTTGAATTCAGGGCATGGGGAGTTTTATCAGGAAGGCTGGGCGGAGGCAGGCAAGAATGGGAGAGTGGATTAGTACTGACAAGTGGATAATGCCGCTTTATACTACACTGGTAAGACTACACTTCGACTGTCGCGTCCAGTTCTGCTCGCCACGATGCAAAGAAGAGACTGGAAAGAGTGCAGAGAAGAGCAATAAAGAGGATTAGGGAGTTGGAGGTTAACCTTATGACAAACGGTTGCAGAAATTGGGTATGTCTAGTGAAAAGGTCTGGAGAAGACATGGTAGCATTGTTTCGATATTTGAGGGGCTGCCACAAAGAAGTGGGGGGGAGATCAACTTATTTTCCAAAGAACCAGAAGGCAGGACAAGAAGCAATGGATGGAAACTGATCAAGGAGAGAAGCAACCTGGAACTAAGGAGAAACTTCCTGACAGCGAGGACAATTAAGCAGTGGAACAGCTGGCCTTCAGAAGTTGTGGGTGCTTCATCACTGAGAGACTAGAATAGTATATAGGATCTCCTGCCATGGGGGCAGGGGGTTGGACTGGAAGACCTCCAAGTTTCCATCCAGCTGTATGAAACCACATATCTATATATCCATTCACACCCTTGGAAACTTAAATAATTCAAATTGGGGTGTCTGCAGGGCTGATATACAGATTGGGCAAAGTTTTGATTGTACTTTCCTGGACAACATCTTGACCTGTGGACAACTGACTCAAATTGTACTGTAAATACCCAGTTCTTCAAATAATTGAGAGAGAGGGGGGGGAACGCTAATGACCCTCCCCATGTTTAACATGCCCCTTGCTAGAAAGTTCTCATGGAGAGGATAACATCAGTACCAGAGCTCTTGGGTTTATCCTCTCCTGCTTTCAAGTAAGACCAGCTTGTACTGCAAGTAAGGGGCATTACTCATGAAAAAGGATAGAATGAAATCTAGACTGGTGAGCGATGCCAAATATCTGCTTTCTCAATATTGTTAAATCCAGATCTACTCCACAGTTTTCTTCTGAGAGGTCATATGCTGGCCTTTAAAAGATAGGCCTCTAAAAGCTTTCATTCTTAGCACGATCCTTAGGAATTACAGGTAGCTCTCAACTTATGACCACAATTGGGACCAGAGTTTCCATTGCTAAACAAGGCAGTTAAGTGAATTGCACCTGAATAATGACCTTTTTTCCATTCATTGTTATTAAGTGACTCATGTGGTCATTGACTTTTCTTGTCAGTAATTGGCAAATGGTGCCAATGCAAATGGTGATCACTTGACCCCTAAATGCTGAACTGTCATATTGCCAAGCATCTTAATTTTGGTCACATAACTGTCAGATGTGATGGCAAGGACTTCTCATAAGTCACTTTTTTCAGAGCTGTTATAAATTTTTGTACACCTATGGGATAAAAATTAGATTTATAATATTGTGGCATAGATCTCTGTTGAATCGCTCTTCCGTCTCGTGTAATGCATCTGCTCATTGTTCCATAGGATCTGTATTATTATTATTATTATTATTAGTAGTAGTAGTAGTAGTAGTAGTAGTAGTAGATCTCTGTTGAATCCCTCTTCTGTCTCGTGTAATGCATCTGCTCATTGTTCCATAGGATCTGTATTATTATTATTAGTAGTAGTAGTAGTAGTAGAATTGTTATTATTGCTATTATCTGCATATTGCATTACTGTCTGGTTTGGAAGCATTACTACTTCAGGAAGGCGGTGCAGAGTAGTGAAGATTGCAGAAAAGATTATTGGTAGTTCACTTCTTTCTATCCAGGACATAGCATATAAACAAAGTTTAACCAGGGTCTGCAGGATTGTCAGGGATGCTAAACATCCTCGTCAAGACCTTTTTTCCTTGTTACCTTCTGGGAGAAGGCTTCATGGTATCCGAAGCGGAACATCTACATTCAGTCATAGTTTTGTTCCATATAGCATTAACCTTGAGAATGCTCGTTTCCTCTGCGCTGTGTATTCAAAATTGACAGTGATTAATGTGTGTATAGCAGGTGTGCATCTGTGTTATATATATTTATACATATAAATATATATGGGTATATATTTTCTTTTGACAGCAGGCAACAGAATTTCATTTCTAATGTGGGCCTGTGTGCTCACAGTAAAAAATGACAATAAAGGTTACCTTATCGTCTTAATGAAGTTATAAGCACGTATGTCTTTATGAAAGAAAGTGCTTATTTCAGAACTGCTGTGTCTGCTCTTGGGAAGACTCTTGAAGACCTGGCTGCGTATCGACAGATCCAGAGAAGTAATGGATTCCCCATTTTTTGATGTGCTGAAATGGAGGCTAGGCAGCCGCCTGTCAGCAATGCTTTAATCCCTGCTTTGAGCAGCAGAGAAGACCTCACAGCCAAAATATTTCCAGTTCCATGATTCTGTGAAACAGATTGAAGAGTTGTTCTAAATATCATTTATATCATATTGCATTTTTATATCTTAAGCAGATGATTAGCACCTGTCACCTGGCAATTCTCGCCGATCTGCCTTTTCTCCCTTTCACTGTAAATAATAGTTCTCTTGCCAAACTATAGTTTTGCACAAAAAAAGGAGCAACGAAAAATAATTCTGCCTTAAAAGTGCAATTTGGAGGTGGGGGTTGGGTCATTTCAAAACGTGCATGCCCAGCAAAGGTTTCTGTTTCCTGAAGTTATGTCCACCTTCAAAGCTTCCTCTGTAAAGGGGAAAATCATCTAGAGCAGTGATGGCGAACCTTTACGGCACCGAGTGGCCAAACCAGAACGTATGTGCGCACATTACAGCGCCGTACACCCGAAAATCAGCTGGCTGGTACGCGCATGCCTGTTTCCAGGCCATTTTTGGGTCATTTTCAGGCTGTTTTTTGGGCCGTTTTTGGCCTCAAAAACAGCCCGAAAACGGCCCAAAAAATGGCATGTGCATGCCGGAAACCAGAAGAGCAGCTGTGCGTGCCCACAGAGAGGGCTCTGCATGCCACCTCTGGCACACATGCCATATGTTCGCCATCACAGGTCTAGAGGAAAGAGGTGGGTCAAATTTCAGTACTGGAGAGCATGGATCAGGAACTCAGATGGGGTATTTGAGACATGAAGATCAGTAGAAAGATTTGGAGGCATAATTTGTCTATGCGTGGCATTGACCGGAGCTGTCTTCCATAGAAGCTGCCTGTCCTATTTGTTCCAACAGAGTCCAGATCCTATCAATTAAGTTTGCCTGCCTTCAGGTGATCTTTAAAAACCTCTCTACAAGCCTAGGGAGGGGAAGCACCTTTTAGTGGCAGGTTTGCAGACATAGGCTGTCCTTCTTTATTTTCCCCAGTGTACCAATTATTTTATGCTGTTTTGTACTGTATTGTATTTATTATTGTGTTTTAATCTTGTGAAGCCATCTAGAGTTATTTGGAGTTGGTTAATCTTATAGTATGTTATTTAAATATACAGATATTCCTGGAAATTGAATTTCTGTCAGAATGATATAGATCAGCAATTCCCAATTTTTCTGGCTTTGCAGACCGGTGGTGGGGGGGAGGAAGAGGGATGATTCCCCACAAGCAGAGGGGGCACACATTTACCGACTGCTTGCGTGGCCTGGTTCTGAATAGCCACGGCCTAGTACTGGGCCGTGGCTCGGGGGTTGGGGACCCCTGGTGTAGATAACAGAACTGATCTTATGATGAAAAAAATGAAAATTTCAGTTTACCAGGTGTTTGAAAATGTGGCAAAGAAGTATGATATCATGAATGATTCGATGAGTCTGGGAATCCATCGTGTTTGGAAGGATGCCCTGCTGCGTCAGATGAACCCTTATCCAGGAGCCCAATTAATTGACGTTGCTGGCGGGACAGGTAAGTGCCATAGAATCCTAGGACTGGAAGGGACCTCAAGAGGTCTTCTAGTCTGACCCCCTGCCCAAGGCAGGAGTCCTTATTCCATCCCGGACAAAAGATTGTCCAGTCTCTCCCAATGTTCACCAGCCCCATTCAGATCTAGTTTAGTTTGAGAATGTGTAGCCTTCAAATGAACCTCAATAGTTAATTACAACAACAATAAACGTGTGTGTGTGCGTGGACTGAACTTCTCAATCAGCAATCCCAAGCTTTTAGAAGGAGTGGTTTGAATGATTCCTGCACAATACCTTCATCCCTACCTTCACATTACTTAATTTCAGGAAAAGGAAATCTCACGTTTTGAATCTTCTTTTCAAAACAAATTCAGGTGACATCGCCTTTCGATTTATCAATTATGTTCGTTCCCAGCGGGAGTATCAGATCCAGCAGAAGCTAAGAAACCATCAGAATTTATCCTGGCAGGAGATTACTCAGCTTTACCAGGAAGAGGAGAACGGATCGCTAGCGGGATCCCACGTAGTGATCTGTGACATTAACAAAGAGATGGTGAAGGTTGGGAAGCAGAAATCTCAGCAGCTTGGCTACTCGGAAGGTAATAAGTTATTATTTCAATAGGGGGATTTAAATCAAGACCGGTGTGTTTGTGAAGATAAGTACTTCCTTCTGGCGGGCTGCTATTTGCTGTGAAGCAAGGAATCTTGGCCCTCTTCCCTCTGAAGTATGACAGGGAAGTGTCAAGCCTCAAAACCAAAAATGACACGTGATGATTCTCCCAGCTGATCCAAGACGGGTATTTGGATTGTCTGACCGGGAACATCGTTGGGAACTATGATCTGACCCCAAGCTTCCAGTTATATGTGGCAGATAGTTTGCGCATTTTGCTGGCAGATTTTTCAATACATGCTGTTACTCTGTGTGACATATGTGGTTATATGCATAATTTTGTATTTATTTTGTCACAGTTATATAGTGTATATGGAGGTGGAGACCCTTTGAGAGCTCTATGCAACAAAATTTCATTTTAATGTAGGCCGAACCGTGATGCCGAACCTATGGCAGGTGTGCCGAAAGTGGCACGCAGAGCCATCTCTCCGGGCACGCCAGCCATCCCGTTGCTCTTCCAGGTTCCGGCCGGCCAGGTGGCCTTTGTGCACGCAGGAGCACCGGAAGGAGCTGAGCTTCCGGTTTCTGGCGCGCATGCACGCCGGGAAACTGATCTTCTGGTTTCTGGCGCACTTCCATGCCAGCCAGCTGGTCTTCACATGCGCATGCATGCCAGAAACTGGAAGACCAGGTGTCCGGTGCGCATGCACACGCCAAAAACCGGAAGCTCAGCTGTGCACGCCGGGGAGCTGCTCTTCCGGTTTCCAGTGCTCCCCCGCACATGCGCGCATGTTCCCATTTCAGCACTTGATGCCGAAAAGGTTCGCCAACACTGCCCTATAAGGTAGTGATAGGATAACATAAATCAAGCATGGGTAGGAGTCCAGCCCATTTTTTCAGTAATTAGAATGAGAAATGTGCCCCCTCTCCTCTATTTCAGCTAGGTAATTCAGAAATAAATGTAAGTCATGATATAGAAGTGGAGAAAAATTATAATTTGTGTAACACTGAGCTAACCACTCATAAATTGGCTGTTTGGGAGATAAAATGGAGACGCACACCCCCTCACCTAAGGTATCTTTTATTCTAACAAGCAAGATAGAAATCTAAACAAATGCATATATATATTTCCAGCTACCTGTCATTAATTAGTGATTGCTGTTGTGACAAAAATTGCACAAATTTCACATTGTACTGTTAACTTTATCATTTATACATTCAAGACAGGTTCTTATTTTCATAAAATATGTTGATCTTTTAATGAAAGATGTCTTCGGGAAGTCCTTTGAATGGGCACCGACCGATTCCATTTCTCATTCTTTGAAGGATTGTCCTGGGTCGTGGGGGATGCTCAAGATCTGCCCTTCGATGACGACAAGTTTGATTTTTACACAATTGCGTTTGGTATCCGTAATGTCACTCATATGGATCAAGTGAGTGTGTGTGATCCTATGGGTATGTTCGGGGGAGGGTTGCTAGATTTATATTTGCCTTTTCTCCTGTCACTCAAGGTTGTGTTCCACTCCTGCACCTCTTAGTCCCAGCTCACCCACCCACCTCGACTAACAATAACCTAGTCAGGTAGCTGGAAAGAAAGATTGGTCCGAAGTCACCCAGTGAGTGGCCACTTGCACCTGAATCATCTTCTCCCTAACAGTTACACCACTTAAGCCTTTTGTTGCATCTTCATTGCTCCAACCTGGCAGTCTTTCAGTGACGAATCTTAGGGGAAAAGGGTTTCAAAAATTTCAAGCGATTAATAGGCTATTGTTTAATCTAGATGGAACTTCCTCCTCCCCAAAACTCATGCCGTGTAAAGGATCAGAATATGCCTTCTTATGGTGGGTTTTCTTTTTTTTGTTTGTTTGTTTCCTGTGTGCTTCCAGGCGCTTCAGGAGGCTTATCGAGTCCTGAAACCAGGAGGGCGTTTTCTCTGCCTTGAATTCAGTCACATCAACAATTCCCTTCTTTCCAGGTTGAAATAAAGGATCTTCTTTTCATTTTTTATTCCCCCTTAAGCAAATTAAGTACTGTGACTGTGCGAGATATTTCCTGTTTATTGAATTTAGTACAGCATGGGTTGTCATCGGACAACTACTCAATCAGTTTGTGGCTGAGTTGGGCTCAGCACACAATTATGACGCCAGTGTCCCGTGGCTATGCCATTACCTTTTGCCGTTGTCTTTGCTGGCTTCCTACATGCAGTCAGTGGGGAAGCCAGCACATCGCATATGGCAACCACATGACATCCTTGTTTAATGGCAACTGGAAGTGCTGGATTTTCTGTTGCTAAGCAGTGTGGTCACGTGATACTGCATTTTAGGACTGTGTCCCTTAGTGATGGAAATTCCTCTCCCAATTGCCCTGAAGTGAGGACTACCTGTACATATTTCATTCAGGATAGTCTTTTTCAGTTGGTGATATCTTCCTTCCTTCCTCCCCCCAGGTTTGGTTTAGGAAAACAGTAAAAAGCAGAAATAGAGTAAGTGTTTTCTTAGCCAAGGGTGAGTAATTTCAGTTTGATCTGAAAAACTAGAAGAGTCTTTAATCAAATGCAATGCCCTGAACTAGATGCAATATTCTATGTAGCGAAGAGGGAAGAATGACATCTTATATTGACTCTTTATTTTTGATGATGCAAATTCATGAATGACTAGGAGAAAGAGATGAACAGACTGATTATCATCTTTGCAGACGATATGCAGGGAGTCCTTGGTTCATGACCATTTGTTCGGTGGCTGTTTGAAGTTACAGTGGCACTAACAGAATGAATGCTACTTATGTCTAGGCCCCGTTATGGCTGTGGCAACACCTCCATGGCATGTACAGGTAGCTCTCAATTTATGATTGTAATGGAGCCTGCCGTTATAAGTTGTGACAGTTGTAAAGCAGATCATCACATGACTAACTACAACCGTATGACCATTTTTACTAGCCATTAAGTAAATCCATAGTTAAGCAAACATTGCACTCATTAAGCAAACCCATTGTTTGACATGTGGCATAACAGAAATTGTGGTTTTCAGCCAAATTGCCATAAATTATGGTGATATGACTGCAGGATGCAGCAAATAGCTGCAAATGTGGACCAGTTGGGCACCCAAAATGCAATCATGTGACCATGGGTGAGTGCATGAGAGGGTGCAACTTCAGAACCAGGTTATAAATAACTTTTGGGAGTCCGTCATAACTTCAAGCAATCATTTTAAGAGACACAGTGGTGCTGCAGTGGTTAGAGTGCAGTACTGCAGGCTACTTCTGCTGGCTGCCAGCAGTTTGATTCTCACCAGCTCAAGGTTGACTCAGCCTTCCATCCTTCCGAGGTGGGTAAAATGAGGACCCAGATTGCTGACTCTAAACTGCTTAGAGGGCTGTAAAGCACTGTGAAGTGGTTTATAAGTCTAAGTGCGATTGCTATTAAGTGAGCACTGGTAAGTCGAGGACTACCTGCATTGCCTGTGGAAGACTTTATGAAGTTGCTAGAACAGAGCAGATCCCAAGAAAATCCAAAGGAAAACAAGCCTGTTTGGGCCCTGTTCAGAGTTTACTTTCAACATGTGAAAATTTGCCCCTGAAGTCAAACTACTTGCGGAAAGTTTGGTCTACTAGATCAGTGGTCCCCAACCTTTTTATCGCCGCGGCCCGCTGAGCGCGCGCAGGGGTGGGGCCACGGCCCAGGAGCCTTTGCGCAGGCCCATTGCGCACGGCCCAGGAGCCTTTGCGCAGGCCCATTGCGCACGGCCCAGGAGCCTTTGCGCAGGCCCATTGCGCACGGCCCAGGAGCCTTTGCGCAGGCCCATTGCGCACGGCCCAGGAGCCTTTGCGCAGGCCCATTGCGCACGGCCCAGGAGCCTTTGCGCAGGCCCATTGCGCACGGCCCAGGAGCCTTTGCGCTGCAGCGTTCCTGTCCCCCGGCCGCTGCGCGGCCCGGTGCCAGGTACTCCACGGCCCGGCACCGGTCCGCGGACCGGGGGTTGGGGACCACTGTACTAGATAGATTGCTTGCATCCAGTATGTTAATTTTTTAAAATTTTGTTTTCAGTCTGTATGATCTTTATAGCTTCCAAGTTATCCCTGTGCTGGGAGAAATTATTGCTGGTGATTGGAAATCCTACCAGTATCTTGTACAAAGCATAAGGCGCTTTCCAACTCAGGTAAAACAAGACCTCCAGGTTACTCTAAAAATTAAAATTTCAGTTTTATGCATTGAAGTTTTTAGCACTAAATGCTACATTTACCATTGCTTTGTTTTAGGAGGAGTTCAAGGAACTTATTGAAGAAGCAGGCTTTCTGAAGGTGGACTATCAAAACCTAATATCGGGCATGGTGGCCATTCATTCTGGCTTCAAGCTGTGATTACCTTTCTTTGTACTGAGGGAAAAGCACTCAACATTAAGTTTCAAGTCAGGATAAAAGAAAGCAACTGTTTTCAGCTATGCTTATTTAAAACTGGACACTCATTTTACTGGACACTATACAGTTCATTTGAAACCTGGACATTAAAAGTACTGAACACCCTTCAGAAATATTTTAATCATGTCACCCAACTGAGGTGTGGCCGAAGAAATAGAGTAAGTGAATGGAAGCCATGTTTACTGTTCTAGAGGTCCAGACTTTTATCAAGAGATGTAGGATTACTTTATATATTAAAATTAGTATTTAAATTTTCAATTGTTTGTTTTCCTGAAATGCAGGTCATTTTATATTATGAGGCATATTCAACCCCCCCCCCCCAATCTTAATTCACATTCTGGTGGTAGCAGCTGTCAGCCAATTTCTGGGAAGTTTGCAAAACCCTGAATAGTCTCTCATCGCCTACGCAATTTACAGCATGTTCTAAGCTAGTGATCTATCCAGATATGGTGCAGTGTGAATCCAGCTGCTTTCCCTCAAGCTGAAAGACTAGCTTAGCTCAGGGATGTCAAACTCATGTCGTCATGTCAGTCACGTGACATATCGCGGCTTCCCCTTTGCTAAACTGGGCGTGGCCACCACATGATGCATCTGGCCCACGGGCTGCGAATTTGACAGCCCTGGCTTAGCTCAATGGGATATGTACCGTTAAACTCTAAAGCAGTGATGGCGAAACTTTTCGGCACAGAGTGCCAAAAAGGCAACACGCACGTCTGGGTTGCAACCCGAAGAGGAGCCGCCCAGGGTGCATATGCGCGCCCAAAAATGAACTTCCAGTTTCAGCCAGTTACTCTTCTGAGTTTCTGGCACACATGCTCACACAACAATCAGCTGACCGGTGTGCATGCTCACGCAGGAAAACAAGACCAGCTCTTCTAGTTTCCAGCACTGCCACATGCAACAAGGCCAGCTGATCGGAAGAGGAAAGGGCGACACAGCTCTGTGTGCCACTTCGAGCACGTGTGCCATAGGTTCACCATTATGGCTCTAAACTTTATGACTTAATTGCATGGTACCAAACCAAGATTAACTTTAAAACACAAAGTCTTCCATGTTGAGGCAATAGATTCCATGAGCGCATCCATGCAGCTTCCTTGCAACCATGCAGATTTGCCATTGCTGCTTTCTCAGTTATTTCTTCTAGTCTACAACTCTGGAATTCTATCATCCAGGCCCAGACCAAGTCTGATCTTGCTTAGCTTCTGGCTAGCAAGCTGAGAGCTGTCGCTTTCTGAGGTCATGCATAAACATTTGGTGATAATGGTTTACAAAAGAAAATTACTGAGTTTGTATGAAGCCCAGAACATACCACACAATAGTTTAATATGTTATACAAATTAGGCCCCCATCTCTACAGAGCATTAAATACATCACAGTATACATAAATGCAACACAAGCTTGCTCAGGTAGAATGCTATGCTTGGTAGTCAAAATGCCCAAAGGCTATGCATTTCTTAGCTCCAGCTATTTTTATTGATAGCCATGAGATTCTTGCCTGTCCTCTATTGAGCCCCTTGCTGTACTATATTGGAACTGGCTGGCCAACGTTTGAATATTTTAAAGTAGATATACATTGTATTCTTAGAATAGCTTGCACTATTGTGTTGGGTACTACCATGCACCAAATTCTTCTATTATAAACTCTGCCACATTAGTGTCAAAACAGTTTACAGGAGGAGTAACCTGCTTCCAAGCACAATATACCTATGGAAAAAGGAATAAACCAGCAAATCTTTAGGATAAGAAAGCTGAAACTTTTTAAAATAACTTGGGTAATAAATATCTAGATAATCTAGAAGTTGCCATTAATAACAAATGTTTTTACATTTAAAAGGCACAAAACATTTCCATGCTTAATTTCACTACCGGCATTGGTGTTATCCCCTCTTTGATATAGTTAAGGAAGTCCCATGTACTATTTGAACTGTATCTTAACAAATGCACATTCTTATTATTTCCATGGGGTGCTTCCCTCATACACATTGCTTTTAGACCATAAACTTTCAAGGTTGAAGGAAAAAGTTGATACTCAATTAAACATGCTATTTGTCCCAACTTTATAAAGCAGAGCTGATCCTGCAACATGTCAATCAATCCATTAAGGACATGTATAAGCAGGACAATCAGATTTCTTATCAAGTGAAGTGCAGTTACACATTTTTCCAAATATGGGATGCTCTAGTCCTTAAACTGAACTGAAACATTCACTCGTTTCCCATGAGATAATTTGCTACTTTCTCCCAATCTCAGGTTTTTATTAAGTATTGTGTTAATATACAGTATGATTGTACTGAGCTATTTAGCATATAAGGTTAATAATCTTTAACGTTGAAGCTTGTATAATAGAGGCAACAAACTCTGTATAGTTTTATCTGATATATACAGAGATGTTAAATGGTAATAAATTGTAACCCTCTAATTGATTAAGCATCCATAAGTTCCATATAGAGGATTTCAAGTATTTTGTTTAAATCATTCCATTACAGGATATTATTCTCTTGCACAGATGTGCTCAAAAGGAAGTCTGAATTAGAAGGAATTCTAATTTTGTGTCTAAGGTGCTCTCTTAACAGCTGTGCTTAAAAAGCATTAGAAGCCAATAAAGTTAAACACAAGAAACCTAGATACATTAGCTGGTACAGAAAGGCATTTTCAAATTTTAACTCAAATATAATAACCTAGGCTGATCCTATGAAACCTTGGAGTTAAGCTTGGAAAACACTAGCTAAACAATTTTCAGCTTCAGTGTAATATAGAGCCCCAGTAGTCCTATGGAAGAGCTACCCCAAATATAGAAATATTAGAGTAAGTTAAAGGATGAATACCCAACAGTTTTATTAGAAAACTTGGATGGATTGTTTGTTTTAGAAAGAAAATACATACAAGCTTACTTTTTTGCTATTTTTTATGGCCACAACAAAAACACAAATTGGTACATAGGAGTACCTGTCATTAAAACAAAAGGCTTGAAGATCAAGGTATGTTCCCTGGGGAAGGCTGAAGACTTCAGTCTATTTGGAATTAGCGTGCAGTCCTGTAACCGAATGCATATTTGGGTGAAAAATTCCCATACTTCTAACCAGATTTGAAAAGGAGAATAGCAACTTGACCCAGGTAGAAGTAGATGAAGTGCTTGGTCTCATGAGTCACGTAGCTGCCAAAATTTCTCCCCACAATGCAGTGCCAAGTAGGATTGTATTTCTTGTCAAACTCCTGGAAGAGAATCCCTTAGAATCTTAGCATCACAGATATTAATATTTTCATTCAATCTATTATACTGAAAAGCATGTTTTATTCCAAGTTACTGAATTTTAACTCTTGAGCAAGTTTTAGTTCCAGCATATCCTAAATTCTTCACCAATTCTCTTTTTGGTGTATAGACAAAAGCTGACAACCCCAAGCCCTTAAAAAATTGAGGTGATAATAAAATGCAAGAACTCATACGATCACGTTAGCCAATTCTGCAGTTTTTAGGGAAACTTTAGGCATATATGCATTATTTTTTCCAGTGATTAAATCAGTATCTGCTACTGATAATAATACTGTCAGCTATATGTGGAAGTATTAGAGATGCAAAGTCCTATGTTTCTGGGACATTCTGGTATTTTGCATGCCTCTGGGCCACACTGATCCAGGAGCAAGTCTGAATTGGAAATGGCCCATGTGATTCTCTGTGAGGATACATGCCAGGAATCAGTTGTGGAACAGCATAGTTCAGAAGAGCAACTGAATATTCTTGAGTCGAAAATGTAGTCCCACAATGGCAGGATTTGTATATACCAAAAAAGCTGTGTACATAGAGTAATAACAGTAGGAGTAGGGCTCAACATTCATTACTGAAAGCTATGACTAATGTACTGAAAAGAAGAACTAGCATCATTAAACTGGTTTTTATGAATACCCCGCATACCTTTTCATTCAGTTATTATAAACCTAGTATCTCATATTAATCTATGCACCTTGGATATTACATTGACATTGCTGCACTTGTTAAGGCATTAAGTTTAAATATTTTATCACTTAGCACTTTTCTATACTGAATCTTGATTCTCGCTAGTCAGACAAATGCTGAAGATTGTAGCTGTGGTTCAATTAAGATTTATACAAAACCCACCAATTTGAGAACTGAATATTCTGAAGAACTTCCATCCTCTCTCTAGTTTATGCCAAACATCCTCAGGACCTTGTCATTCAACAGATAATTTGTCACTTTCCCCAAACTTGAAGTGTATTGGGAGCAACAGTCTGGCCTTGAAACAGGCTAAGGATAAGAACGCAGCAAATAATTTCTGATGTAGAGAATTTTACTTCCAGAAGCCTTCAAGCTCACCCTGCAAATTCTGTTACATGATCCCATCTGTAAACAAATTTTCTTTCTATTCACATAAATAATACCTTTTTTTTGCCAATTAGGACTTGGTATTACTTTAACATTAATTTATAAATTCAGTTTAGATTATATTCTTGGTAGTTTCTTTTCTAAATTAAAATTCTAAGCTAGTAATATGAGATGATGGTTCAGCACTACCTTCTTTATATGGGCAGCAATATCTTTCTCAATGTTATATTTTTCCAAGGCCTGTGTAGCACACTCCACAGAGTCCTGCTGCATCTCCTCAGACATATCTGCATTTTTGATCACAGCCTTTCGATCACTCATGATTACCTACAAAGAATGAGAAATCATTATTTAATTCATCTGTTCTGCAAACAAGGTATTCAAAAGTTTAATTTGTAGAAGCAACGACAGGGTTTTTTTAAAACACAAAAGTTTAGCCCAGAGAGAAAAACAAACCATATTTAGCTATACAGGCATTTAATGATGCACTAAGTGATGTGGTCATAAAGTATGACATCACCTGACTGCCAATTTATGACAGCAGTTATAACAGTCCCCAGTTGCTTTCAATAGGGGAATCCAGCATGTTTGCAGTGTCCCATGGTCATATGATTATCACTTGCGACTTCCTGCTAACTTCCCATTGTATTTGCTCACCAGAAGCCAATAGTGGAGGTTGCAAATGGTGATCATGCGAGCACTGGGCACTGCAACAATAACTGCTAGCTTATTGCCAAGCACCCAAATAGTGATCATGTGACGACATTGCAATGGCCACAATTACTAGGAACAGTCATAAAACTCCTTGTTCAGTTCTGTCAAAACTTTGAACGGTTGCTGTAAGAGTGATTGTTCAACAAGGACTATCTGTAATTATTTTTGGCAAGCTTAAAAAATGCAATGCAATGAATTACGTTCCTCTGCTTCACCAATCAGCCTGACAAGTACTCAAAATCCTTCTGGAAAGGATCAATATGCAACACATTTATTTCAAAATAACATGGTTGGATTTTATTTCCGTCTGATGGGAGACTACCAGGCTATACTATCTGTAGACTAGACAGGGAAGTTTGAAACATGCAAACACTCTGGAAGAAGGCAGACTGTGTATGTGTTCATGAAGTCAGAAATGTTGAGAGACTACTTTCCCTCACTAGCATAGCCACAACCTATACACTACTAAAATAAGCAGCACGGGGATCTTTATGTTGCATGTATTGCCTTGTAATAAAGCAGATACCTAACTGCTCCTGGGCATCTCTTTTTACTCCACCCACTTGCAGGTGTGCAATTACACCTTTTGCACAAAAAGGCTGGTTGTTTATGCTCACGAGATAGCAATTTTGCCAAATTCTCCATTATTTCCATAGCCCCATTTGGGTATATCCCAAATGTTAACCCCCTCATACCAAATCCATCTAGGAATGGATGTTTCCTAACCCAATGGACCTTACCATTCAACCACTATTACCCCCCACAAAAAGTATCTTAAATTTTCAATGTCACAGACCACCGCCCACCACCATTCCTTGGGCAGGTCCCCTCAAATCCAAGTCTTCTTTCCTTCTGTAGATAATCAACCTCCACCCTTTCTATCTTCTCTGAAAGAAGGAAGTGGGGAGAGACCTTGTTATTTTTAGTACTAACTGTAGACTGCCTCAGTAGGATTCCCTCCTCAAGCGCCGAATTGGCTCTCAACCCTGAACTATGGTCCATTTGGTCCATTTATTCACAGTGCTTATACTAGATTTTAAACAGCAATGTTACTATTGAAAAGCCCCCTAGCCGGCACTAGAGGATATAAATATTATTTCTATTTAGACACTATTAACCCTTCGGTTCAGGAACCCAATTCATATAAAGCAATATACCTATATTTTCTTAAGAAAAAAAAAGATTAAAATCTCAGATTAGACACAAGGGACGCTTAAAAGTGGCCCCTCAAAAGCCAGCAATTAGGCAGACCACGAGCTATCCTGCGGACCACCCTTCCAGGTTTTTTCCCCCTCCTCTGCGCCATTTATCCTCCTTCCCGTTTCTCTCCAAGGATCTTGTAGCGCGGGCACGGCCTCCCAATTAAATCACTTTCCCTTCTCTCCCCCGCACTACGAAAAAGCCCCCTTCGCACTCCCTCCACAGCGCCAACACGCAGGGCAGCCGCAGACGCCTTGCAACCTCCGAGGCTTCGTCGGGGAAGCCGCAGGAGGGGGATGATGCCTGGCCAAAAAAAAATAAAAAAAAAAATAACGTGGCGACCGACCGGTGCGTCTCGTTGCACAGATTTTTTTAGGGGGGAGGGGCAGTTCCAACCCCCCCCCCCACGCGAGGCAGGCCCGGAGGCCGATTTGGAGGCGGCGAGGGCGCCGGGCGATGCCCCCCAAAGTCTTCGGGATTTCGGCCGAGGCGAGGCTGCGCGGCGTCCGCCCACAAGCTCCTCGCAGCGGGGATCGCCCGGGCTCCCCCGCCGGCGAGAACGCTTCCCACGTGGGTCAAAAAGGCCAGGCGGATCCCGAGGCTGAGAGAAGCGACCCCGGCGTGGTGGGACTACAACCCCCATAATCCACCGGCGGGCCCCAACGGCTGGGGGGGGTTTAAGGCATGGTAGTCGTCGTGTGTGTGTCCGTCCCCCCCATCCCCACCACCACCACCACCGCCGCCGGCGGGGCAACTCCGGGTTGAGGCCACGGCGCCCGGGGAGCTTCCACCATGGCCCGGCCCAGCCCGATGGGCGATGTAGTCCGAGGCGCGGCCCTCTCCTCACCGTGTGGTGGTGCGGCCGCTGCTGCCGGGCTGCTTCCGAGGAGAGCGGGAAGGGACGTTGGTGGAGCCGGTGAGCAAGTTGGCACCTCGGCGCTCCTCCGGGTCCCCCGTCGCGGTAAACGCACTGAGGTAAAAGCCCGCCCGCGCGCGCGCTCGCTCGCTCGCTCAGCAGCCCTGCCCGCCTCGCCCGCGACAAGCCTCGAATGCCGCCCCGGCCGGTGGCTTCGCCCCTCCCTCCGGCCCGCCGCCGCCACGCCCAACGCGCCGCGCTCCGTCCCGCAGGCAACGGTCATTGGCGGCAACAATACGCCTCGCCGCCCATTGGCTGCAGCGCTCCCGCCTCCCTCCGGGTTTTATTGTTGCATTTTATTGCGGCCCGGCGTGCACCGCGCCGGGCGTCCGTTGCCGGGGCGACGGGCCTGGCGGTTTCACAAGCCTGTCCGGGCACGTGGAGGGCGGCAGGAAAGGGAACCGGTCGAACGAAACCTGATGGAATCCTAACCAAACCCATGTTTTCCAAAGAAATTCAGTCCCAGAGGTAGAGTTCCTCAGAGCATATGCAACGTTTCTTCTCCTCAGAAAGGTGTTTTTTTTGGGGGGGGACTGGAGTTTCCTTCCAATGAATTTCACCTGGTCCTTCTCTAGGTCAGCATTTCTCAGCAAGACTTCAACTCCCAGAATTCCCTGGGATTTTAGGCTTTATTACATTTTAAATTAAAATGATATTAGCAGGTGTGTGTGTGTGTGTGTGTGTTTTTAACTTAAGGAAACCAGCCAGAACCAATTTTTTTAAACATGTTTTTGGATGAAAAAAATCTGATCCAGTTCCAAGCCAGGAAAAAAGTGCTGGAAATAAAATGGAGGCTGATTGGAAAGAAGGACTCTTGTTTATTGATGAGCAGAACCAACCACAACATGCAGTTCTGGGACAGCTGACGAATTGGTTGGACGAGTGGATGGATCTTCATAGGTTTATAGGATCTTTATACAGGAACTTATAAAGTTTGAAGTTCGTACTGTTCTTGGGATTGTGCAATGAAGGGCGTCTTTTGTGTCTTTTGCTATTTCAGTGGTGGTGGGTTAATCCTATTATGTCCTAAAAGGTCATGCCCTGTCCTTAGAATTTGGGTGGGGGGGTTGCAAATTCTTAATCCCATCCACTGGAGCTGAAGGTGTTTTGTTTGTGAATAGATTGGCCCAGTCTTCCTTAATGGGCACAAAATACCCAATTTTGGCAACAGGTTGGCAAAAGGAAGCTCAAATCTTTGAGAACCAAGCTTTTTTCTCCAAGTCAGAGCCGGAGTTCCTTTCCATGCATGGAAATGAGCTGCCTGCCCTCCCTTGGCAGGCCACTCTTTAGCTCCATCTGCTTAACAACCCACACAACTGCTTAACAACCACAGCTGGGAAAACTGGGACAGTAATCACTGTGTGGTCACATGGCCATTTCACTTAATGACTGCAATAACCTATGACCAAAATCCCAGACTCATTTATGATTGTAAGTTGAAGACTAACTTTTCACTAACTTTTTGAGCCAAGAAATAAGCAATGCAAAGAAATTAAGAATTCTCTCTCTGAACTTGGATGGGTAGCACATTCTCCTTCAACATTGGCACGCAAGCTGGGAATCTAGTCACAGCTCTGGCTTCAATAGCAGGTGTTAGCTGTGGTCTGGAAGGCCTGTTTGCACAATCCATCTGGTTGCAAATTGTATCTTTTCCTAGATCCTCATGCCCTAGTCACCTCATAGCTGAACTACTGCAACACATCCTACATGATGTGTTGAACACCTATTTATGAACACCTTAGCTTTTTTTTAAAAAACACGCTTTATTGCATGTTTCTTTCACATACATATTTTATGAACAGAGTATTGACCGGGTCACATCTTATACAATTTACAACATAGTTATATATTGATTTTTATAATCTATTCCAATCTTCCTTTGTTTTTTCCAAGTGCAATTTACATATTTCAATTTCTGCCATACTATTCTTTTTCCCTACTTTTTTTATCTTATCTTAATCTCTTCTTAATACATAATATATAAACAATATCACCATCCGCCCTTCAAATCCTAATTTCCTAGCATTACTTTGATTAATTATCTTATTTCTCCATTTATAAATTATGTTTCTGAAAATCCACATCACATCTTTTGGCTATAATACACAATGTATTATTCAATTCTTATTCAATTCTTACATTGAAACCCTTTAACTTAATTGACCTTCCACATTTTATCTTAATCTCTTCTTAGTACATAATAAGCAATATCACTATCCACCCTTAATTCCTGATTTCTTATTATAGCATCAATTATTTTATTTCATTATTTACAACATATTTTTTCAAAATCCCTATCACACTTTTTAACATTTCAATTTTGTCTCTTGATTTCAGTTATTTTCATAATTGAACCAAATTACCACTTCATATTTCATCTGCTGTTCTATTTTACAATAAACAATATACATCATATTTGCTTCTTACATTCACAATTACTGTTAATACAGTTCCCTTAGATCTACTAATATATAGCTTATTTCCCTTCTTCCTTTCCACTATTCTTCCCCTTTTAACCATTTTCTCTTCGTCTCTCCAAAATTCCACTTCTTAATAATTTTCTCCCTTCATCCCATTCTCTTATCTTCTTTTTCTTTTTACATTTATTGTATCTTCTCCTGAAGATACAATAACTTTTTTTCTCTAACTTTTGAGTCTATTACTCGGATAATTCTCCCCAAGCTTTTACCTAATCTTTTTCCATTTTCTTCTCTTTTGATTGGTTCTTTTTTGATGAATATTCCCCCCTATCCATTCTTTCTTTGCCACTGTAAATCCCAGTGTAATCATCTTAACTTTTTACCTTCAATTCCTTTTCCTTCAATATTATTTTCTTGCTTCTCATTTATATTCTTTTTCCTGTTTTGTGTGTTTTAACAAAGTTTCTGACTTTTTATTGCCCTTTTAATGATTCACATGTTTTTAAGCATCTCAATTAATTCCTCATACATACAAGACTCCATATTGTCAATTTAAAAAATTATTGATATTTTAACTTATATTTAATTAAGATTTAAGTCCAGTCTCTTTTTTTATTTCGAGATAATATCCAGTTCAAACGTTTGTCCAATCCACTCCAATTTAAAGCTTTGTTGTTTTTCACCTCCTTTAAAAGTCGAGACCAAGCAATTTAAAAAGAAACAATTACTCCTTAAAAGTTTCTCACAATTCTTTCAGTGGTCAAGGTCACTGCTGTTATTTCCTTCAATTTTCAGGCCGGTCGTTGTAGTACTTTCTTTCCACCAGCAGATGTCTCTCTCCAATCCACAATTCTCAGAACAACAAAGTATCAAGCTTACAAAAATATTTTAAGTCCACATAGAAAATACTTTCTCTCAGATTTCTTTTCCTTTTATTGTTTCTCCAAATTCAGTTTTAAATCCAGTTGTAAAATTTCCTTTCTTGGGCTTTAATATTTTGACTTCCTCTTTGTTCTTCCTTCACATGTCAAAACTGTCAAAAATACTTCAAATCCTCATTAAAAAGTGCTTTCCCTCGGGTTTCTTTTTCTTGTATTAGTTTTAATTTCTCCAAATCCAATTTTAATTCCAAATATAAAGTTTTCTTTTTGGGGCTTTAGTACTTTAACTTCCTCTTTGTTCTTCTCCTTCCATTAAAATTCCCAAGTGCCAATTAGCTGCTCATTTCCTAGCTGGGACACCTTTTAAAGTTTTTTTTTTTAATTTCCTTTTTTACCTGTGAGTTGGCCACTCACTCATCCAGTACCAGTACTCCGTTCAGACACTGCTCCTGCACAAAATCTTATTCCGGTGGCCCCAGCTTCAAATTGGTCGTTTTTAATGGCCGCCACCCCTGCCGCTGGTTCAAAGAGCTGCATCCGACCTTTCAAGGAACTTGCCTGTTCCTCTTGGTTGTCCGAGGTGCCTCTCCTTCTTCACTGGACGATTCCAGTCCGAAGACACCCCCCCCCCCTCCCCGGACAACAGTTTGTCTGGCAGGGCTCGTCGGAGCCCACTATTTTCCAGCCAGTCTCGCCGCGACGCTTCCAGTTTTTCCTTGAACACCTTAGCTTGAATGCCAGAATGCTATGGTGTGAACAGTAATGGGCATGCATCAGTACATCCATGTCATGTGCTTTCCAAAGCTGTACTGGTTGCTGGTTTGCTCCCAGATGTGGTTCAAAGTGCTAGTTGCAAGGTCCTTGGTGGTCTCTGAGCTTGGTTTGGTTGCAGATGTTTGGTTGCCGATCATCAGTATGTGTTTGTGTGTTGGTTTGCTCCCTGTTTATACACAGTAAATTGGGACTGGGTTGCTTGAGCGATCATTTCTCCATGGTTTTTTCTGCTCATTCTATCTAATCCAGCAGGAAGGGCATGCTTCAGGTCCCCTTGATTTAAGAATGCTAATTGGCAGATCTTTTCATGCCTTTTCTGTCATAGAACCTATCCTATGGAGCATTCTCCCTCCAAAGATTAAAATGACCCTGACCTTTTCATAAGACCAAAAGACCTGGTTCTGTGCCCAAGTCTGGGCCCCTGACTGTGTGACGGGACCTGTCTCCTGGCTACATTAACACTGCTGATGGTGATATTTTCTTCAGCTGCTAAGCATTTTTGTATTTATGACTGTTGCTGTTTTTATTTTTGATCAATTACAGAATAACAGTGGGAAGGCCGCCTTCTAGTCCCAATCTCTGCTCAAGCAGGAGACGCTATCATTTCAAACAAATGGCTACCTAATCTCTTCTTAGAAACCTCCAGTGATGGATTACCCACAACTTCCGGAAGCAAATTTCTCCTTAATACTAGGTTGGATCTCTCAGGATCTGTTACTTCTTGTCTTGCCCTCAAGTGCTTTGGAGAATAGGTTGACTCCCTCCTCTCTGACAGCCCCTATTAGAAGACTTCTACCATGTCCTTGTCTATAGTCTATAGTTAGGTCTATACATACCTAATTCCCACATCATTCATCGTACAGTTTAGTCTTCAGTCCCCTAATGATCTTTGTTGCTCTTCTCCGCATTTTTTTCCTAGAGTCTCAGCATTTTTTTTGTATTGTGGTGACCAAAACTGGATGCAGTATTTCAAGTGTGGTACTACCAGTGGAGTATAAAATGATACTAACAGTTCTTGTAATCTTGATACTAACCTTCTGTTGATGTAGCACACGGATATCAAACTTGATCGTGTCACATGATGTCATGTGACATAACGTTTTTTGCTTTTGCCGAGCTGGAGTGGGTGTGGCCTGCACATGATGCATCTGGCCTGTGGGTCGCCTGTTTGACACTCCTAATGTAGCCTAAGACTGCATTGGCTTTTTTAAGGCAGCTGCAGCACATTGCTGGCTCATATTTAAGTGATTGTCCATTAGGGCTCCTAGATCTCTAGATTTAGGTTTATCTAAATCTTGGGTCTAGATTTTATTTAACATGTTTGCCAACCAGAGTTACTTGTTGAGAAAGGCAGCTACATAAATTGATTAAATAAAACAAATGTTTCCAGATCAATGTTTTATTTACAAAGCCATGAATAATAAACTGTGGTTAACTATCCTTTATGGCTATACCAAATCCAAACAAACTGCATGAGTTGTGTGATCCCATCAGTCAAAATGTATTTTCTAGATTTTGATTTAGAATACAGGGGTTGTGTGATTATGAGTCAGAATGGTTTAATTTTAAAGAATGCAAAGTATGTTTTACCCATCCACACGTCTCGTCTCTTCCAACTGGGGCCTGGCTTCATTCATTTTTGGAGCACAGCTGTCAAGAATGTTATACAGTCAAGCCCTCCAGCTGCTAATCAAAGTTGTAAGTCTTTAATTTACAGCCATACAAATACAGCCACTAATTAACACACCTCTGGTTATGTTAAACATTAATCACCTACGCTTGTTTACAGAGAGCATAGGATGAAATATGTACAGCCAATTTGTGATTCGAGAACTGCCAAACAGGCTTTTACTCTGCATCATGTGAAGTAAACCTTAAGTTTGGTGTGTTGTGTGAACCCCCTTAAAACAATATTTGGCCACAGAAGTTAATGGTTTTCTCTGTGCTGCAATTACTGTCCTTAAACTTATAGACTGCAATACTCCTTCTGTTAATAGATAAAATGCAGAGGGGAATAAGTCAACCTAAACTACTTTCTAAGGTCGCTCCCCAAACCCAGCTGCCTTTCCAGTGATCTCAGGCTGCGTCTCCCAAAGGGAAAGAGGAAAACAAACCAGACAGCCACTTATCTGACATAATATAGGTTCTCCTGCTTGGGCAGTGGGCTGGACTAGAAGACCTCCAAGGTCCCTTCCAACTCTGTTATTCTATTCTATTCTATTCTATTCTATTCTATTCTATTCTATTCTATTCTATTCTATTCTATTCTATTCTATTCTATTCTTCATTTTCTACTCCACTCCACTCCATTCTTCTATTCTATTCTAAATATTCTGTATCTTATTCTATTCTAAAATCACCCGCACAGCCGGGAAGAGGCAGACTTTGAACGCGGGGCTGGCGGAGCGTCTCGCGCCACTTCCAGCCAAAGCCGGGCCCCTTTCCATGGGGGCCGGAAGTCCCGCCCCGCGCGCCAATTCCCCCCAGCGTTTTCGGGCGAGGTGGGCGCGAGCTCCTCCGAGCATGCGCCCTGCGACCCCTGTCTGCCAGGCCGGGCCAGCTTCCGGCGCGCGGCCGCTCCCTCCTCCCCTTTAAGGCGGGCGCCGCGTTCCTCTTTTCTGCCCTCCGTCAGGCGGCTCCTGAGGGAAGGCCGTGCGTGGAGCCTGCAGCGGTCGCCGAGCGCGGGAGAAAGGCAGGCGGGCGGGCGAGATGTCCGGGGGCTGGGGCCGGGACATGATGGATTACGGGGACGGGCCCGGGTTTTCCGGCGGCGGCGGCGGCGGTGGAGGCCGCGGGGGAAGCAGCGCCGGGGGCGACGGCCGCATCTACGTGGGCAACCTGCCTCCCGACGTGCGCGAGAAGGACCTGGAGGAGCTCTTCTACAAGTACGGCCGCATCCGCGACATCGAGCTGAAGAGCAAGCGCGGCCTGGTGCCCTTCGCCTTCGTGCGCTTCGAGGACCCGCGGTGCGTGAGGAGACGGGGGGGAGGGGAGGGGAGGAGGGCGGCCTTTCCCGCCTGCGCCGCGGCCCAGCCGCAGTTGCCCCGCGCGCGCTCCCGCTGCGCGGCCCCGACCCGCCCTGGCGGGGGTCTCTTGAGGGAGGGGAGGGAGAACCCGCTGGGCCTGGGCTGCACCGCCCATCCGCCATCCGCTGTGGGCGATCGAGCGGGGCTGCAGCGTCGAGGAGGCCGCCCGGGCGAAGCCTCGCATCATCCTACCTGGCTGCCAGCCCTGAAACTGAGGGGGGATTCGCTTGGATCGCGTACAAAGAACTTGCAGGGAAGGATCGCGCGCGCCCAGCGGCGCCCTCCAACCGAGGCGCGTTTTAAATCCGCCTGTTTACAGCGCTGCGGGCATGGAAGCAGCTCTGAAAACACATTTAAGCTCCGTCCCCAACGGCAACAAGGCAACTGATCCCTTTTCAAATACAGACTGCCAAGTGCGCGCGCACACACACTCTTGTCGGCCTTCATTTGAAAAAGGGATTTGTTGCCATTGGGGATGTGATATATGTATGTATGTGTGTGTGTGTGTATATATATATATATATATATATATATATATATATAGTGGGACCTCGTTGAAATGTCACCAAGATACTCTCAATCTTACACGGGAAAAGACCCAAATATGCCAAAACCTTTATATATATGTGTGTGTATCTATATAATATACATACATACCCTGTTTCCCCCAAAATAAGACATCCCCTGATAATAAGCCCAATCAGGCTTTTGAGCGCATGGCAATAAGGCCAAGTGCTTATTTCAGGATTCAACAAAATATAAGATGGGGTCTTATTTTCGGCAGAAACACAAGTATCACTTTTCCCAGCCCAGGATCCTTCAGGTAACTGACAGGAATTCCACAAGTAGGGAAGTCAGAGTTTCTCTTCATGTGCCTGTGTGAGAAAATACGACCTGGCTCCAAAAACAGTGTGTGTGCATCTTTGTTTGGTCTGCATGGCAGTGCTGCTTCGCTTCTGGATGTTTTCTCAATATTGGGTAGGGTGGTTTTTGTATACAGTACTTTGATATGTTTATCAATATCAGTTTGGCAGGGCGGTTATGAAAAATAAAAACTGTACATTCAACCAATCTTCTGCAATCAATAGAAATAGAATGAGATGCAAATGGGCATTTGCACTGTACAATGCAACAAGAATATTCAAAGCATTTTGGGAACAATCTTGAAAAGTAGTGGTGGTAGATACTATTCCAGGCGAAGCTTGATTTGCCATTGACTTGAGGTGGGGGGGGGAGATTTGTGATGGTCTCTCACGTTCTGAACAGATTTGCCTCCACTGATTCTGTTTACCTTTCTCTGGATCATCTGGGTGCTGGGACTCTTCTACAGTAATAACAATAACGCAAATGGGGATGTAGTGATGCTTCTTTGTTTTACAGGAGCATCTTGGCATCAGTAAGCAGCTTATGGGTTCAGTCTAGTAGGTTTTGTGCCAGAAGCATTAAGTATTCTGTGCCCCTTAACAAAGAGACTTCTTTGGCCCATGTTTACAATGCAAGCATAGTGATTTAAAAAAAAAATGTTAAATTCTGTTGAACTATACTGTTCATATGAAATGTAATCTTGGAAACCTTTAACGCAGTCTTGTGTGCATTTATGTGAAGTCTTGTGTATGTGAAAATGTGAAGATAGATGGAAAAAGAACAGCTGTGCTTTTTACATACATCTTCACATTTTGACCCAGGCAAGAAAAGCATTCGGTCCCTACAGTCTGTTCATTATAAAAGCAGATGTTTTTCCCTACATCCACTTTGTCTCGACATGCCCTCCTCAGAGACGCTGAAGTTTCCATTACTGAATGACTTAAACTTCCATCATGTTTGCTTTCCTCAAACCTTAAATGCCCCCCTCTCTTTTTTGCGCGATTTGCTCAAACAATTAAGTTTACTCTAATGGGAACACTATTGACCCCTTCCAACACACTCAAAATGGGGAAAGTATGTTGCATTTCCTGTGTGCCTGTCTTCTGCGTCTTCTCTGAAAAGGATAATTTTCTTTGTACAGCACACCTCATTCTTGTTAATAGCTATATTCTACTTGCTGTACGAACTAGCTGTACAAAAAATAGTACTTAGCAGTATAATTCGTTGGTGCTATGTAAGTGCAGAAAAGAACTTAACTCTTGGCATCCTGTAACTTTGAAATGAAAGAGCTGCCACTCTTTCACCACTACGATTTTCCTCTCAAAAAATATAAAAATAGGAAGCATGAGCATTAGATAAGTTTGTTACCTTCACTTACAAGACTTTTATCCCACCTGTTTATATATAAGAAAACAATTACCTTGTGAAAGTCACTTCTTTCTATTCCCTCATTTTCTGAAATATATTCCATAGTTTTAACTTGCAATGATAGGAATGTTAAAATGGTGTTTCCTTTTTAGGCCATAAATTAAAGAAAATACAGAGTAAATATGTCATTTTCTACCCTGGTCATGGTCAATCAAAGAAAAATAAATCTATTATGGCCAATTTGTGGCTAATGCTGTACAGATAGAGGCCTGGATATAGTATTGATTATTGTTTGAGTGTCTGTAGATCTGGAACATTCTAATCACTTACAGAGTGCTTGATAGCAAAATAGAATAATACGATTTGGATTCCACCCAATGAAAAAGTAACTGAGACTTCCGGCGGTGACAACATCGTGAGCAGGTGAGGAAACGGCAGCTGCCGCTTCTGGAACCCAAAGATTCTTCAATAGAAGCTCTTTACGAGCTTTTCTGATCCCGTAGAGATATTATGATTCACACTTTAACTAGGAAGAGGACCAAGACAGCAAAGAGGAAATAGAAAGTGGAAGCCAAGAAGAAGCTCAACTAGAGGTAATAAAAGAGAAGGAAATAAGAACAAGGAAAAGAAAGAGAGGAGAGAGAAGGTGCGAGGACAAAGAAACAGATGGAAACAAGGCAGACAAAAAAACAGTAACATCAGATAATGGAAGAGGCCCTGAAACTTTTTTCTGTAAATATTAATGGTTTAAATGCACCAAAAAAAAGATCCCAAACTTTTGCAAAATTACGAAAAATAGAAGCAGATGTGATGTGTCTTCAGGAAGTACATATAAAAAAAAAGATACCAAAAAATCTTAGAAAATTCCAAACTAGGGAAATTATATACATCCTTGACCTCAAAAAAGAATAGGGGAGTGGCGGTATATGTTAAAGATTGGATCCGTTCAAAATTAATATATGTGGACGAAGAGGGCAGAATAGTTATGACTGAACTAATAGTGGAAAACAAGAAAAATACTACTAGTAGTGATATACGCACCGAATCAAAATCAACATGAATTTTTTAAAGGCATTCATAATAAAATAGTGGAGCTGGAACACGAAGATATGTCTAATTGGTGATTATAACGCAATAGTAGATGTGAAAAAGGATTATAAAACGAGTAAAAAGAATAAGAAAAAGAGACTTCCTAAAGAATTCTTCGACATGACCAGGGAACTAAATTTGAGGGACGTCTGGAGGGAAACCCATGAAGATCAGAACCAATTTACTTTCTATTCCCATCCCCACCAATCCTGGTCAAGGATCGACATGGCATGGATGACCACAAATATCAGAAATGGGGTGGATAAAATAGAAATAGAAATGAATCAGTGGGCAGACCACAACCCAATACTTGTGAATTGGAAAGGAGTTAAAAGATTCAGAAGATGGACAATGAATCAGAGAATTTGTAAACAAAAAGAATTCAAAGGAATGTTAGAAAAAGAATTAGATTGGTTTTTTAAAATAAACAAGAAAGAGGATACCTCTATTCAGAATACATGGGACACTGCAAAAGCATTTATAAGGGGTTTGACTATAGCGTATTCTGGGAAAAAGAATAAAGAAAGAAAACAACAGCTAAATAAACTTCAGGAAGATTTTAAAAATATAGAATATAAACTCCAACAGCAACCCCAAAATAAAAAGATAAAGGAAGAGTGGAAAACAATAAAACATAATTTAAATTTGATGGACCAAAAAGAACTGGCACAAAAAATAAAAATGGCCAAGCAGAACTATTTTGAATTTGCGAACAAAACAGGAAGATGGCTGGCCTACAAATTGAAAAAGAACAGAGATAAAAGAATGATATACCAACTTAGAGACTCAAACAGGGAAATTCACTACAATAGGAAAGAGAAAAAAGAAATCATCCAGACATTCTATACCAATTTATACAAACAAGAAGTAGAAATAGAAAAGATAAAACAATATATACAAAGATCAGATATGCCTCCCATCACAGATGAACAAAGAGAAATATTAAATAGACCGATAACTAAGTTGGAATTGGATACAGCACTGAAAAAATTGAAAAACAACAAAACTCCGGGACCTGATGGACTTCCAGGGGAATTATATAAGTCAGTGCAAGAAACATACTGATCCTCAACTAATCCAGAACTACAGACCGATATCTTTACTAAACACAGATTATAAAGTGTTTGCCATAATTATAGCTGAAAGACTTTAAAAAATATTGAATAATTACATCCATCTGGACCAAAATGGATTCCTACCTGGTCGCCAAATTAGGAATAATATGAGAGTGATATTAAACGCACTTGAATACTACGAAGCCCATCCGGAGAAACAATCTGCGCTGGTTTTCCTTGATGCCCAAAAAGCATTCGATAACCTAAATTGGAAATTCCTAAAAGAACAGTTAAAGAATATGCAATTTGGACCAAATTTGGAAAATATTATAGGGAAAATATACACAAAACGAGCAGCGAAGGTAATTGTGAATGACGATATGACAGACCAATTTGACATAACAAAAGGGGTCAGACAAGGTTGTCCACTCTCTCCTCTGTTGTATATCTTATCTTTGGAGATCCTGTTAAAAAAAATTAGGGAGGATCAAGAAATTAAAGGATTAAAAGTGAGACAAGAATATAAGACTCAGGCTTTCGCTGACGATCTTGTACTCATAGTTGAAGAACCACTAGAAGTAACACCAAAACTCCTTAAGAAAATAGAAGATTATGGAGAGGTGGCAGGTTTAAAGATAAATAGAAATAAATCAAAGTTACCAGTTAAAAATCTGACAAAAACCCAGGAGATAGAACTGGAAAAAAGCATACAAATTCAAGTGACTAATAAAATTAAATATCTGTCACCAAGAACCCTCTCTATAAAAGAAAATAATTATGACAAATTAATAACACAGATAAAAAAGACCTGGACACTTGGAAGAATTTACAAATCTCATTCATGGGAAGAATCTCCACTATCAAAATGAACATATTACCAAAACTGCTGTATTTGTCCCAGGTTGTTCCTATTAAATTAGAATTTATTTATTTTTTTGTGAATTTAAATAAGACTATTTCTAAATTTATATGGCAGGGGAAGCGCCCACAGATAAAATTAAAATTACTCCAAGATTCCAAGGAAAGAGGAGGAACAGCACTCCCGGATTGGGAACTTTACTACCAAGCAGCAGGACTAGTGTGGGTTAAAGACTGGATGGAGTTGGTTAACAGTAGAATACTAACCACTGAAGGCCATGATTTACAAACAGGGTGGCATTCCTTTTTATGGGATGAAAAATATAAGACATACTTATTTTAAAAGACATACACTTAGAAATGCTTTATTATCAATTTGGTTAAAAACTAAAAAACAATATGTAAAAATCCCGACTTGGTTTTCACCTTCAGAAGCTCTAAAACACCCAAATCTAACAGAACCCAAGAATATAATTAGATACAAAGATTTAATTGACCATCAAGGGAAACTGAAACCCAAACAACAATTGGAGATAGAGTTAAATAGAGAAATTGACTGGTGGACTTTCTCTCAGATACAATCCAAACACAAGGATTATATAAAAACATGAAATGTGTAAAGAAAAACAGGAACTAGACAAAATTATACTAGATTCAGGAGAGAAATTAATCAGTAAAATTTACAAATTTCTGTTATAAGATGGAGGAGGAAATAGTTAAACATACGATGATTAAATGGATGCAAAATTTTAAATACTCAATAGAATTGGAGGGATGTGAAGAACTTTGGCAAACAAATACAAAAACAACACTGGCAGTGGCATACAAGGAGAACCAGCTAAAGATGTTTTATTGGTGGCATATGTCACCTACAAGATTGGCCAAAATAAACCCAAAAAGTAGTTCGGTGTGTTGGAAATGTAAGAATCCACAAGGCACTTTTTACCATCTATGGTGGACATGCCCAGCGGCAAAAAAATTTTGGTCCACTATCAAGAAATGGCTAGATCAAATCACTAAACTACAAATAGATAAGAAACCCGAAACTTTTCTGTTAGGAATCTTCACAAAATCTTACCCCAAAGAAATAAAATACTTGTTAACACATATCTTAACGGCAGCAAGGATAATATATGTTAAAAATTGGAAGGCGGAAAAAATCCCAACGGAAGAAGAAATAATAGATAAAATTACACAATGTGCAGAAATGGGCAGACTGACAAAAGAGTTGAAGGAAAAAGAAGACACTGAATTTTATAAAGTCCGGAATAATTGGTATCAATGGCATAGGGCTGTTATGGAAGAAATATAATCAGAAATTAGATAGAAGTACAAATATGCATATAGTTACTTCCCTTCAGGCGAATAAACTTTCAGAAAGAATTTTAGAACGTGAAGTTATAATTTAAACATATAACATACAGACCAGAAGTCTTAGAGAGTAAAAGAGAGGAGAGGATAAAGAAGTAATAAGAAACTATTATTTTAGGATTTAAGGGAATAAGAAAACTATTACTGAAAAGACCATTACGAAACAGACGCTTCAAATGATTGACTATAACTGTTTATTGTATAATGTATATTTTTGTTTTTTGTTTTGTTTTTGTCATTTGTGTTTACTGTGTTTTTTATCTGTATTAATAAAGTTTATATTTTTTTTAAAAGAAAAAGTAACTGAAATACGTATTGTGGCCAAATTTTAATTAATTTTTTTTTCTTTTAAATCTGATACAGTGGCTAGGGTGGCTAGAGATTCAGTTTAATTGATTTACAGGTAATCTTCAAGTTATGACCACAATTGAGCCCAACATTTCTGTTGCTAAGCGAGATAGTTAAGTGCATTTTACCCCATTTTACGATGTTTCTTGCCATACTTGTTAAGTGAATCCCCACAGTTGTTAAGCTAGTGACACCATTGTTAAGTGAATCTGGCTTCCTCGTTGACTTCGTCATTGCAAAAAGTGATCACGTGACCCCAGACACAGCAACTGTCATAAATACATGCCAGTTGCCAATCATCCAAATTTTGATCATGTGACTGAAGGGGTGCTGCAACGTTTGTGTGAGAACCATTCATAAGTCACTTTTTTCACAGCCATTGTAACTTAGAATGGTCACTAAATGAATGGTTGTAAATTGACTACCTATGCTGGTAGTTTTTGCTATGTAGGTGTAGCAGAAACTTGGGCATGGATTCACCAGTACATATTGAATTTGCTTTGAAAAATGTACCTATCTAACTCAAGCAAATTATGTGAATATTTTTGAGTAGCTAATGTCATTATACTTCAAATGGAGGAGTTTATTCAATTCCACATTTGAGTGAAACTCTATATTTAAAGAGTTTAAATACCATTTGTTACTCAACACCACAGCAACTACACACACACACACACACACACACACACACGGGGAGAGAAGCCTCTATTCTTCTGGCCTTCTGAAAAGGCATTAAAATGGGACTCAAGTTAGCCTTTTAAACTAATTTCTAACAAATTTTAATCATCCGTGCCACTTTTTAAATTCTAAACTTTTAATTTTTATATACTGTTTTTATATTTTAACATTTTATTGTGCACCACCCAAAGTTCCTACCTTCCAGTTCAAAGCTGCAAAAAATAAAGATTCTCTGCTGACGAAGATCTTGGATTCTCTGAGTGAAGGAATGGACTGAGCCAGATAAAAAGCCACTCTTATCTATAACATGGCAAAACTAAGAACAAAGAATGACCAAACACTACTGTAACCCTGAAGTTGGACTAAAGTGTCAGGCCTGGAAGCTGTTTTGGGCATTGGATCTTCAGGCCTGCCACATTTAGTGCTGTGGGAAACTAGGAGGGGGGGGGATTGTAGGGAGCTGAGGAGATACACAGTCATAATAACATTCCTCAAGGTCACTCTGCCCTGCACCTGGAGGGGTGTGGCTGGGAGGCATCTCCAGTCGGGACGGTGCATTGATTGGACCATGTGATGGACATGTGGGTGCAGGGGAAGGGACTTGGACTTTCACTTGGGTGGGGAAAACCTGGAAGCTTTCTGATTCGGGTTTTCCCAGATGGTGCCAATATGACATCACTAATAAAATGGAACTTTGAGGAATGCCTAGCCTCGGGGTCTTCTTTCGTTGGGAGTGTTACTTGGAACCCTGACACTAAGATCCAAAGAAAAATTTGTTGTATTGGCTTCTCAATAAAAAAAAAGTTTAAAATGATTTATAGAACAAGAGTTGATACTCCAGCTGCCTGCTTGATTGTGGACATCCAGAACAATCTAAATGGACAGCCATCCATCTTGGGCTCAGAAGCCTCTTCTTAGCATCAAGAAGTCTGTTCTAATTCTTCAGCAAAGTTTAGGATTTAGAGATATGGACACTGTTAATTGTGCCACTGACCAGCCTAATCCTATGAAAAGGAGAGACTACTATTCCAGATAGAACAAAGCAGAATTGTTAAATTTGAGGCCTTGAGTATTGTGATCTATTAAAGCAAATTGAAATTTACACTGGTTCTTTTTTCCACCTCTATTGTAATTTAGATCTTCATTTAGCTGACAATTATAAGTATTTGATTCTTTTTTATTTATAACTATTTAGGTCAATTCATTCCAATTTATGGAATATATAATCACTGTCTCCCATTTTTTTAACTTAAATAACAATTTCTGTGGCTTTCTCTAGTGAAAGTTATTTTCTTTTCTACCCCATCCAGGGGTAAATTCGAATGATTTTCTCTATGGAGGCAATATTTATTGAACTGACTGGCTTAGTCATAAATTTGATGATGATTGTTTTCATGCACTTCTTTTGAAAATGTCATTTATTTATTAAATAAATTTATATAGCCACCCACTCACACACAGCATATTGAAGTAGATTTATAAAGAAACTATTATTTATTTATTTACTTACTTACTTACTTACTTACTTATTTATTGGTTCGATTTATATGCCGCCCTTCTCCGGAGACTCAGGGTGGCTTACAATGCATTAAGCAATAGCCTTCATACTTTTGTATATACCTGCTTAGTAGGGCTTTTGGCTCCCCCTAAGCGGTGTTCTTTTTTATACAAAGTCAGTTTATTGCCCCCACAATCCGGGTCCTCATTTTACCTACCTCAGAAGGATGGAAGGCTGAGTCAACCTTGAGCCTGGTGAGATTTGAACTCGCAGTAATTGCAGGCAGCTGGCAGCTAAGTGCTACTTAACAGCACTTTAGTCCGCTGCACCACCAAGGCTGTTGTAATTCCTGAAACAGTTATACTTAAATATTACATTTTGCTGAAGAACTATCTTCTTGAACACACAAGACAATCGTGTGGCAACATATATTCTGCTGATATTCATAAAACGTATAGCAGCTTCTGTGATTATGCAGTGGTGCTTCTAAAGTCCCAAATTTCTTAATTTGTTCTTGAAAAATAATCTGCATTGAGGATGAATAATATTTGCAATCCCTCTTTTATGCTGTGATTTTTGTTGCAACAGTTCTGTTGCAATAGAAACAGTTCTAATAAATGATCAACTTCACATGTTTGGGTTATTTCTAAAATCCTGATGGAACTTCATATTTTTGTGATATTTCTAAAAGTTTCCATTTCAAAGCCTTTATTGTCATTGTACATCATGTATACAATGAAATTGGTTTGGCCTCTACTGGTACAGTAGAATACAACATTATTCAATACAACATAAAGAATATAAAGAATAATCCTTATACTAAAACTCTGAACTTTGATCTTAAGAACGTTTTAGATTAAATCAGATGAATTTGGGCATGTGCTAATGTCTGACAGTTTACGGTAGAAACCAGCAGCTTCTAGCTCTTTTAGGCTTGTATGTGTTTTGCACTTTAAGCCTTAAGCTGCAAAATTTTCAAAACCTTTCATGTTCTTAGATTGTTTGGATAGTGGTAAACATGGCTATATATTGTTTGTTCACAGAGATGCAGAAGATGCCGTTTACAGAAGGAATGGTTATGATTATGGCCAATGTCGTCTCCGTGTTGAGTTTCCTAAACCTTCCAGAGGTCGGGGTGGAGGCTTTGGTGGGGGGCCTCGTGGGAGGAATGGCCCTCCTTCACGACGATCTGAATTTCGAGTCCTTGTTTCAGGTATGTTCCCTTCTAAACTTCATATTGACTGGAACCCCTCAGATGCAATCTCCAGTTGTAATGGAGAGAAGATTATCTTCTTATTACCATATTATATGGTTTCTTACTTAATACGGAACCTGTCCCTGTGGAGGAGCTTTTTAAAACTGCAAAAGGACACTATACTTTTCTGATTCACTGCATGGAGGAAGTCTTGCTTATGGATTCATCATGGTGAATGAACGGTGAGCAAAAACGTCTCCAGTTGGAGGCAAGAGTGAACTCTTGGATGCAAAAAGGGGGTCACTATATGGGCGGGCAAAGGGAAGGAAGAAAAACCAGGGATCGGTTTTATAGTGTTTATGGCAGAAGGAACAGGCTTTAGTTGGTGCTGTGCAACCAAAATATGTCTTATTAAAACCTGAGAAACAGCTGCACAATATTTGTGTCCTTTATGAAAGAAAATAAACCCAAAATTAGATCCCCTCTGTTCAGAGCTTTGTGGATTCCTCAAAACAACCTTGATATACCTGGAATAGGTGTCTCTATCTAGTGAGTTGGGAGACAAATGAAAAAGTCCTAATCTCACTGGAAAGCAATGGAAGTATTTTGAAGGTTTTGCCATGGTGATCAAGTCTCTGAAGAAAATTCGGCACGCTTTGGCCAAACATATGGAATGGCCCACTTAACCCATAAAAATATTCCTAAAAACTAACATAATATGCCAAGAAGTCTGCATGTGACTGTGGTATCGTGGCTAGAAATAGGAGAATTCTCGGTGAGGAAATTGCTGAATGCAATCATTTCAATTTTGCAGCAGGACCTGGAGACGAAAAGGCTCAACCCCAGGTGTACATCTCCCACACAGAAGCCTGGGAGGGCAGGGAGGATACCTGGACTGGTTATTGGCTTGAAGGGAGAACCTGCCTTACTAGAGAGTGTTGTGAAGCATTCTTGAAAACTGCCAGGAAGCAGCAGCATACTAGTTTCTTCAGAATATGCTGTGGAACAGGGAACTCACTTCCCTTTATCTTTCTTTATAGCATACTTGTGGATAGCTAACACAGGTATCCTTGCTTCGCTGCCCAAGGATAAGCTATTGGAATCTAAGGAGCCAAACACTCTTAGAATGGGACCCTCATTCTTGGATGGGAATCTAATTTTGAGTACATGGAGTACAATCTGTCCAGTCAGAGTTAGGGTGATATTAAATTTGCATTGGACAAATAGGAGGAGTCCTCTGACCATCCAGTACTTTGAATCCTAGACCTACCTAGGGGATTGCCTTGCTGACACGGAGGGCTCACCCTTTGGAGTGGAACTTATTGCTGTTCTGTGGACCCTAATTGTAGCACTGACTCTCTGGAAAGAACAGGAACTCTATGGAAATGGTGGACCACAGCCATGCCTGGCATAGCCTCAGCAACTAGTGACATCTCTTTACACAATCTCTTGTGTTTTGTGTTCACTGCTCAGGGCTTCCTCCATCAGGCAGCTGGCAGGACCTGAAGGATCATATGCGTGAAGCTGGTGATGTATGCTATGCAGATGTTCAGAAAGATGGAATGGGGGTGGTTGAGTTTCTTCGCAAAGAAGATATGGAATATGCACTGCGTAAACTGGATGACACCAAATTCCGATCTCATGAGGTGGGTTCCTGCCTGTGGGTGAAGAGCATGTGTGTGTGCCAGTCATGGAGGAACGCACATTAACCTGTCCTTTTGCGATGCTCTTTCAAGAGGCTTCTGGGCAATCTAGCAGTAGTCTTGGAAACGGTGGCTTGCTTAAACTTTGTAAGATTAAGAGTTGCCAAGGCTATGTGAGTCCTGCCCCATGATGGTGTGGTTAAAAACATTGAAGCAGAAACTAGGTTTTGTGCTTTATTCCTGGAAAATGAGCATTTGGATTACTTGCTTTTAACATCTGAGCAAGTCAAGTCGATTTCATTTGTCATGCTCCCATTGACAGCCAGTGGGTGAACAAAGTTGGCTACCAGCTGATTGTTTCAATAAGCTTAGCTTGCCTTCTATTGGCAAGCTGAAATGATATTTCCCAGAGGAGCAGCTGTGTAGCTTTATGGCTTACTTAATAGTAATCTTCCCCACCTGTGCTTGGATCTTCCTACTTAAGGTGGTTTGATATCTCTACTCTAAACCAGGTTATTATTCTTGGGGCATTGCTACTTCACTTGCAACCACCTTCTTCTAGTGGCTGGCTTGATCTTCAACCACCCAGTCAATCACAGATGGAGGCTGCTTGTTATGGAATTTTCTTCAAGAATCTGAACCGCAGAAACAGAATTAAGTTAAGATGGACTGGGTGAGAATTCACCAAGACCTTTCCTAACTGTGCTGAAGGACTTCAGTAGCCTGCATCTCTCCCTCTGATAGCTTAACTTTGGAATCCGACATCATCGCCCTTCTTAGTTGCAGGGGGACAAAACGTGTCTGTGTTGGCCTACGCAGCCTAAGCTGTTCCGTAACAAGCCCTTTTTCTGCAGACCTGAGGGGCCACATCTGAATTGGCCTACGGCAGCAATAGGATTTGACCTGCCTGTATATGAAAACTCTTCAGTCCTGAGCCACTCTGTGCATTGGTTTCTCGCCTTCATTTTTGGCATTCATTTATTCATAACCCTTAACCACAGGATGTTATGCCAATGTTTGGGTTTTCTCTGTTCTGAATTCCAGGGTGAAACAGCCTATATCAGAGTTTGTCCTGAAAGAAGCATCAGCTACAGCTACTCACGCTCCCGTTCTGGTTCAAGGAGTCGCGATTCTCCCTACCAAAGCAGGGGATCACCGCGCTACTCTTCACCCTTTAGGCCATTCTGATTGCACCCAATAGGGACTTATAACGATGTGAACTGAGCTTGTCATTTGTGCTCAGAGTTTACATTCCAAAATGGATGGATATAATCTTTCGTAGGAACCTTTTTGGTTTTTTTTTTCCTTTCTATTCAAGAAAATCTTTTTTTTTTATGACAACTGTTTTTACTAGGGAAGTGTTGGTAATGAAGTATTATGAATCATTGCCACTTAAAATGCATTTTATTTGGAAAATGTAAAGTTGTTTTTGCTTTACTTCTCAGTGAGGAAAAATGAGCTTGAAACTCACACGTGTTAATAGTTTGCTGGATGGGCTTTAAAGCAGATTGTTGGTGGTGTTTCAAAATATATTCCAATGTTTCTGTAACTCATAAATGAGTGGCTGTCTTTTTATGCAGTCAGGGTAGAAAGTGGAGATAAAACAGATGACCCTGGTTTTTAAGTTACTTTTTCTTATTGGGTTAAAGAAGCATTTAAAAAGATTTTGCTCTCTGCAGCTGTTATACTGGAAACATCGAAGGGATGTTTAAGCTGTTCTACTATAACACCAGTGCAATTACTTTTACTGGCTGTTTTTGATATGTTATTTCACAAAATAGTATCCAGGACAGATTTTATCAAGCCTGGAAGAGTTGAGAGAGCAGATTTAATACAATTTCACTACTTAAAGGAAGGGGCTGAAAATTTGGGAAACTTACTGGGGAAGGAGTGTTCTGTGTTTCTCACCAACTGCAAAACGTGTTCAATTTAAACATTTCTTGGAAGTTTTATGGAAGTCCCATCATTAACTTGATCCATAAAATAAAATGGATTTCAGTGGTTTTGTGCTTAGTTAACTTGTAAAATGAGGTGTTTTATTTGAATTCTGTGTCTGTAACTGTCCACATATTAAGAGCTTAATAAGGAGATTCATTTTAAGCAGCTTGCAAGTTTAGAGAAAGTGCTGCCAATCTAGGCTTTGAGAATAATATTTTGAGACTTGGCAGAAGTGAGTTGCTGCAAAGATCTAGTCCCAGGTCTTTTATTGAATTAATACCTTACTGCATCATATTAATAGCTGCAGTCATATGAAGAGTTAGTGGGAGAATAAAACTAATGCCATTTTGGTATAAAACGGATTAAGCTGCTTGTGTTGTATATGAAATACAATTTATGTACAATGATAAAATAATTACATAGCAACATTTGGCTAGAAAAGCACAAAGCAGTACATGTCCATTGCAAAATCCAATGTGGCATATTTGTCCGAGTGTCTTTGTGCTTTGCTTATTAAATAGTGGCTGGAGTTCAAAATGCGCTTAGTAAAAAAAAATATGGCTTGTTTGTGGCTTAGTGATTAGATACCCTGAATGTGGCTTATCTGCACTTATTTTGTATCCTGCAGATTAGCATTAGATGCATTTTATTGAGGGGACTGGTTTAAGGCTTAAAGTGGTTTAAGACGCCAATTTCCTTTTTTTAAAATAAAACTCTCTCCTGAATTGGACTCTTTTCTCTGCAAGGCTTAAACGCCTCCACCTGCTCTTCATAAAGCACAAAATATTAGCTGGCCATTTTTGGACTTTTAGATGCCACACTAACCATAAAATGCTGTTACTGGGCACACACACAAAAATTGTATTTCTTAGGCATACATAGAGAGGTTAGCCTAAACATTATCCTTCATCCAAAAAAGGGCTATATTTCTGAAGCAATTTATTCCCATCTGGAAGACTGTCTCTAAAGACCATGAATATTGTTCCTCGGTTAATTAAATCTAAATGCCACAGCATATCTTAATACACAATACCACACATCTTCTTTTGCAATAATTGAAAGAAATTTCAAAGTATAAAATCAATTGTGCTACATTTTATTCAGTTTTGCTAGAAAATATTTTGTTTCATGACCAAGTAACAAGGTAACAGTAATTTGAATTCAATTTGAATTCATAAAATGAGTGTTTGAATTCAGTTTTCAGAATGTTCTGCCCTTGGCAGTAATACACAGTCCCTCTTATGCTGGGATTTTTTTTTTCCAAAGACAGAAGCACGTGTGTCATTTATTAATGTCACTTTTTCTGATATTTCCAAAGTCCAGAATTCTTGTATGGGGTTTAAAAGAAGTTCTAGACATGTTAGCATACCATGTTTCTGTTAAATTTAGAGTCAGTGATACTCTTTCCCAATCCATACAGCTCTATGCCTTTTTTTCTCCACTAAGCAACACCAGTCATTTCAGTTCTCATCCCTCTCCCCTCCCCAATTATATGAGGTACTTGATATAAAAATTCTAGATGACAATGCACGTGTTTAAAAGCAATCAGTGATGGCATTTCAAGTCGGATCTTCTATTAAGAATCTTCCTTGTGAAGAAAAGTGTTTCTCTCTTCTACCTTTGGCAGAGGAATGTTACCTAGTGCAAAAAGAAATTGGCAGGAATAAAATACTTCGATCGTTTTGGCAATTTCTATTAGAAATAAAATTTGACTTATATTATCCAATATATAATTTAACTACCAGTGCTATAAAGCTAAATCAGATGTATATTATTGATGAACAAAGAACTTGTTTCCAAAGAAACAAGTTTCAGTTGTGTTCCTAGTTGTAAAAATGAACTTCAAGGCAACACCTTACAAATTTTAAATAGAAAATGTCAGCTGTCAAGGATGTTCATGACACAGTTCTATGTGTTGCTTCCAACACAGCATCAACCAAATTATACTCTGTAGAATAACTGAAATTAAGCACGTAATATTGAATTCAATAATTTAGGCAGGTTCCAAAATCCAGAATGGTATTTCTCAGCAGAGATACAATAGACCCACCATTACTGCATCCTATATAATGAAACTTCTCTTGCATTCACACTGTGAAAAAGGTGTTTTAACATTCTACAACATGGATTTCCCTGCGTGCCCCCTGCAAAATGTTACCTGGTGGAGCTATGAAATATCCTTCAACTGTCTTTGCAGCCTTCTTCAGTAGTTCCTCTGCACAATTCCCTTCTGAGATACTATCTTCCCTGAGGTAGAGATGCCTGAGGAATACAAATCATTCATCATCAGCCTGCTAGGATGCTTAGAAATATGGCAGCTTTCTACAATGTTCTCTCCCTAAAAGCCAGGTGATATTACACGGCTTGCCAAGGCTAGAAAGAGCAGTGATTGCAAGTGGTCCCACTTTTCATCCGAATGGGGAATGAATGATTCAGTAGTACCAATATCGTTGCCTTGCCACCTTCTGCCTGCAAAAACTGTCAGCTGCTTCTGAAGGGGTGACGAATACCCTTCCTCACAATTAAATGCTTTCCTTTTTTTAAAAAAAATTTTTTATTGAAAATTATTAAAAAAATACAGAAAAAAAAAACCCGGGCGATGGCTCTCCTGGAGCTGGAAAGTCAGAAAGTAAACTCCGGAAACGGCCGGGGGCTGCCGGTAGCTACCTGTCTTCCAGCACCGATTCCATGGGCTCGATTCCATCGGTCTTCACCTCTTGAAGTTGTTCAGCGAATTCAACTGCGCTCTCCAAACGGCGGACGCCCTCCCAGTTGCGGAAGTCAACGAGCGCCAGTCGCTCAAGGTGATCCAACAACTCCAGCGTAATTTCTGCCTGCTGAAACAATTTTGTTTTTTCTTCAACTAGCGCATTTCAGCCTCGGGGGGGGGGGGGAAATAAAGAAAAATGCCGGCAAACCATGCTGCGTGGCAACTGGGAATATATTCTTAGAAATGGGATAAGGGACACGTTTCATTTCGCCGGGAAAGGCTCCGTTCCTGCCAACCGAAATCCCGCAGCGGAATGCCGAGCTGGAGAAACTCCCTGCAGGTCCCCAAAGCAGCAGAGCCCGGGGGACGCTCAGGCCCCGGCCTAATCGTGGCCCCCTCCCCGGTCATCTTGGCAAGGTCTCCCCACTCACCCGGCCGGATCCGGCGTCCTCCGCCGAAGAGGCGCCCCTGCAGCCGAGCGCAGCGCGCCACGGCCGCCAGCCCCGCCGGGCCCACCTGCAGCCGAGCATCTCAACGCGCCGCTTCCGCTTCCGGCGTCGAGGCGGAAGTGACGCCGCGCCTGCCTCCTGGGCGCTGCGTCAGTCCGCCATGAACAGCGTCGGCGAGGCCTGCACGGAGCTGAAGCGCGACTACGACCAGTGCTTCAACCGCTGGTTCGCCGAGAAGTTCCTGAAGGGGGAGGCCGGCGCCGAGGGAGACCCCTGCGTGCAGCTCTTCAAGCGCTACCAGCTCTGCGTCCAGGTGACGGGCGGGGCTCGCTCGCGGGACAGGCGGGAGGGGGGGCTCTGTGTGTGTGTGTGTGTGTGTACAGAAAAGTATGCCCCCCCCACGAAGAAGGGAGAGTGCCGTGTTAACGCTTCTCGGCCTTGGTCACGTGAAGGCGGGCGGACTTCAATTCCCAGAATTCCCCAGCCAGCGACCAAGGACGGACGACCCAAGGCTTCCGAAGGCGGTGGGCGGGGCGTCTCCAGCCAGCGCCTCCCTTGGGTGTTTCCGGGCAGCGTCCTGGAAGCGAATTTGGGCCCCCCCCCCAGCCTGCATCCCAGGGCGGGTAGCGGGCAACCCGACCACCAGAGGCTGCCTGGTTTGGGGATATGCCGCATGACGGTCCGTTTCTCAGCTGCGGGTCTCTGAGTCCTGCTAGGCTGAAATGTCCTGCAAATCCAGCCTTGGGAGCGATTGCTGAAGGGTGGACCAATGCCTTGTGAAAAAGAGGGAAGTAGGGGGTTCTGCTTGCAAATCTGAAAACAATTGATGCTCCTTTTCTACAGTTCAGACATTTATCTTGTGGCTGTCCCAGACTTTTAATGCTTAGGATATGTTTTTTTCAGCCTCAGCATCTTAGAATATCCTTCATTTATTTCCCTTTCAGAAAGCTATTAAGGAGAAGGACATACCCATCGAAGGCTTGGAATTCATGGGCTCCAGCAAAGAAAAGTCTGAGAACTCTTCATAAATCTGATGACACCTGCAAACCCCCCCCCCCCTCCCAAAAGACTATGAAACAGGCAAACTAAAATGAACTGGCTGCCAAACAAGGAACTCACTCTAATACCGCTTATGCGGGTGGGGAGATACAGGGTGCTGCTTCCTTGCAATGTTTGTCACATCATTCTAGGGACTGCTGCTTCGCTTCCATTGTTGCCGGGAAAATTTTATCATGATTGCCTATGTACAGTCATGTGAAAAAGTAAACGCCCCTATTGAAATTTTTGACTTCTTCAACCTACAGATACTTGAACTTCCACAATATTGATAAAGAGGACACAATATAACATATATCATGCGCTATTTAAATTTTGTGGACCAGTGTAAATTTAAATAAAAATAATTGAAATTTTGCATGTATAAAAAAGTAACTATACCTCTGTTTATCACTACCTCAAATGTCTAAAATAGGGTTTTAGATGAGTAGAACATTGTTAGAATCTTGGAGGAACTTGTCGTTAAAGCAGGGGTATCAAACTCACGTCATCACAGCAGCGTCATGCGATGTATCAGGACTTTTTTCCCCTTTGCTAAACTGCATGGGCGTGGCCAGCATGTGATGCACCCAGTCCGCAGGCCAGGAGTTTGATAGCCCTGTTTTAAAGCCTCAGGCTTTTAGTTTGAGTTATACCGTTGCTGAAATGTGTGCTATCCTCCTGCTTAGCTTGAAAGAATGCTTAGGCCTTCCAAAAGGTTATAGAAATCAATGAGCCATAAAAGGATTTTAAAAGATCACCAGATAATTGGGCAGCAATCATTCCAATGATTACAAGTGGAGAAGATTTCAAACAACAGCCAATTTGGCCAGGCATTTGGTGGTCAGTGACCAAAATAAAATGACTCATTGTCCAGCCTAGGGTGTCCGGTTAGGTTCACCCCATGGGCAAATGCAAGACCTCGAAAGAAATCTCTAAGAACCTCAGAATTATGTCACATGACCAACAGGTATCTCTCTTCACTATTGATGTCTAAGTGTATGACCACCATTAGAATGAAGCTGCACAAATTAAATCTACATGGGAAGTGAGCCAGGAAATCTTTGACCTTCAGAAGGACCATCAGGACAAAACTAGTTTCTCATGAACATCTAGATGTTGTGGCTCATGACTTGGACAACTCTTGAGTCTAAAGCTGCTCCAACTGAACCAGTGGGATGTCAAGTCTCTGGAGACACCAACACAGGAATCGTCTGAGGCTGATCAAAAGCATCAGACTAACCAGAGCGGTCGAATCATGAGGTGTGCCCCTTCATCAAACACTTGACATGTAGAGCCAAGATGCTCAATGAGGTTCTTTGTGAAATGGGTGTGTGCATTAATTAAAAATAGTTGGCTACTGCCTGGTTTAAGAGGCAGCTCTGACCCATGGAAACAACTGTGATTTCCTGTTGTGATAATGTTGTTCCTGTGTAAGAAATCTGAAACTCTCACCCTAGGACTGGTTGAAGAGCCTGATTTGTTCAGACCTCTGGGCTGAATCATGACTGCTCTAGCCTGCCCTGTGGAAAGAGGCTACTTGGGCAAGTTTTATCTTCAAAGACCCTGACTTACGTTACTTTGCTGAGCCTTAGGTAAATTGCTTATCACCAAGCAACTCTGTGTGTGTTTGTTTGGAACCTGAAGCGGGACACTAGGCAAAGAGCAGAATTTCTGGAACAATGTGCTCTGGACAGACAAGGCAAAGATAGTGTTATCTGGCTTTAGTAGCAGAAGACATTAAAAAAACAGTTTGGTGTAATGGAGAAAGTGCTGACCTAGAAAGCAGCAGACGAATTCTAGTCCCTCGAGGGACAAAATCCTGTTGCACGTTCTTGGTCCCACCCAGCTCAGAGTTGTGTGAGGAAAATAGGCAGAACGCATGTTCACCACCTTGAGTTGTGTATGAAAATAATAAAATTAGATGAAAAAAATAAAGGACAGCATCTATTTACTCATTTTTATAGCCGCCTGTGTCTGGTTCTGAGTAATTCACAAAGTTAAAATTTCACAAGAACCTGATACCATCTGTAAAGCACATTGGGGGAAATGTTCTGGTCTGGGGCTGCATCGGGGCCTGGACCCCACCATGGAATCCGCCATGAACTCTGGGCACTTGAGGGTCACGCGAGAGCATCTCTCAGAAGATTGAGGCTCAACTGAAAGTGGACCATGCAACATGACCATGATTCTAAACCTCACAGAACAACTGGAAAAAGAGAGAAGTGGCCGAGTCAAAGCCTGGATCTGAATCCCACCGAGATGCTGAGAGGGATTTGAGCTTGGCTCTGCGTGCAGGAAACCCTCCAAAACCACCAGCTGAAAAAATTCTGTAGGAGGAGTGGAAAGAAGACAGTCATGAGAAATGCCTGCTGGAGGGAGTTTCTGCCAAAGGGGTCAGTGAGAGGCCTTGGAGCCAAGGGCGAGAGAGGAGGACTTCCTTTTTCCCCGCAAGGAAAGGGCATATCTGTGTTGTTGAATAAATGATTGCAAAGTCCATTTTTCATAGGCTATTTTGTTCAATCAAATCACCCATATACTGTTTGACGATACAATAATAGTATGTCTATATCCCCCCCCCCCCCCACGCCCGGTTTAGCGAAGAGGGAAAAAGTCAAGATACGTCACGTGATGCTGCATGTTTGACACCCCTGGTCTACATAATTTAAACTACATAGGATATATTTACTTTTTCACATGACTGTAGCTCATCAGGGCTGTGAACTTCCCTGTATTGGCCAAGGCAGGTGGATCAAGGCTAAGCACTATTTCGGAGGGAGGGGGCTGCTGTGTTTTGCATTTGAATTTGTAGCTTGCAATTCCAACATCTTTTTCTGAGGCCTAGACATTGACACTTTGGAGGGGGGCAGGTGGAAGTGCTGTGAAGTCCTGGATCAGTTGAATTCTCTCTTGAAGGATTCTGCCTGTCTGAATGGAAAACGGAGCACTCCCATCTGTCTGGCTAAGGCTGTGTGGATGCCTACAGGCCCTTTGAAGGTGCCATTAAAGACAAGATGGCACCTCTGCAACCCCAGAATGTTGCCCTTTGATCTAAGCTGGCTGCTCTTCCCAACCAAGACTGTTAAATAGGCCGCTGCTCTTGTACCCTGGGCCACGTTCAAAATCGGAGGCCAGAAGGCAAAGTTCCCTGGCAGCCTCTTCTCATCTCATGGGCAGAACCCTTAATTCTTCAAATCTAGAAATGAAATAATTAGATAGGTGGCATTAGAATTAAAAAAAAACCTTACCAATACTGACGGCGGCATTATTGTAGCCAAATTGAAGCAACTAGTTTAAGGTGCCTCAACTTTCGTAAACATTTCTAAGCTGGATACAGGATGAGCTTGTTAAATCCTTGCAGCAAAAAAAATAATCCTGTTTTCAGGAATGCCTGTTTTTTTCCAGTTAATGCCATCACTGAGGCAACAAAACATCAAAAACCTCAGACTTTGCAATAAAGCAGGAAGCCCTCCCTGTATCACTGGTGCAAACTCCTTTCAGCAAGCATCACTGCCAGGAAAAGAGCATTTTAAAGAAACACCTGATATAAGTAGAGCATGTCTAGCATCAGCACAATGAAGCAAATTCTGGCTCACCATAAAAAAACTACAATTTTATCTTTATAATACAGATTTTGAGAGAGAAACTTTTAGAGAGAGACTACTGGAGTAATCCTCCCCCAGCACCTACTCCACTCTTGACAAAATTCCTTTTTGCAATCCTTTACTCTCTCTCCCAGATTTATCCACAAAAGCAGCATCTCTTCAAATGTGCCAAGGCAATCTAAAACCCACTTTCCTGTGTATAATAGAAAACACTTTGGACACTGTCATAGAAGGCATGGAAACACTCTTGCAGGAGAAAGTGCCTTACAATGTGATTGAGCAGTTAAAAGTGTGTTCTGGTATATGCAATAATTGAAATTAAATTAGGAAACTAAAATACAAAATTAGAAATGACTTGTAACTTAGGTTTAAACTGGGGGTTATGCTTTGACAGAAGCATATGAAGTTATGGTTTACAGAAATACAGAAGTTATGCCTGACAGAAAACCCACTCACAACCTCAACTTCAGAGAATCCCTCTCCACCAGCCGGGGGGTGGGTGGGGCTGCCCTCCTACCCACAGATCAGCAATGGATGCTGCTCTACTATAAAGAACCCTCGCAGAGGCCAACAATAAGATGCAATCACATACCACTGCTATTTATCACATTGGGAATTTTTTTAAGCAGTATTGGATCACAGATTTGAAAGTTCATCTCCTGCTTGGTGAAAGATTTTAAAACAATTTTGGACAGGGTTCTGTTTGAAGTCTTCTGGCAAAGGGAAACTTTAAAAAGCAACCTATTAAGATTGGCTGATAACTGTGAAGATCAAGAAATTTCTACTGGTATCTAACCAAACGTGTTTATTTAGAATCTAGTTTCAACCTACTGATTCTAGTTCTGACCTCAGGGACGTCAAGCTTCATGCCTGCTCCCTCCTTTATATGACAATGGTTTACAAATCTGAAAGCTCCTATTGTATTTTCCCTTGGTTTCCTCTTTTTTAAGGATAAACAGACCTAGATCTTTCAACTGTTCCAAAAGCTTGGCAGCTCTCCTCTGAACGTACTCCAGTTTTCAATGTCTGTTTTAGATCGCAGTGCCTAAACTGGAAGGGAAGAATGGGCCTCAACCAAGGCAAAGAGAAGAGCAGGGAGTTGACTTCTGCGATGTGGATTCTATGTTCCTGTTAATGCATCTCAAAACAGCACTTGTCCCTTAGCAGCTGCACTATGCAAGTCAGGTCTAAATAGTGCTGAAAAATAACCATCACAAGATGAATAATTCTGTGTTCACTAAAATGATTACTCATTTTCTTGTCAGTTTCCATACTGGAAACGTACTTCTTCAGAAAATAATTTGTTCTAATTCCAAGCAATCTTGACCGGTATCAGTTTACATCACATATCTTAACAATTTGAGCACCACTGCTTTCCTGCAAACAGTGCTGCTTAATTTTTCATCTACAAAGCTCAACAATGCCCCCCCCCTTCAAGATAGTAGGATAAAAGGTATTGATACAAAGTTTTAAAAAATAAATGAAAGATTTGGCTAGAATATTTTTTATTTCAGGAGACTTCTACAGGAAGAACATCAACTGTAAGAAGTCAGAACAAACAATACAGGAAATGCAGATTATGGTCCCAGCCTTGATTCTGGTCCAGCTACCTTTAATGGTCCATGCTGTGGCTGTGGTCCACTTGCCTAATGGTCACTCTTCATAGCCAGTTGGAAGTGCATTGACATGTGGATTATGGAAAAAAGTATGGTTCCCATCACCCCAAGGGAAGGGCTGCAAAGAGAAGAGAGATGGTACTTTTAGTTTTCTAAGTCAGGGGTGAAATGCTCCCGGTTCGGACCGGATCACCCGATCCGGTAGCGATGACGGCGGGTGGTTCGGAGAACCAGTAGCAAAAATCCCTGCCCCCCACCCCCATGCCCAACTGAGCCGCACAATCATCAGAGGCTTTTTTTTTACTTTTAAAAGCATTTTTATACAACCTCTTTGGCCAAAAAAATGCTTTTAAGTAAAAAAAAAAAAAAAAAAGCCTCTGATGATTGCGTGGCTCAGCTGGGATCATCAAAAAAACCCTTTTTTTCTTTTAAATGCCTCTGACGATCCAAGCTGAATTGCCTGATCATCAGAGGCATTTAAAAGAAAAAAAGTCTCTGCCAATCAGGCAACTCAGCTGGGATCGTCAGAGCCTTTTGAAAGCATTTGTTTACTTTTAAAAATGGTTTTAAAAGTAAAAAAAAGAAAGGCCATGCCCACCCAGTCACATTACACCCCCCCCCCACCAAGCCACGCCCACAGAACTGGTAGTAATAAATTTTAGATTTCACCCGTCCTAAGTGATATATACAGTAAGATGTCTATAATGGCTTTTTGACCAGCAAGGTGGCAGCAACCAGCCAATGTTATCTCAAAAAGCTAAACCTGGTCAGATGTAATTAGTATAGACATGGGGGACCACTACAAAATCCCAAGGCTGTAGACTAGATTGTGAAGTCAAAAAGGGGAAGGGAGGGGCGAAATCTCAGAAGGAAAGACAAACTACTTCCACAATGTAGCCAAGAAAAGTGCATGGGTATTTTCAAGAGGTTACCAGGGGTCAAACTTGATTCAAAGGAGCCTTAAGGATAATAGGCAATTTTTAAAAATATTTTTCAAAAATCAATCCTTGAAGATGTGCAACTGAATGTGCAGAACAGTGGCTTTGTTTGGCAGTAATGCAATGATTCTTTTTTAAAGTTGGCATCCACTGAGGAATATCAGAAATTAGAGGTACTTTTTATATTTTTTGTCAATGTGGCTCAGAGACAGCAATTGGCCCATTGAAGATCATGCACAGGGATTGTTGGGTGAGAAATTGATTTTTCTGTATTGGAAATAAAGCTCATTTCTCATCAAAACTTAGTTGTGAATTTTATGTAATTTTATGTCACCTCGCCCTTAAAATTTGCTGTGAACTAATAAGAGTTCAGGATACTAAATAACCATAATCAGTTTCCCAATAGGTAGGCAATGTAATTCTCACCCTACTTCAAACCCAAGTGTAGAAGAGACTTATAAGAAAGGAAATACAAGTAGTTCTCAACTTAACAGTTCATTTAGCGACCATTCGAAGTTACAACGGCACAAAAAAAAGTGACATGACCATTTTTCACACCTACTTTCAGGATCCCCATAGACATGTGATCAAAATTTGGATGCTTGACAACTGACTCATATTTATGACGGTTGTGGCATCCCGGGGTCATGTGATCATCTTTTGTAACTTTCTGACAAGCAAAGTCAGATTCACTTGACAAACATATTATATTAATTTAATAACTGTAGTGATTCACTTACAACTGTGGCAAGAAAGGTCTTAAAATGGAGCAAAACCCATTTAATAAACATCTCACTTAGCAACAGTAGTTTTGGGCTCAATTGTGATCGTAAGTCGAGAACTACCTGTATTAGATGAAAAACAATGGGTATATCCAGGCCATGCTTTTGGGATCTGACCCAACCAGTCAAAACCTCAATTTCTACAAATGTCTCCCAACAGTCTGTATAGAACAGATCCAAAAACAATGCAAATTCAGTACCTTGGTCCGGATGTAAAGATGCTTGTAAGGAATGAATTCTGGCCTTTCATGATGATCCTCTTTCTTCAGGTAGCAATTTAGCTGGCAGATAGCAACAGAAGGAATAGCAACCACAAGAGACAAGATTTTCCATAAACGATCTAATTGATTGAATTCAAACATAAACAGAAAGTCAAGGAGTGTTATTTCTTTGCAATAAATTAAAATATAGGACCGATAGAATTACTATCCAAGCCTTTTAATTCAATTTACAGATGGTGCAATGAAAAATTGTTGCAGGACAGCTTATAACTGAACTGAAAATGTACCAGGAGGAGGAAAAAGTGGAAGATGCTAATTAGTTTGGAATTATTTTTTGATTATACAGTGGCTCAATTCACAAAAGATACTAAGCTAAAATTGGGCTGCTTTGTGCTTCAGTATTTTTTTTTACTTGGCCAGGACCGATTTTTAGTTCCTATAGGCAATTCAACAAAAACATATCTGGACCAGGATGTCCTAAACCAGGGCTGTCAAACTCCTGGCCCATGGGCCAGATAAATCATGCGCTGGCCACGCCCATGGCCGGTTTAGCGAAGGGGAGGAAAGTCCCAGTACGTCACGTGACGCCACCGTGATGCAAGTTTGACACTCCTTTCTTAAGATGAAACCTCTCTGCTGCAATAATTTCCTGCTTAATGTCATATTTTTTTCTCAACCCCAGCCCCTCCTTTCCATTACCAATTCCAGAATATTATCAGCAAAAGAAAAAGAGCAAGGCTAACACCACACGAAGAAATCCAGGTAAAGAGCTACGGTTAGTGTATTTTATAAAATAGGTGTACTAAAGATCAATCTCAGAATAGTAGTTTGTGGAATCAAAGATACTTCTGAAACTGGAATCATTGCATCTTTTATCTGTGTAATTTAGCATCTTACATAATTTAGTTTATTGTCATTGCACCTTGTACAATGTACATTATATTTATAAAAATAAAACACAAACCCACATCCTTCGCATTCTATACAATTGAATTGAAAATCAATATTGCATTAATATTGCACTATACAGTAGAATTCAATACAGTTACTGCTCTGGGTAGAAGCTGTTTTTCAGCCTATTTGTCCTTGTTTTTATTGCCTTTATTATTACCATCTGGCAGACAATTTTATTGTATGCCAGATGGTAATAATTCAAAAAAAGGGTGCCCGGGATTAGATGGATCTTTAAGAAGCATTGTACCTTTAGCATCCTGTTTTATATTATTTAGATCTTTATATTACTTAAGAGATTTCTTAGAGACGCCCGCTCCCAAATAATCTGCAGCGCCTTCTGGGAAATGCTTCCCATTTTAATTAAGTTTTTTTGAGAGCCCCTAAATTGCTGTGTAAATGTTAATACAATGAGCGGTACTTAGGAGGCTCGTTTTGGCGCAGGGGCTACGCCCCACTGGGCTGGTTGACTGCATTAACCCATCTCCCACGTTCAATCCACTCAGCCACAGACTTAGCTCGCACAACAGGCCAAGTCGTGAAAACCGAATTCGATACATTCTCCATGGGCTGCCCGGGGGCCGCACCCGAGACCAGCCTCCCCAGTGCGGGAAGGGAGCTCCTAACCCTTGCCGGTTCCTCCAGTCCCAGGCAGCGCCAGCCGCGATTCGCCTCGCGGGGGACATTCGGGCCTCTAAAGCTTCTCTGGGGGGGCGCCAGGCCCACCGCCTCCCGCCTGCAGAGGCCGCGGCGGCCCCGATACGAGGAGGAGGAGGAGGAACAAGCACAAGGTCACCCGGTCAACAAGGCCGTCTCCACGCACCGGTCCCCTGGTGCTTCTCCGGCGCCGCTGCCGTCGACAGAGCCCGCTTCCAGCCCGCCCCGGCTCCCAGCCGCCGCCAGACCCTGCCGAGCGCCGCCATCGCCGCCTTCTCCCCCTCCGTCCTCAGGAGGGTCGCTCGGAACCGGAAATAGAATGGCGATTGGGCGGCGCGGATGGTGACGTCACGGCAGCGCCGAAAGGCCCGCGCTCCCGCGCCTGCGTAAACTTTGGAGGCAGAGTCGCGCGCAAGCGGGCTGCATCCGGGTTCCCTTCGAGGCCGGCTGGGCGGGGCTTCGGAAGAACCGCGGAATTCAGGCTCAAAGAATAAAGCTCCGCTGAATAAAGCCACGCATGCGCACGAGGCCAGTGGGTCGGTGCCTGCAAACGCGCGGACTGCGTTCCCGCAAAGTCTCCGGTTCCTTGTCCGCCGGGCGAAGGCGGCCGCCTGAAGTTGGGCTGAGCGTGGGCGGAGGGCTGATGCGGGTTTTAGTTTATTTTTTTATTTTATTCAGTTTATATAGCCGCCCATCTCATTGCGGGACTCGTTTCAGGGGAGGGAGGCAGCTTTGCAAGAGAAAAGAGGGCTGGAGAATGGAGCCAAGTCTACTCTGCGCAGTCGTTGGAGCTCCCCCAGCTGGGCCATCCATCCATCCATTCACCCATCCAATTCATTCGTTCATTCATTCATTCATCCATCCATCCCTTATCTCCCTCCCTCCCTCCCTTGCGTGTCTCTCTGTCCGTCTATCCCAGTTGCCTGGCGGGCGGGCGGGCGTCTCCTGACCGACCCAGGCAGGCGATGGCGCTGATGATGTACCCCGGCTGGGTCACGAGACGTCTGCAAGGCAACAGCCAGGAACTGCGCGGCTCAGCCGAGAGGCTCCTCGGGCGACGGTTTCCAGCTGGAAAGGTTCCTTTCCGAAGAAGAATGGGCGCAAGGGAGCCCCGGGAGCCCCTGCAAGGCGCTGGCTGGGGCACCGGGGCTCTTGGGGCACCCACCGGGGCGGCCGGGGGACGGAGGAGCCGAGGGAAGGCTCTCCTGCTTGAGCAGGGGGTTGGACTAGAGGACCTCCAGGTGCCTGCCACCTTTCCGTTCTTCCGCTTGCCGGAGCCTTTCCGCGCCTGGAGGGCGAGCGGAGCTTCGGGCATCCCCGCAGCGAGGTGGCCCCGAAGGGCAGGCTCCGTTCAGGCCAGGAGCAGCTAGTCCCGGGCATGAGCCCCCCTCCCTCCCCGTCCTCTGGCCGTGGCGGGCGGGCCAGCTGCAGTCCCCGCGGCCTCCGCGCGATGGCCCGCTCGGCCAGTCCTTCTCCGACCCTCGGACGCGCAGCGCTGCAGGCAGCTGGAAGGCTCGGGCACCGGGCAGATTCATCAGCGGCTGGCCCGGGTTGGGCTCTGTCGCCCACGCGGGACAGAGGCCTTCGCTGGTGCGTGTCGGCCTTTCCCCTCTTGCAGCTGGGCGGCACGCGAGGCGCCTTCCCGAGTTTAGCGGGCAGGTCGAGATTCTACACCAGGACTTCTCAACTTTAGCAACTTGATGATATGTGGACTTCAACTCCCAGAAATCCCCAGCTAGCAAAGATTTCTGGGAGTTGAAGTCCCCACGTGCTGGCTGGGGCATTCTGGGAACTGAAATCCATCTCCCTTCCAGTTGACAAAGTTGAGAAACTTCACTTTACTACAGGAAATAAATCCAAGGAGCCTCATAATGTCAAAAATTAAGTTTGACTTTTAATCGCACCAACATTCAGGCTGAATTTGAGGGGAAGATCTTGGAGTCTTCACTTCACTCGTCTTTGCAATCTTTCCAATTCTGTGGCTAGATAGATTCACCTGGACCCTTTATGGCTCCCTGATCTTAATATCCTATTTTTTATGCAATTCTGGATTGAAGGAAAAAATACCCTCTGGTTTTGTCTCTTATTTCCAAGTATTTCCAAGGTGGGTAGGGAAAGGTGAAAAAAAGTCAGAATGATGGCTGAAACTGCATATAGAAGACATATCTTTTTCTGTTTTATACATCATTATTTGTGACAAGTAAAAGGGAAAAAGTTTTCATCATACAGTTATGGCAATCATCTTGGTTTTTTCTGCTCTCCCTTTCTTCAGATATCCATGCTCTTTCTACTGTTCTTTTATTTATTAATAACTGGTCAACCTTCTTTTGGTTTGGATCCTAAGTAGGTTGGGTCCTTTTTATTAAACCTTATTATAATATAATATAACAGATAGAAACAAAGATATTCAGGAACTGGGGGAAGGAAAAGAAAGGAAAAGGGAAAAAAGTGATTTTCAACTTATATAATTCAGTTACAGCCTCAGCTTTTTGCTTTGTATATTTAGTAAGTAGTAGACAATTCTATGACAAATTAATCATCAAAACCTAAGATCAAAGTTTCAATCTCTTCTGTTTCAAGCATAAAGTTCAGAAGTGGTTTCCAAGCAGAAACAAAACCGAATAAATTCTTCTTTAATTAGAGTAGTTAATTTTTCCATCTCTGCTGATCTAGAAGCTTTTTTGATGAGAGACTTCCAGGAAAGGTTAGAGGGCTGGAAGTGGGAAATAAATCCAGGCAGGAGACACAGAGGTTGCTAAGTAGGAGCCAAAGTTGACTTGAGGGAGACTTTATTGTTTTTAAACTGCTTTTTTTCTGGGAACTCAAGCAGGTGATGCCTTCAGTTTATCCTCTCCATAAGCATCTTGTGAGATTAAGTTAGGCTGAATGTGACTGGCTTAGAGTTGACATGTCAAGTCTGCTTGATCCCTCTGATAAATTGAGAAGGCCAAAGAACAAATTTAAAAAATGCAAAGGGGCATGTAATAAAAGCAGAATGTCAGATAATGGTCAGATGTTTGGGTGGGGCATGGTGCCAGGAAGATACAGATACAGATTAACAGAGTTGGAGGAAGGGACCTTGCAGGTCATCTAGTCCAACCCCCACCCACCCACCCACCCAAGCAGACCCTACACCTTTTCTGACAGATGGCAGTCCAGTCTCTTCTTGAAACTTCCAGTGATGAAGCCCCCACAACTTCTGAAGGCAACTTCTGTTCCATCAGTTAATTGTTCTCACTGTCAGAAAATTCCTCCTTATTTCCAGGTTGAATCTCTCCTTGTTCAGTTTCCATCCATTATTCCTTGTCCGGCCTTGGAAAATAGCTGGACCCCCTCCTCTCTGTGGCAGCCCCTCAAATATTGGAAGACTGCTATCCTGTCTCCCCTGGTCCTTCTCTTCACTAGACTAGCCAGGCCCAGTTCCTACAACCGTTCATCGTATGTTTTAGCCTCCAGTCCCCTCATCATCCTGATTGCTCTCCTCTGCACTTTTTCTAGAGTCTCAACATCTTTTTTATGGTGTGGTGACCAAAACTGGATGCATTACTCTAGGTGTGGTCTTACTAAGGCTTTATAGAGTGGTATTAGTACCTCCTGTGATCTTGATTGTATCCCTCTGTTAATGCAATTTAGGATCGCATTGGCTTTTTTGGCTGCCGCTGTTAGCTCATAGTTAACTAGTTGTCCACTAAGACTCCCTCTCACAGTTACTGTTATTAAACCTGGTTTCACCCGCTGTGTATGTGTACTTTTGGTTTTTCTTGCCTAAGTGTAAGACTTTCCTTTTTTTCTACAAAATCAAGGATAAAGGTGAAGGCCTAGAATGAACTGAGGCTCACAACGAAGACCAAAACATGTTGAGAGGGTTCTCTAAGGATGTGCTGAGCAAGAAGAATGTCTCTGGTAGGACAAGATGGTAAGATGGTAAAAGAGAAAATTGGGAGAAGGTTTAATTCCAACTTTGCACCTCTCATTTTGCAAATGTACTTGAACCTATCAGAAGCTGAACTGTGGGGACAGACGGAAAAGGCAAGTCAAAATAGCCAAGATTTTGGGTGAGAGAACACCCAGAAGCTTGGAATGAATTCAAGTCACTGGATTGCAAGCCACACCACACCACGCCCACCAAGCCATGCCCATAGAACCGGTAGTAAAAAAAACTGAATTTCACCACTGGACTGGAGGCTAAAACATTCGATGAACGGTAGCAGGAACTGGGCCTGGCTAGTCTAGTGAAGAGAAAGACCAGGGGAGACATGACAGCAGTCTTCCAATAGTTGAGAGGCTGCCACAGAGAGGAGGGAGTTGAGCTGTTTTCCAAAGCACCTGAAGGCCAGACAAGGAATAATGGATGGAAACTGAACAAGGAGAGATTCAACCTGGAAATAAGGAGAAATTTTCTGACAGTGAGAACAATTAACTGATGGAACAGAAGTTGCCTTCAGAAGTTGTGGAAGCTTCATCACTGGAGGCTTTCAAGAAAAGACTGGGCTGCCATCTGTCAGAAACGGTGTAGGGTCTCCTGCTTGGACTAGATGACCTCCAAGGTCCCTTCCAACTCTGTTAATCTGTAATCCTTGGTGTCCTGCAGTTTCCCTCCGCAGCTGGACTCTGATCCAAGGCAGCAAAGGATTTACTTGAGTTGGGGGCCTCAGGCTGTGTAGCCCTTTTTTCCTTGGGAATCCAAAGCCCTGGACTGCTGAAGAAGATATTCCAGCTGTTGTCGTCTTTTTCCTAATCTTGGCACCAAAGGCTGCTTAATTTTGTTTGTTTGTTTGTTTTCAAGAATTTAAATAAATGTTTCCCAAACTCGCCCTTCAAGATGGGACAGGCAGCTGGCTGGCTTCCTTGAGAGTTGCCATGGCTTCCTGAGCCCCTTTCCCGTTTGCAGCTGGAATTTGGGGGGGGGGGGGCTTTCAGCAGACTGCACTGTTGATTTGAATGGCAAATTGCTTGGAAACAGTTTCTCCCTCTCTGTAAGATTAAGGGGTGAGGGTTAAAAAGGAAGAAGCTGATGAGCGAACAGCTGAACTGGTTACATTTTATAAGTTTTGTTATCTACAGAATGTTTACAGTAGGATGTTGCTATTAAAGGAAGCGTCTGGATTAGATTTCATTATCTAAGAGGTGGAATAAGGCATTGACCTTTAATTTCTTGCTACTGAGCCAAGAAAGGGGCTATCAAAGCTCAGTGAAGACAGGATCACACCAGGGGTGAAATCCAAAATTTTTCCCTACCAGTTCTGTGGGTGTGGCTTGGTGGGCCTGGCAGGGGAAGGATACTGCAAAATCTCCATTCCCTCCCCTCCTGGGGGAAGGATATTGCAAAATCTCCATTCCCACCCCAATCTAGGGCCAGCCAGAAGTGGTATTTCCCAGTTCTCCAAACTACTCAAAATTTCTGCTACCGGTTCTCCAGAACCTGTTAGAACCTGCTGGATTTCACCCCTGGATCACACCCATCTCCACATAATCTGCAACAGCCAAAGAAATCAAACAAAATGAAATTCAATGCAGAGAAAAGTAAAGTCTTATACTTAGGCAAGAAACCCCCCCAAACACATATAAACACATATAAACTGGGGGAAACCAGGCTTAATAGCAGTAACTTTGAGAGGGATCCTGGAGTCTTAGTGGACCAACAGTTAAATATGAGCTAATTGTGGAGCGGCAGCCAAAAAAGCCAATGCGATCCTAAATTGCATTAACGAAGGGATTCAATCAAGATCAAGGGAGGTACTAGTACCACTCTAAAGCCTTAGTAAGGCCACACCTAGAGTACTGCATCCAGTTTTGGTCACCACACTATAAGAAAGATGTTGAGACTCTAGAAAAAGTGCAGAGAAGAGCAACCAGGATGATGAGGGGGCTGGAGGTAAAACATGAAGAACGGTTGCAAGAAGTGGACATGGCTAGTCTAGTGAAGAGAAGGACGAGGGGAGACGGGATAGCAGTCTTCCAATATTTGAGGGGCTGCCACAGAGAGAAGCAGTGGGTCAAGCTATTTTCCAAGTCACCTGAAAGCCAGACAAGGAATAATGGATGGAAACTGATCAAGGAGAGATTCAACCTGGAAATGAGGAGGAATTTTCTGACAGTGAGAGCAATCAACCAATGGAACAGAAGTTGCCTTCAGAAGTTGTGGGAGCTTCATCACTGGAGGCTTTCAAGAAGAGACTGGACTGTCAGGAATGGTGTAGGCAGGTTTCCTGCTTGGGCAGGGGGTTGGACTAGATGACCTACAAGGTCCCTTCCAACTCTGTTAATCTGTTTTTAAAAATGCACAGTATTTCAGTTCAAAACAGTGGCCCAGGAGCCACAAACTGCTGAGGCTGCTTTCCCACAACCAACTGAACCCCAAGTTCCTAGTCCTTCATATTTGCAACCACAGCAAGAATTTATCAGCATCTTCAGAAAAATCTGTCTGAATGTTGGGGAACTATAGAAAGGCAGACCCATAGTGGTGGTGCATACTTGGGTCAGGAGGCTGTGCTAGGAGACCAAACCACAGAAGCCACGATGGGAGAAGCGTCATGCAAGGCCTTCTGATACAAACACCCGGTTCTGGGCTGACTGTTTTCCAGAACTGGGTTGATTCCTGGAACCAGGAAAGGAACTGGACCCAAGAACAGAGCAGAACCAGCTTCTACATGAAGGAGGGAAGTGATCAACAGAAGATAGCAATGATCCTGCTCCTCCATTCTGGAGGACAGTGAAGCCAAGTTGTAAAAGTGGTGGGGAGACGAGGGAAAGGGAGGAGAGGAGAACTTTGAGTTACGTTGAGTTACGGAACTGTAGAGTTGGAAAGGATCTTAGAGATCATCAAGTCTAATTTGCAGGATTCAGTATACATGCCCAGCAGTGATCATTCAGTTCTGCCTAAAAACCTCCAGTGAAGTCCATCTTTTGCTTCCCTTCATCGGACCTTTGAGCTAACAGTCCACAAGTGTAGTAAGATGAGGGTAACAGATGGATGAATGAAGAATTGATATTTGGGGTTATTTTGATTTACCAGAAGTTCACTGTCTTAATTTGCTTTACATGTATTTTTTTTTCTGGTGCATTGTAGGTTACATCAAAGACAAATGAACAGTCATCAGTGGTTCATCTCTTTCTTGAACCTACTTTACTTGCCATCACATTTATTGCTGGAGCATGTAGCTTAGGCATTCTTCTTTCTGGACAACACCTCTTTCCTTGATGCTGCTCTTAGAGAAAAGTTTCTTGTAATGCAGATAGGACTTTCTCTTGAACTTCAGCCCAGTTGCTTATCAAGGCAAATAGCTAAGAAGTTGACATTCTTCTCTCTGTCCTCCCATCCCATGGCCAGGGACTCTGCAGCTGCCGTTTGGATAAGCAAAACTGCACTACATGGACTTGGTGAAACCCTGCAAGGCCCAGCCAATTCCAAGATCTGGCTGCTTTTGATCTTCCTCGCTGCAGACGTTGCCCCAAAATCCTAGAGCTGTGTTTCTCAACCTTGGCAACTTGAAGCTGTGTGGACTTCAACTCCCAGCTTTGCTGACTGGGGGGATTCTGGGAGTTGAAGTCCGCACAGCTTCAAGCGGGCAGGTTTGAGAAACGCTGCCTTAGAGTGTCAATTCAGATCCCGTGGTCAGCCCTGATACGACAGCAGCCTCAGCGGCCATTCCTCAAAAACCTTCTTGGAGGCAAGAACTGGCCCGAAATGTGAGAAAAAGGCAGGAGTTTTTGAAGGAAGAACAAAGTCGCTCAAGAGCAGCTCCGGACAGTAGTTGCACATAAAGAAGAGCAAAACAGAGCCTTGGTGGCGCAGCAGACTAAAGCACTGTTAAGTAGCACCAGCTGCCTGCAATTACTGCAAATTCAAATCTCACCAGGCTCAAGGTTGGCTCAGCCTTCCATCCTTTCAAGGTAGGTAAAATGAGGACCCAATTTGTGGGGGCAATAAGCTGACTTTGTATAAAAAAGAACACTGCTTGGGGAGGGGGGGGCGCGAAAGCCTTACTAAGTAGATATATACGAAAGTATGAAGGCTATTGCTTAACGCATTGTAAGCCACCCTGAGTCTCCAGAAAAGGGCGGCATATAAATCGAACCAATAAACCAATAAAACAGATCTTTGATTGCACCATTGCAGCTGGCATCTTTTTCATTGCACATCTTGGGCACCCCTATTAAAGACTAACGGGGTAAATATCAGATATGCACCAATATGTACATTAGCTTCAAGCATCCCAGGAATGACCCCATTTGAGACTTTGGAAACAGTGCAGAGAAGAGCAGCTAAGACGATTAAAGGCCTGGAGACTAAAACACATGAAGAACAGTTGCAGGAATTGGGTATGGCCAGTCTAGGGAAAAGAAGGACTATGGGGAGATAGGATAGCAGTATTCCAGTATTTGAGGGGCTGCCACAAAGAAGAGGGAGTCAAGCTATTCTCCAAGTCATCAGAGGGCAGGACAGGAAGCAACGGATGGAAACTAATCAAGGAGAGAAGCAACCTAGAACTAAAGAGAAACTTCCTAACAGTGAGGACAATTGACCAGTGGAACAGCTGGCCTTCAGAAGTAGTGGATGCTTCATCACCAGATGCTTTTAGGAAGAGACTGGACAGCCATTGCCTGTCTCTTGCTTGAGGGTCTCTTGCTTGAGCAAGGGGTTGGACTAGACCTTTGAAGTCCCTTCCAGTTCTATTCTGATTGATTCTGATTGAGTGAATCTTTATGGAACTTGGAAGAGATACCTGGATAGCTCTGGATCAGGAGCCTGGATAGCTCTGCAGACAAGGCACTGTAATTTAACACCAGCTGCCTGCAATTTACTGCTGGTTCGAATCTCTCCAAGGCTCAAGGTTGACTCAGCCTTCCATCCTTTCTAAGGTAGGTGAAATGAGGACCCAGTTTGTGGGGGCAATAAGCTGACTTTGTATAAATATACAAAAGTATGAAGGCTATTGCTTAACGCACTGTAAGCCGCCCTGAGTCTCTGGAGAAGGGCGGCATATAAATCAAATTTAAAAAAAAAATACCTGGGAGAGAGAGATAGGAAATGAGAAGAATTAATCAGTAGAACTGTGTGTTTCCCTGACTTGCTCCGTCACTGGAGATTTTCAATAATATACTGGACAACCATTTGCCTGGGATGGTCTAAGGTTTTTACTGTGAGCAGGGAGTTGGTCTAGAAGACCTCCGAAGTCCCTTCCAGCCCTATAATTCTATGCTCTATTATTTCCGCCTGCTTTGGAAATATCTAGATCTGGAATGGGCACCGGCTCCCTGCTTTGCAACTCACCTAACAGGCTGCTCTAATTTGCGATGAACTCACCCTGCATCTTCGCCTTTGCTTTTGTCTCTACTTGGGCAGATTTACAAAGCTAGGACCGAATCGGGCAAAGTCTTTTGACTAGAGGTGGGGGGTGGTGTGAGAAGCCCCCGTGGGGGAGGCCTGCCTCCCACACTGCTGCTTTCAACGCTGACCAAAGAAGAAGAAGAAGAAGCTCAACGGTCCATTCGCAGCCATTAATCTGCATGGCTGCCGAACCAGGCAAAGCAAAGGAGAGAACCAGCCATGGCCGATGGGCCGCGTCTCCCTCCCCCCACTTCTCCCCTCTTGGAAACTCTTGCATGTCTTCCATCTCATTGTGTCCTCTCCTCCACCCGCCCGTCCCCTTCTTTTGACAAGCCACTCCGGGCCTTTGCCAGGGAGAGGGAGGGAGGCTGGAATGCCATTGTCCCTCTCTAAAGAACAGGCGCCTTATGCAAATCTTTATTGGAAGATCCTGGGAACTGGGTCTCCGGAGAGGAGGGGGAGAGGCCTGGGGAGGGGGGGGAAGCAGGAGGGGAGATCTTTGGCAGGCCACTTCAGGAGCAATTCAGGCTGAGCGCTTTGCTTTGCGCTGCTCCCTTTTCAAAGAGAGCACACCACCCATGGTGGATGTGCGTGTGGGTGTGTGAGCTCCTTCTGATTACCGGGGTCTTTTCAGCAGGGAGTGAAACAAAAGAAGATCAAAGTGACATTCCAAAGCCCCTTTTAGTCTTGGGCTGCCCACCGGCCGGCCTGACCTTACGAAGCCTAGAATTGACTCAATACTGTCTGAGCTCCAATCTTCCTGGTATTTCTAAAATAACCGAGAGGCTCTCTAACTAACCTATTCTGTTTGCTGCTTTTCTTTTTTATTAGAACATCAAAATCAGCTACCCAGAATGGTGTGCAGGAGGCAGAAGCTGGATGGTGTAGTTAGTAGTTAGGTCATGTTGGAACTTCCTGGCAGTGAGAACAATTAATCAGTGGAACAGAAGTTGCCTTCAGAAGTGGTGGGTGCTCCATTCCTGGAGGTTTTCAAGAAAATACTGGACAACCTTGAGCAGGGAGTTGGACTACAAGAGGGGTTCCCAACCTTGGCAACTTTAAGACTTGTGGACTTCAACTCCCAGAGTTCCTCAGCCAGTCCACAAGTCTTAAAGTTGCCAAGGTTGGGAACCCCTGGACTAAAGGACCTCCAAAGTCCCTTCCAAGTTATTGGACAGTGCTAGGTTTGAATTCCAAATTCTTACCAGAGTTCCCTTTGTAGATAATACACCTTTACTCTGTTTAGGACATTCTTACTCCCAGCCTGCTTGGATATTTGCCTTAAAGGTTAGAATGCCCAATTAAGCCCAGGAGTTTGTTCTCAGAAGAAGAGCTGACACCAAACTTTGACCTAACAATTGAAGGGTAACTGTCCTCCTGCTTCTCAGTTGCTTCCTTCCCTTCAGTGGCCTCGTTTAACTGGAGAAATTAACGTTGCTGTTGCTCTTCAGTAGACAAGTTTGCCTGTCTGCCTTGAAACGCAACAGAGCCACCTCAAGAAGCCTGAGTCGGAGATGGTGTCAAGCTTAAGTCCCAGAGGATGGAGACCTGGATGAGAATGAGGAAGCAAAGAGGCTGTTTTGGAGGCACTTACTCTGATATGACTTTGCTGGTTTTCTCCTTGACAAAGGACTGATAAGCTCTAGACCAGTATTTCTCAACCTTGGCAACTTTAAGATGTGTGGACTTCAACTTTCAGCATTCCCCAGCCAGCATAATAGAATAACAGAGTTGGAAGGGACCTTGTAGGTCATCTAGTCCAACCCGCCACCCAGCAGGAGACCCTACACCATTTCTGACAGATGGCCGTCCAGTCTCTTATTTAAAGCTTCCAGTGCTGTGAAGCTCCCACAACTTTTGAAGGCAACTTTTCTTCCATTGGTTGATTGTTCTCACCGTCAGAAAAATTCTCCTTATTTTCCAGGTTGAACCTTTCCTTGCTCAGTTTCCATCCATTATTCCTTGTCTGGCCTTTGGGTGCTTTGGAGAATAGCTTGCCTCCCTCCTCTCTGTGGCAGCCCCTCAAATATTGGAAGATGCTATCCTGTCTCCCCTGGTCCTTCTCTTCACAAGACTAGCCAGGCCCAGTTCCTGCAACCGTTATGTTTTAGCCTCCAGTCCAGTGATGAAATTCAGTTTTTTTTACTACCAGTTCTGTGCGCATGGCTTGGTGGGCATGGTAAGGGAAGGATACTGCAAAATCTCCATTCCCATCCCACTCCAGGGGAAGGATATTGCAAAATCTCCATTCCCACCCCACTCTGGGGCCAGCCAGAGGTGGTATTTGCTGGTTCTCTGAATTACTCAAAATTTCCGCTACCGGTTCTCCAGAACCTGTCAGAACCTGCTGGATTTCACCCCTGCTCCAGTCCCCTAATCATCCTGGTTGCTCTTCTCTGTACTTTTTCCAGAGTCTCAACATCTTTTGTATAGTCTGGTGGCCAAAACAGCATAGCTGGCTGGGGAATGCTGGGAGTTGAAGTCCATCCTTTTTAAAGTCACTAAGGTTGAGAAACACTGATCTAAAGGAATCTCATGGCATCTGCAATGGTCATTCAGCCCCAGGCCACAAATAACTTTCTGGGAAGGCCAATGTGCCACTCACCTTCTCCATTTCTTTCACCTGCTTCTCTTTTCTCTCTCTGACAACCAGCCGCAAAAATAAGAAGGACAAGCTGTAATTTTCCTGAGAAAATTCTTGCGAAAAAATCATGCCAGGCAGCCTTGTGCGCTGAATGAAAGCAAGTCCTTCTCATCTCTTGCTATTTCTTATGGACTGGTGTCCTTGGCTTAAAGCAGGCAGACGAGAAGAGCGATCCCCTTGAGGCTAAGGACAGCTCTTCTTTGCAAGGATCAATCGGAGATGGTGTTTGAATGGGCTTCATGTTTTGACTCTAACTGCATTGCAATGATTTGATAGCCATGAAATCTCTCAGGGCTGTTGGCTGAGATGCTCTAATGTCAGGGAAGGCCCTTGCCAATGGTTGGCTGAGGTGTTGAGAACAAAGCTGGCATAAGAACATTAGGTTAAAAAGTGGGGTGTTATGTTGGAGAAGGACATTGTAAGGCAATGAAGGAGGCACCTTGGACCTCAGAAGGATTTGCTGGAAGAGAAAATGGAAGGAGGTGGAAAGGACTGGAAACACTTCCCACCACCAGCTTCAAAGCTCATGGAAAAATTTTTCAGGGTGTGGCCCAACCCCTTTGTCAGGCTGTGACACATGACACAAACACACAAGAGGGCACTCTTGTGCCAGGCTGTCCTTTGGCAGATCTGGTCTGGAGATCTTTGGCTGATGTTTTGAAGAACACAAGTTCTTTAGCCTTTGGGCTTAGCAATGGTCCACAAATGCTGGTGGAACACAGCTGCCGCCATCATGGATGGACTCAAATATCCAAAAATTATAGAAAATATTGGAAACATCTTCCGGGAATAAAGACCTGCCTCTTCAGAAGAGGTTCTCTTGTAGGAACAGAGATCTGAAAAAAGGAAATGGCCTTCTCCCCAGCCATATGATGAACAGCGGTCCTGCATCGACCATTGTTGTGGCCATTGTGAAAACTTACCTTTCTCACTGACCTCTAAGTGAAGAAGGACAACAGTAGAAAATGTTGATGTTAATTCTATCCTGGTTACTTTGAAATCCCCCTTTTTTCTTGTCCAGGGTAAAAGAGAACTGACATCGTTGATGGGGCTGTGATGGGACAGTCCCAGTTCCCTCCTGTCAAAAGACGCAGTGAGGGAATCACAGGACTCGTATTCTGGGGATACTTGGGTTGTTTGAAACCTCTTCCCAAAATACTGTGATTTGAGGGAAGGGAAGGGAAGGGAAGGACTGTGGGGAAGAGGGGAGAGAACAAGAGGCCTGCTGGAGCACAAAAGGGCCACATTTGTAGCCAAATGCAATATTTAGTAGACCGTAGATTGCTGAGGATGATGAAGATCATAGGCTGGAACCATGACATGTAGAAGGAAAGTTATATTTCCTTTTTTCCCCTTCCTCTGAAGCTGGTTTGGATTTCCCATGAAATATCTCCATCAGGGTAACTTTAATTCATACCCTCAAGAGAAGAGGGTTGCGCTCTCTCTCTCTCTCTCTCTCTCTCTCTCTCTCTCTCTCTCTCTCGCTCTCTCTCTCTTTATCTCTCTCTCTCTCACACACACACAGAAAGAGAGAGAGAGAGAATAAGAACGAGAGACAGAGATGAAAGAGCCCATCCAATTGTTTCTTTTACCTATCTCCTTATGGTTTTAAAAAAATCCCTTTTTTGGCAGAGGAAAAAACCCTCTAGACTAAACTATCCAGGAAGAAGTAACAATAACAACCCCCTAGGAAATTGACGTGTTTGTTTGCTTTTTACTTAAAAAAAAACAACAACCCAGATCTGAAAAGTGAGAAAACATCACAGTTGTGGCACTGTTGCCTTTTGGCCCAGGGCATCTCCTGCTGGCTCCAGGAAACGGCACCCACCCACCCCAAATGAAGCCGGGGGCTGTCTATGAAACTGCTCCTTAGAAGTCTGCCATGATGCCCTGCTTGGGTTCCCTCTGCCAGGCTGCCAAATTCCTTCTAGGAAATTGGTTCAGCGGCCTAGAAATGTCTCCTGTTCAAAAGGTGAAGATAGAAGGACCAGAAGGAAGGGAAAAGAAGATGGATTCATTGGTTGGTTGGTCAACTTTGCCGGTCCAAATGTTTGTAAAGGGCGAGAAAGATTTAGAGCTTGCCAAGATTCAGGAATCTGTCTCTTCATTTATTAGCATTTGTCCCTCAGATTCCCTTATTCATACTGTTTTTTACCGCTAATATTTAGAAAAGTGTCTCTCAACCTTGGCAACTTTAAGACACGTGGACTTCAACTCCCAGAATTCTCCAGCCAGCATAGAATTCTGGGAGTTGAAGTCCACATGTCTTAAACCTGCCAAGGTTGAAGGACAGACTCTGGTTTAGAAGCTGCCTTTTACTCTGGAACCAGAGTGTGGTGCAACTCCTCTTCACCGTCCTTGGTGAGTGTGATTGAAGCTCCCATTTTTTCTTCTTAATTCCCACCTGAAGTTTCTTATCTCTGCCATTTTGTTCCTTTTTGTATTGGAGGTGCGGGTGGGTAATTTAGTTTTAATTTTGTTTTGGAAATATTTTTAACCATTTGTAAACCAGCCACAGTCACTTGGAATTCAACAGATTATAAATTTAACTTCTTCTTGACTTCCTCTTTTTACCTTTTCTGGTGTTGAGGGCATATAAATTTTAACAATTAAGTTAAATTACGATCTGGAGTTGCTCCAGTCTGGCTTCATTCAATAGAACCACAACTGAGCATAAAATTTCCATTGATAAGCAAGATGGTTGTTGAGTGAGTTTTGCCCCATTTTACAACCTTTCTTACCACAGCTGTTAAGTGAATCACTGCAGGTTAGTAAAAACTGCAGTGATTAGACTTAGACTAACTTTGTCACTTTGAATGTACACTAATTGGCATACATTAAAATGAAATTTTGTTGCATACAGCTCTCAAAGGGTCTCCACCTCCAATATACACTACATAAACATGACAAAATAAATAAATACAAAATGATGCATATGCCCACATATATGATATATGCCATGGTAACACAATTGTTAAGTGAATGTGGCTTCCCCATTGATTTTGCTTGTCAGAAAGTCTCAAAAGAGGATTATATTATGACCCCGGGACATTGCAAAAGTCATAAATATGTGTCAGTTGCCAAGCATCCGAATTTTAATCACACGATAATAGGGATGTTGCAACAGTCATGTGATAAATGGTCATAAATCACTTTTTTCAGCTCTGTTGTAACTCCAAACGGTCAACCTTACAACGAAAGGTTGTAAATTGAGGACTATCTGAATAGGAACTCCAGATAAACTGATCTATCAGCTTTACGGTAATTCAAAGCTAAGGAGGGAGAATTGCACTGCCAGGTTGATTTTTATTTATTTATCACCAAATCCCACAGACATCCCTGGAAACAATGAAGAGATGCAACCCCAGACAGAGGAAACAGGTGAAGGGACTTTTATATCTCGTCTTCCTCATCTGTCTCTGAAAAGTGCCACCACTGACAGCAAGCAACAAGGAAGAAATTGTTCTGGGCAGCCCAAGAGGTGGCTTAACTTTGTGCACCTGAATGGCACCTTTCATTGATGAGATTATTCATGAGGTCTTGAATTACTTGGCACCACTTTGCTAAAGGTTTGCCATCTTGCTTGCTCCGGCTGCCTCTTCTCCATGCCCTTTGAATGAGCAGAGCTGGCTCTTTCTGCCATCACTCGCTCTTTGGAGGACCAAAAATTGGGTGTCTCATAGTTTCCCTTTCCCCTCCCCGCTCCTGCTCCTTTTGTGTGGTGTCTCCTAAAACTGTACATCTGAGTATCAAAGATCACTTAGTTGTTTATCCATTTGTAAGTTGCTCTGGGAGAGTGAGGTGGGCAAGAATTCTCATTTCTCCTATCCCAGAAGCATCCGCTGGTTGTGTTGCAGGAGCTCCCAGGAACATCCATCCATTTGCAGGATTGTCTCCTCCTCCTCCTCCTCCTCCTCTTCTCTTCCTTCCCTTCCTTCTCCTCTCCTTTTCTCCTCCTCCTCTCTCTTCTCTTCCTCTCCTCTCCTCCTTCCCCTCCTCCCCTCCTCCTCTCCTTTTCTCCTCTTCCTCTCTTCCTTCCCCTCCTCTCCTCCTTCCTCTCCTCCTTCCTCTCCTTTTCTCCTCCTCCTCCTCCCTTTCTTTCCGTCCTCCTCCTCTCTCCTTTTCTCCCCCTCCCCTTCTCCTCCTCTCCTCTCCTCCTTCCTCTCCTTCTCATCTCTCCTTTTCTCCTCCTCCTCCTCTTCCTTCCCCTCCTCCTCCTCTCTCCTTTTCTCCCCCTCCCTTCTCTTCCTTCCCTTCCTCTCCTCTCCTCTCCTCTCCTCTCCTCATCTATCCTTTTCTCATCCTCCTCCTCTCTTCCTTCCCCTCCTCTCCTCCTTCCCTTCCTTCCCCTCTCCTTTTCTCTTCCTTCCTCCTTCCCCTCCTTCCCCTCTCTCCTTTCCTCCTCCTCCTCCTTCTCCTCGCTCACTCCTGGGACAAGGAAATGCCTGCATGTTGCAATGTACACCTGATAGATCAAATGGCAATGATTTAGCACACACCGCACATGCACGGGCAGTGAACCGGTGGCAAACCAGGGAAGATTTCACCACTGTCTCAGCCTCGTTGGGTTGGTTTATGGTTCAGTATGCACTTAATAGCAGCAGCCCCAATGCAGGAGTTGTGTCGGTGTCATGGACTCTGTGGATGACTTTGGGCGACAAGGGGGAAAGATGCTACCTAAGAAACAATCAAGGCAGAGCCCCCCCCCCCAGTCGCTTAATGGTCAGAGGAAGAAACTTGGTCAGTTAAAAGTGGCAGCAGGAGTCCCTGAGTCCTTCGGGAGAAGGGCGGTATAGAAATAAAATTATTATTATTATTATTATTATTATTATTATTATTATTATTATTATTATTATTATTATTAAATATATGTTTAATTTTATCGACCGTTTACATTTTTATTCCTGTGAGTAGCTGTCGTAGGGGCCTCAGTACACTGCTTTGCCCGGGGCCCATAATGCTTTTAAATTGCCCTGAGTAAACCAGGGACACAACCAGAAGCGCTAATTCTACTTTATTGTTCGGCTAACAAAATCTTGCAACTCTGAAGGTACAAACTCACCCCTCCCCCTTTCTACCGATTGCTCCTCTTTCCTCTGATTGTGTCCTTCCTAGGCAACATCTCTTCCCCTGTTCCCCAAGGTCATTCCCTCATTCTGTTACAGTTGGCAAGAGCACCCACTAACCAATAGATGGCAGCAGAGAGCTGACCTGCTTTCCTCTGCCTGATGGCTGCCCCCTCTGGCCTCCCAATCTACATGTCTAAACAAACTCTGTTAAGAGAAAGAGATAAAGGCACCTAAATATATCTCTGCAATGATATATATAGATTTATAACTGTAGCCATAATATGTATTTACAGATAAATGATATTCCTCATGTCCACAGCATACTTGCGACACACACACAAATAACACAACACATTCAGACACCTTTCATGCACATAATCTCAAACAAGCTTTTGGTTTGGGATTTCTTGGGTTGCTTTGGAGAGGATTCCTTTCAAGTAGAAACTGGAGCTGCAGGTTGGGGAATATCTAACAGATTTAACAGAGTTGGAAGGGACCTTGTAGGTCTTCTAGTCCAACCTCCCACCCAAGCAGGAGACCCTACACCATTTCTGACACATGGCAGTCCAGTCTCTTACCTTCAGAAGTTGTGGGACTTTCATCATTGGAGGCTTTCAAGAAGAGATTGGACTGCCATTTGTCGGAGATGGTGTAGGGTCTCCTGCTTGGGTGGGAGGTTGGACTAGACAAGGTCCCTTCCCTTCTTCAAAGCTTCCACTGATGAAGCTCTCACAACTTCCAAAGGCAACTTCTGTTCCATCGGTTGATTGTTCTCACTGTCAGGAAATTTCTCCTTATTTCCAGGTTGAATCTCTCCTTGTTCAGTTTCCACCCATTGTTCCTTGTCTGGTCTTCCGGTGCCTTGGAGAATAGCTTGACCCCCTCCTCTCTGGGGCAGCCCCTCAGATATTGGAAGACTGCTCTCATGTCTCCCCTGGTCCTTCTCTTCACTAGACCAGCCATGCCCAGTTCCTGCAACCGTTCATCGTATGATTGAGCCTCCAGTCCCCTAATGATCCTGGTTGCTCTTCTCTGCACTCTTTCTAGAGTCTCAACCTCTTTTTTATAGTGTGGTGACCAAAACTGGATGCAGGATTCTAGGTGTGGCCTTACTAAGGCTTTATAGAGTGGTATTAGTACCTCCCTTGATCTTGATTGTATCCCTCCGTTAATGCAATTTAGGATCGCATTGGCTTTTTTGGCTGCCACCGCCACATACCGCTGGCTCCTATTTAACTGGTTGTCCACTAAGACTCCAAGATCCCTCTCATAGTTACTGCTATTAAGCCTGGTTTCACCCAGTCTATATGTGTCCTTTTGGGGGTTTTCTTTCCTGTGTAAGACTTTACTTTTCTCTACATTGAATTTCGTTTTGTTAGATAGGGCCCAGGGTTCAAGTCTGCAGCTGCCTCCTTGGACCTTGTGTCCGGACTGCAACGGGGCCTTTTTGAAAGGGTCTCCCAATAAAATCACAGCAGACGCAGCTGGAGAAACTGGAGAGCAGCTCCGAACTGCCTGCCCTCCCTCCAACTTGCTTCTGAAATGGTCTATTTCTAGAAGAGGAGGGAGGGGGCACTTCCAGGTGAAGAACCAGAGCTCCAGGCAAGCCTTCCGATTTCCTAGAGGAGAGGCTGCGGAAAGACTGGCCATTTGGCTGAACTGGAGGAAATCACCCCAAAGCAAGAAGAATTAAAGCAAACAGACCAGGATGGCAAACCAGAAATACAGATTGGAAGAGACTGGAGCAATGGTGGGCTAGACAGCAGCCGAGGACAACAGGGATCCATTCAGTTTAGGATTTGATAGCTTTAATTTAGCTTTTTAGTTTGGTTATTTAGCTTAGCCCTTGTTCCTTTACAATGGGGAATTTCTAGTCTAAAATAAATGGTTCAAGGTGCTAAAGCTCATTATTTGTCCATCGAAGGGATTATGAACAGCTTCAAGCAGCTTTCTCAGCAGCAAGAAATGACTTCAGCTGTTAAAGTGGAAGCACTTGATTATAAAAAAGAATATATTCCTGTGGGCTTTGAAGCAGACTTCACTGGCTAGACCTTGGCTTGCTGCATCAACTGCCATACAAGAGCTCTTTTCTGGTGGAAAGGAATAAAACGGGCTATAAAAAATTAAATTATGCCCAGCACGAAGCTTGTAACTATAATATTAGCCCAAGCTGGAAAAGAGGCTACGGCAGACCTGCCAGCAAAGAGCTCTCCGGGCTAGGAATGAAGAGTTCGGCCAGCTGGAGGTGGAGAAAGGGCTGGGCAAGGAAGCCCCCGCATGGCCCAGCCCCCCTCCCTCCTCTCAGGTGGGCCCCTGGGGAAAAAGGAAGCAAAGCCCCTGGAGAAAAGATGGCTACGCCTCTACAGAATATAGAAAGCAAGTCCTGTAAAGGAGGAGGAGGCTGCTGCTGTTTTGCCAAGCTGGAGAGGGAAATTATGCTATCCTTGGAGGGACCCCATCAATCTCCAAATTTATCTGGATGGTCTTGAACAAGTCCCGCCCCCCTCCCCCAGTGGTGGGTTTCAAATTTTTTTACTACCAGTTCTGTGGGTGTGGCTTTGTGGGCATGGCCTGGCCTGGTGGGCATGGCTTTGTGGGCGTGGCAGGGGAAGAATACTGTAAAATCTCCATTTCCACCCCACTCCAGGGGAAGGTTACTGCAAAATCCCCATTTCCTCCCAATCAGCTGGGACTTGGGATGCAGAGAATAAATGGGGAGCAGCACCAGTCAGAATTTTTACTACTGGTTCTCCGAACTACTCAAAATTTCCGCAGCAGGATCTCCAGAACTGGTCAGAACCTGCTGAAACCCACCTCTGCCCCCCACCAGTGCATCCTGATGCTCTCCCCCCACCCGCCCAGATAGGGAAAGAGTCTGTGGGGCTGCAGTTCAAGGTTCAGGTAGAGAGCTCTGATCATTCCTTTCTTCTTTCCTTCCTTACTTCCTTCCTTTTTCTTTCTCTTTCTTTCTCTTTTGTTTCTTTTTCTTCTTTCTTTCTTTCCTTTCTTCCTTCCTTCCTTTTTCTTTCTTTCTTTCCTTTCTCTCTCTCTCTCCCTCCCTCCCTCTCTCTCTCTCTCTCCATGCCCATTACTTCTTTAAATTAGACCATTCCCAGGAGCCCAAGGGCCACAGTGAGTTTTTGGGGCTCGCCAAGGGCCACTTCCAAAATGATCTTGTGTTTTCAAAATGTGTGGTTTTTAAGGAGATTCTGGAGGTTTAATGGTTGAAATTGGTACCTTAAAAATCTGCAACCTTCAAGGAGAGCTTTGTGTGAGGAGCTGGGACAGTTTATGACGGGGCTCGCCTGGAAGGCAATGAGCCTTTGGTGGATGGGATATGCTGGAGATATTTTATAGGTGGACACCCACACTCGGTGAGTGGCTCACAGCAAAGACTTCAAGTACCATTACAGAAGAGCTTCCCTGCATTTTTTTTTTTAATTTGATTTATATGCCGCCCTTCTCCGGAGACTCGGGGTGGCTTACAATGCGTTAAGCAATAGCCTTCATACTTTTGTATATTTATACAAAGTCAGCTTATTGCCCCCACAAACTGGGTCCTCAATTTGAGGAGAGTAATGAAGCTGGAAGGGACCTTGGAGGTCTTCTAGTCCAACCCCCTACTCAAGCAGGAGACCCAACCAGGCAAATGGTTGTCCAATCTCTTCTTAAAAACCTCCAGTGATGGAGCAGCCACAACTTCTAAAGGCAACTCATTGATTGATTGTTCTCACTATCAGGAAAGATTTAGAAGTTGTGGCTGCTCCTTAATTCCAGGTTGCTTCTCTCCTTGATTACTTTCCGTTTTGCTTCTGCATTCAGGAGCTTTGAAGAGTGACTTGACCCTCTCTTCTTTGTGGCAGCCCCACAATTATTAGAACACTGCTATCCTATCACCCCTAGTCCTTCTTTTTACTAGACTCGACCTATCCAATTCCTGCAATCCTTCTTCATATGTTTTAGCCTCCAGTCTGCTAATCATCTCTGTTGCTCTTCTCTGTATTCATTCTAAACATCTTTTTTTACAGCGTGGTGACCAAAACTGGATGCAATATTCCAAGTCTGGTCTTACCAAGGCCTTATAAAGCGGTACTAGAATTTCATCTTGATTCTATCCCTAATGCAGCCTAGGACTGCATTGGATTTTTTGACGGTTGCAGACATTGCTGGCTCATTTTTAGGTGATTGTCTACTCTACTAGGACCCCAAGATCACTTTCACAGTTGGAGTCCAGCAGAATGAGTGTGTCTGTGTGTCTGTGTGTTTGCTCCCAGTCCATTCATGTCCCCAAAGGGCCCTGCCTGCGTGACTCCCTCAGCCTCCTCTCTAGCAACTTCACTCTTCCTCCTTTGCACATTTTTCTACTGTTGGATATTTTCTATTAATTTAGGTCCTGATTTACTCAGGTGGTATGTTTTAAAATTGATTAATGGAGAAGAACACTCTGACAGCATGAAGCTTGCAGTAAATATCTCCTGACAATATTCTGACAATTAATTCCGATGAAGTAACCTAATGAGGAAATTCACTGCGACAACATTGACACCAGAATGGAAGATGAATTCTCATCACTCAGGAGTTGCATGCTGCACCTGTTAGGTTTGCCGCTGGTTAAGTCAGTCGCGGGTTGCCGAATTAATCCAATTTTTGTGTTACACGACATGCTGAACTAGAAACTTAGCCTGTGGTTCATACAGCACTCAGGATAAACTGGAGTTGGCTGTTTGGGGTTCACATGACCATTTCTGCTTCTGCCCCATTTCAACTAGACTGTTGACGTTTTAGCTGGGCTTGTACAATGCACAGCCACATGGGTTGGATCGTAGTTAAATTTTTGGAGTCTTGTGAATCCAGCATGCTAAACCATCTCAGGGCTGGTCTGTCTAGGCATGACAGATTTAGGTGAAACAGCAACTGTATTTCTTTGCTGGGTTTTAGGGCTTAGCCTATTCTGTGAATTTAGTTCTGGGGACAAGTTTTCTGGAGGAAAGGATCCCAAAAGACAAGATGGCGGCCATGCCCAGGTCTGCAGTTCCAAGATCTCTCTGGCAGTTACTCCTCCTTTCTGAAGGGATGTTGTAGGGCTTGAGAAGGTAACAAAACATTAACCCCCAGTCGAACGGGGTGGGGGGAGGGGGCTAGCCTTGGCCCCTCTAATAATAGACCAAGTCAGGGACCACAATGGGCACCAAGCAGAAAAATGAGTAGGGCAGAAAGTCATGCACAAAGGCATCTGCAGGAAAGAAATGATCAAGGAACAATGGGTGGAAACTGAACAAGGAGAGATTCAACCTGGAAATAAGGAGAACTTTTCTGACAGTGAGAACAATCAACCCATGGAGAGAAGTTGCCTTTGGAAGTTGTGGGAGCTTCATCCCTGGAAGCTTCCAAGAAGAGACTGGACTGCCACCTCTCAGAAATGGTGTAGGGTCTGCTTGGGGGGGGGTTGACATTAGATGACCTACAAGGTCCCTTCCAACTCTGTTACTCTGTTAAAATGAAGACCATGTGATCAAAGCCCCCCCAGAACCAATTTCCCTGGACAGACTTACAGAAAAACCAATAGTGACATTGCCTGACATTTTCAGGCACAAAACTCCTGGAAACTGTTGGGTCAGCCAAAAATAGGCTTTTTTCTTAAATGCCAAGTGCTGAAAACTCTCTTCCTAAAAGAAAGGGGGGGAGGGAGAAAGAGAAAGTGGTGTGGCCCCATAAATACTTTTGTTTCCACATGGAAACCACTTCTGAACTTCATGCTTGAGGTGGAAAAGAATGACACTCTGACTTTGGGTTTTTACCAATTAGACTGATAGATTTTTATAGAAACGGCTTGTTCATATTATTATGAAAATGCAAACAGTTGTGATTTGATGTTAATGCCTTATTTTATTGTAACAGAGTCGGAAGTCAATGCTTCCTTTTCTTTTTCCTTCTCTTTCCTCACTTCTCTTTCCCCTTTCCGCCCCCGTCTTTCTATTTACTTTGTATTTCGTATTTTATAATACTTTATATAACTCAATAAAAATATGAACTGAAAAATTCTCTTCCCAAAAGGGAAAAAAAAAGGGGGGGGAGAAGGGAGAAAGAGAAAGTGGCATGGTCCCCATCCCTTTCTTTCTTTTTAAGTGTTTTATTTTTTAGACAAACAAACATTTAATACTTCAGTTTTCTCTTCCCTGTGACATCTCGGTGTTATCTTCCAAAGTTCTTTCTTTTTCTGTATAGTTGTCATTACTTCTATCTTGTAAAAATAGGTGATGAGTTGAATATTATGTTAGTGATGAATTGATATAGTGGACTGGATAATCTGTTGCAATCTTGCGAGATCCGGCCATGAATGGTGTGCATGGGTTTTTAATGTTTTTAAAATGTTTTTATAATGTTTTTAAATTAATTTTTCTATGTTCATTGTTCGCATTATTTTTGCTGTAAGCCTCCCAGAGTCCCTTGGGTGGCATAGAAATGCGATAAATTAAATTAAATTAAAGGATCAAGATAGAGGTCCCCATCCCTTTCCATGGTCACTTGGACCCAAGCGTTGCTCCGGCCACCAGAAGCAACGCAGACATGGAGCGACCCTCGAGTTGGGGGGGGGAGCGTGGGGGGGTTCCTCCCAGCTGCGCGCTCCGTTTGCAAAGCGGGGGCCGAAGGTGCGTGAGAAGCAGACTGGCCCCCGGGGGGAGGGGCGGATTCCTCTCCTGCCTCTATTTCTACCGGGCAACGGGGGGGGGCAGTGCCCCCCCTTGCAGCTTGGGGGGGGGGGGGCCGTCCGCTGCTGCCTGCGGGGCTCTGCCCAACGATGCCGACTGGCCCGCGGAGTCCGGGGCGTCCGGTCCCTTCGGGGGGCGCAGTTTCGGGAGTGGGAATTCCAGATTCTCTCCCTCCCCCCCCCACCGCGCATCGCAGCCTTGCAAACTCCGCCAAGAGCGGTAATTGTGGGGTCCGAGCGCGCCCCTCCCTGCGCCTTTCTTCGCCCGACAGCCTTTCAAGGGGAAAGTTTTTAATTACAGCCCGGGCGGCTCTTTCACCGCGCAGCTGGCCCCGAAGCCGCCCGGGCCGCGGGAGAGGCAGAGAAAGGGGGCTATTTATACTCACCTGAATGGAAAGGTGCAGCCTTTCAGCAGAGGAGAAGCGGGGCGAGGGCGGGGGGATTCGGTTGCCCCGCTTTTCTAAGGGAAACTCATCCGCGGCTGCCCTTGGCTGCGGGCCTGGGACTCGAACCGAAGCGGGCCAAGCGGGAGAGGAAGAGCCCAAGGGAACGAAGCGGGGGACAAGGAGGTTGTGTTTATTGTGTGTGTGTGTGTGTATGTCGGCCCCTCCCGTGATGCTCCCTTGAGAATTGGGGAAGTCACTTGGCTGGGTCTCCCTTGCAAGGTTGTTGTGCGAAGGCTGCAGCTTAGACCTACTTGGCTGAAAATCAGTAATCAGCAGAGTTGAACTGTGAGCAGGTTGATTTGGCTTGTTGGTTGGTTTAGTGCTTCTTTACACACACACACACACACACACACACACACACACACACACACACACACACACATTCCTCCAAGAAGTATGGCTGGACCATGTGCATCCCAGCCAGGGCCACTGCCTTCTAGTTCAGGGGTCTCCAACCTTGGCAACTTTAAGCCTGGCGGACTTCAACTCCCAGAATTCCCCAGCCAGCAAAGCATAAAGTTTGTCTTGGTGCATAAGCTCTTAGTGTACATAAAAGAAAAGGTACGTTCATCAAGAATCATAAAAGGTACAATACTTAATGATAGTCATAGGGTACAAATAAGTTTTTGGGGTCTTCATTTGACTACTTGAAATGTTCCCCAAAGAATTGTGGTGGAACTCTTGGGATGCAAAAGAGGGGGGCAGGGGGCATTGGTTGCACTGTGCACAAACTCACACCCACACTTTTGGAAAGCACACACACAAACACACACGTACAATTCATGGGAAGAATTGTCTTGCTGAAGCAATTGTAATCACTGATATCAATTGCCTTGAAGAGATTTTCTTCTTTCCCTTTTTTCTCCAGATTTCAAGGACTCTCTTCTGACTTTCTCACACAGTATCAACCAGCGATCTGAAGATTGGAAGGGACCTTGGAGGTCTTCTAGTCCAACCCTCTGCTCTAGTACCATTTCAGACAAATGGCTGTCCAATCTCTTCTTAATAGCAGCCACAACTTCTGGAGGCCAGCTGTTCCACTGACTTAATTGTTCTGTCAGGAAATTTCTCCTGAGTTCTAGATTGCTTCTCTCCTTGATTAGCTTCCGTCCATTGATTCTTCTCTTGTCTTCTGGGGCTTTGGAAAATAAGCAGACCCCCCTCTTTAGGTTGACACCCTGGGCTGGGGTGAAAGTCCCAGGGGGCATCAGATGGCTGCTGGGAGGTGGGTGGGCTGGACCTGCTTCTCCTTGGCCACACTTTAACCCCCTCAGACTCACTCTCTATTAATCAGGTCATTTTAAAAAATAGTTCTGAAGTGGGGGGAAAAGCGACACTGTTTGGTTTTCAGACGGCTCGGATAGTGACTTAGAAAGGATTTTTTTTTCCTATTTGCGTTTTAAGTTTCTTTTAAAAGGGTTTTTGGTCCTGCAATTTTCCCTAACCAAAAACAATTAACTTTTAAAAAGTATATTAATAGATTGATAAGAAAATGTCATTAAAATCTGTTCAGAATGCTGAAAAAGTCCAGCCCTAACTGAAGTCATAGCTAACTGTATCCTGCTTTAACCCTCCCACTCAGGATTAGAGTGGCAGTTTTGGGGGAGGCAGGATGAGAGAAAACACCAGTCTCACCTGTGGAGGGGTTCATGGGGCAGGAGATCAACCCCTCTCACCTGGTGGCAGGTAGAGTTTGGCTCTGCGACCCAAAATAGCCAGCTGGCAGGGAGGGAGGGAGGGAGGATGGGCCAGGTAGAACTCTGTCCAGAAAAAATGCACTCGAATTATTTGTGAAATATAATTTTTCCATTCTAGATGTCCAAATGTTTTGCAAGTCTGATGAATGCTAAGCAATCCCATTTTCATATGCAGCTTAAATAAAAAAATATTTAAGCTTTTAGAAAGTGAATCTTAACAGGTAAGATTGATGGTGGAGCAGAGGGAGCAGTAGGTCCCCAAGAATGAACTATTTGCCATCCCTTGGTTCATGGTGAGCCCGACTCTGATTGATCAAAACAGGTGTAAGATGGGGGAGAGGAGGAGGAGGAAGGTTCAGTCATTTTTATTGGACCAATTTTCTCCCTCCAATTCCAAAAGGTTCTTTAAATCATTTGCTTGGATCACCGCCCAAGATTTCAGCAAATTTGGGACTAGGCAAGAAAACTGAATTATTTATTATCAATTAGAACTTTTCAGGGCCCTTGACACGGTGTACAGAGCTAGTATTGTTTGCAATCTGTATTTAAGGCTCCTGCAGATAAAAGGATGAAATTATTACTTTGGAAGGCTTTTATTCCAGGCTGGTTTACGAGATGGCTTTTTTGCATATTTGGCAAACTCTGACTCCACTTCAGTTGGTTAATGCTACATCTTGTGGCAGGCTGTAAGGGGAGGAATAAATTTAGAATCACAGACATGTTGAGCTGCATCTGAAGACCATCGACCCCCCACCCACCCACCCCCTCTTGGGCCTTTCCACAGCAGGCTGACTGGGAAATAATGGGAGGTATAGTGCCACATGTCTGGAAAGACTGAGAAGCATCAGGTGTGAAAAGGTTCTGGAAAGAGCCACCTCAGCAAGAAGGGCACCATAGACATAGTTCATATACAAATAGATAGATGATAGATAGATGTGTGTGTGAGGGAGGGAGAGAGAGGGGGAGAGGAAGAGAGAAAGAGGGAGGGAGGGAGAGGAAGAGAAGGAGAGGGAGAGGGAGGGAGGGAGAGGGAGGGAGGGAGAGGAAGAGAGAGGGAGGGAGGGAGAGGAAGAGAGGGAGGGAGGGAGAGGGAGAGGAAGGGGGAGAGGGAGGGAGAGGAAGGGAGGGAGAGAGAGAGAGAGAGAGGGATGAATGATAGACAGAACAGGAGCAGAGCAGAGGCCGAATAGCATCATGGATCATCATTCAAATGGAAATGTTTGAGCCTGGTTGTCTCCTCAGCCAGAAGTTGGAGGTTTTCAAGAAGAGATGGGGCAGCAGTTGGTCTGGAATGGCATAGGGCAGGGGTGCCAAACTCAAGGCCCTTGGGCTGGATCCAGCATGCGGGGTGCTTAGATCTGGCCCATGGGGCCGGGCTGGAAACAGCAAAGAACCGGTCCGCAGTGCCTCTGCCAGCGAGAAGGGAGCTCGGGGGCCCCACGCGAGAAATGTTTCCCCATTGATTGATTGAGTGATTGATTTGATTTTTATACTGCCCTTTTGCCTTTGAGCATGCAAGAAGGGACAGGAAAGGAGAAAGGGAAAGAGGAAAGAGACAAAGAAAAAGAAGGACCAGTTTTGGTCACCACACTATAAAAAAGATGTTGAGACTCTAGAAAGAGTGCAGAGAAGAGCAACCGGGATGATTCGGGGAGTGGAGGCTAAAACATACGATGAACGGTTGTAGGAACCAGACCTGGCTAGTCTAGTGAAGAGAAGGACCAGGGGAGACAGAATAGCAATTTTCCAATATTTGAGGGGCTGCCACAGAGAGGAAGGGGTCAAGCTATTTTCCAAGGCACCCGAAGGCCAGACAAGGAATCATGGATGGAAACTGATCAAGGAGAGATTCAACCTAGAAATAAGGAGAAATTTTCTGACAGTGAGAACAATCAACCCATGGAACAGAAGTTGCCTTCGGAAGTTGTGGGGGCTTAGTAGGAACAACTCTGGTTTAAATTCAATACGTTGCTGTATCATTTCTTCCAGCCAGATTTTAATCTTGTACCAGTAATTTGCTTCAGGACAAGTCCACTACATGTGGTAATAAGATCCTGATGTTTGATGACATTTCCAGCAGTTAGCTGGGTATCTTTCCAGAAAAAAATAGTAAGGAAAATGTATATTTGATTATACATGTAATAACAGCTGCAAGAATTGTGAATGCTCAAAATTGGAAATCAGAGAAAATACCTTTGGAAGAAGAAGTAATAAAAAAATATTTAGACTGTGCAGAAATGAATAGATTAACTTTGATGATTAAAGATGAGGAATCAGAATATTTTAAAACATGGAATTATTTTATAGTTGGTTGGAAAAGAGATATAATTATGATACTGATACTATAATTATGTACAAATGATGATTATAATATTGATTTAGAAATGAAATGTTAGAACAGTTTGGATGAATATGAAGATAGAAGAAACTTATGGGAGATGGAGAAGAAGCCTAGAAGATAACACCGGGACGTCACAGGGAAGGGAGGATTGATGTATTAAGTGTTTGTTTGTTTGTCTTAAAAAATAAAATAAAAAATTACTAAAAAAAAAAAAAAGAAATTGTGGGGGCTTCACCACTGGAGGCTTTGAAGAAGAGACTGGACTGCCATTTGTCAGAAATGGTGTAGGGTCTTCTGCTTGGGTGGGAGGCTGGACTAGATGACCTACAAGGTCCCTTCCAACTCTGTTAATCTGTGGAATAGATGATCCCCTCCCCCAGAAGCCAATTCTGAGAATGCGCCTCACCTCCGTTGTACATCTTGACCTGCCTGATTCAGTGCTTGGGATAAACTGCTCCAAACCCTGATTGTGAGTTTGTCTTTGCTTTGAGTTTGTCTCCATTGTTGGATTAACTTTCAGCAAGTGGCCGAGGCCTCCAAGGTTCCTCCATGATGGGCTCCTTCTTTAAACCGTTTCTGGCCACAGCCCCTTATGAGTGGCAAGTGGTTGCGGCTGCCATTTGATTCCCCCAAAGTGCCCTTCAGGCCATGTGGCAGCAAGGCAGGAGGGAAAATTGAAAGGGCCACTTCTCTCCCCAGGGTTAGGGTCACACGTCTCCTTCCGTTCCCCAGGGACCACCCAGGCTGAAGATTTTGCAGCAACAGCTCCTGGCTGTAGGTGGCAAGCCCGGTCAAACCAGGGTCCAGCTCTGCTTCACCGATGATGGTGGAGATGGAGAAGGGCATCCCGGGACCGACCAAAGGCAGAAAGCGGGGGAGGCCTCAGGCAGAGGGTGGGGTGGGACTCACTTCTGTGGCCTGCCCACATTTCGCAGCAAAACCCAGAGCATGGCTGGGGGGGCAATCCTGTGTTTGGTATGCAAAGAGTTGCACTCACCCTTTGAGAGGTTTAACACACCTATTTTATAAAGCCTTTCCGAGCCCCCTAAGATAAAAGAGGGCATCAAAACCCCCAGCTTGGTCTGCCTGTTGCGGGAACTCGGCCATCCCCCTCCCCCTCCCCTCTGCAATCAGGCACATGGAAGCCCCTCACAACCCCCCCCTCAAGTACCCCACTCTGGTTCACCACCATCCCCACAAGAGCCAAACTCCTTTGCCAGCAACTGCATTCGGCATAATTGTCATTTGAAGTGAAACAGTTCCTTATTTCCCTCCCTCCCTCCCTCCCTCCCTCCCTCCCTCCTTCCTTCCTTCCTTCTTCCTTCCTCCCTCCCTCCCTTCCCTTCCCTTCCCTTCCTCCCTCCCTCCCTCCTTCCTTCCTTCCTTCCTTCTTCCTTCCTTCCTCCCTCCCTCCCTCCTTATCTCCCTCCTCTCCTCCCTCCCTCCCTCCCTTCCCTTCCTCCCTCTCCTTCCTTCCTCCCTCTCTCCCTCCTCTCCTTCCTTCCTTCCTTCTTCCTTCCTCCCTCCCTCCCTCCTTCTCTCCCTCCTCTCCTTCCTCCGTCCCTTCCCTTCCTCCCTCTCCTTCCTTCCTCTCTCTCTCCTTCCTTCCTTCCTTCCTCCCTCCTCTCCCTCCCTCCCTTCCCTTCCTCCCTCCCTCCCTTCCTTCCTTCTCCCTCCCTCCCTCCCTCCTTCTCTCCCTCCCTCCCTCCCTCCCTTCCCTCCCTCCCTCTCCTTCCTTCCTCCCTCTCTCCCTCCTCTCCTTCCTTCCTTCCTTCCTTCTTCCTTCCTTCCTTCCTTCCTCCCTCCCTCCCTCCTTCTCTCCCTCCTCTCCTTCCTCCCTCCCTTCCCTTCCCTTCCTCCCTCTCCTTCTTTTTCTCACACACAGACTCTCTCCCAGGTCAGCAATGAAGGGTCCAAGTTGCTGCTCCTGTCTGAGAGGGGGGGGAGAAAGGATGTGCCATTCTTTGGACACAAGCCGGGAGGCCTGGATGAGCACAGATGGCCTTAGGGGTTGCCCCCCTTTCTGAGGATGACAAAAGACCTTCATTTCATTGGGGAGGGGGCCTCTCACTCTGCCCCCCCCCCCCCGCCCTGCGAACAGCCTCCCCAGGGCCAGAGTTGTCACCAGCCCCACAAAGCGGGTGATCAATGAAAGGGAGGCAGCCGGCCCTTCCCAGCCCCTGTTTGCTCGGCTGTCTCCCCCTCCCATTGAGCAGGCATGCAGAAACATTCCCCCTCCAGGACACCCATTGTTGCCACCCGGTTGCCAGGCTGCGTGGCGGCTTGAATAGCTCTGCTGATCCGGGCTGCTCCCAGACCCTGCCATCCGGTGCTTGGGGGGGGATGGGGGGGAGCACAGATAGGGCTTGTCCTCCCTCCACCGGGCCCCTTTCCATCTTTTGGGAGGGCCTGGATCTCGCTGGAAGCCTGGTGGGGCAGGAGCAGAGGGCGTGAGAAGCGGGCGACACCCCCTCCCCAGAAGGCTCCCAGGGTCTGCGGCTGCTGCTACCCAGGATTACAGGTGGTGGGCTGTCTTGCAGATGTGGGGTCACTAGAGACACAAACATCTGCCAGGAGAGGGCTGGCACGGAGCTTTTCTGACAGGCAGTTGTGTTGCTTTCACTTTAAGGGAGATTTTTACACCCGGGGAGGCATCTGAAAGGTATGCCCACTGCAGTTGATTCCCTAAAATGTTCTAGGACCCAGCTGCAGGCTTTGGACCAGCCAGATCTGAATCAACGGGGTGGAACATGCAGTAGAATCTGGAACATAGGTGGAAAGGTCTCAGGAAGAGCAGAGCCCACCGGGGGGCTCTGGGCCAGCGCTGCCCAGGGTGCCAGCAGCATTCCCTGCCTTTCCTTGAGAAGGACGGCAGACTTTCCCCTGGAGCACAGCAACAACAACAAAAACCCAAGACAGCAGGTTCAATCCCAAGGTTGCAACTGCCATCTTGGCTTCTTTGACAGCCCCCTCCCCAAGAGAAGGGAGGGGGAAGCAATCCCAGCAGAATGATGTGTGGCACCAAGCCGTGGCAGTTCACAACCCTTCCCTGCAGAATAAGCTCTTGGTGGTGGGTTTACTTAATGCCTGATGTGAACTCCCAGTTCTCCCAGTTATGAAACCGGCCCTGGCCTGGTACAACCTCCGGTCTTCCTGAGTGAAAGCTCACAAAGCTGTGAACAGAAAGCCTTTTCTCTCTATTGTGCTGCTGGAATACTTTACCCTGAACTCTTCAAAGTAATTTTAATTGGGCTGTGATTATTGCTGACTCTCAGCATTCTGCCTTTTGTAAAGCAGCACATAAATGCAATAGATTTTTGGGGCGGCACGTAAATGCTATGATTTTTTTTAAAGAAATGTTCACCTGTCTGTGGTGCTTGATTGGCTTCTCACTATTGTTGGAACTGTGAGGCAGTTTTGCCTCCAGAAGTTGTGGGCACTCCATCATTGGGGTTTTTTAAAGAAAAGACTGGACTGAAATGGTAGAGGGTCTCCTACTTGAGCAGGGGGCTGGACTGGAAGACCTCCAAGGCCCCTTCCAACTCTGTTCCACTGTTACTGTACAGATGTTGGAAGGGAATCAAATTGCAGTGGTCACACTCTGCCCAGCCTCCCAATTTACATAACTCTCTAGAACGGTACAATAGGTCAGCGGCTCCCAATCTTTTGGGCACCGGGGACCACTTCCGTGGAAAGGGGTTTTCCCACGGATCGGAGGGGGCATGGTTTTGTCTGCTGCCCGCTTGTTTATGCGACCCAATTTCTGGCATGCTGCGGCCCAGTGCCAGTCCACGGACCAGGATTTGGAAACCCTGCAATAATGGATCTGGAGGGGGACTATTTATTATTTATTTATTTAGACTTCTATACCGCTTCATAGTGCCCTCTCTAAGCGGTTTACAAAGTTAGCATATAGCATATTGCCCCCAACAATCTGGGTCTCGTTTTACCCACCTCGGAAGGACGGAAGGCTGAGTCAACCTTGAGCCGGTGAGATTTGATCCGCTGATCTGCTGAACTAGCAGTCAGCTGAAGTGGCTGCAGTACTGCACTCTAACCACTGCGCCACCTCGGCTCACTATAATGGTTACTTAGTTCCAGCCCCTCTAATATGCTGGAACACCAAATGACCATCCAGGAGAGTTGACTACCCAGGTTCTCCGTAAACTCGTCAGCAGATGGAGAATCACCATCTTTATTTTATTATGGAGTCCTTGATGGTCTCTGAGGTTGGCTGTTTTCTTGCAGATATTACATGACCCAAGTACTGTAGGTCAGGGGTTTCCAACCTTGGCAACTTTAAGGCGTGTGGATTTCAACTCCCAGAATTCCTCAGCCAACAAAGCTGAGGAATTCTGGGAATTGAAGTCCACACGTCTTAAAGTTGCCGAGGTTGGAGATCCCTGCCGTAGGTAACATCTTCAGAGATGAGTAATGAAACGTCTATGTAAGAAAACCACCAAGCTCAAAGAGCACCAAGGACTCTATAGTTCAACCCCGAGCTGCAAAGATTCTCTTCTGTTGAGACTCTTATATGGATCTCACCAACGAGCAGTTTTTCCTTTCAAACAACATTCCAAAGTAGCTGCAACTTATACCTGGCTAGTTGCTGTGGTCATGGACATTAGTTCCTATAAAGGAGAATATTTGTAGCTCAGGGTTGAAATCAGGTTGAAATGTCAACATTCGTTCCCAGCCATCAACCCTGGAGTTTCCCTTGGCTACCCTGTCCTAATGTGGCTATCTCCCTTCAGGGATCTTTCCCCACCTCACACCCCCTAAACTGAACATCCCAAGTCCCTGCAACCTGTCCCCAAAGGACACGTCCTCAAATCCCTGTATCAGCTTTCTCACCCTGCTCTGATCCCATTGATATCCCTCTGGAAGTGTGCCCAGAATCCAATAAACTCCAGGTGGGGTCTTGCTAAGTAGAGGGGAATCAAGGCTTCCCATGTTTCTTCTCCTGATGCGGCCACAACTGGGTTAGGCCTTCTTGCCAGTTTCCCCCCCCGCCCCGGCTGACTCACCCTCAGCCTTTTGTCCCTGAATAAGCTGCTCAGTTCTTCTCAGATGTAGAACTTCCAAGCCACGAACAACCCGCCCCCCATCTTGTATTTGCGTCTTGCATTCCCCCCCCCCTCTCTTAAGCTTCTCCTGCTTGTGGAACGTCTTAGTCTTCCAGGCTGTTGGTGGGATTGCAGTCTTGTTCTCCATGCTGAGTGTTGGCCAGAACTCCCCATTTCATGTCATCCACAGGGGTGTGGGGAAGGTCAGTTTTATTTTGTCCGTTTTTGGACTACATCTGCACGCCGTGATGCACTACGGTACATTATCCTCAAGGGAGATGTTTAGGAAACCCTTTCAAGTGTAAAGTTATCACTTTTCTTGCGCTGCAGAAATTCTCCCAGTTTCTGTTTTTGTTTTCTGGAACACCTGCTGAAAGTGCACAACTCTGACCAAAAAAAGGTCTGTTTTGACCGGTTGGAGGTACAGTAGTAAGAGCTGCATTTCCCCCAGACGTCTTCCATAAAAACTTTGGTCTGGTGCAGCAAAGCTCTCTCCTTTGGGGCATTCTTCACCAAAAGAGCCGGTTCGGGGTCATTTCTTTCGAAAGATCCTGCCTGAGCTGCCTTCTCTGGCTTTGTGCACAGGGTACAACCCTGAAATCGGCCTCTCTGTGGTTTTGGCTGCAGAGTCTTTAAAAGCCACAGGGCGAGCAATGCTTTCTGCTCTGCTCTGCAACGGAGATGCTGGAAAATACTAAAGCATCTTTCAGGGGCCGAAACTGAAATGTGCAACTGACAGCTGACTTCAGGGAAAGCAGGCAGTCAGAGAGGCTGATATATGTTGCCTCCCAACAGCCCCTCCTGCTCCCTCTGTGAGCCAGAAGCAGGCTGGAGTGCAGCTTTGGTGTGATTAGCATAACAATCTGTACAGATCCGGCTTCCTCCTGAGCTCAGGACTTGCTCAATCCAATTTGCAGGCTCTGCTCTTTGTTTAGAAGCCTAATTCCTGCCACCAGGATAGTGAAATGACCTTCTTAAGGAGACATAGCACTGCCTCACCCCCCCCCCACCCCCTCTTGGAACTTGCAGCCACTTTAGCACAAACAGGTGGTGGAATTTCCTAGAAGGTTGTGCATTCCAGCTGTATTTAACTGTGGTTGGTGTACCTTGACAAACCCACCAGGGTGAGAAAGCTTGCAAAAGGGACATAAATATCCCTTTGTTTTGCAAGCCAGTTCCCCAAAGGTCGCAAATATAAAGACAGTGCTAGTACATAATTTCAACACTTTTCTAAATGCTTCTTATAAATATGAGTTAATATTATGATAGCACAGAGAGGAATCTTTAAGGAAACAAGAGCCTGTAGTACAGTGGACTAAAGCACTGTTATTAACAACTGCTGCTTGCAGTTACTGCAAGTTCAAATCTCACCAGGCTCAAGGTTGACTCAGCCTTCCATCCTTTCAAAGGTAGGTGAAATGAGGACCCAGATTGTGGGGGCAATAAGATGACTTTGTATAAATATGCAAAAGTATGAAGGCTATTGCTTAACGCATTGTAAGCCGCCCTGAGTCTCCGGAGAAGGGCGGCATATAAATCAAATTAATAATAATAATAATAATAATAATAATAATAATAATAATAATAATAATAATAATAATAAAAAAAAAGAAACAGAACCTGATTTGTTCTTATATCCTGGGAACAATTTTATTTCCAGAAATTGGCCAATGAAGCTTGTCATAGCACAGGAAACAACATCACAGCGAGGTGATATGAAAACCATAGATGCAGAAGGCAATAACCGGATGATCAGTGTGGGAAGAAATATCCGTCTGGTTCAGTTCCAAGCCAGGAGAAAGACACTGGAAACATGGAAGCTGATTGGAAAGAAGGTTTAATGATGAACAGGACCACCAAGCACATGGTTCTGGTGCAGCTGACCACATGGAACTGAGAGTGGGTGGCTTTTATACCTTCTCTTGGGCTTTGCATTTGAGCTTCCTGTTCCTGTGTATTCTATTGGATGTTGTAGGGGTTATGTAAGGGTCATAGCTGGCTCTATAGGCAAAGTATAAATCCTCAGGTGTTTGTCTGAGCTAAGTTTGGTTGAAGTTTGGACTGCTGATGCAATGAAGGGGCTTTTGTTCTGAAAAGGTTTGGACAATTCCTATTGTGGCTTAACGGCTTTGTCCTGGTTTGGATCTTGAGTGAGGGCTAATCCTACCATTTTGACTTTGTTTCAAAATATCCTGTCCTGAATGGATTACCAAATCTGCATTTCTAAAAGCTGCCTGCAGAATCTCCTGGGGCTATTAAGAAAAGTGGGGGTTGCTTTCTGCTTCCTGTCTTTTAAGAGCATGTTTCTCCATTTCTCCTTCAGGGAAATATAATATAATATTTCCTAAAATATTTCATTCTTCTAGGAGAGGGGTGGGGGTGCTAACTTTCTACATCAGCAAACCTACTTCCAAGAATTCTGCCAAAAAAGGCTGATGTTATTATCCTCATATTCGCAGGCAGTACCTGGCTGACCTTATAGCAGTGTTTCTCAAGTTTGGAAGCTTGAAGATGGGTGGACTTCAACTCCCAGAATCCCCCAGCCAGCAGCGCTGGCTGGGGGATTCTGGGAGTTGAAGTCCACCCATCTTCAAGCTACCAAGGTTGAGAAACACTGCCTTATAGAGAATTGGAAACTAAGTGGAATCAATCAGAATAGAGCTGGAATCATCCAAGTTAGTACCTGGATAATTGAAAATCAGGGAATTCAAGGGCTGCTGAAGTGGGAAGTGGAAAAAACATTCTGGAAAGTGGCCAAGGCAAAGCTTTCTTCTCTTTTGCTGCCCAGCAAAGGAATCTCTCTAAATGTACATCTCCACCCAACTTTTCAACTAACAGAATAGCAATAGCAATAGCACTTATATACCGCTTCATAGTGCTTTACAGCCCTCTTTAAGTGGTCTACAGAGTCAGCCTCTTGCCCCCAACAATCTGCATCCTCATTTTACCCACCTCGGAAGGATGGAAGGCTGAGCCAACCTGAGTCAGGATTGAACTGCTGACAGTCGGCAGAATTAGCCTGCAATACTGCAGTCTAACCATTGCGCAAGGAAGGAAAAGAAGGGAGGGAGGGGGGGAGGGAGGGAGGGAGGGAGGGAAAGAAGGAACGAAGGAAGGGGAAAAGGTAGAGCATTGGGACTAATCCTTAGATTTATATACTGCTTCACAGTGCTAGAGAGGGCTGTAAAAGCACTGTAAAGTGGTATATAAATCAAAGTGCTGTAAATATTGCTATTTACAGTCCTCTCTAAGCGGTTTACAGAGTCAGCATCTTGCCCCCAACAATCTGGGTCCTCATTTTACAAGATGGAAGGCTGAGTCAACCTTGATTGAGCTAATCGGGATTGAACTCCTGGCAGTGAAGAGTGAGTTAGCCTGCAATACTGCATTCTAACCACTGTGCCACCACAGCACCCCTTAAACTGTTCCCTGGCCTCGAGAATCACAGTCATGCCTCTGTTAATCTCTTGGGGAGATTTTATTCCATTCACTTGTTCCTCTCCTCGGGGATAGTTTTGGTCAGGATACACACAGGGAGTTTTTGGTAAGAAGGTGGGGATCATTGTGGTTTTCTTTAAAAAAACCTGTTTTAAGATTGCCAGCTGCTAAAACTCCTGTTGCTCCCGTGGTCTATGCAACACTGAACATATGAAACTGGCGAAATATTTCCATTACTTTATGAGCCACATTGGTGCAGTGGTCAGAGTGCAGTACTGCAGGCTACTTCTGCTGACTGGCAGCTGCCTGCAATTTGGCAGTTCAAATCTCACCAAGCTCAAGGTTGACTCAGCCTTCCTTCCTTCCGAAGTGGGTAAAATGAGAATCCAGATTGTTGGGGGCAAGTGGCTGACTCTGTAAACCACTTAGAGAGGGCACTGTGAAGCGTTATATAAGTCTAAGGGCTATTGCTCTTCCTTTTTCCTTCCTTCCTTCCTTCCTTCCTTCCTTCCTTCCTTCCTTCCTTCCTTCCTTCCTTCCTTCCTTCCTTCCTTCCTTCCTTGCTTCACAGTGGTTAGAATGAGTATTGCAGGCAAACTCTGCTCATTACCAACAGTTCAATTCTGATCAACTCAAGGTTGACTCAGCCTTCCATCCTTCCGAGGTGAGTAAAATGAGGAGCCAGATTGTTAGGGGCAGAGGCTGACTCTGTAAACTGCTTAGGGCAGGCTGTAAAAGCACTAAAACCTTATATAAGGTTAAGCCGTATATAAGTCTAAGTGCTTATATGTAAAGCCGTATATAAGTCTAAGTGCTATTGCTATTTACAGTCTCCCAAAGAAAACATTGAATGAAGCCATGATCTATTTTAACCATGGTTTGCTATATATGCCATGATTACAGGGTCAAACCTAAAAGGAATTGGGGGCCAAACTAAATAAAGCAAATTATGATTAGCATAATGTGGGCAACCAATTTGTTTCTCAGTACCAAGAAGATAAAGGTATCAACGGACGAAAATAAACTTTCCCTGCATTTGATAGTTGCATGCATGATTCTGTAGCTTGCCCCTGTCTTCTCTGGGGGTATTTTTTATTCACTTCCTTGTCTAGCTTATCTGGAGATTTCCTGGTGGTCTTCCATCCACGTACAAATGCAATCCCAGGATTATCTGTCCAACTACAGGTAGTCCTTGTCTAATGACTGCCTCATTTAGCAACTGTTTGTGGTTACCAAGGTGATGAAAACTAATTTTGCGACCGACCCTCACACTTATTAACCTTCAGTTCACAGCTCTGTAACTCAAAGAAGATCACAAGCCCAGTCACGGTTCCATTTAGCAACCGCTTTGCTTAATGACCGAGTTGCCGGTCCCAATTGTAATAACTAAACAAGGTCTAGCTGTAACTGAACGGGGAGGCTGCCTGTGGTGCCAAGTTTCAAGTCAAAATAAAATACAAAAATGCTAATGTTTTGGTGGACTGAGGATACTGATTGCATGGTGCACCTTGAAAGTCTTGTTGTTGTGAGAGAAAAGGGCTGTCACTGCCAGATTCTACCCTACTTGGCGGCTTCAAGATCAGCCAAGGTCACCTTGAAGCTGTCATCTGTTGATCAAAGGCTGCCCTGTGTCTGCTTTCATGGACACATCTATGTTGTTTTCTTCCTGTCAACCGCAGGCGGGGATTGTTATTGCTCTCTAATCTTTGCTGAAGTGGTTTTATTTTTCTAGCCTCCCAGAGTAGACTACACTTCTGGGATTCCTGGTAGCCCGCCGTCAAAGTGCAAACCAGATTTGACTTTCTTTCGCTTCGCCTGAGATCCGTCCAGGTCATTTCCCTTTGCTTTTTCTCCAGATTCTAACGGCTTCTCGATTTGGTAGGATTCCAACTTACTTCTGAAAGGGCAAATGCAATTCTGGAGCAGAGCCACCTTTGTCTCTTGCACCAGGCAGGGGTGTCTGGTCAAAACAAGTTAAGATTGGTGGTTGCAACAGTGCAATCTCCGTTTGTTTTAATCTGTAGAGATTCTCCGTCATCCAGGTCACGGTTATCCCAAAGGTGCTTTCAGGGGGCAACTGGATTTTCTAGCACTACTCAGGTGACCCTGAGGACACAGGTAAACCTCCAAGTGCTTCAAGGACCCTCTAAAAGGATGCAAAAGACCAGCTGTCTGCAAGGTGTAAAAATCCTTCCCGCCATCCAGTAAGAGCCGAAGAAGCTTCTTGGATGAAAAGCGAAATGTCTTCAAAGAAAAAACAAGGAAGTCCAGTTGCCTCCTGAAAACAGCATCTTTGGGGACTCAGTTTGTTTTGCATCATCCTGGCTCCATGGGGACATTTTGAGCACTCCACGCGGACAGTCTTCTCAGGACTACTCCCAACATGGACACCTGGGATGATACCACATTGACCTGACTGGAAGAAACCAGAGGCAATGCGCTATTGTGGGCCCACAGCCGATGTTTCTGTAACTTCTGGAGAAACGGAATTCTACTCCGTCTATGGAAAACCTCTTCTTCGGTGTTACTTGAGTAGGACAAAGACCAAAAGGGGTTTGGGAACACCTTTCCAGCCTAAGAAATGTTATTAAAGGGCATCAGCCTGTGTGAGCTGCAGTCCCTTTCATCCCAGCCATGGATAGCTAAACACCATCCAATGCAACAGGGTAACCACACATGAACTGAGCTGCAGCTCGCATGAACTGATGCCTTTTAATAACATTTGTTCGTTTGAAAACATGGTGTACATGGTGTATTCTAATGTTTGGCTGCCATAGGCTGTTGGAAGAAATATCGTGTTTTTCGGAGTATAAGACGCACTTCCCCCGTCCCCCAAAAGTGGATGAAAATTTCGGTGCATCTTATAATCCAAATATAGGCCTGTTTTTGGGCTCCCGAACCCTCTGCGCCCCCAGAAGCAATCTGCAGTGCTCCACAGGTGCAGACATCATGACCTCTTTTTTTGTGATGATTTTCAGCCTCTGCGCATGCACAGAAGCCTCTGCGCATGTGGAGTGCGCACATTTGCGAACCAGTAGGGAAGGTAAGTGAATTTCACCCCTGCTCCACACATCCTGTTTTTGCAAAAAACGGACCCATTTTCAGCTCCGCATGTCGCATTTTCGCCCTCCGGCCCCCAGAAGCACTCTGCAGGCCAAAAACAGGTGCATTTTTGGTGAAAACGGGATGTGCGGAGCAATGCAGAGTGCTTCTGGGGGCCAGGGAGGGTGGAAACGCAATACACGGAGGCCAAAAACTATTTTCTTTCTTGTTTTCCTCCTGTAAATCTAGGTGCGTCTTATAGTCCAAAAAATATGGTATTCATTTGGTTCAGTTCCAAGCCAAGAAAAAGGCACTGGAGACAAAATGGAGGCTGGAGGCTGATTGGGAAGATGGTTTAATGATGAAGCAGAACCACATGGGTGGTTCTGGTGCGGCTGACCACATGGAGTTGAGAGTTGGGGTTATTTATACCTTCTCTTGGGCTTTGCACTTGAGCTTCCTGTTCCTATGCAAGAACATGCATTCTATTAGCTGTTATCAATCACTTTCTTCAGTCTATTGTTCCTGGCAGAGGGTTTGTAACCCTCCTTGGAGGGGGTTCCTGCAGGACTGCCTCCTTGTGGAAAAGCCCCCTATGGCCCCCACAGAGCCCAGGGGAGAGGCCTTTTCCCTGGGCTCCCATCTGGGTAGAGGGCTGACCCAAAGGATGACCTTGGGGGAGCCCCTCAGCTATGGAAGAAGAAAGCAGCAGCTCTGGAGCTGTTTTGTGCGGGAGGAAGATGGTGGCTGGCAGACCTGCAGTCCCAGCAAACTGAAAGGTACCACAAATGAGACAGGAAGCATCATGAGTAGGTTGTGGTCCAAAATAACAAGATGGCAGCCACAACTGTGTTTTTTATGTATGTTGCTTTGATTGTACATTACGGTTGTGGCTGCCACCTTGATATTTTTGACTACATCTGGCCTAGGAGTCATGGCCGGTGACCTGCAGATGACTTCTGGAGCTTTGGGTACCGCATTCCAAGCCTTTTCAGAGAGGATGAGCAGAGTGTAAGATAATAGCAGAACAGACCTTGTAGGTCATCTAGTCCAACCCCCCCACCTAAGCAGGAGACCCTACACCGTTTCTGACAGAGGGCAGTCCAGTCTCTTCTTGAAAGCCTCCATGGATGAACCTCCCACAACTTCCGAAGGCAACTTCTGTTCCATCAGTTGATTGCTCCCACTGTCAGAAAATTCCTCCTTATTTCCAAGTTGAATCTCTCCTTGGTCAGTTTCCATCCATTATTCCTTGTCTGGCCTTTGGGCGCCTTGGAAAATAGCCTGACTCCCTTCCTCCTCTCTGGGGCAGCCCCTCAAATATTGGAAGGATGCTATCCTGTCTCCCCTGGTCCTTCTCTTCACTACACAAGCCAGGCCCAGTTCCTGCAACCGTTCATCGTAGGTTTTAGCCTCCAGTCCCCTCATCATCCTGGTTGCTCTTCTCTGCACTCTTTCTAGAGTCTCCACATCTGTTTTTATAGTGTGGTGACCAAAACTGGATGCAGTACTCTAGGTGTGGTTTTACTAGGGCTTTATAGAGTGGTATTAGATCCTCCCTTGATCTTTATTGTATCCCTCTGTTAACGCAATTTAGGATTGCATTGGCTTTTTTGGCCGCAGCTGCACACTGCTGGCTCCTATTTAACTGGTTGTCCACTAAGACTCCAAGATCCCTCTCACAGTTACTGCTATTAAGCAGAGGAAGGAAATAATTCATTATATAACAAGGGTCTGCAGTGAATTAAAATTAGTTTCAGCTGAGCAAATGAAGTCTTCTCCCAGCTGCACCCCTTGTGGGGACCCCAGAGCACCCCATAGAAAAAGTTTCCTGCTCCCGCCACAGAACATGATGGAACCCTTTGCAGAGATTTCTTGGTAAAGAGGGAGGGGGCACCCCAAACCAGCATTCAGGCAGCCTTTCTACACAGCTATCACTAGCCTCAATTCCTTTGCTGCTCCCCAAAGCCCCTGGGCCTTTTCCTGCATCAGGGACTGCTCCCCCCCCACCACTTCCTGGATTGCTTTGCCTTTGATGGCAGCATGAAAGGCAGGCCTGAGAGGGGGGGGGTGAGATTGGGGGAACCCCATCCCTGTGCTGCAGAAAAGCTGCCTCCGGACAGTCTGAAGGTGGGATGGAGTTGCAGTGGGGCAGAGAGGCCCAGATACAGATGTTCATCTGCAGAAATTGGGGGGGGGGGTTGAGGGAGGGAGGGAGGAGGCAAAGGGACCTCAAGGGCAGGCTTTTGCCCTGGGTGGCTCAGAGAGCCCCGTTCTCATCTCTTGCAGAAGTTGGCGGTTTCTTTTCTGTCGCTTTGAGTTGTGGGGTGCCCAGCGATGGGTGGACTTTCCTCCTTGTCCCTTTGTGAGACCCTCATCCCGGCTCCCCTAATCTTCTTCCTCCACCCCCACTTTTGGCTCCTCCGGAGGGCCCCCCCTCCCCAGTGTGAGAGGGTCTCTTTAAGGAATCCCTCCCCGTGCCAAGCCCCCTCTCCTCCCCCACCTGAGAACCAATTAAAACTCAATGAATTCCAAGAGAGGGGGGGGAGGAGGCTTTTGTGCTTCCCATGCGGTGGGCTGACAAAGGCTCTCGGGCAGGAATAAAAGCGGCTATTCAGCCGCTCCACTTGTTCTCATTCAAATCACTTCCACTCCAGCCTCCCCTCCCTGCTGCTCTGTGCTGAGTTCCCAGGCCGGCTCCCAGCCTGGATGCACCGCCCCAGCCCTCCACCCACCCACCCACCCCCGCAACCCCCAATCTGCCCCCCCCTCCCTCCCTGCCCCCAATCGCAGAAGAGGGGTCTGGCTGGGAGTCCAAAGCCTGCGATAGGCAGAGCCTCCCTGGAAGCTGTCTGGCTAAATTGGGGAGACATGCTTCCAGACGGACTGGGCACACAGGCTGGAGAGATGGTTTCCCAGGCACGGTGTCAGTTATTTAACAGATAACAGATTAACAGAGTTGGAAGGGGACTTGTAGGTCATCTAGTCCAACCCCCCACCCAAGCAGGAGACCCTACACCATTTCTGACCAATGGCAGTCCAGTCTCTTCATGTCTCCCCTGGTCCTTCTCTTCCCTAGACCAGCCATGCCCAGTTCCTGCAACCGTTCTTCATATGTTTTAGCCTCCAGTCCCCTCATCATCCCGGTTGCTCTTCTCTGCACTTTTTCTAGAGTCTCAACATCTTTTTTATAGTGTGGGGACCAAAACTGGATGCAGGACTCTAGGTGTGGCCTTACTAAGGCTTTATAGAGGAGTGGTATTAGGACCTCCCTTGATCTTGATTGTATCCCTCTGTTAATGCAATTTAGGATTGTGTTGGCTTTTTTGGCTGCCGCTGCACGTATTTAGCTGGTTGTCCACTAAGACTCCAAGATCCCTCTCACAGTCACTGCTATTAAGGCTGGTTTCCCCCAGTCTATACGTGTACTTCTGGCTTTTCTTGCCTGGAGGGTTTAGGTTGCCCTGAAGATAAAACTTCTCTAATTCTGCATTTTCAACCAAGACAGAGCGTCCTCGACTTATGACAGTTCCTTTACTGAGCGCTTTAAGTTACAACAGCACTGAAAAAAGGGACCAATGGTCACCCTTACTACTGTTGCAGCCTCCCCGCGGTCACATCAGGGGTGAAATGCTACTGGTTCTCTCCAGATGAATCGATAAAAACTATCAGTTTGGGTGAACTGATAGTAAAAAAAAGCTACCGGTTCAGTCAAACCGGTATTTCCGTCGATCAGCTGTGCTGCATGGCTTAACTTCGCTAGAAAGCAGGAAATCCTGCTGTTCCCCACCCCCCTCGCTGTTCTACTTACCTAGTGAAGTCGTCTTTTTCCGCCTGAAGCGTGCTTTTGGCATGTGCTGCGCATGCGTGTGTGCAGTGTGCTTTTGGTGTGTGATGCACGTGTGCATGCACAGCATGCTTTTGGCAATCCGAGGAGGATTTCACCCCTGGGTCACATTTTTTTTTTTAATTTGATTTATATGCCGCCCTTCTCCGGAGACTCAGGGCGGCTTACAGTGTGTTAAGCAATAGCCTTCATTCTTTTGCATATTTTATACAAAGTCAGCTTATTGCCCCCACAAACTGGGTCCTCAATTTACCCACCTTAGAAAGGATGGAAGGCTGAGTCAACCTTGAGCCTGGTGAGATTTGAACTTACTTTAATTGCAGAAAGCTGTGTTAATAACAGGGTGCATTAAACCACTGTACTATCAAAATTTGGACATTTGGCAACAGGCTTGGATTGATGATGGTTGCAGTGTGTCATCTTTTGCGACCATCTCCTAGGCCACGTCAGTGGGGAAGCCAGATTCACTCCACACAGTAACTGCAAAAATCCAGTTAACAGCTGGGGGAAAGGAAGGTTGTAAAATGGGAGAAAACTCACTTACTGAGTGTTTCGCTTAGCAAGAGAAATTTTGGGCCCAATTTTGGTTGTAAGTTGAGGACTACCTTTACAGAAGCTCTTATGCAGTTATCCCTAAAAAGCCACACTTCTCCAAATTTTGCATTGCTATTTGCCATTTCTTTTTAAAAAGGGTGGCAAATAGGATAAAAATGCATTATTTTAAAATGAAAATAGCTTGCGTAAAATTGTATTAGGCAGAACTTCCAACAGAAGGGCAGAAATATGGTGCAAACTGACTCAATATGTTTGTGGAAACATTTTAAAAAAATTGTTAAGTTTCTCCAACTAAGTGCCAGATAAAGTGAAAAAAAAAAGGCAAAATGTTCACTCATTTTCAGTCTCACCCCGAGGAAGAAAAGGGCTCAACTTCCCTGAAAATAATGTAGGTAGTCCTCGACTTATGACCCCAACTGAGCCCAAAGTTTATGTTACTAAGTGAAACAGTTAAGTTGTTAAGTAAGTTTTGCCCCATTTTATGATTATTACAACTACCCTAGTGCACAGCCCCACCTCATCTCTTGTGCCATCCTGGAATGAATCTTCTCAACTGAAGGGAGTGAATTGAGTCATTCCAGTGACTGAAGGTGGGCAAATCTCAACAGGCCATCTTAACCAAGCCTGGCAGCCCTGATTCTCAGAGGGAGGTGGGGTCTGTGCAAGCCATTCAGAAGCTCCCCAAAGGTCCCAGCCAGCCCCCCAGGGTCAAGGTCTGGCATGGAGGAGCCAAGCAGGGGTAGGACCATCTACTAGGACAGGGGTCAGCAACCTGCAGCTCTGGAGCCACATGTGGCTCTTTCACCCCTCTGCTGCAGCTTCGTGTCACTCAAAATATGTATCACAACCACCAATGTGCGACACCCGCCGGCACACAGTTTATTGAGCTTTTCAACCCCTGGTAGGCCAACCATGGATAAATCCAAGAAAAGAAAAGTTTCAGAAGAAAACAGAACGTTTAATTCAACTACATATGCTAATTTGTGGCCGCTCAAGAAATAGTCAGGCACGGGAAGGGTTTTGTGGCTCCCGGTGTTTTCTTTTCTGTGGGAAATGGGTCCAAATGGCTCTTTTTTTTAATTTTTTTTTTTAATTTGATTTATATGCCGCCCTTCTCCGGAGACTCAGGGCGGCTTACAGTGCGTTAAGCAATAGCCTTCATACTTTTGTATATTTATACAAAGTCAGCTTATTGCCCCCACAAACTGGGTCCTCATTTAACCTACCTTAGAAAGGATGGAAGGCTAAGTCGACCTTGAGCCTGGTGAGATTCGAACCTGCAGAAATTGCAGGCAGCTGTGTTAATAACAGGGTGCATTAAACCACTGTACTACCAAGGCTCTATTTGAATACTCTTTGAGTATTTAAGGTTGCAGAACCCTGTACTAGGATGATCCCTGGAGCAAACTTTCCAGCCAATTGTGTACTGGGGGCCTCAGTTGTGTATCCTCCTGGGATGTCCATGGAGCTTCTCCATCATCCAAATCGTGGTTGTCCCAAAAGGCAACTGGATTTCCTTGCTTTTTTCCCCTTGAAAAAGTTTCACTTCTCATCCAAGAAGCTGAAGAACTGAAGAAGAACTGAAGACGTTTCTTGGGTGAGAAGCCAAATGTTTTCAAGAAAAGGAAACCCAGGAAAGTCCAGTTGCCTTTTGAAAAAGCACCTTTGGGTACACCTGAGATTGTTGTTCAGCCACTAAATCATGTCCGGCTCTTTGCAATCCCATGGATCATAGCATACCAGGTCCCCACTCCCATCCTCCACTGTCTCCTGGAGTTTGCTCAAATTCATGTTCGTTGCCTCTGAGATGCCTTCTAGCATCTCTGGAAGACCAAAGCCAGGAAAAAGCCTGGAAGACCAGAGATGCTAGAAGCAGTGGTGGAATTCAGTTTTTTTTTTAAACTTCCGGTTCTGTAGGCGTGGCTTGGTGGGCATGGCAGGGGAAGGATACTGCAAAATCTCCATTCCCACCCCACTCTGGGGCCAGCCAGAGGTGGTATTTGCTGGTTGTCTGAACTACTCAAAATTTCTGCTACCAGTTCTCTAGAACCTGTCAGAACCTACTGGATTTCACCCCTGGCTGGAAGGCATCTCAGTTGCTTCTCTTCTACTTTTAATGCTAATTCTTCTCCTTTTTCCTTAACAGGAAGAGTTCACTACTGGACTAACTTTGATGCCTCGGTTCGTTCCCCTTTTTCACTGCAAAGGTTTTTTTTTTTCCCCTCTCTGGGGATATTTCAGATTGAAGATGAGACTGGCATGCAAAACATTGGCTCTCGGGGAGGTGATACCCGCTTTGACTTTCTCGGCCTGAGGTCTCCCATAGCATTGGACTGCAGCTGCCATCTTTCCCAGAAAGCATGGGGGTTTGGACCAAGGCCGAGGGGTGCTGGGGCTATTTCGGCTGCAGCCCTGCTATGCTCAGCCGCCATGCCCTGGGTCCTCCAGGGCCCCTCTTGAAGGAAACACGGTGCCCTTTGTGCCTCCTCCTCCTCCTCCCCTTCTCGGCCTGGTGGAACACGTTGACCTTTGGCTCCGGCTGTCCTCCTCACAGGCCGGCTGTTTCTCATCAGGAAGAGAATCGGATGCCGCCAATCTTTTCCTTGTGTGGCCTCCATCCTGCCTGGGAGAGGAGCGTTCTGCTCTCAGCTCCAATATCAGACCTCCAGAGCCTGTGGGGCTCCCGTGATCCAGGGCCACCACCACGGCTGGCCAGTAGCCACACTGAAGCTACACCTTGGCCGAGACAGTCGAGGAGGGCAGCCAAGCCAATTCCATCTGAAGCAGCCTCTGGGTGCAACAGGATCATGGCCCCACATCTGGTGACTCAGGACAGGATACCAACAAGCCACCGCCACTTGGGCTCGCCCAGATGACCTGGGCTGCAGGTCCCACAAATGCCTGAGAATTGGGAGATTTGGACTCCAAGGGCATATTTTGGTTTGTGATGACCACCAGGGGATAACAGGGATTTTTCTCTGCCCCCTCCCCAAATGATGGCATGCAGGCCAGGGGTTTTCTGAGACCCCCCCCACCCCCAATTCCCTCTGCCTCCCTCCTTCAAAAGCAGCCTTTCTCAACCTTGGCAAAATCTAATTCAGGATTTCTCAGTGGCAGCTTTAAGCTGTATGGATGCTGGTTGGGGAATTCTGGGAATTGAAGTCCACACAGCTTAAAGCTGGTAAGGGCTGCTCCAGAGAAAAGTGGACTGAACAGGTTAGGGGGCGTGCGAAGGAGGGTGTGCAGGGATGGGCAAAAAAGTCAAGATGGCAGTTGCACGGTAAATACAGCCCCCTTTCTACGTGTGTGCAACACAGATAAAAAGGTGACGGCCTTTGCACAGCCCCAATTGTCATCTTGATTTTTTGACATGCCTCCCCTTCCGAATGTGCATGAAATGATTTATTTCCCAGTTCCTGTTTTGACGACAGCCTGAAAAGTTCCCAAAAGCAACATAGAGAAGATCCTTAAATATATTCTGGACCACATAAGGGGAGTTTGTAGGGGAGTTTGGAGTCAACCCAATTCCTGTGAATTGTAAACCATGGTTTATGATCTAGTGTACAACACCGACTCATCAATTTAGTTGTGTGTTTTTCAGATCTAATGTATTATGGCCCTAAGGCCAGATACAACCAAACAAAATATTGAACAAAAGAAGTATCACATCTTTCTATATGCAGAGAAAAACAATAAGTTTAAGGGAATCTAAAAATAATTAAGAACATAGTTACTAAAACAAATCCAAATAAAATACAATTGCAAGGAGGCCCAATCCTAAGTAGTGATACAGTGTATCGCACAAATAGGAGCACAGAACCTGAGGCAACTTGTCAATGTTTTCAAACTTGGCAACTTTAAGATGTGTGGACTTTCCCACTGGCTGGGGAATTGTGGGAGTTAAAGTTTACACATCTTTAAGTTGCCAAATTTGAAACACTGATTTAGTTAGTACAGTAAACCATTGTTTTTTTTAAAAAAAAAAATAATTCTGACTTTGGGAACCTGTGAAATCTTCCAGTGAATAATGTTTACTGAATACTGAGGACTAATGAACATGGAATCAAGTAGCAACCCAATTTTTGTCTTCATTAAAATTAACATGTAGCTTATAGAAAAATTCAGGTAAACAGCATTCTGGTTGGTTGCGAAATTGGATGTGATCAATATACTCTAATCCCTATGAGCTCTTTGGGATCCAATTCTTTTTTTAAAAAAACAAACATTAAAATCTGGTTTTAAATAGCAAAATGGAGTCTTTTCTCACAACTGCTTCCATCTTTGGAAAAAAAAGACCCCTAGACTGAATTTCTGGTAACTGACTCACTATTATTTCACAGAGGCTGTGAGTCCCACCATGAACTTGGGCAGGATCTGCTAAAGCAGCTCAGAGAGAAGGCTGTCTTTGAAGATCTCCAGGGGATCCTAAGAGGCAGCCCATTCAACTGGTTGACAGCTCCTCCCTGTAGGAATTTCCTCCTTGTATCCAACCTGAATCTGCTTCCTTGTAGTTTCCATCTCTTCATTCTGACCCTGCTCTCTTGAGTGTCAAAGGAGAAGCCCACCCCATTCCTCTCATGGAAACCCTGTGGAGATCTGAAGACTGGCTATCAAACCTCTGCCAGCCTTCTCTTCTGCAGGCTAAATACACCCACTTTCTTGGAGGCTTCATTGCCTGAATAGCTGTCTTCACCTCCTCCAGCGTAAAATTAATTTCTGGGATCTGGACTGTCCACTCTTGCTGGTAGATACCAAAACAGCATTTGCCTTTGTGGTGCTGCCTGATTCATGGTTGTGATCAACAAAGACAACCAGGTCCTACTATCTAGCCAGGTCTTCCCCATCGTTCTTCCATTACGTGTCTTCCTCCCCTGATGCAGGATTTCACGTTTCTCCCCACATTTGTTTTGGTCCACTGCTCAAGCCTAGATCTTTCTGAATGGTTGTTTTCGTGTAGTTTTGGGACACTTGCAATTTGGTAACTGTTAGTTATTATGATGCCTTGGAAACCAACCCAAGGGGCTGAAAAGGCTGAACCTATGCACTCCATGGGTGCTCTGCTTGTCCAAGATCCACCAAACAAGTGTTCATGTGTCCTACACTTTGTGAACCCTCCTTTCAAGAAACTCTAGTGTTGTCCAGAGAATAAGGAATGTCCATAAAGCAATGAAAGTCCTGGGTTAGAAACTGAAAGAGGTACCCAGGAGTCAAAATTGACTTGATGGACCATAACAACAACAGTCACCTCAAGCACAGGCTTCTCTACTTGCTACCACCCTTAAGAACGTATTGGGAATACAAGTCCCAGCATGTTGGCAAGAGATTCTGGGAATTCATTCCTGATCCACCTGGCTGGGACAAATGCCAGAGTTCAGAGGTCACCAGCAAAAGTGCTGGAAGCCTCTATCAGCTGAGGAGATCACAGCAAAGCTGGCTGGGGAATTCTGGGAGTTGAAGTCCTCCAGGCTTAAAGTCACCAAGATTGGAGGCCCCTAATCTATACCAACTGGGGACTTTAGAAGCTGAAGGCAGACACACGGAGGCACCCTTTGCTCAAGGCTGCCCTGCTCTAAGAGCAACAATCTCTGGATTGTGAACTTCTTGAAAGTTGAGGTGAGCGGAGGAATGTCCTTTTGAGACTGGCCGAAGAATCCTTTGCACACAGGGCCTTTTCTGTATTTCGGAAGATGGGAAAGAATGGCTCCTTGAAAGTTCTCATCCTGATGAGGAATGTCTGAAAGTCCAGAGAAAATCTCCCAGCCTTACCAAAACTTCTCTCAACATTCCTCAGATGTTTGAACGAAGAACCTCAAGATTTTAGACAAAACGCAGGGATGGCTCTATAGAAGGGAGACTCAAATCCTTTCTCCTTCTTCACTTGAAATGTTTTGTGATACTAAATTTCTCATACGTTACACCCCAAATCAGATTTTAATTCCTCAGGTCTACTTGCAGTGCTGTTGGCAGGTCTCCAAAGCTTTTGGGCACCAAGACTCTCCCAGTTCTGTCTGGTGATGCTAATGCCTGTGGTGCCGATATATAGCTCTAACATCAAGAAAGAACCTTACACAGATTTTGAAATGTTACCAGCTATTATAATCCTTATAATCTTTGCACAACTTTCTGGAAAATGTTTGTGTTATTACTAACCAGGTCATTCCTTGCAGCAAAGGCTCTTTAGCAAAGTTTTTCTGCATAATCTGGACTGGTAATGAGAACACCAGATTGCAGAACAGGGTGGCCCAAGTTTGAACCAGGTGTGTCAAGAAGGCGTATCCTTGAACCTGGGTGTCAAGAAGGCCCTTTTGCTCAAAAAGTGGGGACTCCCCAGGACGTCAAAGTGTGAGGGACGTGATGCAAAGCACACACACCCCAGAACCCCCTGGACTGAGGCTGCGGTTCCCAGAGATGGCAATGTTACAATTCCCCAGCTTATATCATACAATCCATCAGGGCTGTGAACTGCCCTGTATTGGCCAAGGCAGGTGGATCAAGGCTAAGCAGCCTTTTGGTGTGTGGGTGTGTATGCGGTGCTTGTGGACAATTTGTAGCTTGCAATTCCAACATCTTTTTCTGAGGCCTGGACATTGACACTTTGGAGGGGGGCAGGTGGAAGTGCTGTGAAGTCCTGGATCCGTTGAAGAATTCTCTCTTGAAGGATTCTGCCTGTCCGAATGGAAAAAGGAGCCCTCCCATCTGTCTGGCTAAGGCTGTGTGGATGCCTACAGGCCCTTTGAAGGTGCCATTAAAGACAAGATGGCACCTCTGCAACCCCAGAAAGGTCTAAGCCTGGGCGGAAGTGACACCCCTCAGACAGAGGCTCAGTGCACTGCCCTTCCTAGTGATGGAAGGCCAGGAGGGGCATCCTTTGGACAACTTTGCTTTGGCAGGGTTCACACATCAGGCAACTATTATGTGGTTTGCTTGGCTTCAACCGAGGGTGGCCTGTGAAGCCAGCTACTGTTGGGCTTACAGCGATGTGTGAATCCAGCAATGGTAGCTTATCAGTCACTTGGTGCCCTTAGACTGACCTTCAACCAACTCAAGCTTGCCGCTGGGGCACTGGAGGGGGACAATCCAAGGGTTAGGGGCCCTGGGACTAATTTGGGGGTGGGGGGAAAGTGGATTTGTAGGAAGAGGCGTCTGACTGCTCTTCCCAAGGCTGTTCAATAGGCCCCCCCACTCAGGCCGCTGCTCTTCTACCCTGGCCCACCTTCAAAATCCAAGGCCAGAAGCGAAGGCCCACGTGGGAAAAGGGAAAGAAGAAGTGGGGCCTCCGTCCCTGTGGAAAGCCCTGCCTGGCGACCAGGGTCAGGCTTTGGGCCTCCCTCGCAAGGACCTGGCTAGTGGAGCTCCTCCGGCCTCAGGCACTGGGGGGGCCTGCATCTCCTGGGCAAAGGCGGCTTCTTGGTCTGAAGGTGGACCTGGTCATCTTGGGGACCAAGGCCGACTCCCTCATGCGCCATTCGCAGCGGCCCGCCAGCCCTTCACCCCGGGCCTCCTGCAGGCGGGCTCGTTCCGCCGGCCGGTGCGACGCCTGGCCTCGAGCCAGCTGCCGGCCACGGATTGCGCGGCGCAGGCCTGGCTGAGCAAAGCCTCGGGATGGGGCCGGCTTCGGAGGGGGGGGGAAGGGAGCGGCCTTCGGTGGGCAGCAGCGGGGAGGTGGCCGGGCCTGGTTGCTGCCCTTCTCCTCCCCGCCAGAGCCCTCCAGCCCGCGCTCCCCGGCCGCGCTCGCCGAGTCACATGCTGGTCCTTGTTACCGGCTGGATGGGCTTTAACTCTTCGCGGCCCGGGCTCCTCCCCTCCCCCCCCCCTAGTTCCAGCGAGCAACAGTAATGAAGTGGCGGGCAGGCCCGGGAAGAGCAGGGAGCCCCCCCTCCCGCCGCCCTTGACTATGGAGGCCTCGTCCCGCAGGTAGAGAACAAAGCGGGGAGGCGGCCTGCTGGCCACGCTTCGCCCGGCATCGCAGCTGCCACAGCCCCAATTGGCGCCTGGCCCGGCCCTGTTCGGGCCGCCGCGCTCCGCTCCGCTCGGCCCCGCTTCCAAGCGGCGGCGGTGGGAGGCAGGAGCCGGCGGCGAGGGGAGCCCCTGGGCGGGAGCCTTTGTCTCCCGGGGCACCCGAGGACCGGAGCTTCTCCCGCGTGGCTGAGCGGGAGGGGGAGGGGGGAGGGAGGCTGGCGTGGCGTGCGGGCCGCCGGCGGGCAGAAAGGGAGCCGGCTGGCCGCGACCCCCGCGCGCATGGCCGCCTCGCGCGCCCCGCCACCCGCCTCGCCCGGGCGCAGCCACCTTCTGCGCGCTCGCCGGCGGGCCGGCTTTTATGCTCACGCCGGCTACCCGCCTGCCGGGGGTGGGAGGAGCCGGGCAGGTTGTCCCCGCCGGGCCCGTCCCTCCCTTCCCCTCCCCGCCCGGCTGCGAGGGGTCGGGGGAGGGGGCAGCATGGCCTGGCCGTCCGGCCCCTTTTCCAGCGCTCAGCTGCCCCGGGAGTGTGGCGCTGGTCCTCGCCGGGAGAAGTAGCCCGAATGGAGACCGAAGCCAGCCAGCCCGGCCTCGCCTCTCCGGACTCGCCTCACGATCCCTGGTACTCGGCCCGGCCGGCCTCCGCCGCGCGCTCGCCCGCCCGCCTCCCTCCGCTCGGGAGCCGCCGGCGTCCCCGCCTCCCGCGATGCCGGGAGCTCGTGGCTGGGGAAGCGGCCGGCCGGCCGGGGGGAGCCGCCAACATGGCCGATGCCCGCGCCGCGCTCCTAGCCGCTCCGCTCGCCCGCGCCACGCCGCCGGCAGCGCCTCCTTCTTGGCCGGCAGGCGAGGCTGGCAGCCCGCCCCCGCCGCATCTCGGGGCGCCCCGGCCGCCTCCCGCGCTCCCCGCCCGGCGCCCCGGAGCCGCGCCCCCCCTCGCCGGAGTTGCGGGGCTCGGCTTCGGCGGCCGCTTCCCGAGGCTCCCTGCGCGGCGCCCCCGGCCCGGCCCGGTCCCGGAGCGGGGCGTCCCTCGGCCGCGGCTCCCCGGTGCTGCCGGCGCCCGCCTGACTCGGCTCTCTTTCTTCCCTCGCTAGCAAAATGTTCATCGGGGGACTCAGCTGGCAAACGACGCAAGGTGAGCGGCGCGGGCGGGGAGGGGGTCCCGGGTGCGGGTCTCGCCCGGCGGCACCTGCCGCCCCAAACTTCGCAGCTCCTCCCCCAAACCCGCCTGCCCGCCCGCCGCCGCCCCCCGCATGGGAAGGGGGCCGCGGACCGGACCGGGGCTTGGCGGGCTTTGTGGTCGGCTGCGGGGGAAGCCGGCTGCTGGCCCGGGCCCGGGAAGGCGGAGGTCGCGCGGCCGAGCCGGTGGGAGCGCTGCTCCGGAAAGGGTCCCGTGGGCCGGGAGGGCTCCCCCCCCGCCCTTCCCCCGCTGCCCCGGGTCGGCGGTCCGGAGGCTGCGCGGCGGCATCGCCTGGGAGCCTCCGCCGCCGTTTCCCGCCTGGGAGCCCCACGGTGGCCTTGTGTTGTGCTTGCAGAAGGCTTGCGGGAGTACTTCAGCCAGTTTGGGGAGGTGAAGGAGTGCCTGGTCATGAGGGACCCGCTGACCAAGCGATCCAGGTGAGGCTCCCCGCTGCCTTGGGCACTCCGGGGGGGGGAGGGAGGGAGGCGCCTGCTGCTCCCCCCCCCGTCCTCCTAACCGAGTTTCTCCCTTTCTCGGCTCCCTCTCGGCCCTCCCTCCCTCCCTCCCTCCCGCGCAGGGGCTTCGGCTTCGTCACATTCATGGACCAGGCCGGGGTGGACAAGGTGCTGGCCCAATCCAGGCACGAGCTGGACTCCAAAACGGTGAGTTGCTTCTCTCGGGCGCTTTGTGTGGGTGAAGCATCCCTCCCTCCCTCCCATCCAGCCTTCCGCCTGCAACCCCTGAGGAAGGTACCGGGATTGGTTGGTTGGTTGGTTGGCCCGGCAGCCGCTGGGAGAGGCAAAACTTTCTCTTGTTTGCTGGAGCAAAGTTGAAATGTCTTTTTGAGCCCCGTCTGGCTGCTTGGCAGAAGTCTTGAGATTTGCCATCTTTGATTTTCCCATCCTAACTAGGAATCCTGGGAGTTGTAGTCTCCCCTGTTTTCAGGATGCCAACTTAAGGGATGGGTGTAATCAAAATGGGCACCCCACAGGTGACTGGACTGTGGGGTGAGGATGGGGACGTGCGTGTGTGGTTATGGGGCCAAGGCCAGGCTACGGAGAAGGAGGCTTAGAGGCTCTGGGACCAGTGTGGGGCTTTTCATTTGAGGACGGGTAGAAATGACTGGGGACAGGGGTGAGATCCGGTCTGGGCCCTGTTTTGGGGATACTGTCCCTTTGGCAGGACATTGCAGCCACCAAATGTGACCTGTAGGCCTTCCCCTTGGGCACCCAAACTGAAGTACTTCCAGTGCCGCCTCCTTCCCCCACGTAACCCCAAAGGGAGGAAAAGGGGCTTTTCCCCAGAGAGAGTTTATTGTGCTGAGATGCATCTTTATCTGCTCCATGGAAAGTGGCCTTCTCAGCTCATCCTGGGCTCAGATCCAGGAGTGGCTGTTGGGCCAATGGAGTTCTCCATATCTGTTTCCAATGTTGGGGGCCCACCAGATGTTCTGGGGGCTTGGCTGACTGGTTAGACTGCCTCCCAATAAAGCAGCTCATTCATGTCCCCATGGAAAGGCGCAACCTGCCTGTTCCAGCCTTCCCAGATACCCCATGCCAGCAATATGGGGATATCCCACCCATCATCCTCTCCAGATTGGCCATGGGGTGCCCGGACTTCCAGTTGGCATTCTTTTGCACCACTTTGGGTCAGGAGAGAGGAAAGTGAGAAGGAGGAATGTGAAAATCTGCCAGCTTTCCGTCCCTTTGAAGGTAACAATCTGTCCCCTGAAGAGTTTTTTTGTGTGTGTCCTCCGTCTCTCCATTCTCCTTTCAAGCCTATTTGCAGGTTTAGCAAGCAGAATCTTTATTCTCAGGAGGTGAGAAAGGCAGCTAAACTTAATCTGCCCAAGCAGCGATTGGGGGGCGGGGGGTTGTTAGGGTGAGCAAGGAGCAGGATCCATATCCTCGGTAGTAATAACAGGGCCCGATTCAGCCCTTCTGGTGGTTTTAAGATCCAAGGTGCCTGAAAAATCAAGTCCAACTCCACTCGTGCCAAATTTTATTTGGAATCATAACTTGTAATTTGCCACTTCAGAATCCTAAAATGTCCAACCCACGTCTAAGAAGACCTGGAGGTTTAGTGGTTACATCTCACGGACTTTTATTTTAGAGGCTTTGGGTGTGAGATTATGAGGTTATAAATGGTTTCAATGTTTTATAGTATCAACTGTTGTTTTATTCCTGGTACTATGCTTAGTAATGAGCCCATGGTAAATAAAAATAGTACCAGTACTAAAGTGGCTGAGTAGGGATTTCAACCCACATCTCCAAAGAGACCATAGGTGTAGTCCTTCCTTGATTAATTTGTGGACTAGTATGTTTGTTATTCTTCTGCATAACTCAGATGTGGGAATATGTGTGTATAACTGGGATCACAATTCCATTAAACCAGATTTGTTTGAACGACAATTGTTGAGCAAGTATCAAGTTAATCAAACATTAAGTATGGTTTGCAAATCTCGGTGGCTTTGGTGCATGATGTGTGTACTCATCCTTGGTGTCATACTGTGTAGATACGTTATCTTCCTCTGCATGGAGTGAGCAGAGCATTTCTTGTGAATACTTTTGGACACTTTGATCTGGCTGAAATCTTTAGGCTCAAGGCTGGGCTAGAAAAAGGAACAATGTTTGTTTTTAACATGTTTTCTCTCCAGCGAATGGCTATTAAGGAACAATGCTCCTAAAAATTCTCTTGCATGATTCTCATAAAAAGCAGGAGAGCTGAGCTGCTCCCCCCTCTTTTGATGGGGCTGATGCCCAGTTACAGTTCCCTCCCCCGCCCATTTCTGCTCAAATCCAAATCCTTGTTCTAAAGTAGAGAAACAACAAAAGCAAATAATGTTTCCTTGAGCGAGTGGTAAGAAAGTAGATCGTTCTCTCCACTGCCTGATCTGTATGAATCCAGGACCTTGTGATTCTGGTGTTGAATAAAACCTGAGTGCAACAAAAAACATTACCCTAAAAGTTAGGCACTTTCTTTGATTAAATTCAGCTTTTTGGTTTAGTTTCTTTACAACTTCTCAGGCTGTGCCCGGTGTGGTTGGCATCAGCAAACAAGCTCTAGATTGTCCTTGACATGCTCCTGGCCCTTTGGGGCGTTTTTCCAGCAAAAGGGGGGGGGGGAGGATTCCCTTCATCTAGACTTTTTACTATGGAGCAAAGGAAAGTCTATCATGGGTTTTGGCAAAGGGGGTCTATTTCAGTGGTATGGACGGGGGGCCTCTGCAGCTGGCCTAATCTCACAGACCCCTCAGATGAAAGTCCGTTGATCCCTATTCTTCTGCGCTGCTGCTGCTGCTCTCTCCCCGGCCTTTGAAAACAGGGCTGGGGGCCTCCTTGCAAGGCGGAGCAGGTGGGGGGAGGGGCTGAGTGGACCCAAGGAGAACAGAAGGGGTCTAGAGCGAGACAGAAGGCGATGGGAGTGGGCTGCCATGGCAGTCCCTGATGTGTCTGACTGGTGGGAAGGGTGGAGGGAGGAAGCAAGAGGTGGCGATGGCAAAACCTGCGCCCAGAAGGACTTATTTCTCTTTGTTTGGTGCTTAAACAATTTCCCGCCTTCTTATTTATTTATTTATTTATTTATTTATTTATTTATTTATTTATTGGTTTGATTTATATGCCGCCCTTCTCCGGAGACTCAGGGCGGCTTACAATGCGTTAAGCAATAGCCTTCATACTTTTGTATATACCTGCTTAGTAGGGCTTTCGCCCCCCCCCCAAAGCGGTGTTCCTTTTTATACAAAGTCAGCTTATTGCCCCCACAAACCGGGTCCTCATTTTACCTACCTTTGAAAGGATGGAAGGCTGAGTCAACCTTGAGCCTGGTGAGATTCGAACTCGCAGTAATTGCAGGCAGCTGGTATTACTTAACAGTACTTTAATCTGCTGCGCCACCAAGGCTCTTCTCCTCCTCCTCCTCGCTCTGTCCCCTCTGGACTTTTGGGGGGCTGATGCAGAAGGTCTACATAGCATCTCCCCGCTACCTGCTGTACCAAGGCTTAGTTCTCATGGGGCATAATCTCCTGGGAGTGTCAGGAAAAAGCACCTTCTTTGGCTTGAGTGTTGGGAGAAGCTGACTCTGCGTCCTTTCCACTTTTAATGGCATCTCGGACCTTCCCCTCCCTTTCAGGATCCTTCCTAGTTTGTTTATCTACCTGCCAATCGGAAGGGGAGGGGACCTCAAGGTGGGCATCTGAGGGCTGCTTTGCGGACTCCTCCGGGGCCCAGGAAAGCCAGGAACACCAAATGCTCATTCGGTGCCGTTATGTAGAGCCAGCAGAAGCACCCTTTCAAGGCCTGCCTGATAAGTGTGGCTGGAAACCCCTCTGCACAGCCTGGTGGCACAATTGGTGAGATGCAGTGGGCACCTGGACGGCAGGCGTCTGCCTACCATGGTCTAGAGGCAAGTTTCATCTTTGGGGAGGACCCCAAAGAAAGGCTTGCTCGACAAGAGCAGGACATTGCGCCATTTAGCCAGGGAGAATTTAGAGCCGTTTCCTGGGCCAGAGCTCCCAAAGAAGGCTTGGACCTTCTTCTGCCTTCCACTTGGACTTTCCAGGTCTTTTCTCTCGTAAAATGGAGCAATTTCCCTTGGCTTCCTATTCTACAGAGCTCCATTCCTTCCAGGGGTTGTTACCAACTTTTGCTAAGTTTGCAAAAAGGGCCCCAGAGGACATGTCTCAAGTGGTGCTTTTGTGGCAGAGTACCTGGGGGGGGGCACTGTGGCCTCTTTTGTTCTCCCCGGGGTTGGAAAGACGGCACAATGCCACACACCGTACTGTACTGGCCTTGTAAAGTTTTAAGCAGGAAACATTTCTCTTTCTCATTTCGGTGCTTGACCTTTGACTGGACCAACTGAGATTTCCTTATTAGCTAACCTCGGTTCACACATGCAGTTTTCTCTAGCTGGAACCCTGAGCTGAACACAGGAACTGAACCTGTAGGGAATTTGTGTCTCGAGAGCAGAAACGGACATGTTGCTTCCCTGTTCCACTTGTGATGTTGCATTCAGACATGTCTCCATCTGCTGGCTTCGGCGATGGGGTAAAAGGCTGCAGGGGCTGAGTGATTCCCTCCCCTGGAGAGAGCAAAAGAATTCCTTCCTCCACCCAAGACCGGGCTTTTTTGAGAACACTCTTCGTTTGTAAGGGAGATAACTGCAGGCTGCACTTTGTTTATGGAAATGTAAGTTTAATAGATACCTTGGCTGGACTGTAACATTTCAAAGGCTGGGGAGGCTGCTGTAGTCGGAAGTGTTTGTTTTTCTTCCCAGGTGGGGGGGTGGGGGGTTGGAAGGGTGGGGGCAGAGTGGGCCCTTCAGTTTCAGGATGGAGCAATTTGGCTCTTAGCTTCACCAGGAATCTGCCAGCGTGTCCCCTTACACCGTGGTGTTCTGGGGAGGGGTCTCCACATTCTCGACTCCAAAGTCTGTTGGATATAGTGTTGTACAATCCAAGAGTTCCCAGACAACTGTTGTGAATTGTGGGTGCTGGGATGGTGATTTTTGGAACTGTTCAGTGTGGTGCCAGCGGGCTTTGGCATTGTGGCAACAGGTTGGAGCAAAGGCTGTGAATCAAAATGGAATCAAAGAGCAAAGTGGTGACAGGAGGAGGAAGCCTTGCGTGATCTTTAGGAGATACAACCTCCACATCCACAGACAATTTAGATAGTCTTCGACTTACAACCATTCTAAGTTAACGATGGTGCTGAAAAAAGCAGTTTATGATGACCTCGTATTTACGACTGTCACAACTTTCCTGCCGTCACGTGATCACAATCCAGGTGCTTGGTAACTGGCATGTATTTTTGATGGTTGCAGCATTCTGTAGTCAGAGGATTCCCATTTATTACTTTCCCAGGTCCCAAAGGTGCTTTTTTCAAGAGACATAATTGGACTTTCTGGTTTTTCTTCGAAGACGTTTCGCTTCTCATCTAAGAAGCTTCTTCAGTTCTGAATTCTTTTCCTTCAGCTTCTTGGATGAGAAGTGAAACGTCTTCAAAGAAAAACCAGAAAGTCTGGTTGCCTCTTGAGAAAAAAGCACCTTTGGGACAAACATGACCTGGAGAACTGAGAAGAACTTCCCAGGTGGCTTCTGGCAAAATCAATGGGGAAAACTGGATTTGCTTAACAATTGCATGATTAAAAACTACAGCAAAAAGGTCCTAAAAAGGTCACTTAACAACCGCATTGCTTAGCAACAGAAGTCATGGTCCCTGTTGTGGTCGTACATTGAGGAGACACCCTGTGTATAGTAGTTCAAAACCTAGAAAGGAGCCTGATGGCCATGCTGTCTGGGGAAATGAGGGATTAGGTAACTCCATTTTGTTTCTCCAATTTATAGCCTGCCTCAATTGTCCCAGCCACTCTAGAACAGGGGTCTCTAACCTTGGCAACTTTAAGACTTGTGGACTTCAACTCCCAGAATTTGCTGGCTGAGGAATTCTGGGAGTTAAAGTCCACAAGTCTTAAAGTTGCCAAGGTTAGAGATCTCTGCTCTAGAGTTCCCCAACCTTGCCGGTTTGGCAGACCGGCTAAGGGGAGAGGAGGGGGAGAGGGGTTGGTTCCGTCTGAGTAGTGAGCAAGTGCACAAATGGAGCATGTTTGCACGCTACTCATGCAAGTGGGGATATATGTTCATGTGCTTTACCGCCATACTAGATAAACAGATGTTGAGACTTTGGAAAAAGTTCAGAGAAGAGCAACTAAGATGCTCAAAGGCCTGGAGACTAAAACTGATGAAGAACAGCTGCAGAATTTGGGTATGGCCGGTCTAGAGAAAAGAAGAACTAGGGGAGACATGATAGCAGTATTCCAGTATTTGAGGGGCTGCCACAAAGAGGAGGGGGTCAACATATTCTCCAAAGCACCAGAGAAGCAGGACAAGAAACAATGGAGGGAAACTAATCAAGGAGAGAAGCAACCTGGAATTAAGGAAAAACTTTCTAACAGTGGGGACAATTAACAAGTGGAACGGAAGTTGCCTTCAGAAATGGTGGACGCTCCATCACTGGAGGTTTTTAAGAAGAGATTATACAGTCACTTGCTTGAAATGGTAGAGGTTCTCCTGCTGGAGCAAGGGACTAGACTAGAGGACCTCCAAGGTCCCTTCCAGCTCTATTCTATTCTAGGCCATTTTGGCAGCCCAGTTCCGAATGACTCAAGGTCTGGTAGTGAACCGCAGCCCGGGGGTTGGGGAGCCCTGCTGTAGATGAGTCAAGGAAGGCTGGACTTTTAAGTGTATGTGATAAATGCCAGTTTGGTCTGAAGCATGATGTGGCTTCTTCTCTATCATTCTGGAGTGCAGAGTAATGGCTGCAAATCAACAGGGAGGCAGATTAGGACTGGACATTGGTAAAAAATCCCAACTGCTTTCAACTGTACAGTTAGTTTCAAAGCCAAAGGGCCTTGGGGAGCAGTGGCTCCTATCAGCCCTTGAAGGTGGACCAGCAATGCCACTTTAGAGTTTTAGGATATGGCAACAGGATCTTGGAACCTGTTAACATTTCTCCCTACCGGCTCTGGTGCCAAACACAAATTCAGGGTGGAGTTTTTTGGGCTTCTTTTTTCATGTTTGTCCCTTCTTCCCCCAAAGTCAGCTCTTAAGTTTTTTTTACTATTCTTCACTAACAAAGCTGGCTGGGGAATTCTGGGAGTTGAAGTCCGCCAGGCTTAAAGGTTGGGCACTCCTAGTCTATGGGAATGTTTTAATTTGGATTCTTGCAGTGAGCATGGGGTTGGTCTTGATGATCTCCAATTTTCCCTTCCAATTTTACAGTTGACCTTGGTCACCCTCCCTCTATTTTGTGGAGAGGAGGGTGGGGGTGCACTTAGGCAGTTTTAGACTCTGGGCTTAAAAAGGGGAGGGTGACATTTATAAATCGCAATAAAAGCTGGTTCCATTGCAAGGCATGTGTTTTGCATGTGTTTTGATACAAGTAGCCGTCGACGTAACAATTGGTCACTTAACAACCTTTTTTTATTATTATTATTAAAAAGTTTTACAAAAAAAAGAATTTCCCCCCCCCAATATTCCCCCCACCCTTTCCCTCCCCTCCCCCCCCCAGACTTCCCAGAGCAAAATACAGGGTATTTCAATTAACAATCATAAGCTAAATTAACCTATCTATCCTCAGACTACTAAATCCCCCCCTGAAACCTTAACTCCACTATAGATAACATAATACTTCTAATACTTAAACTTAACAACCTTTTGAAGTTATGATGGACCCCCCCCCCAGGGACTTGCAATTCAGAATTTCTGATTCAGAAGCAACTCTCGCAGTCACATGATCGCATTTTGGGTGCTCTGTACCTGGCTTACCTTTACAGGTGTTTGCAACATCCTGTAGTAAGGTGACCATGATTTCCGATATTTTCTTTTGGTTTCCAGCAAAACACACCCATTGGATAAATCAGACTCGCTTAACAACTGCTGCGAGAAAGCTCATAAAAATCAGGTGTTTAGTTTAGTTTTAGTTTTATTTACCATTACCATTTATTTACCATGTGGTCACATGGTGACCCACTTAACGGCTGCAGTGACTTACGACCCATGGGCTCTATTAGGGTTGTAAGTTGAGGGCCTCACTGAATTTTCTGTTCAATTTATTTGGTACATGGCAGTAACCAAGCATCGTCACGTACCACTTCTGCATCGTTTGAACTGCCCTGGTACCCCTTAACTTTTCCTTGCCCTGCCACTTTTGGGGTCCAAGCCCACCCTCTCTAAACAGGTGCCCTCCAGATGCTTGGGGATGTCACATTGCAGAATCTCCTCTTGCCATGCTCCCGAAGGGCACCAGATTGAGAAAGGTGCCTTTATTGATTGATTGATTGATTGGTTCGATTTATATGCCGCCCTTCTCCGGAGACTCAGGGTGGCTTACAATGCGTTAAGCAATAGCCTTCATACTTTTGTATATACCTACTTAGTAGGGCTTTCGCCCCCCCCCCCCAAGCGGTGTTCTTTTTTATACAAATTCAGCTTATTGCCCCCACAATCCGGGTCCTCATTTTACCTACCTCGGAAGGATAGAAGGCTGAGTCAACCTTGAGCCTGGTGAGATTTGAACTTGCAGTAATTGCAGGCAGCTGGTGTTACTTAACAGTGCTTTAGTCTGCTGTGCCACCAAGGCTCATATCCCCTTTCCGTGATGGCAAAGAAAAAAAATGGGGGAAGGCTTGGACATTTCTCCTGAATGTTTCGTTGTGCCAAAAGATTCCCTCCCCCCCAACTCTTCTGGTAAAGCAGCTGGACTTCAGTTTGCAGGACGGGAAAGGAAATGTGGTTGTCAGAAGGATGCAAGTGATTGAGGCAGCGACCTGGAACACTAACTCTGAATCCTTGTCTGTCCCTTTGGAATAATAATAATAATTGGCTGAGTTCCCACAACACGCTGAACTCTTTACTTGGGTTATCCAAACAGACCGGCTGTGTTCATACAAGATGCTGCGCCCAAATCAATAAAGCCTTTAATGGGCCAATGGGATGATGGCCTGGTTCACAGGACATGGAAGGTGTTGGCGGAGTTCCTACAATAACATGGAGCCACCAATCTCCTGGCTGCCCTTCAGCCCAGCATGGCAAGCGAGACCAGTCGGGAGGGAGGGAGGGTCTCCTTGCAGAGGCTCCCAGCCTTCCCCATGCTGGGAATCTGTCCAGTTCCTTTTAAATTTGGTTATGCAGACCCCAGGCCATGAGTTGGCTTGGTTGGTCCCTTAATAGCCAGAGGGACATTATGGGGTTTATTTGTTGGAGATCGGTCCTGCCTTTTGTATGGAAGCTCAAGACACCATATCTGTAGTGCTCTTTTCTCCTATTTGTTCTCATCACAACAGCCCTACGAGGTAGGAGAGAGCAACTGGCCCAACGCCCTTAGGAGCTTCTGTGCTGGGGATGGGTGGGGACCAGAAGCTGCATTTCTTGATGCAGCCCTAGGTTGCGTCAACAGAAGGATAGTATCAAGATCATGCGAAGTATTAGTACTACTTTGGTAAGTAAGACCACGCTTTGAACATTGCATCCAATTTTGGTCACCAGAATATAAAAAAGGGGCTGAGACTCTGGAAAGAGTACAGAGAAGAATGACAAAGATGGTTAGGGGGCTGGAGGCTAAAACATAGGAAGAACAGTTGCAGGAATTGGGTGTTTCTGGTTTAATGAAAAGAAGGACATGATAGCAGTCTTCCAATATTTGAGCGGCTCCTACAAAGACGAGGGAGTCAAACTATTTTCCAAAGCACCTGAAGGCAGGACAAGAAGCAACGGATGGAAACTAATCAAGGAGAGAAGCAACCTGCAATTAAGAAGGGATTTCACAATAGTGAGAACAATTAATCAGTGGAATAACTTGCCTCCAGAAGTTGTGAATGCTCCAACACTGGAAGTTTTTAAGAAATCTGAAAAGGTACAGGGTCTCCTGCTTGAGTAAGGGTTGGACTAGAAAACCTCCAAGGTCCCTCCCAACTCTGCTATTCTGTATTCTGATGCCAGTCCAGCTTCCTATCCTCTGTCCCCTACTTCACATTTGTGATTGAGGAGATCCGGGTTCAAGTTGCCCTTCACCCAGTGACTTTGGACAAGTGACTGTCCCTCAGACCCAACTACCTCCACAGGATTGTGGTTAGAAAAAAAGCAGATAAATAAAATAAAAAGTATATGTTTCTCCAGTAACCGGACAGAAAGAACTATAGGATGGCATTGGGATGGGAGGCTTATCCAAAAATCGGGTACAAGAGAACGCAAATCAACAGTCGTCGTCTTTGGAGGGTTTCCATAAATGGGAATTATTTATGAAATGGGAGGAGGGCTTTCTCAACTTGCAGGTGAGAATTTCCAGAATTGGGTGCTCCTACCTATTCAAATATAATCTCTGCCTCTGGAAAGCTAGGATGTCAGGAAAGAGCAGGCTGGATTCCTAGCCTCTGATTTTTTTTTTCTGTGCTCAGGGTCATTGGGCGAAGGACCACACCATCCTGAAAGGAGGAAAGGATGAAAGGAGCACACCATCCTTTAGACCAGTGTTTCTCAACCATGGCAACTGGAAGATGTGTGGACTTCAGTCCCCAGAATTCTTTGCTGGCTGGGGAATTCTGGGAGTTGAGGTCCACACGTCTTCATGGTTGAGAAACCCTGCACAGCAGTCACAAGCAGATGTGTCCCACAATGTGCCTATCTCTGAAATGCACCAAAACCCAAATATGCTTTTTGGCTCTTCCTAGCCTCTGCCCAAGGTGGTAAGGCTGTCATCCCGGGCCCCTTTTTATCCCCTGAGGGGCCACAGGCCCCAAGTGAGAGAGCAAAATAATAAAACAATACGTGTGAAGGTTAGGGAGTCCTGAATTCCAAGACACAAACTCACTGGGAGCCTGAGGGAATCCCCATGAAGTGGGGCAGAAAATCCTTCATTCTTTTATTTTTCCACGGGAAAAAAATTGCCATTTAAAAAAAATCATTTTTCTCCCAGAAAATTAATTAGTGGCATAATGAGTGGATACAAAGATTGCTCAGATTGGATAGCACTGAAGTTATAATTAGCTTTTCTTTCTTTTCTTTTTTTAAAGAGAAAGGTGATTATCTGTAGGAATCAACCATGCATATATAATAGAGCTCATTGGGGCATGCTAAAAAGGGTACACGAATAATTTCATCCTCTCTTATTATATTCCCCTTAAAATGTAAACAGGACCAGCAGGTGTCTGGCATTGCTACGGAGGGGTTATAGTTGCAGGTATGCTGATCTTAAAAGGCCTTCCAATAAAGCTTGGAATCAGGAAAAAAAACCCACACACATTCCAATAAAAGATATTTTGAACCTTGCCTTCAGGCTGCTGGAACGGGGCCATGCCAGAGTCAGTTGTGAGAGCGAATGGAAGTTCCACAGCGAGAGGGAGGGAGGCAAAACACAGACCCAGAAAATCTGCAAATGGGAGAGAAGCCCCCACCTGCCCCCAGGATTCACTCTGATGGTCTGATCAGGCTTTCAGCTCCTTCCATGTAAGGTCAGCCGATAAACTACCCGTGTTTTCCCGAAAATAAGACCGTGTCTTATATTAATTTCTGCTGCAAAAGATGCATTAGGGCTTATTTTCTGGTTAGGTCTTATTTTGGGTGAAAATACGGTACTAAGTGCATCCATCTGGCTGACGATCTTAACGGGCTTATTTTGGGGATAGGGCTTATATTACGAGCATCCTGAAAAATCATGCTAGGACTTGTTTTCCGGTTGGGTCTTATTTTCAGGGAAACAGGGTAGATGGTGGTTGATGGTGGCACTTCCCACACAATCGCAACACAGCACACAGTGCAAAGGGCACAAGGGTCTGCTGGTAGCCAAGACACCGTGCCCAGATGCCCAGAATTTCTTGCTTTTAGGTTTCTTAGGATCTGGCCAGGAGCAGAACTCCGAAAGCTTGGAGTGGGGGTACCTTGGTCAGCCAGCATCCCGGAAGAAGCCGGTGTGTGTGTGTGTGTGTGAGAGAGAGAGAGAGGGGGGGGAGATTGCTTGTTACAAAGAAACCCCCAGGCTCCTTGGAGCCAGTCTTGGGTTTCTTATAAGCATTGTGGGAAATTTGGGGCACTGCATTGCAAGGAAAGGAAGTTGGATGCCATGTAGGAGGAAGGTCACCAGGTGCTCCTGATAAGAATGATGGGGCACCAGCAGCATTTCCTCCATGGAAGCAACCCCCCCGTCAGGAATTTTTTTTGGACAAAGTGTGTGTGTTTGTGTTTTAAATCCTGACAACTGCCTGGACAAATTCCCTGCAATTTTTGTGGCAAGATTAAGAGTGCATGCACTGAAGGGAGTTTTTGGGGTAAAAACAATAGTTTTATTGCTGTCAGGGAAACTATGAAAAATAAGTGGGGTCATAGCATACAAGATACAAAGAAAATGCACCTGTTGTTTTCCCAGGGTGCCAGAAAACAGTGAGAAGGTTCTTTTCATTTCATTCCCATTAATTAAAATGTAAATGGACACAATATAAATGTGACAATTACTTGTAGTTCACCATTTCCTTTCCTGTCACATGACAAATTAAAATTTGGTAACCACTTTGGGGTCTGCTGAAGTCCTATTTTCCAACTTTAGGGAGATCCCATTTGCCTCTGGAACGTGTGTCTGGTCGTCTGCATTTGGGAAATAATTTTTAGAAGAAAGTTCACTAAAGATTTAAGGACATGGGCTAAGTGCCAGACCGACCTGGGCACTACTCCACCCAAAAGGTTCTGCCCTGGTAGGAGTTTTGTACCAGGCATGCCAACCTGCTTAATGGGAAATCCTTAGTCAAGTGTGATGTGCAAATTGAAGTTGCCACTTCTGGTTTACAAAACCAGAATGGAAAACTGGCTATTTGCTGCTACGCCATCATGGTAGCATGATGGCTTGGTAGGATTGACTAGAATAGAATAGAATAACAGAGTTGGAAGGGACCTTGGAGGTCTTCTAGTCCAACCCCCTGCTTAGGCAGGAAGCCCTACATCATTTCAGACAAATGGTTATCCAACATCTTCTTAAAAATTTCCAGTGTTGGAGCATTCACAACTTCTGGAGGCAAGTTGTTTCACTTATTAATTGTTCTAACTGTCAGGAAATTTCTCCTTAGTTCTAGGTTGCTTCTCTCCTTGATTAGTTTCCACCCATTGCTTCTTGTTCTACACTCAGGTGCTTTGGAGAATTGCTTGACTCCCTCTTCTTTGGGGCAGCTCCTGAGATATTGGAACACTGCTATCATGTCTCTCCTAGTCCTTCTTTTCATTAAACTAGACATACCCAGTTCCTGCAACCGTTCTTCATATGTTTTAGCCTCCAGTCTCCTAATCATCTTTGTTGCTCTTCTCTGCACTCTTTCTAGAGTCTCAACATCTTTTTTACATTGTGACAACCAAAGCTGGATGCAGTATTCCAAGTGTGTCCTTACCAAGGCATTATAAAGTGGTATTCTATCCCTCTGTTTATGCAGCCCAGAACTGTGTTGGCTTTCTTGGCAGCTGCTGCACACTGCTGGCTCATATCTAAATTGTTGCCCACTAGGACTCCAAGATGCCTCCCACAGTTAATACTATTGAGCAAGGTACCGTTGATTGGTTGGGGTTGAACCAAGAAGGCAGCACTGAACTCTGTCTCCTGTCTGGTTGATGACCTGCAACAGTAATTCAGGTCCCCCAGGAGGGAAGTACACCAAGTTTAGGGCCATATTGCAAATTTTCTGGGGGTTAAGGATGAAATAGACCTGCTTAATAGCACTATCCCCATTGTGACTTCCGTTAGTTTGGTGCTGAATTTTGGTGGCATGTTCTTGAGATCTTTCAGGGGCCATAAATAGGCTCACCTGAGTTTAATCACCCACAGTGTTTGATGCACTTATACCAGTTGTAAAGGGTCAATGGATCTGCGAAGGATCTACTGCCTTTTAATTTCAAGGATGTTATTAGGATTTTGCATGATTTTAGCCCTTCTGCCCATATGCAGAATTCCCAAAACCTCTTGGCCAATGGCCAGGGAACCTTGAGCAAGATTGGTCTGCTTAAATGTACTTTTTGTGTTTTCCCCTAAATCAGTTCAAATGTTTTTGGTAGTCTGGGAGGAACTTATCTAGCATATAAAATCATTCTTCCTCAGGTCCATGCTCCCTGGATCATAAATCGAATAAATATGCTAGAACAGAAAAACTTAATAGTTCAGGAAATTCTGTTGGTTCAAGTTTTGTAAAAATCTATGTTGTTAGGGAAGGCAGTGTCTTTTGCATTCAGCTGGCAAAAAATGAACAAAATGGCATCAGGATTGTGGCCTATCCAGTCCAAGACAACAGTTCCCATCGCTGAGCGTGGGGAGAATGACATGGGCCATAGCAATTGTAGTCCAGAGAATCCCACATTGGAGGTGTTCGATTTAACTGAGTGTAACAATGTGGAAGTCTACCTGGAGTTAAAAATCCTGGTTGCGTTCAATGAAATTTGCTCACAATTGAAGTCTCTGCCTTCCTTTGCATCTCCTGTGATGTTTCTGGTTTTATCAACCATATCATATTCCATTTCATGCAGGGCCCTGCCTCGAAATCTGATATGATGGAAACTGATGTATAAAGTAAATTTTGAATTAAATACACTAAAGCCACTCACAGTAGTGTAAAATGCCAGATATCTAGATAGATTGTCAGGATGAGTGAAGGCAATAGATAAACTTTTCTCCATGGGTCTTTTGTGGGGAGGGGGATTTGAGAAGAAGGCACGGTCCATCTTTGGGACAGTGGGACAGTTGGAGGCCCAGATTCTTCACAGTAAATGTAAAGAAAGGAGGCGGCCAATCCATCAGTGAATAGAATAGAAGAATAGAAATAGAAATAGAAATAGAAATAGAAATAGAAATAGAATAGAATAGAATAGAATAGAATAGAATAGAATAGAATAGAATAGAATAGAATAGAATAGAATAGAATTTTTTATTGGCCAAATGTGATTGGACACACAAATAATTTCTCTTGGTGCATACGCTCTCTGTACATAAAAGAAAAGATACGTTTATCAAGAATCATAAGGTACAACACTTAATGATAGTCATAGGGTACAAATAAGCAATCAGGAAACAATATCAATATAAATCTTAAGGATACCAGCAACAAGGTTACAGTCATACAGTCATAAGTGGAAGGAGATAGGTGATGGGAACAATGAGAAGGTTAATAGTAGTGCAGACTTAGTGACTAGTTTGACAGTGTTGAGGGAATTATTTGTTTAGCAGAGTGATGGCGTTCGGGTAAAAACTGTCCTTGTGTCTAGTTGCTCTGGTGTGCAGGGCCCTATAGCATCATTTTGAGGGTAGGAGTTGAAAGAGTTGATGTCCAGGATGCGAGGGGTCTGTAGATATTTTCACAGCCCTCTTTTTGACTCGTGCAGTATACAGGTCCTCCGTGGAAGGCAGGTTGGTAGCAGTTGTTTTTTCTGCAGTTCTAATGATCCTCTGAAGTCTGGGTCTGTCTTGTTGGGTTGCAGAAAGGAACAAGAATAGGAAAAGGAAGCAGCTCTGCCTGCTGGCCAGCTCAGAAAACAGGGGAACCTTGCTGTGTTGCATGCAGCTGGAAAGGCCTTCAAAAGCCCGGTCTTTGCTGGCTCTTTGCCCTGCAGAGGACAACCTCTGCTTTCCTGGGGTGGAAAGTCAATGAAGTGAGGGAGCTGCTGATGTGATGCCCTCTCAGCAAACTGAGGACACCAGAAGGAATTCCTTCACCAGGGCTTGTGTGGCATGAACGCATGGACCTTCAGCAGCCTCATTTAGAGAGAACATAGGACATAGAATAACAAGACCGGATGGGGCCTTGGAGGTCTCCTAGTCCTACCCCCTGTATTTTCAGACTTTCCAAATTTGCATTTGAAATGTTTTTCAAAAGAAGAGAATCCTTGAGGGGTGGAAGAGGATATTCTTGAAGGCATTTAGTGGCCAAGGACTTGATTGTGGGTGGGAATATCCGGTCTTGGATGGTATAGTCCAGGGGTCCTCAGCCTCCCTGGTTCCCCAGCCTTCCATTCCGCCCAGTGGACACTCTGAGAGGGGGCGCCTGCAGTATCCTTAACAAACACGGTGTCCTTGGGCGGGTTTCAAGAGGAAGCTGGACGGATGGCTTAGGTGGTTTTGCTCCCTGTGGCAGAGGGAGAGACTAGATGATCCTCATGGTCCCCAAAATTTCCATGATTTTGGCCCCCAAATGTGTGCATCACACCAAGCAAATTCTGAAGCCGTGGTTTTTGTTGTTACAGTATCATTGCATCTGTGGGGCCGTGCCCCACCTCTCCCTGCTGCCCATTCCTTTCTCCATAAAGATGTTGTGACCAGGCAGGTGGGCAGTCTTGCCCCAGAGAAATGGGAGGGGAGGGGAATTCTCCTGCCTCAGAGAAAACATCCACCTAACTGGTCCACCTGCACAATTCGATGGGGAATTTGGCCCATTCCAGCTGGTGTATTATTAACCCTGGTGGGTGGATGGAGTCACCCATATGCAGAGGAGGTGAGGCCACAGAATCCAGTTCAGCCTCTTGAGAGCTGTGCCTTCCGGGCACCTGGCACGTCTTGGGAAAGGTGGAGCCGCCCCAAGCTGCCACACCGGAGGGCAGATGCTTCCAGGCCTCGACTTTCCCCGCATGGCAGGGAGGGCTCCCCTCTCTCTGCCAAACGCTCTTCCTCTTTATGCTGGGGGTGGGCTCCCTGTACCCCTCCACCCCCAGCCTGTAATGGATGTAATGACCCCGCTCTTACATCAGCCGCAGCAAAGACTCCCTTCTCTCTGGCTGACATGCCTTCCCCTCCTCAATAAAGCAGCAGTAGAGTCACCTAGGCTCCCTTCTCAGGTGAGCTGTTTGAAAGACAACATGGTCTCCACAGGAATGGGATTTTAATCCCTTCAGGCCTCCCAGACCAGGAATGCAAATTGAGACATCCGGGACAAACAGCTGTTCACCTCCAGATGTTGAGATCCCCTCTGAGGCTGATTTTGTTGTCAAATGGCTTGTTCTGGAAGGAGACAGTTTTCCTGCTGCCCTCCCACCCTGCTGCACCCTGCCTCTTGCTAACTTAAAACCCCTTATTCCGTCACCTGTGCTCCAAAACGGGCCTTGAGTTTTTGCTCTGTGAAGCCTTTCACATTTTGGAAGGTTGCCCTTCCGGAACCTTTTGGTCACCACCGTACTACAAAAAAGATGTGGAGACTTTGGAAAAAGTTCAGAGAAAAGCAACTAAGATGATTAAAGGCCTGGAGACTAAAACATGAAGAATGGCTGCAGGTTTGAGCCAACCTTGAGCTGGTCAGGATCGAACTCCTGGCTGCGGGGCAGAGTTAGCTTGTAATACTGGATGGATGGATGGATGGATGGATGGATGGATGGAAGGAAGGAAGGAAGGAAGGAAGGACACTAGCAATATCTCTTAGCCTTATATACCGCTTCACAATGCTTTCCAGCCCTCTCTAAGAGGTTTACAATCAGTGAAGAACAGTTGCAGGATTTGGGTTTGGCTAGTCTAAAGAAAAGAAGAATTGGGGGGACATGATAGCAGTCTTCCAGTATTTGAGGGGGGACAAATTATTCTCCAAAGCACCAGAAGGCAGGACAAGAAGCAACGAGTGGAAACTAATCAAGGAGAGAAGCAACCTAACTATGCTGGCTGGAGAATTCTGGGAGTTGAAGTCCAGTTAAATAAAGTCTTAAAGCTGCCAAGTTTGAAGACCTCTGATTTAAATGGATGATGGTTCATATAACAACTGCTGCAAACAAGGCCATAAAATTATTTCTATTCATGTAGGTGCCCCGACTTATGACAATTGACTTATGACTGGATTTTTGATTGTAATGGAACTATTACCGGTACTTTCCGTGATTTGAAATTCCATACTTGCAAATGATTCCCTTGTCTTTTTGGCTGCCATGCTGCTCTGCTAAATGATGATCGATTAGGGTTCAAAATCCTTGCCTCACCAGCAAGTTGTCATATTCTTCGTCATGCATGTTCTTTTATGCTGCCGTGTTATTTTTCTGTATACGATGCTGGAGAATATTTGGTCCCCAGTAAAAACTGTAGATACACCAACCTGATTGGAAAACAATCATTTCTCTTTCAGATTGACCCAAAGGTCGCCTTCCCTCGCAGAGCTCAGCCCAAGGTAGGTACACTTAATTCATCTAATTGTTACATTTTTATTTTAAAGAAAAACTAGTACGGTATGTTGGTCTTCAGAACAAAAGCAAAACAAAATAGTGGCAAAAAAGTAAGCTAAAAAGAAACTGTAAAACAGAGCACCCAAATGCAAAACGTAAGCCACAAGAGTTTCTAGGCAGCAGAAATGAAAATGACAAAATCTGAAGGAGTTTCAGGGTGGTGGCTGCATTACAGAGAATCCATAGACAGTTTCAGCTCCCACCTGAACTGATATGTTTGGCCATCATGCTCAGTTGTGGTCTGGTAGCTTGTATCTTTATTTTGATCTTTGTTCCTCTGTCCGTTTTTGAGTCCCCAACGGATGGTTACGACTCAGAAAACCGTCAGGAAAGCTTTGCAAGCCACAGCTACTGGGTTTGTGCGTTTTGTGTAAAACGCCACTTTGAGTGACTTAATAAAGGAGGGATCTAAGAAACTTTAATATAAATAAAACTAACACTTAATAAACCTTATTTATTAAGCATGGGCTCTTTGTGTCCCATGGAAAGCCATCCTGTTGACCTGGGCTGCTTTAAGGGCCAGCAGAGTTAAAAGCTGAGCCAATCAGTAGAGCCACCAGCTCTCTCCAAGACAGAGATGGTGAGGACGCTTCACTAGTGTAAATCTGTTTGGGTTGAACCACGGGAGTCTCAAGTCTATTTTGAGCTGTGGCGATACCGGCTGACAATTATAAAAATAGCACTAGCACTTAGACTTATATACCGCTTCACAGTGCTTTTACAGCCCTCTCTAAGCGGTTTACAGAGTCAGCATCTTTTCCCCAACAATCTGAGCCCTCATTTTACCCACCTTGAAAGGATGGAAGGATGAGTCAAACTTGAGCCAGTCAGGATCGAACTTCTGGCAGTGGGCAGAGTTATGGAAGGAAGGAAGAAAGGAAGGAAGGGAGGGAGGGAGGAAGAAAGAAAGAAAGAAAGAAAGAAAGAAAGAAAGAAAGAAAGAAAGAAAGAAAGAAAGAAAGAAAGAAAGGCAATATCAATAGCAATTAGGCTTATATAACACTTCCCAGTGCTTTCCAGCCTTCTCTAAGCTGTTTACAGAGTCAGCCACTTGCCCCCAACAATCTGGGTCCCCATTTTACCCACCTTGGAAGGATGGAAGGCTGAGTCAACCTTGCGCCGATCAGAATCAAACTCCTAGCTGTGGGCAGAGTCAGCCTGCAATACTGCATTCTAACCATTGTGTACCATGGATGGATGGATGGAAGGAAGGGGAAAAGGAAGAGCAATATCACTTAGACTTATATACTGCTTCACAGTGCTTCACAGCCCTCTCTAAGCAATTTACAGAGTCGGCATCCTGCCTACCCCAACAATCTGAGTCCTCATTTTAACAACCTTGGAAGGACGGAAGGCTGAGTCAACTTTGAGCCAGTTAGGATCGAACTGCTGGCAATGGAAAGAGTCAGCCTGTGATGCTGCATTCTAACCACTGCGCCACCACGGCTCACGAAATGGTGGTCTTATACAGGTAGTCCTCAACTTATGACCACATTTGGGACCAGCACGTTTTGGGCAGACCTTTGCAGGCCCAGAGGCTGCAGTTCAATCTCTCATCATTCCAGCATTTTGGGGGAGCCACCCAGGGATGTTGGGCGTCACAAAAGGGGCAGGGCCAATTTTTTTTCTCCTCCTTTTTGGGTTGGAGGGTGGGTTAAGATTAGACTTTCAAGGCCTTCCAGACAAGAAGCGGAAGAAATTCTAGCTCTCTCTTTATTGTAAGGTTAAATGAACAGAATCTTGCAAGTCTGAAAGCCTCCCCCCCTCTCTTTTCCTTTTTACTCCCTAGGAAGATAGGGAGGGTCCCTTCTGAAACGCTTCCCACGCCTCCTTTCCTTCCTTCCGTGAAACGGGAGAACTCCTGCGTGATTGTTTAGTCTGTGGCTCTTCCTGTGTCTTTCAAGGTCATTCCCACATATGAGTGTAGGATTTTATTTCTTCCTCATTAGATTTATATCCTGCTTTTATTTTATAGGACTCAAGGCCAGTGGTAGGTTTCACTTATTTTTACCACTTGCTTCGCGCATGCGTGCACCTTTTGTGCATGCACCCGGGCTCAAAAATGTAGCTAAATAGGACGGCATAACTCTGGGGCGGGGGGGTGGGCCCACCTGCAATCTCCGCTACAAGTTCTCCCGAACTGGTTCGAACCGGCTGAATACCACCTCTGCTCAAGGCACTGTAAATAATGTTCCCGCCTCCTGTTTGTCCCACAACAACCAACCTATCAGTGAGTTGGACTGAGAGAGACACTGGCTTCTGTGCTAGTCCAGCGCTATAACCACTGCATCAAATTGCCTTTCACAAATGGGAGCAACTTTGCTTCTGGGAAACCAACCTTACCCACCACAGTCCTTAAAATCCCTAACCCCCCCTCCCCCATGCCAGCAGCAGGACTTGCCTTGTGTGCAACCTGTCAGCTTTCCCTTGTTTCAAATTAAAATAATTGTTACTGTTGTTATTGTTATTATTATTAGCGTATGGCATTGTTACATTAGCCAGGAGACCACAATGCTGTTGCGGAGTAGTACAGGTAGTTCTCGACTTACAACAGTTCGTTTAGTGACCATTCAAAGTTACAGCGAACGGCACTGAAAAAAGTGACGTATGACCATTTTTCACACTTAATGACTATTGCAGCATCCCCATGGTCCTGTGATTTATGTTCAGATCAGGGGTGGGTTCTACTTACCTTTACTACCGGTTCGCAACGGGGCCGCACATGCGCAGAAGCATTTTCATGACGTCAGGGTCAGTGGGCGGAGCCTCCCGCTGGTTTTACTACCGGTTCTATAGAACCGGTGTGAACCGGGGACAACCCACCACTGATTCAGATGCTTGACAACTGGTTCATATTTATGACGGTTGCAGTGTCCTGGGGTCATGTGATCCCCTTTTACGACCTTCTGACAAGCAAAGCCGATGGGGAAACTAGATTCACTTAACAGCTGCCTTTTGCTAATTTAACAACCGCAGTGATTCACTTAATGAATGTGGTGGGAAAAGCCGTAAAATGGGGCAAGACTCACTTAACATATTTCTCACTTAGCAACAGAAATTTTGGACTCAGTTGTGGTCGTATGTTGAGGATTACCTTTAATTAGACTGCCAGCTCTGTTAGATATCAATAGCGCTTAGACTTATATACCACTTCATGGTGCTTTACTGCCTTCTCTACGTGGTTTACAGAGTCAGCCTCTTGCCAATAATTCGGGTCCTCATTTTACCAACCTCAGAAGGACGGGAGGCTGAGTCAACCTTGAGCCTGGTGAGATTTGAACTGCCAAATTGCAGCAGTCAGCAGAAGTAGCCTGTAGTACTGACCTCTAACCACTGCGCCACTGTGGCTCATATGTTAGATACATGCTTGCGGGCTTCCCAAGGTGTGCCACAAGATTAAGAATAATTATTGAAAAAGGCCAAAACTGGATGAGACCAGGCATCCTGGTGGCACCAAAAAGATACCCACAGAGACCAAAATATTCCCAGCCACAAAGGCCACGTTCCTCGGTTAGATGGAGCCCTCATCCTGGAACATCACCATCTAACATTGAGAAAGGAAAACTGCCGGAAAAGGGTGGGATCCACATGCAGAAGTTCACCTGGGAAGCATTGAGTTTGGATGCTCTCCTTTCCCATGAAGGGTTCTCTGCTGAGCTCTCCTGATACTCCCTCCCCCACCAGATAAGCCCGAGAGGCTGCTGGGCTCCTTGTGGGCAGGTGGCCGAGCAGATCAGGTAGTCCAAGGAACAGCTCTGCGGCTCAGGGCTGGAACTGGGTTAATTCCATTAAGCAGTTTGGTGACAGAAGGTATTTTGCTTGGGGGATGGGGGGCAACGGAGGGCTTTCAAGACTGAGAATTGCAGTGGATTAACTCTGCACCCCGTTGAGTCATTCGAGGCAGATTCTTCTTGCAAGGCGAAGGCGTCAGGCCGAGGTGGTTGCAAGATCCTTCAAAATTAAGGTGTTCTGGAGCTGGAAATTGGGTGTCCTCCCGTGGTCTCTTCTGAAATGCACTTTGGCGTGTTGTTTCATCTCTCTCGTTCTCTCTCTCCTGTCTCTTCCCACGTTTAGTTTGCTTTCTATTGAAGTGGAAGCCAAGTATTCTGAAAGAAATCCAGTTCTGTGAAAGTATACATAATCCAAAAGTTAGAGCAATACAGAATGTAATATGGTGCCAAATTGATCCATGCTACATTGCAAACAGCAAAAGCATAAAGAGAGAGCCACAGCCATGAAAACAGAAATTGGCAAAATGAGTTGGCAGGGGATGTTTGGCCCAAACTTTCTGTTTGCTGGTGATGCTGAAAAGCACACAAATTCCACAACTTTGCACTGTTTATTAAATGGGAAGACCTCATCTATCCCAGCATAACATGCCCATAATACCATGTATCCCCGAAAATAAGACCTGTCTTATATTTTTTTGAACCCTGAAATAAGCACTTGGCCTTATTGTCATGCGCTCAGAAGCCCAATTGGGCTTATTATTAGGGGATGTCTTATTTTGGGGGAAACAGGGTAGTAATAGCACTTAGACTTATATACCGCTTTACAGTGCTTTTACAGCCCTCTCTAAGTGGTTTACAGTGTCAGCCTATTGCTCCCAACAATTTGGGTCCTCATTTTACCAACCTCAGAAGGACGGAAGGCTGAGTCAACCTTGAGCCTGGTGAGATTCGAACTACCAAATTGCAGTCAGCCGGCAGTCAGCAGAAATAGCCTGCAGTACTGCATTCTAACCACGGCGGCACTGAGGCTCATAATAGGCCCCATAGGCCACAGCTTGGCCCCTGTTGGGCTCTTCCTAAGAAGCCTTCTGGCATGTGAATGAAGAGAAGCTCCAGGTGGAAGGAGGGCAGGAGGGAGGGAATCCCTCAAAAATCCAATGTCAGAAATGACCTTGCTGACTGGAGATCCGAGTATTTTGAGATAATGCCACTTTGTGATGTTCACAGAATGTTGCCAATCTCCTTGGGGCAGAAGAAGCTGTGGCTGGTTGGTTCTTTTGCTTTGTGATTGCAATCCAGGCTGTTTGAAGGCAAGCTGCCCAATGTGGGAGCGCTTAGGTTGCAGCACAAGCTCTCCACTCCTGGACATCTTTTGGCAGAGCAGGAGGCCTTCTGCTTGGGACCTCTGCAGAACATGGGTCAGCTTTGTTCCCAGCCCAGCCTGCCTTGGGACCTTCTCTTGCAAAAGCTTTTATTATTATTATTTACTTTATTCATTAAACATGAAACTGAGTCAACTGGACATTCAAAAATGCATCACAAATGCCACTGACTGGGGCTAATGGTTGATAGGGGTTACTGCCAGCGTCCTAGGTATCAACCAAGTACCTTCTTAAGATGTACGATGTTCCAAGTAGCACAGTTTTTTGCACTTCCGCTGGTGTTATTGCAGGAAGCTGCAATTTGCTGATGTATGTTATAAAATTCTTGGACATGGTACCAAGTGCCCCGATGACAATGGGTATCACGGTTACATGTTTCATCCATAGCCGTGTAGTTTTGATGGCCAGGTTGTGATATTTCATGATTTTTTCCAGTTCTTTTATTATTATTATTATTTGTTGTTGTTGTTGTTGTTGTTATTATTATTATTACTATTATTATTATTAACGACTCTGAATCTTGCACTGCAGCCTCTTTCTCCTTCTGTTTTCTAGATGGTAACACGGACTAAGAAAATATTTGTAGGCGGCCTGTCTGTGAACACCACCGTGGAGGATGTCAAACAATATTTCGAGCAGTTTGGGAAGGTAAGCGCTTCGGGTCAGAGAGGGAATGAACTCTCCAATCCTTCAGTGTTTCAAGACTCGCCCCGTTTCCTCCAGGTGTTAGTCAGAGATTGGGAGCGCCTGCAAGGGCTCAGCATCCTGTCAAACTGCAGTTCTCGGGTTTCTGTGTTGAGGACGCTCGAAAGAAGAGCACCAATCCTAAAAATCCTAAATCCTAAAACATCATCTATTAGAAATTTACCTATTGCGTTATACTCACAGAAGCTAATATAAAGTCACCATTCTATCCAGGTTGTTCCAAAAGTGCTTTTTTCAAGAGGCAGAGGGAATTTCTGGTTTTTCTTTGAAGACGTTTCGCTTTTCATCTAAGAAGCTTCTTCAGCTCTTCACCTTCTTCAGAGCTGAAGAAGCTTCTTGGATGAGAAGCGAAACGTCTTCAAAGAAAAACCAGAAAGTCCAGTTGTCTTCTGAAAAAAGCACCTTTGGGACAACCATGACCTGGAGGACGGAGAATCTCAAATAGACATTCTATTCAGGGACTCTCTGGCGGTGTGTGTGTGTGTGTGTGTGTGTGTTGTGCTTGTGTGTGTGCATGCAAAGCGTAGCGAAGGCAGCCACCATTTGATTCAACCCTGTCCTTCCATGACACCCTGGATTATAACTTCAGCATCTGGTGCAATTCATTGCAAAATACAATTAGGAGTCGAGTAGGTCTGGGGCTGATCAAAAGTTGGGCTATGAATTAACCAGTATTCTCTCCCCCCCTCCTGGCTGCTTCTCTGCTTTTTTGGGGGGCAGAGTTTGACAGGGATAATAACTCAGAAGGGGAGTTATTTCTTTCTTTCTCACACCCAGGAATATAAGTGCTGCAGCCTGTAATTACTGTGGTGACAACCACAGATTGTTCTAAGTCATAACTGGTGTTTGTTGCCACCTGAAAGTTCGGTGGCTCCAACCTTTGAGGACGCTTTGAAAGGCCTCCTGTCAATCATGTGCTTTTGGCCATCCAGATTTTTGCAGCTCAGCCTGTGGTTTCCTGACTTCAAGGCACCTACGGCTTATGTCCTGTTGTTGCCCTTTAGATAGGTCAAACTTCAGCTACCATATCCCAAAGGTGCTTTTTCAAGAGGCAACTGGACTTTCTGGTTTTTCTTTGAAGATGTTTTGCTTCTCATCCGAGAAGTTTCTTCAGCTCTGACTGGATGGGGGCGGGGGAACAGAATATAAATCCTTCCATTCCTCATCATCCAGTCAGAGCTGAAGAAGCTTCTTGGATGAGAAGCGAAACGTCTTCAAAGAAAAACCAGTAAGTCCAGTTTCCTCTTGGAAAAAGCACTTTTGGGACAACCATGACCTGGAGGATGGAGAGTCTCCATAGACATTCAGCTACCATAATTCCCCCTTCCCATTTTTTCCCTCCTCTCTGCTCATTCCAAACTTCGCAGCCTGCTACAAAACTTTAGGGATCCTGGCTGGAAAGACCAAACGGCACATTGGTAGCAGTCAGCATTTTTGCAAAAGCCAACACCTCTTCTGGCAATGCCATGGCATTGCTGGAAGGCCAGAGCCAACAATTTGGGAATTTCTTGATTTTCTTGGGTAGTTTTAAGGATTATGCCTAAAATTCCCAAAAGGCCTGCCAGCTCTAGGTTGCTCAAGGCCCTCCAAAGGGCTTCTGGCAGTTATGTGTGTGTCCCACAGCCAAAGGTTGTCCACCTTAAGAAGTTCTTGCCCTATGCAAGACGATTTCCTGGAAAACCGAATTCTGTCATTGGTCTTGTTTCCTCTGCCTGCCCTCCTTTCATGATGCCTATATAATTTTCTGCCTGATTTTGGGGGGTGGGGGTGGGAATCTTCTGCTCCCCTTTCTTTCTGAATCCTGCAAGATCACCTGGTGACTGCAAGGAGTTTCAAGAGTTTCATTTTGAGTTTTCAATGTTCCACAACCATCCTCCGATTCCTTGCGTGGTTGGAGGCTTTGAACATTTTTGTTCTTGGCATTTTATTTTATCCATTGCTTTTGTTTTTAAAAGGATGGATAAAGTGAAAGCACCAGTATATGGATATTTGCAACAATGTACCAGAAAAGCCAAGCAATCATAAAAAGGAACCGTTCGCAAGAATAAAGCTACGGATTAAAGTGGTAGCATTAAACCCATTTTTTAAAAGTTTAGAAAGTGAGTCAATCAAGGTCTTTTGGAGCCAAAACTATTATGAAGCCTTTCAGGGATGAGGGAGAACTATTTCCCTAGTGACAGCCTGCCTCTGTTCAAACACTAAAGAAGCGTCTCCAAAGACATTTGATAGGTGGATTCCACCTGGAGTCCTGCTTTGAAGTCGAGTCCTTATTCTTTGCATCATGCGTGCAACCAGGTTTGGGGATCCACTGAGCAGTTCCAGTTAACAGCCTGGTAAGCTGCATTTTCAGACGATGTGGTGGGCCACCCACTTGCAATGCCAGCCTAGGGAATTGGCGAGCTGTTTTCTTGATGAGGTGTTTTAGTAGCCACCTTCTCTCTTTCTGAAAGGGGAGACAGGCCTTGATAGACTTCAAGCTGGGTCAGCGTGAGCCCCCGTGCTGGGTTAAAGCTGGAAGCTGCTGAAAGATAGATCTTGACTGAATACAGTCGAGTATTGAATACAGACTGAATACAGTCGAATACAGGAAGAGCGCTTGGCTGGAATTGTCTAATGGGGTTTTTATTTTGTGAGAGAGGAGTAAGGACAAGGAAGTGTCAGGATGGTGGAACCCTTCCTCCCCCAAGTGGTCTCCTCCATCCAGCTTATAATTTTCAATATTCCTGTTTGGAAATAACATTACTTTCAAGTAAGCGTTGTAAAGATCTTTGTGCCATATGTGAAAGACAGAGGACGTTCTTAAGAGCTGCCCTTTCGGAGTTTTTCTCTTTGCTTCTGTGCCCCTGCTGCATTTTATACATCTGTGGGTGTGAATTAAGACGGGGGTAATTTTTGGCCTCCTCCTGCCAAAGGAAGAACACTCAAAATGGCAAAAAAAAAAAAAACAAAAAAAAACAAAAAACCCAACCCCCCCACCCAAAGGCAAATGAAATTTCGTCTGTGTTCTGGTGTTGCATGAAGCCCTCGCCTGATGCATTCGGTTCTGCTTTGGCAGGATGGGATTTCCCAGCCATTGTGCTCAAGGTTTCTAGCTTAGTGTTCTATGAGGACCATCGTGGCTTGGTCTGTAGATGCTCAATTGACTTGAGGATCCAGGTCAAGATTTGCATTTTGAAAGGCGAGAAGGGCCAGCTAGTGACCAAGAACGGAGGTCGTCTTCTCCGTGGTGGGCCTAGTCCATTCAAATACCTTACTGGGAAAGTTTGTTGAGGAGAAAGTTTGCCCTAGAGCTGATGCCTGGCCAACTGCTAATGGGGATGATCTTTTATTATATGTGGTGCCTGGCACCTTCAGGTTCTCCTGGAGTGAAGTTCTCTTGAGCATTGGCTGAATGCTGCTGGCCCCCCGACCTTCTTCTCGGCCAAAGCAGTCGCTCCCTTGCAGTGCAGGACACCCAGGATTCAGGGGCTAAATTCTCTTCTGTGACATTGCTTCCACAGAGCTCCTCCTTCTGTGGCCGTGGATGCCCTATGGTCAGTAGTTGGCACTGAAGGGGCACTTTCGTGTCCCAGCACCCCATAGATCAAAGGTACAAGTACAGTGTGTAGCTTCCCTATCCCCACTTCTGTCTTCCAACTCAGGAATCACAAAACCAGCCTCATCCCTTCTTTACTCTCTTCACGTAGCGCGCCCAAATACTTTTGTAGATCGATTCTCATTATGTGTATAGTTAGACTTAGATTTAAAAAAAAATACATCTCAGTTTTTTTATTTTTCTTTTTTCATCCTTCCCCTCCACTGTTGTGCTAATTTTTTGTTTGTAGCTTTGAAAATCACAACGTAGATTGCAGTACCCATATTTAGCAGCTGTCTTATCTGCATACTTCCAAATTATAATAGTCCTGTGGAATTAATGTATAAAAACGTTGAGTGAAAAAAAAAAAAAGCAGCTTGCGTATATTTCTGCTTTCCCTCCAGAAGATTCCAGGTTTGTTGCTGCCAGAAAGTTTCAGGAATCTTAAGAACCTGTTCAGCCTTTTTCCACCAATTGTTTCTAGTCCTGAGTGATGCACAAGGTGTTAGGAAGCCACAAATCCAACCTCAAGATGGCTCTTTAGATATCTGACCCCTCCAGCCTTGAGGCTTGTGCCTCCCCCCCCCCCACTCCCCACATTCCAGCTACTCTACCAGCCTGGCCCAAAAACCCTTCCTAAAGGCGAACTCAGCTACTCTTCCTCAGTTCATAAGAGTTGGAGATGAGAAACCGGGACTGAGTGAATCCTGATGGGTGGTTTAGCTGCAGAGTTCGGAGCTGGCTGGTCTCCTAAGGCTGCAGAGCTTCAGAGGTAACAGGTCCCTTTGCTGTCACCTGGATTTTTTCAGTCTTCAGTCATTTCCTCCTCTCAAAGAATGTACCAACGGAGCTGATCTCGCGTTTCCCCCCCACGGGGAGCCTGTCTGTCGGCTGTTGGGATATTTTGATTTAATTTCCTCAGAGTTGCATTCTTCAACCTTGGCAGCTTAAAGGTGTGTGGACTTAGCTCCGGGAATTCGTGACCGTCTGGGGAATTCTGGGAGTTGAAGTCCACATATCTTCAAGCTGCCAAGAGTTGAGAAACGTTGCCCTAGGGCAGGGGTCTCCAACCTTGGCAACTCTAAGACTTGTGGACTTCAACTCCCAGAGTTCCTCAGCCAGCTTTGCACATCCCCTCGATCGGAGCAATGGATCTCAGAAACCAGCATCTAGAAATAACTGCTTCTGCTCCCTCTGCAAAACCAAACGACACGAAACAAGCAAAAGGTGCTTTTTCCAAAAGGCAGCTGGACTTTCTTGGCTTTTTCCCTTTGGAAACATTTCGCTTCTCATGCAAGAAGTTTTTTCAGTTGAACCGAAGAAGCTTCCTGAATGAGAAGCGAAACATATTTTTTTAAAAAAGGCCAGTTGCCTTTTGGAAAAAGCACTTTGGGACAACCATGACCTGGATGACTGAGAATCACCATAGACGAAGTTTCAGCCATTTTAGATATTAACCTGATTATATGATGCTTTATTTATTTATGAGCCACGGTGGCCCAGTGGTTAGAGTGCAGTACTGCAGGCTACTCCTGCTAACTGCTGGCTGCCTGCAATTTGGCCGTTCAAATCTCACCAGGCTCAAAGTTGACTCAGCCTTCCATCCTTTTGGTAAAATGAGGAGCCAGATTGTTGGGGGCAAGAGGCTGACTCTGTAAACTGCTTAGAGAGGGCTGTAAAGCACTGTGAAGCGGTATATAAGGCTATTGTTATTGCTGTTTCTTGGATTTACCTCCCACCCTTTCTCTGGGAGGTCAAGAATACCTAGGACAGTGATTTTAATTTAATTTAATTTAATTTATCGCATTTCTATGCTGCCCAACTCCCAAGGACTCTGGGCAGCTTACAACAAAAATAATGTGAACATTATTTAAAAACATTAAATAACATTTTGTTGCCTTACAACAAAAATAATGTGAACATTATTTAAAAACATTGCGAAAATTATTTAAAAACATTTATAAAACATTTAAAAATATTAAAAGCCCATGCGTGTGCCGGAAGTGGCACGCAGAGCCATCTCTCCGGACACACCAGCCGTCATCCATTGCTCTTCTGGGTTCTGGCGTGCACAAGTGTGCCAGCCAGCTGGTCTTCGTGTGCACAGAAGCGCCGGAAACCGGAAGAACAGCTCCCTGGTGTGCATGCGTGTGCTGGCCAGCTGGTCTTCGCTCGCGTATGCATGGCAGAAACCGGAAGTCCAGGTGACTGGTGCGCATGTGCACGCTGGAAACCGGAAGGTCAGCTTCCTGATGCGTATGCGCACAGGGGAACTACTCTTCCGGTTCTTGGCGCCCCCCCCATGCGCATGTTGGCGAACCTTTTCGGCACCGAGTGCCGGAACGGGAGCTGTTTCGACACTCGGTGCTGAAAATGTTCACCAACACTGAGCTAGTTCCTTCCTTCCTTTGGTTGTGGCAACCACAGGCCCTGCAGTTCTCCTGAGTCACAGAGTCTCCTCACAGCAAAGGCGTGTTTCAGGAAGAGCCCCGTTGAGGTGGGACTGACCCCTCTGGGGTGGGAGAGGCTAAAACATCAGCAGACGTCCTTAAGGAGTGAAGCTAAAAAAAGTCTACAGCTGCATTTCTTTTTAACAAAAGTACAGGTAGCCCTCAACTTACAACTGCTGGTTTAGTGACTGTTCAGAGTTACAACAGCACTGAAAAAAAAGTGGCTTGTGACTCATCCTTGCACTTAAAATCCTTGCAGTATCCCAGGATCACATGATCACCATTTGTGACTTTCCCAGCTGGCTTCCAACAAGCAGTCCGGGGGGGGGGCTGGATTTGCTTAATGACCACACGATTCACTTAACAGCTGCATGCTTAGCAACAGCTACTCTGATCCCAATTGTGGTGGACAGGCAAGGTCTACCTGTAGTACAGTGAACCTGCGCCTTGGAGCCGGTGCTTTCCATCTCCTGTGCTCCGAGTCCTCTGAACGTGCTCCGCTTCGCCCTCCCGACTGGAAGCACTGGGGCCGGCTGGCGAATCCAACCAGGCATTCAGGGGTAGGTGACCCCCTGTGCGCTGCTTGGTCAACTGAGGAGGGGATCCCGCTGTCGCTGGCCCAATTTGGGCCCTGGAGTCCATCCAGCGGCAAAACCTGGAGCCGGCTGAGCGCAGGATGGCCTACGAGGAGGTGGCCCCTTTGCCTGGCTTTGGCAGCTGGTCCAGCGAGGAGAGCCTGGTCTGTGCTGAAGGTCAGACCTATAAAGGGCCTTTGTTGCTGGCCTCCCTCATCCTAGAAGAAAGGTCCCTCGATGTGTGTCGTCCCCCCCGAAAGGCCCATTAAGCTCGGAGAGGGACTCTGGCCGATTGAGCGGACTTTCTGTTCCTTTCTGCTGGCAGCAGGACACCCCCTCCTGTACCTTCCGCTTTGGGGATTTTTGAAAAAGCTGCAATTGTAAAATCTCCTTTGAGGCGAACTCGACTCTGACTGACAGCATGAAACATATCCGTGGAGTTTTCTTGGCAACCACGACAAGCACTTTGCAGTTGCCAGTTCTTCTGCGATTCTTTTTTTCCTTTTCAACTTTGCCATGTAACTTCGGTTCTCAAATTTCCTGGTGGTCTCCTTTCAAAGTCGGCAGATCCAGCTTTTCGAGATCAGCCAAGGTCTGCCATCTAGAAGGAAAAAAAAAAAAACACCAAACCAGAGAGTCTGGGCAAGGCTGGGCTGGAGCTCTTGCCTGGCTGCTGGCATTCTGTATAGAGGGACCTATTTTGCACAGATATTATGGGCAATCCAGTCTGCAGCCTGTGCAAGCACAGAAACTTTGCTTCACCCGTTGTTAGTGAACGCTGAGTCTTGGGTGATGGGAGGTGGAGTTTTGAATTTGCATACCTGTCGGAGGCTGATGGGATTACGGTTCAGAAGAGCTGGAAAGGAAATCATCTAGTCCAGGGGTCTCCAACCTTGGCAACTTTAAGACTTGTGGACTTCAACTCCCAGAATTCCTCAGCCAGCAAAGCTTTGCTGGCTGAGGAATTCTGGGAGTTGAAGTCCACAAGTCTTAAAGTTGCCAAGGTTGGAGACCCCTGATCTAGTCCACCCCTGCTCAGTTTAAGAACACAAGTGGTTTCCACCCCTGTTTGAAAGCCTCCAGCAAAAAGAGCCCACTGGACTCCACTGGGCTGACCACTCTTCCCATCAGGAAATGCCCCTCTCAAAATGAGGCGGTTCTCCTCAGGGTCACTCTGTCACTCAGGAGAAGATGCTGACTCTGTAACCCACTTAGAGAGGGCTGTAAAGCACTGTAAAGCGGTGTATAAGTCTAAGCGTTATTGCTATTGCTAAGATCCTTCTTCGCCGTTTCCCCCTTTTTCTTGCAAGCAGCTGCTGCTTCCTTGGCTAAGTCTTCTTGTTTTTAGGTGAGACGTCCACTCCGGTCTACTCCGAACTTCTGGTTGGCTCATGCTTTAAAGATGCCCACTTGTTTCCCCAGCCTGCCTTCCTGTCCTGTTAGGGCTCCTTCCAAGCTTGGGGCATCAGGTGAAGTGAAGGCTGATGGAAATCAACCTGCAATTAACTATAAAGGCAAGAGATTCCCTGCAGGTCCCTGGCGGATGGTGGTGCGTGTCCCTTGAACGGCTGATCCGTAGGGAGAGGAGGGGCAGCTTCTAGAAACCCCTATCTGGCACAGCCAGCAGATCTGAACTGCAAAACTACAGACGGCCACCAGAAGGCGTCTTCTGTGTATCTTTGTAGCCCTGAGCCCCCCAGATGTGGCCCAGGTCTCTTGGCCCCCAACCCAGACAACAGGCAGGCTATCTCCGTGAGCTGCCAGGGAGGCAGCCTCGTTCCCTTTGCGCGTTTTAAAAATAAAACCCCATCTGATGCTTCTTTCTGAGTCCACCTCCAGAGAGGATGTCTGAAGGCAGAACGGAAATGCGCCAAGGGGAGCTGCTATTTATACCTCCTGTCTATAAACTCTGGATCTGCCCATCCCACACGCTCAAGGGCATCTCCTGCTCAGTGCCGTTTCCAGCAGGACGCCAAGAGATGGATTATTTGGGAAAGAGGAGACGCTGGAGGGCCCCTCCCGCTCCCCCTCCTCCTCCCTGGGACGGTTACGTAATCTAATAACCGGGCGGGCTGGGCGGTTCAAGCCTCCCCAGCGGGGCTCCTTCTCTGGACAGGCTGGCTGCTATCTGAGGAGATCAGCTCCTTTCTGGCTGGGCATCACTGACTCGCGCCACACGTGTGCTGAAGGTGGCCCTTTGCGAGGACTCGGACTCCTTGGAGGAAGCCATCCGGAGATGATGTGAGCTCAGCCAGGTAGAGGATGGAGGGTCTCTTCATTCTCATTGCCATGACCCACCAGTAATCTACCACCCCTTACATGGCAGGGGGAAATAAAAAACAGCAGAGAGACAGGCTGCTCTCTGGATTTCTAGAAGAGCCACTGGAGATGAGAGCAGAATAAGTGGATTATCTTCAGGGGCAAAACGGTTCTTACAGATATCTCATTAGAGAATAACAGGAAAGGACCTTGGAGGTCTCCAACCCTCTGCTCAGGCAGGAGACGCTATGCCTGTGAGGGCGAACCTATGGCACTCGTGCCAGAGGTGGCACGCAAAGCCCTCTCTGTGGGCACGCATGCCGTCACCAGCTGCTCTTCCGGGTTCCATCACACGCACACGTGCTGGACAGCTGCTCCCTTCTGGGTTCCAGCACTTGAGCGTGCTCGCGCACACATGCACGCACTCCAGTTTCGGCACTTGGTGCCGAAAAGGTTAGCCGTCACTGCCCTATGCCATTTCAAACAAATGGTTTTCCTCTTCTTGAAAACTTCCAGTGTTGGAGCATCCACAACTTCTGGAGGCAAACTCTTCCATGGATTAATTGTTGTAACAGGAAGTTTCTCCTTAGTTCTAGGTTGGTTCTCTCCATTGCTGCCTGTCCTGCATTCAGGTTCTTGCAGAACTGGAATGTTGCTTCATTGGTTTATGGCAGTTTGATGCCCACTGGTTTCTTTCTAAATTTCCCTTCGGTGGAACAGGCAGCCCCTCTTAGCTTTACCACAATCAGTGAAATGGCCGAACAGGCTGTGGTCGCCCACGGGGCTGGCTGGTGGCCCAAAAGTGGTAGTCGGTTTTTGAATTCCAAGAGATTACTTTGCGTACAGGTTGGTCTCCCCTTGAGTTGTGAATCTAGGTGAGGTTTCTATTCCTGCAAAGGGTCTGTTTTGGGGTTGGGGAACATTTGTGTGGAAGCCCCTCTATATGGAATGGGGCTCAACCCCTGTAAGCAATCGGTAGCCTTGTAGTTTAAGATTAAATAACAGAAATGTAAAATTTGTATCTGGTTGTGGTACGACTTTTGTAAAGTAGGATTAAGTATTATAGGAATATATAGGGTCAGATCGAGGGTATATAGGGTCAGGTAGAGGGACGCGGTGGCTGCTGAGCTTGTCGATCCGGCAGTTCAGCTGTTCGAATCCCTAGTGCTGCGTGACGGGGTGAGCTCCCGTGACTTGTCCCAGCTTCTGCCAACCTAGCAGTTCGAAAGTGTAAAAAAATGCAAGTAGAAAAATAGGGACCCCCTTTGGTGGGAAGGTGACAGCGTTCCGTGCGCCTTTGGTGTTGAGTCATGCCGGCCACAGGACCACGGAGACGTCTTCGGACAGCGCTGGCTCTTCGGCTTTGAAACGGAGATGAGCAGCGCCCCCTAGAGTCGGGAACGACTAGCACGTATGTGCAAGGGGAACCTTTACCTTTACCTATAGGGTCAGGTCAGGGAGTTTGCCTCATGGGTCAAAAAAGTTAAGATACATCCAGGAGAATGCAATTATTATAAAAAGAGGCAGAGATTCAATTGCATTCTCCAAAGTTGTCTTAACATTTCTGACCACACTTTGCAGACATCCCTGGGTCTGGCAATGTATGGATGTTGTCTCCATTTATGAGTGACAGCTATCAGTAAGACTGTCAGACCTGACTGGTCTTTTTCTTCAATTTCTGCTTCCTGCTGTAGCAGAAACAAAGGCTGTTAGACCAGTTGCATACTGATCCCCATTTCAAAATTTGGAAATTTGGTGAGCCGGTCTGGGGCAGTTGAGCCACCCTTACTGTTCCGACTGGACCACTGCCCCCCCGACCTCTGGCTGGTTCTGAAAGGGCCACTAAATGCCCACCCCTTGCAAAGCATGTGACCTTCAGGGCCAGATTGGGTCCTCCAAGCAGTCTTCTCAAAGGGGGGGACTAATGCAGGGTACTTGGAGAGGGCAGGTACAAAGGCCCAGGTTGCATCAGGAAAACTGACCCAGAAAGTCCCGATTGCCGCAGCAGGTCCACCTAGGCCCTCTGGCGAGGGAAAAGGCGCCCCTGTCATGGCTCCCCCAGCCTTTGTGCCCCGTCAGCACCGCTTTGCGAATAAGGCATTGGAGCTGGCGCTAATCGGATCCAGCAGCTGGGATTGGAGGGCAGGGTTGCCACAGCAACTGGCCCTAGAAGAAGCCATCCCCAACAGACTCTTTTGTCTAGGCCTCTCTCGGGCGTTGGCACGGCCGGCCAGCGCCGCCCCTGGAGAAGAAAGGCTCCGGAGGACGATGAAGGGAGGACGATGAGCTAGGAGCTGCAGGGCGCCGAAAGGGGCCGGGCCAGCGGGGCGCCTGGCGAGCAGCTGCCACAATAGCCCCCACCAGGGGCTGCCACTCATGCTTAGTGCTCGGACGCCTGAGCTCGGCAGCCGGGACGCTAATCCTTCCTCCCGGCCCTGAGTTTCCATGGACACGGGAGCCGGCTAGGACAGGCAGGCTCTTTGGAAGAGGAAGAGGCCTCGGCTGTCCTCAGGGCAGGCCTGGGGACTCCGTTGGCTGGGCTACCATCCGCCACATCCCAGTCCTCGCCTCTTCCCTGCTGCCTTTCCCGAAATGCCCTTCGCCTGGTCTCGGCGGCGCAGTCCTTGCGGCTGGTGCGTGGCCCTCTTTTCTCTGTCACCCCACACTGGCCAGAGTTTTGCTGGAATCTTCTCTTTTCTGCTTTGGATTTTGGAGCAATTGCATTCATTTCACCCCATTCTTTACTTCAAGGCCTTCTGGCCTGCCTTTGGCTCTTGGGCAGCAATGTGTTTCAGGAGGCACTACAGCAAAGAAGGGGCAGCCAGTTTGGGGAACAGATGGGTTAAGGATAGAAAATGGGAAACCTTAAGTTCTATTTTTGCCAGGAAATGGCAAACCATTTCCAAAAGCGTTGTACAGAAATCCTCACTTGTTAAGATTAACAGAGTTGGAAGGGACCTTGTGAGGTCATCTAGTCCAACCCCCCACCCAAGCAGGAGACCCTACACCCTTTCTGACAGATGGCAGTCCAGTCTCTTCTTGAAAGCCTCCAGTGGTGAAGCTCCCACAACTTCCGAAGGCAACTTCTGTTCCATTGCTCTCACTGTCAGAAAATTTCTCTTTATTTCCAGGTTGAATCTCTCCTTATTCAGTTTCCATCCATTGTTCCACTGGCCTTCGGGTGCTTTGGAAAACAGCTTGGCCCCCTCCTCTCTGTGTCAGCCCCTCAAATATTGCAATACTGCTCTCATGTCTCCCCTGGTTCTTCTCTTCACTAGACTAGCCAGGCCCAGTTAAAAAAAGCAGCTCAGAGAGTTGGTTGTGGGCCTGAATTTCAAACTCTGGGTCCTCACAGCCTCCTGAGACCAGAGACTTGCTGAGTTGCTCATGAGAAAGCTGAGTTCATCCTAAGGATACCCTTGTATGAAAGGTTGCCAGTCCAGCATTCCTGGGTCTGCAACAAAGCAGTTTGGTGCCCAAGGAGTGCCAGTCCCTGCCACACACAAGGCCTGGCATTAGATGCCCTGAGCTATTAAAAATTTCCCTCCTGCCAGCAGAGATTTTTGCCCCCCCCCCTCCAATGTGCATGCTGGTAAACTGGATAATCTTCTTTGCTGCTTGCCTGTCGTTCAGTGCCCAGTGCCCAAGAGCCTCAAAAGCTTCTAAGCCTGGTTTTGCTTGGCCTGGCTGTTGACTCCAGGCCTGATCCAAACAGAAGGTCCATTGTCTGCCTTCCACCTCCCTTCACCCCAGCCGGCCGGCCTGCGTCATTCAGGAGAGCCGTTCGGATGTTCTGTGTTGAGAGTCAGGCAGGGACAGATTAAAGAATCCAGACTCCTGACTTGTCTGCTGCCACCCAAGACCCAGGTTTTTAACTTCCTGAGATGCCTTTTGTGGAAGGCTGGGTGGCCAAGCAGCTGTGGGGTTGCCCCAGTGGACCCTTGCAGGACCCTGGCCAGAATTGCCAGCCTTTTAATGGTCACAGTAGCTCCCTGGCTCCAGACTTTAAATTTTCCCTTCCACTCAAATCCTGCTTATCTCAAGTCAATTGAAAATCTAGCAGCTCATTTATACCATGTAGTCAGTTTGGTTACTGGTGGTTCTTGTTTGTTCTCTCCCCTCCCAGCATATTGTTCAAACTCAACCCATTTAGTTAGTTTGTGATTCAGTGTATTGTGCCAAACTAAAACTGGGTTAATTCGCTACCCACGTTAAGTGGATTGTGTATTTACAGAAATAGGAATATGACCTACTTAAGTCCAAGATTAAGGGGTGGGATGGGGTGACAAAAAAGAAAAAGGAGTTTTCTCACTCGGTACAGCACCTACCTCATTTCCCAACTGGTACTCTCAAGTTGCATTAACCGTGGTAGTTGGGAATTCTGAAATTAGGCCCAAATATTTGGTTGGTTTGTTGCAGTTCGGTCCTCCATGGCTGCACCTATCTTAGCTTACCTGGTTTCCAAAGAGCTAAGGAGAAATAGACCTGGGTAGTGTTTGGATGGGAGACCACCAGGAAATCCCAGGGCTGTAGCATCAAATCAAAAAAATGTTCTGGAAGAAAACAGCCAATTCACCTCGTTGCCAAGAAAACTATACAGATAAGTCAGAATTCAGCTCGACATCTCTTATCTTTGTGGTCTCCTCAAGTGGGCAAGATTGATGGTCACTCAGCAGCCCTGCGAGTTGGTTGAGCTAAACCCAAAGTCATGAGCTCTGTGGTGAATAGTGGAATTGAATAAGGCTTGGGAATTGATCGATTGCGTGCCCCCATGGAGCAAGGTGGCCAGGCAGCTTCCTGCCTTCAGTTCATTGCTAAAAAGGCTCTATGGTGCTGCATCGTTTTGAAATAAGGTCAACAGCTCAGATCCAGGGCGGTGGGAAGGCACTCCCACCACCAGCCCTTTAGGACGGTCTTTCTTCCAGTTGCAAGTTCTGCCATGGGTGGGTACCAGCCTGGGCTACTACCTGAGGAGCTGCCCCTTTGGCTGTAGCTGGGTGGTCGCCTGAGGAGAGCCAGGAGTCTCCTGTCCTGGAAGGAAGCTGCCATGGCCATCTCCAGACGACTCCCAGCCATTTCGCACCTTTGGTTGTGCACATGGCTTGTACGGTTAATTTATGGGTCGGTGTATGGTGCAAATTCAGAAAACCGGGTTAATTGAGTAAATTATGGCTCAGTTACCAGCATTAACTGCTTTACGCCATCACAGGTAATGAAATTTGGCATGAAGAATAGCTGAGTCGGGCTGTGTAAAGTATGAACATCGATACAGCTTGCCTGAATTTTTCTTTTAGCTTCTGACTGGCAGCCCCTCGTCAGGTTATCCCAGTTCATCTGTCCTGGGAATTAGGAGCAGCCCCCCTCAGCCTGCATCCTTCTGTTGTAACCTCCCGCAGCCTTGACTGTTGTCCGTGTTGGATGAGCATGATGGGAGCTGCAGTCCCAAACACCGAGATGGGCTTCAGTGAGGGAAGGCTGAATCAATCAACATTTGTATCCTGGGGAGTCTCCTGCCACTTGTTCTCTGCGTTGATGGGCTTTAGGTCCCTTTGAGCCAAGTGAAACTTCCCAGGAGCCGATGCTGCACATAGCCGGCATTTTATTACATTTGGAATCCCCGATTCCCAAGGCTGTGTGATCTCACACCAGAGAATTTGTTCTGCCTTCAACCTGCTAGCAATCTTGCAATCATCGGGTATAATTTACCCCCAGCTGCTTCCTGCCTGACAAAGGCAGGCCATCTTTTATCACCTTTCCTGCTGTGGCTGGATTTTTCACACATGCACAGAATAGTGAGTAGAATCTCCTTTCCTTAAAAGGTTTAGCACCATTTTAGGCTTGGAAGATGAAACGGTTGGTAGCTCTGAGGCTTTCCTTGTCAAGGGACGGAGTGAAATCCAGGGCTTCCTGCCAGCTCTGGATTTAGGCGATATGGATGACCGGTGAGGTTCCTGGATCTCTGCAGACGGGGCTGAGGAGCTCGCTACTCTTGGTTTTCTAGGAACATCTCCAGATGTTCAAGACCTTGTTGGCATTGCAGGGAAAACTCTTCCTGTCTCCTCTTCCTCCGCTTGTGCTTAAAACTGTAATAGGTAATTAAATAGCTTTATCACTGTCTACTTTCTACTAATGTCCCAAATATGTTATCTAATAGATTATCTTAGCCTAACATTGAAGTTATTCCTAGCAATTATTTTGGTTTTTATTTCACCCTTTTGCCCCCAGCAGCCACTCATTTGACCTCACCCATCCGGATTATTTTGTTTCTTGCAGGTGGATGATGCCATGCTGATGTTTGACAAGACAACTAATCGGCACCGAGGTGAGAGAGACTCAGAGCTTGGATCTAGGGGGCTGCCCGGCTGTGCGGCCCCTTCCAGGACCTCCCATCCCCAATCAAGAACTTTCACCCACTGTGGGGGCCCTCAGGTGATGCAAGCAAGCAAAGGGGGGCCCCTTCTTTTCTTGCCCACCTGCCTGAGATCAGCGGGGCTCTCACGTTCCCTGTTAACCCTCAGAGCCGAGGAAGAGTAACAGGAAAGCACGGGGGGCTGCCTCACCTGAGGTCTTTTCCTGATTTCAAAGAGGGGGCCTCTCAGAGGTCCTCTAGTCTGACCACCTGCAGGATCTGTTGAAGTGGTTTTGGGCAGCTCTTTTGAAGACCTCCAGGGAAGAGAAGACCTGCAGCCTTTCCCACTCTTGACAGCTTTGGAAAATCCTTGAAATCTTTAGGTCTTCTTCTCAGTAGCTTCAACCTATTGGTTCTGGTCCTGCCATCAGGGACAGCAGAGAAGAACTCAAGTTAGCGAAGTCCGACAATCATTCAGATAGTTAAGATCGCTGCGTCTTTTTTTTTTCCCCCGCAGACTATTCATACCCAGATGCTTTAACGGTTCCTCAGAGGTTTTCTCCACCATCTTGGCAGGCCTTCTCTGTCCTTGCTCCAGTTTGTCACAGTCCTATTTTGTCCCAGAACCAAATCAGACCCTGGTCTGATCAGGACAGAATGGACGGAGCCATTATTTCCCTAGATCTGGCCTCTCTACCTCCGTCAGTGCATCTCAAGATGGCATATTTGCCCATTCAGCAGCTGCATCAGGCTGCTGAATCACCTGGGATTACGAGAATGCCCAGATCTTTTGTCCCAAGCACGACTGCCAAGCCAAATGTTCTCCATCCTGTCCTTGTGGCTTACGTTTTTGCGACCCAGATGTACATTTCTTCCTGTTGAATTTCATTATTTTAGTTTTGACCCACTCTTCAAGCCTCTAAGCCAGGGGTGTCAAACTCAATTTTATTGAGGGCCGCATCAGGGTTGTGTTTGACCTGGGGGTGGGCATGGCCAGTTTGACATCACTCGTGTTGGGGCCACCTGTGGTGATCCGAGCGCTCTGCCAATGAAAACAGGCTCCCGGGCTCCGTTTTCGGTTGCGATGGCCTCCTGCAATCCTCTGCCAGTGAAAACGGAGTTTGGGAGGGCCACACACAGCCCTCCCAGGCTCTGTTTTTGCTGACAGAGGCAATGCGGGCTGGTCCTTCGCTGTTTCCAAGGAGGCCCCCTGGGCAAGATCTAAGCACCCCGTGGGCCAGGTCCGTCCCCTGGGCCTTGAGTTTGACACCTCTGCTCTAAGCTCTTTTGGATCTTCTCTTTTGCTTCCAAGACAAAGCTTGTGTCCCTTGCAAAGGCCACGATCTGTCCCACAGCGCCTTCATCTTCTTCTTCTTCTTCAGCAATAAAAACTTTGAAGGGTGCAGTGGCCAGGATCATCCTGCTGGCAATCCACCTGGTGCTACTTTCTGGATGCTGTGCAGACATTTATGAGTGTCATTTACCCAGTTATGAATAGTCGGCTTACGACCACCATTGAGCCCAAAATTGTTATTGTTAAGTGAGACATTTGTCAACTGAGTTTTGCCCCATTTTACGACCTTCCTTGCTGCAGTTGTTAAGTGAAACACCGCAGTTGCTAAGTTAATAACCCGGTTGTTAAGTGAATCTGGCTTCCCCATTGACTGTCCCTGTCAGAAGGTCACAAAAAGTGATCACATGACCCTGGGACACTGCAACCGTCATATGTATGAACCAGTTACCAAGCATCCAAATGTGAATTACATGGCCATGGGGATGCTACAAAGGTCATAAGTGTGAAAAATGGTCCTGAGTCACTTTTTTCAGTGCCGTTGTAACTTTGAACAGTCACTAAATGAACTGTTGTAAGTGGAGGACTACCTGTACTTTCAACAGCTCTGTCACCCAGCCCATATTTTATCTTTTCACTCACAAGGATACTGTGGGTTTGTTTGAATGATTTGCCCAGGTCAAAGTACATTTATTTCCATGGGATTCTCCCCAGTCAATTAAGCTAGTAACCCGATCAAGAAAGATGCTATTAGTTGACTGGTGCATCCTGTGCAGGGGCTTACAAACACCCACGAGGCCCTTGTCCAGGATAAACTTCAAGCTGACCAGTTTGCAATTGCCTGAGTCTTCCTCCTCCTCTCCCAGTTGGAAGGGAAGGACAGCAATGCTCGCTTCATCTTTTGGAGCTTTGCTGGTTGCAAGAGTTCTTGCAGCTTGCAGTGGGTAGTCCTGTGATCTCCTCTGCTAATTCCTTTCAGTACCCTAGGACCGTGATTCCTGAAGTGCATCTGTGTGCCTGAAGTTGCTTGGCACTTGCTGCGTCGCCCGTTCCTCTTCCGGGTTTATGGCACGCATGCGCACGCAATGATCAGCTGGCCTTTTTGCATGCGGCAGTTCCGGAAACTAGAAGAGCTGGTCTTCCATTTTCCTGAGTGAGCATGCATACCAGAAACCCGGAAGAGTAGCTGGCTCAAACCGGAAGTTCAGTAGCTGAAACCGGAAGTTTGTTTTCGGGTGCGCGCATGTGCCCTGGGCAACTCCTCTTCTGCGTTGCAGCCTAGATGCGTGCGCGCTCCCTTTTCAGCACTCGGTGCCGAAAAGGTTCACCATCACTGCCCTAGGATATAATTCATTTGGCCTTGAGAATTGGCGTTAGGTGTTCTTTATCCTCTGTTTGTCCTGAGCTGCAACTCCCTCTTTCCACCACCGGCACCACGATGGTCAGCTCTGGCTGTGCCTCCCTTCTGCCGAGGGGAGACATTCTGCCTTCTCACCATCGCTTGTCATAGAATAGATTCATCCCATTCCCCTTGCAACAGGCCTACTGCCTCTCTCAAAAGTGCTTTCTTTCCAAAACATCTTCTAGCAAAACAAGAAAGCCCAGTTGCCTTTTGAAAGAAAGCGTCTTTGGGACAACTGTGACCTGGGTGGCTGAGAATCTCCATAGAAATATAGACCACCTGCCTTTTTATCTAGCTGAAAACCCCTGCTTAGTTCTTTAGGGCATTTCTCACAACGCCAACCTCATTCTGAGCTTCAGCCCTTCCTTCCATTCTCTACACATTTCCCTCTTTCTTTTTAGAAAGCTCTGCATGTATCTACGCTGGTCTCTTTCGATGCTTCCCAGTTTTCCTTCCAGCAGGAAAAATGCTCGCCTCCCACTTGGAATAGTGTAGTGGCTCCTAGGGCACAAAGAAAAAAAAATATTGCTGCGAACTCCACATGGCATCAGGAAGGGCATCCGGCCAGTAAACGCTCAGCTCCATCCAGTCACTCTGACTCTTCCCCCGAATTAAGGGATGAGAGAGTTGTAAAAAGGGAGTTTTTAAGCGGAACTTGCCATAGCATAGGAATAATAATAATAATAATTAATAATTTCATTTTGCAGTTGCATGTTCAGTATCCTATTTCACAGGCTTTCTTCTTCTCATCAGAGGCTTTTCTTCTTCAGGTTTAGCAAACCAGTTTTTCTGAAGTCCAGTACAGTATACAAGCCCCATTCTTCTCTCTTCCTCTGTCCCCTGAAATCATGAATTCCCCCAAGGTTTCAGTCATCAACAAATTCTACTTAGGTAAGGTTTAAGACCACCCTGACATGAAATTGACGGGGGGGGGGGGGAGAGAGAGAGAGGACAAGAACTGGTTTGACCTGATTTTACCACCTTTTCTGACATGTTAAGTGAATCGCCTAGTTGTTAAGCAAACCTGGCTTCCCCTCTTGACTTTGCTCGTCAGAAGCTGGGAGGGAAGACCCTGGGGCCCTGCATCTGTCACCCACACATGCCAGTTGCCAAGTGCTCAAATTCTGATCACGTGACTATGGGGATGTAGCAATGTTCATGTGAGCACCTCTTGTAAATCATTTTTTTCAGTGCCATTTTAAACTTCAAATGGTCACCAACCAAATGATTGTAAGTCGAGGGCTTCCTGCTTTTGTTCCCTTGTATTCTTTACCCAGATGGTCTTGACTGAACTTCTATCCTGAAATTTTGGTTCTTTGCACTTCTATGGACTTCCCTCACTCATAATGCTCTTCCTTTTCCTTTTTCATGCAATCTTTTCCTTTTGAGTAAGTTCTGCCGTTCGGTCCACCCTTGAGTTTTTCTCTAAGTCTTTTTTTTAAAATAGTTTATTTATACATTTTCTCTTTACATACATAAGTTCTTTGTGAACAGCGTATTGCCTGGATCAATTTGCTTACATAGTAGTACTTTTCCAGTTCCTAATTTCTACCTGTATTATCCAACCATTGATAAAACAAGTCCCATGTTTGAAAATATTCTGTGTCTTCTTTTTGTTTTATCTTTAATGTCAATCTGTCCATTTCTGCACAGTCGAGTATTTTTTTAATTACATCTTCTGTAGGTGTTTCTTCATTTTTCCAGTGCTGGGCAAATTTAATTCTTGCTGCTGTCAAAACATGTAATGTTAAGTATATATTCTCTTTATCATACTTTTCTGGTACTATACCTAACCGAAATACTTCTGGCTTATAATCTTTATGCTGCTTTACAGTGGTGAGTTGCTACCGGTTCGCACCGGATCGGGTGAAGAGGTAGCGGCGGTGACGGGAGGCTCCGCCCACCACCTGGATGCTTCTGTGCATTTGCAGAAGTTCTGGGCCCACACACATGCACAAGCAAACCGGTAGCAACAGGATTTGGAAACTACCCCTGCTGCTTTAACATTTTTTGTCTAATTTTTTTTTCCTTTTGCACATGTCCACCACATGTGGTAAATACGTGCCTGGTATCTGAGCCTCCTCTAAGTCTTATTCAGCTTCCTGCATTAAAGCTGCCAGTTCTCCTTCCTCCCATATTCTGTGCATTTATACAGAGAACTGGAATCCAGGAGCCACAGAACGCGAAGGGGCTTCTCATTGGGGCCTTCGCATCCCAAGCATCTCTGCCCATGCCCATTGCTTGCGATGCTCGGTTTTCTGGACTCCCTCCTGCCTTAGACACAGTTTCCAATCTACAGCATCTGGCTCAGGTTTGCAAGGTGACTTTCCTGGATATTCTTCCACTTCTCGTCAGGATCTCGGAAATGAGGGCTATTATGGAAGAAGAGTCCACGCTGTTCGCAGTTGGGACCATCTTGGCAGCCAGTTGCTCTTTTCTTTCCTCTCGTCTTCCTTGGATAGAAATGATATCGAAAAGACCCCCAGCTCCTTCCTGGATCCTTCTGCCCAGCAGTTCGTAGTCCCTTCATGGTTATCTCTGGTGAGGCCACTGTTCTCATGCGGTGGGAAGGAAAGGATATTTGTGTCAGTGGGCTTAAAAAGATTTTGTGAATCTTTCTGACCCATCGTGAACGCGTAATCCAAAAAGGCAACGCACACGGACAGACTGCAGCTTCAGCCTCTCACAACAGAGAGTCCATCTGCTTCCATCTTTTCAGGGCAGAAGCAGGGAAGAACTCTTCCCTTTCTACAGCTTCTTCTTCTTCTTCTTGTGCCATATCCATCATTGGACGTTGGCGATCATGTTGGCCAGCCTATTTTTATCAGCAGCTGCATGAAAAAGTGCTGCTGAGTTTTGTCCAAACCGGCTCCTTAGATTTTGAAGCCATGATGTTCTTCTTCTGCCTGGACCTCGTTTGCCTTCAATCTTTCCTTGGAGAATTTATTTATTTATTTGATAATATTTATATGCCACCCTTCTCCTGAAGGACTCGGGACGGCTCACAGCAATAAAACAAGACAATAAATAATGTTAAAAATCCAATTTAAAATCCCCAAATTAAAACTATAGGATTAAGTAAAGGATGACATATTTTTCTGGGTGTCACATTACATGTCCAAAATATTCTAACTTTTGCTTTTTAATGGCTTTGATTTACAGTTTCTGAAGGCCTCTTACTCAAAATCTTAGGTCAGCTATTCTTTGTCCAAGGTTTTAGAGACATCCTCTGTCAGATCTGGAAGCCGTCTTTTACCTTTGAGCCTTCAGGCCTGCCACAAATCCTACTCAATTCTACTCAAGCCTCGGAGTTTGATTTCGTTGGGGGTGTTACTTGGAACCCTGACTTTCTCTTTGACAGGCCCTGGAATCTTCTGCAGCCCCAGAGAATACGCGTTCTTCTTCTCAAGGGCTTTGTTTCTCGGTGCCATTTTGCCTCCACAAGGGCTTTTCTGTGCCCAGCCCAAGAATTCTTCGTGTCACGTTTGCCTCTGGCCCCTTCCCCTTCTCTTCTAGGTGGGCAACCAGCCTACTCTTGCAGCATGTATCGTATATTTCTTGCAGTCTTCAGACAGGAAAATAAACCCACCACATTCCCTGCAGGTCACAAGAGCAGATCTCTCTGTCCACAATCATCTTTCAACAGCAAGCAACAACAACACCACTTGCCTCGTTGCATTTTTTTTCCTGGCCCTCCTTTTTCATTTGCTGTGTGTGTGACCTGGTGCTCCGGGCAGCTGCTTCCTTATATGTCCACTGAAGCTGCCCCAACGAGGTCAGCAGCAAGCAACGCTCCAATCAGTTAGCAGCTCTTGGGGAAGAATCAACAGCAGCTGTCAGTCAGCGGTCAGTCTCCCTTCTTGGCTCTCCTTCTTCCCTTTTGTGCCTCTTCCTTCTCCTCAGTTGAACTCCCGTGCCAAACTCCCAGTCACTTGCTCATTTCTCTTGTTTTAAGTTGTACGAATGGGATGCACCCTCCTGATGCTTGGAAGAACTGAAACACCGTAGACCTGCCTTCCTCTAAGCCAGGGGTCTCCAACCTTGACAACTTTAAGCCTGGAGGACTTCAACTCCCAGAATTCTGAGAGTTTATTTATTTATTTATTTTATGCGATTTATATGCCGCCTTTCTCCCTAGGGACTCAAGGCGGCTTACAAAATGACAGCTTCAATACAAATCACAATACAATACCAAATTAAAATCAGTAACCCAATTAAAAACGATTTAAAATTATACCAGTGTACCCCCAAACGGATCAGTTTAATTGGCGGAAGAGCCACGTCTTCAGCTCGCGACGGAAGGAAAGAAGGTCGGGGGCTGAAGTCCACCAGGCTTAAAGTCCACCAGGCTGAAGAGTTGAAGTCCACCAGGCTTAAAGTTGCCAAGGTTGGAGACCCCTGCTCTAAGCCACCGCCAAATTTTCCTCACCTGGACTGGCGGCTGCAGGATTTGGGTTTGGCTAGTCTAAAGAAAAGAAGGATTAAGGGTGACAGTATTCCAGTATTTGAGGGGCTGCCACAAAGAAGAGGGAGTCAAATTATTCTTCAAAGCACCTGAGGGCAGGACAAGAAACAATGGATGGAAACTAATTGAGGAGAGAACCAACCTGGAATTAAGGAGAAACTTCCTAACAGTGAAGACAATTAACCAGTGGAACAGCTGGCCTCCAGAAATCGTGGGCGCTCCATCACTGGAGGTTTTGAAGAAGAGATTAGACAGTCACTTATCTGATATGGTATAGGTTCTCCTGCTTGAACAGGGGGCTGGACTAGAAGACCTCCAAGGTCCCTTCCAGGTCATTCTATTCTAAACTCATACCCCATGCCCCCATGTTTCCAAATCTTGCTGCCGTAAGCAAAGATGAAGTGTTTTCTTTTTATCACATTTCTGCCTGCAGATGTTCTCTTAGCTTTTATGCCTACACCTCGCTCATTCATCGACCATGATAGGTATTATGTAATGTCGTGTATTGTATAAATTGCACAAATAAATAGGGAACTGGAACAGGGCAGTTTGTATTGCAGGCCGGATTCTGCTACCCTTCCTTTCCACTGCCCAGTCTCCCCCATCACGCTCTGGTTTAACCAGAGAAATGCAACTCTGGCTTTTCTCCCCTTGGGAAGGGGGGATGGGACCCCTTGGCCCACTTTCCAGGCTTCTTCCGTGCTCTGTTCTCCCTTCCTGGCTCCTCATCCTTTCTTTGGTACCTGGCTTCCTGGCTGCCATCCACCAGGGCTTAAGGAAATCTGAGCCGCTGCTGTTATTTGCAGCCAGGATTTTCAAAAGCAACTTAACTTTGCCATAGTAACTGGGGAGGGCAGCTGAGGCCTGCTGTGAAATGCTGACCGGCCCTGCTCTGTCTTGCCCACAGAGAAGCTGCAGGATGGAAGCCTCGGCTGGAGGGGGAGGGGGACGTGACCCAACAGGGCAGAGAGCGGGTGATGCCTCCCGCTTGCCAACTCTGATTCTTCTGCAGGGGGAGCCTTTGAAATGAAAGAGGTGGGTAGGAAGTGCTTGGAAGAGTAGACAGGAGAGAGATTATGGACCACTGATGTCCATGTTCCTCAGCTCTTTTCCAGTCACAGCTTGTAGAAATGGCATTTGCCTCTGCTGGCCAGTCCTACTCCAGGTTGGCCACCCTTCCAGGTCAAAAACACGGAGATTGCTCACTTGAGTAGGATAACGTTCCTTTTGCCTTTCTGGTTTTGAAGTGGGCCAGCCTGTTGGCTGTTTTAATAGAGGTAGAGGCAGATATCTCTCTCTGGGCACACTGAGAATAGATCTGCTGAACAAAGCTCCGCATTGGTGACAGGAAGGGCATCCGGCCAGTAAACACTCAGCTCCATTCAGCTGCCCAGACTCCACCCGGCAAGGGATTATGGGGTGGTTAAAAGAAGATGATAGATTGTGAAAGGGACAGAAGGCTTGAGCTGGAGCCCTGGAGAGCTTCCTGGGGGCTTCTTGACTTGACTGAGGTTTTTTTTTTTTATGTGTGTGTGTTTCTCTTTCAGGGTTTGGATTTGTCACCTTTGAAAGCGAAGATATCGTGGAGAAAGTCTGCGAGATCCACTTTCATGAGATCAACAACAAAATGGTTAGAGCCAAGAAAGTTGGATTGGGGGGAGGGGGGGTCAGTGGGTTTGAGTCAATGGGATGCTGCCCCTTGCTGCTAAGCCTTTCTTCCCACTGGACTCGAGGGTCAGGCATCCATGGCCTTTGCAGTCCCAAAGGTGCTTTTTTCAAGAGGCAACTGGACTTTCTGGTTTTACTTTAAAGACGTTTCGCTTCTCATCCAGGAAGCTTCTTCAGCTCTGACTGGGTGGTTGGGAATGGGAGGGTTTATAGCAGGGGTGAAATCTAATTTTTTTTGCTACCGGTTCTGTGGGCGTGGCTTAATTAGTGGGCGGGGCTTGGTAAGGTGACTGGGTGGGCGTGGCCAAGTCAATGTCACTTCTTTGCCCTTTTTTAACCTACAAAACACAACACAATACAACTGGCTCACCCACAATGTAAAAGCAACTGTGCTAGACTCAAAATGGCCCCTGCAACAAGCAGGAACCTCACACAGCCACAAAAAGCCCCCCCCCAAAAAAACAACTTTCACACTTTACACACACAAAATTCCACATACAGCTTTGTGAGATTTTATGTGTTTGTGTAGTTAGAGTGAAACACTACAGAAACACACTAAATCTCACAAAGCTGCACAAATATTATTTTATTTTATTTTTATTTTTATATAAAAGCAGCTAAATTTAAAACTTCCTAAACTTTAAATGGCTAGGTCTAAAAAAAGAACAACTAAAAAAAAACCCCAATTAACTATTTTTTTTAAAGCTGCCAAAGGGGAAAAAAACTTACCCAATAGAAAAGGGGTCTCCAACCTTGGCAACTTTAAGACTTGTTGACTTCAACTCCCAGAATTCCTCAGCCAGCTTTGCTGGGAGTTGAAGTCCACAAGTCTAGGCAGGAAGGCAGGCAGGCAGAAAGAGCTGCTCACCGATGAGCTTGATTGCAGGCAGGGAGATTCAGTTGCTTGCTGATGCATGGATTGCAATCGTCATGCGATCAGCAGCTAAGGTAAGCAAGTTGGAGGCTGGGAGGGGGGGGGAGAAAAAAAGAAACTTTTTTTCTTTTACATGGCTCTGGCGATCCAAGCTGAGTTGTCTGATTAGCAGGCAACTCAGCTGGGATGTCAGCTTGGCTGGTCAGAGCCATTTAAAAGGAAAAAAAGGCTCTGGTGATCGCGGGGCTCAGCTGGGCATGGGGGGCGGGGGCAGGGATTTTTGCTACCGGTTCTCCGAACTGCCCGCTGCCATTGCTACCTACTTGCCCGAGCCGGTCCGAACCGGGAGCATTTCACCCCTGGTTTATACTCCTTGTAGACAGCTGGTCATTTGCATTCTTTTAGCGGGTCGTTAAGGTCACCTGGAGGTTTATCTGTGTCATCAGGGTCACCTGAGTGGTGCAAATGGGTGTGGAGCCTTCTTGGAGCCTCCAGGTGACCTCTTGAAAAAGCACCTTTGGGACCACCGAGACCTGGATGACTGAGAATCTCCGTAGACATGGCCTTTGCAAGTTGACCCCTGAACCTCTGTGGTGGTTTCACGATCTTAACTGGAGAGTTTGGCCAAGTTTCGCCTTAAAGAATGGGGTCCCCACTCAGAGGGACATTGAATGACAACACTTATAAGGAGATTCTTCTGCTGCCTTTAAATCAGCTTTCTCCAGTCAGGTGTTCTCCAAACATGTGGAATTCAATACCCAGCTTTTTTTTTTATCAATATGGTCTATACAACTGGAAGGGCAAAGCTGAAAGTTAATTTTTTTCCAATCCTGTGCAGCATTTCTGAGGCAAAGGGCAGAGGGAGATGGCCAGGCTCGGATGCTTTCTTCCTAAATGCCTTTCTCCATTGTATCTGCCCAGCTGGTTTGATCTGGCAGGATTGGCACGCTCCGGTTCCATCGATTAAGCAATGCCACCTATCACACCCTCGAAGTGAATTTTCTCTGTAGCATCTCCCGCCCTCTGGAATCAGGTTCCTTCTGAGATTCAAATGGCCCTCAACCCCCCACCCTGGTATTTCGAAGCCCTGAAAATGTGGCTCTTCACCCAGGCCAGGTGATTGATTGATTGATTTAATGCAATTTATATGCCGCCCTATCTCCAAGGACTCAGGGCGGCTCACAACGGTAAAATGCACAGTTCCTCATAAAAGCCAATATAAAATTAAAATTCCAATTTAAAACAATTTAAAATTAATTAAGAAATCCCCCATCAGTCCAGGCTGCGGAACCAGATCTTCAAATCGCGGTGGAACGAGCGAAGGTCAGGGACCATCCGGAGCTCCAAAGGAAGCTGGTTTCCAGAGGGTGGGTGCGCCTACAGAGAAAGCTTCTCCCCCTGGGGGTCGCCAGCCGACACTGTCTGGCCGACGACACCCTGAAGAGGCCCTGTCTGTGGGAACGCACCGGGCGATTGGGAATTGTCGCTGGCTGCAGGGGGTCCGACAGATATCTCAGGCCTAGGCCACGAAGGGCTTTGTAGGTAATAACCAGCACCTTGAACCTCACCCGAAGGGCAACCGGTAATGCCCCTTTCTTTCTTTTCCATGTGCCCATCTGGGTTTGCCCATCTCTGCTCTTTCGGTCTGCCTTGTTTTTTCTGGTTTTGCATTGCTCTTAATTTTAAGTGTTCTTAAAATCCCAGTCCCTGGGAGTGAGGTGGCATATAAATTTAATAAATTACTATTAATAGAAGAATGTGACGTAATTAGGTGAGAATTGTGCGTGTTTTATTGTAAGGCAGGGGTCTCCAACCTTGGCAACTTTAAGACTTGTGGACTTCAACTCCCAGAGTTCCTCAGCCAGCTTTGGAGACCCCTGTTGTAAGGGGCCGACAGTTGTTGTCCAGAAGCAAGGTTCAGGGCAGTGCCCTGCAGTAGCAATAAAACGTAGCACCCCCTTTTATAGGACTGTCTTAGCCTGACCTCCTGTTGTGTCTGGTGCCAGGTGGAATGTAAAAAAGCTCAGCCAAAGGAAGTGATGTCGCCCACTGGCTCCGCGAGGGGACGCTCCCGGGTGATGCCTTACGGAATGGACGCCTTCATGTTGGGCATCGGCATGTTAGGTAAGGATGGGAAAGCGGCTGTTCATCACGCAGCGGCCTCTTCTGGAAGAACCAGAGAACTGCAGGCACGTTGCGGAGAAAGGACCCCACGCCCCATCCTCTGTGCTCCCAAATGAAAATTGGATGTAGATGGAAGGAGGGGGGGAGGGGGCCAGGGGTTTTTTTTTTTTTCTGATCTTCTTCTCTCTTTGAGAATAGGGTACCCAGGTTTCCAAGCGGCCACCTACACAAGCCGGAGTTACACCAGCATCGCACCTGGATATACCTACCAGTTTCCCGGTAGGTCCTCCTTCCTCTAAATTTTGTGTTGCTTTTGTTGTCCCAGAGGTGGAATCTTGTTGCGTGGTCAAACATCTCAACCGTTCTTTGCAAATTGTCCTTCTTCCCACAGGGAGGATGTGAAAGGCCTCCCGCAGAGCTGAGGTGAAATAGGAAAGGGATTCTATTTTTCTTTTTTTTTTCTGGTTGAATTCTCAAGAGTCCTACAGTGGCTCTCATAGGTCATTTGGTTCAGGGTTTCTCAACCTCAGCCACTTTTAAGATTCATAGACTCCAACCCCCAGAATTCCCCAGCCGCCCATGCTAATGAACTTTAAGACGTGTGGATTTCAACACATCAAGTAGCTGAGATTTAGAAACGCTGATTTAATTCAACCTTGCTGCAAGATTTACTAAAGCAATTGGATGGTGGCCTTCCTTTATTTTTAATTGACACCTTCAGACTCATCCAAAAGACGCCCACTTTTGGAGTTTCTCCTTCTACGGCTGCTTACACCCTCAGCCTAGGAGCATTTTTTCCAGAGTCACTTCCTTTCAAAAAAAAAAAAAAAAAAAAATGGAGCATTTTACAAAGGTTAAAGTCAGTGGTGGGATTCAGCCAGTTCGCACCACTTCGGGAGAACCAGTTCTTAACTTTCTGAGCAGTTTGGTGAACTATATTTCAATTGTTTTTAATATTTGTATTCCATGTTTTTTAATTCTGGCTGTACATCGCCCTGAGTCCTCAGGGAGAAGGGCGGTATATAAATTTAAAATTAAATAAATTAAATTAAATTAAAACTAGTTCTTGGAACTAATCATTAGGGCAGAGAACCGGTTGTTAAATTATTTGAATCCCATCACTGGTTAAAGTGCCAGAGGTGTGAGAGGAAGTCCGGTGGGACCCAAACCCTCTGAATAAACCGGAGATTGTGAAGCACTTTACACACTCCCTTCTGCCCACAATTTTCTCTAAAGTGTGCATTTTGGCATTCATGTTTTTAAAGGTCAGTCTTTGCCTTTTGGGGTGCATTTCTGAACAAAGAGACATGTGAAAGCCACAGGAGAACAATATTCTGGCTTGTGTATTATTTTCTCTTTGAATGACATCCATATCCTGCCCTCTCCAGCCTTAAACTCAGTCTGATGCATGAGCACATTAAGTAGATCAATATATTTGTGTTAAATTTATATTTACTGACAAAGAAATAATGCCTGCAAAGGCTCCTGGATTGGGGCTGAAAGGTGAAAGCGGAAGCCGTATGCTGTGTCCCATATCTGGGTAGACCAGGTTGCCCTGATAAAAAATACCTAGTAGACCGATAGTTTTCACTTGCACAGGCCATCAGAAAGAGCCGTGAGGTGTGTCTTCTGGGTTACTCTAATACAGGTGGGGCAAAAGCTGACAGCATCACCTGATAACTTTTAGCAAGGCCACCTTGGAAGCTGCCGGTGGGCGTTCCTCCCCCAGCTGTTTCCGGGCAGTCTCTCTGAGGATTTCCATTTCCTGTGCTTGGCTTTGCGCTCCTTCCTCTTCCTCCTCCTTCACCCTTGCCTCTGCTGGCTCCACTGTCCCAGAGCGGACCTGAAGGAGCATCCTAAATTGTCTTGCCTTTCCTTTTTAGAATTCCGGGTAGAGCGGACCCCCCTCCCGAGTGCCCCTGTCCTCCCTGAGCTCACAGGTCAGTCCCACCGGTTTTCTCCTTGCAAGAGCTGGAAGAGAAGGGTGGGTGGGTGGGTGGGTGATACTTTCCCTGCCTTGTGACTTTGGAGGCCGGGAGTTGCTGGTAGGCAGGCAGGCAGGCTTGTCCTGGTCTAAGGTCTCTGGCTTTAGCATCAGGATGGGGTTCTGGGGAGTCAAGCTACTGATAGAGAGGAACGGATGGATGCTGGGACATTTGCTCCCCACTTCACAGTGGCTCCCTGATGGGGGGGAGGGGAAGCATTCTCACACCCTTAGATAAAAGGAGGAACCCGAGTTCTCCATCTCCAAATCATCCACTGTTTCCTGCTCTTCACTCTCTGTTAAAACCACCGATTAGGCCGATTGGGTAGCTATGTTGCCTGTTGTGCCATCTTTCCAGGGCAGCTGGTTCTGCAGGTGAGAACCACCGAAGGGAGCCTGGAAGCCATGGCAAACAAATGCATCAGGAAAGGACGTTGGCTCTCCAGATGTGGCCGTTGTAAGAGGAGAGCCAGATTAGTCTTGGCCAATGGCAAAAAAAAATCTGAGAGCATCTTTTGCAACATTTTACTGAAAAGGCATAACTCAAGTTTGTTAGTCAGATGTGATTAGGAATCCTTGGGAAGTGCAGCTTCAAAATACCCGGAAGGTCAACTTCTCCTTCAGAGGATTGTGCAAAACATTATTTTTCCAAACAATTTTGAATGTGAAACTTCACAAAGCTTCCTGCTTCGCGTGCAAAACAGTCTGCTTCGAATATTGGAATAGCCCTCTTCCCCCGCCTTGTGTTCTGAACCCCAAACATTTTCCAGCATGCTTATGTTCCATTTTGCACTCAGACAATATTTTGGAGGTTGCACAAAGCTCCCCGCTTGAAACGGTTGCACCCCCCTCGTCCACAGGCATGTATTTCACAGGCTGCCTTTCTAAGGCTCCTTTGGAGGAGTTGCCTGTGTGAGATCTATCCCAAACATCTGGAAGGGAGAAGCCAAGATGCAGCGGTGACCTTTTCTTTGTCTTAGTCCAGTTGTCTTAGCAACTGGACTCAAAAGGAAAATGTTGTCTTTCTGAATCATCTAAGCCAGAGGTCTCCAAACTTGGCAACTTTAAGACTTGTGAACTTCAACACTTTGCTGGCTGTGGAATTCTGGGAGTTGAAGTCCACAAGTCTTAAAAGTTGCCAAGTTTGGAGACCCCTGATCTAAGCTGACGACTAACAGAGAGAAGGATTAGGGGTGAGACGATACTGTCTTCAGAGACTTGAGAGGCTGTCACAGAGAAGAGAGGGGTCAACCTATTTTGCAAAGCACCAGAGGGCAAGACAAGAAGTTGTAGGTGAAAGCTTGTTAAAGAGAGAACCAACCCGACAGTGAGAACAGTTAACCAATGGAACAGAAGTTGCCTTAAGAAATTGTGGGAGGTCCATCACTGGAGGTTTTCAAGAAGAGAAGAGATTGGACAACCACTTGTCCGGAATGGTATAGGCCGGGTCTCCTGCCATGGACAGGAGGTTGGACTAGAAGACCTCAGTAGTCCCTTCCAGGCCTAGGATTCTATGACTCTCTTGCATCTTAAGGTGGCAAACACCGGAAGATCATCCTACTGACCGTGAAGGAGTTTCTTATTCTCTCCTAAGATGCCTCAGGCTTGTTGGGATGCCCTTAAGTCTCTGTTGCTGGGAGTCAGAGGACTCTGCCAGTTCTCCAGACTCTTTCTGTGTCACAACCACCACAAACTTCCATCACTTGAATAGATACCCCAAACCCTGTTAAGGAAAGGTCTCAAGAAACCTAACTGTATTAGGAGACTGACTCATCCTACCTGTAAAAGTGGAATTAGGTCATGCAAAACCAGAGCAAAAGGCTTCAGCAGGGGATCCTGGTTGGGTGTCTTTCATCTCATCCCCTGCCAATCAGGCTGGAGACACTGATCAAACATTCCACGTTGTAGAGAAGAGAAATAGCAAGTACGAACACAGCACAAAATGGAAGCACAAAATGGAGGAGGCAAAATGGAGGAGGGAGAAGCTAGTGCCCTCAAGCTTATACACAGAACAGTTAAGCCACACCCAGGCTCCAAACTGTCTCATGGCCCCATACAACAAACAGTTACCAAACAGTCCCCCATTGGCTGACCTGTTGCTATGCCTATTCCAGTTCATGGATAAATTTACACTGACATGGAGGTATTTTGGTTGTTGCTAAATAAGAACCAATTGGTGGCTGTGACGTAGCGCTCCCATGTAACACCTCTCCTGCGCGTGCTGCACTGGCTCCCGGTGGTCTTCCGGGTGCGCTTTAAGGTGTTGGTTCTCATCTTTAAAGCGCTCCATGGCTTAGGGCCAGGGTATTTGCGAGACCACCTGCTGCTACCGATAACCTCCCACCGGCCAATACAGTCTCACAGAGAGGGTGCTGTCGGTCAGGCAATGTTGGCTGGCGGCCCCCAGGGGGAGAGCCTTCTCTGTGGGGGCACCCGCCCTCTGGAATGAGCTCCCTCCCGGAATACAACTAATCCCGGACCTCCGGACCTTCCGTAAAGCCCTGAAGACGTTTTTATTCCATCAAGCCGGCCTAGCCTAAATGGTTTTTAAATTGGGATTTTAAATTTTATGGATTTGGGGGTTTTAAATTGGGAAGCTAGTGATTTAATTCTTTTTAATTATCTTAACTTTTGTATTTGTATGTTTTTTAATTTTGGCTGTTCACCGCCCTGAGTCCCTTCTGGGAGAAGGGCGGTATACAAATTAAATTAATAAATAAATAATAAATAAATTCCTGACTGAAGCAGAAGTCAAGGCTTGAGACCCACTCCTCCTTTCCCTTTTCAAGTCAACCCCAGAGTTGTCTGGTGGGAGAGCCCAATCCTGGTCAACATCATCAGATCCTTGCCAACATATTTCGCCATGCTGGTGAAAAAAGTCCTCTCGCACCTGATTCGCCAGCTAAGGCCCAGAGGTGGGATGGATTGGGCTGAAACTTCGATGCCTGTCACCATCTGCTTCAAACTATGGTTACACGCTCCAGTTATGCAAAAGAATTGTTATCAAAACAGTTTTAGGAGACGGGCAGGAAGATGGGTCACCTGATCCATAAGTGAGGCAGCCCTCACACTGATGGGGTGCAGCTGTTGTGTACATTTGCCTTCTCTGCAACGGCAAAATGGATCAAAGGAGAGCGGGAAGAATATGATACGCCCAGATTTTCTTGAAGTCAGCATGGCACGAAAGAACTTCACTGCTTCCTGTGGATGCCAGCATTATTTGATAAGGTCATGTGACTAATCACTGAACAAACTAGTATATGCCAACAAGGAACTGAGCCCAGACACTGAGATCCTGGACCACTTAAATTCTTTCCTTCCTTCCTTCCTTCCTTCCTTCCTTCCTTCCTTCCTTCCTTCCTTCCTTCCTTCCTTCTCCTTCCTTCCTTCCTTCCTTCCTTCCTTCCTTCCTTCCTTCTTTCATTCATTCCATTTTTGAAGTTCCTTCTTGCTGTTGCCATCCGTTCAAGGCTTTGTAAAGGTGGTTTTGGCCTGTGCTTCTGCTTCTGAGCTGATAGCCCAGCTGCTTCCACGCACCCTCCCATTCTCTGAGCTTCTCCTCACTCTTGCGACTTCCTTTGGGTTCCTCTGAGCTTTGGACTGCAAGGAAGTGGGGTGGGGGGAGAGGACCCCATGCTCCAGTATAAGACTGTGGATGCCTTTAGTGGCTGTCCCAGAGAGAGGGGTTCAAACCTTGTTCCCCATCTCCTCTCCCATCTCCATTTTTCTCAGAGCAGGATGGGGATGAATGGGTCCTCCAGACATCCATCCCCAAGATTTGTATCAAATATGGCTCCTGTCTGCAAACTGTTCGTGTGAATGCTGCAAACCAGAATGGGGGAGGCAGAAGAAGCTCAGCGGAGCCTCTTGGCTGCTGGAGAGCTCCTTTGGGAAAACGTTACATTCGTTTCAGAGGTTTGGTGGGACTTTGCAACCCCTCACAAAGCCGGAAGCTCTGAGCTGCTCCTGGTTTCAGGTGGCCAAAGATCTCCTTCAGTTCTTTGCGGGCGTAATACGTTTATCTTGTATTGTCTTGTAAGTGATTTGGGTGCTTTCGGTGAGACAGGATTTAGCCACAATGTGTGTTTTGTTAAAGCTTTGTTAAGACAGGGGTGCAGAGTGGGCAGGGACTCCTTTGGGGTTCTGCTAGAGCTGATTTTATGGCCGTTTTATGGAGGTTCAAGAATGGCAAGTCAATCTCCATGGCCAGCATAAGCAGACCTGCAGGATTTACCCAGAAGGCTCCAGAAGAGCTGGCTGGGCCCTGGGACACAGGAACATGCATGTCTCTTCCCTTCTTTGCCCTCTTCATGTCGCCATCCTCTCCCTCCCTCTCTCTTACACACATGCTTTCAAGCGAATGGCTTCATGGAACACCAGAGAGTGGGTCTGCATTGGCCCTTGGGTTGGGGTTGGGGGGCCTTCTCATGTAGCCAGCTGGATTTGCAGGACGTCCTTGGCCTGGTGGCCATCCCGACACAAACTCGGTGGCGTGGCATGACTGTCCCGTGCAGATGCGTATCTGCAGTGGGCATTGGCTGGGTATCATTGGGTTCCCTGCCCGGCCAATCCCTAACTCTGCCTCTTTTTCCCTCAGCCATACCCCTCACTGCTTATGGACCAATGGCAGCGGCAGCGGCGGCGGCAGCCGTGGTGCGAGGGACAGGTAACTGCCGCATCTCTTCCCAGAGGTCTCTGGGGATCTTTTCTGCAGGGCTGGGGGTGGGGTGGGGGGGCCAGGGTGCCATTGTAGCATCTCGACTGGCTAGTGTTGCTTCCTCCGGTAGGTTCCACCCCGAGCCGCACTGGCGGCTTCCTGGGCACCACCAGCCCCGGGCCCATGGCCGAGCTTTATGGAGCAGCCAATCAAGATTCAGGAGTCAGCAGTTACATCAGTGCGGCGAGTCCTGCCCCCAGCACCGGCTTTGGCCACAGCCTAGGGGTGAGTGCTGGAGGGGGGAGGGGCTCCACGGGCAGGGCAAGAGCCAGAGAGGAGAAGGAGGGTCCTGGCCAGCTCCTGGCCTTGGGAGAGAGGTGTTTTCTTGGATCAGGGCAGCTGCTGTGGATGACAAGCAAAGATTCTTGTGCTGAGGGTGTATGGAAACTTGGTCAATTCTTGTGAGCCGAAGGAGGCTGGGTTTCTTCTGAGCCATTAACGTTGTGTTGGTTGAGTTGCAACTCCAGCTCTTCTGTACACAAGGAGTCCCTCTCACATGAGAGTCAGTTGTAAGATACTTCTGAACCTCACCTGGCCACCCCCGCATGGCCCAAGCGAAGTGTCCATGGGAGAGAGAGAGAGAGAGAGGGAGAGAGGGAGGGAGGGAGGGAGAGAGAGACAGAGACAGAGACAGAGACAGAGACAGAGACAGAGACAGAGACAGAGACAGAGACATAGGTGGAGTCTGGGCCATCCGTCAGCCCTCAGATGGAGAGTCAACAGCCCCCAGGTCTGGAGGTGGCTGATGAGGGAGAGGAGGAATAGCTGGGTCCAGTGCCGACACAAGGATGTGCAGAAGGCAGAGGAGAGGAGAGCAATGGAAATCTATGGGCTGGTCCTTGGGACGGAAGAGCCACCACTGCTCACGAAGCCCCACTCTTAGCTCGGGGGTTAAAAGGCAGGGGGTGGAGAAGAGTAGGTGTGGCAGACGACTATTCATCTCCCTGCTGGACAGACTTGTTAGCCTGCGGTGAGAGAGAAACTTTTTGCGATGGCTGCTGGCGCTCCTAATAAAGGAATCTTCACTTCAGAGGGTTTGTCGTGTTTGGGGAGCTGGGTCAGGTGGGCTAATAGGAGCATCTTTTCTCCCCTCACAAAATTCTGGCAACTGAAGCTTAACTTTACCTAAGGCTGCATGTCCTTTGTCAATCACGGCGGTTCCTGTGAATAGCATGCAATTTTTTTTTGCAGGGGCCCTTGATTGCAACGGCATTCACTAACGGTTATCATTGAAGCTGAGGACCAAGAAAACAGATGGTAAGTGGGCCTTTGAGGGCAGGAGGAGGAGAAAAGCCTCAGCTTGACTTCGGTTGGGGAAAAACTCTTGGGCCTGCCCTGGAACACTTTGTCTCGCCATTGGGAGGTTTCATCTGGAGCAGGAGTCTCCAATCTTGGCAACTTGAAGACTTGTGGACTTCAAAGCAAAGCTGGCTGAGGAATTCTGGGAGTTGAAGTCCACAAGTCTTCAAGTTGCCAAGATTGGAGATCTCTGAACTGGGGCAAAACATTGTGTACATGAAACCCTAAGCTTCAGTCGGAGCTTTCCCAGGTGTGGAACATGTGAAGAGCGTCATATCTGACCAGTTGCAAGGCTGCCGATTCTAGGAGACCACCAAGGCCTCCTCCAGCTCTGTTCTGTCCTAGATTCAAAACTCCTCCCAGTCGGTCATAGTGTGGAGACCTTTTTAGTTCAGCCAGTTGACCCATCCTCCTAACCATCTCCTGGATGAGAGCCGGCGAGAAAAGCAAAAACATGGAACAATGGAAAGTGCTTCTATGCTCCAAAATCACAGGAGGACATTTTGGCTTTTCAAATCCCTTGCTGTGGTGGCTGAGCCATGTCTGCTGCCGCTGCCCCAATGGGGGGAGGGTGTCAGAATGAAAGCCCCTCCCCAAGGCACCCTCTCAGGAGGAAGACCCCAAAGGGTGAACTCTTGGCCCATTTACAGGCAGCTTCTCCTTCCACAACCACTCGCTCAGTGACTATTCAGACTTGCAACAGAGCTGCAAGTGAGTAGTACTTGCAACCGGTCCTCCCAAGTGCCAGCTCTAACCACGATCCGGGCACTCGGCAGACAGACAGGATTTCCAACGGTTGCAGGATCCCACAGTCACACGATTGCAATGTGCAGCCAGCAGTTTCTCAGAAACAAAGCCAGGCAGGCAGAAGCTGTGATCAATCTTGCCAGGAACTGCGAGGATTGCCGACCTCGAGCAGTGTGAACGTGCGACATTGGGCTTTACGACAGTGGTGGAATGCAAATTTTTTTACTACCGGTTCTGTGGGCGTGGCTTGGTGGGCGTGGTGTGGCTTGGTGGGCGTGGCAGGGGAAAGATACTGCAAAATCTCCATTCCGTCCCCACTCCAGGGGGAAGGATACTGCAAAATCCCCATTCCCTCCCTACTCCAGGGGAAGGATACTGCAAAATCCCCATTCCCTCCCCACTCCTGGGGGAAGGATACTGCAAAATCTCCATTCCCTCCCCACTCCTGGGGGAAAGATACTGCAAAATCTCCATTCCCTCCCCACTCCTGGGGAAAGTCCCATTCCTTCCCCACTCCTGGGGAGTGGTGGTATTTGCCGGTTCTCTGAACTGCTCAAAATTTCCGCTACCGGTTCTCCAGAACCTGCTGGATTTCACCCCTGCTTTACGACCACATCACTTAGCATTGGGAAATCCGGGTCCCAATTTCCATTAAGTGAGGACTTCTTCTTGGTCATTTAATGACCCCGTAATCCCTTGAGGGGGTGGAGTCTGGGCAACTGAATGGAGCTGAGTGTTTACTGGCCAGATGCCCTTCCTGTCGCCAATGCGGAGTTCTGTTCAGCAGATATATCCTCATCGTGCCCAGAGAGAGAAATATCTGCCTCTACCTAGGCTGTGAACTCCACCTCTAGGCTACCACACCACTTGCCATTAAGTGAGGACTTCCTGTAGTCTAATTCAGGGGTCTTGAGCCGTGGCCCACTACTGAGCCTTTGAGCCGTTCGGAACCAGGCAGTGGAAGTGGCGGGCCAGCGCATGCGTGCTTGCCTGCCACTTGCACGGAACCATCCTTTCTCCTCTCCCCAACCCCGCCAGTCCGCAACGCCAGAAAGATTGGGGATCTCTGGTTTTAACTGCATGCTGGCAAGGAGACCCCATGTGCTTGAGCTATGGTGGCGCAGTGGTTAGAGTGCAGCACTGCAGGCTTCTGCTGCTGCCTGCTGGCTGCCTGCAATTTGGCAGTTCAAATCTCACCAGGCTCAAGGTTGACTCAGCCTTCCATCCTTCCAAGGTCAGTAAAATGAGGACCCAGATTGTTGGGAGCAATAGGCTGACTCTGTAAACCGCTTAGAGAGGCCTGTAAAGCACTGTGAAGCGGAATATAAGTCTTAAGTGCTTTTGCTATTGCTGGGGGAGGTTGTTTGGGGGCACAGCACAAGGGGGTGATGCACATCAGTAGTTTGGATGGGGTCTCCCAACCTGTCAAGTCAGGGCTGGTTCTAGGATAGTCAATCCAACTCTCGCTCCGCCCCAGGGCCACCAGACTGGAGAAGAGTAAGACTGGGTCCATACAAGTGGGTACCAAGCCTTTGGACAGGAGGATAAGTGGCATATAAATGTGATAACCAGATGTGTGCCGTGCACCCCTCAGTGGGCTGCAGACCAGGGCAATGGCAAATGGGGCAACGATTACCTTGGCTGCTCTGACTTCTCCTCTGCTCCCTGCAGATCCCCCAGTGAGCACCCCAGGAGAGCGAGCTGGAGGACTCAGCAGACCCGGAGGGATGAGCCAAGATTTCATTTTCGTTCAAAAACTGCACACTTGTGGCTGTTAGCTGGGCTCCGGCCAGCCCCCCCTCCCGCTGGCCAGAAAGCACTGGATTGGGAGGCCAGGAGGAGAACTCCTTGTCTCCTCTGCTACTAACCACAGACCGTTTACACTTCTCCCAAGCCTCTGACCCACTGCTTCTACTTTTATTTATTTTCTTAGCCTGTTAGTTCTTTTTTTTAAGTTTTTTTTGGGGTGGGGAGGGGTTGGGGTGGGGAAACGACCGAGATCAGCACTCTCATTTTCACGGTGGTTCTTTCGCTCTTTTTCGGAGCTGCTGGAAGAACCGTTTATTTTATTTTTATTTTTATTTTGGTGACTGTGTGTAGGTAGTTTTTATCAAGGAATATTTTTATTTGGCTTTGAAATCTTTTGTTTGTTTGTTTTAGATATATATATAAATATATATATATATATTTTGAGATGGGGAAAAGTATGGACTCGGTCACAAAAGGACAAAAGTCTTTTTAAAGGACCGGTTGATAGACAACGAAAGCAATTTCCGAAGGGGGGAGAGAGAGAGAGAGAGAGAGAACTGAGAGGCTGATGCATTTAAATGGTTTATCTGTCTCTCTTTTTTAAAACAAGGAATGTTTTTTTCCATCAATGTGAGGCTTTTGAGACATACAGAATTAACAGGATGTGAACACTCGGGGAGTTGCTGTGGAACAAATACAAACTGTATATTTTGCTAAGTGAGAAAAAAACACTATTCCTTATTTCTGATTTTTTTTTTCCTCCCTGGTTTTTAGATTTTAGGCTACTATGAATTTGTTATTCCTGTATTTTTCCCTTCCTCTTTCTGTATCATATGTAAATTGTGCAAGGCTCTTTGGCCTTGTCTACACAACAGAGGAACCTTGGATCTTTCTTTCTTTCTTTCTTTCTTTCTTTCTTTCTTTCTTTCTTTCTTTCTTTCTTTCTTTCTTTCTTTCTTTCTTTCTTTCCTTCCTTCCTTCCTTCCTTCCTTCCTTCCTTCCTTCCTTCCTTCCTTCCTTCCTTCCTTCCTTCCTTCCTTCCTTTCTTTCTTTCTTTCCTTCCTTCCTTCCTTCCTTCCTTCCTTCCTTCCTTCCTTCCTTCCTTCCTTCCTTTCTTTTTCCTCTTTCGGGCTTTGAAGCCACCAATGTGAGCAATATTCTCTGTTTGGACCACGACAAACCTCCTTTCTTTTTATACCTTTTGCTGTAAGCTTTTATGACTTCTGATGAGATGGAAGGGGGTGGGTGGGATGGGCAGGGACGGGATGGGCAGGGGGAGGGCCGGGGAGGAAGGCGAGGTGGGCGAGAGACAGGGTGGGGAGGGCTGGGTGGGAGCCATGTAACCAGCAGGGCCTGTTTGGCTGAGCAAGATCGCCGCTCGCTCATGTGGAATAAGCCCACAGAGTACTTTGGCCCGGCGGCTGGTCTCCGTTGATGCTTGGGACAAGGGACGACTCTCCCAATATTTGCCACTTTCTGCCAAGAGGGTCGTGGCCTACAAAGGGTCTGGGGGTGTCTTGAGGACAGGCATCTGTCCGTCTCTGGCAAAGGAGTCAAGGAGTGGAGTCAAGGGGTCTCGGAAGGAGAGGCAAAACCCATCACCCCCCCCATCCCAAAGGCAGCTTTTTTCCCCCTCTGTGCATTTTTCCCCTTTTTGTTGCAACCAGGTGCAGCTGAGGTGCAGCAACAATACCAGCTGTTTGAGCTTGACCGTATCAGAAGATCGAGTTTCCAGCGCCTGGGGAGGGGTCCTCTCTCCAGAAAAGAGAGCCATGTTTATTTGCCCCCCTAACCCACCCTCTGTCTTTCCCACTCTGAGCCTTGCTTCCTCTCCCCCCTATGTCATTTGAGGCTTTTACCCCCGAGAGCAGCTGCCCTTTCTTTGCACTGCGTTCACATTGTGGGTGGAAGGGAACAGAGCTGTCCTCTGTCGTCTTTGGGGGGGGGAGGGTCTTTTGCCACACAGCCTTGGGGTCCATTTAGAACCCAAATGAGTCAATTTTGTATCAGCCAAAAGTCTCAACAATTGTGCTGATACAAAAATCAAACAAACAAATTTTGCCCAGGTGCCACAAGGGGGTTCAGCTCATTGCTTTGTCCCGGGGTCTGTCCAGATGCTGGCCAGCTCTGGTTACTTGCATTATGGAGGCTCATTTTTCCTACCCAAGACTTTCTAGATGCAATGGTCTCCAACCTTGGCAACTTTAAGACTTGTGGACTTCAACTCCCAGAGTTCCTCAGCCAGCTTTGCTGGCTGAGGAACTCTGGGAGTTGAAGTCCACAAGTCTTAAAGTTGCCAAGGTTGGAGACCCCTGTTCTAGATGCAGTAGTCATGCAAACGAGGAATTCGGCACATGGCAAACCAAACAAGGCATGCCAACACTGGGTATCAGCCCTGCTTGGATAAACCAAGCAGGAAACACACAAGCAGATGAAGTTGACTTCATTGTGAGGCTGAAGATTGCAGGTTGGAAGGCACGGACTTCCTATCGCCACTTTTAAATGCTTGATCAATTAAGGTGGGTCTTAAGCGGCTGGGGGAGGGGTTCCTGCCTCTCTCCGTTTGCTTCCCCAGGTAGCCAAGATCAAGGCCATTCCCTCACGGCCATTGCACTGGGCTGGGGAAGGCAGCTGAGATTATGGCTTTCAGTTGATGGCGACAGTGAAGATGGTCCAGGACAAGATTTTCCTTCCCCAACTGCTGGCGATGCCATGGCCACGGCCAAGGATCGCTTCCAGTGGAAGGGGTCGTTGGAAGAGGGATTTGGGGTCTGCAGTTAGCAGTGTCAAACTTTTTTGAGGGTCTCCCCAGTGCCAGATTGAGGGAGCAAGGGAAGGAGAAACACCCCGCATGGAGAAAATGACATCCTTATGAATCTTATTCCCTGCATGCGAGTTTCCTGCCTGCCAGTTAGTTGGAAGTTCGTTTTAATTCAAGTTTTTAGCCTGTTGGGTTTTGCCTCTCGCTTAAATCCTAGGAAAAGCTTTTGGGATTTAGCTTTTCCTTGCAGATCCTTTGCCTCCTTCCTTCACCTTCCTCCTTTCCCACCGTGTGGGCCCCAGACCCTCACTGGCAGAATCCCCCCTCCCCCTTAAGCGACACGAAAAATATTGGGGGAGTTTCCTCGGTGGCAGAAGAAGAGAGGGAAACTCAGCTAATTAATACTGGAAACACAAAGCAATAATTTTTGTTACTCAGATGAGTGTGTTTGTCTGGTTTTTTTTCTAAAGAAGAAATAAAAAAGCAGCCACAATCTATCACAGCCCCCCAAAACTGGCGCCCCTCATCCCTGCCAGCAGGGTGGTGGGGGTTCCAGGTTGGGGGATGTCTGATGGAAGGGGTTTATTTTTATTCTAGTCTTCGGCTGGGGGGGGGAGGTCAGGGGACGTGACTGTCGAGTGGCACTCTTGTACCTCCTCCTTGGCACACATGCTGGGCTACTTCTATGCCAACCTTCTTTTTTAAACGAAAATAAAGCTGTGTTTTTTATTAAGCCGGTTTTATTATATGTCAATGTTTGTTCTCGCCATACCTGTAATCCCCCCCTTTTTTTTCCAGATTTTCTGTTTTAAATTCCTAATAAATTATTTGAAAACAGCTCTGGCTCTGTGATCTGCAAAATGTGAGGGTATCAAGATGCTCGCGGGATGTGGGTGGGGGGGCTCTTCCAAGGATGGGCGTGCAGGTCTGTGGCTTTTGATTGCAAAGGTTTGAGTGGCTGCAGGTTGAGCAGGAGAGCTAAAAGTCAAAATATGGGCGCCTCTGGAGAGTGCTGCATGCCGTACATGGGATCTCCCAAGCAAAAGCAGGCAGAGGAATCTCACCTTAACACTAAGGGCATATTTGGGGCACGATCCAGGGATGCTAATGGATTCCCAGCTGCAGCCTGACAAGTTCACCCCTCAAGGACCCAGAGCTCAAAGCCCTGGGCAAGGTCACCAGATGGGGACGGGCTCAAGGCACGCCAGCCTGATGCTTCGTGTAATGGCCGAGCGTTGGGGGCAGCCACTATTGACCAGAAGTGCCTGAGTAGACCCAACAAACCAGGTGTCCTTGGAGGAGGAGCAGCCACATGGGATAGGGAGCTCTTCTCTGACCTCTACCTCCGTGTAAGTTGCTGTGCTTTGTGTGATACTACAGAGTCTCCGAAACGCTTCAAATGCTGAGCCATTGGATTTAAGTCCTTGGTGCATGAGCATTTCCACAAAGCAGCTTGCCCAAATGTGGGGTGAGTGAGGGCACTGATGGAGAGCTAATTCTCACATTCATTAGTGGCTAGGGCTCCTCCAGCCATCAGCAACCGCTCCTGGTGCCTTGAATGCTGCATGAGGAATGAAGGCAAGGAACGAAGTTTTCATGCATTGATGCAAAGGTTAATCAAAAGTAAATGAAGCTTTATAGGGATGTCGAAAGATTAGATTAGATTAGATAGATAGATATGGATACACTGGTTGGTAGATAGATGATAGATAAATAGACGTGTTAAGGAATTCACAGAGTAACCCTTGAGTAGCAAAGTTGTGCACATGAAAGCGATTGAGAGTAGGTACAAATAAGCACAGTCACAGATACACTGAGTTGTGTTTACTTTCAGGAAATAATAAGGCACAGTCCAATAAACAATCCAGGTCATACACATATAAAGCAGGAGATAGCAAAATGACAGTCCAGGATAATCCAATAACAAAGTCTTCTTACCAGTTGTCGTAGTCATTTACAATAAACAGTTCTTCTGGATTTGCAAACAGTAGCATACAGAGATATCATAGAGCAGTGGTCCCCAACCCCCGGTCCGCGGACCGGTGCCGGGCCGTGAAGTACCTGGCACCGGGCCGCGCAGCGGCCGGGGGACAGGAACGCTTCAGCGCAAAGGCTCCTGGGCCGTGCGCAATGGGCCTGCGCAAAGGCTCAGGCTCCTGGGCCGTGCGCAATGGGCCTGCGCAAAGGCTCAGGCTCCTGGGCCGTGCGCAATGGGCCTGCGCAAAGGCTCCTGGGCCGTGCGCAATGGGCCTGCGCAAAGGCTCCTGGGCCGTGGCCCTACCCCTGCGCGCGCTCAGCGGGCCGCGGCCCCACCCCTGCGCGCGCTCAGCGGGCCGCGGCCCCACCCCTGCGCGCGCTCAGCGGGCCGCGGCGATAAAAAGGTTGGGGACCACTGTCATAGAGCAAGAACAGCAAAGAGAAACAAACCATGTTTCTAGCTCCCTCTTAAGGAGATTGGCTACAGAGCTAACCAATCAGGACACAGTATGATGCAATACAGCAGTCTTAAAGCTATACAGCAGTCTTAAAGCTATATGGTTTATATATTGCCAATCCAACAAGATAAGTAATACTCATTTCCTAACAAGACGATTGAGAGAGAGAGAGAGAGATGGACAGATATAGATGATAGAAAAAGATGACATACATACATAACATACATAACGATAGAAAAAGTTTAGATGATAGACATGATATATATGTATATATTGTGTGAACCAGATCTTGCAAAAAAGCAGCAAAGCTTTTTGTGTTCATCTTTGCCTTTTAATGGAACTTTTTCATGAAGCATTCATTGATGTTTACAATATTTTCCAGGGTCATATTTAGGATGGATTTCTCCTTCTCCCTTTGGCAAAGTCCATCCTTTTTCTTTGCCAGCAGAAAGATCTCCGAAGCCCTCCCCCTCCCCCCTCCCAGATCAACAATCTTAGTTCTATACCACAACCTTCAGATGCAGCATGAAATTTTATTTATTTCCTCCAGATGGTGTAAAAAGTTCACTCTACTGAAAAGATCTCCGGGTTTCAGATGAGAAAAGGCTTTTCATGCTGAAGATACTGCAAAGCCACCAGAAGGCAAAACTTGATCAAAACTCGAAAAGTGCTGGCTGGAGAATTCTGGGAGTTGAAGTCCACCCATTTTAAAGTGGTCAAGATTGAGAAATAATCTCTTAATGCTGGATTATGGGAGCTGCAGTTCAAAAATGCCTTTTAATTAAATCTGTTAGAAAAGATCCTTCCAGATTCCCCCTCTGGATGGAGCACTACTGCCCTGATGAGACACACTTGGAGATTAGAATGAATGAGCTGGAAGGGATCTTGGAGGTCTTCTAGTCCAGCCCCCTGCTCAAACAGGAGAACCTGTACCATTTCAGAAAAGTTGACTGTATAATCTCTTCTTAAAAGCCTCCAGTGATGGAGCGCCCATGATTTCTGGAGGCAACTTCCGTTCCACTGGTTAATTGTCCTCATTGTTAGGAAGTTTCTCCTGAATTCCAGGTTGCTTCTCTCTTTGATTAGTTTCCAATAGAATGCAGGTAGTCCTTAATTTAAAACAGTTAATTTAGTGACCATTCAGTGAAAAGAGAGAGTAATGACCCCTTTTCACACTTAACAACTGTTGCAGCATCTCCCCCATGGTTATAGGACTACAATGCAGATGCTTGGAAAGTGACTCGTGTTTATGACGGTTGCAATGTCCCGAGGTCATGTGATCACCTATTGTGAACTGATAAGTAAAGCCAAACGGGGAAACCAGATTCACTTAACAACCCTGTTACTAACTTAACAACTGCAGTGATTCACTTAACAACAGTAGCATGGAAGTCGTAAAAAGGAGCAAAATTCACTTAACAATGTCTCACAACGGAAATTTTGGGCTCAATTGTGGTCTTAAGTCGAGGACTACCTGTACTGTGTCCAATTTTGGTCTCTGTTGTTCAGTCACTAATTTGTGTTTTCACCACCCAACTGATTGCAGCATGCCAGGCTCCCTGCCCTCCACCGTCTCCCGGAGTCTGTCCAATAGCACTTAGCAATAGCACCTAGACTTATATACCGCTTTACAGCTCTCTCTAAGCGGTTTAGAGTCAGCCTATCGCCCCCAACAAACTGGGTCCTCATTTTACCGACCTCATTAGGATAGAAGGTTCAACCTTGAACCAGTCAGGATTGAACTCATCGCAGTGGGCAGAATTAGCCTGCAATACTGCATTCTAAACACTGTGCACCATGGATGGAAGGAAGGAAGGAAGGAATAGGAATAGCACTTAGACTTATATACCACTTCACAGTGCTTTCCAGCCCTCTCTAAGCAGTTTACAGAGTCAGCCTCTTGCCCCCAACAATCTGGGTCCTCATTTTATCGACCTCGGAAGGTTGGAAGGCTGAGTCAACCTTGAGCTGGTCAGTATCGAACTGCCAAATTGCAGGCAGCCAGCAAGCAGCAGAATTAGCCTGCAGTACTGCATTCAAACCACTGCACCACCATGGCTCAAACTCCCACTCCCACTGTGTCCCTGACACTATCTAACCATCTCATCATCCTTTGGCCTTCCAGCTTTCCCAACGTGGGGGTCTTCTCCAAGGACTCCTCTCTTGTCGTTCGGTGGCCAAAGTGTTTGAGCTTCACCTTCAGGATCTGTCCCATCCAAAGGACAATCAGGGTTAATTTCCTTTCAAAGACCGCTTGGATCTCACCGCAGTCCAGGGGACTTTTGATTCCAGAGTCTTCTGCAACACCCCAATTTGGAAGCATCCAGTGTTGATCACCACAATATAAAAAAAAAGATGTTGAGACTCTGGGAAAGAGTGCAGAGAAGAGCAACCAAGATGTCGAGGGGACTAAAACAGAGGAAGAAGAGTTGCAGGAACTGAGTATCTTTAGTCTTTCAGTGTTTCTCAACCTTGGGAAATTTTTTTTTCCATTAAAAGTTTTTATTTTATAAACAAACAATACATAATCAGTCATTCAATATATCTTCTGAATACATCTTTTGTATCTTCTTTTTACCCCTCCAATATTTATCATATCTTAATATTATCATTTCCTTTATTATGACATTTCCCCCACATTTCTTACTTCTCTATTAATACATTTATCTATCTTTTAGTTTTATTAAAAATTAAACAACAATTTTATCCCCAACAACCTTCAACCCTCCTCTCCCCTCCCCCACCCCCGACTTCCCAGAGCAAAAACAGGGTGTAACATTAAACAAGCATAAGCTAAAATATACTAACTTACTACAAGATTCAAAACTCCCTCAGACTCTTTAAACTCCTCTTTTAAGCCGGCTGGGGGATTCTGGGAGTTGAAGTCCACACATTTTAAAAGTTCCCAAGGTTGAGAAACACTGGTTGAAGAGAACGACTAGGGCTGATATGAGTCAATAGGGGAAGCCGGATTCGCTTAACAACCCCCTGACTCACTCACTGTCAAGATGGTAGCCCGTCTTATGATGCGAGCGAAGCGCCTAAAGCAATGTTTCTCTGAGGAAACATGAGGAGCCGGTTTGTGGGGGCAATAAGTTGACTTTGTATAAAAATATACAAAAGTATGAAGGCTATTGCTTGACGCATTGTAAGCCGTCCTGAGTCTCCGGAGAAGGGCGGCATATAAAAAAAATCAATCAATCAATCAATCAATCAATCTCAACCTTGGAAGCTTGAAGATGGGTGGACTTCAATTCCCAGAATCCCCCAGCCAGCGCTGCTGGCTGGGGGATTCTGGGAGTTGAAGTCCACCCATCTTCAAGCTACCAAGGTTGAGAAACACTGGCCTAAAGCAAGGAAACGAGGCCGGGGGACCCGCCGCCGCCCCCCCCACGCTTCCCTCCCGGGCTGCCAACGATGCGGAGGGGATGCCCATTGCTCAGCCTGCGCCGGGCGGGGGGGGGGATGCGGACCGCAGGGAGAGCACAGGCCTCCCCCCTCACTCCCGCCTCTGCGTGTCACAATGTAGCCGCCCGTCGGCTGAGCAGCGGCGGCAGCGGAGCCCGGAGCCCCAGCAGCGCCTCGAACCCGCCGGGCACCAGCCGCGCCAGCTGCTCTCGGGGACAGGCAAGCCACGCCCCTCGGCGCGGAAACGCCCCTCCCGGCCAGCCCCCCGCGGGCGCCGCCTTGGAGCACCGGCAGAGGGAGAGTTGCCCCCCCCCCCACGGCTTGGGGGGCTCCGGGGAGGAGGGTGGCTCAACAGCCGGGGGCCAGAAGCCGTCTAGAGCAGGGGTCTCCAACCTTGGCAACTTTAAGCCTTGGAGGACTTCAACTCCCAGAATTCCCCAGCCAGCTTCGCTGGCTGGGGAATTCTGGGAGTTGAAGTCCTCCAGGCTTAAAGTTGCCAAGGTTGGAGACCCCTGATGTAGGGCATCCTGTAGGGCATCCTGGGGGGGCTGGCTGCAAAACTTTCTCCCTGGGGGGCTGAACTATCACTCCCAACATCCCTTTGGGAGCACGAGCCGTGGCAAAGGGTGTTGGGAGTTGTATTCTCAGATCTGTAGCTGCCCCAAAGAAGAGGGGGGGGGGGTCAAATTATTCTCCAAAGCACCAAGAAGGCAGGACAAGAAACAATGGGTGGAAACGAATCCAGGAGAGAAGCAACCTGGAATTTTTATTTTTTTTTTAAATTTGATTTATATGCCGCCCTTCTCCGGAGACTCAGGGCGGCTTACAGTGCGTCAAGCAATAGCCTTCATCCTTTTGTATATTTTTTATACAAAGTCAGCTTATTGCCCCCACAAACTGGGTCCTCAATTTACCTACCTTAGAAAGGATGGAAGGCTGAGTCAACCTTGAGCCTGGTGAGATTTGAACTTACTTTAATTGCAGACAGCTGGTGTTAAATTACAGTGCCTTTGTCTGCAGAGCTATCCAGGCTCAATTAACAGTGAGGGGAACAGAAGTTGCCCCCAGAAATCGTGGGCGCTCCATTGCTGGAGGTTTTTAAGAACAAATTAAACAGCCACTAATCTGATATGTTACAGGTTCTCCTGCTTGAGCAAGGACCTGCAAGGTTCCTTCCAGCTCGATTCTATTCTATCTAGCGAGGCAGAGGTTGTGCCTCTTGCCTGTAGGATCTGCGCCCCTTCTGGGGTCTGAAAACCCCAGCAATGGCGGTCTTGCCATGCTTTACTGCCCCGCCCTGCTGTTTTTTGCCTTTTGAGAGCACTGCCCTCTAAACATGCTCAGAGGTAACCTTCCCTGCCTTGCCAATGGATGGGGTTGGTGGGGGGTGGGTTGAATTCCTCTGTGCCTGACTCTTCCCCCTCCCTTCTGGCCGAGGTGTGCAGGATGGAGACCCTGGAGGAATTCGACGGTGAGTACCCGCTCGTCCTGTCCTTCTGCGAGCGGATCTCCCCCCAGGATTACGAGGGCCAAGGCCTGAGCTACACCCAGAAGTCCCTGCAGGAGCTCTTCACCCAGATGGAGCGGAAGCCCAGCATCTGCGAGCGGGTGGTGCGGAAGAGGAAGCAGGCCGAGAACGAGAGGGGCAGCCTGGGGCAGTACCTCAAGGTGAGGCTGCAGCTGGCCAAGGAAGGGACCCTGGGATGGGCAGAGGGGTGCCATCCCCACCTGGTCGGGGTGCAGCAGAGGCTTTGGCCCAGGGCTGTCTGCAGGGCAGAGTTAAAAAGTCAGCCCAGTGGTCTCAAGGTTGCAAGCAATGCGCCTTCAGAACAGAGAGAGCGGTTATCACACGTCCTGGCTGCCATCTTGACTTTTTTGACTCTGCTCGACCATTACCTGGCTTTTTATCCCTTTTAAGAAGCTGTTTGTGGCTCAGGCATCCTTCCATAGCAGCTCTGCCTGCAGGAGAGCCTGGCGCTTCACTCTGCCCAGCTGGAGCAATTGCCCGACCCAAAGGCCCCGACCCTCACTCGGCCTCAGCTCTTCTGCCCCAGAGAGAGAGAAAGAAGTTGCTGGGCTCAAACCCTGATCTGGATCCCGGGCGCTCTGGATGAAGGATAGCCATCTGGAGACCCTGGACATCCCCAGGTCTCCGGCTGTGTCCGATAAGGTGGTCTGTGCTGATTCACTGCTCCAGTGGTGAAATCCAATTTTTTTTAATACCAGTTCTGTGGGCGTGGCTTGGTGGGCATGGCAGGAGAAGGATACTGCAAAGTCCCCAACCTCCACCCCACTCCAGGAGAAGGATACTGCAAAATCCTCATTCCCTCCCCCCTCTGGGACCAGCCAGAGGTGGTATTTGCCGGTTCTCTGAACTGCTCAAAATTTCCGCTACCGGTTCTCCAGAACCTGTCAGAACCTGCTGGATTTCATACCCCTGCACTGCTCCCGTAATCACCAGCCAGCATGATGGGAGTTATGGTCCAAGCAGCGCCAGGCTGTGCCCTTGACTGCTCTTCTCCTGACAGCAGGACAGAAATTGTCTCCTGCAAGGAGGAAGTCAACAGGCTGGGTCCTGCTATGTCCTTTCAGCTCAGTTTGATTGATTGTCCCTTGCAAATTCAGATCCAATAACAGATATCAGCTGATCCGCCTGGAGAGGAGGGGCTGCAGCATCTTAAAGCATCTATTCCCTTTGGGTGGAAATCTAGCCCAGCAGGGAGGAGATGGGTGGAACTGCCTTTAAATCTTTATCTTTTGAGCAACTCTACTTGGCAGCCCTTCGCCTTCTTTGCGCCTGGAGGTCACTTTGGCTCACCTGTTCCCGGTTTTCCCTAGCCCGTTTGCCCCAAGAGCCAGTGGTTAGAATGCAGCATAATCATCATCATAATCATAAGTTTATTTGTCAAGCATATATAAGATAACAGGTAAAAGTATAAACATAATTTGAATACATGAAAAGAGTAAGTAAAAAGGTTAATTCTGCTGACTGCCAACTGTCAGCAATTTGGCAGTTCGAACTTGACTGGCTCAAGGTTGACTCAGCCTTCTATCCTTCCGAGGTCAGTAAATGAGAACCCAGATTGTTGGGGGCAATAGTAAACCACTTAGGGAAGGCTTTAAAGCACTATGAAGCGGTATATAAGTTCTATTCCTATTGCTTTGCTTTTCCCTTTCCCTTCCTTTCCTTTCCTTCGTTCCTTCCTTACTCCCTGCCTGCCTGCCTGCCTTGGTGTGCAGTGGTTAGAATGCAGTATTGCAGGTTAACTCTGCCCACTGCCAAAAGTTCGATTCTTACCAACTGAAGGTTGACTGAATCTTCCACCCTTCCGGGGTCAGTAAAATGAGGACCCAGATTGTTGGGGGCAAGAGGCTGGCTCTGTAAACCACTTAGAGAGGGGCTGTAAAAGCACAGTGAAGCGGTATATAAATCTATAGGGCTATTGCTATTCCTTCCTTCCTTCCTTCCTTCCTTCCTTCCTTCCTTCCTTCCTTCCTTCCTTCCTTCCCTCCCTCCCTCCCTCCCTCCCTCCCTCCCTCCCTCCTCTGCCCACTGCCAGCAGTTCAAATCTCACCAGGCTCAAGGTTGACTCAGGCTTCCATCCTTCCGAAGTCAGTAAAATGAGGATTCAGATTGTTGGGGGAAGAAGCTGGCTCTGTAAACCGCTTAGAGAGGGGCTGTAAAGCACTGTGAAGCGGTATATAAGTCTAAGTGCTGTTGCTGTCGCTTTGCTCTCTTCCAGGCCAAGTTCTTTGCCCTGCTGCAGGGTGATGTGAATTATGACAACACCCTGGGGGAAATGGAGATGGAGGAAAAAGTTGAGCAACTCAAGCGGGAGATGGAGAAGGCCAACGATTACGCCCGCGGTAACTCTGCCTTTCCTTTCCTCTCACTTGTACTGGGTGTTTGTCTTCAGGTGTTTTCTGCTCATTCCCACACCCTCCCCTGGACACTTCGAATAGTTGCGGGGCCCGAGGGAGCCACGATGCTGACCAGAGGGGCCACCTTCTGTGTTGCTCTTCCTGAGACCATCCCCACAACATCACTGGCTGCATTCACACACGGCAGAGGGATTTATTTATTTATTTATTGGTTCGATTTATATGCCGCCCTTCTCCGGAGACTCAGGGTGGCTTACAATGCGTTACGCAATAGCCTTCATACTTTTGTATACACCTGCTTAATAGGGCTTTCGGGGCCCCCTAAGCGGTGTTCTTTTTTATACAACGTCAGCTTATTGCCCCCACAATCTGGGTCCTCAGGGCTACAATCCACTGACTGGCAGAAGGCAGCAAAGCAATACAAACAAAGCTGCACACCTTGGGCTCCCCTCCAGGGACTGCATGTTGCAGCCCACAGCTGGTAGCAGCCCAAAAGTGGTGAGAAGCCAGTTGTTGCCTTAGCATATGGTATGAACTAATCTGGCACCGTGCCCCAGTGATGTGCAGAGCACGAGCGTTTTGTGAATGTAACAGTGGTGTTTTTAGAATAGAAATAGAAATATTTATTTTATTTTATTTTTTATTATTCGTATTTCTACGCCGCCCACTCTCCGAGGACTCTGGGCGGCTTACACTAAAGACAGTATACTAAATAGCATATTGCTATTTAGTATAAATAATAGAAATAGAATAAATAATAGAAATAGGAATAGGAATAGAAATAGGAATAGGAATAGAATAGGAATAGGAATAGGAATAGGAATAGGAATAGGAATAGGAATAGGATAGAATAGAATAGGAATAGGAATAGGATAGGATAGGATATAATAGAATAGAATAGAATAGAATAGAATAGAATAGAATAGAATAGAATAGAATAGAATAGGAATAGGAATAGGAATAGGAATAGAATAGAATAGAATAGAATAGAATAGAATAGAATAGGAATAGGAATAGGAATAGGAATAGAATAGAATAGAATAGAATAGAATAGAATAGAATAGAATAGAACAGAACAGAACAGAACAGAACAGAACAGAACAGAACAGAATAACAGAGTTGGAAGGGACCTTGGAGGTCTTCTAGTCCAACCCCCTGCTTAGGCAGGAAACTCTATAGCATTTCAGACAAATGGTTATCCAATTTCTTCTTAAAAGCCTCCAGGGATGAAATGCCCACGATTTCTGGAGGCAAGCTGTTCCACTGATTAATTGTTCTCACTGTCAGGAAATTTCTCCTTAATTCCAGGTTGCTTCTCTCCTTGATTAGCTTCCACCCATTGCTTCTTCTCTTGCCTTCAGATGTTTTGGAGGAGGGGTTGACTCGCTCTTCTTTGTAGCAGCCCCTGAGATACTGGAAGACTGCTATCATGAAGTAATATTCATGAGCTGCCCTGAGTCTCCGGAGAGGGGCGGCATATAAATTTAATAAATAAATAAATAAATAAATAAATAAATGAGGAGAAAGCCACCATGCTGGCATCCAGCTGGTTATTAAGCTTCAGATTGAGAGCTGCAGGAGCTTCCTTTGAATCCTGAAGTGATCACAGTGTTTTTGCAGGAGACTTCCGTTGTCTTTCCTACCAGGGTGCCCAGTTGCTCTGGTCAAGCCAGACTCCCTGAGCATCCTTCCATGGCCTCCAGCTCCACCAGTGGAAATCTGGAACAGCCAAAACCAGAACTTCATCCAAAGGTGCTTTTTCAAGAGGCAACTGGACTTTCTTGATTTTCCTTGAGGATGTTTCGCTTCTCATCCGAGAAGCTTCTTCAGCTCTGACTGGATGGTGGGGAATGGAAGGATTTATATTCCTTGCAGACAGCTGGTCCTTTGCATCCTTTGAGAGGGTCCTTGAGGCCACTTGGAGGTTTGTCTGTGTCCTCAGGGTCACCTGAGTGGTGCAAATGGATGTGGAGCCTTCTTGGAACTGTTTAAAGGACTGTGTTGTGGAGCTGCCGATCCTTCCATTCCCCCCCCAAATGTCCTCAAGGAAAAACGAAGGAAGTCCAGTTGCCTCTTGGGGAAAAAAGCACCTTTGGAACAACCATGACCTGGAGGACTGTTTGTTTTTATTTCCCTTCAAGTGGGTAAGGCTGAAAAATGCAGGTATTTTTTTTCCTTGTCCAACTATGATTTAGATGTGTCTGACAGAGGAGCCTGTTCTGGTGACCTGGTTGCATCTCAGCTTGACGATATGTCAAGTGCTGAATCTTTTATTTGTATTTGTTTATTGAATAGCCCGAAGGCCTTTTCAAACAAAACAGAAAAGAAAAAGGGAAAAGACAAAACAGTTACAGAAATAACAATCTAAAAATATATGATATATGACATTAAAATTTTACAACATCAAATTTCAATAGCTAAGTTGCCAAGACTAGATAACCCAAATAAGATAGCTCCTCTCTAAGTCAGCTCGTCTTTCTTACAATCAATGAAGTTCTTTTCAATATAACTGGCTCGTATTGCTGTCATCCTTTTAAGATAGCGGGTGATGGCCCTTACCAGGGGAGGAGAGTCTGCCTTCAACAGAAATGATAATTTATGCCTTATATTCCAGTGGGGAAATTTATTTATAATTGGGGACAGATATTGTTTTCTTACTTCCTCATACAGCCTACATTCAAATATTATATGCGCCGTGTCCTCCACGACGTTTGCCCCACATATACATGTTCTTTTGTCATACGGGATTTTCCAGTAACGGCCGAATTTAACGTTGGTATCTAGAAGTTCAAATCTAAACTTAACAAATAACTGTCTCTCCACTGATGGCATTTCTAGATGTAAATACTTTTCCAGAGTGAAAGTTGTTTTAACTGCTGTCAGCAGTTTAAGGGAGTGAGCCTGGAGGACTGAGAATCTCCACAAACATTTAGAACTGCATCCACATCACCTGCTCAGGCACTCAGGGCCCTGGGCAACTGTTTGAAAACCGGGATTAGCAGCCCCATTTATGGCCCCGAAATGGAGACGGAGGGAGCGCAAGGCTTGACCATCCCCTGTTGTCTTTTTCCTTGCCAAGTGCAGCTGCCAGGTTTATTTTGAAAGAATTGCATTCCAGATTTAGGAAATAAAAATTTGGGTACAGATACACCTTTGTCAATCTTTGCTTAACAGCATGCCCTTGTCTCATTAAAGTCAAAACAAAACACAACTTAATACAATCAGGGGCCTAAAGGATAAAATGGAAACCAGGGGATCAGGGGAGTCTGGGGTGGGGTGGGGTGGGGATTTAAGAAAGTCAAGATGGTGACCACAACCATGCAAAGAAAGTCCTGCCCCTTTTTATGCATTAGAACAGGGGTCTCCAAACGTGGCCACTTTAAGACTTGTGGCCTTCAACTCCCAGAATTCCTCAGCCAGCAAAGTTGGCTGAGGAATTCTGGGAGTAGAAGTCCACATGCCTTAAAGTGGCCACGTTTGGAGACCCCTGCATTAGAAGCATCACATTCTTCTAATGTGACAAAATGACAACCACTGTGGTTGTGATTGTCATTTTGACTCTCCTGCAGAGGAAGGTTGCAGCCTGGCGGGAGCCATTGGCAAACCAGGTTGCAACATAGCTTAGCCCCCACACCCCTAACCCTTCCAAATGCGGGCACACACAGGTGGGAGGCAGAAGTGGCAGAGAGTGAAACTTTGCTCCTTTTCAGCTGCCAAGACCTCATCCTGGAGGCCGGCCGAGAGGAGGGTCCGGAGGCCTATACTGATGGGAGGATTCAGCCCACCGGAGGCCAAGCTCTGGGACTCGGGCCTTCCAGCCATGCCCAAAATCTTTGGTTCTTTCCCAAAGCAGGTATGTGCTTCTCGTCTCTGCAACCTCTTGTCTTTCCAGATGCTGCCCCTCTGCGTTGGGGGTGGGAGGAAGGGAAGCATTAGCTACAAACAAAGGGACTTTCTTGGTGGTGGCCCCCACAGGGTGGGCTGGACCAGGGGTGGGTTCTACTTACCTTTACTACCGGTTCGCAACGGGATCTGTGGCTTTTTTTTATGACTGGGATTTTATGCTGGTTTACTGCTCCTGCTTCTAATTTTTAACTGGTTATCTTCCTCCATTTTCTTTTAAAAGCCTTTAGTGATGGGACACCCACAACTTGGGTATGTCTAGTCTAGACATAGAGTCTCAACATCTGTTTTATACTGTGGTGACCCAAACTGGATGCAGGACTCTAGGTGTGGCCTCACTAAGGCTTTATAGAGTGGTATTAGTACCTCCCTTGATCTTGATTGTATCCCTCGGTTAATGCAATTTAGGGTTGCGTTGGCTTTTTTGGCTGCCACCACCACATACCGCTGGCTCCTATTTAACTGGTTGTCCACTAAGACTCCAAGATCCCTCTCACAGTGACTGTTATTAAGCCTGGTTTTACCCAGTCTATATGTGTACTTTTGGGGGTTTTCTTTCCTGTGTAAGACTTTACTTTTCTCTACATTGAATTTCGTTTTGTTAGATGTGTTAATATATTGTGCTTTTCATTTACTTGGACTTGTTAAAGAGAGAGGATTTTCTCCAGGCGTAGCAACTTCTGCATAATTCCCCCAAAACATCATTACTTGTTTGAATATAATCTGCTGCTCTTTACCCCGACAGATGGAGAGAAACAATCCAGACTTGAAGCAGCTTTGGGCAGGCATGTCACCTGTCAATCAAAAGAGGTCAGAAGCCAGACAGGGAGATGGAAGCTGTATAGAAATGAGGTAGAATTGTCACCTTCACAGACCTTCCTGAGCCACCTGTGGGCTTGAAGTGTTTCTCAACCTCAGCAAATTGTAAGATATTTGGACTTCGACACCAAAAGTCCCTAGAAAGCAAGGAATTCTGGGAACTGAAGTCAAATATACGTGTCCCAAGATAATGTTGCAGGATCCAGTCTGGGTTGGTCACCAAGACCAGAGCTTTACATTCTGGTGAGAGAGACAGTAACAGAGTTGGCAGGGACCTTAGAGGTCATCTAGTCATACCACGAACCCCCTGCTCACGCAGTACTAGAGATTCGAACCGCTGAACTGCCAACTTTTCTGATTGACAAGCTCAGTGTCTTAGCCACTGAGCCACCTAGTCAGGCAGGTGCCAAGTTCCCCGCGGATGGGTTCCAGCATAAGTCTGAAAGCTCAGAAGACAAAACCTCTGATCCCGGTGATCAACCCAGATTGGATCCTGAAGTCCATGCATCTTTTTAAAATTACTTATTATTTTATTGATTTTTAAAAATAATAACAAAAAAACCATAACAAAAGACAAAATTAGAAATGCAGAAATGGAAAAATTGGATGGAAGTGGGAATATTGACTTTGGATCTGCTGATTGAGATGTTGATGATGAATTCTTAATATGTATTGTGTTAAGACATAATTATCATCTGTAATTCAGTGGCAATATTTACCACTGCAGCATTTGCTAACAACATTGTATGGACCACCAGTATTTTCAGCTTCTGAGACATCCGAAATATTAGAATAACTTGTTAAATCTTTTGAAACTAAAAATACCACTCTACATTTTAAAGATACTTGTTATCAATAAATCAGTTTGGTGTGCATAGGCTAAGAAATGGGTAGGGTAGGGTAGGGTAGGGTAGGGTAGGGTAGGGTAGAATAGAATAGAATAGAATAGAATAGAATAGAATAGAATAGAATAGAATAGAATAGAATAGAATAGAATAGAATAGAATAGAATAGAATTCTTTATTGGCAAAGTGTGATTGGACACACAAAAAATTAGAAATTTCTCTATTGCTAGACAATGAGAGTTTGAGTGTCACTGGGCCTCAGCTTCCTTGAAACACATGTTTTTACAATATCGTACATTTACTTAAGTTTTGGGAGAAAAACATTGGAAAATGAAATGTATGGCCGCTTTTACTCATCGGACTGAAGAGCTGACTACACTTGCAATCCACCTATTGCCTACAAATGTACGGACAAATATAATGAAATATGCAAGTCAGTTTTACAAAGTATATAGTAGGCTAAAAACATGAAAATTATATAAATAGAAGAAAGATATTTCTACTCAAATAATAACTCCATTAGATAACTATATATATAGAATAATAACTATTTATTGCTAAAATGATAAGTCCTTCTTTGTTGTAGCTTTTCGCTTTTTAAAAAAGTACTTTCTACATGTATTTATTTTTTCGATAAAGTCTTAAAATTGCTGAGGTTGAGAAATGCTGGGCTAGAGCTTCCCCCTGGAACAGGAGTCTCCAACCTTGGCAACTTTAAGCCTGGCGGACTTCAACTCCCAGAATTCCCCAGCCAGCTGGCTGGGGAATTCTGGGAGTTGAAGTCCTCTAGACTTAACATTGCCAAGGTTGGAGAGACCCCTGCTCTGGAAAACCAACCCCACAGGACCAGCTTATGCTTCAGGAGGTCATGTGAATCCAAGCAGTTGGGCCAACTTAACCAAGTTCTGCCAGGGCAAAGCACCCAAAGTTAAGGAAGGTATTGCATGCTGTGGTTCCAGTGGTGGAATTCAATTTTTTTTACTACTGGTTTTACTGCTGGTTCTGTGGGCATGGCTTGGTGGGCGTGGTGTGGCTTGGTAGGCGTGGCAGGGGAAGGATACTGCAAAATCTCCCTCTCCACCCCACTCCAGGAGAAGGATACTGCGAAATTCCCATTCCCGCCCCACTCCTGGGGGAAGGATATTGCAAAATCTCCATTCCTACCTCCCTCTGGGGCCAGCCAGAGGTGGTATTTGCCGGTTCTCTGAACTACTCAAAATTTCCGCTACCGGTTCTCCAGAACCTGCTGAATAGCACCTCTGTGTGGTTCCTCCCGGCTGGTTTTCTGGTATAAATCGGCTACAAGAAAAGGGAGTGGGAGGGAAGAGGTAATTCAACCAGCATTGAGTTGGCCAGCTTGGAAGGCAGTGGGAGGGACTGGGCTAAGGGCCACTGAGCGGCCCCTGAAATGGAGGAATACCTGGGGGAAGTGAAGAGATGGAGGATGAGTTGCCTCCCTCCGATCATCCCACGGAAGGAACGAGGTGCAAAGCAGGTGCCAGGGTGATCCAAGGGAATCTGGCATCCGCGGGGCTGCCACAGATCCTTGTGGTGGGAAGAGGGAGGGGGCGGGAAGGACTTGGTCTCCCTCAAAAGAGCAATACCCAGGGGAGAGTAAGGGAAGGCCAGGTGCAGAGGTGCCCGTAGTCTCTGGGGCACATTCTCTGTAGGACTCCTCTTTCCTTTTTCCCATCCTTCACAGCATGGTTGACCTACGCCCTCTAATGCTGAATCCTGGTGGATTTCGTCCCTCGTTTCTCACAAGCAACTCTGTCCACCGGCTGAAATACGCTTTCCCAAGGTACATTTGCCTTCATTCGTACATCCGTTGCTTTTCCTTGGACCATTTTCCCCCTCTTTTAAGGTGGCGGACCTGGCAGTGGGTCCAACAAGGTGAGTTTCAGACGCATCTGGGAACGTCAACTCTTGGCCCTTCCTAGGAAGGAAGGCTGAGGGTTCCACCGGATGGTCTGGTACTGCAGGCCCTTCTTCTGGAGGAGGGGCTCGGGGGAGCCAGCCCTGACTGCAGACGTGGGTTTCTTCCAGGGTTCCTGCCAGCAGCTCCCCCACCTCACCTTCCCAAAGTTCTGGCCCTTCCAGCACTACTTCCGTTTTCAACACACCTGTGCTGGCCAGGTTCAGAGGCAACAAGGAGGACGAGACGGACAAGGGAAGCCCAGGCCCCGATACAAACTCTGCAGGGGCCTAAATGCCTTTTCGTGTATGGGAAGATGCTACGTGAATAAAAAGTTTGGTGCACGCTCCTCAGGGTAGGTGTGGGGCTGGGTCTCTGTCTCTCTGCATCTGTGTGTGTAGGCTCTGCTGCTCAGCTAACCCCAGTGCAACAGGCAGTAAACAGAACGTCTATTTTGTTGAGTGAAAAGGAGATGGCCAAGCACATTGAAGTGTCCTTCCTTTCCTCTGTTTCCTTCCTTCCTCCCTCCCTCCCTCCCTTCCTCTCCTTCCTTCCTTCCTTCCTTCCTTCCTTCCTTCCTTCCTTCCTTCCTTCCTCCCTTCCTCTCCTCCCTTCCTTCCATTCTCCCTTCCTCTCCTTCCTTCCTTCCATCCTCCCTTCCTCTCCTTCCTTCCTTCCTTCCTTCCATCCTCCCTCCCTTCCTCCTTCCTTCCTCTCCTTGCTTCCTTCCATCCTCCCTTCCTCTCCTTCCTTCCTTCCTCCCTTCCTCTCCTTCCTTCCTTCCATCCTCCCTTCCTCTCCTTCTTTCCTTCCTTCCATCCTCCCTCCCTTCCTCCTTCCTTCCTTCCTCTCCTTCCTTCCTTCCATCCTCCCTCCCTCTCCTTCCTTCCTTCCTCCCTCTCTCTCTCTCCTTCCATCCATCCTCCCTCCCTCTTCTTCCTTCCTTCCATCCTCCCTCCCTCCCTCTTCTTCCTTCCTTCCTTCCTTCCATCCTCCCTCCCTCCCTCTCCTCCCTTCCTTCCATTCTCCCTTCCTCTCCTTCCTTCCTTCCATCCTCCCTTCCTCTCCTTCCTTCCTTCCTTCCATCCTCCCTCCCTTCCTCCTTCCTTCCTCTCCTTGCTTCCTTCCATCCTCCCTTCCTTCCTTCCTCCCTTCCTCTCCTTCCTTCCTTCCATCCTCCCTTCCTCTCCTTCTTTCCTTCCTTCCATCCTCCCTCCCTTCCTCCTTCCTTCCTTCCTCTCCTTCCTTCCTTCCATCCTCCCTCCCTCTCCTTCCTTCCTCCCTCTCTCTCTCTCCTTCCATCCATCCTCCCTCCCTCTTCTTCCTTCCTTCCATCCTCCCTCCCTCCCTCTTCTTCCTTCCTTCCTTCCTTCCATCCTCCCTCCCTCCCTCTCCTCCCTTCCTTCCATTCTCCCTTCCTCTCCTTCCTTCCTTCCATCCTCCCTTCCTCTCCTTCCTTCCTTCCTTCCATCCTCCCTCCCTTCCTCCTTCCTTCCTCTCCTTGCTTCCTTCCATCCTCCCTTCCTTCCTTCCTCCCTTCCTCTCCTTCCTTCCATCCTCCCTTCCTCTCCTTCTTTCCTTCCTTCCATCCTCCCTCCCTTCCTCCTTCCTTCCTTCCTCTCCTTCCTTCCTTCCATCCTCCCTCCCTCTCCTTCCTTCCTTCCTCCCTCTCTCTCTCTCCTTCCATCCATCCTCCCTCCCTCTTCTTCCTTCCTTCCATCCTCCCTCCCTCCCTCTTCTTCCTTCCTTCCTTCCTTCCATCCTCCCTCCCTCCCTCTCCTTCCTTCCTTCCATCCTCCCTCCCTCCTTCCTTCCTTCCGTCCTCCCTCTCCCTCTCCTTCCTTCCATTCTCCCTCCCTCTCCTTCCTTCCTTCCTCCCTCTCTCTCTCTCCTTCCATCCATCCTCTCTCCCTCTTCTTCTTTCCTTCCTTCCATCCTCCCTTCCTCCTTCCTTCCTTTTCCTTCCCTTCCTTCCTCCCTCTCTTCCTCCCTTCCTCCTTCCATATCTCTCCTTCTTCCTCCTCTCAAAACCCGTCTTCTAAGCTGAGCTGTTCCTACTCGCAGATGGTCCTCGACTTGCAACCATTTGTTTCGTGTTTGAAGTTACCCTGAAAAAAGTGACTCATGGCCATTTTTCACACTTAGGACCATTGCAGCATCCCTCTGGTCACGTGATCTAAATTCAGACACTTGGCAACTGGCATGTATTTATGACGGTTGGAGTGTCCTGGACTCAGGTGAGCTCCTTTTGCGACCATCTGACAAGCAAAATCAATGGGGAAGCCAGATGCCTTTCACAACCGGGTTACTAACTTCCATCAACTGCAGTGACTCATTTAACAACTGTGGCAAGAAAGGTCATAAAATGGGGCAAAGCTCACTGAACAATCATCTTGCTTAGCAGTGGAAATTTTAGGGTCAGTTGTGGTTGTAAGTTGAGGACTGCCTATATATGTTTGACCACAATAGGTAAAAGCCTTAGGAAAGATGAGCTACTGGGCATCAGTCACATTCCAACCCCCCCTTCCCTTCCAATGACAGCTTTTTTTTGGGGGGGGGACATTTTAGGGTCTCAGCTCCCAGAGGGAATGCCATCTTGGTATTTGATCCGACAGGCCTTTCTGAGGGGCCCTCCATCCATCTGGGACTCGGGAGGCAGAGAATAGATGGGGGCGGGGCCAGCCAGAGGTGGTATTTACCGGTTCTCCAAACTACTCAAAATTTCCGCTACCGGTTCTCCAGAACCTGTCAGAACCTGCTGGATTTCACCCCTGGATCGGTGGCTAAAAAAGCATGAGTGGTCTTGTTTTCTTTTCCCCTGTTTAATCCAAGTTACTAACAGGATGTTGCACCATTTCCACTGTGGTGTGACTTTTTTTACTAAATACATACTACTGGTATGTAATATACATACTATACTTATCTCTGCAATGATCACAGTTTTTAGGTTCAGTAAGTATTTAGTTCCAGGTTCCCCGACAGGGCTTGAAAAATTGGGCACCTGAGAAGCTGTTTGATTTGCTGTTGGGTTTTACACAATGCAACAGCTGCATCTGGATAACAGGCCAGGACTCCAAATCCTGCACCAGAGTAAAGGTGAGCTGAGGAAAGAAGGAGGAAATGGCGCCATTTTATCCATGGCTCTCCTTCCTACAGGGGTGGGAAGCACCCACAGCATTCGCCGCAAACGCTGTGGGTGTAACTAGCGAGCAGTCCCGATCATTGGGAGACACGGATGGCGATGCTGGGTAATCCTTTGAGTTTTAGAGGATGTTCTCCAGTCTGTAGCCGTAGCCTATGACTTGGTCCATGAGGTCTGGCAGCAGCTCTCTGTAGATCAGGGTGGGCTTCAGGGCCCAGTAAGGATAGAAGACCTCGCGGTAACGCAACACTCCGCCTCTCACAATCCGCCGGGCACAATCTTCTTTAGGGCTCGGCCTCTGGGTGATTTTGTTTCCCACGGACTTCACGGCCGTTTCTGCAGAAAGGAGCAAAAAGATGGGTGGCCGGCCTGAGAGGAGGGGGCTGGGTTTGGGCAAGGGAGGGTTTCAACGCGTCACTCACCGGTGTCGATGTAGCCCAGCACAGCCACAGTGATGGGCAGGTCCATGTTCCGCAGGCGCAGCTCGGTACGTAGCGAGGTGAAGAATCCTTCCACGGCGAACTTGGCTGCTGCATAGGAGACGCTGAAGGGGCCCGGAACACGTCCTGGGAGGGAGAGGGAGAGATTGGCATGGACGGATGCCAATGGCTTGTTCCATCTCCCCCTTCTCTCAATCTCTTCCTGCAATCGTACGCTCTTCTATGTCCACTTTAATACAGCTAGTCCTTGACTTAGGACCAGGGGTGGGTTCTAACTTTTTTTACTACCGGTTCTGTGGGCGTGGCTTATTTTGTGGGCATGGCTTGATGGTCATGTGACAATTCTTTAGGATTTAGCAGAGGTACTGGTCTACCACGCTTTTAAGAGAACTGAGAACTGGTAGGATCACATGCAGGAGAGCCACTCCACCAGCCCGAATGAATGCCCCACTGCGGGATCCACCCATGTGCCAGCCTGTGAGGATTGCGGTGCCTACCACTCATGGAGGAGATGACTACGATGTTCCCCTTAGATTCCAGCAGTAGATCCATGGCAGAAATGGTCAACTGGACGTAGCTGAAGAAGTTCACAGTCATCGACTTGATCACAGGCTCAATGGTTCCTTTGAATGGACCAAAGGAGGTGCCTCCAACATGGTTCAGAACTAGTTGGTCGAGACCTCCTGGGGGAGCGAAGGACAGAGAGACATTCAGGGCCTACACGCACAAAAGGCCAACTGACATTTTTCTGGTGCTGGTGTCAGGTTTCGATGTCGTCTCAAATAAATTGCATTTCCAAACAAACAGTCTTTGATGAAATCTTTCATTTATTCAGCATGACAATCTGTCCCCGATTATGTCGAAGCCAACACTGACTTCCTGACCCCAAACCTTCCCTTTCCGTTCCCCGATTCTCTGCGTCTCATTGGCCATCTTCCAAATCACTCTCCCCATATCTACTACTTCAGCTCCCAGGAATGTGCCCCCTCCCAACCCATCTCCTAGGGGATATTATCTTCAGGGAAAATAAGTAGGTGAGAAGTCAAGCATCCTCTTGCCAGCTGCCCCCTCTTCTCCTCCTTATGTCAGCACTGGAACGAATGTAGTTTGAAGTGCTGACAGCTGGCTTGCTGCCACCCTCGGAGGGTGTCTTCCAGCATGGAGTCCCGGGTAGGGCAGCTGGGCATGCAGAGGTCTACAAAGGGGCTGGATCCTGACATCACAGGTCAACACTGGAGGGAGCCTAACACAGGCGAAGGTCAGTCAGCCAGGCCAGCACATGGCGAGGCATTGAGATATCTTGGGGCTTAAAGCCTTTGCAAGGCCAGGAGCCAAAGTGGTTGATCCTCTGCGACAGGATTGAGCATGCCCCTCCCCCCATTGCTGGGCATCCTTGCTTTTCCTGCTCACTTTATTGTGTTATTAAATCCAGCCCTTTGGACTGCAAGGAGCCCTGATGGCCCAGTGGTCAGAATGCAATATTGCAAACAAACTCTGCCCACTGCTTGGAGTTCGATCCTGACCAGCTCAAAGTTGACTCAGCCTTCCATCCAGATAGCTGGGAGCAATATGCAGATCATGCTGACATTGAATGCTGTAAAGGACTATGGGGCAGTCTATAAGTAAGTCCTGTTGCTATTGCTACTGAGCAGGGGGTTGGAGTAGAAGATTGCCAAGATGCCTTCCCACTTGTGTGTTATTCTGTTATTCACATTGCCCAATATCGGTGGCCAACTCTGGATTCTAAGGGCCACGTGTGATGCAGAGCACATGAAGCCCCTCTTGCAAACACCCGAGACCAAACATGTCTCTAGGCACAGCCCCAAAGTCCAGAAAAAGTGTCCTCACACTTTGTGGTCCTACACCACAAAGATTTGAATTGCTTGTTGCCTTTCAAAGAGGTTGCTTCCCCCACCCCATTATTCTTTGATGTTTCATGACCCCATAATCCCTTGTCGGGTAGAGTCTGGGCAACTGAATGGAGCTGAGTGTTTTACTGGCCGGATGCCCTTCCTGTCGCCAATGCGGAGTTTTGTTCAGCAGATATATTCTCATTGTGCCCAGAGAGAGAAATATCTGCCTCCACCTAGGATCGAACTCACAGCCTCCTGATTGTGAGGTGAGAGATCTACCTCTAGGCCACTGTACCTCCCCCACCACATTTGCTGCATGGATTCTCCCATTCTGGAGGAGCCATGGAAATATGATCTTGGGTGCTCTTCTCCATGCAGGAAAGGAGGGGGCAGCAAAGTCCTGGAAGGGGGGACGAAGACTTCTATAGAGAGGGATAGACGATCCTGGGAAGGGCGGGAGTGGCTGGGATAGGTAAGGGTAGCTGAATACAGCCTTACCTGCATACACACAGAGCAGCCAATTCCTCAGTCTCCCCCACCGCCACCCCCCAAGGAGGCACAAGGGTGAAATGGAAAAGGTCATCTTTACCCAACTTGGCCTTCGTTTCTTCCACCACCTCCTGGGCAGCGGTCAGGTTGCCCATGTCTGCAACCACGTAGTGGGCAGAACTGGCGCCCAGGTCTTGGCACTTCTTCACCACCTGAAGAGGAAGGGAAAAAGAAGGCAAAGGGTTGGAAAGGACCAGGGGTGAAATGCTCCCGGTTTGGACTGGATCGGGCAATCCGGTAGCGATTGTGGCAGGTGGTTCGGAGAACTGGTAGCGATGGCGACAACGAGGCTCCTCCCACCCACCTGGGTGTTGTTACTTCCTGGCTTTAACCAGGAAGCAATGTGTTTTTTACCCTCTGCACATGTGCAGGTTTTGCGCACGTGCAGAGGGTCTACGCGTGCAAATGATGCATGCTCTTCCAAATTGGTAAGGAAGGTAAGTAGATTTCACCCCTGGAAAGGATTCACAAGAACCAGTGTTCGGTCAAAAAAGTCACAATGGGGGCCATGACACAGCACTTGAATCTCTGCCAGTCTTAATATTAGGATGAAACCGAAATCATTTTATTGGGGGTTTATGGACAATGAATTACAAAATAAGTGTCGGAAATTAATATGGCATATTGTATATATGATAACTGCGCTGAGATTATTGCATGCACAAAGATGGAGGAATAATGAAATGAAACAGATTAGGTTAGATTAGATTTATTAAATTTGTATACCGCCCTTCTCCTGAAGGACTCAGGGCAGTGAACAGCCAAGATTAAAATACATAACAATATAAAAATTAAAATAAATTAAAACAGAATTAAATCAAATTGGCTTCCCAAAATTTAAAACCCTTTGCCCATAAAATAACCCATTAAAACAGGAAATATGACTTGTAATATTGATGAGAAAACTTGTGGAAAAAAAATGAAACTGACTAGTTTGGTCAAGGAAAGGCTTTTTTGAAAGACTGGAAGCCTTATATGGACATTTGTTGAAAGACAAAGACTAAATCGATGATGTATGGACTGGGGATTTAAAAAGTAAGTTAAACAGGAAGGTGAAAGGATTTAGATGGCAACTACTTGATAGAACGAAGAGCAGGAATCATGAGTCTATGTTCTCTTTTTAATTTAATTTAATTTTTTTCCTTATATACATTTTTAAAAATCTTTTAATTTTGCGTGGTTTTATGGCATTGAAAAATTCTAAGAGAAAAAATAAAAGAAAACTGAAAGATCTACCAATGTTTAACAACAACAAAAAGTCAAGATGCATGGCTGCCCTCTTTTTTAAAAAAATAACTTTGTGGACTCAAGAGCAGCTGATGAGATCAGTCGCTGTCAGCAGGATTGGCTTTCATGCTTATTTTGAGCCCCCCCCACCCCCACCCCGCCTGTTTCCTGAAACCGAGGTTAGTGGTTGCTCAGAGCATCCCTCCAGAATGGCTGGGGTGGGGGCGGCGGCATCGGGGTGCCCCAGCAAGCAGGAAGGGAGCTGCCCCGACTCTGATAAGCAGAGGAGCTGGATTCGCACCCGGCACCCGTTTGAGACTGAAGCTAGAGAGGGAATCTATGGAGATTCTCCACCATCCAGGTCATGGTTATTTATTTATTTATTTATTTTATTTTATTCAATTTGTATCCCACCCTTCTCCTAGTGGACTCAGGGCGGTGCACAGCCAGGTCTAAAACACATACCAATACAAAATTTAAAATTTTTAAAAGAATTACATGATTTTGGCCCAAATTTAAAACAATTCAAATTAAAACCCATTGACAGATTAAAAGCTAAAAAAATAAAAAAATAAAACTTTTGGGTTGTCCCAAAAATGCTTTTTTAAGAAGCAACTGGACTTTCTGGGTTTTTTTTTTTCTTTGAAGACGTTTCGCTTCTCATCCAAGAAGCTTCTTCAGGCTCTGACTGGATGGTGGGGAGAGTCAGAAGAGCTGAAGAAGCTTCTTGGATGAGAAGCGAAACGTCTTCCGAGAAAAACCAGAAAGTCCAGTTGCCTCTTGAAAAAGCACCTTTGGGATACCGAGAGAATCTCTCGCCAGTTTCAAGCGTTTCTTTCTTTTGCGCGTGGGAAAGCGGTCTTGCTGAAGACCGAGCGAGGCAGTGGAGCATGGGTTGAGAGGAAGAGGAGGCTGCGATCCGTTGCAGGGCTGGCCTCGTTCAGACGATCGGAGGGTTCTCGCCCGCTTACCTTCCGCAGTTGCTCCTCCCTCCTGGCGGTCAGCATCAGGTGGGCGCCCATCCGTGCAAACTCGTAGGCCATTTGCTCCCCGATGCCCGAACTCGAACCCGTCACCAACACGCGCATTCCTCGCACCATCTCTGCAGGCAAGAAGAGGAGACGGCCCGTGGATTTCGTCGCCCGGCCGGAGACACGCGAGCTCTGGCCCGGCCAGGAAAAAGATGCTGGCCGAAGGTCTTTAGCTAAGGGAGGAGGAGATCCAGGGCCCCACGCGTGGACCTCCTGCCTTGAGCAGCGGGGGTGGACTAGAGGACCTCCGAGGGCCCTTCCAGCCCTATTTTATTGCTCTGTGTTCCCTTCTGTGAATTTTCTCTATTCCTTCAACCTTTAGTGCTTCGGACTCTTATTGGAACCAGTTTATAGTTCATCTTTTTATTAAATTCGTCTAAAGCAGGGGTCTCCAACCTTGGCAACTTGAAGCCTGGCGGACCTCAACCTCTGGGAGTTGAGGTCCGCCAGGCTTCAAGTTGCCAAGGTTGGAGACCCCTGGTCTTAGGGGACTGTTCTAGTGGGTACAGATCTGAAAGCCCCTCCTTGGGCAGGAAAGTGCATAAACGAGCAAATAAATAGTCGGGGAGGGTCGACAGCATTATTCTCCCCCCCCTCCGTTGGACCCATACTCGATTCCCCACCCAGAGCTCCGTCGGCCCGCCTCTCTGCTCCCTCTCTGGGCAAATTCCAACGAAAGGCTTCGCTTCCAACAGCCCCCCCCTTCCCTTCCCTTCGCTCCACCCCCCCCCCCCTTCATCGGGGACACAGGTCGTTTGGGACATGCCAGGGTCTGCTGACCCCATCCTGCCTTGCCAACCCACATCGAAGTGAGGCAGCAGCCAAGAGTCCAGTAGAGCATTCACCTCCGATGCTCCGTGGGTTGGCCAGAGAAGTGGGAGAGAGAGAGGGGGGGGCATTTTGGCATGGAGAAAAGCCAAACTCTCCCACCCCGAAAGAGAACAAACAGTCCTCCATTCAGTGGAGGGGGGGGGAATCCTCAGTTGTTGAATGCCAATAGGAGCAGGGCAGCCCCCCCCCACTTCTTAACCTAATCACTTGTGCAACCAGCTGATGGCAGAGTTTTCCTTCTCAGTGGGTGGGATTTGATGGGGCTTTTCAGGTTTCGGTGGAGAAAGCGGATTGTCCGGTTCTCCCCGCTTTGGTTACCTCTTCTTCCCTTCTTTTAGGCTAATTGCATCTTTTCTCGGCCCCAAATTCTACCCTCCCTCCCCCCCCTCCCCCCAGGTTCTGAGCTGGCTGAATTTCCCAACCCACCAGGCAATTTTAAGATCTATGGACTTCAGCTCCCAGGAATTTCTGCCAGCACCAATTTCTGCAGTTCGCTCCTCCAGGGGCCAGAATTCCGCAGCTTCAGTGACTTTGACTTCAACTCCCAGAATTCCCCTGGCCAGTGCATTGCCCACGTCAGCATGGGTCTTTCTACACTCTCCTAGCTCTCTCGATACAAAACTAGAATATGACTGGCCACCAGCTACACTTACAAATCAGGGACGCTCAACCTCCCACCAGGTGAGCGAGAATTGCAGGTGGGGATTGCAGAACTGCCAAGGTGCCCTGAAGCCACTTCAAACTCGATCAGTACCGCTTCTTTGGGATGGGTGGATGGGGACTCACCCAGGGGCCCTGGGGCTGGGTGAAGTCTGCTCAACCTGAAGCCCCAAAAGCAGCTCCCCGTCTCTTCCTCAGATGTGACCTGCCCAGGTATCTGGGACAGCCGTGGGATGAAAGCCAGATTCCCCAGCCCTGGGCCACAGATGCCATCTGTTGAAGGGCACCACAATCTGCTAGCGGATTCCTGCTCCCGCAGCCAGTCCGTGTGAGCAGAGAATCCAGTGTGTGGCACCTTTGGCCATGGTGGGGGGGGAGGGGGTCTCTGATGTAGCTGAAACGCAAAACTGATACTTCCAGATCTTCTGTCAACCTTCCTGGTCTCCATCCTGCCCTTTTCTGCTTCTTGAAATCCCGCCTTCAGATTAACAGAGTTGGAAGGGACCTATAGGTCATCTAGTCCAACCCCCCTCCCACTCAAGCAGGAGACCCTACCCCGTTTCTGACAGATGGCAGTGCAGTCTCTTCTTGAAAGCCTCCAGTGATGAAGCTCCCACAACTTCCGAAGGCAACTTCTGTTCCAATCCTTCCCAATCTGAAATCTGGAGATTCTCTGGCATGCCATTTCCCTTGGGGGGGGGAGGGGGTTGGGTTCTGAATGACAGGGCACACGTAGGGTGCAGAGAGAATCACACGTCCCCATCAGTCAGGCAATGGGCTTAACGAGATGGATGACGGCTGCCACACTTGCCAGTGCTAAGCTGGATTGTGTGTGTGAGTTGTGGGACCTCAACCCATTTATTTAGGTCCAAGCACATTGTGAGAAGACCACAAATGGGCCGCCGTCCTGGCGAGACCAAAACCAGCTCACCTTCTTCACACCTTTCGTGCAAGAGCTTCGCCCACATTTTCCCTTCTCCAGGGAAGCCCGTCCTTCTCCGTTAAACGGAAAAAAGAATAATTAAAAAAGGAAAAAAGCAGAAACACAGCCACGGCCTGGCATCCCCGTGGGGGAAATCTACCCTCCTTACCTGCAGAGAAAGTTTCCTGCGGGTAGTAATAGTAAGCGCCGAGCCCAATCAGGAGAGGGACGATGATCTTGAGGAGCGCCATGGCCAGCTACTGAGCTCTGTCATTAAGCTTCACCCGCTTTTTCTTTGCAAGCTCATCACAAGGTTCAGAAATGCAGTTTTTCCAGCTCTGATGAAAGGCAGGAGGCCACCGTAGCACCCAATCAGGGCCTGGCCCAGGTGGGTTGGTGGCGCGTCAATTGCTGACTCAGGTTCTCTCCAGGACGGAGAGATTGACAGCCATCCAAAATAAATATTACAGCGGTTTCAAAAGTTGCCTGTGGAGGTTTTGGCCTGAGGGATTTTTAGCCACTGATTTACATCCCTGAGTGTAGAAAGCATGAGCACCGCAGCAATCCCGATACCAGCGTTTCACATGAATTCAGATTTAGATTTACAGATTAACAGAGTTGGAAGGGACCTTGGAGGTCATCTAGTCCAACCCCCCGCTCAAGCAGGAGACCTTACACCATTTCTGACCGATGGCAGTCCAGTCTCTTCTTGGAAGCTTCCAGGGATGAAGCTCCCACAACTTCCGAAGGCAACTTCTCTCCATGGGTTGATTGTTCTCACTGTCAGAAAAGTTCTCCTTATTTCCAGGTTGAATCTCTCCTTGTTCAGTTTCCACCCATTGTTCCTTGTCTGGTTTTCTGGTGCCTTGGAGAATAGCTTGACCCCCTCCTCCTCTCTGGGGCAGCCCCTCAAGTATTGGAAGACTGCTATCCTGTCTCCCCTGGTCCTTCTCTTCACTAGACTAGCCATGCCCAGTTCCTGCAACCGTTCATCGTATGTTTTAGTCTCCAGTCTCAGAATCATCTTGGTTGCTCTTTTCTGCATTCTTTCTAGTGCACATGTCCACTCCCTGGTTCTACTTCGGAGGGAGAGGAAAGTTTCTGGGCCTGGATCAGTGGGCAAAATTTATTTGGTTTGATTGGATATAACTCCCAGAGACTTTTGTAGAATAATAAATTCTGAATTTCAATTTTGGACTTAATGGCCACAATTGAAACACAAAATGTTATGTTGCTAAGCGAGACAGTTGGCTAAAGTGAGTTTTGCCTCATTTTGCGACCTTTTTTTGCCACAATTATTAAGTGAATCACTTAAGTTGACAACTTGAGCTAGTAGACACAGTTACAAAGTGAATCTGGCTTCCCCATTGACTTTGATTGTCAGAAGGTCCCACGTGACCCTAGGGACACTGCGACCGTCATAAATGTGAGTCCGTTGTCAAACATCTGAATTTTGATCATGTGACCATGGGGATGCTGCCACGGTCGTTAAGTGTGAAAAACGGTCATAAGTCACTTTTTTCAGTGCCGTGGTAACTTCGAAGAGTCACTAAATGAACTGTTGTAATTTGAGGACTGCCTGTACAATTCCTGCCCTCAGTGCCCCAACATAAGAGGGAGAAGGAAAATGTGAGAATTGAGGCTCCCTCCCTAAATGATTCATGCTGGGATGGAGTTCAATGTTTGGGAGGATCAACGGAAACCTGAACTGAAGCGGGAAAGCTGGTCTTGTGGCAATCGGTTCCGAAGGCAAGAGGTTCAGGTTTTCCCGCTGCCTTGTGTGGAAGGCTGAACTTTAAACACTTTGTTCCTTTTGGTTTATTTTTGAATTCCTCTCCCACCCTTCATCTGAGGCAGGGCAGCACCTCTGGTTTTATCTTACACTCCTGGGAAGCAGGCCCAAGTGGGGCCACACTGAACCCAAGACCCCCCCCCCAAGTCCAAACCCACCACCATCTCCCTGGAGAGGTCAATCTGAGCAGGCCAGATGCTCCGTTCAGTCCCCAAATCTGGGCTCCTCTCCAAGGAAGGCCAGTGCCACCACTTATAACCAGGGGTGAAATGTAAAATGTGTTACTACCGGTTCTGTGGGCGTGGCTTGGTGGTGGTGAGGTAATGTGTCTGGGTGGGCGTGGCCAACTTTTTTTTTTTTTTTTACTTTTCAAAGCATTTTTTCTAATGCTTTGAAAAGCCTCTGCTGATCAGGCAACTCAGCTGGGATCGTCAGAGACTTTTCAAAGCATTTTTTTAACCATCTCTTCGGCCAAGAGGTTGCAGAAAAAAATGCTTTGAAAAGCCTCTGACAATCCCAGCTGAGCCGCGCAATCATCAGAGGCTTTTTTTTTTATTTTTAAAAGCATTTTTTCGTCGGAAGAGATGATAGAAAAAATGCTTTTAAAAGTAAAAAAAAAAAAGCCTCTGATGATCGTGCGGCTCAGCTGGGCATGGGGGGGGGGGGCGCAGGGATTTTTGCTACCAGTTCTCCGAACCACCCACCGCCATCACTACTGGATTGGGCGATCTGGTCCGAACTGGGAGCATTTCACCCCTGCTTATAACCAGCATCGAGGCATCGCACCCCTTTCGGTCCCCGGCAAGCCGGGGAGGCTGTCGGATACAGAGCACAAGCCAGTGTGGGAAGAACAAGCCATGGCCACAAAACCTTCCCCAGCTGCACAATAGCCGAAAGGAAAACCAGAGTTCAGGCCATGCGCAAATAGGAAACACTGAAGTAGGAAACACTGTATTTGGCGATCACTGATTGTAAAGTCTTTGGCATGAAAAGATCTGCTCAGCTAACAAGGCCCATCAGCAACTCCCCCCCTTCTCCTTCTGCCTCTTCCACCAAAGCTTTTCAAACAGGGGAAAGCCGTAGCTGCCTTTGTACCTTTTGATTCCTAAAAGCAAGGAAAAAACTGGAGTTTACAGCAATGTCAGATTGCTGTAATTGCGCAGCAACCCTCTTACTGTGCAATCGTTCTGCTTTTTCTCTGTGTGCCCTGCCTGTGTATGTCCAAGGACTGGGGAGGGGGAAATTAGATCAAAGGTCTTGAAATAATCCAGCAGGGATTTCTTCATCTTGTGCTATTACACAATTGAATTACTTAAAAAGAGGAAAGTCACTCTGTGTGTTTAATTGCTTTTAAAATCACTGTAACAATACATCTTAGCACGGCGTGTTCACAGGTAGCCGTGACTTTTCTATGCTCCTCAGGAAGACAAGATTTCTCTGAAACAGGGGCCTTTATTTGTCCCCCTCCCCTTCTTAAAAAACAGCAGTGCAGCTGGTGCACAGGAGAGGCACAGTTCAATGTCGTGGACATCTGAAGGCTGCAGGAGGCCCTTGGAGGGGTGGGTTTGAGGGAGCTCACAGGCCCACTTGAGTATATAATATTTCCAGTACTAAAAAGGCAAAAATGCTTTGCCATTGGACGATGAGCCGAGAGTCTACGCGGCCTGCTGGCTTAATGGCCAAGGTGAGAGAAGAGAAGATCTAGATTTTTCCTGTTCCATTTGGCTGAGTCCTGCTTGGATTACCGCTTGATTTCACAAGCTGCTGGTTGGTTGGGAGAGATCAAAGCTCTCTTAAGAGTGAGATTCTTTTATCTCCATTGGCTTTAAACTACGATACTAAGATGGTGAGTCAAGATAACAGCTGGAACCCAAGAGAAGGATGGAAAAAGAGTTTTGAGGGAAGAGGACAGCGGGAGGGTTTCCATGGAGAATCTCTTCTGGAAGATGATACCTCTTGGCATTTTGGCCAATGAAACAGCTTCTTGAACAGACAACACATCAGTTGAAGTCCACCAGGCTTAAAGTTGCCAAAGTTGGAGACCCCTGCTCTAAGATCCCTTCCGATCCTATAAATTTATGTTCTACAAAGCTCTTTCTAGGCCGTGGCTATCTTTGTGGTATTTGACTCAGCCCCCTGGACCTCAAACCAGCCCACTTCCATAGCATTCCCATAATTACTCTTGAATCTTTACTGGTCTGGATGCCCACCAGGTCACTCAAAGGAGAATCGAAGGCAGCAGTGCCCCACAGCGGGAATTCAGCTTTAGAGAAGCCAAGGAATCGGCCCGCGTGGGGCCAATGTTAACAATGGCAATCGGCAACTTCCTGTCCCGGGCAGCAAGCGCAAATTTGTAAGCTGAGAAGACCTGCCAGACACAAAACAAACATTCGTTAGATGAAGTGAAGCATATGGCTGACAAGCAATCCCTACCTAACTGGATGCCCTCTGGATGTGCTGACACATGACACCAAGACTCTCAGCCTTGGGCCAATTCTGCTTACAGATTAGTAAAGATTAGGGTTCCCCTCGCACATATGTGCTAGTCATTCCCGACTCTAGGGGGCGATGCTCATCTCCATTTCAAAGCTGAAGAGCCAGCGCTGTCTGAAGATGTCTCCATGGTCATGTGGCCAGCATGATTCAACGCCAAAGGCACACGGAACGCTGTTCCCTTCCCACCAAAGGTGCTCCCTATTTTTTCTACTTGCATTTTTTACGTGCTTTCAAACTGCTAGGTTGGCAGAAGCTGGGACAAGCCACGGGAGCTCACCCCGTTACGCGGCGCTCGGGATTTGAACCACTGAACTGCTGACCTTTCGATTGATAAGCTCAGCATCTTAGCCACTGAGCCACCACGTCCCTGCTTATGGATTGGGCAGGGTTTTCTCAACCTTAAGGTGTGTGGACTTCAAAAAGATCTTGAAAAAAGTCTTCTGCAGACACGACATAAGCCTAAGACTGAAAATGAGGCTTCTCAGATGTTACATCTTTTCTATCCTGCTCTACAGTGTGGAAAGTTGGTGTCTGACAGAAAGCCACTTGAAGAGACTAGAAGCATTTGAAATGTGGATTGACAGGTTATGTATAAGCTGGGTTGACAAAATCAGAAAGGAGGAAGTGATAAGCCGCCAAGGGAAATCATCAAAACCATTAAAAAGCAAAAAGTTAGAATATTTTGGACATGGGATGCAACACCCAGAAAAATACGGAATACTTCATTTAATCCTCCAGGGAAAGATTGAAGGCAAAGGAGGTCCAGGCAGAAGAAGAATATCATGGCTTCAAAATCGAAGGGGCCGGTTTGGACAAAACTCAGCAGCACTTTTTCATGCGGCTGCTGATAAAAATAGGATCGCCAACATGATCGCCAACATCCGATGATGGATATGGCACAAGAAGAAGAAGGACTTCAACTCCCAGAATCTTCCAGCCAGGCATGCTGGCAAAAGGGATGTGGAGGGGGCCACACACGGTCACCCTGCAGCCTGTTTTCAGCCTGGACAGCCTCCTGCAGCACTTTGCCAGCCAAAAACGGGCCATGTGGAGCAGTGGTGGGTTGTTGTCGGTTCACCCTGGATCGGACAAACTGGTAGCAGCAGTGGCAGGAGGCTCCGCCCACCGACCCAGATGCTTCTGTGCATAGGCAGAAGTGTTGCATGTGCACATGAGCACCCCCGCGCGCACAAGCAAACCAGTAGCAAACTAAATTAAAACCCACTACTGATGTGGAGGCCTCCCGAGGCCCGTTTTTGGCTGGCAGAGTGCTGCAGGAGGCTGGGAAGGCCAAAAATGGGCTGGTCCTTTGCTATTAAGCACCCTGCAGGCCAGATCCGGCCCACCGGCCTTGAGTTTGACACCTACATTCTAGATCAATGTCTCCATACACCCCATCAGCTAACCAGAGATTTTGGGGAGCCCAACCTGTTTTGGAGGCCCTCAGCTGCTTCCAAGGCCTTCGTGTCTCACAGATTGATTGATTGATTGATTGATTGATCATCCATACCCAGGTCTAAGAAGGCCGAGGCAGCCTGCAGGCTGACACTACCTCGCCGGGTACCACAGAGGCAGATTCGCACACATACCTGCAAGGAAGACCCGGCCACGAGGACCGCATCGGACTCCTCGAGACGCTGGTACACAAAGTCCACTTTCTCCTTGCACACATTGTCCCCAAAGAAAATCACATCTGGCTTGAGGACCCCGCCACATTTGCTGCACGATGGGACACGGAAATGGCGCACCTGCTCTTCCGGCAGAAAGACATCTCCATCAGGGGCCACGCCGTGGGACTCAGCTGTCCACGTGGGGTTCAAGGCCTCAAAATGTTCCTGGAGATGCTCGCGGGAGATCTGGGCCTCACAGCTGAGGCACACGACCCTGTGGAGGAAGAGGCTTTCAAGGGTCACCGGAGAGATGGATTTCTAAGCTCGGAGAGAAGGAAGGGACCATCTCGCGATTCCTAGCAGCTAAATCCCACCCCCCCCATTAGAAAATAAGAAAATAAAATAAGAAAATAGAAAAGTAGTTGAGGTCAATGCTTCAGGTTTTAGATTAGATAAACAGAGTTGGAAGGGACCTTGTAGGTCATCTAGTCCAACCCCCCGCCCGAGCAGGAGACCCTACACCATTTCTGACAGATGGCAGTCCAGTCTCTTCTTGAAAGCCTCCAGTGATGAAGCTCCCACAACTTCTGAAGGCAACTTCTGTTCCATCGGCTGATTATTCTCCCTGTCAGAAAATTCCTCCTTATTTCCAGGTTGAATCTCTCCTTGGTCAGTTTCCATCCATTGTTCCTTGTTTGCCTTCAGGTGCCTTGGAGAATAGTTTGACCCCCCTCCTTTCTGTGGCAGCCCCTCAAATATTGGAAGGCTGCTATCCTGTCTCCCCTGGTCCTTCTCTTCACTAGCCCAGTTCCTGCAACCATTCATTGTATGTTTTAGCCTCCAGTCCCCTTGTCATCCTGGTTTCTCTTCTCTGCACTCTTTCTATGGTCTCAACATCTTTTTTATAGTGACCAAAACTGGATGCAGGATTCCAGGTGTGGACTTACTAAGGCTTTATAGAGTGGTATTAGTACCTCCCTTGATCTTGATTGTTTCCCTCTGTTAATGCAATTTAGGATTGCGTTGGTTTTTTTGGCTGCCGCTGCACACTCCTGGCTCATATTTAGCTGGTTGTCCACTAAGACTCCAAGATCCCTCTCATAGTTACTGCTATTAAGCCTAGTTTCACCCAGTCTATATGTGTACTTTTACAGGTTTTCTTGCCTAAGTGTAAGACTTTACTTTTCTCTGAGAGATTTGGCCCAGAGAAAATGGTATTATTCTCCACCCCCCACCCCCCGCTGCGAACCCTTCCTGGGAACTAACATGCCTGGGGGTGGGGTGGGGGGAGTGTCAGCATTGTCTGGCTCACCCCAGGCAGCAAAAGGCTTAGGGCTCTACCAGGGAGGGACACGATCAGACACCCCCCACCCCTCTGGCATCTGCACAGAAGGCACCTCTGAGCTGCTGGCTTCAAGGATGCTGCTGGACCGTCTTCTTTGCAGGAGCACCAATGGATTTGCCTTGCTGCCCACTGCCTCGCTCCAGGGCTCTTTTCAACTTGGTAGCCTAGCCGAAATTTCTCAGATTCGCTCCTGGTCTCCTTCCAAGTCAGGATCAGGCCTGACCCCACTTAGTTTTCAAGCCCAGAGAAGGTCAGCCAGAGGCTGTTATCCATTGAGTGAATATGAAGGAACGGAGGAGACTTCACAGACAAACCGCAAAATAAATAAGCTTTATGATTTATGGCGGTTCCCACAACACCTTAAGTCTAGAGCAGAGGTCTCCAACCTTGGCTACTTTAAGACTTGTGGACTTCAACTCCCAGAATTTGCTGGCTGAGGAATTCTGGGAGTAGAAGTCCACAAGTCTTAAAGTTACCAAGGTTGGAGACCCCTGGTCTACAGCACCAAACTTCCATTAGCTCAAAGAAGATCTGGTGGGATCCTGAGGCCCACACTTGCAAAGGGCTGGGGAGGGGGCAAGGAGTGCTTGGGGGGAAACTTCCCAATGCATGCAAGCCTTTGACCCAGATCCTTCAAGGGCTGGAGAACGAAGGTCCATATCTCTGCTTTACAGACCATAATTTAGTTGGGTCCAGCCTTCCTACTCAGTCGTAAATCTTGGTTTATGGGCCACAAGAAGAGGCTGGATTCACATCACATGCAAAGCTGAATTTGAGCCAAATCAACGTCATTGGGTGTATACTAGATGCCAAGATGAGACACGGGCATCGCAACAGGATGCCAGCTCAGAGGTGTCCTCTCAATCACTCCATTTCTACAGCTGTACCACCCTAAGTCCTCGCTGCTCAAAATACATTTAATACTCTATCTATCCTTATTTGATGGGGGCTGTGAAGGACTCTTCTGGAGAATGGCCTCTGCTATCATCCCTGCCTGGCAACCAGGATGGAAGTCCCTCTCTGCTAAGTCTGGAGGACAGCAGGCAGGGATCAAAGATCTCTAGCCCCCCACAGTTGCAGATTCACCCCTTGCCTCCTGCTGGCCCCACAGCCTCTCTCACAAACCCCAAAACCCATTTTCTTCCTGGCCTTGCTTTGCAGCTTCTTAACTTTGGTGTCTTTTCCGTTATGAGAGTCATAGGCAAAATCTACTCTGTTGAACTCAAGGAAGGACGGTCCGGAGCAAAGGGACATAAACAAATCATAAATGAATGGATTCTACTCAAATGGTCTTGGCATATGATGGCTGCCAAACGGTTATGCCGTTTTTCCCACATTACAAAGCAGTGCGAAGCACTCTTCCTCTTTTTCTAACATTGGGAATATTATTCCCAATACAGTTTAAAACTATGAGCAGAATTAAATTCTCCTTTCGTTTGATTATCCGTTTTGTATCACATCACCAAAAAAAGAAAATACTCCTGCACCCCCCTTTTCTTTTTGAAAAAGGGATCTGTGGGGTGAGCAGAATCTGTCTGCTCAGGCTGGCAAGACAACGCTTGTTCCTCGCAGACCTGCACACTCCACGGATATTATAATAAATTGCTAGCGGTTGCAGCTACGTGCAGGAGGATCATGTCCTCCACCACTCAGGAAGGCAGCAGGGAGCTCCCCATCTCCAGCAGAAAAAATTGGCAGGGGGCTCAGGAGGGCAAGCTGCTGCCCACACCGGCTGCCTCTGCCTTATGGCAGGCAGAAATTGCTGGAGAGATGCTCCTGGCCACTCACAACCATCAGAGGTCCACCAAGCTCACCTGATTGCTCATCCTAAATGCTGCCCCATTTCATAAGAATTCCAATCATTTTTATTTTTATTATATAAAATTTAAAGCTTATTGTATGTTTTTAACTTGTGTTCGCCGCCCTGAGTCCTTTGGGAGAAGGGCAGCATCTAAATATTTGTAAATAAAATAAATAAATAAAGAAGAAAAGAAAATAGGAAATTAAGGGAGGGAGGGAAACGGAACGGGGGGGAAGGGGGTGTGAAATACGAGGGGGAAGAGAAGAAGAAAGAAAAGGGGGCATTGACTTCCAACTCTTCCTAGCTCAGTACAAGATAAACACATTCCAACCTCAACTTTTTGCTTTTGCACATTAATATGTAACTGGCCATTCCTATAACACCAAATCTTTCTAATCAACAAAACCACGATCAAAGTTTCATTTTTTTTCTTCATGAGCACAAATTCCAGAAGTGATATCCAAATAAGAATGTATTTTCCTCTTCAAATAAAGTAATCAAATCAATCATTCCTGCTTTATCTTCCTTGCTATGGAAATAAGGTGCATTTCTATTTGCACCTACTAATCTTTGTGACCTGTCACCATTTTTATTTACAAAATCTATTGTATTCTTTCAAATTCTTTGGCCTTACTGAAAGAAAGAAAAAAAAGGGGGGGGGAACCCTTTCTCTTCTTTTTCACCCTCTTCTTTCCTTCAAAGTACTAAACTTTTAAAAAAAACACAAAGAAGCACTTTTTTTAAAAAAAAAATCAAAACTTTCTAATACATCTTCTTCTTTGACTTCTTAACATATAGGCTTTAAACTTCAATATTGCATTTAGCTCCCTCCCTCCCTCCAAACTACCCTTATAGAATAATATCTTTTTATAAAACAAAAAAACATCATTCTAAATGCCGCCCCATTTCAAGTGGGGCCATTCAGAAGCTGTGGTGACTTTCAGCCCAAGCGAAGTCATGCCCCCCGCCCCCAGCTTCCAGCTGCATTCGAACCCAGAGCCACAGGGCCAGGCCACTGTTGGGGCCTGAAATGCAGGCAGCAGATGTGCTGGGCATTTGAAATGCCAGGCACCTTCCCTGTCAGGCTCGGCACCCCCTTCCCCTTCCCCACCTGTGTGTGCAGCCATGCAGCTCAGTCATGCGCCGACTCCCAGCCTTGGCATGGAGGGCATCCACATTCTGGGTCACCAGCCAGTGCAGCTTCCCCTGCTGTTCCCAGCTGCTCAGAGCCCGGTGTGCCACATTAGGTTGGTGGGAGGAAAACTGGGGCCACCCTACGAAGTTCCTGGCCCAGTACTTCTGCCGGGCTGCGGCACTGCGGAGAAACTCGGCGTGCTGGACGGGCCGCCGGTCAGACCGGGCATAGAGGCCCACGCCTTCAGAGCGGTAGTCCGGGATGCCGGATTCGGTGGAGATTCCTGCTCCGGTCAAGACAAAGAGCCGCTGGCAGCGGAGAACGAACATCTGGAGTTTCTCTACTGCCCCAGCGTCCGGAGGAGGGCTGGCTGGGACGAATGCTAGGGAGGGGGCAGCCTGGGGCACAGAGGCGTGGGAGGCCCAACGGTGGATTCCAGGAACCATCCATTCTTCCCAGCTTTTCAGGACTGGAAGAAACTTCATCTGGGGAAGGCAGAACAGGGGAAAACCAGATTTCCAAACTATTCAAGGAGACATTTTTTTTTTGCCCCAGACATTTTGGTGGGGCAGGAAAACTTCCTTTTTCTTAGTGAAAGGAAAGCAGAGTTTAAGTACACGTAGTGACGAGCCATGGTTAACCAAAGTGTACTTAGATGTCTAGATAGTTCCAAGATATAAATGTGGCTTGTGAACTGATGTTTATACAGTGTGCAAAACCACACTGAGGCAAGCACACATAATGAGCCAGTTTTATCTCGTGGTTACGGCAACAAGCTAGAAACCAGGATGAAAGCTAGCTGGCTAGGTGACTTTGGACCAGTCATCTTCACTCAGCCCAGCCCACCTCACAAGGTTGTCAGGGGGAAAGCAGGAGGAACATTGGGTAAGTTAGCGGCTTTGAGTTATTAATGAAAATGACAAAGGCAGGAAAGATTATCTATGCACCCATAGATGCATAGATGCATCTGTGTCTATCTCACTGACCGTCTATCAGAGAGAGAGAGAGAGAAGAGATCCTGGGTCAGACTGTTGTCTTATAAAGTTAGAATGGAATGGAATAGAATAGAGCTGGAAGGGACCTTAGAGGTCTTCTAGTCCAGCCCCCTGCTCAAGCAGGAGAACCTCTACCACAGACAAGTGGTGGCCCAGTGTCTTCTTAAAAATCTCCAGTGATGGAGCGCCCACGATTTCTGGTGGCAAGCTGTTCCACTGGTTAATTGTCCTCACTGTTAGGAAGTTTCTCCTTAATTCCAGGTTGCTTCTCTCCTTGATTAGTTTCCATCCATTGTTCCTTGTCCTGCCCTCAGGTGCTTTGGAGAATAATTTGTCTCCCTCTTCTTTCTGGCAGCCCCTCAAATACTGGAATACTGCTATCATGTCACCCCTAATTCTTTTTTTTTCTTTAGGGTTCAGAATATGAATACTACACTACATATCACTGCCATTTTAACTAGGATTTGGGGAGCAGCTTTCGCCATATACCTGGAGGACAAATTTTGGGGGAGGCTGGCGGGGAGATGTTGCTTGGGACAGAGAGTCCATGTAGATCTTGATTTACAACTATAATTGGGGCCATAAGTTCAGAGAAGAGCAACTAAGATGATCAAAGGCCTGGAGACTAAACCATAGGAAGAACGGCTGCAGGATTTGGGTTTGGCTAGTCTAAAGAAAAGAAGAATTAGGGGGGACACGATAGCAGCATTCCAGTATTTGAGGGGCTGCCATGAAGAAGAGGGGGTCAACTTATTCTCCAAAGCACCTGAAGGCAGGACAAGAAACTAACCAAAGAGAGAAGCAACCTGGAATTAAGGAGAAACTTCCTAATAGCAAGGACTATTAACCAGTGGAACAGAAGTTGCCTTCAGGAGTTGTGGGTGCTTCATCACTGGAGGTTTTAAGAAGAGACTGGACAACCACTTGTCTGAAATGGTACAGGGTCTCCTGCTTGAGACAGGGGGCTAGACTAGAAGACCTCCAAGGTCCCTTCCAGCTCTATTCTATTCTAAAATAAGCCGAGGACTATCTGTAATAACCCTGGCCTGGTTGCTTGCCCATCCCTGGCAGGACTCAGAAAGGAGCCAGCTGGCAGGGTGAGCGTGTGGGGGGAGGGGGGAGGTCGGGCTGGTGAGGACAAGGTCAGTCTGGCTCAGAGGCACTTTCCCAGCCCCGGGGGAGGGAAGGGGGCGGGCGGGCGACGGGCAGCTCAACTCAACTCAACTCAACTCAACTCAACTCAACTCAACCCTTTACTGTCAGAGTCCAACATGTGTACAATGAGATTGGCTGAGCCACCCTCCGTGCAACCCCCCCACCCCCCCAATGGCAAAATGGGATTTTGCAAAGCGAGCCCATAGCCCGGAGGGCGCCGGTTGGGGAAAGCCGCTCTCTCTCTCTCTCTCTCTCTCTCTCTCTCTCTCTCTCTCTCACACACACACACACACACAGATGCGCGTGCACCGGCTGCGCGCGACCCCCTCGGAAGGGGTGGGTGGGTGGGTGGGAGGCGCGTGCATACTCCTGCAGGCGCTGCGCGACCCCGCTGACGGGTCCGGGCCCGTTCAGGGGAGCCCCCCACCCCCACCCCCTCCCCAAAACCCCGACCCGGACACGCTCACCTCTCCTCCCCCGCCGGGCACGCGAGCGAGCGGCGGCCGCGAGAAGGGCAGCCTGCCTGCCGGGAGGGGGAAGCTCGGCCCGGAAAAACTACAACTCCCACAATCCACCGCGGGAGAGCCGCAGCCCCCCCCTCCCCTCCCCTCCCCCGGCGTGCCAGCCTCTGCGCTGCGGGCGCTTTGTGAGCTCAGGAGCGGCCGGGGGGCGAGGGCGGAGGCTGCCCCGCTCGGCTCTGGGAAGGTGGTCAGCTGAGCCAGGCGGCGGGGCTCCTCGAGGGCCAGATCGGCTCGGGGAGCTTAGCGAGGGGGGCACCCCGAGGTCATCCGTCCCAGCCCCGTCCGAGCGGGGCATTCAGGAGGGGAGCGGCCGGAGGAGCAGCAGCTGCTCTGAACTGTCTGCCAGCCGGTGCGAGGCGATCGCCCAAGTTGGAGGGAATCCTTTGCAGCTGGGCTCCCTTCGGGGCAATCCCGACTGGCCAGGCTCCCCTCCCCTCCCTCCTCTGACCTCCGGGTGCTTGGGCAGCTACCGGTGCCATGGGGCGTTTGCTCCCGAGGAAGCTTCGGGGGTTTCCCAGAAGTTGGCGTTTCTAAAAGGGTCAGTTTTCTGGCCGCCTCCCCCCTTTTCAGGGCCCTTGTCACATTTCTGAGGACTCTGGCCACAGTGTCTTCTCCGGATGGATCTTTTTTTTGGGGGGGGGTTGCAGTGAGGATGGCAACTCCCAGGGCTTGAAGATCTGTTGCAACTCAGGAAGGTGGGCAATAGGACAAGCTAGATCCCCCCCCTTCCCAGTTACCAGTACTTCTATGGCCTGAGGTCTGGAAACCAGCACTGACCGCCTGATGCGTTGTCCTATAATTCCCATCATCCTCAGCCAGCATTGGCCATGCTGGTCTAGGAAATGGAGCTGCCTTAATAACCAGGTCAGTCAAGCTTAGCTTGAATGGTAGAATTGGTCGGGATCCATGAGGCCATTTAGCCCAATCCACTGCTCAGTGCAGGAATCCAAATTCAAGTGCCAGTGACAGATGGCTGGCACCAAGGTGCCCGAGAAAGAATAAGGGGAAGGGGGACCATTACTTCCGTGGGTCAGTTGCTTTATGGGTAAATTGGATTATTTTTCCTGACACTGAGTTTTTTCTTCTGTAGTTTGAATGCATGTTCCCATTGCCCGGGATCAGAAAACAGGTCTAGTTAAAAAAAAAAATATTCGTTTTAATCCAGAGGGTCGTGATATCCCCTCTCAGAGGCAGCCCTCTCTACGTAGATGGGGCAGTTTCCAGCTCCCTGATCTCCTCCCCACCTCCTCTGTTTGGATTTTTTCGGAGCCTTTTAGGCCCTGCAACCCAAACTGGATTTACAGTGAAGCCTGAATAATGCAGAATGTAGTAGAACGATTATAAATCATAGCTTGTTAAATAAACCACAATGAAACAAAGTGGAGTGAACGGAATAAACATGGTTCTGGTAGTCAGGGGGGAGGCTTGAGGGCCACAAAGTACTGCACTCATTGTACCTGTCAGCCAGAAGGCTCCCCCCCCTCTCTCTGTGTGTGTGTGTGAGAGAGAGAGAGTTTGAGAAGTTGATTTTTTAAAAATATCTGTTTTAGAACTAGCAATTTTCATAGGCTTCGCATGTGCCAATGGCAGCCAAATTTGTACCCAGGTTTTAGCAATGTTAATCTGTGTGGGCTCCAAGAACTTGGGCAGTGGGGAGATTTAATCCTCCCTGGCATACCCCCCCCCCAATCCAAATAGCTGATTTTGTATGTTGCTCAAAATTAAAGCGAGGAAAACTTAACTGCAATCCGGGACCTTTTTTTAAAAAAAGAATCCAAACAGAGTTTCATTTGCATTCTGGAAAAGTTGAGCAATTTAGTGGCTCTTGCGCACCGGTGCCTGTGCCTGTCTGCCTTGAGGGTGCCCATATCCAGGTGGCAATATCAGGGCTTCAGGATCTGCCCAGAGACCACCCTGGAAGCCCCAATCTGGCACACACACACACACACACACACACACACACACACACACGAAAAGTTAAAAAGGCCTGAAAGTTAGGAATGGAGGGGGGGGAAGGAAAGGAGAGGAGGGGGCGACCCAGCTAAGCTCAGCTCTTCAGTCTTGTCTCCCGCGGCCGCCTCTGCCTGGCAGCGAGCGCAGGTCTTGCCTTGACTTTCTCCTGGCCCCTAAAAGCCTCCGGGCTCAGATGCCCATTTTTTTTTGGGGGGGGGAGGAGTATTGAAAGCGGAGTAACCTGCGCTGGGCGGGGGGAGCACAGCAGCCCCCCCGCCGCCTTCGGGCTGGTGATTCGGTAGCAGCAGCAGCAGCAGCAGGTCAAGGAGCCCAAAGGCGGCATTTCCTGCGAGTTCCCCTGGCGCGGGGGGCTGCTGCGTCCGATCCCCCGGCAGAACTCCAGGCTGCTGGCAGCAGAGCCTCCCGTGCCTTGAGCCGGCCGGGGGGGGGGGGTCGGGTGAGAGGGGGCTGCCAGTCAGGTGAGAAGAGACCCCCCCACACACACGGGGGGGGGGTCGCGTGTCGGGCGTAGCGCAGAGGCCAACCCGGGGCGCCCCCTCAAGCGGGAGGCAGGGGGTCAGTGCGGACCCCCGAGCCTCGCTTGGGCAGCCGCGGCGGAGGAGCGCGGGGCGGGCGCGGGGGCGGCGCCAGGCGGCGGGCAGGTGCGCCGGGAAGTGACCGGCCGGCCGGCAGGCAGCGCAGAAGCCGCGGCGTCGCCGAGCCCGAAGTTTGGGGGCTGCTGGCCAGCCCGGAGCGGGGACGGGCGGGGCCACCGGAAGGAGGCCCGGAGCCGCTGGTCAAGTCGCCCGCCTGGCTGCCCCCGAGACCCCCGCCGGAGCTGCGGCTCTTCAGCTGGCCCGGTAAGAAGCGGGGAAGGAGGCAGGTGGGGGGGGGTCGGGGGGTCCTGGGCGTTTTCTGCCCCCCGCCCGGTGCAATTGCAGCCCTTCGGGGCAGCAGAGCCGCTGGTGGCATCTGCGGAGGGAGCCGTCCGTCGGCCGGCCGGCGAGGTTGGGCCAGCGCTGCAGATGCTCCCTGCCCGGGGCTGCAGTGCCCCCCCCCCAACCCCGCACCCGGGCTCCATCCTGCCAGCGGCTCTGCCGAAGAGTTGCGGTCCCCGCGAAGCCCCCTTCGGTCTTCTCCCCGCCCCCCACCCCGCCCCACTCTGCTCTTTCGGTGCGGCTTGGCTGGGGGGCCCCGACTGAACAGCGCTCCCCCCCCAAGGAAGTGACTGCAGGAGGGGGCAAAGTTTATTTATTTATTTGTTTGTTTGTTTGTTCGATTTATATGCCGCCCTTCTCCGGAGACTCAGGGCGGCTTACAATGCCGTTAAGCAGTAGCCTTCATACTTTTGTATATATCTGCTTAGTAGGGCTTTTTGGCCCCCCGAGCGGTGTTCTTTTTTTTTTTTAATACAAAGTCATCTTATTGCCCCCACAATCCGGGTCCTCATTTTACCTACCTCGGAAGGATGGAAGGCTGAGTCAACCTTGAGCCTGGGGAGATTTGAACTTGCAGTAATTGCAGGCAGCTGGTGTTACTTAAAGTGCTTTAGTCTGCTGCGCCACCCAGGCTCTTTTTTGCGTGCGGGAGGGGCGGGGGGGTAAGTGGTTTTTCAAATGCACCCCCTCCTTGCCCCTCCTGACGATTGGGAGCGCATCACACGTCCTGCGGGCAGCCGCAGAACCGGGTGCTTCTTCAGGGAAGGGCCACCGGTGCCCTCCTGGGCATCCAAACCCCCAGGCGTGCGACTGGCAGCCTAGAAGCGCAGGAGAAAAGGGGGAATTTCTGGCTCATTAAAACCGGGGTGATGCTTTCCTCGACTCGCCCCGTTGGAGAAATGAGGGAACCCTTGGTGGGAAAAAATTGGGGAAAACGCAGTTCGGGCCCTGAGTTCAGATCCTACTGCCCCCGCTGCCACCACTACCAGCGGACCTCTTCTGGTCTCCAGCTATCAAAATAGATATATATTTTGCAGCCCGTTTACAGATTCTAGGAATTCTGTCAGGTGATCCAAGTGCTTTCTTGGAAGAACACAGTTTTAAACGTTGAACTCTTGTTTTTTTCTGGAGTCCTCTAAAAGAGCATTGGGGGGGTGTCCATTTCTTTTCAGCTACTTAACCCACTGACAATCAGGTGTGCATAATTTGCAGGTCCAAGGGTGGGAGGCACATGCAGCACTCCCCATCTCCCAAGGTTTCCATTTTGGAAGTAAAAAAAACAACAACCCTGAGGTCTGGTAGCATCTTTTCAGATTTAAAAGTTTTTTGAATTAAATCCCTTTTAAATGTGCTTCCTATTTCTGCCCATCACCACGAACTAAAACAATGTCTACATTTTGGAAGGAGAAAATGGCAAACAGCAATTGTGCTTATTTTAATTGGAGCAAGATGTAGATGAAATAAAAGTAAATGAAGTTAAGTGAAACCAAAGTCATTGTTGCAATCCCGCAAATAAACCCTTCACTATTTTTTCTGTCCTACCTCCCACTCCAGACATCTTTGCGTGAGGTTAAATGAAACTTTGAACCACTTAGAGGTTGCACTGAAGTTTTGTACTATTTCTTTTCTTCTTTTTCGCTTCTTAAGTTAAGAAGTTACAGTTAAAGATATTTAACTGTAAAGCCCATCTCCTGCCCCCCTTCTCCCCAGGTTCAGGCTGAAAATCCCAGGGGTCCCAGTCAGCCAGCCAAAGACCCCTCTGTGACCCTCAGCCCCCCCCTTTCCTTGATCCGTACCCTTTGCTAGCAGGTGAGACGGGAGGCAAGGAAGAGGGCAGCCCGACTGTGGGAAGGCAGGCTCAGAGCAAACCTGCAGAAGAAACGGAAAGAGAAGGGAAGAACAGAATACTGGAAAAGTTACTTGACACAGGAAGTCTTCCAACCGCAACAGCCTTTTAGCTACTTTCACAGATTATGACATCCCTTCTTTCCAGGAAAACCCTAGGGATCATTCATGCAACTCACTGGATTAGGTAAAAATTGTGGTTCAGTGCATTTGTGAGGATCTTAGCATATGGGGTGAAATTGGCAATCTCTTCCAAGCATTGTGGAGCTTATTGATTGACGCAAGCTCACCCGCTTGCTATTTCAGGTTTAATATGTTGTGCAGAGGGTCATCAGGGCACAGTAGGGAAAAAAAAAACCCCCTCAGATGGTTTCCCATTCAATTTCTAATCAGGTCCAATGTTGCTTAAATTCAGCCAAGGCTGAACATATTTTTCATCTCTTCTACAGCAGTGGGAAATTGGGCCATTCAAACGAGGTTCATGCATATTTTGAAGCTGTTTCTTATATAATGTTTGTGCCGCAACACATCCGCACATTTTAGCTCAATAAGTCTCCTCCACCCCTCCACCCCAAAAAAGATACAGAACTCGCTCTTCCAGCTTTCAAAAGTCTTCCAATGTCTCAGCATTTATTTCATTCATTTCATTTCATTTTCATTCAGCGGAGAGGCATTAACATACCGGCTTCCAGACATCTTACTAAGCGGTTGAAGCTGCACATTTCAAATTGACAGGGCTGTGCTGTGACGTAGAAGAAGCCTGAATCGTGAACATTTGAATGCATTGAAAATGATGTGGCAGATTTGTGCCCTGCAGGGCTCATTGTGCCCTGGCTCAGGGAAGCTCATTTCCCAGAGAGCAGCAGGCAACATGGTTGATGCCCCTTCCTAGGGGGGCTCCTGACCTGCCCTCTTAAAAGCAGCCCACCTTCTGACAATATTGATCTCAGCAGGGGGCAGGCCTTGTTTGGGTTCCCCTTTCTCTGGAATATCATCCCCCCAGAGATTAGACTGCCCCCCCTCTAGGACTCTTCTGGAAGGCGCTGAAGACCAGGTTCTGCCAGTGGGCCTGGGGAATCCGGAGCGGGATGGAGCCCATTCAATGGCTCGTGTGATCTGCTGTCGCCAGGGTGGGGTGGGTGGGTGATTTTATTCTTCTTCTTTTTCTTGTGCCATATCCGTCATCGGACGTTGGTGATCATGTTGGCCATCCTATTTTTATCAACAGCCGCACGAAAAAGGGCTGTTGAGTTTTGTCCAAACCGGTCCCTTAGATTTTGAAGCCATGATCTTCTTCTTCTGTCTGGGCCTCCTTTGCCTTCAGTTTTTCCCTGGAGGATTAAGTGAAGGATGCTGTATTTTTCCAGGTGTCACATCGCATGTCCAAAATATTCTAACTTTCGCTTTTTAATGGTTTTGATGATTTCCCTTGGCTTTCCCAGGTGGCTTATCACCTCTCGTTTGTGATTTTTGTTAACCCAGCTTATACGTAACAGTCGTCTGTAAATCCATATTTCAAATGTGATTTTATGATATTAATTTATTATGGGACTCTTCTTTTATTATTTTTATTGTTTTTATATGGAATTTTATGTTCTGTAAGCCACCTGGAGTCGCCATGTGCAAATAGGCGGCTATATAAATTCCATAAATAAATAAATAAATAAATAAATAAATAAATAAATAAATAAATAAATAAATAAATAAATAAATAAAATAGTAAAGTAAAATAATAAAATAATAAAATAAAATAATAAAATAAATAAAATAAAATAAAATAATAAAATAAATAAAATAATAAAATAAAATAAAATAAAATAAAATAAAATAAAATAAAATAAAATAAAATAAAATAAGCAAGCAGGGTTGGGTCTGCTAAAGATGGGATGGGACGGGATGGGATGGGAGACCAACTCAGGGAAGTGCAGAAAGAAATACTGGAAGAAAACGGGGCAAATTCTTTTGTGTCCCTAATCAAGAATACCATCTGGACGTATCTCTGAAGCAGGCCACAGGGGTAGCAAGGGGGTCAGGCTGATGGGAGGAGTGTGAAGCATCCCCCTTCTTGTTTATGTCTGCGCAATGGCACCCGCACACTGAAAGGGGCAGAGATGCTGTGTAATGCTCAGATGCTGTTTCCCTCATCCGGAGGGGAGCCTTGTGGGCAGCCTGGTTGTCGGGGAGTCCCCGCAAAGGACCCCCCACTTCTGTTGGGTGGCTGAGCAGGACGGCCTCTGGACTGTGGAAAAGGCCAGACTCCCAGGCATCATCTCAGAGGGGGGGAATCTGCAGTGGGGAAGGAGGAAGCCTGCAGGAGGAGCCTCCCTATGTATTCCCATGTGCCTCCCCTGGGGAGTCGGCCCTTTGAAGCACACGGAAGAGTGAAGAGCATTGAATTATTGAATTGCTTTTGGCATAGCAGCTCTCCTCCAGAGGGGGGGGCAGGGGGGGCCTTCTGGGAACAATGGATGCAGGCCGGATGGCAAAACACCCTGAGAGATTATGTGGCAATGATCCGTGTGATGATGTGTAAGATTGAAGTGCCTATGGAGACTCTCAGTCCTCCAGGTCATGGTTGTCCCAAAGGTGCTTTTTTCAGAAGACAACTGGACTTTCTGGTTTTTCTTTGAAGATGTTTTGCTTCTCATCCAAGAAGCTTCTTCAGCTCTTCACCTTCTTCAGAGCTGAGGAAGCTTCTTGGATGAGAAGCGAAACGTCTTTCAAGAAAAACCAAGAAAGTACAGTTGCCTCTTGAAAAAGCACCTTTGGGACAAGATTGAAGTGAAGTGAGGTGAAGGGCAGGGAGCACCAGACCTTGAGAAGCCTTTTGGCTGCCTTGTGAGGAACTCAGGGATAGTTTCCCATCCACGGGGGCTGCAACTGTAAAGGCTCTGCATTCTGCATGGTGGGAGCAGAGGGGTCCCTGGGGCACTGCGGCACCTGGACAGGAGGTGCTTCCCAACAAGAAGGCAATTTGAGGAGGGGTCACTGCCAAGGAGAGGAGAGAGGCACCTATGCAGAGGCAGAGATCTGGATGGAGAGGCCAGAGATGGACTCTGGCTGGGGCGCCTGTTTTGCTGCAATTCTGGGGGAGGGATATTCTCAGGGCAGCTAAATGATCTCTGGGTTCCCCCTTGTCTGAAACCAGCTGAGCCATAGAAGCTTATGAACATCCTCTGACTGCTTGCTGCAGGCACAGGTATTTGGGCAAGAGAAGCCCTTGGTTCCCCCCCCCCCCGTCCCATGGTCACTGGGGATGATGGGAGTTTGTACCCAACATTATATCTGGAGGGTAATAACTGTGGAAAGGACGGTTTACTTTGTATTGTGCCTTTGGTAGAAATCTGAATTTTGGTATATGGAAAGAAAAACATTCTCATCTCCATCTTTGCTTTTTATAAGTCTTTGTCATGGTTTCCTTCCTTCTTCCTCCCTCCCTCCCGCCCTCCCGCCCTCCCGCCCTCCCTCCTTCTTTCCTTCTCTTCCTCCCCCCTCTCCCTTCCTCCCTCCCTTCCTTTTCTCCCTTCTCTTCCTTCTCTTCCTTCCTTCCTTCTCTTCCTCCCCCTCAGCTGAGAAATTTTCTCAGCCCTTGAGGAATTAATCAGCATTTTATTGATGCACCTTTGAAATCTTCATTGCACCTCTTGCTTAATGATTAATTTGGGACGGCTGTCGGTCTTCCCCTTGGAAAGAGCACATTCAGGAGTTCCCCTGCCAGGCTTTCCGTTCAGCAGATCTAATCTGGAGACCAATTTGCTGAATCAGCAGCCAGGAGCAGCAGCAGCAGCATGAGGAGGCAGCCCTGGGCTGGAGGGCAAGGGTTGCTCCGGGGCCCTTCTGGTAGCTGCTCTTGAGTCTGTGGATGAAGGAAAGCTAAAATTGGTGGCCCTTCCTCCTCTCGGGGATGGGGGTGGGGGGAAGTGCTCCTGATCTGAAGGGGCAGCTGTGCAGGAGAACTTCCTGGGAGAACGTCTGATGTGCCTGAGCTTGTAATCTACCCTTCCTTTACTTCAATCTCCCCAACATACCCCAAAATGTATTTCCAGCCAATTTGATTGAACTTTTCCTCCCCGTCATCCGATGGCCAGGACACAACTATCTTGTCTTCATTTGGGTCCTCAGAGTCATGGGGGACCTATTTCCCGGGGCTGGATCTAGTTTTGGGGCAGTCCTCTTGGCTGGAACCCCCCCGCCTGCTGGTCCTCCCCAGCCTGAGAGGAAGCTCTCTCTGAGCTGACCACCAACAGAAACACCAACTCACTTCCAGACCATATACACTGCCAAAGAGAGGAGAGAGACATCTATGCAGAGGCTTGTGGTGAAGCGGGATCCTGGCCTATTGAGTTTAATGCTACCAGTTTTGGCTAAAGAAACAACGTTTTGTCTGATCGACCAACCGAGCTTTGATCTCTTCCAGCCTGGACGTGGTCTTCCCTGGGTTTGTCGGGAAAAGTCAGGGAGGACTTCACAATTCTATCTGGAAGCCTTTGAGGTGCCTTCCCTATTCAGGAAGCTGCCTTAATTCAGGGAATTCCTCTTAGCAACTGGAAGGGAGGCAGAGTGGTTAGAATCGAAGTCCAGTGAGGATTAGAGGTTCATTGAGTTGGACCTGAGCCCCACCTCATTCTCATGGACCTGGAGCGCAAGTGGCCTTCCAGAATTCGTGCCGAATCTTTGGAGGGCGAAACTGGATTTTCCTAAGGATCTCCAGGGAAAGGAGCCATGCGCCAACTGTTCTTCAAGAACAAGCTTTTCCTCTAGAAGTGGCAGCTACTCAACTTCCACCTTCCCAGGAGGGTCCCTCTTTGGCGTCTTCCCTGGGGATTGAGCAAAAGGGCACAAAGGCTGCCAAGAGAGAGAGAACCGGGCACCAAAATGAAGGCTCTTCACTTCATGCTTTAGTGCTGTGTTTCTCAATCCTGTCAACTTGAAGATGTGTGGACTTCAGCTCCCAGCATTCTTTGCTGGCTGGGGATTTCTGGGAGTTGAAGTCCAAGATGATGAGGGGACTGGAGGCTAAAACCTACGATGAACGGTTGCAGGAACTGGGCCTCGCTAGTCTAATGAAGAGAAGGACCAGGGGAGACATGATAGCCGTCTTCCAGTATTTGAGGGGCTGCCACAGAGAGGAGGAAGGGGATCAAGCTATTCTCCAAAGCACCCGAAGGCCAGACAAGGAATAATGGATGGAAACTGACCAAGGAGAGATTCAACCTGGAAATAAGGAAGAACTTTCTGACAGTGAGAACAATCAACCGATGGAACAGAAGTTGCCGTCAGAAGTTGTGGGAGCTTCATCATTGGAGGCTTCAGAAATGGTGTAGGGCTGTGATGATGAATCTATGAATCTATGATGAACCTATCCAGAGGTGGCACGCAGAACCCTCTCTGTGGGCACGTGGACCATCGCTAGTTACTATTCTGGTTTCTGGCACATGCATGCCTTGGAGAAAAAGCAGAGAGGCCCAAGCACAGCTCCTTAAAAACATGTTGCTTTAGGGGAAAGGCAGGTCTACCCATCTCATCAAAGAACTCCAGGGAACTTTCAAAGACTCTTCCTTTCTTCCAGCTCGGTTTTTGGGAACGGATGAATGTAACCTGACTAGTCCAAACGGTGTTACCTTTTGCCCTCCGAAGGCTGGGTCAATGACATGGCAAGCCTCACACAGCCCTCCCTCCCCCCTTCCTTTCCTGCTCAAGGTTTATGTTACCTTTTCCATTTGCTTCTTGTAAAGATAAGGAAGGAAATGAGGTACATCGGAAGATTGCTGAGGGTGGAATGACCCAGGGCTTAGCCAAGCACGCACCACACCAACCGGCCCAAAGGCCTCTGAAGGGCAATTTCGGGGGAAGAGCCAGGCCGAGTGGTGCTTCAGGGCTGCTCCTCTTATCTTTTTTAGAATACAATAGAATTTTTTATTGGCCAAGTGTGATTGGACACACAAGGGATTTGTCTTAGGTGCATACGCTCTCAGTGTACATAAAAAGAAAAGATACATTCGTCAAGAATCGTAAGGTACAACACTTAATGGTAGTCATAGGGTGCAAGTAAGCAATCAAATCATACTAGGAAACAATCAATATAAATCGTAAGGAAATAAGCAACAAAGTTAGAGTCATGCTGTCATAAGTGGGAGGGGATGGGCAACAGGAACGATGAGAAGACTAATAGTAATAGTAGTGCAGATTTAGTAAATAGTTTGACAGTGTTGAGGGAATTATTTGTTTAGCAGAGTGATGGCGTTCGGGGAAAAAACTGTCCTTGTGTCTAGTTGTTCTGGTGTGCAGTGCTCTATAGCCTCGTTTTGAGGGTAGGAGTTGAAACAGTTTATGTCCAGGATGCGAGGGGTCTGTAGATATTTTCACAGCCCTCTTTTTGACTCGTGCAGTATACAGGTCCTCCATGGAAGGCAGGTTGGTAGCCATTGTTTTTTCTGCAGTTCTAATGATCCTCTGAAGTCCGTGTCTCTCTTGTTGGGTTGCAGAACCAAACCAGACAGTTATGAAGGTGCAGATGACAGACTCAATAATTCCTCTGTAGAACTGGATCAGCAGCTTCTTGGATAATTTGAGCTTTCTGAGTTGGCGCAAGAAGAACATTCTTTGTTGTGCTTTTTTTGATGACGTTTTTGATGTTGGGTGTCCATTTTAGGCTGTGAGATATGGTAGAACCTAGAAATTTGAAGGTCTCTACTATTGATACTGTGTTGTCTAGTATTGTAAGAGGTGGTAGTATGGGAGGGTGTTTAGTTAAAGATTGTTCCAGTCACACCACAAGGCTAGATATCTTCAGGCTCTTTAGATATCTAGATGACTTCCTGAAAGGTGGAGAGGTTTCCTCCCTCCCTCCCTCTCTCTCTGCCTCTTCTTGGTTCTGGTTGCAATAGCAGAAATAGAAACAAACAGGGTCTTAGCCTAGTTCAGAAGGACAGGACCAGGCATCAGGCAGCCAAACATGAGTTGCTTGACAGTGAAATGGGCGGCGTATACATGTAATAAACAAACAAACAATGGTTTGTAAACCACTGGGTTACGTGAAGGTAGCAGAGAAAATATGTTGCCCTGTTAAATTCAGGGGTTATCTCAGGATATGGTCGAAAATGCCAAGATGGCAGCCAGAGACACTCTGGGTGATGAGATGGGTGGCATGTCAATTAAATAAATAAGTTGAAGCTCTGACCGTTTGTGTGTGCATCACAATGCCTTAAAATGGAAATAGAATAGAATAACAGAATTGGAAGGGACCTTGGAGGTCTTCTAGTCCAACCCCCTGCTTAGGCAGGAAACCATTTCAGACAAATGGTTGTCCAATCTCTTCTTAAAAACTTCCAGTGTTGGAGCATTTACAACTTCTGCAGGCAAGCAGTTCCACTGATTAATTGTTCTAACTGTCAGGAAATTTCTCCTTAGTTCTAAGTTGCTTTTCTCCTTGATTAGTTTCCACCTGTTGCTTCTTGTCCTGCCCTCAGGTGCTTTGGAGAATAGCTTGACTCCCTCTTCTTTGGGGCAGCCCCTGAGATATTGGAAGACTGCTATCATGTGTTGGAACTTTGAGGAACCTCAGGCCTCAGAGCTTTATTTTGTTGGGGGTGTTCCTTGGAACCCTGGCATTATGTCTCTCCTGGTCCTTCTTTCAATTAAACTAGACATACCCAGTTCCTGCAACTGTTCTTCATATGTTTTAGCCTCCAGTCCACTAAAGAAAAAAAGCAAAAAGCTTTCCTTATGCCATGCTGGGTCGCCATCTTGACATATTGGATCCCATGGATACCCTGGTAACATTCAACACTGGAGTGGGAGGGAATGAGGTCTAATGATGATTATGCTACTAGCTGTCGGATGGCTTTTTTCTTTGATGTGTGGCATCAACCACAAAGGAGGGCAAAGTGTCTCTGTGAGGGGGGTGGGAAGCAGAGTTTAGCCCTCGTCCTGGCTGGGGTTCCTTGCTGGATTGCATTTCCCCGTAGATGTTTGTCTGTGGGGAGAAAAGCTCTCCCAGAACCAAGCTCTGAACTGCGATGTGTGTTACGTTGATTCCTTCCCTGAGAAGAGATGGAAGTTCAGAATAACAGAGTTAGAAAGGTCCTCGGAGGTCATCTAGTCCAACCCCCTGCTCAAGCAGGTGACCCAACAAATTTCAGAAGAATGACTGTCCTGTCTCTTCTTGAAAACTTCCACCCACAATGTCTGAAGGCAAGCCCTTTCACTGATTTTCTTATTAACAGGAATTTTTTCCTTAGTTCTAAGTTGGTCTTCTTGATTCGTTTCCATCCGTTGCTTTTGTCCTGCCCTCAGGTGCTTTGGAGAATAGGTTGACGCTTCTTCTTTGTGGGAGCCCCTCAAATATTGGAAGACTGCCTTCATGTCATCCCTGGTCCTTCTCTTTGTTAGACTAGACATACCCAGTTCTTGCATCTCCTCATCATATGGTTTCGCCTCCAGTCTCCTAATCATCTTTGTTGCTTTTCTCTGCACACTTCCTGGTGTCTCAGCATCTTTTCTGTATTGTGGTGACCAAATTCCGAGCATGATCTTACCTCACACTTGATGAATCTGTCTTTCTCTCTCTTCCCTTTTGCAAGACAGCTATTTTCACATGAATGTTTCACAGGAATCTATAAATAAAGCCACGACTGAAAAATAATTGAGAAGGTCGTGCGTTCTTTTCGGGTGGGACTTCCTGAGCTCCCTGCTGTTCTTAGGGAACAAAGTGGATATCTGGGGTTTAAATATCGAGAGGACTTCATCCAGGACTTCACAGGCATTGTGCAAGCTGTGGCCATCAGCTTTACCTTCGGTGTCTCCCCCTCTACCACCCACCGTCCACAAGCACTTCACAAGCAATCTGTTTTTTAATAACTTTCTCCAGCCTGGGTCTTTCTTGGACAGAGAAAGTCAACCTGTCTTCTCCAAGTGGGGGCATCTTGGTGGAAGTGCCCATCCCTGGCCATGTCTAAGGTGTTTCCTTGGCTTCCCACTCTAGCTTCCAGCCCTGATGGCCTCCCAAATCCTAAAGAGGATGGTCCCTATCTTGGGGCTGGTCACAGTTGCCCACCTGTTGCCCTTGACTGTAGGACTGAGGCACTGCCCTCCCTCTACACTCCGGGAGCCTGGCCGGTGGCTGAGACAGCATTTGGGCAAGGCTGGCAGGTCACAGAGACTGGCATTAGGAGTTTCTGTAGAACTACAGCGTGACAGTTCTGCAGGCCCAAAATCCTGGTTGTGCAAAAAAGGGACTGTCAGATCTGCCCCAGTCTGATCTCCTAGGAAAGTAAAACTCTCGACTCCATTTGGTTGCAGTGAAAATGCACTTTTACTAAGAGATGCTGATCGCAGGAGAATCAGGTGGAATCTGAAGTTCCCATGCAGCAATACACAACTAACCCCTTGGTTTCCCCTAGCCCTCCCCCCATGGTCCCTCTGTGTGCAACCAATCCGGCACTGCTGAGATGTTTTGGGAAATGCTGAGGTGTTTAGGCTGGTGACATCCCACTCTCAGGGCAAACGGCCTTGAAGATGCCAGATTCCAAATCACTCTGATCTTCCTCAACCCATGGAACAGAAGTTGCCTTCGGAAGTTGTGAGAGCTTCATCACTGGAAGCTTTCAAAAAGAGACTGGATTGTCATCGGTCAGGAATGGTATAGGGTCTCCTGCTTGGGTGGGGGGTTGGACTAGATGACCTACAAGGTCCCTTCCAACTCTGTTCATCTGTTAAAAACTGTCAATCCCCCCTCCCAATTTCCCATCATAAAGGTATAAAGCTTTATTGGCCATTCGTCATTCCCGCCCCCGCCATGGTTGATCGCGGAATGCCAGCAAGGCGCCAAGCCGAAGGTGGTGAATCTGACAGGGTCAAGATTTCAAATTGACTTTACTTGGTGGTTACAACTCATTGCATTTTTTATCCCACGCAGGTCACCCAAGAAGCCACATGATGACCAAAGTAGCAAGAAGAAGCCCGGTTTTGCGGAAAGCCATTCAGTAGCGGCCACCATGGTGACTTTCCCCGGCTCCCGTCGCTTGTTGGCTGGCTTGGAGATCCCCGCTGCCCAGAGGCTGGGCTGAAGGTGCCGCTTCCTCCCTCAGTCCTTCCCTTGCCGGACGGCTTCCGTTGCTTGACTCGCCATGGGAGGATGCTTCTCCAAACCCAAACCAGGTGAGCTGCTTCCCGCAAAGCTTCCTGGCTCCGTGGCCCAAACCTGGCCTCTTTTCTGCAAAGCCATGATTAAACTAGGTCAGGCACGCCGGAGGCCTTTCTGCCAAGAGAGTCAGTGGAGAATTTCAACGTGGCGGAATTGCTAAAGCGATTGGCTAATCCCCTGGAAACTTCATTTCATGCAAGCATAATTCTTTAATAGAAGATTAAGAACCCTTCCTGGAAGGCTGCGGGGAGCAAAGGCGGTGGGGGGGGGTCTTTCTGGAGGAGCAGTCGGAGATCAAGTCTCTTGAGAAAGAGAGGCCAAAGCTGGGGGGAAAGTAAAGCCCTTGTAAAGTTGGCACTTGGACATCAATTAGGGCTGAATGTCAGTGCAGGGAAACCTTAGACAGAAGCAGGTGGCACTTCCCAAACACAGTGAGATTAGGCAAAGGAATTTCTCTGCAAACCTGTTCCATGTCGAGTGAACCATAAGATGTGAGCTTTAAGAGTCCACTCAGCTATTAAAGCCAGGCCCTGAGTGATGGCTCTCCAACCCTCCACTTGTCTGTAGAGATTCTCCGTCATCCAGGTCACTGTTGTCCCAAAGATGCTTTTTCAAAAGACAACCGGACTTTCTTGTTTTTGCTTGAAGACGTTTCGCTTCTCATCCAAGCAGCTTCTTCCGTTCGACTTGAACTCCCCACTTTTCCCACTGTTTGTCCTGCCGACCAACTAATCTAGCCTTCAAAGGTATTTTTTTAGCATTCAGCTGGAACCTGTTTTCCTGTAGCTTAAATAACAGATAACAGATTACCGTGTTTCCCCGAAAAGAAGACCCCGTCTTATATTTTTTTGAACCCTGAAATAAGTGCTTGGCCTTATTGGCCTTGGTACTACAGTGGTTTAAAGCACCCTGTTATTAACACATCTGCCTGCAATTTACTGCTGGTTCGAATCTCTCCAAGGCTCAAGGTTGACTCAGCCTTCCATCCTTTCTAAGGTAGGTGAAATGAGGACCCAGTTTGTGGGGGCAATAAGCTGACTTTGTATAAATATACAAAAGGATGAAGGCTATTGCTTAACGCATTGTAAGCCGCCCTGAGTCTCCGGAGAAGGGCGGCATATAAATCAAATTAAAAAAAAAAAAAAAATTGCCATGTACTCAAAAGCCCTATTGGGCTTTTTATCAGGGGATGTCTTATTTTTGGGGAAACAGGAAGTTGGAAGGGACCTTCTAGGTCATCTAGACCAGCCCCCCACCCAAGTAGGAGACCCTACACCATTTCTGACAGATGGCTGTGCAGTCTCTTCTTGAAAGTCTCCAGTGATGAAGCTCCTGCAACTTCTGAAGGCAACTTCTGTTCCATTGGTTGATGGTTCTCACTGTCAGAAAATTCCTCCTTATTTCCAGGTTGAATCTCTCCTTGATCCGTTTCCATCCATTGTTTCTTGTCTGACCTTCAGGTGCTTTGGGAAAACAGGCTGACCCCCTCCTCCTCTCTGTGGCAGCCCCTCCAATATTGGAAGACTGCTGTTGTGTCTCCCCTGGTCCTTCTCTTCACTAGGCTAGCCGTGCTCAGTTCCTGCAACCGTTCATCGTATGTTTTAGCCTCCAGTCCCCTCATCATCTTGGTTGCTTGATTCCTTTTCCTGCACTCTAGAGGGGGAGGGGAGTCATTGGGTGACCCCCCCCGCCAGATATTCGGACCGTCCAGTCCTTCCTCAGTCTTCTCAGGGCTCTGCAGTCCCAGCTCTTGCAGGACATCCATTTTAGAGTCCTGACTATCTTTTTTGCCCTTCATTGCCCTTCTAGGTTCTCTTAAGTTTATTTAGTTTTAACCTGAGTTATTTATTTTATTTTATTTATTTTGTTATTCATATTTCTATGCCGCCCACTCTCCGAGGACTCTGGGTGGCTTACACCAAAGACAGTATACTAAATAGCATATTGCCCCCAACAATCTGGGTCCTCATTTTACCCACCTCGGAAGGATGGAAGGCTGAGTCAACCTTGAGCCGGTGAGATTTGATCTGCTGATCTGCTAAACTAGCAGTCAGCTGAAGTAGCTGCAGTACTGCACCCTAACCACTGCGCCACCTTAGCTCTTTTAGAGTTAGATGTTTCTATGTGTCTCTTGTAAATTCAATTTATTTATTTAGTTATTTTTTTTTAATCAATCTACTTATTTGCTAACACTCATATCTTACCCAGTTACAAAAGTTCCTGACAGCTAACATCGGTTTTAACATATTAAGTGAAAAGAATCATCATAATATAAAAATACCTGTAAATGACAGCATCGAATAAGAAATAGCAGACTGTAAGCATTTTACCTATTTTAAGTTTACTTTAGATATTTTAAACGATGGGAGGGATGGAATATATGAAAAGGAATCCACCCTGGTTGGGAAGGGGAGCCCAGAGCATCTCATGAACGGAAAGGTAGATCACCTTGGGAGGGGATCCTGTCAGTTGCTTGTAGCTAAGCCACCTAAGCTTTTGTAGGTAAAACTAGCACTTTAAACTCCACCTGGAAACAAATCGGTAACCAATGAAGCTGGGCTTTGTACCCTCTTAAATTTCCAAATAGTCTTCAAGAGCAGTACCCCAAAGAAGATGTTGCAGTAGTCTAGCTGTGAAGTAATAAAAGCATGAGTGGCTGTTGCTAAGGCATCCTGTTTTAAAAATGACTGCAGCTTGGGAGTATACCATCCTGAGGTGGACAAGAGCGTAAATCAGCTGGATCCAGGGGTGGGATTCAAATATTTTAGCAACTGGTTCTCTGCCCAGTTGCTCGGTGGGCGTGGCCTACTCGGCCTTCTGCACCATGGTGGGGGTGGGGGGTGGGAGTTTTCACAAGCAAAGTCTATGGGGAAGATGGATTCACTTAACAACTGTATTACTAACTTCACAACTGCAGCACGTCCTGGCAGGAAAGGTCGTAAGATGGGACAAAACTCGCTTAACAAATGTTTCACTTAGCAACGGAAATTTGGGGCTCAACTATGGTCATAAGTCGAGGACTCCCTGTAGCTGAAGGAAGGAATTCCAAGAAGGCATTGAGGTTGAGAGCCAGATTGGGGAGCTGCACAAACATCTGGGGGGGAAAAAGCAGCGTGCAACCCTGTTTTGATGTGGTCAGGAAAACAACCTGAGTTCGGCTGGCACATTTTCTGGTGATGGTTCCTGGCTCAGGAACTGAGGCTGGCATTGGGCAGGAGGCAAATCGTCCGCCCGGTTTCGCCTCTGTCAGGTCCTCCTGGCAGCCGGGCTGAATCTGCTCTTTTGAGCCATCGGCTCCGTTTATCCGAGGAGCCGGTGGCAGCGTTTCTTGTGTTGCCAGCCTTCAAAGATAATAAAACGAGGAGTAAGACGAGAGGTCGTAAAGTTGCTTACTTCATGGGATTAATGGAAAAGTTCCCGGAGAGAATTCATGGGAATTGCTTTTCCTACTCCAAAGTTGTCATTTAAATGCTAATCATTACAACCTTACGGTGCAGTAATCATTCCTGTTGCAAAGGGCCGTGCAGGGTTATTTAGAAACAATTGGGAAGCCCTCATGTTTATTAAATTCCTTGAGGAGGAAAATCTGCCGACTCAGCGAGACTTCGGGAAGGTATGAAATCTCTCTCCGTTCCCAGCTTTTCGTTCTGCCAACGCAGCTCTTGTGGCTCTTCTGATCTTGACTGGCCTGGGGTGGGGGGGGCAGGGCTGTTTGGGGTGGGGGGGTGGGGGGGGAGGAAAACCTGCCAAGAAGGTATCCAAGTCTGATCAAAGGAAATTCACTCTCTTTGGTCCTGCTGAAAGGACTATAGTACCCCTTCTGAGCCAACTCCAGCTCCACCAGTCATTTGGCATTTTTTATCCACCTACCGGGTCCTTTCCAAGGACCTGGGATCTGGATGTTTGATGCTGTTAAAGATATCTTCGCGGGATGTAAGCTGTTCCAAGTAAAGCTGCCTTCTGCAATTGACTGATGGTGAATTTGTCAATGCCGATGGTGTTCAAGTGGTGCTTCAGTTGTTTTGGGATTGTACCCAAGGTGCCCATTACGATTGGTACTACCTTTGTTTCCTTACCCTTAACCCTTAACCCTTAACCCTTAACCCTTATCCCAGCGGTGAAATCCCCCCAGTTCTATCCAGCTCCCCGAACCGGTAGCGCCGGTGGTGGGAGGCTCCGCCCACTCACCGGGATGTCATTACGTCCCGTTTTTTTACCATCTGTGCATGCGCAGAAGGTTCTGCGTGTGCAGAAGAGGCACGCATGTGTAGTGCGTGCGTGCGTAGCATGCTCCTGTTCCCGAACCAGTAGTGAAGGTAAGTGGATTTCACTGCTGCCTTATCCTTAATCCGTACCCTTATCCTTACCCTTAGCCCTATCATCCTTATCATCATCCTTATCCGTATTCAAAACAAAGAGAGCAGAAAAAAGTTGTGGGCTACTTGCCAGAAGAGGCACAGGGTGAGTGATGACAAATGTGTTGCAAGTCACAAAAGGAGCTTCACCTCTTCAGTACTTCATTGATTGACACCTGCAATCAGGAGGGCAGAACTGGCCTGAGGGTGTCAGAACAAACCTTTTGCCTTTTTTTTTTTTAATTTGATTTATATGCCGGAGACTCAGGGCGGCTTACAATGCGTCAATCAATAGCCTTCATACTTTTGTATATTTATACAAAGTCAACTTATTGCCCCCACAATCTAGGTCCTCATTTTACCCACCTTAGAAAGGATGGAAGGCTGAGTCGACCTTGAGCCTGGCGAGATTCGAACTCACAGTAATTGCAGGCAGCTGGATGTTAAATGCTGCCTTAGGAGGCATTAGCCCCCTACGCCACTCAGGCTTTTTGACACCAACGTGGTTAGGAAGAGCCCCCTGGTGGCCTTGTCCAGAAGTGCTGAAGCCTGGAGGGAGCCAATAAGGTGTGTAGGCAGCAGCAGCAAAGCTCCAGTTGTGTTGAATTGACACAGGCTTCAAAAAGCTCATCTCAGCCTTTGGGCTCCCTGCCTGTGTCTGGCGGCATAGGGGAGCTGCAAAGGAAGAATGGTTGCAGGAATTGGGTATGTCTAGTTTAATGAAAAGAAGGACTAGGGGAGACATGATAGCAGTCTTCCAGTATCCCAGGGGCTGCCACAAAGAAGAGGGAGTCAAGCTATTCTCCAAAGCACCAGGAGGCAGGACAAGAGGCAATGGGTGGAAACTAATCAAGGAGAGAAGCAATTTAGAACCAAAGAGAAATTTCCTGACAGTGAGAACAGTTAATCAGTGGAACAACTGGCCTCCAGAAGTTGTGAATGCTCCAACACTGGAAGTTTTTAAGAAAAGATTGGACAATCATTTGTCTGAAATGGCATAGGCCTTTCTGCCTGAGCAGGGAGTTGGACCAGAAGATCTCCAAGGTCTATTATTCTATTAAATGATACTTGACACTGAAGTAGGCACAAAGAGGGAGCGAGAGAGACAGCATGAACAGGGCCGCCTGTGGCTCTGACCAGCAACATGGGCACAGGAGGGCATCAGAATCAACCAGATGCAACACAGGTAATTCTCGACTTATGACCACAATCAGAAGTCCATTGCCAAGCAAGGTTAAACGAGACATACTGTATGACCTTTTTGTGACAGTTTTTAAATGAATCACAATAGCTGTTTAAGCCAGGGGTCTCCAACCTTGGCAACTTTAAGCCTGGAGGGCTTCAACTCCCAGAATTCCCCAGCAGCTTTGGTTGGTCAATTGTCAGTGGTTGATGTCTCCTTATTTCCAGGTTGAATCTTTCCTTGCTCAGTTTCCATCCATTATTCTTTGTCTGACCTTCAGGTGCCTTGGAAAATAGATTGACCGCCTCCTCCTCTCTGGGGCAGCCCCTCAAATATTGGAAGATGCTATCCTGTCTCCCCTGGTCCTTCTCTTCACTAGACTAGCTCTGCCCAGGTCCTGCAACCATTCATCGTATGTTTTAGTCTGCAGTCCTCTCATCATCCTGGTTGCTCTTCTCTGCACTCTTTCTAGAGTCTCAACATCTTTTTTTATAGCGTAGTGACCAAAACTGGATGCAGTACTCTAGGTGTGGTTTTACTAGGGCTTTATAGAGTGGTATTAGATCCTCCCTTGATCTTGATTGTATCCCTCGGTTAATACAATTTAAGATTGCATTGACTTTTTTGGCCGCCGCCGCACACTGTTTGCTCTTGTTTAATTGGTTGCCCCTTAATTATTTATTATTTATCCACTAACACTATTTACTTGGTTGTGCTTGAAGCCAGGGTGTTAAAGATGCTCCCTTGTTCTTCTCACTTCTCTCCCTTGGCTCTCTTTGCTCCTGCAGTGGAAGTGAAAATCGAGGTGGTGCTGCCAGAGAAGGAACGCATCAAAGAGGAGACGTCGCCCAACGGGAAGGCCAGCCCCATCGTTTACAAGGCCAATGGCACCTCACGGCATTACCAGCTGGAGGAGCACCCGGTCGCCCCCAACCCCTACCGGAACGTGAAGGATGTGGTGGAGGCCTCTGTTTGCCACGTGAAGGACCTGGACAATGGACAGTCAGTGGGGGCCCAGGGCTTTTTCTTGGGGTTTTAAAACTGTCTCTCAACCTCAGCCACTACATGTGCAGATGTGCAGACTTCAGCTCCCAGAATCCCCCAGCCAGCAGAGCTTCTGGGAGTTGAAGTCCATGTATCTTAAAGTGGCTGAAACGCTGCTTTAGTCAAAATGAGGTGGGGGGGAGGCCTGCTCTCTGCAAATGCTGCCTGTCCTGCAAAAGATCGCTTTGCTCTCCAAGAATGGCGTCTAATCAATGTCAAAAGGGAGCCAAGGGTCCAAAACTCCAGGCCCCTAAGAGTGGGATAGCTACACACTGACATAATTCCACTTTTCTTCTGGGAACACCTACAGGATATTCCCCTTGCAGCAACCCTGGGAGGTAGGTTTAGCTGGAGATGGGATGAGCCCCAGAAAGGGAACTCTGAGGCTCTGTCAGGAATCAAGCCGAGAGCCCCTTCCTCACATTCCCCTCCTGAACTCGACACAAGGATGACACTTGGGCATCACTTCCCCAGAGGGGCAGCCTTCTGAGTTTGGGCATTTTAACCCTTTTAACTTTTAAATATGTTTTTAAATAGGTGAGTCGAATTAATCAGTGGCTGGACAGAGTTCCTGAAATATGCTGAAAATTGCAAGAGGGGTGAGGTGGGGTGCAGGCAAAATATGACCCTTTGGGACCCTGTGAGGAACATGATAAGCTGCCCCCTCCTATATTATTAGTATTATTGGGCTGTAAATAGGTGTTGATTTCTTTGTTGCTTGCAAGAGAGCCAGAAGACACATTAAAGTATCTTCCTTGGTGCTCTCCGAGTTTGGTAGTTTTCTTGCAGAGGTTTCGTTCTCAAACTGGGTAACATCATCAATGCTAGAAGGGAGTGGGGTTTGCAGAGAGGAGGAGGAGGAGGAGGAGGAGGAGGAGGAGGAGGAGGAGGAGGAGGAGGAGGACTGCAGAGTCCTTGGTGCTCTCTGAGCTGTGTTGTTTAGTTGCAGACATTTCATTATCCAATTAGGTAACATCATCAATGCTAGACTAGCACTGATGATGTTATCTAGTTTGGTAATGAAACGTCTACAAGAAAACTACCAAGCTCAGAGAGCACCAAGGGCCCCACAGTTCAAGCTTAGGTGACAAATATTCTCTTATTTATTTATTTATTTATTTATTTATTTATTTATTTATTTATTTATTAGTTCAATTTATATGCCGTCCTTCTCCGAAGACTCAGGGGGGCTTACAATGCACTTATAGCAATAGCCTTCATTCTTTTTGTATATACCTGCTTATTAGGGCTTTCGGGGGCCCCCTAAGCGGTGTTCTTTTTTATACAAAGTCAGCTTATTGCCCCCACAATCCGGGTCCTCAATTTACCTACCTCGGAAGGATGGAAGGCTGAGTCAACCTTGAGCCTGGTGAGATTTGAACTCGCAGTAATTGCAAGCAGCTGGCAGCTAAGTGCTACTTAACAGTACTTTAGTCCGCTGCACCACCAAGGCTCTTCTATCTGTCCATTGATTATTTCTGACCAGTAAACTTGCATAGTGTCATTCTGGCCATTAATTGTTGCCTCTGCTTTGAAAGCCTTGCTGGTCAAAACAGGATCCAGTTTTCGTGATTTGCAGGACAGCCGTGTAGCTCATCCAGAGGGACGTTTCTTGAGAGCAAACAGTTCCGGCCTCTCGCTTAAGCCCACTTCCCTCCATGTGGGTCCCATCACGGGCTGTTTTTGTTCTGCTGGGCTTCTGGCAAACTCAGGTCTGTGTGGAAAAGATGTTTGTCAACTGGCAATGCTCCTTCTTGTTCTCCCTAGGATGCGAGAAGTCGATCTGGGCTGTGGGAAGGCTCTGCTGGTGAAAGAAAACGGAGAGTTTTACGCCATGGGTCACAAGTGTCCTCACTACGGAGCCCCACTGGTGAAAGGTGTGTTTTATCCCATCTGCCCCAGAGCATTCGCTAGAACAGCGGCCACCAACTGGTGGCCCGTGGACCACTGGTGGTCCGTGAGAAAATTTTCTGGTCTGCAGAAAAATTATTTGCATTTTTTATATTGCACTAAATCAGGGATCCTCAAACAATGACCCCTGGGTTGCAAGGAGCATGCAATGAATGTTTGTGTTGCTGCAGAGAGTCTCCCCCTTCGGGGTCTTTTTGTGTAGTTCAGAGGGGGGCAGAAATTCCAACTCGGGGTCTGCTTCGGCCTCCTGGTGCAGGGCTTTGGGCGAAGGCTGGAAGGAAGTGCCGCTGGTGGCAAGGAGACGGAGGGCCTTGTTCCAGTGGGACTGCATCATGGCCTGGAACTGGCTGACCATCTCAGTCCGCTGAGCCTCCAGGTGCTGGTACCTGGCCTTGCATTCCCGCAGATCTTCCTTCTGCTTGGAAAGCCTATGCTTCTAGTCCTCAGTGAGGTGCTCCTTCTCAGTCAGATCCAATCTGAACTGAACTGTTTTGCCAACTCTTTCTCATGGTGGCTGCTTAGCTCCAACAACTGCTTCCTGTTGGGGCCTTTTTAAAAAAAAATTTTTTTTTGATTTATATGCCGCCCTTCTCCGGAGACTCAGGGCAGCTACAATGCGTCAAGCAATAGCCTTCATACTTTTGTATATTTATACAAAGTCAGCTTATTGCCCCCACAATCTGGGTCCTCATTTTACCTACCTTAGAAAGGATGGAAGGCTGAGTCAACCTTGAGCCTGGTGAGATTCGAACTTACAGTAATTGCAGACAGCTGGTGTTAATCACAATGCTATCAGTCTGCTGAGCCACCAGGCCCTTAAGGAGCCTGGGCGGGCAGGTGAGCAGAGGCTGGCAGGAGAGGGGCAAGTAGAGGCTGGCGAGGCACCCCTCAACATGAATGACATCAAGTTGACCACGCTCACCCAATCACCTGTCCACCTAGCCATGCCCACCCAGCTGGTAATTAGACAGATCATATTAGTGGTCCGCGGGATTTAAAATTATGAATTTAGTGGTCCCTGAGGTCCGAAAGGTTGGTGACCCCTGAGCTAGAAGAGGTCTGTGCAAGGCTGGCTTGAAAAGGCTGAGGGAAGTTGTGACAATTGTTTGCCCAAAGAAGAAGCCTGCAAGGCTCTGAAAATAGTAAACTCTTAATGGCAGCTGACACTGACGCTAGAAGATTCTGTCACTCTTGGTTTGACCCCGTCTTGGTTTGTCTGCTTCTCAGCAGACTGATAGCATTGTGATTAACACCGCTGTCTGCAATTACTGTAAGTTCGAATCTCACCAGGCTCAAGGTTTGGCTCCACACCCATTTGCACCACTCAGGTGACCCTGATGATAGATAAACCTCCAGGTGGCCTTAACTGAAAGAACGCAAATGACCAGCTGTCTGCCAGGAGTATAAATCCTTCCATTCCCCACCATCCAGTCAGAGCTGAAGAAGCTTCTCGAATGAGAAGTGAAACGTCCTCAAGGAAAAACCAGGAAGTCCAGTTATGCCTCTTGAAAAAAGTTTAAGTGGAGGAACTGTTTGTGGTCAGCCGCTCCAAAAATGAAGTTACTGTTTTCTCTTCCGGTGCCTTAAGCATCAATGGTAAATTGAAATAATAACATTGAACACGTTCTGGCCTTTAAATACCTTGATGTCATTTTTCCAAGCTCCCAGAACCTTTGGCAGCTCCGTCTCTGCCAAAGTTAGCAATCGTGCCAAGGTAATTCTGAGTTTACCGCATTAAAGAGGATGGACGCTCACCTGCCACCATCAAGATTTTTTAAGTGTATGTCAACAGTGCTCAGACAAGGACCTGGGTGTGATTGAAAGACCTTAGATATTGTTCAAGTGTACGTTCTACATCCACAAGCACACTTGTTCTGTTTTCCTTCTGCTTCTCAAATAGCTTAATTTGCCTAGAAGCCAGAAGGATTCCTTTGCAGAACAGAGCTCTGTTTGCTAATCTTTTGGTTCTCCAGTGCAGGGGTCTCCAACCTTGGCAACTTTAAGACTTGTGGACTTCAACTCCCAGAACTGAAGTCTTACAAGTCTTAAAGTTGCCAAGATTGGAGACCCCTGTCCTGCTCCAGTGGATCCTGCTTTTAAATCCGAAGAGCTGAAATCTTAGTCCACCTTAAGAATTTTTGCAGTCTCTCCGTTCTCTACTTCATTTACAGCAGTTTGGCAATTTTAAGATATATGGACTTCAGCTCCCAGAGTTCACCAGGAATCCACGCATGCTGGTTGGGGAATTTTGGGAAGTCCTGACATCTTGACAAAGATTAGATTAGATTAGATTAGATTAGATTAGATTAGATTAGATTAACAGAGTTGGAAGGGACCTTGTAGATCATCTAGTCCAACCTTCTGCCGAAGCAGGAGATCCTATATCATTTTTGACAGATGGCAGTCCAATTTCTTCTTGAAAGCCTCCAGTGATGAAGCTCCCACAACTTCCAAAGACAACTTCTGTTCCATCGGTTGATTGTTCTCACTGTCAGAAAATTTCTCCTTATTTCCAGGTTGAATCTCTCCTTGTTCAGTTTCCATCCATTATTCCTTCTCTGGCCTTCAGGTGCTTTGGAAAATAGCTTGACCCCCTCCTCTCTCTGGCAGCCCCTCATATATTGGACAACTGCTATCATGTCTCCCATGGTCCTTCTCTTCACTAGACTAGCCAGGCCCAGTTCTTAAAGTTGTTAAGGTTGAGAGACACTGCTATAGAATTAACCCAGCTCTCCTCCTGCAGTGTTTAACTCATGGCAAACCTTACTTAGTTCAGCTACCTCTTTTTGTTTCAAAGCAGCAAAAGTCCAAGGTTTGACTACTTCCAACCAAAAGGGGGACTAATTTTGCTGTTGCTTTCTTGGGGTCCCCCTGCAGGGGTTTTGTCCAAAGGCCGGATCCGTTGCCCCTGGCACGGGGCTTGCTTCAACATCGGTACTGGCGACATTGAAGACTTCCCAGGCCTGGATAGTCTCCCCAAATTCCAGGTGAGAGGTCTACAGTTTAACAGCCGGTCATTTGAGGAAAAGACCCTGTGATTTCCACCCAGTTCGTGCCACTGGGAATCGGCAGCAGCCCAGCCCCTTCCCCTTCCCCTCTGCACATGACTTCAGACAAATTGCCTCCTTCCGCCTATTGACTTGGGTTCCTGGCAAATATCCCAGCAAGCCACTCCCTTTAACCCCTAGATCAGAATTTCTCAACCTTGGAGAAGATATGTGGACTTCAATTCCCAGAATTCCCCGGGCAGCATGAAGTCCATATATTTTCAAACAGCCAAGATAGAGAAACCTTGAACAGTTTACAGAGTGGGACTCTTTGAACTGGGGACTGTCAAAGACCTTTGAGGGGGGGGGGTTCACCTGACACACCTGGCCAGGTCAACTGAGGTTCCAAGGTGAAGAAAGGATGAGCGAGAAGGAGGCAGTTTGGTACCCAAATGGTATCTCAATAGCCCAGCTCTGCCCTGTCAGTCCTCCAGGTCATAGAGAGGAATTATAGAGGGGCTGAAAGGCGATGGCAGTTTACATAAAACACACACACTCACACACACACACACACCCTCCTTGTCAGTGGCCATGGACATAATGGCGCATAAGGAACGCTGTCTGGAATAGCAGCCGATGCTGTCCCACAAATGCCTAACCAATTCTTGGCTCTGAGACCCTTTCTTTGGTCTTATTCATACAATCCTAGGGTTGGAAAGGAACTCAGAGGTCATGTAGCCAAACCTAGGCTGGATCCCCTGGAGCAGCTCTGACTGGTGATGATCCTGTTAAAGATTTCCAAGGGAAGCTGAAGTCACCATGTGTTCAGAGGTGGTATTCAGCCGGTTCTGACCGGTTCTGGCGAACTGGTAGTGGAAATTTTGAGTAGTTCGGAGAACCGGCAAATACCACCTCTGGCTGGGGGCAGCAATAGATTGGGGGTGGGTCCAAATAAAAGGTAAGAATAATGCGGGGGGGGGGGGCAGAACCGGTTCGGTGATGTCATATCGTCACCGCTATTGGCTTGGCTGAACCAGGCCGAACCGGGAGGAACCCACCACTATTCCCGAATCCCAGTTGATTGAGTCCCAGCTGATTGGCTGGGTCTTCTTTCATTGCCCTGCATAGGAGAACGGAGCTGGAAAGCACATTAGTTTCAAGGTGTTGGTTACCACCTTTAAAGCGCTCCATGGCATAGGACCTGGGTATTTGCGGGACCGCCTTCTGCCGCCGATAGCCTCCCACCGACCAGTATGGAATGATTTGCCCCCGAAGATACAAAGGATATCGGATCTCCGGGTCTTTCGCCGTGCCCTAAAAACTTTTCTTTTCCATCAAGCAGGGCTGGTGTGAACCCCCCCCCCTCTTTTAGCCTTTTAAATTGTCAATGGGTTTTAGTTTGAATGTTTTAAATTTTGGGCCAAATATAATTATATATAATTATATATAATTATATATATATATATATATATATATATATATATATATATATATATATATATATATATTATAATTCTTTTAAAAATTTTAAATTTTGTATTGGTATGTGTTTTAGTTCTGGCTGTGCACCGCCCTGAGTCCACTAGGAGAAGGGCGGGATACAAATTGAATAAAATGAATGAATGAATGAATGAATGAATGAATGAATGAATGAATGAATAAATAAATAGTGGGGTGGGGTGGGAATGGAGTTTTTATAGTATCCTTCCCCTGGAGTGGGGTGGGAATGGAGACTTTGCAGTATCCTTCCCATGCCACACCCATCAAGCCACACCCACCAAGCCACACAACACCCACCAAGCCATGCCCACCAAGCCACACCACAGAACCGGTAATAAAAATTTTTGAATCCCACCACTGCATGTGTTGGGGATGACCTTGGATCCTTGGTCTGGGAGGACTTTGGAGGTGATCTGAGTCTCTGCTCGGTCAGGCTGGGCATTCTACTCTACCATCTGCTTGATACTGTTTCCCCCTGAAGACAAGCTGTCTTGTTTTTCATTGGTGAGTGGTGGGTGGGAGCAGCTGGGTTAGGCATATATGATGATCAAACACTTATTTTAACGAGGGTGAAAGTTGTATCATGAAACTTTTCCGTTCCAGGTGAAAATTGAGAAGGAAAAGGTGTACATCCGAGCAAGCAAACAGGTGAGTTGTAAGATCTACCACCCCCCCACACCCCACTCGAACCCCTGGCCATTTATTCTTCAGGGCAGCTTCCAGGGGTGAAATGCTACCGGTTCGGGCCAGTTCGCCCGAACCGGTAGTAAAAAAAATAAATTCCAAAAATCAGCTGAGCGATGTGCGATTGTCGGAACTTTTTTTTTTTTTTACTTTTTAAAGCATTTTTAACTACCAGTTCCAGAGAACCGGTAGTAAAAAAAATGCTTAAAATTTTTTTTAAAAAAGTTCTGACGATAGCACGTCACTCAGCTGATCTTCAGAACTTTTTTTTTTTACTTTTTAAGCATTTTTTTAAAATGCTTTTAAAAGGTTAAAAAAAAGATTCCGACAATCGTGCACCATAGCTGTGATCCTTGGAACCTTTTTTTTTTACCTTTTTAAAGTATTTTTATTACTTTAATTGAAGTCCACCAGGCTTAAAGTTGCCAAGGTTGGAGACCCCTGGTTTAGGGTGCTGCAGTGATTAATCTGCATTTTGCTATTTTCCTGTCCTATTGACCTGGCAGGAGGGGCATGCCCCAGGTACCCAAGAGAGCCTATTCTGCCAGGGCAACCACCCTTTGAAACATCATCCCATCTAAGATTAGACTGGCCCCATCCCTGTTGGCCTTTTGCAAGGCCTTGGAAACTGAGCATTGTGCCTCAAAAGGCATGGCTCTTTGAGCGACTGCTTAGTCAATGCCCGGTTGCTATTTAATTTTTACTTTCTATTTTTTCTGTCGTGTATTTTAATTATTTGATTGTAAGCCACCTACAGTCACATAAAAGGAACATGGGTAGCCATATAACACTAACTAACTAACTAACTAACTAACTAACTAACTAACTAACTAACTAACAGGAGCCGTGGTGGCGCAGTGGTTAGAATGCAGTACTGCAGGCTAACTCACTGCTGACTCCAGGAGTTCGATCCTAACCAGCTCAAGGTTTGACTCAGCCTTCTGTCCTTCCAAAGTCAGTAAAATGAGGACCCAGATTGTTGGGGGCAAGAGGCTGACTCTGTAAACCGCTTAGAGAGGGCTGTATGAAGCGATATAGAAGTCTATTGCCCTTCCTTCCTTCCAACCTTCACTTCTCCCTCCTTACCTTCCTTCCTTCCCTCCTCCCTCCCTCCCCCTTCCTCCCTCCCTCCCTCCCTTCCTTCCGTCCCTCCCTTCTTCCTCCCTCCCTCCCTCCCTCCCTCCCCCCCCTCCCTCCCTTCCTTCCTTCCTTCCTTCCTTCCTTTCTTCCTTCCTTCCTTCCTTCCATGGTGCGCAGTGGTTAGAATGTAGTATTGCAGGCAAACTCTGTCCACTGCCAGGAGTTCAATCCTGACTGGTTCAAAGTTGACTCAGCCTTCCATCCTTCTGAGGTCCGTAAAACGAGGACCCATATTGCTGGGGGCACTTAGAGTAAAGCACTTAGAGAAGGACTGTAAAACACTGTGAAGCGGTGTATAAGTCTAAGTGCTATTATTATTATTATAATTTTATTTCTATACCGCCCTTCTCCTGCGGGACTCAGGGCAGTGTTCAGCCAAGATAAAACATTGCATATAAAATTTAAAAACAATTTAAAAAACAATTAAATAATTTCGGCCCAAAATATTAAAAACAGCCCTATTAAAACCAAATTCAATTAAAACTGAGAGGATGGGATCATTGCTATTTCCTTCCTTCCTTCCTTCCTTCCTTCCTTCCTTCCTTCCTTCCTTCCTTCCTTCCTTCCTTCCTTCCTTCCTTCCTTCCTTCCTTCCTCTCTGCCCACTGCCAACTAACTAACTAACTAACTAACTAACTAACTAACTAACTAACTAACTGTGTGTAGAGCAGCCTTTCCCAGCCTGAGTGCCTTCAAATTCCATATTTCTCCCACTAGCATGAGAATTCTGCGTGTTGAAGTCCACCTCTCTGGTTGGGTCCTAGTTGGAGGAGAATTGGGATTGGGGATGTTGTAGGGATTGGGATGCTGCATGCTTCAATTGGGGACTGAGTTGACATGGCCCCTTCTTGCACCCCAGGCTCTTCAAGCCCAGAAGCGGACGAAGGTGATGGCGAAATGCATCTCGCTGAGCAACTACAGCATCAGTAGCACCAATGTGCTCATCATTGGGGCAGGTACCAGCTGGTGGAGAGAGATAGTGTCCAAGGGTGGAGGTCTCAGTTTGGGGGGGAGGTGTCAGAGCCCTGCTTGGATGGGTGTCCTCCTGGAGACTCCACTGTGGGGTTCAAGCAGCAGGGATGTCCACCCATGCCTTCAAACGCCCAAAATGAATCTGGTTTTGCCCAGACTGTCAGAGAATTGTGGGAAAAACTCACAAGGACATCCCATCGTGGAAGCCCCTATTCGTTTATTCAGATCAGCTTTCTCATTTATTCTGGAGAGCCCATTCAGTTTGGGGTTTCTGTTTTGGGATCAAACCTCCAAATCAAATAATTGTCCAGCCCAATTGGTGCCTCTGTGCTGGAGCGGCACCGTTCCCACTTCCTGGGAGCCTCGGGTGGATTTGGTAGTTCGAATCTCACCAGGCTCAAGGTTGACTCAGCCTTCCATCCTTCCGAGGTGGGTAAAATGAGGACCCAGATTGTTGGGGGGTCTATAGGCTGACTCTGTAAACCGCTTAGAAAGGGCTATAAAGCAGGGGTCTCCAACCTTGGCAACTTTAAGCCTGGCAGACTTCAACTCCCAGAATTCCCCAGCCAGCAAAGCTGGCTGGGGAATTCTGGGAGTTGAAATCCGCCAGGCTTGAAGTTGCCAAGGTTGGAGACCCCTGCTATAAAACACTGTGAAGCGGTATATAAGTCTAAGGGCTATTGCTATTGCTACTCTGGGAGGAAGATGGAGAAGACATAATGGGGAATTCTCAGCCGCAAATGGACAGCTGCTTCCACCAACAGTCGCTTTCTCTGGCAGGTCCTGCTGGGCTGGTGTGTGCAGAGACTCTCCGCCAAGAGGGCTTCTCGGACAGGATTGTGATGTGCACAATCGATCGACATTTGCCCTACGACAGGCCCAAGCTCAGCAAGGTTGGTGCCTACCCAGGAATTTCTCCAAGACTTCCTCGAGGGCAATGGGTGGGATGGTCCACTTTTCCATCCTATCCCTGAGAGTTGCGATGCTGTCTTGGAAATGAAACACAATTTCTTTTTGTGCAGTTCGTGGGTGTCCGTGTAACTTGTCAATCATGGATTTAAGGGCAGAGTTAATACTGAACCTTTGCTCTTTCTCCTAAAAGTGACTCAAATTAATTTAGAAGCTACCACCATCTCTAGTGGTTTTGGCCAGGGGTGGGTTCTACTTACCTTTACTACCGGTTCGCAACGGGAGCACCTGCGCGCGCTTGCACTTCTGAGCATGCACAGATCATCCATGATGACATCTGGGCGGGTGGGTGGAGCCTCCCTCCCGCCGCTTTTACTATTGGTTCACAAGAACCGGACTGAACCAGGAACAACCCACCACTGATTGTGGCTTAGGCCAAGCAGCCCAAATGATGCTCCCTCCACAGCTAAACTGACATAGATCTGTCCAGGGGTGGGCCTCAAAATTTTTAGCAAGGCGTTTTTGCCCTCCCCAGGCTCTGGTGGCTTTCCTTGAGCCTCTGAAGGGCGAAAATGGCCTCCCCAGGCTCCAGATGCCCTCTCCAGCCTTCCCGAACTTCCGGTAGGCCCGTTTTTCACCCTCCCTGTGCCTCTGCGCACACCCTGCACTTACGTGCATCCAAAACGGGCCACATGGGGACTCCTGGGAGGGGAGGGGCAGGAGGGTGGGGCCAGCCAGGAGTGGGATTTGGGGGTTCTCTGAACTGCACGGAATCTTAGCTAGAGGTTATCCTGAACCCCTGCGAGGCCCCAGCAGCCCCCTCTGGGTTTTTCTCTCTGCAAGGCTCACTCGGTTCCAGGAAGACTGAAGAAGACTCTCAGGTTGTCCTCAAGCAGTCTTCTCAATGGTATGATGGGATGTCCTTGGGAGACAGGAAGAAGAGCCACAGACTAGACAACAATCAGATAAGAGGCAGCTGAACCCGCAGACAAAATGAAGGCATGGAAAATGTCTCAGAAGGGACCCTCTCTAGTTTCTTGGGCTGTAAAGGTGAGGGGTAGAGAGATTCTGTTAATGTAACCTGACAATAAAGTTAAGAGCTAGTACTTCTGGTTGTGCTTCTTGCCTGGACTACCTCACAAGGCTGACAACCATCTTACAAGCCTGAAAGCACATATCTCCCTCCTCACCTTTACAGTCCAAGAAACTTGGGAGGATCCCTTCTGAGATGTTTTCCATGCCCTCATTTCTTCTGCAGGTTCAGCTGCCTCTTGTTGTGGTCTGCCGGCAGCCTGAGGAGCTGGCAGCAGAGTCGGACAGTGAGGAGGTTGGGGAAAAACATGGGCCAGTCCTGGAGTCTGGGGAAGGCTCGGACGAGGACTCTGTTAATTCTGTTTAAAGTCTGAAGCTCTGTTTGATTTTGGACTCCATGTCTCCGTGGTCTTTGGCAGTGTGTCAAGGGAGATAAAGGGGGTGATTATCAGCCTTATCCCGAAGGACTCTTTACAACTATTTGGGACTCGTCTTGTGAATGAATGCATCATGCCCCATTAGTGGGCCGCAGCCCAGAGATTAGGGACCCCTGGGAAATGAGACAGTGGGAATTAAGTGTTCAGCAGTGTGATGGCATGGGAGAAAAAACCGTCATTACGTCTAACTGTTTTGGCGTGCAGTGCCCTATAGCTGCATCGTGAGGGAAAAAGTTGAAATAGTTTATGTCCAGGATGTGAGGGGTCTGCAGATGCCTTCTGCAGATTGTTCCCTAGTCTGTGGCTCATTCTCATAGACCAGGGGTGTCAAACCTGCGTCATCATGGTGTCGTCACTTGGCGTATCGCGAATTTTCCCCCCTTCGCTAAACTGGGTGTGGCCAGCACGTGACGCATCTGGCCCATGGGCTGCGAGTTTGACAGCCCTGTCATAGACAGTTACACCTCCTTAGTGAAACCCTCCAGGGATTACAACTCTCAACTCCTGGCACACCTCTGGAAGGCTTTTAAGGAGTATCTAAGAACAAAATTTACTTCTGCTTTCAGTCAATGGATTCCCACGCTGACCAGATCGCTCTGCGTCCGAAAGAATTCTTCCGCACGAATGACATTGAGGTCCTGACTGAAATGCAGGTGAGAGGGTCTGTCTCTGTGGGGGGCGGGGGGAGCTTCAAAGAAGGCCTGGCTCTCTTTGTGGGATGTGTAAAGGGAGAGTCCGTGTGGACTGAAAAAAAGGACTTTGTTATTAATCCAGAGATGGTTTGGTTTAACCCACCCTTTCGAGAGCTGCTCTACCAAACTAGGACCTGTGAAGGGAGGTCACATCACCTGGCCTGGTTTCATCTCCAAAAATGGTTCTGGATGGGTGTGGTTGGCTCCCTGAAGCCTGTCCCCAGTGTGGACTCTTGTTCTGACCCAGAACACGACAAACCCTCTGAAGTGAACTCAAAGATTCCTTTATGAGGAGAGCCAGCAGCCCCGGCAAAAAGTTCCTCTCTCACCGCAGGCTAACAAGCCTGTCCGGCTGGGAGATGAATAGTTGTCTGCCACATCTATTCATCTCCGCCCCTTGCCTTTTATCGCCAGAGCTAGGATGGGGTTTCGCTAGCGGTGGTGGCTCTTCCGTCCTAAGGACTGGCCCACAGATTTCCACTGCTCTCCTCTCCTCTGCCTTCTGCGCATCAGGCACTGGACCCAGCTGTTCCTCCTCTTCCTCATCAGCCACCTCCAGACCTGGGGGCTATTGACTCTCCATCTGTCCATTAGCCCTCAGATGGAGAGTCATCCATTCCCTCTTCCCCCTCAGAGCTCTCAGGCTGCCTTGATGCTGGCCCTGACTCCCACACCTCCTCCTCCTCCTTCTCTGATTCAGCTGCTGGAGGGGCTGGCGGCTGACAGGCCACAACAATTCTGTAGGTGTGTGTTGCTCTGATGGAAAAAAGAAAGAAGAGCTAAGAAATTACTGTTAATGACCTTTCCATACTGTTTCAGGTGGCGGCAGTGGATGTGAAGAACAAGACGGCCATTTTCAAGGATGGGTTTAAGATGGAGTACAATAAGTTGCTGCTGGCAACAGGAAACACGTAAGTGGCCCTAAAAGGTTTTACACCAAGTGTTGAGGTCTTGTTTTTCAGACGGGGAAGGTATTTTTGCACCCCAAATGTGTCGGAGAGAGACTGGCTGAGCCAGGGGGAGGAGTCAAGTGGGGAATTAATCAGGAATCCTTAAGTATGCACAGGACGGCATGCAAAATCTGAGAAGATTTCTCTGTAATAGGCATGAGCAATAAAGGAGCTAATTGGACTCTTCACAGGTGGATCTGGTTATTTGGGACTGACAAATGGACTGAGAATGTTGTGGTATCTTCAAGATGAATCAGTGGGTTGCAGCCTAAGTTTTCATGGCTTAGAAATTGAAATTAGTTTTATGGAATTTGGTGAAATTCCATAGAACGAAAGAGAAATTTCCTAACAGTGAGAACAATAAACCAGTACAACAGCTTGCCGTCCTAATTCATTTTAGATCATGTAGGATGAGAGTGGTGCATGCTGGCCAAAAGACAGGAGGAGACTGAACAGTTTCATTTAGTAACTAGCTGGACGCCCGTGCTTCGCTATGAAACTATGTGCTGGGGCTTGATAAATTGACACTTGCAGCCTGAAACTTAATGTAGAATGTGTAACTCCGTAGCATCAGAGTGTGTTAATATAATGCAACTGGCAGTTGGAACAGAGGGGGAGGGGGAATAGAATGTCCCAGCCCGCAGCATCCATCAGTATTCATCTGGCTAGCATCCAGTCAGTGTGTGAGAAAGTTGAGGGCTGTTTGGAAACTCAAACAGTATTTGCTGTGTGAGCAAGGAGACAGGAAGGAGGCTGGGCGTGGCTTAGCTTAACTGTTCTGTAGTAAAGCTGCTTGTTGCTGTGAAAGTAAAACTGAAAGTGAAACTCCTCTGCTTGTGTTTTGCATTTGGAACAGATTTCTTTTGAGGTGGGGAGGGGGAGTACAACTCCTTAGCATCAGAGTGTGTTAACAATAATATAGGAGGCTTCCGGTTTGCTCTTCGTAGCCACCAGACGGTCCCTCGGGACCGCCAGCCCCTTCGCCTGTAAAGAGCCGCCTATACAGCGCAAAGGCGGCTCGAAAAACCCCATTTCCAGGAGGGAAATGTGGGATAGAGCAGGTGAGTGTAGGTAGAGCTCTCCGTAGCCCCCAGGGTTTTTTTTTTTACTCTTGGGGGCGGGCGGAGGAAGCTCCCTATAGCACTCGCCGCCCGCTCCGGGCGTTGGGAGACCTCTGCCTTTTTGCAGAGCAAGGCTACGAAGACAAGCTTTTTAAGATATTTAACAGATTAACTAAAGATGATGAGATTTGGATCTGGACCTGTGACCCTAAATTGCAAGTATTAATACTTATTTCGCAAAGGATATTCAACAAAGTAAAAAAGACCCTTTTAAAATGGCGATTGCCGAAACTGGAGCAGGGAAGCTGAAAAGAGAAAGTCCTTCCGTTTCTTATTAAGCCACAAAGTAGCAGAATAAATGCTCCTGGCTACATTTGAAGGGATATGAGCTGGACCTGTGACCCTGAATCGCAAGTATCTCACTTATTTTATAACAATTATTGAAGAAGGAAAAGGAAAAGGAAAAAAGAATCTTTAAAAAGGGCAATTGCCGAGGCTGGAGAAGGGGCTGAAAGGGAGAGTCCTTCCGTTTCCTATTGAGATACAAAGTAGCTGAATAAATACTTTTGGCTACACTTGAAAATAAAGCTCTACTTTTGTGGTTTTTCTCTTCCTGGAGATCTGATATTGATCTTGGTTGGAAAGAAGTTTTTTTTTTCTCTGCTGCCTCTTTTCTTTTTTTTAAAAAATAGTTTGTCTGTGTTGAAATATGGCATTAAAGCTGGACAAACAAGCAATGGGGGGGGATTCCCCCATTAACAAATTATGTGACCAAGTTTTAAAGCTCCAGTCTCAGAAAACTGATTTTAATATAATTGAATTTCTTTTGGAGGAGATTGTAAGAAGGGATGAGATTGTGAATCAGAACTTTGAAAAATTTAAGCAGGAAATTAAAGAATTAGTGCAATTAAAGTTTGATATTCTGGATCGAAAGATTATAAAAATGGCTAATGGCTTTGCAGAATTTATGATTAAATTGGATGAAAATACTAACTTATTAGAGTCTAAAGTGGAAGAAATTGAGGACAATTTGGACAATAAAATATAAAAAATTGAAAATGATTTGACAAACATTCAAGACAATAGCTCAGAAGAAAAACCTAAAATGGAGGTTGAACAAAAGACTTGTAATGCAGAAAATTTACAACAACGGATTGAAAGAGAGGTTCTAATGGTGCATTACAATTTTACAGAATATGCGATCAGACTGAGAGGTTTGCAGGAAAATAACAGAGATGATTTAAGGAAAATATCTTCTGAAATTCTGGCTGGGATTTTAAAGGTTCAACCTGAGGAAATGTTTTGTAGGATTGACAGAGTTTACAGAATAAATTCCTGGATTGCAAAGCAAAGGCAATTGCCTAGAGATGTGGTGATTTATTTTACAGATAAAGAAATTAGGAATAATATTGTGCAAAATTCCTTCAATTCTACTTTGCAATTGTATGGAAGAAAGATATGGATCTACAAAGAGCTCCCTCCCAAGATGTTAACGGAAAGGAAGAAATTTGGTTTTCTGGTGACTGAGTTAAAAAACAGAAATATTTCATTTAGGTGGGATGCCCCAGTTGGTATAATATTGAGATATCAAGGAGAAAGATACCAATTAGATACTGTTGAAAAAGCGGAAGAATTTTATCAAAAATTTTTGAAAATGAACTTAACATCTATAGGCACAATACAGGATAAGCAGAAGGAGTTGGAAATAAAGGGAAAACATCGAATTACAGAGGTTGCGGTAGACAAATTGCCTTTGGATTCTCTAGATACCCCAGCTGGATTATCTACAAATATGAGAGAAGTGGCATCTGATTTCAACGTGATGATTCACCAAGTCAAAGACAAGTATGGAAATCAATTAGCTGACATACAATTGGCAAAAAAGAAATATGAGATACAAAAACAAAACCAACAAGATCAACTTATAAAGCAGAACGAAAACCGATCAGTTGATATACAACTTGTAGAAAGGAAAACAGGATGGAAATTAAACCCACAAAAAGAAAAGAAAAAAAGAAATAGGTCTCACAAAAACAGAAATTTCTAAATTAAGCAACAGTGAAGCCAGTGATTTTAAAAAAATGAATGAATATGTGAAAAGATAGTGGAGGCGAAATATTGGTTAATATCATCCTGAGGACAGTGACAGACCTCTGCAATGCCGTAATTTTGGGATGTGAAAAGAGCCTTAAACTGTTGGATTTGAATTATCTATTTTGGATTTCTTTCTTGTATTGATAAATATATTATAACTATCCTGAGCTACAAGGCAAGAGAGCTACGCTGGGGCATGCAGAAGATCTGGTTGTTACCCATTAGGATGATGGGAATTAATAATCCTGATGAAAGCCACAATTACAACTATATGGAATATAATCATAATGTCACTCGGGTGGTTGTTTTTACTTTTATATATATATGAGGATATTCATTACTGATGGGGGCAGATGATGACTGAAGACTTTGAACAAACTGTTGCACCAGGATGCTACGTTACCCAATTATGGATGAGGGACTCAACAATCCAGTGGAAAGACATCAAAGAAGATATTATATGGATTATAAATTTAAAGTTATTGTCTTTTTTTTAGCAGAGTGGGCAGTGGATTAAAGATATTAAGAATTGTTGTGCATGGTAATTTTGTAGGAAAGTGGGTGGAAATATGTTAGTTTACTGATTGATTAGTTTAAGAAAAGGGATGTTTAAGTGATATATTTAGGGGAGTGGAGGAAATGGATAGAGTTGAATAAATGTTAAATTAGGATTTATGGGGAAGGCTGCTTTGAAATGTTATATTAATATACACAAAGAATAAACGTTAAAGTAGGATTTATTATATAGTCTTAAAGTGGAAGGTTGCTTTGAAATGTTGTAATAATATATAGATATAAGTTTCGGGGAGGAGAAAAAGGGCAGATTATTGCTAAATTGGGAGTTATAATAATATTATGCTAAATTAGAAGTTATCATACAATGTTATAGTAGACTGCTTTTTTTTTGAAATGTATGGTAAAAGGGGAAAGTAACAATATCAATAATATTTTTAGTAAGTAAGGGTCAGTATATAGAGGAGGGAGTAAGGAGATGGTAAAATATTATGTAATCTGTTATGAATTAGGTTTTTGGTGTGAAGAAGTCACAGGGGGGGATGGGTGGCGAGGGGGGGTTAGGGAGGAGGGGGGAAGAAAAAAAGGGGGGAAAATTTGTATTTGAAAACTTTTTCAATTAAAAAAAAACCAATAATATAGGAAATACTAATGCTCTAATGGTCATTTCGAAAAATCCTTTCTTAGTGAGCACTTAGAAGCCAGGAGGAACATAAGTGACAAATTTCAAGTTTGTAGGCTTTATGGTTCTGGAGATTTCGTAATTAATGCATGAGTGGTTTTCGCTTTTATATACTATATATAGATTTTAGATTTTTTTTATCCCACATTTTTATAAATAACTCAAGGCGGCAAACGTACCTAATAATAAAAGGGATGAAAATGATAAAAGGCAGGAGCTGCAGTTCTCTTTCTCAGATCACCAAAGGATTTGACTCAAATTGGGTAGCCAGGATTCTAGTCTTTTTCTAATCTAACTTGGCCTAAGGAGTTTTGGAAGTTGGGCCAGGAATAAGGAGGCTTCCTCCCTTTGTTATGCCACCTGCCCTTCTTTGACCTTTGGAGGATCCTTCGGCCTGACCTCTCCTATCTCTCCTTCCAGACCCAAAACGCTCAGCTGCAAAGGCAAGGAAGTGGAGAACGTCTTCACCATCCGTGCTGTGGAAGATGCCAACCGGGTGGTCAAAGTGGCCACTGGCAAAAACGCCGTAGTGGTGGGAGCCTCTTTCCTGGGTGAGCAAAGGCTGCGTAGACGGCCTCGGAAGCTGAGCTGATTCATAATGTGGTTTGTTTCATCTGAGTTTAGCACGGTTTACTACCGTGTTTCCCCAAAAGTAAAACACACCCTGAAAATAAGCCCTAGCCTGATTTTTGGGGGTGGGCCTCCCCCCCAAATAAGCCCGGGGGGATAGGCATGGGCAGCACAAGAGGCACCGAGTACATGGGGGCCGACAGTGTGGGGCAGCAGCCGCAGCTCGCTGGCCCTTTGGCACAGCGCAGATAAGTCTGAGTGTGGAGGCAGAGGGGTGGGGGGAGACAGGCAATATGGATGTGCTGCATGGCTGCCTGGCTCATGGGAGGCTCATGGGAGGGTTGCGCAGCAGCACCGGCAGCAGGCAGAGGCAGAGGCACAGGGGAGAGGGGAGGCAGGTGATCCTGACACCCTATGCAGGTGCCTGCATGGCATGGCTGCAGGCAAGCCGAGAGAGGGTGGGACAGAGTGGGCAGCATTGTTGGGATTGCCTGCCTCCACCCATCCCGACCCATGCCTCTGCCTCTGCCTGGTTTCGCCCAGAGGGAGACGAAGCTTCATCTGCTTGCTAATTGCTCCATTTCAAAGTGTCCCATTTGCAAGCAGATGAAGCTTTGAGTCTCCGTCATTTCTCCGTCCGTGTTGTGACCCCGACTCCTGAGCCTGTCCTAACAGAGGAAGAAGAAGGTGATGGGGAGGAACTGACAAGGCCTCCCTCTCCAGGACCCTCCTTTCTGGCAATGCCTCAGGTTCCATCCGAAGGCCAGGAGGAACAGCCGGGGATGTGCCAGGAGGAAGGCATATCGGAACACCCATTGATAAGGAGTGAGGATGATGAATCCTGGTTTGATCCCAGGCAGCGTCGGAGGGAGAAGCGTGCGCAGCAACGGAAGAGGCGTGGGAGGGCCAGAGATTGAGCTGAGTCATGGAGCCATGCCCCACCAGGAATAAAAGTGGGTGGGATTGCTCTTCAGGCCTTGTGACAGACAAAGTTAAACCCTGAAAGTCACATCGTGATCTCTGAAATTCGGCTTGGATATATTTTGGACTGAACATGGATTGAACTCTTGTCTCGTGGATAATTTGTTGCTCCTGGAACGGACTGAAGATAAGTCCTCTTCTGCTTTATGGGAGTGAAAACGGTCTTGGCAGGCATTCGGCAGTTTGCTGCCAAAACCTTGGTCTGCCAAGAATTCTAATCTGTTTACCTAATAAAATATTGGCAGGCGTGCTTGGTATTACGTTTGCCTGTGTGAGGAAGGGGGACAGAACACAAAGCCAAGTCTGCTGTTTGTAGTTTATTGTACAAACCGTGATTAAGGAAACCATGGTTTAGTACTGTGTGTGGACCAGTGGTGGGTTGCTATCGGTTCGCCCCGGGAGGCTCTGCCCACCTGCCTGGATGCTTCTGTGCACGAGCAAACCGGTAGTAAACTAAATTGAAACCCGCTACTGGTGTGGACACAGGCTAAATATGTCTTGCAAATTAAACTCTGTGTCCAAGTTGGAGAATTTGGGGGGGGCTTTTCCCTCTGTTTTTAGCTGTTGTTTTTTCCTCGTTTCGCCCAACTTGACCTGTTTCAGCAGCTGGATCTTCTGCTTTTGCGCTGCACCAACCTGCAGGCTCTCAGCTTGTCCTGGGTCTTTCCTGCAGTGGCTTCCTAACCCTCCTGCTCCCTCTGGCGTTTTGCAGGGATGGAGGTGGCTGCCTACCTTTCGGAGAAGGCTCACTCGGTCTCAGTGGTGGAGCTGGAAGAAGTGCCCTTCAAGAAATCCTTTGGGGAGAAGGTTGGGCGAGCCATCATGAAGGCAAGGCAGCTGCCCAGAGGGGGCATTTGGGGAGGGTCGAACCTTATTTTGACAGGAACGTTTTTCAACCTTTTCTCTCTCCTTCCTCTCCTCCCGGACAGATGTTTGAAAACAACCGAGTGAAATTCTACATGCAGACCGAAGTGTCGGAACTGCGGGAACAGGAGGGCAAGGTAGAGTTGGATGGATGGAATGGATGGAAACCAACCAGGGTTTCAAAATTTTTTACTACCGGTTCTGTGGGTGTGGCTTGGTGGTACCAAGTATCCTACCCCACTCCAGGGGAAGGATACTGCAAAATCCCCATTTCCTCCCAATCAGCTGGGACTTGAGAGGCAGAGAATAGATGGGGGCGGGGCCAATCAGAATTTTTACTACCGGTTCTCCAAACTACTCAAAATTTCCTCTACCGGTTCTCCAGAACTGGTCAGAACCTGCTGAAACCCATCTCTGAAACCAACCAAGGAGAGATTAAGGAGAAACTTATCAATAGTGAGGACAATGAATCAGTGGAACAGAAGTTGCCTCCAGAGGTTGTAGGTGCTTCATCACTGGAGGTTTTTAAGAAGAGATTGGCTAGGACCTGGGTACTTGCGGGACCGCCTACTACCACCAATAGCCTCCCACCGGCCGGTACGCTCCCATAGAGAGGGGCTCCTCCGGGTGCCGTCAGCCAAACAATGCCGACTGGCGGCCCCCAGGGGGAGAGCCTTCTCTGTGGGGGCACCTACTATCTGGAACGAGCTCCCCCCAGAGATACGGAGGATCCCGGATCTGCGCACCTTCCGCCGCGCTTTAAAGACCTTACTATTTCACCAGGCGGACCTGGCCTAATTTTCTCCCTCTTTTATAAAAGATTTTTAATTTTCAAATATCTTTTAGTATTTTATACATTCAATTTTAAATTGGTTTTAAAAGTTTGGGGTTTTAAATTTGTCGGGGCCAAAATTATTTAATTTGATTTTATTCTACTTTTAAATTTTGTATGTATGTGTTTTATTGTTTGGCTGTGCACCGCCCTGAGTCCTTCGGGAGTAGGGCGGTATAGAAATCAAATCAAATAAATAAAAATAAAATAAAATAGCCACCTGTCTGAAATGGTACAGGGCAGGGATCCCCAACCTGTGGGCCGTATGAATGTCAAGAAGAGAACAGGGTCCTTCCTCATCTGTCTCCTAGCACTTGCCCCTTCCGGATATGACTGCCACCCCCATCCAGCCACAGCTCTTGCAGCCAAGATCCAGAAGTCCTCCAGCCCTCCGCTGGACTCATTTTGAAAGTTTAGGATTCTGCCCATGTACAGAGTGAGGAAGTCCACAGTTGTGGAGGCAGTTTGCAAGGCAGCCGGTGACTTCCTTGGATCTGGGCAGGCGAGGAAGAGAGGCACAGCCCCACTGGGGAGGTCGAACAATAATAGAACAACAGAATGAATGAGCTGCAAGGGACCTTGGAGGTCTTCTAGTCCAGCCCCCTGCTCAAGCAGGAGAACCTATAATATTTCAGCTAAGTGGCTGTTTTCAGTTGGCCAGAGCTTGCAAGGTGGCCAGGATACTGTATTTCTGTTTGAAACAGCCCGGCCACATCCCCCCACTCAAGGAGAGGTGGGGAGCCTCTCCCACCCAGCAATGTCTTGCTTTCTGGCTTCACAGACAGGCAGGGCTGTGTCAAAGAAATAGATTTGATTTTTTAAAATTGATTGCATTTTACCTTTCCCCAAAGCTGAAGGAGGTAGTGCTGAAGAGTGGCAAAGTACTCCGGGCAGATGTCTGCGTGATTGGCATAGGTAAGTCGCTGGAGTACTTTGGGGGCGTCCTCTGGGGGGGACTCAAGAAGGTCAAGACGGCACCAGGACTGTACAATCTAAGCTCACTCTCTACAGGGGTCACATGCTGTGCTGCCCCACTCACTCACACACACACACGCGTAAGTGTGGTTTATAGAGAGTTTTATTGATGTTCTCCAGCAGTTCCCTTCACCTGGCCTCAGAACTGTCCCAAATCAATCCAGCCACAAGCAGCCAAGATTAGTCCACCAGACCATGGCCAATAGTCCATAAAACAGTAGAGAGTTGTTCCAACAAGTAAGTCCACCAAACAAACTTAAATCCACCAGGCAAAACTGAAAGTACATCCACGAGAGCTCATTTGGCAAGAGAAGTTCAGAGTCTCCAAGGCAGGCAGGAAGCATGAGGAATAAACACACACACAAGCATAAACCCAACACGTTGTTCCCAGCAATGCCTCCCTCTGGCTGCTGTGATAAATAGTTTTCCGGTGCAGCCCATCAAGATGGGCAGGGCCTCTTCCTGAGTAATCTGGCAGATCTCTGTGGCTCTTGTCTTTTCTCTGCCCTGCGTGCTCTTGGATCCATCACGGAAGGCAGCTCCTCCTTCTCTTCACTGACTGTCCACTCCTGCAAGCTGTCCCCAGCTGAAGCCTCCTGTAAATCTGCCATTCAGAGTCATTAATTAACCCAGTTCCTGACATGCCAGGAAGGACTTCCGAGAAAGAATCTGAGGAATCGTCCAAGGGAGACCATCACACATGCTTTGATCAGTTGCTCTTGGCAATCTTGAGCTTTTGGATAACCACCTGGGGATGTCCCTGAGTGCTCCTGTGTTTTGGGGATCCTTCCTTGAGCTTCCCTCAATGACAGCCCTGATTTTAATTTAATTTAAGGTAGCATTTAGCTGAGTTTAGCTGAGGCAGTACTTAGCTGAGTTTGAAAAAAAGCCATTTTGTAGATTTGTAGATTTTTGGATGGGGGACCATCTGGAGATTCTAGAACGATGATTAAGCTGGAAAGGAGGCCCTGGCAAAGTACTTCTCTATGGTTGCCAAGGAAATTGTCCCTGAAGTAAGTCATAGGGCTCAGTGAGGAGAGTCAGAAGAGAGATTATAGTTGACATTAGCTCATTCACAAAAATTGAGGCAACAGACTAGATAGGAAGACCAGAGATGAAGAGAGAGGCAAAACACCATCTTGATGCCAAGAAAATCACATGGAATTCTGACTTGCTGTCTGAAAAACACTTGTATTTGTAGAAAAAAGAAAAAAAAGAGAAGTAAAGTTTTATCTACGACAGAGAAATTCTTGCATCATCTTCTTCTTTTAATGACCCCATAATCCCTTGAAGGGTGGAGTCTGGGCAACTGAATGGAGCTAGCAGAATGTTTTACTGGCCGGATGCCCTTCCTGTCATCAATGTGGAGTTTTGTTCAGAAGATATATTCTCATTGTGCCCAGAGAGAGAAAAATATCCGCCTCTACCGAGGATCGAACTCACTTCTGACTGTGAGACGAGAGCTCCACCTCTAGGCCACCGCACCACTTGGAGAAATCTTTGCATAGCCAAAGGATAATTATTTCATCCGGGGTCTTCTGAAACCATGAGAAAGTGTGAGAAGGAAGTGAGGGCATGATGAGAGGGAGTTCAAGAAGTGTTTAACTTTGGCAGCAAGGCAGCCTCTGCAACAGGGCAGAAAGATGCTGTATTTTATCTTATTTATTTTAATTTTAATTCACTTTTCCCCCAAAAAAGCCAGATTATTCTACAGGCCACTAAAGAACAACCACCTCCTAAAGATAGTTACAAGCTAAAAAATTGTAACCTGGAAGGAAAATAGGAGAAGGAGGGAAGAAGACAAAAAAAAAAACTTATTACAAAGCACCAATTGGTAATGGGGACTTAAACTTGTATTATCTCCAGTTTATATGGATGGTCTATCCTTCTATGATTTATAAAGCAGATGGAGTTGTCAAGAGCCATTAGCATTTGGTAATGGCCTTTTCCGTGGTTCTAATAAATGGGGTTGGGGGCCAAGAATCCCTCCCACTGCTAATGCCCCTCTTCTCTTTGGCGCAGGGGCCACTCCAGCCACCGGCTTTCTGAAGCAGAGCGGGGTCCATCTGGACTCCAAAGGTTACATCGTGGTGAACAAGGTACCGTAGAAGCTGCCAAACAGGCCAGCCAGGGAGGAGGCGGAGGGAGGGTGTCAGCCAAGCACTGAACCATTCATTCATTCCATCCATCCATCCATCCATCCATCCATCCATCCATCCATCCAGTTCATTCATAATAGAATAGAATAGAATAGAATAGAATAGAATAGAATAGAATAGAATAGAATAGAATAGAATAGAATAGAATAGAATAGAATAGAATAGAATAGAATAGAATAGAATTCTTTATTGGTCAAGGGTGATTGGACAAGGAATTTGTCTTTGGTGCATAGGCTCTCAGTGTACATAAAAGAAAAGATACGTTCATCAAGAATCATAAGGTACAACACTTAATGATAGTCATAGGGTACAAATAAGCAATCAAGAAACAATATCAATATAAATCGTAAGGATACCAGCAACAAGGTCATAAATGGGAGGAGGTGGGTGATGGGAACCACCATTCATTCATTCATTCATTCATTCATTCATTCATTCATTCATTCATTCAAATTTATATAGCCTCCTACTCCCTCCCAGTGACTCTAGGCGCTTACAGAAAATAAAAACACAATGTAGAAGAAATAAAAATAACACTTTCTTGTTTTTTCTTTGAAGACGTTTTGCTTCTCATCCAAGTTTAGTTTCTCCTTGGTTAGGTTGGTTCTCCCTTCCTCTTTCCTTTCTTTTGCTCCTTCCTTCCTTCCTTCCTTCGTTCCTTCCTTCCCTCCCTCCCTCTTTCCTCCTGCAACGGACCATTCCCTGTCCCATCCTTGCAAGGCGCCCCTCCCCCTCCCAACAGAGCTCTTCTCTCCCTTCCAGATGATGCAGACCAACATCCCAGGAGTTTTCGCTGCGGGCGACGCGGTGGCCTTTCCTTTGGCGCTGAGGAACCACAAGAAGACCAACGTTCCACACTGGCAGATGGCTCACATGCACGGTGGGTACAGTTGTGGCCTTCTTTGGTGGAAGAGAAGCCTCCGTTTCCCCCTTGGAAGTCCTGGGAAGTCCTGAGCAAACGGTGCAGCCTGTCTTGGTTTTTCCACGTAGTTTAGGGCAGGCAAGATATCCAGGGGGCGGATGGGGGGGGGGCAGGCAGAGGCCTGAATCCAATGATGCTGATTCTCCCCCCCCCCCTTCTGAGCAGAAGGAGCAGTGGGGGTGTATATAGAGAGAGGGGATTTTGCATCTCCTCCATCTCGGTCACCTGCCTGCTCTTGCAGGACCTCTTCTGTGGTCCCTTCCCAGCCCCAGAACCTTCCCAGGCCTACTTGGGTGTTCAGCTTCGCCTACCCCAATCATATTTTCCCTATAAATAAACCTCCCTTCTGTTCTGGTTTTAAAGCTTGCTTCGCTCCTCCTTATTCAGGGCAAATTTATTTATTTATTCATGTATGTATGTATGTATGTATGTATGTATGTATGTATGTATGTATTTATTTATTTATTTATTTATTTATTTATTTATTTATTTATTTATTTATTTATTTATTTATTGGTTTGATTTATATGCCGTCCTTCTCCGGAGACTCAGGGTGGCTTACAATGCGTTAAGCAATAGCCTTCATACTTTTGTATGCATCACATGTACACACAAAGCCTGACTAGGTGGCTCAATGGCTAAGACACTGAACTTGTCGATCAGAAAGGTCAGCAGTTCGGCAGTTCGAATCCCTAGTACAGGGTCTCCTGCGTGAGCAGGGGGTTGGACTAGATGACCTCCAAGGTCCTTTCCAACTCTTGTTACTGTTATTATTATTATAATAAAGCCACCCATATCCACCTCCAGCAACAGCAGAGCAGGGTGGGGTGTAAAAAAAGAGAAGGCTGCCATTACAACCAACTTTTCCTGATCTTGCATCTCTCTCGGTGCCCCTTAGGATTGCGTCTCTCTTGTTTGCAGCTGCAGGACACTTTGTTTGTTTGTTTTTTAATTTGATTTATATGCCGCCCTTCTCCGGAGACTCAGGGTGGCTTACAATGTGCTCAGCAATAGCCTTCATACTTTTGTATATTTATACAAAGTCAGCTTATTGCCCCCACAACTGGGTCCTCATTTCACCTACCTTAGAAAGGATGGAAGGCTGAGTCAACCTTGAGCCTTGGCGAGATTCGAACCCTGCAGTAATTGCAGGCAGCTAGTGTTAATCACAATGCTATCAGTCTGCTGAGCCACCAGGCCCGTCTGCTGGCTCATGTTCAAAATCGGGATCCACTAGGATACCCAGAGACTTTCCCCATGTCCTGCTGTCCTCTGAAGTACCTCCCATCCTAGGTACACATCTTTAGATTTTCCCTACTGGAGTCTTAAGACTTTGTGTTTGTGAAGAAGTGTAGAGCTGGTCTTGGCGATAAGGAAGGTAGGAGTGAGCTGTTAAGAGAGGATTTCCAGAAGACTTAGTTTTGAGAAGCAGGAAAGCAGGAGAAAGACACTCCAAATGCAGGGGTGAAATTCAGCAGGTTCTGACAGGTTCTGGAGAACTGGTAGCGGAAATTTTGAGTAGTTTGGCGAACCGGCAAATATCACCTCTGGCTGGCCCCAGAGTGAGATGAGAATGGGGATTTTGCAATATCCTTCCCCCAGGAGTGGGGAGGGAATGGGGATTTTGCAATATCCTTCCCCTGCCACGCCCACTATGCCATGCCCACAGAACCAGTAATAAAAAAAATTGAATTCCATCACTGTCCAAATGGCTATGTTTTTGTGTATGGGACAGGGAGAAAGTTGGACAGGCTCCCAAGGTGCTGTTTCTTTACCCCACAACAATAAAGGGCACTGCTAGAGTCCCTGCAGTGTTCTTGTCTCAGAAGATGGATTTGTTGAATGCAGTGTGTGAGAGCCAATAAACACAGTCTGTTTTTTGACCTAGGCAACCTCCAAGGGCTTACACCAGTGTTTCTCAACTTTAAGGTGGGTGGACTTCAACTCCCAGAATTCCCTAGCCAGGCTGGGGAATTCTGGGAGTTGAATCCCACCCATCTTAAAGTTGCCAAAGTTGAGAAACAATGGCTTACACCAGTGATTGACAACCTTAAACACTCAAAAGAGCCACAAAAGTCCTTACTGGAAGACCACTGTTCAATTCTGGAGCCGACCGGAAGTCCCCACACCATAGAATCTCCTTCTAGCATAGCATCCTTTTTCCTCTACCTGGCCTAACCGAAATGTCAGGGTGCTAATTAATCCCATTCTGCTTTTGGGTAATCGCACCTTGATTTAGAGACGTGGATCGTGGCATTTTCCTTGTGTATACTTTTGCAAGAAAATAAATCCGAAGATATATTTTTTTCTAAGAAAAACTCATTTATTTGTTATAAAGAAAATAAAACATCTCACTATCTAAATAATTACATTTTGGCAACGTTCCTGCCGGTCACCTCTCTGCAGCCAGACCTCTCCTGGCAGGAGAACAAAGAAAGAGAAGGAAAGAATGCGGACATGCGTAGTTAGCTTACTGATAAGAAATTTGGCAGGCTACGGAAAGTCTGACAGTTCAAAAATATGAGCTCATCTGGTAAATACAAAAATGCAGTGACACGAAAGACCTATCAATTGTGGAGCTGACCAGTGACAGGAAGCTGCCAGAGAGGGATGAAAGAGTCACATGCGGCTCCAGAGCTGCGGGTTGCCGACCCCTGGCTTACATCATTCAAATAATGAACAAACGCTCTAATGATGTGCTTTAAGGGTCCTAATTCATATGCCTGATTGACTTCTCTATTCCATTCTCTATTCCATTGCTTCTCTATGGCATCCCAGGGCGCATAGCAGCACTGAATATGCTGGCCTATGGGACCGAAATCAGCACCGTCCCTTACCTGTGGACCGCCATGTTTGGCAAGAGCATTCGCTATGCAGGTGAGGGAAGAAAAGTTTAGGATTAGAGAGTGCGCCGAGACCTGCTTCTTGGTTGCCTTTCTGGTTTTGGGGAGGTGGAGGGTTGCTTGATGTTCTCAGGTACTTTGTATTTTAGATCTTGTAATGTTCGTTATTGTTTTTATTTTATTCTGCTTTCTGCCCAGAGTCACTCATTAAAGTGGAGGGGTCATATATATATTGGATAAATAAAATAAAAAATATATATACTCAGGCAGTTTGGCAAAATCCACAGTTATCACGTTTCATCCTTACAAAGCTTGGAAGAAATGCAGAAGTCTTGTATCTGTGTGTGATTCGTGCTATGGAATTAAGCTCAGATTTGAAAGGCTGGAGAAAATTTAGAGTGCCTTAAAATGTCTTTTTCTCCACTCTTGACCAAAAGGGAGCTAATTCTTCATCTTGTCGGCTCACCTGCACTTTGCAGCAAAATCCTCCTTGTTTTTTCCATGTTGCAATGCAGTGCTCCATAAAAATGTGGTGAAATACATTTTTAAATTTATTTATTGGTTCGATTTATATGCCGCCCTTCTCCGGGGCGGCTTACAATGCGTTAAGCAATAACCTTCATACTTTTGTATATACCTGCTTAGTAGGGCTTTCACCCCCCCCAAGTGGTGTTCTTTTTTTATACAAAGTCAGCTTATTGCCCTCACAAACCGGGTCCTCATTTTACCTACCTCGAAAGGATGGAAGGCTGAGTCAACCTTGAGCCTGGTGAGATTTGAACTTGTAGTAATTGCAGGCAGCTGGTGTTACTTAATAGCACTTAAGTCTGCTGCGCCACCAAGGCTATAAAATGTCTGTTTCAAAATGCAATAATAATAATAATAATAATAATAATAATAATAATAATAATAATAATAATAATAATAATAATAATAATAATTTTATTTCTATACCGCCCTTCTCCCGAAGGACTCAGGGTGGTGTACAGCCTATTTAAAAACACAAGACAAAACAACGATTAAAAATTTAAAATGATTAAATAGATTTGGCTCAATTTAAAACCCCAGAAATTTAAAATACCCCAATTTAAAATTATTATGTTGATAGCCCGGCCTGGCGGAACAACAGGGTCTTCAGTGCGCAGCGAAACACCCGGAGGTCGGAGATCTTACATATTTCCGGGGGCAGTTCATTCCAAATAAATGTATTTATGCATGTGTAGTTTAATTAGTTTCTTATAACATATATTTTAATGCTTTTTTTTTAAAGAAACAAGATGGCAGATTAAAATAAGAAAAAGAAACTTCATGCTTCCTACATATACACATTGCTTTTCTTTTCTAGGTCATGGAGAAGGATTTGATGATGTGATTATTCGGGGAGACCTAGACGAACTTAAATTTGTAGCCTTTTACACTAAGTAAGTGCCCTTGAAAAGCTTTCATTTACAAGCCACCATAAATATGTGTTGCAAAATTATGCTGTTTGTTTATAGTAAGCAAATACAGCTGCTTGTGTATTGCTTGTTGATGTCACCGAAGCTGGGTGAATCTGTGCAATCGATTTTAGCTTCAAAGAATAATAGAACTTTTTATTTTATTTTATTCCCTTGGCCACGAAACTCCAGATTTACAGTGTTTCCCAACTTTGCAACTTTAAGATGGGTGGATTTCAACTCCCAGAATTCTCCAGCCTGCATAGCTGGCTGGGGAATTCTAAGATTGAAGATCCCCCATTGTCAAAGTTGAGAAACACAGTACTAAATAAAACATTTTTGAAGAAGCACACCAAGGACCATTCCAGGCTTCCAAAGTTCAGAAGAATTTTGATCGACTTGAATATTGGGCTGCATCCAGTTCAGTGTCCATGTTCAGTGGTGAGAAATGTAGAGATTCTCAGTCATCCAAGTCATGGTTGTCCTAAAGGGTTTTTTTCTGGAGGTTAACTGGACTTTCTGGTTTTTTCTTCATGTGCATCATGTGTTACCAGGAGTACTACTCAGGTGACCCTGAGGATACAGATAAACCTCCAAGTGCTTCAACGACCCTCTAAAACAGTGTTTCTCAACCTTGGTAGCTTGAAGATGGGTGGACTTCAACTCCCAGAATCCCCCAGCCAGCAGCGCTGGCTGGGGGATTCTGGGAGTTGAAGTCCACCCATCTTCAAGCTACCAAGGTTGAGAAACACTGCTCTATAAGGATGCAAATGTCCAGCTGTTTGCAAGGAATATAAATCCTTCCATTCCCCACCATCCAGTCAGAGCTGAAGAAGCTTCTTGGATGAGAAGTGAAACGTCTTCAAAAAACAACAACAACAACAAGAAAGTCCAGTTGCCTCCTGAAAAAAGCACCTTTGAAAAAAGATCCAAAGTTACATGCAAGGAAGATGTGCAGTTCCTGGCTTTGCAGTTGTAGCTGCTAGAAGGATCTTGCTGTCTGGGTAGACCACGGATTTCAAATAAACCAACAACCCACAGCAGCTGCTCCTAGAAAGGAGTCTACCTGTTGCTGCCAGACAGCGCCATCTACAGAAGGGAGCTTGAAAAGCCATCTTTATTTTTATTTATTTTTATTATTCATATTTCTATGCCGCCCACTCTCCGAGGACTCTGGGCGGCTTACACCAAAGACAGTATACTAACTAGCATATTGCCCCCAACAATCTGGGTCCTCATTTTACCCACCTCGGAAGGATGGAAGGCTGAGTCAACCTTGAGCCGGTAAGATTTGATCCGCTGATCTGCTGAACTAGCAGTCAGCTGAAGTAGCTGCAGTACTGCACCCTAACCACTGCGCCACCTGCGTCTTTTTTTTTTTTGACCATCCCTGAGAGATGCCACCATTGCTAGCTTGTTCTGTGAGCCAATGAAGTGGGTCATGCGAATATAATTAGTCAGCATTTGTGTTCCATTCATATCACCCCATTGCTGATCCCTTCAGTTTGTTGGGTCAACTCAGCAGACCTGGGTGCAAAAGAAGCAAAGCGCCTGGGGAAAACTCTCTTGGGATCCACTGGAACCTCCTGCCTTGCGTGAAATGCACCCTGGCTCGGTGGCAGCAGCTCTTAACCGCCACTTCTGAGCCCTTGCTCTTTTCTTCCAGGAGCGACGAAGTGCTGGCCGTGGCCAGCATGAACTACGACCCGTTGGTCTCCAAGGTGGCCGACGTCATGGGCTCCGGCAGGGCCATCCGCAAGCGAGATGTGGAGTAAGTTACCTTGAGTAGCTGCCGCTTCCTCCTCCTTCACAGAAAGGTTAACTCTGAGCATATATTCCAGCCCCGCCACTCCCACTCCCCGTGGAGCAAACATGTCAGAGCAACAGCCTTCGGCAAACACGAGTGTGAGCTTCCTGTGGCTCTCCCTCATCTCATCATTTTCTTTTAACGACCCCATAATCCCTGGTGGGGTGCAGTCTGGGCAACTGAATGGAGCTGAGTGTTTTACTGGCCGGATGCCTTTCCTTTCACCAATGTAGAGTTTTGTTCAGCAGATATATTTGCATTGTGCCCAGAGAGAGAAATATCTGCCTCTACCTAGGATCGAACTCACAGCCTCCTGATTGTGAGGCAAGAGCTACACCTCTAGGCCACCGTACCACTCTTCCTGTGGCTCTCCCTGACCATCTTAAACACAAGTGCATCATTCTTGCGACTTTAAACTGGGCTTTTTATATTTTTCTGCCTGCCTGCCTGACAAAGGACTCTCCACTTGTTTCTTCTGCCCAGAGGAGAGAACCTGTCCCTGCAGGTTGGGAGGAGGGAGATTTGAAAGGTTTGAATAGAATAGAGCTGGAAGGGACCTTGGAGATCTTCTAGTCCAGCCCCCTGCTCAAGCAGGGTGGCATGCAGGGCCATATCGGTGGGCACGTGAGTGTTGCCCTAGCTCAGCTCCAGCGCGCATGCTGAATCCAGCTGTTTTTCGGGCCTTCCGGTCCCACCGGAAGTCAGAAAACGGGCCGTTTCCAGCCTCCAAAGGGCTTCGGGGAGGGAGGCTGTTTTTGCCCTCCCCAGGCTCCTAGAAAGCCTCTGGAGCCTGGGGAGGGTGAAAAATGGGTCTTCCGGTCCCACTGGAAGTCGGGAAATGGGCCGTTTCCGGTCTCCAGAGGGCCTCCAGTGGGGTGGGGAAGGCTGTTTTTGCCCTCCCCAGGCTCCAGAGAAAGCCTCTAGAGCCTGGGGAGGGCAAAAAATGGGCCTACTGGGCCAACCGTGCCATTGTGTGCCAAAAGCAGGTGGGAGCGTGGGGGGGGGGTGTCGCATGCACATGCGCGAGAGGGCGGGGCACATTGAATTATGGATGTGGGCATGCACGCTCGCGACCTCCCCACACTCCGTCCACTTTTGGCACGCGACAGCAAAAAAGGTTAGCCGTCACTGCTATATACCATCTCAGACAAGTGACTGTCCATTCTCTCCTTACAAATGTTTTTTGTTCTAATTCTGAATCGGGGGTGTTGGGGGAGGTCTATGACAATTTGCTGTGGCCAACTGACCGCAGGACAACTCGCTGCGGGACAAGAGTTACGCTAGCATCAAAGAAACGGTGCAACGGAATCCTTAACGAAAGGATGCAAAAGGAGGGGCAGAATGAAATGGGAAACGACAAAAATTAAAATAATCTTTTATTCATTTTAAAAATAATTAAACTGAATTGTTAAATTGTCCCAAGGCGAATTATCCTGCAGTGAGTTGGTTGTGGTGCAGCGAGTTGTCCCATTCCATGTCGGAGGGGAGGGTGGTGGGAGGCTGGTTGTTCAATTAACCCCATGTGTAAAACGGAAGGTGGGGGGGTAGAGCTTTGGTTGCACAGTCATGGCAGCCATCTTGACTTATTTGACAGTCCTGTGGGATGCCTCGTTCTAAATCTGGGCATAAGCTGTTCTAATGAGCAGAATTGACAAGAGACCAATGAATTCCACTTATGGGGTCTCAGAACAGGGACAGTTCCCCCCCCCCCAGTTTAGAAAGTGAATGATCATATTCAGTGTTAGGTTGGAGTGGAATTTAGATTTTTTTTTCCCCCCGGCACCGAGGTAAGCGGCCCTGACTTACTCTCCTTTCCTCCCTCTTTCTCTTTTTTACTGCTACAATTTAAGGCTCTTCATCCGGTACGTATGTACATGTGTATGTTTGCATTAGTATCACGGCCCAGCTGAGGGCATTGGCGGGGCTGCCTTCAGCTGAGAAGCTATTCCTGCTTTTGAATTAGGAAAAAGGGAAATGGTGGCACAGAAATGCTCCATTATTAAATTATTGTTTATTGGTTTGATTTATATGCCGCCCTTCTCCAGAGACTCAGGGCGGCTTACAATGCATTAAGCAGTAGCCTTCATACTTTTGTATATACCTGCTTAGTAGGGCTTTTGGGGCCCCCCAACCAGTGTTATTTTTTATACAAAGTCAGCTTATTGCCCCCACAATCCGGGTCCTCATTTTACCTACCTTAGAAAGGATGGAAGGCTGAGTCAACCTTGAGCCTGGTGAGATTTGAACTCGCAGTAATTGCAGGCAGCTGGTGTTACTTAACAGTGCTTTAGTCTGCTGTGCCACCAATCATTTAACAAATGATTGTTAAAAGAGCCGAGGGGCTGCTTTTGTGCAGAGTTCTGGGTCCTTCGGTGGTCAGCTGGGGAACAAACAGACACTATGCCACTGTGCCCTCTCTCATCTATCTATCTATCTATCTATCTATCTATCTATCTATCTATCTATCTATCTATCTATCTATCTATCATCTTTTAACAACCCCATAATTCCTTGTGGGGTGGGGTCTGGACAACTGAATGGAGCTAGCAGAGTGTTTTAATAGCCGGATGCTTTTCCTGACGCCAATGCGGAGTTATATTCAGGAGATATATTCTCATTGTGCCCAGAGAGAGAAATATCTGCCTCTATTTAGGATTGAACTCACAGCCTCCTGATTGTGAGGCGAGAGCTCCACCTCTCCCATCCATCCATCCATCCATCCATCTATTTATCTATCTCTTTCTATTTTCACCCCTTTTTTTTTCACCCCCCCACCTCCCTCCCCAAACTTCCCGTCCTCCCTAACCCTCCCTAATCCTCCCCCCCCAGACTTCCCTATTATGTACTCATAACTAATAACACTGATATATAAACTGAACCCATCCCTCCCCCTATATAATTTTTCCTCTTTTTCTCTTTACATTAAGATATTTCTAATACATTATTTTCAAATAAAAGCTATTTGATACTTTCTAGTTTGGTATTTGTTCTGAACATATTCTATCCACCTTTTCCATTCCCATTCATAAGTCTCTTGTGAACAATCCTTTAAATATGCTGAAATCTTCGCCATCTCTGCAAAACTAGCCATCTTCAAAGTCCATTCCTCGATAGTAGGCAAAGCTTCATTCTTCCAATATTTACCTATCAACAATCTTGCTGCTGTTATCATATACAATATTAGTTTTATTTCACCCCGTGTAAAACCCTTAACTATACCCAATAAAAACAATTGTGGAGAGAATTGAATTTTTTTCTTCAAAACATTCTGCATAACCCACCATATTTTTATCCAAAAAGCCTTAACTTTCCTACAGGTCCACCAAACATGATAATACGTAGCATCCAAACATTCGCATCTCCAACATTTTGGCTGAACATTAGGGTACATACATGACAACTTTTTAGGATCTAAATGCCATCTATAAAACATTTTATAAAAATTTTCCCTCAGGTTCTGCGACTGTGTAAATTTAACATTCTGAACCCAAATTTTTTCCCATGTTTCCAACATCACTGGTTCTTCGAAATTTTGTGCCCACTTAATCATACAATCTTTAACTAATTCAGTTTCTGAATCCCTTTCTAGCAAAACATTATAAAGCCTTTTAATATGCATTGGACCTTTCTCTCTTATATGTCTAACCAATTCTTCCTCATGCAACATAATACCAGTTTTTTGGTCCTCTTTCCATCTCAATTGTAGTTGATTATATTGTAACCAAGTTAAATTAATTCCTTCATCCAACAGTGTCTGTAATGTCTTCAACTGCCATCTGCCCGCATCTGTGAAAAGAACCTCTTTATATAAAAACCCCCCGAGTGACATTATATTTGTATTCCACATAGTATGACCAAGATCCAGCCATAACGGTATTTTGTAATCCCATTTGAGTCGGTGCTTCTTCCAAACTCTCATCAAAGATTCTCTAAGTATATGACTTTTAAATACTTTATCTACTTTGTCGTCATAAAATAAATAAGCATGCCATCCAAATTCAAGATCAAAACTTTCTGCATTCAATATTCCAGTCTTTTTACTTCCAAACCAATCACTTGTTAAAGTTAAAGCTGCTGCATCATAATATAACTGTAGGTTTGGGAGTTTAAGGCCTCCTCTTTCTGGAACATCTTGCATAATTTTCAATTTCACTCTCGGCTTCTTCTCGTTCCAGACAAACTTATTCACACCAGACTGCCAAACTTTCAGTTGTTTGTCACTTTTAAGCACCGGAATCATTTGAAACAAAAACAGAAATCTTGGCAAAATGTTCATCTTAACTGCTGCTATTCTTCCAAGTAAAGACAGTTGCAGCTTTTTCCAAGTCTCCATGTCTTTCTGGACCTCTCGCCACAACACCTCATAATTATTTTGGAACAATTTCATGTTTGATTCTGCAACCTGAACTCCAAGATATTTTACCTTAGGTACAATTTCAAAACCTGCCCTCCTTTCAAGCTCATGTTTACGATCTTGTGTCATATTTTTAACTATCATTTTAGTCTTTTTTGAATTCAGTCTAAAACCTGAAACTCTACCATAGTCTTGTATAATGTCGTTCATCAAGATTATTGATTCCATTGGTTGTGATAGGGTAACAACCAGATCATCTGCAAATGCCTTTATTCTATAATCCTCTTGCCTTATCATTATACCTTTCAAAATTTTAGAGTCCCGTATTGTATTTAGCAAGACTTCCAATGTTAAAATAAATAAAAGTGGGGACAACGGACATCCCTGTCTTGTTCCTTTTTCAATTTTAAACTCTGTCGTCAGACTTCCATTAATAATAATCTGTGCTTTTTGCTCTTGATAAATTGCTGAGATCGCCTGTATAAATTGGTCCCCAAAGCCCATCTTTTTTAAAGTCTTTAGTAGAAAATTCCAATCCACTCTATCAAAGGCCTTCTCTGCATCCAGAAAAACCAGCACTGCAGGGATCTGTTTATTCTTATCAAGATATTCCAATAAGTCTATTACTTGCCTTACATTGTCCTTCATATATCTGCCCTCAATAAATCCCGCTTGGTCCTCATGAATCACCTTTTGAATTACTGGCATCAACCTGTTGGCTAATACCTTCGCATAAATTTTATAGTCTGTGTTCAAAAGAGATATTGGTCTGTAATTCTCTGGTTTTTTAGGACCAACTTGTTCTTTTGGTATCAAAGATATATAAGCAGTTGTCCAAGATGGGGGTATTTTACCCCCTTGTTGAATATTGCAAAATAAATCTCTAAGTTGTCCCACCATTTCAGCTTGTAAAGTTTTGTAATACACTGCAGTCAAACCATCCGTGCCAGGAGCTTTGGCTGTTTTTAACTGTTTAATTGCTGCTGTTATCTCCTCCTCTGTTATAGGATAATTCATTCTTTCCTTTTGTTGATCAGTAATTTTTGTAACTCTCTTATCATTTAAATATTTTTCTATAAGTCCATTCTGCACCTCTTCTTTGGCATATAGTTTAGTATAATAGTCCACAAAAGCTTCTTTAATTAATTTTTGTTGAAAAATTTCTTTCCCTCCAATATCAATACTATCAATAGTCCGTGTACTTTGTTTTTTCCTCAATGTATAAGCCAACCATCTGCCCGGTTTGTTAGCGTTGCAAAATGTATTATGCTTCGCGTATTGTAGGCTTGTTGCAACTTGTTCCGCCATAAGCATTTGAAATTGGTCTTTCAAAAGTTTTATAGCACTTCGTATTCTTTCATCTGTTGGGTTTTTAATAAGTAACTGTTCTTTATTCTTTATTTCCATTTCCAACTCAGATCTTTTCTTTTGTCGGAACAGTCTATGTTTAGAATTCATGTAGATAAGTACCCCTCTCATATAAGCTTTACTTGCATCCCAAACAATTTCAATTGGGGTACCTTTATTCAAATTTATTTCAAAAAATTCTTTCAAATGCTTTTTAAGTTCTATTGTATTTTTTTCATATCTAAACAAGTTCTCATTTAATCTCCAAGAACGTCTCTCAACCTTATCCATCTCAATTTCTATCCATACAGGGCTATGGTCAGTCAAAGTTCTTGGAAAAATCGTTGTTCTTTTTGTTTTAACAAGTAGATCATTTGACAACAGGATAAAATCAATCCTAGAAAAAGATCTGTGTCTATCAGAAAAGAAAGTGTAATCCAATTCATTTGGATTATGTATTCTCCAAACATCTTTTAGTTCCATATCTTCTTTCATATCAAAAAAAGTCTGTGGTAGTCTAATTCTAGACTTTGCCAAGCTCTTTTTATCTAGTTTAGAATCAATTACTCCATTCCAGTCTCCCATAATTAAAATAGATCTATAGTCCCATTGCAATATTTTAGTATGTAACATCTTATAAAAATAGTCCTGTTGTTGGTTGGGAGCATAAATTCCAATCAAAAGAATTTGACCATTTGCTGTGAGCAATTCAATTGCTACAAACCTACCATCTTGATCTGCTTCTATAACTTTCGCTGTTAATTTTTAATTTACATAAATAACCACACCATTCTTTTTCTGCGAAGTTGAAGATATATAATGTGCTCCTAGTTTTGAGTTTATCAAATATTTTTGATCTTGAGTTGTAATATGCGTTTCTTGTAAACATATTATATCATTATTAAATTGTTTCAAATATGTAAATAATTTCTTCCTTTTCTGTGCTGAATTCAACCCATTGACATTCCAAGATAGACACTTAAAGGTCATCAGCCTCTTTCTGGAGCGCAGAGCAAAATATTTGAAGTTCATCCGAGAGCTTCGATCTCGCTCCTCCCATAGCGCCACTCTCTTGTATGGTACTCTTAACTGCCTTCTTGTCTTGTCTTTCCTGTTGTTGTTGTTGCTTTTGTTTAAGTAGCTTGGATTGAGCTCTAGTTATACGTTGATCTTTAACTTCAGTCAACTGAATCAAATCCAGAATTGGAGAAGAATCCAACAAGGGCTCACTCAGAAAACCTCCTTCTGCACCTTGCACTATTTCTAATTCCTGCTTAGACTGTTCTTTCAATTGCCTCTCTTCACTCTCCTTAATCTCCAAAACTGTAGATGTACGTGGAGATGGTGTTCTTTCCTTAAGAATAGTACTGTAAAAGTGTTGTGCCTTCTCCACGGTATTCAACCGATATCCTTCTCCCTTATATCTAAAAATTATCCCAGCTGGTGCGTCCCACCGGAAGGGTATCTGTAAATTTTTCAATTCCTTAACAAGAAAACCAAATTCTTTTCTAGCTTTCAGCATTTTAGGAGGTAATTCTTTAAAAATTTCAAGTCGTGAACCCCCCACTTGTACAGAAGTGTGAAAAGATTTTTGCAGGATATCATTTCTAATTTCTCTATCAGTAAAGTATATGACCACATCTCTGGGCAGTTGTCTTTGTCTGGCCACCCAAGAGTTCACTCTGTAAATTTTATCTATTTTATGAAATACCAAATCAGGATTAGCTTGTAAAATCTTAGCCAAGGCTTCAGAGCAAACTTGTCTCAAATCCTGTCTCTCCTCCTCTCGAATTCCCCGAAGCCGTATGGCGAATTCCATCGCCCGGAATTGTATCATAACAATCTAATCTTCGATTCTCTGCATTTTATTGTCAACTTCATCAATTTTATAATCATTGTCTTTCATCTTAACATTAACTTCTGATTTAAATTCTTCAACTTTAAAATCAACTGTCCCAATAAATTCTGCCAGGCCAGACGCCACTTCTGAAATTTTTTTGGTCACCTTATTTTGATTCTGTTTCACCATGTCTTTAACTTCATTAATTTCCTGCATAAATTCCTGATGTGATTTTTGAAGTTTATCATCTATCTCCTGTTGAGATTTTTGAAATTTATCATCCAAAGTTTTAGAAATAAATTCTTTTAAATCTCCCACATCAAATTCTTTTTTCTGAGTTTGTAGCTGTTGAGCAGGGGGAAGTTGCGTTTCATGTTTGTGTGTGGGGGATCCCCCCCCTAATGCCTTCCCTTCCTGCTTCTTTGAAGCCATCCTGGCTCGTGATCTAGTTTTTCTAAAGAGGGAAGTTCCTTTTCCTTTCCCTCCTGCACAAAGACTTCTAAAAAAGTCCCCCAGATTTGATCAAATAAGGGTTAAAATAAAGCAAAGTCCAATATTGAAAAGGGAAAAATTTCCCAGTTGTTTCTCTTATAACAAGCAAGGCAACTTTGTAGCAACTTGGAAACTTTGTAACAAAGCAAAGTAACTTCACCAATCCACACTTGCTGGCTCGTTAACTCTGAAGCTAGGCGCCATGTTTTTTCAAAGCACTTTCACTCACTCGCATTTTCTCAGATTAAAAAGTCAACAAAGTGCTAATACTTGCGTTTCCAAATTTCGGGATTCAATAGTTTTGCTGTTTATTAAAGCTGGTTCTTTCGCTTTAAGTTTCCTGCAGCCGGCTTGTTCTGCAAAAGCAGAATCGTCCCACGTCGCCCGGAGTTTCAGCAGGTTGGGAGGGAGCCACGCCTGTTCTCTCCCCAGAAACTTCCCTGTGGGGTTACAGGGGATCAACCTGTGCCCTGCGATCTCTCCTTCTTCAATCCTGTGGATTTAGAAGTTTTCGAGCCGCTTCTTCGTCTCGAAGCGGCTCTACAGGCGGCGGGGCTGGCGGAGCTTCAAAGAGCGCCGCCGTCGCCGAAGACAAGGAAACCGGAAGTCCCCATCTATTTATCTATCTCATCTGTTTGTCTCTGTCTGTTTGTCTGTCTGTCTCTCTCTCTCTCATATATATATCAATCAGGGGTGAAATCCAGCAGGTTCTGACAGGTTCTGGAGAACCGGTAGCGGAAATTTTGAGTAGTTCAGAGAACCTGCAAATGCCACCTTTGGCTGGTCCCAGAGTGGGGTGGGAATGGGGATTTTGCAGTATCCTTCCCCTGTCATGCCCATCAAGCCACGCCCACAAAACTGGTAGTAAAAAAATTTAAATTTCACCATTGGTATCTATCACTTACGGTATACCGTCCTGGGGTGTCCACAGGGAATAATAAACAACGTTAAGATGTCACCCACAACAGTATGATTAAAGGTGTGATGTCTATAAAAAAAAGATGGCTGTGGCCACCATCTTGACTTTTTTGACCCTGCCTGTGATTCTGGAGATAGCAAACAGCCCTGGAGGCTGGGAGTTATAAAGGGACATCAAGATGATCTATGGGAGGGAAGGGTGAGCCATTAAAGGAGGGGGAAACAGCCCTTCCCTCCATCCTGGGCAGATGGAAAACATCAGGAGGAACCTCAAAACAACCCCATCTTGATTCTCTTTGGTGCAAGAGGGGACGCAAGAAATTCCGAGGGGCTTTGAAGATTGAGGGAAGCCCTTCAGGAAATGGCAGAAATGCCAGAAATGTCAGAACAACACAACACAACAACACAACACAACACAACACAACAGGCTTCGGCCGAGCTACTGGCTGGTCCAACTGCACCCCGGGCCAGGCCTTTTGGCCAGCATTGCCCGCTTTGTGCTGGCCTTCAGGGAGGCTGCCATAACTCAGCCGCCATTTTGTCTTTTCTGCAGAACTGGAGACATGTCCTGGCTGACGGGGAAAGGCTCCTAAGAGCTGGGAATCCTGCTTGGTTTGGTTCCCTTCCGGGGACCTCTGCAAAGCCGCCTTCCTCCAGGCTTGGCGAGCCCGACCTTCCCCTGAGACTCTTCTCCCGGCTCTTCCCCTTGTCTCAAGGATCTCTCCGGAGCGCATCGGACATGGACTTGCACTTGAGCTGCTATTGTAGCAGCTCCCAGGGTGGAGCTGAAGGAAGGAACTGTGGGACCGCCGGGCTGGAATGCTGTCCACGGAGGGGGCAGGAGAAGGAAGGGATATACAAACGTGGCGAGCACCTTTTGCAGGCTGGCACAAGCTGCTGAGGCTGCTTGGAGAGGGGGCACAACTTCCTCAGGGTGCTGCCTGGCGCCACTCTTCCCTTCTCCCAAGGCAAGCCCATGCCCGCTTCTCCTGCAGTGCCACGTGCCAAAATGTCTTCTCGCATCATGGGGATCGAGGCAGAAGACTGGAAGGTTCCTTGGACGGCTGAGAAACCAGAACGTGGCCTGAGCAGCTTCCGTTTCTTGCTCCTCTGTGGCTGAACCACCCTTGATGTACTGGGATGACTGGAATCTGCACGTCCTTCCCTGGTTCCATCTCCCCCCCCCTCTTTATTTTTTTTTTTGGCAATGCACTTTATAGATTCCGGACCAAGTTTCTTCTGCAGGAACGCTGAAGCTGAAGTGCAGAATTCCGCTCTTGGATCAGGGTGGTTTTTTACTGGATAACCAGGGAAGGATTGTCTTGGCTATTAATTAAAAGTACATTGGCCTTTTAATTAAATCAAGCTTAATTTTTGTTCTGTTCCTGCCCCTTTTGTTGGAATGCAGCCTCTTTGTCTGGAAAGGCCAAAATCAACTCCAGGCAGAAAATGTTCTCCTTTTCCCCCCCCCCTCCCAGTGCAATTGATTCATAAATCTACACGGGGGAAACTGAGTCATCATGATCTTGCTCACACTAGTGAAATCGTCATGATGCCATTGAGGCTCCAGCTGGGTTTTACATGTGATGCACAGAGCTTGGATTGGTTAGGTTAGGTTAGGTTAGGTTTATTAAATTTGTATACTGCTCTTCTCCCGAAGGACTCAGGGCGGTGAACAGCCAAAATTAAAATACATACAGTATAAAAATTAAAATAAATTAAAACAGAATTAGATCAGTTTGGCTTCCCCAAATTTTAAAACCCTTTACCCATAAAATAGCCCATTAAAATTTTAAGCCAGCCTGGCTTGCTGAAATAAGAAGGTCTTCAAAGCTCGGTGGAAAGTACGGAGGTCCGGGATCAGTCGTATTCCTTGGGGTAGCTCGTTCCAGAGGGCGGGTGCCCCCACAGAGAAGGCTCTCCCCCTGGGGGTCGTCAGTCGACATTGCTTGACTGACGGCACCCTGAGGAGACCCTCTCTGTGGGAGCGGATTGGCCGGTGGGAGGTTATCGGTGACAGAAGGTGGTCTCGTAAATACCTGGGCCCTAAGCCATGGAGCGCTTTAAAGATGAGAACCAATACCTTGAAGCGCACCCGGAAGACCGCCAGGAGCCAGTGCAGCTCACAGAGGAGAGGTGTTCCATGGGAGCGCCATGTCGCCCCCATAATTACCCGCGCGGCTGCATTCTGGACCAGCTGGAGCCTCCGGGTGCTCCTCAAGGGGAGCCCCATGTAGAGAGCATTGCAGTAGTCCAGGCGAGAGGTCACGAGGGCATGAGTGACCGTGCATAAGGAGTCCCGATCCAGAAAGGGATGCAACTGGCGTATCAGGAGAACCTGATAAAAAGCCCCCCTGGCCACGGCCATCATATGCTCTTCTAAAGACAGCCTTGCATCCAGGAGGACGCCCAAGTTATGAGCCCTCTCCATGGGGCACCAGCTGGCTATATCGGGACGCCGGCAGCCACAGCCACTCGGTCTTGGAGGGGTTGAGTCGGAGCCTGTTCCTCCCCATCCAGACCCACACGGCCTCCAGGCACCGGGACATCACTTCAAGGGCATCGTTGGGGTGGTCTGGAGTGGAGATGTACAGCTGAGTGTCATCAGCGTACAGATGACACCGCACCCCAAATCCATGGATGATCTCACCATGGCTTCACATAAATGTTGAACAGGGGAGGCGAGAGGACCGACCCTTGCGGCAGCCCACAAACAAGGTGTCTCGAGGTCAACCTCTGCCCCCCAGCCAACACGGACTGCGACCGGTTGGAGAGATAGGAGGAGAACCACTGTAAGACGGTGCCTCCCACTCCCAACCCCTCCAGCCGACGCAGCATGATACCATGGTCGATGGTATCAAAAGCTGCTGAGGGATCTAATAGGACCAGAACAGAGGAACAACCCCTGTCCCGAGCCCTCCAGAGATCATCGACCAACGCGACCAATGCTGTTTCCGTGCTGTACCCAGGCCTGAAGCCGGACTGCAACGGATCCAGATAGACAGTTTCATCCAGGTACAGCTGTCACGTAACCACACTCTCAACAACATTCGCCACAAAGCGAAGGTTGGAGACAGGACCGTAATTTGCCAAAACAGCCGGATCCAGAGAGGGCTTCTTGAGGAGGGGCCTCACCACTGCCTCTTTCAAGGCGGGACGTAAGAAACCCTCACTCAAAGAAGCGTTTATAATCCTCTGGAGCCAGCCTCGTGTAATCTCCTGGGTAGCCAGCACCAGCCAGGAGGGACACGGGTCCAATAAACGTGGTTGCGTTCAACCTCCCCAGCATCCTGTCCACGTCCTCGGGAGTCACAGGATCAAACTCCTCCCAGATAACATTCTCAAAACCCGCCTCGGACACCTCGCCTGAACCCACCCAGTCAGAGTCCAGGCCGTCCCGAATTTGAGCCCTTGGGGCCACTATCTTTATTTTTTATGCTACATTTAATCCTCGATTTACAGCCATTCATTTAGTGACTGTTCGAACGGCCCTGAAAAACTTAACTTACAATAAATCCTCGCACTTAACGACCATTGCAGCAACAGAAATTCTGGTTTCAATAGTGGTCGTAATTTGAGGACTGCCTGTACACCTTTTGGACGTACAACCCCATGGCTCTTCATCCCAGGTGCTCAAGTAAGAGGGCGGTTGGGCTGGCCTAACATCGTCTCTCCCTGCATCATGTAGACCAGAGGTCTTCAAACTTGGCAGCTTTAAGACTTGTGGACTTCAACTCCCAGAATTCTCCAGCCAGCTGGCTGGAGAATTCTGGGAGTTGAAGTCCACAAGTCTTAAAGCTGCCAAGTTTGAAGACCTCTGATGTAGACATTCACAATTTCCCCACTTTTTTAAAAATGTTCTTAATAAACTGAGTATATGCCCTGCATCTATGTTATGTTAGTCTCCAGTGCTTCTCACTTGGTGGAAGAAACGTGGCGGTCACCCGTGGTCTACAGGGGGCAGGATATTGAGAAGGGAAAGAGGAGGCACCTGCAGGCCAGCAACACACACCTGGACCTTCGGCAGGTGCCCATTTACTCTGTGGAGAAAGGCTTAACACCCAGGAAGAGGAGGGAGGGAGGTGTCTTCCACTCCTGTTGGACTACAGCTTCCATCATGTCTTGCATTCGTAGCTGAAAATGTGTTAGGTTGGGAAATGGGAGATGTAGTCCAAGTGTTCCAGACTGAATTTCCTCCTTGCTTCTGGCTGCATCCCAGCTGGTGGATACTCTAGCAATAGCCATTGCACTTAGACTTATACTGCTTCACAGAGCTTTACAGCTTATTACAGCTAAGTGGTTTACAGAGTCAGTTTATTGCCCTCAAAATATCTGGGTCCTCATTTGACCGACCTCAGAAGGATAGAAGAAGGATCGAACTCCTGGCTGTAGGAATTGGGAATTGAAGTCCACCCATCTTCAAGCTACCAAGGTTGAGAAACACTGCTCTAAATGAAGGGTTGCAACGGGAGCATAGAGATGGGGGCTTTGTAATCTGGCAACATCAGTCTCTCAAAGGCCAGCCATTGTCATGTTCTCGTCCTTCCTACTGCACCAGATTAGCCCAGAGCCCTGGCTTGAAGGACAGTTGGGACAGCCTGGCCTGATAATGCGATTAAGCAAAACTACCATCATGTCTCATGTGATCCAGCTGGGGGTGGGGGCGGGGGGGGGGGGGGAAGAGGAGAGGATGATCCTGGGTCGTGTGAGCTGACACTTCCCTCTGGATCTCTGGAAGGCTTGGTGACTTTTGGTGTCTCTCTCTCTCTCTCTCCAGCAACGGACAGACCTAGGACAGAAGCATGGCTGAGTTCTACCAGCTAGGTACCTGGGATAGAGGGTGGGAGTGGGCTGCCATACAACACAGGAGGGTTTCACACACCCCCAACCACATTGCAAAGAGGGCTGAAGCCAGTTCCAGTGTGCCCTCCCTGCGCAATGCTGAAGGCAGGAACGTCAAAAAGGCTGGATGGTTGGGTGATGGTTCAAGGCTGTAGAGCAGAGATGGGGAAGCTTGGTTTTTTTTAATAATTTGTGGACTTCAACTCCCAGAATTCCTGAGCCAGCAAAGTTCCCCACCCCTGCTGTAGGGTCTCAAGATCATCCAAACCATGAATGGCCTTAAAGGGGTCTCCCTCCTGTCACATATTTTTTTTTCTTAATTTGATTTATATGCCGCTCTTCTCCGGAGACTCAGGGCGGCTTACAATGCGTTAAGCAATAGCCTTCATACTTTTGTATATTTATACAAAGTCAGCTTATTGCCCCCACAATCTGGATCCTCAATTTACCCACCTTAGAAAGGATGGAAGGCTGAGTCAACCTTGAGCCTGGTGAGATTTGAACTCGCAGTAATTGCAGGCAGTTGGATGTTAAATACTGCCTTTAGCAGGCATTAGCCTCCTACGCCACTCAGGCTTCTCTTTTGTGGGCAGGCTGGCAAAGGAATCGAGCGACGGAAGGAAACTCAGTTACCAGCTTGTGCCTCAATGCCAGCTCAGCCCAGGAGGGGAGAAACCCCGGAAGAAGCCATTTCTAATCATGTGAAGAGACTTTGACCCGAAGAACGTGCTCTCAAAGGGGCTGGAAAATCCACACTTACGACCATTGCAGCATCCCCGCGGTCACATGATCAAATTTTGGGTGCTGGGCAACTGACATGCATTTGTGACCGTTGCTGTGTCATACAATCCCCTTTTGCAACCTTCTGACAAACAAAATCAATGGGGAAGCCAGGTTCACTTAACAACAGAGGCAAGAAAGGTCGTAAGAGGCTTGGTGGTGCAGCGGACTAAAGTGCTGTTAAGTAACACCAGCTGCCTGCAATTACTGCGAGTTCAAATCTCACCAAATCTCAAGGTTGACTCAGCCTTCCATCCTTTCGAGGTAGGTAAAATGAGGACCCGGATTGTGAGGGCCTGACTTTGTATAAAAAAGAACACTGCTGGGGGCGGGGGGAAGCCCTACTAAGCAGGTATATACAAAAGTATGAAGGCTATTGCTTAACGTATTGTAAGCCGCCCTGAGTCTCCGGAGAAGGGCAGCATATAAATTGAACCAATAAATAAATAAATAATAAATAAAATGGGGCAAAACTCACTTAACAGCTGCCTCACTCAGCGATAGAAATTTTGGGGCTCAATTGTGGTCGTAAGTCAAGGACTACCTGTGTTTACTCCAGGCTGCCACAAAAGGCCCCTTCCTGAAATGGATGCAGAGCTTGCCCAACTGAGGGAGGTTTCATACTTGTCTGGCCTGGCAGGGGGAAGACAGAGGACAGAAGGACCACATCTGGAGCAGGGCCAGGCACACAACGGTGAGTGGGTCGAAAAAGTCAAGATGGTGACCACGGTTGGGCTCTTCGTTTTTAAGATGCATCATCTTGCATACCCTGAAAAGCCCAGCAACGGCACGGGGCCAAATAAAACAGGGTCAAGTGCTACTGTTCTGTCCCCCTTCCTCACACAGGCAAACGTAATACCAAGCACGCCTGCCAATATTTTATTAGGTAAACAGATTAGAATTCTTGGCAGACCAAGGTTTTGGCAGCAAACTGCCGAATGCCTGCCAAGACCGTTTTCACTCCCATAAAGCAGAAGAGGACTTATCTTCAGTCCGTTCCAGGAGCAACAAATTATCCACGAGACAAGAGTTCAATCCATGTTCAGTCCAAAATATATCCAAGCCGAATTTCAGAGATCACAATGTGACTTTCAGGGTTTAACTTTGTCTGTCACAAAGCCTGAAGAGCAATCCCACCCACTTTTATTCCTGGTGGGGCATGGCTCCATGACTCAGCTCAATCTCTGGCCCTCCCACGCCTCTTCCGTTGCTGCGCACGCTTCTCCCTCCGACGCTGCCTGGGATCAAACCAGGATTCATCATCGTCTCTCCCTATCAATGGGTGTTCCGATATGCCTTCCTCCTGGCACATCCCCGGCTGTTCCTCCTGGCCTTCGGATGGAACCTGAGGCATTGCCAGAGAGGAGGGTCCTGGGGAGGGAGGCCTTGTCAGTTCCTCCCCATCACCTTCTGAGTCCTCTTCCTCTTTTAGGACAGGCTCGGGAGTCGGGGTCACAACAGCTACCATGGCCTCCTGCTGAGAGCTGGGTTTCACATAATTTTACAACCAGTTCATCACACACTGAAAATGTGAGTGTGTGTGTGCACACGCTCGCTTCGCTCACACGCCTTCCCCACATGCACGTGGCCTTCCATGCATGTGCTTTGCTTGTGCGCGGGGTTTGCACACATGCACGCAGCTTAGAAAATGTGGCTAAATAGGAGGCATAGTGCCGGGGCAGGTGGGCCCCATCCACCCACAGCTTGCCACTACCGCCAAATTCCTAAGCAAACTATTAAGGAGGTTCACTTGAGTTCAGGGGTTTTGGCAGGTTGGAGATTTGGGTTCAGGAAATGATTTTGGTCCTTCAAAACCCCATTATGTCATGTGACTCTTATAAAACTGCTGGCATTTGCATCAGCCAAGCTGAATCATCTTGGCATCTTTTTAAACACTTCGACATTCTGGAAAATTACATTGCTAATTTCTATTCCCAATCAGCCCGAGAGAGCAAGCAGAATGCAATTTTCTGGCTGTTATATTTCAAATTAGGATCCACAGAAAAAGATGTATAATTGCAGGTCACCGTTCAGTGAAAAATTTGCACCATTTGATGGCCACCATTTGATGGCTTGGGAGTGCCCTTATTTGCCAGTCAAAAGGTGGCACATCTGCTGGTCCCCAAGGCCTCAATGGTGGGTCTGGATCAAAGGGATGTGAAGGGAAGGCCCTTTGGGCTTGGAACTGATTGCACATGTGGGTCCTAAGAGGGAAACCCACTTGGGACACCTGTTTTGTGTACTGTAGATCCCACCAAATGCTCAAAAACATATTCAACCCCACCTATGCCAAGGTGGCACAGTGCTTAGAGTGCAGTACTAAAGGCTATTTCTGCTGATCACCGGTTGCTAGCAGTTTGGCAGTTCAGGTCTCACCAGCTCAAGATTGACTCAGCCTTCCATCCTTCCGAGCTGGGTAAAATGAGGATCCAGATTGTTGGGGGCAAGACGCTGACTCTGTAAACCACTTAGAGAAGGCTGTAAAACACTGTGAAGTGGTATATAAGTCTATAGGGCTATTGCTATCCTTCCTTCCTTCCTTCCTTCCTTCCTTCCTTCCTTCCTTCCTTCCTTCCTTCCTTCCTTCCTTCCTTCCTTCCTTCCTTCCTTCCTCTGCCCATTGCCAGCAGTTCAAATCTCACCAGGCTCAAGGTTGACTCAGCCTTCCCTCCTTCCGAGGTGGGTAAAATGAGGACCCAGACTGTTGGGGGCAAGAGGCTGACTCTGTAAAGCTGCTTAGAGAGGGATGTAAAAGCACTATGAAGTAGTATATACATCTAAGGGCTATTGCTATGCATTTTATAGAATTTGAGATGATATTGCAGCCCAAAATGACAGAACATCAGGAAAAACTAGCCAAGCGTAAAAGCAACTTGACCGTGGCTCAGAGTCAGACCCCAAAAAGGGGCTCCTTCCTCGGATGTCCCAAAGGTGCTTTTTTCAGGAGGCAACTGGACTTCCTTGTTTTTTTCTTTTGAAGACGTTTCGCTTCTCATCCAAGAAGCTTCTTCAGCTCTGACAGGATGGTGGGGAATGGAATGGAAGGATTTATAAAGAAAATTCAAAAATTCTGTCTTCGAAAGCAAAAACCAGAAAGTCCAGTGGCCTCCTGAAAACGCACCTTTGGGACAACTATGACCTGGATGAGGGAGAATCTCTACAGACTTCCTTCAGCAGAGGCTTCCCTGGATTGCTTTGATTCGGATCCTTGTCCTGAACCAGGGGTTAGAAGGGAAGGCAAACAGCTTCCTCCATTCTAGGATTTTAGGATTTAAAACCAAAGACAGGAAGGAAACCGGTTTTTCCATGGTGCTTTTTTTTCTGTCCCCCGAAGGCCACACGGTGCTCTCCAGCCTGCCCCTTCAGATGCTGCTCTATTTCAACGTCTTCTTCCTTCCCTTCTGGTGTCTGTCGGAGGCCGTGATGCTGGAGCTGAAGGTAAAGGGCCCTCGGGACAGCTGCTGAGGGTAACTGTCTTCCCCTGCTTGGGAAGGTTGGACTAGATGACCTACAAGGTCCCGGCCAACTCTGTTACTCTGTTAAAAAGTGGAAGGGAGGTTTTCCAGTCTATGGCGTGACTGGAGCCTGCAAACAGGGCTTATAGTTGGAGGAATCCTGCAGCTGGAGCAGGACAAGGGGCTTAGTCTCCTTAAACCAGTGTTTCTCAACTTTGGCCGCTGGACGATGTGTGGACTTCAACTCCCAGAATTGGCTGGGGAATTCTGGGAGTTGAAGTCCACACATCGTCCAGCGACCAAGGTTGAGAAACACTGCCTTAAACGCTTGTGCATTACTCCCTTTAATTGCAACCTGTAGTAGTCTTTAACACAGGGAATAAAAAAGTTAGAAGAGACCTTGGAGGTCCTAGTCCAGGGGTGTCAAACTCATGGCCCATGGGACGGATGCGTCACGCGCTGGGCACGCCCACACCCAGTTTAGTGAAGGGGAAAAAGTCATGATACGTCAAGTGACAACGATGTGACGACGTGAGTTTGACACCTCTGTCCTAGTCCAACCCCCTGCTCAAGCATTTCAGACAAGTCTCTTAAAAGCCTCCAGTGATGAAGCACCCACAACTTCTGGAGGCAAACAGTTCCATTGGTTTATTGTTAGGAAGTTTCTCCTTAATTCTAAGTTGGGTTTCTCCTTGATGAGTTTTCATCCATTGCTTCCAGTCCTGCCTTCAGGTGCTTTGGAGAATAGGTTGAACCCCTCTTCTTTGGGGCAGCCCCCCCCCAATATTGGAACACTGCTATCATGTCACCCCTAGTCCTTCCCTTTGTTAGGCTAGAGTTACCTAGTTCTTTCCGTTGTTCATCGTCTGGTTTAGCCTCCAGTCCCTTAATCATCACTGATCTGAATCATGAATCATGAGCCCACCACGCCATCGTACTGAAAGCTTTAGGTCCCTCGAAAGTCTTGCGTTCCCACTACACTTTTATCTGGATCGAGAGAAAAGTCTTGTCTCATATGAGCAGGCAAGTCAGCAGGAGGCTTATCTTCAAACCTCCCCTGTAACCTGGAAGAGACGGTTAACTTGAGGGCTCAGATCAGATGCAGAGGAAACCAGATCTGCCTTCAACACAACTCTGAGTAGCTCCATACCCTATTTTATTTTCTTCTGAATGTAAAGATAAATTATTTTAAGAGGTGGCCAGTCCAGAAAGGATGGCTGCTTCCGATATAATAAGAGAAGCTTTCATCATTACAGTACCAGAAAGGAGGGAAGCACCAGCTGGCTGAATCAAGTCTCTTGTGAGAATGCAGCCAATGAATCTATCGTGGCTTGCTGTTGAATTGCGGCAGGGGTGGGCTTCAAACATTTTAGCAAGGGGTTCTCTGCCCGGTTGCTGGGTGGGCGTCGCCATGGTGGGTGTGGCCTAGTTGGCCTCCTGCACCATGGTGGGGGGAGGGGCTTTTTGCCCTCCCCAGGTTCCGGAGGCTTTCCTTGAGCCTCCGGGAGGGCGAAAACGGCCTCCCCAGGCTCTGGAGGCCCTCTGGAGGCCTGAAACCTTTCCCAAATTTCCAGTAGGCCCATTTTTTGCCCTCCCCAAGCCTCCGCATGCGCTCTGCACTTACCTGCATCCAAAACGGGCTGTGTGGGGACTCCTGGGAGGGGCGGGGTGGGGTGGGCGGGGCCAGCCAGGAGTGGGATTTGGGGGTTCTCCAAACTGCACAGAATCTTAGCTAGAGGTTCTCCCGAACCCCTGCGAACCCCCAGCAGCCCACCCCTGAATTGCAGCCAAACAACCCTGGAGCTCTAAAGAGGAGGCTTTCTCAGCCTCTTTTCGAGGTGCAGGGATTGGAGCTGGGGTACACCAGGTGTGTGGGGCTACTCCCTTTTTCTGGCAGGGAGGGCTTCCTTCCCAATAACATCTAAAGATGGACTTTCCATGCTTCCCTTGGGCTGAACAAGGCTCTGGAGGGGGAGAGGAGTAGCGTAGCAGGAGGGGCCCATTGGCAGATACCCCACCCGCATCTCTTTTTATGTCCCCGCAGTTTAGCTTGCTACCCCTTTACTACCAATGCTTGCTGGTTGCTGCGTACCTGACAATTGTCGGAGTGGAATCCGCCCGCCTCTTCCTTGGATACGTTGGGAATTTGCAAGAAAAGGTAAAGAATGACAGGACAGTGAGATGCTGCTCTTAGCTTTCTTTTTAAACACGGGACTCTCATGGCTGGCACGACCCATGCATTTTGTCATGAGATGTCATGGATCCTGTGGTGGTGGAGGGGGAGGGGAGGAAGGCAAAAGTCCAGATGGCGCCCACACACATGCCATCCTCTATGGCACGTAAAAAAGAGCAAGGCCGCCATCTTGGCCTTTTTGACTCCCTTCCTATGAAGATTGCTGATGGACCTCATTCCTTCAGATCTATAGAACAAGATCTGGACGTCTAGAGTGATCATTTGCTTAAATTACTTTCCAAAAATTGAAATATGGGGGAGGGGAGAGGTTTATCAAGATATGAGGTCCTTTTCTACTCTGTTCCCCCCAAAATAAGACATCCCCTGATAATAAGCCCAATCAGGCTTTTGAGCGCATGGCAATAAGGCCAAGCGTTTATTTCAGGGTTCAAAAAAATATAAGACAGGGTCTTATTTTCAGGGGAAACACAGTAGAATGTATTATCCAAAAGAAACATCTAGCCATGGAGAGCCTAAAGGAACTTCTCTAAAGGTGCATCTGGATAGCAATAGCCCTTAGACTTCTATACTGCTTCACAGTGTTTTACAGCTATCTAAGCGGTTTACAGAGTCAGCCTCTTGCCCCCAACAATCTGGGTCCTCATTTTACTGACCACAGAAGCATGGAAGGTTCAGTCAATTTTGAGCCGGTCAGGATTGAACTGCTGGCAGTGGGCAGAATGAGCTTGTGATGCTTGTGGTCTTCCGGGTGCGCTTCAAGGTTTTGGTTACCACCTTTAAAGCGCTCCATGGCTTAGGACCTGGGTACTTGCGGGACCGCCTACTACCACCAATAGCCTCCCACTGGCCGGTACGCTCCCATAGAGAGGGGCTCCTCCGGGTGCCGTCAGCCAAACAATGCCGACTGGCAGCCCCCAGGGGGAGAGCCTTCTCTGTGGGGGCACCTACTATCTGGAACGAGCTCCCCCCAGAGATACGGAGGATCCCGGATCTGCACACCTTCCGCCGCACTTTAAAGACCTTACTATTTCACCAGGCGGGCCTGGCCTAATTTTCTCCCTCTTTTATAAAAGATTTTTAATTTTTAAATATCTTTTAGTATTTTATACATTCAATTTTAAATTGGTTTTAAAAGTTTGGGGTTTTAAATTTGTCGGGGCCAAAATTATTTAATTTGATTTTATTCTACTTTTAAATTTTGTATATATGTGTTTTATTGTTTGGCTGTGCACCGCCCTGAGTCCTTCGGGAGTAGGGAGGTATAGAAATCAAATAAAAATAAATAAATAAATAAAAATATTCTAACTACGGTACCACCAGAATGCTCTCTGGACCTGCTCAAGGAAGGGCATCTGCAGAGCATGGCCAAAAATGTTGAAGAGGACAACTGTAGTGATGTGATTGAAGCTGTTTTTTGTGTGCATCACTCGTCACACACACACACACACACACCTCAAATGGAACTCTGACTGCAGTCATGGAGCCCATCTTGATTTTTTTAACCATCTACCCAATTCCAGAGCAGATAACATTGGAATTGGAAAGGATGTCCAGCACTGTGGGGAAGGCAGCAAACAGTGTGGAGGCCTTTGTTGCTAAGTGGAGAAGAGAAAGCACCTCAACGTAATGGCTTTCCTTCTTCTGCAGGCTTTTTATGAAAGATGAGGAGGGAGTGTGGATATTTCTCTGTTAGGGGTCTGACTCATTTATAAATGTCGAAAGTGATGCAACATTCCACATTTGCCAGTGGATGTTTCCAGGGCAACCCTGCAACCCCAATTTGCTGTTTTGAGTATCAATTTTGATCTCAGAAGACAAGTCCTTGGAGAGAGCAGGTGCCCCTTGATTATGATATTCTGTCTCACTCTTGCTAGGAGAGCTTCTCAGCCTTGAATGCAAGGGGCTGCTCTATTTATTCTGTTGTGGATATATTTAGACTTTATTGGTAAATATCTTCCACTGAAATCAAAGAGTCTGGGGTCCCTGCAGCTGTAGCCCTGAAAGAGAAGTTGTTGCAGGCCTCTCATATGGGGTGGTTTCAATTGTCAGGGCAAGGCTGCCCTCTGATCTTTTCGGACCCTCCCTGTGGATACACCTGAGCAGGTGTCAAATATCTGGTGAGTTTTCAAAAACACATTCAATTAATCTTAAATATTGAGGCAGAGAAGAACATTAAGAGGAGCAGATTTGGTTTCAAGGATGCCCAGAGACTTCTGAGATTTGGTTTAAATCCGGGATGAATTTAGGAGACAGGTGTCAGGGTTCCAAGTAATACATCCATGGCAAACAAAACTCCGAGGCAGGTAGATTCCTCGAAGAATACTTTTATTTGGATATATCATATTGGCACAGTTCTGTATTTGTATTTTGTATTTGTATTTATTGAATTTGTATACCGCCCTACTCCCGAAGGACTCAGGGCGGTGAACAGCCATAAAAATAAAACATGGAAATACAAAATTTAAAATAGAGATAAAACAAATTAAATAAATTTGGCTGAACCATATTTAAAACCCCAATAATTTAAAACCAAATTTAAAGTTCCCATTTAAAAGCGGAGAAGTTTAGGTCAGGCCGGCTTGCTGGAATAGGAACGTCTTAAGCGTGCGACGGAAGGTACGCAGATCCCCAGTTCTGGGGAAAACCAACTCTGAAGGTTCCCACGGTTTTCACCTAATTAAGTTTCCCCCCCCAACAGTCACATGGTCCAATCAAGGTGCCGCCTGGTTGCCTGGTGACCTCACTCCTCCTCTCTGACCAGGTGTGAGAATGTCTTTGGTTCCCAAGAGAAAATATTTTCTTTTGGCTACAAATCCCCGGCTCTCTCTATTCCCTCCTCCCTATCCCTCAGCTCCAGTGTGGCAACACTGAAGCTCCAAGATGGCTTCAGTCAAATCAGCTTCAGGGTTGACACCAGGTTAGTAAGTACTGCATGGAACCATTCCCCTCACTGGCTCCCACAGGTTCCAGAGCTGGCTGGATTCCTCCTCCTGTCTTTCGTCATTGAGATGCCCGTCTTGCTGTTCATCCTGACGGACCATCAGGTGATCCGGATGCCTCTGGAAATGGCGGTGCATGGCGTCCTCCTCTGCTTCCTCACCTCGGAGATCGTGGCCGCTTCCTTTGCCCTCAAAGACATGGCCAAGCACCTGGCCAGGCAGTTCTACCTGATGCAGTTTGAAGGGCTTCCAGGCAGAGTTCGGCACCAGGAGTTCTGTGAGGGGAGCCAACAGCTCTGAACATGCCCCAGTTTCAGTACAGGGGCACTAACCATCCACTTCCTGCAAGAAAGAGGAGTCCCTGCCAAAATTAAAACCAACTTTGGACCAGGGGTGAATGGACTCTGGGAACGTCGGTTCCTCTCAGTTTCTTTTCTGGTAAAGTCTGTTTGTTTTGGTTTTGCTAGTTTTTCATTTCTGCGAGTCCAACATTCTGCAAGTCTCTAACAAAATGAAATTCAATGCAGAGAAAAGTAAAGTCTTACACTTAGGCAAGAAAAACCAAAAGTAGACATATAAACTGGGTAAAACCAGGCTTAATAGCAGCGTGAGAGGGATCTTGGAGTCTTAGTGGAATAGCTAAATATGAGCCAGCAGTGTGCGGCAGCAGCCAAAATAGCCAATGCAATCCTAAATTGCATTAACAGAGGGATTCAATCAAGATCAAGTGAAGTACTAATAACACTCTATAAAGCCTTGGTAAGACCACCCCTAGAATACTGCATCCAGTTTTGGTCACACTATAAAAAAGATGTCGAGACTCTAGAAAGAGTGCAGAGAACAGCATCTGCACTGGCTACAAAATCCCCCGATCTTGATTGATCATGTGACAAGGGGAAAAAATAATGCACCAACTATATGGGCCACCAGAAATTGCCTGCCATAACCCCAGATGACAAAAGGAAAGTCATGGGATTCAAAACAGCCGCCACTGCAGCAGTGACTGAATCCAGGTCACATGAGAGGCCTCTTCTTGATTGCAATTTTGAATTCCTACACGTTTGGAGGGTAAATTTATACTTGCGAACATTTGTTTAATGGATGTTCCTACCTGTATTAGGGACTAAATCTGGATTGCAAAATGTGAATCACCACTAGATGGCAACAATACCCTCTGCTGCCATCTAGTGATCTTTTGTATTTTGGTAGCCCAGATCCCCTCTGTCAGTGTTATTTCTGTAATAGCACACTGGAGAAGTCTCTGTCCCAAGATACGCCCTTGCCTGCAGCCAATGTAACTGTTATCTTCCACTGCCGTGAATAGAATCAGGAACAATGACCTGGAAATGCAGATGACTTGCAATGTCCCTCTTTCCTTAGCCCAAAATATAGCCAAGGATTCAGTGGTGAAATCAAAATTTTTTTTACTACTGGTTCTGTGGGCGTGGCTTGGTGGGCGTGGTGTGGCTTGGTGGGCGTGGCAGGGGAAGGATACTGCAAAATCTACATTCCTTCCCCACTCCTGGGGGAAGGATATTGCAAAATCTCCATTCCTACTCCACTTTGGGGCCAGCCAGAGGTGGTATTTGCCGGTTCTCTGAACCTGTCAGAACCTGCTGGATTTCACCCCTGCAAGGATCCTGGTCATTGCAAATGTCTGTTTTGTAATCCGAAAGGGCCAAAGCAAGCACCAATTCAGGGATTCTCCAGTCTTGAAAACCACCAGGAGGAGCAGCAGCAGAAAAACACATCCTGCTCAACTGCCAGCTGGTGCTTAAAAGGCAAAGATGCCCCAGTCGCTTTCCCTGGGCTGTGGACATCCAACCAGTGATGGCCCTTGAAATTTATTTATTTATTTATTATATTTCTATACCGCCTTTCTCCCGTAGGACTCAAGGCGGTGTACAGTCAAGAAAAATATAGACACACAAACATCATAAAATTGCTAATTAAAATTGTTACTTAGTTTGGTCAATTAAATAAAACCCAGAATTAGATAACATTTAAAAAATCATTTGCATGTTTGTATGTTTAGCCCTGCCTGTTGGAACATCAGGGTCTTGAGGGCACGGCGGAAAGCACGGAGATCAGGGATATTCCGTATCTCCGGGGGCAGTTCATTCCAAAGGGTTGGAGCCCCCACAGAGAAGGCCCTCCCCCTGGGAGTCGCCAGTCGACATAATTTGACTGACGGTACCCTGAGTAGTCCCTCCCTGTGAGAACGAACTGGTCGGTGGGAGGCTATTGGTGGCAAAAGACGGTCTCGTAGGTACCCAGGTCCTAAGCCATGGAGCGCTTTAAAGGTGATAACTAACACCTTGAATCGCACCCGGAAGACCACCGGGAGCCAGTGCAGCTCGCGTAGGAGAGGTGTTACATGGGCGTAATGAGCTGCGCCCATAATCACCCGCGCGGCTACGTTCTGGACCAGTTGGAGCCTCCGGGTGCTTTTCAAGGGGAGCCCCATGTAGAGAGCATTACAGTAGTCCATACGGGAGGTAACTAGGGCATGAGTGACCGTGCGCAAGGCGTCCCGATTCAGAAAGGGACGCAACTGGCGGATCAGGCGAACCTGATAAAAGGCACCCCTGGCCACGACCGTCAAATGATCTTCTAAAGATAACCGTGAATCCAGGAGGACACCCAAGTTGCGGGCCCTCTCTGTGGGGAGCAAGATCTCATCCCCTATTGTCAGTGATGGTACCAGCTGACTATACCGGGACGCCGGAAGCCACAGCCACTCGGTCTTGGAGGGGTTGAGTCTGAGCTTGTTTCTCCCCATCCAGATCCGCACGGCCTCCAGGCAACGGGACATCACAGCAAGGGCATCATTGGGGTGGTCTGGGGTGGAGATGTATAGCTGTGTGTCATCAGCATACTGATGAACACTCACCCCAAAACCACGGATGATCTCACCTAGCGGTTTTACATAAATGTTGAACAGAAGGGGTGAGAGGACTGACCCTTGCGGCACCCCACAAATAAGGTGCCTCGAGGTCGACCTCTGCCCCCCTGCCAACACAAACTGTGAACGGTCAGAGAGGAAGGAGGAGAACCACCGAAGAACAGTGCCCCCTATTCCTAACCCCTCCAGCCGGTGCAGTAAGATACCATGGTCGATGGTATCAAAAGCCGCTGAGAGATCTAATAGGACCAGGATAGAGGAGCAACCTCTGTCCCGAGCCCTCCAGAGATCATCCACCAATGCGACCAATGCCGTTTCTGTGCTGTATCGTGACCTGAAGCCCGACTGGAACGGATCCAGATAGACAACTTCATCCAGGTATCGGGGTAGTTGTCGCGCCACCACACTCTCAACAACCTTCGCAACAAAGCGAAGATTGGAGACTGGACGATAATTTGATAATATAGCCGGGTCCAGGGAAGGCTTCTTGAGGAGGGGCTTCACAACCGCCTCTTTCAAGGCGGCGGGAAAGACACCCTCACTCAGGGAAGCATTTATAATCCCTTGGAGCCAGCCTCGTGTAACCTCCCGGGAGGCCAGTACCAACCAGGAGGGACACGGGTCCAATAAACATGTGGCAGCGTTAAGCTTGCCCAGAATCCTGTCCACGTCCTCAGGAGCCACAGAGTCAAACTCTTCCCAGATAACTCTCTCAGGACCTGCCCCCGTCTCCTCCCCTGGATCTACCCAATCGGAGTCCAGGCCTTCCCGAATCTGAGCGACTTTATCATGCAGGAATTGTACAAAATCCTCAGCTCGACCCTTTAAGGGATCTTCCCGTACCCCCACCTGAAGTAGGGAGCGGGTCACCCTAAACAGCGCAGCTGGGCGGTTCTCTGCAGATGCAATAAGAGCGGAGAAGTAGCTAGACTTCGCCGCTCTTATCGCCACTAGGTAGATCTTAATATAAGATCTCACCTGTGTTCGGTCAGATTCAGATCGGCTTGTCCTCCAATCACTCTCCAGGCGTCTTTTCCGACGCTTCATCTCTCTCAGCTCCTCGGAAAACCAAGGAGCTAGACGAGATCGGCATCGGGTCAGAGGCCGCAAAGGCACGACGCGGTCCAAGGCCCCAGTAGCCACCCTGTCCCAGGCGACCACCAGGTCCTCAGTCGAGTCGTGAGCCAGAGTCTCAGGAAATGGCCCAAGCTCCATCAGGAACCTTTCGGGGTCCATCAGGCGCCTGGGACGGAACCATTTGGTTGGTTCCGTCTCCCTGCGGTGGGTGGAAGTGACTTGAAAGTCCATGTGAAGGAGAGAATGATCAGACCATGACAAGGGCTTGATGTCTATATCCCCTATTCTTAGATCATTCAGCCACTGATCAGAGATAAAAATCAAGTCCAGAGTGTGATTCCCCAAGTGGGTGGGGCCTTGAACTACCTGGGTCAGGCCCATGGCCGTCATGGAAGCCATGAACTCCCGAGCCGTCTCCGACATCTCACCAGCAGATGGCAGGTTAAAATCCCCCATAACAATAAGTCTGGGGGTTTCCACCGCCACCCCGGCTATAATGTCGAGCAGCTCAGGCAGGACCGCTGTTACGTGGCAGGGAGCCAGGTACGCAATCAGTAGGCCCATCTGAATCCCCTGACCCCACTTCACAAGGAGGGACTCACATCCGGCTATCTGAGGAACAGTGGCCTCCCTCGGGCAAAGACTTTCTCTAAAGATTGCTGCCACTCCCCCACCCCTTCCCTGAGCCCTTGGCTGATGGAATGCACGGAAACCTGGCGGGCACATTTCCACAAGGGGAACTCCTCCCTCCTGGCCTAACCAGGTCTCCGTAATCCCTGCCAGGTCAGCACCCCCTCTGAAATAAGATCATGAATGAGGGGGGCTTTATTTACCACTGACCTGGCATTACATAACATCAGCCGTAGACCCAGGGTCTGAGACTCTGAACAACCCGGGAAACGAGCAGTGCTTTGGGGGTCGGAGTGGGCAATCGCTCGTAAACATCGAGTGCGCACTCCCGAAACATAATATGGCCCCCTGCAGCTGTCATATCTGCCCCTCCCACTTACTATACTAATGCCCATTGCTTCATCCCCCTGCATCCTTGTCAGATTTCTGTCCCCATCCTCCCCACCATGATTATCAGACCCATTACCCCTTTCAGTGGATTTATGGATCCCCCCAGATCCATTCCCACAATCCCTCCCAGAACCCCTTAAAATAGAACTTAAAGATTTATCTAAAAACCCCCAAAGCCGTCGGTTTTTTGCAAACCACCTCTCAGGGTTCCAAAACCCGTCCTCAAGGGCAGCCCTTGATAACTGAGAGGGCCAGACATGCGAGAGGGGGGAATCTCGCAGTGCAAGGAGCTCCGCAGTTGAATACATCAAAGATAGGAGCGAGTTGAAGGAGATGAAGGATCATTTTCTTCTAAGAGTGTTAGAGATGGTTAAGACAGGTAATTTAAAATAAGGGAGGAAATAGATGTAAAAGGGAGACCAGTAAGTTACAAATGTCAATACATCGGAACATCATCGCCCTCTCACGACGATGGGAAGTCTTGTGGTTGTAGTAAGTCCATCCAAAGGAGGTGGGGGTAGAGGTCTCAAAAGGTCGTCCTCTCACAGCGACCAAACCATTTGAAACAAACAAAGAGAAGGTGGTCTATCTCCCCATAATCCAAGACTCTCGATGTCTGTATCTCCTCCAGTCCTGACACCAGCGATGGCCGAGGATTAGATCAAAAAAGTAAGGCAGAGCCACTGGACAAAGTATTTAGGGTTAAATAATCAGGGTAATCTTGGGGGAACAGGTGGTAAATAAAGCTGCAGATCGATCTAAGATTGCAAGTTAACGCTGAGTGGTCGTAATAGATCTAGATCTGATAAAGGAGAGAGGGACAGTTGAGGGGGAGAGTAAGTCATCATCTCCAGTTTGTAATCCTCAGTCCCTATCCATCACCTTGCTCAGGCTACTTAGTTCAATTAGTTTAATAAGTCCTCAGAGTTTCAAGAAAGAGGAGTGCAACAGATCCCTAGAGGTTGAAGGGATCCTAACATTTATAGCCTTTGCAGCATTGCCCTCTCCTCTATTAACAACAAGGGCTTCCTTGCAGCCTCCTGGTGTTGCCGTCGCCGTCGCTGTCATTAGCGCCATTCCCCTCGCCATTGTAACCCCCCTTGCCATAGACATCATCGCCGCCATGTTGCTACAAGCAGTGCCTATTAGCCCAGGCATCATTATCAACACCCTATCTGGAGTCGCTGTTGCCACCGTCTCGCCAACCATTTCACCAGCTATATTAGACTCAGTGGTTGACCCGGTCATGGCAGCCAGCCATGTTGACATCCTCCCCACCGCCCTCAGTCTTTTTACTGACAAACAGCTGATCTTCGGGCTCGGCTCGGGTTTTATCCTTGGGCTCCATCCACAGCTCTATTGAGCCGAAAATACCTCAGCTTGCTGGGAGGGGGGTCTGTGGATGGTTAATTGACCCCCACACTCTTGAAAATGTCAAAACATCTCCCTCCTAGCCTCGGAGTTTCAGCTCTGAGCTGCCATTTTGTTTTGCAACTGTCAACAAATGCTGGGAGTTGAAGCCCACGATACTGGCAGGCCACATGTTGGACCAGGTTGGCCTGAGACAATAAAAACTGCCATTCCAGCGCAAGAAGGAAAAGCTGCAAGGACTACCAGCCTGCTAAAATCGGGGCAGCGGAGGCAAAGCAGCTACAGTATATTGTTGGCGTGGCCCAGTTTGGCAGTAGCTTCTTCACCTTTTGAGGTGCTGCTCTTTTCAGCGGCAGCCAAGGCAAGCTTGCGTTCTTTCTGCTTCTGAAATAAGCCACAAATGTCTGGATTCTCTCAACACTCTGGGCCAAAATCAATGAAACCACAACATGATCTGTGGAATCCAGCTTTCTTCTCCCTGGCCACCATGTGCATCCTCTGTTTTCTTCCTCCATTGGCTGTGCTGTGGCTTTTGCACGCTGTTCAGAGTCGGGATCAGAACAGAGCTGGAAAGGGACCCTGGAGGTCATCTAGTCCAGCCCTCGGCAGGGCCACAGTCTGAGGCTCCGGACTCCCCGGGCGGCCTCTCGCAGGATTCTTGTGGCCCCGCGTCAGTTTGTCTTGCACGACGCCGTCGGCCGCTTGCGTCTGGAAGCAGTGGCCGCAACAGCAGCGGGGACTGAGCGAGGCTTCAGCTTCGCGTCGGTTCCTCCTCGCAGCCGCCAATGTCCGTCCTGGAGGCCGCAAAGAACAGCCTTTCCCTTCAATCCGGGCTGACGGGGCTCCGCGAGGCCGCTGCTTGGCCGCCAGAGGGATCCAGCAGCTCGAGGCCTGTGAGGGAAGGCCGGCCTACTCGAGGCTACAGAAGGCCCGGCACATGGGTTGCCAAGGCAACGCGAGCGGGAGATCGATAGGTGCCCGGCCCTCCTCCCTCCTCCAATGGTCACGCGCGAATTTCCGGATGCGCCCGCCCCTTCCGCTGCCCGGCTGCCTTCGCCTCCTGCACGGCGACGCCGTTGCCATGGCAGCAGAGCAGGCCGAGGCCCAGCCGCGCCGATGCCCAAGCTGCCGCTCTCGCCGGTGCCCGAGCAGGAGGCCGACGCGGCGGGGGACCGGCTCTCCGGTGGCGCGTCCTCTGCGTCCCTCGCTCCGAGCGCCTCCAGCTCGCGGAACTCGGAGGCAAGGAGGAAAGAGCCGCCTACCCGCCACACACCCCCAGCCGATGTCGGACCTCAACTCCCATTACTCCCGAGGCTGGGGATGATGGGAATTGTAGTCCAGCGGGGACCAACTGACGGAATGGGCCGAGTCAAATTGATTAAAAAAAAAAGGGGCGGGGAAGGACCCGGCCGGGATGGTAAACCTCTGCAGCACGCCTGCTGCGGATGAGGGCGGTTGTAGTCCAGTAAGGCTGAAAATCCGTGAGGAGCAGTGCCGGCTGGGGATGAGGGCAGTTGTAGTCCAATACATCTGGTAGACCGTGGGGAGCTTTGTCGGGGCGGGGGGGGGGGGGTTGGGGTTAGGGTAGATGACCTACAAGGTCCCTTCCAGCTCTGTTAATCTACCTGTCTGAGCAGGGTTGGCTGGGGATGATGGTGGTTACAGTCCAAAAAAGAGAATGCTGCTTTGGGGTTTTATTTTTATTCATACAGGTAGTCCTCGACTTACGACCGAAATTGAGCCCAAAATTTATGTTAAGTGAGAAATTGAAGTGAATTTTGCCCCATTTTATGACTTCTCTTTCCAATTCGTTAAGTGAATCTCTGCAGTTATTAAATGAATAACACAGTAGTTAAATGAATCTGGCTTCCCCATTGACTTTGCCTGTCAGAAGGTTGCAAAAGGGGATAACATGACCTTGGGACACAGCAACCGTTGTAAATACGAACCAGTTGCCAAGTGTCCGAATCTTGACCTCGGGGATGCTGCAACGGTCATAAGTATGAAAAATGATCATAAGTCACTTTTTTTTCAATGACGTGACTTTGAATGGTCACTAAACGGGCTATTGTAAATCAAGGATCACTCTATTGTCATTCATATTTGATGACATAGCACCTCAGCCAGGCGGGTGGCCTGGTGCCCCCAAGGTGGAGGGTTTCCGCAAAGACACCTGTCTCTCTTTCCAGTCTATTTCATGCAAATTCCTAGCAAAATAAATGTTTTTCAATAATGATGGCCTACCCTCCAGTTTTAATGAGTTTCACCTGACAAAACAAGAACAAGGTGACCGACAGAGGAGAATATTTGTAGGTCAGGCTTAAGAGGAGGGGGCCTTGGTGCTGTCTGAACTTGGTCAACCTCAAAATAAGGTTAAGAGTAAGCTCTCAGCGATCGGAACCTGGCTTGTTCCTGGCTCTGAAAAGCAGGGGGATGTGCATGGAATTACATTGGTAGTCAAATGAAATTAAAAAGTCTGGTGTTGAGCAGGATTACGGTGATTAAACGGTTGAATTAAAAAGAAGAAATGAGTTGTAATAATGTGTAACTGTCCACAGCTCAGGAGATGCATGACAGGAAACCACAAATATAGGCAATTGGGTTTGCTAAATATGTTTTCTTTCTAAATATGCTTCTGAAATATCCTGGGCAAGCCACGAGACTGCAGCAATTTCTGCTTTTTATCTATTTTCATGCAAACGGCTGTTTTCTTGCTTATGTAACCATATAAACCACATAAAGTATAAAACCATGTCGAATAGTCATTTGGGGTTCTTCCAGCTTTATAAGTTCTTCCCACTTTTATACAGATCTAAGTAAACATGACTCAGGGAGAATGAAATTTTGCCTCTTTGCTTGTGCCAGGCCAGGCCTAGATTTCCTGCTTGACTGGTGCAAATTTCTTAGCTTAGTATCCATTTTTGTTTTTTTGTTTTCATTGGGAGGTGAAAGTATGTTTCAGAAAGTTATGTTGCAAACTTTAATTACTGGGTTCTTTACTACTTCCTGAGATAAAGTTAGTTAAAGTGACATAATTACAAAATGAGCTGCTTCTTAATAATATTAGCAATAGAGAGGGGGGAACCCTTGAATATTTCCAATGTGGTTGATATATCTATTAGAATATTGAGAGTCTATTTTAATTTATTCTACATCCTGTATTTTTCCCAGGCTGCTTGTCAGAAACCGTATGTTTTATTCAAGTTTCTAAGGCTGCTGTTTTTCCTGATTGGTTGCTGTTCCTAGTTTGAAACAACAAATCTTGCTTTTCAAGGGTTGTTAGCTGGACCTCTGTGTCATTCCTTTTTTTTTTTTTTTTTGGGATAGAGTTAGGTATGTTCTTACATTTCTGTATCTTGACACGATATTTTATCAGACTTTTTCGAGGTCCCCTGATATATCAGAATCCATCTGCCAGGAGAACAGCGCCTGCTTCTTGAAGAAAGCATTAAACTATTCTGAAGAAGAAGCTGAGGAAGAAGAATCAGAATCAGAAGACGATCAAGAGGAAGAGTGGGACACAGACCTTGAAATAGAAAGTATGGATTAGACAAGTTGCCAAGCTGCTTACAATTGCCGAGGTTGGGAAACATTGAACTAGAGCCCAGGGAGACCCCAGAGTCTTTAGTTCACCTTTAACTGTGGAAGCTCCCTGGGTAACTTTGGGCTAGTCAGTCTGTCTCAGACCAACTTACATCACAAGATTGTTATGGGAAAAATAGAGTGAGCACTATGGAAGCCACCTTGAGCTATTGATGTAAAGGCAGGATATACATGTGTTAAGCAGGTAAACCAAGAAAGAGCTGCCAAGGATAAGTTGGCAACTAAGCAAGCATCAGGTATTCCCTCCCCATCAACCTAATATAAATCTTAGACAATCTCATGAGAATTTGGCCACGCTTTAATTAACATTTGTAACCTTTCATTCTTGTAATTTTTAATTCTGAACATCTGATGCCCTGGTGCAGAATGCTAGGACCTGCAATGCTTTTGAGTGGCCAACCTGCAGTCTGAGCAATGAATATTAAGCCTCTGAAATGAAAGCTTGGCATTGGCCATTGTTAGCCTGGCTTCCACAAATGTGTCTTATTTCTTTTTAAGCCAAGCAATGGTCAGTAGCCATTTTCAAAGCATTGTGACTTTGGTGCAGCTCTTGTGAGTTTCAAAACAAACACACCAAACTCTTTTGTGAATTGCCTTGAGAAAGTCATTATCCCCTCTGTACCTTTTGCATACAAGACCACTGAAGGAATATCTGGTTCGGTTCAGGCATGCCTCACTGGGGATGATGGTGGGACTCGGGTTGGTGCTACAGTTTTTAAAGTCATCTTGTTCTTGCACTGCCAGAAACTACAGCTGCTTTCTGGATCTGGTTGTCTTGCAGAAAGCCAAGGATGACCACTGCTTTCATTTTCCCCTTTGTCTTGGCCTAGACTCTACAATATGCTATGATCCTGCCGGGAAAGCCAGATACCTTGCGATCTGTCAAGCGTACGGCGTGGTTCCTATCTCTTATTTTTTACGGCATATGAAAGATTCTGAACTGACTCTGAACCATCGTGGCCTTAACCCTAAGGTAACTGCTGCAAGGTGTCCTCTTCTTTTGGCCCGGCCACTTCAGGACTTGCTTTGCACTCTGCAAGTATGAATCTCCTCACTGCCTTTGAATATTCTCTCTTCCCCCTCTCCTTTTTTCCATCTGCATTGCACTTGGGAATATTATATTTCTTTACAGAGTTATTTGTGGGAATACTCAAGGAGCATTACGGTACCAACACTACATCGGTGCAGAAATATGTAGGTGCCTAATTAAATTTTACCTTCAAAACTAAAAATGTTCCAGGTGTCTTATGGAGAAAAATGAGTTAAACACACCTAAAGACAATACAGTTGTTAGTAGCAATTTGATCAACATAAAATAGAGAAACAAAATAGACCAGTTGAAATGACAAAGTGGTAAAGAGATTCTTGCCTGCCACTGATAAGAGGGCAGAGCTGGCTTCTATCAGAACACAGAGCTGCTACCCACTAAGCCTTTTATGAGGAGAGCCAGAGGGTCGCCTGATGAAGCATGCAGAGGAGAAGAGGGGTCCAATCCTTCATTCTGTAACTTTTGGCAGGCACCTGTTTCAGTTTGTGACCATTTGTCTCCAGGGAGGATGGTTCTGTACTTTAAACAAGGTCTAAAGTTACTGGGCCAGTTCCTGTCCAAGCAGCCTCCAGGGCCTTAGCCATCTCAGCTAAACGGCACTAATGGAGTCAAAGGCAGCAGGTGCGGCTGGCATATGGTGGAGCCCCACCCCCACCTCCTTCCCAAGGCCTGTGCTTGATCTATATGGGAAACAAGAGGCCAGATGCTCTCATGTGGCAGTAGAGCTTTGCTGCCCGCTTCCAGGCTGCAGAACAGGAGACGTGGCCTCATTTTCTTTTCATGGCTGCTGAAATAATCCACTAGGATCTGCAGTGCATGTCACTGGGAGGTGAGCCTGAAGGCAAAGCTGGATGGGGCTGTCTCTGCCCAGCACCTCTTCTAACCCTTCATTTCCTTCTCTCTTCCTTATCAGAGGTGTTGCTTGGCTGGAGGTTTAAAAAGGCCCCTCGCTAATGGCTTTTCAGTTTTGGCAGAGCCTCTTGTGAAATTAAGGGAAGGCCATGCCAGCTCCCTCCCAGTTTGTCTCTCCCAGGCCCCCAAACCTTGACCACTGCCAAAGGACTGGGCTAGATCCCAGCATTCTGCCCTCATAGCTCTTCCCTCCTCTGCCTCTTCTTTTAGGCAGTCAAGGCTCTCGCGCTTTCCCTGACCAGCAACACGTCCATTGTGAAGCTGAACCTGCGTGACAACGGGCTGGATGGACACGGAGCAATTGCGATGGCGGAGATGTTAAAGGAAAATTGCTACATTTCAGGTGCACGTCTTCATTGGGAGATTCTGAAAATTGTTTCAGGAGGCAAAATGGGGAGTCCATGTAATCCATAGCCTTGAGGTATTTTGGGTTGGTTGTTAAACCATTGTCAGATCCCTTCTAAAATTTCCAGTTTTAAAAAGCAAAGACTTACTCTTTTCATATAATGTAGCAGTAAAGCTTGAAGCTGTGTTGAAACAGTTCATAAGAATTTAGACCTCTTGACTTTTACACCCGGCAATCCAAGCATAAGGATTCCTAATGAAATAGTGGCTTGTAAATTTGTTTATTTGCTTTACAACATTTATGTGCTGCCCCCAAATAAAGATGCCATGTTTGATGGGTTGAGATGAGTGTCTTTCTCCAAGGGATTCTCCACGAAACCAGTTGTAGCCTTTGTCCAGCTTTCATTCCTGGTCAAAGGAAGGATTGAGGAACAAAGACATGTTGGGCTAATGGGTCTGGGGGATTTTGCATGATGAGCCAGCTAGAGATCAACCTTTTTTTCTTTCAGAACTTGATTTATCAGAGAACAGAGTCGGGATGAAAGGGGCAGAAGCTCTGTCCACAGTGCTTCGGGAAAATCCAGTTCTTGTGACCATGAAACTTTCAGGAAATGAATTAAATGACAGGGCAGCCAAATACCTGGCAGATGCTTTAGTGATGAATCAGAAAGTAGAGCACCTTGATCTGAGTCATAACATGCTCGGAGAGATAGCAGGTAAATGTCATAGAAATTTGGCTGCGTGTGGGGAGCGCTGTGGGGAGCACTGTGTAGCACATGTGAGAAAGACACACATCTACGTAGACATGCAATTTGTGTGTTTATGGCCCTTTGGTTTCTAGAACACCACATACCTTTAAAGGAATATGAATTGTTAAATTAAGGGCCAGCTGTGGTTTTCATAAGCTAAGAACTAATCATTAAAGTTTACTGTTGTTGGGGGGAAAGAATTGCTGGGCTGTGACTCCTGCCCACCTTCCCTACCTCTCTCTCTCTCTCCCTCCCTCCCTTCCCCCTTTTCTTCCCTTGTTACCTGCTGTGGCTTGGAATCTCCTTCTTTGCCTCACCCCATGAGAGGTTTTGACTTCCCACCAGCCCCACCTCTTTCTTCTCCTTATGTTTTGAAGAAGACTTTGTGATATGATGGAGAACAGGCGGGGACAAAAGGAAGAGAGAGAGAGTGTGCAGAAAATAGGGAAGAGCTACCAAAGTTGAGAAAGCGAAAAAGAAAATTAAGGTAGGGATTAGAAAGTTGGGCTCACTTAAGTTTCTGTCTGCCCTTTAAGATATGTAAAATGATATGTAAAACTAAAATTGTGTAGGAGTAATTAAAAGCAATACAAAAGGATTATCAAAATAATTTATTTAGCATATGGCATATCACACATGGACTAGCAGTATAAATTAACAAGTCAAAATAATACGAATAATAGAGAGACAAAGCCAGAACTGGGAAAATAAAAAGTACACATGTATTGCTGAAAAGCATTACAATTAGCTCCTGATAAAATTTTTCTGAGGGGAGTAGTCCAGAAAAAGTATAAAAAGCCAAGTCAGATCTTTGAGTTGGGTTCAGTTACCTACAGACATTGTGTTCTTGGGGGGGGGGGAAGACAAAGGGGGCTGTTAATGTTTTCTTGTAGGACAATTTACCAGTCTGAGATTTTCAGAGAAAATCTGGAAATGTGTCTCCCTAGTGCTGGCCAAAGTTTCCCTTAGCTTTATATGATAGCAAGGTCAGCCAGAAGCTGCATCCTGCTGGGGCAAAGTAAAGGTTATGTTTCCTCCAAATTGGTTGCAAAACCCACCAGAAACTTTCTCTTAGATCTTCAGTCCAATTTGTGGAAATCTTAATACCTGAGGAGAACTGGGCTTCCATGCCGCACAGTTTAAGCAACTTTGCTCTAAACTTTGTCGTAGGAGCAGCTAGGCTGACCCGAGGGGGGAGAATAAAACCTCTTCATGTCATGACGTTGATCACCAGAAAGCCGTTTCTGGAACTCTCTGGGGATTCCCACAAGCAGGTGGTGCTCTGTGGGAATCTCCTCTTCCTACTGCTTGCAGATCCTACAATCCTTCCCTTCTTCCTCTGTGAGCTGGAAACTCTGCTGTGGTGAGAAGAATTGCTTTGCGAAAATTCAGCAGAAAAAGCCACATTAGGTTGGATAGCCATAGCAGACTTATATACCGCTTCACAGTGCTCTCTTGAGTGGTTTACAGAGTCAGCATGTTGCCCCCAACAATCTGGGCCCTCATTTTATTGGGTCCTTGGAAGGAGGGAAAGGCTGAGTCAACCTTGAGCCAGTCAGGATCGAACTGCTGGCAGTTGGCAGAATTAGCCTGCAATACTCATTCTCGCCACTGTGCCACCAAGGCTCCTGTATGGGGAGAGGCTGCTACTGTAAACATGGGGTGGGACCCAAGAGGGTGTCGTTCTTTTGCAAAGCCTCCCTCAGTTTGACGTTTCAGGCCTCTTTCCCATTTTTTTGTGTCTCCATCTACACTGAACCAGGAGAAGCTCTTGGAGTGGCCATGGCGGAAAATGTGGGGCTGAAGGAACTCAACCTCAGCTGGAACAACTTTCGGGGCCAAGGAGCAGTGGCTGTCGCCAAAGGCTTGGGGGTAGGAAAGGGACTTGGCTCGAGAGTTTTCCTGAGGGACAAAGTTGTAAAGCATAAGATGTTATATCACCCCTCTGTCTTCTAAAGTGCAAATAAGTCTGAAATAATTTGGCCTTGCTCGGTCTAGTGCAGTGTTTCTCAACCTTGGTAGTTTGAAGATGGGCGGACTTCAACTCCCAGTTGCCCACTCCTGGTCTAGTGGCATCACAATATCACAGGCCACATTTCCTGCATCTCCCAGCAGAGAATAAGGGAAAGTGTGCAGTGTGCAGCCGCCACCAAAAAAGCGAATACAATCCTGGGTTGTATAAACAGAGGCATAGAATCAAGATCACGTGAAGTATTAGTGCCGCTTTATAAAACCCTAGTAAGACCACACACCTGGAATACCGCAACTAGTTTTGGTCACCATACTACAAAAAAGATGTTGAGACTTTGGAAAAAGTTCAAAGATGAGCAACTAAGATAATCAAAGGCCTGGAGACTAAAACACACAAAGAACAGCTGCAGGATTTGGGTTTGGCTACTCTAGAGAAAAGAAGAATTAGGGCTGACATGATAGCAGTCTTCCAGTATTTGAGGGGCTGCCACAAAGAAGAGGGGGACAAATTATTCTCCAAAGCACCGGAGGGCAGGACAAGAAATAATGGATGGAAACTAATCAAAGAGATTAGAAGGCCAGATCCTGAAGATGAAACTGAAATACTTGGGCCACCTAATGAGAAGGAAGGACTCACTGGAGAAGAGCCTAACGCTGGGAACGATGGAGGGCAAAAGAAGAAGGGGACGGCAGAGAATGAGGTGGCTGGGCTTCGGGGGATGGTAGAGGATAGGAAGGCCTGGAGGAAAGTTGTCCATGGAGTTGCGATGGGTTGGACATGACTTCACAACTAACAACAACAACGAAAGAGAGAAGCAACCTGGAATTAAGGAGAAATTTCCTAACAGTGAGGATCTTGGAGAGTGTTGGTGCTGATGAACAGACAGAATCCTACATTCCTCCGTGTGTATGTGTGTGTGTTTGTGTGTGTAAACTATGGTCAAAAACATCAAGAAGGCAACCCTGATGAAGCAAGTGAAGAAGCTCTGCCTGCTATTTACACAGACCAGATTAAAAAACAGGCGGAGCTTCAGTGGTATCCATCTTAATTATTTTTGACTATACCTTGTGGAACACTCCTGAATTCCTTTTCAGTATTCCCTGCGTTTGAAAGAATAAAACCAACATATTTAGGGGGACATAGCTTTTTAAGCCAAGAGGGTTGACCACCTAAATCAGTGTTTCTCAACCTTGGCAGCTTCAAAATGGGTGGACTTCAAAGCCCAGAGTTCCCCAGCCAGCTATGCTGCCAAGGTTGAGAAGCACTGACCTGGGCAGGGGAAGAGGTACCCTGTTTGGAAAGAACCTAGAAGCAAATCTGGAGTGGATGAAGGCCCGGGAACTCTCTGTCAGGCTGTGGCTTGTGATTAGAAGCGCTAGATGGCAAGCTCTGGTCTCCTGTGGACATTCCACCTTTTCCAAGCTCTGCTAACTCTGTCTTCTCCACAGGGGAATATATTCCTTCGAGTCCTTGATCTGTCATATAACGGCTTTGGCAACAGTGGTGCAGCTGCTCTGGGGGCAGCCCTGAAAAGTAACGATGTGCTGGAAGAACTCCACATCGGGTAAGGAGGCATATGTGTGTGCGTGTGTGTGTGCCTGCACTTCCTGAGTGCCCAGAGCCGTTTCTTAGTCATCCTTGGCACAAGCCAGGAAAGGGAATAGTTTCTAGGATCTCCATATTGCCATCAGGGCAGTTGAGACTGAGGCCATCAGGTGAGTTTCGAGCAAAGGTTGGATTTGAATCAGGGATCTCACCTGCTTAGGGAGGGAGAGGAGAAACTGGCAGTCTCTTCTCCCCCATCTTCCCCTTTGCCCAGGCTGCCCAACCAGAACAGAACAGACTCAACAGAGTTGGAAGGAACCTTAGAGATCTTCTAGTGCAACCCCCTACTTAAGCAGGAGAATCTATACCAGTGATGGCTAACCTTTTTGCCATCACGTGCCAGGAGGGGGCGGAGCGGGGCGGGGGAGGTTCACACGCGTATGTGCCCACATCCATAATTCTATGTACCCTGCCCTGTGCATATGCGCGCAACCCCCCCTCCCGCCCCCTCCTGGCACACGATGGCCCGGTAGGCCTGTTTTTCTTTCTCACCTGGCTCCAGATCCTCTCTATGCATCTGGGGAGGGCGAAAACAGCCTTCCTCACCCCCTCAGAGGCCCTCCGGAGGCCTGAAATGGCCCATTTCCCAAGTCTCGGTTGGACAGGAAGTGACTTTTTTGCTGTCCCCAGCCTCCAGAGACTCCTAGAGGGGCTGGGGACAGCAAAAAAGTCACTTCCTGTCCAACCGGGAGTTGGGAAATGGGCCGTTTCAGGCCTCCGGAGGGTCTCCGAGTGGGTGGGGAAGGCTGTTTTCGCTCTCCCCAGATGCATAGAGAGGATCTGGAGCCAGGTGAGAAAGAAAACAGGCCTTCTCCACCCCCCAGGCCCTCTGGAGGCAGTAAATAGCCTGTTTCCCTACTTCTGGTTGGCCCAGAAGGCCTGAAAAACAGCTGGCCAGCACGCACATGCACGCCAGAGCTGAGCTGGCGTGCCCACTGATATGGCTACGCGTGCCACAGGTTCGCCATCATGGCTCTATACCATTCCAGACAAGTGGCTGTCCAGCCTCCTCTTAAAAGCCTTCAGTGATGGAGAGCCCACCACTTCTGAAGTTGTGGATGCTCCATCACTACAGCTGCAATCAGTCTTCCTGTGGTGTAGCATTTAGGGCACTCAGGGAAAAAATTGTTTGATGGGCTAGTGTTGAGAATGAAACAAGTAGGTTGTGTCCCTTTTACGCTCAGCCCAGGTGCCATATGTCAGCAGGCTGAGCTGAATTTGTGGCCTCTTGCCAATCAGAGAGGGAGGAGCCTGGGAGGGGCTGTGCCCGGGTCACCCAGCGCTGTAAGGCAAACCGAATGTTATCTCCTTGTTGCTTGGGTGATGTGTGACCCTGGTAATTGCAAACCATGGCTTAGCTTGAGATACTAACCAGCCAATTAAGCAACTTGGGGCTCACCACGAGACTCCGTGTTCCACCCTACAGAAGAAGAATTATAAGCCTGGAGTTAGCAACAAAATGCTGCTTCTTAAGAAGCCATTTTCCTTTTCTGTTTTGGTGAAATAAAATATTAAATAACCCTTAAAAAAAAAAAGGCAAAGTGCAACATCTGAGGATAATCTCAGAAGCTAGACTAAGATTTTCTGTAACCAGAAAGTGAATTCTTGTGAACTGAGTGGTTCTTCGAATTTTTGGGGGAGCTTGACATCCTGCTTTCAGATAACCGGTGGGCTGTCATGCAAAAAAAAATCCGGCAGTCTTGTTCTCTTTTCCTCCAGAGAAGATGGCCAGAAGGAAGGTGTGGGGATTGCAGAATTCCGTCAAATTGTGGATAGCCATCTTGGGGCCTGGGCTGCCCTCTCCCTCTTTGCTGGAGGACTGTTTGCATAGGATTCTGCTGCACTTCCAGACTCTCTCAATTTAATGGTTCTTGGCAATCCTCGCAGAGATGAAGCTGCCTTGTGTGTGGCAAAAACTCTTGGAGCCTCAGGAAAAAGCAAAGTTTTTTTCCCTTCTTCAACTACTAGTAGTTCAGCTACTGGAAATGGAACACAGAACATGGAAATCTAGTTGGAAATGCTGGGAATTTAGTTGGACATCTTACGTACTGACTAGGACAGTGATGGCTAACCTTTTCCAGACTGAGTGCCTGAAGTGTGTGTGTGCGAACCCTCAAAATGCAATGTGGGTCCCTGCGCATGTGCCCTGCTGCTCACATGCACGTGCAGCCCCCTACATGTGCCCTACCCCCACGCATGTGGGAGCTCCCCGCATGTGCCCCCTGCATACGCACATGCGCCCCCATGTGCCCCACCCCCATGCATGCGCATGTGCCCTGTGCATGCACCCCGTCTCCGCATATGCATGTGCGCCCCACCCCTGTGCATGTGCATGCACCCCCGGCATGCGCCTTGCCCCCCTCGCATGCTTGCTGTCAGCACTTCAACCTGCATTTACTCTAGTGCTGACATAAGAAGAAGAGGGGGCAGCTGGCAAGAGGACGCTTGACTTCTCACCTACTTATTTTCCCTGAAGATAATGTCCCCTGCCTAGGAGATGAGATGGGAGGGGGGACATTCCTGGGAGCTGAAATAGTAGATATGGGGAGAGTGATTTGGAAGATGGCCAACGAGATGCAGAGAATTGGGGAATGGAAAGGGAAGGTTTGGGGTCAGGAAGTCAGTGTTGGCTACGCCACAATCGGGGACAGGTTGTCGTGCTTAATAAAATGAAATATTTCTTCAAAGACTATTTGTTTGGAAATGCAATTTATTTTATTTGAGACGACATCGAAACCTGACACATGCTTCCCCACACGTGTCTCCCCCATGCATGCTTTGCAGAGACCCAAAGACCAGCTGGTCAGCGGGAGGCACACGCATATGCACGGCAGAGCTGTGCCCACAGAGAGTGTGCCACCTCTGGCACGTATGCCATAGGTTTGCCACCACGGGACTAGGAACTCATGCGATTATGGGAAGAAATTGAGCCAAATGAAAACGTGGGCAGCCACTCGGGAGTGTTTTCCTCAGAAGGGAATGTTTGCGGAACTTAGTTCCTCTCCTGCTTCCCTAATTGGGCTCTTTAGACCCGAACCAAACTCTACAGTGTTTTAAATGTATTGACCAAGAGGGAAGATTTGATCTTTTGTCATAGCAGGTAGATCCTGTGATATATATGTTTTTAAACTTACTTCCAACAGCAAGCTAGTGTGGGCCAGCGTGGATGGGCATGTAGGAAGAGAGAAAGTGGGGGGACTTTTGAGTGCCTTCTCTCTTTATTCTCAGGAATAATCGGATCGCCTTGGAAGGAGCCCTCGCGCTGGCTTTGGGCCTGAAAGGAAACAAGATCCTGAGGAGACTCAAGGTGAGCAGCTTTTGGGAAGGTGACACTGAGATCCAAATAGCCCTGCCAGGTAGCTAATGCAGAGGGTGGGCCCCTCTTCTTTCCTGTGCCCTGCAGATGTCCAGGAACCCCATCCAGAATGAAGGCTGCCTTGGGATCCTCAAGGCCATCCGAACAAATCCCGGAGCTGCAATGGAACTTCTGGATTTTTCAGTAGGTGTTGGTCAAAGAGGGGGAAAAACTGACTGATCTGAAATGACGATGCAGGATCGTCAAAATGGATGGGGAACAGAACACCCTTCGTTTTGAGTTCCCAAAGGATGGTGATTTGTGGGCAGTGAAGTTGTGAGTGGCACACAAAGTAAAGGGAAATCCAGATAAGAAATGCTGGGTGGATGTAATGCTGGGTTGTGCTGTGAGCAGGTGAGCAGGCCTGTAGGCAGGAGGGGCAGGAGGATAAAGGGAAGAACGCATTTGTGAAATTAATGCAACTGCACAGAGTGCGGGAAAGGAAAGGCAGCCACGGCTCAGAAGTAGTTTGCATTTCTTTCTTCCAGGATGCCTGTTCGCCTTCCTAATTTCCTTCTGGTCCCCCATCCGGGTATCAAGCAGACCTGCCCCTGCTTTGCTTCCAACCCTAGAGAAGGTTGCAAAGTTAGGTTAAGGTTAGGCTAATGCCTTAAGGAAGGTAAAGCATATTTACAGACTGGAATGCAGCAGGGCCAAGTGGAGGGAGCATAGACAGGGAAGGCCGTTTCCTCAAGACCCGAAGATGAGGTTTCCAGCTCCACACTGCACAGCACCAACCGGGCCTTGGTCTGATCCCAGAAGGATCATTTTCTGTCCTTCTCAGGTAGAAGAGGCCGCAGTTGGTGCGGTCCCTGTCTTCAGGTGAACCTGCCTCATCTGGCTGCCTCCCTCCCCTGGCCAGAAGCAGCTTTGCTTTGTGGCCATATGTTGAGCTGCAGGGGAACCTTGCTCTGTTCTAATCTGGCCTGAGACTGTGGCAGCTTCGGCTCCGACCTGCTCACTGCCCGGAATTCCTCTTTTCAGGCAATTGTGGTGAAGCAGGACTTTGTCCGGGCGTGTGAAGCTGTCCAAGAACTTTTCCCGAGCCTTCTGATCCACCATGATGGAACCACTCGCTTGTTCAGAAGAAAACTTTCAAAGGTGCAGCAAGTAACTTCGCTTCTCTGGGGAACCGGCTTGTCTTCCCATGGCTAGATGCCCTAAATACAGGGGTCCCCATCTTTGGCAACTTTAAGACTTCTGGACTTCAACTCCTAGAATTCCATGCTGGCTGAGGAATTCTAGAAGCTGAAGTCCACAAGTCTTTAAAGTTGCCAAGTTTGGAAAGCAGTGCCATTGACTCCTTGGTCAATTTACAGATACAGATTAACAGAGTTGGAAGGGACCTTGTAGGTCATCTAGTCCAACCCCCTGCCCAAGCAGGAGACCCTATACCATTTCTGACAAATGGCAGTCCAATTTCTTCTTGAAATTCTGTTCCATTGGTTGATTGTTCTGTCAGAAAATTTCTCCTCATTTCCAGGTTGAATCTCTCCTTGTTCAGCTTCCATCCATTATTTCTTGTCTGGACTTGTGCGTCTTCTCACATTTGCAGGTTTCCTAAAGAGATTCCTGGTGGCCCTGGAAGATCCGCCTTTTCTTGTTGACGTCCCAGATGGGAGCACCCCATGAAACGTCTGGTGATGCTTGATAAGAGGTCCAGGCTTTGTGATCCCCTCCCCACCTCCATGCTTCTCTTTATGCTAGAACCAGCATGTTGTGTGAAATGCGCCTTTTCATATGCTGAATGATTGCGGCAGGGATCTGCTTCCAAGGATTTTGGCATCCTGCTCATAGCAATATGAGGGGATTCGTTGGCACGGGAGGTGAAAGTGCTCCTAGCAATTTTCCCTTCGAGGCAAAACCCTCCAGTGATTGTCTGAGCCGACCTCAATTGAGGCTAACAGGAAGCCGATAAAAATCTGGGCAGGAACTTTGGATGCATTCTGCGGAGTTTGGGAACTGCTCTTCTATCCAAAACTCTGTCCCTGTACTTTTAGCCAAATTGTTTTGTGTGCCATCCTCAACAGCAACCTTTCCTCTTGCACAATTTGCGCAGCTTCCCCTGAAAACATTTCCAGGATTGCCAGGATTGTACAACATGCTTCCTGGCTGGACATGGTCCCAGAGGAAGTAGTCTCGTCCCCCACATCTCAGGCAGCCCAGCCCTGATGGCCAGGAGGTGAAGGTGACCTGGGTGGGCGTAGCCATGGTGGGCGTGGCCTAGTCAGCCTCCTGCACCACAGTTGTGGGGTGGGGGGGCTCCAGAGGCTTTCCTCAAGCCTCCGGGAGGGCAAAAACGGCCTCCCCAGGCTCTGGAGGCCAGAAATGGGTGGAGACGAGAGAAAGCTGAAGGAAGAAGGCAGCAAGGGTTGGGGAGAGAAGGGTACCCCCACCCGGCCCAAAAAATGTGTGGGTCAAGCAGTGGATTACTTCCAGGCTGTTGACTCGATATGGGGCCATTTGTAGTAAATAATGTATCTCACTCCAGTTCTCTTTTTATTTTTTTTTTATTTTTATTTTTGTAAACTTCAGTTTTGCCAATCTTGTCAGAGAAATATTGTATTGTTGTTAAATTGAGATGTATTCTGCCCAGAATCACTTTGTGCGAGATGGGCGGCCGTATAAATTTTAATAAATAAATAAATCTAAATCTACACACATCCCTAAAACTCTGGGGTCTGTAACCTCTAGCTGGGTGAAAAGGTACATCATAAGCCAAAACTTTTTCAGCCAGTATGCCTCAGATGGGCTAATTTACAGAATGCGTCTCCAAAATCTGGGACATAACCAGTGGTGGGTTGCTCCATAGAACCGGTAGTAAAACCGGCGGGAGGCACATCATCGTGGGTGATCTGTGAATGCGCAGAATTGCACACGTGTGCTCCCGTTGCAAACCAGTAGTAAAGGTAAGTAGAACCCACCCCTGGACATAAAAACTCTTGTAGAACTGAAATTTGGCAAATTTCATACAGCATTTTATGACATAAAAATTAGCATTTTATGTAATAATGAAAAAAATGTCATAAAACATTTCCTGTGGTCAATATTTGAGTGTGCTATACAATTCAACACGGGCTACTTCCAAGGCCGATACCTATATGAATGTTATCCTGAATTTTTAAGAACTTTTCAAGTCCTTTAGAAGCTCTGCCATTCTTAAAGAGATTCTGAGGAATCTGGCAAGGAAATATTTCTAAAACGATGACCCAACAGGGCACGGGTTGTCTAGTAAATAAATAAAATTCACTGGGTGAATTAGCACAAGGGTCTTTATATGCTTCAACAGAAAAAATGGGCCAGAGAGGAAAGATTAATGTTCATGAATCTGTTCTAGAAGAGACACACCTCAGAAAGGAGGTTAAAAAAAAAAGAAAAAAGAATGGCAAGAAATCTAGTAATTCTTTAAAGATCTGCTATTCCATAAGCTTTGGTAGATGACAGACTTTAAGGTACCTACAAGTATCTTTATTTTGATGTGGAAGTTAATAAAAACTACTGGGCATGGGTTCGAAACCAGCCTCAAATGCATCATGTAGTTAGTAGTTCCTAACTAGGAAGATTGGAATCAAAAAGTGACTTCTATCGGGCATTGCGAGGATGGAAATTCAGACACCAATTTAGAAGAACTAGCAAAATCATTGGGATTTTGTTCCCCGTGAGAATGAAGTACCCAGAGCTGTGCACTGATGTTGCCATTAATTAACTGATCAGGCCATTTAACCAGTTAGTCCCTTACGGGTTTTTGTTTTTTTAAATTCCTGGGGTTTGAAGGCCAGAGGACCGCATGGGAGAAATGTTTGATGCTCAGTGTGCTACAGTCCTTTGAATGCCACCAGGTGGGTGTGATAGCCCTGCAAGAAAAATCTTATGGAAAGATTTTATTAGAAGCCACTATTTTATAGAAAGAATGAGGTGATCTTTTAAAACCTATTCATGCCTTGTAATTTTGTGCACAAGCGGGATTCTTTAAAAAGTTTTCTGCTGAAACACAACCTTATTAAACTTCTTGTGATGACTGTTGTGGGGTAATCCAAGTGGGAAGGAATGAGGGGTGAAATCTTACCTTCCCTATTGGTTTGGAAGTGCTCGCAAGCGCCCCATCATCGTGTCCAATTTTTGACCTGCGCATGTGTAAAGCCTGCGCATGTGCAGAGGGTCAAAAATGGGTGGCTCCACCCACCCACCTGGACATTGTTACTTCCTGGTTTTAACCAGGAAGTAACAAATGTCCAGGTGGGTGGGTGGAGCCTTGCGCTTTTGCCGCTACCGGTTTGCCGAATCATGCACCACCACCGCTACTGGTTCGCACGAACCGGATAGAACTGGCAGGATTTCACCACTGGAAGGAATGGAGAACCACATCGTGGCAAAGCTCAGCCTTGAGGCACCTCTGAGCAAGGGAGCTTGAGGTGAGTAGGGTGGGTGGGCACAAGGCCTTGCCTCTGTCTTTGGAATGATGCGCAAAGGGTGCGCTCCTCCAAAAGGTAGAGCTCGGGCAAGCCACACCTTTGCTGTAAGAAACCTGAAATTTATATTAACACTTGAGACAGCTGCTCCTCCTATATTTAACACTATTCCCTTTTTGTCACTTACAAGGACGGGTGTGGATCTAGGATTTCCGAAGTGGGGACAGGCTGCCTGCAAACTACATTGCTGGCTGAAATAATCTGCACCACGACGTCACTTGTAGAACTCGCCGCCCAGTAGAAACAAGTCTTTTATCGTTGGTTGGCTGGCTTCTTGGCCAAACGCCATCGCACAAAAGTCACCACACAAAAGGAAAAGGAGGAGGATGTGGCCAGGGCAGACACACAAACACACACAGAGCCAGCACACAGTTAAGCAGGAAGCGGAGGAAGTGCGCAGTGGGAAAGGAGCTGGGGCTGCCAGGCAGGACATACCCGGGACAGCCCCTCCCAGGGAGGAAAGCTGTGAAAAGGGAAGCAAGATCTTCCTCTACATTATTGTCCCAAAATGAAATTTGACTTCTGTCTTCTCTCCCCCCACCCCCACCCCCAATTGCTTCAGGAGTCCTAGCAGGCATTTCCTCTCTTCCCAAAATGTTGCTTCCCCCCTGCTCCAGCCCCTCCTTCATGGACCTAGAGGCAGCCCCTTCTCACGGGCCCACCACTCCTATGTGCTCTGTGCATCCTCCAGGGAGCACATGTTGTTGTGAGGGTCTGTGCGGGAGGGGGTGGCAGCCCCCCTTGCAACCCTGCAGGAGGAAGGCAAACCCCGCAGGCCAGGCTGGTTCCAAGCACCTTCCCTGTAGGGCTTTCCAACCAGCAGAGTTCCACGGGCCAGAAAGGGCCTCTTTGTGTTCTCACAACACGTTGGGAAGAGCAGAGCCACCCGAGAGGCCGTGTTCACACAGCACGCCAAGGCAGGGCAATTACAAGCTGTATCTACCCCACAGGTCCAGCTGGGAGAATTTTAGCATGGCGGTCTCTCTCTGTCTGTGTGTGTTGGTTGTGTGTGATTTAGTCTGTTGTGCTAACCTACGATTGGGTCGTTCGGGGTATTTGGCAAAGCAAAGATCCCTGGGGTAGGGTGTTGTGTGAACTCAGCTGTTCTCCTTCTCCCAGCTTCTCTGAGGAAACGAGGAGGCACCCATTGTAATCTTTGCCAACGCTTTCTGGGGAAGTCCAGCGTTGGCCGCCTTGCCCATCCATCTCCTTCCACCGTTTCTCTCCACATCGGGGCTGCTTTGCTCTAGGGCAGGGGTCTCCAACCTTGGCAACTTTAAGACCTGTGGGCTCCAACTTCCAGAATTCCAGAATTGCCAAGGTTGGAGACCCCTGATCTAGGGCTATCCAGGGGAAGAAGAGAAGAGTCCAAAAAAATCAAGGTGGCCACCATTATAGAGTTGAAGGACCTCCTATTGCCTTGTCAAGACTGCCATGTTGACTTCCTTGACCAGCCTTGGTCTGCTCCTGCTGTGGCCAACGGCAGGCAATGCCTCGTTGCAATTGGTGGGCTCTACTGGCTCTCCTGCTCTCTCCCTCTCTCTCTTTCTCCGTCGGTGGTGCTACCCACCAGGTTGTCCCCATCACATCTTGATGGGCCAAGCTTGTGCAGGAGGAAGTGTGATTACCACACTTTTTAACGCCTGCTCTTGTTCCAGCCCTGAACACTCTTGTCAGCTGGATGGGTATAATGACCACATCCCAGGGTCTGTGCAAGAGAGAGATGCTCGGGCTCTCAGATGTGCCGGGGTCACTTTTGGTACCGTTTGAGACAGAAACTGGAAAATCAGCTTGTCTCAGAGTTAGTCCGTCATTCTGACAGCTCTGTCTCTGCCCTGGAGGAGCCCTTCAAACGGGCAGCGTCCTGGCATACATTACGCACCCTGCCTTCCTCCCACTGATTTTATCAAGACCCTGAAGTGGCAGGCCAGGCACTGCCTCTTGGAGGGCACGTCAGAGAGGGAGGGGAGCAAGTAGATGGCACAAAGGAGGCACCGGATGGGACCCCTTTGCTGGAAGAGGGCGGCTTAGCTGGGCTGCAAACATGGGACACAAGCGAAGGAGCCATTTCTCAAGGGTGTCCGGCAAATGGATGAGTCCAGTCAGAGAAGCGAGGCCAGGTAAGAGAGGAGTAGTGGGGGTCGCCCCCCTCTTGGCAGTAAAAGCTTGGTTTCTCTCCAGACTTTCCTGCCTGCGCTCTTCTCTGCCCAGACTGGACAGCAACGGGCAGGATGGGGGGGGAATGAGGGAAGCGTGGCCTCTGCTGGATCTTCCCAGGTCACCTCTTGGCTTCTTCGCCACTCTCCTGGGCATCCGGCAGGCCTTGGGCAGGCTCTGTCCTGGGCTGCACTGTCTGCACCGTCTCCTCCAGGCTGCTGCTAGGGAAGACCACGTAGCGGGCTCGGACGTCCTGTGTCGGGGAGTCCCGCAGGTTCTCTTTGCTGTGCCAGATGCCGTAGCTGAAGTAGACTAGCAGGCCTGGAAGGACAATTTATTTATTTATTTATTTATTGGTTCGATTTATATGCCGCCCTTCTCCGGAGACTCAGGGCGGCTTACAATGCGTTAAGCAATAGCCTTCATACTTTTGTATATACCTGCTTAGTAGGGCTTTCGCCCCCCCCCCCAAAGCGGTGTTCTTTTTTTATACAAAGTCAGCTTATTGCCCTCACAATCCGGGTCCTCATTTTACGTACCTCGGAAGGATGGAAGGCTGAGTCAACCTTGAGCCTGGTGAGATTTGAACTCGCAGTAATTGCAGGCAGCTGGTGCTACTTAACAGTACTTTAGTCTGCTGTACCACCAAGGCTCTTACGATGAAGAAGAGCCAGATCAACCTCCATCCCGAACCCAGAAAGGCGCTCCAAGGGGCTGCATCCCTCGGGTCTGGGCAGCCTAGACCTGCTTCAAGGCGCCCCACGGAAGCTGCGGAAGCCCCCTTCAATCTCACCTTGCAGGACCATCTGTCCTGCCTAGCCCATAATTTTGCTGAGGTTCTTTCTTATCAAAACAGGCGGTCCAGAGTTATCTCATGTGGTGGACCTCGACTGCAGGTACAGTAGTGGCCAAAATTGTGGAAACCTCATGGGAAAAGTGTATTTTTGAGGTTTGATGGCTAATAACGCCACTTTTTTGGGGGGAGTTTCAAGATAATCCTATTCCACTGCTGGAATGGCCTGGAAATAGCCCAGACCTTAACCCAATTGAAAATCTATGGAGCCAACTAAAGAAACTTGTTAGTCAGAAGCGACCCAGAAATAAAACCCAGTTAATAGAAGCCATCATTCCATCTTGGTTTCATGCGATAACAGCTGCAGAACTAAACACTTGGTTCACTCCATGGGAAGATGTTGTAAGGCCATAATTCATGCTAAAGGTTACCCAATGAAGTATTAACTGACATAGTGATCATCTTTGTAAATCTCGTTTTTTCTATGGTAGTAAATTTTGTATATCTCGTTTTTTCTACCTGTTTCACTTTTCTTCTTTATATTGCAACTGCTATTCTAATAGCAAATCCGTCACAAAAATTATTGCATTACATTCTTGATTAATTTATCTTTCCATTGATCTATAATTTTATGGTGCTACTCCAAAAAAAGTGATGTTATTAGCTAGTTTTAGAAAATACACTTTTCCCAAAAGGTTTCCACAATTTGGGCCACTACTGAGGTCCTTCACTTACAATAGTTCGCTTAGTGAACAAATTTACAACAGCACTGAAAAGAGTGAGGTATGACCATTTTTCACACGTATGACCGTTGTAGCATCCCCATGGTCACGTGATTTACATTCGGAAGCTTGACAGCTTGTTCATATTTATGACAGTTGCTGTGTCCAGGGGTCCCGTTATCATATTTTGCGATCTTCGGACAAGCAAAGTCACTGGGAAAACCAGAGTCACTTAATTTAACGGCAGCAATTCGCTTAACAAGGGTGGCAAAAAAAGCCGTAAAATGGGGCAAAACTCACTTAACAAGTATCCCCCTTAAGAAGATAAATTTTGGGGCCCATTTTGGTCATAAGACGAGGACTACTTGCATTACATGGTCTGTATTATGACTGTCCCCTTAACCTTTCTGACCTCCTTGCCAATGTCTCTGCCTGGCTTTATTTATTTTATTTTATTTTATTTTATTTTATTTTATTTTATTTTATTTTATTTTATTTTATTTATTTTATTTTATTTTATTTTATTTTATTTTATTTTATTTTATTTTATTTTATTTTATTTTATTATTTTATTTTATTTTATTTTATTTTATTTTATTATTTTATTTTATTTATTTTATTTATTTTATTTTATTATTTTATTTATTTTATTTTATTTTATTATTTTATTTTATTTTATTTTATTTTATTATTTTATTATTTTATTTTATTTTATTTTATTTTATTTTATTTTATTTTATTTTATTATTTTATTTTATTTTATTTTATTTTATTTTATTTTATTTTATTTTATTTTATTTTATTTTATTTTATTTTATTTTATTTTATTTATTGCCTTGCTTTGGATGCAAACCCCCCCGCCCCCGTTCCAGTCCGCATCCCAGGTTTGCTCCCCCTTCCTGTGTTTCTTCCAACCCCCGTTCCAGGTGCGCCTTTTTGCCCTTACCTGCCACCAACCAGATGGAGAACCGCAGCCAGGTCATGTAGCTGAGCTTCAGCATGAGGAAGAGGTTGATGAAAATACTCAGGGCAGGCGTCAGTGGCACCAGAGGAAGCTGGAAAGGAAGGAGGGCAGGGGTCATAGAATCGTAGGCCTCGAAGGGACCTGGAGGTCTTCTAGTCAAACCCCTCCACCCCGCCCAAGGCAGGAGTTCTTATTCCTTCCCAGACAAATGGTTGTCCAATTTTTTTCTTAGAAACCTCCACTCATGGAGCATCCCAGAACGTCTGGAGATAAGACGTCCCACGGATTCCTTGTTCTCACTGTCAGGAAATTTCTCCTTCATTCTAAGTTGGATCTTTTTTTAGGAAGCTTCTTATCCTGCCTTCAGGTGTTTGGGAAAATAAATTGACAGCTATTGTATCGCACCTAATTCTTCTCTTTGTTAGGTTAGTCATACCTAGTACCGGATCCAATCCGGGTTGGTCGCCGGGAGCAGAAGTTTTGTCTTCTGAGCTTTCGGACCAGGGGTGGGCGGCTGAGTGTTCGCAGGGGTTCGGGAGAACCTCGACCTAAGATACCGTGCAGTTCAGAGAACTCCCAAATCCCACTCCTGGCTGGTCCTGCCCACCCTGCCCCTCCCAGGAGTCCTCACGCAGCCCGTTTTAGATGCAGGTAAGCGCAGGGCGTGCACGGAGCCTCGGAGAGGTTGAAAAATGGGCCTACCAGAAGTTTGGGAAGGCTGGAAAGAGGGCCTCTGGAGCTTGGGGAGGCTGTTTTCACCCTCCCGGAGGCTCAAAAAAAAGTCTCTGGAGCCCGGACTAGGCCACGCCCACCATGGCCACCATGGCCACGCCCACCCAGTACCTGGCAGAGAACCCCTTGCTAAAAATTTTGAAGCCCACCCCTGTTTTGGACTCATGCTGGAACCCATCCTCAGAGAACTTCTCTGTGCACGGAGACGTTTCCCCAAAATTGGCTCCAGCACAAGTTCAAAAGCTTGGATGATAAACCTCTGGTCCCAGTGACTGACCCAGATTGGATCCTGCAACATTATCCCGGGACATATATATTCTCCTTCATTCATGGTACTTAGTACCCTTAGGCATTCATCATATGGTTTATCCTTCAGCTCCCTTATTTGTTGTTCTTCTGTTCTGACCAGGCTCCCAAACACGACAAACCCTCTGTGGTTAAATAAAAGTTCCCTTTTTTAGGAGCGTCAGCAGCCCCAACAAAAAGTTTCTCTCTCACACACACAACAGACTAAGAAGTCTGTCTGGCAGGGAGATGAATAATTGTCTGCCACACCTATTCATCTCCTCCCCCTGCCTTTTATCCCCAGAGCTAGGGTGGGGTTTCGCTAACAGTAGTGGCTCTTCCGTCCCAAGGACCGGCCCATAGATTTCCACTGCTCTCCTCTCCTCTGCCTTCTGCGCATCTGCCCATCAGGCACCGGACCCAGCTGTTCCTCCTCTTCCTCATCAGCCACCTCCAGACCTGGGGACTGTTGACTCTCCATCTGAGGGCTGACAGATGGCACCTCTGTCTCTCTCTCTGCCAGCTCCCTTCCCTCTTCCCCCTCGGAGCTCTCAGGTTGCCTTGATGCTGGCCCCGACTCCCACAGCTCCCTCTCCTCCTCTTCTGATTCAGCTGTTGGAGGGGCCCGTGGCCAACAGGCCACAACACCTTCTCTACACTCTTTTTAGGGCCTCGGTATCTGTTCTGTATTGTGCTGATCAGAACGGGATGCAGTGTCCCAAGCGTAGTCTTACCAGTGCAGCATAAAATGTCAACTTCACATCATCCTGGTGCTCGCTCTCTATTGATCAGTCTAGGACTGCATTGGCTCTTTTGGCAGCCGCAGCACATTGCTGGCAGAGGACCAGCAGGCTGGTTAGGGCTGCCTGGGAGACAGGAGCATCCTTGGGGCCGCTGCTCAGCTCCCAACTGATGTGCAAAAGGGCTTTGGTGCCCGAAGGCCTCTTGGCACAGGATTTGGCCCATCATGGTCTGACAAACAATGAGTTTTTGTCTCCCAAAAGAAATGAAAACCTTATTTGCAGAAAGCAGCAGGGAGGAGTTCCAAAGGAAGTGCCGAAGGACCTACTTTGGGGGAAACCGAAGCTGCGCTGTGGATACAGTGTTTGCACAACATGCTCTCCTAAAATTAAACCCATCTATGTGGTCACCGAATCATTTGGTAGCACCCGATCAACCGTGGTTCCATAAGCTCTGGGGCATCGTCAGCCAGGGAGCCTCCCAATCTCTGCTGGCTGGATTGAAGGGCTTGTCCCCCGGCTCTGCCAGGTGGCTGCAGCCCAATTTGAGATCAGATTTCCTTGCAGAATTTCAACTTGGTCAACCCTAAGGGCAGCCTGCTCTGGCCCAGCTGGGTTTGGGGAAGGTGGTGTGTTTTCCGCCCCAGTTCACACCCACCCAGTGGTGGGTTCCTCCCGGTTCGGTCCGGTTTGGCCGAGTTGGTAGCGGTGACGATATGACGTCACCGAACCGGTTCTCCCCCACCCGGCCTCCCACCCCCCCACATTATTCTTACCTTTTATTTGGTCCCATCCCCAATCTATTGCTGCCTCCTGAGTCCCAGCTGATGACTAGAGGGAAAAAAACTGTTTAAACTCTCAAAGGGCTACCCTACAGCTGATCAGTGTTAAAAGCAAACAAATGAGTCGGGTCGTAAGTGCGAGGACTGGTCGTAAGTGCGAGGACCTTCCAGAAATGACTCTGACCAGCTAGCCACGCCCACCTAGTCACATGACCTCCAAGCCACACCCACAAAATAAGCCACGCCCACAGCAGTAAAAAATTTAGAACCCACCCCTGCACCCACCCCCATGGCAACTCCCTCACCTGGAACGTCTGGCTGGTCGGCTTCTGCTCATGGACGCTGATGAGGACAAGGCTGCCCGTGAAAGCCAGGCTGGAGAGCAGGATGAGCAAGGCGTAACTCCAGGTGGGCAGGTGGAGCTGTGTCTTTCCAAAGACCAGGATGGATGCCAAGCAGAGGGCCGACACCATGAGGACCACCACGGCCACGGTGACCACTTCGCCAGGGTAGAAATCACTGAGGAACTCCAAGTAGGGTTCAAAGGCTGCCTTCAGCTGCCCTGGTTCGCGCAAGCTCCCCGCCTTCTCTTTGCCCACCAGCTGCAGCTTATCTGAGAAAGACTCGTATTCCTTGGGTTCGGTGGCGCCTGCAGGCTCAGCCGGTGCCGGGGCAGCCTCGCTCCTCTCAGCGGCCTCCTGATTTTCGGCCTTGGCTTGCTGGAAGCGCAGGATGATCACGCTGGCTGCGACAAAGGTGTAGGCCAGGAGAGTGCCGATGGAGAGGAACTGGACCAGGGCCTCCAGGTCAAAGATGAACGAGAGGACAGACATGAGGAAGCCAAACACCACGATAGCCACCACGGGCACCTTCGTGCGGGGGTGAACACGGGCAAACACCTGGAAAAAGAGACCGTCCTCGGCCATGGCGTAGACAATCCGAGGCAGGGAGAAGAGGTTGCTGAGGAGAACGGTGTTCATGGCTGAGGAGGAGAGACAAGCTTGTGGTCACAATGGGCCTCCAAGAGGATTGGGAAGCGTTGCAGATGATGGAGGTACCCGCAGGGAATGGGACAACTTGCCGCAGCCAACTCACCACAGCCAACTTGGCGCAGGACAACTCGCCACGGACAATTTATTTATTATTTATTTATTTATTGGTTCGATTTATATGCCGCCCTTTTCCGGAGACTCAGGGCGGCTTACAATGCGTTACGCAATAGCCTTCATACTTTTGTATATACCTGCTTAGTAGGGATTTTTGCCCCCCCCCCCCAAGTGGTGTTCTATTTTATACAAAGTCAGCTTAGTGCCCCCACAATCCAGGTCCTCATTTTACCTACCTCAGAAGGATGGAAGGCTGAGTCAACCTTGAGCCTGGTGAGATTTGAACTTGCAGTAATTGCAGGCAGCTGGTGCTAGTTAATAGCACTTAAGTCTGCTGCGCCACCAAGGCTCTGAATTTAACAATTCTGTTTAATTATTTAAAATAACTAAAAAATATTTTAATTTTTGCCATTGGAGTGGTGCAGTGGCCTAGAGGTGGAGCTCTCGCCTCACAATCAGGAGGCTGTGAGTTCGATCCTAGGTAGAGGCAGGCATTTCTCTCTCTGGGCACAAGTCCACCATTTCTTGGCTATTAGTGTAACTCTTGTCCTGCAGGGATGTGTCCTGTGGCAAGATGGCCACGGCAAGTTGGCTGTGGCGAATTGTCATAGACCCCTGCCTGCAGGCCAGCTCCTTTTCTGCAGAAGACCAGCCTGTAGGTCAGTGAGTCTTGTTGCAGCTTTCCTCCTTCTACACCATTGGTCGCTATTTCTGTAACCACTTAAGCTTCAGTATATATTCTTGGCAAGAACAAAGAGCCAGCAGTCTTTCTTTGCTAGATGACTGAGTGGGATGATTGACACACTTCTACCTCCTTTTTTTAAACCCGGATGCCCCAATCTCCAACCAGGGCTATTCTGAATGCTAACTTGACAGAGAGGGACAGAAACACGCAAGCTTAAAATCCTTGTTAGTCTTTCCTTTCCTTGGCAACCTTGGCAACTTTCCTTTCCTTTCAACCTTGGCAACTTTTAAGACTTGTGGACTTCAACTTCCAGAATTCCTCAGCCAGCAAATTCTGGGAGTTGAAGTCCACAAGTCTTAAAGTTGCCAAGGTTGAAGACCCATGGCCTAGCATAGAGGCAACTTTCTCTCTAACCTGGTGCCTTTCTGTTAGGTTTAATCACAGGTCCCAACCTACTCATTTAGAATTAAGCACAGTTATTTTAGGATTAGGTGTAGTTGCATCTTTGCATAGCTGACTGCCCCCAGCAATGCTCATTCCATTCTCATTCCTAGAAGGGGACCATGTTCTGGTCTCTCCTATCAGCCCCTGAGTCTTGTGCCAGCCCACCTAGAGGAGCCCACTTTGGTCAGATCACATTAGGAGAAAGGCTAGAGAAAAGGGAAGGGGCAGAAACGGCACCCAGGGTGCCATCCAGAATGTATCTGTGACATAAGGGAACTTACCACAAATGGAACCGGTGGCCACAATGAAACCTGCCCAGGAATAACCCCTCTTGTAGAAGGCGTCGGCTAAGGCTGCATCGGGGTCCAGAGAATGCCAGGGCACCATCAGCGTCAACACTACGGACACAAGGATATATGCTCCGGTGGCAAGGCTCAGTGAGATGGCGATGGCCCTCGGAATGGCCTTTTCCGGGTTCCGGGCCTCCTCGCTGGACGTGGCAATAACATCAAAGCCCACAAAGGCATAGAAGCACGTGGCTGAGCCGGCCATGATCCCAGAGATGCCATAAGGGGCAAATCCTCCTTCACTGGCACTCCAGTTCTGGGGCCTGGCCAGGATGAATCCCATTACCAGGATGAAGAGAATGACTCCCATGCTGATGGCCGAGAAGACGTGGTTGAGCCAAGAGGAGAACCGGGCACCGAAGGAAATGAAGGCCGTGGCGATGAGCACAATGCCAGATGCCAAAAAGTCCGGATAATGGGCCAAGAAGGGTACCTGCCAAACGCCAACATGGGTCTCCGTGAAGTTCTTGATCCTGTGGTCAAAAATGGAATCCAGGTAGCCACTCCAGGCTCTGGCAACAGCTGCCCCACCAATCATGTACTCCAGAATGACATTCCAACCTATGAGAAAGGCCCAGATCTCGCCCACCGAGACATAGGTGAACATGTATGCAGAGCCCGTCTTGGGCACCTGGGCACCAAACTCAGCATAGCAGAGGGCGGCCAGCAGAGAGGCGATGCCCGCAATGATGAAGGACACCACGATAGCCGGCCCAGCGGTCTCTTTAGCGACAGTGCCGGTGAGCACGTAGAGGCCAGAGCCCACCATCCCGCCAATGCCCAGCAGCGTCAGATCAACTGTGCTCAAGCAACGGTTGAAGGAGGTCTCCATGAGGTCATCTTGCAGAGTCTTCACTCGGTTGAGCTTTTGGCAAAAGCGGGCCAGGTCTCCAGAGCGAAGCCGCCGGGTTGCCATCTCGGAGAAGGCCCTCTCCTCCTTTCACCCACCGAGAGGCAGAGGAGGAGCTAAACGTGTTCTCCTGGCCCAAACGGTAGAAAGAAATTTGGTCACAGCAGGATCAGGAAGAGATGAAATCGCTGCTAGAGGCACACAAAAAAAAAAAAAAAAGAAAAAGAAGAAGAAGAAGAAGAAGCAGCAGCCCAAGAAGGAGAAAAAAGCAAAGTTCACTCCCCTCCCCCAGTCTTCCTCTGGCTATGAAGCTGATCTGACCTAGGCTTCCCCAACAGCACAAAGCCAAGTCCTCGTCCCGATAAACCCCTTTTATTTAAATGACAGTGAATTCCTCTCCAGCAAAGTCTTTTCTCTCCCACCGTCTTTCAAGATAGTTCACAATTACTGACCTTTATCAGCCTTGGAAAGTGGCCAGGCCGATATCTTTCAGATGCTGCAATACTTGTCAAGAATGCAGGAAAGAACGAATTGTCTCCTGCAAACTCCACTCCCCTTTCGCTCCTCTTTTATTCCCTTTGGGAGGGGCCCTTCATCGTCCACCTGTGGCCTTACTCCTGAGTCGACCCTTGTTCTTTAGCTGTTCCCTTCGTCTGGCCACTCTGTGCATGCATACACTGGGAACAGGCTCCAGCTGTTCGTCTGCCTAACTGATGTCTGACTCCGAAGGCAGCTGATAACTGGTATATGGCCCTGGTCTCCTCTCTGCCTCCGACGCAGAGCCCTCATCAGAGCCTTCCCCAGACTCCAGGACTGGCCCATGTTCCTCCCCAACCTCCTCATTGGCCCAATCTGCTGCCAGATCCGCTGGTGGGCCACAACAGAAGCAGGCAAATGAAGGCTGCCTGTGAACGTCAGAGCAACACTGTGAGATTCTCTAAATAGCTGCTGCTTAGTCTGTCCTGAAAGTGTCAAGGAGACAATGGCCAGCACCTGTCACTGGAAACAGGCTGGAAACGGGGATATTCTTCAGCCAGGCTTTGTGCTGCTAGAGAGCCCCCGCCTGAAGCAACACCCCTTTCAGGCGGCACAGTATGTATCCTTCCAAGGGTGACCCTTTCTGGAGAATTAGCAATGTTCTCGCCTCCTTCCTCCGCCTCCCAGATGGCTTCTTGGAACAGGGGTGGTCTAACCGGTTTCCAGAAAAACAACTTCCAGAACAGAAAGGGGGTCTCTGGAGCAATGCAATTGCCTGCAGGCGACCCAGCCCTTTTTGACCTTGGTGAATTGGGTTGTGTGAATCCAGACCCAGGACTTCCTTTGTTCTCTCTCCCTGCGTGCATGGACGGCATCTCTTCATGCCTAAGCAGGAGACGAGGGTCTCTCTGTCTGCCTTCTGCATTTTTGCAGTGGAGGGTTTCAGAGGCAACCCAAACCAGCAGAGCCTCTAACTGGACAGGATGGTCTGTGAGGGGCAATCCAGGAGCCTTGCTTAACAACAGACATTTTGGTTCCAGTGGCAGTCGTAAGTTGAGGACAGGAACAGGAGAGAATGGCCAGGAAATGGGGAAATTAACTTTCAGAAAGGGACTGGGACCAGCCTTAAGGGAAGGCATCTAAAGCAGGGGTCTCCAACCTTGGCAACTTTAAGCCTGGCAGATTTCAACTCCCAGAATTCCCCAGCCAGCTGGCTGGGGAGTTCTGGGAATTGAAGTCTGCCAGGCTTAAAGCTGGCTGGGGAATTCTGGGAGTTGAAGTCTGCCAGGCTTAAAGTTGCCAAGGTTGGAGACTCCTGATCTTTTAAAGGGGGATGAGGCTGCTCACATGGAAACAGGTAAAGACTTCTCCTCTCCTGCTGCAGAGGGCAGATTGTGGAATCGTGAATTTCAGTGCCAGAAAGGTTTAGGAAACCAACCAACTAACCAACCACAGGACTGAGCAGGCCTTCTGAGCCAGTGCAGTCCTTAAATGGCACCTGTCTGGAACTCCTGGAATCAGCTGCACCTTTGCCAGGAATGGCTTGGCTGTCCTTCTGCACTGCCTTTGGTCCCTGCTGTAAGAGGCACCGGCTGGGATGGGCGCCTCTTGGCCATCAAAGCACCAAGTACAGGTAATCCTCAAGGTTTTTTTTTTTTTAATTTGATTTATATGCCGCCCTTCTCCGGAGACTCAGGGCGGCTTACAATGCGTTAAGCAATAGCCTTCATATTTTTGTATATTTATACAAAGTCATCTTATTGCCCCCACAAACTGGGTCCTCATTTCATCTACCTTAGAAAGGATGGAAGGCTGAGTCAACCTTGAGCCTTGGTGAGATTCGAACCTGCAGTAATTGCAGGCAGCAGATGTAAGTGGATGTTAATAACAGTGCTTTAGTCTGCTGAGCCACCAGAGCCCAGACGTACGACCACAACTGAGCAAAATGTTTCTGTTGTTAAGTGAGACATCGGCTAAGTGAGTTTTGCCCCATCTTTCTTGCCACAGTCGTTAAGCAAATAACTACAAGTTGGTAAGTTGGGTGACCCGGTTGTTAAGTGAATACAGCTTCCCCATGGTCTTTGCTAGTCCGAAGGTTAAAATCACATGACCTTGGGACCCAGCAATGGTCATAAATATGAGTCAGTTGCCAAGCATCTGAATTTTGATCACGTATTGTATCACCGGGATGCTGCAAAAGTCGGAACTGGGGAAAAACGGTCCTAAGGGCTGTTGTAAGTCGAGGACTACCTATACGATTACCTTCTCTGTGGGGGCACCTACTATCTGGAACAAGCTCCGCCTGGAGATACGGAGGATCCCAGATCTGCGCACCTTCCACCGCGCTCTTAAGACCTTTTTATTCCACCAGGCGGGCCTGGCCTAATCTTTTCCCTCTTTTTAATTATGCAAATTTTAATTGGTTTTTAAATGATTGGGGTGTTTTAATTTGTCTGGGCCAAATTGTTTAATTCGATTTTACTTTGTTTTTAAATTATGTATCTATGTATTGTTACTGTTTGGCTGTTCACCGCCCTGAGTCCTTCGGGAGTAGGGCGGTATATAAATCAAATAAATAAAATGAAATAAATAAATAAAATATAGCAGAGCCCCTTTATTGGGATCAGCTACCCAGAGACAGGGGATCTGGGGGGGGGAGGGCTCAGGTGCGCAAGGACCTGGCTGGGATGCTCCAAAAGAGATGCCAGGGTGAGCAGCAGGTGGGGACCCTCGGAATTGGAGGCCTCCCCCCACCCCAGCCCCTATTAGACAGAGGCCTGCTGGTTCCCTTCGGGTCAGCCGTTCCCCCCCCCAGCCCTTGGGAAACGAACTCGCAAAGGGAGGGGGGCTGGCGGGGAGCGCCTCTCCATCCCTCTCGCACCCACCTGCGCTCCGGCCGCCAAAGCCCCGCGGGTCCGCCAACGCCTGGACAGCTCCGGGCGCCTGGAAGAAGCGGAGAGAGCGGGGTCCGCCACCCCGCCAGGGAGGGGAGCTCCAGGCCCGGTCCGTCCGTCCGTCCGTCCGTCCGTCCCCCACCCGGCTGCCGCCTTACCTGTCCGGCGCCGCTGGCAGCTCCACGCCCGCTGCTGCTGCTGCTGCTGCGTCACCGCCTTGCGAGGCTCCGGGCGGGGAGGAGGAGGAGGAGGCGGCGAGGCTGCGGGCGCAGCTGATGCCGGCCGCCGCCCCTCCCAGCAGGTAGGTGGAGGGGGGTGAGGGATGCGCTAAGCCGCGGCTGGTAGACGAGCCGGCCGGGCAAAAGCCACGCAACAGGCTGAGTCCCGCCGCTGAGCCGGCCTTCCCGGGCGGAGGGCGCCGCTGGCCACGCCCGAAGCGCCACGGCAGGTGCTCCGTTCCCTGCGGGGGCCCCGGAGCAAAGCATGGTTAGGGGAACGGGGTCCCGCCGCGCAAGCAAGCGGCGTGGCGGAGGGGCTCTGGGGCAAAGGGGGCAGGGCACGCGGAGACCCCTAAACGTCTGAATGGGGCGTCTCCCGTTTGGGCACAAGGCGCAAGAGGTCTACACTGGTGCAATATAATATATATGCACATACATGCATAAAGGATGTGTGTCTGTTAGTATGATCTATTGGGTTAGGGCCAGGGTGGAGTTGATTTAAATCGAGTTGATTGAAATCACAATTTAAATCATGATTTAAATCACTAGTAAAAAGGCTTGATTTAAATCAACTCGATTTAAATCATGATTTTTAAAGAGCAACTGTCATCTCGGCTACTCCTTTGACCCACTGTTGACTCACGGATAGTCCCAGCGTTGCAGAATATACAGCCTCCTGCTACGTAACTAAGCTCCATTTCATGCCGAATAAACTCAATTATTTATGTATCTTAAATAGAAAACTATCTTACGATAGATTTTTACCCCAAAAGTTTTTTATTAAAATAAATTCGATAAAAATAAAAAAAATCCGATTTAAATAAAAAAAATCTGATTTAAATTAAAAAAATCTGATTTTTTAAAATTGATTTTTATCCACCCTGGTTAGGGCTTTTTTCATCTTCTATAAGTCATTGGGATGTATTTTGTGTTTCGAGGGGGGGGGCTGCAGGAAGGGAGGCTCATCCAATCTCATTGTACCCATCTTGTGCATTGACAATAAAGGTTGGAATTGAATTGGAGTCCCGGTTGGGAAGTGGCCCAGGCTGCTCTTCCTCTCCAGGAATGAGGGGGGGGGGGCGGGATCCAGGCCTTTTCAGGGAGTGGGGAGGCTGATTTAGAAGAGATTCTTCCCAAGAGGAAAAGGTTGGAAGGACTGCCAATCACCCCCCTCCCTCCCCACTGAGCTCCCCTCCTCAGCTGCATTTTACCTTTCTTTGAAAAAATCCAGCAATTTCTAAGAGCTCTGCTACAGGTAGTCCTTGATTTATGACCAAAATTGAGCCCAAAATTTATTTTGCTAAGTGAGACATTTGGTAAGTGAGGGGTTTTTTTGAGCCATTTTATGACTTTTCTTGCCACCGTTGTTAAGTGAATCATTGCAATTGTTAACTTAGTAACCAGGTTGTTAAGTGAATCTGGCTTCCCCTATGGACTTGGCTTGTCACCACAGGGGATCACAACCCCAGGTCACTGCAACCGTCATAAATGTGAGTCAGTTGCCAAGCGTCCGAATATTGATCATGTGACCTTAGGGATGATGGAACGGTCGTTAAGTGTGAAAAATGGTCATGAGTCGCTTTTTCCAGTGCCCTTGTAACTTTGGTCACTAAATGAACTGTTGTAATTTGAGGACTACCTGTATGATGTTATTTTCCCCAGCACAGGATTATTTTATTAACTGTATTTTATTGCTTATTTCTGTTATTTTAGCCTATTTTTCTTTCCTTGTAAGATAACTGAATAACTAATTTTAAATAAGCAGATAGAAATTGGATACAAAACTTACATGCTGCATTTTAACCGTAGCTCATGTGCCAAGAGAACCTGTTTCTGTCCCTGCTTAAGGACGGAAACCAGTAGATCCAGTCCTGCATTAGGCACGGAGCCAGTTAGGTGACCTTGGATCCCGCATTCTGTCATTGGAAGAAGGTGACAGGACAGATCCCTTCCGAAAATGTTACTAAGAAAATTGCAGTTGCCGGGAGTCAACACTTGACTCAAGAGACACAGTAACATGCTAAGCAAGTTATTTTACTTTCTTCCAAAATAATTTACAGATTTACAGATCAGCAGAGTTGGAAGGGACCTTGTAGGTCATCTAGTCCAACCCCCACTCAAGCAGGAGACCCTACACCGTTTCTGACAGATGGCTGTGCAGTCTCTTCTTGAAAACCTCTAGTGATGAAGCTCCCACAACTTCTGAAGGCAACTTCTGTTCCATGGGTTGATTGCTCTCACTATCAGAAAATTTCTCCTTATTTCTAGGTTGAATCTCTCCTTGTTCAGTTTCCATCCATTATTCCTTGTCCGGCCTTCGGGTGCTTTGGAACAGGTGGTCCATGGACCACTGGTGGTCCGCGAGAAAATTTTGGTGGTCCGCAGAAAAATTATTTGCATTTTTATATTGCACTATATCTTTTTAAAAAATTCGTATTAGTGGTCTGCGGGATTTAAAATTATGAATTTAGTGGTCCCTGAAGTCTGAAAGGTTAGTGACCCTTGCTTTGGAAAATAGGCTGACCCCCTCCTCTCTGTAGCAGCCCCTCAAATATTGGAAGATGCTCTCATGTCTCCCCTGGTCCTTCTCTTCACTAGACTAGCCATGTCCAGTTCCTGCATCCGTTCATCGTATATTTTAGCCTCCAGTCCCCTAATCATCCTGGTTGCTGTTCTCTGCACTCTTTCTAGAGTCTCAACATCTTTTTTATAGTGTGGTGACCAAAACTGGATGCAGGACTCTAGGTGTGGTCTTACTAAGGCTTTATAGAGTGGTATTAGTACCTCCCTTGATCTTGATTGATTCCCTCTGTTAATGCAATTTAGGATTGCATTGGCCTTTTTGGCCTTTTTTTTTTAAAAAAAAAAAGAGAATAAAATAGAATTGTAAATTCTACAGTAATTATAAATTTTACAGTACCAAAAACAGGCTCCTGGGTATGGAACTAATTATAGTCAATTTTGAAGTAGCAAATTAAAGCAAGGCCCATCTGGAATTATCTAGATGCCTATATCATCTGGAATTATCTAGATGATATAGGCAGCACACAAATCTAATAATGAATAAATAGATAATTTAAAAAACTTATTTTGTCCAGCTGGGCTTCTTCCATCATATAGAGCCAATTCAGGGGGAGAATGGACAATTTTCTTTTAGCCAACCTGCCATCATCTATCATCCTTTTTCCTTAAGTCCAGGCACCGTATATTCAAGGCTTCTCAGATAGATGAATTCCAGATTTCTGGAATATAATTTAGCAGCATATTCACATTTTTAAAACTCAAATTTCCTCCCCCAACATTAGTTCAGCACTAACCATGCGAGAATTTCCATTGGACTTGACCAAATCAAACACATGGAAGTCTGTTCAAAATTGTTACCTTGCCAGTTTAAGAATAACTGTTAAACTATTTTTAAACGGCTGTTGAGGAATGCAGTCACTTCCAGAAATAATTTTCTGTTGGTCTAACTTGGCTTTAAAATAATAAGAAACATTTAGTATTTCCTTAAATTCAATGCCACATAATTCAGCAATCATTGGTGTATTCTAAGTTTATGATTATGCAATTTAATAACATTGTTAGCAGTATTATCTAATTATCCCACTTTCAATCTTCCAAACTTCAATTTCCTTAAATTCACCGTTGCTTTAAATTTCAGAGTTCCTACCGTACTTGGCTCAAAGGACTTGCCATGGCTTTTAAAGCTGCCCAATAGTAATTTTTAAGTTGGGCTAGCAGTGGTACATATTCAGGATTTTCATATAGTACAAATTAAAACATTATTTTTGTATGAAAAACTTGGCTTTAGAAAACTGTTGGAAGAAAAATCCATCTGGTTCAGTTCCAAGCTGGCAGAGAAACACTGGAAACAACATGGAGGCTGATTGGAAAGAAAATTTCTGCTTATTGGTGAACAGGACTACCAGGGTTTATGATTCTGGGTCAGCTGAACAATTAGCTAGCTCAGGGGTCTCCAACCTTGGCAACTTTAAGCCTGGAGGACTTCAACTCCCAGAATTCCCCAGCCAGCTGGCTGGGGAATTCTGGGAGTTGAAGTCCTCCAAGCTTAAAGTTGCCAAGGTTGGAGACCCCTGAGCTAGATGACTGCCAGGGTTTTTTATACAGGTCCTGAAATGCTGCTGGGGGTGGGGTGGGGGTTGTGCAATGGAGGGGCTTGTGTTCTGAGAGGGTGTTGGGCAATTCCTATTGTGGCTAATGGCTTTTGTCCTGTGCTGGATCTTGGGTGAGGGGCTGCTTGTTCTAATCCTGTCATTCTGCTTTGGTTAGCTGTCAAACTTTGCTGTAAGGGGTTTTTGAAATATCTTGTCTTGAATGGGTTTCTGCCTGCAGTATATGCTTTGCTTATGAATACTTGGCTTCCTTTTTCAAATAAGCTCTTTTTGTCCTTAAGTGCTGGCATCTGCTGTGGGCTATTAAGGAAGACTGGGGCATTCTTTCTGCCTCTAGTAACATGTTTCTCCATTTCGCCTTTAGGGAAATATAATATTCTGCATTTTTTTAATATTACCCAAAATATTTCATTCTTGGGGGTGGGTGGGGAAGCTTCCTACAAAACAAATCTTCCTACAAAACAAGTCTGCTGCGCCACTAAAGCACTGTTATTAACATCAGCTGCCTGCAATTACTGCAACTTCAAATCTCACCAGGCTCAAGGTTGACTCAGCCTTCCATCCTTTCTGAGGTAGGTAAAATGAGGACCCGGATTGTGGGGGCAATAAGTTGACTTTGTATAAAATATACAAAAGTATGAAGGCTATTGCTTAACGCATTGTAAGCCGCCCTGAGTCTCCGGAGAAGGGCGGCATATAAATAAATAAATAAAAAAATCCTAGGAATGTGTTCTGTTAAAAAAACCCTTATCAATTAAAATATTTACGTGACTTGGGCAAAGCCCTCAAAATGTATAAATTTTAAAGCCATTTTCCTTCTCCATTGCATTTAAGCTATCTCACAAATTTATATTTTCTATCATTTCTTGGAAATACAGGTTGGGTCAAACAATATGAAATCATTCATTTCCATTAAACAAAGTTGTATTCCTAGCAATAACTACCGGTACCAATAGCTCCGTTACTATTTTTGATAGCACAGTATCTCTCGGCAGTAGAGTCCTTCAAATTTTTGCATTCTATAATCTCCCAGGACTTGAAATGGCTGCTTCACATTAGAACCATCATTAAAAAGGAAAATAATGAATGTTTTTCCTGCATCAACTCAGAAAAGCTCAAACTTCCCGAGCTGCTGCTGCTGATCCAGTTCTAGAGAGGAATTATTGAGTCTGTCATCTGCACCTCCATAACTGTCTGGTTTGCTTCTGCAACCCAACAAGACAGACACAGATTTCAGAGAATAGTTAGAACTGCAGAAAAAACAATGGCTACCAACCTGCCTTCCATTGAGGACCTGTATACTGCACGAGTCAAAAAGAGGGCTGTGAAAATATTTACAGATCCTCGCATCCTGGACATAACTTATTTCAACTTCTCCCCTTAGTATGCTCTTATGGGATATTGCACCCCAAAACTAGACACCAGGACAGATTTTCCACCCATGCCATTACTTGGCTAAACATTTAATTCCCACAGCACTGTCTTATTTCTCATCTTTCCTAACTTATATTAGTTTATGATTTATAAAATTGATGTTTGTAACTTATGATTAATTATTGTAATTATTATTTATGATCTATGACCAATTATTTGTTGTTTGCATATATACTGTGAGTTTATGCACCCGAAATTCCTTGTGTGTCCAATCACACTTGGCTAATAAAAAATTATGTTGTGTTGTGCTGTGCTCTGCTCTATTCATTCTATTCTCCACATATAACGGAATCAGAACAATAAAGAAATCCTATTTTTACCTATTATCTGCAAGTACCTTATTTCCAGTTCTCATGTTTGGGCCAACTCCCAGGTTGTTGACTGGGGAATTGTGGGAGTTGATGTCCTAACATCATCAGGTTACCAAGTTTAAAAGACATTTAACACTAATTCATTGTGTATCAGAATACTGGAACTGTGGTGGCGCAGTGGTTGGAATGCAGTATTGCAGGCTAATTCTGCTGTCTGCCAGGGGTTTGATCCTGACTGGCTGAAGGTTGGCTCAGCCTTACAATTTTCTGAGGTCGGTAAAATGAGGACCCAGATTTTTGGGGGCAAGAGGCTGATTCTGTAAATCACTTAGAGAAGGCTGTAAAACACTGTGAAGTGGTATATAAAATGCTGTTTGCTAAATATATGGGAGTGATTAAAAAAAACTGTTCCATATCATAAAAATCAAATTCTGGAAACACTCCCATCCATGGGGCTCTTCTTGTTCCTTCTCCCAACGCTTCCTTCTCCAAGACGAAAAACTTGGAGAGTTGGCCGTGGGCTTGAACTGAGCTATACAACAGAGCCCCTTTCTTGGTGGGGCTGAATGTTGATGGTTGCTTCTGTAATTCCAGCCCCCCCCCCCGCTATGTGTTTTCCATTTTTTAATCTATGTTTTTATCCTTTTGAATACTGTTAGGCACCTGGAATCATGTATTTGAGATGGGCATCCATAGAAATCTAAATACTGAATAAATAAATGGCGTTTATTGCCTTTTTACAGCCTGTATTCCCTATATTACAATTTCAAAATATCAACCTTTAGATATTTTGGAAATTCCTCAAGCGTTATTAAAAAACAAACAAACCAGGACCCGCGTTCTGAGAAGGACTAAAGACAAACTCGATCTGAGCTCCTTCGCGCGCGGGGGGTGGGTGGGGGGCAGCAAGAAAGCTCGCCCTGACCCCTGGCCTTGTTCTGCTCTCTTGTGGGGCAAGCCTCTTAAATAAAAACAACACGCTCGTCATCCATTTTTCCACCAGAGCCACGAGGGTCAATACCAGGCGTGGTGGGAGACGGTCCCCGTGTCCCTTCTCAAGAGAACAGCTGCCTGGGCTGCACTTCCCTTTGCTGCAGCTTCCGAATGAGCTCCAGCATATTCATTTGGAGCATCAATTCCTGGGAGAGAAACAAAAAGAGTTTTATGTTACATTTAATTTAGGAATAAAAGCAAGCCAACTTCTTCCACCCATCCATCGGCACAACATCTTGCAAGAAGCAAAGGGAAAAGCCAACCCACTTCCCACATCCGGCCCACAAACAATGGATTAGAACAGAGGTCTTCAAACTTGGCAACTTTAAGACTTGTGGAATTCAACTCCCAGAATTCTCCAGCCAGCATAGCTGGCTGAAGAATTCTGGGAGTTGGAGTCCACAAGTCTTAAAGCTGCCAAGTTTGAAGACCTCTGGATGAGAGACAAGGACTGCTGCTTCCTGAGATGCTAACTGTCCTCATCTCCTCCTCCTCCTCCTCCTCCTCCTCCTCCTCCTCCTCCTCCTCCTCCTCCTCCTCCTCCTCCTCCTCCTCCTCCTCCTCCTCCTCCTCTCCCATTCCCTCCGAGCTCTCATAGCCTCCTGGATGAGCTTCTCATCCAGAGGTTGAGCTTCTGACCTGAATTCTGGGAGTTGGAGTCCACAAGTCTTAAAGCTGCCAAGTTTGAAGACCTCTGGATGAAAAGCTCTGGATGAGACCTCTGGATGACAAGCTTCTCATCCAGAGGTCTTCAAACTTGGCAGCTTTAAGACTTGTGGACTCCAGCTCCCAGAATTCAGAAGGTCAGAAGCTCAACCTCTGGATGAGAAGCTCATCCAGGAGGCTATGAGAGCTCGGAGGGAATGGGAGAGGAGGAGGAGGAGGAGATGAGGACAGTTAGCATCTCAGGAAGCAGCAGTCCTTGTCTCTCCCCCTTTCCCCTCCCCAAACATCTCAGTAACAACAACCCCAAGGTAACTTTAACCCCCTTCCTGCTGAGGAGCCAAATCCCTGTGTAGACCCAGCCTGCTAGAAGGTTTCAAAATGTCTCCCCTGGTTTGGATTCTGGATGCAAGGAGGAAGATGAGGCAGAGGAAGGCAGAGAGTGTAGTCTATCAATCAGACTAGAGCTGGAAGGGACCTTGGAGGTCTTCTAGTCCAGGTCCCTGCTCAAAGCAGGAGGCCCTATACCAGGGGTCTGAAACCTTAAACACTCAGAGCCATTTGGACCCGTTTCCCACAGAAAACACCGGAAGCCACTAAATCTGGGTGGGGGTGGCCCACCCAGTCGCATCACCCAATAAGCCATGTCTTCCCAGGTTTTGTGGCTCCCGGTGTTTTCTGTGGGAAATGGGTCTCTCTCCCCCTCCCTCCCCTTTTCTCTCTCATTTGTTTCCCTCTCTTTTCCCTCTCTCTTATTCTCTCCCTCCAGCTCTCTCATTTCTCTCACCCTCTCTCTTTCTCACCCTCTCTCCTTTGTTTCTCTCTCTTTTTCCTCTCTCTCCTTCCCTCATTTTCTCATTTTTCTCTCTTTCTCCCCTTTTCTCTCTCTCTCATTTCTCTCTCTCATTTCTCTCTCTCTCTCTCTTTCTCACCCTCTCTCTCTTTGTTTCTCTCTTTTTCCCCTCTCTCATTCTCTCCTTCCCTCATTTTCTCATTTCTCTCTCTTTCTCCCCTTTTCTCTCTCTCTCTCATTTCTCTCTCTCTCTCTCACCCTCTCTTTCTCACCCTCTCTCTCTCCTTTGTTTCTCTCTTTTTCCTCTCTTTCTCTCCTTCCCTCATTTTCTCATTTTTCTCTTTCTCCCCTTTTCTCTCTCTCTCTCATTTCTCTCTCTCATTTCCCTCTCTCTCTCTCTCTCTCACCCTCTCTCTTTCTCACCCTCTCTCTCTCCTTTGTTTCTCTCTCTTTTTCCTCTCTCTCATTCTCTCCTTCCCTCATTTTCTCATTTTTCTCTCTTTCTCCCCTTTTCTCTCTCTCTCATTTCTCTCTCATTTCTCTCTCTCATTTCTCTCTCTCTCTCTCTTTCTCACCCTCTCTCTCTTTGTTTCTCTCTTTTTCCCCTCTCTCATTCTCTCCTTCCCTCATTTTCTCATTTCTCTCTTTCTCCCCTTTTCTCTCTCTCTCTCATTTCTCTCTCTCTCTCTCACCCTCTCTTTCTCACCCTCTCTCTCTCCTTTGTTTCTCTCTTTTTCCTCTCTCTTTCTCTCCTTCCCTCATTTTCTCATTTTTCTCTTTCTCCCCTTTTCTCTCTCTCTCTCATTTCTCTCTCTCATTTCCCTCTCTCTCTCTCACCCTCTCTCTTTCTCACCCTCTCTCTCTCCTTTGTTTCTCTCTCTTTTTCCTCTCTCTCATTCTCTCCTTCCCTCATTTTCTCATTTTTCTCTCTTTCTCCCCTTTTCTCTCTCTCTCTCATTTCTCTCTCTCTCTCTCTCTGTTGGCAGGGAGCCGCAGGAGAGGGGTCAAAGAGCCACATGCGGCTCCAGAGCCGCAGGTTGCTGACACCCGCCCTATACCATTCTGGACAAATGTTTGTCCAATCTCTTCTTAAAAACCTCCAGTGACAAAGCATCCACAACTTCTGAAGGCAAAGCTCTTCCGCTGGTTGATTGTCCTCACTGTTAGGAAGTTTCTCCTTAATTCCAGATTGCTTAATGGTCGGTGGGAACGACCTTGGGAAGAACCACAGCCTAGACCACGGTCTGATAAATGCAATCTGTCTCTGAAGGAGGAAGCGGGATGGGAAGGGTCTCAGAAAGGAGTTTCCCTAGTTTTCGGGAGAATAGAAGAAAGGGATGAGAGGACCACTGGGCACAATGAGAATAGATCTGCTGAAAAAAACTCCGCATTGGTGACAGGAAGGGCATCCGGCCATTAAACACTCTGCTACTGTGTTTCTTCGAAAATATGACCGGGTTTTATTTTTCTTTGACCCTCGAAAAAATGGCTAGGCCTTCTTTTTGAGGGGTGTCTTAATTTCCCCCCCCCCTTTTGTCACCGTTTATCACCACCTATAGGTCACTGACTTGCCAGCCTTGGCTGGCTTACAATCATCATCTTCTTTTAAATCCCTTGCAGGGTGGAGTCTGGGCAACTGAATGGAGGTAGCAAAGTGCTTTACTGGCCAGATCCCCTTCCTGTCACCAGTGTGGAGTTTTGTTCAGCAGATAAATTATCCATGTGCCCAGAGAGAGAAAAATCTGCCTCTACCTAGGATCGAACACACACCCTCCTGATTGTGAGGCGAGAGCTCCACCTCTAGGCCACTACACCACTCCCCTTCATAGTATAAAAAATAAACACGTGTTTCTCCTCCAGGGCCATCTGTTGCTGCTATGTAAAGAGATTCTGCAGGTCTGGTAGACGAGCCCCCATTCCCTCTATTCCTAGCAGGCTGCTCTGATTGTTAAGCAATTTCCAAGTGGGTGGGCCGCTAGAGCCCCCATCCCTTAATCTCAGGAGGGGAGAAGATGGGCCCTTGCATCTCTCCCTGCTAGAGCAGTGATAGCTAACTTTTTTGCTGTCGCGTGCCAAAAGTGGGGATGGGAAGTGTGGGGGTGTTGCGCGCAGTGTGTGCCCACACCCATAATTCAATGCACCCCCCCCCCACAAACACATGTGCGGGCAACCTCTCTGCGCTCCCCCCTGCTTTTGGCACGCAATGGCACGGTGGGCCCAGTAGGCCCATTTTTCGCCCTCCCCAGGCTCCAGAGGCTTTCTTGGAGCCTGGGGAGGGTGAAAACGGCCTCCACCCCCACCCCCCCCGAGACCCTCCGGAGGCTGGAAATGGCCCATTTCCGGACCTCCGGTCCCACGTTTCTGGCCTTCAGGGGGGTGGGGAAGGCCATTTTCACCCTCCATAGGCTCCTAGAAAGTTTCTGGAGCCTGGGGAGAGTGAAAAACGGGCCTCCCCCCTGGAGGCTGGAAACAGCCTGTTTCCCGACTTCCGGTGGGCCCGAAAATCAGTTGGCCTGCGCACGCACGGGCACCAGAGCTGAGCTAGGGCAATGCTTGGATGCCCACCGATATGGCTCTGTGTGCAACCTGTGGCACGCATGCCATAGGTTCGCCATCATGGCTCTAGAGTGAGTAGCTTTCCCCCCCCCAGAATTAGGGGATCTGCAGCCCCCTCCCCCATCCTCCCACCTTCTTGCTGGCACTCAGCTTTGGGCAAGGCAGCCTTCCGGCCTAAACAGACCTGGGGATTGGTGGTGATGTAGAAGCCAGAGACGCCAGCTTTCTCCAGGGTGCTCTGCTGGTCCACCACTTTCTGATCCAGCTCCAAGACTATTTTCTCGTCCATCATCCGCAGCTCGGTCTGAATTCGCTGCTCCACAGCCTGAGCAAAGGAGAAACCCAGAAGGCCAAAGGAGAACCGCCATTAACAGCGTTTGGCATTTTGAACGGAGCTTCAAGCCATGGGCTAAGGGGCAAGGAGGCCCTCCATCCCACCTTCACCCCCACCAAGGGTACTCCGACTGCGGCTACGGCTGCCTTTACCTCCACCTCTCGCTGCTGAGCGGCCTTCAGAAGGGGCAGGTTGTGTGGCTGGCAGCTCTGCTGGTCCTCCTTGTGTTTGCGGAAGGTCTCCTGCTTCAGGGCTGGGGAGAAAGGGAGCGGGAAAACGGAATGAGGTCCCCAGGATGCAGCCAGACTAACCTACTCACAGCCTCTGTTGGCCACTCTGCTGTGTTCCTGGAGTGTACAGGTAGTCCTCGACTTACAACAGTTCCTTTAGTGACCGCTCAAAGTTTATTTATTCATTTATTTATTGGTTCAATTTATATGCCGCCCTTCTCCGGAGACTCAGGGCGGCTTATAATGCATTAAGCAATAGCCTTCATGCTTTTGTATATACCTGCTTAGTAGGGCTTTTGGGCCCCCCCAAGTGGTGTTCTTTTTTATACAAAGTCAGCTTATTGCCCCCACAATCCAGGTCCTCATTTTACCTACCTCGGAAGGATGGAAGGCTGAGTCAACCTTGAGCCTGGTGAGATTTGAACTCGCAGTAATTGCAGGCAGCTGCCAGCTAAGTGCTACTTTAACAGTACTTTAGTCCGCTGTGCCACCAAGGCACTGGTTACAACGGCACTGAAAAAAGTGACTTGCAACCGTTTTTCACAGTTGCAACCTTTGTAGCATCCCTTTGCTCATGCGATCATAATTCAGGTGCTTGGCAACTGACTCATACTTACGACCGTTGGTGTGTCCCAAGGTCATGTGACACCTCTTGCGATCTTTTGACAAGCAAAGTCAACCGGGAAGCTAGATTCACTGTGCTGAGGAAGGTCGTAAAATGGGGCAAAACTCATTTAACAAGAGTCTCACTTAAGAACGGAAATTTTGGGCTCAATTGTGGTCATAAGTCAAGGACTTCCCGTAATGACCAGCACAGGGAGCTAGAGTGGCTGGACAATAGAAAGGGAGGGAGAAGGGATCAGTCAACCAATCAAAGTGGCGCAGTGGTTAGGGTGCAGTACTGCAGCTACTTCAGCTGACTGCTAGTTCAGCAGATCAGCGGATCAAATCTCACTGGCTCAAGGTTGACTCAGCCTTCCATCCTTCCGAGGTGGGTAAAATGAGGACCCAGATTGTTAGAGGGCAATATGCTATTTAGTATACTGTCTTTGGTGTAAGCCGCCCAGAGTCCTCGGAGAGTGGGCGGCATAGAAATATGACTAATAATAAATAAATAAATAAATAATAAAATAAACCAATGGAACTGAAGTTGCCTTCAGAAGTTGTGGGAGCTTCATGGAGGCTTTCAAGAAGAGACCGGACTGCCCTCTGTCAGAAATGGTGGAGGGTCTCCTGCTTGGGCGGGGGGTTGGACTAGATGACCTACAAGGTCCCTTCCAACTCTGTTAATCTGTATCTGTATCAGAGCTTCTCCACTGCAGCCTTCGGGTCCAAGCCCCTTTCAGTGCAGGAATCTAAATTAAACTACCCAAACATCTTAAAACCCTCTGCCTCCCAGGTCATTTATTTCACAGCCCAACTTTGTGCAAGCGGCTCACTTGCCTCGATGCTCCGTCTGCAGTTTGAGCCGCTGGTTGTAGAGGTTTCGCTCCGTCAGGTGCTGGATGTCCAGCAGGCCCTGTACGATCTCAAAGACGGTCCCGTCAAGGAGGGCCAAGGCCAGGTCGCTGAGGATGGTGTAGGACAGCCTCTGCTGAGAAGAACTGGGGGAAAGAAACTTCTGTGTCATCAGGACTGCGCTGAACGGGAGGGCAAGTGAATCTCAACCATGGAAACTCAACACTCAACCATGGAAAGAGGCCCGTAAATTGCCTCTTTCAATCGTTAGTTTACTTTTTTGTCATTGCACCTCGTACAACGAAATTAAATGCCATCTTCAGTCTAGATTATAATTATAAAAATAAAACACAAACACACATCCTTCACATTCTATACAACTGAATTGAAAACCCGATATTGCATTAATATTGCACCATACCCATGATGGTGAACCTATGGCACGCATGCCACAGGTGGCACGTGGAGCCATATCGGTGGGCACGCGAGGTCAGCTCCAGCACGCATGCGTGCGCCGGCCAACTAATTTTCAGGCCTTCCGGTTTCACGAGAAGTCAGCACATGCGCCGTTTTCGGTCTCCAGAGGCCTTCCACGGGGGAGGCCATGAGAGGCTCTGGAGCCTGGGGAGAGCAAAAGACAGGCCTACCGGGCCATCGCGTGCCAAAAGCGGGGGGGAGTGCGGGGGGGGGGGTCGCACATGCATGGGTGTGGGCACGCGCGGGGGTTAGCCATCACTGCACTATACAGTAGAATTCAGTATAGTTACTGCCCTGGGATAGAAGCTGTTTTTCAGCCTATTTGTCCTTGTTTTTATTGTCCTGTACCGTCTGCCAGATGGTAACAGTTCAAAAAAAAAAAAAAAAAAGGTGCCCAGGATGAGATGGATCTTTAAAAATGTTTTGAACTTTCTTAAGGCAGGGGGGCTATTAAGCTCTTCCAAAGAGGGGAAAGGGCAACCCATAATCCTCTGGGCAATGACGTTGACCCTCTGGAGCGCTGTCCTATCTGCCACTGTGCAATTGGCAATAAAGGTTGCAGTAAGTTAAAATACTCTCTATGGTGCAGGGGTAAAAGGTCACCAGCATTTTTTCATTTCAGCTGGCCTGCTGTGCCTCTGCCAGCGAAAACAGAGCTTGGGAGGGCCACGCGCAGCCCTCCCAAGCTCAATTTTCACTGGCAGAGGGTTGCAGGAGGCCGTTGCAGCCGAAAACGGAGCTCGGGAGCCCATTTTCTCTGGCAGAGCGCTGGGGCCACCACAGGCGCTCCCGATACAAGTGATGTCATGCTGGCCATACTGCACCCCCCCCTTTCAGGTCAAACACAACCCTGATGTGGCCCTCCACGAAATTGAGTTTGACACCCCTGTGTTAGCTCAGTCTTGTTGGACAATGGGACAAATAAGGGCCTGGAGACTAAAACAGATGAAGAACGGCTGCAGGATTTGGGTTCGGCAAGTCTAAAGAAAAGAAGAATTAGGGGTGACATGATAACGGTACTTGAGAGGCTGCCACAAAGAAGAGGGGGTCAAATAATTCTCCAAAGCACCAGAAAGCAGGAGCAGAAACAATGGTTGGAAACTAATCAAGGAGAGAAGCAACCTGGAATTAAGGAGAAACTTCTTAATTCCAGGTTGGAATTAAGGTAGAAACCTTCCTAAAGTGAGGACACTTAGCCAGTGGTACAGCTTGCCACCAGAAATTATGGGTGCTCCATCCCTGGAGGCTTTAACGAAGAGACTGGACAGTCACTTGTCTGAAATGGTATAGGATCTCCTGCTTGAGCAGGGGGCTGGACTAGAAGACCTCCAAGGTCCCTTCCAGCTCTATTCCTATTCCTGCTCTGTTCTAAATGTATTTCAAGGCCTACCCTAAACCCAGTTAATTAAGCCTGCTTCCAACCCCTGACTTCAGAAAGCAAACAGCAGACCATCAAGCTGCTCGGGGGAGCTTAGTGGAGCTTCTATCGCAAGAGGCCATCCACATCCAAAGAGCTACGGCTACCTTGCAAAAAAAATGACAAATAGGCAGCTTGAGTGACCACTTTGGTAGCTTCCTAGAGAGCTTTGTGTGGCAGGGATGTAGGTCACCAAGGTGGAGGAGCAGGTGCCCTCCGATAGGTGGAGAAGGGAGGCCGGTCACCTCCTTGGGAATCGGATGGCTTTATGATGTCATCCCTGCTGGCTGAAGGGTCAGTTACTGTCAGTTGTCAGAGGGAAGGTGCCTTCCTGCAGATAAGCTGCCCTTCAGTGGGGCTCCTGGACTCTGGGGAAGCCTTCAGAGGGGTGAGTGAGGGTGAGAATCTGGGTTGGATTTAGGGTGGGGGGTGAGGGCGAGAGGGTGGGGGACAGGCTGAAGGGGAGGGGGGTAGGGAGGGGTCTGGGAGAAAGAGGGGGTTAAAAACCAGAGCCCTGGTGGCACAGCAGACTAAAGCACTGTTATTAACATCCGCTGCCTGCAATTACTGCAGGGTTCAAATCTCCCCAGGCTCAAGGTCGACTCAGCCTTCCATCCTTTCTAAGGTAGGTAAAATGAGGACCCGGATTGTGGGGGCAATAAGCTGATTTTGTATAAATATACAAAAGGATGAAGGCTATTGATTGACGCACTGTAAGCCGCCCTGAGTCTCCGGCATATAAATCAAATTAAAAAAAGGGGAGGGGAAGAGAGGGGGATGGGGATGCGAGGAGGAAAGGAAGATGGGGAAGGGGAGACAAGGGGGGCAAAGAGGATTTTTGGTTTTTTTTTTTTTAAAAAAAAAACGCCTTTTTAGACAACATCGCGTTAGGCTTTCCAGAAGCTGCCCTTCCTTAAATTTGCCTCCCCCCTGAACAAACACCCCCTGACTGTGCCCCCCAAAACCAGGCACCCCCCTTCCCCTGGGGCTTCCGGGTAGCTCCCTCTGCCCCCCCCACCACCTTCGGACGTTGCGGTCGGGGGGGGGAGGGAAGGGGGCTGGAGACCCCGCGGCCCCCCCTCACCCCCCATTCCCCCCACCCACCTGGGCAGCTCCTTGACCAGCGCCTGCAGCTCCGAGAGCAGCTGGTAGTGCCGCGCCTGCTGCCGCGCCGGACGGTCGCCGCCCAAGCCGCCCCCTCCTCCTCCTCCTCCGGCCGGGGTCCCTCCCGCCTCGCCCTCCGGGAAGACGAAGGCAGCCCCGAACCGCTCCATGGACTGCAGGGCTGGGGGGGAGGGTAGGAGGGAGGGGGGCGGAGCGCGGCGGCGGCTTCTCGCGCGAGCCTGCAGACGCCCCTCCCCTCGCCCCTCCCCCTCCCAGACGGAGTGAGGGGGGGCTTCCTCCGCCTTGCCCCCTCCCCTCCCCTCCCCGGGGCTGCTTTCTCCTGCCTTAGCTGCTGCTAAGAGGCGGCCGGGGTCTCCTCTGGGGATGTCCAGCTGGCGCTTCGGTTGATGCGACCCAAACCTGCATTGGCAGAGCCACGTCCTGGGTGTTGCTTGCTGGCTCGGATTCCGTTACCGTTGCTTACAAGGGTGCAAAATCACGTCTCTCCCCGACCCCCCCCCCTCTCCACCTCCGCCTGGACCCCCAGCCTCCTGTCCGACGAGCGCTCGGAAGAGTTGCATGTGAGCCTCCATGTACAGTAACAGTCTTTCATAAGCTGTTTTTCGAATCCGAGCCTTCCGGATCAGCTCTCCGGCTTGGCGGATAGTTGCAATTCCAGCACGTGGTCAGGAAATGGCGATCTTTTAGAGATCAACAAAATTGGAAGGGACCTTGTAGGTCATCTAGTCCAACCCACTCCCCCAGTGATGCCAGTCCAGTCTCTTCTTGAAAACTTCCAGGGATGAAGCTCCCACAACTTCCGAAGGCAACTTCTGTTCCACTGGTTGATTGTTCTCACTGTCAGGAAATTCCTCCTTATTTCCAGGTTGAATCTCTCCTTGTTCAGTCTCCATCCATTATTCCTTCTCTGGCCTTCGGGTGCTTTGGAAAATAGATTGACTCTCCCCCTTCTCTGTGGCAGCCCCTCCAATATTGGAAGACTGCTATCATGTCTCCCTTGGTCCTTCTCATCTTCAAACAGTGGATCCCCGATTCACCGGTGGGATGCCAGGAGGAGGCGCTTTGACTCCGCACCTCAACATAGCAAGGATTCCCCTGTGATAAAGGCTTCCCAAGGGACCCCAATGCTGGTTACTCCACGTGCTACACACACCCCTTTGTCTGTTTCCTCCCTTGAAATCCTGGGTGAGCCTTTCACCCCCAGAGGGCAGCCGAGCATTAGGGTTTTGGTATCTCTGGGTTGCCCTCTTCTGGCTGGCAAGAGTTGCAGCCTCTGGATATGTTTGGAGAGTAGGGTTTAGCTGCAGGAACTGGCGCAGGAGAAGCATAAACCACCCCAAGAATGTAGGGTGAGAAAAGAGGCAAGAAGGAGCCAGGTTCCATCCAGCAGCCACAGAGAAGGGAGTTCCTGGCCAGGAAGACTGCAGAAGAAGGTTCTTTCCATCCCAGGTATAAAGTAGTTCAGTGCAGTGGTGAAATCCAATTTTTTTTTACTACTGGTTCTGTGGGTGTGGCTTGGTGGGCGTGGCAGGGGAAGGATGCTGCAAAATCCCCATTCCCTCCCCACTCCTGGGGGAAGGATATTGCAAAATCTCCATTCCCACCCCACTCTGGGGCCAGCCAGAGGTGGTATTTGCCGGTTCTCCAAACTGCTCCAAATTTCTGCTACCGGTTCTCCAGAACCTGCTGGATTTCACCCCTGGTCCAGTGGCCCCCAACTTTTGGGGCATCAGAGACAGGTTCCGTGGAGAGAGGTTTTTCTGTGGACCAGAGGGTGTGTGGTTTTGCATGCTGCCTGCATGTCACAGATGGGGCTTCGCTTATTTGTGTGGTCCAGTTTCTGGCATGCCTGGGCCCCATGCTGATCCACGGACTGGGGGTTGGGGACCTCTGGCCTAGTTCAGTTTCAGGGCTTGGTCTCTCTAGTTCTTTCTTTCTCAACCACAGCAATGTCTAAGGCAGAGGTCTTCAAACTTGGCAGCTTTAAGACTTGTGGATTTGGACAAAATTTTACAAATACAATAAAGACGATCTATGAGAAACAAAGGGCCAACATTCTAGTAAATGGGGAACTCACCAAAACATTTCAGATCAGTAAAGGAGTAAGACAGGGATGCCCAATGTCACCACTTTTGTACATACTGGCACTAGAAGTGCTATTGAAAAAGATTAGAGAGAGCGGTCAAATTAAAGGGCTCAAAATAAGGAAGGAAATATATAAAGTTCAAGCGTTTGCGGATGACGTCGTCCTAATCATGGAAGAACCGGTTGAAACAGGTACACATATTGGAAACACTTGATAAATATGGAGAAGTAGCAGGACTTAAATTAAACAAATCTAAAACTAAAATGCTCACTAAAAATATGACGAAAAATCAAAAAGAAGTCCTGGAGGAATCTATGGGAATCCAAATTGCGAAAAAAGTAAAATATTTGGGAGTATGGATCTCAACAAAGTATTCGGCCCTTAAAGAAGACAATTATATACCCCTGGTAAAAAGTATAAAACAAGATTTGGAGAAGTGGGGGAAGTTGCAAATTTCCTTCCTCGGGAGGATAGCGACCATTAAAATGAGTATCCTACCCAAATTGCTGTTCTTGTTTCAAACAGCGCCAATCAAATTGGATAAAAAATTTTTCAATGAACTCAATGCCATTATCAGGAAGTTTATATGGGGAGGGAAAAAACCAAGAATAGCAATCAGGAGTTTACAAGATAAAAAAAATAGGGGAGGGCTAGGATTACCTATTTGGGAAACATATCACAAGGCAGCAATCCTTGTATGGTTAAAAGAATGGGCGACGTTAGCGAACAAAAGAATTCTAACATTAGAAGGGCATGAGCTTCAGATGGGTTGGCATGCCTATCTATGGGAAACCGGGAAAAAAACCAAAACATATTTCAATAAACATAAACTGAGGGACATACTAAAATCTACGTGGGACGAAATAAGACGGAAACATTACACTAAAATTCCCAGCTGGCTCTCAACCATGGAGGCGATAATCTACCCAAACGTTCTGGACTATGGCAAAACTGTAAAATACAAAGAAATTCTAGATGAGGCAGGGAACCTCAAAACATTAGAACAATTAAAAGAACAAGGCATTTGTATTGAATGGTGGACATATGCGCAGATAAAATCAAGACACAAAAAAGATAAAGTACAATATGGCATAGAAATGGGGAGCAAAGATTTTGACAAAATCTGGATGGGTACAGATAATAAATTATTAGCTAAAATATATAACTACTTAGTAGAATATGATCTGATGGAAGAAGTAGTTAAAGGCCCAATGTTAGCATGGGCAAAAAATATTGGGAAAAATATAAATTTGGAAGAATGGGATCAATTATGGAACATTAACATAAAACTCACCAAGGCAACCACTTATAAGGAAAACCAGTACAAGATGATTTATAGGTGGCATCTAGCACCGGCTAGAATTGCTAAGATCTTCCCTAACTCTAACCCAAGGTGTTGGAAGTGTGCACACCAGCAAGGTTCCTTTTACCATTGCTGGTGGACGTGCTCCCAAGCAAAAAAGTACTGGAAGACGATTTGTAATTGGCTCTCAGAAATAATAGGTGAAACTTTTGAATTAGATCCTAAAATACTTCTCCTGGGAATTCTTCAGAAGGAAATGACAAAAAAGAAGAAATATTTGGCATTGCATATAATAACAGCAGCAAGAATTGCCTTCGCCCAACAATGGAAAGAGAAAAAAATCCCGAATGAGGAACAAGTAATCGGCAAAATAATGGAGTGTGCCGAGATGAATAAATTAACATTAGAAATTAATGACAGAGATGATTCGGATTATTACAGCGTATGGGACAAGTGGTACGGGTGGCTAGAGAAGAGGAAATTGAAATAAAAAGGGAAGAGACCAGAACAAGAAATAGTAAAACGGAATAGTAAGAGAAGATGTAGAGAGGATGGTAGGAAAGATAAGATGGCAAGGAGAGGATACTCGGATAAGTAGGAGACAAAAATCTATGTATTCATTAATGTATAGTAGAAGATTATTATAGATATATAATATACGACCTAAATGATATGAGAACACAATTCTCCACTTTTTCTTTATTTACTGCTATGCACTACTATGTATCTGGGCTGAAAAAATCACTCACTTATGTTCAATATGTAATTTGCATTTATTTCTTTTTCCATACTATGTAACCGGATGGAGAAAAAATTGTATTATTATAACTTCTTACAATAAAACACTTAAAAAAAAAAAAAAAAAAAAGACTTGTGGACTTCAACTCCCAGAATTCCACAAGTCTTAAAGCTGCCAAGTTTGAAGACCTCTGGTCTAAGGTGTGGCCTTCAACTCCCAGAATCCCTCAGCCAGCATCTTCAAAGTTGCTGAGGTTGCGGAATTGCTGCTCTAGTTTGACTGACTGCCCTGCACCAATTCATTGTGTAAAGGAAAAGTGGCTGCGGAAGTCAAAAGAAGAGGCGGAGCAGGGCAAGTCTGGAGAACAAATTTGCTGGTCTGGAACGTGGAAATTCAGTATCCTTCGACATGCTCTGGGATACCCATCCAGAGCACCTGGTGGACTCCTGATGGAGCAGAGCCCTTAAGCCAGGGCTGTCAAACTCAATTTCATTGAGGGCCGTATCAGGGTTGTGTTTGAAGGGGGGGCAGTGTTAGGGGGGGGGCAGGGAGTGTGGCTAGTGGGGGCGTGGCCTGCTCGATGTCATTCATGTTGGGGCACCTGTGGTAGCCCAAGAACTCTGCCAGTGAAAATGGACTCCTGAACTCCATTTTCGCTGGCAGAGGCATCGTGGGCTGGTCCTTTGCTGTTTCCAGGGTGGCCCTGTGGGCCAGATCCAAGCACCCCGTGGGCTGGATGCAGCACCCCTGCCTTAAGCGGTCTTTCGCCCCCCCCCCTGTGGATAGACAGTAACTCCCAGATTGGGTCAACCGTCAATCAGTCTTTTATTTCAGTCCAAGACCACAGACTGAAAGTGTGGTGGCTTGTAGACACATCTGCCCCATCAGGGTTTCCAGCCTTGGCATCTTTTAAGACATGGGACTTTGATGCTGGCTGGGCCATCAGGGCAGTTGAAGTCCACACGTCTTAAAAGTTGCCAAGATTGGGAAACACTGCACTCTGTGGAGAGGAGGCTGTGTGTGGATTTCTGCATGGCTGGTCTATTCGGCAGCCCCAGTGAGCACATCATGGCTGAGAGGGGTGACGGAACAGCTCTAAGTGGCCCTTTGGATCTTCTCTGTGAGCCGCGGTGGCACAGTGGTTAGAATGCAGTACTGCAGGCTACTTCTGCTGACTACCGGCTGCCTGCAATTTGGCAGTTTGAATCTCCCCAGGCTCAAGGTTGACTCAGCCTTCCATCCTTCCGAGGTCGGTAAAAGGAGGACCCAGATTGTTGGGGGCAACAGGCTGACTCTGTAAATGCTCTGAGAGGCTGGAAAGCACTGTGAAGCGGTGGGCTATTCCTATTGCTGTTTTCCTTCCTGCCTCCCTCCCTCCCTCCCTTCCATGGTGCACAGTGGTTAGAATGCAGTATTGCAGGCAAACTCTGCCCACTGCCATGAGTTCAATCCTGACTGGTTCAAGGTTACCTCAGCCTTCCAACCTTCCGAGGTTGGTAAAATGAGGACCCAGATTGCTGGGGGCAAGAGGCGGACTCTGTAAACCCCTTACAGAGGGCTGTAAAGCACTGTAAAGTGGTATATAAGTCTAAGTGCTATTGCTATTTTCCTTCCTTTCTTCCATCCATCCATCCATCCATCCATCCATCCATCCATCCATCCATGGTGCACTGTGGTTAGAATCCAGTATTGCAGGCAAACTCTCCCCACTGCCGTGAGTTCAATCCTGACTGGATTGAAGAGATGATATCATGCAGATGGTATCATGCTGCGTCAGTTGGAGGGGTTAGGGGTGGGGGCACCATGTTACGGTGGTTCTCCTCCTTCCTTTCTGACCGTATGCAGTCTGTGTTGATAGGGGGGCAGAGGTCGACCCCGAGGCACCTAGTTTGTGTGGTGCCGCAGGGGTCGGTCCTCTCGCCCCTCTTGTTCAACATTTATGTGAAGCTGCTGGGTGAGATCATCCGTGGCTTCGAGGTGGATTTCCATCAGTATGCTGATGACACTCAGCTGTACATTTCCACCCCGGGCCATCCCAATGATGCCCTTGAAGTGATGACCCAGTGCCTGGAGGCCCTACGGATCTGGATGGGGAGAAACAAGCTCAGGCTCAACCCCTCCAAGACCAAGTGGCTGTGGTTTCCAGCATCCCGTCATAGTCAGTTGGTTCCATCACTAACTCTAGGGGGTGAGACCTTGGCCCCCTCAGAGAGGTTTCGCAACTTGGGTGTCTTCCTGGATTCACAGCTGTCTTTAGAAGACCACCTGATGTCTGTGGCCAGGGGGGCTTTTTATCAGGTTCACCTGATCCACCAGTTGCTTCCCTTTCTGGACCGGGACGTCTTGTGCATGGTCACTCACGCCCTCATCACTTCCCGTCTGGACTACTGTAACGCTCTCTACATGGGGCTTCCCTTGAAGAGCACCAGGAGGCTCCAGCTGGTCCAGAATGTGGCCGCGCAGGGGATTATGGGGGCGACTCGGTGCTCCCATGTAACACTGTTCCTGCGCGAGCTGCACTGGCTCCCAGTGGTCTTCCGGGTGCAATTCAAGGTGTTGGTTGCCACCTTTAAAGCACTCCATGGCACGGGACCTGGATATTTACGAGACCGCCTTCTGCTTCCGATAGCCTCCCACCGACCAGTACACTCCCACAGAGGGTCTCCTCAGGGTGCTGTCAGATAGTGTTGACTGGCGACCCCCAGGGGGAGAGCCTTCTCTGTGGGGGCACCTGCCCTCTGGAACGAGCTGCCCCTGGAGATTCGTCGGATTTCCGACCTCCGTATCCTTTGGATAACCATGACCTGGATGACTGAGAATTTCCATAGACATATATTGTTCCTTTTGTTGTGGCTTGATTTTATACAGCATATGAGCCTCAGTGGCACAGTGGTTAGAATGCAGTACTGCAGGCTACTTCTGCTGACTGCCGGCTGACTGCAATTTGGCAGTTCAAATCTTACCAGGCTCAAGGTTGACTCAGCCTTCCGTCCTTCCGAGGTGGGTAAAATGAGGACCCAGATTGTTGGGGGCAATAGGCTGACACTCTAAACCGATTAGAGAGGGCTGTAAAGCACTGTAAAGCTATTGTGGCCTGTGCAGCTAGTAGCTGATTCTGACAGCGAAGAGGCTGGTGTGGTGCTGCACCAGCAGCCTGGGCAGCTGGCACTCGAGTCGGACAATGAGGAGGCTGGAGAAGATGTGGTGCCAGAGGCGGGGATTCAGCCAGGGCCTTCAGAACCTCCAGAAGCTCCCATAAGTGAAGAGGAAGAGGAGGAGGAGCCTCTTCTCGATGCACGGGCGCGCAGAGCTGTCAAAAGGCAGGAGTGGCTCCTCAGGAGGAGGTCTCCTTGAGAGTAAGGCTTGGGGCTAATTGGCCACTCCTTTAGCCTATTTAAGGAAGGACGATGACTGAGGCAATTTGCAGGGAACTTAGTTCACTCAACTTCGCGTCTGGATCTTAGTTCTTTTATCAGTGTCCTGCAAATTGCTTCTGGGCTTTCTGCCAATCCTAGTAAGATTACGGTTATTTATTCTTTGGATTCTTGTAGGCTGTTAAGAAAGTTAATTAACAGCCTTTGGGTGAAAAAGACTGATTTAATTTAGTAAACTAAGGTTTATACAGACTTTGTATGTGCTGCTTTCTTTGGATCCGTAGCTGGGGCAGAACAAAAGTGGTATATAAGTCTAAGGGCTAAGTGCTATATGGACTTCCCATTTTTGGTCTGGCTTCGCCAGTATTGTTCAATTTACTGAAACTTCACAGGGTTGCCTGAACTCGGCACAGATTCCTTTCCTTAAACAACAGGTGGAGGAGGAAGGTTCATCCAGCTGCACATTGGCCAGGGGCTGCAGTGCCCTTTGCCAGCTAGAAAACCAGGTACTGGAAGCCCAATAACAATTCCCATTAAGCACCAAGTGCGCTTCAATATAAAATGAATATTAAAATAAATTAAAATGAGTTGGTTCAAGAGCTCCAGCTCTTGTCAGCTACAAGTTCACTGGCTGCAGCAGTGAATATCTATAGTTCAATCAATCAATCAGAATAGAGCTGGAAGGGACTTTGGAGGTCTTACAGTCCAACCCTCTGCTCAGGCAGGAAACCCTATACCATTTCAGAGAAAGTGGTTGTCTTATCTGTTCTTAAAAACCTCCAGTGTTGGAGCACCCACAACTTCTGGGGGCAAGTTGTTCCACTGGTTAATTGTCCTCATTGTCAGGAAATTTCTCCCTAGTTCTAGGTTGCTTCTCTCCTTGATTAGTTTTCATCCATTATTTTTTGTCCTGCCCTCAGGTGCTTTGGAGAATAGCTTGACTCCCTCTTCTTTGGGGCAGCCCCTCAAACATTGGAATACTGCTATAATATCTTCCCTAGTCCTTATTTTCTCTAGACTGGCCATATCCAGTTCCTGCAACCGTTCTTCATGTTTTAGTCTCCAGGCCTTCAATCATCTTAGTTGCTCTTCTCTGCACTTTTTCCAGACTCTCAACATCTTTTTTCTAACTTGGTGACCAAAACTGGATGCAGGCTTCTAGGTGTGGCCTTACTAAGGCTTTATCCAAGCTGGAAACACTTTTGGGATGGGAAGAACCTTAGTGGCTCTTTGAAATTTCCCATAATCTCCTGGCACAATGTTTCTTTGGAGAATTACAGGAAATTAATGGGCCAGCAACCACCCTGCCCACAAGCCAGAGTCAGCTTTGCCCAGCGGGGCGTCTTCCAGATGTATTGTCCTGATAAGAATGTCTTTGGGATAGCAATTCTGGGGATGGTTCTGGAGGGCAGCAGAAACCTAGTGCTGACCCCAAGCCAGAAGGTTCTCCTAGAATGCCAAGTCCCCAAGCTACCTTGAGGGCTGGAGCAGGGTGGCCCCTAGTTAATCTTTGCATGGGAGACCCCCAGGAAACCCACCTGAGAAATCCAAGGAGATGAGACTGGCTTCCTTCTGGCCGGTCATCCTGAGCCCCTCTACCTTAAGGAGGGAAAGCTGGGCCTGGGGGAGGCAGGCAAACGGTTCACCAGGAACAGGAGTCCAAAGACCAGGACGAGGCAGAGCTAGAAATACCATCCCTTTATTTGAGGAAGCACCAGATGGAGCCATGCTGGCCTTCAAAGACCTCCTCGCTGCTGCCCCCACCCAGCTCCCAAGAGGAGGAGGAGGAGATATTCCAGGAGATGGATCAGAGGCAGCTCAAGTGCCTGTGGAACACAACCCACCGCCTGGCTGCTGGGAAGGGCCCAAACCAAGTCTGTTCTGATCGTAGCCCGCAGGTCAGCCGGCAGCAGCCCCTGCAACCCCCCCCCCCACTTCCTGCAGAGTCTGCCCTCGCTTCCCAGGGATTGTGGACCCCCAAAGTGAAGGCCGCCTCCCGTTTTAAGGGGCAAGAGGCTTTCCAGAGATGAATGCAGCCCCCCCTCCAAGAAAAGGCTCGTCTGCTGAGTCCTGGCTGCCTGTTGCTGACTCCCTCCCCCCAGCAGCGCAGTCTCAGCCCCCCCTCTGCCCCAAACCCACCCCAAGGCACCCTTCCCCAGGCCTGCGAGGGTCTCCCCTGAGTTCGAGGGAGAGAAGCAGGTCTATGCAGTTATAACAGAAAGCCCCCCACCCACCCCCTCCCTGCCAGAGCCCAGCGCCAGCGCCGGCTCCCCGAAAGCCCCTCGACCCATCCATCCACAGAGAGGCTGTGGCCCTCTTTGGGCCGGGCTCTCCGCTTCCCCCGCCCTGCCCTACTGGACAGTCTGCGGGGGGCTGGCGGCCCCCTCCCGGCCCTTCTTGCGCGGCGGCTTCTTGATGGGCGTCTTCTTGACGGCGGGCTCTCCGGGCGCCTCGGGGCCGCCGCCGCCGGTCTGCTTCTCCGCGCTCTTGGGCTCGGCGGGCCCCAGCAGTTTCTGCAGCGGGGCGGAGGTGGGCAGGAGCGGCTTGGCCTTCTGCGGGGGCGCCGGCTTCTCCCGCTGGGCCGGGAGGGGGCTCATGCCGTTGGGCCGCGCCGCCGCCTCGCCCCGCTGGAGGCTCTGCGTCTTTTCCTTCAGCTGCGCCGCCAGCAGCGTGGCGGCCTCGGAGGAGAAGCCGGGCGGCGCTTTGGGCTGCGCGGGGCTGCGGGGCGCGGCCGGGGGCGCCGGCCTCTTGAGCGGGGCGCCGTTGAGGTTCTCGGCGGGCTCCGGGCCGGTCCGGCTGCGCTGCCTGGGCTGGGCCTCGGGCTCCTGCGGGGGCTGGGGCGCCCTTTCCTTGGCCCGCGCGGCCTCGCCGGGGCTCCGCTTGCGCTTGGAGGGGCCGGGCCGGCGCTCGGCCGGCAGGGAGTTGCTCTGGGCCGCGTTGTACTTGTGGTGGATCCAGGAGACCTTGGGCTTGGTGGAGGGGTCCGGCGGGGGCGGCTTGGCCCGCTCCGGGGCCGCCTCCTCCTCCTCCCGGGACTGCTTGGAGAGGCGCGCGATGCGGGCGTAGAGCGCGCCGCTGACCGAGCCCGAGCCGCAGGAGGAGCGCTCGCTGTCCGAGGACTTGAGCAGGGGCGCCTCGCCGCCGTCCGCCGGGCCCGGCGGGCTCTCCTTCAGGACGGTGTACTCGCCCGCCTCCGCCGCCTCCTCCGCTGCCGCCGCCGGGCCCTTGCGCAGCGGCTGCGGCGCCTTCTCCAGGGTGCTGCTCGGGGCCGAGACGCGCTCCTTGTGGTCGCTCTCTGCGGAGGGAAGGGAGGGAGGGCGGTCAGGGGGGCTGCGATCACCTCAAGTGAGCCAAGCTGCAGGGAAGACCCCCCCCTTTCTCTCTCTCACCCACCCACCCACTCTTTGAGGGCAGGTAAGCCTTGATCCACCCAGCCCCAAAAATGACCCTCTCCAAGCCTATAAAAAAGCCCATCCATAAAAAAGATGCTGAGACTCTGGAAAGAGTGCAGAGAAGAGCAACCAGGATGATGAGGGGACCGGAGGCTAAAACATATGAAGAACGGTTGCAGGAACTGGGCCTGGCTAGTCTAGGGAAGAGAAGGACCAGGGGAGACATTTTATTTTATTTATTTATTTTATTGAATAAAATTTATATGCCGCCCTATCTCCGAGGACTCAGGGCAGCTCACAACAATAAAACAACCAGTTAAAAATATGAAATACATAATATGTAATTTATATTAAAAACCCCCAAATCTAAAAACCCTCTCAGTCCAGACATATTTGAGGGGTTGTCACAGAGAGGAGGGGGTCAACCCATTTTCAACCTAGATTCAATCTAGAAATGAGGAATTTTCTGTCAGAGCAACCAACCCATGGAACAGAAGTTGATTGTTTTAACTGTCAGGAAATTTCTCCTTAGTTCTAAGTTGCTTCTCTCCTTGATGTGTTTCCATCCGTTGCTTCTTGTCCTGCCTTCAGGTGCTTTGGAGAAAAGTTTGACTCCCTCTTCTTTGAGATATTGGAAGACTGCTATCATGTCTCCCCTGGTCCTTTTTTCAATTAAACTAGCCAGGCCCAGTTCCTGCAACCGTTCTTCATATGTTTTAGCCTCCAGTCCCCTAATGGTTTTTGTTTCTCTTCTCTGCACTCTTTCTAGAGTCTCCACATCTTTTCAGGATTCTTTTTTCTTTTTTTAAGAGGGAATTGGTATGCAAAATTTGAGATAAAATTAAACAGCCTGAACTGAGTTCATGATACTGAGCAGACTTCTAGTGTTTTGTTTTGTTTTTAAATCAAGATTAGCAAACATTTTTTCCCCCAATATTGAGTCTGAGATGGCTACGCATTTCCCTCAAGAGCCCTCCTGGCAACAGTTGAAGGAACAATTCTTCTCCCAACTCCGGTGCCAAATTGGAGACCGCTAGATTATGATGTTTTGGAAGGGATTTTTTTTTTTTTGTTGAGAAATATGTGTGGCTTTTGTACCAAAAGCATTTTGAGAGGTTTTGAAGTTTTTTCACCCACGGATATCGTTGCATATTTGCCCAACGTAGTTAACTCGCTTATTACATTAACTCGTTACTTGGAAAGACACAAATAGGTCTTTGTTTTTTAAAGCTAACCGGACATTCCAGTCACACAACACCCTAAGCCAGAAAACAAACAAGCCAACTACAAACTAACCAGGGTTAGCCTATTAAATGGTGCATCTGTGGGGACAGTCCATTTCAAGAGGCTGGAATCCAGCAGCCTCTGGAAGCTAAGGGGGTGGCTGGCTGTCACGCCAGGATCCAAAGTGAGTCTGAAGCGGTGTGTGCGTTTGTGTTTGTGTGTCTTTTGAAAGCTGGCTGGAAACCAGGGAAGGGAAGACATCCCTGAGACAAGGAATTGTGACAGCATATAGGGTCAACTAGAGCAGGGGTCTCCAAGCTTGGCAACTTTAAGACTTGTGGACTTCAGCTTTGCTGGCTGAGGAATTCTAGGAGTTGAAGTCCACAAGTCTTAAAAGTTGCCAAGCTTGGAGACCCCTGAACTAGAGAATGGGGAAAGCAGGGTTGGAGAGGGAAAGTTTGTTTCCACAGAGAGGGGACCCTTTTCCTGTTCATGCATGCCCCCCCCCCCCGACATGTGCCAAAGCAGCCACAGAATTTTCATCTTGTGCAAAACGAGCCTCCGTGACTTCAGGAGTTAATTTCCACTGGTGGGAACATCTCTGTCTGGTAATTATGGTGTAGCTTTTTTTCTTTCGAAGTCATGCCTGTGTGGCCCAAGAATTCTTTAGGCATTACAGGGTCCTTTTGTGAAGGGCTGTTATTTGCTACAAAAGGGCTGCGGTGGAGCTGGGATCGAGTCAAATTCCTCGGCTCCATAATGGTTGCCAAAATAACAGAGAGAGGAGAGGAGAAATTAGGAGCTCGGATCCTACGAGAAGCTCTGACCGCGGGCCTGCCATCCAAATGCAGAATGGAGACTTCCAGCCTGCTTTGCTATGACCACGGGTGCATCCCTCTAATTCCAGAGAACTCCAGCGGTCTTATCAGCATCCTAGTCCTCAGTTTTGCAAAGGAAAACATGAAGTGGGGCCAGTTTATCTTACAGGAAAAACCTTCTGGAGAGGTTTCGGCAGCCGAAGTGAGAGGCAACAAAGGTACCCGTAACTTCATCAGGGATACAAGAAAGTTTGTAGTACGGGTAGTCCTCGACTTACAACATTCGCTTAGTGACCGTTCAAAGTTACGACGGCACTGAAAAAAAGGGATTTTTGGCCATTTTTCACATTTATGGCTGTTGTAGAACCCCACGGTCATGTAATCAAAATTCAGGCTTATTTTTATGCCCTTTGCAGTGTCTTGGGATCATGTGATCCCTTTTTTACGACCTTCACTGACCAGCATAGTGCATGGGGAAGCCGGATTCACTTAAGAACCGTGCAACTCAGTTGACAATCACAGTGACTCGCTTAACAACAGTGGAAAGAAAAGTTGTAAAAGGAGGGCAAAACTAAATTAACAAAAGTCTCGCTTCGCAACAGAAACTTGGGGCTCCAATGTGGTCGTAAGTCGAGGACCACCTGTACAAAATAATGAGGCTGGTGCTTTGATGTTCCCTTTATCCCTGGTTTCTTAAGAGTCATATGTTAGTCAAGAAACGGGTTTGGGGGAACGTCTCAATCCAGCCCTTTGCAACGTGATGTTTGAGGGACACTTTGCCACATCAAAAGCTTTGCTGGCTGAGGAACTCTGGGAGTTGGAAGTCTTAAAGTAGCCAAGGTTGGAGACCCCTGCTCTAAAGCAGGAGTCACCAACCTTTCGGACCTCAGGGACCACTAAATTCATAATTTTAAATCCCCGTACCACTGATACAATCTGCCTAATGACCGGCTGGGTGGGTGTGGCTAGGTGGTCATGTGACTGGGTGGGCGTGGCCAACTCTTTGCCTCTCCACCCGGGCTCCTTAGGGCTCCAACAGGAAGCATTTGCTGGAACTAAGCAGCCACCACGAGAAAGAGTTGGCAAAAGAGCTGGCTCAGTTCAGATTGGATCTGGCCGAGAAGAGGCTCAGCAGAAGCAACTCACTGAGGACTAGGAGCATAGGCTTTCCAAACAGAGGGAAGACCTGAGGGAGTGCAAAGCCAGGTACCGGCACCTGGAGGCTCAGCGGGCTGAGATGGTCAGCCAGTTCCAGGCCATGATGCAGTCCCACTGGAACGAGGCCCTCCGGCTCTTCGCCACCAGCCTTCGGCCAAAGACCCACACCAGGAGGCCGAAGCAGATCCCAAGTTGGAATTTCTGCCCCCCTCCGACCCACACAAAAAGATCCCAAAGAGGGAGACTCTCTGCAGCAACAGAAATGTTCATTGCACGTGTCTATCCCAGGGGCCATAGTTTGAGGACCCCTGATTTAGTGCAAAATAAAAAATGCAAATAATTTTTCTGCGGACCACCAAAATTTTCTTGTGGACCACCAGTGGTCCACGGACCACCGGTTACTGAATGCTGCTCTAAAGGACTAATTCTGAAAGGGGAAGGGGCTCTGGTGAGCTGGGAATTTTAGCATCTTCAAACCACAACCACGATCTGATTGGCAGGACCCTTGCCAAAATTGACAGGGGTCGACTTTGATGTCCGATAGGTGAGACTAAAGGCCTTCAGGAGGAGCCAAGTTGTGGGAGTTGCTTTGCACCTGGGCCTTCCTTGTTTTTTCCCCCTTTGGGTTATTTGGACTTTGATTTTTTTTAAAGGCATTGAAAAATACGGCTTGAAGCTTAACACCTCAAAAACCAAGATCATGATTGTCAGCAAACGACCCATTTAATTTACCCACTGAAGTCAAAACAAGGATAGAGAAAGCTCAAACAGCATTCTTCAAAATGAAAAAAGTCTTCTGCAGTCACGACATAAGCCTAAGACTGAAAATGAGGCTTCTCAGATGCTACATCTTTTCTATCCTGCTCTACGGAGTGGAGAGTTGGTGTCTGACAGAAAGCCACTTGAAGAGACTAGAAGCATTTGAAATGTGGATTTACAGACGGCTGTTACGTATAAGTTGGGTTGACAAAATCAGAAATGAGGAGGTAGTCAGCCGCCTGGGAAAGCCAAGGGAAATCATCAAAACCATAAAAAAAGCAAAAATTAGAATATTTCGGACATGCGATGAGACACCCGGAAAAATTCAGCATCCTTTACAGGGGTGAAATCCAGCAGGTTCTGACAGGTTCTGGAGAACCGGTAGTGGAAATTTTGAGTAGTCCGGAAATACCACCTCTGACTGGCCCCAAAGTGGGATGGGAATGGAGATTTTGCAATATCCTTCCCCTGCCATGCTCACCAAGCCATGCCCACAGAACTGGTAGTAAAAAAAATTGGATTTCACCACTGATCCTTCACCTAATCCTCCAGGGAAAGATTGAAGGCAAATGAGGTCCAGGCAGAAGAAGAATATCATGGCTTCAAAATCTAAGGGACCGGTTTGGACAAAACTCAACAGCCCTTTTTCGTGCAGCTGTTGATAAAAATAGGATGGCCAACATGATTGCCAACGTCCGATGACGGATATGGCACAAGAAGAAAAAGAAAAGTATTTTGATTAAATTTGGGGCATTATTAAGACAGCAGTGGCCCAACTTTGGCAATGGGTCCCCAGCAACATGTGTGTGTTTGCGTGTGTGTATGTGTGTATGCACTCTTACAGGTTTTTTTGTTATCCCAACTTTTCCTAATAACCATTCAAGGAAATGATGCCCTTCTGGACTAATCTTTGCTCTTGGTGGCCACCAACTATCACATTCAGTGCCCAGATCTATCTCAAGGGACGCCTTGCGTGACCGGAGTCTGGCTTGTGCCAGGAGCTCCACTGACCTTCGTGGGGCACGCAGTAGACGGGTCCTTCGTCTGTGGTATCGAAGGAAGAGAAGGAGCCCCTGGACGACCAGGAGGGTGACGGCTGATCGACTACAGAAGGAGGTTCAATGAAGCTGCAGTTCAGGGTGTTCTCCAAGTCATGATGAGCCACTGCAAGATACAAAAAGGGTGGAGAAGGAAGGTCCAATCAATCAATCAATCAATCAATCAATCAATCAATCAATCAATCAGAATAGAGCTGGGGTGACATGATAGTTGTCTTATCCCAAAGGTACTTTTTCAAGAGGCAACTGGACTTTCTGGTTTTTCTTTGAAGATGTTGGACAGAGACGTTGGACAGAGAGGACTTCTGGTTTGAAAGAGGGGTCAAAGAGGCCATCTATGTCAAAGTTGAACAGCCTTCTCTTAACAGAGGGGGACGGATACGACATCGCCTATCTCCACTCTACAACACAATCCCTTCAGCAGTTCCAAGAAGGCCATTTGCACCACTCAGGTGACCCTGAGGACACAGATAAACCTCCAAGTGGCCACAACGACCCTCTTAAAAGGATGCAAATGACCAGCTGTCTGCAAGGAGTATAAACCCTCCCATTCCCCAGCATCCAGCCAGAGCTGAAGAAGCTTCTTGGATGAGAAGCAAAACGTCTTCAAAGAAAAACCAGAAAGTCCAGTTGCCTCTTGAAAAAAAAGCACCTTTGGGACAACCATGACCTGGAGGATGGAGAATCTCCATAGACAGGCAGTTGTCTTAGTTGGCAAGGAGAGATCCCACCTAGAACTGAGGAGAAATTTCCTGACGCTGAGAACAATTCACCAGTGGAACAGTTTACCTCCAGAAGTTGTGGGTACACAACTTCTGGAGACTTTAAAAACACTAGAGGTTTTTAAAGAAAAGACTGGACAAAAGACTACATTCCATATGCAACATTGTGCAAAGATCGGACTTTCAGGGGCAAAGTATCCTTTGCAAATGTCTTTGGGCATCTATGTAACTTCTGTTGGGAATATTGAAAGCGACCACAGAAGCCCGGGAAAAGATAACAGTAAAAGTAAAGGTTCCCTTTGCACATATGTGCTAGTTGTTCCTGACTCTAGGGGGTGCTGCTCATCTCCATTTCAAAGCCAAAAAGCCAGCGCTGTCCGAAGATGTCTCCGTGGTCATGTGGCCGACATGACTCAATGCCAAAGGCGCACGGAACGCTGTCACCTTCCCATCAAAGGTGGTCCCTATTTTTCTACTTGCATTTTTTACGTGCTTTCAAACTGCTAGATTGGCAGAAGCTGGGACAAGTCACGGGAGCTCACCCCATTACACGGCACTAGGGATTCGAACCGCTGAACTGCCGGCCTTTCTATCGACAAGCTCAGCGTCTTAGCCACGGAGCCACTGGGTCCCTTTTGACTGAGCCGCTCTGGCAGCGATGTGCCAGGCGAGCCCAACAGAAGGGCCTCTGTGCGCAGCAAAACCTCGGAGGGGAAGCAGCGTTTCCGATGCCTTCAGACCTCTGGTTCTGGGTGAGTCACCGCCAAATAAACCATGCCGAGAGAGGCTGAAGGTGCCTTTCCCGTGGGCCTCTCGCCTTCCCTGCCCCAGTGTTTATTCTGCTGCAATCCCTGGCCTCATGTGATTCTTAGAGGGGGCAGCCTCGGCAGGGGCTTTGCAGCTCTGAGCCCCCCCTCCCCCTGAGTGGGAAGGCAGGAGGAGGCAAAGGCTGCAGGAACTGGCATAATCACCTTCAGTGCTTCATCATAGCCGAAAGCTGGACAACCAGGAGCTGCAGCCCAGGGTTATCCCTGATTTCCTCTCCTGCTTATTGGTCATTAATCATCGTCAGGGAGGTGTCAACAGATGACATATGTGAATCCTGCGGCAGTCTACCAGGGGCCGGTTGGAAATCAGGTGTGTGTGGGGGGGGGGGGAGATATATAATTTAAAATAGTGAGCTGCCAAAACCAGCTTTACAACATCTCAGCAAATGTTCAGGAAGCTTGATAATTTAGATTAGGGGTCTCCAACCTTGGCAACTTTAAGGCTGGAGGACTTCAACTCCCAGAATTCCCCAAAGCAAAGCTGGCTGAGGAATTCTGGGAGTTGAAGTCCTCCAGGCTTAAAGTTGCTAAGGTTGGAGACTCCTGATTTAGATAGTCCTTGACTTATAACCACAATTGAGGCCACTGCTGGAGCTGGTCCAGAGGAAAAGCATTATTTGTGTCCTGCACTCTCGAACAAGACAGGAGAACTCTTGGAAAAGCCCCCAACTCTCGTCTTTGCCAGGCTGCCTCTTCCAGTTCCTCCAGGGAGGGAGAAGGGAGAGACGGAAGGAAGGAAGGGAGGAAAGGGGAGGGAGGGAGGAGGGAAGGAAGGAAAGGAGGGAGAAGGGAGGGACGGAAGCAGTGGTGGGATTCAAATAATTTAACAACCAGTTCTCTGCCCAAATGATTTCTTCCAACAACCAGTTCACCAAACTGCTCAGGAAGTTAACAACCGGTTCTCCCGAAGTGGTGCGAACTGGCTGAATCCCACCACTGGATGGAAGGAAGGAAGGAAGGGGGAGGGAGGGAGGAGGGAAGGAAGGAAGGAAAGGAGGGAGAAGGGAGGGACGGAAGGAAGGAAGTGAGAGGGAGGGAGGGAGAAGGGAGGGACGGAAGGGAGGAAGGGAGAGGGAGGAAGGAGGGAAGGAAGGAAGGAAAGGAGAGAGGGAAGGAGGGAGGACAGGAAGGAAAGAAGAAAGGTGGGAGAAGGAAGGAAGCAAGCAAGCCAAAGCAGGAGAAGAAGGGTGCCCTGCCCTGCCCTGCCTGCAGCTCTGTCTGGTGCCCCCACCCCCTCTGTGCTGCAGCCATGGGGGTCTTCCACAGCAAAACTGGGTAAGGAGAACATATGGCAGGGCCCGTGTGCCAAGCCAAACAAAGGAGCTTGGCACCAAAGCATTTCATTCTGGTGAAATAAGAGAACTCTGCCAATTGAGGGGCGCTCCGGGAGGGCCAGCCTCAGAGTTGGTGCAGGCAGAGGGAGAAATGCAGGAGGACGTGGGGCTGGCCAGGCCCCGAATGGCTCTGGAGGTGGCAACTGCACGCAGAGCGCTTTAGGGGAAGGGAGCCAAGAGGCAGGAGGGGGCAGCATCAGGGTCTGGGTCCAGGGAGCCCTGGAGCTGCTCGCTGGGGGCTTTCAGCCAAAGCACTGAGAATTATTTATTTATTTATTCATTCATTCATTCATTCATTCATTCATTCATTCATTCATTCATTCATTCAACTTGTATGCCGCCTTTCTCCAAAGACTCAAGGTGGCTTACAATGCATTTAAAAACCATATATAAAACATGAAAAGTTAAACCATTAAAAACAATTAAAACCCATTCACACCATTCATGGCTGGATCTCACAAGATCACAATAGCGAGATCAACGGCCCCAGGCCTGCCGTTGAAGAGCCAGGTCTTCACCGCTTTTCGGAAGGCCAATCGGGTGGGGGCGATCCGGACCTCAGGAGGTAACTGGTTCCAGAGAGCTGGGGCAGCCACAGAGAAGGCCCTCCCCCCGGGCCTGCCAGCCAGCATTGTTTAGCTGACGGGACCCAGAGGAGACGAACTCTGTGGGATCTTACCGGTCGCTGGGAGCTATGCGGCAGAAGATAACCTGGCCCTGAGCCATGTTAGCATCACACATAGCTGTGAAGCCCAGTTTACAAATCTGGGTGTCCAAGCCTGCATGGCACGTGAACCCAACCCAACCTGAAACAAGCAATCTATATTCGGGGGTTCTGCCATCCCAAAGGTCCTGTAGGAAAGAGGAAGCGAGGGGAAGAGGGAGCAAGTCAGTCTAGACCAGAGGTCCCCAAACTTGGCAGCTTTAAGACTTGTGGACTTCAACTCCCAGCTATGCTGGCTGGAGAATTCTGGGAGTTGAAGTCCACAAGTCTTAAAGCTGCCAAGTTTGAAGACCTCTGGTCTACATAAAACATAGAACATAGAATCATGGGGTTGGAGGGGACCTCAGAGGTCTTCTAGTCCAATCTCCTGCTCGAGGCAGAAGTCCTTATAACATCCCGGACAAAAGGCTGGTCCAATCTTTTCTTGAAAACCTCCACCACAACTCTGGGAGGCAAACTATTCCATTGGTAAGTTGTTCTGGGTGGCAGGAATTTTTCCTTCCTTCTTGGTGGCATCTCTCTATAACAAGCTTCCATCCATGACTTCTTGTCCTGCCCTAAATCAATCCCCTCTTCTTGGTGATAATTCCTCAAGTAGTTCCAAAGGTGCTTTTTTCAAGAGGCAACTAGACTTTCTGGTTTTTCTTTGAAGACGTTTTGCTTTTCATCCAAGAAGCTTCTTCAGCTCTGACAGGATAGTGAGGAATGGAAGGATTTATATTCCTTGCAGACAGCTGGTCCTTTGCATCCTTTTACAGGGTCGTTGAGGCCACTTGGAGGTTTGTATGGGTCCTCAAGGTCACCTGAGTGGTGCAAATGGTTCCTGTAGTCTGCAATCCCTCTGGAAATCCATTCAAACAGACAGCTGGACATGTAAGGAGTATAAATCCTTCCATTCCCCACCATCCAGTCAGAGCTGAAGAAGCTTTTTGGATGAGAAGCAAAATGTCTTCAAAGAAAAACCAGAAAGTCTAGTTGCCTCTTGAAAAAAGCACCTTTGGGACAACCGTGACCTGGAGGACGGAGAATCTCCATAGACCCGTGATGGCGAATCTATGGCATACGTGCCCAAAGTGGCAGGTGAAGCCATGTTGCCCAGCACGCGTGGCCTTGTTGTTTGTCTTCTGGGTTTCTGGCATGCATGTGTGTGCAATACTCAACTGTCCTTCATCTGCACGGCAGTGCTGAAAACTGGTGTGCGCATGCACGCCAGCCAGCTGATAGTTGGGTGTGCATGCGCGCCAGAACCTGGAAGTTCAGCTTTTCCGGAGCGCGATCCTTTTGTGTCCGTGGCAGTGCTGAAAACTGCCCTTTGCATGCGCAGTGGCCAGCTGATCGTCAGGTGCACATGCGTGCTAGAACCTGGAAGTTTGGCTTTTCCAGAGCGCAACCTCAACGAGCATGCGTGCGCACACACGACATTTCCACGCAACCTTTTCGGCACTCAGTACCTAAAAGGTTCACCATCACTGCCATAGACAATCCCTCAAGTACTCTACCGGAAGACAATTATCATGTCTTCTTTTCTGATCCTTCTCTTCTATCGGCTAAACATATCCGGAGGTGGTATTCAGCCGGTTCAGACCAGTTCAGGCGAACCGGTTGCGGAAATTGCAGGTGGGCCCACCCACCCACCCCACTTCTATGCTGTCCTATTAAGGCACATTTTTGAGGCCGGGCGCATGCACAGAAGGTGCACACGCGAGCAAAGCACAAGTGCGGAAGGCCGTGCATATGCACGCACATTCACATTTGGGAACCAGTCGGGAGAGTAAGTGAATACCACCTCTGGACATATCTATGTCCCCCTCAACCCTTTGTCATATGATTTAGCCCTCAGACCCTTTATTATCTTTCTGGCTTTTCCCTGTACACTTTCCAGGGTCTATGGCTCAGCAGGCCTTGGGAACACAGCTAGCAAGTCTCAACCGCTAGATCAGGGGTCTGTAACCTCAAACACTCAAAGAGCCATTTGGACCCGTTTCCCACAGAAAAGAAAACACCGGGAGCCACAAAACCTGGGTGGGCGTGGCCAACTCAACATCACTCACTTTCACCAGTCACATGACTCCCTAGCCACACCTACCCAGCCGGGCATTAGGGCAGAGAACTGGTTGTTAAAAAACACCGGGAATCACAAAACCCTTTTGACATCTCTCTCTCCCTCTCTCCTCACCTCTCCCTCTGTATCTCTCTATGTCTCTCTCTCTCTCCCCCCCTCTCTCTGTCTCTGCCCCGGCCACTTATCCATCACCCGCCGTCACCCTTACCTTCTCAGGCCAGGCGAGGAATGACTAGGAGGGGAGAGCAAGGGTGGGGGGCAGCCAGTGGTGGGACCACCTGACAGGGAGCCACAGCAGAGGGCCCAAAGAGCCACATGTGGCTCTGGAGCCGCAGGTTGATGACACCTGAGCTAGATGGTTCCAGTAAGGTTTGAGTGGCTTCAAATTACGGTTCAACCATGGTTTATTGGATCAGTCCCGACCAGCAGGCTTCCCACAATATTAAAACCCATCTCCCATGGTTTGCAGACTGCAAGAGGCAGGCCTCATTTCAGCTGAGCATGTTGTAGGAATCCAGCTGGCATTGTTTTAGTTGTTTTGCACAGCCTTGAGATGCAGCCACAAGGGAAGTTGATGGTGCTCCTGTCTCTTCATTTCCTGGATGGAGCATCTGGCTAGCAGCTGTCGGAAAGCAGGGTCTGAAACCGGCTTTGCTTGATCTGACCAGGTTCATCCAAAACCTGGGCTGAGGTTGGGCAGTGGGACTAGTAGCCGGGATGCTCCTCCATTTCTAAGCAATCTGCCTCGGATTGTGCGGCACAATCCGTCTCCTCCTCTGGAGCCCCAGCAAAGAGCACAACTGCACGACAGAGGCCAAGGGGAAAAGCTCTCGCTGCCATTGTTTATACAAAATCTCCAACCAGCAGTCAACGCCAGGAAATGCAGACACACAGACTCATTCAGTCCCAGTCTCTCCTTCGGAGAAAGGGCCTCTGTGCTAGCGAGGGGAGGGAAGCCCGGCCCCAGCGTGCTACTGTAAACACAGCTCTGAGGATCATTTCAGGAGGAAAACGTTCCAGGGGCTTTGACGCTGCAGCTTTCAGGACCTTTCCCAACTGTATTTCCCAGTGAGATTTGGAAAAAACAGAAGAGAATAACAGAGTTGGAAGGGACCTTGGAGGTCTTTTAGTCCAACCCTCTGCTTAGGCAGGAAACCCTACACCACATCAGACAAATGGTTACCCAATCACCTCTTAAAAACTTCCAGTGTTGGAGCATTTACAACCTCCGAAGGCAACTTCTGTTCCATAGGTTAATTATTCTTACTGTCAGAAAATTCCTCCTTATTTCCAGGTTGAATCTATCCTTGATCAGTTTCCATCCATTATTCCTTGTCTGGCCTTCAGGTGCTTTGGAAAATAAGTTGACCCCCACCTCCTCTCTGTGGCAGCCCCTCAACTATTGGAAGTCTGCTATCCTGCCTCCCCTGGTCCTTCTCTTCACTAGACTAGCCAGGCCCAGTTCCTGCAACCGTTCTTCATATGTTTTAGTCTCCAGACCTTTGATCATCTTAGATTCAGATTAACAGAGTTGGAAGGGACCTTGTAGGTCAACTAGTCCAACCCCCTGCCCAAGCAGGAGACCCTACACCCTTTCTGACAGAGGGCAGTCCAGTCTCTTCTTGAAAGCCTCCAGTGATGAAGCTCCCACAACTTCTGAAGGGAACTTCTGTTCCATGGGTTGATTGCTCTCACTGTCAGAAAATTCCTCCTTATTTCCAGGTTGAATCTCTCCTTGTTCAGTTTCCATCCATTATTCCTTGTCTGGCCTTCAGGTGCCTTGGAAAATAGATTGACCCCCTCCTCTCTGTGGCAGCCCCTCAGCTATTGGAAGACTGCTCTCATGTCTCCCCTGGTCCTTCTCATCTTCAAATAGTGGATCCTGAATTCACCGCCTGGATGCCTGGAGGAGGGGCTTTGGTTCCACACCCTGACACGACAAGGATTCCCCTGTGATAAAGGCTTCCCAAGGAACCCAATGCTGGGTCCCTTGGGAATGTTACCCCAATGTTACCCCTTTTGTCTGTTTCTTTGTGTGCTTTGGAAAATAGCTTGGCCCCTTCCTCTCTGTGGCAGCCCCTCCAATATTGGAAGACTGCTAGCCTGCCCCCCCTGGTCCTTCTCTTCACTAGACTAGCCAGGCCCAGTTCCTGCAGCCATTCATCGTGTGTTTTGGCCTTCAGTCCCCTAATCATCTTGCTTGTTCTTCTCTGCACTCTTTCTAGAGTCTTAACATATTTTTTACATCGTGGAGACTAAAACTGGATGCAGGATTCCAAGTGTGGCCTTACCTGCACTTGGTGAATGTAAAAATAATAATTACTCAGGTTGTTGAATGCCAAAGGTACAATGATCTGGAATCCATCCTCACTCACCTTGTCCTACTTTTTTTTTTTTTCAAAACCCAACTTTGGGTATTAAGATGCATAGGAAGTAGGGTACGCCCATAAGATGCTCCTGAACTTTGTGGGATATTTTTAATACCTTCTTTGCAGGTATTAGGCCTTTCATCTATTGTCCCTTAGATCTGCAGCGATGAAGGGACTTGCATATCCCAAGGATGAGGTGAGATCCCATCAGGAATGTTTTTCCTAGAGGATCACCCATGATAGGAGGCTATGGATGAGGGATAATCTATGATCCACTGGAGAAGGGAAGGTCAACAACTCCACTCTTCCAACCAAAAGAGGCCTTCACAACCAGGACTGGCCCTGCAGGCTGGAAGGTCCCCACTGAGCTTCTGGGGAACCACAGCTCTGAAGTCTATGATGCCACTGGATTAAGGTCCAGAAGATGATGTGTCCAGAGGCAAAAGGAGAGGCCATATGCATCACACAAGGACTATCAGAACGGTGAACCAAGGCACACCTGAGATTGTCCAAGCAGAAATTACAGGTTGAGATTCTAAAACTGGAATGGAACGGGTCACTTCACATCAAAAAGCTTTAGAAGAAGATAGAATGAATGAGCTGGAAGGGACCTTGGAGGTCTTCTAGTCCAGCCCCCTGCGCAAGCAGGAGAACCTCTACCATTTCAGATAAGTGATTGTCTACTCTAGACTCTTCTTAAAAACCTCCAGTGACTGAGCGCCCACGATTTCTGGAGGCAACTTCTGTTGCACTGGTTAATTGTCCTCACTGTTAGGAAGTTTCTCCTTAATTTCAGGTTGCTTCTCTCTTTGATTAGTTTCCATCCATTGTTTCTTCTCTTGCCTTCTGGTGCTTTGTAGAATAATTTGACCCCCATCTTTGTGGCAGCCCCTCAAATACTGGAATACTGCTATCACGTCACCCCTAATTCTTCTTTTCTTTAGATCTTCTATTGTGGACCAAGAAAAAATGATAGGAAAGAAAGAACAGCCATCTTTATAACCCAAAGGGTCGAGGTTGGTGTCAGCTGCAACTCAAAAACGATAGAAAGATCTCAATTCTGTTCCAAGGTAAGTCACCCAGAGCAGGTGTTCCAACTCGGTGCTCCAGCTGCAGGTGCAGGAATTGGGCGCTTCTAGGATGCTTTACAGCAACTTGTCAAGATAGCACCAAATAACAGTCCTATTGATGATGGACAAACACAGGTAGTCCTTAACTTACAACAGTTCATTTAGTGACCTTAAAAGTTACAACGGCGCTGAAAAATGTGACTTATGACCGTTTTTCACAGTTAGGACCTTTGCAGCCTCCCCAAGATCATGTGATCAAAATTCAGATGTTCGGAAACTGCTTCATACGTATGACCGTTGCAACGTGATAACCTGACAAGCAGGCAATAAGGAAACCAGATTCACTAGTAAACCACCAAGTTACTAAGTTCTCAACTGCAGTGAGTTAACATCCGTGGCAAGAAAAGTCGTAAAATGGGGCAACCTCACTTAGCAAATGTCTCACTTAACAACAGAAATGTTGGCCTCCATTGTGGTCTTAAATCGAGAACTTCCTGCAGAATGCTAAAAGTGGGAAGTAAAACAGCATCTGAAATGATAGGACTATTTGACGTGGTTCAGGGAATGAAGCAGAAGACTGATCAATCGTGTTCTGCTAAGAAAATCCAGTGTTTCATTGAGCAAACACTGCCAGCAACTTAAAAGAAACACAGACATCATTGGATGGAAAACAAAAACATCGAATTGACAATCTGCTTTGCGGGCGAAGATGGAAAAGCTCTGTTTAGTCAGCAAAAGAAAAAGAAAAATGATAAAACAAAAAGAACTGGCATTGACTATTGTTCAGAACCCAAGTTTCTTAAAACTAAAGAAACTTAAACTAAAGAAAACAAAATTATCAGGCCAATCTCTTAACAGTTATTCCATAGCAGTGAAAACAAAAACAAAAAAAACCCCCTAGATTTAATGGGTTGGATTCGATAAAGAGACTTCCTGGACAACTCAGACTGAAAGAGACGCTGCCCTTAAAGATGAAATAAATCAAAATAGCCAGGAAGCAAAAAGAGATAAAATGGTTATTTGCTCGATTTTGTGAAAATAAAAGTGAAAAATAAAATACAAGGAATCTGCTTCCCAACTAAATGCTAAATTCCAGGAGAATAAGAGGCAAGGAAATATAGACTTTGTACTGCAATGTATGTTATCATGATACATATGGACTAAAGTGATTAACTATATTAATCGTTAAAAGTATATTAATAATACATTAATTATATTAAGGGCTGCCATAAAGAGGAGGGTGTATGTGGGTCAATGGATGGAAACTATAATCACGGAGAGAAAAAACCTGGAATTAAGGAGAAACTTCCTGATGGATTCACCTGACAACTGTGTTACTAACTTAACTGCAGTGACTCCCTTAACAACTATGAAAGAAAGGTCATAAAATGGGGCAAAACTCACTTCGCAAACGTCTCACTTAGCAACAGAAATTTTGGTCTCAATTCTGGTCGTAAGTCGAGGACTACTCGTATAGGCTTCTCACTTGACACCAGGGTGTCTGCTGCATTTCCATTGATAAAGCTGTTATCTTCTTTCTAATAAATAGCTTTAGCTCTGGGGATTTTATCCCTTGGATTAGCTATTTCCAGATAGGGAGAAAAGGATAAGGAGAAATTTTCTGACCGTGAGAACAATCAACCGATGGAACAGAAGTTGCCTTCGGAAGTTGTGGGAGCTTCATCGCTGGAGGCTTTCAAGAAGAGACTGGATGGCCATCTGTCAGAAATGGTGGAAGGCCTCCTGCTTGGGTGGGAGTTGGACTAGAAGACCTACAAGGTCCCTTCCAACTCTGCTGTTCTGTTCTGTTCTGTTCTGTTCTGTTCTGTTCCGTTCATTCCGTTCCATTCCATTCCATTCACTCCATTTGATTTCTGATTCCTATTCTACTCTACTCTACTTTACTCTCATTCCCTATTCTATTCTATTCTGTTCTGTTCTGTTCTGTTCTGTTCTGTTCTGTTCTGTTCTATTCCATTCCATTCCATTCCATTCCATTCCATTCCATTCCATTCCATTCCATTCCATTCCTGATTCCTACTCTACTCTACTCTACTCCCATTCCCTATTCTGTTCTGTTCTATTCTATTCCATTCTACTCCAGTCCATTTCTTTCCTACTCTACTCTACTCTACTCTACTCTACTCTACTCTACTCTACTCCCATTCTCTATTCTATTCTATTCTATTCTATTCTATTCTATTCTATTCTATTCTATTCTATTCTATTCTATTCTATTCTATTCTATTCTCTATTTCCATTCCATTCCATTCCATTCCATTCCATTCCATTCTATTCTATTCCATTCCATTCCATTCCATTCCATTCATTCCATTTGATTTCTGATTCCTATTCTATTCTACTCTACTCTACTTTACTCTCATTCCCTATTCTATTCTATTCTATTTTTTCTATTCTATTCTATTCTATTCTATTCTATTCTATTCTATTCTATTCCATTCCATTCCATTCCATTCCATTCCATTCCATTCCATTCCATTCCATTCCTGATTCCTACTCTACTCTACTCTATTCCCATTCCCTATTCTGTTCTGTTCTATTCTATTCCATTCTACTCCAGTCCATTTCTTTCCTACTCCACTCTACTCTACTCTACTCTACTCTACTCTACTCTACTCCCATTCTCTATTCTATTCTATTCTATTCTATTCTATTCTATTCTATTCTATTCTATTCTATTCTATTCTATTCTATTCTATTCTATTCTATTCTATTCTATTCTATTCTATTCTCTATTTCTATTCCATTCCATTCCATTCCATTCCATTCCATTCCAGTCCAGTCCAGTCCAGTCCAGTCCAGTCCAGTCCAGTTCTAATTTCTATTCTATTCTATTTTCTATTTCTATTCCATTCTATTCTTCTAAAGATTCAAGGCCATGGTTCTCCCTGTTGCGACACACAAACTGTGAAAGTCTTTGTTCTATTACAGATACAGAGAAAGCCAAAGCCGAACAGTCCCACCGTTGCCTGCGAATGCGCTGGAAAAAAACCTTGAAGCCCAAGAATAACAAATATTTCAATAGCTGAAATAAAGCCAGGCTGTTCACTGGAAGCACCAGATAAACCTTAAATAGTTTGGAGGCACAATGTAAAGTCCAAAATCAGTCATTGGTGCTTGGCGGGGGGGGGGGGAATCAAAACTGAAAAAGGGGCCGCCAAAAATCAAGGAGGCAGTTTCAGACAGATGGACCTGATTAAAATTATGTCCCTTGATCATAAAGATTTTGACTGGCTGAATAACCTGCTGCTGCTTTGTTGATTTTCAAATGTTAGCTTAAAAGGAAGGTTTTTTTAAAGCCTTGTATCTTATGATTCTTGATGAATGTATTTTTTTAATGTAAACTGAGAGCATATGCACCAAAGACAAATTCCAGTTCTAATTTCTATTCTATTCTATTCTATTCTATTCTATTCTATTCTATTCTATTCTATTCTATTCTATTCTATTCTATTCTATTCTATTCCATTCCATTCCATTCCATTCCATTCCATCCTAATTTCTATTCTATTCTATTCTATTCTATTCTATTCTATTCTATTCTATTCTATTCTATTCTATTCTATTCCATTCCATTCCATTCCATTCCATCCTAATTTCTATTCTATTCTATTCTATTCTATTCTATTCTATTCTATTCTATTCTATTCTATTCTATTCTATTCTATTCTATTCTATTCTATTCTATTCCATTCCATTCCATTCCATTGCATTGCATTCCATTCTATTCTATTCTATTCCAGTTCTAATTTCTATTCCATTGCATTCCATTGCATTGCATTCCATTTCTGATTCCTACTCTACTCTACTCTACTCCATATTTCTATTCTATTCTACTCTACTCTACTCTACTCTACTCTACTCTACTCTACTCTACTCTACTCTACTCTACTCTACTCTACTCCATTCCATTCCATTCCATTCCATTCCGTATTTTCTATTCTATTCTATTCTATTCTATTCTATTCTATTCTATTCTATTCTATTCTATTCTATTCTATTCTATTCTATTCTATTCTATTCTATTCTATTCTATTCTATTCTATTCTTATTTCTAGAACCAGGGGTTCAGGGGCCACCTGTTAACTATGATGTTCTGTGGCCAAACAGATTTTTTTCCATGATCATCTGGATGCCAATAATTTTCTCCCTATTATCTTTCAGCTGAAAAGGAACACGAACCCAGGCAGGACAGGGCAACATTTCCTCCAACTCCTGCTAAGGAGAAATTTCCTGGCAGTAAGAACAATCCATCAGTGGCATGGTTCCCCTCCAGAAGTGGTGGGCTCTCCATCACTGGAGGAGCTGTGAAGAAGAGTTTCGACAGCCATTTCTCCAGAATGATGTATCTTGCTTGAGCCGGAAGCAAGAACATTAGAAGACCTCTGAGATCCTTTCTGACAGTGTTATCGACACAATTGGGCGGACTCAGGGAGACAGTGGAGCACAGAGGGGGCTGACATGCTGTTTCCATGGCTTCCTGGGAGCTGCGCACGACTTATCGACTGAACCCCAAAGTCCTTTCCAACCCTATTATTTTATGTTCTATGTATGATTTCTCCAGAATCTCCCAAAGGTGCTTTTTCAGGAGGCAACTGGACTTTCTGGTTTTTCTTTGAAGACATTTCGCTTCTCATCCAAGAAGTTTCTTCACCTCTGACTTGGATGGTAGGGAATGGAAGGATTTATATTCCTTGCAGACAGCTGGTCCTTTGCATCCTTTGAGAGGGTCGTTGAGGCCACTTGGAGGTTTGCCTGTGTCCTCAGGGTCACCTGAGTGGTGCAAATGGTTCATGTAGTCTGCAATTTTTCCTCTGGAAATCCATTCTTATTCCCACACCATTGAAAAGGTGTCCATCCCAAACTGCATAGCTAAAAGTCTGTAGAGATTCTCAGTCATCCAGGTCATGGTTGTCCCAAAGGTGCTTTTTCAGGAGGCAACTGGACTTTCTTATTTTTTTTTCTTTTGAAGATGTTTCGCTTCTCATCCAAGAAGCTTCTTCAGCTTCTCCAGAATTTGTCCACATAATTAATTAGAACTACTAATCAGTGGAACAACATGCCTCCAGAAGTTGTGAATGCTCCAACACTAGAGGTTTTTAAGAAGAGATTGGACAGCTATTTATTTGACATGGTATAGGGTTTCCTGCCTGAGCACGGGGTTGGACTAGAGGACCTCCAAAGGTCCCTTCCAACTCTGTTATTCTGTTATAAGTTCTAAAATTCTCCTCACAGCTGAGAGCGTCATCTCCTTTCCTCCTTGAGGACCATAAAAGCCAATAGTCTCCAGTAGCGCAAGAGGCTCCAGTCTCCCATGCAAGAGACTCTCGTCACCTGAGAATCTAGCCAGTTGACTGGGGTGCTTGGTGCCCGCGGCCTGTCCCTGCTCCTGTCAACTCGCAAAGCATCCCTGGCTTGCTCTCGAGTTGCCATAGGCAAGGGGGATGGGAAAACGGCGAAGCAGCATGGCAGCCAAAAACAAAAGCACATTCCAGACATATCTCTCTCAAGGCTGTCTCCCAGAGTTACCCACAGCGGTCGGAGGGGAGTGATCTCTACATCCTGCGAAATTGGTCTGTTGGCGAATGTGACTGATGACACACCCTGGGGGGGGGGAAGTCTGGGTTGTAAATTATGTGGGGTCAGAGTTGGCTTCACTTGGAACGTGCCGACATGAAGCTCCTAATCAATAACTGAATTTCTTTTGAAGCTTGGCTTGAGGCTCATGATTTAATTAGGGCATCCGTCAGAACCCTGACAGCCCCATTAAATGAGCAGCTCAGCTCCCCATCACTGAACAAATATTTCTTCATCCTGTATGTTGTGAAGATGAATGACAAAGGCTGCCGGACTGCTACGAGAAACTCCTATCAAAGCAAGTGACCAAAACAAGCTGGGATCTCACACTTCGGGGGGCAGAGTTTACCTCTCCACAAGGCAGTGATTCTCAACCTTGGCAACTTTAAGACAGGTGGACTTCAACTCCCAGAATTCCACTGCCGGCATTCCCCAGGGGAATTCTGGGAGTTGAAGTCCACCCGTCTTAAAAGTTGCCAAGGATGAGAGATGCTGCTGTAAGGGCATGCAATTGTTCAGTTTGGTGCTTTTCTCCCTGCCAGGGACATCCAGAGGGATGGGTCACAAACATCAGTCTGGCAGTGATGACTGTGTGGCCAAAGCCTTTCTCCTGGCATCAGCCCCCAACTCCCAGTTTCAGGTCCATTAGCCGGAGGGAGCCATGACCAAGACCGTGGAGGGGAGTGGATCCTTACCTACAACTTTTGGCAACTTCTGACGGCGAAGGGGGATCCGGGGCAGCTTCAAGCTGATTTGGCTGAACTGTCCGCAAAGGCGCCGTGAAGATTTTTTACGAGCCAAGTCCTGGCGTATGCTGTGAAGGAAGCCGGATAACCAGGTGAGACCACGGTCAAAAGTTGCCGCATGGATAGCAATAGCCCTTAGACTTATATGCCGCTTCACAGTGCTTTCCAGCCCTCTCTAAGCGGTTTTACAGAGTCAGCCACTTGCCCCCAACAATCTGGGTCCTCATTTTACCCACCTCGGGAGGATGGAAGGCTGAGTCAACCTTGAGCCAATCAGGATCAAACTGCTGGCAGTTGGCAGAATTAGCCTGCAATACTCATTCTCACCACTGCGCCACCACAACTCCCAATATGACAGTGGGGGTCATATTGCATTGCATCTTTATAATTTGCTCCTTCTGTCTTAGACTTCCCTGCATCTCACTTATCCTACCTGTGCAAGGTGATGGGGAAGGGGGAGGGCTGTAATCCAAATGCAGGGGAAAGTGGCATCTATGCTATGGATGGAATAAGGCAGGATTTTCCAACCTTGGCCACTTTAAGACGATTGGACTTCAATACCCAGAATTCCCCAGCCAGCAAGGGGATTTCTGGGTGTTGAAGTCCAAACCTTCTGGACAAATGGTGGCCATTCGAAGTTCGGATATCATTGAAAAAGTGAGTTATGACCATTTTTCACACTTATGACCATTGCTGCATCCCCAGGTTCATGTAATCGAAATTCAGGCACATGGCAACCGACTCACATTTATGACGGTTGCAGTGTTCCAGGATCCTGTGCTCCCCTTTTGCAACCTTCTCACAAGAAGGTCCATGCACTTTACAACGGTGTTACTAAGTTAACCACTGCAGTGATTCACTTAACAACCGTGGCAAGAAAGGTCGTAAAATGAGGCAAAACTCACTTGTCTCGCTTAGCAACATAAATTTTGGGCTCCATTGTGGTCAAAAATCAAGGATTACCAGTAATTGTCCTCAGGAAATTGGGCAGCTAAAAAGGAAGCTGGCCAGATGGAAGTGCCTCCCGGCCCGTCCTTCCTCTCCCGTCTTGGCATCCCTTTCAGCCAGGGCTCTTTTCTGGAAGACCGGTTCTCTGCAGCTTCCCTCCTCCCACTCACCCCCATGGCACCCACCCACCCCCGGTGGGTACTCACTCCCGGGCCTGATCCTTCTTGCGGCAAATGCAACAGCAGGACAACAGCGAGAGGAGAAGGCAGAGCAGGAAGATCAGGAGGACTCCGGCACCAATGACTCCCATCCGCTGATTGGCCTCTGGGAAAAAGAGGTTGGCCAGAGTCAGTGGGCCGAGGAAGCCACAAGCCTGACTGGGTGGCTCAGTGGCTAAGAAACTGAGCTTGTTGATCAGAAAGGTCGGCAGTTCGGCGGTTCAAATCCCTAGTACAGGTCTCCTGCTTGAGCAGGGGGTTGGACTAGATGACCTACAAGGTCCCTTCAACTCTGTTACTGTTAAACCAGCTGCCCTTGCAAGGTGGGACCCGGGAAAGGTTGTTGCAGAGTTTGTTGAAACAAGGCAAGTTGGCGGCTGCGACAATGTGAGGAGTGTCAGCACTTCAAGCTGCATTTACTCTAGTGCTGACATAAGAAGGAGAAGCGGAGGCGTCTGGAAAGGGACGTTTGACTTTTCACCTACTTATTTTTCCTGGAGATAATATCCCCTAGGAGATGGGATGGGAGGGGGGAAATTCCTTTGAGCTGGAGCGGTAGATTAGGGGTAGAATGACTTGGAAGTTGGCCGATGAGTGCAGGGGAGTGGGGAACGGAAAGGGAGGGTTTTGGGTCTGGAAGTCAGTGTTGGCTTCGATGGAGTCGGATTTTAGAATGTCGTGCTTAATAAATAGGAGTTTTCCTTCAAAGACTTTGTTTGAAATGCAATTTATTTGAGACGACCTCGAAACCTGACAAGGAGGCTGTTGTGGCTGCCTTGTGAACCTTGGGGGCCACACCTTGCACCTCCCCCACCCAACTGGGGCAAGAAGGTTTGGGGGAAGGTTGGCCAGGCACTCACTTACCCATGTGGCACATGCCGGTGAAGGGGTTGCAGGAGTCCTCGTGGCAGTTGCACAGCTCGGCACAGTTTGCCCCGTAATGGCCAGTTGGGCAGGTCAGGTTGCAGCTGGGGAAAGAAGAGTGGGCAAAAGAGGTTGAGTCCCTTCTTCCAAAAGCAGACCTGGAGCTCGCCACAATTTAAATCCCATTTAAATTACTCCGAGAAGCCCTCCTGGAAAGCGCAGTGGGATAAGGCCACATTTAATATTTGCGTGACCCATGGCAGGGACTCTAGCCTGGTGCCCAGGAGCTACAGCACAACTTGTAGGCATCTTGATGGATGCCTAAATAGAAATAGTTTCTCTGCTGCTTCAAAAGAATCATCTATGGAGATTCTCAGTCATCCAGGTCATGGTTGTCCCAAAGGTGCTTTTTCAAGAGACTTTCTTGGTTTTTCTTTAAAGACGTTTCGCTTCCCATCCGAGAGAATGAGGAGAAGAGCTGAAGAAGCTTCTTGGATGAGAAGCGAAACGTCTTCAAAGAAAAACCAAGGAAGTTCAGTTGCCTCTTGAAAAAAAAAAACCACCTTTGGGATTTCAAATGAAATTTTTCCCACAACTCCATGGGTTTCCATTACACACTGAATCAGTGGTGAAATCCAAATTTTTTTACTACTGGTTCGGTGGGCGTGGCAGGGGAAGGATACTGGAAAATCCCAATTCCCTCCCTGCTCCTGGGGGAAGGATATTGCAAAATCTCCATTCCCACTCTACTCTGGGGCCAGCCAGAGGTGGTATTTGCTGGTTCTCCAAACTACTCAAAATTTCCGCTACTGGTTCTCCAGAACCTGTCAGAACCTGCTGGATTTCACCCCTGCACTGAATCCTATACTACTCTGCCCCCTTTTCAATCTACCAGCCTTACAATTTGTGAAACCCAAAGTCCCAACACACCATTGACGGATCCTGTCCCTGAACCCCATGGGAGTCAGCTTGGAGGGCTGCTTCCTGCTACCCCAAAGTGACTAGGGACCTGGATCAGGAGATGGAGGCATGTCCTGGCCAGAAAGCTTGAATTCAGCTCCCTGCTTGACCTGCTCCTATGAAAGGTAACCACAGTCAGCGGGCAAAGGCAGGAGAAACTAAACTAAACTACAAATCAAATAAACTAAACTAAGAAAGCCCTCTCCATCCACCATCCACCTTCTGAAGGCAGTTGTGGGAGCTTCATCACTGGAAGCTTTCAAGAGGAGACTGGACTGTCCTCTGTCAAAAATGGTGTAGGGCCTGCTGGGTAGGGCGGGGTGGACTAGATGACCTACAAGGTCCCTTCCAACTCTGTTCATCTGTACCTAGCTTCGGCCCGAGTGTCGCACCCTCCTGAGCAAAGCTCCCTCTTGGGCACATGGCTTCATGGCCCGTACACCAGGCTCGGCCTCCTGTCACTGTGGCTATGCTCTAAGCAGGGAGGAGAAGAGAGGGGGATGCCGAAAGAGGGACTGAGTAGAGGCCAAAGGAGGAAAAAGAACATAGAATCCTAGGCTGGAAGAAACCATGGAGGTCTCTAGTCCAACCCACTGCTCACGCAGGTGTTGTGACCCAGCTCCCCAAACACAACCAACCCTCTGAAGTGAACTCAAAGATTCCTTTATTAGAAGCGCCAGCAGCCCTGACAAAAAGTTTCTCTCTCACCGCAGGCTGTCCGGCTGGGAGATGAATAGTTGTCTGCCCCATCTATTCATCTCCGTCCCCCGCCTTTTATCCCCACAGCTAGGGTGGGGCTTCGCTAGTTGCGGTGGCTTTTCCTTTCCAAGGACCGGCCCATAGATTTCCACTGCTCTCCTCTCCTCTGCCTTCTGCTCATCAGGCACTGGACCCAGCTCCTCCTCTTCCTCATCAGCCACCTCCAAACCTGGGGGCTGTTGACTCTCCATCTGAGGGCTGACAGACAGCCCAGGTGTCAGCCTCCGCTTTTGCTGCTTTGGCTGCCATAGGAACCGGGATGGGGGAGAGCTAGGGAGCTTGGGGGGGAAGCGTGCTGGAGGAGGGGCATGGCTTCGGAAGAAACGAAACTGAATCCTTGAAGGGGCTATCGGGTCAACCGTCGTGGCATTCCTGATTGATGACGCTGCCAGACGTGCTTCCACCTGACCCTGGGAGACCTTTGGATTGCATGATTTACGATGGACAGTGGGAGGGGATGCTTTCTATATGCACTTTTCGCGCCTATTGCTTTAATTTCAGCTTAGCTGTGGTTGCGTTCACTTCATTTCTAGTAAAAGTACCTTTCTCTATAAAACATGGAGTTTGGTCATTCTTTCCTGGACTTTGAAGGAAGCACACCTGACACCAGGCTCCGCCTCTGTCTCTCTCTCTCTCTCTCTCTCTGCCAGCTCCATTCCCTCTTCCCCCTCGGAGCTCTCAGGTTGCCTTGATGCTGGCCCTGACTCCCACGCCTCCTCCTCCTCCTCTGATTCAGCTGCTGGAGGGGCCGGTGGCCGACAGGCTACAACAGCATGAGACCCTCTACCATTCCGGATAAATGGCTCTCCAGCCTCTTCTTGAACACTTCCAGTGAAGGAGCACCCACAACTTCTAGGGCAGCGTTTCTCAACCTTGGAAGCTTGAAGATGGGTGGACTTCAACTCCCAGAATCCCCCAGCCAGCAGCGCTGGCTGGGGGATTCTGGGAGTTGAAGTCCACCCATCTTCAAGCTTCCAAGGTTGAGAAACACTGTAGATATATTCAGGTATTCCCAGCTGAATTACTTTTTAATTATGTAAACAATTAGGTTAGTTGTATAGTGTAATTGTATTTTTCATAGGAAAGAACATGTAACTTCTCATTCTCTTAGCTGCCCAGATTTACTCGACAGTGAGATTAAATCAATGTTGGCAGCTGTAAAGTGGATTATGTCCTCTTTATTGTGGCCAATCCAGCTGGTGCATACAAGGCACCCGTATCTTGCACATCTGTTTTGCCTTAGAGGGAATGTCAATCTCAGGATTTCTTTATCGTTATTGTTGTGGGTTTTTATACCATTGCTTTTATGCTGTTTTATGGGTCGCAAACCACCCAGAGTAGTTAGATACATTTTTTGAACAAATAAAGACTGCACTGCTAAAATTTGCTGGTACAAGTTTTCACAATTTATTTTAAATAAGCACCGGACTAGATGTGTGAGACCCCAAAAGGCTTATTGTACAGTACCTCCCCAAAAAACAAAGGAGAACCAACATTTGGGGCCTGCCCGTTCAGTGCCTTTGCTGTACCACCACGGCCTCCCCCTTGGGGTCCTCAGAGGTTGGAAAAAATGAGGCAGCCCCCAACCACAAAATTGGTTGGCTCCATGCCAAGCCCTGAGCAAGAGGCGTCCTTGGGATGTGACTGCCAAAAAAAAAAAATCCATCTGGCAGCTGCAACAGCACCATTTCTCATGTATGTTGAAAAGGGGAGGGGGCTTCAGTCATAGTCGGGGGCCTCCATCTTGATTTTTATGACCCTTTTCTCGGACATCCCTGGCCCTGAGCTCTTTTTAATGGCTATTTAAGTCTCCCTCCAAATTGTGTGTTGCACTTCCTCTGTGCAAACACTTCCTCTGTGGTTTGCCTTAAGTCCAGTGGGTCAACCAAATGCAGGATGCAGCCCAACCTCCCTGGAGTTATCTAACTTCCCCAGAGCCCACCCACCCCGGGGGGGGGGGAGAAACCTTTGGGCAACCCTGGAAGGTTTGGAGAAGCGGAAGGAGCCAAGTGAGTAGCCTGCAAAGCTAAAAATACCCCATTCAATTTTAAATGTCCTTTAAATCCTCTCCTATGGCCAAGCCCTGTGGCTTAGCTTAGCTTTCAAGAGCCCAAAATAAGTAATTCTCCGACTTCATAGCCATTCTTAAAAGTGCGATGATTTTCCCCATTTGGGTTCTTTAAAGTGAAGAATGGGAGTTCCTTAAAGATTTACAGCATACATTTTTCCTCCCAAATGGGCAGTTTTAAAAAAAAACCCAAAAAAACCCAAATGGCTTTTGAGCACAGGAAGATGGTGCTTCTCTGACCTAATAAGAGCTGCCCCTTGGACCAGCTTTGCTTACAGTTCCCTTCTCCACTAGGGCAGATGTGCCCAATTTATGAACTCTGCTAATGTCAGATCTGCCAGAGAGAGAGAGAGAGTGAGGGAGGGAGACAGAGGAAGAGGGAGAGAGATGGGGGAGAGAGAGAGGGAGGGGGAGGGAGGGAGGGAGAGGGAGAGAGAGAGGGGGAGAGAAAGAGGGAAGGAGGGAGAGAGAGGAAGAGAGAGGAAGAGGGGAAGAGGGGGGAGAGGGAGGGGGAGAGAGGGAGAGGGAGGGGGGAGAGGAGGGGAGAGGGAGGGAGAGAGAGGAATAGGGAGGGAGGGAGAGAGGGAGAGGGAGGGAGAGAGGGAGGGAAAGAGAGAGATTTGTTGGAAGCCAGAGATGTGACAATCAGCCCGTTACAGTCTTCAGGGTCGCAGAGCCCAGGAAAAGAATGCAAAAGTGGTAGCAAACATCCGAGATGTTCCCAAAATGCCTATGCGGTACGACTATTGGATGGAGACGGACTGGTCAAGGGGGGAAGGGCCAGGGAGAAGAGGAAAAAATTGTAATGCTTTGCGTGGGAACCTCAGATCTAACCTTTCTTTTTGCTGCAACCATCTATCCTTAGTAAAAGAACCTATTGCTTCAGCCCAATGGAGTCGAGGGTCTTTCTTTCCTAAGGAGAAGAGCTGGGGCAGGCCTAACAGCTAGCCACCTCTCACCAACTAGCAGTCCAAGTGTGGGCGCTCTTATGAGCGAGTTCTGTGGCTTAGCCTGGCTTCTGAACTGAGATACAGGTGGTCCTCGACTTACAACCATTCGTTTAACGATTGTTCGAAGTTACAGCAGCACTGAAAAAAAAATGGCTTATGACTAATCCTTCACACTTACGACCGTCACAGCATCTCCACAATCACACGATCCAAATGTGGGCCCCTGGCAACTGGCAAGTATTTAACACGGTCTCCATGTCCCATCATCATTTGCAACCTTCCCAGCCAGTTTCCAATGAGCAAAATCAAGGGTGGGGGAGGGCAAAGTTGGATTTGCTTAACAAATATGTGATTCGCTTAACAACAGTGGCAAAAAAGGTCATAAACCAGAGAGTGACTCACGGACAGCCCTCTTGCTTAGAAATGGAAATTGTGGTTGTAAGTACGAGGACGACCTGTTCCTGCCACTCACTAGCCCAGGGATGGGTTTAAGCAGCTTTATGCTTAGCAATCCATCATTAACTCTTGAGATTCTGACAGGATTTTCATCAGCCGTCCAAAAGATGCTTTTTCAGGAGGCAACTGGACTTTTCTTTTGAAGATGTTTCGCTTCTCATCCAAGAAGCTTCTTCAGCTCTGACTGGATGATGGGGAAAGGAAGGATTTATATTTATAAAGAATTTATATTCCTTGCAGACAGCTGGTCATTTGCATCCATCCATCCATCCATCCATCCATCCATCCATCCATCCATCCACCCACCCACCCACCCACCCACCCACCCACCCACCCATCCATCCATCCATCCATCCATCCATCCATCCATCCATCCATCCATCCATCCATCTATCTATCTATCTATCTATCTATCTATCTATCTATCTATCTATCTATCTATCTATCTATTTATAATTTATAAATAAATAAATAAAACTCTGTAGAGATTCTCAGTCATCCAGGTCATGGTTGTCCCAAAGGGGCTTTTTCAGGAGGCAACTGGACTTTCTTGTTTTTCTTTGAAGACGTTTCGCTTCTCATCCTAGAAGCTTCTTCCGCTCTGACTGGATGATGGGGAAAGGAAGGATTTATAGTCCTTGCAGACAGCTGGTCATTTGCATCCTTTTAGAGGGTCATTAGGGACGCGGTGGCTCAGTGGCTAAGGCCCTGAGCTTGTCGATTGAAAGGTCGGTAGTTCAGGGGTTCGAATCCCTGGTGCTGCATAACGGGGTGAGCTCCCGTTCCTTGTCCCAGCTTCTGCCAACCTAGAAGTTCGAAAGCACATAAAAAAATGCAAGTAGAAAAATCGGGACCACCTTTGGTGGGAAGGGAACAGCGTTCTGTGCGCCTTTGGCTTTGAGTCATGTCAGCCACATGACTACGGAGACGTCTTCGGACAGCGCTGGCTCTTCGGCTTTGAAACGGAGATGAGCATCGCCCCCTAGAGCCTGGAACGACTAGCACATATATGCGAGGGAAACCTTTACCTTTACCTTAGAGCAGTGGTTCTCAACCTTCCTAATGCTGCGACCCTTTAATATAGTTCCTCATGTTGTGGTGACCCCCAACCATAAAATTATTCCTAAGACCGTTGAAAATATGTGTTTTCCGATGGTCTTAGGCGACCCCTGTGAAAGGGTCGTTTGACCCCCAAAGGGGTCGCAACCCACAGGTTGAGAACCACTGCCTTAGAGGGTCATTGAAGCACTTGGAGGTTTATCTGTGTCCTCAGGGTCACCTGAGTGGTGCAAACGGTTCCTGTGGTCTGCAATCCTTCTGGAAACCCGTTCAGACTCCCACCAGCCGAGTGAGCTAACCCTGAAGAAAGGAGCCTGGCTGCAGGGGGCTCACCTTCACAGAGCAGCAACGGGAAGAGGCTTGGCCTGCAAAGGCCGCCCTTGGGCCATCCGATTCTCCCAGGAATGCTGATGCCTCTTGGACCTCCGGAGCTTTTTCCTTGGCTCGGGTCCTGCCCTCCTCAGGGCTATGTGCTGCTTTGGCCCAGAGGCTTCCTGGCTCTTCACAGCAGCTGCAAGCTGGCCGGCTCACAAAGGAACGCATTTCCTGCCTGCCCTGCTGTTTTCAATTTGAAGGCTCTTTTTGAGAGCTTGCAGTGCTGCAGAATTTTGCATTTCAATATTTTTGCAGGTTGATGGTTTCAGGCAAGAACAACGAGTTCTTAAAGGCTCAGCAATCTTGTGAGGTTTCAGCCACTTTGTGCTTTTTTTCTCAAAGAAAGTATTTGGATGCCGTGTCCTGCAGACCTGCTCACGGGGTGGTGTAGGCTCCCTGGCACCAAGCAGATTCACACTGCCAACCCGTGATGGGCTATATGCGAATCCCCTTGGGAGGGCTGAAGCACTCTTTACCCCCCCTCCCCTCAATGTTCATTGTGATGGATGATGGATAGCCTAGAATCCTACACCAGCATGTCTCAGCCTTGGCAACTTGAAGATCACTGGCTGGAGAATTCTGGGAGTTGAAATCCACCTACAGTATCTTAAAGTTGTCATGATTGAGACATGATAGCAGTGGTCCAATATTGAAGGGGCTGCCACAGAGAGGAGGAAGGGGGTCAGGCTATTCTCCAAAGCACCTGAAGGCCAGACAAGGAATAATGGATGGAAACCGATGGAACAGAAGTTGCCTTCAAAAGTTGTGGGAGCTTCATCACTGGAGGCTTCAAAGAAAAGACTGGACTGCCATCAGTTAGAACCGGTGCACGGTCTCCTGCTTGGGCAGTGGGTTGGACTAGATGACCTACAAGGTCCCTTCCAACTCTGTTAATCTAATCTAACTTAGAAATAAGGAGGAATTTTCTGACAGTGAGAACAATCAACCCATGGAACAGAAGTTGCCTTCAGAAATTGTGGGAGCTTCAGCACTGGAAACTTTCAAGGAGAGACTGGACTGCCATCTGTCAGAAATGGTGTAGGGCCGTGATGGCATACCTATGGCATGAGTGTCAGAGGTGGCATGCAGAGCCCTCTCTGTGGGCACACATGCCATTCATTGCCAGCTGCTCTTCCAGGTTCCATCTCGCGCATGTGCAAGAGAGCCAACTGCTCTCTTCTGGGTTGCAGTGCTCTGATGCACGTGCACTCCAGTTTTGGCACTTGGGTGCCGAAAAGATTAACCATCACTTGGTATAGGATCTCCTGCTTGTGCGGGGGGTTGGACTAGATGACCTACAAGGTCCCTTCCAACTCTGTTAATCTGATCGGATCGGATCTGAGACACCTAAGCCAACCTACAACTTTTCTGACGGCACAAACAAATCCAGGCAAACCCTCCCAACTGGGACGAGCACACTCGTCCACCAGAAGCCAAACGGAGAAATTCCCCACCAAACCTATTTTTAGCGTGTCCCAGGGCTTCCCTTCCATCTGCGTCAAAGTCCTTTCATCCTTTGACCGGAGCAATGTAGGGGGGACATGTGCCACAACACCTGAGTTCCCAAGGAAGAAAATCCAGATGTCTCTCTGGATGTGCCTGGAGCCCAGCAGAAGCTGTGCAAGAGGAAGGAAGGAGACCGAAAAAAAGGAAGAAGGGATGAAAGAAAAAGCAGGAAGGAAGGAGGGAGGGAGGGAGGGAGAAAGGACGAGACATATTTGGAAAATATTCCAGCTTTGGGGGGTTGATTACAGATGATTAATGATGTCCAAGGGCCAATGAAAGGATAACTTTCATATCCTCCAATCTGGCAACAATATCAAGGACTGTTTTGCTGTTAGTTTTATAGGGAGCAGAGATACCAATTCTATCATTCTTGCAACCACAGGAACCGACAATTTTCAGCTATTGTAGCCCACGATGGCTTCAACAACTATAAAGAGGTTTCGGGGATGCCGGGATCCGTCTCTGAACTAAATTCAGAAGCTGCTTCTGTCTTCTTCATAGATCCTGGGGCCCCTTACTAACAACCCTTGAGATTGTGATTTCATTGTGCAGATGTGGTTCTTCATACTTGCACAATGACTTTTCTTCAGAATTGTGTTTCTCAAACTTGGCAATTTAAGGTTGCAGGAACTGGGCCTGGTTAGTCTAGTGAAGAGAAGGACCAGGGGAGACATTAAAGCAGTGGTCCAGTATTTGAGGGGCTGCCACAGAGAGGAGGGGGGGTCAAGCTATTCTCTAAAGCACCTGAAGGTCAAGCAAGAAATAATGGATGGAAACTGATCCAGGAGAGATTCAACCTAGAAATAAGGAGAAATTTCCTGACAGTGAGAACAATCAACCGATGGAACAGAAGTTGCCTTCGGAAGTTGTGGGAGCTTCATCACTGGAAGCTTTCAAGAAGAGACTGGACTGCCATCTGTCAAAAATGGTGTAGGGTCTCCTGCTTGGGTGTGGGGGGTTTGGACTAGATGACCTCCAAGGTCCTTTTCAACTCTGTTAATCTGTTAAATCTGTTAAAGTTGGGTGGACTTCAACTCCCAGAATTGCCCAGCCAGCAATTCTGGCTGGGGAATTCTGGGAGTTGAAGCCCATCCAACTTAAAGTTGCCAAAGTTGAGAAACAAGGCTTTAGAGAAGGTTAGTACAAATTGGCTGGAGCCGATGAGCATCCTGCAGTCCATCTGGGAATGATGTGAATTTTAATCCCAACACATTGATGAGTGCCCCAGGTTGGGAAAGCAGATGTTGGGAAAAAACACAAAGAGAATCCTAAACTTGCAAGAATTCTGATTTACATATATAATAGAAAAGAAACGGTGGGTAGAAAGATTCTCCCCCCCTTCACTCGGAGGGAGAAGTCAGCTTTCTTTGCCGAAAACACAGCAAGAATTTGTTGGGGGGAAAAAACAGGACAATAAATACAAGCTTTGTCTTGAATAAGCATGCCATGACTAAACACAGCCAGGATGTCTTTTTTCTGCTAAAGCTAAAGAACTGTGGAAGGCAGGAAACGAAGATCTTGTGCTTCTTAGTTCAGCCATAGGGGCTACTCTTCTTTGAGAGTGGTGGTGTGATCTAGGCTTCCTGAGTCATTAAAACACACGAGTAGTCCCAAAAACCTCTTTTATTGCAACAGCTGTGAATTACGTTCATTCACAGCTGAGTCCCAATTAGTTGCAAAAAGTCCTTCGGGAGAATCACCAACCTTTATCTCCCTTGACACTTTGCCAAAGACCTATTTGGCAAAGCCATACGGAGTCCAGAATCAAACAGAGATGCCGACTGGGAACAGAATTAACAACGTTGCTTTCCTGCAAAGGGCCCATGTGCCTTTGCTCCTCTTTTAAGCCTTATGGGAGGGACCAATCATCTCCAGGCCTTACTCCCGAGTCGTCCCTTTTGTTTTAACTGTTCTTGCCTTCTGGCAGTTCTGCACATGGGCGCACTAGGAACAGGTTCCTTCTGTTCCTCTGCCTCTCTGATGTCCGACTCTGGAGGCATCGGAGTCCGCTCATAACTCCCAGATGGCCCTGGCCCCATCTCTGCCTCTGATTCAGAGGCCTTGTCTGAGCCTTTCCCAGACTCCAGGACTGGCCCATGTTCCTCCCCAGCCTCCTCACTGTCCGACTCCTCTGCCAGCTCTGCAGGCTGCTGGCGGACCACAACAAGTGGGTAGGAGGAAAAAGATCGATATTTCTTCCAACATTATCATATAGGAGTATTCATCTCAGACTTTTATAAAGTATGTAAAATGGTATCTTGGTGACCCTTTCCTGCTTTAAGTAAACTGGAGACCAGCTTATTTAACTGGTCTGGCTAATCTCTCAACCAGTGTTTCTCAACCTCCACGTCTTAAAAATGTGAGGACTTCAACTCCCAGAATCTCCCAGTCAGCCTGCTTCCACTGGTTCTATACAGGTAGTCCTCGACTTACAACAGTTCACTTAGCGACCATTCAAAGTTACAACGGAACTGAAAAAAAGTGACTTATGACCAGTTTTCACACTTATGACCATTGCAGCACCCCCCACGATCATGTGATCAAAATTCGGACGCTTGGCAACTGATTCATATTTATGACGGTTGCAGAGTCCCAGGATCACATGATCTCCTTTTGCGACCTTCGGACAAGCAAACTCCATGGGAAAGGCAGATTCGCTTAACAACCGTGTGACTAATTTCACAACTGCAGTGATTCACGTAACAAATGTGGCAAGAAAACTCATAAAATGGGATATATATATATATCTTACTTAGCAACATAAATTTTGGGCTCAATTCAGGGGTGAAATGCTCCCGGTTCGGACTGGATCACCCAATCCAGTAACGGTAGTGGGCGGTGGTTCGGAAAACCGGTAGCAAAAATCCCTGCCCAGCTGAGCCACACGATCATCAGAGCCTTTTTTTTGTTTTACTTTTAAAAGCATTTTTTTTGGCTGAAGAGATTGTAGAAAAAATGCTTTTAAAAGTAAAAAAAAAGCCTCTGATGATCGCGCGGCTCAGCTGGGATCGTCAGAGGCTTTTAAAAGTAAAAAAAAATAAAAGTTGGCCACGCCCACCCAGTCACATTACCCCCCACCACCACCACCACCAAGCCACGCCCACAGAACCGGTAGTAACAAATTTTACATTTCACCACTGGCTCAATTGTGGTTGTAAGTCACAGACTACCTGTATTAGATTTATTTCCCATCATGGCTGCCTGGGGAATTCTGGGAGTTGAAGCTTCAAGCCGAGGTTGAGAAATACTCAATCTGTAAACACAGATCTAAGTGTCCCATAAGCAAGGAGGACCAAACAGGAAACAGGGCACTCCAGTGCTTGTTGATTTGCTTAAAGAACACAAATCACCTTGTCGTAAATAGAAGAAGAGCCTTCTACAAGTCAGAAACATAAATTTTTCAGTTTTAGGAAAAGCGTACATTCCATTTTGCTTTGCTTCAGCAAGAAAGACCGCAGCTTCCTTAGCTAAGCCCAGACTTGCCCAGAGACATACGGGGGTGGGTGGGTGGGGTGGGGGGATTGAGTCTTCCCGTGTGCTGGTCACTTACAACGTCCCGTGGAACCCGGCCTGGCAGAGGCACCTCCCGGTCTCAAAGTGGCACTCCCCGTTAAAACAGCTGCTGCAGACGAAGGCGCAGTTCTCGCCGTACGTCCCGTTGCGGCATTTGGTCTCGCACCTGGAGAAAAGGACAGCAAAACAAACACAGGGTAGTGGAGACAGGGCTTCGTCTACCTGGAGGTTCGGTGGTTGACTTTGGGGTGCTGGCTGCAGGAGCACAGGGCATTGTAGATTTTAGAAAGAGACGGCATAGTCCTACTCAGTATCAAAGATGCAGCTTTGACAGTATTAAATATCTGGGAGTGAAGATAACTAACAATCTGAACTGGCCTCTCCGCACGTCATCCTTAGTGAAGCGTGCAAACTGGTGTCTGCATTTCCTATGTCAGATGCGGAGAGCATATCTTTCGCCTTCTATTCTGGCCACTTTTTACAGAGGCACGATTGAGAGCATTTTAACAAACTGCATCCCTGTTTGGTTTGGTGGCAGCAGTGCCTGAGATAGAAAGTCCCTTCAGAGAGTGGTGAAGGCAGCTGAGATCATCATAGGAAGCTCGCTTCTTGTCATTCATGCTTGAGCGAGGGGCTGGACTAGAAGACCTCCAAGGTCCCTTCCAGCTCAATTCTAATTCTAATTCTAATTCTAATTCTAATTCTAATTCTAATTCTAATTCTAATTCTAATTCTAATTAGACAGAGGCCCTTGAATAATGGATTTGGCAATTTGGCCTAAGAGTACAGGTTCTGAAGAAGTAGCAATGGATTAAATAAAGGCTGAGCGATCCCTTGAGATTGGTAATCTAGAACCCAAAACACACATATGTTGAGTGTGTTGCAATATTTTCAGGATCAGACTCAATAATGATAATAAGAGTTAGAGGTTTAAATATATTTCTCTTTAATTATAACAGGCATTCTATATTCACTAAATATTCACAGATAGAAGCAAGGAAAATGGTGAAGGTGGCTCCTTATATATACAAGGGGTGGAGCCAAGAATGGGAGTGGTGAATTATGAATACATTAGGAACCAAAGAATAAGTTAACCCCCGATGTCCCATATATACATTATTTACACATTAGAGAATAAGGCATTTACATCTCACAAATCCCCCTCTAAATGCCGGTTCGCTATACAACACCAATTACATTCAGATTCAGGACAATATAAGACATATAATTTTGATGTTAAATATTTGTGCTGTTTAGAAGGTAAAGGCTTCGTCAATATGTCAGCTAATTGTTCAGAGGTATCACAATGCACTGCTTTGATAAATCCATCTTGAGACAATTGTCTCACATGCTTAAATTTTATATCTATATGCCTGGACCTTTGTCCAATGGCATCGGATCTGGATATTTCAATGGCTGCTTTATTATCTTCATGCATAACAAAAGGCAAAGCAGGTTTTTTCCAAACATCTGAAATCAAATCATTAAACCATACAAGGTTATTTGCAGCTTTGGACAAACAAACATATTCCGCTTCTGTGGTCGAAGTGGCTACCAGTTCTTGTTTACCAGTGTACCAGTAAACTGGACAGTCATTTAATAGAAAAATATAACCAGAAGTGCTCTTTCTGCATGATATATCTCCAGCCCAATCCGCATCTGCGTAACATGTAAGTTTTGGTTCTTTACCATTACTAGGTTCTAATACTAAGCAAAAGTCTAATGTACTTTTCAGATATCTTAGAATTCTTTTGACTGCTTCCCAATGATACATTGTTGGTTTGCTAACATATCTTGACAATAAGTTGAGTGGTAATGCAATATCTGGCCTGGTCCAATTAGATATATAAAGAAGTGAACCTATGACTGATCTATAAAATGTATTATCCTTGAATTCAGGGGAAGATTCATCAGTGTTTCTAAGGAAATCAGTTTGCATAGGAGTGTCACAGGGTTTGGCATTGTTTAAATTGCATTTGTTCAGAAGTTCAATGATTTTATCTTTCTGAGTAAGTTTGAATCCCCTTCTAGTTTTGTTAATTTGTACACCAAGGTATTTGTTTACTTTACCTAGAGATTTCAACGAGAAATGTTCGTTTAGCTTATTTACAAAGGTTTCTCTTCTCTCCTTGTGTTTTCCTATATATAAAATATCATCTACATAAATTAATACAAATTCAATATGATCATCACTCTTTTTTACAAAGAAACAGTTATCAGCAGTGGTAGCGTTGAAATCCATGGTCTTAAGTACTTTTACCAAGCAATCGTACCATCTTTTGCCAGATTGCTTTAATCCGTATAGACTCTTGTTCAATAGCCAAATTTCATTCTTATTAGTGTATTGACTGTGTGGTGCTCTTACATATATTTCCTTATCTAGTTTTGCGTGTAAATACGCAGTCTGTATGTCATATTGAAATACATCAAGATTGAGTGCAGATGCCACTACTAGAGCTGTTTTAACACTCTCTGTTCTCACTGTGGGGGAGTATGTGTCAGTGTAGTCCTCCGGATATTTTTGTGCATAACCTTGTGCAACCAATCTAGCTTTGTATAGAGTATTGCCTCCTTCTAGATTCTTAATTTTATAAATCCACCTGGTACCTATAATCGTTTTATCTTTAGGTGCAATCGCAGGTGTAAACACATTTAATCCTTGCAAACTTTCCATCTCTTTTTTCATAGCTAGTTCCCATTTTTCCTTTTCTTCACGAGGGAGTTTTAATACTTCCTCATATGTATTAGGTGTCATTTGTTCACCATCCATATGCATTATGTAATCTCTGTATTTATTTGGTACTTGATTTCTATTGTTTCTAATAGCTCTTTCGGGTTTGCTATGGTTATCATGCAAATATCTTGCTTCCTTTTTTGTTAATGTGTCTGTCTTTATTTTGTGTTGACTATTTGTCCAAGTTTTGGTTTTGTTTTTATTTTTGTTGATATTTTGATTTTCTATTGTCCCTTCCTCACAAGGTTTTGTATCTTTGCATTTATTTGGAAATATTTCATTAAGATGTAATTTAGACCAATTGGCCTGTTCATGGAACACAGCTGTTCTGGAGACTATAAATTTGTTATTATTATCAATGAATCTGTACCCTTTGGTGCCAGTTTCATATCCCATAAATCTTAATCTTCTGGATACGTTTTCTCCCTTTCTTCTCAACTGCTTAGGTATGTGTACGTCTGCAGTGACTCCAAATATGTGCATGTGTGCTAATTTGGGTTTCCTATTATACATCACCTCATATGGTGTTTTATTCACAATACTGGACCAGGTTCTATTTTGAGTGTAATTTGAATAATGTAAGGCCTCTGACCAAAATTGTTTGCCTAAACCAGCATCCTCTAATGTGCACCTAATCATGGTTTGTAGTGTGGAATTCTTTCTCTCTGCAATCCCGTTTTGGAACGCAGAAAATGGACTAGACGTGAAATGTAGCATTCCTCTATCCTTTAACCATTGGGAGAATTCTTTAGACATGAATTCACATCCCCTATCTGTCATAATTTGTTTTATTCTGATATTATGTTGTGTTTCTATGCGTTTGTAGAATTCCTTAAATTTCTGAAAGGTTTCATCCTTGTGTTTTAATGTGTAAACAAAACCATAGCGACTGTAATCGTCTACTATTGTTAGGAAGTAACGTTTTCTATAAGTGATTGATGGAGTTAATGGACCAACTAGGTCCATATGTACTAAGTCAAAAATTTTGTTAGTTGATCTGTTGGATTTTTTTGGTCTGGGACTAGTTTTTAGTTTAGTGGATTTACATACTGAGCATTCCAAATAATTTTCACAATTTTTTATTTTGACACCTTCTGCGTGTTCAGTCATTTTTTGTACTACAGGAAAACTTGCATGTCCTAACTTCCTATGCAAGATGTGAGCACACTCATCATGAATTGGTTTACCTATTCTTGGTTTCTTCTCATTGTGTGTATTTGCGTGATCATGAGATATTTTACATTCATCATTGTCACTGTTACTAACATTTTCATCATCTGCCTCAATACAATCTTCCATATTTGAATCAATGTTATGTAACCATCTTTCTTTTGTTATTAGATAGGGTAGGCCTCCTTTAATCATCACAGTGCCTACATTTGTTTTGTCCTTCTCTAAAGTTGTTTTCCCCTTTGAGAAAACTATATTGATGTCAGAATCTCTGCTTAGTTTTATGGCACTTAGTATGTTATGAGGTATTTCTGGAATTAACAATACCCCCTCTATTTTTCCTAGGCCAGGCAAGGTCACATTTCCTCTGCCTAATACTTGAACCTTTTCTTGATTAGCTACCTTTATTACAAATTTATCTTCTGTAAATGAAGACAATATATTTTTGTTATTAGTGGTGTGGTTGGTTGCCCCAGAATCAATAAGCCAATTATTGTTCTCATTTTGTTGTGTTTTAGTGCTGTCTTGTTTATTTAGTCCATTCAGTGAACCAGATTTTCTCTCTTTTGAATTTTCTCTACCCCCTCTACTATCTCTGTAATTTGGTGGGCTTCTATATTTATGTCTATCTGTGGAAGACTGTCTATAATTGTATTTGCTCCTATACTCTGACCTATGTCTCTCCTTTGAGATTTTGGGACAGTCTCTTCTATTGTGTTCCCTGGACCCACAATTATGGCATTTAAAAGCTTCATTGTATTTTTCCTGGAAAGCTACCTTCCTAAAAGATTTGTGTTCTGTGTGATTGCTGTAACGATTTTTTCTTGAATTGTCTTCTGCTATCAATTTGTTAGATAGATTTTCTATGGATAAATATCCTAGATTGATGGTGTCTAAGTGTGACATAAAACTATCCCATGATGAATCAAGTGAATTGATAATAACACTTTTCATTGTTTGATCTGAAATTACTTCCCCCCTCAAATGCAGTTCAGCTCTTATTTTGTTTAGAGATATCAAATGCTCACTTATGGAAACCCCTGGTTTTACTCTGGAAGAAAAGAAATCCTTAGACATTCTTGTAGTGGTAGCTACACTATCGCTGTGAAACAGATTAAACATGCATTGAATTATTTCTGAAACAGTTAGGTTTGGTTTGATGCTATGATACATTGCAGGAGACACACTAGATATTGTTAGGTAAAATGCTCTATGGTGTAAACAATCTATTTTTAAAGTCCAAGGTCTTCTTGGGGGACTGGTGATAAAAAACAGCAGGTTTTCTTTCATAAAGGCAACCTGGAGTTGCTGATACCACTCTTGCAAATTAATGCCATCAATTCTAAGTTTTGGAAAATCGCTAGGTAAGTCCCCAGTATTATTATCCCCACTACTTACAACGGAGGGTAGTCCATGGTCTCGTAAGTGTTGAAAGTCACAGGATGGAGTGGGTATTCTGTGCATTAGTCTGAGTGGTTTTTCTTCATCATAATGTCTTCTGTAGTTCTCTGAATGCATCTGCGCATGTGCATAGTTTGTATTTCTGTTGAAGCCGCCATAGGGAGCCTCTGTCGCTGCAGTTTCTTCGTAAGGTTCCTCCTCCGACGATTCGGTCTCCATCTCTACCTTGATCTTCTTGCCGATGGCTGATGCTTGCCTCTTTTCGCCAAAGCCGCTCCGCTTGAAGCTCTCCACCTCTGGAACCGTCTGCGGTGTGGGAAAAAACCTGCAGGGTCCTCTGGGCTCGGGTGTCGTCATCCTTTCTGCACGAATTGAACTGGATATGTTCTGGTTTGTCCTTTTGCTTGCTTGTCTTTTTACTTTTAGGTCATTGACTTCCGTTGATTTTTTCGTCATTTTTAAATTTGGATCAGAAGTTTTAAATAGTTGTTTCTTGATCGCTTCTACTTTCAGTTTAATAGATGTTTCTTCTGTGTCCGTGTTTGATCTTTCTGAAGAATAAAGATTTTCTTTACTATTTTTTGTACTGTTTGATTCTTTTCGCGCCAGAGATTTTGAATGGTGTATCGTGATTGGCTCTGCTTTGCTTGTCTCAGTGGCCGGTTGAAGACAAGATGGCTGCCATTCGAAATTTTGAGCGGGATCTCTGTTCTTTCTTCTCGTTATTTTCTCTTTTATAGATGGGTTGCTCACCGTTTTTGTTTCTTTGAATTCGGCTGTCTCGATGCTATTTTCTCTCGCTGCTTCGTTTTCTTTCAAGAAGTTTTGAAGGTTCGCGATGAGATCGTAGTCATCCTTTTGTATTTTTATTATTCTCAGTATCTCTGATCTGAGATCGTTGCTTTCTATTTCTTTTTTATACATGTTTATTTTATTGAGTCAATTAACCATCCTCTGCTACCAGTTTGTTGAAATATTTTCAGGATCAGACTCAATAATGATAATAAGAGTTAGAGGTTTAAATATATTTCTCTTTAATTATAACAGGCATTCTATATTCACTAAATATTCACAGATAGAAGCAAGGAAAATGGTGAAGGTGGCTCCTTATATATACAAGGGGTGGAGCCAAGAATGGGAGTGGTGAATTATGAATACATTAGGAACCAAAGAATAAGTTAACCCCCGATGTCCCATATATACATTATTTACACATTAGAGAATAAGGCATTTACATCTCACAGAGTGTGTCACGTTTGTGCAACCCCAAGGGATCCAAAGGGAAGATGCACCAACAGACCAAAGACAGTATACTATCAAGGACACTTTTCGGTACTCAGAGGCCATCAGCTACTCACCTATCTCCGATCCAGCCTGGATTGCAGTGGGAACATTTCCCATTGATATGATTGCAGGTGTGGCCATCCTTACAGGGTGGGCAGATCTGCTCACAGCCCTCTCCGTAAAAGCCCGGGGAGCAGATCTGGTCACACTTGGTTCCATTCCAACCGGCTTCGCAGGCCAGGCAACGGCCATCCACAATTGTACACGGCTGCAGCTCCTTGCACTGACCGCACCTGCGGAGATGGAGCAGAGAGCGTGTGAAGGGCATGGGGCCAGGCAGCAACTTGTTGCGGCCTGTCGGCAGCCAGCCCCTCCAGCAGCCGAATCAGATGAGGTGGCGGTATGGGAGTCAGGGCCAGCATCGAGGCAGCCTGAGAGCTCCGAGGGAGAAGAGGGAAGGGAGCTGGCAGAGAGAGAGACAGAGGTGGAGCCCGGGCCATCTGTCAGCCCTCAGATGGAGAGTCAACAGACCCCAGGTCTGGAGGTGGTTGATGAGGAAGAGGAGGAACAGCTGGGTCCAGTGCCTGATGCAAATATGAACAGAAGCAGAGGAGAGGAGAGCAGTGGGAATCTATGGGCTGGTTCTTGGGACGGAAGAGCCACCGCTGCTAGCGAAGCCCCACTCTAGCTCTGGGGATAAAAGGCGGGGGGCAGAGATGAATAGATGTAGCAGACAATTATCCATCTCCCTGCCAGACAGACTTGCACCCACCAGAGGGTAGGCACTTGGCAGGGAGGCTTCTGGGTGCCTCTTCCCAATTTTTTTGAAGGAAGGGATTCTTCTCAATCCAAAGAGAACCTTTAGGCTAGTACAGATAGTTCTTGACTTGCAACCATTTATTTAGTGACTGTTCGAAGCTGCAATGGCATTGAAAATAGTGACTTACGAGCTGTCCTCACACTTATAACCACTGCAGCATCCCCATGATCAAAATTTGGGTGTTTGGCAACCAGTATGTGTGTATGACGGCTGGAGCATCCCTGGCTCATCTGGTCATCACTGGCGACTTTCGACAAGCAAAGTCAATGGAGGAAATTAGATTCACTTAAGAACCGCAACATTCTCTTCACTGCAGTGATTCGCTTAACAACCCCGGCAAAAAAAGGTTGCAAAACGGAATTCATCTCACTCAACAACTGCTTTGCTTAGCAGTTGGTGTTAAATTCTGGTGGCCATTGTGGTCATAAGACGAGGACAACCTCTACAGACCAAGTTTATTGGAAACTGGCTGGGTTGTGACGGAGGTGCATTCACCTAGGGTCGCTGGGCCATTTCTCCCTCTCTCAGTACCATGTTTTTCGGACTATAAGCACCTATTTGTCTCCCAAAAGGGGGTGAAAATGTCTGGGCGTCTTATAGACTGAATATTGCTGAAGCCCCACCCACCCGCGGGCCATATTTTGGCCTCCTCAAGCCCTGTTTTGGGCCTTTTTGTGGGCCTTTTCCAGGCCTTTTTTCAGCCCATTTTCGGGCTTTTTTTCAGCCCGTTTTTGAGGCTTTTTTGGGCCAATTTTCAAGGCTTTTTTCGACTTGTTTTTGAGGCTTTTTCCGGCCTGTTTTTGAGGCTTTTTTATGCTCTTTTCTCCCCCAAAAAAATGGGCTAAAAAAGTTTTGAAAATGGGCTGAAAAAAGTCCCAAAAGTGGGCTGACAAAAACCTCGAAAAAGGCTGGAAAAGACCCGAAAATGGGGCGCACGGAGCAGTGGTGGGTTTCAATTTTTTTTACTACCGGTTCTGTGGGTGTGGCTTGGTGGGTGTGGCATGACTTGATGGGTGTGGCTTGATGGGCGTGGCAGGGGAAGGATACTGTAAACCCTCCATTCCCACCCCACTCCAGGGGAAGGATACTGCAAAATCCCCATTTCCTCCCGATCAGCTGGGATTTAGGAGGCAGAGAATAGATGGGGGGCGGGGCCAGTCAGAATTTTTACTACCGCTTCTCCGAACTACTCAAAATTTCCGCTACCGTTTCTCCAGAACTGGTCAGAACCTGCTGAAACCCACCTCTGGCATGGAGGCAAAAAACTTTTTTTTTTTTCCTCTTCTAAATTTAGGTGCGTCTTATAATTTGAAAAATACGGTAATTTTGACCCTCAAAATCCTGAACCAATGTGGTTTGAGGACCTGGTAGCTGGGGATGATGGAGGCTGAAATCCCACTCATTGCAAATTGTCCATTTTGAAATACTTCATTTCTCCTGAATTTGGGGTGGGTGGGAGAGGTGGGCAGAGGGCAAACCTGTAGGTGGAGTTTCTGAATTATTCTGCACTCAAGTAAGATTGTGCCCGTAGCTCTTCCAGATAATTGGAGAAATCCCCCAATTCTGCTTTCTTTGAGCACTTTAACAATCCAATGTTCTTCCTTGATTAAAAAAAAAAAGTTATAAATGCTCTCAAAATGCCAAATCAGGGACTTATGGAGATTACATATTCTCTTTAGAAGTTATCACTTGCAAATGTCATTTAATATTTTTCTTGCAGTAGGGCTGATTTATGTGGCTTGATAGGTAGCTGTTACGTATAAGCTGGGTTGACAAAATCAGAAAGGAGGAGGTGATAAGCCGCTTAAGAAAGACAAGGGAAATCATCAAAACCATAAAAAAACAAAAGTTGGAATATTTTGGACGTGCCATCGATGTGACACCGGGAAAAATATGGCATCCTTCACTTAATCCTCCAGGGAAAGATTGAAGGCAAATGAGGTCCAGGCAGAAGAAGAACATCATGGCTTCAAAATCTAAGGAGCCGGTTTGGATAAAACTCAGCAGCACTTTTTCGTGCGGCTGTTGATAAAAATAGGATGGCCAACATGATCGCCAACGTCTGATGACGGATATGGCACAAGAAAAAGAAGAACTGGGCTGAACTTTGATAAAGAGACTGCTTCGTGCCCAAATGTTCTGGGAAGGTCATGTGAGGGTCTGCTGGTCGGTCCAGGATGCCGTTTCTCAACCTTGGCAAGTATGGATGACCGGACAATTCTGGGAGTTGAAGTCTGCCCCTCTTAAATGTGCCATGGCTGAGAAACGCTGCCCTGAGCTGTTTCGAGGAAAGGGACAATGGGGACGGGCACAGGCTGAGTGTTGCAGATCTGCCCTGCCTCTCCAAATCCCTGGGGGTGGGGGGAGTCCCCAAAGGCGGCCCTGCTTACCGTCGCCTGCAGCCTTGTCCGTAGAAGCCGGCCGGACAGGCCTCGCGGCAGAACTTCCCCCGGTAGCCTGGCTCGCAGGTGCAGGTCCCGTCCACCTGGTTGCACTTCCCCATGTGACACTGGCAGTAACGGTCGCAACGGGGACCAAAGGTGCGGCTGCGGCACTGGCAGCGTCCCGTGAACTGCTCGCAGGGTGAGGTGCTGCAGGCGCACTGGTTGTTGCAGGTGCGCCCCCACCAGCCTGGCTGGCAGAGGCAGATGCCCGTCTTCTGGTCGCACTGCGAGTTGAGGCTGCAGTAGCAGGCGTTGGCACACTGGGGCCCCCACCAGTTCGGCTCGCAGGAACACTTGCCCGTCTTCTGGTCACATTTGCCATGTTTGCACAGGCAGACGTTCTCGCACCGCTGGCCCCAGCGGTTGGCATTGCATGTGCACTGGCCCGTCACGTCCTCACACTGCCCGTTGGGGTAGCAGTTGCATAGCTCTTTGCAATCCGGGCCCCAAAAGAGGCGGGGACACTCTGCAGGGGATGACAGAAGCAGGTGAGCATCCTGGAGGGTCCCGCTTCCCATAATAGCAATAACCCTTAGACTTATATACCGCTTCACAGTCCTTCACAGCCCTCTCTAAGCGGTTTACAGAGTCAGCCTCTTGCCCCCAACAATCTGGGTCCTCACTTTACCGACCTCGGAAGGACAGAAGGCTGAGTCAACCTTGAGCCTGGTGAGAATTGAACTGCCAAATTTCAGGCAGCTGGCAGTCAGCAGAAGTAGCCTGCAGTACTGCACTCTAACCACTGCGCCACCGCGGCTCTTCCCGTAACTCTCCCACTGTTAAGTTTGAGTTACTCTAATCGGCTACCCTGCAATATCGCAGTGGCTGTGGATTGTTCGTGCTAGTAATTTTTTAAAAGGCCGGCAAACAGGAGGGTTTGCACCACTCTGCCACCACACCCATCCCATCATTGTTCTGCCCAGCCAGCAAGACAGGCAGGAGACACTCCTGCGAAGATGCCGCACTCAACCCTGGCAACTTTGAGATATGTGGATTTCCACTAAGATATGTGGAGTTGAAGTCTACCCATCTTAAAGTTGCCAAGGTTGAGAAACACTGCTCTAGCCAATTTTGGGAGGGCAATCTTTATTGTTTTGCTCCCCAGTCACAGAAGGACCTTTGCCCTCCTAATTGCCCACATTTTCATGCTTAATTAATTTCTCTACCGCAGGGTGTCAAACTCAAATCTGGACCAAATCTGGCCCACGGTGCCTCTGCCAACGAAAACGGAGCTTGGGAGGGCCGTGCGCAGCCCTGCCGCGGGCCTCGTTTTCGGTGGCAGAGGACTATCAAAACAAACTAAAAACAAAAGAAAAGGAGAAATGTTTCCCCTTTTGCATTTGAGCTTCCAAAAACAGACAGGAAAGGAGAAAGGGAAAGAAGAAAGACAAAGAAAAAGAAAGCAAGGAAAGAGGGGAAGGAAGAAGAAAGGAAAATGAAGAGGGAGGGAGGGAGGGAGGGAGGGAAGGAAGGAAGGAAGGAAGGAAGGAAGGAAGGAAGGAAGGAAGGAAGGAAGGAAGATTATAGTGAGAGGCAGGGAAGTCCTGCCTTAGCACTTGGCCACCACAGCAGTGGTGAAATCCAATTTTTTTTACTACCGGTTCTATGGACATGGCTTGGTGGGCATGGCTTGATGGGTGTGGCAGGGGAAGGATATTGCAAAATCCCCATTCCCACCCCACTTCTGGGGGAAGGATATTGCAAAATCCCCATTCCCACCCCACTCTGGGCCCAGCCAGAGGTGGCATTTGCCAGTTCTCCGAACTGCTCAAAATTTCCGCTACCGGTTCTCCAGAACCTGTCAGAAACTGCTGGATTACACCCCTGCACCACAGGTGTCCTCAACACGAGTGACATCGAGCTGGCCACACCCACCCAGGACCCCCAAGTCAAACACAGCCCTAACCTTCCTAGCCCCTGACCTGTGAGAAGCCCACAAGCAGCACCCAAAAGCAAGGTTAAGAAGATGAGATATTAAATTGAAATAATGATGATGATAATCATCCCCTCCCCCATTTATCTTCTCTGCCGGACAGGTGGGAATTCTCAAATCCTCAACTTTCTGGATGCTGAGGGGGTGGGAACTCTGGCCTGGATGGGACTGGTGGTTCTGGCCCCTGATGGCCCCCTTTCTCCCTCCCGTTCCCCCTCCCTGCCCTCCCCAGTCTGGAGTTTGCTTACTGGTTTCGCAGTTGGCCCCAAAATAGCCATGGCGACAGCGACATTCGTTGGGCCTCACACACACCTCGTTGTTGGTGCAGGTGAAGTTGCCCTCGCAGACGGCTGCAGGGGGAGAAAAGAGAAGGTGAGGGGGCTCCGTTGGCTTCTCCCCCATTCCCTCCCCTCCCCACACTTGGAGCTTTTGCTGTGGGCCTTTTGGCTTGGAGAGAAATCAACCAGGAGGACACCAAGGAATGTCCCCGTCAGTGGTGGGTTTCTACTGGTTCATCCTGGTTCGGGCGAATCGGTAGTGGAGGCGGTGGGAGGCTCCGCCCATCCACCTGGACGTCATCACCGATGCTCCCTGCGCACGCCCACAGTTCTGAACCGGTAGCGAAGGTAACTGGAAGCCACCACTGGTCCCCATCCTGGTTAGTTCACTGTGATTTATACCAGGAACTTGTTGCAGCTTTCACTGCCCACTTGATCCTTTCCGGGGACACTGTTCTGTGGTCCTTGATTTACGACCACAGCGGAGCCCGAAATTTTATGTTGCTAGGTGAGAAATTTGCTTAAGGGAGCTTTGCCCCATTTTTACGACCTCGTTTGCTGTTGTTGTTAAGCGAATGTTAAGCGCTTGTTAAGTTAGTAACACCGTTGTTAAGTGAATCTGATTTCCGCTTTGACTTTGCTGGTCAGAAGGTCGCTAAAGCGGGATCACATGACTGCCCAGCGAGGCTGCAATGGTCATAAATATGAGTCAGTTTGCCAAGCTCCCGAACAAAGAGAATCGGTTCGGTGACGTCATATCGTCACCGCTACCGGCTTGGCTGAACTGGACCGAACCGGGAGGAACCCACCACTGATTTGTTTTTGTTTTTTGTTTTTTATTGGATTTATATACCGCCCTACTCCTGAAAGACTCAGGGCAGTGAACAGCCACAGAATAAAACACATAAATACAAAAATTTAAAATAGAATAAAAAACGAATTAAATAATTTGGCTGGGACAAATTTAAAATACCCAATAATTTAAAAACAAATTAAAATTTAAAAATTACATTTAAATTTTAAATGTAAAATGTAAAATTTACATTTAAAAGGGGAAAAGATTTAGGCCACTGGCACCATTCAGACAAATTTGGACATTCAGCAATGTATTTCCGATGGTTGCAGGGTCCAGGGGTCAAGCAATTGTTGTCTGTGACTTTTCCAGCCCACTTAATTAACTTTAAATATTAATTTACCAGCTAAGTTTGTGTGGGAAACGGAATTTGTTTAACGACTGTGCGAGTCACTTAACAATGACCTTGGCTAAAAGGGGTTGCAAAAATCGGCTGCACGTCCCTTAACTTAAAGGCCTTGAAGTCCTTTCCAATTGTGGTCGTAAGTCAGTGGTGGGTTTCAAAATTTTTTACTACCGGTTCTGTGGGCGTGGCTTGGTGGGCGTGGCAGGGGAAGGATACTGTAAAATCTCCATTCCCACCCCACTCCAGGGAAAGGTTACTGCAAAATCCCCATTTCCTCCTGATCAGCTGGGACTCGGGAGGCAGAGAATAGATGGGGCCGGGGGGGGGGGGCAGTCAGAATTTTTACTACCGGTTCTCCGAACTATGCAAAATTTCCGCTACCGGTTCTCCAGAACTGGTCAGAATCTGCTGAAACCCACCTCTGTCGTAAGTCAAGGACTACCAGTGATGCTTTTCTCCTGGTAGAAAGCTGTCTAATTTACCACAAACGCCCCCAAATTCTCTGCAAAATGACCATAAAACCGTTTAGACCAGGGATCTCCAACCTTGGCAACCTTCCAACCTTGGCAACCTTAAGCCTGGTGGGCTTCAACTTTGCTGGCTGGGGAACTCTGGGAGTTGAAGTCCTCCAGGCTTAAAGTTGCCAAGGTTGGAGACCCCTGGTTTACACAGCTTCCATCATTGACTGCAAACTGAAGTTCTGCAGCAAAACATCAATCCCACTTCCCCAATTTTCCTGATTCTAGTGTAAAGCTTTTGCTTGCAGATTGCAAATGGCGGAGCAGGGAAGGTGATTATTTAATTTGATTTTATTCTATTTTTAAATTTTGTATTGTATGTGTTTTTATTGTTTGGCTGTGCACCGCCCTGAGTCCTTCGGGAGTAGGGCGGTATAGAAATCTAATAAAATGAAAATGAAAATGAAATGACCAACATCTCCCAGGAGCCTCCATAAACCTCACCTTTCCCCAGGTTGCCAATTCAACCCGTTGCCCCCAAGGGAGAAATGCCAGATGACAACCTGGGCTCCCCCAAACAGCTCCTCCTGCAAGGGGAGCAGCAAAGGGAAATTTGCCCAATGCCCCCCAAAGGGATGGGAACAAGGAATGGAGAGAGGCACTGAGGAAAGGATTATTAGACCCAGAGTTAGTTGGGGCAGAGAGAAACGGGGTGGGTGGGTGGGGAGGAGAGACAGAATGGCCGTCCCAGAGGGGAGGCAACCGAGCGGGGGTGGCACAATGCCTGCCAGAGGGAAGGCAGCATACTTACCCCGTTGATGAGTGGAGAGAGCAGCTCCCTGGCACATGGCGGGCAGCCTCTGTCAGTCCAGGGCATGAGGGCGCATGCAAAGGAGGAGTTAGGGAAGCGGTTAGTGCATCCGTGGAGGACTCTGGGGAAGATTAGTTGGTTATTATCCAGCTTTTCCAAAGACAGGCAATGGGGTGGGGGGATGGTATAGTCCCACCCGGAGGCTTCGGAGGGCATCTTAAAAGCACATACTGCATGCACTAACTCTGGAATCAACCAGGGCCACGTCTAGCCATGGAGTTTGCACAGTCCTGCCGGAACTCAGCACAGCCCTTGGACAAATGGACATTAGCCCCCCCCCAATGAGATCAACCAAACTGAATAGAGATGGAAGGGACCTTGAAGGTCTTCTAGTCCAGCCCCCTGCTTAAGTAGGAGACCCTATACCATTTCAGACAAGTGGCTGTCTAATCTTTTCTTTAAAAAAGCCTCCACTGATGAAGCATCCACAACTTCTGAAGGCAACTTCTGTTCCACTGGCTAATTGTCCTCCCTGTTAGGAAGTTTCTCCTTAATTCTAGGTTACTTCTCTCCTTGACTAGTTTCCATCCGTTATTTCTTGTCTTACCTTCGGGTGCTTTGGAAAATAAGATGACCCCCCCTTCTTCTGTGGGGCAGGCCCTCAAATACCGTGTTTCCCTGAAAATAAGACTCTGTCTTATATTTTTTTGAACCCTGAAATAAGCGCTTGGCCTTGTTGCCATGCGCTCAAAAGCCCGATTGGGCTTATTATCAGGGGATGCCTTATTTTGGGGGAAACGGGGTATTCGAAGACCGCCATCAGTCCTTCTTTTCTCTAAACTGGCCATACCCAATTCCTGCAACCATTCTTCATATGTTTTTGTCTCCAGGCCTTTCATCATTTTAGTTGCTCTTCTTTGCACTTTTTCCCAGAGTCTCAACATATTTTTTATAATGTGGTGACCAAAACTGGATGCAGCATTCCACGTGTGGTCTTACTAAGGTTTTATAAAGCAGCATTAATATTTCACGTCAGTGGTGGGATTCAAATTTTTTTACTACCGGTTCTGTGGGCGTGGCTTGGTGGGTGTGGCATGGCTCGGTGGGTGTGGCTTAGTAGGCATGGCAGGGGAAGGTTACTGCAAAATCCCCATTTCCTCCCGATCAGCTGGGACTCGGGAGGCAGAGAATAGATGGGGGCGGAGCCAGTCAGAAGTGGTATTTGCCGGTTCTCCGAACTACTCAAAATTTCCACCACCGGTTCTCCAGAACTGGTCAGAACCTGCTGAAACCCACCTCTGCTTCATGTGATTTTGATGCTTTGTCTCTGTTTATACAAGCAAGGATTGCATTAGCTTTTTTGGCTGCTGCTACACACGGCTGGCTCATATTTAAGTGATCTCCTTTGAAAGGCAAAGTGGATTATAAATATACAAATATGAAAATGGTGCCTCAATTTAAGACCTCAAGGTTTTTGCAGACACGCCACAGACAGCAGGAAAATGGTTTTGCTATTTCCTCTTTCCAATCCGGCGCTCATGCCAGACTCCGCTGGCTTCTTCCCAGCCAAGTCGCAGCCCAACCTGGCTTCCCACTCCTGATCAGTCACGCGGTCAGCCAGGGGCTGCCCTCTGCTGCCCTCAAAATGTAGTCACATTATCATGCCTGCTGGCCTTTGTCTCTCCAATGGCACCCCCAATTCTGTTGCTTCTCCAGCCCCGTTGGCCCCCAATGCTCTTCAGGACTGATTTTGGCTCTATGGGGACTGGCCAAGGCCTCCATCCAGCCCCTCAATGCTCGGCATGTCTCCCCTTCTGTGGCATGGGGCCCTGCCTGGTTTGCCAAATCCAGGGCCCCACAAGGAACCCCCCTGAAAATCCTCACGCAACCTGCTGTCTCCAGGGGGGCTGGGAGAATGTTCGTAGACACTCCACTTTAGCACATTTGCGGAGAGTCTGATTTGGGAGGGTTGACAAATTACAGCCTTCAACGCTTCTTCCTGTCTCTAAGGCCCCTGATGTCAAATTCAGTGAGGCTGGCAAGGTCTCATTGTGGACCAGACCCTCTGGGAAAAGGGTGGGGAATTCACAGCCTGGGGGAGAACTGCACCAGGGGTGAAATGCTACCGATTTGCACCGGTTCGGGCAAACTGGTAGCGGCGGTGGGTGGTTTGGCGAACTGGTAGCGGCGGCTCGGAGGGCGAGGCTCCATCCACCCACCCAGACGTCATTAATTCCAGGTTTTAACCAGGAAGTAAACTGTTTTTTACCCTCTACTCTCTGTGACAAGCATGCGCTTTTGAACCAGTAGGGAAGGTAAGTAGATTTCACCCCTGGACTGCACCTTCGTCCAAAGTGAGGAGGCGAGCTCTTCCATGTTAGATAGAAATGCAATGTCCTGCTCATCTTTTAAAAAATGGATTAGATCAGGGGTGTCAAACCAGTTCTTTGTTTTGAAGGCCGGATCAGCGGGGCCCTGTGGGCCCTGTTTTAGCCCAGCAAAGTGCTGCAGGAGGCCATCCAGGCTGAAAACGGGCCGTATGGGACCTGCGCAGGGCCCTCTACGTCCTGTTTTGGCTAGGGTTGCCAGGTGTCCACTATTTGAGCGGACTGTCCACTTTTTTCACATTATGTTCACTATTTTTTTTCACAAAATAGTGGACATTTTTTTTTATTCAAAAGCTTTATGATGAAATTAAAATGTAATTTAATATTTTACATATTATTATAATATATTTGATGTTTTGAATTTTAAATAAAGTTTTGAAGTGATTATTTTAATACGTGTTAAAATGTTTGTAAGAAAATATATAATTTAATTGTAAAATTTTTTTTCATTTTTTTACTACTTAACACCCCCCCCCGCCCCCGCTTGTCCGCTATTTTTTGGAAGCAGGCCTGGCAACCCTAGTTTTGGCTTCCAGAGGCACCGCGGGCTGGTCCTTTGCTATTTCCAGGCTGGCCCCGGGGGCCAAATTCATGCACCGTCGGCCTTGAGTTTGACACCCCCGGATTAGATGATTGAACTGGTGTAATTAAAAAAAAAGCTGGAAAATCCTGGAAGCGTGGCTTGGATCCTATGGAGAGAGGTGCACAAATGGCGCCACCTCCAGCCTCCCAATCATTCACCTCTTGGCTTGGCTTCCTAGAACAGAGGCAGGAACCTCCAGCTGCTTCCAAGCTGGATATTCTCCCTCCGCCGCGCACACACAATCCAGTGAATTTGCACACTGCGTTCTTCTGTAGCTTTGCTCTTGGCCATTTCCACCTCCCTCTCCCCCCAACCTCCCAAAGCTCTGGAGATCAAGCGCATTGCAAAATATCGCTGGGCAGGAAAGGAAGAGGCCTCCCTCCGCCAGCTGGAACAGCAGCGCATTGACCAGGCGTCTAAAAATAACTTCTCCAAGTTTTTCCCATCGGTGCCTTGGGACTCCAAGCCCCGAGAACGCCCAGCCTGCTTCGGCTTTCGGCCCCTCCTCTGCCTGCAAAACGACTGGAAGCGGAACTTCTGGAGGCCAAGTTCCAGCCGGGCTGGACGCAGACAATAGCGCACAGAAGAGAGGCAGCCGCGGGCTCCCTTCCTTGGCTCTCAACCTGGAGTTCTAGGATCAGGGAGCCTGGCTGGCAAGGAGGCCACAGCCAGGCTCTGGGGCTTAGCTGTCCGTCCAAATTCTGCAGCAAGAAAAGCCTGCAAAAATTAAGTTTTGTTTTTTTGGCAGGACTAATCTGATACCTATAAATCAGTCTTTTTCAAGCTTGGCCACTTTAAGAGGCGTGGACTGCAACTCCCAGAACTCCCCAGCCAGCTGGGGAATTCTGGGAATTGCAGTCCACGCCTCTTAAAGTGGCCAAGCTTGAAAAAGACTGCGGTAAGCAATGAGTAGCCTGATTAGGTGGCTCAGTGGCTAAGACACTGAGCTTGTCGATCAGAAAGATCAGCACTCGGCCTCCTGCACCCCCCTGGGAGCAGGGGGGGAACGTGCTGACGCCCCCCGCAGTCCATTGTGGGCCTAGGAAGTCTCCTTGAAGCCTCCTGCACCCTGTTTTGGGCAGAGGAGGCCTCCCTGCACTTACCTGGGAGCCAAAATGGGATGCATGGGGACTCCTGGAAGGGTTGGGCGGAAAGGGGCAGAAATTTAACTACCGATTCGCCCAAACCGGCTAAATCCCACCACTGGCTATGCACCCTCAGGATGCCCTCCGGGTTCTCACTGGCCCACAATGGTTAGGGATCCTCGCCTACTGGACCGAATTGAGTTACGACCACAGACGTGCATCTCATCTTATGCTCAGGACCAGGGTGCAATTCTGCAACCAGTCTGACCACAGTGAAAAACAGGAGAATGTTCAGAGGAGAGCAACCAAGGTGGGAAAGGGCCCGGAAGGAGAGCAGGAGGAATATCTGAAGCCCTTCTTCATTCTGCCCCACATACCATAAGGTTGCAGAGAGACGAGGGGCTCCTCTTCGGGTAGCAGAAGGATTGTTCAGACTCCTTCCAAGACAAGAAAAAAAGGGGGCCACCCTGAAATTTCAAGGAAGTGAATGTTTTGTTGGGCATCTGGAAGAATTTCCCAGCTTCAGGTTTTGTTCAACAGGGGAACGAACTACATTGTGAGGTGACTCCTGGAAGAGTTTAAACAGAAGCTGGACAATGAACTGTTGGGGATCAATTTACGTGCATTCTGCAGGATTCTCGACTAGATGACCTCTGAGGTTCCTTTCAACTTTTCCATACTATGGTTCTAACCCTAAAAATGGCCAGATGTGACAGTTCACTTAAGCAGCTCAGTTAAAGTATGAGCAGCTCTGTTTGCAATGCTTACTAGTCTTTCTTGGGATTAACCTTGGTGAGGTTACTCTAGTGACTTGGCCTATTATGTCTAGTCCTGAAGACCTTACTTCGCTGAATAAGAAAATGCCGGCCAGCAAACCAAGCTCAAAAGCACCAAGAAGGCCCCAATTTATGCAAAGCCAACCAATAAATTAAGTTTATGCTTCGATATACCACGGGAATCTGGAAACTAGTTTGTTTCAGTAACTAGTTAAAGCACACTGGACAAGCTGAACCAAAATCGTTAGCACGTAATTCAATATACTGGTATTTGACAATTTGTTGTATAAATTGGGCTAATTCAGTGCAATCAGATTAACTGTGCTGCGCCGTAAACCCACAGTGTGCTTCCTCTTTGAGACACAGACCTCAGCCCCAGGGGTCTATGGCAATTTGCCGTGGCCAACTTGCCACAGCCAACTCACGGCAGGACAACTCGCTGCGGAACGAGAGTTACGCAAACATCAAAGGAACGGTGGAATGGGAATCATTAGAGAAAGGATGCAAAAGGAGGAACAAACTGAAACGGAAATGACAAACATTAAAGTATTTTTTTTATTTATTTTAAATGTAAATTGAATTTTTGAGTTGGCCAGGGCAGGTTGGATGCAGCAAGTTGTCCCGTTACGCATTCTGGCCCAGGTTGATGAAGCAGTTAGTGAAGCAGAAATATTGGTGCCAGTTGCTGGGTGGGCGTGGCCATGGTGGGCGTGGCCTAGTCAGCTTCCTGCACCATGCCCAGGGGAGCGCGTTTTTGCCCTCCCCGTGCTCCAGAGGTTTTTCTCAAGTCTCCAGGAGGACGAAAATGGCCTACCCAGGCTCTGGAGGCCAGAAATGGGCCCGTTTCCCGAACTTCCGGTAGGCCCATTTTTTGCCCTCCCTGAGCCTCCATATGCACCCTGCACTTACCTGCAACCAAAACAGGCCACATGGGGACTCCTGGGAGGAGCAAGGTGGGCGGGGCCAGCCAGGAGTGGGATTTGGGGGTTCTCCAAACTGCACAGAATTTTAGCTAGAGGTTCTCCCGAACCCTTGCGAACCTCCAGCAGCCCACCTCTGGTGCTCCTGCAGCAGAGACCCTCAGGGTCTCTTCTTCACAGTCAAACCACCCCCCAGCTCCGACCTTTGCCCATCAGCCCCCTATATGCCCCCAAGGGCCACTGGGGAGCTAGAAGAGGAAGGGCTGCTTTCTCTTCCCCCAAACTCCATGGAGGCTCATGCAGAGCTTCTGACCGGCCTTGAAAAGGAGAACAGGTGAGATCTTACCTATCGGGCATTCCTCCTCTTGCTGTCTCCATCCTGGGCAGCAAACGAATCCAGAGGACCTGCAAAGGAGACAGAACTCAGTTAGGAAAATTGCGAAGGACCTTCGCATCTCAGGCCAAGCAAAAGGACACCCGCAAAGCCTCCTGAGCACTTGGAGAGGCCACGAGCCTTTTCCTCGCCTCCTTCAAGGCCTCCTCCTCTGCACCCATTTCCCATAGCACCAGCCTGCCTGGCCAGTCCAGCCCTTTCCTTGCTGACACTTCCCCCTCCCCAGGAATGGCAACATATCTATGAATAATGTAGGGATTATTTTTTTCATCTTAGATACAGATACAGATTAACAGAGTTGGAAGGGACCTTGTAGGTCATCTAGTCCAACCCCTTGCCAAGCAGGAGACCCTACACTATTTATGACAGATGGCATTCAGGTCTCTTCTTGAAAGCCTCCAGTGATGAAGCTCCCACAACCTCCGAAGGCAACTTCTGTTCCATCGGTTGATTGTTCTCACTGTCAGGAAATTCCTCCTTATTTCTAGATTGAATCAATCAATCAACCAACCAACCAACCAACCAACAAATCAATCAGAATAGAGCTGGAAGAGACCTTGTCGGTCATCTGGTCCAGGGGCCAGATGGCGAGAAAATTTTGGTGGTCTGCAGAAAAATTATTTGCATCTTTTATATTGCACTAAATCAGGGGTTCTCAAACTACGGCCCTTGGGACGGATACGTGCAATGAACGCTTGTGTCGCTGCAGAGAGTCTCCCCCTTCAGGGTCTTTTTGTGTGGGTCAGAGGTGGACAGAAATTCCGACTTGCGGTCTGCTTCGGCCTCCTGGTGCGGGGCTTTGGGCGAAGGCTGGAGAGAAGTGCCGCTGGTGGCAAGGAGACGGAGAGCCTTGTTGCAGTGGGATTGCATCATGGCCTGGAACTAGCTGACCATTTTAGCCTGATGAGCCTCCAGGTGCCGGTACCTGGCTTTGCACTCCCGCAGGTCTTCCCTCTGCTTGGAAAGCCTATGCTCTTAGTCCTCAGTGAGGTGCTTCTACTAAGTCCCCTTCTCGATCAGATCCAATATGAATTGAGCTGTTTTGCCCACTCTGTCTCATGGTGGCTGCTTGGCTCCAACAACTACTTCCTGTTGGGGCTCTAAGGAGCCTGGGTGGGGAGGCAAGGAGTGGCAGGTAGGGGAGGGGTGAGTAGAGGCCAACGAGGCACCCCTCGATGTGAGTGACATCGAGTTGGCCACACCCACCTACGTCATATGACCACCTAGCCATGCCCACCCAGCCTGTCATTAGGCAGATCATATTAGTGGTCCGCAGGATTTAAAATTATGAATTTAGGTCCAAAAGGTTTGTGACTCCGATCTACTCCACCCCCCTCCATCCAAGCAGGAGACCCTATACCATTTCTGACAGATGACAGTCCAGTCTCTTCTTGAAAGCCTCCAGGGATGAAGCTCCCACAATTTCTGAAGGCAACTTCTGTTCCACTGGTTGATTGTTCTCACTGTCAGAAAATTCCTCCTTATTTCCAGGTTGAATCTCTCCTTGATCAGTTTCCATCCATTATTCCATCCATTAGTTGCAAAAGTCACCAAATAGTAGATTTACACCCTAAAGAAGATTTGGAGCAATAGGATGCTGGGAATATTGAACTTTCTCACTGACATGTTCAGATCACGGGTGAGCAGACAATTGCTACAAAGCCACACACAGATCCCACAACCTTGTGTTGCGATCTACCTAGCAACCCCAAGAGCAACTTCATCTCTTCTTTAGGTCTCAGCCCTCTGAAGATGACAAACATACGAAAACGACGGCTTGTACCAAAGTAAGCAAAGTGGAGTTGTGAAAACAAAAACAAAACCAACAGCAACATGACCAAAACAAGGGGAAAACATCCAACCACAAATCCTTTCCATCATCGGTCCCCTGATGGCTGCATCCAAATTGTACAAAGTTAGCACCCACCCCTCTCCTAGAAGAATGAAATATTTTGAGAAATATTTAAAAAGGCAGAATATTATATTTCCCTGGATGAGAAATGGAGATGTCAGCACTTAAGAGATAAAGAGATAGCTAGCTCTATTCATAAGCAAATTCCCTGCAGCAAGGTCTGAACAAAGGTAGGGTTAGCCCTCAGCCACAATAGGAATTGCCCAAGAAGCCCCTTCATTGTATCAGCCAAACTTCAACCAAGCTTAGACAAACTCCTAAAATATGTACATGGCCCCATGGGAGTCTGACAACAGCCAATAGAATACATGTTCTTGCACAGGAACAGGAAGCTCAAGTTCAAAGCCAAAAGAGAAGGTATAAATACCCCCTATTCTCAACTCCATGTGGGCAGCTGCCCAGGACCCATGTGGTTTGCTTCATCATTAAACCATCTTTTCAATCAGCCTCCATGTTTTGGAAGAAATATTCATCTCAATGATGAATGATCAGCTGCAGCCATCAAAGGCTGCCAATCCCTAATTTGATAATACACATTTTAAACCACAGAATTCTAGGGCTGGAAGTGACCTTGGAGGTCTTCTAAGGCAAGAGTTCTTTTTTTAAAAAAAAATTATTGATTTTCTATTAAATACATTTCTTAGTGCTTAATGAACATCATATTGTCTGGGTAATTATTACTTAATCTTTTTAAATTTACATTCTTAATCTCCACCTCTTTTTTCCAGCCACTGGTAAAATAGATTCCATGTTTGATAATAATCTGCATCTTCTTTGTTTAATTTTCAATGTCAATCTGTCCATTTCTGCACAATCTAATATCTTCTTGACCATCTCTTCATCTCGCGGTGTATCTTCATTTTTCCCAGTACTGTGGGAATATAATCCTCATTGTTGTTGAAACATGTAATATTAAATACATCCTTTTCTTATCAATTTTCTTACCAAGGCAAGGTTGTCCAATCTTTCCTTGAGAACCTCCAGCAATGAGCAATTCAGCCGTTTCGTGTGTGAACCGATTTGTGTGAACCGGATGCTAATTTTACATCTGGTTCACTGAAACGGTAGTTGCAAGGACTGGCTGGCCCCGCCACCCTGCCCCTCCCCTCCCAGGAGTCTCCACACGGCCCGTTTTGGATGCCAGGTAAGTGCAGGGCCCGCGCAGAGGCTCTGGGAGGGTGAAAAACAGGCCTCCTGAAAGTTCCGGAAGTCTGGAAACGGGCCTGTTTCCGGCCTCTGGAGGGCGTCTGGAGCCCAGGGGAGGCTGTTTTCACCCTCCCAGAGGCTCAAGGAAAGCCTCCAGAGCCTGGGGAGGGCGAAAATGCTCCCCCGCCACCGTGGTGCAGGAAGCCGAGTAGGCCACACCCACCATGGCCACGCCCTACCCAGCAACCAGGCAGAGAACCGGTTGCTAAAATTTTTCAATCCCAAGCTAATGCGTATCATCTTCATCTTACAGCCATTCAATGAGCAATTGCTTGAAGTTACAACAGCACTGAAAAAAGTGACTTATGATTGGTCTTATGACTGCTGTAGCATCCCCACAATCATGTGATCAGAGTTCGGGCGCTTGGCAACTGGCATATTATTTATGATGGTTGAGGCATCCCCACATGACCAGCATCCGTGACCTTCCCAGCCGACTTCTGACGCACAAATTCAATGAAGGAAGCCAGGTTTGCTCAATGACTCGGTGACTCACTTAACTGCAGTGATTCATGTAACAACAAATGTTGAGACTTTGGAGGGAAAAAGTTCAGAGAAGAGCAACTAAGACGATCAAAGGCCTGGAGACTAAAACATACGAAGAACGGCTGCAGGATTTGGGGCTTGGCTAGAAGAATTAGGGGCGACATGATAGCAGTCTTCCAGTATTTAAGGGGCTGCCACAAAGAAGACAGGGTCAAATTATTCTCCAAAGCACCTGAGGGCAGGACAAGAAACAACGGATGGAACCTAATCAAGGAGAGAAGCAACCTGGAATTAAGGAGAAACTTCTTAACAGTGAGGACAATTAACCAGGGGAACAGCTGGCCTCCAGAAGTTGTGGGTGCTCCATCACTGAAGGTTTTTAAGAAAAGACCAGACAGTCACTTATCTGAAATGGTATAGGTTCTCCTGACTGAGCAGGGGGCTGGACTAGAAGACCTCCAAGGTCCCTTTCATCTTATTATATTCTATCAACACAAAACAGAGCATGACTCACCGACCACTTTCCTTAGCAGTGGAAATTCTGGCCCCAGTTGTGGTCATGCGTTGCTTATCAACGTAGACAGAGAAAGCAAAGTCCTATCTTCATAATCTCCAAAACACTGGAAATGATATTTGGGGTCTCCTGGTTGTAAAGCAATTGACTCCTATTGGAACAGAAGAGCACTGGGAAACGCAGGTATATAGACGTACAATCGTTTTATTCCCAGGTTGCTGGAAATTTCTAAATTCACTCAGAGACATTTCCGAGCTTACTTTGCCAATGGAGGGGGCAGAGGAAGGGCTTCTGGGGGCAACTTAATTGCCGCAGCAGCCAAAAACGTTAATGCAATCCTTGGTTGCATAACAGAGACATAGAATCAAACTCATGTGAAGAATTAGTATCACTTATAAAGCCTTAGTAAGGCTGCACCTTGAACACTGCATCCAGTTTTAGTCACCAACCTACAAAAAATGTTGAGACTTTGGAAAAAGTGCAGAGAAGAGCAACTAGGATAATTAAAAGGCTGGAGACTAAAACACATGAAAAACAGCTGCAGGATTTGGGTTTGGCTAATCTAGAGAAAAGAAGGACTAGGGGGGACATGATAGCAGTATTCCAGTATTTGAGGGGCTGCCACAAAGAAGAGGGGCTCAAATTATTCTCCAAAGCACCGGAGGGCAGGACAAGAAACAATGGATGGAAACTGATCAGAGAGAGAAGCAACCTGGAATTAAGGAGAAACTTCCTAACAGTGAGGACAATCGATCAGTGGAACAGAAGTCCTGGGTGCTCCATCACTGGAGGTTTTTAAGAAGAGACCGGACAGTCACTTGTTTGAAATGGTCTACGGCAGTGATGGCTAACCTTTTCCGGACCGAGTGGCCAAAGGCGCCCAAACCCCCAAAATGCAATGCGCACGTGGCCCCGTGCATGTGTCCCTCTGCATGCCCATGCCCCCATGTGTATGCGCATGTTCCCCAGCACCCGCCCCTCCCCCCACGCATGCACGCGTGGTCCCCTTGCGCATGACCCGCATCTCGTGCATGCGCAGCAGAGACCTGAAGACCAGCTGGCCAGCGGGAGGCATGCACACATGCCCAGCAGTGCTGAACTGGGGTGAAGGCTCACGTGTCCACAGAGAGGGCGCTGTGTGCCACCTCTGGCATGCGTGCCATAGGTTCGCCATCCCAGGTATAGGTCTCTTGCTTGAGCAGAGGGCTGGACTAGAAGACCTCCAAGGTCCCTTCCAGCTCTATTCTATTCTATTCTATTCTATTCTATTCTATTCTATTCTATTCTATTCTATTCTATTCTATTCTATTCTATTCTATTCTATTCTATTCTATTCTTCTTCCATTCCATTCCATACCACTCTACTCTATACACTCTACTCTATACTCTACTCTACTCTCTACTCTACTCTACTCTACTCTACTCTACTCTACTCTACTCTACTCTACTCTACTCTACTCTACTCTACTCTACTCTACTCTATTCTCTGTTCCCCTAATCTTGCAGCTTCCTGGCTGTCCAGCACTTCTCTCTCTGAATAAGGCATTCCAATGGATTTCTGTTCTTCTGGGATGAATGGGAACGTGAGAGACCAGGGAGGCTGCAGAGCACAGAGAGACGATGCAGGAGGGAAAAAAAGAGACTCACACCGTCTTTTGCCACTTAAGTGGATGCAGGAAAACCACATTCTGCCCAAACAAATTTCCCTTGGAAGGAGATTCTAAAAGTAAATTGTCTTTGCTATCAGACTAAATAGTAAAAAATTGATAGGGGAAAAATGCAGGCGGATTCTTTTTGCAGGGTCTTGCAAATAAATGTCAAACGTTGACTTGCGAAAGCAGTTGCTTCTAAAAACAGCTGACAGCCCAAAACTCTTCTCCCTCACTTGGCTTTGCACAGACAGGAGGACAGGCAGAGATTATTAATAATGCTGCAGTATTGACAGTTTCCCAACAGCAAGCGGAGAAATCCATCTGTCCGGAGTTTCAGGATGCAACTGAAAGAATGAACTTAATCTGCAGCTGTTGGGGCTGATTTTGGAGCTTCTATTTATCTACGGAATTCATACAAAAAAACCCCCCTTTCTTTGAAGTCATCTCTTGCTGAACTCAGGGACTCAGCCATGGAGGATCTTATACCACTCTATAAAGCCTCAGTAAGACCACACCTAGAGTACTGCATCCAGTTTTGGTCACCACATTATAAAAAAGATGTTGAGACTCTAGAAATGAGGGGCCTGGAGGCTAAAACATACGATGAACGGTTGCAGGAACCGGGCATGGCTAGTCTAGTGAAGAGAAGGACCAGGGGAGGCAGGATAGCAGTGGTCCAATATTTGAGGGGCTGCCACAAAGAAGAGGGGGTCAAATTATCCTCCACCTGAAGGAAACAATGGATGGAAACTAATCAAAGAGAGAAGCAACCTGGAATTAAGGAGAAACTTCCTAATAGTGAGGACAATTAACCAGTGGAACAGCTGGCCACGAGAAGTTGTGGATGCTCCATCACTGGAGGTTTTTAAGAAGAGACTGGACAGCAACCTGTCTGAGATTGTATGGGTCTCCTGCTTGAGCAGGGGGCTGGACTAGAAGACCTCCAAGGTCCCTTCCTATACTCTACCCTACCCTACCCTACTCTACTAGCCAATGTCATGTGATTAACATTTAGGTGCTTGGCAACCAGCACGTATTTTCCATGGTTGCAGCATCCCAGGTCATGTGATTGCCATCTGCAACCATCCCAGCCGGCTTCTGAGAAGCAAACTCAATGGTGGGGAAGCTGGATTCCGTGAATGACCAAAATTAACAACGGCAGTGATCTGCTTAACAACAGTGACAAAAAAAAAAAGATTGTAAAATTGGGTATGACTTGCACAACAACTGCCTTGCTTAGCAATCAAAATTCAGATTGCAAGGGAGGTCGTAAATTGAGGACTGTATCTGTATCTGGATTTGGAATAACTGCAGGCCAATCCACCATTTAGGAGGCTGCTTCCTTCTGTCGGAATCCAGACTGGTTTAAAGGATGATCTGCAAATCTAGTGATATCCTGGTGTCAGATTAGAATAGAATAGAATAACAGAGTTGGAAGGGACCTTGGAGATCTTCTAATCCAGCCACCTGCCCAGGCAGGAAACCCTACACCACTTCAGACAAATGGTTGTCCAATCTCTTCTTAAAAACTTCCAGTATTGGAGCATTCACAACTTCTGGTGGCAAGTTGTTCCGCTGATTAATTGTTCTCACTGTCAGGAAATTTCTCCTTAGTTCTAAGTTGCTTCCCTCCTAGATGAGTTTCCACCCGTTGCTTCTTGTTTTGCCCTCAGGTGCTTTGGAGAATAGCTTGACTCCTTCTTCTTTGGGGCAGCCCCTGAGATATTGAAACACTGCTATCATGTCTCCCCTAGTCCTTCTTTTCACCAGACTATACCAGGGGTCGGCAACCTTAAACACTCAAAGGGCCACAAAGGCCTTAACCGGAAGCCCCCCGTATCAATTCTGGAGCCAACCGGAAGTCTGGTTCCCCCATCATAGAGTCTCCTCCTAGTGCAGCATCCTTTTTCCTCTACTTGTCCTAATCGAAAGCTCTATCAATTGTGGAGCCGACCAGCAACAGGGAGCCGCAGCAGAGGGATGAAAGAGCCACATGCGGCTCCAGAGCCACAGGTTGCTGACCCAGTTCCTGCAACTGTTCTTCATATGTTTTAGCCTCCAGTCCCCTCATCATCTTTGTTGCTCTTCTCTGCACTCTTTCCAGAGTCTCCACATCTTTTTTATATTGTGGTGACCAAAACCGGATGCCCAGTATTCCAAGTGTGGCCTTACCAAGGCATTATAAAGAGGTATTATTAACACTTCACGTGATCTTGATTCTATATCCCTCTGTTTATGCAGTCAATGAGTTTGGAGAGGTGATTCTTTTCAGCCTCCCTCACATCTGGAGATCTGGCTTCCACCTACCTGCTACTTTGACTGCCTTGAGATAAAAAGAAATATGTACCCATAACAATATATGCCCCATTGCGAGACATGGAATTTCATCCATGGGACTTGGTTTCAGATGAGCAATAAAAACGTTTTATTCCATGTAGTTTTTTTAATTTAAAAAATGCAGGCTGGAGGTTTGGATCTTGTTTTTTTTTTTTTTTTCTGAATAGCTCTGTTCTTAATCTAGTTTCACCATTCTGCTTCTGCGCTTCCCCAGGAAAGGTTCTTGAAAGGATGCCTGTTAAATATTCAGACTGATAAAAGAAACGGTAAAAATAGAACCGGCCCGTCAGGGGCCATTCAAAGACTCTCCTCCAATCTGGGAGCCAGAACACAGTTTCCACCCCCCCTTCAGCAGGGGCAGACCACACTGGCTGGGGATGATAGGAGCTGCAATCCCCCATCGCCAGAGGGAATCCCGTTGGGGAAGGCTGACCTACTGCAATGAACAAGGAGGGGACCTACTGCAGGAGGTGAATGAAACCGTCTTTGAACCATCTTGGTTGTCCCAAAGCAGGTGTCAGCAACCTGCGGCTCCGGAGCTGCAGCCCTCTTCTGTGGCTCCCTGTCGGGTGATCCCGCTACTGGCTGGCCCCGCCCCTCACCCTCCCCTCCCAGTCACTCCTCGCCTGGCCTGAGAAGGTAAGGGTGATGGCAGGTGATGGAGAAGTGCCGGGGCAGAGACAGAGAGAGGGGGAGAGAGAGAGACATCGAGGGATACAGAGAGAGAGGTGGGGAGAGAGGGAGAGAGAGAGATTTCAAAAGAGTTTTGTGGTTCCCAGTGTTTTTTAACAACCAGTTCTCTGCCCTAATGACCGGCTGGGTAAGCGTGGCTAGGGGTGTGTGTCATGTGACTGGTGAAAGTGAGTGATGTCGAGTTGGCCACGTCCACCCAGGTTTTGTGGCTCCCGGTGTTTTCTTTTCTGTGGGAAACGGGTCCAAAATGGCTCTTTGAGGGTTTAAGGTTGCAGACCCCTGTCCCAAAGTCTATGGATTGATTTCTTTGCACAGCTGAGCCTGACCTTTGGATTGCCAGGGGTGCCCGGGTGGGAGCAGAGCCTGGCTTGATCTCTGGACAGCGGGGGAGGGAGGGGCAGGTGTCCCTCCTATCTTGGCTTAGCATGCCATTCTTCATGGACACTTCATGGGGGACCCAAGGAGCTTGAGAACAATCCTGGGGGAATCCTCCTGGATAGCTTCAAGCAGAACGGGACAACTTCCTGCGGCCAACCTGCCATGGCCAACTCGCCACATCCAACTCGCTGCAGGACAATTTAACAATTCAATTTAATTATTTGAAATAAATTAAAAATTATTTTAATTTTTGCCATTCGCATTTCATTTTGTCCCTCCTTTTGAATCTCCTTTCTTTAGTGATAGCAATAGCACTTGAGACTTATATACCACTTTACGGTGCTTTACAGCCCTCTCTAAGCAATTTACAGAGTCAGCAAATTGCCCCCCCCCAACAATTGTTTGGTCTTTGTTTTACCAACCTCGGAAGGATGGAAGGCTGAGTCAACCTTGAGCCTGTCAGGATCAAACTGCTGGCAATTGGCAGAATTAACCTGCAATACTGGATTCTAACAGGAAGGAAAGAAGGAAGGAAGGGAGGGAGGGAGGGAGGAACGTAGGAACGAAGGAACAGTCTTGGTCCTCATTTTACCCACCTCGGAAAGATGGAAGGCTGAGTCAGCCTTGAGCCTGGTGAGATTTGAACTGCCAAATTGCAGTTAGCCGGCAGTCAGCAGAAGTAGCCTGCAATACTGCACTCTAACCACTGCGCCACCACGCCTCTTTAATGATTCAGTCCACCATTTGTTTGATATTAGCATAAATCTTGTCCCGTGACGAATTGTCCTGTTTGCTGTGGGGAGTTGGCTGTGGGAAGATGGCTGCGGAGAATTGGCATAGACCCAGCTTCAAGAGATGATCTTCTCATACTCTTTTCATTTAACTGGGTTTTCACTTAGCAATTTCATTCATTTCGTTTACTATTTGCAACAAACAGCAACAAGGAGCAATGAAAACCAAAATAAACTAAAAAAACACAACAACTTTGGAAAGAAGTTCAATGGAGGGAAGTTAAGTAAAACGCAGTGATCAGTGGATACAATCTGCTGCCTGCCCAATGGCGTTTTCTCTTAATGGGGCAAATCTGGAATGTGAAAAGGAAGCCAAGGGAGGGGTGGGTCTCACCCCTTCACAAACGCCTCTATGCTGGCACAGCCAGGAACAACACAAAATCAGAGGGACCCTGGGAATCATCCATCACACTGATGCCCCCAGAGCCACAGTGGAGATACTCGCAATGATGCTTATGGTGCTGGGTACCATGTCACAAATTTCTCCAGGAACTGTTCCAGGCAGGCCTGCTCGTCATCCAAAGTCAGGTGAGCAAATGGCCTCTTCGCAAATAAGACCCCCCCCCCTCGAGGTTCTCCATTCCAACCAATCAATTCTGCTGTCCCGTTGTGCTTCTCCATTGTCTATGGGAAACCCATCGTCTCCACCAGAAGGTGAGTAGGAAACTGGGCCAGATGCAGGGTTTCTTCTGAATCAGAATAGAGCTGGAAGGGACCTTGGAGGTCTTCTAGTCCAGCCCCTTGCTCAAGCAGGAGACCTTATAACTTTTCAGAGAAGTGGCTGTCCAGTCTTTTCTTAAAAACCTCCATTGATGAAGCACCCACAACTCCTGAAGGCAACTTCTGTTCCACTGGTTAATTGTCCTCACTGTTAGGAAGTTTCTCCTTAATTCCAGGTTGCTTCTCTCCTTGACTAGTTTCCATCCGTTGTTTCTTGTCTTGGATTCTAATGCTTTGGAAAATAAGTTGACCTCCTCCTCTTTGTGGCAGCCTGTCAAATACTGGAAGACTGCTATCATGCTCCCCTTAGTCCTTCTTTTCTCTAGACTAGCCAAACCCAAATCCTGCAACCATTTTTCATGTTTTAGTCTCCAGGCCTTTAATCATCCTAGTTCCTCTTCTCTGCATTCTTTTTAAAGTCTCAACATCTTTTTTGTAATGTGGTGACCAAAACTGGATGCTTCTGGACAAGATCCCTATGGACAAAATTCAAACATGTGCTGTCTTTGATTTCCTGAGTTGGCCTGTCTCTGGCCTCTCCATCCCCTGCCTGCCTGCCTGCCTGCAGGTGAGCTGCCAGCAAAGGTGCGTCTCATTATGCCTCTCTCACTCCACCTTCTGTTCCCTTTCTGACATTCTGCCACCCCCACTGGCCTGACTGAAACCCATGGTGGTTTTCCTGAGAGAGAGAAAGGGGAAGGTGGCACTTCCCCTCCTATGCAGGAGAAAACCGAAATATTATGCCAGTCTCTGCACTATTTGCCTCTGTGGGGGAGCAGGGATTTTTTAAGATTCTTAAAGATGATCATTACTGCTAAGTAATTTCTTTGTTGATGTAAAATCAGCGGCCTGGAAAACAGCAGCATGTTAAGCAGCCCTCCCAAACACTGCTGCCTTGAATGAAAAGAATTGTCTTCTTTAAGGGCTTTCAAGATGGGATCACACTTTGCCGATATCCTGCTAAAGTTAGTTTGACTGAAACTTGGTGAGACTTCCCATAGTTGGGGGCTCTCTGGGCAAACTCACACAGAGCCCACTTTTATTCAAACATATACCCTGTTTCCCCATAAATAAGACATCCCCTGATAATAAGCCCAATCAGGCTTTTGAACGCATGCCCTAAAATAAGCCTCCCCCAAAAATAAGCCCTCCCCGAAAATATTTAAATGCAGAGCTGGAAATCAGGTAAGACAGCAAAAGGAGCCTCATCTTGCTCCACACGCTCCAAAATAATAAGACTCCCTGAAAATAAGGCCAAGCACTTATTTCGGGGTTCAAAAAATATAAGACAGGGTCTTATTTTCGGGGAAACACGGTACTAATCAGCATGGTGGCTTCCCCTGCCAAAAGGCCTCTGTTTACTTTAGTAAACCTTACTTTCAGATGTCCGAAAATTTCTTTTGCATTTCTCTGAGAGAGGCTCTCCTTTGACAGAGATTGAAATCATAATGGCAAAGTTGTTGTGCCTTTTTTTCCACAGAGAGTTACCCGGACTCAGATCAAAAAACTACATACAGCAGGTCCCATTATACCTTTACAAGTCAAACAAACAAACAAACAAATAAATTGAAAGAACTTGTGTTGATTAGTGATCTAACTTATTGTATGTTGTATAGTAGAAATCTATGTTGTTGCTAAGAATCAACCCCAACTTGATGGCCGCATAATCAATAATCAATCAATCAACCAATCAACCAACCAACCAATCACTCTCTGTCCAACAGTTCAAATTCTCATGTGCAGATCACTCCATTTTCATTCTTTTCAGAAGCTAAGGATGATAATAACAACAACATTTGGCTCACTGTACAATGAACAGTAGTAGTAATCATCATCATCTTGTGGGACTTTCTAACACAGACAGATTGTCATTTAGAACACAACACACCAGATATCACAGTCATCGAAATCTGAATCGTACAATTTATTGATAACTCTGTATCAGGAGATGCCAGAGTTGAAGAAAAAGAAGTAGAAAAAAAATCATGAAATATTGCAACCTGGCCATTGAAACTACGCGATTATGGATGAAACATGTAACACTGATGCTACCCATTGTCATCAGGGCACTTGGTACTATGTCCAAGAATTTTATAAAATACATCAAGAAATTGCAGCTTCCTGCAATAACACCAGCGGAACTGCAAAAAAGTGCGCTACTCAGAACATCATATATTTTAAGAAGGTCGATTTGGTCGATACCTAGGATGCTGGCAGCAACCCGTATCAACCATTAGCACCAGCCAATGGTATTTGTGACACATTTTTAAATGTTCAGTTGACTGAGTTTCATGTTTAATGAATAAAATAGATAATAATAATAATTAAAAGTTTATAATAATAATAATTGAAAATGAACAGGTCAAGATCTTGTGGGACTTTAAAAACCAGACAGACAGACATCTGGCCCACAATATCACCAGGCTCAAGGTTGACTCAGCCTTCCATCCTTTTGAGGTAGGTAAAATGAGGACCCGGATTGTGGGGGCAATAAACTGACTGTATAAAAAAAAAAAGAACACCGCTTAGGAGGGGTCGAAAGCCCTACTAAGCAGATATATACAAAAGTATGAAAGCTATTGCTTAACGCATTGTAAGCTGCCCTGAATCTCCGGAGAAGGGCAGCATATAAATCGAACCAATAAATAAATAAATAAACATGCCTGACATCACTATTGTGGAAAAATCTGGTTCATTGATATTGCAATAGCAATGGGATATTGTTACATTGGGAAATAAAATAGCATCCAGTGTTAATGTTTGCAAACAACGCTTGCTGTTTTTTTTTTCCAGAAACTAAATGATATGTTTGTTTTTCAAATATTGCTATAATTATTTACCTTCATAGTCAAATAGCTAAGAAAGATATTTAGTTTCACCAGAGATATTGGTATAATTGTATGAATCTATTATATCTATGGAAAGGAAATAATGTGCTTTCAGTGCTGTTTATTTATATATGTATAGATCTTTAAAACTGTGATTTTCTAAAGCATGTTGTCTTAAATTGAAAGAATTCTACTAGAAAAATATAGATGTTGGATTTTGTTTCTCTAAAGAGAAGAATCAAATTGGATTAATCATTGCAATAACTGGGATGAATTCAGCAAAACAGGGAAAACAACAGAAAAAGATATTTTCCACACAACATGCAGTTAACTTGCAGGAAGGACTCACTGCCACAGGAATGGGTGATGGCCATTAGCTTAACTTAGTAGCCACACAGAGGGAAATGTGTGAAATTCATGGAAGACACAATGTAGTGGCATGAGAGTTTCACACTCTAGCAACAAGGTTCTTGTCACACCTTAAAGATTAAAGTCCACACACATCTGAAAGTTGCCAAAGTTGGAAAACACTATATCTAAAAGTTTGAAAATCTGCCTTACTGCACAAAAGGCTCAAATTATTCAGCTCCATTTCCTTCTGCTGTAGCATCTGCTTTTCAAGTGTCTGAATACACATTACAGAATACCAGAATTGGAAGGGGCCTTGAAGGACTTCTAGTCCAACCCCTTTGGATTGCTCTGCTTGGCTTGGAGAATGGGACTTGCTTTTGTGGCTGATCCTGCAATTGCTTTCTTCTCATCTTTGTAAAACATCATTTTTTCCCCTTCATCCTCGAGAAATAAAGACTTCAAAGTGGGTTATTGCTGGCCTTTTAGGGCATCAAACAAGACACCTGTCCTTCAACTCATAGGCAGAACTGACTCCATCTGCTACCACCTCAAAGTTAGCATGCTAGGAAGCTGATAGAAGATGACCGGGAATGACATTATCCGATAGAAGCTTTTAAAAGGAAGGAAATCACCAGCTGTCTGCAAGGAGCATAAATCCTTCCATTCCCCACCATCCAATCAGAGCTAAAGAAGCTTCTTGGATGAGAAGCAAAATGCCTTCAAAAGAAAAGTCCAGTTGCCTCCTGAAAAAGCACTTTTTGGGACACCCATGACCTGGAGGACTGAGAATCTCTGCAGACTTTTAGCTATGCAATTTGGAATGGACACCTTTGGAATGGTGTGGGAGTAGGAATGGATTTCCAGAGGAAAAAATTGCAGGCTACAGGAACCATTTGCACCACTCAGGTGACCCTGAGGACACGGATGAACCTCCAAGTGGCCTCAAGGACCCTCTAAAAGGATGCAAATGACCAGCTATCTGCAAGGAGTATAAATCCTTCCCTTCCCCACCATCCAGTCAGAGCTGAAGAAGCTTCTTGGATGAGAAGCAAAATGCCTTCAAAAGAAAAGTCCAGTTGCCTCCTGAAAAAGCACCTTTAGGACAGCTGCATGGAAGTTCAATTCAATCAGAATAGAGCTGGAAGGGACCTTGGAGGTCTTCTAGTCCAGCCCCCTGCTCAAGGAGGAGACTTTATACCATTTCAGACAAGTGGCTGTCCAGTCTCTTCTTGAAAACCTCCAGTGATGGAGCACCCACAACATTTGAAAGAAAGCTGTTCCACTGATTGATTCTTTTCACCCCCAGGAAATTTCTCTTTAGTTCTAGGTTAGATCTCTCCTGGATGGAAACTTATCAAGGATGCTGGCTGGGGAATTCTGGGAACCGACTATCTGAAAGCTGTCAAGATTGAAAAACACAGTGAATCTGATGACTCTTCTCTCTTTGAAAGGGTGGGAGGAAAAAAAAGGCAAGAAAAGGAACCAACACAGCCCCACCCTTGGGGATATGAGGAAGCATCACCCTGGCAGTGAGTTTGACTCTCCACGAAATGTTACTTGCTTCCTTATTTTCTGTCCCCAGAACAGCTGAAGTTTGCAAAGTGCCTAAAAGGTGGTATGTTGGAGAATGTTTGAAAAACGAACTTGGAGGTGCTGACAAAAAACCCCAGCAGCCTCCCCTTTCCTCTGCACCCAAACAAATATCTATCTATCTATATCTATATCTATTTGTTTTCGTAGATTTTCACGGGTACAGGTATGCAAGTCTTGGCGTATTTGACTAATCTGCAAACATCAACTCCATCAACTAATCAAGATGTAACAACACAGCCAACCAACCCGCCTACAGCAACAGAGCCAGCACTTCACACCTCCCCATCATTATTTATAGAGAGACGGCATCTCCGATCATGCTTTGCTCGCACAGGCATGAAGCCAAAGATACCAGCCTGAAGATGACGAGTGGGACCTCGTCGAAATGTCGCCAAGATACTCTCAATCTTATACGGGAAAAGACCTGAATACGCCAAGACTTGCATCTATATATATCTCTATATCTCTATATCTCTATCTCTATCTCTATCTATCTTTAGGACATCAGAATTGGAAAGCCACAAGCAGTTGCTTAGCATAGAGTCCTGGACTCTGCTTGTCTGAATTCAAATTGTATCCTACAAGAGTTAACCACCTCTCTACTTTGAGCCCTGAGGGCTAGAAACTTGCTTAGTTTCTTTAAATAATGTCCAGCTCCACTAGGAGCTGAGTTCCACAAAGAGATCTCAGTGTTTGCAAATCTGATGTGCATCTACTATGACAGCTTTACCTCTTTCATGTATTGAATAACAAAAACGCAAAAACTGTTATCTAACAGAAAACAAGATAAAGCAGTACAGTTCTTAATACAAATCAATCATCAACCAGCTCACGGCTACAATCATAGCAAGCATCCACATTAACAAACAGGCTTTTGGGGCATCCTAGCATCTTCAGGCAGAGGGTGGGAAAGTCCTGATGGCACAGTGGTTAGAATGCAGAATTGCGGGCAAACTCTGCCCACTGCCAGGAGTTCGATCCTGACAGGGCTGGAGGTTGACAGACTCAGCCTTCCATCCTTCCGAGGTAGGTAAAATGAGGACCCAGATTGTTGGGGGCAAGAGGCTGTCTCAGGTAAAGGTAAAGGTTCCCCTCGCATATATGTGCTAGTCATTCCTGACTCTAGGGGGCGGTGCTGATCTCTGTTTCAAAGCCGAAGAGCCAGCGCTGTCCGAAGATGTCTCCGTGGTCATGTGGCCGACACGACTCAAGGTAACGCTGTTACCTTCCCACCAAAGTTGGTCCCTATTTTTCTACTTGCATTTTTTACCTGCTTTCGAACTGCTAGGTAGGCAGAAGCTGGGACAAGTCATGGGAGCTCACCCCGTTACGTGGCACTAGGGATTCGAACCGCTGAACTGCCGACCTTTCGATTGACAAGCTCAGAGCCACTGAGCCACAGCGTCCCCATAGGTTGTCTCAGAGAATGCTCTAAAGCCCCATGGAGCGGTTCATAAGTCTAAATGCTGGTGCTAGTTCTCTTGTTCTCTCAGGAGCAGCCCCAGAGAAGGCTCGGATCTAGGTTGTGGTGGGTGGGGAAGAGCTGGGAGTGCAGTATAAGCAGCCCCTAAAAGAGTGGAGGCAGGTTTGGCCACCAAATAGAAGATCTGAGATGCTGGAGGGGACAGTGGTTCATGAGCCTGACATTTTGCACATCCAAACAAAGTCTTTCAAACTGCACTTCAATGTTGTGAACTCAGAGCCAGCTCAGCTGCTGCAAGACTCGGTCCCAAAGCTTTGATTCTGGAACGCCTCTTCTTGGCCCTTTGCACATTTCACTGCCTGGATGGAGGCCGTTGCAGGCTGGGGAGATCTTCAGAGCTCCCTACCCAGGAAGCCAAATGCAAAGGCACCCAATCGTGGCTTATACAAGGCACAACTGATGCAGTATGCAAAGTCCAAACACCTAAGCACACGTATAGTATCAAGCAGGGGTGCCTGGCTGGGTAAAAAAGGAGCCTGGATAGCTCTGCAGACAAGGCACTGTAATTTAACACCAGCTGCCTGCAATTACTGTAAGTTCGAATCTCACCAGGCTCAAGGTTGACTCAGCCTTCCATCCTTTCTAAGGTAGGTAAATTGAGGACCCAGTTTGTGGGGGCAATAAGCTGACTTTGTATAAAAAATATACAAAAGTATGAAGGCTATTGCTTAACGCACTGTAAGCCGCCCTGAGTCTCCGGAGAAGGGCAGCATATAAATCAAATTAAAAATAAAATAAAAAAATAAAATAAAGGCAATATGACTATCTGGGACTGCATACCTGATGCCCCAATTAGAATAGAGTTGGAAGGGACCTTGGAGGTCTTCTAGTCCAGCCCCCTGCTCAAGCAGGATATCCTATATCATTTCAGACAAGTGACTGTCTGGTCTCTTCTTAAAAACCTCCAGAGATGGAGCCCATGATTTCTGGTGGCAAGCTGTTCCACTGGTTAATTGTCCTCACTGTTAGGAAGTTTCTCCTTAATTCCAGGTTGTTTCTCTCCTGGATTAGTTTCCATCTGTTGTTTCTTGTCCTGCCCTCTGGTGCCTTGGAAAATAAGTTGTCTCCCTCCTCTTCGTAGCAGCCTCCCAAATATACTAGAATACTGCTATCATGTCCCCCCACCTCTTTCTTTTCTCTAGACTAGCCAAGCCCAAATCTTGCAGCCGTTCTTAGTACGTTTTAGTCTCCAGGCCTTTAATCGTCTTAGTTGCTCTTCTCTGAACCTTTTTCCCAAAGGCTCAACATCTTTTTTGTAATGTGGTGACCAAACCTGGATGCATTATTCCAGCTGTGGTCTTACTAAGGCTTTATAAAGTGGCTTTGTGATACTTCATGTATTAATACTGCTTTATAAATTTAGTACGCCACAACTTTTTCATGTGTGGAGATGCCCTCTAGACTCTTCAACCCTCACCCACAAGGATTTGTGTGGCTCATGAAAGGCTCAGAATAGAATAGAATAGAATAGAATAGAATAGAATAGAATAGAATAGAATAGAATAGAATAGAATAGAATAGAATTCTTTATTGGCCAAGTGTGATTGGACACACAAGGAATTTGTCTTTGGTGCATACGTTCTCAGTGTACATAAAAGAAAATATACATTTGTCAAGAATCATAAGGTACAACACTTAATGATAGTCATAGGATAGGATAGGATAGGATAGGATAGGATAGGATAGGATAGGATAGGATAGAATAGAATTAGAATTAGAATTAATAGAATAGAATAGAATAGAATAGAATAGAATAGAATAGAATAGAATAGAATAGAATAGAATAGAATAGAATAGAATATTTTATTGGCCAAGTGTGATTGGACACACAAGGAATTTGTCTTGGTGCATACACTCTCAGTGTACAGAAAATAAAATAAAATTACATGCTTATAAGCATGGATTCTGACAACAGGCTGACCTGTGAATTCTCCAGTTAGTCTAATGTGCAAACCCAGCCCGCAAACACACCCCCAGGTAGCATCGAAGCCAGGACAGACACACAGGCGTTTTGTATTTTTACTTTGTCAATGCTAGTTGACACATCAATGGAAAAGCGGACAGGAACTGCATCCCAAAAGCCTTGGAGACTGCCAGCTCTCTTCCTATGGAGGTTTTTTGAAATAGAACTGAATGTGCTCATCTGGAGAAGCTGGTTTGCTAATATTTAAGAAATTAAAAAAAAAAACTGCCATTAGTTTAGAAATGGGGTCCAAGCTATCAAGGGCCCAGCTGCAAACGCTTCCAGCCTCTTTTGCTGTTGCAAGCAAGCAAACTTCTCATCCCCCCCCATTTGTGTGAACCCCTATTTCTCTTAAGTCTGCAGCCCAAAAAAAAGAAAAAAAACGCTTTCTGGCGATTTGATAGCAGCAAGAGCCCACAGTCTGCAGGGCAAGGACATTCTCTCACGCCCGCAAAAAGCTAAATTGCACCCTCTCCCTTTCCACGAAGTTTTCTTCCGTTGCAAAACAGACATTGTCTCGGTAAGGAAAATGTGGGCCAGAGAACTGGGGGTGGGGGGTGAGGGGAACGACGAGGCTCAGCCAGAAATTCCACCGCAGACTCTGCAAAGGCCTCCGCCGAAGAGAGAGCTTGTTTGCAAGACTTTTAAATCAAAAACAGATGTAGCCTCTCTTTTCCACGGGGTTTTAGGTTACACTTGGAAGGGGATGGGGTGTTTTTGGGGGAGGGGGCGCCGCGCCGCGTTAGTTGTTGTTCTTTGAACCTCATGGGAAAAAAATGGGGGGGACTTATTGGGTCTCCCAAAACCTCGGCGCCTGCCTTTTTATCTGTGGATTTTTATTTATTTTCTCTTCATTTTGGAAATCTTGCACTCCCGGCCCAACATGGCTGTCAGCGAACAATGGGGGCGGGGGGGACAGTTTTTTTTTTTTTTTTGGCAAAGAGGAGGAAAGGACCGAAATCCGCTTTCTGAGCCGGGATGCGGCGATGGGTTAGCGCGGCAGAAAGCGGTTTTTGCTGGGGAGAGCGAGAGCGAGAGACGGGGAAGGGGAGGCTGGGCTGCTGCCGGCCCCCTTCCCTCGGAATTTAAACCCGGGCTTCCAAGCGAGGCGGCAATTAGGGTCCCTCCAAGAGGCGCCCCCCAGCCCTGCTCCACCGGCTCTCTAACTCAGCGGAGCCCCTCCGCCCCCGGAGGACAAATGGGCTCCCTCCGGCAAGAAGAGGCGCCTGGAGCAAAACTTGCGGCGTGGCAAAAGGCGCCCGGTCCACGGGGGGAAGGGTTAGAGAGTGGGGGGGGGGGGCACCGGAGCTGTCAACGGCGGGGGAGGGATGAGCCTTGAGTGTGGGGACCCTCCGCCGGCTCCTCCTCGCCTTTTTTGGGGGGGGGGCGTCCTCTCTGGACCCCGTCGGGTGGCTGGACATCCCCCACCGACGAGCCCGGTTCCGCAGACCCGGACAGAGAAGGAAGGTTGGGCGGGGAATGCCGCCTTCCTGCCTCCTTTCCTCCCTCCGCTGGGGAAGCCGGAGCCCCTTCTCGGCCTCGGAGGGGAAGGGGCGTCGGCGTTCCCGGGACTCCGGTTGGAGGACCAACTCTGCCCGGGGTGAAGCGCATCTCCTTCAGCCCCCCAAGCCCGGGAGCGAGAGGACGAGCCAGCGCAGCCCCGCCACCCACCTACCCCCTCCCCTGCCTCTTACCCCGCCGCCGGACAGACGTTCCTCCCGCGGGGACTCAGCTCCTGCGCAGCCCCGCCGGCCCAGAAGAAGAGCAGCGGCAGGACCAGCGGCAGCCCGAGGGGCAGGAGGGGCGCCCGGCCGGCCCCCGCAGCCGCTCCCCCGCCGGCGAGCCGGGCCCTCGGCGGCCTCTCCATGCGTGAGGAGCTGCGCTCTCCTCCGGCCCGCGCGGGGCAGCTGGGCTCCCCGACGGCGCCGACTCCTCCTCCTGGCTGCTCCAGCATCCCGGCCGGAAACGGCAGAGCGAGAGAAGCAGCCGCCGCCGCCCCCTCCTCTACCCCGGCGACGGCAGGAGCGGCCAGCCAGCAAACGCTGCCCGGCTGCCCGCTGCCCCGTGCGCCACAGCCTGCCAGGCGCTCCGGACCGCGGGCTGGAGAGCTGGGGCCGCGCAAGAAGAGGGGAAGGAGGGAGGGGAGGGAGGGAAGCCCCGGCCCTCCCCGTCCTGGCCGCCCCTGCGTAGCCAGCCGCCGGGATGTCCCCCCCTCCGCCGCTTGGTGCGCTGCAAATTGGCCTGCCGAGGGAGCAGGAGTTGCGCGGGGTTCGTGTGAACGGGGACAGCCTTGCGCTTGCAGGGACTTTTTGCGGGCGTGGCTGGGACTTGGATGCCCGGGACTGGCCGGTGCAGATGGTGGGATTTTCCCCACCCCACCCCCGAACGGTCCCGCGTCCACAGTCCCACGGATTTCGGGGGGGGGGAATGACCTCCGGGAGTTTGAAAGGCTTTAAACAAAAAACCCGGGTTAGGAAGAGGGGAAGTTCACGGAAAGGGAAGCCCCAAGAATTCAAGGGAACTCGAGCAGAATCCGAGCATCCTTTAAACCAGGGATCTCGAACCTTGGCAATTTTAAGCCTGGAGGACTTCAACTCCCAGAATTCCCCAGCCAGCTTTCTGGGAGTTGAAGTCCTCCAGGCTTGAAGTTGTCAAGGTTGGAGATCCCTGGTTTAAACCGTTTGGCCTCTGGAAGCCCAGCTTTTGCCCCCAAAGCTTGCCCTGTGGTAGCCCTCAGCTGGTCTGTCCGGGGAGCTAAGCAGGGCTGGGCCTCTCTAACCCTTCCTGGAAATTCCAAGGCTTTGGACTAACTGGGAAATCAAGCCATGTTGCTTTTTGTCACACGAGATGACAGTGGATCCTCTGAGGAGCTTCTCGGATGAAAGGCCAAACAGGATCCTACAACAGTCAAACACTTCCGTCCTTACTTTGTTGGTTTGAGCTTCGAGCTTGGCGATTGAGTTGCAAATGTTTTCGTCCCCATTTTTTTTTTTTTTTAATTTGATTTATATGCCGCCCTTCTCCGAAGACTCAGGGCGGCTTACAATGTGCTCAGCAATTTGAGGAGACGTCTTCAGTGGATCGATCCAAAGCACACGGACGACGTCTCCTCGAATGGGGATGAAACGTGTTTGCAACCCAATCGCTAGGCTCGAAGCTCAAACCAGCAAGACAGCTACCGACTCGAGCTACTAATATTCAAAGACATTTTAACTTCTGTTCTTGCCAAGAAAGCTTCAGCTTCAGGGACCTTCCATGATGTCCACAGCTTGATGTAAAGGACACTGAAGTTTTTGACCTGCTGTGGTGAGAAGCCCCTTCTGTGAAATATCACAGCCCTGTGTGGTATTTCTCTGGTGTAAGCGCAGGAGAGGCTGCAGTCCAAAACCCATTCTCTCCCCAATCCTTTCTTGGGCTCTTCTCAGGGGTGAAATTCAAAAATTTTCCCTACCGGTTCTGTGGGCGTGGCTTGGTGGGCGTGGCAGGGAAGGATACTGCAAAATCCCCATTCCCACCCCACTTTGGGGCCAGCCAGAGGTGATATTTGCCGGTTCTCCAACTACTCAAAATTTCCGTTTACCGGTTCTCTAGAACCTGTCAGAACCTGCTGGATTTCACTCCTGGCTCTTCTGCATCAGTGCAGTCCCAGAAGGACCCCCTCCCTCCCTCTGAGAATCAACAGACCACCTTCCCCTCCGACCGACCGACCGACCGACTTATGGCTTGTGCCCATTTATGACTCCCTAGAACGGTGCCTGGAGCCAGAGGGAGATCGTGAGTGATGGTCAGTTTTCCAGCCCCTCCGGACAGATGGATTGCCATGTGTGAAGCTGCTGCGTGGTTTGTGGGGTGATGCAGGGTGGAGCTGGCAACTGTGGCTTGAACAAATGGTGGTCTCAGAAAAGGGGATCTTAGCATAATACATAAATCCAGCCGAGGAATGCCAATTGTTTATCTCTCTCTCTTTGATCCCAGGCTGCCTGTCAGAAGAAAATGCACCCCTCAAAAGACCCTCTTTCCCCATGCAGTCTAGTATAGCCTCTTGGACTGTTACTCTCACATTTGTTCTAAGCTGTCCTTTGAATTGGGGGCAGGCAGGCAGGCAGTAGAAGGAAGGAAGGGAGGGAGGGAGGGAGGGAGGGAGGAAAGAAAAAGAAAGAAAGAAAGAGAAAGAAGGAAGGAAAGGAAGGAAGAAGAGGAAGGGAGGGGGAGGGAAGGGAGGAAGGAAAGGAGGAAAGAAGAAAGGAAAGAAAGAGAAGGAAGGAAAGAAGGAAGGAGAGGGAGGGAGGAAAGAAGGAAGGGAGGAAGGAAAGGGAGGGAGGGAGGGAGGGAGGAAAGAAAGGGAAGGAAGGAAGGAAAGAAAGGAAGGAAGCAAGAAAGGAAAGGAAGGGGAGGAAGGGGAGGAATGGAGGAAGGGAAAGGAAAGGGAAGGGAGGGAGGGAGGGAGGGAGGAAGGAGGGAAGGAAGGAAGGAAGGAAGGAAGGAAGGAAGGAAAGAAGGAAGGAAAGAAGGAAGGAGAGGGAGGGAGGGAGGAAAGGAAGGAAGGAAGGAAGGAAGGAAGGAAGGAAAGGAAGGAAAGGAAGGGGAGGAAGGGAAAGGAAAGGGAAGGGAGGGAGGAAGGAAGGAAGGAAGGAAGGAAGGAAGGAAGGAGAAAAGCCAGAAAAAGCCAGTCCTTGCTGCTTCAACAGAGGGATAGCATCAAGATCATGAGAAGTGATAATAGAACATACAACACAGGATAATAGAATTGGAAGGGACCACGGAGGTCTTCTAATCCAACCCACTGCTTGAGCAGGAGGCTCTATACCATTTCAGATAAATGGTTGTCCAGGCTCTTTTTGAAAACCTCCATGATGGAGCACTCAGAACTTCTGAAGCTAAGCTCTTCCGTTGGTTGTTTGCTCTCACTGTTAGGAAATTTCTCCTTAGTTCTAAGTTGCTTTCTCTCCTTGGTTAGTTTCCATCCATTGCTTCTTGTCCTGCCTTCTGGAGCTTTGGAAAATAGTTTGACCCCCTCAAATATTGGAAGACTGCTATCATGTCCTTCTTTTCTCCCGACTAGACATACCCAATTCCTTTAACTGTTCTTCATAAATTTTAGTTCTGTACTGCACTAGGGAGGACACACTTGGAATTCTGTCTCCAGTTTTGTATCACCAGGATACAAAAGATGTTGAGACCCTAGAAAGAGTGCAGAGAAGAGCAACCAAGATGATGAGGGGACTGAGAGGGCTCAACTACATGATGAATGGCTAAGGGAACTAAATATGTCCAGCCTAAGAAAGAGAAGGATTAGGGGTGACATGATAGCTTGTACTTGAGGAGCAATCACAGAGATGGGGAAAGCACCTGAGGGCAGGACAAGAAGTAACAGGTGGAAGATCATTAAAGAGAGATCCAACCGGGATCTAAGGAGGAATTTCCTGATACTGAGAACAATTAATCAGTGGAACAGTTTGTCCCCTAGAGCTGTGGGTGTCCCATTGTTGGAAGTCTTCAATGAAAGATTGGACAGCTATCTGCCTGGGGTGGCATAGGTCCCTTTCAGCCTGTTCTGTTCTGTTCTGTTCCGTTCCGTTCCATTCCATTCCATTCCAAGGTCCCTTCCGTCCTGTCCTGTCCTGTCCTGTCCTGTCCTGTCCTGTCCCATCCCATCCCATCCCATCCCATCCCATCCCATCCCATCCCATCCCATCCCATTCCATTCCATTCCAGCCCTATGATTCTATGGGTTTTGTTTTTTTTTGTTTTGCTTTGCACAATATAATTCTCTCCCTGGTCTTCAGCATCTCTGGCTTCCTGCTGTTTCTTTAATAAACCAGTTCTACTTGCAGTTTTTATTTTCAGATCTTTTCATATTTCCCTATTTTTAATTTTCAGGTGTTCACGACTTTTAAAATGTAGCTGAAATTCTGCCCTCCCTATTGCAGCATGCACACCTGATGGATTGATAGACAGAGTTCGTTTTCTGATTTGCCGAGAGAGAAAGTTTTATGATCTGCTGGCCTTTTCATTGCAACAAAGATGTCTTCTGCACTTTCAGGTTCTTAGCTTTTTAAAATTCTGTCGTGCAGATAAATGCTGGTTTCTCCTGTAGCTGGGCTGTCCCGAATGGAATGGTGCATTGCCATCTAGTGGACACCTTTTGGATCGCAGGCTGAAGCAGTAGCAATCGCAATTAGACTTACCATATATACAGATTGACAGAGTTGGAAGGGTCCTTGTAGGTCATCTAGTCCACCCCCCCTCTGCCCAAGCAGACCCTACACCAATCTCCTCTTGAAAGCTCCCAGTGATGAAGCTCCCACAACTTCTGTTCCATCGGTTGATTGTTCTCACTGTCTCCTTATTTCTCCTTATTTCTAGGTTGAATCTCTCCTTGATCAGTTTCCATCCATTATTCCTTGTCTGGCCTTCTAGTAATACTGCCTAGGATTGTGTTGCCTTTTTTGGGCAGCTGCAGCTCACTGCTGGCTCATATTTAAGTGATTGACCACCAGGACTCCAAGATCCCTCTTGCAGTTTTGGGCCAGGCACCACCTATTCTATACCTGTGCATTTGGGTTTTCTTGCCCAAATGTAAAATCTTATTTTTTTTCATCATTGAGAATCATGTCCAGCTTTTTACTGGACAACCCGACTTAACTCCAATGACATTTCCTGCCCTGCAACCCCTCCCCAGCCAACTGCACTAGAATGCTGGGGCTGGTAGAGGTCTTCTAGTCCATCCTTCTGCCCAGGGCAGGAATCCTCAGAGTATCCCAGACAAATGGCTGTCTAACCTTTTCTTGGAGCCTCCATGGATGAAGCCTCCATGAGTCCAGGAGGAAGACTGTTCACTGCTGAAGAACTTCCATGGTCAGGAGATTTATTTATTTATTTATTTTATTTATTTCTATACCACCCTACTCCCGAAGGACTCAGGGCGGTGCACAGCCAAACAATAAAATACATACATACAAAATTTAAAAGTGGAATTAAAATCAAATTAAATAGTTTTGGCCCAGACAAATTAAAACCCCAATCAATTTAAAACCAATTTTAAAATTTGAATATATAAAATACTAAAAAATATTAAAAAATTAAAAATCTTTTATAAAAAAGGGAGAAAATTAGGCCAGGCCCACCTGGTGAAATAAAAAGGTCTTTAAGGCACGGCGGAAGGTGCGCAGATCCGGGATCCTCCGTATCTCTGGGGGGAGCTCGTTCCAGATAGTAGGTGCCCCCACAGAGAAGGCTCTCCCCCTGGGGCCGCCAGTCGGCATTGTTTGGCCAACAGCACCCCTCTGTACCGGCCGGTGGGAGGCTGGTAGTAGGCGGTCCCGCAAGTACCCAGGTCTTGAGCCATGGAGCGCTCTAAAGGTGGTAACCAAAACCTTGAAGCGCACCCGGAAAACCACCGGGAGCCAGTGCAGCTCGCGCAGGAGGGGTGTTACATGGGAACGCCATGTCGCTCCTATTACCACCCGTGCGGCTGCACTCTGCGCCAGTTGGAGCCTCCGGGTGCTCCTCAAGGGGAGCCCCATGTAGAGAGCGTTACAATAGTCCAGACGGGAGGTGACAAGGGCATGAGTGACTGTGCGTAACGAGTCCTGATCCAGAAAGGGATGCAACTGGTGGATCAGGCTGGGACTCGGGAGGCAGAGAATAGATGGGGGCGGGGCCAGCCAGAGGTGGTATTTACCGGTTCTCCGAACTACTCAAAATTTCCGCTACCGGTTCTCCAGAACTGGTGAGAACCTGTTGAAACCCACCTCTGGTTGGGAGGGACCTGGGAGGCCTTCTAACCCAACATGGAGTGGGACTCCTCCAAATAGCCCAGACAAATGGGCTTTCTTTGAACACCTCCAGAGATGGAGCCCTCAGGACTCTTCCTCTGCTTAGTAATTCCCAACAGCCAGGAAATTCCAACCTGAGCTTGGATAATTCTCTGAAAAGCTTCCATTACTTGCTTCTTGTCCCACCTTTGAGCACCACAGAGCATAAATTCACACACACCCCTTCAAAACTGAAAAACTAACATGTCCTCCCGGCCACCTCTTTTTTAGGCTAAACAATACTCAGTTCCTTTAACCCATTTTTCATAAGACTTAGCCTTCAAGCTTCTTCGTTGCTCTTCTCTGCTCACTTTTCCAAATCCCCTGCCTCCTTTTTGCATTGTGGTGACCGGAACTGGAGAAGATATTGTGTGAGTGTCATTCAATGAGTGTGGCATGGAGTGGTGCTCTCACTTCCTGTGATCCCATCTCTACCTGTATTTGCACTGGCTCCGTTAGCACCTGTGGCACGCTTCTGGGTCACGCAAAAATCTGTGGTCTACGAGGACACCAGATCCTTCTTGCAAAACACTACTATGGCTAAACCAGGGAGCACACCTATTTTGTACCTGGTGCATTTGGTTTTTCTTGCCAAAATGGAGAACCTTACATGTTATTAGATAGGACCCGGAGTTCATGTGTATCTAGACCTTTTGAATCTTGAGCCTGTATTCTGGTGTGGTAACAACCCTTCTTCCAGTGGTGAAATCCAAATTTTCGTACTACCAGTTCTGTGGGCTTGGTGGGCATGGCAGGGGAAGAATACTGCAAAATCTCCATTCCCACCCCACTCCAAGGGAAGGATATTCCAAAATCTCCATTCCCACCCCACTCCTGGGGGAAGGATACTGCAAAATCGCCATTCCCACCCCACTCCTGGGGGAAGGATACTGCAAAATCCCCATTCCCACCCCACTCTGGGACCAGCCAGAGGTGGTATTTGCCGGTTCTCCAAACTGCTCAAAATTTCTGCTACTGGTTCTCCAGAACCTGCTGGATTTCACCCCTGCCCTCTTCCCAAGATTTGCATCATCTACAAAGATAAGGACCCCTCTATTCCTCATCTTGGGACATTTATGGAGATGTTGAAGAGTCCTTGGCCCAAGCTGGAACCCCGGGTACCCCCTGCATCTCTCCCTCCTTTTGGACATGGTCCCCTTAAGGACCATGGGATGGCTGTAGTAGCTCAGCCCACTGCCAATCCCTCAATCGTACATTCTTCCAGTTATTCCAGGAGGCTGGGTCCACTTTTCCCCCAATTCCTTATTAAAGTCTGGGTACGCTGCATCCACAGAATTCTCTTCCTCCAGTAATCTAGCCCAGGTTCTCAAAGCAAACTACGATTTGTCTGGTGCAACTTGTTTTTAAAGAAATCCATGCTGGCTAATCCGATAATTACCTTACTTCTTTTCTAAGCCCTTGCAAACCTGCTCGATTCACTAACGAACTCTGGCTAAATAGATCACGGTTTTGCAAGAGCTGCAAACCCCCAAGAGAAGGTGTGTGTGTGAGGGGTGATCTCACCCAGAGACCAACCAGAGAGGTTCAAAGGCTGTCCTGGGAAAAGGCTCTTCTGCAACCCGGCTGTCACTCAAGCAGTTTCTGAAAAGAATTTTATTGGTACAGCCACCTTCATCCCAGAGGAGGACAAGCGGAAGAGCAAACAGGTGACAAAGGGCATCCAGAGAAGGCGATTCTGAACCTCCATCACTTGGTAGCCCAGAGTACCCAGACATGTCAAATCTGGGAGATGGCAATGGGCAGGTGCCACAAAGGTGCATGATGCTAGAGTAGCTGCTACACTCGGGGCTTCTGTTACCAGGTCCCGAGAAGCTGTGCTACCCTGGCACCGGGCAAGAGAGAACCTGGTCAGCCAGCAAGGTAGCATCCACGACTTGGTCCAACTGGGGTCTCTGTCCAAGCTGTCCCAGTGTCGAGGCAGCTGGGGAGAAATACTTAAGGGGGGCTCGGTGCGTTAAAGAGGGCCCCTGCAAACAGACGCCTCTTCAGCTCCGTCCAGAGCAGCTGCTGCTCCTCCCCTGCTCGTGCTAGAAGGCCTCGGTTCTCCTGGGCTCTCCTGGACAGGTAAGGCAGGACCTCCTTCACGGGGCCGTAGGGAACGTATTTATACACGGGGAACCCGGCTTGACCTGTAGGGAGGAGGGAACCCAGAAGTCAGTCGGTTGCACCTTCTCAACTCAGCCTCCCCCCACTCCAAATCGAAGTAACAAGCCAACTTGGTTTGGTGGTTGAAGCATCAGGCCAGAGGTTGGGAGACAGTGAGTTCTAGCCCCACGGTGGGACTCCGATGAGCCACGGTGGCGCAGTGGTTAGAGTGCAGTACTGCAGGCTACTTCTGCTGACTGCCTGCAATTTGGCAGTTCAAATCTCACCAGGCTCAAGATTGACTCAGCCTTCCATTCATCCTTCCGAGTTGGGTAAAATGAGGACCCAGATTGTTGGGGGGCAATAGGCTGACTCTGTAAAGTCATAAGTCTTTATAATTTATAAGTCTAAATGCTATTGCTATTTTCCTTCCTTCCTTCCTTCCTTCCTTCCTTCCTTCCTTCCTTCCTTCCTTCCTTCCTTCCTTCCTTCCATCCATGGTGCGCAGTGGTTAGAATGCAGTATTGCAGGCAAACTCTGCCCACTGCCAGGAGTTCAATCCTGACCAGGTCAAGGTAGACTCAGCCTTCCATCCTTCCGAGGTGGCTCAAATGAGGACCCAGATTGTTGGGGGGCAAGAAGCTGACTCTGTAAAGCACTTAGAGAGGGCTGCAAAGCCCTGTGAAGTGGTATATAAGTTTAAGTGCTAGTGCTAAGTGGGAAGGAATAAAGGAGGGAGGGAGGGAGGGAGGGAGGGAGGGAGGGAGGGAGGGAGGAAGGAAGGAAGGAAGGAAGGAAGGAAGGAAGGAAGGAAGGAAGGAAGGAAGGAAGGAAGGGCTGTAGTGGCGCAGTGGTGAGACTGTAGTATTTCAGGCTAATTCTGCCAACTGCCAGGAGTTCAATCCTGATGGGCTCAAGGTTGACTCCCTTCTTCTGAGGAGCCTTCCCTCCTTCTGGTCCTAAAAGGAGGACCCAGATTGGGGGCAATAGGCTGACTCTGTAAAGCACATAGAGAGGTCTGTAAAAGCATTGTAAAGTGGCATGTGCTACTGCTAGTCCCACCTGAGCCATGAAAGCCAACCGGCTGACCATGGGCCAGTCCCCCTCTCAGTCCAACTCGCTTCACAGGGCTCTTGTGGTGGGGGAAACAGCTCTTCACATGGCCTTCAGGATTAAAACCGGAGCCTGGCAGCATCTTTTCTGATGAATCCATCTTAGCAAAAGGAGCCAAAGAAGCTTATGCGCCTTTTAATAAAATATATCTGTCAGAATTAGGAGGCCACCAGAGGCCTCCTAATTCTTGGCTACTGTTGACGGAATTCTGCGCCTACGTGTTAAGGATTAACTCTAAAAGGGAAGATAATTGGGCCTGTTTTGCAACATAGAGTGTTTTTGAGAGGTGAAAAAGGTGTTTCTTTTGGCTCTGCAAAACTGAACACTTCTCTTTGCCCTTTTACATGAAACATCATGTGAAATCCATAGCTTTGCCTCCCCCTATTCGCATTCTGGGAAGACACACAAAGGAATTGTGTGTGTGTGTGTGGGGGGGGATGGTGGCAGCCCCTGGACCACAGTTTCCTCTGTCCCTATTCTGAAATACAGGGAGTCCTCAATTTACAACAGTTCACTTAAGTGACCAAAGTTACAATGGCACTGAAAAAAGTGACTTATGACCATTTTTCACACTTATGACCGTTGCAGCATCCCCATGGCCAGGTGATCAAAATCCGCTTGGCAACTGGCATGTACTTATGATGGCTGCAGTGTCCCGGGGGTCACATTTCTGCGACCTTCTGACAAGCAAAGTCAATGGGGAAGCCAGATTCGCTTAACAACCGTGTTGCTAACTGAACAGCTGCAGTGATTCGCTTAACAAATGCAACAAGAAAAGTAAAATGGGACAAAACTCACTTAACAAATTTCTCACTTAGCAAACAAATTCTGGGCTCAATTATGGTCATAAGTTGAGGACTACCTGTATAGGGGAGGGTTTAGTGTAGAGTCATCCTGTTTGCAACCCCTATCTAATTTTTGCAGTTCTCCAAGATCAGACACGTGCAACTTGGAGGTGGAACGAAGGAAGGTTGGAAGGAAGGGTCTTGATGAGAAGGGAAGGAAGGAAGGTGGGAGGGTCTTGATGGGAAGGAAGGAGGGAGGGAGGAAGGGATGAGAAGGGAAGGGAAGGAAGGAAGGAAGGGTCTTGATGGGAAGGAAGGAGGGAGGGAGGAAGGGAATGAAGGGATGAGAAGGGAAGGGAAGGGAAGGAAGGAAGGGTCTTGATGAGAAGGGAAGGAAGGAAGGAGGGAGGGTCTTGATGGGAAGGAAGGAGGGAGGGAGGAAGGGAAGGAAGGGATGGGAAGGGAAGGAAGGAAGGGTCTTGATGAGAAGGGAAGTAAGTAAGTAAGTGTCTTGATGAGAAGGGATGGAAGGAAGGAAGGAGTGAGGGAAGGAAGTGGGGAGGGAGGAAGGATTTTGATGAGGAAGAAAGGACAGAAGGAAGAAAGGAAAGGAAGAACAGTGGGTGAGAAGGGAAGGGAGGGAGGAAGGGAGGGTTTTGATGAGAAAAGAAAGAAGGGGAGGGAGGGAGGAAGGAGGGAAGGAAGGAAGGGTCTTGGTGAGAAGGGAAGGAAGGGTTAACAAAGAAAGGAAAAGTCCACCCTGGTTCAATGCCTGAGCTTCTTGGAATCTGAAGAATGTGGCGTTCCGATGTTCCGATCAAAAGCGCAGCCAGTGGTGCCAATGAACCCCTCTACCCACTGACCAAGAGTCACATCACGCTTCTTGAACATCTGCCTTACCAAGAGGGAAGGTGATTTGGTCACACATGCCCAGGAGCTGCCCAAAATAGATCTTGTTCTCCGAGGGGTGGATGCCAAGATCTGCCATCCTGAAGAAGAAGAAGAAGAAGAAACGATTTCAGAAGAGAACCCAACGGGCTCCAGATGTGCTCTTCCACCTGGTTCTAGAATAGCCTTCCCCAACTCCCCCTCCCCTCTTCCAGGTGTGCAGACACCATCTCGCAGAGTGTCCAGAGTCAGATGGCCATTGCTTGAGAATTCTAGGAAGGGAATTCAGGCTTCCTCAGATGGGAGAACTGCGGACGGGGGCTCTAGAGCAGGGGTCTCCAAAGTTGGCAATTTTAAGTCTGGAGGACTTCAACTCCCAGAATTCCCCAGTCAGGGTCTCCAACAGGGAATTCTGGGAGTTGAAGTCCTCCAGGCTTAAAGTTGCCAAGGTTGGAGACCCCTGCTCAAGAGATCCAACAGCAAGAGACAGATGCTGTGGCAGAAGAAATATTTAGATTAAATAAACACGATAAAAGGAGTTGCAAGATACCAGAGGGGACACGGGAAAGATTCATCCAAAAAGTTTTTGGCCTCCGTTTTTTGGGGCCGTTTTTGGGGCTTTTTTCGGCCTGTTTTTTCAGAAAAAGGCAGAAAAAAGGCCCGAAAATGGGCCACGCAGAGGCCAATAAACGGCTGGCGGGTGGGTGGGGCTTCGGCAAATATTCTGTCTATAAGACACACAGACATTTTCATCCCCTTTGGGGAGACAAAAAAGTGTGTCTTATGGTCCGAAAAATACGGTAATAAGTGTTGAAACTCTAAAAAGGGCAAGAGACGATGGATAGATATAGAATATTTTTTTTTAACATGGTGGTTATTTTAATAAGTGTTGGAAAAAAGAAGTAGAAATTGGGACAATAATATTATGTATACTGAAATATAATAGAAGATATCATAATTGCTACTACGTACACAAATGTTAGAAGTTGAAAAATTACGATTATGCATATACTTAAATGGTAATATTATTATCAGAACTGTATGCAAAGTATATCGACCCAGATAATACGCTGTTCACCAAGCACTTATGGATGTTAAAGAAAAAAACATAAATAAAATTATATATATAAAAAGATGGGTTGGTGGGCCTCACGCTGACCAGTACCTGCCAAGGGTGAACTTGACTGTGTCTTTATTGTGAGAAGCGACCATCACATTGGCCTTCCGGCTGTGTCGGACCTCCTCCAGGATGTAGTCCAGGCACCTGCAGGAAAGGTGGATGAAGGTGTCAGATGACCTCCCAGGTGTCCCTTCCCCTCTTAGAGCCTGGGGGCCCAGGACCACCTTCTCCCCACCTGTGGTACATCTCGCTTGTCTTTTCATAGGTTGGGTTGATGGGGTCCTCGTAGCCCACTTCGGCTGCCCGACTTCGTTCCTGGTCCATGTAGGCGCCTCTCACTAGCTTGGCTCCAAAATGCCACCCTTCGCGGCGCGAGAGCTCCACATCGATGGTCACGTTATCGTAGGCCTCCTGTTTGGAGGGAGAGAAGAGGAGGAAGAGGAAGAAGAGAGGAAGAGGAAGAAGAGGAGGAGGAAAAAGGAGGAGGAGGAGGAAGTAAAAGAGGAAGAGGAGGAAGAAGAGGAGGAGGAAGAGGAGAAGTGCAAGTGGAAGAAGGAGGAGGAAGAAGTAGAAGAGGAGGAGGAAGAGGAGGAGGAAGAAGTAGAAGAGGAGGAGGAAGAGGAGGAGGAAAAAGTGGAGGAGGAGGAGGAGGAGGAAGAAGTGCAAGTGGAAGAAGGAGGAGGAAGAAGTAGAAGAGGAGAAGGAGGAGGAAGAGGAGGAGGAAGAAGTGGAAGAGGAGGAGGAAGAGGAGGAGGAAAAAGTGGAAGAGGAAGAGGAAGAAGTAAAAGAGGAAGAGGAGGAAGAAGAGGAGGAAGAGGAGAAGTGCAAGTGGAAGAAGGAGGAGGAAGAAGTAGAAGAGGAGGAGGAGGAGGAAGAGGAGGAGGAAGAAGTGGAAGAGGAGGAGGAAGAGGAGGAGGAAAAAGTGGAGGAGGAGGAAGAGGAGGAGGAGGAGGAAGAAGTGGAAGAGGAGGAGGAGGAAGAAGAGGAGGAAGGAGGAGGAAGAGGAGGATGCAGTGGCTGAGAATCTGCTGGGCCAGGAAAGTGCCTTCAAATGTACTTTGAAGGTTTCCAAGGCCAAACAGGATTCTCCTGGCAGTTATAATCCAAAGTCCTTGAGATCCTTTGTAAAAATTAACTAAATTTTATATTAGTGGATGAAGGTCCTCTCCACGCTGCTCTATTCCAGCATCATCTACTTAGCCCAATATTTGGTGGTGAGGGGTAACCAGGAAAGGCCTTTTAACAGATCATAAAGGATGAGTGATCTTTATATTCTGCAGATCCCAATGAACATTTCAATATGTTCAGTATTGATGTGTTCATTCAACACTTCAAGGAGAGAAGCAACTGAGGACTAAGGAGGAATTTCCTGACAGTGAGGACAATTAATCGGTGGAACAACTTGCCTGCAGAAGTTGTGAATGCTCCAACACTGGAAGTTTTAAAGAAAATGTTGGACAACCATTTGTCTGAAGTGGTGTAGGGTTTCCTGCCTAAGCAGGGGGTTGGACTAGAAGACCTCCAAGGTCCCTTCCAACTCTAGTTATTCTGTATTCTAAATATGATCTGATTTAGGATTGTTTAGTAAAAAAAAAACCCCCAGAATTCCTTATAAATAAATTCAATCTTCAATATATCTCGAATCTTTTTTCCTCCAGTATTCCTGTCATCCATTAGTGCCACCTGTCTGCTTCAGCTGTTTTGGCCAGTGTGTGTGTGTGTGTGGGCAGGTTGGCGACTGTTTTGGGCTCGTAAGTAAGTCAGGTCGGACCTGATCAAAACTTGGGTAGGAGACCACCAGGAAATCTCACCTTCAGGTAGCACTGGTACGTGTTGAAGATGGCCGGCCTCTCCTGGTTGAATCGGCGTTGCATCTCCAGGGTGAGGCGGCTGATGGCTGGCTGGAAGTAGGTCTGTTCTGCGTCCACCATCAACCTCACACCCACCCCGACAGCTTTCTTAAAAGGAAGAGTAAAAAAGGACGACGAACACTTAAATCACCTGAATAGGAGCCAGCCGTGTGCAACTGCAGCCAAAAAACGCAAATACAATCCTTGGTTGTATAAACAGAGACAAAGAATCAAAATGACTTGGAGTATTAGTACCGCTTTATAAATCTTTAGTAAGGCTCCACCTGGAATACGGCATCCAGTTTTGGTCACCACATTACAAAAAACGATGTTGAGACTTTGGAAAAAGTGCAGAGAAGAGCAACTGAGATGATTAAAGGCCTGGAGGCTAAAAACATACGAAGCAGGATTTGGGTCTGGCTAACCCAGAGGAGAGAAGGACTTGAGGAGGATGGGACATGACAGCAGTATTCCAGTATTTGAGTATCTGCCCCAAAGAAGAGGGGGGTCAACCTATTTCCCAAAGTACCAGAAGGCAAGAGAAGAATCAATCAATGGAAACTAACCAAGCAACCTAGAACTAAGGAGAAGCTTCCTAACAGTGAGGACAATTAACCAGTGGAACAGAAGTTGCCTTGAGAAGTTGTGGGAGCTTCATCACTGGAGGTTTTTAAGAAAATACTGGATGGCCACATGTCTGAAATGCTATAGGGCAGGGGTGTCAAACTCTATTTCATTGAGGGGTGCATCACGGTTGTGTTTGACCTCGGGGGGGGGTGCAGGGTGAGTATGGCCAGGGTGGGCGTGGCCAGCATGACATCACTCATGTCAGTGGGCGCCTGTGGTGGCCCGTTTTCGGCTGGGACGGCCTCCTGCAACCCTCTGCCAGCGAAAAAGTAGCGCAGGAGGGCTGCGTGTGGCCCTCACAAGCTCTGTTTTTGCTGGCAGAGGCACTGCAGGCCGGTCCTTCACTATTTCCAGGGCGGCCCTGCGGGCCAGAACTAAGCACCCCGCAGGCCAGATCCAGACCCCGGGCCTTGAGTTTGACACCCCTAGTATAGAGTCTCCTGCTTGAGGAGGGGGCTGGACTAGAAGACCTCCAAGGTCCCGTCCTTCCAACTGTAGCCTGATTAACAAGTGTGCCCACTGAATGCGCTACCTAAAAACCAATACTTTGACAAAGCACTTAATACCAATCAAGATTGGCCCATACTTTGAATGCTCTTGGGAACTCTTGGGAAACAGGGGATTTCTTTTCCTCGTTTTGCTCTGGGGTTTCTCCCCCCGTTTGCTCCATGAGCCACCCTCCAAGTGGCTTGCAGCCTTTGCTGCTGGCTTCTGTGGGACCGAAGCAAAACCACTGGGCCGCTTGCATTGAAGGCAAAAGCAGCAATCAACCTGATCCAGCAGGGACAAGAGGGAGGAGGGGGAGGGGAGGGGGAGCTGCAAAAGCAGAGGAAGGCCCCCCATTCCCCTCCAGGTTGCTCCCAGAAGTTGCTCCGGGGAGAACCACAACCTTGGTTCCAAGCCGGGGATTTGCCTCCCCTCTGCGACCCCGTAAGACAGGGGTGTCATTGATTTCATTGAGGACCACATTAGGGTTGTGTTTGACCTTGGGGGGGCTGGGGTGGGTGTGGCCAGCTCGATGTCACTTGTGTCGGGGGCACCTGTGGCCCGGGCGGGAGTGGGGGGTTCCTTCCATCCGTCCTCCTGAGCTCGGTAAAATTAGGACCCAGATTGTTGGGGCCAAGAGGTTGATTCTGGAAATCGCTTAGAAAGGACTTTCAAGCACCATGAAGCAGTATATAAGTCTAAGGGCCTTTTCTTTCTTTTTCTTTCTTTCTTTCTTTCTTTCTTTCTTTCTTTCTTTCTTTCTTTCTTTCTTTCTTTCTTTCTTTCTCTCCTTCCTTCCTTCCTTCCTTCCTTTTCTCTCTCTCTCTCTCTCTCCCTTCCTTCCTCCCTCCCTTCCTTCCTTCCTTCCTTCCTTTCCTTCCTTCCTCCCCCCTCCCTCCCTCTTCTTTTTCCTTCCCTCTTCATTCTCCTTTCTTCTTCCTTCTCCTCTTTCCTTCTTTTTCCTTTCTTGCTCTCTTCCCATCTTCCCATCTTTTTCTTTTTCTTTGTCTTTCCCTTTCTCCTTTCCTGTCCCCCTGGACCCTGTTTTCACTGGCAGAGGGCTGCAGGAGGCCGTCACAGCTGAAAACAGAGCCCGGGAGGGCCGTTTTCACGGGTAGAGGCACTGTGGGCCGGTCCTTCACCGTTTTCAGGGCGGCCCTCGTGGGCCAGATCTAAGCACCCCATGGCCGGATTCGGCCCATGGGCCTTGAGTTTGACACCCTTGCTGTAGGAGATGCTTTGAACAGCTTGTCTGCTGTTGCTCCATTGATCCCCAAAGCAGAAATGGGGGTGGGGGTCTCACCTTGGCCAGGACGTCCATGCGCTGCAACATGCGCTTCATCTGCCTCTCCTCTTCCTGGGTGAAGCGAGAGAGGAGCGGCTCAAGCTGGCCTGTCTGAGAGGGTTGAGAGATGAGATTAGAAAGTATTTCTAGACATAAAAATGGAGCTTGAGGACATTCTTCATTGGAATAGTTCTGGGTTTTTGGTGAAGGGAATTGCTGGGGAATATTAATAAACCCACTAGCCCATGTGCATGTGAGCAAGTGGGACAGCACACGCTCTGCATGCAAACATCCGAACTGCTTTGATGGGTCCACCTGATTTGCTCAAATCTAGTCTCCAGGTCTAATTTTTGCACAGCTATAACGAAAACCACGCTCGGCCTTAAAGAGCCTGCCGTGACCTTGAAGCCCAGAGATCAGGGGTGGGATTGAGCCAGTTCCGACCGGTTCAGGCGAACTGGATATTAATTTTAATCTGGTTCGGCGAACCGGTTGTTCCAAGGACTGGCTGACCACGCCCACCCCACCACGTCCCTCCCAGGAGTCTCCACGTGGCCTGTTTTGGATGCCAGGTAAGTGCAGGGCACACGCAGAGGCTTTGGGAGGGCGAAAAACGGGCCTACTGGAAGTCTGGAAATGAGCCCATTTCCGGCCTCTGGAGGGCCTCCGATGCCCAGGGAGGCCGTTTTTGCCCTCCTGTAGGCTACAGGAAAGCCTCTGGAGCCTGGGGAGGGCGAAAACCGGGCCTACGGGAAGTCTGGAAACAGGACCATTTCCAGCCTCCGGAGGGCCTCCGGTGCCCCGGGGAGGCCCTTTTTGCCCTCCTGGAGGCTCCAGGAAAGCCTCTGGAGCCTGGGGAGGGCGAAAACCGGGCCTACTGGAAATACTGGATGTGGGCCCATTTCTGGACTCCAGAGGGCACACGAAGCGAACTGGTTGTTACAACCGGTGAATCCCACCACTGCCAGAGATGGATGGTGGGCTGGCTCCCCAGGAGACCCTGTTCTCCCTGCCCTACCCCAATGGCCAACACACGTTGCATCTGTCCAAGCCACTGAGAGATCAGCAAATGTGGCTCGTCTCCCAATAAAATAGGCTTGTCGTTGTAACAGTGGCTCTGAATGGGGGTGGTGGTAGTGGGTGGTGGTGGGGAGGAGGAGGGCGAAGGGAGGAAGGAGCCACAGATGCTCCCAACTGCCAGTCAAAGACCTTCCTGGTCCTTTATCTTTTCTGTCCATTATTTTCTTCCAGCAGAAGTTGAAGCAGCCATTCCTGACATATTTAAAAGCTGGCCCAGGGATGGCTTTTCTGCAGCCGGTTCAGAACACAGGAAGTGAAGGCTCCACCCTGCTCCTTGCTCAGCTGCAGAGGGGAGATTACAAGCGTGCCACGAGTGGCTTGATACGAGATGGGCAGCGTTATCAATTTAGTGAATAAAATTTAAAAATAAACAAATCACCACTCCTACTGCATGCTGCGAACGTGCCTCACAGATCTTGTGAAGTGAATGGACGTTCCTATGCAGATGTTTGCAGCCCTGACATTTACTGGGGGCAGTGGGGGGGGGGGAGGGGCAACAACTCACTGAGGACTAGCAACTTTAGACAAACAACACATCATTCTCTGACTGAATCCTTGAACTGAAGGCAGGGGAAAAAAAAAAACGTGCAGCCTTTCTATATTTGGGGGGGAGGGGGGATTTTAAAACTGCAGCTCCCTAAAGCCAGCGTTTCTCAACCGTGGCAACTTCAAAAGGCTATGCTGGCTGAAGAATTCTGGGAATTGAAGTCCAGACACCTTAAAGTTGCCACTGTCCTAAACCAAGAAATGCGTGGTCCAAATGTCGATCCAGAAGTCTCCTAAAAGTGCTACATTCCCCCACCTCTCCATCACAGCCCAGAACTTCCTCGCTGTTGTGGCCCACCAGCGGCCTGTGCAGCTGGTAGCTGATTCCGACAGCGAGGAGGCTGGTGTGGTGATGCACTAGCAGCCTGTGCAGCTGGTACCCGAGTCAGACATTGAGGAGGCTGGAGAAGATGTGGTGCCAGAGGCGGGGATTCAGCCAGGGCCTTCAGAACCTCCAGAAGCTCCTTTAAGTGAAGAGGATGAAGAGGAGGAGCCTCTTCTCGATGCACAGGCGTGCAGAGCTGCCAAAAGGCAGGAGTGGCTCCTCAGGAGGAGGTCTCCTTGAGAGTAAGGCTTGGGGCTAATTGGCCACTCCCTTAGCCTATTTAAGGAATGATGACGACTGAGGCAATTTGCAGAAAACAACTTCGTTCATATTCTTTCACGTATTGACTCCAGCAATGTCTGATCGGCTCTTGCTTCTCTCTTATCATTTTTCCTGCAAATTGCTTCTGGGCATTCTGCCAACCACAGTAAGCTTACGGTTATCTGAAAGACTGTACCTCAGAATTGAGTTATTATTTCTTGGACTCTTGTCGGCTGTTAATGAAGTTAAATTAACAGCCCTTGTTCAGAAAAGACTGATTTAAACTGTACTTGTGTTTGAACAACTACTAAGAAAGCTCATTAGTAGTCCTTAATTAGTAAACGAAGGTTTGTACGGACTTTGTGTGTGCTGCGTTCTTTGCGGTCTGTAGCTGGGGCAGAACACTCGCAGGTCTGGTGTGTTTACCTTCAGGTTTGGAACAAGCAGGAGTTTGGAAATCTCCATCCGGCCATCGATCAAACTATTCCAGTCCAGCAAGTCCACCGTTCTGAGAAAAGATATTGATGACAAGCTCTGTTGAGTGGAGGGGGTGGAGAACAGCAGCCCACCCATCCCAATTTTTATCTGGAGGAACTGGGGCTGGCTAGATGTGTCAGAGATTTTAGGAACCGATGCTGATTTTTGCAGCTCCCATAATCTCTCCTGCCTCCCATCTCTGCTTCCTGCAACACCACCCAGCATCCTTTCATAAAAACGCTCAGCTTCACATGTTAATTGCCCAGACGTCCATTTCTACAGGAAAAGGAAAGTATCTAAAGAGTATTTGTCTCATGGAATAAGAAGAGAAAGTAAGAACATCCTGGGAACTGCATTAACCAGCAACAGAATCATAGAATAACAGGGCTGGATGGGACTTTGGAGGTCTTCTACTTCACCGTCATGCCCAGGTAGGAGACCTTATTCCATCTAGGACAAATGGTTATCCTGAGCTGCACTTACCCCGTCAGGCCCAATTTCTCGCCCGTGAACCACTGGTGGCTCTCGGCTTTGGTGGCAATCCCCAGGTTGGCCAAGGCCTCCTGCCAGAACCAAAAACAGCCCCTTCAGTCCTACAGGTCCCGGTCTTATTCTGTTTTTTGTTTGTTTGTTTGTTTCAAGTTTTTTTTATTTTGTTTTATATATATGTAACAATGCGTGAACAGTGTGGCACCTGGATGTCATACCTTCTAATACAAATAAAACTAGTAGAATTAATCATAGTTATTACTTTCCACCAACTTATATATTTCTAATAATAACACACATTTATACCGTGTTTCCCTGAAAATAAGACTGGGTCTTATATTAATTTTTGCTCCAAAAGAAGCATTAGGGCTTATTTTCTGCTTAGGTCTTATTTTTGGGGAAAATACAGTACTAAATGCATCCATCTGGCTGGCTGACAATCTTAACTAGGGCTTATTTTGGGGGGTAGGGCTTGTAATTACGAGCATCCTGAAAAATCATTTTCCAGTTGGGTTCTTATTTTTTGGGAAACAGGGTATTAAGTTGTAGTCTGTCATTATTCAATTATTCCATGTTTTCTCTTGTTATTGCTCAGGTCTTATTCTTGAAGTGGGTCTCGTGCCAAGCACGAATCAGGTTAGGGATGGAAACAGGCCAGCATTTTGAGATCAAGGTTTCCCAATACCGACATGCCTTGTTCAGATCTCATCAACGGAAACATCTGAATGCTGGAATGAACCATTCTGACTTCATCAGAATTGGTTCCATTGTTTTAGTGGACAGTTCAGACTGTTTTTTTGGCCTGGGAATGGAGCTTTCTGACCACCAGTGAACCCTGTAAAGCAAGGGTGTCAAACTCAATTTCATTGAAGGTTACATCAGGGTTGTGTTTGACCTCGGAGGGCCAGGGTGGGTGTGGCCAGCTCGATGTCACTCGTGTTGGGGGCTCCTATGGTGACCAAGTGCTAAGGCAGGACTTCCCTCAGACCCTTCCTCACATTATAATCCCCTTCCTTCCTTCCTTCCCTTCTTTCCTTATTTTTCCTTCCTTGTCCTTTTCCCATCTTCCCATCTTTTTCTTTTTCTTTTTCTTTTTCTCTCTTTCTCCTTTCTTGTCCCTTCTTGGATGCTCAAATGCAAAAGGGGAAACATTTCTCCTCTTCTTTTGTATTTAGTTTGTTTTGATAGCCCTCTGCCAGTGAAGATGGAGCTCGTGGGGAGCCACACACGGCCCCTCTGGGCCCCGTTTTCAGCCACGATGGCCTCTTGCAGCCCTCTGCCAGCAAAAATGGAGCTCGGGGGCAACACGCGCCCCCCCGGGCCCTGTTTTTGGCCACGACGGCCTCCTGAAGCCCTCTGACAGTGAAAATGGAGCTTGGGGGGCTGCGTGTGGCTCCCTGGGCCTCGTTTTCCCTGGCAGAGGCACCTCAGGCCAGTCCTTTGCTGTTTCCAGAGCAGCTCCACGGGCCAGATCTAGGCACTCCGTGTGTGCCAAATGTCACGCAGGCCTTGAGTTTGACACCCCTGCTGTAAGAGCCACATCAAGGTCAGAAATTCGGACCTTGGTGTATTTTGTACCATCTCCATTTACGGACATGGGCATCTACCCAGCTCTCACCCGCCAGCCAACAGAGTCCAAGCTAGGAGCTGTGGGAAATAAAGCTCAAAAAAAAGGAGCATCAGATAGTGAGTGAAAAGAAGGGGGGGTGAATGGAGCAGCCTGGGGCCTTAGAGCCACAGGCAGCCTTTGCAAAATCTTCCCCTCCTGGCAGCCCAGCAGAAGAAAAGAGACAAAACGGGGTGAGACAAAATAGGAGAGGAAAAGGGGACGGAAAATGTTTGCAGGTTAACAATCTCTATGTTTCAAGACTTCAGTTTCCGGGGAAGAGCTTAGGGCAGTGGTCCTCAATCTTTGTGGCTTGCTGGCCTGGCTGGGGGCGGGGAACTGGGCTGCACAAGCGGCAGGCTGACGCATACACGCATGTGCAAGCAGCAACTTGTGCAAGTTGAGCTGTGTGCAGGTCTTCAGGCCTGACACTTGTGCAAGTCGAACTGCGTGCGCACTGGCCTGCCACTCACATGGCCTGGTTCTGAATAGGCCATGCTGCAGTTGTGGTCTGTGGGTTGTGGACCCTTAGCTTAAGGCAGGAAAAGCCCCTCTACAGCCAAGTCAAAAGGAGACAACTCCAGTTTTGCTTCCAGCGTCTGTTTCCCAACAGGTGTTTCCTTTCAATGCAGAAATTGGGACTCCTTTAGCCAACTCCGTTTTGCTAACCCCGCCCATCAGAAACTCACCTGCAGCTTCTCTACCTCCAGCTTGGTTTCCAGAGCTGCCAAGCCCACCTTGCCCTGTTCGGCAGCCAGTTGGTGGAAGAAGCTTCTCCATTTCACCAGAACCTCCGAGAACTGCAGCTGGAGGCAAGCAGAGATCGAGTGAGCAGCCCTGTCTTGAGTTCAAACTCTTGCACCACATCCCTGAGAGGCCTGGTCAGTCCAGGGAGCGTCCCCTGCATTAATCAGGAACCTCGGAGGGGCCTTGGTGGGTCAGGCTTCTTGGATAAGTGTTTAGCTGTCAATGAGGAAAGGCAAACTATTGCCCTGGAGTAGCAAAGAAATTTTTAAAAAATCATCCTCATTTAACGACCCTATAATCCCTTGCGGGGTGGAATCAGGGCGACCAAATGGAGCTGAGCGTTTACTGGTCGGATGCCCTTCCTGACACCTACACCGTGTTCACAGCAGACAATTTTTACTCATGGTGCCCAGAGAGAGAGAAATATCTGCCGTTACCGAGGACCAAACTTACAACCTCCTGATTGTGAGGCGAGAGCTCCACCTCTAGGTCACCACGCTGCTCACATTAAGGATTAAACGGTGATGGGGCAGCAAGGAGCCCCATAGGGAGCCTGGATAGCTCTGCAGACTAAAAGCTGTAATTTAACACCAGCTGTCTGCAATTAAAGTAAGTTCGAATCTCACCAGGCTCAAGGTTGACTCAGCCTTCCATCCTTTCTAAGGTAGGTAAATTGAGGACCCAGTTTGTGGGGGCAATAAGCTGACTTTGTATAAAATATACAAAAGTATGAAGGCTATTGCTTAACACACTGTAAGCCGCCCTGAGTCTCTGGAGAAGGGTGGCATATAAAAAAAAAAAAAAAAAAAAAAAAAAAGGAGCCAAGAAACCAAACAATACCTATCCAGACCAGGTGGTCACATACCAAGAACTGCGGCCTCCCCAGCGCTGTGAGTTTGATGGCAGAGAAACCGTCTTCTGAACTTCCTCCTAAAAAAACGACAAGAGTTAGTTCTTGGGGCCTTTCGGGTTCAGAAAAATCATCAGCCAAAGGGGACCTCTGAGTATCTCCTTCCCCCAGGAGCACTTTAGCTGTCCTGTCCTGAGGACCAGGTGGGTCAGGAGCCACCCTGGCTCTCCAGAAGCCTTGAGACAGGTGACTCCAGAATAATGCCAAGTGGGATCTCTTGAACTCCATCAATCTAGATCAGGGGTCTCCAACCTTGGCAACTTGAAGACTTGTGGACTTCAACTCCCAGAGTTCCTCAGCCAGCTCTGCTCTGGGAGTTGAAGTCCACAAGTCTTCAAGTTGCCAAAGTTGGCAGATCTAGAAGGAGATCTAGATCTCCTCTGAGCACATCAGCTTCCACTAGTGGAACTGAACAGCAGCAGGGAAGTTGACAAGAAAACCGGCAAGATGTTTGAGGGCAGCCAAAGTGGAGGAGACAGCGCCAGCTCTGCTTGGACTCCAACTCCCCTCATCTCTCCCCCTCCCGATTGGCCTGATCCTAGGTCAGAGGGCTTCAACCTTTTCTATACCCTGCACCCCTAGAATGCTTCTGATATGTTCTTACAAAAATAATGATATGAATATAATTATGCATATACACCAGGGGTGGGATTCAAAAAGTTTAGCAAGGGGTTCTCTGCCCGGTTGCTGGGTGGGCGTGGCCATGGTGGGTGTGGCCTATTGGCCTCCTGCACCATGGCGGTGCGGGGGGCGTTTTTGCCCTCCGTGGACTCCGGAGGCTTTCCTTGAGCCTCTGGGGAGGGTGAAAACAGCCTCCCCAGGCTCCGGACTTCCCTAACTTCCGGTAGGCCTGTTTTTTGCCCTCCCTGAGCCTCCACGCCCGCCCTGCAGTTATCTGCATCCAAAATGGGCCGCATGGGGACTCCTGGGAGGGGAGGGGAGGCAGGGCCAGCCAGGAGTGGGATTTGGGGATTCTCCGAACTGCACAGAATCTTGGCTAGAGGTTCTCCTGAACCCCTGCGAACACCCAGCGGCCCACCCCTGATATACACTATAATTATGAAACTTCTAAACTCAAACTTTTGAAACTTTCACACACCCCTGGAATATCATCTCGCACCCCGTTGGCAACCCCTGTCCTTGGACATCATCTAGGGCAGTGATGGCTAACCTTTTTGGCATCGCGTGCCAAAAGCAGGGGGAGTGCGGGGGGGTCGCGTACACACATGCCCACACCCATAATTCAATGCGCCCCCCCGCGCGACACCCCCCCCCGCGCAACCCCGCTTTTGGAACACAATGTCACGGTGGGCCCAGTAGACCTGTTTTTTTTGCCCTCCCCAGGCTCCAGATGCTTTCTTGGAGCCTGGAGAGGGCGGAAACGGCCTTCCCCAGCCCCCCGGAGGCCCTCCAGAGGCTGTAAACGGCCCATTTCCTGACTTCCGGTGGGCCTGGAAGGCCAGAAAATTCGCTGGCTGGCACACACATGTGCGCTGGAGCTGAGCTAGGGCAATGCTCGCGTGTCCACAGATATGGCTCTGCGTGCCACCTGTGGCACGCGTGCCATAGGTTCACCATCATGGATCTAGGGCCACACGTTTGCTCATCCCAGCTTGGAAGGCAGGTTCTATAGGGGAGCTCCTGCATCCTTTTGCTCTTCCCATGGGAGGAAGCACCTTTGATTTGGGGGAGGCTGACCTGCCTCTCCCCCCCCCAAAGGCTGCTCAGCTGCTCACCTGAGGCCTCGATGCATTTCAGGAACGTCTCCATGTGCCGGTCGCATTTGGCTTCATCGGCATAGAAGTAGGTTCGGGCGCCAGTGACGCCATCCCGCCGGTCCCCAAACTTGTGATGGGCGCTGTAGCGCTTCTCTCTTTGCTCTGGAAAGAACAGCCAGCAGGGAGGGAGACCCCTTAGAAGTCCCCCAGAAGCTCCAGCCACTTTGGACCCCCAAGCCACGCCAAGCCCTCCTCCCCCGCCTCAAAGCAATTTTATGAAATGCTCAGCTGAGAAACCTGGGTGACAATCCTTGTTAGTTACAATAGTTTAACTTGGTTGCCTTTGTGTGTGTGTGTGGGTCTCCCTGGGCTAAATCTGCTTACACTCCTGATGTGGAGCAAAATCAGCCAGGCGTCAGACCTGGAAGCCATCTTTTACAGTTGGGCCTTCAGGCCTGCCACATTTTTCTACTGTGGGAAAATGGGAGAGGGGATTGTATAGAGCATGTCAAAATAACATTCTTTTCTCAGAGAGTTAAGGCCAGGGTGCCCTGCAGCTGTCATGAGGGGACTGGGAGGTATCTCCAGTTTTGGATGGTGCCTGATTGGACCATGTGACGGACATGTGGGTGCTGGGCAGGGACTTGGACTTTCCTTTGGACGGGGAAAACCTGGAAGCTTTCAGATTCGGGTTTTCCCAGATGTGCCAATATAACATCTCTAATAAAATGGAACTTTGAGGAAATTAAAACCTCGAAGTCTTCTTTTGTTGATGGTGTTTCTTGGAACCCTGACACCAGGCCAAAAGGTGACCAAGCTTGGATGAGAGGCATCCATTTTGGGGCCCCCAGAGCCCCTTGCAAAGAACCAGGGCCAGGAACCTCTTAGCCCTTCGGGCCAGTTTTTCCTCCGAGCACATTTGGGGAGCTAAGGAACAAATAGGGCAGCTATTTACTGGTTCAGAATTCCTAGCTCTTCACACCCCCACTGGAAAAGAGCTGGGGCCCCACCACTTTGGGTGTGCACGCCCCTTGACGTGCCATGAAAAGACCCCAAAGGGCCTCTAGCTCTACAGCTTCTTCTGGAGCTCCCTGGGGGCTCTCCAGTCAGCAGCCCTTGGTCAAAATGTCTATGGAGATTCTCAGTTATCCAGTCATGGTTGTCCCAAAGAGGCTTTGTTTTTCAAGAGGCAACTGGATTTTCTGGTTTTTTTCTCTGAAGACTTCTTCTCATCCAAGAAGCTTCTTCAGCTCTGACTGGATGGCAGGGAATGGAAGGATTTATACTCCTTGCAGACAGCTGGCTATTTGCATCTGTTGTGACCCCGACTCCCGAGCCTGTCCTAACAGAGGAAGAGGACTCAGAAGGTGATGGGGAGGAACTGCCAAGGCCTCCCTCTCCAGGACCCTCCTCTCTGGCAATGCCTCAGGTTCCATCCGAAGGCCAGGAGGAACAGCCTGGTATATGCCAGGAGGAAAGCATATCGGAACAACAGATAGGGAGTGAGGATGATGAATCCTGGCTTGATCTCAGGCAGCATCGGAGGGAGAAGCGTGCGCAGCAATGAAAGAGGCGTGGGAGGGCGAGAGATTGAGCTGAGTCACTGAGCCACACCCCACAAGGAATAAAAGTGGGTGTGATTGCTCTTCAGGCTTTGTGACGGTCAAAGTTAAAAACCTGAGAGTCACATCGCGTTACCTGAAATCTGGCTTGTGCATATTTGGATTGGACCTTGGCTAACTCTTGCTTCGTGGATTACTTTTTTGCTACTGAACCGGACTGAGAATAAACTCTCTCTTGCGAACTGTGAGTGGAAACTGACTTGGCAGGCATTTTGCAGTTTACTGCCAAAACTCTTATCTGCAAGAGTTTCTAGTCTGATTGCTTAATAAAATCTTGGCAGGCGTGCCTGGCTGTGTGTTTGCCTGTGTGGGGAAGGGGGACAGAACAGCATCCTTTGAGTCATTGAGGCCACTTGGAGTTCGTCTGTGTCCTCAGGGTCACCAGAGTGGTGCAAATGGGCGTGGAGGCTTCTTGGAACAGCTGAAAGGACTGTGTTGTAGACTGGAGATAGATGATGTCATATCCCTTCCCCTCTGTTGAGAGAGGGCTGCTCAGGTGACTCTGACTATACAGTCTGCAAGGAGTATAAATCCTTCCATTCCCCCAGTCGGAGCTGAAGAAGCTTCTTGGATGTGAAGCGAAATGTCTTCAAAAAAAAAAAAAAAAAAAAAAAAAACCAAAAAACCAAGGAAGTCCAGTTGCCTCTTGAAGAAAAAAACACCTTTGGGACTTTTGGGTCAAAAGCAACTAGAGAGAAAACGTTGCGCTTCTTAGCTGCAGGGGCAAAAAAGCAACAAGGCCAAAATCTTCCTAGCCCCCCACCCCCACCCCCAAAGGGCAGGCTGGAGACCCCAAACAAGCGGTGGGACGTTTAAAGAGGCCAGAGCATTCCTCAGCAACTTTACTTACTGCCTGTCTCCTTCTCAAATGCAGAGACGCAGGAGCTGGGAAGGAAGGAAGGAAGGAAGAAAAACTTTATGACTCTCCAGGCTACGCATTCCCAAGTCACTCACTCTGCAAGCACTCAACGCAGCCCAGACGAGGGGACCACAGCTGGCTACAGGCCGACAGCTGGTCAGAGACCACCGGAATTATTAGGATGGGGGTCTGCCAGCCTACGTTACAATGTAAATTCGGCAAAAGCAGAATATGTGGGCTTTGCAGTCAGAGGGCTTATAACAAGGAAAGAGTTAGGGCAGAGGTCTTCAAACTTGGCAGCTTTAAGACTTGTGGATTTCAACTCCCAGAATTCTCCAGCCAGCTAAGGTTGCAGACCCCTGCCCTAAGTAGAGGGTTGGCTTCGTGGACCTCTAAGGCCCCTTCGGTCTTCTGAGTTTAATCCAGGAATCTGGGATTTAACCGGGACTGCAGTCTTCACATTGGAAAGCGGAAAACAGAGAGGAATGCACGAAAAGGGGGAGGGGGAATGGGGAGCGGGGGAGGGCAGCTGCCGATGCCGCAACAACAGACGGAGACCCTCCCCAAGTGAAAGCCTATTAGGCCAAAGCAGAAGCTCCAGGGAGCTTTTGGGGAATTTTGCAACCTGAGGAGTTGCAAGAAACCTGGGCGGTTCATTCCCTGCCTAACCAGAAATCGTGTGACTCAGAGGAGCTGCTGGAATTCGCAATGCTTTGTCTAAACAGATTAAGGAAAAGGGGAGGGGGTAAGCGAGGGAGTTGGCTATCCCTCCTCCAGATCCACTTCCAAGGGTAGCTGCATGACGGGAGAGTCTGTATTGCAATCCCCCCCTGCCCCCTCCCCCAAGTCTACTCCACTATGTTTTCTTTTTTAAAAAAAAAAAAATTAAATTTTTTTTAATAAACATACATATACAGACGTACACATTTAAACAAACTATACATAAACTAACTAAACAGTAAAATCAAGTCATACAGCTTGAGCTTTGAAAGTAGCTCTACTTCGGTAATTCATATATCTATGTATCTATGTATATATATCCTTCATCATATAACGATGTTTATACAACAATATTTCATTTTATTTCCTTATTTTTGTATCCTTGGGTGGTATTCCCTTATTTCGTGTTCTTTTTCTCTAACCAATTGTACCATTTTTGCCAAATTAGATAGTAATCTGAGTCTTCTTTTCCCTGTATTTCTTTGGTAAGTTTATCCATTTCCGCGCATTCCATTGTTTTTTGTATTATTTTTTCTTCTGATGGTGTATCATCCAATTTCCACATTTGTGCGAAAGTAATTCTAGCTGCAGTCAGAATGTGTATTATCAAATATTGTATCTCTTTTTTGTAGTCCTTTGTCAGTATTCCTAATAAATATGTTTCCGGTCGAAGGGGCACTTTCTGAGTGGTAATTTCTTCCAGATGCTTTTGAATCATTTTCCAAAATTTTTTGACCCTTGGGCATGACCACCATATGTGGTAATAGGTCCCCTTATGTATTCTACACTTCCAACAGTTCTGATTAGTATTGGGGAACATCTTTGCCAGACGTGCGGGGGGGGGGGGGAGATGCCAGCTGTAGAACATCTTGTATGTATTTTCTACTCCACTATGTTTTCAGTGAGGTCCAAGAAAGGATCCTGGCTGGCTGGGTAGTTTTGTAATAAAGGCCTTACCAGATCTTGATTAAATAGCAGCATTCCAATATCTAAAGCAGGGGTCTCCAACCTTGGCAACTTTAAGGCTGGAGGACTTCAACTCCCAGAATTCCCCAAAGCAAAGCTGGCTGGGGAATTCTGGGAGTTGAAGTCCGCCAGGCTTAAAGTTGCCAAGGTTGGAGACCCCTGATCTAAAGGGGCTGCCACAAAGAAGAGTGGGGGGGGTGTCAATTTATTTTCCAAAGCACCAGAAGGCAAGAGAAGAAACAATGGATGGAAACTAATCAAGGAGAGAGAAGCAACCTGGTATTAAGGAGAAACTTCTTAACGGCGAAGACAATTAACTAAGTGGAACAGCTGGCCTTCAGAGGTTATAGGTCAGGGGTGTCAAACTCAAGGCCAGTGGCCGGATCTGGCCTGCAGGGACACCCTGGAAACGGCAAGGGACCGGCCTGCAGTGCCTCTGCCATTGAAAACAGAGCTCGGGAGGGCTGCACGTGGCCTTCCCGAGCTCCGTTTTCGCCGGCAGAGGGTGGCAGGAGGCCGTCGCAGCTGGAAACGGGAGCTCAGGACTCCCTTTTTGCTTCCCGCCACAGGTGCCCCCGACACGAGTGATGTTGAGCTTCCCTCCTCCCCCAGGTCAAACACAACCCTGATGCGACCCCTCAATCAAATCGAGTTTGACACCCCTGTTGTAGGTGCTTCGTCACTGGAAGTTTTTAAGAAGAGACTGGACAGCTGCTTGTCTGAAATGGTATAGGGCAGTGATGGCTATCCTTTTTGCCATCATGTGCCAAAAGTGGAGAGAGCGCGGGGGGGTCACACACGCACGTGCCCACACCCATAATTCTATGCACCCCACCCCTGTGCTCATGCTCGTGCGCCCCCCTGCGCTCCCCCCACTTTGGCCCGGTGGGCCCAGTAGGTCCATTTTTTGCCCTCCCCAGGCTCCAGAAGCTTTCTAGGAGCCTGGGGAGGGCAAAAACAGCCTCCCCCCACCCCGAGGCTCTCCAGAGGCCAGAAATGGCCCATTTGCCGACTTCCTGTGGGACCAAAAGGCTTGTTTTTTCGCCCTCCCCAGGCTACAAACCCTTTCTAGGAAGTCTGGGGAGGGCAAAAACAGCCTTACCCCCCCCTGGAGGCCTCCGGAGTCCCGAAACAGCCTGTTCCCCGACTTCCGGTGGGCCCAGAAGACCTGAAAATCAGTTGGCCGGTGCACGCATGCACGCCGGAGCTGAGCTCGTGTGCCCACCGATATGCTTCCGTGTGCCACCTGTGGCACGCGTGCCATAGGTTCGCCATCATGGGTATAGGGTCTCCTGCTTGAGCAGGGGGTTGGACTAGAAGACCTCCAGGGTCCCCTTCAGCCCTGTCCTGATTGATTCCCGAGCTGTGGAGGCAACTGTTCCTGCGCTCCTGAAGGTTGGGCCAGGTCAGGACAATTCAGCACTGGACTGGCCCCACATCTGGTGTGTCACCCTAACAGGGAAGAAGTACAGGCTCCATGGTTTAAATAGCTATTTTGAGCATGAACTTCTCTTCTTCCCAATGTCCTGTATTTTTTTTTTAAATGACACCTTGTTGAATGAATTCCAAGAATCCCAAAGTGTGCCTGCCATTTTCGGTTGTAATAAAAACGCCATATAGCTGCGCTTGGCACATTTTTCCCACAGTCCAATCCAGCTGTGCCTACTTTTCAAGGTAACTAAAGGTTGTGTCCGTGTATTTCCCAGCAACCTGGCAGCGAATGCTGGCTGAAGTTCCAGCCAAGAAGTGATTAAGCCCTTCATGGCCTTTGACAGGAGCTGTCAGTGCCAGGGCGTGCCTGTATTTCCTCTGGGGCAGGAAAAAACTGCCTGGAAAAGTGACAGAGAAAGCTGATCCAGTTAACCAAGAACTTAAGACCTAAAATGCAAAGTTCCCAGGAGGTTTAGTGAGCTAAACAAACAACAAAGAAGAACGGATGGCTTTAGACAAGCTCATTCCAAAGACAAAACTCCACCAAAGTTGGCAGAGACAGTTTTTGTAAAGCACCCATTTGTAGCCCACTGGGGGGGTGGTGGTGGTGGTGGGAGACTTCCTGTTCCAGAAAGTCCCCTTAATTCAGGCCATCTCCAGCTCAGACAAGGTTGAGGGGTCTCCTTGATGCTCTCTGAGCTCCGTTGTTTCTTTGCAGATGTTTGATTAATCAATCAGAGCAGGAAGGGACCTTGGAGGTCTTCTAGTCCAACCCCGCCTCAAGCAGGACACCTTATACCACTGCACTGTATATATAGCACCGACTCTGGAATTGAGCGGGGCCACACCAAGCCATAGTCCTGCCGGAGCTCAGCACAGCCCTTGGACAAATGGACATTACCCCACCCGGCACCCCAGTGAGATCAATCAATAATAGAACTGGAAGGGACCTTGGAGGTCTTCTAGTCCAGCCCCCTGCTCAAGGAGGAGACTTTATACCATTTCAGACAAGTGGCTGTCCAGTCTCTTCTTGAAAACCTCCAGTGATGAAGCGCCCACAACTTCTGGTGGCAAGCTGTTCCCCTGGTTGATGGTCCTCACTGTTAGGAAGTTTCTCCTTAATTCCAGGTTGTTTCTGTCCTGGATTAGTTTCCATCCATTATTTCTTGTCTTGTCTTTGACCCCTCCGTCTTTATAGCAGCCCCTCAAATACTAGAACATTGCTATCACATTACCCCTAGTTCTTCTTTTCTCTAGACTAGACGTACCACTATCCAAACTAGGTAACATCATCTGTGCATTGAGCCTGGTGGTGCAGTGGACTAAACTACGGTTAAAGTAGTATTTAGCTGCCAGCTGCCTGCAATTACTGTGAGTTCAATTCTCACCAGGCTCAAGGTTGACTCAGCCTTCCATCCTTTCAGGGTAGGTAAAATGAGGACCCGGATTGTGGAGGGGGCAATAAGCTGACTTTGTATAAAATCAGGGTGGATTTGATTTAAATCGAGTTGATTTAAATCACAATTTAAATCATGATTTAAATCACTAGTAAAAAGGCTTGATTTAAATCAACTCGATTTAAATCATAATTTTGAAAGAGCAACTGTCATTTCTGCTACTCCTTTGACCCACTGTTGACTCACCGATAGTCCCAGTGTTGCAGAATATACAGCCTCCTCATGCTACATAACTAAGCTCCATTTCATGCTGAATAAACTAAATTATTTATGTATCTTAAATAGAAAACTATCTTACGACAGATTTTTACCCCAAAAGTTTTTTATTAAACTAAATTCGATAAAAATAAAAAAAAATCCGATTTAAATCAAAAAAATCCAATTTAAATCAAAAAAATCCGATTTAAATTTTAAAAAAATCTGATTTTTTTGATTTTTTTTAAAAAAAATCATTGATTTTTATCCACCCTGTATAAAATAGAACACCGCTAAAGTATGAAGGCTATTGCTTAAAAGCATTGTAAGCCTCCCTGAGTCTCCGGAGAAGGGCGGCATATAAATCAAACTAATAAATAAATAAATAAATAAATGTCTGCAAGGAAACATCCAAGCTCAGAGACCCCTCATTTCAACCCTGAGCTACAAATATTCTCCTTTATTGGTGGGGGTGGGGGTGGGGAGGAAAATCACCAGATTGTGACCCTCAGACCAAGGACAATTCCCTGGCACATCCCCAACGCTGAAATGAATGGAAGCTTGCAAAACAAAATGCAAAATTTTGCCTCCCTGGAGATCAGATGGCATATAGTGCCAGCCTTGCCAAGAGACGGATTAACTGATCTCGCCAGGCCAAGGCAGAAAGAGGAGAAAGAGGCGGATGAAGAAGGATCTCAGCTCTGCCTCGCTTGCGTAAGGGATCTGCCTCCCCCGCAGCCAATCCGGGCGAGGGGGCATGCCGCCCCTTGGCCAATTGCAAAGCGGAAGGCTGTTTCTTTGGCAAGTCATGAGGAACACACCGTGTCCCAAAAAGAAACAACATTCATCTTGTGACGCAAAGGCGGCGAGGACTATCTCGGATTTCCTCCTGGGCAGGGCGCAAGCAAATTCTCAAGAGGGGCCCCTCCCTCCCTAATCAGTTCCTGCTTCCAGATTCCGATGCAAACCAGTCCGTCTGCAGGGGAGAATGCAAATAGGAAATGAAAGTGCAAGCAGAACAAGTTGTGCCCAGAGGGACAGCTGACGGCACCGATAAAAATCCACAGGTTACCTCAAGCGAGCTCCTTGGAGAAGCCAAGTTTCTCAACCCAGACTGCTTTTTAAGATCATGTGTAATATTAAACTTTTCACCTATTACGTGAAGTATTAGTATCGCTTTATAAACCCTTAATAAGGCCACACGTGGAAAGCTGCACATTTGATCACCACATTACAAAAAAGATGTGGAGACTTTGGAAAAATGTGCGGAGAGTGCAACTAAGATGATTAAAGGCCTGGAGACTAAAACTGGTTGCAGAGACTGGGTCTGGCTAGTCTAGAGAAAAGAAGGACTAAGGGGGACATGATGTGTTCCAGTATTTGAAGGGCTGCCATGAAGAAGAGGGGGTTAGGTTATTCTCCAAAGCACCAGAAGGCAGGACAAGAAACAATGGATGGAAACTAATCAAGGAAAGAAGCTACCTGGAATTAAGGAGAAACTTCCTAAAGAGAGGACAATTAACCAGTGGAACAGCTTGCCACCAGAAGTTGTGGGTGCTTCATCACTGGAGGTTTTCAAGAAGAGACTGGACAGCCACTTGTCTGAAATGGTATAAAGGCCCCCTCTTGAGCAGGGGGCTGGACTAGAAGACCTCCAAAGTCCCTTCCAGCTCTAGTCTGAGATGTGTGGATATCAGCAGGACTGCCTAGGAAATTCGGGGATTTGGTCCAGACATCTTAAAATGGCCAGGGTTGAGGACTCTGCCTTAGAGACTTGAAGGGAACCTACCCAGTACCCTGACAAACACCCACCAGCTTTATTTGGGCAAAGTGGACAACAGATTCCTCCCACAATGCTGAGGGTCACAGGATGGTGATTGAGGATTCAATCAGGGTTCTGGAAGATGAAAATGGGAAAAAGGCAGCTCCTGGGAGAAAGAAAACCACCCTCCCTTTTCCACTCCGCAAAGGATGAGCACTGGGCTACCAAATACGATAGCTTGGCTTTGGATTACTCGGGCATTGATTGGGTGAGCGTTTGCCTCTTGTGCCCATTTTTTTCTGGAGATGGGGGCAGGGATGAATCACATCCTCCAAAATGGCGTGTTGGTGGCTTTCAGCGTATAGCAATATCCCTTAGACTTATATACCGCTTCACAGTGCTTTTACAGCCCCCTCTAAGCAGTTTACAGAGTCAGCATATTGTCCCCAGCAATTTGGGTCCTCATTTTACCCACCTTGGATGGATGGAAGGATGGAAGGCTGAGTCAACCTTGAGCCAGTCAGGATTAAACTGCTGGCAGTGGGCAGAGGGAGGGAGGGAGGAAGGAGAAAAGGAAGAGAAATAGCACCTATACTTATATACCTCTTCATGGTGATTTACAGCCCCCTCTAAGCGGTTTACAGAGTCAGCCTCTTGCCCCCAACAATCTGGGTCCTCATTTTACCCACCTCGGAAGGATGGAAGGCTGAGTCAACCTTGAGCCTGGTGAGATTCGAACTGCCAAATTTTGCAGGCAACTGGCAGTCAGCAGAAGTAGCCTGCAGTACTGCACTCTAACCACTGCGCCATATGACTTTGACCGTGCACTTTTCATTTCCTTCTGGATCTCAGCATGGCAGAATCCCTTGGTGGGATGGGCGGTCATACAAATGGAATATGCATCTGCTCTCTCTACTCCACTATCCTGCATTTGCTCACAACCGTCCTGTAAGGTAGCAGAGTGTGTAAGGAAGACGATCTTGACCGAGACCTGTAGGGACTGTTTCCTAGGCAAAAGGGGCCGAAGCATTTTTTAAAAATCCAGAATATTTGGAGGTGGCTCAGTTAGACACTAATTCACTGGTGTACGAGTGAGGAGACCCAGCAGGATCAGACTGGCAAGATTCCATCATTACAGCCCCTCTCCAGCCAAGTCATCTTCCCTAACCCTTCCTGTTGGGTGGATTTCCTGGTCTGACCCACCTGAGAGTCTGAGAGGTAGCATGGACTGGGAGGGGGGAGTGAGTTCCATGGATGAGGAAGAACCAGGATCCAAATGTCCCTCTACCCAAATCAGCTCTTGGGCCGAGAGGTAGGAGGTGACCCCGAGTCCCCCAAGGACCTTCTGTGACCAGGGAAGAGGTGTTTTCTCTCACCTTGCCAATTGGCAGCATTCCTGGAGAACTGCCACATGTTACTGGAAAAGATGAAACCCTGATCCCTTTATGTAACCTCTTCGCAATGTGAGGCTGGGTGGGGAAGGAGGCAAGTTACGGGAAGCCACGCAGCTCAGAACAACTTAACAACATAGTTGGAAGGTCTAACTCCCTGCTCAAGCGCCAGAGAAATGGCTGCCCCACTCTTCTTAAAAACCTCCAGTGATGGAGCACTAAGGTTGGACCTCTCCTTGATAAGTTTTCATCCGTTACCTCTTGTCCTGCCCTCAGGTGTTTTGGAGAACAGGTTGACCCCCTCTTTATCCGAGACAGAAGCTATCTCTTCTGACTCAGCTCCTCAAACACGACAAACCCTCTGGAGTTAAATCAATGATTCCTTTATGAGGAGAGCCAGCGGCCCCGGCAAAAAGTTTCTCTCTCATCACAGGCTAACAAGTCTGTCCGGCAGGGAGATGAATAGTTGTCTACCACACCTATTCATCTCCGCCCTCTTCCTTTTATCCCCAGAGCTAGAGTGGGGCTTCACTAGCAACAGTGGCTCTTCCGTCCCAAGGACCGGCCCATAGATTTCCAGTGCTCTCCTCTCCTCTGCCTTCTGTGCATCCACGTGTCAGGCACTGGACTCAGCTGTTTCTCTGCTTCTGTCAACTTGCAAAGCTTTCAAGTTGCCATGAGCAGGAGGGAGGGAGAACTGATAGAGCTGATTGATTTCCCTAACTGAAGCTACATTCCATACATTCTTCCTGACCGCAATCAGAAGGAGGGTGTTGGATTTCACAGCCAGCCAAAGTGGTTAATTGGAGAATGTGATTTATGACATGGCCAGAGAGGAGGGGAGAGACAGGGTCATAGGGGAACGTAAATCTACATGGGATTAGTTCTAATTGCATCCGAATATTGCCGAAATGGTGCTCCTAATAAATGACTGTATTTCTTTTGAAGTTTGGCTCATGGCTCATGAATTAATTAGGGCATCTTTCGGAAACTTCACAGCTTCCTCATCAGCCACCTCCAGACCTGGGGACTGTTGACTCTCCATCTGAGGCCTGACGGACAGCCACCTCTCTCTCTCTGACAGCTCCATTCCCTCTTCCCCCTTAGAGCTCTCAGATTGCCTTAATGCTGACCCTGACTCCCACACCTCCTCCTCCTCCTCCTCATTTGGTTGCTGGAGGGGACAGCGGCCAACAGGCCACAACACTATGTCACCCAGCGCTTCTCCTCATTAGCTCAGTTTCTGCTGCTGCCCAACTGTCCCTCCCTATCACAGGAATGTCCCCGGGGGGTGGGGGGGGGGAGGACATCCTGGTGTTTTTCTCTCTGCTGTAACTTGACCTGTTTTCGAACTCAATCTTTCTACTACTCAATCTCTCCTGTTCCTTTCAATTTTGGAGAATTATCCTGAAGTCAAACTTTACCAAGCTCCCCTCAACATAACTTCATTTTAAGAATCTGTTGGGCAGGAAAACATCAAACCCCACCCCCAATCGCATTTAGGGTGATGCAATATCTCAGTTATTAAGACGCCTGGCTTGTCCGATGGAAAGCTGACAGTCCAGGTTCGAGACCAAGCGTCATGCAACGGGGGCGAGTTCCTGTCTTTGCGCAGCTGTTGCTCACCTAGCAATTCGAAAGCACGCAAATGTGAGTAGATAAATAGATACCACTTGGGCGGGAAGGTAACAGCCCTCTGACATCATGCTGGCTACATGACCACAGGAATGTCTGAGTGCTGGCTCATAGCCTCAAAATGGAGAGGAATGCCGTCCCCTACAGTTGGAATCAGCTAGTGCAGGAGTCAGCAACCTGCAGCTCTGGAGCCGCATGTGGCTCTTTCATCCCTCTGCTGCAGCTCCCTGTCATCAGTTGGCTCCACAATTGATAGGGCTTTCATTTAGGATAGGTAGAGGAAAAAGGATGCCGCACTAGGAGGAGACTCTATGGTGGGGGAACTGGACTTCCAGTTGGCTCCAGAATTGATACGGGGGGCTTCCGGTTAGGGCCTTTGTGGCTCTTTGAGTGCTTAAGGTTGCCGACCCCTGAGCTAACGGAATAAAACCCGCAGGGACTGCTTTCCTTCCGCATCGCATTTGGGACCACCTGCCTTGCTTTCCTCATACTTGCAATGCTACAGACTTGCATGTGCTCCCGTTTTAAACATCACAAGCATTGCTCTGGGCAAGTTAGCGCATGCTGCCGATACTTTATTTTTTAAGCCATCATTTGTAGAACAGCCTGTGACTGGTTTGCAAATGATGCAGAAGAATCTTGGAGATTCTTGGGAAGAAAAGGCGGAGAGGAAACCGGGCAACAAGACTCTTCCTCCAAGTTAGTTGTGAAGGAGGCTCTGATGCAGATCCAATCTTGTAGACACATTGGTCTAAAACAGAGGTCTTCAAACTTGGCAGCTTTAAGACTTGTGGACTTCAACTCCCAGAATTCTCCAGCCAGCATAGCTGGCTGGAGAATTCTGGGAGTTGAAGTCCACAAGTCTTAAAGCTGCCAAGTTTGAAGACCTCTGGTCTAACTGGTTCCACTCATATAACAGACATCCTCCCCCAACTGCAGGGTTGGCCTTCACCTCCTCCCTTCATCCCCCCAACCCCCTTGTGGGAAGAAGGAAAAGATCCCGGAGGAATGTCTCAAGGCCCCAGCAGCTCATGGTCCCCTCTGACTCATGGCTGAAACCCGAAGCTCTCTTTGCAGAAGAGATAAGGCTACAGCAAACTTGACTGTCACACATGATTTGAATAGTTCCTGTAGACTAATTGCCGGAGCAGTCCTTACATCATCCCTATTTTCCAATCCTTCCCAAAATCAGCCTTTCTCCCTAAGCCAACGCCTCCCCTCCGCCCCTGCCATACCCCTCTCTTATGTAATGGGCCATGACCTCAACTTCTCCAAATGATTGCTGCAGAGGGGATGGGCACCACTTGGCCACACAGAGCAGCCCTCCCCCCCTGCTGTCTGTTGCCACACCGAGAAAGAGTTTCTTACTCTAGTTCCTTCTTCTTGGCCTCCTCGCTGGTCAGGTCTTCCTCCACACTGTAGTCCAGCACGGAGCCCACGCCGTAGGCACGGTTGCGCCGGATGAGAGGCTTGATGGCTTCCTGGTCCTCTCCAGCCACAAACTGTCCGTAGAAGGTCAGTTTCATCAGCTTCTCAAAGAGCTGCTGGCCCAGCAGCTTCTGGCTGAGGTGCATCAACTGTGGAAAGAGGGGGCAGCGGTCACTTAGAGAGGGGCTTTCTCACTTAAAACTCCCCAGAGGCAGCCTCAAAAGGCAACCTCAAGTACACTCTGATCCGATTATTAACGTTAATTCTTTTGCAAAACACTCCCTCTCTCTTCTTTAAGAAGAATAATTTCCAGAGCCGTCACTGTTCATGCTAATAAAGGTAGATTCAAGCTTTGCTTTTTGAAAACTCCATCCTAAAGTTGCTTCTGCCAAACTTCTCACGCTCCTTTGAGCAGCTGCCTGCAAAGTGCATGGTTCGGGGACTGCTGAAGATCTGGGGACTTTCAACCAGGGAGAAACCTTGGTGGCCAACCCTGGTTTGACAGCCCAACCTCTCCCCAACACCCCTGCGGATGTCCCAGGGATCCAGTCAGCGATAGAAGAAAAAGGGCAACCCTTGCACCCATTCTTAGAAACATCAGGGACAACCACCGGCTGCGTTCCCACGTTAAGCTCCTCTGTTACACGAATACGGGGCAGGGGTTAAGTACTTAACAGCCCTAGGGTACAGATTGACAGATGCGTTGAAGGGACCCTGTAGGTCATCTAGTCCAGCCCCCTCTCCCAAGTACACTATTTCTGACAAATGGCAGTCCGATCTCTTCCATATCAACCATTTCTTTTTTCAACCTTTGGGAAATTCCCGTCTCAAACACCACCAGGAAAATTTTTTAAGCCAAAGACAAAAGCCGCGCTTCCGTTACGCTGAGATAGACTGCCTCTGAAGATGAAGGCTCTACTACCGTTCCCCCCGCGGCCGTTTCAGCTCTTCCGGGAAAGGAGGAAGAAGAAGCGGCCGGATCTCGGCTCACCTGCTCGGCGCGCTGCACCAGCGGTTCCAGGGCGCAGAGGCGGAGCACGAGCAGCCCGCGCAAGAGCTCGCCGCTGGTCTTGCTCCGGAAAGCCTCCCGGGCATCGGAGAAGTTCACCGCCCGCGGTTGGGGCGGCGGCGCCGGGCGCTGGCGGAGGTGCGTCCCGTGCGCGGGGACCGCATCCGCGGGGACGGCATCCTGGTCCGGGAGCGCTGCAGCCGGAGCCGGAGCCGGGGCTGGAGCCGGGGCAGAGCGCGAACGGCTCGGGGCGACGAAGGACTGAGCAGCGCGCAGCGAAGCCCGAGAGAAGCAGCCGCGCCCGGCCATGCCCGCGAAATGTGGAAGGGCGAGCCGGCGGTCGGGCGCGCTTATATAGGAGCCGCGTCCCCCCTTAGCCGCGCCCACTAGCCGGTTGGGAGCGTTTGATTGGTGGCTCCGCCGGCCCGGGCCACGCCCACTGCGGAGCTTGGCTATTGTTCTCCGCTTCTTCGAGGCACACCCACGTCAAGCCCCGCCCCTCTCCTGCCCCGCCCCCGCCCCGGGCAATCAGGAGATGCGCGAAGGTTGCGCCGTCCCGTCTGGAGCTGCGACGCCTCCGCAGGGCAGCTTTGCCCAACTTGGTGCCCTCCGGCCCGGATGGGTTGGCCAAGAAGAACCGTGGCCGCTTGGCGCGGGAAATACACCTTTCCCCACCAATGGGGGAAGCTCCCTACAGGCAGCCCCAGTGGGCAAGTTGAAGTTTCGGGAGGGGGAATTGCTGCGTCCACCCCCTCCCCTCTGGGCTTTGGGAAAGAGCTGCCCTGGTGGTGCAGGGGTTGGAATGCAGGATTGCAGGCTTGATTGCACTCGCTGCCCGCAGTTCGAGTCTCACCGGCTGAAGGTTGACTCAGCCTTCCATCCTTCCTTCCTTCCTTCCTTCCTTCCTTCCGAGGTGGTTAAAATGAGGACCAGATTATTGGGGGCAATAGGCTGACTCTGCAAACTGCTGCAAAGCACTGTATATAAGGGTTAGTGCTAGTGGTCTATTATTATTATTATTATTATTATTATTATTATTATTATTATTATTTAATCTTTAGTGAGATTCACAGCCTTTGAGGCTGGTTAATAGCTCAGCAGCTCGAGTCCTAACCAAGGACCGAGAAACTGTTAAGGTATCGTCGGAGGATGTAAGCTGTTCCGAGTAAGGTGGTTTTTTGTAGAGTCAAAATGTTCAAGTCCGGCAAATTTAGAATTTCTAAATAGCGGGGTAGCCCTTTGGGTATTGCTCCGAGGGCTCCAATTACAATCGGGACAACACACGATTTCTTTTTCCACAGTCACTCAACTTCAATTTGTAAGTCCCGGTACTTTGTGATTTTTTCTTGCTGCTTATCTTCAATCCATGCATCACCAGGTATTGCAATGTCAATGAACCATACTTTTTTCTTTTCAACTATTGTTATGTCAGGTGTGTTGTGGACCAAGTGCTTGTCAGTCTGAATCCTAAAGTCCCACAAGATCTTGAGTTTCTCTGCAATGAGAAAGATGAGACAGTCGACCACCTGATTAGTGGGTGCAGCAAAATTTCACAAACTGACTACCTACAATGCCATGACCATGTTGCTAAAATCATTCACTGGAAATTGTGCCAGAAGTTTGGATTTGAGTACAGCAAAAACCACTGGGAACATCAGGTTGAGAAAGTTTTAGAGAATGAGATAATCCTGACTGGCTCAAGGTTGACTCAGCTGCCATCCTTCCGAAGTGGATAATATGAGGACCCTGATAGTTGGGGGCAAGAGGCTGATTCTGCAAACCGCTTAGAGAGGGCTGTGAAAGCACTGTGAAGCAGTATATAAGTCTAAGAGCTAATGCTAGTGCTCTACCTTCCCTCCTTCCCTCCCTTCCTAGTGGTTGGGTGTGATATATGCAGCAAACCATGGTTAAAATATCCTTTGTTTAGTGCAACGGGGGGGGGGATCTAAGCTTTAGAGGGTATTCAAGAGAAATAAAAAATAGCTAATGAAAATAAAATATAAAATATATTGTGTAAAGTAATAAAAACAATTACAAACTATTGTTGCATGTTGTGCCTTCTCTGTTTCAACCATGTTTCCCCCTGATTTTAATAACTTTTAGTCCCACTTTGGGTCAGATAATAAGCAATTTTATGACAGGAAGGACATAATCCAGATAGGATAGGATAGAACAGAGAATAGAATAGAATAGAATAGAATAGAATAGAATAGAATAGAATATGGAATGGGAATAGAATAGAATAGAACAGAACAGAATTTTACTGTCACTTTGAATGTACATTAATTGGCATACATTAAACTGAAATTTTGTTGCATACAGCTGTCAAAGGGTCACCACCTCCAATATACATTACATAACAGAATAAATAAATACAAATAAATACAGAATTATGCATATATTTATTTTATTTATTGGTTCGATTTATATGCCGCCCTTATCCGGAGACTCAGGGCGGCTTACAATGCGTTAAGCAATATATATATACCCACCTATGTTATATGTAAACGTATTACGTTTTCTTCAGCTGGCGGTTGGATTCATCGTCAACACCTGTAAGCAAGTGTGAGTTTCAATATAGAGATAAGTAAGGTTTTAACACTTAGGCAAGGTAAACCAAAGTAGGCCTACTGTACATGAGCTGATGGGGCAGCTGGAGGAGATGGGGCGGGTGGAAGCCTGGAATCCAGCCATGCTCCCAGTAGATCTGCTGGCCCCAGGTTTGGCTCTCTTTGGAGCTACGGCAAATAATGTCTCCCTCTGCCCCTCCCCTCCCCCACCCTCGCTCACCTACCGGAGTGGAAAAAGAAAGGGAAAAAAAACCTGGTTATCTCTTCTCCAAGTGGGACTGCGATGCCCTTGGCAGGCTTGCGAGCAGATAAGGCAAATGCTGGCTGAAAAGTGAAGGTCAGCTTGTGAGGAAACGCTGTTAGTCACACCACTTGAGAATCAATTGAGATTATCTGGAATTTCACGCTACCCAATCACAAAGCGATTTCTGGATTGTTTGGGTCCTGGCAGAGCTTCCCTCCATCCCTTGGAGAGGAAACAGAAGCCAGTCCCATCCTCACTGCAACACACACTAAAACAGGTAGAGGTTGCATCATTGTGGCTGCCCTCTTGACTTTTCCGAGCATAATTTGCAGACTGCCCTGAAGGGCTGCATCCTTCTATGTACTCAAAGATTTGGGGAAGAGATGGCTATGGGCCTCTTCTGGCCTCCAGGTAAGTTGCATTAACAGAGGGATACAATCATGATCAAGGGAAGTACTAACACCACTCTATAAAGCCTTAGTAAGGCCACACCTAGAGTACTGCATCCAGTTTTGGTCACCACACTATAAAAAAGATGTTGAGACTCTAAAAAAAATGCAGAGAAGAGCAACCAGGATGATGAGGGGCCTGGAGGCTAAAACATACAATGAACAGTTGCAGGAACTGGGTCTGGCTGGTCTAGTGAAGAGAAGGACCAGGGGAGGCATGAGAGCATCTTCCAATATTTGAGGGGCTGCCACAGAAAGGAGGGGGTCGAACTATTTTCCAAGGCACCCGAAGGCCAGACAAGAAATAATGGATGGAAACTGATCAAAGACAGATTCAATCTGGAAATAAGGAGAAATTTTCTGACAGTGAGAACAATCAACCAGTGGAACAGAAGTTGCCTTAAGAAGTTGTGGATGGAAACTGAGCAAGGAGAGAGTCAACCTGGAATTATTTATTTATTTATTTATTTATTTATTTATTTATTTATTTATTTATTTATTTAATTTAATTTATTTATTTGTTCGATTTATATGCCGCCCTTCTCCGGAGACTCAGGGCGGCTTACAATGCGATAAGCAATAGCCTTCATACTTTTGTATATACCTGCTTAGTAGGGCTTTCGCCCCCCCCCCAGCAGTGTTCTTTTTTATACAAAGTCAGCTTATTGCCCCCACAATCCGGGTCCTCATTTTACCACCTCGGAAGGTTGGAAGGCTGAGTCAACCTTGAGCCTGGTGAGATTTGAACTCGCAGTAATTGCAGGTAATTGCAGAAATAAGGAGAAATTTTCTGACAGAACAATCAACCAGTGGAACAGAAATTGCCTTTGGAAGTTGTGGGAGCTTCAGCCATGGAAGCTTTCAAGAAGAGACTGGACCACCCTTTGTCACAAATGGGGCAGGGTCTTCTACTTGGGTGGGGGGGTTGGACTAGATGACCTCCAAGGTCCCTTCCAACTCTGGTATTCTAAATTCAATGGAACAGAAGTTGCCTTCAGAAGTTGTGGGAGCTTCATCCCTGGAGGCTTTCAAGAAGAGACTGGACTGCCATCGGTCAGAAATGGTGTAGGATCTCCTGCTTGGGTGGGTGGGGGTTGGACTGGATAACCTACAAGATCCCTTCCAACTCTGCTGATCTGTTAAATCTCAGGATGGTAGGCATTCTCAACAGGAAGACCCACAGAAGTAAGAACTGGGATTGTGGGACACTTGATGATGTCCTTGAAGGAGAAGGAATGCCAAGTGCCCCTTTAGGCCAGCCTGGGGAAGTAGATCTGTCCCTCTGGCAGAAACAGAGAGGGCAGCCTGAACAGAGAAGAGATGCCAACCCCACCATGCCCTCGATGGGCGACCACTGCCACCTTCCAGCTGCTTTCCTGCCACGTCTCCTTTTAAGGAGTTCTCTACTGGGACTGTTTTTTTGCACCGGGAAAGAGAGAGGAATGATGTCATGGCCTTTAATTGATTCTTGGAGGCAAAAGGATTTTATCAAACGGACCCTTTCCTAAACCCATAGAAATCCCACCGACTTCTGAAGGACAGACCAAAGCCATGACTGACAAATCTGCTTAATGTGTGTGTGTCTGGGGGCCAGGCTGGAGGCAGGTCTGAACCGGTAAAGGACCGAGAGGCTGGAATCTTGAAAAGCCACGTTCCAGCTGGAAACTCTTTGCAACGTTCACCCAGCAGTAACTTAGGACCGCCTCGGTCCTCCTCCTCCTCCTCCTGAGCCTGGGATGTAAGCAGCCACCACGTCACCTGGAATACTGGGAGTCGTTGAGTTACGACCACAATTAAGCCCGAAATTTATGCCCCGTTTTACGACTTTTCTTTTCTTTGCAGCTGTTAAGTAAATGACTGCAGTTGTTCAGTTAGCAATATGTTTGTTAGGTTGAATCTGGCTTCCCCGTGGCTTGTCAGAAGGTTGCAAAAGGGGATTGCGCGCTAAGTTTCCACCCTTGTTTCTTCGCAATTATATCAAAGTGCTTCACCCTCATCTGTGATGCTTTTATCACTTCCTGGTTTAGTCTGTTTAGAGCAGAGGTCTTCAAACTTGGCAGCTTTAAGACTTGTGGACTTCAACTCCCAGAATTCTCCAGCCAGCTATGAATTCTGGGAGTGGAAGTCCACAAGTTTTAAAGCTGCCAAGTTTGGGAACTCCTGGTTTAGAGCCTGAGTTTCCTGGTGGTCTCCCATCCAAGTAATAAGCAGACCTTACTTGGCTTTGCTTTGCTTTCAAATTACCCAAAGCGAATTGTGAGTTGCTACCTAACAAGCACCATGCTGGAGAAAACAGACTATATAGCAAGGGTCCCCAAACTTGGCAGCTTAAGACTTGTGGACTTCAACTCCCATATCTGGCTGGAGAATTCTGGGAGTTGAAGTCCACACAAGTCTTAAAGCTGCCAAGTTTGGGGACCCTGGTCTATTGGCTGGAAGGTCACCAGACCATTTCTTGCGATAATTTAAATGCTGTTTTCACGTGATTCTGGGAAAGTGATGCTTCAGAGAGAAATGTAAGACTGTTTCTTTACCATGTTTTCATTAAGAAGACTAGTCTTGTTACTGTCTACTTACAGTAATAGCTGGAGGCAGCACTCAAATCAACACAACATAACACAGCTCAACTCAACTTCAGAAATCGTGGGCGCTCCATCATTAGAGCTTTTTAAGAAGAGGCTAGACAGTCACTTATCTGAAATAGTATAGGTTCTCGTGATTGAGCAGGGGGCTGGACTAGAAGACCTCCAAGGTCCCTTCCAACCCTATAATTCTACAATTCTACAACTCAATTCAATTCAATTCAGAATAGAGTGGGGATCTTGTAGTCCATCCCTTTGCTCAAGGAGAACTTATACCATTTCAGACATTTCAGCTGTCCAGTCTCTTCTTAGAAACCTTCAGTGATGAAATGCCCACATCTGGTGGCAAGCTGTTCCACTGATTAATTGTCCTCAACTGTTAGAAAGTTTCTCCTTAATTCCAGGTTGCTTCTCTCTTTGATTAGTTTCCATCCATTGTTTCTTCTCCTGCTTTCTGGTGCTTTGGAAAATAAGTTGATCCCTCTTCTTTCTGGCAGCCCCTCAAATACTGGAAGACTGCTATCATGTCACTCAGTGGTGGGTTTTAAAATTTTTTATTACCGGTTCTGTGGGTGAGGCTTTGTGGGCGTGGCATGACCTGGTGGCCATGGCTTTGTGGGCATGGCAGGGGAAGGATACTGTAAAATTTCCATTCCCACATCACTCCAGAGGAAGGATTCTGCAAAATCCCCATTTCCTCCCAATCAGCTGGGACTTGGGATGCAGAGAATAGATGGGGGCGGGGCCAGTCAGAATTTTTACTACCGGTTCTCCGAATTATTCAAAATTTCCTCTACTGGTTCTCCAGAACTGGTCAGAACCTGCTGCAACCCACCTCTGATGTCACTCCTAGTCCTTCTTTTCTCTAGACTGGCCAAACCCAAATCCTGCAGCCATTGGTGTCTAACTTTTGTTCTCTTAAATTAGTTTGGGATTGTATTATCACTTTCATATTTTAAAATCAAAGGGCAGAAAATGTGATTTGATTAGAGAGGCATTCAAAACAGCAAACGCTATTCAGAAAGGGAACTCTTTAAAAATATTCAGTTGTTTCTGAAAATAGAAAGCAATCAGGAAGCAGCTCAGCACAGAAACTGCAGAAATAATGAATTTGGTTCGCAAACTTCAAGAGGTTGTTTCTGTTCAGATCAGATAATTAGCTTCTAGGAGCATACATTACCTAAACTTCAATGAATCCACTGACTACATTAGTGGTAAAATAGGGCAGGTGAGCCCTTTCCCATGTTTCAAGATGCCTTCACTCTCTCACAGATATGTATGGTATGTGTGCATAAAAATATACTGTGAAAATTGATCCCAAGCAAGACAGAGGAATCCCGTGTTAGGCAAAATGAGCATAACTTAAACTTCAGGATTAGAAAAAAAAGATTTTCTAGATTTGAGCTGCAAGAAGTCACTAGAATGCCCTGGAGATAATGCAACTATAAAAGTACCTTTAATTCTTTGCCCTCCTCATCCGAATCCCTGCAATTTGGAATGCTGCATACAGAACCACATCAAGCTAATACAGTCCTGGGTTGTGTAAACAGAAGCATAGAATCAAGATCACATGAAGTATTAATGCTGCTTTATAAAACCCTAGTAAAATCACACACCTGGAATAATGCAACCAATTTTGGTCCCCATACTACCAAAAAAAGATGTTGAGACTTTGGAAAAATGTTCAGAGAAGAGCAACTAAGATGACCAAAGGCCTGGAGACTAAAATATACAAAGAAAGACTGCAGGATTTGGGTCTGGGTAGTCTAGAGAAAAGAAGAATTGGGGTGACATGATAGCAGTTTTTGAGGGGCTGCCACAAAGAAGAGGGGGTCAAATTATACTCCAAAGCACCAGAGAAGCAGGAACAGAAACAATGGATGGAAACTAATTGAGGAGAGAAGCAACCTGGAATTAAGGAGAAACTTCCTAACAGTGAGGACAATTAACCAGTGGAACAGCTTGCCACCAGAAATCATGGGCGCTCCATCACTGGAGGTTTTTAAGAAGAGACTGGACAGTCACTTGCCTGAAATGGTATAGGGTCTCCTGCTTGAGCAGGGAGCTGGACTAGAAGACCTCTAAGATCCCTTCCTGCTCATTCATTCTATTTTCCTATCTGGTAGTAGGACCATGATGATCATCAGGTGTGAACTACCAGAAGGTAGAAGCAGTTCTCAGGCCTTTGTGAGATGTGAGCTACAACTACTTCCTAGGATACTCAAGGAAGTTGCTGACAGTCTGACCAAATTTATGTACTCTATTTACATCCTGGAAAGCTGGTGGAGGAACAGATGACCTGCCAGAGGAAGTCGTATATTGTTTTCAGTTTCAAAAAGGATAAGAAAGAATTTTTCTTTATTAAATTCATTGGCTATCCATCTCATATTGAGATGAAGGCTCCAGTAAATTACTGACCAGGCGATTTGATGTTAAGCCTAGTGTGCATCCGAAAGAGAATGACGCGTCAGCATCTTGAGAACTAGGTCAGCATGGATGTTAAACCAGCACTTCTGAGCTAGAAACTGGATGCAGCTGAGAAGAAGAAGAGTTTTAAGCTCCATGAGCCATGGTGGCGCAGTGGTTAGAGTGCAGTACTGCAGGCTACATCTGTTGACTGCCGGCTGCCTGCAATTTGGCAGTTCAAATTGTTCAGTTCAGCAGGCTCAAGGTTGACTCGGCCTTCCATCCTCTTGAGGTTGGTAAATGGGAACCCAGATTGTTGGGGGCAAGAGGCTGACTCTGTAAACTGCTTAGAGAGGGCTGTAAAAACACTGTGAAGCGATATATAAGTCTATTGCTATTGACTCAGCCTTCCTTCCTTCCTTCCTTCCTTCCACCCTCCCTCCCTCCCTCCCTCCCAATGGTTAAAAGGAAGCATTGCAGGCTAATTCTGCCTACTGCCAGCAGTTCGATTCTCCCCAACTCAAGGTTGACTCAGCCTTCCGAGGTGGGTAAAATGGGGACCCAGATTGTTGGGGGCAAGAGGCTGACTCTGTAAACCACTTAGAGAGGGCTGTGAAGTACTGTGAAGCGGCATCTAAGTGCTATTACTACTAAGAAAGAATGACTTCCAAGTCATCCTTCCCTTGATTCTGATTGGTCGAATGCTATGTCTGGACACCACATTATAAGAAAAAAAAATGGAAATATAAGGACAGGTTAAGAGAGAGAGGAACCAAAATGATCAGAGGATTAGAAACTAAGATTTTGAGTCTTGCAAGGGATCTGTTAGCCTTAAGGAAAGACAAGTGGGGGAGGAGACAAGAGCACCTTCCAATGCCAGGGAACTAGAGATGCAAGGAACAGATACCTGCTTCTACAGGTAGGTCATCCGTACCATTGTCTGGTGCTGCTGACTCAAGTCTTCTTAATGTCCTTTTCTCACCCAGCCAAGGGAACCCAGCAAAGGAAGAGGCAACATTCAATGAAAACTAGAACAACTTATTTTCACATGGGTGGGGGGTTGGACTAGATCAGGGGTCACCAACCTTTCGGACCTCAGGGACCACTCATAATTTTAAATCCTGCGGACCACTAATATGATCTGCCTAATGACCAGCTGGGTGGGCGTGGGTAGGTAGACAGGTGACTGGTGGGCGTGGCCAACTCCTTGCCTCCCCACCCGGGCTCCTTAAGGCCCCAACAGGAAGCAGTTGTTGGAGCTAAGCAGCCACCATGAGAAAGAGTTGGCAAAACAGTTCAGTTCAGATTGGATCTGACTGAGAAGGAGCACCTCACTGAGGACTAGGAGCATAGGCTTTCCAAGCAGAGGGAAGACCTGCAGGAGTGCAAGGCCAGGTACTGGCACCTGGAGGCTCAGCGGACTGAGATTATTATTATTATTATTATTATTATTATTATTATTATTGTTGTTGTTGTTGTTGTTGTTGTTGTTATTATTATTATTATTATTATTATTATTATTATTATTATTATTAGTTAATCTTTAGTGAGATTCACAGCCTTTGAGGCTGGTTAATAGCTCAGCAGCTCGAGTCCTAACCAAGGACCTAGGAACTGTTAAGGTATCGTTGGAGGATGTAAGCTGTTCCGAGTAAGGTGGTTTTTTGTAGAGTCAAAATGTTCAAGTCCGGCAAATTTAGAATTTCTAAATAGCGGGGTAGTCCTTTGGGTATTGCTCTGAGGGCTCCAATTACAATCGGGACAACACACGATTTCTTTTTCCACAGTCGCTCAACTTCAATTTGTAAGTCCCGGTACTTTGTGATTTTTTCTTCCTGCTTATCTTCAATCTGTGCATCACCAGGTATTGCAATGTCAATGAACCATACTTTTTTCTTTTCAACTACTGTTATGTCAGGTGTGTTATGGGCCAAGTGTCAGTCTGAATCCTGACGTCCCACAAGATCTTGAGTTTCTCATTCTCTTAAAACTTTCTCAACCTGATGTTCCCAGTGGTTTTTGCTGTATTCAAATCCAAACTTCTGGCACAATTTCCAGTGAATGATCTTAGCAACACGGTCATGGCGTTGTAGGTAGTCAGTTTGTGAAATTTTGCTGCACCCACTGATCAGATGGTCAACTGTCTCATCTTTCTCATTGCAGAGGCGTTTTTTAAATTAAGCCAAATTTATTTAATACTTTTAAATTATTTTAAATTGATGTTTATTCTGTTTTTAAATAGGCTGTACACCGCCCTGAGTCCTTCGGGAGAAGGGCGGTATAGAAATAAAATTATTATTATTATTATTATTATTATTATTATTATTATTATTATTATTATTATTATTATTATTATTATTTGCTGTTGGTGGTAACATGTTGAATTTTTGCCTTCATGCAGTTTGTGGCTAGGGCTTGTTCTTGAGCTGCCAAAATAAAGCTTTCTGTTTCTTTTTTCAGTACTCCTGATCTTAACCAGTTCCAAGTTAGTTTCTGGTCAGCTTTGCCTTCAATACTTTTCAAGTATTGGCCATGCACAATTGTGTGTCACAATTTTTGTGTGTGTTCAATATTATTATTATTATTATTATTATTATTATTATTATTATTATTATTATTATTATTTGAATTTCTATACCGCCCTTCTCCGGAGGGCTGTTCAGGGCGGTGAACAGAATAAGATTTTATATACATATAATATTTTTTTTTTTATAAACAGTAAATAATAAATTGAGTCAACTTAGTGTATCTGCTAAGACCTTGGCATAGAATTTAGATGTTTATGCTAGCCCTGCTTGTTGGAAGAGAAAGGTCTTCAGGGCACGTTGGAAAGTGCGAAGATCTGGGATTATTCGTATTCCAGGGGGTATTTTGTTCCAAAGAGTAGGTGCCCCCACAGAGAAGGCTCTCTCCCTTGGAACTACTAGACAACATTGTGTTAATGATGGTACTATGAGTAGGCCTACTCTGTGAGAGCGTATTGGTTGGTGGGAGGTTATCGGTTGCAGCAGGTGGTCTCGTAAGTACTCAGGTCCTAAGCCATGGAGCACTTTAAAGGTAAGAACCAACACCTTGAAGCGCACTCAGAAGGCCACCGGAAGCCAGTGCAGCTCGTGTAGAAGAGGTGTTACATGTGAGCGCCATGTTGCTCCCATAATTACTCGCACGGCCGCATTCTGGACCAGTTGGAGCTTCCGGGTGCACTTCAAGGGGAGCCCCATGTAGAGAGCATTGCAGTAGTCAAGTCGGGAAATGACGAGGGCTTGAGTGACTGTGCGTAATGAGTCCCGGTCTAGAAAGGGACGCAATTGGTGAATCAGGCGATCCTGATAAAAAGCTCCTCTGGCCACGGCTGTTATATGATCTTCTAAAGACAGTCGTGCATCCAGGAGGATGCCTAAATTGTGAGCTTTCTCTGCGGGGGTCAATGACTTGTCCCCAATAGTTAGTGATGGGACTAACTGGCTATACCGGGATGCTGGCATCCACAGCCACTCAGTCTTGGAAGGGTTGAGTCGAAGCCTGTTTCTCCCCATCCAGACCCGTATGGCCTCAAGGCACCGGGACATCACTTCAAGGGCATCATTGGGGTGGTTTGTGGTGGAGATGTACAGCTGAGTGTCATCAGCATACAGATGACATCGCACCCCAAAACCACAGATGATCTCCCCCAACGGCTTCACATAAATGTTGAACAGGAGAGGCGAGAGGACCAACCCCTGTGGCACCCTGCAAGTAAGGGGCCTCGAGGTCGATCTCTGTCCACCTGTCAACACTGAATATATCCTTCTATTTATTTTATTATTATTTTATTAGCCCAATTTATATGCCGCCTTCTCTGTAGACTCAGGGCGGCTTACAATGCAATAGCCTGCATACTTTTATGTATATACCTGCTTATTAGGGCTTTCGGTCCCACCTAAGCGGTGTTGTTCTATACAAAGCTGGCTTATTGCCCCCACAATCCGGGTCCTCAATTTACCTACCTCGAAAGGATGGAAGGCTGAGTCAACCTTGAGTCAATCTGAGTCAACCTCTATATGTCACCTATGGAATAAAATGGATATAATTTACTTCAAATAAAATATAGTCATGTTATTTCTATTCATAAATTAGATCATCATCATATCTTCCACTGTAGATAGATTCAGCTGTAATCTTTTTTCACATTCAAAAGTGCAATGTTGGGAAAAGAAGACCCAGGTTTTCAGGTTTGGAACAAAAAAGGGTTTTCCCAAAAGTGAAGAGTTGGGATGGAATAGTTCCCACTCTACTCGTGACTCTTTGGCGTTTCACCATTAAGAAAGGTCAAGAGTCAGCAAATAAATATTTGCACGACTAGAAGGAGCCCCCGGACTTAAAGCAGGATCGAAGCAGTCTCACCCGGACTTTAATTCCTTCCCCAGAGCGGATAAAGTGTTTTCCTCATTCTCCCTTCTTGCACAAAACTTTCAAAAAACCCTCTCCCCTGCGGTGGATTGTAGCCTCTTGGCTCAAGCAGTGATCGCCCCTGGCTGTGCCTGATTCCTCACAACTGGACTTCACAATTGAAAGCCCCTGGAGGCTTTCACAAAGTGATTGGCCTGCCATTTGTCAGAAATGATGTAGGGTCTCCTGCTTGGGTGGGGGGTTGGACTAGATGACCTACAAGGTCCCTTCCAACTCCTATTCTGTTCTGTTCTGCTTGAGATGTCTGCCTAGAAGAAAGGACAGCTATGCTAGAAAGAGTGCAGAAAAGAGCAACCAGGATGATGAGGGGACTGGAGGCTAAAACATACGATGAACGGTTGCAAGAACTGGGCCTGGCTAGTCTAGTGAAGAGAAGAACCAAGGGAGACACAATAGCAGTCTCCCAATATTTGAGGGGCTGCCTCAGAGAGGAGGGGATCCAGCTATTTTCCAAGGCTGCCTGCAATTACTGTGAGTTCAAATCTCACCAGGCTCAAGGTTGACTCAGCCTTCCATCCTTCCGAGGTAGGTAAAATGAGGACCCGGCAATAAGCTGACTTTGTATAAAAAAGAACACCGCTGGGGGAGGGGTCTGAAAGCCCTACTAAACAGGTATATACAAAAGTATGAAGGCTATTGCTGAATGCATTGTAAGCCGCCCTGAATCTCCGGAAAAGGGCGGCATATAAATCGAACCAATAAATAAAGGCACCTGAAGGCCAGACAAGGAATAATGGATGGAAACTGATGTAGGAGAGATTCAACCTAGAAATAAGGAGAAATTTCCTGACAGTGAGAACAATCAACCCATGGAACAGAAGTTGCCTTCAGAAGTTGTGGGAGCTTCATCCATTTCTTCCTTCGGGAAATATTGTAATCTGCCTTTTTAAATATTCCTCAAAATATTTCATTCTTCTAGGAGGGGGTGGTGGTTTCCCACAGAGGTACGAAAAAGCCCCCTTTGGGGCTGTAGGTGCAAATGGCCTGAAAGGAGCCCCCTCCGTTGGCAACCCACACGACTTCTTAGCACAAAAATCCTGCAAAAGAGGTGTAAATACGAACGCTTTTTGAAAAGGTCAAAAAGATGTGGAAAAACAGGTTTGTGTCAAGGAACAGAGCCAAAAGCAAAAGGCCACCTCAGCCTTCACAAGCCGGGCAGGAGAAGGATACAGATTTAGATTAACAGAGTTGGAAGGGATCTTGGAGGTCATCTAGTCAAACCCTCACCCAGCAGATGGCATTTTTGACAGATGGCAGTCCAGTCTCTTCTTGAAAGCCTCCAGGGATGAAGCTCCCACAACTTCCAAAGGCAGCTTCTGTTCCATCGGTCGATTGTTCTCATTGTCAGGAAATTTCCCCTTATTTCTAGGTTGAATCTCTCCTTGGTCAGTTTCCATCCGTTATTCCTTGTCTGGCCTTCAGGTGCCTTGGAGAATAGCCTGACCCCCTCCTCTCTGTGGCAGCCCGTCAAATACTGGAAGATGCTATCCTGTCTCCCCTGGTCCTTCTCTTCACTAGACTAGCCTTGTCAATTAACATAGTTTGGAAGGGACCTTGTAGGTCATCTAGTCCAGTGGTCACCAACTGGTGGTCCGTGAGAAAATTTTGGTGGTCGCCAGAAAAATTATTTGCATTTTTAATATTGCACTAAATCAGGGATCCTCAAACTATGGCCCCTGGGCATGCCTTCATACATGCAATGAACACTTGTGTTGCTGCACAGAATCTCCCCTTTCGGGGTCTTTTTGTGTGGGTCGGAGGGGGGCAGAAATTCCAACTTGAGGTCTGCTTCAGCCTCCTGTTGCTGGGGCTTTGCTGTGAAGGCTGCGGGGGGAAGTGCCACTAGTGGCGAAGAGCCGGAGGGCCTCGTTCCAGTGGGACTGCATCATGGATGGAACTGGCTGACTATCTCAGCCCGCTGAGCCTCCAGGTGCCGGTACCTGGCCTTGCACTCTTGCAGGTCTTCCCTCTGCTTGGAAAACCTATGCTCCTAGTCCTCAGTGAAGTGCTTCTGCTGAGCCTCCTTCTTGGTCAGATCCAATTTGAACTGAGCCAGCTGTTTTGCCAACTCTTTCTCGTGGTGGTTGCTTAGCTCCAACAACTGCTTTCTGTTGGGGCCCTAAGGAGCCCGGCCGGGGAGGCGAGGAGTTGGCCACGCCCACCCAGTCACATGACCACCTAGCCACGCCCACCCAGCCAGTCATTAGGCAGATCATATTAGTGGTCCGCAGGATTTAAAATTATGAATTTAGTGGTCCCTGAGGTCCGAAAGGTTGGTGACCCCTGATCTAATCCACCCCCCTCCGTCCAAGCAGGAGACCCTACACCATTTCTGACCGATGGCAGTCCAGTCTCTTCTTGAAAGCTTCCAGTGACGAAGCTCCCACAACCGGTTTACTCTCTGCTGCACGACAAGCACCGAGGGCTAATAGCGTACACTTTCCCCCTAGGTAGGTGTGTGTGTTGATTTGTGTAACAGACAATTCACAGTCGGCTTTTGTTCTGTGACACTGGGCTTCGCTGATCTACTTTAGATGCACCCAGTGAGCGTGCAGGCTCATGCTCCCTTAGTTGACGGGTGGGGAGGCCATTAGGAAAGACATGGAAAATAAAACTGACAGCGATGTAATAACTTTATACGACTCGGTGAGGCGTCCGCTGTTCCAAATGGGATATGTAGCTCCGGGCATCGTTCTGGAATGTTAATACGGCAGCCCAGTTCAGAATTTCACCAGCAGGGGGCAATATCGGGTCTCTTAAAAGAGAGCAAGTGGCAGCCAAGGGATTTAATTTTGAGTTTCTGGTAAATAAAACGCTTATTTGAAAGGTTGTGTTTTAAACAGGCGAGTGAACCGTAGGCGTCCCCCGCTCCAGCTTGTGGGAAAATCACTTGGCCTGGCTTTGACTCAGAAGCTAAGAACAACTGCGTAAAAGGGGAACACGGGAGATTTCAGGCTGGAAAGAAAAATGGTCCTGAAAAGGCAATGCCAGGTGCAGGAGGCAGGGCATATGGGGTGGGGTGGTGATTGGGGCATGTCAACATGTTCTATAGGTGGCATCTTCCCCTGGCAAGGTTGGCTAAAATGTTTAGCAATAAACATTTGCTAAACTAAATAAATAAACTAAATAAACATAAATAAATAATTTCCAACCAAACTGTTGGAAATGTAAACAAATACCTGGCACATATTAATACATCAGAGGTGCTATTCAGCAGGTTCTGACCAGTTCTGGAGAACCGGTAGCGGAAATTTTGAGTAGTTTGGAGAACCAGTAAATACCACCTCTGAGTGGCCTCGCCCCACCATCTATTCTCTGCCTCCTGAGTCCCAACTGATCGGGAGGAAATGGGGATTTTGCAGTTTCCTTCCCCTGGATTGGGGACGGAATGGAGATTTTACAGTATCCTTCCCCTGCCATGCCCACCAAGCCATGCCATGCCATGCCACGCCCACCAAGCCACGCCCACAGAACCGGTAGTAAAATAATTTGAAATCCACCACTGCCTGGAATGGGGTGGGAATGGAGATTTTATTAATTTATTAATTTATTGGTTCGATTTATATGCCGCCCTTCTCCGGAGACTCAGGGCGGCTTACAATGCATTAAGCAATAGCCTTCATATTTTTGTATATACCTGCTTAGTAGGGCTTTTAGCCTCCCCTAAGCGGTGTTCTTTTTTATACAAAGTCAGCTTATTGCCCCCACAAACTGGGTCCTCATTTTACCTACCTCGAAAGGATGGAAGGCTGAGTCAACCTTTTACAGTATCCTTCCCCTGTAATGCCCACCAAGCCACACCCACAGAACCAGTAGTAAAATTTTTTTGAAACCCATCACTTTACCACATGTGGTAGACTTGCATAAAGGCAAGGAAATTTTGGACACAAATTCATACGCGGTTAGAAAAAATGATCAGACAACATAAAGATTTTAAGCTAGCATTGTTTTTATTAGGCATTATATCAGATGACTATGACAAAGGGACATTATATCTAATGTTACATATCTTGACCGCAGCAAGAATTGTAAACGTGAAGCAGTGGAAGAGCGAAAACACCCCTTCAGAGGAGGAGACGATAAGGAAGATATTAGATGGAAGATGGAACAGAAGTTGCCTTCAGAAGTTGTGGGAGCTTCATTACTGGAGGTGTTTAAGAAGAGACTGGACAGCCATCTGTTAGAAATGGTGCAGTGTCTCCTGCTTGGGAGGGGGGTTGGACTAGATGACCTCCAAGGTCCCTCCTAACTCGGTTAATCTTTTAATGTTAAATAACAACAGAATTTGGAAGGGACCTTGGAGGTCTTCTAGTCCAACCCCCTGCTCAGACAGGCTGTCCAATTCCTTCTTAAGGAAAACCTCCAGTGATGGAGCATCCTTCCTTAACAACTAGGTGATTCGTATAACAACTGTAGTGGTTCTCTTAATATCTGTGGCCAAAATGGTCCTAAAATTAGCTGTGACTCACTTAACAACTGTCTTGTTCAGCAAAATCCAATCCCAGTTATCATTGTTAGTCAAGGACTACCTGTACTCTTTTTTGTTTCCAATATCTCTGCTCATTAAGCAAATTAACAGTATCGCCAAAAAGGCATTAAGAGTTGTTAACCTAATTTTGTGAAGCTTCTTCTCTGGTAACATTGCATTGGTAACTAGGGCATACAAAACCTTTGCTAGACCAATTCTTGAATACAGCTCATCTGCCTGGAATTCACACTGTATATCGAACATTAATACGATTGAGCGGGTCCAGAGGTATTTCACGAGAAGAATCGTCCACTCCTCTACTGCCACCAGGCTTGAAATTTTGGGTTTGGACAACTTAGAACTATGCTGCCTTTGGTCTGTCCTAAGCGTACTACACAAAATTGTCGGCTACAACCTCCTACCTGTCAACGACTTCTTCAGCTTCAACCTCAATAATACACAGGCAAACAATCAATACAAACTCAAGGTAAACCTCTCCAAACTTGATTGCAGAAAACATGACTTCAGCAACAGAGTGTCAACGCCTGAAATACTCTACTCGACTCCATTGTTACAGCCTCAAACCCTCACAGCTTCAACCTTCAACTGTCTACCGTGGACTTCACCCCATTCCTAAGAGGTCCGTAAAGGGGGCGTGCATAAGCACACCAGAGGGCCTACCGTCCCTGTCCTACTGTCCCCATTTATCTGACTTACTTCAGTGGTGGGATTCAAATTTTTTTACTACCGGTTCTGTGGGCATGGCTTGGTGGGCGTGGCTTGTTAGGCGTGGCAGGGGAAGGATACTGCAAAATCCTCATTTCCTCCCGATCAGCTGGGACTCAGTAGGCAGAGAATAGATGGGGACGGGGCCAGTCAGAGGTGTATTTTATTTACCGGTTCTCCAAACTACTCAAAATTTCCGCTACCGGTTCTCCAGAACTGGTCAGAACCTGCTGAAACCCACCTCTGATTTACTTCCTTTGTTTATGTTTATGTTTATACCTATACCTGATATCTTGTACATCAAACTAACTAACTAACTAAATAAATAAGAAATTACGGTAGATTTTGAGATATTTTATTAATGCCTGCTTGAAGGCAAGGCCCTTTTCTGCGAGGTCCCCTGGTTTCTTGGCATATCAGGGTTGCTGGCCCTTAGCCCCATTTCAAGAATTCATCCCTGTTTAATTCCTATCATTAAAATGCTGCTGTGGTTCACACATCCTGTAAATGAGAATCTCATCTCACCTCATCTCTGGCTTAGTGCAATCTTGCAAACACAGCCATCGACATTTGGTAGGAAGCTGCAATTTTATCGGAACATGCCCTTTTAATCAATCCTGGCTTAATACGTGTGAACTGGACCATTTCAGGGCATTTCCCAACCAGCTGCTCATAACTAGCAGCCAACCTGGGTCAAGAGAAGCCGGAGATGTGAGAATTGGAGCCAAACTCTTCGAGAACCACGGAGAAGGAGAGAATTTTTGGGCAGCACGAAGCAGCCATGTTTTTAGTGGGAGCCAAACCTGTGTCCTTTTTTTTGGGTAAGCAGGTCCTTCTGTTGCCACGGAACCTCACTTGATGTTAAGCTGAGTTAGGGTCATTTGGAGGAAAACACGTTTTATGCTTTCTGGGCAGAAGACCTTAGAATCTGGGTATCCTCCAGGAGTCAAAACTGTTGCTAGAAAAACAGATGGCAGCTCTGGATGAGGGCCTTGGTGCACCCCCCCTCCCCATCTTGGCAATGGGGAGACTGCTCACCATCCCTCATCCCCGTCACATCTCATATGGACTACTGCAAAGTGCTGTCCATAGGACCACTCTTGAAAACCCTCAGCATCTTCAGCCGGTTCAGAATGCAAGTCCCTGGTTGCATCTGCATTGCATTGGCACAGCCCCAGAGATTGCTGGGAGGAGAAACTCACAGTGAGTTGAAGAAAACTGAGAGTTTGTCCAGTGGGACAAGGAAAGCATTGGGTGACTAGGTCCTTGGTTGCATTTGCCATTGAATTTTCGTAGCCCCAGATGTAGTTCCCGTCTTCAAAAAAAGGGGAAAAAATGTCGCAGGAATTGGGTATGTCTGCTTTCATGAAAAGAAGGAGTAGGGGTGACATGATAGCAGTGTTCCAGTATCTCAGGGGCTGCCCCAAAGAAGAGGGAGTCAAGCTATTCCCCAAAGGCAGGACAAGAAGCAACGGATGGAAACTTACAGAACATAAAAACCACATTTATAAACAATAAAACTAGTTTTAAAAAATCAAATAAATTAGTAATAAAATCATAATAAAATCACTCCCTACCCCCCACCCCCGTCCCAGCAACAGCAGATCACACGAGCCATTGAATGGGTTCCCTCCCACTCTGAGTTCCCCAGGCTCACTGGCAGAATCAGTTCTTCAGCATCTTCTGGAAGAGTGTCAGAGTGGGGGCCATTCTAATCTCTGGGAGGATGATGTTCCAGAGAGAGGGAGCCACCACGAAGAAGGCTCTTCTTCTGGGTCCTCAGGGATGGGACCGCAGCATTCCCTGCCTCCCTGCTCTGGTGGGTCAGGTAGACGTGACCGCCAAGAGACGGTCCCTCAGATCACCTGGTCCCAAGCCATGGAGGGCTTTAAAGGTGACAACCAATACCTTGAATTGCACCCGGAAGCAAATCGGCAGCCAATGCAGCTCCCGCAGGAGAGGTGATACATGGACACACCGGGATCTGCAGAAAACCATGCAGGCTGCTGCATTTTGCACCAACTGTAGCTTCCAGATGCTCTTCAAGGGCAGCCCCATGTAGAGCACGTTGCAGCCCCAAGGCAGCCCCATGTCGAGCACTTTTGATGCCTCTTTCAGAGAAAGAGCAGTATGGGGTTTTAATTCTTAGCTACATTGTGGTCAATCTGACCTTGCTTGCGTATGTGCCATGCTCACAGTTGGCCAGGATCAGAATCCCAAAGGTGCTTTTTTTTTCAAAAGACAACAGAACTTTCCTTGTTTGGTCCTTCTTCAGAACTGAAGAAGCTTCTCGGATGAGAAGCGAAACCTCTTCAAGGAAAAAAACCCAAAGGAAGTCCAGTTGCCTTTTGAAAAAGCGCCTTTGGGACAACCAGGATCTAGATGACTGAGAAACTCCATAGGCATCTAGGATGAGAGGATATTAAGGGCCAGTGGTGGGTTCCTCCCGGTTTGGCCTGGTTCTTCTGAGCCTGTAGCAGTAATGATATGATGTCACTGAACCAGTTCTGACCCCCCCCATGCCTCCCCGCATTATTCTTACCTTTTATTTGGCCCCACCCCCAATCTATTGCTGCCCTCCTGAGTCCCAGCTGATGGCTAGAGGGAAAAAAACTGTTTAAACTCTTGCCAAGGGGCTTCAAAGGGCCGCCCTACAGCTGATCAGTGTTAAAAGAAAACAAATGAGTAGACCAGTGCCTGCAAAAATACATGAGTAGATCAGTGCCTGCAAAAATACATGAGTAGATCAGTGCCTTCAAAAAATAAATGGGTATATCGGTACAGCACTGCAAGCAGTTAAAAGCCTGGTAGACCAGTACCTCTGCTAAATCCTAAATAATTGTCACATGACCATCAACCCATGCCTACAAAATAAGCCATGCCCACAGAACTGGTAGTAAAAAATTTTAGAACCCATCCCTGTTAAGGGCCTCTGGGGGCAGGAGAGAGTGAAAAAGTCACAATGGGGGTCCGTATCATTTGGCCCCAGCTTTGGCCCCAGAATGCGGCTGTGCGGGTGGTTATGGGCGCAACTTGTTGTGCCCGCGTGACATCCCTCCTGCGCGAGCTGCACTGGCTCCCAGGGGTCTTCCGGGTGCGATTCAAGGTGTTGGTTACCACCTTTAAAGTGCTCCATGGCCTTCTCTGTGGGAGCCCCAGCCCTGTGGAATGAACTGCCCCCGGAAATACGTAAGATCTCCGACCTCCGGGTGTTTCTCTGCGCACTGAAGACCCTGTTGTTCCGCCAGGCCGGGCTATCAACATAATAATTTTAAATTGGGGTATTTTAAATTTTTGGGGTTTTAAATCGGCCAAATCTATTTAATTATTTTAATTTTTAATCATTGTTGTGTCTTGTGTTTTTAAATTGGCTGTACACCGCCCTGAGTCCTTCGGGAGAAGGGCGGTATAGAAATAAAATAATAATAATAATAATAATAATAATAATAATAATAATAATAATAATAATTATTATTATTATTATTATTATTATTATTATTATTATTATTATTATTATTAGACTCCCCCCTGCCCCCTTGTGGACGTGTGTGTGAGCTGAGACCATGACAGGAAAGAAAACCCACCAAGCACCAAGGCGTCGACCTGGGGCCCTGCTCTGGAGGGCCCCACTTCAGTTAAATGTCCAGTTCAGTTCCAGGAGGAATGAGAAATTCCCCTGCCCCCCAACCCCCTCCCCAAAATCCCCACGGCCCCTTTGCTTCCTGAGAAGTGAGAGGCTGCAATGTGGCTGCCTGGCCAGCTTCAGAGGTGGCACTGTAGGACAGCAGAAAGAAGGAACCGCGCCTTGTACATACTACATATGCAGGCTTCTCTTTTAGCCTGGATGGACACATGCACACACTTTTTAAGCTGTTGATGCTTTCTTGGTTTCCACCCCCCCCGACTTTCCATCTAGCCCTGGGATCTCCTGGTGGTACCTCATCCATGCACTAATCAGGGCTGATCCAAGTTGGCATCCATGTCCCGGCAGATTTTGCCAAATCCTTCTAGCAAAGAGTTACTGCCCCTCTATGCGATGTGGGCTGCGAAAGTCTGCACGGCTGCTATAAGACTTCCTTGCAGCTCCTTGCTCGCCATCCAGTAGCCATTCAGATCGTTGAAGTCCAGATCCTGTGCGCCTAAGAAGGAAGAAAGTTCTACTCCACTGCAGTTGAGAATATCGCATCCAGTTTTGGTCACCACAATGTAAAAAGATGTTGAGACTCTGAAAAGAGTGCAGAGAAGAAAGGAAGGAAGGAAGGAGGGAGGGAGGTGAGGAAGAAAGATTAGGGGAAGGAAGGAAGGAAGGAAGGAAGGAAGGAAGGAAGGAAGGAAGAAAAGAAGGAAGGGGAAAGGAAGAAAGAAGAAAGGAATGAAGGAAGGAGGGATGTGAGGAAGAAAGATTAGGGGAAGGAAGGAAAGGAGGAAGGAAGGAAGAAAAGAAAGAAGGGGGAAAGAGAGAAAGAAGGAAGGAGAAAGGGAGAAAGGGAGAAAGCAAAGAAAGGAAGGAAGGAAGGAGGGAGGTGAGGACCACAATATTTGCTTTAGGACCGCAGCATTTGCTTAATGACTGCAGTGGTCATTTCACAACTATGGCAGTTGCTTAACCAGCACTGCAAAATGCTGGTAAAAAATGGGCCCAGTCACATGGTGAGCCACTTTACGATGATCATCGTCATTATTATTAAATTTATTTTCTGCCAAACTTGTGGTTTGAGGCGATTTGTAGCAGACTTAGGGCCGTAATTAACAGGCTCGTAAGTGGATGGATTCCTAAAAAAGTCTTTTTTTATTTTGCTTTCATGCAAATCTCTGATTTGTCCCAAAGGTGTTTTTTTCAGGAGGCAACTGGACTTTCTGGTTTTTCTTGGAAGATGTTTCGCTTCTCATCCAAGAAGCTTCTTTAGCTCTGACTGGATGGTGGGGAATAAATAAATCTTTCTATAAATCCTTCCATTCCCCACCATCCAGTCCAGTGATGGGATTCAATTTTTTTTTACTACCGATTGCATGGGCGTGGCTCATGGGCGTGGCAGGGGAAGGATACTGTAAAATTCCTACCCCACCCCACTAACCCACCTTCCAGCTCCATTCTCCTGTGCAAGGCAACAAAAGCCAATCAGCTGGGACTCGATCCAGAGGTGGAATTTGCCAGTTCTCTGAACTACTCAAAATTTCCGCTACCAGTTCGCCAGAACCTGTCAGAACCAGCTGAATACCATCTCTGATCCAGTCAGAGATGAAGAAGCTTCTTGAAGAAGTGAAATGCCTGCAAAGAAAAACCAGAAAGTCCAGTTGCCTCTTGAAAAAAGCACCTTTGGGACAACCATGACCTGGAGAACTGAGAATCTCCATATAGACTAATCTCTGAATTGTTTTCTAATTGTTTTGAAGCCTCTCCTCTATTCATTCTATTGTGGATTTCTCTTTCTCTCTCTCTCAGCTTGCCAACAAGCCCTACACCCATAATTTACCCTCTGGGTGTTTACAGCTCTGCTTTCTCCATCGCTGGAGGAATTCTGTCCATGCTCCATTAAAAGCAATTGCTTTCCCCTCGCTCCTTTGAACTTGCTCTCTGTTTATCCCGGACTAAATTGAATCTGCGGAGGTCGCCTTCAGCATCGCTTCTCCTGCCAATCCGCCTTCCCCCGCTCCGCTCTCGGCTTGGCTCTGCGCCAGTGGTGAAATCCAATTTTTTTTACTACTGGTTCTGTGGGCGTGGCTTGGTGGGTGTGGCTTGGAGGGCATGGCAGGGGAAGGATACTACATAATCCCCATTTCCTCCCCACTCCTGGGATACTGCAAAATCTCTATTTGAGTTTGAGTTTGAGTTTATTTAGATTTATGTACCGCCCTACTCCCGAAGGACTCAGGTCGGTGAACAGCCAAAGATAAAACAGATACAATATAAAATTTAAAAAACAATTTAAAAACATATTAAATAAATTTGGCCCATACTAATTAAAACACCCCTATTTTTAAAAACAAATTAAAATTAAACAATTAAAAAGAGTTAGGCCAGGATACTGCATAATCCCCATTCCCACCCCACTCCTGGGGGAAGGATACTGCAAAATCCCCATTCCCTCCCCACTCCTGGGGGAAGGATACTGCAAAATCTCCATTCCCATCCCATTCCTGGGGGAAGGATACTGCAAAATCCCCATTCCCTCCCCACCCCTGGGGGAAGGATACTGCAAAATCCCCATTCCTTCCCCACTCCTGGGGGAAGGATATTGCAAAATCTCCATTCCCACCCCACTCTGGGGCCAGCCAGAGGTGGCATTTTCTGGTTCTCCGAACTGCTCAAAATTTCCACTACTGGTTCTCCAGAACCTGTCAGAACCTGCTGGATTTCACCCCTGCTCTGTGCTCCCCACTGTTTGTCCGAGGCCTTTGGCCATGGGATTCTCTTGCCAGCCCAGTTCTAGATTTGGGCTGCAAGAAGTCACTAGAATGCACTGGAGCTCTGCCATTCTTTGCGTCCTCACCTGAATCCCTGCAACTTGCAGTGCTGCATAACCATATCAAGCTAATAGAATCCTGGGTTGTATTAACAGAGGCATAGGATCAAGATCACATGAAGTATTAGTACCGTTTTAGAAAACCCTAGTAAAACCACACACCTGGAATAATGCAACCAATGTTGGTCACCCACCATACTACAAAACCAATGTTGAGACTTTGGAAAAAGTGCAAAGAAGAGCAACTAAGATGATGAAAGGCCTGGAGACTAAAACATACGAAGAACGGCTGAAGGATTTGGGTTTGGCGAGTCTAGAGAAAAGAAGAATTAGGGGTGACATGATAGCAGTCTTCCAGTATTTGAGGGGCTGCCACAAAGAAGACAGGGTCAAATTATTCTCCAAAGCACCTGAAGGCAGGACAAGAAACAACGGATGGAAACTAGTCAAGGAGAGAAGCAACCTGGAATTAAGGAGAAACTTCCTAACAGTGAAGACAATTAACCAGTGGAACAGCTTGCCACCAGAAATCGTGGGCGCTCCATCACTGGAGGTTTTTAAGAAGAGGCTGAACAGTCACTTATCTGATATGGTATAGGTTCTCCTGCTTGAGCAGAGGGCTGGACTAGAAGACCTCCAAAGTCTCTTCCAGCTCATTCATTCTATTCTATTTTTCATTGCAATGTTCAATTCAAATCAGATCATTATTGTCACAGGCCAAGATGAAGTGCAATGTTTATGAATCTCCCTCAGCACCTCAGGAAGTCAGCCAATGGGAGGTGCGGGAGGGTCTCCTGCAGGGGGTTCTGCCTTTCCAGAGGGTGCCTGAAAACACATGATGGGGACTGTCTCTCCCCCCTCCTTTTACCTGCATCTGTGAACAAGTGAGCCGAAGGGGAGCTTCGCTCTTGGGGTTCCACCTACACCTTGAAAATTGTGAACCCCTTTCCTGCAGGTCAAAGTTACCCAGCAATTAATTTTGCCTAAAGAGTTTGCAGATACAGCCAGTATGTTTAAGGAAACGACAAAAAGCTCATTTGTATAAGGCATTGTAAGAGGAGTAATTATTATATTCATTCAAAAGGCAATTAAGCCTCCCAAGCTGCGCTGATCAGTAAAACAGGGTGGCATATTTATGTATCTCTGTCTTTCCTCCTTCCCTTCCCTCTCCTTGCCTGAAATGAGCAGAATTAATTAAGTCTTGGGAAGAAAATGATTTGCCTCCTCCCTTAATAGTAATAAATTTAGTCCCTCTATAATATAGTCTATTGCATTGTTACTGTTTGTGCGAAACCATTTATTGGCAGCAGTTATCTCTCCGGAAAAGTAGGTTGTATGCCCTTCATTGCTTGCAGACTCCATTAGAAAGAATATTACCCCTATTTTTAGTTCAGCTCTCCTTATTCACAAATTCTTTGATTTATTTTTACCCTGCCTTTCTCTCTACCAAGGTGGTTAGAGCTGGGAAGAGATGGAAACGAACACCCTTTTGTTCAATAGGGACCAGGGTTCAAGTCTACCAAGTTTTAAAACCTTGAGCCTCTCTTTGGGGGGTGTTAGCAATCCCCTCCCCTCAATTTTGTATCTTCCTGTTACTTTCCACCTCCTTCCTTTGACCCCCTTCTCAAGCCTGTTGCAGTCTTTTTGAATGCTCCCTCTCCACCAGAGGATTAACCAACCTCCCCATTTTGGGTCTTCCCTCCCTCCCTCCCTTCCTTCCTTCCTCCCTTCCTTTTCTCTTTCCCCTTCCTTCCTTCCTAGCTCTTCCTTCTTAGCCCTTCCTTCCTTTGTAGCTCTTCCTTCTTAGCCCTTCCTTCCTTCTTTCCTTCCTTCCTTCCTTTCTTCCTTCCTAGCTCTTCCTTCTTAGTCATTCTTTCCTTTCCTTTCCTTCCTTCCTTCTTAGCCCTTCCTTCCTTCCTTCCTTCCTTCCTTCCTTCCTTCCTTCCTTCCTTCCTTCTTAGTCCTTTCTTCTTAGCCCTCCCTCCCTCCCTTCCCATGAGCTCTCCTTTAGAGAAGTAGAACTGGGGAGCCTCCAGCCAGGCTCTTTCACCCCAGGTTCAAACCCCAACACATCTTTGCTAGAGCCCCCTCACCCCCCCCAAATTGGAAAGCTATTTTGGCAGAGAAAAGCCTCCCTCCCAGAATTCCCTGGGGAAGGGGTGGATGGGCAACCCACAGGGTTGCGTTTTTAATTCTTCATTCCATCCTGATTTAATACTGCTCGGCAGAGGAATTGGGGAGGGGGTCAAATGAGAGATGCTGGATGTTGAGCATCATCACAGGGGTGCAGATACGAAATTTGCAGTCCACTTTCTCCCACCTGTGATCGTTTTCAAGCAAGGCTGCAGAGGGAGACCCTCACCCGCTGCGACTGCGGGACAGAGGAGGGATGTTGGTAATTACGGCAAAGGCACAGAGGAGATGCATGGCTCCGCTTAAGCTGCGTTTCCTGTTTTCAGGGCAAAGCAGACTCCCCGGGGGTAGCTCCCCCCTCCCAGATGTTCTCCATCACTTCCCCTGCCTCCCTTTCCCCCTCCTAATGAAGCCCCAGGCTGCAGTTCTGAGCCGGGTTATTTTTAAGAAGGCCTTTGATGTTGGCTCAGCCCCCACCTCTGCTTTGAACTTTAAATGCTATCAAACAATTGGGGCAGGTAGCCTGGCAGGAGGCGGTGCTGGGAGGGGGAGGCTGGGTGGGGGCGGCAGCCACGGTGGGGAGGGTGAAGGAGTCAAGAAGGGTGGGGGCAATTCCACCATTGACGCCCTGCCCCATTGCACAAAAAAAAAAAAAAGAGAGAGAAAAAGAAAAGCCCAAGTGTGGATGTAGTCTTTTTCTGGAGTTTTTTGATAGCAGCTCCCCTCACCCCATAGATAGATAGCATCAGAATGCTGGGCATCGGTTGCTATGGTCCTAGCACAATGTATCTCAACCTTGGCAGCTTCATGATGTGTGGAGTTCAACTCCCAGAATTCCCCAGCCAGAATGAGGACTTCAACTCCAAGAATTCCATAGCTAGCATATGCTGACTGGGGAATTCTGGGAGTTGAAGTCCACACATCAAGCTGCTAAGCTTGAGGCACAACTGCTCTTGCCTTTTGCAGCTGTCTTCAGAAGGTAACTATCCTCTCATGGCTCCTCCTTGATTGAGTTTAGCCATTTTTTTCCCTTCAGTAGTTTGCAAACCAGCGGGTGGAATCCCTTCGTGGATGCCATCGTGCAGCCATCTCTGCATCCCCCTTTCTTTTCACCAGCCACCAGGCAACTGCAAGCTGCACTTTCAAAAGCCACCGGGGATTCCTTCAGAAAGCCCAAGCCAAGGAAATCTCAACTTCGAATGAGAAAATTGCAAAGGAGAAAATGAAAACAAAAAAAGGCTTATCTTTCCCTCTTCCAGCATGAGACAAAGTGTTGTTGTCACATCAATATTTAATTTTATGCTGCTGGTGCTTTGCTGTTAGGAAGGAAGGAAGGAAGGAGGGAGGGAGGACCAAAAAATGGAAGGAAGGTCTGGGCTTTAAGATGGATAACAGAATAACAGAGTTGGAAGGGATCTTGGAGGTCTTCTGGTCCAACCCCCTGCTCAAACAGGAAACCTCTTCTTAAAAACCCCCCAGTGTTGGAGCACTCACAACTTCTGGAAGTTTTTGAACTCGCTGTGAGTTACACCTCCCAGAAAGCCTCTGGTACTAGGCAAATGCAATGCAAGTGCAACCAGTGACTCGTGGATGGATGGATGGAAGGAAGAGATGGAAGGAGGGAGGGAGGGAAGGAAGGAAGGAAGATTAGGGGAAGGAAGGAAGGAAGGAGAAGGGGAGGAAAGAAGGAAGGAAGGAAGGAAGGAAGGAAGGAAGGAAGGAAGGAAGGAAGGAAGGAGGCGGAGTGGATGGATGGTTTTTTGGCAATAAGAACCATGATATGAGATGGGTTACTTTGCAGTTAATCCAGTCATTTGCTACTTATGACCCAGTTTTGAAGTTCGGACATTTCCCCCTTCCCCCCAGGGTCATGGGACTGCAGTTTCGGCACCCACCACTGGCTCACACTTGCAGCCATTTGCAGCCCCCTACAGTCTTGTGAATGGGATTTACTATGGTTTTGCCAGGGTTTTACCCCCAATGCCAGCAAAAACCCGACTCGTGGCAAACAGTGGGGCCACCCAATGATCATGGCATTTGATTACCAACTGTGGCAAAAACGGTTGTTAAAAACATGATATAATATAATATGATATAATATGATATGATATGATATGATAAAATATAATAAATAGAATAGAATATAGAATAGAAACAGAAACAGAATAATAGTAGTAGTAATAGTAGTAGAAAATAGAATAGAGTAGAATAGAACAGAACAGAACAGAATAACAGAACAGAACAGAATAGAATAAGGATGGAGAACAGAACAGAACAGAGTAGGGACAGAGAATAGGACAGAACAGCACAATAGAACAGAACAGAGTAGAACAGAACAGAATAGGGACAGGGAATAGGGACACGGCACAATTGAACAGAACAGAACAGAACAGAACAGAGTAGAACAGAACAGAACAGAACAGAATAGGGACAGAGAATAGGACAGAATAGCACAATAGAACAGAACAGAACAAAGAACAGAACAGAACAGAGTAGAACAGAACAGAACAGAGATAGGGAATAGAACAAAAAAACCGGAACAGAACAGAATAGAACTGGAAGGGAGAACTGGAGATCATGGCCGCTAATGTGGCGACCTGCTTTATGACTGTCGCGACTTATAACCCTAATTGCCAGCCTCAATTGTGGTCGTACGTTGAGGACTACCTGTACTTAAAAGTTCGGGGGAGAAAGATGCTCAAGGGAGCCAAGCAAAACCTTTTCACATTTTCGGAACGGCTTGGTCAGCCCGCTGGTCACAAGAGGGCTTTCTCAGAAGTGAGTAACTTCCAGCTCTCTCTCTCTCAAGAAGCCACTAATTTCCAATTTATATTCACTTCCCATTATTTACCAAGCAGGTTATTGGTTACAAGACCGATAAGGATTCAGGAGACGAGGAGGTTGACGTCCAGCTGGAAGCCCCTTCGTTTATTTGTTTGTGAGATTGCCTCCATCTGTTACGACTCCGGGCGGCTTACAAAATGCAACAATGAGGAGGCAAAGAAAGCAGAATGGCTTCATCCAAAGAGAAAGCCCAGAAAAACATCGGCCATTTCTGAAAAGATGAGCTCCGTCATCTGGAGACAGAGCTTCATCAAGATCAGAGGGAACAGCTTCCAGATGGCCCCCATGACAGAGAAGGTCCATTTCCTGAACCCCGCCAGATGACATCGGTTCATTAGTAGGACTCGGACCAGGGGTGAAATGCTACCGGTTCGGGCCGGTTTGCCCAAACCAGTAGTAATAATTGCTACCGTTCGCCCAAACCAGTAGTAAAAAAAAATGCTTTAAAAAGTACGACAATCAGCTGTGCCGCACGATCGTTGGAACTTTTTTTTTACTTTTTAAAAGCATTTTTTTACTACCCATTCGCCCAAACCAGTGTTGGCTAACCCTTTTTGCCATCGCGTGCCAGAAGGGGGGGGTGTCACATGCACGTGCCCACATCCATAATTCTATGCGCCCTGCCCCGCGCATGCGCACGGCGACTCCCTTCACACTTCCCCCCCCGCTCCTGGCACGTGATGGCACCGTAGGCCAATTTTTTGCTCTCCCCCCAGCCTCTAGGAGGTCTGGGGAAGGTGAAAACCTTCCCCACCCTTTTGGAGGCCCTACCCGGAGGCCAAAAATGGCCCGTTTGCCAACTTCCGGTCCCACTGGAAGTTGGCAAATGGGCCGTTTCTGGCCTCCGGAGGGCCTCCAGGGGTGTGTGGGGAAGGTGGTTTTTGCCCTCCCCCAGAGTCCTAGAAAGGCTCTGGAGGCTGGGGAGAGAGAAAAATGGGCCTTCCCCCCCCCTCCCCCCAGGTCCTCTGGAGGCAGGAAACAGCCTGTTTCCTGTTTCCCTACTTCTGGTGGGTCCAGAAGGCCTGAAAATCAGTTGGCTGGCACAACGCATGCGTGCTGGAAACTGAGCTCATGTGCCCACCAATACAGCTACGCATGCCACTATGGTATGCCTGCTGTCCAGTCTCTTCTTAAAAGCTTCCAGTGATGGGGCGCCCACAACTTCTGGTGGCAAGCTGTCCCCCTGGTTAAATTGTCCTCACAGTTAGGAACTTTTCTCCTTAATTCCAAGTTGCTTCTCTCCTTGATTAGTTTCATCATCCCTTGTTTTCTTTATCTTGCCTTCTGGTGCTTTGGAAAATAAGATGCCAGACAAGAAAGACTGAGCTTCTGTCATCTTGACAGGACTCTCCCCAACCTGGGTCCTGCTCCAAGTGAGTCTAGTTGCCTCCTCACAAACAGCCCATTAAAAAATCCAGTATGCCGCAGTCCCTCCTCCCCAGCATGGAACAAGAGGCAGAAAACAGATTGCAGGGCAGCTCTCTGTAGATACAGTAAGAGCAGAGAAATAGCTCCATTACCCAGCAAAAAAAAAAAAGACCTGCCATTTGGTCATCTCACAGCAAAATAAAATAACACAGACTGTAGCCGAGAACGCGTTTGGAATTCTGGTAACGCATTGCTCTCTTCTCAATAAAATCTTGCTAAAGAGGCTCTGTGGGAATTGGGCTTGGAAAACAATTCTGCTCCGTTTAGGTAGAGGCCTAATAGCCTGACTAGACTTTAGCACATATTGAGATGTTGGATTTCCACTCCCAGAATTCCCCAGTCAGCAACTCCACTTAAGTTTCCCGCAGTTTGAAAAACACTAGCCAAAGGGAATCGAGTCCAGCCATAATGTTTGGAGGTACAGGTAGTTCTCGACTTACAACAGTTCGTTTAGGGACCGTTTGAAGTTACAACTGCATTGAATAAACTGACATTTTTTTTTTTAAATCTGTTAATCTGTATCTACCATAATTCTGTGTCTACCCAGCCTCGTCTTCTGAAGAGGTCCAGTTCAGTTGGAAGCAAGGACACATGGCTTCTCTCCTCATTGTGACTTCCTTGTATTTCACAGAAATGACTAAACAACCGAGGTACTAATATCACTCTATAAAGCCTTAGTAAGACCACACCTAAAGTATTGCATCCAATTTTGGTCACCACACTATAAAAAAAGATGTTGAGACTCTTGAAAAAGGGCAGAGAAGAGCAACCAAGATGATTAGGGGGACTGAAGGCCTAAAACATACAATGAACGGGTTGCAGGAACTGGGCATGGCTAGTCTAGTGAAGAGAAGGACCAGGGGAGACAGGATAGCAGTCTTCCAATATTTGAGGGGCTACCACAGAGAGGAGGGAGTCAAGCTATTTTCCAAGGCACCCGAAGGCCAGACAAAGAACAATGGATGGAAACTGACCAAGGAGAGATTCAACCTGGAAATAAGGAGAAATTTTTCTGACAGTGAGAACAATCAACTGATGGAAGAGAAGTTGCCTTCGGAAGTTGTGGGAGCTTCATCACTGAGGCTTTCAGTTAGAAATGGTATAGGTAGGGTCTCCTGCTTGGGCAGGGGGGTTGGACTAGATGACCTACAAGGCCCCTTCCAACTCTGTTAATCTGAATTATCTAAAACGATTAAAGACCTGGAGACTAAAACATATGAAGAACGGTTGCAGGAACTGGGCCTGGCTAGTCCAGTGAAGAGAAGGACCAGGGGAGACAGGAGAGCAGTCTTCCAATATTTGAGGGGCTACCACAGAGAGGAGGGAGTCAAGCTATTTTCCAAGGCACCCGAAGGCCAGACAAGGAATATTGGATGGAAATTGAACAAGGAGAGATTCAACCTGGAAATAAGGAGAAAATTTCTGACAGTGAGAACAATCAACTGATGGAAGAGAAGTTGCCTTCAGAAGTTGTGGGAGCTTCATCACTGAGGGCTTTCAGTTAGAAATGGTATAGGTAGGGTCTCCTGCTTGGCAGGGGGTTGGACTAGATGACCTACAAGGGCCCCTTCCAACTCGTTAATCTGTAACCCCTTGTTACAGGACCTGGGTTTTTGACATTTTTGTGGCAGTCACCATCGTGGTCATTAAGCAAATGGTGAAGTCATTAGATGAACCTGTTCTTCTGAATAGTTTTTTTTTTAAAAAAATTGCCAGAAACTGGAAAAAACATTGCAGACTGCAGTCACAGCTGGTTGACAAGGTGAGCCAGTTGCCAAGGGGCCCTAAAATCCGGTCACATTACCATGTGTGTGTGTGTTTGCGTGTGTGTTGGGGGACATTTTACGATGGCCAAAAGTGCTTTACGGGCCATAAAACGCCTGTTCCAAGGTGTAACTGAACGTTCATAAAATAACTGGTCTGTAAACTGAGGACTAACTGGATGATAGTTATAAAGTTCAGTCATGTGGAGCTGATTTTCCTTCCATGTTACCTGACCTGAGGATCAGTGGATTTCATGAAACTCAGCAGCTGAATCCTGCTCTATTTTCTTGAGTGAAGCTGAAGTCTTGGTGATGTCATGGATTCATGAATTCATCATATGATTTTTTTTCTGGGTGCTATTTGCCTTATTTCTGGGGTGTTTTCCCCATTTCCTGGACTAGCTCAGAGCTCTTGCCTTTCTCTTTACTTCCCATCCAAGCACCAACCAGAGATTCAGTCCAAACAACCATTTGTCCAGGATGGTATAGGTCTCCTGCCTTGGACAATGGATTCTCTTCTCTTCTCTTCTCTCTCTTCTCTTCTCTTCGCTCTCTCTCTTCTCTTCTCTTCTCTTCTCTTCTCTTCTCTCTCTTCTCTTCTCTTCTCTTCTCTTCTCTTCTCTTCTCTTCTCTCTTCCTCTCCTCTCCTCTCCTCTCCTCTCCTCTCCTCCTCTCCTCTCCTCTCCTCCTCCTCCCCCCCCCTCTTCTATTCCTCTCTTCTCTTCTCTTCTCTTCTCTTCTCTTCTCTTCTCTTCTCTCTCTTCTCTTCTCTTCTCTTTGCTTCTCTTCTCTTCTCTTCTCTTCGCTTCGCTTCACTTCTCCTCTCCTCCCCTCCCCTCCTCTCCTCTCCCCTTCCCTTCTCTTCCCTTCCTTCCCCATATATTTACTTCTCTTCTCTTCTCTTCTCTTCTCTTCTCTTCTCTTCTCTTCTCTTCTCTTCTCTTCTCTTCTCTTCTCTTCTCTTCTCTTCTCTTCTCTTCTCTTCTCTTCTCTTCTCTTCTCTTCTCTTCTCTTCTCCTCTCCTCTCCTCTCCTCTCCTCTCCTCTCCCTCTTCTCTTCTCTTCTCTTCTCTTCTCTTCTCTTCTCTTCTCTTCTCTTCTCTTCTCTTCTCTTCTCTTCTCCGGAGACTCAGGGCAGCTTACAATGCGTTAAGCAATAGCCTTCATACTTTTGTATATACCTGCTTAGTAGGGCTTTCGGTCCCCCCAACGGTGTTCTTTTTTATACAAAGTCAGCTTATTGCCCCCACAATCTGGGTCCTCATTTTACCTACCTCGGAAGGATGGAAGGCTGAATCAACCTTGAGCCTGGTGAGATTTGAACTCGCAGTAATTGCAGGCAGCTGGCAGCTAAATGCTACTTTAACAGCATTTTAATCCGCTGCTCCACCAAGGCTCTTCTCTTCTCTTCTCTTCTCTTCTCTTCTCTTCTCTTCTCTTCTCTTCTCTTCTCTTCTCTTCTCTTCTCTTCTCTTCTCCCCCTCCTCCTTTCCCACACCTCCTTTGCTCTCCCATCCCATCCTCTGAGATGAGCCTTCATTACTTGATTGCAAATGAAACCTTGAAAGATAATATCCAAATGAAAACAACCGCCTGAGTCAAACATCTCATTGTTTTGTTGTCCAACACATCGTGACAGCTCCTGGCAAGGCTTGTTTTGCAGGACGTAAAAAGGAGAGAACTTGAGTTCCTTCCTCAGGTAACAAACCATGGCTTATTCTTGGATTTCATTTCTGAGCTGGACAAGGATTCAGCTGCATAGTTATGGCTACCTCCTACAAATATCCTGCCTGGCAGGTTTTTTATCAAATAAATAAGACATAATAAAAAACAGCATGCATCAAAAGCCTGGAAGAAGGGCTATAGAGCTGCTTTGGCGAAAAGCAATAAATCAGGGAACTAAACATTTCCTCTGAGTCCAGCATTTGCAGTCCAGGAAAGAGGAAGTGACAAGCAGCTTTGCAAAGGGATGCCAAAAACATTCCTTCTCTTGCTAATAATGGCAAGCGGCAACGCTGAATGGGCAGCGCTGCCCAGTGGATGCTGCCCAAGACTTCAGGACATCCCTGAACCTAACGGAGAGCAGCTTGAAAGACTGTTGTGAAGGGACAGTGATGGTCAAGACACTTAAGAATGGTGGCAAATTGTTATCACTCACGTGGGCTTGGTCTCCTGAGCCCAGAGGTGCTGTTTCAGGCTCAGTGGCCCAAGTTGGGAATATGGTGCAAGAGATCAATTTATTTGGAGGTCAGTTTATGACGAAGCCAAAGATTGATTGCTCTACGAAAGCTTAGAACACTGCTTGAACATCTTGGGGGTGGGGAGGGTAGGAGGGTGGAATCCAGTGGTGAAATGTAAAATTTGTTACTACTGGTTCTGTGGGCATGGCTTGGTGGTGGTGGTGGGTAATGTGACTGGGTGGGCATGGCCAACTTTTTAAAAAACTTTTTTAAAGCATTTTTTTAACAACCTATTTGGGCAAATAGGTTGTAAAAAATGCTTTTAAAAGGTAAAAAAATGGCTCTGACAATCGCGCGCCACAGCGGTGATTGTCAGAGCCTCTTTTTTTTTAAAAAACTTTCTTTAAGCATTTTTAACTACCAGTTCCAGAGAACCGGTAGTAAAAAATGCTAAATAAGTAAAAAAAAAAGTTCCAATGATCGTGCATCGCTCAGCTGATCGTCAGAACTTTTTTTTTTTTTTACATTTTTTACTACCAGTTCGGCAAACCAGTAGCCTTTTTTACTACCGGTTCGGGTGAACTGGACCGAACCGGGAGCATTTCACCCCTGGTAGAATCACAGCTACAACCTTTGTAGCCCACCAAAGAGCCCTCCGTGGCCGCATCTGTCAAGCTGCAAGGTGTGCTTCGTTGGTTGAGATACTGTTCTAGCTTGTTTCTGCAGCCAGCAGCAGAAATCAGGAGGAGATGCTTCACTAGGTCAGGGGTCTCAACCTCCACGGTGTTTGAAATTCAAGGTCCAGAACAGCTGAGTAAAAAATGCTCCATAAAATGTTAGAGCATTCCAATAAAAGAGAATTTGTCAAGCAGTTTTCAAGAGAAGGGCAGACCCGGCTATTGTATTAACAGCAACTACTGTTAGTAAAGTCCTCTTTTATGAGCCGTGGTGGCACAGTGGTTAGAGTGCAGTACTGCAGGCTATTTCTGCTGACTGCCGGCTGCCTGCAATTTGGCCATTCGAATCTCCCCAGGCTCAAGGTTGACTCAGCCTTCCAGCCTTCCGAGGTGGGTAAAATGAGGACCCAGATTGTTGGGGGCAAGAGGCTGACTCTGTAAACCGCTTAGAGAGGGCTGTAGAGCACTGTGAAGTGGTATATAAATGCTATGGCTATTGCTATTCCTCCCTCCCTCCCTCCCTCCCTCCCTCCCTCCCTCCCTTCCATGGTGTGCAGTGGTTAGAATGCAGTATTGCAGGCTAATTCTGCTGACTTCCAGAAGTTCAATCCTGATCTGGTCAAGGTTGACTGAATCTTCCATTCTTCCGAGGTCGGTAAAGTGAGGACACAGATTGTTGGGGGCAAGAGGCTGACTCTCTAAACCACTTAGAGAGGGGCTATAAAGCACTGTGAAACGGTATATAAGCCTAAATTCTATTGCTATTACTGCTTCTGCCTCTGAGGTGCTCCATTTGGGTTGAAGGCAAGTGAGAGAATCCTGGAAATTTTTGCGCTTTGCTAGAGAAAGGAGAGAACATGTGGGCCACGGCCCGGGAGTTGGGGGACCCCTGCTGTAACCAATTCAGGCTCTGCGCTGGATCCTCTCCAGGGCTGCTGGAAGGAAGCTGCAGATTAACTATGGTGGAGGTTCCATCTTTAAATATTTTAAAACCAGCTGTTCTGCAAAGGAGTCTCCATGCTTAGGTATGGCCTGGTAATTCCGTGCAGATTTTAAAAGTATGGTTAGACACAGAGAGATGTGAAATAGCTTCCAGATTAATAAGGCTGGAGATAATTCTGAAAGACGCCTCAGGTGAATTAGGTCAAGAGAAAACATTCTCACAGCCTCCCCCTTTCCCCCGTCCCTCTAATGTGCTCCTTTCCAATTCCACACTTCGCTTGCTTTCTTAAGAAATCATTCACCTGAAAAGCCAGGGGAGATGGGGGGAAAAAAAGAGGGGCCCGGCTCCCTCAGCCTCACCTCCAATTACAGGAAATGATGATCTCCTGGGGAACCCATCCCTTTGGGAAAAAAACATGAGGGAGACCCATCAGGCCTTCTGGAACGAATTGCTCCCCGAGATGCGGAGGATTCCCGACTTACGCACCTTCCGCCGGGCCCTCAAGATGCTTTTATTTCAACAAGCCGGGCTGGCCTATTTTTTTTAATTTTTTAATTGTCAATTCTTAATTTTTAAATGTCTAAATCGGGTAGTTTTATTTTAATTAGATATGGGCCAAACTATTTAATATTTTTAAATTGCTTTTAAATTTTATATTTGTGTGTTTTATGCTGGCTCTACACCGCCCTGAGTCCCTTTGGGAGAAAGGCGGTATATAAATAAATAAATAAATAAATAAATAAATAAATAAATAAATAAATAAATAAATAAATAACCAGTGCTATTCATTCCACGGAATTTACTGGGCCGAACAGTCAAAAATCTGGAAGACGGCAAGAGCTCCGGGACTTGCAAGCTACCCGAATATGTGCCACCACCATACTCTGGCCCCTGAGCACTGAATCTGAAATGTGCAAAGCCCACATCCTCAGCAGCCACTGGGATTCCTCTCAGCCTAAACTGGATGTGTGGCTTTATGGGGACCTGGACATTGTGCCTAAAGGATGACTGGGGACAGCCACAAGGGAGGGCCCTTCCCCCTTGCCTAGTCAGGTCTTCTCCTATGAGCATCTTCACTGCCAACTTGGGCTCACGAATTGTATGTTGTGCTACATGGATGGAAGTTCGAATGACTATCAATTCAGTTCAATTCAGAATAGAGCTGGAAGGGACCTTAGAGGTCTTCTAGTCCAACTAAAAAAGGGGTGTGCATAAGGGCACCAACGTGCCTACCATCCCTGTCCTACTGTCCCCATTTATTCATATCCTTATCCTGTATTCAAAATCATGTTTATACTTGTATCTGTTATTTTATACGTATTTGACAAACGAACAAACAAACAAACTCCCTGCTCAGGGGTGGGTTCTAAATTTTTTTACTACCGGTTCTGTGGGCGTGGTTTATTTTGTGGGCGTGGCTTGACGGTCATGTGACAATTCTTTAGGATTTAGCAGAGGTACTGGTCTACCAGGTTTTTAACTGCTTGCAGAGCTGTACCGGTCTACTCATTCGTTTTTGGAGGCCCCAGTCTACCACCACACTGCCTTTTAACACTGATCAGCTGTAGGGCGGCCCTTTGAAGCCCCACGGCAGGAGTTTAAACAGTTTTTTTCCTTCTAGCCGATCAGCTGGGACTCGGGAGGCAGCAATAGATTGGGGGTGGGGCCAAATAAAAGGTAAGAATAATGCAGGGGCGGGGGCGGGAGGGCCCAGGTCCCGAACAAAGAGAACCGGTTCGGTGACGTCATATCGTCACCACTACCGGCTCAGCCGAACCGGGCCGAACCAGGAGGAACCCACCACTGCAGGAGACCCTATACCATTCAATTGGAATAGAGCTGAAAGGGACCTTGGAGGTCTTCCAGTCCAACCCCGCTGCTTAAGCAGGAGACCATTTCAGACAAGCGGCGGTCCAGTCTTTCCTTAAAACCCTCCAGTGATGAAGCACTCACAACTTCTGGGTGGAAGTTGTTCCACTGGTTAATTCTTTCATTAAATAAGTAATTATTAATTGATGAAATAAGTAACTTTTGACTGGATTTGCATATGGTGCTCAGAGAAACAATCACAACAAATGTGAAGAGGGGGCTGATACCTTTTGACCCCCCCTTCCCTGCAAATGCCTCTGAGCTGAAGCATGTTCTGCATTCCCAAAACCGCATCTCCGCAACGACACCAACCTTGACTGCTCTTCTTTAAATGCAGGCCTTCCAGGGGTTTTCCCCCCCTCTCCCTTCCCCTCCTTCTCTCTGAAAGGACTTTGGGGCATCCAATTGATCTGTGAAGCCCCTCATGCTTTAGCAAAGAGTAACGAATAGCTTTCCCATTACCTCTTCTCCATGAACTCTAAGCCAACCTGATTAGCATTCATACCTAGACGCAATTATTTACAACAGAGATTCCTCATGCAAAGTTTCAGGGGTCTAACAAGGCGGTTATACCAGTGATTTAAAACCTAGGAAGCATGATTATAAAGGAGAATTATTCCGAGTACGCTGCAAAAGGTTGCAATGAAACAATGAAGCTGTTCGGGATGGGGGGCGGGGGGTGAGTGGGTGGGAAGGAGCCGAAGATGTCTGTGATTGTCTGTTTTACCGATCTGCATATGCGTTAAATTAATGTATGAACCTGCAGGCAGACATGCAGGTACTCAAGGAAAAAACAGATTCTGCAAGCTGAACGCATTCAATAAGCAGCTTTTAAGGGAACTTGGGAGCGACGGAATCTTCCCCTACCTCTCCGCAGGTTTTAACAACTTCAGAAAATCATTCCTGCATTTCAGACTTGATGTGGAAGAACGAGGAACACTAGATCACTGGATGATAACTGGTGTGAGATTGCAACGGCTCTGTCGAAAAATGGCAATAATCTGGAAGCTGCCAGCTTGCTGGGGGACAATAAACGGGTGCTTCTCTTACTGCCAACTTTGCACGATGGGCAAAGAGAGACTTGATTTCAACCAGGAGCTAAACCACATTTATACATCATTCAAAAGAGATGGTAAAAAAAAGCTACGAAAGAAACAAAAAGAGTAGATTTATACCCAGATAAACAGGGATTAACACCAGACAAACAATCAAGCAGAAAACAATAGCCTGATCAAGGAAGCACCCAGGAGAAAGCTACACTCTCACAAGCTAGTGTACATAAACAGGGAGCAAACCCCACACTCACTAAGCATGTTACTTATGTCTGCAAGTCAACAATCTGGTTCAGAGAGCACCAAGGACTCCCTGTTTGAGCCTTGAGCTACAGAAATTCTTTACAATGACCTCAAGTCATCATTTGTGGTGCCATGTTATTTTTCTCCATTGTTTTTGTTGGCTGATTAATAGTCCTCCAACAGGTGGGCTATTGTGATGATAGCTTGCTTGGATGAAAATGATTGCCCCCTGGATCATTTTGGATAATGAGCCAATATTTTGGGGACAACGTCTCCATATGTCAGGCCTGGCACAACTGACTTTTCTCTAATTTTTCTGGATTCATTACAGGTAGTCCTCAACTTACAACCACAAAATTTACGTTGCTAAGGGAGACATTTGTTGAGTTTTGCCCCTTTTTGTGACTTTCTTTTTGCCACAAATGTTAAGTGGATCACTGCAGCTGTTAAATTAGTAACGTAGTAGTTAAGTGAATCTGGCTTGCCCATTTTAACTTTGCTTGTCAAAAGGTTGCAAAAGGAGATCACATCAGGGGTGAAATCCAGCAGGTTCTGACAGGTTCTGGAGAACCGGTAGTGAAAATTTTGAGTAGTTCGGAGAACCGGCAAATACCACCTCTGACTGGCCCAAGAATGGGGTAGGAATGGAGATTTTGCAATATCCTTCCCCTGCTGAGCCTACCAAGCCACACCCACCAAGCCACACCACGCCCACTAAGCCACGCCCACAGAACCGGTAGTAAAAAAATTTGGATCACATGACCCCCGGGACACTGCAACCGTCATAAATGTGAGCCAATTGTCAAGCATCCAAATGTAAACCAAGTGACCGTGGGGATGCCGCAATGGTCATAAGTGTGAAAAATAGTCGTAAATCCCTTTTTTCAGTGCCGTTGTCACTTCGAACGGTCACTGTTGTAAGTCAAGGACCGCCTGTAGTTCATTTAAGGAAGAAATCTGGTCGGGACGTGGTGCTAGATCCAAGCATGAAAGGTTCCCCTTTGAATTTTCAAATTTCATTTTCTTTCAGCGTGTCTAATTATCTACATAACCCGAACATAATTAGTCATGTTTTAAATATTTTATGCCCCTCGATCTCCAGATGGGAGTGTTGATTGACCTTTCCTTTCTCTTCCCCGCTTGCCGTGCACCTGCTTCCTGCTCCTGCTTTCATTACGGGGTCTGTTCTAAAAAGCAGACCCTCCTGGGAGGGGGACATTTAGAAAAATGCTCCCACACTCTTCCCAAATGTTTGCCCCTTCGCTCACCAGGCTCGGCTGGCTGGTGGGGAATTAGGAAAGAGGAATTAGGAAAGGGGAAGGCAGCTTCCTTGCAGCTTTCAGAAAGCAGAAAGAAGAAAAGCTTGATTTCCTCTGGAGAAGAGCATTTTCTTTCTTCCTTAGCACTGTATGTTTTTCTTTGAGAGTTGCCATATTAACGTTGGGCGGCCAGGTCTCCTTTCAAGAAATTCTGACCAGGCAGGGCGTAACTTCACATTTAGCATTTTTAGTAAGCGTCCACTTAGATCTGAAGGCAGTTGGAGTCCTCCCTTTCTCCACCATAGTCCTTGGTGGCATTTTAGGCTGAAAGAGAGGGAGCTCCCAGCGCTGAAGGTGGGACAAGGAATATATATATACATACATACATACATACATACATACATACATACATACATACATACATACCATACCATACCATACCTACCTACCTACCTATCTACCTACCTACACACACACACACACACACACACACACACACACACACACACACACATATATGTTTTTCTTCTAGCCAGGTTTTCCCTACGTAACCAAGGGAAAACCTGGCTAGAAGAAAAACACACATAAACTCTACGAAGAAGTAAGAACATATATAAAAATTGTTGTTAGTGGTGAAGTCGTGTCCGACAGTTGCATTCACGACAAACCATTTTATACCGACAGCAAATATACTATATATATATATATATATATATATATATATATATATATATATATACACATATTTTTCTTTAACATACCCATAACATAGGTATTTAATAGACAGTGTATTGTCTGGGTGATTTTACATATATATAATAATAGTAATAATATTCCTTAGTTGTATATAATAATATTCTTCCAACTTCTAATTTCTATTATCTAACCATTGATAAAAGAAATCCCAAGTTAAAAAATATTCCGTGTCTTCTTTATCTTTAATGATAACCTATCCATTTCTGCACAATCTAATATTTTTTTAATTATATTTTCATCTGAAGGAGTTTTCCTCATTTTTCCAATGGTGTGCAAATACAATTTTCACTGCCGTCAAAACATGTCTTATTAAATATACATTCCCTTTATTATATTTAGATTAGATTAAAGATGTTTAAAAACATGTCCACCGAATGTTGGAAATGTAACCAGATAGTGGGTTCATATTACCATATGTGGTGGACTTTCAAAAAAGAAAAAAAAAAGAATGAAAATATATACATTGTTAGAGAAAATGATAAAGCAACATATAGACTTAAAGCCAGAAATATTTTTGTTAGGTATTTTGAGAGAAAAATGTATTTTGTTCTTTATACAAGCGTCTTTCTGTCCTTCCAACAGATATGAATATATACCTCCTCCCAACAATTCCAAGTTTGCCCAGGGAGAGGACGTTGCTGGGATGGAGCTGCTCCGGATCACATCTTTGGGGGAAATGATATCTTATATCAAAAATCCTGGAACACTGGGGAACTACCAGAGGACTGGAAAAGAGCTGATGTGGTTCCCATCTTCTAAACAGGGAAAAAACCAGACCCAGGAAATTACAGATGAATCAGCCTAACATCAATACCTGGGAAGATACTGGAAAAGATAATAAAAAAACCAGATCTGCCAACACCTAGAAACGAGTAAAGTAATAACTAGCAGTCAGCATGGATTTGTTAAAAACAGATCATGCCAAACCAATCTTATTTCTTTCTTCAACCCAGTGATTAAATTAGTAGACCAACTAAATACTGTGGACATAATATACTTAGACTTCAGCAAGGCATTTGACAAAGTAGACCACAATCTACTTCTTTCTAAGCTAGAAAAAAGTGGGATAGAGAGCTTCACTAGCAGATGGATTCGCAACTGGCTGACAAATGTGCTTAACGAGTAGTCCTTAATGGGTCTACGTCTACATGGAGAGAAGTAAGCAGTGGGGTGCCGCAAGGTTCGGTCTTGGGCCCAGTACTTTTCAATATCTCCATAAACGACTTAGATGAGGGAATAGAAGGGGAACTCATCAAATTTGCAGATGATACTAAGCTGGCAGGAATAGCTAACACCCCTAGAAGATAGGCTCAAGATCCAGATGATCTTGACAGACTTGAACACTGGGCCCATTGGATTAGAAGATCTCCAAGGCAGGGATGAAATCCAGCAGGTTCTGACAGGTTCTGGAGAACTAGTAGTGGAAATTTTGAGTAGTTCGGAGAACTGGCAAATACCACCTCTGGCTGGCCCCAGAGTGGGGTGGGAATGGAGATTTTGCAGTATCGTTCCCCCAGGAATGGGAATTTTGCAGTATCCTTCCCCTGCCACACCCACCAAGCCACGTTCACAGAACCGGTAGGGAAAAATTTTGGATTTCACCCCTGTTCCAAGGTCTCTTCCAGCTCTATTCTGATTGATCTTGCAAGATGGCCGTGTCACGCCGGTGCTCACACGCGTGCATGTGATGGTTTCCTAATGGCAGCGTCAATAGGAACCGCTCTGACCATTTAGATTTCATTGGACTGCATTTTAACCTTTGGCAGAGAGCCCCGCGTTTCACAAAGTGGGACATATAGATTAAAACGCTGCTGTTGATATTCTCGAAGCTCTTTTCCCGATTGTGAACGGTACAATTCACATGTCTGAGGCGGCCGGAGCAAGGCTTAATTGTGGCAGGAGGGCACTTATGCCCCACGGCTGGCTTTAGTGTACACCAATAAAACAATGGAGCTGTACATTTTATGAGTGACTGGCACTGTGGAAGCCGACATAAAAATGATAGACGATGCCCTGAAAACACTAGCTGTGGGGATGCAGACTGATTATATCAGAGAGGAAGGCAGGGGGCCATTCAGCTGGGAAAGAGAAGAAATTCATTAGTGGCATAAGAAACGGAGCAGAAAATAGCACCGCACACCAATTTTGGGGGCCAGGCTGCCAGGAGGCTGCCAGGCAGAAAAATGGCCATGCAGGATTCTTATCAGAATATAGCATACAATAGGTTGACATTATAAGACATCCCTCCTTCATTCTGAGTATTGTGTTCAGTTTGGGCACCCCATTTAAAGGGAGGGCACAGGGAGTGGTGCCTAGAGGTGGAGCTCTCTCCTCACAATCAGGAGGCTGGGAGTTCGATCCTAGGTAGAGGCAGATATTTCTCTCCATGGGCACAATGAGAATATATCTGCCGAACAAAACTCTGCATTGGAAATAGGAAGGGCATCCGGCCATTAAACGCTCTGCTAGCTCCATTCAGTTGCCCAGACTCCACCCTACAGGGGATTATGGGATTGTTAAAAGATGATGATGATGATGATTTAAAGGGATGGCACAGTGGCAGAAGCGGCTTAAAGACGTTGGGTTTGTCAGCCATAGACAGTTGGCACTCCGGAGGTTTGAGCCCATGGCAACTACGTGGCAGGGTGAGCTCCCATCCTTTGCTCCTGCTCACCTAGCAATTCGAAAGCATGTAAAAATGCAAGTAGATAAATAGATACCACTCTGGTGGGAAAAATGAACAGCATTCCATGTGGAACTGGAAGTCTGCTGGACCTGCCCACTTGCGGGTCGAGGTGAGGTTGGATGACCTGACATCCCCCGAACGCTGCTAGCCAGCTGGTGCAAAGCTGGTTTGCCCCGTGTGGTGCACTGTGGATAGCACGCATGTGTGAACACAATGAACAAGCCATCTTAGGTTGCAAGAACTACTTTAGGGTAAAAAGCACTTCCTCAGCTATGTACACCATATGCTAAAAAATCCCCCAGAAAGGACCTTCACTTTAAGAGGGATTTTGAAAAGCTGGAAGAGAGGTTAAGAAGGGCAGTTGAGATGATGATGGTTCGGAAATCCAAGGAGAGACTGAAGAAGATCTGTCCCATGGGGGAACCTCGGCTTCTCTGGCCTCATTCTCCAGAGGGCAGGAGAAGAGTAATAGAAGAATAGAATAGAGCTGGAAGGGACCTGGGAGGTCTTCTAGTCCAGCTCCCTGCTCAAGCAGGAGATCCTATACCATTTCAGACAAGTGTATATCCAACTTCTTCTTAAAAACCTCCAGTGATGCCCACCATTTCTGAAGGCAACTTCTGTTCCACTGGTTAATTGTCCTCAGTGTTAGGAATCTTTTCCTTAATTCCAGGTTGCTTCTCTCCTTGATTACTTCCCTTCCATTGCTTCTTGCAAAGCTGGCTGGGGTATTCTGGGAGCTGAAGTCCACATGTCTTAAAGTTGTCAAAGTTGAGAAACACAATATACCTGAGAGTGCGCCAGCTTTTTTTTTTTTTTTTTTGAAAAGAGGGGATTTTTGCCCTTGACTCATTTTTTTTGCTCTCTATAAGATCAGGGTGGGCAGTGGGGGTGGGTGGTGGGGAGGCCCAGGTGACTGTTTGAGGGAGGCAAAGAAGGCACCTGTGTTTGCTGAGAATTGGAGGGTTTGCAGGTCAGGATGGGAGCCACACTGCCTGGTTTCGATGTGGGTCCTAATGATGGAAATAATATTGGAGGAAGAAAGGAAGGAGGTTTCTTCGTGGAATCTGTTTTGGGGAGATTTTCAGCAGTTGATTTGGGAAGTTCCTAATCATGGCTTATCCTAAACTGTGAAAAAAACCCCACTCATGAATTAATCGAGCCCCCTTCAACCTATTCAACTTAATCAAGCTATTTTCTAAAGCACCCGAAAGCCAGACAAGGAATAATAATGGATGGAAACTGAACAAGGAGAGATTCAACCTGGAAATAAGGAGGAATATTCTGACAGTGAGAACCATCAACTGATGGAACAGAAGTTGCCTTCAGAAGTCCTGGGAGCTTCATTACTGGAGGCTTTCAAGGAGAAACTGGACTGCCATATGTCAGAAATGGTGTAGGGTTTCCTGTGTGGGCGGGGGGTTGGACTAGATGACCTCCAAGGTCCTGTCCAACTCTGTTAATCTGCTAGAACAACCTGGGGCTATCTGAAAGATTTAAAGTCTATCTCCACCCATGATGCTAGAACGAGACAGTTGCTGTGATTCAGAATCTCCAGAGAGCCCCAGTATTTTATTTTATTTTATTTTATTTTATTTTATTTTATTTTATTTTATTTTATTTTATTTTATTTTATTTTTAATTTTGATTTATATGCCGCCCTTCTCTGGAGACTCAGGGCGGCTTACAGTGTGTTAAGCAATAGCCTTCATACTTTTGTATATTTTATACAAAGTCATCTTATTGCCCCCAAACTGGGTCCTCAATTTACCTACCTTAGAAAGGATGGAAGGCTGAGTCAACCTTGAGCCTTGGCGAGATTCGAACCTGCAGTAATTGCAGGCAGCGGATGTTAATCACAATGCTATCAGTCTGCTGAGCCACCAGGCCCCTTTTTAGTTTAGTTTAGTTTAGTTTAGTTTAGTTTAGTTTAGTTTAGTTTAGTTTAGTTTAGTTTAGTTTAGTTTAGTTTAGTTCAGTTTATTGTTTAGTTTTATTTTATTACTGATTTTATTTTACAGTATTTCATTTCATTCCATTCCATTTCATTTCAATCAAATTTCTGTACCATTCCTCACCTTTGTGTACCTTTGGGTGTTTTGGGGAGAGCCGGCCAGACAGTGACAGAAAAAAGAGTGTAGATAAGTGTAGCTACTGACAGGCCCTTTCTTGCTCTCCAGCTCTCTCTTCCTCCCCTCTGCCAAACCTCCCTTTTTCCTCCAGATGGCTGAGCATCCTGATGAATGGGAGGGCCGAGGCTACCACCGGCTCCTCTCAGCCTCAAGGACATTTCCGCCATAAAGCAGGATGCTGGCTGCAATATGACAAGGTGGGCCTGGCGCTGTAGGGCCTGAGGGGCTGATTTACTGGTACTTTCTCTTTCTCCGAGAAGAATACAGCAGGACCTGACCTGTCCATTCTCTCTGCACACAAACTATGGCCAGACCCTCTCAAAACACGGCTTGGTCCATGTTGACCTGCCAGGCAGCAGAAAAGGCCAAGGAAATCAATCAAATAGAGGCATCTTCCCCAAGAGGGCAGCGATATCAATGGAGGTGGGTGTCAAAAAAGTCAAGATGGCAGCCATAGTCATGTGATTGAAGACCTGACTTTCTGTCTGTGTCTGTCTGTCTGTCTGTCTGTCTCTCTCTCTCTCTCATCTATATCTATCAGAGATGATAGATCTCTCTCATCTATCATCTAGCAATCATCTCTCTCTCAATCCATCCATCCATCAATCCATCAATCCATCCATCCGTCTCTATGTCTCTCTCTTTTTTTTTTTTTATAAATTTTTATTGAGTTACATTATAGTACAAGTGAAATCGGTTAGACAGTGGTAGTTTATATACAGATTGGATACATTCTTTTATTATAGTGTCTCCTAATTTACCCATTTATTCTAATATTTACACTATCTCTTATCCCTCCTTTACGCGATCTTCCATCCAATTATACCAAAGTCCCCACACCGTATAGTATTCCGAATCCTCTTTCTCATTTATCTCATATACGTTAGTTTGCTCATCTCGGCACATTCTAAGATTTTCTGAATTGTGTGTTCTTTCAGTGCTGTTCCCTTTCCTTTCCACTGTTGTGCGTATGCTAATCTAGCTGCCGTGGTGATATGTATAATTAAGTACCTCTTTTTTTCCCTTGTACTTCCTTTTTAGTACTCCCAGGAGAAAGGTTTCGGGCGCCAAGTCTATGTCTCTATGTCTCTATCTATCTATGTCTCTATGTCTCTATGTCTCTATCTATGTCTCTATGTCTCTATCTATCTATGTATCTATCTATGTCTCTATGTCTCTATCTATCTATGTCTCTATGTCTCTATCTATCTATGTATCTATCTATGTCTCTATCTATGTCTCTATGTCTCTATGTCTCTATGTCTCTATCTATGTCTCTATGTCTCTATCTATGTCTCTCTCTCTCTCTCTCTCTCTCTCTCTCTCTCTCTCTCTCTCTCTCTCTCTCTCTCTCTCGCTATCAAGAAGTCTTCCAACAGAAGTTGGAAGGGACCTTGTAGGTCATCTAGTCCAATCCCCCCACCCAAGCAGAAGACCCTACACTATTTCTAACAGATGGCAATTCAGTCTTCTCTTGAAAGCCTGCCTGCCTGCCTGCTATCCATCCACTATCTATCTATCTATCTATCTATCTATCTATCTATCTATCTATCTATCTATCTATCTATCTATCTCTATCTTTGTAACCACCCATCTCCCTCATGCATAGCTACCATGTTGACTCTTTTGACCACTCACTATCAGCCCTGTGAGAAAGCCAAGATAAAACCCAGGACCTACTTCGTGGCTACTTTCCAGAGCGAGAGGTACTGATTCTGATTCTTGGTGGGGAGGAGACCAGGCAGAGGATCAGGAGAGATGGACCAGGACATTGAGCTACTGGGCAAAGGTAGAAAGATCCAGAAAGAAAGCATCTTGAGGAAACTCAATGGCCCAGAAGAGGTTTTAAGCAACATTTCAGCAATAAAAAGCAGGCTTCTTGCAATTCATGGTATTCAAGAACAGCAAGGGGCATGAAGGATGCAGAGAAAGTGAGAAAGCTATTTTGAAACTCAGTAGATAAACCCTGCTTTGGGACTTTCAGGGAAGAAATGGTGGGCTGAAGAGAGCTTTGTGGAAAGTGGAGCCGATGACTCTGACAGAACAAAGAGGCAATTAGTAGACTGACTCTCCGATAGTTCCTCTCCAGGCAAAGAGAAGACTTGAGATCGCTCCCAAGTATTCCAGATTGCTGCTGCTTGCAAAGACACTGCGAAATAGTGGTGTCCGATGGATTTAGAGTTCTGAGAGTGGAGGGAATAGCCATTCGGCTCAAATCACAATTGGTGCCTGTGAAAGGAAACTAAATTTGCACACAGGTAGTCCCTGACTTACAACAGTTCATTTAGTGACTGTTCAAAGTTGTAACGGCACTGAAAAAGTGACTTATGACCATTTCCCACACTCTATAACAGTGGCAGCATCCCCACAGTCAGGTGATCAGAATTCGGATGCTTGGCAACTAACTCATATTTATGAGCTGTGGTGGCGCAGTGGTAAGAATGCAGTACTGCAGGCTACTTCTGCTGACTGCCGACTGCCTGCAATTTGGCAGTTCGAATCTCACCAGGATCAAGGTTGACTCAACCTTCCATCCTTCAAAGGTTAGGGTTAGGGTTAGATTATTGGGGGCAATAGGCTGACTCTATAAATGGCTTATAGAGCAGTATATAAGTCTAAGTGCTATTGCTATTGCTATTGTTCCTTCCTTCCTTCCTTCCTTCCTTCCTTCCTTCCTTCCTTCCTTCCTTCCTTCCTTCCTTCCTTCCTCCTTCCCTCCCTCCCTCCCTCCCTTTTCTGCTGCTATAGATAGTCTATATTTAAATATGTTATGGGAGAGAAGCAAATTTTACCTGACAAGATTGAGGCTGATTTGAAAGTGGATTTAAAAATGACAGGTTACCTGAATGACATGGGAGAAGATATTAGTCTGGATATACAAAAGAAACTAGCTGATGTCTTAATAATTATAAAAGGAATGTGCAAATAATAAACCAAGAGAGACCTGGATAATTTTCCTATATCAGACTTACAAAAAAGGCTTCTTAAAGCTTTGAAGAATTTTGTGAGGAGGGACAAAGAAAAAAAAATGAAAAGAAACTGGATTCTAGGACATTATTTGAAGGAGCTAAAGTTCAAGAGTGTTAGAAATAAAAGGAAAGGATTAGTTTGCATTAATTTTTTTATGGCTGTAATTGTAACTCTTAATAACATTACCATAACCTTTGCTTTGAATTATGAGAGGTGAAGCATAACAGAGTTGGAAGGGTCCTTGAAGGTCATCTATTCCAACTCTGTGTAATTATCTAATCATTCTGCCTAGGCGTAAAACCTAGGTTTTACACCTAGGCAGGAAAAAAGTAAAGGTACGAGTACAGATTAGGCCAAAGCTGGCTCAAAAACGGTAACTGTGAGAGGGACCTTAGAGTCCTAGTGGATAATCACTTGAATATGAGCCAGCCGTGTGCGGCAGCTGCCAAAAAAGCCAATGCAATCTTAGGTTGCATTAAAAATTAAATGCTATTAATGGGGGATAGAATCAAAATCACATGAAGTATTAATACCACTTTATAAATACTTAGTAAGACCACACCTAGAATACTGCAGCCAATTTTGGTCACCACATTACAAAAAATATGTCGAGACTTTGGAAAAAGGGCAGAGAAGAGCAACTAAGATGATTAAAGGCCTGGAGACTAAAACATATGAAGAGCGGTTGGAGGAACTAGGCATGGCTAGTCTAGAGAAAAGAAGAATTGGGGGGACATGATAGCATTATTTGAGGGGATACCACAAAGAAGAAGGGGGTCAATTTATTTTCCAAAGCATCAGAAGGCAAGGCAAGAAACAATGCACTGAAACTAATCAAGGAGAGAAGCAACCTGGAATTAAGGAGAAACTTCTTGTCAGTGAGGACAATTAACCAATGGAGCAGCTGGCCTTCAGAAGTTTGGGCGCTTCGTCACTGGAGGTTTTTAAGAAGAGACAGGACAGTCACCTGTCTGAAATGGTACAGGGTCTCCTGCCAAAGCAGGGGGCTGGACTAGAAGATCTCCAAGGTCCCTTCCAGCTCTATTCTGATTGATTGATTGATTCCCTAAGCAACATCTCTTTCGCCTGTCTCCCAAGCTCATTCCCACATAACTTTACAGCTGGTCATGGCAAGATAAGGGGAGAGAGAGAGGGAGAGAGAGAAAGATAGAGAGAGAGAGACAGAGAGAGAGAAAGGGAGGGAGGGAGGGAGAGAGAGGGAGGGAGGGAGGGAGAGAGAGAGAGACAGAGAGGGAGAGAGACAGAGAGAAAGGGAGGGAGGGAGAGAGGGAGAGATAGAGAGGGAGGGAGGGAGGGAGAAAGAGACAGAGACAGAGAGGGGGGGAGGGAGGGAGACAGAGCGAGAGGGAGGGAGGGAGAGACAGAGAGAAAGAGAGACAGAGAGAGAGGGGGGGGAGGGAGGGAGAGACAGAGGGAGGGGGAAAGAGAGAGGAACGGAGAGAGAGAGAAAGAGAGAAAGAGAGAAAGAGAGAGATGGCTCTTTAGTCCTGGGAGAACTCTGGAAAACAATAGCCAGGCACCAAAGTTGATTTCTCCACCACAATCTTTGGTGGCCTCTTGAAGTTGAACTAACCCCAACCTCTCACTGTGACATCACCAATGCCATCTTTTTTTTTTTTTAATTTGATTTATATGCCGCCCTTCTCCGGAGACTCAGGGCGGCTTACAATGCGTTAAGCAATAGCCTTCATCCTTTTGTATATTTATACAAAGTCAGCTTATTGCCCGCACAAACTGGGTCCTCAATTTACCTACCTTAGAAAGGATGGAAGGCTGAGTCAACCTTGAGCCTGGGGAGATTCGAAGCTGCAGTAATTGCAGGCAGCTGTGTTAATAACAGGGTGCTTTAAACCAGTACTTCCAAGGCTGCTACAACATCTTGGAGATGTTGTAAATCATGCACAAGACACTGTGTGCTGGGCAAAGCGGGAAGACTCCTATGAAACTGCAAGCGTTAAAATGATGCCAAACATCAATTGGGAAGCCCAGAGTTGGGTTGAAGAACTGAAACTGGTTACAGTATAATCAACTTCAACTGAGATGGAGAGAAGATCAAAAAATTGGATTAATGTTGCATGAAGAAGAATTGGTTAGACAGATAAAAGATAGAGGCCCAATGCATATCAAGAGAGTTCATAATGTTTTGTTAGAAAGAGATTCAGAAAATGAATTGGTTAAAGACTGTATGTTAAAATGGGCGCAAAATTTTGCAGAACCAGTTATGATGGAAACGTGGGAAAAAATATGGGTTCAGAATGTTAAATTTACACAGTCACAGAATTTGAGGGAAAATTTCTATAAAATGTTTTATAGGTGGCATTTAGATCCTAAGAAATTGTCGTGCATGTATCCTAATGTTCAGCCAATATGTTGGAGATGTGATTGCTTAGATGCTACATATTATCATATATGGTGGACCTGCAAGAAAGTAAAGGCTTTCTGGATAAATATTTGGTGGGTTATGCAAAATGTTCTGAAGAAAAAAATCCAATTTTCTCCTCAATTGTTTTTACTGGGTATAGTTAAGAGTTTTTCAATGGGTGAAACAAAATTGATATTGTATATGGTGACAGCAGCTAGGTTACTGATTGGTCAATATTGGAAAAGGGATGTTATGCCTACAATTCAAGAATGGACTTTGAAGGTGGCCAGTTTTGCAGAAATGGCGAAGATATCAGCATACTTAAAAGACCGGACTCAAGAGACCTATGCATGGGAGTGGAAGAAATGGATAGTTTATGTGCAAAATAAATACCAAACCAGGAAGTACCAGATAGCTTTTAGCTGAATGTTGTGTAGAAATGTATAGTACGTAGGGGGTACAATAGCTTAATATTATGAATAAAATGTATAGTACACAGGGGGGAGAATAGAAGGGTGGTAAAGTATGATATAATACAATGTGGATGGATTTCACCTTGGGGAAGTCATGGGAGGAGGGGAGGGTTGGGGAGGGTTAGGGAGGGAAGGGGGGGTAAAAATGGGGGGAAAATTTGTATTTGTAAAACTTTTTCAATAAAAAAAAAAGAACTGAAACTGGTAACTCAGAGCTGAGGAAGCTTCTTGGATGAGAAGCGAAACGTCCTCAAAGAAAAACCAGAAAGTCCAGTTATGCCTCTTGGAAAAAAAAATCTTTGGGACAACCAGGACCTTGGATGACTGAGAATCTCCATAGACAATTAACATTCTTACAGTTTAAAACCATCATTGACCTCCTGGACTCTGGAATATCAGAGGAAATGCCCATCGACATCAACCGGGAAACATTGGAATTACCTGGAAAATAATAGAAGGGGGTCTTATCTCTTCAACTGGTCTGGTTTTGTTTTGTTTTTTGATTTGCCTGCAAGATTTATGTTAAGCTGCGCTTTATTGAAGAAATGCCTTTCGTTGCTTTCATTGCCCCGGGAAAAGAATCGGACAGAAGAAGCAGGAGATTGGCTGCATCGCTCTTCCTTCTGTGTTTAACAACTAACCAATTGGTCACAAGAGAGGAAGTTCATTGTTCAGTGTTCATCGTTTAACATTGATCTATGTGCAACGGGATCCTCCCTGGAATCCTTTATTCGATGAGTCCTTTATTATGATCAGTGCCCAGAATTCCACAGAAGGAAAGTAGAAATTAAGACTTTCTAAATAAAAGACAATAAAAGGTAAACCACAATAACAAGGGAGGAATGTTCAAATCAAATTGTCTTCCTTTCTTCCACAATGCATTAAAGCAGTGTTTCTCAACCTTGGTAGCTTGAAGATGGGTGGACTTCAACTCCCAAAATCCCCCAGCCAGCGCTGCTGGCTGGGGGATTCTGGGAGTTGAAGTCCACCCATCTTCAAGCTACCAAGGTTGAGAAACACTGCATTAAAGGCTGACACTGCCAGCTCATAGTGACATGGCCTGTGGAAAGATATAATTCCGCAACTTCCAATTAATTAATCTTCTCCACATTGATTAAAAGTTATCAGCCAGGACCAAGGGAGAGGAGAACAAAATACAAGTGTCAACCAGAAAGAAAATGTGCTGGTTTCCACTCTAATTACACCAACTTCACTCACTAATAACCCTTAGAAATTTAGATTGTACTCTAAGAGGGAAAAAGAAAGGTTTAGGGCAGGGGTGGGCAACTGTGGCCCTTTTACAACCTGTGGACTTCAACTCCCAGAATTCCTGAGCCAGCTGTCTCAGGAATTCTGGGAGTTGAAGTCCACAGGTTGTAAAAAGGCCACAGTTGCCCACCCCTGCTTTAGGGGCTTAAATTGGCACCAGATTGGAACTGGGTATGCTAACCTTTGTTGAAAATAAGTTAAGAGCATCAATATTTATTTATTTATTAGTTTAATTTATATGCTGCCTTTCTCCGGAGACTCAAGGCGGCTTACAATACATTTTAAAAAAAACCATTATAAAAACATTTAAAAATTGAAAATAGTAAGCAATAGCCTTCATACTTTTGTATATTTATACAAAGTCAGCTTATTGCCCCCACAAACCGGGTCCTCATTTTACCTACCTTAGAAAGGATGGAAGGCTGAGTCAACCTTGAGCCTGGTGAGAATTGAACTCGCAATAATTGCAGGCAGCTGGAAGCTAAATACTACCTTTAACAGTAGCATTAGTCTGCTGCGCCACTCAGGCTCTTGTACAGATATTGTACAATATCTATACAGATATTGTACAATATCAGATATTATACAATATCTTTAATTTCACAAGCCAGCAAAATAATTTTAGGTTCATCCTGTGCAGATTAAAACTTTACCCAGCAGAGAAATCCAGATTGGATTTAGAAAAGATGGAGAAACATGAGATATGTGCTAGAATAGATAATCAAGAAAGAGAAGTCTGTATGCACTTCATTGGTTATAGCAATAGCATTTAGACTTATATACTGCTTCACAGTGCTTTACAGCCCTCTCTAAGCTGTTTACAGAGTCAGCCACCTGCCCCCAACAATCTGGGTCCTCATTTTACCCACCTCGGAAAGATGGAAGGCTGAGTCAAGGATTGAACTCCTGGCAATGGGCAAAGTTATGGAAGGGAGGGAGGGAGGGAGGGAGGGAGGGAGGAAGGAAGGAAGGAAGGAAGGAAGGAAGGAAGGAAGGAAGGAAGGAAGGAAGGAAGGAAGGAAGGAAGGAAAGCAATAGCCCTATAGACTTATATACCACTTCACAGTGCTCTACAGCCCTCTCTAAGTGGTTTACAGAGTCAGCCTCTTGCCCCCAACAATCTCATTTTACCCACCTCGGAAGGATGGAAGGCTGAGTCAACCTTGAGGTAGTGAGGATCGAACTGCTGGCAGTCAGCAGAATCAGCCTGCAATGCTGCATTCTAACCCCTGCACCACCATGGATGGGAGGAAGGGCACTAGCAATAGCATTTAGACTTATATACTGCTTCACAGTGCTTTCCAGCCCTCTCTAAGCGGTTTACAGAGTTAGCAAATTGCCCTCAACAATCTGGGTCCTCATTTTACTGACCTTGGAAGGCTGGAAGGCTGAGTCATCCCTGACATCCTGAGTCGCTGAGAATCAAACTCCTGCCAGTCACCCGAATTAGCCTGCAATACTGCATTCTAATGGGATGTGGTGGCTCAGTGGCTAAAGACACTGAGCTTGTCGATCGAAAAGTCGGCAGTTCAGCGGTTCGAATCCCTAGTACCGCGTAACGGGGTGAGCTCCCATGACTTGTCCCAGCTTCTGCCAACCTAGCAGTTCGAAAGCAAGTAAAAAATGCAAGTAGAAATATAGGGACCACCTTTGGTGGGAAGTTAATAGCGTTCCGTGTGCCTTTGGTGCTTAGTCATGCTGGCCACATGACCATAGAGACATCTTCGGACAGCGCTGGCTCTTCAGCTTTGAAATAGAGTGAGCACTGCCCCCTAGAGTTGGGAACAAATATCACATATGTGCGAGGGGAACCTTTACCGTTACCTTACTGCATTCTAACCCCTGCGCCAGGATGGATGGATGGATGGGTGGAAGGATGAAAATCTCAGTGGCTGCCATTAATGGGAATAGCAATAGCCCTTAGACTTATATACCGCTTCACAGTGCTGTACAGCCCTCTCTAGGCGGTTTACAGAGTCAGCCTATTGCCCCCAATAATCTGCGTCCTCATTTTACCCACCTCGGAAGGATGGAAGGCTGAGTCAACCTTGAGATGGGGAGAACTGAACAGCCAAACTGCAGCCAGCAGTCAGCAGAAGTAGCCTGAGGTATTTGCATCCTCAGCACTGAGCCACCACGGCACATAGAAACCAGTGAAGTGGTTATTGTGCTGATCAACTCAAGCTGTGAAATGTGCTTAGAAAAAACGGGAATCCCAGAATTGTCCTCATGCAAAATCTATATGCGGTGTGGAGGAAATAGGGAATGGCCTTGGGGGATAGCTGGAAGATCCGTTACCAAGGCAATGATGACACAAGCGAGGCTTCCTTCTGAAAACCCACTTGAGTAAATGTGTCAGGTGGGCCCTTCCCTTATTCACACAGAGATAAAGGGAAGGAACGGGAAAGCACCTTCAGGCTCGGTTGCTGTAGCTGTTCTAATAACACTAGTTTTGGACTACGAGGCAAAGGGTCCTTGGTCATCAGGAAGCCACCGAAGAGACGAAAGGTGGCAGAACAAACTGGTTCTAGTTGGCAAAAGAGAAGGACAAGTCTGTACAGGTAGTCCTCGACTTATAACAGTTCATTTAGTGACCGTTCCAAGTTACAACAGCACTGAAAAAAGTAACTTAGGATCATGTTTCACACTTATGACCATTGTACCATCCCCATGGTCAGGGAACTGGAGGCTAAAACCTACAATGAACGGTTGCAGGAACTGGGCATGGCTAGTCTAGTGAAGAGAAGGACCAGGGGAGACAGGAGAGTAGTCTTCCAGTATTTGTAATAGAGAGGAGGGGGGTCAAGTTGTTTTCCAAGATACCTGAAGACCAGACAAAGAACAATGGATGGAAACTGAACAAGGAGAGATTCAACCTGGAAATAAGGAGGAATTTTCTGACAGTGAGAACAATCAACCCATGGAACAGAAGTTGCCTTCAGAAGTTGTGGGAGCTTCATCCCTGGAGGCTTTCAAGAAGAGACGGGACTGGCATCGGTCAGAAATGGTGTAGGGTCTCCTGCGTGGATGGGGGGTTGGACTAGATGACCTCCAAGGTCCCTTCCAACTCTGTTAATCTGTATCTGTACCTCTGAGTGGATTCAGACTGCAGCAAATACATTTTACATATTTAAAATGCTCAGCAAGTGTGTTGCTACCTACTGCATGTATTCAGAGGCAATACTGCCTGCCTATAAAGGTCATGTAAACAGAAAAAAAAAAAAAACCCACCCCACACTACAATTAGAAGGATGCTGCTTGTAAAACGATCTCTGAAGACTGGGGCTCAAATGAAACAGCAGCACCAAATTGAAAAAAAATACAACCCGATTTAGGAATGTGCATTCTGATATGAAAGCCACACTAATGAGGCCATCCTTGGAATACCTGCACCCAGTTCTGGTCGACATGAGCAAAACAGATGCTCTTCTCTGCACTCTGCAGAAAGAGTGCAGAGAAGAGCAACAAAGATGATGAGGGGGCTGGAGGCTAAACACTACAACAAATGCCTGAGGGAATTACGAATGACTAGCTCCGTGATGGTGAACCTATGGCATGCATACTGGAAGTGGCACGCAGAGCCGTCTCTGTGGGCATGAGAACCATTGCCCATGGCTCTTCTGGTTTCTAGTGCACCATCCAGCTGGTCTTTATCCGAAACTGGAAGAGCAGCTGCTTGGTGCACATGTATGTGCCGGGAAGATGGTTTTCTAGTTTCAGGGGTGTGCATGCCCCCCTACTATCATTATGCCCCTCTGCATTTTAGGTTGGCCCCAACCCTTTGGTAAGGCATTAAAAGGTGGCTTCTCTCACCAGGTCTGGGGAGGAGGAGGTGGGCCTGAGCCCAGGCATTGATTTATGTTATTTATGTTTTACTCCAGCTGCTGTTTTCATGTCTGCTGTTTTGTTTTCTTTTGTGGATGGGATTTTCATTTTTTTTTAAAAAACATTGGTAGTTGCTCGGAGTCATGAATTTGAGATGAGTAGCCATATAAATTAAAATGATTAATAAATAAACATTTATAATGCTCGTTCCCAACGATAAAGCAATCTTCCCATCCATCAAGGCAATGAAAAAACTTCTCAAACAGGCTGAAAGTAAATTTGAAAACCAAAACCAAAGAGAGTCCCTTGGGAATTGGGCGGCACAGAAATGCGACAAAATAAATAAATAATAATAAATAAATAAAACCAGTTTCTGCAGAATTTCAGAAAAGTGCTAGCCGGACTTATGCATGTGTGTTACCTGGGCCAGGGAAACATGGACCCTAACCTCACAGTCGATACAAAAGCTATGAGCCATGGAAAGATCCACGCTCGGCATCACAAGATAAATGTTGTGGTCCGCCAGCAGCTTGCAGAACTGGCAGCGGAGTCAGACAGTGAGGAGGCTGAGGAGGACCATGGGCCAGTCCTGGAGTCTGGGAAAGGACCAGACGAGGGCTGTGCATCAGAGGCAGAGATGGGCCATGGGAGTGATGCACGGACTCCGGAGCCTCCAGAGGCAGACAGCAGAGAGGCAGAGGAACAGGAAGAGCCTATTCCTAGTGCAAGCATGCGCAGAGCTGCCAGAAGGCAAGAGCATCTAAAGCAAAAGGGATGACTTGGGAGTAAGCCAGGAGATGATTGGCTCCTCCCATAAGGCTTAAAAGAGAAGCAAAGGCACTTGGGGCCTTTTGCAGGAAAACAATGTTGCTAACTCTATTTCCAGTCGGCATCTCTTGTTTGTTTCTGAACTTCGTAGGGCTTTGCCAAATAAGGCCTTTTGTCAAAGAAGATAAAGGTTGGTGATTATCCCGAAGGACTTCTTCCGAAGGACTTGTTTTGCAACTAATTGGGACTCAGCTGGGAATGAACGTAATTCTCACATGTTACAATAAAATAGGTTTGTTTGGGACTAATTGTGTCTTGTAATGACTCAGTAAGCCTAGGTCACAACAATAAGACAGAAAGACCTGCAGAAGGATTAGAGAACAAACAAATGTATATGATGCCATCAAGAGAGTCAAAGAACGGAAATGGAACTGGGCATGTCACAGAGCAAGAAGAACTGAGGGCAGGTGGACCAAGGCAGTCACAGAATGGATCCCACTTGGTCAAAAGCGTCCATGAAAGAGACCTAAAACAAGATGGAGTGATAAGAAATAGTGACAGCAAGTATGGCGAGCCCAATTGGCAAAAGAAAGCTCAGGTATGGGTTGGAAACATGCAAAAGAGACCTTCATCCTGCAATGGATAGACAATGGCTAGAATGAAATGTCTTTAAATATTAGTAGCTCAGGTTGGTAGTGAAGGGACATAATAATAATAGAACAGGTAGAATTAGTGGGACATAATAGTAGAGTCAGTAGAATTGGTTTGACTTGCTCTTTTGCTTCTGTAAGAATTGCTTTGCTAAGAATTGGAATTGCCTCTGCCATTTGCTTCTACCAGTGATCTCACCTCTGTATTGTTTTTCTGTACCACTCCGTGCCTGGTGGATATCTCAAGAAGTGGGATAGCACCAGCCCCTCTGTTGCTAGGCGCTCAGCTCCCCCTCCCCCGCTCCTTGCTGCACAGCCAATGCAGGGCTACAGGGAAGGAATGGGCCAGGGGGCCAGAATTGGGTATTTGTTCTGCCCCAGCTCCGGATTTCCGAGGATATTGACACACACCAACGGTCCTTATCAAATTTATTAAGTAGCAAGAATAAACAAGACCGGCAAAGGTTGGCAACCAGCCCAGAAAACAAGATATGATAAACCAAAATACTCTGATAATAATACAAGTTGTTTCTAGCAAGAAACTTACTAAAGGCATGTGACTTAAATAGGCTAAGGGAGTGGCCAATTATCCTCAAGCCCTACTCTCGAGTAGACCTCCTCCTCCTGAGTAGCCACTCCTGCCTTTTGGCAGCCCTGCGTGCTCGAGCATTGAGGAGAGGCTCCTCCACTTCGCTCTTTCCACTTGAAGGAACCTCTGGAGGTTCTGAAGGCCCTGGCTGAGTCTCTGCCTCTGGCACCATATCCTCTTCGGCCTCCTTGCTGTCCGACGTGAGCGCTGGCTGTGCAGGCTGCTGGCCCGACCCCACACCAGCCTCCTCTTCATCGGGATGAGCCACGATCCACGCAGGCCGCTGGCGGGCCACAACAGTATTAAGCTAATGCCTCTGAAGGTATAAAAGGACGCCATACCTTCCCCAAGGTGTGGCCTTTCCATATACATGCCTCTTTTGTATGTGTTTGGAATGGTTTTACCCAGTATTTTGTTTTTGGCAATAAATAAAATCTGCTTCTTTTTGCAAGCCTCGTCTTGAGTCTCTCTCTTCGGCATTCTGGTGACTCAATTACATTTTGGGACCTTACATTTCCTATGTTGTTGGTTTGAGCTCCGAGCTGGGCAATTTGGTTGCAAAGGTTTCGTCCCCATTTGAGGGGACATCTTCAGTGCGCTTTGGATTGTTCTTGTCTGGAGGGGCATTGGCCTTTCTGAGTCCTGGTCTGATTTTGGGTTTGTGTGATTGGCTGGCTGTAATTGCCGAGTCATAGTCCTTGGTTTTAATTGGCTAGTGATGATGATGATGATGACTCTGCTTGACCAGGGGGAGCTCTAGGCCTGCCCAAACCCACACAATTCTCAACCTGAACCAGAGAAAGGAGAGCAGAATGAAGAAAACAGGACAACCAGCTGCTAAGTTTCTGCTCATCAATAAACTTTCTTTCTTAAGCAGCCTCCATTTTATTCCCAGCTTGGAACTGGACCTGGATTTTCCTTCCAACACCCTCCCGAATGCCCCCTCGCCCCAGTTGTGGCAGTTGCTAGCAAGCTTCAAAGAAAGCGAAAATAGGCAGCTGACCAGGGGTAAAATGCACTTACCTTCGCTACCGGATCGCAAATGTGAGCACACACCAGTGGTGAAATCCACATTTTTTTACTACTGGTTCTGTGGGCATGGCTTGGTGGGCATGGTGTGGCTTGGTGGGCGTGGCAGGAGAAGGATACTGCAAAATCCCCATTTCCTCCCCACTCCTGGGGGAAGGATAATGCAAAATCCCCATTTCCTCCCCACTCCTGGGGGAAGGATACTGCAAAATCTCCATTTCCTCCCCACTCCCAAGGGAAGGATCCTGCAAAATCCCCATTTCCTCCCCACTCCTGGGGGAAGGATCCTGAAAAATCCCCATTTCCTCCCCACTCCTGGGGGAAGGATCCTGCAAAATCTCCATTTCCTCCCCACTCCTGGGGGAAGGATATTGCAAAATCTCCATTCCCACCCCACTCCTGGGGGAAGGATCCTGCAAAATCTCCATTTCCTCCCCACTCCTGGGGGAAGGATCCTGCAAAATCTCCATTTCCTCCCCACTCCTGGGGGAAGGATAGTGCAAAATCCCCATTTCGTCCCCACTCCTGGGGGAAGGATACTGCAAAATCTCCATTTCCTCCCCACTCCTGGGAGAAGGATACTGCAAAATCTCCATTCCCACCCCACTCCCGGGGGAAGGCTCCTGCAAAATCCCCATTTCCTCCCCACTCTTGGGGGAAGGATAGTGCAAAATCCCCATTTCCTCCTCACTCCTGGGGGAAGGATCCTGCAAAATCCCCATTTCCTCCCCACTCCTGGGGGAAGGATCCTGCAAAATCTCCATTTCCTCCCCACTCCTGGGGGAAGGATATTGCAAAATCTCCATTCCCACCCCACTCCTGGGGGAAGGATATTGCAAAATCTCCATTTCCTCCCCACTCCTGGGGGAAGGATATTGCAAAATCTCCATTTCCTCCCCACTCCTGGGGGAAGGATACTGCAAAATCCCCATTTCCTCCCCACTCCTGGGGGAAGGATCCTGCAAAATCTCCATTTCCTCCCCACTCCTGGGGGAAGGATATTGCAAAATCTCCATTCCCACCCCACTCCTGGGGGAAGGATATTGCAAAATCTCCATTCCCACCCCACTCCTGGGGGAAGGATATTGCAAAATCTCCATTTCCTCCCCACTCCTGGGGGAAGGATACTGCAAAATCCCCATTTCCTCCCCACTCCTGGGGGAAGGATCCTGCAAAATCTCCATTTCCTCCCCACTCCTGGGGGAAGGATCCTGCAAAATCTCCATTTCCTCCCCACTCCTGGGGGAAGGATACTGCAAAATCTCCATTTCCTCCCCACTCCTGGGGGAAGGATACTGCAAAATCTCCATTCTGACACAACCCTGGGGCCAGCCAGAGGTTGTATTTGCCGGTTCTCCAAACTACTCAAAATTTCCACTACCAGTTCTCCAGAACCTGTCAGAACCTGCTGGATTTCACCCCTGGTGCGTGCGCCTCCACACATGCGCAGAGGGTCAAAAACAGGACATGATGACATCTGGACAGGACGGGGGCCGGAGCTTCCTGCCACCGGCCCTACTGTTCTGTCCCCATCTCACACACGCACACAAACAGATATCCAGGGACTAAATAAAATTGGCAGACAACAAATTCTTTCAATAAGAGACTTGACAGCAACCCAGTAGCTGCTTGCCAAGAACTTTACTCAGAGGGAGGGGTTGTTCCTCCGACAGATAAACCCAAACAAGATACACACAGTTCAAGAATTGTCAAGTCCAGTCCGTATTAAATCCAAGGCAGATATCATTGTTGCAAAGATACAATGTGACTCACTAGTAGTTTAGTTTTGTCCTTCACAGAGTCTGAATGGCCACCTCACCACCTTTTATCCCCTGTGGGGTGTGGTCCAGTGACTCAGCTTAATCTCTGGCACGCCTCCTTTTCTGCTGCGTGTGCTTGTCTCTCCGACGCTGGTGTGGATCCAGCCAAGACTTATCTCTGTCACTGTCCAACTGCGAGGAGATACCTGGCTCCTGGCCAATCTCTTCTCCTTCGGGAGACACCTGAGGCATTGCCAGAGAGGAGGGTCTTGGAGAGGGAGGCCTGGCCAACCCCTCTCCTTCATGTTCGGAGCCTTCTCCCTCCGATAAGTCGGCTTCGGGGGTCGGAGTCACAACACCTACTGGCTTGCGTGAGTCGGATAGATCCGGCTGTCAGGTTTCGTTGCTATCTTAAATAAACTTCATTTTCAAACACAAAGTTTCTAATGAATCTTTTATCTTTATTTAAGAATAGAGAACGACATTCCTGAACTCTGGTTGCAGCCAAGATTGGCACCTCCTTCCACACCCCTCCCTTTCTGTTCTTCAACCCCAATGTCTCATTGGCCACTATGCAAATCCATCTCTTCGTCCCATGCACTTTCTCTTCACAAGAATTCCCCCCTCCCTCTGTTGCCCAGGTAACTCCATCTGCTGAAGAGCCAGGAACTAGGTGAAAGTTCATTCCAGCATTAAGCAAGTCTTCCTGTGTCTTTTATGTCAGCGCTGAAAGAGATCACAATTTGGAACACTGACACCGGCTGTATTTCACCACTGCAGCTGCCATTACTGTTAAAGAATTTTCTTTTTCTCTCAGAAAATGGCCACACTCACAACAATGCAAATCTCCCTTATTCAGACTAACCGTTTGGTTCTGCGGGCCATCTGGCACAGCTGAGGATCTGCTGCGTCTGTATTTTCTCCCAGGACCTGGCTCGGCCTTTCCTCTAATGCGAGGTGAGGCCAATGTAGAAAGTCCAAAAATGAAAGCATGATTAATAAGCAATTATTACAAATCAGCCTGCTAATACCGACATCTGACATAGTTAGCAGTTAGAGCTGGCAACGTTCTTAAAATAGTTAGCAGCCTAAAGGCTAACATAGGGATGTTAATTTAATTAGCATAGTTAATAACAGCACAGCAACTAATGCAAGAAGCCCAGGGAAACGGGGCTCTCACGGTGGGAAATGAAGACCTTCGGCTCAGGGGGTAGCCAAGCGGTGATGAAGCCTGCAGTGGGATTTGGCTCAGAGCAGAAAGACAAACACAGAAAAGCCAGCTCATTAGGGTGCCTTCTTACTGCCAAGGAAGCGACGGATTTAAAAGATCTAACATCACAATCTAACACAAACACAAACATACACAGAAGATGAGATGCATTAAGAGAGAAGAGAAGGAGGGAGGGAGGGAGGGAGGGAGAGAAGTGGGCATGAGGCATCTCCGAGGCACCTCTACGAGAGAGAAAGAGAGAGAGGTTGCTTTCTTGATAAAAGTCTTCTGATATGAGAAAACAAAGAAATAAAGTAAGTTTGGATGCTGCATTTGTCATGGTTGTTGCACCAGTTATGGGAACAAGGCCAGAAGGGAATGCCGAGGAAAAGAGACCTTAGGAATAGGAGCTGGCTCACCGTGGCCAAATTGCCCTGGGACAAGAATTCCACTAATTTTGAAGGAATATTGGAATAGAATTGTTTAAAAATGATGCCGAAGGAGGGACAAAATGAAAAGTTAAAATGTTTTTGAACTATTTTGAATAATTAAATTGAATTGTTGAATTGCCCCATGGCGAGTTGGCTGTGGCAAGTTGTCCCATTCAAAAACTGTGGTGGCGCAGTGGTTAGAATGCAGTACTGCAGGCTCCTTCTGCTGACTGCGGGCTGCCTGCAAATTGGCAATTCAAATCTCACCAGGTTCAAGGTTGACTCAGCTTTCTGTCCTTCCGAGGTGGGTAAAATGAGGATTGTTTGGGGCAAGAGGCTGATTCTGTAAACTGCTTAGAGAGGGCTGTAAAAGCACTGCAAAGCGGTATATAAGTCTAAGTATATATAAGTATATAAGTCTAGAGCGGTATATAAGTCTATTTTCCTTCCTTCCTTCCTTCCTTCCTTCCTTCCTTCCTTCCTTCCTTCCTTCCTTCCTTCCTTCCTTCCTTCCTTCCTTCCTTCCTTCCTTCCCTCCCTCCCTCCCTCCCTCTGCCCACTGCCCACTGCCAGCAGTTTGATCCTGACTGGCTCTAGGTTGACTCAGCCTTCCATTCTTCCAAGGTGGGTAAAATGAGGACCCAGATTGTTGGGGGCAACAGGCTGACTCTGTAAACTGCTTAGAGAGGGGCTGTAAAACATTGTGAAGTGGTATATAAGTCTAAGTGCTATTGCTATCGCTCGCCCTTCCTTCCTTCCTTCCTTCCTTCCTTCCTTCCTTCCTTCCTTCCTTCCTTCCTTCCTTCCTGCCTGCCTGCCTGCCTGCCTGCCTGCCTGCCTTCCATGGTGTACAGTGGTTAGAATGCAGCATTGCAGGCAAATGCTGGCCACTGCCAGCAGTTCAATTCTCATCAGCTCAGGGTTGACTCAGCCTTCCATCCTTCCATCCTTCCATTTCCTTCCATCCGTCAGTAAAATGAGGACCCAGATTGCTGCGGGCAATATGCTGACTCTGTAAACCACTTAGAGAGGGCGGTAAAACAGTGTGAAGCAATATATAAGTCTAAGGGCTATTGCTATTGCTATTCCACCAGGGAAGGGCCAGAGAGAAGGGGGACCAGATGGCCTCTGTCCAGAAGAGAGCGAGGGAAAGAAAAGGAAGGAAAGGGGGGATAAGGAAGGGGTCCACTTTTGGAAGGGGGCTCAGTTCCTAGTTCAGAGACACTGCTTCAGCCTTCTGGCCAACGAGGTCTTAAAAAGAAGAGTCCAGGGAGATCCACAGAGAATGGATTAAAGAAGTTGTGATGTCCACAACAATGCAATCACCCACAGAGTATGCATTGTGGCATACAGAGAAAGGAAGGGCTTTGATTGCATGATTGTGGCCGTCATCTTGACTTCTTTGAGCCACCTGGAGACCCCCAGATTTGCTTTCCCACCCCTCTAAGCCTCCCCCAAAATGCTTATTTCGCTATATTGCAATTCCTTCTGCTATGTCTCCTCACATCTTTCCTCTTGGCTTCTCCTCTCAGACAGCCTTCCTCTTCAGAATCTCGCAACTCCTGATCACACAATGAATCTCTGGGGTCTCTTGAAACGCACAAAAGTGTCCCTAATGCACAATGTTTGCTTCTTTAACTCCCTGCTGGGTGCCCATACGTTTCTTTCCACCGGCTTGGCTGGGTTTTGAAATGCGCAGCCGATGAGTTGCCTTGCTTTCTCAGATATTCCTCTAAATTGGGAAGCCCACGGTTTCGTCTTTAAACTTTCCCCTCGCAATAAAGGGAGTTAGATCAATGAGCTTCCTCTCTGGCAGCCGATAGATTAAATTGCTAAAAACAAACACAAGGAATGGTGCAGAACATCTGCATTATTTATGCCGATTGGTGATGTACCATCAAGTCAGTGTCAACTTTTAGCAACTACACAGAGAGATTTTCACCTGGATGAAGTGCCGTCCCCGGCCTAGTGCTTTTGGGTCGTCCAGGATGATGATGGTGATGCCCTCACTGCTGTAATTGAGTCCACCTGCTTGGTCATCTTCCTCTCACCTTTCCCAGGATCAAAGCCTTCTCTACTGTAGAGAGCTGGGTTTTTATATAACATTTTCTCAAGAAGGATAACTGGAGCCAAGTCATTTGGCCCTCGAGTGAGAACTCTGGGTCCTTTGGTGCAATAATCCACTTGTTTATTTTCATAGGACATCATTAGAGTTGGGAGGACTTTGGAGGCCATGTAGTCCAACCCCCTGCTCCAGCAGGAGACCCTGTACCATTTCGGACAAATCTCTTTAGTTCTAGGTTTCTCCTTAGTTCTGACTTGGTTCTCTCCTGGGTTAGTTTCCATCCATTGGTTCTTGTCTTGCCTTCTAGTGTTTTAAGGGAAGGGATCTTGTAGGTCATCTAGTCCAACCCCCCATCCAAGCAGGAGACCCTACACTATTTCTGACAGATGCCAGTCCCATCTCTTCTTGAAAACCTCCAGTGATGAAGCTCCCACAACTTCTGAAGGCAACTTCTGTTCCATTGGTTGATTGTTCTCACTGTCAGAAAATTCCTCCTTATTTCCAGGTTGAATCTCTCCTTGGTCAGTTTCCATCCATTATTCCTTGTGCGGCCTTCAGGTGCTTTGGAAAACAGTTTGACCCCTTCCTCTCTATTACAAATACTGGAAGACTGCTCTCCTGTCTCCCCTGGTTCTTCTCTTCACTAGACTAGCCATGCCCAGTTCCTGCAACCGTTCATTGTAGGTTTTAGCCTCCAGTTCCCTGACCATGGGGATGGTACAATGGTCATAAGCGTGAAACATGATCCTAAGTTACTTTTTTCAGTGCTGTTGTAACTTGGAACGGTCACTAAATGAACTGTTGTAAGTCGAGGACTACCTGTACAGATTTGTCCTTCTCTTTTGCCAACTAGAACCAGTTTGTTCTGCCACCTTTCGTCTCTTCGGTGGCTTCCTGATGACCAAGGACCCTTTGCCACGTAGTCCAAAACTAGTGTTATTAGAACAGTTATAGCAACCGAGCCTGAGGGTGCTTTCCCGTTCCTTCCCTTTATCTCTGTGTGAATAAGGGAAGGGCCCACCTGACACATTTACTCAAGTGGGTTTTCAGAAGGAAGCCTCGCTTGTGTCATCATTGCCTTGGTAACGGATCTTCCAGCTATCCCCCAAGGCCATTCCCTATTTCCTCCACACCGCATATAGATTTTGCATGAGGACAATTCTGGGATTCCCGTTTTTTCTAAGCACATTTCACAGCTTGAGTTGATCAGCACAATAACCACTTCACTGGTTTCTATGTGCCGTGGTGGCTCAGTGCTTAGGATGCAAATACCACAGGCTACTTCTGCTGACTGCTGGCTGCAGTTCGGCTGTTCAGTTCTCCCCATCTCAAGGTTGACTCAGCCTTCCATCCTTCCGAGGTGGGTAAAATGAGGACGCAGATTATTGGGGGCAATAGGCGGACTCTGTAAACCGCCTAGAGAGGACTGAAAAGTCTAAATCCTATTGCTTGTGCCCTCCCTCCCTCCCTCCCTCCCTCCCTCCCTTCTTTCTTTCCTTCCTTCCATCCATCCATCCATCCATCCATCCATCCATCCATCCATCCATCCATCTATCCATCCATGGTAGCCCTGGGTTAGAATGCAGCGTTGCAGGCTGATTCTGCCCACATCCAGGAGTTTGATTGCTCAAGGTTGACTCAGCCTTCCATCCTTCCGAGGTAGGTAAAATGAGGACCCAGATTGTTGGGGGCAAGAGGCTGACTCTGTATACCGCTGGGCTTTGGGTGCTTTGGAAAATAGCTTGACCCCCTTCCTCCTCTCTATGGCAGCCCCTCAAATATTGGAAGACTGGTATCCTGTCTCCCCTGGTCCTTCTCTTCACTACACTAGCCATGCCCAGTTCTTGCAACCGTTCATCGTATGTTTTAGCCTCCAGTTCCCTGATTATCTTGGTTGCTCTTCTCTGCACTCTTTCTAGAATCTAGAATGTTTTTTATAGTGTGGTGACCAAAACTGGATGCAGGATTCTAGGTGTGGCCTTATCTGCTAAGCTAGGTCCCTGGAGGAGAAAGGAGCCAACTGGCACAACCCACCAGTCTAGGGTAAGGGGCTGGATGGCTTTTGATTCAGTGTCTTGTGGCAACACAACCACCCTCCTGGCATGTGGGCTGAGGCAGGACATCACTTGGACCCCCAAACTGGCTGACAGGCAATCCCAAAATATCTCTTCCTGGACTGGCCCTGTAGTTGCAGAGTAAAGATAAAAGTTCTTCCTGTCCAATTGTGTCGAACTCTAAGAGGTGGTGCGGATCTCTCTTTCTTATCCAAGGGAGCCAGTGTGGTCATGTGGCTAGCATGACTATATGCCAAGGCGCTTGGAATGCTGTTACTTTCCCACCAAAGTGGTACCTCTTAATCTATTTGCATTTGCATGCTTTCAAATTAGTAGGTGGGGCAGGAACAAGAACTCACTCTGTCGTGCAGTGGTCGGGTCTCGAACCCTTTCCAGCTGACAAGCTCAGCATCTTTAACTGCTGAGCCATTGCACCCCCCCAGTGCAGAGTGTGAGCATACTGTAGAACAGTGTTTCTCAACTTTGGTAGCTTGAAGCAGGCTGGGGGATTCTGGGAGTTGAAGTCCACCCATCTTCAAGCTTCCAAGGTTGAGAAACATTGCTGTAGAACATTAGCACCCTCCCCTCTCTTAGAAGAATGAAATATTTTAGGAAACATTAAAGAGACAGATTATATTTCCCCTAAAAGAGAAATGAAAAAAAATCTTAAGGGAGACAGAGTCCTAGCTCCCTGCCCCCAGCAGATATTTTGTGCCCCTTAAGAGAGACTGGACAATCTTATCTACAAGACAAAAGACCTTCAGCTCCAGGGTGATGGGATTAAGACATGACCCCCTCAGGGCATAATAGGATTAACCCACTACCGTTTAGCAGCAGAGCTCACTACATTGCACAATCTCCTAAGGACATTGCATCAACCTCCAAACTTCAACCAAACTTAGCTCAGACAACCAGAACCAGCTATGACCCCTACATAACCCCTACAACATCCAATCGAATACATGATCTTGCACAGGAACAGGAAGCTCAAGTTCAAAGCCCAAGAGAAGGTATAAAAAAACCCCACTCTCAACTCCATGTGGTCAGCTGCACCAGAGAACCATGTGCTTGGTGGTTCTGTTCATCATTAAACCATCTTTCCAATCAGCCTCTATATTTCCAGTGTCTTCCTCCTAGCTTGGAACTGAACCCATTGGATATTTCATCCAACAATGCAATCAGTGGAGTTCAGAGTGTGCTCCAGGTGCACCCCGTGAGCTCAGAAGAGCTTTTGGCCTTCAGACCCAAATCTGAATCCAAGTGAGCTGCATGGCTGATTGGGCAACACCGTCAGTCCCAGCACAAGCAGACGGATTGTACCAGGTTACACACTTCTACAAAGCTGCTGAATGCCACGGGATGCATCTGTATACGCAGCCTACTACATTATATTTGAAAAACCACAAAGCAGAACTCGCCTTCTTTTATTTTTAGAAATGTGGTTTTAGAAAAAAAAGAAATCGTTGCTTATATTCAAGGTAAAAGGGAAATGGCTCCCAGAAGTCCAGCCTCAATTCGAGGGACATCATGGATAAATAAGCTAGGTTTTGGCAACTATAAAGAGACGGCTTGCCAATTATATATATATATATAGGATCTCTTCAGTGGTGGGATTCAAAAATTTTTATTACAGGTTCTGTGGGCGTGGCTTGGTGGGTGTGGCAGGGGAAGAATACTGTAAAATCTCCATTCCCTTCCCACTCCAGAGGAAGGTTACTGTAAAATTCCCCATTTCCTTCCGATCAGCTAGGACTCGGGAGGCAGAGAATAGATGGGGCGGGGCCAGTCAGAATTTTTACTACTGGTTCTGTAGGCGTGGCTTGGTGGGCATGGCAGGGGAAGAATACTGTAAAATCTCCATTCCCTCCCCACTCCAGGGGAAGGTTACTGTAAAATTCCCCATTTCCTTCCGATCAGCTGGGACTCAGGAGGCAGAGAATAGATGGTGGGGCGAGGCCACTCAGAGGTGGTATTGACCGGTTCTCCTAACTACTCAAAATTTCCACTACTGGTTCTCCAGAACTGGTCAGAACCTGCTGAAACCCACCTCTGGATCTTTTGCTCGAGCAGGGGGTTGGACTAGAAGGCATCCAAGATCCCTTCCAACTCTGTTGTTCTGTATTCCGTATTCCTTTTCCCAATGTTGCCTTTAGCTCCCAAATTCCTTGGCAGCTTCCCATCCAGGTTTTAACCAGACCTGCCACTGCTTAGCTTCAGCCCCAAAGCTGTCCCTCCAGGTGCAGCCACCTGTCTTATTCCCACACTTTGCAAGGCCCTTAGGATGACAATAATAGCACTAAATGTAGCCAGAAAGTTTCTGTTTGTAGGGAAAGGGAATATGGGGAGGGTCTGTGTGTTCCATAGTCTGATTTCTTTTGCCCCTGAGTAGAACTGAACCCCCACGGAGAGCCACAGTGATAACCATAATAAAACACTTCGTTGCTCCATGGGGCAGATTAGCAGAATAATGAGGCTAATAAGGAGGGCCCTGCTGTGCCTGGCAAATATCTCTGAATAAATCTCTGAATGTTTTTGGCACTTCTAAATCCATGTTTATCTGAAACTGGCTTTTCCCCTCCCGAATATGGTGAGCAGGGGAGGGGGAAGGGAAGCCCCTCCCCCTCCGTGTAGAAGCCTGAAGCCAAGTCGGATTCCACGGATCTTGAACAAAAACAAACGAGGAAGAAACTGCTTGCCAGTAAGGCAGGGATATTGTGCTGTCGATATTCACCTCGTGTTTCAATACATCTGGAGGGGGATTGCAAAGAAGTGTCAATAAATATTTCTTCTTCTTGTTGGCAAACAAGTTCAAGGGCCAGAACGGAGCTCCTGGAGAACACGAGGGCAGAGTAATTGGTCCCTAGCCTTAGGAAGCTTCTCCAGCCAGGTCCGCTCCAGATGATGGCTGGGGTGAGAAATCTGACTCTACCTTGGGCAGAGGGTTGGACTACAAGACCTTCAAGGTACAGATAGGTACAGATTAACAGAGTTGGAAGGGACCTTGTAGGTTGTCTAGTCCAACCCCCCCCCCCCAGCCCAAGCAGGAGATCTTACACCAGTATTTCTCAACTTTGGAAGCTTGAAGATGGGTGGACTTCAACTCCCAGAATCCCCCTGGGGGATTCTGGGAGTTGAAGTCCACCCATCTTCAAGCTACTAAGGTTGAGAAACACTGCCTTACATCATTGCTGACAGATGGCTGTCCAGTCTCTTCTTGAAAGCCTCCATTGATGAAGCTCCCACAACTTCTGAAGGCAACTTCTGTTCCATGGGTTGATTGTTGTCCCTGTCAGGAAATTCCTCCTTATTTCCAGGTTGAATTTCTCCTTGATCAGTTTCCATCCATTGTTCCTTGTCTGGCCTTCAGGTGCCTTGGAAAATAGCTTGACCCCCTCCTCTCTGTGGCAGCCCCTCATATTTAGCAAGCATTTGTCTTGGAGCTGCAGCCTTAAGAAATGCTCTTATTGAAATAAGAAATGCTCTTATTGCTTCTCGGCAAGACCTTGGCAATGCCTTAGGTCAACATGTTAGGTTCATGGATCTAACCCAATAACTCACAAGACAAAATGATATCTTCTATTAATTCTTTTATTGTAGGCCTGATCTAATCTTAGATTAGATGGGAGTAATGGGATATGTGGTTGCGTTAACCCTTGCAGGGCTGTGGGGAATTGGGATACAAATGAGTTAGACATTTTATATGACACAACAGATAGCAAAACAAAGACCTTTCATTTCCTAATTTATGTGCTACAAGATCTATTTTGGATTTTGTTGGGACACAAATTGTGTTTGAGGCTGAGTCTCATGAATGTTAACATTGTAGAAAACTACTTTAAAAACAGAAGATAGGACATTCTACTGGAAAGTATGGATAGAATCCGGAACGGTTACTTTAAATCAATTACTTTGTACATTACTATTAATCTTCTCATCGTTTTTATCACCCATCTCCTTCCACTTATGACTGTATGACTGTAACCTTGTTGCTGGTATCCTTACGATTTATATTGATATTGTTTCCTGATTGCTTATTTGTACCCTATGACTATCATTAAGTGTTGTACCTTATGATTCTTGATGAATGTACCTTTTCTTTTATGTACACTGAGAGTGTATGCACCAAAGACAAATCCTTTGTGTGTCCATCACACTTGGCCAATAAAGAATTCTATTCTATTCTATTCTATTCTATTCTATTCTATTCTATTCTATTCTATTCTATTCTATTCTATTCTATTCTATTCTATTCTATTGATTATTTTAAGGATTTTTCAACAACTGCAGGTGGATTCCTCTTTGACTAATACATATTGGAGCAATAAAATCAATTTAAGCATGTTTTGATTCCTCCGATCCAACCAGCTGCCTCAAAGAAGCCCGAGATACTATCATTTTTAATGGATTCTATTTTTGAAATGAAAGCACTTGGCAAAATATCTTTCATGTTTACATGTCAGTACTTTTCGGATGTTTTATGATTTATGGAATAGTTCCTGATAACGGAACTTCATGGATCTAAGTTCTAAAAATGTTATGCTTGATTTTTTGGGGGTCTTGAAATTAATCTATCCTCGAACAATGCAATAGAAAGGAGCTAGATTTTTTCTATTGGTGATCTAAAAAAAAATCTAATTAAATCATATGATCTGGTTATGTCTGCTTGCTTTTGATATGGTTTTGGAAGAATATTGTAATCTATGTAATTAAATATATGGATAAACGTTTTCAATTTAAAAATATCAATGTTAACGTTGAATTATATTCCAACACTATATTCTAAAATCTGATAATTTTTGAGGAATATTATTTACATCCAGAATGGAGAATAATTAAGAGAATTATATTAAGATATTGGAAAATTACTATTGCCCTGGATACGAAAGAAAATGTGTAACGTATCCATTTTTGAAAAGACCTTTTTTGCTACTAATTAAAAATGTTACATTTCCTTTGTCACAGATTTCACAATGTTTTGCAAGAATAGACCATTTTATGCATAATTTGATTCATTGTTAAACAATTAAATGAATACATGTGAGATATTTCAATGATTTGTATCAATTTAGTATGTTAATTCTTAGGGATTTTTTTCCCCTCTTTGCCTATTTTACTTTCTTTTAAAAAACAGGGATTTTTTTTGGTTTTGTTAATGCAATTTCATGAAAGATTATTTCCCATTCAAACAGGCCCAGAATCGTATTTGTCCTTCAAGCAGCTGCCGTCCATGGCTGATTCATGCCCAGCTTATCAATGGAGACAGCCAAGTTCTTTTGGTCACCACACTATAAAACAGATGTTGAGACTCTAGAAAGGGTGCAGAGAAGAGCAACCAGGATGATGAGAGGACTGCAGACTAAAACATATGATGAACGGTTGCAGGAACTGGGCATGGCTAGTCTAGTGAAGAGAAGGACCAGGGGAGACAGGATAGTATCTTCCAATATTTGAGGGGCTGCCACAGAGAGGAGGAGGGGGTCAAGCTATTTTCCAAGGCACCTGAAGGCCAGACAAGGAATAATGGATGGAAACTGATCAAGGAGAGATTCAACCTGGAAATAAGGAGACACTGTTCTCTGACAGTGAGAACAATCAACCAGTGGAACAGAAGTTGCCTTCTGTGGGATAATAGATTATAGGCGGTTGGAAAGCATGTGACCACACTATGAGCCAAGATGGTGCAATGGTTAGAGTGCAGTACTGCAGGCTACTTCTGCTGCCTGCTGCCTGCCTGCAATTTGGCAGTTCAAATCTCAACAGGCTCAAGGTTGACTCAGCCTTCCATCCTTCCATGGTTGGTAAAATGAGGACCCACCCTCCTTCCTTCCTTCCTTCCTTCCTTCCTTCCTTCCTTCCTTCCTTCCTTCCTTCCTTCCTTCCTTCCTCCCTGTTGTGGCCTGCCTGGCAGCAGAGTCAAACAGTGAGGATATTGGGGAGGAATATGGGCCAATCCTGGGGGCTGGGAAAAACTCCGATGAGGGCTCTGCATTGGAGGCAGAGAGGGAGGTAGACAGCAGTGAGGCAGAGGAACAGCTGGAGCCTGTTCCCAGTGTAGGCATGCACAGAGCTACCAGAAGACAAGAACAACTAAGAAAGCAGGGTCGATTTGGGAATAAAGTCACACCTTGGAGGTGATTGGCCGCTCCCATAGGAGACAAAAGAGGAGTGAACAGGGAGTGGACTTTTGCAGGAAACAATTGGTTCTGTCAGATGTAAATGCCTTATTCCCTAATGTGTAAATAGTGTATAAATGGGATGTCAGGGGTTAACTTATTCTTTGATTCTTAATGTATTCATAATTCACCACTCCCACTATTGGCTCCACCCTTTGTATATATAAGGAGCCACCTTCACCATTTTCTTTGCTTCTATCTGTGAATATTCAGTGAATATAGAATGCCTGTTATAATTAAAGAGAAATATATTTAAACCTTTAACTCTTATTATTATTATTGAGTCTGATCCTGAAAATATTGCAACAAGCTGGTAGCAGAGGATGGTTAATTGACTCAATAACTACTTAAACATGTCTAAGAAAGATAGGCCCAACACCAGGGCCTACAGCAAAGAAATAGAAACTGAACAAGAAATAATCAACGAATCCACAAACGCGATTTCGAGAGAATCCGAAGAATACACCACTGAAGAAGAAGAATTAATAAATGAAAATGATGACCAGGAGGAAATCGAAATAGAAAATAACGAACTCAGGTCAGAGATATTAAAACTATTAAAAAGCCAGAAGAATGATGAAAGCCTCATCGCGAACCTCCAAGAAATGCTGAAGAACAGCGGAGCAGCGAGAGAGAAAAACATCGCTAAAGAGAAACCCAAAGACCAAAAAATTGTGAGTGATATGACTACAGAGAAAGTCATTATGAAAAAGAAAAAATGTAATCCCGCGCGAAATTTTGAATGGCAGCCATCTTGGTTTCAACAAGCCTCCAAAGTGAACGAAGCAGAGCCAATCAAAATGCTCAGTTCAAAATTTCTGGCGCGAAAAACGTTATCAGACAACGAAAGTGAAAAGGAAGATTCAAACTCTTCAGAAGAGCCAGAATCAGAAAATGAAGACGACTCAACGAAATCTCAAGTAAAGTCAGCAATGAAGACGCTTTTTGCTGCATTTGGGCCTAAATTAAAAATTTCCAAAGCGCCAACGAAGAAGCAAGCGAACAAGCCGATACCTCAAGAACTGCACGCTCCCATCCTGACTTCGAGAGCGACGACGCCCGAACCCAGAGAGCCATGTCGATTCCGTCCTACACCACAGACCGAAGCAAGTGTCAACGCACCCAAAAGAAAAAGAAGAGCAATCGCCGCCATCAAAACTCCTAAGACCGAACCAGAGACCGACTCGTCTGAAGAAGAGCAGAGCGAGCGAGCCGCAATGGAGAGAACCTTCCACGACGACGCCAAAGAAGAAATGAACAACGCGCATGTGCGAAACTACGCAGATGGTCCGGAAAGACTTGAACTAGCCAGAGAACCGCGCAGACTCGTTGCGAGCATCCCCATGCCGTTTTGCAATTTCCTACACTTGCGAGACCACGGACTACCTCAGGTTGTAAGTAATGGACAAAATAATGTGGGAAACTTACCCAGTGACTTCCCAAAACTAAGGGTTGATGGCATTAATTTGCAAGAATGGTATCAACAGCTCCAGGTTGTCTTTATGAAAGAAAATTTACTATTTTTTATCACTAGTCCCCCAAGAAGACCTTGGACTTTAAAAATAGATTGTTTACACCATAGAGCATTTTTCCTAATAATATCTAGTGTGTCTCCTGCAATGTATCATAGCATCAAACCAAATCTAACTGTTTCAGAAATAATTCAATGCATGTTTAATTTGTTTCACAGCGATAGTGTAGCTACCACCACAAGAATGTCTAAAGATTTCTTTTCTTCTAGAGTAAAACCAGGGGTTTCCATAAGTGAGCATTTAATATCTCTAAACAAAATAAGAGCTGAGCTGCATTTGAGGGGGGAAGTGATTTCAGATCAAACAATGAAAAGTGTTATTATCAATTCACTTGATTCATCATGGGATAGTTTTATGTCACATTTAGACACCATCAATCTAGGATATTTATCCATAGAAAGTCTATCAAACAAACTGATAGCAGAAGACAATTCAAGAAAAAATCGTTATAGCAATCACACAGAGCACAAATCTTTTAGGAAAGTAGCTTTCCAAGAAAAATATAATGAAACTTTTAAATGCCACAATTGTGGGTCTAGGGAACACAATAGAAGAGATTGTCCCAAAATTTTCAAGGAAAGACACAGGTCAGAATATAGGAATAAATACAATTATAGACAGTCTTCCATAGATAGACATAGATATAGAAGCCCACCACATTACAGAGAAAATAGAGGGGGCAGAGAAAATTCAAAAGAGAGAAAATCTGGTTCACTGAATGGACTAAATAAACAAGACAGCACAAAAACACAACAAAATGAGAACAATAATTGGCTTATTGATTCTGGGGCAACTAATCACACCACTAATAATAAAAATATATTGTCTTCATTTACAGAAGATAAATTTGTAATAAAGGTAGCTAATCAAGAAAAGGTTCAAGTATTAGGCAGAGGGAATGTGACCTTGCCTGGTCTAGGAAAAATAGAGGGGGTATTGTTAATACCAGAAATACCTCATAACATACTAAGTGCCATAAAACTAAGTAGAGATTCTGACATTAATATAGTTTTCTCAAAGGGAAAAGCAACTTTAGAGAAGAATAAAACAAATATAGGCACTGTGATGATTAAAGGAGGCCTACCCTATCTGGTAACAAAAGAAAGATGGTTACATAACATTGATTCAAATATGGAAGATTGTATTGAGGCAAATGATGAAAATATTAGTAACAGTGACAATGATGAATGTAAAATATCTCATGATCACGCAGATACACACAATGAAAAGAAACCAAAAATAGGTAAACCAATTCATGATGAGTGTGCTCACATCTTACATAGGAAGTTAGGACATGCAAGTTTTCCTGTAGTTCAAAAAATGACTGAACACGCAGAAGGTGTCAAAATAAAAAATTGTGAAAACTATTTGGAATGCTCAGTATGTAAATCTACAAAACTAAAAACTAGTCCCAGGCCAAGAAAATCCACCAGATCAACTAACAAAATTTTTGACTTAGTACACATGGACCTAGTTGGCCCTTTAACTCCATCAATCACTTATAGAAAACGTTACTTCCTAACAATAGTAGACGATTACAGTCGCTATGGTTTTGTTTACACATTAAAACACAAGGATGAAACCTTTCAAAAATTTAAGGAATTTTACAAACGCATAGAAACACAACATAATATCAGAATAAAACAAATTATGACAGATAGGGGATGTGAATTCATGTCTAAAGAATTCTCCCAATGGTTAAAGGATAGAGGAATGCTACATTACACGTCTAGTCCATTTTCTGCGTTCCAGAACGGGATTGCAGAGAGAAAAAATTCCACATTACAAACCATGATTAGGTGCACATTAGAGGATGCTGGCTTAAGCAAACAATTTTGGTCAGAAGCCTTACATTATTCAAATTACACTCAAAATAGAACCTGGTCCAGTATTGTGAATAAGACACCATATGAAGTGATGTATAATAGGAAACCAAAATTAGCACACATGCACATATTTGGAGTCACTGCAGACGTACACATACCTAAACAGTTGAGAAGAAAGGGAGAAAACGTATCCAGAAGACTAAGATTTATGGGATATGAAACTGGCACCAAAGGGTACAGATTCATTGATAATAATAACAAATTTATAGTTTCCAGAACAGCTGTGTTCCATGAACAGGCCAACTGGTCTAAATTACATCTTAATGAAATATTTCCAAATAAATGCAAAGATACAAAATCTCATGAGGAAGGGACCATAGAAAATCAAAATATCAACAAATATAAAAACAAAACCAAAACTTGGACAAATAGTCAACACAAAATAAAGACAGACACACTAACAAAAAAAGAAGCAAGATATTTGCATGACAACCATAGCAAACCTGAAAGAGCCATTAGAAACAACAGAAATCAAATACCAAATAAATACAGAGATTACATAATGCATATGGATGGTGAACAAATAACACCTAATACATATGAGGAAGTATTAAAACTCCCTCGTGAAGAAAAAGAAAAATGGGAATTAGCTATGAAAAAGGAGATGGAAAGTTTGCAAGGATTAAATGTATTTACACCTGCAATTGCACCCAAAGATAAAACAATTATTGGTACCAGGTGGATTTATAAAATTAAGAACCTAGAAGGAGGCAATACTCTATACAAAGCTAGATTAGTTGCACAAGGTTATGCACAAAAATATCCGGAGGACTATACTGACACATACTCCCCCACAGTAAGAACAGAGAGTGTCAAAACAGCTCTAGTAGTAGCATCTGCACTCAATCTTGATGTATTTCAATATGACATACAGACTGCGTATCTACACGCAAAACTAGATAAGGAAATATATGTAAGAGCACCTCACAGTCAATACACTAATAAAAATGAAATTTGGCTATTGAACAAGAGTTTATACGGATTAAAGCAATCTGGTAAAAGATGGTACGATTGCTTGGTAAAAGTACTTAAGACCATGGATTTCAACGCTACCACCGCTGATAACTGTTTCTTTGTCAAAAAGGGTGATGATTACATTGAATTTGTATTGATTTATGTAGATGATATTTTATATATAGGAAAACACAAAGAGAGAAGAGAAACCTTTGTAAACAAGCTAAATGAACATTTCTCATTGAAATCTCTAGGTAAAGTAAACAAATACCTTGGTGTACAAATTAATAAAACTAGAAGGGGATTCAAACTTACTCAGAGGGATAAGATTATTGAACTTCTAAACAAATGCAATTTAAACAATGCCAAACCCTGTGACACTCCTATGCAAACTGATTTCCTTAGAAATACTGATGAATCTTCTCCTGAATTTAAGGATAACACATTTTATAGATCAATAATAGGTTCACTTCTTTATATATCTAATTGGACTAGGCCAGATATCGCATTACCACTCAATTTATTATCAAGACACGTCAGCAAACCAACAATGTATCACTGGGAAGCTGTCAAAAGAATTTTAAGATATCTGAAAAGTACATTAGATTTTTGCTTAGTATTAGAACCTAATGACAATAAAGAACCAAAGCTTACATGTTACGCAGATGCGGATTGGGCTGGAGACGTATCATGCAGAAAAAGTACTTCTGGTTATATTTTTCTTTTAAATGACTGTCCAGTTTACTGGTACACTGGTAAACAAGAGTTAGTAGCCACTTCAACCACAGAAGCGGAATATGTTTGTTTATCCAAAGCTGCAAATAACCTTGTATGGTTTAATGATTTAATTTCAGATGTTTGGAAAAAACCTGCTTTACCTTTTGTTATGCATGAAGACAATAAAGCAGCCATTGAAATATCTAGATCCGATGCCATTGGACAAAGGTCCAGGCATATAGATATAAAATTTAAGCATGTGAGACAATTGTCTCAAGATGGATTTATCAAAGCAGTACATTGTGATACTTCTGAACAATTAGCTGACATATTGACGAAGCCTTTACCTTCTAAACAGCACAAATATTTAACTTCTAAATTGTATGTCTTATATTGTCCTGAATCTGAATGTAATTGGTGTTGTATAGCGAATCGGCATTTAGAGGGGGATTTGTCAGATGTAAATGCCTTATTCCCTAATGTGTAAATAGTGTATAAATGGGATGTCAGGGGTTAACTTATTCTTTGATTCTTAATGTATTCATAATTCACCACTCCCACTATTGGCTCCACCCTTTGTATATATAAGGAGCCACCTTCACCATTTTCTTTGCTTCTATCTGTGAATATTCAGTGAATATAGAATGCCTGTTATAATTAAAGAGAAATATATTTAAACCTTTAACTCTTATTATTATTATTGAGTCTGATCCTGAAAATATTGCAACAGGTTCGTTCGGTCATTTCAAAAGTGGAAAGTTCTGTTTGTGACTCTAAGAGACTCTGTGCCAACTTTTGCCTTACACTGCATTTGGAAACTATTTATCTGGCAGCTTTCCAAGCAAGTTAAGGTTTGTGTTGATAAATATTCCTCTGAAAGACTGTTTGCCAAGCCTTGCTGACTGCGAATGAAAGGAATTCACAGTCGTGTAAATAAAAGGGGTTTTGCCAGGACCAAAACTCTGCTTCATGCTTGTTAAGGAAGCCTAAGTCAGAACCCACCCTCCCTCCCTCCCTCCCTTCCTTCCTTCCTTCCTTCCTTCCTTCCTTGCAATAGGCTGATTCTGTAAACCACTTAGAGAGGGCTGTAAAGCACTGTAAAGCAGAATATAAGTCTAAGCACTAAGCACTAGGCCTATCAACTGGGCCTGGGAAGGATGGATAAGCGGTCGGTGATAGAACTGTATAAAACATGCTGAGATCTGTAACTAGGTCTGGTTTCTCTTGCTTGTATGCTTGGAAATCCACCAGCAAATGCTTCAATAAAATTGTTTTGTATTCTAACAACTTTGACTTTGAGTTTTACACCTCACACTGGGTTCAGACCCACCCAAAACATCCTCCTTTTCTTCCAAAACCATAGAGAGACTGCTGAGAATTATGACTTGCTTCTACCAATATCTACTGCTTTCTCTCTGCATTGCGAGCATTATTCAAAATATACTTTTGTGCCATGTGACTGGAGTTTTCAGAGGCTTCCTGTGAGGAAGGGGCTTGACAAGCAAGTTCTAAGTTGTTTTAACAAACCTGTTTGGTTTGGTGGCTGCAGTGCCTCAGATAGTCCTTACAGAGAGTGGTGAGGACAGTGGAGAAGATTATCCTGTTATTCAGGACACTGCTCACAAGATTCATTTTTCTCGCCATGTACATGTATACATCTGAACTATACTGCATTATTTCTCTGTGTCATATATGTGGGTATATGCATAATTTTGTATGTTTGTAATGTATTTATCTTGTCATGTTTGTGTAGTGTATATTGGACGTGATGACCCTTTGAGAGCTTTAGGCAATGAAATTTCATTTTAATGTATGGCCATTACTGTACATTCAAAGTGACAATAAACTTATTCTAAGTCTAATTATGTGTTTCTAGTTTTGATTCTTCAGATTCTCTCAGCTCTGGAAATATCAGAGAGGGAGGCTGATTGGAGAAAAAGCATGTGCCCCATGCTGTATATTGTTTGACTAACTGAAGATAAAGTGTTAGTTTCACACAACACGGGATGTCCACTTATAGCTGGGCAACCCAATTTTGGCCTTTGGGAATGGGGGCCCCCTGTTGGAAGATCCTCCATATCAAACACCGAAGGAATGCTGGGGCCCATCAGGAGAACTTGTAGCAGATAAATGCAGCTTCTTGGGAGGTTGAGTTGCAGAAGATTTAAATATCTTTTTTTTAAAAAAAAATCCTGATCATTGTCTGTGCTTCTATGCATGTTCCCAACATTAGGCTCTTCTCCAGTGAGCCCTTCCTTCTCATTAGGTGGCCAAAGTATTTGGAATGAAAGTATTTGGAATGAAATACATTCACATATATTTTCCTAATTGGTGTCAACTTGGTATCTGTCCCACTCAAACTCACTCACATACACACACACACACAACCATGGTTTAGAGCAGGGGTGTCAAACTCACAGCCAACAGGCCAGATGCGTCCCCTCCCGGTTTAGCGAAGGGGGAAAAGGTCCCGATACGTCATGTGACGCCCCTGAGTTTGACACCACAAGCAGACCAATGCTAGTCCACAAAGCAATGGTCACTGAGTCCACAAGGCACTTGAAAGTTTCCCAAACAAAATAAATCCACCAGGCAAAATTAAATCCACAATACAAGAGGGCAAGAGAAGTCCAGAGTTCACCAGGCACGATCCAGGTCAAGGCACGGTGTCAATCCAAAGCAACAACAGGAAAAACACAACTAGGAAATGAACACATTGTTCCCAGCGTTGTCTCCATCTATTTTGCTGTGCTAAATAGACAGCTTCTGGGCGAGGCTGCCTCCTCACCAGTAACCTGGCTGACCTTCACTGCTCCTTGTTGTGGCCCGCCAGCAGCCTGCACGGATTGTGGCTGATCCCGACGAAAAGAAGGAAGGTGAAAAGAAAATGTAAATAACAAAAATTAAAATATTATTTTAAATAATTAAATTGAATCGTTGGATTGTCCCACAGCAAGTTGGCTGTGGCAAATTGGCCATGGTGAGTTGTTCCATTCTGAATCTGCATGTTCATATTGGGAAATGAGCAGGGGTGGGCTGATGAGGGTTTTCAGGGTTCGGGAGAACCTCTAGCTAAGATTCTGTGCAGTTCGAAGAACCTCCAAAGCCCACTCTTGGATGGCCCCACCCACCCCACTCCTCCCCTCCCAGGAGTCTCCATGCGGCCCATTTTGGATGCAGGTAAGTGCAGGCCGTGTGCGGAGGCTCAGGGAGGGTGAAAAATGGGCCTACTGGAAGTTCAGGAAGGACGGAAATGGGCCTGTTTCTGGCCTCCAGAGGGCCTCCGGAGCCTGGGGAGGCCGTTTTTATCCTCCCGGAGGCTCGAGAAAAACCTCCAGAACCTGGGGAAGGCAAAACCGCCTCCCCCCACCGTGGTGCAGGAGGCCGACAAGCCACGCCCACCATGGCCGTGCCCACCCAGCAACCGGGCAGGAAACCCCTTGCTAAAATTTTTGAAGCCTACCCCTGGAAATAAGGATGTGTATATGAGGAGAGAGAGAGAGAGAAACACACATTTTTGGGGAATCACATCTGATGAACTTTCAGCTTCTGGTCAAATAAAATCCTTTCCACCCCACCCAGAAATTTCTACCTTGGACAATACTACAGAGTCCTTAGAAACTACATTTTCTGAGGCTTTGCCATTTCGAAGGAATACCCTGGGTGCTCCAGATAGGGGCTTCCATTTAATCAGGCTAGTCTGGAGGAAAGGTGAAGGGTGTGGGTGTGTTTGTACCAGCTGCAGAGTATGAATATTCATAGACGGGATTGTTGCTTCAAAAATGAGGGTGTTTTTGTGTCTGATTAAGTGGAACATGCTGATACATTTGTTAGTCTCCTTTCAAGGTAACACCAAGCAGGTCACATTAACTATTCCAGGGATAGTTTAAAGAAAGCAGCAATTAAGTCATAACATGCAACAATGGCTTTAGAGAACAAATAGAATATTCTCCGTAAAGGGGTAGGCAGGCTCTGGCTTCAATCTGAGCCATAAACTGCAGCAAACAGGTGACTTTGAAATCTGATTAAGGCTGATAGTCCCTGAGGGCGATGAGCTCTTTCTCTCCCTCTCTCTCTCCCTCTCTCCCCCTTTGTACCTCTCTCTCTCTTTCTCTCTCCCTCTTTCCCTCTCTCTCTGTCTGTGTGTGAGAGAAAGACAGATAGAGAGACAGAGACGCAGAGAGACAGAGACAGAGGGAAAGAGGGAAAGGGAGAGAGAGAGAGAGGAGGGAGGGAGGGAGGAAAGGAAGGAAAAAGGGAGGGAGGGAGAGAGAGAGAGGGACGGAGGGAGGAAAGGAAGGAAAAATGGAGGGAGGGAGGGAGAGAGAGGGAGGGAGAAAAGGAAGGAAGGAAGGAAAAAGGGAGGGAGGGAGGGAGGGAGGGGGAGGGAAGGAAGGAAGGAAAAAGGGAGGGAAGGACGGAGGGAGGGGGAGAGAGGGGGGAGGGAGACTAGTTTCACGCAATCCTAATTTCTCAAATATGTCAGTACTTCAATAATATTTATGGTGTAGGAAGTTAGCACCCACCCTTCTCCTAGGAAAATGAAATATTCTAGGAAATATTTGAAAGGTAGAATATTTCCCCTAAAAGAGAATTAGAAATCTTAAGACAGAAACTCAGGCCCAGCTCCCTGCCCCCAGCAGATACTTTGGTTATTTGCAAGCCAAAAGGCTGGGCCATCTTATCTACAACACAAAAGACAAAGCCATTAAGCCATAATAGGAATTGCCCAAAGCCCCTTCATTACATCATCACCCAGCAAGATTCAACCAGGCCTGGGACATAGACAGCCTACAAAGTTAGCTAAGACCCCGCCCCTGAGAGTCTGACAGCCAATGGGATTTCTCGTACAGGAACAGGAAACTCTAAGGCAGGGCCTCAGAGAGTGTGTAAATATATCCCTCCCTCTACTCCATGTGCTCTTTTTTGCCCAGGACCCAAAAACCCCATGTGGTCCAGTCCACCATTAAACCCTTTTTCCAAGCAGTCTCCAAGTTTCCAGTGTCTTTCTTCCAGTGGTGAAATCCAATTTTTTTTACTACCGGTTCTGTGGGCGTGGCTTGGTGGGCATGGTATGGCTTGGTGGGCGTGGCTTGGTGGGCGTGGCAGGGGAAGGATACTGCAAAATCTCCATTCCCACCCTACTCCAGGGACAGGATACTGCAAAATCCCCACTCCCTCCCCACTCCAGGGGGAAGGATATTGCAAAATCTCCATTCCCACCCCACTCTGGGGCCAGCCAGAGGTGGCATTTGCCAGTTCTCCTAACTACTCACAATTTCTGCTACTAGTTCTCCAGAACCTGTCAGAACCTGCTGGATTTCACCCTTGCTTTCTTCCCACTTGGAACTGAACCCAGATGGACATTTCTTCCAATAATGGGAAACACAGTGCTTGGGGTAATTAATACAGGGGATTATTTTTGCAAACAATTTCCCCTTACCAAGCAATATGGATGTCAGGTTTAGAAATACAGGCATTCTGGCAAAAGCTTTTCTCACTGGCTAATTGCACTGTGAATTTGCAGGGCTGAGATTTCAACTGGTGGCTTCATGTATTGGTGCCAAAATGTAACATTAGCTAAATACACATTAAGCCCTAATCATCGTGTGTCGTTCAAAATATTGCAATCCAGGGGTGGGTTCCAATTTTTTTTACTACCGGTTCTGTGGGCGTGGCTTATTTTGTGGGCCTGGCTTGATGGTCATGTGACAATTCTTTAGGATTTAGCAGAGATACTGGTCTACCAGGCTTTTAACTGCTTGCAGAGCTGTACCGGTCTACTCATTTGTTTTTGGAGGCATCGGTCTACCACCACACTGCCTTTTAACACTGATCAGCTGTAGGGCGGCCCTTTGAAGCCCCGCGGCAAGAGTTTAAACAGTTTTTTTCCTTCTGGCCGATCAGCTGGGACTCGGGAGGCAGCGAATAGATTGGGGGCTGGGCCAAATAAAAGATAAGAATAACGTAGAGGGGGGAGAGGGCCCAGCTCCCGAACAAAGAGAACCAGTTCGGTGATGTCATATCGTCACCACTACCGGCTCGGCCGAACCGGGCCGAACCAGGAGGAACCCACCACTGTTGCAATCGCAAGAAATGTATACAGGTGGTCCTTGGCTTACACTTGAGCCCTGAATTTATGTTGGTGAGACATTTGTTATGTGACTTTTGCCCCATTTTTTGACTTTTCTTGCCACAGTTGTTAAGGGACTCACTGTTATTATTAAGTGAGTAACACGGTTGTTAAGCGAATCTGGCTTCGCCACTGAGTTTGCTTGTCTGAAGGTCACAAAAGATAGTCACAGGACCCTGGGACACTGCAACCGTCATAAATATGAACCATAAAATAAAATTAAGAAATATTGGATAGGAATAAATTGGATTTGAATAGGTACGAAGGGAATATATATGTAACTGAAGTGTGATTGAATGTACAAAAAGTATATATGGAATATGCATGATATTATATTGTAATATACACGAAAGAAAAAGTGCTAGAAAAGTATGTACCAGACAAGTCGCACCAAGTCTAATGTTTTTAAATGGTATATTTAATAAAATTAATAATAATAATAATAAAAATATGAACCAGTTGACAAGTATCTGAATGCAAATCATGTGACCATGTCTGTAGAGATTCTTGGTCATCCAGGACATAGTTGTCCCAAAGGGACTTTTCCAGGAGGCAACTAGATTTTCTTGTTTTTTCTTTGAAGACGATTCGCTTCTCATCCAAGAAGCTTCTTCAGCTCTGACTGGATAGTGGGAACTGGAAGGATTGATATTCCTTGCAGACAAAGCTGGTCATTTGCATCCTTTTAGAGCAGTGTTTCTCAACCTTGGAAGCTTGAAGATGGGTGGACTTCAACTCCCAGATTCTGGGAGTCGAAGTCCACCCATCTTCAAGCTTCCAAGGTTGAGAAACACTGATTTAGAGGGCCGTTGAGGCCACCTGGAGGTTTCTCTGTGTCCTCAGGGTCACCTGAATGGTGCAAATGGTTCCTGTAGTCCGCAATTTTTCCCCTCTGGAAATCCATTCCTGCTCCCACACCATTCCAAGGATCTTCATCCCAAATTGTATAGCTAAAAGTCTGTAGAGATTTTCAGTCATCCAGGTCATGGTTGTCCCAAAGGGGCTTTTTCAGGAGGCAACTGGACTTTCTTATTTTTTTTTTCTTTTGAAGACGTTTCGCTTCTCATCCAAGAAGCTTCTTCAGCTCTGACCGGATGGTGGGGAATGGAAGGATTTATATTCCTTGCAGACAGCTGGTCCTTTGCATCCTTTTAAGAGGGTCGTTGAGGCCAATTGGAGGTTTCTCTGTGTCCTCAGGGTCACCTGAGTGGTGCAAATGGTTCCTGTAGCCTGCAATTTTTTTTCTAGAAATCCTACTCTTTCCTACTCCCACACCATTCGAATATGTGACCATGTGTAATGGTCATAAGTGTGAACAATGATCAGAAGTCACTTTTTTTTCAGTGCTGTTCACTAAATGAACTGTTGGAAGTTCACACAATGCACACACACGTATGCAATTTACTTGTATCATTTTCTCACTCTATTTTTCGGCTCATATTAAAGCCAGTGGAGTCGAGCGTGCCAGAGATACAAGCAATTGGCTCCTTCTTGATCTCCGGGTAACCCTGGAACTCTTTTTTTTTTTTTTTTTTGCAAAGGCTCATTCTGGTTTAACATCACTGCAGAATTAATTTCCAGACTGTTGGGCAAAGCAATAGGTGACTGAGGAGGTGACTTACGAGACCGCCTTCTCCCACCGATAGCCTCCCACCGACCAGTTCGCTCCCACAGAGAGGGACTCCTCAGGGTGCCGTCGGCCAAATTATGTCGGCTGGCGACAGCCAGGGGGAGAGCCTTCTCTGTGGGAGCCCCTGCCCTTTGGAACGAACTGCCCCTGGACATACGCAAGATCTCTGACCTCCGAGTTTTCCGCTGTGCTCTTAAGACCCTGCTCTTCCGAAAGGCAGGGCTAGCTTCATAATTGAGTTTTAAATTTGGAGTTCTTAAATTTTTGGGTTTTTAACAAATCTTGGCCGTAAATGTAATAATTTTAATAATTTTTAAATTTAATTGGGATTTGTATTGTGTTTTTTACTTGGCTGTGCACTGCCCCGAGTCCTTCGGGAGAGGGGCGGTATAGAAATAAAATTATCTATCTATCTATCTATCTATCTATCTATCTATCTATCTATCTATCTATCTATCTATCTGCATGGACCCATGGGAGTCTGACAACCAATCAGAATACAAGCTCAAATTCAAATCCCCAACAGAGGGTAGAAATCTCTCTTTCTCTCTCCACTCCATGTGCCTTTTTTTTTTTGCCCAGGAGCTCAAACCCTGTGATCCTGTCCACCATTAAAAACAGTCACCATGTTTCCAGTGTTTTTCTCCCCACTTGGAACTGAACCCAGATGGACATTTCTTCCAACATTGCCAGCCTGCTGCTGTTTGAGGAGGGCAGGGGATCTATGCTGTAGTGGTTTCCATTCATGCCACTCTTGCCCAGTGCACCTTCCTGGCATCTCCCGCTGCATCTGGCTGGGTGGATGCCAGCTGGGGCTTGGGAGGGCCGGGCTGCGGGGAACGAGACTCCGAATTGTATTCTGGCTCGAAATTCAAAGTGATTGATTCTCCCCGGCACAATGAAGTCGGCAAGTTTGCCGCAGCAAAAAGCCTGCGTTTCACCCCTTGCATAAATCATGGCTTCGTGCTGGGACGCATGGTGAGAAAAAACGTGTGGATGGAAGAAAGAGGCAGCCCCGGGTTTCTCAGTGGGAATCAGCCAGACAAGATAATCAATCACTCTGTTTGTATGGCACCACCGTGGCAACAATCCTGCAAAATATCTGACTTTCTTTCAAGCCTGCACAACAGTGGATCCTTTCTCTGGGGTGTGGAGCGTTGGAGGGGAGATGCCAGAAAATGTCTGGAGCTCATTAAATTAATCTTAAAATCATCCAGTAGAGTTGACATGAGCATTTCGACATGGAACACTAACAGGAACAAAATAACCGAGTTGGAAGGGACTTTGGAGGTCCTCCAGTCTAACCCCCTGCTCAAGCTAGAGACATATATATATATATACATATATATATATGTGTATATATATATATACACACCCTATTTCCCCGAAAATAAGACCCAACCCTGGAAAACAAGTCCTAGCATGATTTTTCAGGATGCTCGTAATATAAGCCCTACCCCCAAAATAAGCCCCAGTTAAGATTGTCAGCCAGATGGATGCATTTAGTACTGTATTTTCCCCCCAAAACAAGACCTGACCAGAAAATAAGCCCTAATGTGTCTTTTGGAGCAAATATTAATATAAGACTTGGTCTTATTTTTGGGGAAACACAGTATTATATTTAAAAATATTTATCTTCGAGACCACCTTCTACCACAAAGCTCCCAGAGACCGGTAAGATCCCACAGAGTTGGTCTCCTCTGGGTCCCGTCAGCTAAACAATGCTGTGTTTAGCTGACGCGGGGGAGGGCCTTCTCTGTGTCTGCCCCAGATCTCTGGAACCAGTTACCTCCTGAGGTCCGGACCGCTCCCACCCTATTGGCCTTTAGAAAAGTGGTGAAGAGCTGGCTTTTCCGGCAGACTTGGGGCCGTTGATCTTGCTATTGTGATCTTGTGAGATCCAGCCATGAATGGTGTCAATGGGTTTTAATGTTTTAATGTTTAAATGTTTTTATAATGGGTTTTTTTTTCAATGCATTGTAAGCCGCCCTGAGTCTCTGGAGAAAGGCGGCATATAAATTGAATAAATAAATAAATAAATAAATAAATAAATAAATAAATAAATAATAATAAATAGAAAGAGAAAAGATGAGAAGAAAGAAAGAAAGAAAGAAAGAGGGTGCCGTCCATCCTACTTAAATTAATTAGCAAAGAAAGACTCCCGGCTCATTATTTTTTTCCAAGAGTAGACTTTACTAAAGAACAAAGTGGTTACAGATGTAGCACGGCAGAATCTGTCAATTTGGCAGGAAAAACATGCAGTTAAGTTCCCTCTTTTTTTCCCTGGCCACCCCTGTTATCAATCAATGTCCAATTAGAAGTTCTCGGATTGTTTAGGAAGCAAACTCTGTGTCCCTCCTTCTCCATCTCCTCATTTTTTTTTGGCTGACCTTGTGTTGGATTGGTGCGACTCACTGTTAGGGCCCACCGGGCTTCATCCCCCCCACATCCTTAATCACCCACACTTCAAATCCTCCCTTCCCCTGTTGCAAATGTCAGGATGCGATGTTAGAAGCAGAATGGCAGCCAGGACAAAGGGAAGCCCACAGAAACAACTTTCATATGCTCCTAATGTAGTCAGCAATTTTCGTTCGGCTGTTTTGAAATGAGGATGCAACCAGTGGTGGGATTCAGCCAGTTCTGTCTGGTTTGAACGAACCGGTAGCGGTGACTATGGTAGGCCCCGCCCACCTGCCCAGATGTAATGATGTCCTATTTAGCCACAGTTTGGAGGCTGTGTGCATGTCCATAAGGCGCGCGCATGAGCAAAGAGCATGCACGGAAGGCCGAACATGTGTGGAAGGTCACATTTGCGAACTGGTAGGGAAGGTAAGTGAATCCCACCTCTGGACGCAACTAAGATTTCTGGAGCAATTCCCGGGACCCACTCGGTCCCTTAGGAGTGTCTGCCTGTTCCCATATTTTAAAGGTTAAATCGTATCACAAATGGATCCATCCGCATAGAGAATTGTGGTGCAGGAAAGAGCGTTTTCCGTGCAAATTTCATCTAGGTGGGTGAGGTCAAACAATCAAGATGGTGGCCAAGCTGAAAGATGAAATCTCCACCCCTGTTAGCCTGTAACAAGAGACAGGATTTTCCCTGCATGTTCCCAGACACAATTTTGAATTTTTTTTGATCTCTTTGCAGATGGCCGTCTCCTTGAACTGGGTTCTGGAGGACAAGAGGTGGATCCCATTTATTTTTCAGATTTCTTGGCTTCCCACATATTAGTAATGTTCACAGAAGAAGGTGTCACAACAGGCAAGTAGCATTTGCAGCAGCCCCATTTCTATGTGGGTTAAGTGTCAGGCCTGCCCCACTTAGGTCGATCCTGACCTGCTCAAGGTTGACTCAGCCTTCCATCCTTACGAGGTGGGTAAAATGAGGACCCAGATTGTTGGGGGCAACAGGCTGACTCTGTAAACCACATAGAGATGCTGGAAAGCACTGTGAAGCGGTATGTAAGTCTAAGGGCTATTGCTATTTTTCACACTTACGACCACTGTAGCATTCCTATGGTCATATGATAAAGATTCGGGATTTGGACAATTGCTCCTCATGTGAGTTTGGCCAAAGGTCAGTCAGTTGGAGAGAGCCAGGCGCATTTCATTGGGGCCTGTTTTGTATTTTGCAGGTTTGAGCTGTCAGGGAAACCCCAGAGTGTTGGAAAAATATGGCATGGAACTAATTGTATCCAGAAGTGGGAAAACGGTTGCCACTTTCAGTAATCAGGTAAGTGAGAAATACCAGCATGAGCAAATCAGAAGATGTCCTCAGGAGCCCAAGAACAAGGCGTTCCTGGGAAATGGATGGAATAGAACAGAATAACAGAGTTGGAAGGGACCTTGGAGGTGTTCTAGTCTAACCTCCTGCCCAGGCAGGAAACCTTACACCACTTCAGGATGGATTCATTTATTTATCAAGTATGCATGCATGACAGCTTACCATAAAAGGAAACAAATACAGCCACTGCAATATCAGCAGGTCAACGTATACAAATTACAATAATTAAAAAACAATGTTAATAAATCAATTGATAAATTAACATCCAGTTCCAAACGGCATTCAGTCAAGGTCTGAAGCTGCCCCATTCCTCCCAAATCTTCTTCTTTCTTCTGCAGGGAGATGACCAGAGCCCCAGGCAAGTTCTGGAGGGAGGGTGTTCCAAAATGTGGGAGCTATGCAGAAGTGGTATTCTGCCGGTTCATACCGGTTCGGGTAAACCGGTAGCGGTGAGTGCGGGAGGGCCCACCACCTGTCCTATTTAGCTGGGCGCATGCGTGGAAGGCAAGCGCGTGAGCAAAGCATGTGTGGAAGGCTGGGTGCATGCATGGAAGATGCGCTCGAGAGGTCAACCAGTGGTAAGCATTTCTGAAACCCACTGCTGGAGCCCTGATTGAAAAAAAAAAAATTCTGGCTCCTCCCACCGCATAATAATGAGTTATTCCCTTTATTGGTTATTCTCAGAAGACCCCTTGGATGGGTCAACTCTAGTTGGAGGAGTTGGGCTGAAAATTCCCAGAATACATACAGTGTTGTAAATCCAAAATATGGAACATGGTAGAAAATACTTCCTTAGATGGGATCTCAATCAATCAATCAATCAATCAATCAATCAATCAATCAATCTGTCAACATCCAGCTTGAGAATCCAAATAGTTTCCCTCTTGACATAATCAGAATAGACCTGGAAGGGACCTTGGAGGTCTTCTAGTCCAACTCCTCAACGAGAGACCCTATACCATTTCAGACAAGTGGCTGTCCAGTCTTCTCTTAAAAACCTCCAGTGATGAAGAAGCCACAACTTCTGGAGGCATCTTCTGTTCCACTGGTTAATTGTCCTCACTGTTAGGAAGTTTCTCCTTAATTCCAGGTTGATTTTCTCCTTGATTAGATGGCCACACGTCAATGGGATGTCACATTTGGAGTACTGCATCCAGTTCTGGTCACCCTGATACAGAAAAGGTCCTGAGGTCCTAGCAAGAGTGCAGAGAGAGCAACAAAGATGATGAGTGGGCTGGAGGCTAAACTGTATGATGAACAGTTGAGGAACTAGGTATGGGTAGCCTAATGAATAGAAGACCTGGGGGAGACCTGAAGGTCTGCCATTGGGAAGAGGGCATTGATTTATGCTCCAAAGCCCCTGAGGGCAGGACAAGAAGCAATGGGTGGAAGCTCATAGGTGGGAGATTCACCCTGGATATAAGGAAGAATTTCCCGACAGAACAATGAATCAATGGAAGAGCTTACCTTCTGGACTTGTGGGTGCTCCATCGCTGGTGGCTTTCAAGAAAAGATTAGACATTCATTTGTCTGGCATGGTATACGGACTCCTGCCTTGGACAGGAGGTTGAACTAGCAGTTCAGCCCTATGATTCTATGATAGTTGTTCTGACCTAGGCTTCCCAAGAGCACGAAGCAGACTCCTTCTCCTGACAAAATCCCCTTTTTATTAAGTTATTTATTTATTTTATTTATTTTATTAGTCATATTTCCATGCCGCCCACTCTCTGAGGACTCTGGGTGGCTTACACCAAAGACAGTATACTAAATAGCATATTGCCCCCAACAATCTGGGTCCTCATTTTACCCACCTCGGAAGGATGGAAGGCTGAGTCAACCTTGAGCCAGTGAGATTTGATCCGCTGATCTGCTGAACTAGCAGTCAGCTGAAGTAGCTGCGGTACTGCACTCTAACCACTGCGCCACCTCAATTCAATACTATGAATTCCACTCATTCCCATCCAGCAAAGTCTTTCAAGGGAGAATTTACAGTCACAGACCTTATCTGGCTTGGAGAACTGCCAGGCCCATATCTTCAAAACTTGGCAAGGAGTCTCGGAGAACCAATTAAGTGAACGAATTGTCTCCTGCAACTCCACTCCCCTTTTGCTCTTCTTTTCTTCCCTCTGGGAGGGACCATTCATTGTCCACCTGTGGCCTTACTCCCGAGTCGACCCTTGTTCTTTAGCTGTTCCCTTCGTCTGGCAACTCTGCGCATGCTCACACTGGGAACAGGCTCCAGCTGTTCATCTGCCCCACTGATGTCTGACTCCGAAGGCAGCTGATAACTGGTATATGGCTCTGGCTCCCTCTCTGCCTCCGACACAGAGCCCTCATCAGAGCCTTCCCCCGACTCCAGGACTGGGCCATGTTCTTCCCCAGCCTCCTCACTGTCTGAATCTGCTGCCAGCTCTGCTGGCCGCTGGCGGGCCACAACAATAGGTGGGCATCATTCCTTGCTAATAGATTATGTGGGCATTTGAACACCTACATTTTTTTTAAAAAAAAAGCATTATTCTTTTCTCTCTTTTTAGAAACGTTGCTTTTAAAATAATAAAAGCCCAACTTTCGCTTCCCTAGTGTGTCACACAATTGCCTACACAATGCTGATCGTTGTAGCGATAGACACATCGTGCCATCTGAATATTTTTTCCAAGGCCTTCATTACAGACACATTGAATATCACACAATTTTTTGGGGGGAGGGTCATTCACCAGCTCTATTGTAACTGGCTTTTGTAGCTAAATAGCTGATATAGAAGTGTGTGTGTGTGGTGTTTTTCTCTCTCCTTCTTTTTGAATTAAATGTAGAGATATTTCCATTCCCGGAAACTGTGCTGCCCCTCTCTCCTCTCCCACATGCACATACAGCAGGAATTCTACAGGTGTTTATTCAAACCCTCCAAACAGGTCCTCGGAAAGCACCTGCGTTGCAAAAGTCCAGATTAGAAGGAAGGAAGGAAGGAAGGAAGGAAGGAAGGAAGGAAGGAAGGAAGGAAGGAAGGGCAATAGCACTAGATTTATATACTGCTTCACAGTACTTTATAGCCCTCTCTAAGCAGTTTACAGAGTTAGCCTATCACCCCCAACAGTCTGGTTCCTCATTTTACCAACCTTGGATGGACAGAAGGCTGAGTCAACCTTGAGCCAGTGAGAATCAAACTTCTGGCAGTGGGCAGAGTTTGAGTGCAATATTGCATTCTAACCACTGCGCCAACATGGCTGCAGCCGTTCATGAGAGGTGAGGTTGCCTCCTCGTGGGTAGCCTAGCCGACCAGCGTTGTGCCTGTCTCCTCTCTGTTCTACGTGTCCTTCGATCAGGAGAAGGGGTGGACTCCCCCTCTTTGTCATTGCTCATGGGCGGCAGCTGCTCCTGATCGTCACCTGGCGAGCCTGCTGCACCTGTGCCTCACCTGCTCAGTCTCAGCCTGGCACTGGTCCCATTGAGCCCAGCAGAGGCTGTTCCGTCAGGCTAGCACTCTCCAAGCTAGTCTGACCGACACTTGGCTCCCTGCTTTCCTTTGCCGACTCAAACTCAGCCTCTGTTGTGACCCAGGCCCAAGGAGGTATTATCCGACGCAATCAGTTCTAAACAAACAGACTTTATTAGAACAGCTGAGAATTAACACATTCTCAGTGTAGTCCAAACTAAATTAAAACAAATTCTTCATAACACAAATTCTTCAGCCTTATCACCAACCTTGATCTAATTAGGCAACCTGTCAAAGGCTTTTCTTGGCAAAAGTTCAGAAGCAGAAGACACCGACAAGAAATAAATGCAGCAAGACAAGTAACAAATCTATCAACGTTGTTTTCCAACAAGAGCCCAAGAGCCGTTGCTGGTCTTTTAAGCCTTATGGGAGGGGCCAATTATCTCTTGGCCTTTTTCCCGAGTCGTCCTTTTTGCTTCAGTTGCTCTTGCCTTCTGGCAGCTCTTCTCATACGTGCACTAGGAACAGGCTCCTCCTGTTCCTCTGCCTCTCTACTGTCAGCCTCTGGAGGCTCCGAAGTCCACGCATCACTCCCCGATGGCCCTGGCCCCATCTCTGCCTCTGACGCACAGCCCTCATCCGGGCCTTCCCCAGCCTCCAGGACTGGCCCATGTTCTTCTTCTTTTTTTTTTTTAATTTGATTTATATGCCGCCCTTCTCCGGAGACTCAGTGCAGCTTACAGTGCGTTAAGCAATAGCCTTCATCCTTTTGTATATTTATACAAAGTCAGCTTATTGCCCCCACAAACTGGGTCCTCATTTCACCTACCTTAGAAAGGATGGAAGGCTGAGTCAACCTTGAGCCTTGGCGAGATTCGAACCTGCAGTAATTGCAGGCAGCTGGTCTTAATAACCAGCTTAATAACAGGGTGCCTTAGACCACTGTACTACCAAGGCTCTTCTTCCTCAGCCTCCTCACTGTCTGACTCCGCAGGCTGCTGGTGGACCACAACGGCCTCCTCCTCTGAACTCGTGTCTGGAGAGGGGTCCTGGGGTGGGTCCATGGCAGTAATCTGGGTATGTGTGACCCACTGTTGGAAGAAATATCCATCTGGTTCAGTTCCAAGCCAGGAGAAAGACACTGGAAACATGGAGGCTGATTGGAAAGAGGGTTTAATGGTGAAAGGAACCACCTAGCCCATGGTTCTGGTGCAGCTGAGCACATGGATTTGAGAGTGGGGTTTTTTTTATACCTTCTTTTGGACTTTGAGCTTGAGCTTCCTGTTCCTGTGCGAGAACATGTATTCTATTGGTTGTGGTCAGACTCCCATGGGGCCATGTGGGGTCATGTTTGTCTGAGCTCCCAGGTTTGGTTGAAGCTTGGAGGGTGATGATGTAAATGAAGAGGCTTGTGTTGTGAAAGGGTGTTGGGAAATTCCTATTGTGTCTTAATGGCTTTGTTTTGGTTTGGATCTTAAGCGAGGGCTAATCCCATCACCCTGAGGCTAAAGGTCTTTTGTCTTGTAGATAGGCTGGCCCAGTCTTTCTTAATGGGCACCAAATATCTGCTGGCAGTGGGGAGCTGCTTTCTGTCTTTAAAATCCCATTTCTCCTTTAGGGAAATATAATATTCTGCCTTTTTAAATATTTCTCAAAATATTTAATTCTTCAAGGAGGGGTGACTTCCCTCGCCACCATCAATCATATCGAATTTCTGTCAGTCACTCCCAACTTTGTGGTTGAACTTCTTCGTCCTTTCAAATGAAGTTTTGTCCCCAAATGGACACTCCCTCTCTTGTGCTTACGACCCTCTGAAAAGATCCAAGCATTGCTTTTGCGAGGGAAAACATTTTGAAAAGGCAGGTGCAAAAGTGTGTAGGAGAACAGAGTGAGGAGGCAGTGGGCTCCATTTCATGTTGAATTTTGCCCTTAATTTGAAACGACTCCATGGCTACATTTGAGGGCTGTTCCAGTTTTGGAAATGACGTCTCCTTACCAGGGCTGAAATCCAGCAGGTACTGACAGGTTCTGGAGAATCGGTAGCGGACATTTTGAGCAGTTCGGAGAATTGGTAGCAGAAATATTGAGTAGTTTGGAGTACCAGCAAATAGACCAGCAGAGTGGGGTGGGAATGGGGATTTTGCAGTATCCTTCCCTCAGGAGTGGGGAGGGAATGGGGATTTTGCAGTATCCTTCCCATGAAGTGGGGTGGGAATGGAGATTTTGCAGTATCCTTCCCTCAGGAGTGGTGACGGAATGGGGATTTTGCAGTATCCTTCCCCTGCCACGCCCACCAAGCCACACCCACAGAACCGGTAGTAAAAAAAATTGGATTTCACCACTGCTCCTTACCCTGAAAAAAATAAAATAAAATAGCATGGGAAGTAATGAATCCACCCTTGATGAAAAATGACCAAATCACAGGCCCTGAATGAAGGAGCATTCAGAATAAATTGCCAGCGCTGTTGGCAGCCTGGATGGCTGCAGCCAAATCAGCAGAGTTTTATGGTAACACAAAGACAAAAGAAGCCTTCAGTAATATTATTTATGCATTATGTAACTCATAAAACAAGCACATTACAGCCAAAAGTTCCACAATGCGTTCTACTTCGTCTGCTTTTGGCAGCTACAAATACAGATGGGTGTGAGAAGGAAGAAAGAGGTAAACATTGGAATAAAAATGCAATGGAATGGAAAACGTACAACCTGCGACAATCCAATTATTACTTAAATGTATACAAAATAAACACTTGACACCATCCACAATAGTGGTAATTGGTGATAACGGAGTAATTTTAGCAGTGCTAAAGCAATTAACACCTGCGGGAGGGAACCAGAAGCGATGGCTTCTATCCTAGTCCAAATTAATAGAATCAAACCTTCTTATTAGTTCTTTAGCTGGAATTTAAGCTGGAGAAAAGGGGCCCTTAGTAGGTTAATCGTGTGCTTTCATCCTTCGGCAGATGTGGCTCCTTCTGAAGAGGAACGGTGCTGGGGTGCTGGGGGGGGGAGTGGGCTCCCCATGGATCCAATTCCAAGGGGGAACATTGAGAGCTGGAGGCGAGATCTCTCATTCTGAAAGTGGGCTTGGAGATTTTCGTCCAGCTGTCCGGGACTCGTTGAGGAAGAGGCTTTGACCGTTGAGCTGATGGTAGCTTCGTTTTGTGGGAGAGCAGGAGAAAATGGCAGGGGGTCTTTAGGGGAAATGACTCCTGAATGTTTGCACTGACCCAGTTTTAAATGTTTCTGTCACAGTTTTGTTCACAAACTACAAAAAAAGATGTTGAGACTTTGGACAAAAGTGCAGAGAAGAGCAACTAAGATGATCAAAGGCCTGGAGACTAAAACACATGAAGAATGGCTGCAAGATTTGGGTTTGGCTAGTCTAAAGAAAAGAAGAATGATAGCAGTCTTCCAATATCTCAGGGGCTGCCACAAAGAAGAGGGGGGTCAAATTATTCTCCAAAGCACCAGAGGGCAGGACAAGAAACAATGGATGGAAACTGATCAAAGAGAGAAGCAACCTGGAATTAAGGAGACTCTTCCTAATAATGAGGACAATTAACCAGTGGAACAACTTGCCACCAGAAATCGTGGGTGCTCCATCACTGGAGGTTTTTAAGAAGAGTCTAGACCAGTGATGGCTAACCTTTTTGCCGTTGTGTGCCAAAAGCAGGGGGAGGCTGGGGGGGTCATGCATGTGCATGCCCACACCCATAATTCAATGCGCCCTGCCACCCGCACATGCGTGCGCGACCCCCTGAGCTCCCCCTGCTTTTGGCACGTGATGGCACGGTGGGCTCGGTAGGCCTGTTTTTTGCCCTCCCCAGGCTCCAGAGGCTTTCTAGAAGCCTGGGGAGGGCGAAAACGGCCTTCCCCAGCCCCTTGGAGGCCCTCTGGAGGCCAGAAACAGCCCGTTCCCTGACTTCCGGTGGGCCTGGAAGGCCTGAAAATCAGTTGGCTGGCGTGCGCATGCACGCTGGAGCTGAGCTAGGACAACGCTCGTCTGCCCACAGATATGGCTCCGCATGCCACCTGTGGCACGCGTGCCATAGGTTCGCCATCACGGGTCTAGACAGTCACTTATCTAAAATGGTACAGGTTCTCCTGATTGAGCAAGGGGGCTGGACTAGAAGACCTCCAAGGTCCCTTCCAGCTCATTCATTCTATTCTGAATTGCTGAAATGTTTCCTTTTGCGTGTCCTTTAAGGCAGACACGGAAGGAGTGAGGAAAAACACTATGCAATTAGCTTACTATCATTGTGCAGTTGAAGCCTTGCATATTTTCATTTTTATTATTAATTTGATTTTTATCTTCCCTTTATTGCTTTAGAGGAAATTCAAGGCAGGGAAGATATCTAACAGTCCTTCCTCCCTCTATTTTCCCCACAACAAGGGGAAAAGGCAAGGTAGATTGAGCTGAGAGGGGGTGATTGGTACCTACCTGACTTTCATGCCTAAGGTGGGACTAGAACTCGCCGTCCCCCAGTTTGTAGCCCAGTGCTCATCACACTGCATCACACTGGCTCTCAAATGTGTGTTATGTGTGTTGCAACACACGTTTCTCTTCACACGTTGCACTGTGGGTGAATATATCCCATAACACTTTGGTAGGTCAACCAATCATTGGCTTCTAAAGGGGATGTGTGCCTTAGTACTTAGGAAATTATGGGAATTATGACTTAGTACTTCCCTTTCTCCTAATGGCTAGTCTAGTGAAGAGAAGGACCAGGGGAGACAGGATAGCAGCCTTCCAATAGCTTAGGGGCTGCCACAGAGAGGAGGGGGTCAAGCTATTTTCCAAAGCACCCGAAGGCCAGACAAGGAACAATGGATGGAAACTGATCAAGGAGAGATTCAAACTGGAAATAAGGAGAAATTTTCTGACAGTGAGAACAATCAACCGATGGAACAGAAGTTGCCGTCAGAAGTTGTGGGAGCTTCATCATTGGAGGCTTTCAAGAAGAGACTGGACTGCCATCTGTCAGAAATGGTGTAGGGTCTGCTTGGATGGGGGGTTGGACTAGATGACCTACAAGGTCCCTTCCAACTCTGTTAATCTGTAAACTCTTTTGTCTATATGAGAGTGGTCCAAAAAGATGGTGGAGTGATGGAAGCCCCACCTTGTTTTGGCCTCAGATGTAGGCACACATCCAATAAAATGGCAGTCTTTCCATTGGGCACTTGTGGCGCCATCTTGAGCTTTTTTGACCACTTCCCAATCATGAAGCCATGACCTTAAAAAGAGACGTATTTGTGCCACAGGAGGTGCAGGTGGGCCCTTCAGTAGCGGGAGAAGATGCCAAGGCTGGGTACCACAGCAGAGTTAATTGGTATGAGTTATATAATTGGCATCTAGTTTTGTCTAGCTTCCTAAGCCTAGACCTTGGTTGTTGTTTTTTAATGACCATATGCTATGTAAATTCTAGATGCCTGATTGATTTCTTGCTTATTTTGTGAATCCAAAAAATATGGTTTAAAGGGAAACACAAATTGTCTGACTGGCTCCTTCTGTAGCAGATACAGATTAACAGAGTTGGAAGGGACCTTGTAGGTCATCTAGTCCTGCCCCCCACTCAAGTAGGAGACCCTACACCATTTCTGACCGATGGCAGTCCAGTCTCTTCTTGACAGCCTCCAGTGATGAAGCTCCCACAACTTCTGAAGGCAACTTCAGTTCCATGGGTTGATTGCTCTCACTGTCAGAAAATTCCTCCTCATTTCTAGGTTGAATCTCTCCTTGTTCAGTTTCCATCCCTTATTCCTTGTTTGACCTTCAGGTGCTTTGGAAAACAGCTTGACCCCCTTCCTCCTCTCTGTGGCAGCCCCTCAAATATTGGAAGGCTGCTCTCGTGTCTCCCCTGGTCCTTTTCTTCACTAGACTAGCCAGGCCCAGTTCCTGCAACGGTTCATTGTATGTTTTAGCCTCAAGTCCCCTCATCATCTTGGTTGGTGTTCTCTGCACTCTTTCTGCAGGTCTGGCTGGATCTGGAAATGTCCCTTATCTGACACTTTAGTGCTAACAGTGCCAAGAGGGAGCTTTGGCTGCTTGGCTACAGACCTATTCTCCAAACCTTGGAAGGACATCTAGGCAGTCTCTTCTGGGCACAGAGCCCTGGCCTGACGAAGCATCTGGACCTGCATTGTAAATTTCAGAATCTGCTTGGACCTAACCCACTGCCAGTCGGAGCTCCCCAGGGAAGGAACCTTGGATCTCTTCTCCTCTCCTGAACATCCTACAGAAAGATCATAATGGTCAGTAGATCTCAACCAGGACAGGTGCCCAGTTCCATGTTCCTGCCAGTTTCAGCTACCTTATTTGGAGACAGATCAGTTGTATATAATGGGAGACACATTTATGATTGGTTCCCTGCTATCAAAGCTTGTTTGCAGGGGATGTTCATGTTAGTTTATTTCAGGGGTGAAATGCTACCGGTTCACACCGGTTGGGAGAACCGATAGTAAAAAAAAAGCTACCGGTTTGTCTGAACTGGTATTTCCGATGATCAGCTGTGCTGCCGATTTATATTTGTTAGAAAGCAGGATTGCCTCTAAATTGCGCGGCACAGCTGTTCCCCCCCCCCTCGCTGTTCTACTTACCTTCAAATGGCTCCTTTTTCCGTGTGAAGCACACGTTTGATGCACACTGGGCCTGTGCGCACAGCATATCTTTGGTGCTCACTGCACATGCGTGTGCGTGCAGCGTGCATTTGGCACACACTGTGCATGTGCAGGGAGCAAACTGGTGTCAACCCACAGAGGATTTCACCACTGGTTTATTTGAGGGGCTGCTACAAAGAAGAAGGGGTCAAATTATTCTCTAAAGCACCGGAAGACAGGACAAGAATCAACAGTTGGAAACTAACCAAAGAGAGAAGCAACCTGGAATTAAGGAGAAACTTCCTAACAGGGAGGACAATTAACCAGTGGAACAGCTTGCCACCAGAAATCATGGGTGCTCCATCAGTGGAGGTTTTTCAAGAAGAGACTAGACAGTCGCTTGTCTGAGATGGTATAGGTTCTCCTGCTTGAGCAGGGGGCTGGACTAGAAGACCTCCAAGGTCCCCTCTAGCTCATTCATTTTATTCTAGTGCTGTATTTCTGTAGGTGCAGGTTGTGGGTTCTAGGTGAGAAACATTCCTGCCCAGTCCAAATTCCAGAGAGGTCCCACCAGCCTTTGTGGAATGACAGCTTGCAGCCCCCACCAAAGAGGCAGGGAGTATTTGTGAAGAAGGGAAGTGGCTCAGGCAGACTATTGATGGGTCTGGCCAATGAAGAATCCGCAGCAGACATGACGTCATGCCCTGAGATGCTTCAAACGGAGCCAGCCGGGAGGAACAGGGGCTACTCTTTTAACTAATTGGATCCAAAGGCCACCCAGGAAAGGGGCGCAAACTGCTAGGCTCAGGCATTTCCCCCTCCCCCACAACCCACCAACTCCCTGGTAAGGAGGGATCCCCGGGAAGATGCCGTTAGGGCCGAGCAGCCTTTCATCCCATTCCTCCCTTTTATGCTGACTTCAACCTGCTGCTATATTTTTAAATACAACAAACCCAGCAAAATCTTGCACATTTCTGGCCAAATTGGCTGCCTCCCATTGTTTGCTATTAACAACACTTTCTCCTCTAATTGGCAGGCTCTTTCCCTCTCTTGCCAAGGCCCCCTTCCCTGTGGAGGGAGGTGATGGGCTCTGTGTGTCTGTGTGCTTGTGTGTGTGTGTGAGAGAGAGAGAGGTGGGGGGGAGGGAGGGAGGGAGAGAGGGAGAGCGGTGTTGTGCTATTTGTGCGCAGGATAGAAATCCGAGGCTTAAACGCACCATCAGTTCTCCTGTTGTCTAAATAAGAGCTTTGAATGCCAAAGAAAAAAGATCCACCCCACTGCAGATGTTCTCCAGCTAGGTTATTTTGAGCCCTCTACCACCAGAGGGGGAAAGTAGTAATATGGACTTATATATCGCTTCACAGTGCTTTACAGCCCTCTCTAAGTGGTTTAAAGAGTCAGCCTCTTGCCCCCAACAATCTGGGTCCTCACTTTACCCACCTCGGAAGGATGGAAGGCTGAGTCAACCTTGAGCTGGTCAGGATTGAAGTGCTAGCAGGGGACAGAGGAAGGAAGGAAGGAAGGAAGGAAGGAAGGAAGGAAGGAAGGAAGGAAGGAAAAAAGGAAAAGCCTTTAGACTTATATACCACTTCACAGTGCTTTACAGCCCTCTCTAAGTGGTTTACAGAGCCAGCCTCTTCCCCCAACAATCTGGGTCCTCGTTTTATTGACCTCGGAAGGATGGAAGGCAGAGTCAACCTTGAATTGGTGAGAATTGAACTGCTGGCAGTGGCCAGAATTAACCTGCAGCACTGCATTCTAACCACTGTGCCACCACAGCTCCCTCTGGATCCCCTCTTACATGTTATAGTGGTTTTAACATTAAGATTTTTTGAAGTCCACATTCTTAAACATTTATTATTTATTATTTATTTTTATTAGTCATATTTCTATGCCGCCCACTCTCTGGGGACTCTGGGCGGCTTACACCAAAGACAGTATACTAAATAGCATATTGCCCCCAACAATCTGGGTCCTCATTTTACCCACCTCGGAAGGATGGAAGGCTGAGTCAACCTTGAGCCGCTGAGATTTGATCTGCTGAACTAGCAGTCAGCTGAAGTAGCTGCAGTACTGCACTCTAACCACTGCGCCACCTCAGGGCAGACATGCCCAGTCTTCCCCCTCCCCCCCAGTCAGTCCTGGGTGTGCATCCCTCGTTACTCTGGTCTTTATGGTTGCTTGTGGGGGCATCACCAGGCAGAGACTCCCTAGAAGCAAAACTTTTCATGCCCTCAAAAGGCAAATTGTGGGGTCTCCACAGAACATTGACCTCACAGAGATTCAAAGCACCTGTAGCACCCAGGTGGTTATTTTTTAAAAAAATTTTTGATTTATATGCCGCCCTTCTCCGGAGACTCGGGGTGGCTTACAATGCGTTAAGCAATAGCCTTCATACTTTTGTATATTTATACAAAGTCAGCTTATTGCCCCCACAAACTGGGTCCTCAATTTACCCACCTTAGAAAGGATGGAAGGCTGAGTCGACCTTGAGCCTGGTGAGAATTGAACTTGCAATAATTGCAGACAGCTGGATGTTAAATGCTGCCTTAGGAGGCATTAGCCTCCTATGCCACTCAGGCTCCTTATTTTCTCTCTTTTTGACTTGTCCTCTTGACAAAAAAGAGTGCAGAGAAGAGCAAGCAAGATGATGAGAGGACTGGAGGCTAAAACATATGATGAACGGTTGCAGGAACTGGGCCTGGCTAGTCTAGTGAAGAGAAGGGCCAGGGGAGACAGGAGAGCAGTCTTCCAATATCTCAGGGATTGCCACAGAGAGGAGGAAGGGGGTCAAGCTGTTTTCCAAAGCACCTGAAGGCCAGACAAGGAACAATGGATGGAAATGGAACAAGGAGAGATTCAACCTGGAAATAAGGAGGAATTTTCTGACAGTGAGAACAATCAACCCATGGAACAGAAGTTGCCTTCAGAAGTTGTAGGAGCTTCATCACTGGAGGCTTTCAAGAAGAAACTGGACTGCCTTTTGTCAGAAATGGTGTAGGGTCTCCTGCTTGAGCGGGGGTTGGACTAGATGACCTACAAGGTCCCTTCCAACTCTATTAATCTGTAAGAGTGAGTCAGTGACAATATACAAGTGCAATATTTCTGAAGTCCATACTTAAAATCTCATTGTTGAAGACATTGTATTAGAATATAAGTGCAAACCCCATAACCCTCTAAATCAGTGTTTACTGCCTGGGGAGGGGTACATACTGGGCATGTACCTCCCCATGACTCTGTGCTGACACCCCCTCCCTTGGCTGCCATGATCACCACCAGCCTTCAACCTTCCCACATCCTCTCACAATGTCTAGGAGAGAACTGACTGGTGAAAGGCAGCCCCCCGCCCCCCAATGCTCTTTATTCACCACACTGAGTTGCTCAGGAGGAAAGAAGGAAGGAAGGAAGGAAGGAAGGAAGGAGGGAAAACTCTTGCTCAACTTCCCTTTCCTGGAGCTTCACCAATTGGGGAGATGCGGGCTAACCTGCTGTCAAAGACGAGGGAGCTGATTCCAGTAAGAAAGGCACATCTTGTTTATGCATCTCATGGTGAAGGAACTTAAATGGGAGTTGAAAGCCAAAGAAGAAAAGGTATGTAACAAAACAAAAACTGCAGAGTTTATCTCAGGGACTGCTTCCTCCACCAGGAATATCCGCAAATGCAAGGAAGAAGGAAGGAATGAAATAAGAGATCAGATAAGTAGCAAATGCTGGGGCCCGTTGGATGAAATGTTGGAGGTATCAAACCTCTTCTCCGGAAATCTTCTGGGTCTTTCTATCTGGATTGGTCAGCCTCCCAAGTGGACCAAACAGGAAAAACAACAAGATGAGATAACTTTATTCTACTTTATTGTAAGGCTACTGTAAAAGAAGCGTGCAAGTCTAAAAGTTTGAATCTGAATCTATCATCTGAAATGGTATAGGTTCGTGATGGCAAACCTATGGCACGCGTGCCACAGGTGGCACACGGAGCCATATCGGTGGGCACGCAAGCTCAACTCTGCCGTGCATGCGGGTGCCGGCCAGCTGATTTTTGGGCCTTTTGGGCCTACCAGAAGTCAGGAAAAAGGCTGTTTCCGGGCTCCAGAGGGCCTCCGGGGGAGGGGGGGAAGGCCATTTTTGCCCTCCCCAGCCTCCTAGAAAGGCTCTGGAGTCTGGGGAGAGTGAAAAACGGGCCTTCCAGTGGGACTGGAAGTTGGCAAACGGGCCATTTCCGGCCTCCGGAAGGCCTCCATAAGGCCTTCCGGGGGGGGGGGGGGGGTCGGAAGGCCGTTTTCGCCCTCCCCAGACTCCTAGAAAGGCTCTGGAGCCTGGGGAGAGCGAGAAATGGGCCTACCTTGCCATCGCATGCCAAAAGTGGGGGGAGTGCGGGGGGGATCGCGCACTTCCCCCACTTTTGGCACACGATGGCAAAAAGGTTAGCCATCACTGGTATAGGTTCTCTTGCTTGAGCAGGGAGCTGGACTGGAAGACCTCCAAGGTTCTCTTCTCTTCTCTTCTCTTCTCTTCTCTTCTCTTCTCTTCTCTTCTCTTCTCTTCTCTTCTCTTCTCTTCTCTTCTCTTCTCTTCTCTTCTATCCTCATCCTCATCCTCATCCTCATCCTCATCCTCATCCTCATCTCATCTCATCTCATCTCATCTCATCTCATCTCATCTCATCTCATCTCATCTCATCTCATCTCATCTCATCTCATCTCATCTCATCTCATCTCATCTCATCTCATCTCATCTCATGGCCAGACAAGGAATAATGGATAGAAACAGAACGAGGAGAGATTCAACCTGGAAACAAGGGGTTGGTTTGCAATCAACCAGGAAAATCCTGGCCATCAGTTGTGCCAAAATGATAAGAGTGCTGGCCTAGGAAATCATCATCATCTTCTTTTAACGGCCCCATAATCCCTAGCAGGGTGGACTCTGGTCAACTGAATGGAGCTAAGTGTTTACTCGCACTCACAATTTACTGATTAAACCATAACAGGTGAGGTTGCACATTGTTCAAAGTGATAAAGTGATATCAAAAAGATATATATATATCTTTTTAATTGTATTTTAATGTTTGTAGTTTATGTTTTTACTTTGGCTGTACACCGCCCTGAGTCCTCAGGGAGAAGGGCAGTATATAAATTTGATATAAAATGTAAATAAATAAATAAATAAAATATAAATAAATCATAGTATATAACGAACAGCCATAGGTTATTAACACAATAGCGCTAACAAACTGTATCATAACCGAGTGCATGGAGCAAATTCAAAAGGCTGCGTGTCTTCCATTCCCTTATAACAGTGTTTCTCAACCTTGGTAGCTTGAAGATGGGTAGACTTCAACTCCCAGAATCCCCCAGCCAGCAACGCTGGCTGGGGGATTCTGGGAGTTGAAGTCCACCCATCTTCAAGCTACCAAGGTTGAGAAACACTGCCTTATAAACACGTCACTCCTTCCAAAGAGGAGGTTGCCCTGAGGCATCTGATACTAAAACATGGTTTAAAACTCCTGCCTTTCACTTCATTTTGCACGCTAGGTTATTTTTGGTTCTTTCAGCAATTATGAACTACGGATCGAGATTTCTAAAAGCAACTGCAATCATCGCCTTTCACACCGAATGTCTGCATTTTAATACTTAAAATTTGGAGTGTGTGTATGTGTATGCGTGTACGTCATCTCTTAATAATAAAGTTTGATTTTCTTTGTTTCCTGTGGGAGTTATTTATTATCCAAGGGATGCCAGAAGGAAGGGCTGAATCTTCTAATTAGCTTTACTCTAGGCTAGGCCAGAAGCTGACACTACAGAAACAATGTACATTTTTTTGCATTTGACTTTTTAATCATAGGGTATAAGAGGGCCATTTCTCACGCATGTTGGGTTCAGGGTGTAGAAGCCAGATGAGGCATCCTTTAGAGGTCAGGTCATAACAGCACAAATGACCCACAGCAACCAGTAGGATCCTGTAATGGAATGTGAGAACCACATTGTGGGAGGCAGGGGAGAGAACAATCAGGGGAAGGATCCCACAGCTGAATAATGGGTGGGAAAAGATAACTAGAAAGGATCTGCCCTAATTACTGACACTAAGGACTAAATAGATTAACAGGTTAACAGAGTTGGAAGGGACTTTGTAGGTCATCTAGTCAGCCCCCCATCCAAGCAGGAGACCTTAGGGTGGAGATAAGACTTTAAATCTGTCAGATAGCCCCAGTTTATTTTAGCAGATTAACAGAGGGACCTTGGGGTCATCTAGTCCAACCCCCCGCCCAAGCAGGAGACTCTCCACCATTTCTGACAGATGGACATCCAGTCTCTTCTTGAGAACCTCCAGTGATGAAGCTCCCACAACTTCTGAAGGCAACTTCTGTTCCATTGGTTGATTGTTCTCACTGTCAGAAAATTCCTCCTTATTTCCAGATTGAATCTTTCCTTGATCAGTTTCCATCCATTATTCCTTGTCTGGCCTTCGGGGGCTTTGGAAAATAGCTTGACCCCCTCCTCTCTGGGGCAGCCCCTCAAATATTGGAAGACTGCTATCCTGTCTCCCCTGATCCTTCTCTTCACTAGACTAGCCAGGCCCAGTTCCTGCAACCGTTCATCGTATGTTTTAGCCTCCAATCCCCTAATCATCCTGGTTGCTCTTCTCTGCATTTTTTCTAGAGTCTCAATGTCTTTTTTATAGTGTGGTGACCAAAACAGGGAGCCTGGATAGCTCAGCAGACTAATGCATTGTAATTTAACTCCAGCTGTCTGCAATTAGTAAGTTCAAATCTCGCCAGGCTCAAGGTTGACTCAGCCTTCCATCCTTTCTAAGGTAGGTAAATTGAGGACCCAGTTTGTGGGGGCTATAAGCTGACTTTGTAAAAAATATACAAAAGTATGAAGGCTATTGCCTAACGCATTGTAAGCCGCCCTGAGTCTCCGGAGAAGGGCAGCATATAAATCAAATAAAAAAAACAAAAACAAAAACTAGATGCAATACTCTAGGTAAGCCTCTTACTAAGGCTTTACAGAGTGGTATTCCAGGAGTCAAGATAAGAACCCCCCCTCCCACCATCCCAAGCCAATGCAGCAACTCCTATGGTGCCCTTGGCAACTCCTGCCACCTGCAACCACCGCTCTCATTTCATCCCCCCCCCCGCCAAAATAGCCCACCTGTCCCTTCCACTCCAGAGTGTACTACAGGATTGGGTAAACCTGGATAGCATGGGAGACTTTGCAGAAGAAGATCTTCCCAGAGAAGATTGAATAAATGAATAAATTATTTCATTTATTCTGTTTTTTAGGCTGCCCGGAGTTGTTTGGTAGTGATGGGCGGCATGTAGATTTAATCTACAAACTAACAAAGGAATAATAACCAACCCGGAAGCGAGAAGTAGCAGCTCCAGGACCGATGGGAAGATCCCCATTCAGATTCCTGCCACGACTGGAAACATGATCATCTCTGATCTCTGCGGTCTCATAATATTGTTGCCGTCAACAGAGGAAGGCCGAGAATCCATCATGCTGTTTGAGTTCCTTTGGCAGAAAGAGAGGTGATAAACTGCGCCGGGGCACCTCGAGGCAGTGGCACTCCATCATCACCAATGAAGAGAAATACGGTGTGATTGTGGAAGTTGTCAAGACAAAAAAAAGGTTTGAGAAATCCAGGGACTGCAGCCCAGAACAAAAGCGAACCCGTTTGGAGGGTCTGAAGGAGGCCTGAGCGAAAGAAAGCCCGAGGGAATGGATCACCCACAGGCGGACAAGGCGAGCTGTTCGCCTGGGGCCAGCAGAGGGCAGCCTCGTATAAGGATGGGAGCCCAGTTGCCTTCTGAATGGGTGCCACGGGGGCTTCCCGGGGACTCTGTAGAGCAGGAACCCTTGGCTGCATTCGTGGGGGACAAGGAATCCTCCACTCCGGTGCCCCCTCCTTTGAAATCCCCCGATCCATTCTGGCAAGGCCAGGAGAGGACTGCCTTTCTCCTTGAGGAGAATCAGGACTCCTGATTCTAAAGAAGACCCCTAGCTTCAGAAACACAGGGTCGGTGGCTTTTTAAATGGATAGGATAGGATAGGATAGGATAGGGTAGGGTAGGGTAGGGTAGGATAGGGTAGGGTAGGGTAGAATAGAATAGAATAGAATAGAATAGAATAGAATAGAATAGAATAGAATAGAATAGAATAGAATAGAATAGAATAGAATAGAATAGAATAACAGAGGATAGGATAGGATAGGATAGGATAGGATAGGATAGGATAGGATAGAGAACAGAGAACAGAGAATAGGATAGGATAGAATAATAGAAGAGAAGAGAAATAGAATAGAATAGAAGGAGAAGAAGAGAAGAGAAGAGAAAAGAGGATAGGGAACAGAGTATACAATAGATTATAGAATAGAATAGAATAGAATAGAATAGAATAGAATAGACCAGACCAGACCAGACCAGACCAGACCAGACCAGACCAGAACAGAACAGAACAGAACAGAACAGAATAGAATAGAATAGAATAGAATAGGGAATGGGAGTAGAGTAGAGTAGAGTAGAGTAGAGTAGAGTAGAGTAGGAATCAGAAATCAAATGGAATGGAATGGAATGGAATAGAATAGAATAGAATAGAATAGAATAGAATAGAATAGAATAGAATAGAATATGGGATGGGATGGGATGGGATGGGATGGGATGGGATAGAATAGAATAGAATAGAATAGAATAGAATAGAATTCAGAATTACATTGGAATGGAGTGGAATATGAAATGAGAATAGAATAGAATAGAATAGAATAGAATAGAATAGAATAGAATAGAATAACAGAGTTGGAAGGGACCCTGGAGGTCTTCTAGTCCAACCCCCTGCTCAGGCAGGAAACCCTATACCAACCCTATGTCCAATCTCTTCCTAAAAACTTCCAGGTCCCCCAAAGCAAGAGCAGAGGGCACTCTGGGGTCTCAGACCCTGTTTTCTGAGGGGATCCTACTTGAACCCTGGGCAGGAGTCCATCAGGTATGGCCCTTCTACAGCCCCAAAGGTTCAACGTCAGATCCAACCCTGCTGAGATTCTTTACCGCAAGGGTGCCATCTCCCCTTCTGGGGGAGGAAGCAGAGCAGCCTTTGCTGCTTGATGCACTTCTGCTCCTGCAGCGACTGCAGCTTCTCCCTTGGGGAGCAATTAGAGAAATGCGTGCCTGGCAGAGCTGCAGGGCAAACCGACCTCCCTCCATGGTTAAGTGACCTCGGAGCAGCCATAGGCCGCCCGGACAGTCAATGGCCGAGTTTGGCTTTCTAGGCAGTCCCTGGTTTAGCCCTCCCCCCTCTGCACTGACGCAGCCCCTTTATTTAATCAGAGGAATGGGGAGCCCAACGATCCCATTTGATGCCATGATCTTGTTTCCCAAGCGCCCAACACATGGCTTATGACATGGACGGCTTTATGATTGGATTAATGCGCTGCTAATTAGGCAGGAAGTCAATTGGCCCCCAAATTGTCTTCAGCAAGCATGTGACTGGCTACAGAGAGCCCGCGCTTCGGGGGTGTCTCTTGTCTCCATCGTTTGGAGTTGAAGAGCAGGGTTGACTGCAAGAGTGGCATCTCTTAACCCGTTGGAGGAGGTGGAATCATTCAGAACTTTGCTAGGAGGGTCAGCTAGGAAGAGGCCCCGAATAATCTGGGTGCCTCTTTTTCTTTTTTAAAGTCTTTATATTACAAGAAAGGAGGAGACCAGCCTGCTACATAGCGATGCTCTAACCAGCCTCCTCTAAGCTCCAAAAATGCTTGACGCTCAGCCAGAAAAGATTGGACAGCAATTTGCCTGGAATGAAATAAGGCAGGGGTCCCTAAATCCCGGGCCATGGCCCATGACCAGCCTTGAGCCTTTTGGAACCGGGCTGAGGAAGTGGTGGGAGACACACACACACACACACACACACACACACACACACACACACACACATGAGCAGCAGGCCAGTGAATATCTGCGTACTTGTCCAACTATTCCCTCCCTGCCTCCCCCCTGCCAGTCAGCAAAGCCAAAAAGGTTGGGGAACAACTTGCCTCCAGAACAGAGGTGGGTTTCAGCAGGTTCTGATCAGTTCTGGAGAACCGGTAGCGGAAATTTTGAGTAGTTCGGAGAACCAGTAAATACCACCTCTGACTGGCCCCGCCCCCATCTATTCCCTGCCTCCCGAGTCCCAGCTGATTGGGAGGAAATGGGGATTTTGCAGTAACCTTCCCCTGGAGTGGGGTGGGAATGGAGATTTTACAGTATCCTTCCCCTGCCATGCCCACCAAGCCATGCCCACCTCGCCATGCCCATGCCCATGCCCACCATGCCATGCCACACCCACAAAGCCACGCCCATAGAACCGGTAGTAAAAACTTTTGCATCCCACCACTGTTCCAGAAATTGCAATTGTTCCAACACTGGAAGTTTTTAAGAAGATGTTGGATAACCATTTGTCTGAAGTGGTGTAGGGTTTCCTGCCTGACCAGGGGTTGGACTAGAAGACCTCCAAGGTCCCTTCCAACTCTGTTATTCTATTCTATTCTATTCTATTCTATTCTATTCTATTCTATTCTATTCTATTCTATTCTATTCTATTCTATTCTATTCCATTCCTCACTGCAAACCTTAGCTTGGCTTCTTAGACCAGGGGTCCCCAACCTCCGTGCTGTGGCCCAACTCTGGGCCTTGAGCCGTTCAGAACCGGGCTGCAGAAGTGGCAGGCGAGCAGACGAGCATGTGCATCCCCCTGGCACGAACAGCAGGAGCGGACCGCAAAACCGAAAAGGTTGGGAGAAACACCAGGGCTTTGCAACTTTGGGAACTTCAAGATCCGTGGAAGAAAGAGGCACCGTGTGGGTTGGGGGAGGGGGCTGCTAAGGGTATTAGTGGGCGTGCGAGGGGTGCCACAGGGTCAGAGAGGGTCAGGGAGGATGTTTGAATGTGTGAGGAGGTGTGTGAGAGATGCTGCATTAGTCAGGAAGGTGTGGAGATGGTGAGTGGGTGCACAAGAGGTGCCATGTGGGTCAGGGCAGGGGTGAAATCCAATTTTTTTTACTACCGGTTATGTGGGCGTGGCTTGGTGGGTGTGGTGTGGCTTGGTGGGCGTGGCTTGGTGGGTGTGGCAGGGGAAGGATATTGCAAAATCTCCATTCCCACCCCACTCTGGGGCCAGCCAGAGGTGGTATTTGCCGGTTCTCTGAACTGCTCAAAATTTCCGCTACCGGTTCTCCAGAACCTGTCAGAACCTGTTGAATCAGTGGTGAAATCCAATTTTTTTTACTACTGGTTCTGTGGGCGTGGCTTGGTGGGCATGGTTTGGTGGGCATGGCACGGGAAGGATACTGCAAAATCCCCATTCCCTTCCCACTCCTGGGGAAAGGATACTGCAAAATCCCCATTCCCTCCCCATTCCTGGGGGAAGGATATTGCAAAGTCTCCATTCCCAGCCCACTCTGGGGCAAGCCAGAGGTGGTATTTGCCGGTTCTCTGAACTGCTCAAAATTTCCACTACTGGTTCTCCAGAACCTGTCAGAACCTGCTGGATTTCACCCCTGGATCAGGGCAAATTCCAGGGGCAAGAGGTACTTCCTGGGTTGGCAAGAGGCAGGGAGGTGTGAGGGGATGGGGAAGGGAAGGGGTACAGAAGAAGCTGGGTGCAGCTAGGAGCCGGGTGCAGGTAGGAGAATATATGTGGGGCTACCCAGTTTGGAGAGGGTTGGATAGGGTGCACACAGATGCATGAGAATTGAGGGTGTGTGAGAGAGGTACTGCACTGGTCAGGGAGGTTGCAAGGAATGGAGTGTGGGTCAGGGTGGGGTGGGGTGTGGCTGAAAGGAGACCCAATTTGTGAATCTCACGAGATTTCAATTGATCTTCTTAGAGTAACTTTATTGTCACTTTAAATCTACACTAATCCGCATACGTTAGAATGAAATTCCGTTGCATGCAGCTCTCCAAAGATCAGCCCAAGAAGGCTCAGCTGCACAGACAGATTCAATGCTGACCCGTGGAGTTCCCCCAGCTCAGACCAGGGTGAAGCTCCCACACAGGCGCTACCCCTGCAGGTGGAGAACACAATGGCGTTGCGCCACCACGTTGCGTGAGAGACGTTGCCAGCTCTCTCCCTTCTAAATACGCCCCTTCCCTAAAGAGCTGGGATCCCAGCCGTGGGGAAGGGGCTATTTCTGCTTACTCTCTGAAGGTGCTAAATCATTTTCAGTTTGTTTTGCCCCCTGCTGCCAGGCAACAGACCAGGTTAACTGATAAATTTTATAGCTGCTGCCTTTCGGGCCGCCATCAATTACTCTCCATGCAGCAAAACTCTGCTGGTGCCTGAAGAACCTGTCAAACGTTGACCAGGGTCCAGCTGTGGTTAATGGATCTTAGTTAAGTAAACGTGCCATTGGACGTAAGCTATTAGACTGCCTGTTATCTGATTTTCCAGGGCTGTTTTATTGCTTACTATGGGGACCTGGAGGCAGGTGCAACGAGTGGGCTGATTTGCCTTGGTCTGCTTGATCTGGATCAGAAATGGACTCGCTCCTGTTCTCCTCTTTCTGGCCAGGATTCCAGGTTGATCTCTTACTAAAAATGAAACATGTAGCAGCAATTTTATGTAATGAGTGTTTATAACTAAAAATGCAATATAAATGAATACAATAAACACGATAAAACATTTCCCAATAGCAGCACAACCTTAATATAAATCTGTGATGACTGAAAGAAGAAAATTCTTCTGGCTTCACAGAGCTCCTGCAAAAAGAAAGTCTTCAAAGGTTCTTTCAAAACTTCAGCAATTGGGCTTGACTTTTATTCATTCCTTCATTAAATTTATATGCTGCCCATCAGTGAAGTATGAATACCACTCTATAAAGCAAGGGTGAAATTTAAAACTTTTCCCTACCGGTTCTGTGGGTGTGGCTTGGTGGGTGTGGCAAGGGAAGGATACTGCAAAATCCACATTCCCACCTCACTCTGGGGCCAGCCAGAGGTGGTATTTGCCAGTTCTCTGAACTACTCAAAATTTCCGCTACTGGTTCTCCTGAAACTGTTAGAACCTGCTGAATTTCACCCCTGCTATAAAGCCTAAGTAAGACCACACCTAGAGTACAGTTTTGGTCACCACACTATAAAAAAGATGTTGAGACTCTAGAAAGAGTGCAGAGAAGAGCAACCAGGATGATGAGGGGACTGGAGGCTAAAACGATGAACGGTTGCAGGAACTGGGCCTGGCTGGTCTAGTGAAGAGAAGGACCAGGGGAGACAGGAGAGCAGCCTTCCCATAGTTGAGGGGCTGCCACAGAGAGGAGGGGATCAAGAGATTCAATTTAGAAATGAGGAGGAACTTTCTGACAGTGAGAACAATCAACCGATGGAACAGAAGTTGCCTTCAGAAGTTGTGGGAGCTTCATCACTTTCAAGAAGAGGCTGGACTGCCATCTGTCAGAAATGGTGTAGGGTCTCCTGTGTGGGTGGGGTGGTTGGACTAGATGACCTCCAAGGTCCCTTCCAACTCTGTTAATCTGTATCTGTATCAAATAAACGAAACACAAGGTGTGACTAGTCAGAGAGGAAGAAACGACGATGCCAATGATTGCATTTTATTGATATACGGCTGTTCCTCCTTGATGCGCAGAACCTGTTGGCCAAAGGCCAGTTTCCTCACAGGCCTGACAATAAAGATTCCAGGATGATGCAGGAAGGACCTTGTCACAGAAGGAACCGGGAGGCTCTACTTCAGCCACGGAAGCTCCAGGAGGGACTTTGGGTGACCCACTTTCTCTCCACTCCCAATTAGCTCCAGGGTTGTTGGGGCTGACAGGAAGAGGAAGTGCTGCTATGTATGCAGCCCTGAGCTCTGGAATGAAAAGTGGGTATAAATCTAAATAATGCATCACAATAATGCATATCTCTTCCGCTGAAAGGCATCAAGGCCAGG